>NC_090927.1:1006189930-1009008328 GCF_040938575.1 Ambystoma mexicanum
TCATGAGATCCTTATGTTTACAGAGCACTCTTAAACAATCAGCAGTTTTGGCTGCAAGGGACTCTTGACTATAGCTTTCTATAACTGACATGTTAGAGGATTACTTTTACAGTGCTAAGCTTTGTGGTTAGTTGCACTAAGGTATCTAAAGCACACCAAAATGTATACTCAATACAAATCCCACCGCTGTACACCAGTGTTAGGCAGAAACCTGTGCAGTTCCCTTAGGGAACACTGCAAAAGATTTAAGACTACAGGTATAGCAGTAAACCCACTTGGTAGCAGTCTGCACCACCCAGATTTACCTGGTAGCTGTGGCTGAGCAGTCAGACTTCCCTCAAGAAGAGTTAGGCAGTATGCAAAGTATACACAATAGGTACTCAAACACAATAGTACAAGCAAACACTGACCAGAGCTTGGTTTCAAAAGTATATAGTTATTTATTTTAAGAACACATAAGTTGAAAACACTCTAGCAATATATAGTAAAACACTTCAAACACAGTTATATGGAAAGCAGTCCCAACCCTTATTCCTAACTAGACAACTCTTGGTTAACACCACATAATTCAAACAGAGGTGAGTGCTTAACGTTAGATGACACTCTAGTGGTTCAAAGAAGGGAGGGAAAAAGAGCAGAATTAGGATAAACACACCACTCTAAGGTCAAGAACACTTTCAGTAGGCTCAAAGAAGCACAAAGTCACAGGTGAGCAAAAGTCACTAGGCAGGGCCCACTCTTAGAGCAGACAGAGCGAAAATGTCCCCAAGATCACACAGTTATTAGGGATTCAGAGTCTTGCAAAAGAGTTCAGACAGAGTTTAGAGAGGCTTAGAAAGTTTAGCCAGAGTGTCCCAGGCACTCCCAGGTTCGAAAGCCGGGGGCTAAAACTACCCCGTACAGTCGGTGGCAAGGGAAGCCAGGCGGAACACGGTACCTTAAACGGGAAGGATCCTCCAGCGGTGGCAGTTGTTCCAGGCAGTGGCAGCAAGGTTCGACGTCGGTCAGGGAAGAAGAAGTTCTCGCTGAAGAGCAGAAGACGAAGGTCGTTGCACTGCCCGGGAAGAAACCAGCCGCGGAGTCCTCCGGTTAAAGGGTTGTACCGACTTTCGCGGTTGTGGTAAAAGTGTGGTATTCCGGTTGCCGGGGTGCTTGGCACGGGCAAGGCGGCCACGAGATACCTCGAAGAAGCGGAAAGAAGGTGAAAACTGGTTGTCCCCACCAGTCAAGGGAAGGAGCCACTCCGTTAAGAGTTCTCCTCGGTCGTTGGGAAAAGTGGTGAGACGGTTCAGCAGGGCTCCACCGGGTGGTGTCGTCATAGCAGGTCGGCTCAGCTCTTCCCTCGTCGGATTCTTGGTCCTGTGGCGACTTCTAAAGTTCCAGTCCCCAAAGCCCTGCTTTTATGCAGCAAACCCCCATTCACCCAGCCTAGCTGTCACTCAAACATGCTAAGTGGTGAGCCGGCCGGCTCACCACTTGGGCCAATCAGGACGGAGTGCGACTTGAGTTACCAAGGTAACTCAGTCCAGGGTGCCTAAATCCCCCTCCACCCCTCCTAAGTACCCCAGACAGAGTGGCACCACTTTGGAGGGCTTCTGTGGAGAAGCCCGCCAAAAGTGGAACAAAGGGCTCCACTTTGGGTCAGAGTTACAGAGGCGAACGCCAACGCCATTTTAGAATCAAGTTTTGGCAAAAAATCCCAACCGGAGTTATAATAATAAATATATAAACCGGCGGTATGTTTGAGGCTACCGTAAATAAATAATTAAATGTGTTAGCCTAAAACAATGGGAAATCCCATAGGAAAATATTCGCGGTTGAATATAAAAAGTAGTTTCCACTGCCACCAGCCAAAACTCGATCAGGGGGGACGGAGACGTGCCCCTTCGACTAACAGACCCTGGGGCAATCGAATTGCCCCAGCCAGTACGTCCACAATATGATGGTTTGTACTGGTTCTGTTCAGGATTTAAGACTAGTAAAGTCTTTGGTGACTTTACATGCCCTGGGAGACATTAGTCAGTCCCAGGGTATGGAGTCTATGTTGGGGAGTCCCTAGGACACCCCTGGGTTACTGCACAGAGGGTGCTGTGTAACCCACATCACAAAAATACATGAGGCCCTATGGAGTAAAAGACCCCATAGCCCATTCAACACAAGGTTTAACCAAGAAAACACACTTCAAACATGCCCAAGAGTGAGGGTAAAAGAGTCTCACTCTTGGCAGGAGAAAAAAGAAACCCCAGAAATCCAGCAAAGCTGCTGGGGGACTCACTAGGTAGGGAAATTCAGCCTAAACAGAGAATTCTCCCTAACACTCGCCCCCCCCAGACTAAGGGACAGGAGGATTTAATCCACTCCTGGATGAACCTCATACCTCTAGTCGATGATATACATCCTAGAGAGTCCATCAGCATTTTGATGGTGACACCCTGACCTGTGCTCAATGGTGAAATCAAACCCTTGCAGGCAGATTGACCATCTCAATAGTTTTGGATTTTCCCCTTTCATTGGCATTAACCATCTCAAGGGTTGGTGGTCAGTCTGAATAACAAAAGTAGAGCCATACAAGTATGGCCTAAACTTCTTCAGTGCCCACACAATAGCAAAGCATTCTCTTTCGATTGTTGCCCACCTTGTCTCAGGATCCTTCAGTTTTCTACTGATGAAGCAAATGGGGTGCTCCCTACCCTTCTCATCCAGTTGGCTTAGAACTGCACCTATACCTACATTGGAAGCATCAGTTTGTACAATGAAAGTTTGGTGGTAGTCAGGAGCTCTTAATACTGGAGCTTGGCAAAGAGCTCTCTTCAGTTTTTCAAAGGCCTGATTGCACTCCTCATTCCATTTTACCTTTTTAGGGAATTTAGGAGAGGAGATTACATTCAGTGGAGAAGCTATGGTCCCATAGTTCTCAATGAAATTCCTGTAATACCCAGTGAGGCCTAGGAAGGCTCTCACTTGGGTTTGAGTAGTTGGTGTTGTCCAATTTTGCACAGCTTCAATCTTGCTGAGCAAGGGCCTTATTTCTCCACCTCCTACCTCATGTCCAAGGTAGACCACTTTACTTTGACCAATCTGGCACTTACTGGCTTTGATTGTCAAATGGGCCTGTTCAAGAGCCTGCAACACATGTCCTAGGTGGTTCACATGTTCCTCCCAGGAGTGGCTGAAAACTGCAATGTCATCCAAGTATGCCATGCAGAAATCTTCCATCCCAGCCAGAACTTGGTTCACCATCCTTTGGAATGTGGCAGGTGCATTTTTTAATCCAAAAGGCATGACCTTAAACTGGTACAAGCCAACAGGGGTTGAAAATGCAGTTTTCTCCTTGGCATGGTCTGTCAGGGCTATTTGCCAATAGCCTGACGTAAGGTCAAATGTGCTGAGGTACTTGGCTGCACCAAGTTTATCCACCAACTCATCTGTCCTGGGCAAAGGGTGGGCATCAGTCTTGGTGACTGCATTTAGACCTCTATAGTCCACACAGAAACTCGAGTCTTTGGATCCTGCCTTTGGTACTAACACAACTGGGCTAGACCATGGACTAGTAGAGGGCTCTATTACCCCGAGATCAAGCATCTTCTTGACCTCTCCTTTGATGTGGATTCTGATGTGTTCTGACATCCTGTACCCTCTGCTTTTGACTGGCAGACAGTCACCAGTGAGTATATCATGCTGGCACCAAGGGGTCAAGCCTGGTGACAGTGAGAACAGGGAGGCAAACTGATTTAACATAGATTTGCACTCCTCCTGTTGCTCAGGTGTCAGGTCTGAAGAGAGTTTGACTCCTTCAACTTTTTCGTCTAAAGGCACACCTCTGAGGAGATCAGGGAGAGATTCACTCTCTTCTTCCTCTGCAGCTGAAGCTAGAAGCAAGGCTCCTACGTCAGGTCTGGAGATGTATGCTTTTAGTCTGTTGGTGTGGAAGACTCTAGGAGCTTCCCTGGGTCTGCCCAGATCCACCAGATAGTTGACTTCTCCAAGTTTTCCCACAATCTTGAAGGGTCCCATCCATTTGTCTTGCAAGGCCCTCTGCCTTGTTGGGAGCATGACTAGAACTAGCTGGTCTTGAGTAAACTCAACCATGTTAGCCTTCTGGTCATGCCAATGTTTGACCAGAGCTTGACCAGCTTTCAAGTTGTCACTTGCTTCTGCCATCATGTGTGACATTCTCCTTCGGAGACCTATCACATAGTCAGTCACTCTGACTGGCTTGAGGGGAGGAGCACCTTCCAATCCCACCTTAATCAGGGCCAATGGACCTCTGACCGGATGGCCATAGAGAAGCTCAAAGGGAGAATAACCTACTCCCTCCTGAGGGACTTCTCTATAAGCAAAGAGAAGGCATGGCAGTAGAAGGTCCCACTTCTTTTTAAGGGGTTCCTCTAAAGCACCTATCATGCTCTTCATGGTTCTGTTAAACCTTTCAACCAACCCGTTTGTTTGAGGGTGGTATGCTGTTGAGAACTTGTAAGTAACTCCACAGGTTTTCCACATGGCTTTCATGTAGTGGGACATAAAGTTTGACCCCCTGTCAGAGATTACTTCCTTAGGAAACCCAACCCTGGTAAAAATACCAAGGAGGGCCTTAGCCACAGCCGGAGCCGTAACAGTCCTCATAGGAATTGCCTCAGGGTACCTAGTAGCATGGTCTACTACAACAAGTATAAACCTGCTGCCTGAGGAGGTTGGGGGATCAAGGGGACCAACAATGTCAATCCCTACCCTCTCAAATGGGACTCCCACAACTGGGAGAGGCACTAAAGGTGCCACATTCTTGGAACCAACCTTACCAGAAGTCTGGCAGGTATGGCAGCTCTTACAATATCTATCTACTTCAGCCCCCATTTTTGGCCAATAAAAGTAGAGAGAGAGCCTTTCCTTGGTCTTCTTGAAACTTAAGTGACCAGCCAAAGGTATCTCATGGGCTAGTTGTAAGAACTGTTGTCTGTTCTCTTGGGGGACTACAAGGCGCTTGTAGTCTCCAGGTTCAGACTCAGTTGGTTCACTGTAGAAGAGGCCATCTTCCCAGTGTAACCTATACTTCCCAGGCTCTCGCCCATCAGCCTGAGAAGCTGCCTGGTGGCGGAGACCTTCCAGAGTTGGACATTCTCTTTGCCCCTTACGAAAAGCTGCCCTGCTAGGTCCACCTTCTGCCAGTAAAGACTGCAGCTCAGGATGGTCCTCAGGGTCCAAATCTACAATAAGGTTTGGGCCTCCTTCTAGCTCTTCCTCAGAGTCTAGCTCAACCACACAGGGTTGTACCTCCCTCTCAGCCTCAGCTGGAGGTGGAGTTACAGGTGTAACTTTGGACAACCTAGGGGAAGTCCTTGTTGGAAGCACTGGAGTGCTTGCTGCTGGCTTTTTCCTAGGAGTCTTGGGTTGCCCCTTTGCTCCTGATCTGGTTGTTACTGCAGTAAGTTGCTCCAGTGGGAGAGGAGTGATTTCTGTCATCATCTCCTGAGATAACCCTCTCAGGGTTTTCTCTCTTGCAGGTTTTGTGAGCTCCTGTAACCTTTTGCTAGGTGGTCTGGGGGTATGGGACCCAACTCCAAGAGCTTTGAGGTCATTACCCAACAGAACCCTACCTGGCACTTCACATTGTACACTGACAGGTATTTTCACAGCCATATCATTACATTGGATGAGAACTGGTAACTGGGGACACATCTGCACAGGCCCACCAGCTAACTTGGTGAGGCATTTGGGTGCCTTAGCAACATCCTCTGCCTTGAAAAATGATTCATCCACCACAGTTATGCTGGCTCCAGTGTCCCTAATGGCAGGAGTCTCCTGACCATTCACCTGGACACTGTCCTTATAATACTCTTTAGTATTATCTGGGATAGAGTTATAGACATCTAAGTTCTGTTGTTCCCACAACCCCAGAGAGACTAAAGAAACACTAGCTGAGACTCCAGTGGGTTCATCAGCCAGTAATAGAAAGTTTCCACTTGCCATATGTACTTCCTCTTCTGGAGCGAAGGCTAAGGAGGCAAGCTGGACCCCTGAAGGTTTACCCTTACATCTGGGATCTCCTTTCACATGGTCAGTAGCCTTACAAACAAAGCATGAGCCAAAGGCTCGCTGGAATGGAGGCTTGTTCTGACCTCCTTCTGGTCTGGGACCAGAAGGTACACTAGCCTGATTTGGTTTCCCTTGTGGCTTACCCCTATAGTTTTGTTTGGGGCCCTCTTTGGAATTTGTAGTATTAGAATTCTCTTTGGAGTCCTTTTTAGGCTGTTTCTCCCCATCCTTTTTCTGAGTTACCCCAGAGACCTTGTGAGTGGCCCGGTTGGCAACCCACAAGTCAGCAGCCTTAGCTAGTTTCCGGGAATCTAATTCCTTGGAATCAGCCAAGTGTTGTCTGAGCTCAGGAGAGCAGGCATCATAAATAGTCTCCAACATAAACAAATTCTTCATACCTTCATAAGTGTTCACCTTGTAACCCTTAATCCATCCCTCTAAGTTTTTCAACCCTTCACTCACCCAGGTAGCCCAAGGGGTACCATCATGCTTTTTGAGGCTCCTAAACCTCTTAAGATACTGGGAAGGGGTCTTCCCAAACCTAGCTATCAAAGCTAGTTTCACACATTCATAGTCCTTCTTATCCTCCTCCCCCATCTCCATTACCACATCAGTTGCAACAGGGGGAAGCCTAGAGAACAACCAGGTGAGTAAGTCATTTCCTGTGATGTTCTGGAGCCCATGATTATATTCAAACAGAGACAACCAATCCAACACATCCAACTTAGGCTCATACATACCAACCAATTCTTTAGGCATCCGGGGTCTTTTAGGACTGGAACTTCTAGAGGAGCCAGAGAGAGAAGCATTCTCAACAGACAATTTCTTCATTTCTAGCTCATGCTTGAGCTCCATTTCCCTTAGCCTTAGTTCCTTTTCAGTTTGAGCATTAAGTTTTTTATACTCCAATTCTAGTTTCATTTTCTCTAGTTCATAGTACTGAGGACTAAATGTGGGACCTGGTAAAGGCCCAGTAGGCACAGCAGGTAGAGCAGGCAGAGGCCTAGGGGGGACAGTCACAACAGCCTCACCCTCCTCTTCTGACTCTTCCTCAAAATCATCAACATTTTGTTCTATGTCAATTTCAATACTGTCATCTACATTTGCTGGGGTGGTAGGTTCCTCTGAACCATCACCCAGACTTTGGTTAGCTAACAATCTTTCAATCAGCTCCATTTTCTTGCCCTTAGTCATGAGATCCTTATGTTTACAGAGCACTCTTAAACAATCAGCAGTTTTGGCTGCAAGGGACTCTTGACTATAGCTTTCTATAACTGACATGTTAGAGGATTACTTTTACAGTGCTAAGCTTTGTGGTTAGTTGCACTAAGGTATCTAAAGCACACCAAAATGTATACTCAATACAAATCCCACCGCTGTACACCAGTGTTAGGCAGAAACCTGTGCAGTTCCCTTAGGGAACACTGCAAAAGATTTAAGACTACAGGTATAGCAGTAAACCCACTTGGTAGCAGTCTGCACCACCCAGATTTACCTGGTAGCTGTGGCTGAGCAGTCAGACTTCCCTCAAGAAGAGTTAGGCAGTATGCAAAGTATACACAATAGGTACTCAAACACAATAGTACAAGCAAACACTGACCAGAGCTTGGTTTCAAAAGTATATAGTTATTTATTTTAAGAACACATAAGTTGAAAACACTCTAGCAATATATAGTAAAACACTTCAAACACAGTTATATGGAAAGCAGTCCCAACCCTTATTCCTAACTAGACAACTCTTGGTTAACACCACATACTTCAAACAGAGGTGAGTGCTTAACGTTAGATGACACTCTAGTGGTTCAAAGAAGGGAGGGAAAAAGAGCAGAATTAGGATAAACACACCACTCTAAGGTCAAGAACACTTTCAGTAGGCTCAAAGAAGCACAAAGTCACAGGTGAGCAAAAGTCACTAGGCAGGGCCCACTCTTAGAGCAGACAGAGCGAAAATGTGCCCAAGATCACACAGTTATTAGGGATTCAGAGTCTTGCAAAAGAGTTCAGACAGAGTTTAGAGAGGCTTAGAAAGTTTAGCCAGAGTGTCCCAGGCACTCCCAGGTTCGAAAGCCGGGGGCTAAAACTACCCCGTACAGTCGGTGGCAAGGGAAGCCAGGCGGAACACGGTACCTTAAACGGGAAGGATCCTCCAGCGGTGGCAGTTGTTCCAGGCAGTGGCAGCAAGGTTCGACGTCGGTCAGGGAAGAAGAAGTTCTCGCTGAAGAGCAGAAGACGAAGGTCGTTGCACTGCCCGGGAAGAAACCAGCCGCGGAGTCCTCCGGTTAAAGGGTTGTACCGACTTTCGCGGTTGTGGTAAAAGTGTGGTATTCCGGTTGCCGGGGTGCTTGGCACGGGCAAGGCGGCCACGAGATACCTCGAAGAAGCGGAAAGAAGGTGAAAACTGGTTGTCCCCACCAGTCAAGGGAAGGAGCCATTCCGTTAAGAGTTCTCCTCGGTCGTTGGGAAAAGTGGTGAGACGGTTCAGCAGGGCTCCACCGGGTGGTGTCGTCGTAGCAGGTCGGCTCAGCTCTTCCCTCGTCGGATTCTTGGTCCTGTGGCGACTTCTAAAGTTCCAGTCCCCAAAGCCCTGCTTTTATGCAGCAAACCCCCATTCACCCAGCCTAGCTGTCACTCAAACATGCTAAGTGGTGAGCCGGCCGGCTCACCACTTGGGCCAATCAGGACGGAGTGCGACTTGAGTTACCAAGGTAACTCAGTCCAGGGTGCCTAAATCCCCCTCCACCCCTCCTAAGTACCCCAGACAGAGTGGCACCACTTTGGAGGGCTTCTGTGGAGAAGCCCGCCAAAAGTGGAACAAAGGGCTCCACTTTGGGTCAGAGTTACAGAGGCGAACGCCAACGCCATTTTAGAATCAAGTTTTGGCAAAAAATCCCAACCGGAGTTATAATAATAAATATATAAACCGTCGGTATGTTTGAGGCTACCGTAAATAAATAATTAAATGTGTTAGCCTAAAACAATGGGAAATCCCATAGGAAAATATTCGCGGTTGAATATAAAAAGTAGTTTCCACTGCCACCAGCCAAAACTCGATCAGGGGGGACGGAGACGTGCCCCTTCGACTAACAGACCCTGGGGCAATCGAATTGCCCCAGCCAGTACGTCCACAATATGATGGTTTGTACTGGTTCTGTTCAGGATTTAAGACTAGTAAAGTCTTTGGTGACTTTACATGCCCTGGGAGACAGTAGTCAGTCCCAGGGTATGGAGTCTATGTTGGGGAGTCCCTAGGACACCCCTGGGTTACTGCACAGAGGGTGCTGTGTAACCCACATCACAAAAATACATGAGGCCCTATGGAGTAAAAGACCCCATAGCCCATTCAACACAAGGTTTAACCAAGAAAACACACTTCAAACATGCCCAAGAGTGAGGGTAAAAGAGTCTCACTCTTGGCAGGAGAAAAAAGAAACCCCAGAAATCCAGCAAAGCTGCTGGGGGACTCACTAGGTAGGGAAATTCAGCCTAAACAGAGAATTCTCCCTAACACTCGCCCCCCCCCAGACTAAGGGACAGGAGGATTTAATCCACTCCTGGATGAACCTCATACCTCTAGTCGATGATATACATCCTAGAGAGTCCATCAGCATTTTGATGGTGACACCCTGACCTGTGCTCAATGGTGAAATCAAACCCTTGCAGGCAGATTGACCATCTCAATAGTTTTGGATTTTCCCCTTTCATTGGCATTAACCATCTCAAGGGTTGGTGGTCAGTCTGAATAACAAAAGTAGAGCCATACAAGTATGGCCTAAACTTCTTCAGTGCCCACACAATAGCAAAGCATTCTCTTTCGATTGTTGCCCACCTTGTCTCAGGATCCTTCAGTTTTCTACTGATGAAGCAAATGCGGTGCTCCCTACCCTTCTCATCCAGTTGGCTTAGAACTGCACCTATACTTACATTGGAAGCATCAGTTTGTACAATGAAAGTTTGGTGGTAGTCAGGAGCTCTTAATACTGGAGCTTGGCAAAGAGCTCTCTTCAGTTTTTCAAAGGCCTGATTGCACTCCTCATTCCATTTTACCTTTTTAGGGAATTTAGGAGAGGAGATTACATTCAGTGGAGAAGCTATGGTCCCATAGTTCTCAATGAAATTCCTGTAATACCCAGTGAGGCCTAGGAAGGCTCTCACTTGGGTTTGAGTAGTTGGTGTTGTCCAATTTTGCACAGCTTCAATCTTGCTGAGCAAGGGCCTTATTTCTCC
The DNA here is from genome assembly GCF_040938575.1 of Ambystoma mexicanum. NCBI lineage: Eukaryota > Metazoa > Chordata > Amphibia > Caudata > Ambystomatidae > Ambystoma > Ambystoma mexicanum. Next base: position 1,006,200,185 of record NC_090927.1, read on the forward strand.
ACCTCCTACCTCATGTCCAAGGTAGACCACTTTACTTTGACCAATCTGGCACTTACTGGCTTTGATTGTCAAATGGGCCTGTTCAAGAGCCTGCAACACATGTCCTAGGTGGTTCACATGTTCCTCCCAGGAGTGGCTGAAAACTGCAATGTCATCCAAGTATGCCATGCAGAAATCTTCCATCCCAGCCAGAACTTGGTTCACCATCCTTTGGAATGTGGCAGGTGCATTTTTTAATCCAAAAGGCATGACCTTAAACTGGTACAAGCCAACTGGGGTTGAAAATGCAGTTTTCTCCTTGGCATGGTCTGTCAGGGCTATTTGCCAATAGCCTGACGTAAGGTCAAATGTGCTGAGGTACTTGGCTGCACCAAGTTTATCCACCAACTCATCTGTCCTGGGCAAAGGGTGGGCATCAGTCTTGGTGACTGCATTTAGAGCTCTATAGTCCACACAGAATCTCAAGTCTTTGGATCCTGCCTTTGGTACTAACACAACTGGGCTAGACCATGGACTAGTAGAGGGCTCTATTACCCCGAGATCAAGCATCTTCTTGACCTCTCCTTTGATGTGGGTTCTGATGTGTTCTGACATCCTGTACCCTCTGCTTTTGACTGGCAGACAGTCACCAGTGAGTATATCATGCTGGCCCCAAGGGGTCAAGCCTGGTGACAGTGAGAACAGGGAGGCAAACTGATTTAACATAGATTTGCACTCCTCCTGTTGCTCAGGTGTCAGGTCTGAAGATAGTTTGACTCCTTCAACTTTTTCGTCTAAAGGCACACCTCTGAGGAGATCAGGGAGAGATTCACTCTCTTCTTCCTCTGCAGCTGAAGCTAGAAGCAAGGCTCCTACGTCAGGTCTGGAGATGTATGCTTTTAGTCTGTTGGTGTGGAAGACTCTAGGAGCTTTCCTGGGTCTGCCCAGATCCACCAGATAGTTGACTTCTCCAAGTTTTCCCACAATCTTGAAGGGTCCCATCCATTTGTCTTGCAAGGCCCTCTGCCTTGTTGGGAGCATGACTAGAACTAGCTGGTCTTGAGTAAACTCAACCATGTTAGCCTTCTGGTCATGCCAATGTTTGACCAGAGCTTGACCAGCTTTCAAGTTGTCACTTGCTTCTGCCATCATGTGTGACATTCTCCTCCGGAGACCTATCACATAGTCAGTCACTCTGACTGGCTTGAGGGGAGGAGCACCTTCCAATCCCTCCTTAATCAGGGCCAATGGACCTCTGACCGGATGGCCATAGAGAAGCTCAAAGGGAGAATAACCTACTCCCTCCTGAGGGATTTCTCTATAAGCAAAGAGAAGGCATGGCAGTAGAAGGTCCCACTTCTTTTTAAGGGGTTCCTCTAAAGCACCTATCATGCTCTTCATGGTTCTGTTAAACCTTTCAACCAACCCGTTTGTTTGAGGGTGGTATGCTGTTGAGAACTTGTAAGTAACTCCACAGGTTTTCCACATGGCTTTCATGTAGTGGGACATAAAGTTTGACCCCCTGTCAGAGATTACTTCCTTAGGAAACCCAACCCTGGTAAAAATACCAAGGAGGGCCTTAGCCACAGCCGGAGCCGTAACAGTCCTCATAGGAATTGCCTCAGGGTACCTAGTAGCATGGTCTACTACAACAAGTATAAACCTGTTGCCTGAGGAGGTTGGGGGATCAAGGGGACCAACAATGTCAATCCCTACCCTCTCAAATGGGACTCCCACAACTGGGAGAGGCACTAAAGGTGCCACATTCTTGGAACCAACCTTACCAGAAGTCTGGCAGGTATGGCAGCTCTTACAATATCTATCTACTTCAGCCCCCATTTTTGGCCAATAAAAGTAGAGAGAGAGCCTTTCCTTGGTCTTCTTGAAACTTAAGTGACCAGCCAAAGGTATCTCATGGGCTAGTTGTAAGAACTGTAGTCTGTTCTCTTGGGGGACTACAAGGCGCTTGTAGTCTCCAGGTTCAGACTCAGTTGGTTCACTGTAGAAGAGGCCATCTTCCCAGTGTAACCTATACTTCCCAGGCTCTCACCCATCAGCCTGAGAAGCTGCCTGGTGGCAGAGACCTTCCAGAGTTGGACATTCTCTTTGCCCCTTACGAAAAGCTGCCCTGCTAGGTCCACCTTCTGCCAGTAAAGACTGCAGCTCAGGATGGTCCTCAGGGTCCAAATCTACAATAAGGTTTGGGCCACCTTCTAGCTCTTCCTCAGAGTCTAGCTCAACCACACAGGGTTGTACCTCCCTCTCAGCCTCAGCTGGAGGTGGAGTTACAGGTGTAACTTTGGACAACCTAGGGGAAGTCCTTGTTGGAAGCACTGGAGTGCTTGCTGCTGGCTTTTTCCTAGGAGTCTTGGGTTGCCCCTTTGCTCCTGATCTGGTTGTTACTGCAGTAAGTTGCTCCAGTGGGAGAGGAGTGATTTCTGTCATCATCTCCTGAGATAACCCTCTCAGGGTTTTCTCTCTTGCATGTTTTGTGAGCTCCTGTAACCTTTTGCTAGGTGGTCTGGGGGTATGGGACCCAACTCCAAGAGCTTTGAGGTCATTACCCAACAGAACCCTACCTGGCACTTCACATTGTACACTGACAGGTATTTTCACAGCCATATCATTACATTGGATGAGAACTGGTAACTGGGGACACATCTGCACAGGCCCACCAGCTAACTTGGTGAGGCATTTGGGTGCCTTAGCAACATCCTCTGCCTTGAAAAATGATTCATCCACCACAGTTATGCTGGCTCCAGTGTCCCTAATGGCAGGAGTCTCCTGACCATTCACCTGGACACTGTCCTTATAATACTCTTTAGTATTATCTGGGATAGAGTTATAGACATCTAAGTTCTGTTGTTCCCACAACCCCAGAGAGACTAAAGAAACACTAGCTGAGACTCCAGTGGGTTCATCAGCCAGTAATAGAAAGTTTCCACTTGCCATATGTACTTCCTCTTCTGGAGCGAAGGCTAAGGAGGCAAGCTGGACCCCTGAAGGTTTACCCTTACATCTGGGATCTCCTTTCACATGGTCAGTAGCCTTACAAACAAAGCATGAGCCAAAGGCTCACTGGAATGGAGGCTTGTTCTGACCTCCTTCTGGTCTGGGACCAGAAGGTACACTAGCCTGATTTGGTTTCCCTTGTGGCTTACCCCTATAGTTTTGTTTGGGGCCCTCTTTGGAATTTGTAGTATTAGAATTCTCTTTGGAGTCCTTTTTAGGCTGTTTCTCCCCATCCTTTTTCTGAGTTACCCCAGAGTCCTTGTGAGTGGCCCGGTTGGCAACCCACAAGTCAGCAGCCTTAGCTAGTTTCCGGGAATCTAATTCCTTGGAATCAGCCAAGTGTTGTCTGAGCTCAGGAGAGCAGGCATCATAAATAGTCTCCAACATAAACAAATTCTTCATACCTTCATAAGTGTTCACCTTGTAACCCTTAATCCATCCCTCTAAGTTTTTCAACCCTTCACTCACCCAGGTAGCCCAAAGGGTACCATCATGCTTTTTGAGGCTCCTAAACCTCTTAAGATACTGGGAAGGGGTCTTCCCAAACCTAGCTATCAAAGCTAGTTTCACACATTCATAGTCCTTCTTATCCTCCTCCCCCATCTCCATTACCACATCAGTTGCAACAGGGGGAAGCCTAAAGAACAACCAGGTGAGTAAGTCATTTCCTGTGATGTTCTGGAGCCCATGATTATATTCAAACAGAGACAACCAATCCAACACATCCAACTTAGGCTCATACATACCAACCAATTCTTTAGGCATCCGGGGTCTTTTAGGACTGGAACTTCTAGAGGAGCCAGAGAGAGAAGCATTCTCAACAGACAATTTCTTCATTTCTAGCTCATGCTTGAGCTCCATTTCCCTTAGCCTTAGTTCCTTTTCAGTTTGAGCATTAAGTTTTTTATACTCCAATTCTAGTTTCATTTTCTCTAGTTCATAGTACTGAGGACTAAATGTGGGACCTGGTAAAGGCCCAGTAGGCACAGCAGGTAGAGCAGGCAGAGGCCTAGGGGGGACAGTCACAACAGCCTCACCCTCCTCTTCTGACTCTTCCTCAAAATCATCAACATTTTGTTCTATGTCAATTTCAATACTGTCATCTACATTTGCTGGGGTGGTAGGTTCCTCTGAACCATCACCCAGACTTTGGTTAGCTAACAATCTTTCAATCAGCTCCATTTTCTTGCCCTTAGTCATGAGATCCTTATGTTTACAGAGCACTCTTAAACAATCAGCAGTTTTGGCTGCAAGGGACTCTTGACTATAGCTTTCTATAACTGACATGTTAGAGGATTACTTTTACAGTGCTAAGCTTTGTGGTTAGTTGCACTAAGGTATCTAAAGCACACCAAAATGTATACTCAATACAAATCCCACCGCTGTACACCAGTGTTAGGCAGAAACCTGTGCAGTTCCCTTAGGGAACACTGCAAAAGATTTAAGACTACAGGTATAGCAGTAAACCCACTTGGTAGCAGTCTGCACCACCCAGATTTACCTGGTAGCTGTGGCTGAGCAGTCAGACTTCCCTCAAGAAGAGTTAGGCAGTATGCAAAGTATACACAATAGGTACTCAAACACAATAGTACAAGCAAACACTGACCAGAGCTTGGTTTCAAAAGTATATAGTTATTTATTTTAAGAACACATACGTTGAAAACACTCTAGCAATATATAGTAAAACACTTCAAACACAGTTATATGGAAAGCAGTCCCAACCCTTATTCCTAACTAGACAACTCTTGGTTAACACCACATAATTCAAACAGAGGTGAGTGCTTAACGTTAGATGACACTCTAGTGGTTCAAAGAAGGGAGGGAAAAAGAGCAGAATTAGGATAAACACACCACTCTAAGGTCAAGAACACTTTCAGTAGGCTCAAAGAAGCACAAAGTCACAGGTGAGCAAAAGTCACTAGGCAGGGCCCACTCTTAGAGCAGACAGAGCGAAAATGTGCCCAAGATCACACAGTTATTAGGGATTCAGAGTCTTGCAAAAGAGTTCAGACAGAGTTTAGAGAGGCTTAGAAAGTTTAGCCAGAGTGTCCCAGGCACTCCCAGGTTCGAAAGCCGGGGGCTAAAACTACCCCGTACAGTCGGTGGCAAGGGAAGCCAGGCGGAACACGGTACCTTAAACGGGAAGGATCCTCCAGCGGTGGCAGTTGTTCCAGGCAGTGGCAGCAAGGTTCGACGTCGGTCAGGGAAGAAGAAGTTCTCGCTGAAGAGCAGAAGACGAAGGTCGTTGCACTGCCCGGGAAGAAACCAGCCGCGGAGTCCTCCGGTTAAAGGGTTGTACCGACTTTCGCGGTTGTGGTAAAAGTGTGGTATTCCGGTTGCCGGGGTGCTTGGCACGGGCAAGGCGGCCACGAGATACCTCGAAGAAGCGGAAAGAAGGTGAAAACTGGTTGTCCCCACCAGTCAAGGGAAGGAGCCACTCCGTTAAGAGTTCTCCTCGGTCGTTGGGAAAAGTGGTGAGACGGTTCAGCAGGGCTCCACCGGGTGGTGTCGTCGTAGCAGGTCGGCTCAGCTCTTCCCTCGTCGGATTCTTGGTCCTGTGGCGACTTCTAAAGTTCCTGTCCCCAAAGCCCTGCTTTTATGCAGCAAACCCCCATTCACCCAGCCTAGCTGTCACTCAAACATGCTAAGTGGTGAGCCGGCCGGCTCACCACTTGGGCCAATCAGGACGGAGTGCGACTTGAGTTACCAAGGTAACTCAGTCCAGGGTGCCTAAATCCCCCTCCACCCCTCCTAAGTACCCCAGACAGAGTGGCACCACTTTGGAGGGCTTCTGTGGAGAAGCCCACCAAAAGTGGAACAAAGGGCTCCACTTTGGGTCAGAGTTACAGAGGCGAACGCCAACGCCATTTTAGAATCAAGTTTTGGCAAAAAATCCCAACCGGAGTTATAATAATAAATATATAAACCGGCGGTATGTTTGAGGCTACCGTAAATAAATAATTAAATGTGTTAGCCTAAAACAATGGGAAATCCCATAGGAAAATATTCGCGGTTGAATATAAAAAGTAGTTTCCACTGCCACCAGCCAAAACTCGATCAGGGGGGACGGAGACGTGCCCCTTCGACTAACAGACCCTGGGGCAATCGAATTGCCCCAGCCAGTACGTCCACAATATGATGGTTTGTACTGGTTCTGTTCAGGATTTAAGACTAGTAAAGTCTTTGGTGACTTTACATGCCCTGGGAGACAGTAGTCAGTCCCAGGGTATGGAGTCTATGTTGGGGAGTCCCTAGGACACCCCTGGGTTACTGCACAGAGGGTGCTGTGTAACCCACATCACAAAAATACATGAGGCTCTATGGAGTAAAAGACCCCATAGCCCATTCAACACAAGGTTTAACCAAGAAAACACACTTCAAACATGCCCAAGAGTGAGGGTAAAAGAGTCTCACTCTTGGCAGGAGAAAAAAGAAACCCCAGAAATCCAGCAAAGCTGCTGGGGGACTCACTAGGTAGGGAAATTCAGCCTAAACAGAGAATTCTCCCTAACACTCGCCCCCCCCAGACTAAGGGACAGGAGGATTTAATCCACTCCTGGATGAACCTCATACCTCTAGTCGATGATATACATCCTAGAGAGTCCATCAGCATTTTGATGGTGACACCCTGACCTGTGCTCAATGGTGAAATCAAACCCTTGCAGGCAGATTGACCATCTCAATAGTTTTGGATTTTCCCCTTTCATTGGCATTAACCATCTCAAGGGTTGGTGGTCAGTCTGAATAACAAAAGTAGAGCCATACAAGTATGGCCTAAACTTCTTCAGTGCCCACACAATAGCAAAGCATTCTCTTTCGATTGTTGCCCACCTTGTCTCAGGATCCTTCAGTTTTCTACTGATGAAGCAAATGGGGTGCTCCCTACCCTTCTCATCCAGTTGGCTTAGAACTGCACCTATACCTACATTGGAAGCATCAGTTTGTACAATGAAAGTTTGGTGGTAGTCAGGAGCTCTTAATACTGGAGCTTGGCAAAGAGCTCTCTTCAGTTTTTCAAAGGCCTGATTGCACTCCTCATTCCATTTTACCTTTTTAGGGAATTTAGGAGAGGAGATTACATTCAGTGGAGAAGCTATGGTCCCATAGTTCTCAATGAAATTCCTGTAATACCCAGTGAGGCCTAGGAAGGCTCTCACTTGGGTTTGAGTAGTTGGTGTTGTCCAATTTTGCACAGCTTCAATCTTGCTGAGCAAGGGCCTTATTTCTCCACCTCCTACCTCATGTCCAAGGTAGACCACTTTACTTTGACCAATCTGGCACTTACTGGCTTTGATTGTCAAATGGGCCTGTTCAAGAGCCTGCAACACATGTCCTAGGTGGTTCACATGTTCCTCCCAGGAGTGGCTGAAAACTGCAATGTCATCCAAGTATGCCATGCAGAAATCTTCCATCCCAGCCAGAACTTGGTTCACCATCCTTTGGAATGTGGCAGGTGCATTTTTTAATCCAAAAGGCATGACCTTAAACTGGTACAAGCCAACTGGGGTTGAAAATGCAGTTTTCTCCTTGGCATGGTCTGTCAGGGCTATTTGCCAATAGCCTGACGTAAGGTCAAATGTGCTGAGGTACTTGGCTGCACCAAGTTTATCCACCAACTCATCTGTCCTGGGCAAAGGGTGGGCATCAGTCTTGGTGACTGCATTTAGAGCTCTATAGTCCACACAGAATCTCAAGTCTTTGGATCCTGCCTTTGGTACTAACACAACTGGGCTAGACCATGGACTAGTAGAGGGCTCTATTACCCCGAGATCAAGCATCTTCTTGACCTCTCCTTTGATGTGGGTTCTGATGTGTTCTGACATCCTGTACCCTCTGCTTTTGACTGGCAGACAGTCACCAGTGAGTATATCATGCTGGCCCCAAGGGGTCAAGCCTGGTGACAGTGAGAACAGGGAGGCAAACTGATTTAACATAGATTTGCACTCCTCCTGTTGCTCAGGTGTCAGGTCTGAAGAGAGTTTGACTCCTTCAACTTTTTCGTCTAAAGGCACACCTCTGAGGAGATCAGGGAGAGATTCACTCTCTTCTTCCTCTGCAGCTGAAGCTAGAAGAAAGGCTCCTACGTCAGGTCTGGAGATGTATGCTTTTAGTCTGTTGGTGTGGAAGACTCTAGGAGCTTCCCTGGGTCTGCCCAGATCCACCAGATAGTTGACTTCTCCAAGTTTTCCCACAATCTTGAAGGGTCCCATCCATTTGTCTTGCAAGGCCCTCTGCCTTGTTGGGAGCATGACTAGAACTAGCTGGTCTTGAGTAAACTCAACCATGTTAGCCTTCTGGTCATGCCAATGTTTGACCAGAGCTTGACCAGCTTTCAAGTTGTCACTTGCTTCTGCCATCATGTGTGACATTCTCCTCCGGAGACCTATCACATAGTCAGTCACTCTGACTGGCTTGAGGGGAGGAGCACCTTCCAATCCCTCCTTAATCAGGGCCAATGGACCTCTGACCGGATGGCCATAGAGAAGCTCAAAGGGAGAATAACCTACTCCCTCCTGAGGGACTTCTCTATAAGCAAAGAGAAGGCATGGCAGTAGAAGGTCCCACTTCTTTTTAAGGGGTTCCTCTAAAGCACCTATCATGCTCTTCATGGTTCTGTTAAACCTTTCAACCAACCCGTTTGTTTGAGGGTGGTATGCTGTTGAGAACTTGTAAGTAACTCCACAGGTTTTCCACATGGCTTTCATGTAGTGGGACATAAAGTTTGACCCCCTGTCAGAGATGACTTCCTTAGGAAACCCAACCCTGGTAAAAATACCAAGGAGGGCCTTAGCCACAGCCGGAGCCGTAACAGTCCTCATAGGAATTGCCTCAGGGTACCTAGTAGCATGGTCTACTACAACAAGTATAAACCTGTTGCCTGAGGAGGTTGGGGGATCAAGGGGACCAACAATGTCAATCCCTACCCTCTCAAATGGGACTCCCACAACTGGGAGAGGCACTAAAGGTGCCACATTCTTGGAACCAACCTTACCAGAAGTCTGGCAGGTATGGCAGCTCTTACAATATCTATCTACTTCAGCCCCCATTTTTGGCCAATAAAAGTAGAGAGAGAGCCTTTCCTTGGTCTTCTTGAAACTTAAGTGACCAGCCAAAGGTATCTCATGGGCTAGTTGTAAGAACTGTTGTCTGTTCTCTTGGGGGACTACAAGGCGCTTGTAGTCTCCAGGTTCAGACTCAGTTGGTTCACTGTAGAAGAGGCCATCTTCCCAGTGTAACCTATACTTCCCAGGCTCTCGCCCATCAGCCTGAGAAGCTGCCTGGTGGCAGAGACCTTCCAGAGTTGGACATTCTCTTTGCCCCTTACGAAAAGCTGCCCTGCTAGGTCCACCTTCTGCCAGTAAAGACTGCAGCTCAGGATGGTCCTCAGGGTCCAAATCTCCAATAAGGTTTGGGCCTCCTTCTAGCTCTTCCTCAGAGTCTAGCTCAACCACACAGGGTTGTACCTCCCTCTCAGCCTCAGCTGGAGGTGGAGTTACAGGTGTAACTTTGGACAACCTAGGGGAAGTCCTTGTTGGAAGCACTGGAGTGCTTGCTGCTGGCTTTTTCCTAGGAGTCTTGGGTTGCCCCTTTGCTCCTGATCTGGTTGTTACTGCAGTAAGTTGCTCCAGTGGGAGAGGAGTGATTTCTGTCATCATCTCCTGAGATAACCCTCTCAGGGTTTTCTCTCTTGCAGGTTTTGTGAGCTCCTGTAACCTTTTGCTAGGTGGTCTGGGGGTATGGGACCCAACTCCAAGAGCTTTGAGGTCATTACCCAACAGAACCCTACCTGGCACTTCACATTGTACACTGACAGGTATTTTCACAGCCATATCATTACATTGGATGAGAACTGGTAACTGGGGACACATCTGCACAGGCCCACCAGCTAACTTGGTGAGGCATTTGGGTGCCTTAGCAACATCCTCTGCCTTGAAAAATGATTCATCTACCACAGTTATGCTGGCTCCAGTGTCCCTAATGGCAGGAGTCTCCTGACCATTCACCTGGACACTGTCCTTATAATACTCTTTAGTATTATCTGGGATAGAGTTATAGACACCTAAGTTCTGTTGTTCCCACAACCCCAGAGAGACTAAAGAAACACTAGCTGAGACTCCAGTGGGTTCATCAGCCAGTAATAGAAAGTTTCCACTTGCCATATGTACTTCCTCTTCTGGAGCGAAGGCTAAGGAGGCAAGCTGGACCCCTGAAGGTGTACCCTTACATCTGGGATCTCCTTTCACATGGTCAGTAGCCTTACAAACAAAGCATGAGCCAAAGGCTCGCTGGAATGGGGGCTTGTTCTGACCTCCTTCTGGTCTGGGACCAGAAGGTACACTAGCCTGATTTGGTTTCCCTTGTGGCTTACCCTTATAGTTTTGTTTGGGGCCCTCTTTGGAATTTGTAGTATTAGAATTCTCTTTGGAGTCCTTTTTAGGCTGTTTCTCCCCATCCTTTTTCTGAGTTACCCCAGAGTCCTTGTGAGTGGCCCGGTTGGCAACCCACAAGTCAGCAGCCTTAGCTAGTTTCCGGGAATCTAATTCCTTGGAATCAGCCAAGTGTTGTCTGAGCTCAGGAGAGCAGGCATCATAAATAGTCTCCAACATAAACAAATTCTTCATACCTTCATAAGTGTTCACCTTGTAACCCTTAATCCATCCCTCTAAGTTTTTCAACCCTTCACTCACCCAGGTAGCCCAAGGGGTACCATCATGCTTTTTGAGGCTCCTAAACCTCTTAAGATACTGGGAAGGAGTCTTCCCAATCCTAGCTATCAAAGCTAGTTTCACACATTCATAGTCCTTCTTATCCTCCTCCCCCATCTCCATTACCACATCAGTTGCAACAGGGGGAAGCCTAAAGAACAACCAGGTGAGTAAGTCATTTCCTGTGATGTTCTGGAGCCCATGATTATATTCAAACAGAGACAACCAATCCAACACATCCAACTTAGGCTCATACATACCAACCAATTCTTTAGGCATCCGGGGTCTTTTAGGACTGGAACTTCTAGAGGAGCCAGAGAGAGAAGCATTCTCAACAGACAATTTCTTCATTTCTAGCTCATGCTTGAGCTCCATTTCCCTTAGCCTTAGTTCCTTTTCAGTTTGAGCATTAAGTTTTTTATACTCCAATTCTAGTTTCATTTTCTCTAGTTCATAGTACTGAGGACTAAATGTGGGACCTGGTAAAGGCCCAGTAGGCACAGCAGGTAGAGCAGGCAGAGGCCTAGGGGGGACAGTCACAACAGCCTCACCCTCCTCTTCTGACTCTTCCTCAAAATCATCAACATTTTGTTCTATGTCAATTTCAATACTGTCATCTACATTTGCTGGGGTGGTAGGTTCCTCTGAACCATCACCCAGACTTTGGTTAGCTAACAATCTTTCAATCAGCTCCATTTTCTTGCCCTTAGTCATGAGATCCTTATGTTTACAGAGCACTCTTAAACAATCAGCAGTTTTGGCTGCAAGGGACTCTTGACTATAGCTTTCTATAACTGACATGTTAGAGGATTACTTTTACAGTGCTAAGCTTTGTGGTTAGTTGCACTAAGGTATCTAAAGCACACCAAAATGTATACTCAATACAAATCCCACCGCTGTACACCAGTGTTAGGCAGAAACCTGTGCAGTTCCCTTAGGGAACACTGCAAAAGATTTAAGACTACAGGTATAGCAGTAAACCCACTTGGTAGCAGTCTGCACCACCCAGATTTACCTGGTAGCTGTGGCTGAGCAGTCAGACTTCCCTCAAGAAGAGTTAGGCAGTATGCAAAGTATACACAATAGGTACTCAAACACAATAGTACAAGCAAACACTGACCAGAGCTTGGTTTCAAAAGTATATAGTTATTTATTTTAAGAACACATAAGTTGAAAACACTCTAGCAATATATAGTAAAACACTTCAAACACAGTTATATGGAAAGCAGTCCCAACCCTTATTCCTAACTAGACAACTCTTGGTTAACACCACATAATTCAAACAGAGGTGAGTGCTTAACGTTAGATGACACTCTAGTGGTTCAAAGAAGGGAGGGAAAAAGAGCAGAATTAGGATAAACACACCACTCTAAGGTCAAGAACACTTTCAGTAGGCTCAAAGAAGCACAAAGTCACAGGTGAGCAAAAGTCACTAGGCAGGGCCCACTCTTAGAGCAGACAGAGCGAAAATGTGCCCAAGATCACACAGTTATTAGGGATTCAGAGTCTTGCAAAAGAGTTCAGACAGAGTTTAGAGAGGCTTAGAAAGTTTAGCCAGAGTGTCCCAGGCACTCCCAGGTTCGAAAGCCGGGGGCTAAAACTACCCCGTACAGTCGGTGGCAAGGGAAGCCAGGCGGAACACGGTACCTTAAACGGGAAGGATCCTCCAGCGGTGGCAGTTGTTCCAGGCAGTGGCAGCAAGGTTCGACGTCGGTCAGGGAAGAAGAAGTTCTCGCTGAAGAGCAGAAGACGAAGGTCGTTGCACTGCCCGGGAAGAAACCAGCCGCGGAGTCCTCCGGTTAAAGGGTTGTACCGACTTTCGCGGTTGTGGTAAAAGTGTGGTATTCCGGTTGCCGGGGTGCTTGGCACGGGCAAGGCGGCCACGAGATACCTCGAAGAAGCGGAAAGAAGGTGAAAACTGGTTGTCCCCACCAGTCAAGGGAAGGAGCCACTCCGTTAAGAGTTCTCCTCGGTCGTTGGGAAAAGTGGTGAGACGGTTCAGCAGGGCTCCACCGGGTGGTGTCGTCGTAGCAGGTCGGCTCAGCTCTTCCCTCATCGGATTCTTGGTCCTGTGGCGACTTCTAAAGTTCCAGTCCCCAAAGCCCTGCTTTTATGCAGCAAACCCCCATTCACCCAGCCTAGCTGTCACTCAAACATGCTAAGTGGTGAGCCGGCCGGCTCACCACTTGGGCCAATCAGGACGGAGTGCGACTTGAGTTACCAAGGTAACTCAGTCCAGGGTGCCTAAATCCCCCTCCACCCCTCCTAAGTACCCCAGACAGAGTGGCACCACTTTGGAGGGCTTCTGTGGAGAAGCCCACCAAAAGTGAAACAAAGGGCTCCACTTTGGGTCAGAGTTACAGAGGCGAACGCCAACGCCATTTTAGAATCAAGTTTTGGCAAAAAATCCCAACCGGAGTTATAATAATAAATATATAAACCAGCGGTATGTTTGAGGCTACCGTAAATAAATAATTAAATGTTTTAGCCTAAAACAATGGGAAATCCCATAGGAAAATATTCGCGGTTGAATATAAAAAGTAGTTTCCACTGCCACCAGCCAAAACTCGATCAGGGGGGACGGAGACGTGCCCCTTCGACTAACAGACCCTGGGGAAATCGAATTGCCCCAGCCAGTACGTCCACAATATGATGGTTTGTACTGGTTCTGTTCAGGATTTAAGACTAGTAAAGTCTTTGGTGACTTTACATGCCCTGGGAGACAGTAGTCAGTCCCAGGGTATGGAGTCTATGTTGGGGAGTCCCTAGGACACCCCTGGGTTACTGCACAGAGGGTGCTGTGTAACCCACATCACAAAAATACATGAGGCCCTATGGAGTAAAAGACCCCATAGCCCATTCAACACAAGGTTTAACCAAGAAAACACACTTCAAACATGCCCAAGAGTGAGGGTAAAAGAGTCTCACTCTTGGCAGGAGAAAAAAGAAACCCCAGAAATCCAGCAAAGCTGCTGGGGGACTCACTAGGTAGGGAAATTCAGCCTAAACAGAGAATTCTCCCTAACACTGGTCTATACCATCAAACAATTCATCAACTGTAACAGCAAATTTGTTATATACATCATCAAGTGCCTGTGCAACAAACAATACATTGGAAACATGATCAGAAAACTTAAAATCAGGATTAGCGAACATATTCGAGCAATTATCAATCAGGATTTAAGATCTCCATTGGCCACCCATTTTCTACAAACACATCAACCAACCCAGATCAACCAAATCAAATTCTTTGGAATTGTTAAAATGAAACCTACCCCCCGCGAAGGCAATTTGGAACAAAAACTTAGACAACAAGAAGCCCGCTGGATTTGTTTGATGGACACCTGCAACACTGGTTTAAACAGCGACCAGGAACTATGTCACTTTCTGTAGACCCACTTAAACAATATAAGGAGCATGTCACTCCATTCATACCTATTCAACTTGTTCCCCATTACCCTCTCCGTTTCACCTACGCTCTCCCTCAAACACATGACCTTTTTTCATATATGTAGCAAAGCTAAGATGCTATGAATCACCTTCAAAGTCAACCCTATCTTATCCCACATGCACTTTTATGTAACAGTCCTAGCTCACTCATATCGAGCATGTCTCATGCCTTCAGTTATTAATCACAATTTATCAGCGTCCTATCATTACATCCACCGTGATTCCAATACAATTTTCTCCCCTTTTCTTTTGGACTCCTTGTTTATACCTATTGCCATCATCTATCTTTAAGTATATTCACAGCTATCACAGCCATCACCAGGTCGTACATCTTGTGTGCCTCAAATTCAACTGACTCATCCCTTTAGCTCAACTGACCTAATAGTTGGAAAATTCGTGGATGTGTCATCCACATCCACTAATTTATTCAAATATACATACGTCTAGCAACATAACATTATATTCATTAGTAAGACCACAACAGTGCGGCGGTGCGTGTGCGCGGTGACGTCATCACGCGGACACGTGCGTGCGTGTGACATCATCGCGCATTAGGGCGCGTGCGCGTGGCGTCTTCGCGCATGCGTTTTACGGCCAAATTTCTACTATAAAAACACTGCACCTCTTCAGTAGGGCAGCAGAAATCCGAACGTGAAGGACATTCATTCTGACATAGCGGTAAGAACTCATCTTCTCCTTTGATCTAAATCCAACCTCTCTGCCATGATTTTCAAGCATTATAAATGCTTCTTTACCAGCAACTGGTCTATAGATTCTATGCACAAAACGAACATATTTGTCCAGCTCTGCACTTAGGACTGTTAGCATTTTGATATATAAAAAATGTTCTATCAACAAGTATCCTTAAACACTTATGTTTTTTGCAGACCATATTTTGAGCTAAAGACCATGACAGACTACTTTTGATCAAACAGAATTCACCATATTGACAACATTTATTCCACAAACATGTAAGTACCTAATGTTATACACTTGTCATCGCATTGGGTTACATTGTTCGTATGAAGCATTAGACTTAATGCTCCCCCTCATTTGACCTCCACTTATTCCTTCTTCCTCTTAGGCTATAACAGTACCAACTCATCCAACAATCCTCCTGAAGAACCTCTGTAATTACACGACGGGGAAACACGTGTTGAGGAATTATATCATTTAGTTCTGCTCTATACCTTCCACACTGAGTCCAACAATGGACCCTTCTTTCAACAGCAATATTTCAACCTAGGAAATCCAATTGTACTCATACCGGAAATTAAGATCAATCAACCATTCAGGCCACAGCCAAATTTATGAATCCATTTCTGCAACCCTGACTTAGTGACAGCAACTAAGCATATTCCAAGTCTCAGCTAATCCACAACCTTCATTCTAACCTAGTGAAAGCAACTAAGGTTATCTCAAGCCTCGACCAATCTGCAACCTTTCTTTTTTGTAACTTGTACCATATTTTCAATGCCTAGTGCAAACAACTAAGGACATCAAAATCTGGAAATTGATTGCACTTTCATCGCAGTACAAGTGAATACAAATCAATCAGGAATTCATCATTGGCTTAGTGCAATCCAACTAAGGACAAGACATTCCTGCATGGACAAAATACTTAATCCTGATAAGACTCAAATCGGAATAAGACTATTTTTTCATTTGTGTTCAACTGTTCACTTTTTCTTTTTCTTCCCTATTCAAGACCTGTTTGCCACATACGTGTTCATACTTTGAGACTTGAAATTTACAAATAAATTACTTCCTGCAAAACTTACTACTTGTGCCAACATATACCCTTATTTTAGAAGGGCGACAGGAGGGCTCTTTTTTCTTTTAGTTTTTCCTAGCCCAGGTCAGCCTCTGTGGCATCCCTCAGTTGCAGCATCTCTAGTTTGTACGTTTATAATTCTGCCTAATATCTTCCACTTAGAGCGCGATCACTGCCTCCAAGGCTGACCCTTCTTTTTTTTCTCTATTAGGAATCCACTTGGAATCATAAGATGTCCTTACGGAATTAATAATACAACCTACAGAGACAGAGGAGTTGGTTTTACATGTCAAACCTCAAGATACTATCTTCCAAATAAAACAGAGAATAGTGACCAAAACCGCTTTTCCCACTGACCAGCAAAAAACTTTTTTTTACCAAAGTCCATTAAAAAATACTAAAAGAGTATCAGACTATAATTTTATATTTTATAGTAAACTTACACTACCCCCTCATACCTGACATAGAATTTCCTTTTTTGCCTCACCAAAATGTTCTGGCAACGTTGAGCCTGAATAAAGCGAAACTGAAGTTGAAACACCTATAAAGATGGATACTAGATCATAGTCAGATACCAGTGAAGAATATCTTACACCTCTTGACAATTCAGAAGGATATTAGGCATGAGGAGAAACGATCAGAAGGAGCTATCATGGCTACCCTAGACGCTCTTTTAATTAAACTAACAGAACTCCAGATACAGGCTGAGGCTAAGTTCCAGGAAGAACTCGAAAGAATCTCTGCATCCTCTCAGAGATCAGTAATTCCACAAGGAATATTGCAATCATATAAAGAAGGGAAGGATCTAGGCACATTTCTTTCTAAATTTTGAAAGAGTAGCCCGCCAATTGAATTGGAGCCCAGAGTTAAAAACATTTTATTTAGCTACTCTTTTAAAGGGGGAACTCCAGAATTCCAATCATCTTTTAAATCTGAAAGGTACCACTCCCTTTGCAGTAATTAAAGATGGATTGTTAAAGAAGGTAGGACAAACAGAGAATTTTCATAAACAGAAACTAAAAAATATTAAACTAAATCCAGATGAAACACTGATAGAACTAGCTGCTAGAATTCCAAATACTTTGGGGGTCATTACGACCCTGGCTGTAGGGGGTTAATGGGGCCAGTAGAGCTGCCGGCCCCGTTAACCCCCTACTGCCTCATTACGAGGTCTCCTCACGGGACCCGCTAAGGACGCCTGGTTTTACCAGGCGTCCTTAGCGGGTCCCGCAAGCAGACCAGGATGCAAACAATGGGCCCGTCATTAACGGGCCCGTTGTTTGCATCCTCCCCATTCCCATTGAGCCCTATGGGGGCTCGAATGAGAATGGGGATGTACAGGGTCTGGGTTCTTGGAATGGGGAAATACCGGACCCTCCAAGGTCAGAATGGCCCGGTATTTCCCCATTCCAGGAACCCGGACCCGGTACCCGGAATGGGGGTAGCCATGCTGCTAATAGCGGCATGGCTACCTCCAGGGTCGTAATGACCCCTTCTATCTTTATGGCTGGGGAAAAAGCCACTAGAGGATGTAATAGAAATTCTAATCATAGAACAATTTGTCAATTCTGTACCTCCTTTTCTACAAAAAGCTATATTACAGCTTAACAGACCTAACTTAGCTTTTGTCGTTGAAACTGCCCACACTTTTTTGAAAGCCAATAAACATATAAGAAATGTACATAAAAATTAGGAGGTTAGGATAGAACCAAAAGGTGTCCATCATTCTTTTCAGGCTCTAGCCAAATCCAGGTGTCAGGGGCATTTTCTAGATCGATATGTAAAGATATAATTTCTTGACCAATAGGAAAAGATATCATGGTTGGGGATAGAAGAGTTAACTTGTCAAAGAAAGAGGGGAACCTGAATCAGTAGACATCAGGATTCTGAAATCCCCTCAGGTATTATGCTTCTCATGTGGTCAAGCCGGACCCCTAGCATGCCATTGCCAAGGATGGACTGGCCTATGGGGAATTCTGGAGATATCCGAGTAGGCCTCTGCACCCTGGGCCTCTTTTGTGTGGTAACCTATTTTATTTCCAAATTTTCTCATAGGAAAAGGGTTGGGCTTGTTGAAAATGTATAATATGTGACCACTTTTAAAATAATTTCCCGGGCCTATTTTGGTTTCCAGTCCACCCCTGGCCATTATCCTTTTAATAAGAAAGAAGAACTGATGGAAATCGGATATATGAGAGGGGATGATGGAGAGGATGAAGAAGAGGAGGAGGAAGGGGAAGATTATTAAAGTCTAGAAAACCTGAACAACTTTTATTTATTTTATTTTATTGTTCATTTATAACACCTTAATACCAGCAAGTGGTTTCCAAGCGCGGGATCAGGATTCGAACCTGTGTTGCACCACATTGCCTTGCTCGACTCTGGTAATAAGCAAACAGCTATTAGACGAAATTTAATTTCCCTGAAAAGTCTTAAGAAGGCCCAATCAATTAAAGTCATGTGTCCATGGGGGCAAAGACATTTATTATTGAACCCTGGTTGATATTGGGATGCAAGAAAATGTTGCTAGAATGAATGCTGCTATTATTCCAGGGTTACCCAAAGAGGTCATCATTGGTACTGATTACCCAACTTTTGAAATGCTACATCAAAATGTAAATAAACCCATATATCCATCCCCCTTATTCTCCTCAACACTCTTGTATTCAAGAATAATTATGTATAGATGACCCATAAGGGGGAGGCTAAAGGTGGACAAGAAGAAGAGGAACCTGGACCAGGAGGTCAGATCTTTAGGAGAAGGCTATGTAAGGAATCCTATAGATCGCTCACCAAATCCCTGCCTTAAGTCTCCTCCCAAATGGCCAGGGAAAGGCAGATGCTTGGGGGTTAAGAGGAATTCATGGGGTGAGACACAGTATTTTCCTTCTTCTAAGGAAGAGATGTTACGAATGCCAGAATACCTAATCGCTTGTTGCCATAATAATATAACTGTTCCACTTGTTAAACACCTAAATGGGGATGAAATAAGCCAACACTTCTATAGTATAAAAATAAATAACATCAATTCTAGAACCTCTAGAGCTAAATGTGTCCCTAACTGAAAGGGCGTAATGGAAAGAAGTCTGTATGTAATTATCACCCAAAAAACATATTCCTCTTTTCAAAACAAACTGGTGACTGATTTGTATAATATTCCTTTAATGAATGTTATAGAAAGCAAAAGGTAAAACAACCAAACAGAAAGAGTTAGAAAAACTAACTTTAATGTCAAGGACTACAAGTCCTATAAATCCCTAAGTACTGGGATGAGGAAGAGGGAGCACGATGAACAAAGATGCAGCAGTGGTCAGCCAATTAGGCAATATGACCTACACCTGAGGAAGGCGGAGGAACTTAAAAGGCCCCCTCAGGTGCAGGTCAGAAGGAGGAGCAGTAGAAGAAGGAGAAAGAAGCAGAACTGGAGACAGCAGTGCAGGCCTTGTGTGCTGTGGGGAGCAAGTTTAGAGGAGTCAGATGACGCTGGAACCAGTGCAGGTCCTTAGAGGGTCTATGCCTCTAATACAGCAACCTGCAGAGCCCGCATAGCGGGAAGTGTTGAAGGAAAATGCTTACACATTCAAATCGCGTTGTGCCGAGATTGTGCACCAGGAAGCAGAAGTAGTGGAAGCAGCCGAGAGGTTCCAGGTGGCAGGGTTGCACCAAGAACTCCCGGGAGCGAAGGAGTCTCAAATTCAACATAGCTGACACAAAAGCGATTCAGAGCAGAGTTTGCCTGACCAGGAGAAGCCACGGGTACAATGATCCTATAAACACCAAATGGAGCACAAGAGAGCAATTTACTCTGTGAATCTGCAGCACATGATTGACTCTGTTGTGCTCCGATGCTTGTCACTTGTGCTGTGCAGATGAATGTTATGAATATCAAAGCCAACACAAATGGTATTCAGTGAAACCAAAAGACTCTAGAACTGTGTACACCATTAGCAAGAAACTCATACAACCCGGTGGGTAAGCCTTAATGAAGTCCCAGGTGTGCAACCAATACCCAGTTAAAAGGGGTTAAAAATCAGGCAAAATAATTCATCAAACATTGTCAATGACAACAGGGTGACTTGGAAAATTCCAAGGGTTGTAAAGACTACTGCTCATATTCTGGGTGAACAATACCTGTAGTTGATACAAACATGTATTGCCAAGACAGAAGAACAGTAAGACTGTCTTTTAATCACTCTTTGGTTGTTGGTGAAAAGGGGTAGGAAAGGTGACAAACAGGCTGCCATTCTGGAGAAGGTTATCCAGAGGGAGAGGAGAGTAATTGCCAAGGAGTTTTGAAGAGCACTAGCGTGTTTCCTTGTTTCCCCATTACTTGTTTGGATGCTTTAGAAGGCTGATGAAGTTGTTCTTTTCTAAGTTTGGAAATGACCACTGAAGCACTTTTCTGTTTGTGTTGTTGAAGAAGTAGACAGGCAGGCTAGTATACCTGTAGGGCAAGAAGTTATTGCCTTACCAAGTCTGGCAAAGGAAGAAGCCAGATAGTAGTTGGTACAAGTGCCGAACTGTGGTTAGTACAACAACTCATGAATTGTTAAAGCTTGTTGAAGAAAAATTACAATTCTTTTTGAGACTAAAAACCATCCTGACATTTGGTGTTTCTACAAAGGTGAAGTCTGTTCTTGATCCAGGAAGAGTTGGAACAGTTTATTTATTTTTGAAACTAGAAGTTGTAACAGTCATCCTGACAAAGACATTTGTTATTTCTACAAAGGTGAAACCTATTCTTACTCATGGAAGAGTGGGAATAGTTTATTTCTTTCAGAATCCAGTCCATTGTGACAATTATCCTAACAAACCTTAGTGTTGTTGCTGGCTTGGGAGTAGACAAACGTGAGCCAGTTCTTACTCCAGGAGGAGCGGGAACTTTCGATTCCTTGAGATACTTTAATGAAGCAGCAGAACTTTGTGTGACTGAATATCAAACCTGAAGATCTGTGTTAGAACTTTGTGCTAAACCGGATTTTCTTGTTTTTTGTGAACTGTGGGGAAACCCCCTTGGTTCAGATCTGGGGAAGGGAAACTCACCCATATTATAAGAAGAGACATTGCCCTGTTGTGAATCAGATCATATGTTACCTATTACCAAAAACTAAGTTGGTTTCTCCTTTGGTGCTGCATTGGGTGACATGACCATGATTTCTGTTTTGTCATGGTTGGGTTTAACATTTTTTGAGGTCATCCATGTGCTCACCTCTGAAAGGTAGTTGGTGAGGTTGATGTTGGTCTCATTGTTGCTGGTCACTATGAAGATGACATGTACATCATCCTTATAGTTGTACCAGGTGAGCCATAAGTGAGGCTATGCAGATGTGGAAAAGGAAGAGTGATAGACTTGTTCTGTGCGGGACTCCACAGTTTATGTTCTGAGAGTTGGAACTGGAAGTCAGGTGATTTATTTTCTGTCCGTTAGGAACAGCTTCATCTATTATACTGTTGTGTTGTTGGTTATATGTCTTTTGCATCAAAAGATTCCCATGTCAAAAGATAGACAGTAAAATGTTGACCTACTCCAAAGGTTGACTTGCTACCTTAAAATGAAAAATGTGTTCAATTTCAACAATGAAACACAGGGCCTCATTATGAGTATGCCGGTTCTGTAACAACAGTGCCGGAAAGCTACCGGCACCGTTGTCACCGGACTGGCACACTCCAAGTTCTGCGGGCGGGTGCCTTTCCGCCCGCTAGGTCTTTCCTTTGCCAGACTTCGACGGATGCACCGGCATTGTTGCACACAGTGCCGGTGCATCCGTCCTCCCCATTCCCATTTGAGTCCTATGCGACTCAAATGGGAATGGGAAGTAATTTTTCCTGGAGCCTGGCTATGGGGAATTACCGGGTACGCCAGGGCTGTAATGCCCCGGTAATTCCCCATTACCATGCACCGGAAAAATACAACCCTGGCGGCTGCCGTGCCGTTTTTACTGGCACGGCTACCACCAGGGTCGTAATGAGACCCACAGTCAGGTTAAAAGATTTACATGTTTAAATGCGGGGCTTTTCACCCACATACCCAACTTTCCTGCCTCTTGAATCTCATTCTCATGCAACCGTATATAAACTGAAAAAATGCAATACACACATATTCCATTTTCCCTTTCATTCAGATTTTTTAAATGGGGGTTTCATTCCCCATGGCACGCTTCCATGCCCATTGACACTGGTTCCCACTCCTTATTTCACATCTCTCTAAGGAAGATATACATGTCGTCCTTAAAACATCTCTAATTTGATCCTGTCTGTCTTTTGTACACCACCATCTTAAAATGGCTGTATTTTGAGCCTGTATATCTTTTGTATAGTCTACCTTTTGACAAATACCATGTTGTGTAGTCCTACTTCTTCTCATCTCCTGAATGAGGATCTGTGGTTCATGGTGTAAAAAGCCCCTGAGATGTCCAAGAGAATGAGGGCTAAGATGGTTTTAACAGAGCTAACAATGCCCAGTTGCAAGCTACTTACCAGGCATCAAACGTCACTCACCCTCTAGTTCTCCACATCCACAAATCACACCACTTCTTACTCATCAAGGGTGTATTATCACTCATTAACGTCTATTGGCAAGTGCACATTTATGAAGCATGGTTTTAGTATCTGCACTCATTATGAGGTCGTCCCAGATAGAGACCACTACTAACTCCATTACGCCAGTAGGTCTGAATCCTATTTGTGTGTGATATAAGATGCTGTTATCCACTGCTCTTTCCTGGATTTGACTGTATACATAGATTTCTAGGATTGTAGATGGGAAGGCTAATTTTGAGGTAGGTTGGTAGTTAGTGGGGTTGTCGGAGTGTCCTTGGTATTTTGAGGAATGTAATCTTGTAGCATCTTGGTACAATTCTGGTATCCAGTGAACAGTTCATCAGTTTGCCAAAATAGAGCAGAGAGGTTTCTTTGGCAAGGATCTCTAAGCACACCCCTCTATTTTCCATTTACATGTTGTTTCAATGCATGAATATTTGACCGATAATGGCCCTAAAACTTGCTTTCATCATGAAATATTTTGGCAACGTCTGTGAAGTCCATATGAGTATAGCTTTCAGGAACTTTTGGAAACTATGTTTGGCTCCTTTCTTTGGTTTATCACCTACACAGTTGTAGTGACAACCTGCAATGGAAACTGAAATTCCAAATACAGTAGGGTGCTGTGATGTGCTGGTGCTTTTGAAAGAGCAAGTATTGCATGTACTACCTTAGCAGGTATAGAAGAGCTATCAAAATGATTGAACAGGACAGGTAACACTAGAAAATATCAGCACAGCAATTTACACACACTGGCGAAAACCTATAGAGGGAGTATGAAAGTGATTAATACATTCAAGTAAACAACAAAGGCAAAACCCTGATTACAGTCTTCTAGGAGTGATTAGCATTTTGAAGTGTTTGTGTGAAGTCCTGGAATATGGTAGGCTCACAACCAGTTATTTCTGATCTTGGTGTATCAAGGTTCCTCTGAATGCGCCTCTCCACAATCAGGCTGCATAAACTGCCTGTGCTTCACCAAGAATATTATCTACATTCTTGGAATTCTATTAGGTCACAATGCACCAGCTTCGGCAGGAGGCCCAGCCTAAATACAAACATCTGGTTTGGTTACTGCAGTGCCTGATGTTAAATACAAGTTTGAATGTCTACATCACATGCAATGCAGATGTACGCAATATAACACATCTCCCCCTTTTTACCAACAGAATAGAAGGAGATTCATTTTCTGTACACAATCCTACATTTGTTGAACATCCTTCCATCCTCAAGAACAACAGCCCCACATAAATCTTTCTTGACTAGAAAGGGGCCTTCATACCTTCTTTCCCTCTTTTGCACAAAACCAGGGTTGCGAATCCAGACCATACCCCCTTCAGAAACTCTTACCAGTCTGGTCCTCTCTTGGGCATCATATCTACTTTTCATGAGCTTAATTTTGCTTTCCACCCTTTCTCTCAAAGCTTCTTCGTCCCAGTCTATGAATCTGGATCTCGCTAGCCATGGTGCACATACTGCAGTAGACGCGTTTCTCCTCCTTAGTACTTCAAACGGTACCATACTGGAAGTTGCATGGTGAGACAACCTATATGCATTTACACTTTTGTTAATTTCATCTTCCCAGATCTTCCCTTCATTCAATGCCATGCAGATTCCCTGCATTATAGTACCATTAAATCTCTCAACCATCTCATTGGTCTCGGGATGCAAGAGAGATGATTTGATATGCGTCACACCAATATTTGTCAAAAATTGCTTAATCATACGGGACGTGAATCGTACTCCATTGTCTGACAACATCCTGCTAGGAAAGCCCTCTCTCTGGAATACACTGTCCAGAAATGACACAACGGCATGTGTATCAGCCTCTTGTACAATACAAGTCTCCACCCATTTGGAGAATAAATCCATCAGAACTATGATATATTTTCTCGCACCATTAGAACCCATTAGTGGTCCCAATATATCAATGGCTACATACTCCCATGGCATTTCAGGAAATTCAATCGGTCTCAATGGTTGGGTAGAACACTTAAATATCTTGTCAGATTCCTTGTATAATTCACAGTTTTTTATCATGCTTTCCACTAGACTGTCCAATTCTGACCACCGGTAATCCGCCCTTAAGCGCCCTTTGGTCTTGGACATCCCTAAGTGTCCCTAATGACCGATTTCTACTAACTTGAGTCTGATGCCTTGTGGAGGGATCACTCTAATAGATCTGAAAAGAAAACCACCTTCCACACGTAATTCATCCCTCACTTATGAAAGGCACACAATCCATCTTCCAATTTCCAATTAGTGCAATTATTGTGTACAAATTCTATTAATTTACTCAATTGTGTATCTGCTTTCTATGTCTCTTTCCACAAAGCTTCCAAAATAGAGGGTCCACAGGTCCAATACACCTCTCCATCCAATTCCTCATCATTACAGTTCTCTTCATCAATTTGACAACTATTATATCGAGATAAGAAATCAGCTAAAACATCTTTCCCTGAGATGTGTTGTACTTCAAATAGGTGTCTTGCAAAGCAGTAACTCACTTTAGTATTCTCCCAGAAACACTGTCAAAACCCTTGGAGTTGAATATGCCTACTAGGGGCTTGTGATCTGTATATACTGTAAACGTCCTACCCCATAAAAATGCTTTAGATTTTTTGGTACACCATGAAACACATATGGCCTCTTTCTCAATAACAGAGTATTTCAGTTCTGCACCCTTCAAACATCTGGATGCATAAGCTATCACTTTTCCTTTGCCCTCCTGTATTTGCAGTAGAACAGCCCCTAGTCCTGTAGTACTGGCATCAGTATGCGCTAATGTTTCACACATGTTGTCAAAATTGCCAAGAACTGAGGTATTTAATATGCATCTTTGTATGTTCTCAAATTCTCTTTGAATTCCATTCAAAGTGTGTATCTTTTTTACACAACCCCCTTATAAATATGGGCATGTCAGCAAAACCACTAACTAATTTTGCATAGTACTCTACTAAACCAAGAATTGATCATTATCAATTATCACTAGGAGCTTTCATGTTCACTATAGCCTTTACTAAATTTTCTTTAGGAGAAACGCCTTGTTCCTTGAGTTTGTGTCCTAAATAGCCAATCTCTATTACTCAAAACTTACATTTGTTCTTTTGATGCGCCAGGCCCACTCTATCTAGTGTACCTAAGACTTGCATTAACCTCTGAGCATGTTCTCTCAGAGAAGGTCATGTGATCAGAGTATCATCTTGGAAGTACCACACTCCTTGAACCTCACTAAATAACTTGTGCATTAACCTTTGGAAATACGCCGCAGCTGACACCAGGCCAAAGGGCATTCTCTTTCACCTAAAAGTGCCCTCCTGTATAACAAACGTGGTAATGTTGCGGGTCATGGGTTGTAAATAAACCTGGTAGTATGCTGAGGAGAGATCTAATGTGCTGAAATATTTGGCACCTGTCATCCTACCTACCATTTCTCCTATATTAGGTAGTGGAAATGTATCAACAATTACACATTTATTCAATGCTCTAAGGTTGACACACAATCTGACATTTCTATTTCCCTTTTGTACTACTACTACTGGGGAAACCCATTCTGAGGCTTCTACTAATTCAATTATTCCTTGTTTAAGTCGTTTTTTAATTTCCTTGGACACTTCCCTAAGTGCTATGGGAACACACCTAGCTCTGGCTATGTCCGGTACCGAGTTCTGCCTAAATACAATTTTTAGAGAAAATCCTTTCAAACTCCTTATTTTTTCTTTAAACAAACTGGCAAACTTATCTTCTGGTCTGGAGGCTTCCATGGAAACAGGAGCTATATACCCTGGTACCCTTCGGTTAATGATAATCCCCAATTTGGCCTGTTCAAACCAACCTAACAGATTTCCCCCCTTCACTCGAGACATACACATCAGCATTTATTCTTTGGTCACACCACTGTAACACAGTTTTGAAATAACCTTGTGGGGTTAGTAGCGACTTTCTCTTGAATAACTCTTTCCACATTTTGTGATCAATAATGGAATAGACAGACCCAGAGTCCACCAGCATTTCTACTGAGTTATTACCTACTAAAATATTAGCATAGGTTTTTCATCCTTTCTTGTGTTATGCACCAACCTCACTCACTGACCATGTAATGCCCTCTTCACGCATGTCATCACACTCAACACTATTTTCACCTTCTTGTCCAGCAGAAATGTTTTTAACGCTACTTTTATTGAAGTTTCTGCAACATCTGGCAAAGTGGCCCTTCTTGTTGCTTTTTGAACATACTACTGACAGGGCTGGGCAATCTGCAGAATTGGCATAGTGTGTAAAACCTCCACACCTAATGCATGTCCTCCCTCTAGGGAAGATGTGTGTACTCTCCTTGGACGTGTCATGTTCTCCACCCTTGTTGGTTTTACTCTTAACTATGCTGGTTTTCTTACCAGACGTATTCTGCCGACCTGTGGACACAGAATTAATATCATTGGCAGGTGACTTCATTTCAAGTTCTTTAACAAATGCAGTAGTGTGTTCTATTTGCTTGGCAATATTAAGGGCTTCCTCCAGTGTGGGGGTCACCTTTGGTCCATATCTCCTCCCTAGTCCTATTCTCTTTAACTTTAAGCATGAATTGATCTCTCACTCTTTCATCATAAATCGTGCCAAACAAACTATTGGCTAGTTCAAGTAATGCAGTGATGAAACATTCTATAGACTCACCCTGTAATTGGTCCCTTTGTAAAGAATGGTATCTTTGTAACACAATGCTAACCTTTTTTACGTAATGTTTGTCTATTTTTTTGATGATGGAACCGTAGGCATTTCGAACAACATCTATTCCCCATAGCCACCAGCTGGTGTACTGAGATCTGGAAGGCCCTTTAAGATGTCTCTCCCTTCAAATCCCAAACTATGCATGAGCAGTCGTCTGTGTCTTTCAGTGCTGAAGTTGGAATCATGGACGTCCATCACATAGTCCAGAAAGTCCTCTTTCCAGACATCCCACTTAACAAGAGGTTCTCCTGGGTTTGGCAACAACTGGACGGGGAGAGCACTAATTTCTACTGATGTGCAGAACAAAGCCACTAACTTACTAGTGTAAGGTTAAAATGCAAACACAGATTAGAAAGATGCTGCGCCCCTTGCATATGTTATGCAGTAATAAAATAGGAAAGTTGTCAGTGCTAAATCTCTTTGTGCTTGTGCGGGTCATTGTAGTGACTGGCTGTAGCTGCCCGAGCCTTCCCTGGTCATTCCATCCTGGAATTGGAACCAGGGTGCAGGAATCAGTAGTTGGAGCTTAGTGGGAGGGTTGCTGGACGTTGTGCTGGCTCTGGGGCTGCGAGGTCCATCTCAATAAAGACTTACCTGACAGTTGGCCTTTGCCTGAATCACTTAATTTTCGCGATGAGGATGGGATTCCTAGACCTCTTCCTCAGCGACCTGTGTTGATGGCCTGCTGCGCGTGACTGCTCCGGACAAGGGGCGACCGCCGGCTTCTTGGAGTGGAGGAGTCCCAGAGGAGGCAGGCGCCGTTTTGTACCCTATGGTTGCCCATCACTGACAGGGGGATAGGCATCAGGCCCCACTGTGAAGGCGCGCAAGCTCAGGAGGATCTCGCGCTGCAAAGCAGGATCGAGGAAAAGACGTGCACGCGTGATCCAATGTGGGGCCCATTTTGGTTGCCTTGGCAACCACATAAACAGACTGCAGGCTAATCATCATTGCTCCACACAACTCTTCCTCGTCTCACTGGTGGAAGGCAAGAATTCCTGCAGCAGTGACAATTACATTGAGTGACAGGAACTTAAGCAGCAAGGCCATTAGTAGTAGGTATTTAGCAAACAAGAAGAGACATGCCACGGTTGAGGCATTCCGTAATAATGTCAGTGACAGTACTCCCTCCTGAAGCTTTCTTGCCTAACCCTGGAATGAATGGAAGCAGTTTTGGGGCAACTAATTGGGAGAAGTTGAATATGAAGGAATTTCACCCATGAAAAAGAAGATGTTGTTGCTGCACTCTCTAGAGTCGGAAGTCCAGAAGAAATACATAGAATTAGCACATTGCACTGATGCTCAAGGTACCGGTGACCTAGATGTATACCAAGAAGCTCTCCTCTAGTTGGAAGCCCGCTAGGTGCCCAAGAAGAAATTAGCGATCAATCGTTACATGGAAGAGTATGTCAGCGCCTTAAGCAATCTGGCGAGATCGTGTGAATTCATGGGCAGGATGGGGACAGATGAGCTTATTAAAGATCAGATCATCATACACACAAATAATCCGATTGTGTAAGAGAGGCAATGGATGTGTGGAAATCCGACCCTCAAAGAGGTCGTAGTATTTGTGAAAAAAGTGGAACACATGCAATTGTGCTCCCGGACAATAATAGAAAAGAAAAAGAACAATGCGGCTGATTACTGCTCTGAGAATCCAAATAAGGAACAGGTTCAAGTGAATCTGGTTACCAAAAGAAGTAAGAAGGGAGGCATGACCAAGGATGAACCGCAGAAGGACTCTGATGCTTGCGGTGATAGGAAAAAGGTTGTAGCAGACTCAGAGAGGGAGAGAGGAAAGTGCTACAGGTGTCATTGTGTGGACCATTTTGCCAGCTGTAAGCTCTGCCCAGCCATCAACCAAAATTGTTTGAACTGTGGACTCCAAGGCCATTTCGCGGCCACGTGCCGCAGGAAAAAACAAGTGTTGTGTGTCCAAGATTAAGAGAATGATGTAAGTGAGCTCGGATGATGAGGACCGCGTAGTAATGGTGCGGGAGAGCACAGAGGACTATTCTAGAATGAAGCGTCCCAGCTGCAAAGTCAGGGTTGAGGGTTTCACTGTGAAAGTAATGGTGGACAGTTGTTCACCTTACTCAATTTTAACTGAAAGCAGGTGAAGGAAACTGCAGGAGGCTGGGCTGAATGTTGAATATCTTCCGGGGATCCCGGGGGATATGAAGGCTCCAGGATCGTATTCTTTGTAATGTTTCAATGCATTGTCGAATACAAAGATGTGGTAGAGCAGGCAGTGAGAAATTGTGTTGGTGTGGTGGACGCAATCAGGAAACTGCTTTGGAATGTGCGGGTGTCTCCTAATGTCTCCTAATGTCACTGGAGTATTGCCTTTTAGAGTCATGAAAGGTAGGGAGGCCAACACAGGACTGAATGGTGTGGGTGGTGCTGATAAAGGTAATGAGGAGGTAGAAGAGAGCCTTAGAAGGAAGACTGTAGCTCACGGCACAATATACCCTCAGCAACCTGTCTCTAGATAACGCACGATCAGCCCACCAACTAGTCCAGAGCCAAATTTATGAACGATGCGACAAAGCAAATAAGACCCTGGCCTGGTTGGAGAGACGGGAACAAAGCAGGGGACATATACGGGCCATTAAATCTCTGAATGGAACATTGTTGACTGAAGGCTCTGACATTGTTGAAGCATTTGTCGCCTACAACAGGAATCTTTATACCCCACCCATCGAGAGCTCGCCATACGAACCTTCACGCTACCTCGACCGGATTGAGATCCCGAAACTCTCACAGCGCCAATCAGATCTCCTGAACGCTGAAATCACTGACACTGAAGTGCAGGAGGCGCTTGCATAGCTCCAACCCGGGAAAACTTCGGGTCCCAATGGGTTCCCTACAGAGACATGGAAATGCCTCGGTGGTACACTATCTACCCTATGCCCCGTATGTTCCTACGCAGCAAAGAACTAGGAGCTCTCCCCCCGGACCTCAGGAAGGCATGCATAGTAGTCATACACAAACCTGGGAAACCTCCGGAGGAATGTGCCTCCTATCGCCCCAGATACCTGATTAATGGCGAAGCCAAGGTCCTCGCCAAAACACTCACTAACAGATTATTGCAGGTAATAGAGACTCTCGTCCACCCAGACCAATGTGGATTTATGCCCAACAAATTCACTCGCATGAACCTACGCAGAGTCCAACTGGCGTTGAGCAGAGCTAAAGAAATACCAGCCCCACTAGCCCTTCTGGCGGTGGACTTTGAAATGGCATTCGACTCTGTAGGGTGGGATGCACTGTGGGCGATCATGGCTCGGATGAACCTGGGGCAAACATTTATATCATGGGTTAAACTCCTCTATGCATCCCCGGAGGCCACAGTAAGGGTGAACGGCAGGTCCTCTAAATCATTTCCCTTGGGTCGAGGTACAAGGCAGGGATGCCCGTTGTCCCCACTTCTTTTCCTCCTGGCCATTGAACCACTCGCAATTGAACTTAGAGCTAACACCAACTGGACCGGTTTTGCTTGGCCGGGAGGGGGGGAGGACCGCCTATCACTCTATGCGGATGACCTCCTCATATACCTCAGTAACCCGAGCACTTAATGCCCGGCTGTCTCCCTCATCTTTAGGGAGTATCAGCGATTTGCGGGCCTGAAGGTGAATGAAGCCAAAACCATTTACTTCCCGTACCAGGGTGGTGAGTCTGCGATCCCTGAAACCTGCCCATACCATGTCTCTATTAGGGAATTCAAATACCTTGGCATACGGCTCGATCCGACACTTGAAGGGTTCCTCCAACTTAGCCTACAACCAGTAATTGAGCGATTCAATAGAGATACCTCCCACTGGCAATCACTCCCCTT
Source organism: Ambystoma mexicanum (assembly GCF_040938575.1). Classification (NCBI taxonomy): domain Eukaryota; kingdom Metazoa; phylum Chordata; class Amphibia; order Caudata; family Ambystomatidae; genus Ambystoma; species Ambystoma mexicanum. The sequence continues at coordinate 1,006,231,209 of NC_090927.1, forward strand.
ATCGCTAATGGGTAGAGCCGCTTTATTCAAGATGATGACCCTCCCCAGAATGCTGTACATTCTCCAAAATGCCCCGTTTATTATCCCCCGAGAAACCTTCGCACTTATTGACAGAAACCTCTGCATGCTGCTATGGGGTGGGAAACAATCCAGAATTGCCCTCTATACGCTCCAGAGGCATCGGTTTACCCTGCATATGCACCTATTACCTTGCGACACAGATCGGGGTAGTAAACGACTGGATGCACACAGACCCCACACTACCACACATTCGTATTGAACTAGAGATCATGGCACGTTAACCCCACTGCAGATCCTGTACGCCACCCATAACCAACTCCCGATGTTGCCCAAAATGACGCACCATGTCCGTCGGGCCTGGCGGGATGCACACAAACTAATCGGCTGGAAAGGAAAGCCGACACTATCCCACCCCATATGGCACAACGCACTCCTCCCGGAAATAGTGGAAATGGGCTCTTTTGGTCACTGGCTCGCAAGAGGAATACACACAGTAGCACATGTGATACAAGGGGGTCACCTCCTGGACTTTGAGACCATGCAAGAGCAATTTGAGCTGGCACCCATGGACCGGTTTTGACATGCGCAGCTTGCCCACGCCATCCGCACCCAATTCCCTGATACGACAAACATACCCCCCTGCTCTCCCATTGAGACCAATATACTCCCGCAACGCATCTCCTCTAAGGTTACCTCCACTCTTTATCTGGCCCTTAACTCCTTCAGGTCCACGCAGCTTGATGGGCTCAAAGCAAAGTGGGAAAGAGATGTAGGCCAACTGGAACCAGAGGACTGGGTGGATGTGTTAATATCCCCTAGAGAAATTGGTATAGAATCGAAACTGAAACTAATACAATTGAGAATCCTTCACCGCTCATATCACTCACATACCGCAATGGCCAGATGGGGGGGAGTAGAGGACGGGACATGCATTAGATGCAACACTGAACCTGCTACCTTCTACCATATGATATGGGACTGCCGGGTATTACAGGCCTTCTGGGAGAACTATATTAACATGATCTCTGTTGCCCTGGCGACACCAATCCCTAGGGATTCCAAAATGGTACTCTTAAGCATCTGGGGGGAAGTAGACCTGTCTAAATATGGGAAAATGTTTCTGACAATTGCGTTGGGGGCAGGCAAAAGACTCATTGCGGCTAAATGGGGCTCTGCCGATCCACTGTGCCTGAACCGCTGGAGTAACGAACTAGACAGATGCGCAGCCTCAGAACGCCGGATCTATAACGCCCGGGGCTGCCCCCGCAAATTCGAAAAAATATGAGGCAAATGGCTGGATGCTCATTGAAATCTGCTGGTGGAAGCTGATCAGTACCACTATTAACATTGGTCACCTGCCTTGTCTCACAACTGTCTCATGGTCCGCTTTTGATACTGCCATACTGCCTGCATCTGTTAAATGCCTATGATTCATGTTTGATTTTTACGATTGTTTTCTCCAAAACTTAATAAACAGAGTTATAAAAAAAAAAAAAGAAGGAAGACTTTAAAGGCACAGGAAAGGTATAAAAGGGACTATGATGCCAGGTTAGGTAAGAGGACCAAGCCAAGTGTTGAGGTGGTGGTAGGGTCGTGGGTGAGAGTCAGGCGTGGTGTACATGTGACCAAAGGGAAATCAACATTTTCTAAGCCCAAGAGAGTCATTGAATTGCTTGCTAGTCAATGCAGTGAGTGTGGAGAATGGGTGGAGCCATTGCTGGTTGGTGGTACACATAGTGACACCACCCACTGTAAATATAAACATAACTTGTAGGACCTGTAGTCCACTAGGAGTGCAACAGGGTCACCCGTTGGCGACAACAGGCTAGTTGTGTATCCATTTGGAATTTGGACAGGGTGGTTGCTGTTGATGGAGCAAGTGTGGATAGCTCAGTTTACCCTGAGTTGAGGGAATTTTATGGTGAGTTTGATAGTTGCTGGGCACTGTGTGGGGGAAGCTTAGCACAAGGTAACAGTGCAGGGGTTGGGATGAATGGTGCTGCAAGGGGCACGAGTCTTATCGCAAGTTCAGGTAGCGGCGTCAAGGGGAGAAAGAGTGGTGTGGATGAGGGATTATGTCACGTAGTGCACCTGTCATTCAGAGCTTCTGTTCTGGCTCTGGATTTTGAGTCGGCTCTGTTTAACTTTGTTTTTCTTACATCATGGGCCTCATTACGAGCATGGCAGTAGCCGTTGCATATATGGCAGGCACGGCTACCGCCATGCTCGCTACCGGAACTGCCTCCTGCGATTTGGCAATAACCGGCCCATTATGAAATGAATGGGCCAGTAATTGGCCATTTGCGGGTGGCGGTATTGCCGGGCTCCCGATCCCATTCTGCCCCACAGGGCAAAATGGGGGTGGGGAGCATGGTGGCACGGTTGATAACAGTGCCGGTGCAATCACGAGTTCTGCTTGCGTGTGCCGCACAGCAGAGCCAGGTAAGACCTGGTGGGCTGTCAGGAACCCACGAGCAGAACTCATAATGCGGCGGGACGGTTTGAATGGTGCCGGTGCCTTACCGGCACCGTTCATACCGTCACCGCCACCCTTATGCATTGCTCTGATGTTATTTCATTGCCGGTTATTTCTGGTTGAATTGTTCATGTTCTTATTCTTATTTTTCCTAGTTCTTCTCCCTTTCCCCTTCTTTTGTTTTTCTGATTCACTCAGCCTTGGGAATTGTTCTTTTTTCTGTTCTTGTTGTGAGGAAGGGGGTGTGTATTGACTGGCTATAGCTGCCTGAGCCTTCCCTGGGCATTCCATCTCTAGCTGTGGGTTCCATCTCAATAAAGACTTACCTGATAGTTGGCCTCTGCCTGAAACACTTCAGTTATGCAGACAAGAAGTACAATATATTGAATCCAGAACCAGACAGCATGCAGGAAAGTAATACACAATATGAAATTAAGTAGTCAAAAAGGATTGCCCCAAGAGCAAATTAATGTATAGTACTACCTAGGAAATCGGGAACTGCCAGCAAACGTTGCTTAGCTTGATTCTGGTTGACTTCCTTAATCCTAAAGCACAGAACAACGCAAATAGCCCAGTGCACGGCTGCAGGCCAACTGTTCCTTGGCATCAAGATCCTCAAGTATTGCTGGTAAAAATGGGAGTGCAGAAAAGACTCTGCCAAGGTGCTGCGAGGAGAATGGATCCCTCCAGCGAAGCGGGAGCACAAGTGACAGCCCGGAAAGGAGGGGCAGCACGAGTGCGGGTTGTGTAGATCCGGAAGGTGCCACAGAGGCACAGGCCTTAATCCTTCTCTGGGGCAGGCAAAATGTGTGAGCCACAGCACAATCCACAGGAGTAGGGCAACCACAAGCAACTACATTCACAGGGCAGCCAATGAAGAAAATAGACAGCAGCAGATTTCCAGATTAGAAATTTAAGATGGGGGGAGAGGGGCGAGATCCAGCTCGTCACCACATGTGATGCCCTGGAATAAGGTAGGCTCGCAACCAGTTATTTCTGATCTTGTTGTATTAAGGTTCCTCTGAATGCCCCTCTCCACAATCGGGCTGCATAAACTGCCTGTGCTTCACCAAGGAGCTTCTTATCTACATTATTGGAATTCTATTAGGTCAAAATGCAGCAACTTCGGCAGGAGGCCCAGTCTCAATACAAACAAACAACTTTAAATAAATGCATGTGTACATCTGGTTTGGTTACTGCACTGGCTTATGTTAAATACAAGTTTGAATGTCTACATTAAATGCTATGCAGATGTACACAATATAATAGTTTGTTATTAAATGTACCCAAACGATATCATATGGGCAGGTGTGATTATTTTTGGACAGACAAGCCTGCTTGCACCTACTAGTCTACAGACACCCTTTCCCTCTCCCTTAGACATGCCTGGGGTGCACTGAATCGCCCGTTTGAACTTGTTCTGTTGGTGAACACATGATTTAGTCACAATGTCTGCAATGATGTAGCTTTTTGAACTTTTAATTCTTGTATTTCAGAAGTGCAGGAATACAGCCCTGCAATAGAGACGCAGCCAGACAGGAGGTTGCGTGGCTGAACTGAAGAAGCAGTTCCTGGATCCCCACGAAAGTATGCATTTCCTGTGTGTTATTGAATTGATCGGCCACACCTTTTGCTTTTCATCATTCTTTGAATGTTGTAGCGATCAATTGGTATGTGGAACATCAATGTTTCCAGTGATATTAGTGGTCACTATAAAAAATGGTAAACATTCAAACATGTTAAATAAAGTTGCTAAATGGGACATTTTAGTTGGGAACTTCCTGGATTCTAATAGTAGGGTCAATAAAAACATGGCGTGTTGTGCCTGTAACTCCAGTACAGCATCCCGGAGTTGCCTCTTGGATTCACTGTGGTGAGCATTTAGGAAAACTCAATGTGTTGGCCTGCCAAAAATTAAAATCCTGCCCATTTTTCAGGATATCCACAATGAGTCCAAAAGAGAAAGGTTTATGCGTGTGTATAATGACTCCTGATCAATATTATTTGCATATTGTTTGATCATCCTAAATACCCGACCGGATTTTGCTGTTTATAGAGCAGTTGAGTGGAGCCCTATGGACACCTATTGTCATTGTTCAGTCGGTGGAATAGTAAAGCTTAGGCACCGCTAAGTGCTATCATTCAGATTTGCTGCACAAATATATGTCCACTACTGTAATTGTCTTTTCTTTCTTAAAGAAAACTTAGAAGATACGCTATGAAGCAAGCATGACTGTACTAATAACTTAGGAATTCTAAAGTCTTTCCACTCCCCCAGAGATTATGATGCTGTATGTATCATGAAAAGGTGAAGTGACCAGAAGATTAAGTATCGAATACAGGACTTGCAAATTCTTAAAACGTTCACTTAACCTGCAGGACGAGTTCCTTAGTTACATACTCAACCTAAAAGAAATTAACTCACCCAATGAGGACGGGAGACAAAATACTGACCAGTGTTTTCTGTAAAGTGGTGCAATTTACAATAAACATGCTTCATGTTTGGTGCAATTGTTCACCTAAAGGCCAGACGTGCAGAGTGAAACTTTTATTTGCCCCTCACTGCAAACAATGTTTGTTTGCAGTAAATGCCAAATAAAAGTTTCTTAAATCCCCATAATCTCCAGTAAGGTCTAGTATCATGCAAGTGTTACTCGCCCTTCATTGAATCTCCTCGCAATGCAAATGGGCTACTAGATTTTGGGAACCCTAGTTTTTGCCGAAATCTGCATGTTAGACCTTATTACCAGATTTAATGTCCACAAATGTTCAATTAATGATGCACTTATGGCCAGAATGTGAGTTGAATTTACAGCAAAAAAGGGTGTGAAACAAATTCTCTCAGCCCAAAAAGCTATAAACGGCCTCGTAACTGAGCCATTGTCCCGAAAGACATGTAACCAGTCTCTAAGGTCCACTTTTGTAACCAGTCTAAATACATTGGTGACTTAAATAATTTCTTTCGGTTTCACTTTCATTGTTTATTTGAGTTTTCTAATGTTTTCTGTTTTAAAAAAAACACGATAAACATTACTTACTGTTATTTTCCTCCCACTGTACTTTGCCACTTCAATCTTTCTGCGTCATTGTGTGACATCTCTCTTCTATAACCCATGATGGTATTGCTTTTGCACGGACACCTCACGGTTACCATACAAACCAGTCTACATCAAGCCGCATGCCAGCTCTCCTCTACCCACTGTTTATTTTATTGGCTCATTTGCATCAAATGATTAACATGTGTATGGAGGTAATTATGTCTTGCAAGGAATTGGGAACTTTAGTGGAGAGCAGGGGCTACCACAACATAGTTTGGGGCATTCTGATTCTCAAGATGGCGGCATGCTGCTCTTGCAGTCCATCAACACGAGTCATGCCACACATTGCATTATGTGGCACTGTCTGGCTTACTCTTGTACCCATTACCATATCACACCTATATATGGCAGAACTCGGTTCATAGTGATAATCTCGAATGGCAAAATCTCGAAAGTCAAAATGTCGATAAGAAAATGTCGAAAAAGAAAATGTCAATTTTTTTTATGTTTTTTTTACCTATTTTTTATATATATAAAAGAGCCAAAAAAAATATAGAAAAAAAAATCATTCGAAATTTTTTTTTTCGACATTTTTTTTCAACATTTTTGTCTTTCGACATTTTATTTTCGAGATATGACTGACCACCACAGAACTCATCTGAGTATCCTGAATCCATGTTTACTGCATTGGGGAATCAATACTTCTGGACGCAAGATGGTAAACAGAGGGTTCTGCAATAGAGTTTACGGGTAATCTTCCCTCTGAAGCAATGTTTATAGCTTTTCCTTTATTTCTAGATATCACCTGTGCATCTTGTGGGGGACACTGTATCACCCTTAGCCAAGATGATTTTCCAAAGTTTCCTTTGTGTCCTGGATGCCTCTGGGAAGTTTATGGCCCACGTACTTTCTTAATGTTTTCCAGTTATTTGGCATTAGAAATGGCCAGCCTATTACAGGGCTCCATATTGCTTGCATGCAAGGGGTTCTGGGAGCCACCATTCTCTTGCGACTCCTCTCTAGCTTTGCGCTGTCGTTTGGATTTTTCCAATGCAGCTTGTGTTAGTAAAAATGCTTTGGCTGCAATTTCATGAAGTGTGCATGTGACACTTGGCAAATTTGTAATGCATGGCGCGGCATGGCCACGATGCCCCATTAGTATATTTGCTTTATTCATGGAAGTATTACAATAAATACTCTTAACAGAAAACCATTGCATGTTTAATGCTACACCAACCTTAATTAGACCACTGTGTATAATTCTGCATGTTTTCTAATTCAATGTTTCCATAGAGAGATGAGTTGAATTAAGCAGCACATTGTGTGTTATTACGCACACTTTATTTTGTACTCGGTTGATCTGTGCTTATTAGTATGACCTATTTAAATATTTCAGACAATGCATCTAGGAAAAGGAATAGGGAATTGTGTGGAAATAGAGCACAGTCGTCTCTTAGTTCCCCTACTTCTTGCCCTATGGCACCTCTAACTATGTTTCTTTTATTGTTGCTCCACAGCGTGTGTCCACGATGAATAACTACACTGGAAATGGATTGGTTGCAATAATGCCGCTGGGCCTCCTGACCACGATGGGAAACGCCACCCACGCGCCCCACAATGAGAGTGAAATCATTTGTGAAAATTGGAGGGAGATCCATCATTTGGTTTTTCATCTGGCAAACATGTGCTTTGCTGCTGGTTTGGTTATACCCACCACCCTGAAGTTTCATATGATCTTCCTTCGAGGCATGCTGTGCTTAGGTGAGGCTCTCCCCATGAGCACATTACCTGGAATTTGGCTATTCTTGCATCAGACTTTTGCATTTGCATAGTACATTCCTGAATTCATGTGTCCTTGTTTTCTTTTGTTCTGGCACCTGTCACCAATAATTCAAGATTGATGTATATTGTTGCTAGAATAGAGACCCGTTTTCTCTGTTTTGTATTGTGTGTTTTGAACTAAGCTGAAACTGTAGCTCCTCCACAACAAATAGACAACGTAAAGAGTGTTTGAACATGCATTGAGCAGTCCATAGTGAAGTGTTAGTGATTGTGCTAGTGGCTTTTATCGTGGGGTAATTGAACACTACTCAAGTTAGAGGTCCCTGCCAAGGATCAAAGCACATTCACGGGATCAAGCGCGGTGGAATGGGCACTAATGCTATTAAAACATTCTACCAGCAAATGTAAACCCTGTCCCAAGGGCCTCAAACAGCCCACATCTTTGCTTCCCTTCATCCGCCCTCAACAATGAGTGTATTTGTCATTCAGTCACAGCAGGAGGGGCAGGTGAGTTGAAGTGTGTGTGTAACTTACCTGGGCACCACCCAGCTCTGGCCAAACCCTGCGGCAAGGGCTAATGAAATGATGGGTTGGAAGTGCAGTCAAAGCAGAGGATGAAACCCTTGTCCCCTGCAGACCTTGCTGCCTGTAAAACATTCAACATCAGCCCCCACTCTCAGTAACTATCCATTGGCATCATTCATAAATAGGTTCCCAAATAGAGGGCACACATGCAACCATGCCTAATCCTCTTCCATATAGGTTAGTCTTCAGTGGTCACTTCATGTAGAGCCTGTTATACCCACAACACATTCTTCTTCTAATTCTTCTTTGCATGAAGGGCCTCCCACAGGAAAGTCTACTGTCAACTGAGACAAATGTAGCTGCCCAAAATATGCACCTCAAAAAACATCTTCACAACTGAAAGCAATTCATACCCAAAAAAGAAATTCCTTTCATGTATGGCCATTCCTGCAATCCTAGCCAACACGATTTCACCAAGGACCTCACATGCCCTTTAGATCAAGGAGATCAGACTGTACATTTCAGGCTTTTCCTGATATTCATTCTTCTATATACATTCTGTCTATTTCAGTTATCTTCCAGAATGTTCGAATGAAATCGTATCAGATAATTGCAAACATAGTTACACAAAATTGATACCCATATCCCTGCACTAGACAGAATCTGGTCTATTCAGACTCAATCAATTGCCTGTGCCCCCACCCTGTCTTTTTAGCTCTAACAACAACTGCCACCTCGTATAGGGAGAATAAGGACATTCAAAACCCCGTTGGTTTATGGTGCTCGAACCCGTTTGGTGCTCTCCATATATCTGACACTAGTTTATTAATTGGGCTCGCCAACATGTTTCCCTTAAGTTTCTCTCGATTGTGGGGAATGTATTCTTCAAGCCTCAGGTAACCAAAATGTTCTTAGAATATTTTTGCTTGATCGCAGTTAAAATCTGTTTGGAATTAATCCTTAGCTCTGGCATTACTCTGGGCAACCCTCCAGACCATCGTTCTTCACCTGCCAAGCCATTACAAAAGGGGAAAGACATATGCAAATTTGGTCCCTCCCCAAAAGGGGCAGTCCAGCCTGAACTGCTTGGTCACATCCCTTCTGCACGAGATCATAAGCATTCCCAAACATGTTTAAGCCTTGCTGGGACTCATTAGTGAGGAGTAGCTTGGGTTTCTAGGCCCAGCAAGCATGGAGCCACGTTTGGGCATACCCATCCTGCTCAGAGTGACTTACACAAAACAAAAGAGGTGAAGGCTGGAAGGTTTTGAATTAATACTAACCTCTGGCATTGCTCTGGGCAACCCTCCAGACCATTGTTCTTCACCTGCCACACCATTAGAAAAGGGGAAAGACCATATGCAAATCAGGCTTGCTCCCAACCCAAAAGGGGCAGTCCATCCCAAACTGCTTTGTCACATCCCTTCTGCACAAGACCACAAGCATCCCCAGGCATGTTCCAGCCTTGTTGCGCCTCATTAGTGAGGAGTAGCTTGGAAGGAAGGATTGGCTACTTACCCCTGGTAACGTTCTTTCGACTAGATGTTCCTCCCACGTATTCCTCATCGCCCTCCTAACCTACCCCACTGTAGAATTTCGGAGTTTTGGACTTTGCGCTCTTTTAAGGTCTGATAATTTAAAGAGGCATTTATCGAGGTGGGCAATTCTGCATATGGTGGCGAAAAAACAGAACTGAAGCCAGCGGGCGCTGTGTGTGGTATATGTAACAATGTCTGGGCATACCCGTCCAACATGACATACTTCACTGAGTCCTGGCTGCATTAATTTTTTTTTTAGTAAGAAACCTGTGCATTCCTAACTGTCCTTAATATCCTTTTCCTGTAGACAACGATCATTTAACCGTTGAACGCTACCAACCTGCTTAACCCCACCATCTCTCCCAATTAGTGAAGGTGTGTGAGCACTGTCCAATGTAACTGACATCCTTTACAAAAGCAAAGTTTTAGGCCCTCACTTCATGTGGTTTCCGCAATTTGCAGGATTAAAAAGAGTACCCATGGGAGTAACTGCTCCATTTTGAGCTTGGCTCATCTCAGAGGCTGATAGTTCATCAACAACCAATCTCAAACCACTGCCAGATGAGGAATAGCTTTAGATAAAAGGGGTTTCCTAAAGAAACTACAAGGGGGTCATGGTCGAGCCGCAGTCTTATATCCCTCACAACATATTTAAGCACAGGTACTAGTGAGAGGAGTTAATAAAGCAGTAACCAATCATGAGGTTGCCTGCACAGGCTGAACATTGTAGCAGGTGGGTCAATGTGCTTTAATGCACTCACTTACAGCTCTAATGTCCTGTCCTAAGGCTAGTCGTACATGCAGTCACCCACTCCATTAGTAATTAACAACACATCTGTTGTTATTCATCTTTTACCAGAAGGCAAGATGTGGAATGATTAGATTCTCCCCCTGCGACTACCACTATTTTTTTTTAAACTTCCTATGGAACATTTTGAGCTATTCAAGCTCAAAATTTGCAAAAGCAAGCACATGGGCGCATCCATTTTGTGAAATGGATGCCCGCCTGTGCTGGCTTTTGCTTTTGCGGCACTAATGAAGGAAAAGCCAGCCAGCTGTAGTAAACAAAAGCTACCGCTGGGTGGCTTTTCCTTCATTGGTGCCGGGACTCGGTGGACGCGGACCGGAGACCAGAGCAGGAAAGCTGCTGCTGAATCTCGGTAAGTGCTATTTATTTATTTTTTTAAAATAAACACTAGCTGTGTTTTTTTTCTAAGTTTTCCGGGCTGGAGGAGCCCGGAAAACTTAGAAATAAAACCTCAGCTTTAAAAAGGTTGTGCCTTGGCTTTCACTTTGGGTCTCCGGTGCTCCCCTGGGGGAGCACCGGAGACCCAAAGTGATAGCCACACCAGACATAAACACAATGCGGTTGTGTTTGAAAACACTGCGGTTTTTCTTTCCGAATATCTCCTGAGAAACTTGGAAAGAAAAACCGCAGCGTTTTCAAACACAACGTTGTATTTATGTTTGCGGTGGCTTCAAAAGCGACCGCAAACATAAATACAACGTTTTTAAAGCTGCGGTTTTATTTCTACGTTTTCCAGGCTCCTCCAGCCGGAAAACTTAGAAAAAAAAACGCAGCTAGTGCTTATTTTTTTTTTTTTAAATAAATAGCACTTACCGAGATTCAGCTGCAGCTTTCCTGCTCTGGTGTCCGGTCCGCGTCCTCCGAGTCCCGGCACCAATGAAGGAAAAGCCACCTAGCGGTAGCTTTTGTTTACTACAGCTGGCTGGCTTTTCCTTCATTAGTACCGCAAAAGCCAGCACAGGCACGCATCCATTTCACAAAATGGATGCGCCCATGTGCTTGCTTTTGCGAATTTTGAGCTTGAATAGCTAAAAATTTTCCATAGGAAGTTTAAAAAAAATAGTGCTAGTATTATTTTTTTTATATTGCCTATCAATATTTTAAATAACATTTTTTACTGGACTATCCCTTTAAAATAGCCTTGATCTAAATGTACCCTACAGCGGTCAGGGAGAGATGAAAATTCAATCTAGCTCAATTGCATGTGTATGCAGTCTAAAGGCAAAGGCCCACTTCTCTAAACATGGGTGATATGTCAAATGTTACATCTAATGACGCCAACCTGGCAGCCTAAGAGAGTGGAACTTCTCTGAGCAAATGGCAGATTATGTGAACTCCAAATGACCAGACCTTCATTGTGGCAATCCTCGATGATACAGCAACTGAGATAGAGAGCTTCACATTCTATTTTAAAATATAAATTGGTGCCACCATCAGAAATGTAAAAAACTGAATACAAAAACAGGTCAAAACCATCAAAAATTATGATTTAACATAACCCTTTGCACAACATTTGCATGAAACTTCACCAAGGACAGTCAAGAACATTTAAACATGTTTGCTGTGGATCATGCTCCAAAGCCACCAGGAGAGGGTGATTGTACTGTTATCTCAAGACAAAACACACACAAAAATCACTCTAGAGGTTACAGAAGTAGGATTAAATGAAGACACAGAACTACACGTATTTTAGGAATGTAATTATACCACAATGTAGTTTATTATAATCACAGCAGTAACCTCAAATTGTTCTGATTCACAACTGATCACCCCTAATACAAGGGCAAGATGGCTTTGAGCCTAGCCTTCCAGTAGTCCAGGAATACAGAGCTCCCATTTGTTTATCTAAGAATGCTATCCCTTACTTGTGTATACAGTTTCAATATGAAACCACCTTGCCTACTATGTGACTCCTTCAATGTGACACTTCCCTGGATACATCTTGTTGCTGTAGTAAATGGGGCCTCATTCATGAACTAAGAATGTTTTCCCCTCAACTGTGCAGACATTTCTCTCTGTGTTCAAGCTACATTACTGCAAGAGTACTTTTTCAAATGGACAGATCCTTCCAGAGTGAAAAGATTTTTTTAATTGATGGCCACAAGCGTGTTTTCGGTCATATCAGGTGAACACTCCTTTTATTTCTACAGTGGATAAACTCTAATCTGATTTCCAGGTACTCTTGCTAAGACCATTTAAGAAAAGATTTGGTTACACGTTTGCCAGTAAATTGGCTGCACATATAAGGGCATTGTTTCTCAAGTGAAGGCCATTTCTTCCTTACAAATGGCCACTTGCCGTTCAGACAGTGTTTCGGTCTAGACTTTTATTAGGCTTCATGACTCTCTAGCCCATATTTATTGAGTGCTGTCACAAGATGGCGGCCCTGCTTTGTTTACCAGGAGGACGCTCGTGGGTACCATCCCATAAACTATGTACTCATTTAAGCCTGGCAGGGCTGAATAGCTAATTTTGGTAAGAACTTCTTTTTTTTCTCCTGCACTCTTGTTTTAGAGAAACCGAAACTGTTAAGGTTTTAAAACGTTCAATTATTGCCCATTTTGTGTACCCAGTTTGATGCAGATACGCCTATTTTCTTTTATAACCTTACCTTCGTCATACATCACTCCACCATTGAGAGGTATGTTTATCGTGATATCCTTATTAATTAAAAAGTAAAATTAATTAGAGTTAATGGGATTTTGGGATATTTTAAAGTTAGATCAGCCACGCATTATGTATGCATTTCAATTACATTGTGGCAAAAGACTGTTGAATTCATTTTACTAGCCCTGAAGATCACATGTGTGGGCTACAGTGACAAAATGTTCTAAGGATTAACACAGATGGAACTGTTATCTGAAGATATCTTAAGTTATATCCAGGTGCAAAGGCCTGTGTTTCCTGCAGTGTAATCAGATCAACCCCTCAAGGTAGGCATGTCAGTCGCCGCCGCCTAACTTCTGCTAGAAACCAACAATCGTCCAACTAGTCAATATTAGAGTGCCAGAACCTGTTAGAAAACGATCACTTTTCACTTGGGACAAGGGGCTATGCAACAGGGAAGGGGATAAGTATTAATCAAGTCTACAGACAGGGAAAACCCAAAGCCAGATTGATCTGACAAGGGAAACGCTGAGAACATTGTTTAATGGGCCAACCTTAGGGATCAGAATTAACAAGAGGGGCAGTTCAGTGATGGCTGAGGACTGAGGTCACTTCAAGCAGGGCAAACGTTAACTGGAGACTAAGTTCATATAGGCTTGCCGCTGAGTAAACCTGCTACAAGGATTAGGACCAAGAGCCTCACGTGAAAATAATTCTGACACTTTTATCCAGAAGAATGCCCCAAGTTTAATAGAATACAAAAACACTTGTGGACTTGTCTGAAATCCAATCTGCACTTCAAGGACGGCTTATTCCATTGTACCCTCTGAAGGGGTTCCCCTCTCAATACTTCCCTTCAAGTATTGATAACAATTCAAGTGCCAGGAATTGGAGAGCATTCACATCGAGCATAACAATCCAGGAGAGTTGGCCTAACCAGGAATCTGTGCTGAGTTCCAATTGGCAGGCAGGATCTGTTGTTCTTCTCGCCAGTGATCAGAGGCAGAGGGGTCAGAGTCAAAACTGACAACATGATGGCAGTTGCCTCTATAAAGCAACAAAGGGGCATTTGCTCCATAAGATCATTTGCAGAGGTGAACCTGTTCTCGCTGGAGGCTTATCACATCAGGAGGGTTGAGAGTACTCTGGAGGACTCCCTCAGTAGTTTATTTTGGACCTTGTTGACCTTGTGGAAGACAACCCCTCCTCCCCCTGACAGCCTTCATGTACATCACACTTCTCTTTAGTCTTAAAAAATCAACTTAGTAGTTGACTTGAGAACCAGTTCCAGACACCTCCTCTTCTGGTCGAAGTTCCCAGACAAGGGAACATGAGGACCAATGCTTGGTCCAACCGTTGACCGGACATAAACCTGCATGCCCTCCCTTCCATTCCCCTGGTCCTCAGGGTCCTGAGATGGATTGAGGTCAGCAGAGTACAGCTCTCCTTGTTTGCGCCTTACAGGGCCTGGCAGTCCTGGTACTCCTTGCTGCTGCTGTTTGGGCTCCCCCACGGCCCCCCCCCCCACCAACCAGGTCTCCATCAATGATCCTGCTCTTGGGGACATCAAGCCCGTTGACTGCTGTTGTTGGCTGGCCTGGACATTTTGAGGGAGGGTCTTCAGCATCAGAGTATTTTGGGTTCCCCTCCCTAGTTGTCCGTGTCTCTTGCTGGACTTCCACCCTTTGCTCCTATTCCTGACATTGGGAAGCATTTGTCTCTTAGTGCTGCAAGGACTCAATGTTTCTTCTGGATTGTTGTTCCCCTAACACTGTTTGCCTTCAGCTAGAGCATTAAATGGGGATCTGGTACATACCTTGTTCAGAGCTCAGTGGATGCTACCCAGACTTGCAGGGGGCCTTTGGTTTGGTGGGATCAAGCCAATAAAATAATTTGCAGACTTCTGCAAACCTACCCCATCTCTCACCTCATGATTAAGTCCCTCGCTCTACCTTGTGGTCGAGTCTCTACACATCCACCCTTCAAGTGCCTTCTCCTGGTGAATTTAGTGGTTGACCTGGGCTGGTGAACAGCAATTGGCTGCAGTATGTTTGCCTTGTCCTTTCCGCATGTGGGGATTATATCCCCCCTCATTTAATACAGTAAGATAGACACATGATGTGTGTTTCAACTTGGCACAGAAGAGCCAAATGTCCATTTGTAAACAGCCTTTTTGGTGGATGTAATATGGGTTTTTGTCCAGTACATGCTTTCCTTTTAAGATGGCTGCTGGGTTGTCTCGGACTCAATTGCACATATGATTGGTAACGACTTTGATGTTTTCATTTGTACATTTATCGGAGGGGTTTGATTTTGCATACAGCCAGTGATGTGTTGGGTGCCACAATTGAGCACAAGAGAGGCCACTATTACCTTGTGCATAACTTAGTCTGTTGCTTGGAATAAAATAGTATGCAGACGTTGACCACCTTCAAAGTTGCTCGCTGGGTTACTTCGATCTCGGCCATGCACTTTGCATTAGCCTGAGATTGCCTTACATCGGAATCTGCGGTAAGCAGTATAGTGCTGTTACAACATGCAAATTAGCATAAGCATCCAGCTGAGTGGGGAACCATAGATGCATTGTGTAATGTGTCGGCAGAAGTGCTTGGTTTACAGATAGGCCCCAGTCCATAAACTATCGAGTTTGGGATACCGGGATGCTGTGGCTGGAGGCATATGCACAGAGGTGAATTCTAGCGCTGGTAGAGTAGTAACTACACGAGAATTGAGCACATATGCAACTCTCTCTGCTCTTGCACAATACATTAAAGGGTCTATTTTTTTTAGTGGCTCTATTAGAAATCATGTAAATAACCGACATGTGGTAGAGGTAGCTAACCCCATAGTTGTTGGTTCACCTTGCAGATATGTCAGCATATCGAAGTTTGATGAAACATCTTTGCTCTGAAGAAGGCTGGGTTGCGTGTAAACAACTTCAACCCTATAGCCGAAACTCGAGTTGGCATTTTTATTATTAATTTGGAGTCATTTTGACATTTTTCCCTATCGCCCTAAACCACAAACAACCTTTTTGTCATCTTCAGAGGGGTTAGCAAGGGTCACAAGGCTTAGTTCCTTTCTAACAGTCATTGACTCAGATAAACCGTCTCCCACACTAATTCCTTAGAGGACTCGCCCCCTCACAGGAGTATTCTGGGCATGTGAACCAGAGGAATAGCCACTTTCTGGGCTTAGCCAAGGGCGCTTCCCTTTTTAACATTTGCAGGGCCACCAGGCGGGCTACTCCCAGCATGTTCACACTCACTACTGACTTCACTTAAGGTTCAGACCAATCATGACTTTGCCACGGCGGTCCTCCAGGCTGCTATCCTGTGCAGGCCTCTGTCTGCTTCTCCTGGTAAATAAAGGTTTGCTAGGCATTACCACATATATAGATCATTATTATTATTATTATTATGATGAGGGTATTTATTAAGTGCAGGTCTTACTTCGGGAAGCAACAAAGCACTTTTACAATCATAGGAGGAAGAACACAGTGAGGGAATCTGTTTCTCTTTACCAGAGTACTGTGGCCATTTCAGCAATACCTGCTGGACGAATAAAAAAACCCTCCTTCCTGTCACCAATAGTACTGCGCTGCTGTATAAAATGCCAAGCCCTATCCTGACACCCTCCTGTTGTAAAACGCTACGCTGCTCTCGAACTAGGTTTGCGCTATAAGCAATAAAAATAAATAAGTAAATCTGGTTTCTTTCATGATTGAAAAGGAGTGTGGGAGCTCCTTTACTGAGTGCCATTAGCAACCCCATACACATGGTTCGACCTTGTTGGGCCTCCTCAGTGCGGTGAAGCTGAGCCTCTCTAAGGCACAGTGAGTATGGGGTCCACGTCTGGATTACCCTTGGTTACTTAGGGTGAAACTGCAAGTTTTTAAAAAATGAAAAAGATTGTGGGAGCCCCTCCACTGAGAAGGAACGTGGGTCAAATACCGTGTTCTGTGGAATTTCTTCCACTCACAAGGGCCTACAACGGTTGAATGTGATTTTATCGAATGATAAAACAAAGAATGAATTTTGAATGAAGAAAAAAACATCTAAAAAAAAAAGAATTTCTGGAGTTTTTGGGGGGTTCCTCTCCAAACAAACCCTTTTTTATTTGTATACTTTTGCCCGCCCCTAACACTACTGTTCCCTTTTCCAACCACATATATATAGTTTTCTAAAATGTGCAACTTTTTTTCGATGTTTTGGGTACGTTTAAAAATGCATTCTTTGTTTTGTATTCGATAACATCACTGCATACCTTTACAGCCACGCTTTAGCTCACTGCACTCTTCACGGAGGAGAAAATTCCATTTGCATATCAGTCTTTGTCCCACCCACAAGGGCAGTCCAGCACCGAAATGCTAGGTAATTCTCCTCTGTTTTCTTTCCTGGGTGAGTGGAATGATAGGTGACATTTGGTACACTTCTTGAGTAAGCGCTGTAATTAGGTAGAAATGATGGGGGGTCAATGTTATGATTACTAATGGTAATCTTCATTAGACCTTTTTCTTCTCTTCCTCATCACAGTCCTCACTCTCGCCCCTCCTTTCCTGGTTTGCCAGATGACCCAACTCCTTTTTTGGGTAAGCTGCCATCTTTATACCCTTTACGGTTGGGTGGGCAGGCGTAAGAAAAAAGGGGGGAGAAAAGCTTACATTGTAGAATACATTCTGGGGAAAGGTGGGCTGCCTTCATGATCATGGAATGTCATGAGGAAGCGCATGACTAGGTGTGATGAAGGTTACCGGTGAGTATTCAGAACATTTGTACTGCACACAGTTGACCCCTTTGCCAATCTCCTAGTTGCCAACGACACCCTGGAAGGTCATAGAAATATAAAATGACTCAACTCTATCATATGGAGACTAAGAAGCTCCAAAACACCATGGGCCTCATTACACGGAATGCAGTAAGGATTTACCGGTACCGGTAAGGGCACCGGTACCGGTAAACCCTTACCGCCTTACTACGAGGTCCCTTTGCAGGACCCGAACTCGACGGCTGGTTTTACCAGCCGTTAAGGAACGGGCCCGCAAAGGGACCTTGGTGCTAATTACGGTACCACAATTTGCGGTACCGTTATTAGCTCCTTCCCCATTCCCATTGCGCCCTATGGGGGCAAAAATGGGAATGGTGAATGGGGAATTACTGCTCCCGCTCACCTTGGAGTAGGGCGGTAATTCCACCATCCACCGAGGCGGACACGGTAAAATGGTTCCCCCATACCGTGTAATGAGGCCCCATGTATGGGTTAGGCGACCATGCCCGGAACTTATTTTCACAGACAATATGATTATTGTCATCCACTGTCGGGATGATCATACCAAGCTCACCTCCCGCGCCAAGTCCCTCGGGTTCCACATCGACAAACACCTCTCCTTCAAGACACGCATAGCTAAGAATTCTCAGACAGCGGTATTACTACACATTATCCACACCAAAAATATCACTGTATATATGGTCGTCTGGAACGGCCATAGGCGATATTTTGGTGGGGGATAATTTTTGGGGTTTTTGGGAGCAGGGGTTGCGCGGGTGTCCCCTGCTCCTTTAAAAATAATGCGGGGTTTATTGGCGATAATTTTGTATGGTGATATTTTTGCGCGGATATTAACACATGGAACCCAGACAGCTTGGTATCAGCTCTTCCTCCTGCGGAAAGTCAAGCCCTTCCTCCCTCAGAACAGCTTCAGATCCACTGTTCAAGCCCTGGTCCTATCCCACCTGGATGGGGGCGCAATGCCCTCCTCGAAGCCCTCCCGACATCCTCCCTTGTGCCCTTGAGAACTGTCCTACACATGGCTGCACGCCTCATCAAGGCTCTATGCAGATACGACCACATCACCCCGGCCCTCGTCGACCTTCACTGGCTCCCACTGCACGCACAAATCACCTTCAAGTCTTGCTGCATCATCTGCAAGACAGTCGCCCTCAAGTCACCCAGATACCTTGCTGAGAAACTCAGCATCTCCAGTGAACAGCGCACCACCAGAAGCCAGGACACATGCAAACTTGCAATCTGCTGCTGCAAAAGGGAAAGGACCAGAAAACAAGCCTTCTCTGCCTACGCCCCAAGACTATGGAACCTCCTCCCCATCAGCATCAGACTCGCCCCCCGCTGCTGCAATTCAGAAAAGAACTCCAGACCCACCTCTTCAAGGATTCTCTCCTCCTCAACACCTAGGCCTCCACGTTGCTCCCCGTGCTTCCTGACTCGCTAGACGCTGTCTGCCCTGCTCCTCCCCACCACCCTGTACAGCTGTACCCCTCCTCTGTGCCCCTCTGTTTCCGACCCCCGCTGTATATCTGTTCTGCTGTTACCTCTGAAAAGCACTCTGTTATGCATCCGTATTGTTGTCTACCTCTGTAAAACACTCCGTTGTGTATCCATATTGTTATATACCTCTGTAAAGTGCTATGTTGCTTCTCGAAGCCAGGTCCGCACTCAATAAATACCATAATAATAATAATAATAACAATAATAATAATAATAATGATTGAATGGCCTTTTGCATGTCTTCTGAATGGCATTTTGCAAGAGCTTTGGGTATTCATGCCGCCAAAACTGGGATGGTGACAACGGGGTCAACCAATGGCACACACAGAAGATTGCTTTGCAATCTGGTATCTGGAGGTAGCCTGTTAGTTTGAGTAGTTTTGGGTACAGGCAGCGTTGGCGGCCCCCTGTACCCACCAGGTAGCTTCTTTTGAAGCAAGCCCCTGGAGAGGCCTGCTATCAGAGCACGAAAGGTGGGCATCTACTGTTGCCCCATTTCAGGCTTATTGGTCAAAAGCAGTGGCCTCTCCAGATCTGCTCCAGTTTGAGGCTGTGTGGCTCAGGTGGGAGGGGCACATCTAAGGTGGTCGCGGGAATCGCCACATTTGCTCCAGTTTAATCGCTCCCACATTCTTCCGATTCCAGGCTTCGATGTCAAGATGGCTGTCGGCGCACTTGTCATCCTTTGCGTTTCGTGGGGACCAGATGACATTGGTGTAGGTCAGAGACATGTCTCGACGTCTCGACCCCATCATGAGTTTGTTGGTGATTTTATGTGGAGAACGTGGAAGTTTAGAAACAGCTTGTTCTGGCCTGACCATAGCGTTGCCACGAGGGGAATGCGGGGAGTGCGCTTATGGCAGATGAAAGTCATGCATGCTGTTTTGTGCATAGAGAGTGCACGTAATACTACACAGATTTTAGGCGCGCTTTGTATGTATCAATGCATTATTTATACGTTGTTGTTCATGATTTCGGATGGTTTATAAATGTTTCTATGTATCCATATAAAGTATGATAGTACTAGACGGGAGCAAACGTATCGGTGGGAATTGTATACTAGACAGAAAACAGCGCAAGCGGGAAGCCGAGAACAAGGTGGATGTTTCTAACTATTTCTTTTTCTTTTAAATAGGGTGTGCGTTTTTTATCATTTGGGCGAGTCTGTTTCGATGCGCCATTGACATAATGATATGGAATGCTGTGTTTCTAAGCATTAACTTAATGCATTTTGTATATCTGCTGTACAAGAAAAGACCGGTGAGTACATTTCAGCACTTGCCTTTTTCTTCAGAGCAGTGACAAGTCATTCATTTACAGCTCTCTACTGCCCTCTCTCGGTTCAGCATGCACATGATAAATCCATTGTGGGATCTGGTCAACACTGAGTATGTATGTTTCTCATGTCACCTGTGACGTATGTTATATTCAGCGGCAACAGATGCGCAAATAGGACATTTTCTTGCCTTATTCTAAGCAGCAGCTCTACATATTGTGATGTCCTCTGTATATGTCCACGGGGACAAGCATCATCCTGTCCCATTTCATTGTTCAAGAGTTTTAGGGGCGGGGGCAATGAGAAGGTGGGGTTACCGCCAAAGAAAGGAAGATATGCAGTTGAAGAACGGAGAGTGAAGAAATTGCATCGTTTCTGTGTTTATTGTGGCGCGTCAATATTGCATGTCAAAATTCAACAATGGCGATGAGGATACTTGGACACCCGCTCCTGCCGAGCATTGTCTTATTGCCTTTTCATCAGGTGTCACTCATTCGGGGCCTGCTGGGTGCCCCGTAATAAAGCCTGCGGACGGCGCTGCAACGCACACACGTGGCACTCACCCCTCCGCCCCCTAGCAACCTACAGCGGCCACTGTCCTCCTGTGTTCATTTAGTTTGGGATACACGCTGCGCTCCCCCACACCACGCCTTTATCGTCATCCCGGCAGTCCAGGGCCTGAGGAAAATACCGGCTTGCTGTGTCCACGGCGCTCGTGTCCTACCAGCAGGAGGCCCCGCACCTTCATTATCAGCATGTGCTGCACTCTGAAGGCCCAGCACTGCTGACACACAAGAAGTGAGAGCATAAGCACACCCACATCCTCTCCTGCACCTCTGCGCTACACGTGCCGGCAACATGTCTGACAATGAGGCAGATAGCAGCTCCTCGAGCCAGGCCTCCACCTTCCCTTTGTGCCTGGTCACTCTTCCAAAGAGGAGAGGAGCCACGAGTCCTTACAATTGCTGGCGGTTCCGCCTTTTGACTTATCTGACACAAGCAGCCTGGCACCACACTGGAATAGATGGCTTAAAGTGCTAAACATCCACGCTGATGCATCGGGGGTGAAGGAAGAACGCCGACTTAGAGGCATATTGATGCATTCATTACGACCATTGGCGGTCATTCCAAGATTGGAGGTAGTCATGGCGCTATTTGCGCCATGACTGCCTCCAATAAAGGGACCAAGTCCGGTGTGGTGCAATGGGGACTTACCGGTCTAGCCCGACCCTGGCGGGACCGGTAAGTCCTCATTGCACCAGCCATTCCCCATTCCTATTTGAGCCACATAGGGCTCAATGGGAATGGGCAGGGCGCAAATTACGGGCTCTCGAATGACAAGCCCGTTATTTGCACCCTGGTCCCTTAGCGGGACCCGTAAAGGACGTGTGGTCCGACCACACGTCCCTTACGGTTCCCGCTAAGGGACCTCGGAATTGGGCGGTAGGGGATTACCGGCACCGGTCTCCTTACCGGTGCCCGGTATCCCCTACCGCCCACCTTGGAATGACCCCCATTATGTTTGAGATGCCAGAAAGCACAACTAACACATTCCGGGGCATCATTGCCTCACAAAAATAATTATTTTCCCCACTAAGGAACGTAGATTACGAACACAACATATTTCACACGTCCAATCAAGAGAAAGAAGAAATACTTGATCATTTCATTTTGAGATTGCGCAAGAGAGTGAAATACACTGACTTTTAACATTACTCCACAGAAGAAGCATTGAAATCTCAAACAAAAGCCAGCTGTGAATCAGCTGAATTTCGCAAGAAATTATTACAAAAGACCAGATCATTGGAAGAACATCTGCAGCTCGCAAGGGTGGACATGGCGCTCTCACTGCAAACAGAATCTCTGGACAATATCAAAATGACACAGACAGCACCAGCTGCTCCTCTGTGCCAAATGCAGTCATCTGAGAAGGCGCAAATGCAAGAACAAAAAAAGAGTTAGCGCTGCAGATACAACTTACTTCATGTTGGCCCATATCCAGCTGTAGGACAAACCTGTGACTCCACAAATGTGGAGGTGACAACCGTTTTCAATCATTATGCAAAAATGTCAAATATTTCCAGAAGCCCTCTATCCATGGGGACCAAAGTAGGAGACAAGAAAACTCCTGCTGCAGACAACGGAGGTCTCCCACCAGCAGAAGACATCGATCCAGCAGCAGAAGGTGAGAATCTCTCCACAGATATAGACAACGAGACAGGAAGGACGACACTCATCGAAAGCGCTCACCAGATGACTCAAGGAGAAGATCGACTCACCATAAACTAAGACACATAGAGGCCTCGCCTGGACGTCACAATGACTCAGACTCAGCATCGTCCAGTGGTGCCTGTAAAAGGGGCTACGTGCACGCTATAGGCAACAAGACTGCAACCGAGTACAGCCCGACATTACTGCTGCAAATAAATGGAAGCCCTTGTGAATTTTTAATCGGCACAGGAGCCACGGTCAATGTGGTGAATGAAGAAACCTACCAAGGACTCAAAGACAAGCGGGCACTACAGCCACCTGACATCGACATTTATCCCTATGGTACGAATAAATCATTGAAATGCAAGGGCATGTTTAAAGCCACGTGCACATACAAAGACAAAACAGCGAAGGTGACAATATATGTAGTGAAAGGCGAAGTGCCTGGAGGCAGCATTCTCAGTTTTAAATCTGCCATTCAGATGGGACTGATGCACACCATGTAGCAAATCATGACAGCGCACACCGTAAATCCAAAGGACATGATGGTGAAGATGTTCCCGACACTATTCAAAGGCCTAGGCAAGTTGAAAGGAAAACAGATAAAATGGCACATCAACCCAGGGAGCAAACCAGTGGATCAAGATTACAGAGGAATCCCATTGAACATCCAAAGGCAAGTAGAAGATGAGATACGATCCCTCCTCATCCAGGACATCAAATAACACACAACTGGACCCACGCCCTGGGTACCGCCCATTTTTTTCCGGTTTCCAAGAAGGAAAATGGCAACACCATTCGCATTTGTGTGGACACAAGGGCACCGAACATAGCTATTGAGAGGGAAATGCATTTGGCTCAGAGAATGACGGATATGATGCACCTGTTGCATGGAGCAAAAATCTTCTCTAAGTTAGACCTCAACAAGGGGTATCATCAACTTGAACTGCATCCAGAATCCTGCTATGTAACTACATTTTCCACTCACCTAGCACTCTTTCGCTATAGGCGACTTAGCTTTGGCGTGTCCTCTGTGGTTGAACATTTTCAAAATGAAATAAACCAAGTCATTAAACACATTCCCCAATGTCTAAATTACAGCAACAAAATTTGTAGTGTTTGATGTGATGCAAGAAGCTCATGATGCATTATGCCGGGTATGCGTGGCACTAGAAGAGGCCCATCTGACTCTGAACGCTTCCAAATGTGAACTAAGTAAAACAAAACATTTTGGGACATATCTCCTCGCAGTACGGGATGCAACCCGATCCACACAAGTTTTGAGCACTGGTCAAAGCACCCACACCCATGTTAACAGCAGTCAGATCGTTTCGAGGCATGGCCAGCTATTGTACCAGGTACATTCAAGATATTGCCTCTATAAGCACAACCCTACATCTTCTCACGTGAAAAGGGCAGGACTTTGTGTGGTCTACGGACTGCTAAGACGGGTTCCAGGAAATCAAGAAACGCATTGCCTCTACTTCATGCATAGCATATTATGACCCTGAACTGGAAACAGAATTGACCATAGATGCAAGTCCCATGGGACTGGGGGCCATTCTGGCTCAAGTCAAACCAAATTCTTCTTCAGCCTCTTCTCCATCCGCCCACCACATTTTAGCCTATGCAAGCCGCAATTTGTCTCCTACAGAGGGTGCCTACTCACAACCCGAAAAGGAAAGCCTGGCGTTGGTTTGGGCATGTGAACATTATCATCTATTCCTATATGGGCAGAAATTCACCATTATCACCGACCATCAGGAACTTACCACTATCTATGGCAAGTGACCAGCCAAGGTGCCACCTCGCATTGCACGATGGGGGCTATGACTGCAAGAGTATTAATTTACGAGGTTGTTCAGTGCCCCGGGAAGGCCAACAATCCGGCCGATTTCCTAGCAAGATATCCACTGCCCGCGAAAGAAGAAGCACAATCCATCAAATCTGACCAATACATAAAATACATAGTTAGCAATGCACTTCCCAAATCACTCACAATCCCTGAGCTACTTCACGGCATGCAACAAGACCCTGTGCTCATGACAGTGAAGGACAGCGTGTCCTCAAGGAGATGGCATGAATGGAAGAAAAGGAGAATGCCCCTCCCTGAAACAGAACAAAAACTGTTCTGAACATTTCACCTAATGAAGCAATCTCTATCCATATCCCTGGAGGGTCTACTACTGAAAGAAGACCGAATTGTCATCCCAGAGGGATTGCAGGACAGAGTCATTGCCATGGCCCATACGGGACACCGAGGAATTGTGTCCACCAAGAGGCAACTTCAGACAAAAGTGTGGTTTCTCCATATTGACATGAAGATTGAGAAGATACTTGGAACCTGCATCCCCTGTAAAGCCGTTGCACCACCTATCTTCCCACAACCACTCAAGATGACCTCAATGCTGCTACAGATCTGGGACGAAGTAGCTGTTGACATATTCGGAACAATGCTAAATGGCAAGTACGTTCTGGTCGTCATAGATGAAATGTCGAGATTCCCAGAAGTGCACCTGATACATTTGACTGCAGCACATGCAGTCATTCCAGCTTTGGATAAAACATTCGCAGACTATGGTATCCCAACCATCGTAAAGTCGGACAATGGCCCACCGTTCAGTGGGCATGACTTCACAATGTTTGCCTAGCATCTGGGTTTTCAACCCCGGAAGGTCACCCATATATGGCCTCAGGAAAATGGCACTGTTGAGTGGTGTATGGCCAACCTGAAGTGCACACTACAAGTCTGCTCCATCACGAAAGGGTCATTCATGCAAGCCATTTGCACCCTTCTCTGAGACTATCGCAACACTCCTCACAGTTCCGCACGGGTGTGCCCATCAGAACTGATATTTGGTAGAGTGGTAAAAACGACTCTCCCTCAAACCACCAACAGGGAGGTGGTGGTGGATGTAAACTTGAAAGTCATAGACAAAAACAAAGAATGCAAGGAGAAAATGAAGAGATATCCTGATGCCAGGAGGAAGGCAAAATACACTGAGATCCACATAGGGGACCAAGTGTTGGTGCGACAGTCTCAATGATCCAAGAGGATGCCACCATTCAGCCATGATCCTTTGACCATGACACATGTTAAAGGATCCATAGTGACATCAGCAAACCCAGCTGGCACAGTCACCAGAAACTCATCCTTTTTCAAGCAGATTGATAGTGATGCAACTCAAAGAATTGAGACCCCAACTGTCACAGCGAACTCATCGGATATTTGTTTGTATTTGGCAGATGGCGATGTGGACACTGATGATAGTGTCAGTGGCAGAGAAAATTACACCCCAGTAGTTAGAAGTCCATCCAGAAGAACAATTTGCAAACCCACCAGATGGATTGAAGAAATGGGGTAAAGGAGGACATGTTGGTTTAAGCAGGGGGGGAGATGTAATGTCCTCTGTCTATGTCCACAGGGACAAGCAGCATTCTGTGTCCCTTTTCATTGTTCAAGAGTTTTAGGGGAGGAGCAATGAGAAGGCAGGGTTACCGCCAAAGAAAGGAAGATACGCAGTTGAAAAAAGGAGAGCGAAGTGATCGCATCGTTTCTGTGGTTGTTGTTTCACATCAGTATGTCTTGTGAGAATTCAACATATATTAGCTAATAATTTAAGGCAAATCAACCTATTTTTGTTTTCTAAATATAGCACTCATTTTAATTGACAGTCACACGTATACAAAAACACACACACGCTCACTCGCCCCGTCCATTCCACCTAAGAAACACTCTTCCTCAACCCCCAAACAAGCACATTTACATTTGCCCCTTCCCTTCCACACTACAAACATTCCTCTCAACATACACACAGATACACACACACAAACACACACACACACACACACACACACGTGGCTTCAACACCCACAACCTCCGTCTTCCCGCACGGCACGTCTGCTCCTGTCGGCCCCTGCATGCACTCGTGTGCGTCCAGGGGCGTGACAGTTTGATTTAGAAAGACCGATTGGAGCGGTCTCAGAGTGGAATTTGTAAATAAATCTTTTTATTTTCACCTTTTAAAAAAAGGTTATTTCACCCTACACCGTGAAATTACAAATAGCGTGCTAAGGTTACATTCATCTTTAGCCGCACTGGGTTGATCCTTTCAAAAGTGCCCCCACCGATTTGTTAACTTACAAAGTGTAAATTATTTTTTTGTTGCCAAATATACTATCAAAGTGTTAGCATTCTACACATTGGAGGAAACTTTCAGGTCTACTTTAGGAAGATGCCCTCCACATTTTTGTTGCTGGCATGTCTGAAACCAAAGTTATTCGAAATTTTGCTTTGGCCTTTATTGGAACAGAAATGTGAATCCCTTTGAAAGTAAACAAGGAGGGTAGGTATCAATGATTAACTCTATATCGCCAAGGAGTGGTGGCAGTTTCGTGAAATATGAAAATAAAGCTATATCTGGTTTGATATATTGGCCTATAGGGAGATTGTTTAAATTGCTGAACCCCATTTGATGTAATTTTATTGTCAAGCTGGTTTTTAGAGACTCATACAACTGTTAGAGTTTGTGTGTTTCACTGTCTGGGGCTGAGTTTCACCCAGAACAAACTGTTGGGTCCGGACCTAGAAACGACCTTTATTCTCTATTGGCAATGTTTGAGATCTTCCCAAGAGAACCGACTATTTCCCTTACTCTTCAAAGAAACGCATACTGGGACAATGGGGAAATCACCCCATACAGGTAGGGACTGAAGTCTCTTTGATGTAAGACAGACAGGTAGAGGGGGATGTTTAGAGTAGCATTAAACATTTTTTTTACAACCAATGGAGGATTTCCGCCATCTTGGAAATTCCTGAGCCACACACACTTCCTGTGCCCCTCCTCCACTTCTTGCAGACCAGGCACTCTGGGAGCTGACTTCATAAGGCACAGTTCTTGTTACAACAGCTGAGATTAGTCCTTTAAGACTTGAAATGGAACACTCTGCCGTGGCAAAATGAGTATATAAGGGGGGCCTCTCCCCCATGGTTGAAAAATCTTTGGATTCAGGAAAAATAAGGTTTTGCTGGAAATGTATTTGGGTACAGTCTGCCCAATGTCCTCATCCAAAGGGATGATGGTAAATCATTCCAAGGACGAAGTCAGACCTTCACTTCAACCACTTCAAAAAAACCTTTGAAGTGAACAGCTGTAGAAAAAGGCCTGCCTGCTTGGACACAGGTACCCAGGATTCTGCCTGCTGAAGTAGCAAACTTTGCAATTGTCCCTGGTACCCTTCATGTCTGGGAAGGGCAGAAGAAGGGCTCACTGTTTCTCATCGGAGACCACAGCAACCCAAGAACAAAGAAAGTAGACTCTTATAAATCAAGTAGCATTACTGCTTGTTGAATTACACCATGTTCCTGAATCCCATCGCACCAGCTTGACCACTTCAAACCAGTTTGGATGCACCAGAAATCACACAGAAGCCCTGTTTAATGCTGTCCAACCCCAGAAAAAGATATTAAGGTACCTACAGCATTCCTGTCATCCTGGCACTGTTCTGTTCTATGGACTCTAGTAACAATCAAGACCCCAACCTATACCTTTTTTAAAAGGCATATACTAAAACGTGCACCTTGCTGCAAAGTCAATTGCCTGCATGCCCCTGGCCTCATACCCAGAGTGCCCCTTTGAACTGAAGGTCTGCATATTCTGTGCATTTCATTACAGGGATGGGTTCTTACAGTTTTTATTAGTTTGCCTCTCCTTTAAGTTGAATTAAAGTCTTGTATGTTTATTGAACCTTGAGAGGGCATTTCTTTTATTTTGGTACCACAGTCCTATTGTTCTGGGTGTTTCCCTGCTGGCTTACACCCCGCTTGAAGTCTATAGCCTCCTCCCAACCCATGCTGCCATAAAGAGATGAAGCAGATGTACCATTCAGGTTGGTCCAGTCTTCCCTTTATGACTGAAGTCACTGCTGGTTTTGTAGTAGTGTCGGTCTGAGTAGGAGTTTAGAAATCACTACTCATCCCTCTACTCCTGCAGAGCAGTAGTCATTTAATCACAGTAATTTTGTAAGATTCAGTGTAATTGTATAACAAAGAGGCCCTTGCAACCCATGGCTTGTTTGAGCCTCATATTTTGGGGTTACATGCAACGTTCCTTGTAAGCGGTGTGCATGTGCGCTTACCCAGCTTCCTTCTGGGTGCCACACAGATGAGTTTTAGCAGCGCACAGACAATTCACGCCTTCTCAAGAATTAATAAGGCATAAACCACAGCAGTTACCTGAAATGTGCTTTCTCTCTCAATGAAGCTAAATCATACTAACTAGTCTTGATATTCTGGCCTAGTCTGTTTACTGTATCCTACTATACAAACGTGACCTTAAAAACCTAAAAACAGAATATACCCTCAAGAGGTTAAAAACTAATATGAAACATTGGCACTGTGAACAGAAGATCTAACTAAGATAAGCCTGCATACATCAACCAAATAACATTTACTCCCTAACCATGGCTTCTATACTTGACTCTACAACATTTATACTTCATGTGCTAACTTCCTCCTGAGGCAACATTTAGCTATCACCAGACAATCTTGACTCTCAAAAGGTTACCAGATTTGTACCTACATCCACTTCTTTTATGTTTGTTGTAATATGAATAACGTTCAAGCACCAGAAGTTCTTTTCCTCATGGTGCCTAAGCAAAACGGTCACTCACACTACGTAACCCAACTGTCATCACAAATATTGGATACTAAGTTTTAGTAAAGAGGCTGCTTGGACACGTAATCCCATCCCATGCTTCCTATTCATTGTACATGTGTCACTCAAGCACTTTGAAGCAGTACCCTTGCAAGTTAATGCATCATTAACTCAAATATGAATTGGCCCTCTAAGGATTTTGAGTAGGAAAATGGCATGCTCACCCTCAGCATTGCTAACATTACCGTAAACAGAGAACAACATTGTAATATCATTTACTTGGCCTGCAAGGGGTAGGGTTGTCCAACTCCAGGCCTCGAGGGCCAGTTCCATGCTGGGTTTTCAGGACACCCCTCATTAATATTCATGAGTTAAATTTGCATACAATGATTCTAAATGTATGCACATTTTTCCTCATGAATATTAATGAGGGATATCCTGAAAACCTGTCAGGATTCCACACCTTGTGGCCCAGAGTTGGACAACCTTGGTATGCCTGGCATGTATTTGTATAGTCCTACCCAACAATATTAGGGTGGGAGATATTGCAAACCATCTTCTATGCACTGCAAAATAATTGTGTATTTTCAGACTCATTACATTTTCTTAGAATACCTATAATTGTATTGTGAGGCTTTAAATATGTTTTATTTGCAAAGTATTGTGGCTATGCAAATATCCCATTGAGCGTTTTACTGTTACAGTGCCTCACTTTTTACAGAACCCTGTCGAGTAGTATTGGAGGCTAACACAGGAGCCAGGGAAAGGTACAGCGGTGAAGGGCACAGGAGAACACTCTTTGGGGTGAAGAACAAATCAAAAATGTTCAAAAACCAAGTCAGATGTTTCTGCAGTACAGTAAAGAAAATGGGCCTCATTTTAAATTTGCCGGTCTGGGAATTATGGTACCTGTAAGCATGCCGGTACCGTAGTTCCCGTACCAGCAAACTACGAGTTGTGCTTGCGGGTGCCTTTCTGCCCGCCAGGTCGGACCTGGCAGACAGAAAGGCACCCGCGAGCACAGCATGTCGGATGCCCCGGCACCGTTATAAACAGTGCCGGGGCATCCGACTTCCCCATTTCCATTCTGCCCTATGGTGCCGAATGGGAATGGGGAGCATCTTTTTGCCGATGCCCGCAAATGGGCAAGTACCGGGTCCGGCAGGGCCATAATGACCCAGTAATTGCCCATTCGCGGATGTCAGGAAATATTGGAAGTTTGGCGGCAGCCTACCGGTTTTACCGGCAAGGCTACCACCAAACTTCTAATGAGGCCCAGTGTGTTGTTTGTCTGGTAAAGGATAGGAAACTCTAGTAACTGTCTAGAAAGCTGCACCTTCTGTTCCTTTGTATACTTAGTTGCTGAAGGCGTTTCAACATAATCATCTGTTCTGTGTTTATTGCCTATAGCATCCCCATGCATTTTGTTAAACTGATAACAGTCATTTGCAGAAGAGGGGTACCTAGTTACAGAAGAAGGCACCCCATTGGTTGTACCTATAATCATTGCTGATATTAACTTAAAATCTATGTGATTTTCTTCAACAGGGCTCCACAAGAAACCTCAGTGAGGCTCTTTTTGAGTTTTGACTAGGCTTTTCTGAGGATGGGTGGGCAAAACTATGGGATGTATAATGCTACAGGCATGGCTCTGACAAGATTGTACTCCCAACTTGGAATCAGATGATTTTTCAATGAGTAAAAAAGTATTTAGCTTTGCCAATAGCAATATGTTTTGCTTATTAAAATATGCTATTTCTCCTTAGAGTTCCTCTTGCGATCGGGGAGTAATATTTTTGTTAGAGTACTTTCCCATCTCACTCCTGAGTAAGTGTTGTCACAGCTCTATTCACAGGACAATATAAAGTGGATGAAAGCGGAGGCACAGGGATTTTGATCATCATAATGAAGCCGAGCAGGGAAGGCCGTGAGGAAAGGCCTCCCATGCTCTTATCAGCTCTGCTGCAAGGACCAACGCGATCGCATCAGCTGGGAGCCGAACAAATGGAAGTCGGAACAACCATGTGTTCCACACACACAGCGCTATTCGCCGCGTGTCTCACGGCTCCACAATCACTCGAAATGGCGTCCATGGTTGCCATGGACGCCATCCCAACAAAGAAGCCAGCCGACATCACCGCCGCGGGCCCGAGCGCCCATTTGCTGCCTCTCTCTGCCTGCCCCTCCCCTCCTGCTTTAAACGGAGGGGGAGAGGGCCGAGAGGCGAAGCCGAGCAGGGAAGGCCGTGAGGAAAGGCCTCCCATGCTCTTATCAGCTCTGCTGCGAGGACCAACGCGATCGCATCAGCTGGGAGCCGAACGAATGGAAGTCGGAACAACCATGTGTTCCACACACACAGCGCCATTCGCCGCATGTCTCACGGCTCCACAATCACTCGAAATGGCGTCCATGGTTGCCATGGACGCCATCCCAACAAAGAAGCCAGCCGACATCACTGCCGCGGGCCCGAGCGCCCATTTGCTGCCTCTCTCTGCCTGCCCCTCCCCTCCTGCTTTAAACGGAGGGGGAGAGGGCCGAGAGACGAAGCCGAGCAGCAAAGGCCGTGAGGAAAGGCCTCCCATGCTCTTAACAGCTCTTTGCTGCTCGTCTGCCGTCTGCCAGAAATCTATGCCGCACTCCGGAGGTAAGAGCCAGAACCACAATTCACCTCGCTCATACCCATGCCTGCATGTTAGATTAATCAGATTACGCACCCGCACGCTGCAGGCCACTCTCTACTCCCATCTCCTACCCACGAACACCCGCAATGCCTGGCTAAGCTCGCGCACCTCACCGCCCTCGCCATATTTGATCACTGCAAGACTCATCCGCCCAAAGCCTACAGCGTCGATGAATACAGACAATAAAGCAGATAATAAAGTACTGTACCACATCCACAGGTGTGCCACAACCGTACAAAACTTGTCACCACTTGTGTCCACTTCTACTGAAAGTGAGCCCCCAGTGTAAAATCTGTGGTTAGCAATTCTACCACCATTTTGAATGCTACTGTGCCAAATGTTTTACCACCTGTGTCCACCACTTCTGAAACTAGGCCCCCCAGTGTAAAATCTGTGGTTAGCAATTCTTCTACCACCATTTTGAATGCTACTGTGCCAAATGTGTTACCACCTGTGTCCACCACCTCTGAAAATAGGCCCCCAAGTGTAAAATCTGTGGTTAACAATTCTTCTACCACCATTTTGAATGCTACTGTGCCAAATGTTTTACCACCTGTGTCCACCACTTCTGAAACTAGGCCCCCCAGTGTAAAATCTGTGGTTAGCAATTCTTCTACCACCATTTTTAATGCTACTGTGCCAAATGTGTTACCACCTGTGTCCACCACTTCTGAAAATAGTCCCCCAGTGTAAAATCTGTGGTTTGCAATTCTTCTACCACCATTTTGAATGCTACTGTGCCAAATGTTTTACCACCTATGTCCACCCACACCCCAGCAACTACCGAACCCCATCTTAAATGCGCCATGATTAACGCTAGATCCATCAATGCCCGCGCTTTAGACATCCACAACCTCCTAACCACCCATGACCTCGATCTACTCATGATTTCTGAAACATGGCTACACGATGCATCTGGCTCGGCACTCACCCTCGCACTACCACCTGGATATTCCATCACCAGGCAAGATCATCTATCCAAAGGGGGAGGTGTAGCAATTATTGCCAAAGACTGCCTTTCTATCAGGAAGGTAGAGAAATCCCTGCACAACAGTGACTACCTCCAAGTCAAAATTAACCTATCTCCCCAATGTACCATTGCTGTCCACATTGTCTACCGCCCCCCAGGCCCAACAGGTGACTTCCAAGCTTCTCTCATCCACCTCCTCTCTGACAACCTCAAGAAACAATCTCAAGCCATTCTCCTGGGGGGTGTTAACCTAGGTCTCCTGGACAGGAAGGACCCAGCAGCCAAATTTCTTGACTCAGCCCTCAAGGCTCTGGGCTACAACAACACCATCTTTAGCCCAACCCACGCCCAGGGCAGAACCCTTCACTGTATTGCGCAACATAACTGCCCACTCATCATCACTGGAAACCTTCCCACCCCATGGTCAGACCACCACATCATCACTTTCAGCATCCTCACCACCTGCTCCACCACCCCCCCACCCCAACCACTGCCACCCTGCCTCGCCAGAAGCTCCCGCCAACTCACTAAGGAAAGGCTACTGCCTTTCCTCCAAGGCCCAGCCTTCAGACCCCCTTTCTCCACAGACCCAGAACACTCGCAACAGCCTACGAAGCTGCCATCAAAGCAGCCATTAACTCCATTGCCCCCCTTAAACCCTGTAAATCCAAACTCACCACCCATTCCAACTCCTGGTTCACCCCAGACCTCCTCGCACTCCGCACTGAAAAAAAGGATGCTCTCACTCAGTGGCAAATATCTCATTCTGACAAAGACAAGATGACTTTTAAATCATGCTCCACTAGATATAAAAAAGCAATCACCCTAGCTAAGGCCAAATCCTTTGAATCCAGAATCTCTGAAGCCCAATCCAGCACTAAAGAAATCTTTGCCATTTTCAGGGAGCTAGAGACACCCGCGCCTGCCCCCCAGAACTTCACCAAAGACAAGGCCTGGTGTGATGATATACAAGCAGCCATGAAAAATAAACTGAGTCTGCTCCAAAACAAAATACTAGCCACCAAGCAAGCCCTACCCAACACACACACCCCTGTCCCACCACCAGCCCCGGACCCCCCCCAACCCTTTTCATTCAAACCCATTCTAGAAAAAGACATCACCAACATAATGAGGAACATCAAACCCTCCAATTGCAAAGCTGATGTATGCCCAGCCACCGTTATCAAAGACTGCGCCGAAGCATTAGCTTCCTTCCTTACAGCCTTTGTAAACGCCTCCTTTGCTACAGGGAAAGTCCCTGCCTCCCTCAAGGAAGCCTGGGTCCGCCCTCTCCTAAAAAAACCTACCCTCGACCCCACCTCCCCCAACAACTATAGACCCATCACCACTGTCCCCTTCCTCCTCAAAATACTGGACAAAGCAGCCTACCTGCAGGTTCAACACTTCATTGAAAAGAACAAACTCCTAGGACTCCGACAATCAGGCTTCCGCCCCAGACACAGGACCGAAACCGCCCTAC
Organism: Ambystoma mexicanum; assembly: GCF_040938575.1. Classification (NCBI taxonomy): domain Eukaryota; kingdom Metazoa; phylum Chordata; class Amphibia; order Caudata; family Ambystomatidae; genus Ambystoma; species Ambystoma mexicanum. The sequence goes on from NC_090927.1 coordinate 1,006,265,563, forward strand.
TTGACCTGAAAAACCAAATGGACGATGCCAGAGACATGGGCAAACCAGCACTTCTCCTACTTCTTGACCTATCCGCGGCTTTCGACCTCGTGGATCATGATGTCCTATGCCACCACCTCTCCTCTACGGCCAAATTTTCCCCTAAAGCCACAGCATGGATCACTTCCTTCTTACAAGACAGAACCATGCAAGTATTCTCGGACCTAGCATCCGCCTCACCTACTATCATACTCTGCGGTGTGCCCCAAGGCTCCTGCCTCTCACCCACCCTCTACAACATCTTCACACGACTCCTTTTTCTCATCCTTGACGCCATGGGCATTTCATACACCAACTACGCTGATGACACACAGATCCTCCTCACCCTCACTGGCAACTACGACACTGACTCCATGACCCTCAACAACCTCTACAACACCATCCAAGCCTGGATGGCAGACAATGGACTATGCCTCAACTCAGACAAGACTGAACTCCTCCTGGTAGGCTCACCCGACACGCTGAAAAATCTAGACTCCCAGTTCAGTCATTTCACCATAGACTCCATCAAAATACCTGTCTCAGAATCAGTCAAAACCCTTGGAGTCTACTTAGATTCCAACCTATCCATGGATAAACAAGTCAACGCTATAGCCTCTGCAGCTGCATATCATGCCAAACTAATCAACGCAGTCAGGCCCTTTCTCTCCAAAGAGAACTGCACTAACATAGCCAGAGCCATCACTGGATCTAGGCTTGACTATTGTAATGTACTCTTTCTAGGTACATCCAACAAAAACCTAGAGAGGTTACAAATCATGCAGAATAGCGCTCTCCGGGCAGCCCAAGGCATTGCCAAAAGAGAACACATCTCGGAAGCCAGAAAACGAGCACACTGGCTCCCAATAAAAGAAAGGATCATCTTCAAAACGCTGACACTGACTCACAAGTGCTTTCACCTTACTGCCCCTGACTACCTCTCCCAAAGGATCCACCCCGTCTCTTCTACAAGGCCAACCAGATCACCATATACTAACATGCTTTCTGTGCCATCAGTAAAAAAAGCCAGAGCTGGCGGTTCCAGCTTCCCATATCTCGCACCCACTCACTGGAACGTCCTACCTCCTATAATCCGAGGTGAGGCCTCCCTTTGCACCTTCCGAAAATCCATAAAAACCATCTTATTCACATAAGATTCCTCGCACCAGTTGAATACATCTCTTATGTTCCAATGCATAAACTGTTTTTAATGACCAACTGTACCAACCAAAATAGCAGCTCCATGCCTGTTGAATACATAATGTACTGCTGAATGCCTCTTTGCCTGTAACTAAGCTCTTGCAAGTAACAGCGCCTCAATGCCCATGGGTTACTTGCGCGCTATATAAATTTAAATAAATAAATAAATATTCTGTGGTGCAGTTATCTGGATGCAATAATCATCCTTACCCAAATTTATGGGAGGCATGCTCTCTGGCCCTTGAATTATAGTGGCCCATGAACTCCTATTGGAATATTTTCTGGCACATTCTGTTTCGCTGGCATATTCCATCTGAAATTAATCTATCATTTCAGAATGTGTTGTCAGCCACATCAAATATGATAAGCAATATTTATTTGTTGTGATAAACATGAGTGTTTTTTTTTCCAATGGCAGCATTGTCTCTAAGCAGTGTTGACGAATGAATAGTCACAATTAAACCTATTGTTTATACTGAGCATACAAAGATTTTTAGTACATAGATGTATTTTTCTCTGAACAGAAGTCCTTTTGTTTGGTTACTGTGGAAGATCTTGAGGTCTTGGATTGGTAGATGAGCTCTCTTTATAGTTACATATGAAATATTCGTTTTTTTAGGCTATGTCTTTAGAAACATTGGTGTACCATGCACTGTTTACACTGAATTGTAAAGAATTGCAGTAGATGGAGAAGGAGAACCTCCCTTCCAAGCTCTCGATAGAGATTATAGCTAACCAACTCTGCATGTCCCCAAAGTAGCTTTCCTCGTTACTTAGCTGCGCACATGGAAAATAACGTGTACCCGAAAGCCAATGATTTCTGCACTTAGAGAAAAATATTTAGAGGGAACTTTGTTCACAGGTTATACCGCTTGTAATATTTAACATACACACCTATTTTCATTTTTAAAATATCCATTTTATTTTGTCATGTCATTGTTCATGCTATGTTAATAGTTGGGCACACAAAGACAGTGTGTCCAGTAGCCATACTAGTCAATTAGATTCAGACAAAGAAAATACCACATAAATTTATTCTAAATTGAAATGTATTCTAAAGTACAAATTTGTTAAAAAAGCATAATAACCAAAACTAATGTATTTACCTCACAATCATACTAACAACCCCATATATTCTTATCCTGGAGCGCAATTGTTGCTCCCACACACTGATCAATCTCCTCTGCATTCCTAACCACATATATACCACACACATACCATATTATCAAACATATTGAAAAACCACAATTAAGTGAACAACACTTAAGACGAGAGGACAAAAAGAAGGAAGGGAAACAAAAATTGTCTACAATTTCCAAAGTTCGTGGTTTGGACCACGTGTCTGGTGTTGCTGTTGGTACTCTTGTCCAAAGGAGGATTGCCATAGCATTTCGGTGCTGGACTGCTCAAGTGGGAGAGACAAAGACTGATATGCAAAAGGATATTCCTCCTTTGTGAAAGGTACAGTGAGCTAAAACATGTTACTGCAGGCTCTGAGTGGGAAGATTCCCACAGAACAGGTTATCATGCCGTGTTTTTTTTCTGCAGAGGGTTGGCCTGACCTCTTTTTGCAGTGATTTATTTGTTCTGGAATTCCTTCAAGCTTATATAAAATATACAGCACAATTCCAATAATATACATTTTCCATGTTTAAAAACATAAGAAAATAAAAAATGTAAAAACCAACTATAACATCAGATACCAGGATCACTAATACATATGTCATTGATTTATCGTCTACCTTAACTCTACAGTATATAAAAATACTAATTACGATCCCCCTGTCTTGTGCTAGAAATTATTGTTATTGCATTTTTATTGAGTAATTATGTTATGCTTATATTACACACACCTCACATCTCAGAACTTTAGCACAGACATTTAACGAGCGTATTAAATTTGGCAATAATGTTTCAATGAAGGTGCTGTGAGAAACCTGAAGGTATTCAACCTACTCCCCCGGGATCTTCCATTCCGGTGACCAGGCAAGGGCCATCGCTTTTGGATCCTGACCATGGGGGTGGACACGCGAGGAAGGATCACCTGAGGGTAGGGTCACAGGGGATTCGGTGGAGAATGCCTAAATGTGAGACATGTTATTCCCCCTTTCCCAATTGTACATCCACACACTCTCCCTAAGCCTTTAGGGGGGTATTTTCAGTCTCATCCCATCTCCCCCTCCCCATTTCCAACATGTACTGGGACGAGGAAGAGGCAACTGGGAGTTGGAAAGATTACCCATAGGAACAGTACTATGCAGAGGAAGATTACTGGAGAGGCCTACACTACACCCCTAGGCTGTCCCTTTAATAGACTCAGCCAGGGTCAGGCATTTGTCACAAACCATACACACCTGACTCCAATTGACCCTCAGTTACAATATAAAAGGTGGACTTCTGCCAGAGTGAATGAGCGAGCTCGGGTTGTTGGATGGATTGTGGAAGCCAGGAAACGGGAGGCTGCAGCAGGAGGAGCGTGGAGGATCCAGAGGAGAATGGGATGCCAAGATGCTGGCCCGGTGTGTCAGGTGGGTTGCAGCATGGCGAGGGAGCTGTGTCTCCATGGAGCCAGATTGGGAAAAGCTGTGACCTGTTGGCTGTAACCAGGCAAGTGTTCATTCCCCTGGGATCTGAGCAGGTGCCAGGTGGGTGTGAGGGGCTAGTGGTATGACCTCGGCACACACATCTCGTGGACAGTTCCGATAGCACTGTGTAAGTGTGTAAGAGGCACAGAGGGGAAACGTGCCAGAGGGAAGACAAAGAGTGTAAGGAGAGGGGTCAGGTATCAAAGTGATTGCGCATGGGGAGGAGCAAAAGCCCTGCATTCACGAAAGTCTCTGATACTGCCCGATGTTGACCAAAGGAGTTGTACACCACCACTTGATAGAAGGTGAAAAAGGAGGAGCTACACTGAATGCAAAGTGGGAGCGAAATCCTCCTAAGTGACGGAAAGGCTGTTCAGCCCTCACAAGAAAGAACTGTGTTTTGAAAGTGCATCCTGACAAGGTGAAAATTTGGTGTTTTGTGTTTGTGAACTTTTAAGTAAACCTTCTGAGGCAAGAGGGGCCTAGACTTGGGGAAGGGAACCCTGAGAGGCCCAAATGAAACTACGAGGGACATTGTTGAAAAGAGAGAGGCCTGAAAGGAACTGTGACTCTTCCTTTTGTGAGCCAGAGGGATCAGAGCTTGGAAAGGGAATCCCAAGAGACCCAGAGACATTGTAAACTGTATTGTCCTGCTGCAAGAGCCCTACCTGGAAGATCCCTAGGGCACATCTTTTTCATGGAACTATTTTTAAACTGGAAGAACTAAACCTGACGGTAAGGTTACCTGAAACCATCCTTGGTTTGCATTTCCTTGTTGAACCACCATTTTTCTTTAAGGAGACCGAAAATCTCATTTGTTTTAATTGTGAGGGCAATCATAGGTTTTGACACAGACAGACTTTGGTTTTGGACTTACAGACATCGACAGTCCTTAGAAGCATCTGTTGAGGGAACAACCCCATTAGAGTTAGGGACATTTAGGCATTACATCAGCCGTACAAAAAGTTTTATAATAAAGGTTTTCAAACTGTTACTTTTAAGTCTGTGTCTCTCTGATACCATGCCTGCCTCACATATGATGTCAGCAGTGGGATGCAGCTCAACCGAAACAGGTTGGGGGACCCTGAAATAGAAAAGCTAAGCAGTAGAACCTCCAACCCTAGTCTGGCTGCTAAAGGCTCTCTTGGGTTTGCACTTTGTAGGAGCTGGTCAGACACCACCCAGCCGAAAGAAAGACGTCTAATCCCTACTGACCTTGCCCTTACCACCTCCAGGAACTTACATCATGTTGGCACCTAAGTCAGGACTCGCATGGAAATTTGGTATTGACTTCCTGGCAGAGGTTATCGACCCTGATTTTAGAGGGTACGTGAAGGTATTACTCCACAATCATGGCAAAGAGGCCTTTCAGATCCAGGCAGGAGATCAAAGAGCCCAGGGGATACTTCAGAGGATAAGGCTACCTAGCCCCAAAGAAGAAGCTGAGAAAGATACCACTGAGAGAGGTGCCTTAGACTTCGGTGAAGCTGATGCACAACCTAGATCTTCCCAACCTCCACCGATCAGTGATGAAAATTCAGACATACTTCCCGATTTGGCCTTTGCTCAGCGAAATGATCCTTTACTGGCCCAAAGCCCTCATACAAGTTGTACCTGAGTCTGAGAGTCGGAAGGGATGGGGGCCATTTTTCTTTCTAACAAAAGGACTCCTGTACAGCAGGGACACTACTTCAGAGGGGCTACAAATAACACAACTAGTGGTTCCCGAAGTCACACACAGGTAGTGCTCAAGATCGCCCATGCACACCTTACAGGGGGACATCTGGGCCAGGCCAAAACTCAGGCTCACCTAGCCAGAAAATTATACTGGCCAGGGATACATGTCAACACTAAAAATGTCATTCAGACCTGTGAAATATGTCAGCATACCAGCACTCACTTACCACCACCTGCCCCTTTAAGTCAATTACCCATCATCAAAGTACCATTCTCAAGGATCAGGATGGATATTATTGGGCCACTTGAAAAATCTAAATTTGGCAATAAATAAGTGCTAGTAATACTTGATTATTTCACCCGATAGCCTGAGGCATGTCACCTGCACAATAATACCTGCCAGCAGATACTAAAACATTTGCTCCCCTTCTTTTCTCAGATGGGCTTTCCTAAAGAAATTTTATCTGACCAGGTCTAAAAGAGCTACTTCATATAACTACCTTGAGGACGTCCATATATAATTCCCAAACGGAAAGATTAGTTGAAACGCTTAACAAGACCCTTAAGAGCATTCTTATGAAATGAGTCGATGAAGTCGGGACCAACTGGGATCAGATGATTCTGCGGCCTTGTTTGCCATAAGAAAAACTCTTCAGGCCTCAACTGATTCATGGGCGAGAAGCCTGAGATGTTTTGGATATGCTGTGAGAAACATGGGAGGAAATAGAAGAAGCCCCATATGACTCTCCCAGACAGCCTCCAGGTCAAAAGAACATATGACAGCTGTCCGATCCCCGGTACAAGACCACTTTGGTAGAGCCCAAACTCAACAAAAGGTGTCTTATGACAAAAAGGTCTCTCTTAGATAATTTTTCATCTGGCAAAAAGTCCTTGTGCTTCTCGCTACCTCAGACAACAAACTTATTTCTAAATGGCATGGGCCATATGAAGTCTTGGAAAAGAGAGGGCCATATAATTATAAAATCGCCCAACCAGACCATTGCCAGAAGATGCAGGTCTACCATGTAAACTTGGAGAACATCTCTCAGTCTAATGCCACTGTGTTATCTTGTTTAATACCTGAAGAGGTCAATAATAACACTCTAATTCCCACTGATATTACTAACACTCAACAACAAGATCTCCTTGAGTTGATAGATCAATTCCGAGATGTTTTTCGTGAATATCTGTGACTTGTAAAGTACCCTTGGCTTTTCTTCCCCTGTGCACACACTCTCCTCACCTGAGTCTTCCGAGTCGATGGTCTCGTGAAGGCCTCGACGTGCCAGGTAGTCTCTCTCCTTTTTAAGGTGCGTGTGCTTGTCACGGAGTGAAGCCACAGTGACCGCTGGGTAAGAAACAGCGGCACCGGGACCTTCCTTCCGGAATCAAGCCAGAAATGCAGGGAAAAAAAACCCTGATCCGAGGTGCCAAGACTCTTGACAGGTGGCCAGTGGTACAATAGGTGGTAAAGCAATAGGGGATCTCCAACACTGAGGCAGTAGCCCTCAACGTCCAAGTCCAATGGTAACACCAGGCCGTACGAGCTGACGGAGAAGGCAGCAACAGGAGGCTGCGGAAGTAGCAAACTCTTCCGAAAGGGTCTTCAGGGAAGCACGTAAGTATGTCCACAAACTGCCTGGCCCAGTAGAACGAGGAAAAATGAAGGTAAGTGGAAGAGAGTGAGAGAATATGAGTGAAGGAGCAAGAGGGAGAAGGAGAGAGAGAGAGAGAGAGAGAGAGAGAGACTGCTGGAGGAAAAAGGCACAGCAAGCGCCGCTCAGGTAAGCGGCAGAGAAAATGAATAGACGAAAAGAGCCGTGTTCCGAGGATGGGAACACCAAAAGTAAAACATGAAGAAAAACTCCTCTGGAAATCCAAGGCGGGGAGCAGAAGACTAGCGAGAGACCCAAAGTCGAGAGATAAACAAACAATGGGGGTTGCAACGCAACATCCTGCCGGGTGGCGGGGTCTTAAATACTCACGGCAGCGTTGCGTACCGTGATTGGAGCAGGCGGCAGTGAACACAGAGAAGGGACTAAAGCACCCTTCCTCTGTGGCTCCTCAAACTCCAACACGGAAGTAATCGCCAGTCACGGCGATGTGCGTGACTGCGAATGACAGTATGCCCCCTCCTAGAGTGCAACCAACCAGGCTTACCCGGGTGCAGGCGATGGAACCTGGCCAACAGCTGAGGGGCATGTACTTGAGAAGCCGGCTCCCAGGAATCCTCTGATTCCGGGTAACCCTTCCATGACAGGAGGTATTCCAACCGTCCATGAAGAAACCTAGAATCACGGACGGCGGAAACCTCGTATTCCTCTTGGTCGGTTGCAGTGACAGGAAGATCCCGGTTGAGAGACCGGCGATGTGGACCGGGTAAGTAGGGTTTAAGAAGAGAGGCATGAAAGACAGGGTGTATTCGTCTAAGAGATGGAGAGAGTTGTAGACGGAAGGCAACAGGATTGACCTTGGTGAGAATGGGGAAAGGGCCCAAGAAACGTGGAGACAGTTTAGAAGGTCTTGTCCATCTGGGAAGGAATCTGGTGGACAACCACACCTTGTCTCCAGGTTTCTATGAAGGTGCTTCTCTACGATGCTTGTCAGCTTCAGCCTTGTTCCGCCGTCTGCTATTCTCCAAACTTAGCAACGCGTTGTTTCTGGCCTCCCGAATATTCCTTAACACCTCTTCGGCGGTTGGAGAGTTGGAAAAACTGGGCAACTTGGGCATTAGGTATCGCGGGTGAACTCCGTAGGTACAGAAAAAAGGGGAAAAACCTATGGCAGTGTGCCTGGAATTGTTGTGAACAAATTCCGCAGTAGGGAGTAGAGAGACCCAATTCTCTTGATGCTGAGATATGAAGCATCGTAAGTATTGCTCCAGAGTCGCGTTAAGTCGTTCTGTTTGGCCATTAGTTTGCGGGTGGAAGCCAGAGGAAAGAGCCTTTTCTATTCCCAATCGAGTACATAAAGCTGTCCAGAATTTAGAAATGTACTGACTTCCTCGATCAGATATGATCTTGTCGGGGAGGCCATGAAGTTTGAAAACATCTCGAGCAAATGTCTCTGCCATCTTAGTGGCAGAAGGGAGTCCAGGAAGAGGAGAGAAATGAGCTAATTTGGATAGAGTGTCCACCGTGACCATGATACATGTGCATGACTCGGATTCAGGAAGCTCCACTATGAAGTCCGTGGAGATGAGTCCCCACGGGCGAGTCGGCATCTCTGCTTGGGTGAGAAGCCCTAGGGGCTTACCAGAGGCATATTTGGCTCTGGCACAAGTCGGGCAGGTCTTCGCATAATTTAACACTTCTCTCCTGATGTTGGGCCAAAGAAACGACCTCGAGATAAGTTCCAACGTGCCGTCTCCACTTCTGTGTCCGCCTAGGCGTGAGTCAAGACACCATTTTAGGACTTTCCGGCGTAGCAGCCCTTCAGGGATATACCACCTTTTCTTGTAGAAGACCCAACCGTCCTTGATTTAGAAGGGGGAGTCAGAGGAAAAAGAGATATGAGGTGCCTCTTGTGCGACAGCAGCCTTGACTTCCTGAATGAAAGAACCCACCGTGGCTAGGATCTGATTTCTGTGAAACAATAGTTCAGTCTTGACCACTACTGATTCCGAGTGAGAGTCCTTGCGAGACAAAGCGTCAGCTAGACGATTGAGTGACCCAGGGATGTACGTGATCTGAAAGTTGTACTGAGAAAATAGGTAGGCCCATCTACCCTGCCTGGAGTTCGAACATTCCATGTCCTGTAAGGCCTTCAGATTCTTGTGGTCGGTGCGAATGAGGAACCGATGACGGGCACCCATGAGAAGGTGCCTCAATTCCTCAGAAGCCAACTTCATTGCCAATAATTCTTTCTCCAGAACAGAGTAGTTGAGTTGGCTGGGAGAAAGAGTCTTAGAGAGATAGGCGACAGGATGTTCCACCTCCTTGATAGTCTGAAGTAAGACAGCCCCAACCGCTATAGCGGAGGCGTCTGTTTCCAGAATAAAAGGAAGTGTTTAGTCGGGATGTTGCAGAATCGGGGCGTAACAGAAGAGGGTTTTCAAGTGACAGAAACTTTCTTCCGCCTCAATGGACCAAGAGAAAGGATAGGCCGTTTTCTTCAGGAGACGAGTGATGGGAAACACCACCTCCGAAAAGTTGGGAATGAATCTCCGGTAGTAATTTGAAAGACCCAAGAACCTCTGGACTTCCCGGACGGATGTCAGGGCTGGCCAGTCGAGAATGAGTTGCACCTTGTCGGGATCCATAGTGATCCCTCCTTCTGACAATACATAGCCCAGATAGTGTACTGAAGATACGGCGAATCTGCACTTCTCCTCTTTGACCATTAGATTGTTTTCCTTGAGCCGCTCCAGAACTTGTCGTACTTGTTCGATGTGATCTCTCATGTTAGGGGAATACACCAAGATGTCATCCAAATAGATGATGACAGAGATGGAGAGCATGTCGGAGAACATTCGGTCCATGAACCTCTGAAATATCGCTGGGGCGTTCACCGAACCGAACGGCATTACCTTGTATTCAAATAAGCCCAGGGGAGTACGAAATGCGGTTTTCCACTCATCGCCCTTGGCAACCCGCAACAGATGGTATGCGTGGCGAAGATCCAGTTTAGTAAAGACTCGAGCACCTTGCACAGCCTCGATAATGTCCGTGATAAGGGGCATAGGATACCGGTCACGGACAGTCACCTTATTTAGGCCCCTGTAGTCAATGCAGGGTCTAAGGTCGGCGGAATCTCTCTTCTTAATGAAAAACAAAGGGGCTCCTGCTGGAGACTTTGAAGGTTGGATGAGACCATTCTCCATGTTGGTATCTAAGTATCTCCGAAGAACCTGTCTCTCGGTCTGGGTGAGAGCGAACATCCGTCCGAAAGGTACCAAGGCATTGGGTTCCAGATCGATGGTACAGTACTCTGGCCAATGAGGTGGAAGTCTGGCATGGAGGCATTCTTGAAAAACTTCGGAAAACCCAGAGCAGAAGTTGGGTAAAGCATGGACACCCACATGGCTGTTGGAAAACACTTTGACTGGCTGCATATCAGCTCGACCTTCCAGTGAAAAACAGTTGGATGCGCAATATGGGGAACTGAAGCTTATCTGATTCTCGGTCCAGTTAATCAAAGGATTGTGTCGACGGAGCCATGTGATGCCCAAGATGATAGGGAAATGGGCGCCCCTTATTATATCAAAGCACAAAACTTCCTTATGTTGGTTGACAGTCAAGGATAGATCCTCAGTGGTATGGGTGATGGGACCTGAAGACAAAGGCGAACCGTCCACACCTTCCACCTTCTGACCTTCTGCCCGTGGGATCCTCCGGAGACCCACCCTGGCTGCCCCCAGGGTGTCAACAAAGTTCCCTGCTGCGCCACAGTCCAATAGAGCCAGTGTTTCCACCTGATGGTTTCCGAGGTTGAGTTGTACGGGAATCACCATCAGTCTGGAGTCCTCTTTGGATTCGGGTGAGGTCACTGACAGAGAGACATAGGGACGATGAAGATTTCCTGAAGAGCCCCGGTCGCTTGTCCCTACTGACGCCGAGGGTAGTCGTTTCCCGACCTCTTGTTTGCAGTTCCGTACAGTCTTTGGGGAAATGTTGATCTGATCCGCAGTAGGCACATAGTCCCTTCTCTCTTCTGCGACGTCTTTCTGCTGTGGACAAAGGCGCCCTGGTAGAACCAATCTGCATTGGTTCTTCGGAAGAAATGTTAGTAGAGCGACCAGGGAGAACGTGTGCAGAGGTGTCTGGGGTATAGCCAGGGTTTCTTTGCTTGTGACGTTCAGCCCTTCTCTCTTGTAGTCGGTATTCAATATGAAGGGCAGCAGAAAGCAGATCTGAGAAAGTAGGAGAAAGAGGGGATCTGGCCAACTCGTCTTTAATTTCATCCTTCAGTCCTCTTCTGAAAATGGCATAATGCGCTGTTTCGGGCCATCCTGCTCCGGCTGCTAATGTCTTGAAAGAGGAGATGTATGACAAAACATCTAGCGAGCCTTGTCTGACATCCAACAGGTCTTCGCAGGCTGTAAAAGAGAGCTCTAGTCGCTCGAAGGTCTGTTTGAGAAGATTCTGAAATCCGGAAAAATCCTGCAGAATGATGTTTCCGCTAGTCACCAATGGTGTGGCCCAGGACAGAGCGTTTCCTGTCATATTAGAGATTAGGAAACCCACTCGGGCCTGGTCTGTAGCAAAGGTACGGGGTCTGAATGTGAAATACACCAAGCATGCTTCTAGAAACTCCTTCACCTTCTTGGGGGAGCCATTGAATTTCCCAGAGGACAGTGCCATGGGTGGCAATTCCGAGGGAGTCGGTTCCCTAGCCGTTACCATCTGTTTGAGCAGAGCGTTCTCAGTCTTGACTCCTTGTAGCTCCTGGGACATGGCCTGGAAAGCCTTCCATAGCTCTTGGACCTGTTCCTCAGCTGACATCGTAACACTCTTTGGCGTTGCAATCTGTGACTTGTAAAGTACCCTTGGCTTTTCTTCCCCTGTGCACACACTCTCCTCACCTGAGTCTTCCGAGTCGATGGTCTCTTGAAGGCCTCGACGTGCCAGGTAGTCTCTCTCCTTTTTCAGGTGCGCGTGCTTGTCACGGAGTGAAGCCACAGTGACCGCTGGGTAAGAAACAGCGGCACCGGGACCTTCCTTCCGGAATCAAGCCAGAAATGCAGGGAAAAAAAACCCTGATCCGAGGTGCCAAGACTCTTGACAGGTGGCCAGTGGTACAATAGGTGGTAAAGCAATAGGGGATCTCCAACACTGAGGCAGTAGCCCTCAACGTCCAAGTCCAATGGTAACACCAGGCCGTACGAGCTGACGGAGAAGGCAGCAACAGGAGGCTGCGGAAGTAGCAAACTCTTCCGAAAGAGTCTTCAGGGAAGCACGGAAGTATGTCCACAAACTGCCTGGCCCAGTAGAACGAGGAAAAATGAAGGTAAGTGGAAGAGAGCGAGAGAATATGAGTGAAGGAGCAAGAGGAAGAAGGAGAGAGAGAGAGAGAGAGACCGCTGGAGGAAAAAGGCACAGCAAGCGCCGCTCAGGTAAGCGGAGGAGAAAATGAATAGACAAAAAGAGCCGTGTTCCGAGGATGGGAACACCAAAAGTAAAACACGAAGAAAAACTCCTCTGGAAATCCAAGGCAGGGAGCAGAGGACTAGCGAGGGACCCAAAGTCGAGAGATAAACAAACAATGGGGGTTGCAACGCAACGTCCTGCCGGGAGGCGGGGTCTTAAATACTCCCGGCAGCGTTGCATACCGTGCTTGGAGCAGGCGGCAGTGAACACAGAGAAGAGACTAAAGCACCCTTCCTCTGTGGCTCCTCAAACTCCAACGCGGAAGTAATCGCCAGTCACGGCGATGAGCGTGACTGCGAATGACAATAGCCTGGCAGGGTGAAAGGAATATACCATCATATCCGCACCCCTGCAGGCAAGGTAGTACTTCTTAAATCATATCGACAACCTGAGTCAATGGAAGAAAGTACCAAGAAGGATGTCAGTTGCCTAAATGCAAGAAGCGGCTATAAGTATTATGGATGAATGCTAAACAAAAGTCTGACGATATGAGGTCATACAGAAGACATATAAGCCTAAGTCGAAATGATATGAAAATACTTATAACTGACGATGTAACAGAAGAACTGAGAGAAACATTTACCAAAGATGAAGTTATTGTGAAAACAAGAAGATGAAGTAACGTGCTGACCCCTAACTGTAAATACGCAAGGAAGAAGAAGCATATTTAGGACGGCCATTGGAAGAAAATGGACAACGGCTCATGTTGAAGAATAAACCCAGCTAATCATGAACAAGCCTAGGATTGCAAATTGATGAAGAAGCTGTTTTCATGTGTAGAATAAGGGAGTAAGTTGGCCTAAAGTCAAGGAGGTTATTTTGAGAGATGGGCCCAAGACACACACAACGGTGAATGAATAGACCTTGTGCATGAGACATATTTCTACAATATTAGGAGGGCAAGGACATTTGCTGATTCCAAATATTGAATAACTATGAAGGGAAAATCCTATGTGAGGTGGAGTGAGCAAGTCTCTAAAGGCCAGAAAGGGTTTAGACACCTTTGCTAATGAAATAAAATAGCATAAATTGAGAGACAGAGCTTCGAGTTAAGATAGTGGCATGCTCACACTCCCTCGAATGTCCCAGAACAGTGAGCAGACTACGAGGTCAACTACAAACGTTACACCTTGGCTAAGGAACTGGTCAATGACATACAATGGACTAATTGGGAAAACGAGGAGATATTGTGACGCAGCTTGAGCACCTAGGTTTTACTTTGCTCTTGTGCTGCTAAACAAGCCAAAATTCCAAGGTTGGAAATGGTTTTCAACCAATCAAAAGGGCCTGCCATGCACTTTCATATACAATGTTGCAGTTATAAGCTTGCTGCCATATTCTCTGCTATAATCAGTATGTGACATGAGTAGAAGTAGCTCAGGGCGTGTCCTACAGACAATGAGCGGACAATGTGGTATTAACACTTATGTTATTCTAACGGTAGATATATCCTCTTAATCCAATCCCTCCCGGTGTTAGGTTTTAGTGAAATGCCACGTACGATGGCGTCACGAATGGCGTACACAAAACTATATAAACTCTGTGCAGGCAAGCCTTGGTGTGAAAAAAACAGGCATCTACTTTGATAGCTGTATTTCTCCCTGCTTCCTTTCATTGACATTAAAGCAGTGTTTTACCATCTTCCTTTGGTCTGTCCGATTATTTGGTCTGTGATCATTATTGGTAATCCCATCTAGCACAAAGAAGACACTTCAAGGTGCTATAGCTCATTTGGTAGCCGTGCGGATGGTTCAGGTTTAATGACCTATATCTAGGCCCAGATCCAGACCCCAGACAATCGTCGGCTTCTACCATTAGCCAGACGATCGCAGAGGTTCCAGCAGAGAGCGCAGCGTAAAAAAGAAAGTCACGTGATCAAGATTCGGTTTTGCAGGTTCCCCTTTGATGAAATTCCTGTCCGTTCCCTGCAGGCGCCCCACGGACTGAAGACTAACTGGTCGATTGTGGGAGAGCCAATGCCAAGGGACTCAAGCTGAATAACGGATGTGAGTAGACCATCGAGTATGGTACAAAAGTAAAGGGGGGAGGAATTGTGTTGTGATGTGTTAAGTATATACATATAGAAAAGTAACTGGATTTTTGGGGATTATAAATAAGAGACGGATACCTCGATTTCACGGGCCCATAAGGGATGGAAAGAATACATGCCATAACTCCATCTATGAGTGTTAAGGGATTCCTGAGGCGTAAAGCCAATAAGAAGGCTGTGTATTAAGCTCTGAGGCAGAGCCAATACGAGATGAGATACATTTACTAAGCATAGTAAAGGAAGACGTACGTAGGAGAAGAAACTTAAGTGCACATGTGTATGCACATGTGTATGGGGATTAATATATTTTTATAAAGTTTTTTGTATATTTAAACCAATAGCAATAAAACGACAAACAAAAAGAAAGAAATAAAAGTGATTTTTGGTACACTTGTTAAACAAAGGATTGACGTCAATAAGAAGGTTAAAATCAAATGACATATATAAATAAAGAAAATAACCTTGAGATACTAAAAAACCAAGAACGATATAAAAATAATTGATAGAAAGTGTAAACGAACGAGAAGAATAGTGGTGTAAAACATTTTTTAAATATTTTTGTTTTCATATTATGAGCGGCGACTGATGGCGCCTACTCAAAAGATTTAAATAATATATTTAGTAAACCTAGGAAGGAGAATAATAAACTGGCTAAGTATTGACAGTCTGAATTGACTTGTCACCATGGAAGACACACCACTTTCACACTTATGCAGAACATTACTTAGACATACAGCCAAAATTAGAAAGTACCCTTCCGAATGGGTCCAGGGCACAACTAATAAAGCACTTATTTGCTGGCCTAAGTGGGCTCATTATCAAAATCGATATTGCATCATATGGCGACATACTTAAATGCCACTCAGAAAGGAAAAAAGTTAGAGAAAAGGTTGGCAGTTTTAGCTCTCTGGAAAATGTATCAGAGTGCGAAAGTAGATCCAACTGAGAGAGAGTGAATGCTCAATCAGAATAAAGGAGAAGATGTAAGACCATTGGCTCCTATTTTACTTCCTCAAAAGCAAGATGAAAAGGTTGAAGAACAGGGATTTTATCCTTTAAAAGAATTAAAGGCAGCAGCAGGGTACGTTAATCCAATATATGATCCCCCTGCTTACAATAGTGAAGAGAGAGTAAATAGAGAACGACAAAGTATACTAACACAAAATGAAAATAAACAGTGTGATGAGAGAAAAGAAAGGCAAGATAAACAAGTAGAGATAGAGAATAAAGCAGAAAGACAGAAGGGAACAAAGGATACAGTTAAGGGCATGACAATAGTACAGAACGAATGGATGGGAGGACAAATATTCCTTAAATTAGATGACAAGGGCGTTGATGGAGTACGGGAAAGAGGAATGCATGGTGGCAATAATAAGACAGAAACAAGCGACCATATTTCAAGGGTGTTTATTGAATTTTCGCAAGGGTGTGATAAATGCCTATCTAAACCTAAGTCTACAGATGGGAGCAGGCTACGACCATCAAATAATAATAAAGCACGCCTAGTGGAGTCTTGTCAAATAAAAAGGGCCTGTAGTAAAAACCCTATCGCCAATCATTACCACTAATTTACAAATAATGTGGGGTAATGTATATGAAAAAGAAAGAAGTGTTTACAAAATTATATGTCAGAAGGCTTGGCCTCCCTTTCCCGTGTTTTCAGCACAGGGCAAGGCGGGTCACTCGAGCAAAGCACACACTCTGGCTTATGCGGCACGAGGATACAGTTTAGTTTTCAAAGTTCAAGACATTCTGTGTTTAAGCCTCTTTACTTATTGCAAGTCTCTTGACTCAGAGGGTCTACTGCACAAAACGAAAAGGAAATGTTCTTTCCCCTTCAGTATTTCGCATGTACAGAGTTTGGGTGTTGACCCTGGATTCCCCCTCAGCCGGGCTCAGATCCCTTCAAAGCAGAAGTTTAACTAAAAAGTTCCAGGTCCGATCCCCCTCTGCCGGGCTCAGATCCTTTCAAAGCATAAGTTTAACTAAAAAGTTACAGGTTAGATACCGCCTCTGCCGGGGTCAGATCCTGCTCAATCAGTCTCCCTCAGCCGGGCTCAGACTTTCAAATGTGCACAGGGTTTAGCTTGACCTGCTGCATGACCACTTAGATCTCAATCTTCCTTTTCTAACACTCAGCATCAGTTGGATTCCAAACAGAGACTTTTGAATGTGCACGCACGTGGTGCCGGACCACTCTGTATATGGTATCTTGGCTTGACCTCCCAAAATCCAATTACCCTTGTTAGTTTCCAGTTATACTTGCGTCGCTCATCGCCAATGCCTTTCACACTGTTCTCTTTATACAAAGTTGCTGGTTGCAACCTTGATTCAAAACAAAAGCTGGTTCGGTATCAGTCTCTCCGACTCACCTGCTGTGTTGTCTTTTCTGATGCGGCTTTGTTGTAGGAGCCAAGGAGAGTACCACAGCAGCAATCGCTCCTCCCACCCTTGGTTATCGATGCGAGAAAGCCTCAAGTGCCTCCGACACACTGCACAGGTTTGCTCAGCCTTCGTTCATGGTCTTCGATTTCTTACATTCCAAGGTTCACAAAAGTAACAGTCGTTAGAGTCCCATGGTACTTCCCTCCTTGTGACCCTCTCTGGTCTCGCCATCTTTCTCCTTGTATTAAACTGCCATCTTGGAACTGCTGTCTCCTCGTGTGTTTTTTCTCACTCAGGGTGTGCTTGCGTGCTCCACCTTTTATCCGTATGTAGGAAGTGTGATAGAAGTCAGGTGTGTGTAATGATCCATAATTGCCTGACCTTGCCCGACAATGGTGTTTGTACATGTCAGGTATACGGCTCTGGTGTTAGTCCATTGTCGCTCATGGTGGGCTGTCCATGAGAAAGTGTTTGTGTCGGGAAAGGGGGTTGGTGGGTTGAGATCTTAGGTATCCTACCTGGTAGCATGGTGAAAAGGTGTTACAGGGAAGGGGTTACCATATCTTACCGTCTGATGTCCCACTCCCACTCCCGAAAACCCCTCATCCAGGTGATCCTCCCACACTGTCCACCCCCAGGAACCAGATCCAAAAGCGATGGCCCTGTCCTGGCCACCTGGATGACAGATTCCCGGCACTAGCGGGTGAGACACCTTGAGGTGTCTCAGAGTACGTAGGTTGCAACGAAGTGGAGAGGAAGGGGAATTAAGTGATTTGAGGAGAATAAGGGAAGAAATGGACCGGAGTGGGGGATTAAGAGATCACGAAGTAGAGTATTTATACCACAGAAGTATATAGTGCCAATAGAAGCACAAGAACAATTGGAAGAAGAAAGAGCGTCACAACAGCCCCAAAGGGATTTATAAGGAATGCCACGATTAGCATGGGCTGGTGGGCAGCACAAAGAAGACATAGAGCAGAGGCTTGGGAAATTATATAGCAGATGAGGGTTAGAGAAAGGTATAAGACTCAAGAGAACATTGGAAGTTCCCTGCTAAAGGGAACTGAAAGTAAATCAATGGGCGCTCTAGCAGACGAGCATAGAATGATGTCCCTAAGTAGGTTAGACCTTGACGATATAGAAGAAGATAACAGCCACACGAGCTGTATCATAATGATGTCAGATTAAGAAAGAAAGGAGAATGAGAGGGCGTAGAAAAAGGGTGCATGCAGATTTTCAAGGCCGTCGAGCATATATGAAGGGGTCAAATAGTCAGACTTAGAAGACCCATACAGAAAACACCAGAATCAACACCATATGTTGAACGACGGCAAGCACGGTCACGTAGTGCAGGGGATATATCTCCACCTTATATAAGCAGATTAAGGGCATTGCCAGGACAGAGACAAACCGGCATGGACAAGGCTCCATGGAAAAGAGCGTGGTGGGTATGATCACGAATCAAGATTGTCGCAATTCCCACTATTAGATAAAGGGGGGTCAACCTCAATACATAGCGTGGCCCAGATGGATAAAGAGAAAGTGTATGCTCACAAGTTTAACTTTGGGTGCGGGAAAATGGATTTCTGAACTAGAGAAAAGAACGTCAGGAGTGACTTTAGCTATAGGTGATATTAAAGGTCTAGCCATCCTAGGGGCGAGAGCTGATGACTTGTGGAAAAGAGCAGGGTATCCTAAAGTCACTGCACAAAACACAGTGCACGTTGGATTGCCATTTAATAATTGTAGAGCAGATGTGTGGCGATCACTTAGAGTACAATATCCTGATACATCGGATATTGGGACAATAATGACTAGGAAACTGGGAGAGGCTGAAGACCCCATTGCCTTTATTCAGGAGATTCAGGACAGATGGAATTTGGAGACGCATGAATCATGGGATAAGACAGTAGCATTATTTTAACATATCTTGTGTCAAGGGCTGCCAGAGCCGGTGCCACGCCTACTAAAGAAACAGGTGGGAAGGGAGGCGAACCCATGGCCAGAGATACAATTGGCGATTCTGCACTATTCTAGAATTCTAAGGGAGAAAGACAGAATAAAGCAGAGTGAAGAAAACAGGAAGTGGTGACTTGTGCAGAAGAAATTATCAAAATATACCATCGAAGGAGCGGTATTGACAAATATTCATAGAGAAATGGCATAAACAGTACAGGTGCCACAACAGAATAATGTGGCATACGTGACGGATCAGAGTGCGTATCATTTTATGCCGAGAGTCTCGCACTCGGGTGCTAGCCCTATTTGCTTTTCCTACATCCATGCATTCCTCTCACCTAGTCCCGCCTCTATTTCCCTGACCTCACAAGGGGACTGGTCACTCCTGAGTTTATAGGGATACTTCTGCTATACTTCGCTGGATACGCATGGTAAGGCTCCGGCCCCCGGAGTCTATGAGTTTTTGTTTTTAACAGTTTTAACTATTTTTAGCTGCTACACCAATTTCATTTCCTTTTAGGTTTGCCTGTTTGCCCAAAACGGCACTTGACTGGTCGTCGCATTCCCTGCATGCACACCACTCACTGGTGTTGTTATTTTATGTATTTGTTTTTACTGAGTTTTGTTTATTTCATTTCTTTGTACCACTGCATTGCATTGATTCCAATGCAGATAGAGGGTGCATGGCCTCGATAGGACTCCGAGGCTCGCATTCCTATCACTAGTCCCCCCTCTGTTTACCTGACCTCACAAGGGGACTGGTCTAATAATACTATGTGTGTATATGAGGCATTCCCTCTACGAAAGCACAGCGGTCAGGTGCAGTGCGAAAGTGCTTGCCACACTAAAGTCGCGCTCAAGTTAAGCCCGTCTGTGCCTGTCCCGGCTACGGACGGCCTGGATGTGCTGCTCACCTCCCCTCTGGTAAATTACACTCACCAGGCTCTGTTGGAGCTTGCTCCAATTAATAGTGTACTTCCCCCTAAATTGCTCTCTCAACATGTATCTATTAGTACTGACTGCAATATGGGGAAATGTACGTATAGCGCTTACTTGATAAACACACACTCTCTAGTGGCACATGCCACTTCCGTAGATGAGTTTTTGCAAAATCAATCGCCCAATAACTTCGGCCTCACGGAAACCTGGCTGTCTGACAGTTCCACACCTACCTTCTCTGAGGCCCTTCCAGAAGGCTATGAATTGTTCCACCTACACTGGGTCGCTTCTCATCCATGTGAGGGAATTGTGTTTGTATTTAAATCACATTTGGCTATTACTATCATTCCCCTGCCACACAATCTAAAGATGGAAGCCTTACTAGCGAGCCTAGCGGTCGATGCTTCATATTCTATTTATTTTTTACTCGTTTACCAGCCTCCTGGCCCATATGCCGCCTTCTTTAATCCATTTATGGAACTAGTTGCCTCACTTCAAGTTAGGTTTTCTAATCTGTTTTTATTAGGCGATTATAACATCAGATATAATGCCCCCCAAGCTCCTACATTGCTGCATTTCTTTGAGTATTTTGATGATCTTCGTCTCCAACAAACTGTGCTGGAAGCCACTCATAGACTTGGTGGTATTTTAGATCTTATTTTTGCGACAGAGGCTTCCATTGCGGTGGCGCCAGTCAGGCCAGTATCATGGTCTGATCATTATGTCATTCCTTTTTAGATTTTTTGTCCGGGCCCAGCTCCTAAAGTTAGCCCACCTATTGCCATGAAACACAATTGGCAGAACGCTGACTTAGCCCATATGGTTTCATACATTATTGATGCCTGTCATAACATACCTGCTTTTGACCTAGGTGTACTCTCTACGATCCTGTGTGAGGCTGCAGATCTGGTAGCCCCTTTAAAGGTTAGCCAGATGAGGAAATGCCCTTCTGCCTCATGGTTCTCAAACGAGTTGCAGCTCGCCTGTCTGAGTGTAAATGGCACGTGGCCTATACTTCAGAGGAGAGCGTGACGTTCCAACACCTTACCGGTAATAACGACGCAGCCATCCCGACTGCCAAACAGGCCTTTTTAATTCAGAAGGTTGAATCAGCACTCAATCAGTCTAAAGACCTATTCTCAGTCTTTAATTCTTTCTCCTCGGCAACTCGCTTCATACCTGGTGGTAAACCTACTCAAAGCCTTTGTGACTCTCTTGCAGAGTTCTTTGAGACTAAGGGCCTCATTACACGGATGGCGGTAAGGGTTTACCGGTATTTTACCGGTACCGGTAAATCCTTACCGCCTTACTACGAGGTCCCTTTGCGGATTGGGGAATTTAACACCTGCTTCTTGCAGGCGTTAAAAACCAACCCGCAAAGGGACCAGTGGAGCTAATTATGGTACCCCAATTTGCGGTACCGTAATTAGCGCCTTCTCCATTCCCATAGAGCCCTATGGGGCAATAATGGGAATTGGGAAGGGCAATGGTGGAAGGGGGAATTACCGCCCCACCAACCTCATTACATGGATGGCGGTAAGGGTTTACCGGTACCGGTATTTTACCGGTACCGGTAAACCCTTACCGCCTTACTACGAGGTCCCTTTGCGGGTTGGGGAATTTAACGGCTGCTTTTGCAGGCGTTAAAAACCAACCCGCAAAGGGACCAGTGGAGCTAATTATGGTACCGCAATTTGCGGTACCGTAATTAGCGCCTTCTCCATTCCCATAGAGCCCTATGGGGCAATAATGGGAATTGGGAAGGGCAATGGTGGAAGGGGGAATTACCTGTAACGCTCACCTGGTTCCCTCGGAGGCGCGGGTCTTGACTGGGCGGTGAAACCGTCTTCAACGTTAGGCGTAGGATTCGTTTGGCTCCCGGATTTGGCCCCTTTCTCACCGAAAGTTTGACCTGAAGGGTGAGGTGTCTGCAAGTGGAAAATCAAGGTATTAGTGGCTGGAAGGTTGGGAGAAGTTCCAAGCCCCTCTCTCCCTCTCTCCCCGTGGTACTTGGTCGATTTTTGTGCTCACCTTAAATAGGTGAATGCTGGGCTCTCCATCCTGTGTCTTGTGCAGGGGCGCTGGGTCCAGTTACTTCACTGGATATGAGTTCAGCCTCTTGATTGCAGAGGGTAAGTTGAGAGCGATGCCGCCGTGTGCTGCACGAGCGTGACTTGTAAGTATTAAAGTTCCCTTTAGATTGCTCTCTTCAAATGTCTTATCTCCTTAATGTCTATGTCTTTTCCTTTTCAGAAGCTGTCGGTGCCAAAGAAGATGCTCCCCCAGGTTCGTGGCAGAGAGCGTAACAAGAAGATGGTGAATACGAAAGCACGTAAGTAGAAAGGCTGCTTTAGGGCTGTAGAATGCACCTTAATGTCTCTTTTGTCTTTACAGGTGCCGGGATGCAGCGCGAGCAGAGTTGGAGCGAGCGTAACACAGGTAAGCAGTTTTGTAACTAAGCGTTACTAACCAATGTTCTTTGTCTTTGCAGGCCCGATGCCGGACGAGAAATGCAGAAAAAACGCCTTGAATGCTGCCGATGGATCGGGTAAGTTGAACCGCTAACTTTGCCTTTGCCTAACCTGTGCCTTTTGTTTTGCAGGAGCTGCTGAAGACTGAAGATTGGTTCCCAGCAGGTAATTTTCATTTTCACAGGATCCGGAACTGAAGATTCGCTGGAGCTGACATGGTGAGCGTCCTGCTGCAGATGCAGAATAACGCGAAGCACGTTGCACCAATCGGGTGTGGTTTAAATAGTCCATAGGAGTGCTTAGGTGTCTTCTTCCACAGCCTCGCCCAGGCAAAAGAGTTCCTGCTTCCAGAAGGGGTCCAGCATCAATGATCCAGGGAGTGGTGCCTGCCCCACCCAGAAGGAAAAGTAGTCCCTGCCAGAAGAGAGTGAAACATCATCTTGCTGGTAAGTAAGCAGCATGGTCTGCTGCAGGTAGGTCCACCCAAGCACTTTCACACTTGTTATGAGCCCGGCGCTTCCTGTGCCGGGACGGGTCCATGCTATGAGCCTGACAAGGTCCAAAAGGTCCCTATTGGGACTTGCTGGTGCCGATAGTATATGTTATGAGCCTGCTTCCAAGGATGTTGGGTAGGTCCTGACTCTTTGGAAGCAGTGGTCATGACATTACCGCCCCACCAACCTTGGAATAGGGCGGTAATTCCCCTTTCCACCAAGGCGGTGCCGGTATTTTACCAGCATGAACCATGGCGCTAATAGCGCCATGGTTCACCGCCATCCGTGTAATGAGGCCCTAAGATTGTCAATATTCACAATTACTTTAGAACAACTGCCTCCAACATGGATCCAGTGTAGTGACTGATTCACTCATTAGCCCCCTAGGTATGGTCGCACTTCCCTGTTTTTCTCCAGGCGAAGTCTCTGGAGCAGTTAGCAAATTGAAGTCGGGCTTCTCCCTCTGATCCAATCCCCTTTGCTGTACTTAAGGATATCCTGCCGGACATTACTCCCTGGCTTACGACTGTGGTCAATCTCTCCTGGTTTATGGGCGTCTAGCAACCAGAAATGGATGGAAAGATGGACTAATATCATGCACCGCACACCTACTGAAGAAAGACTCTGTCCACAGAGTGCAAAAGGTGAACGATGAATGCCTGAAATCATGGGCTAAGTATGCAAAACTACTAATTTGGGTTGACAACGAATCAGTACCAGTGCATATATTACAATTGAAGAACGCAACAACCTGCTTCAAGAATGATGGCACAGTCTATATTGGAAGGAACAAAGGTTGCGGAGAAACAATTGAAGTACCGGGAATCAATGGAAGCACTGCAGTTCTGATGGATCGATATAGGGCCTGCGGATCCAGAGCTTACATACAGTTGGCTAAAGATTGGGGAGGAGTGTGCTCCATTGTAAATGTACACGTCCCAGCACGAGTGATTCCCCAAAGTGACCTCCACATCGAAGGGTTCCCAAAAATGAATGAATACAACAGAAGCAAGAGATCATTTCATCTTCGCCGACTGAAAAGAGAAAGTTATTTCTCATCAAAATCAATAAAGGCTTATGGAGGCATTCCTAGTGAGCACAAGCTATTTAGCAAGACTGCCATGATAATGACATCTATTTTCACACCAGAACTGCAGTAAACACCCAAGTGGTTGAGGATCACTATATGGGAATTGCTGCAGATGATCAATGCAACAATTGAAGGATTCAATGCAATAAAAGAAGAATTGAGAGCCATCAGGCTGATGACTCTCCAGCACAGGTACATTCTGGATCTGATAACAGCAATGGAAGGAGGCGTTAGCGCCAAGTTCGGGCCTTCTTGCTGTACATTTATACCATCTCATGATGGAGAAAATGAAACCCTGACAGAGGCAATAATAATGTTAACAACCCTGCAAAAAATGGAAGGCGAAGCTGATGAAACATCAGCAGACGATTGGTTCGCATCCCTGTTTTCATGGATTTCATCTTGCTTGGCAGATGCTTTCAAACTACTTGGAACAATACTAGTGCTCATGTTGCTAGGATTGTGTATATTAAGGATCATCTTGGGACAATGTAAAAAACAACCAAGAAAGCTATTGGGATAAAGGTAATGATTGACGTTAACAGTGGCAGTGAATAGAAAACACAGACTGAAGAAAGTACTCGAGAAAAGTTCTCTTGCACCTCCAGGAACCAGGTTCTACTATACCCAAGATCGAAAGAGGTGTATGGGATGATGGATATTCTGTTCACCAGTAGGGGATTGTCACCACATAACCTGGAGTGTAAATAAACACATAAAGAATGTGGGTCACCTGAGGGGGGTGACAAAAAATATGGGTCCCAAAGAAGAGAAAATATGATGAGATGGTGGAAGAAGATAAAGCAGGAATTGCAGAAGAAGAAGAAAAGAAGAGTATGGTCGAATTTTCGACCAGAGAGGAGAATGTAGAGGAGCAGGTGGAGACCTCTTCTCTAGTCCCCCCCCTTTTACCATGGTCCTATTGGAGTAGCAGACTACCCTTGGGAGTTAATGCGTGAGTTTGTGACATGTCCATACCAAGTTGAATATATGAAAGACGATATGCACTCAGACAGCCATTCAGAAGATATCCTCACATTGAGTCAATGGAAGGAAGTACCAAGAAGGATGTTAGTTGCCTAAATGCAAGAAGCGGCTCTATGAATTATGGATGAATGATAAACAAAAGTCAAATTATATGATGTCATACAGAAGACATATAAGCCTAAGTCGAAATTATATGAAAATACTTAAAACTGACGATGTAACAGAAGAACTGAGAGAAACATGTACCAATATCTGAAAATACACTGTAACACAAGGTAGAAGAAGAATATAAAAGCTTGCTAAAAAGAGACAGACTACGGGGTCCACTACAAACGACAGACCTTGGCTAAGGAACTGGTTGATGACATACTAATTGGACTAATTGGGAACACAAGGAGATCATGTGACGTGCTGCTAAACGGCCCAAAAGTCCAAGGTTGGATAGGATTGCCAATCAATCAAAAGGGCCAGCCATGCACTTTCATATACAATGTTGCAATTATTTGCCCGCTGCCATATTCTCTGTTATAATAAGTATGTGGCATGTGTAGAAGTAGCTCAGGGCGTGTCCTACAGACAAGGGGCATCCCATGAGATATTAACACGTATGTTATTCTATAAATAGCTACGTGTCCTTAATCCAATCCCTCTCGCCGTTAGGTTTTTGTGAAATGCTACGTAGGATGACATCACGAATGATGTATGCAACTATATAAATTCTGTGCAAGCAAATTTTGGTGTGAAAAACGAGCATCTACTTTGATAGCTGTATTGCTCCCTGCTTTCTTTCATTGAGATTAAAGCAGTGTTTTACCATCTTCCTTTGGTCTGTCCGATTATTTGGTCTGTGCTCATTTTTGGGAATCCCATCTAGCAAAAAGAAGATGCTTCAAGGTGCTAGAGCACAGTGCCATCTATTTGTCAACCCTAGATCTCGCCAATGGTTATTGGCAAGTGCCACTTCATGGACCAGATGAAGAAAAGACAACCTTTGCGACTCTGATATGTCTGTATCAATGTAAAGTCTTACCCTTCGGGTTACATGGTGCCCCAGCAACCTTCCAAAAGCTGATGAATAAGATTCTCCAACTTACTCAGAATTTTTGGGGCATATATTGATGGCATCGTAATCCACAGTAAAACTTGGGAAGACCATCTGTACCATCTGTATACTGTAGTAAGCACCTTAAGAAAAGCAGAAATAACAATCAACCCCAAGAAATGCAAGTTGGCCCAATCTGCCGTTAAATATCATTTTGCTTTGTCGGAAATGGCAGTGTTCAATCTCAACAGTAAAAGGTTAGAACTGTACTTGAATCACCTACACCCAAGACCAAAAACGATTTACGATCTTTCCTATCTATCTATCTATCTATCTATCTATCTATCTATCTATCTATCTATCTATCTATCTATCTAAAACATTTGTTTACCTCCACTCGCCCAAAGGTGCCCTGTGGGTGCTCACAGATGGACAGAAACAACAGATAGAACAGAAAGTTTTGCACAAAGCAACAGAATGCTGGAAAAGGAAGTGGTCCATCCCGGCTTAAGTTTAGCGAATCACAAAATGCTGCGTGGAAACGCAGCCCTTAATGTCCAAAGGAAGCGAGTTCCAAAGAGACGGGGCACAGGCATTGAAACTTGCTCCACCCAGCTTTTTCAGGACAACGCAAGGTTGTTCCAGTAGCATCTTGTTGTTTGAACGTAATGTCCGAAGGTAGAGAGATCGTTTCACTCTGGAGGAGAAGTAACTCAGTGCTTCCCCCTTCAGGCATATATACATATGACGGCAACTTTAAATTGAATGTGTTGTTCAATTGGGAGCCAATGTAATTTCCTGCACTAGTCTGAGACGTGAGAACGGTGGTTAAGACCACAGGCAGCTCAAACGGCTTGCCTTGGAGGTCCCCAAGAGAAGGCTGTTGCAATAATACAATTTTGTGTTAACTATGCCCGCCGCAATCAGAGCACTATTGGATTCAGATAAATAGGGGCGGATCTGCCACAGTAGGTGTACATGATATGAACACGAGGATTTAAGGTGGGAAACATGCTTTTGAAATGAGAGTTGAGAGTCAGAATAGTCCCCCAATGTCTTTACTGAGTCTGACACTGGAATAGAATTCCCATTTATCACAAAGCTTTTGTATTTCGAGTCCAGATTTTTCAGTCTGTGGGGTGTTCTCGGGATAAGTAACTCTGTCTTCGAGTCATTTAGTGCCAAGGAGTTAAGGGCCATCCATTTCTGGATTGCCCTGAAGACTTTGTTTACCTTTTCTACGTCCTCCTTGTAGACCCCAGATAGCTTAAATAATATCTGGGTGTCATCAGCGTAATTAGCAAATTTCACTCCCAGGGACTGTAGAAGATTGCACAAACATTTAACATATATGTTAAATAACGCAGGGGTCAAACAAGACCCCTGGGGGACACCACATGTTAAAGGTGTCATCTCTGACCGGGCGTCTCCACTAGCTACACATGACATTCTAGGACCCAAGAAAGATTTGAGCCAGGATATCGCCATGGGGGACCATTTCCCCACATGTTCTAGTCTGTCTGCTAGCAGGTCATGGTCGCCCAAATCGAATGCACATGATAAGTCTAAAAGGAGAAACAAAGCATGTCTCCATCCTCAATGATTTCAGAGGTATTGTTTTTCAGATCTAAGAGAGCTGTTTTAATTCTGTGATTTACCCGGAAACCCGATTGCTCATTTGCCAAGATATTTTTAGTTTCTACAAAGGCCTGGTACTGGGAGCATGCCACTTTATCAATTATTTTCTAAATGAAATGAAAAGTACATTTGTTATTGGTCGGTAATTACCAGCGTGTCAAGACTTTCCTTTTTCAAAAGAGGTGTGATCCATCCCTATTTAATAGCTTCTGGCACATAGGCTTCTGAGAAGGTGCGATTGATAAACTTTGTAATCCAAGGGTTTAATATCGGCACAAAGTCTTTGAAAAATGTTGCTGGGAAGATGTTGCGTTTAAGTGACGTGGGTTTCATTTTGTCAATAGTTACTAAGACTTTGTGTTCTGAGACAGAAAGGAAAAACGCTTGTTATCATGAGTGCGTTCTCTAGGAATTTGAATAATGGGATCTTTAACAAATTGCTGGGCCTTGATCTGGTTCTGGATATGTACCTGGTGGTGTAGTGTCTTTTGTCAAAAGCCATCAAGGATAATTTGGCACCAAGAACCGTCTATAGTATGTGGGGGGTTCAATAGTTGAGCCTTTCAATTCTTGGGGAACCAAGAACAGTTCTTTGGACTTTGAAGACGCCCCTTCTATCCTAGAAATTAAGTTTAATAGCTGTGATTGTAGTATTAGATGGGTGGCTTCTCCAGTGGCGTTCTGCTTTCCTTTTGTTCCCTCTAGATAATAAAATCTCAGTAGTAAACCGTAGGTTACGTCCAGTTTGTTTCTTGTATTTGGTTGGTCAGAGGGGGCAAGGAGAGCAAAAGCTTGATTGGTGGCTGTTCTAAAGGAGAATTTAAAATCCTCTAATGATGAATTTCCGACTAGTGAAGGCAGAAGTGGTGCCACTGTTAATTAAAAGGGTTTTGTGGTAATATTCTTATGGTTACGGACAGTAGTGAGTGGTCCTATTTGTTTTGTAGTATTCCCAGATGAAGAAAGAACTCCAAAGTGAAGCAGATAGTGATCCGACCAAATACATTTCTGAATTTGGTTTAAAGATACTGCCTGGTTTTTTGATAACACCCAGTCCAGGGTATTTCCTCCACTATGTGGGGGTCATTTACAAACTGGTCAGAGCCCAGGGATTTAAGGGTTTGTAGAAGCAACATTGCTTTGGCATCCTGAGGTTATTAGCCCATAAGTTAAAATCCCCTAGCAAAATAAGAGCCGTAGAGGCTTTTGAAATACCTCCAATAAATGCCAACAGTTGCTCCTCAAAAAGAGGGTTATTCCTAGGTGGCCTATAGAGAATCAGAACACTGAGTAAATGAGCTAGGTCAGTGTTTAGTTTAATTTCAAAAAAGGTAGCAGGCGCTCCTCTCCAGAAAGAACATGACATGATAACCTGTTCTGAGATAAGAGTTTGCAGCACACGCTTTTTGCTCACTGTGTTTAGTTTAAGTAACATTGCCTCACACGACTCAAAAAAGGGGGAGTGGAGACATAGAAATTCAGATTTTGTCTGAATAGCATGGCAACTCCACCACCTCTACCATTTTTCCGATCGGCATGGAGGCACTTGTACCCAGCCGGCGTGGCCAGCGTCACAGCATGCTGAGCTACATCATGCAGCCAAGTCTCAGTGAGCACCAGTAGGTCAAAATCATTTGTCACAATGCAGTCTGAAATTTCCACTGTATGCAGTACTAAAGAACGTGTATTCAGCAGCCCACATTTGAGTAAAATGTTGGCTGCAGGATTAACAACGGGCAAGCTAACTGGACTATTAGTCTTTGATAAATTAATTAAGGTACTTTGTGTGCAGGGGTCCCTTGCAGCGTTTTCATCATTGTACTTTAAAAGCAAGGAACCAGGAACGTACGAGGAGGACAGAGGGATAATTGCCTGTGGTTCTAATGGACCTGGTGTTATTATATCACTTTTGGATATGTTTTCGGCAGCTAACAATCTTAGACGCGCTTTGCGGTTCTTTTCAATTTCTGCCACCAAGCTACAGTGGTCCATGACGCAAACGCGGGACTTATCAATTATCCTAGGGTTAATTGGATATACCTGACGATTCATACTTAACTTTTCCAGTAAAACTGACAGTTTGACCAACAAACTACGAAACGCAGAACCCCAGAAACCTAAATGGGTTGAAGGGGACGAAGTATGCTATCATGCCCTCAAACAAACATTATGTCAAAGTCCTATTTTAAAGATGTGCGACTTTTCTAAGGACTTCATATTACAGACTGACGCCTGCTTGACCGGGTTGGGTGCAGTGTTGAACCATGACGGGCTGGAGCATCCCATTATTTATGCTAGTCGACAACCTGTTTCCTAGAGAAAATAACTATTTTGTGATCAAATTGGAAGCCTTAGCAATAAAGTGGGCCATTTTACATCTTAGGTACTACTTATTAGGCCAAACATTTTAATTGATCACCGACCACTCCCCCTAGTATGGATCAGTCAAAGGAAGGAGTCTAACCCAAGGGTTATGCAGTGGTTCTTGGACTTGCTAACCTTCTGCTTCTCCGTAGAACATTGAAAGGGCCGAGAACAGGGAAACGTAGATTTCCTTTCGAAGTTCACCTGTGAAGCAATTCAGTCCAAACCGCATAGGGGAAGGTTATGTGAGATATCTGAAGGTATTTGCCTACCTACTCGCCCGGGATCTTCCATTCAGGTAGCCAGGGAAGGGCCATTGCTTTTGGATCCCCGACCATGGGGGTGGACAAGCGAGGTAGGATCACATGATTGAAGCGTTGCAGGATATTGGGAGGAGAATGCCTAAAGGTGAGACATGATATCCCCCCTTTCCCAATTGTATATCAGAACACTCTCCCTCAGCCTTTATGGTATACTTTCAGTCTCATCCAATTTCACCCGCCCCATTTCCAACATGTACTGGGACGAGGAAGAGGCAACAGGGAGTTAGAAAGATTATCCATAGGAACAGTATTGTGGAGAGGAAGACGACTGGAAAGGCCTACACTACACCACTAGGCTGCCCCTTTAATAGAGTCAGGCAGGCTCAGGCACTTGATACTAACCATACCCACCTGACTCCAATTGACCCTCAGTTACAGTATAAAAGGTGGGTCCGAGGGGCAGGTGGTGAAATTCTGACCTCGACACCCACACATCCCAAGGAAACTGCCCGCCAGCACTGCACTACTCGGTGAGTGTCATGAGAGAGAGAAACTCAATAGCATG
This sequence comes from Ambystoma mexicanum, assembly GCF_040938575.1. NCBI lineage: Eukaryota > Metazoa > Chordata > Amphibia > Caudata > Ambystomatidae > Ambystoma > Ambystoma mexicanum. The sequence goes on from NC_090927.1 coordinate 1,006,296,378, forward strand.
CGGATGGCTGGAGTGGGAGCAGTAACAGTGAAGGTGCAAGCGGCACGATAATTAAAAAGCAAGAGAAAAAAGGTGCGCAAACAGCACGATAGAAGAAACAGTGAGTTGGGAAGAACAGAAAGAAAAGAGAGGGTACGAGCGACCCGAAAGAAAGAAAGAAAAGGTGAGAAATTGCGGGCAGCACAAAGGAAACATAAAAGTGTGCAATAGACACAGCAAGGTACATAAAGAGTGCAAGAGGCACAGTAAGGTAAAGAAAGTGTGCATTAGACCCGGAAAGACAAAAGGTGAAAAAGAAAAATGTGCAAGACGTACGGAAAAGACAAAAAGTGGAAAAGGAAAGTGTGTAAGGGAACGGAAGGGCAAAGGTGCCAGTTGCAAGACAAAGAGTATAAGGAAAGGGGTCAGGTATCAGAGTGGTCGCGCGTGGGTTGGAGCATAAGCCCTGCATTCTCGAAAGTCTCTGATACTGCCCCGATGTTAACCAAAGGAGGTGTACAGCGCCACTTGATAAAAGGTGGAAAAACGGGGAGCTACATAGAGCGAAGTGGGAGTGAAATCCTCCTAAGTGAAGGAAAGACTGTTGAACTCTCACAAGAAAGAACTGTGCTTTGGAAGGTGCATCCTGACGAGGTGAACTTTTGGTGTTTTGTGATTGTGAACTTTTAAGTAAACCTTTTGAAGCAAGGGGGGCCTAGGCTTGGGGAAGGGAACCCTAAGAGACCTAAAAGGAACTGTGAGTCTTTGTTTTGGGAACCAGAGGGCTCAGAGCTTGGGGAAGGGAACCCCAAAAGTCCCAGCAACATTGTAAACTGTATTGTCCTGCTACAAGAGCCCTACCTGGAAGATCCCGAGGGCACCCCTTTTTCATTGAACTATTTTTAAACTGACAGAGCTAAACCTGACGGTAAGGCTACCGGAAACCAGCCTTGGTTTGCATTTCTTTTTGAACCACCATTTTTCTTTAAGAAGACCTAACATCACATTTGTTTTAAGTGTGAGGGCATGCATAGGTTTTGACACAGGCAGACTTTGGTTTTGGATTTACGTACATCGATGGCCCTTAGAAGCATCAGTTGAGGGAACAACCCCCTTAGAGTTAGGGGCAGTTAGGCATTACACTAACCCTACAAACATTTATAATAAAGGTTTTCAAACGGTTACTTTTGTGTCTGTGTCTCTCGTGTACCATGCCTTCCTCACAGTACCTATTTCAATTCGTTTTGATTTTAAATAGTAAATCTATTTTTTTATTTACCATGTCGGAGAGGAGGTGTTCTAAACATAACCTTTTCAGAAGAAAGCCTCTTCGTGGTTTGTCTATTTCATGGCAATCCATGCAATTAAAACAATGTAAATGATGTTTTGACAGGATTTGTGTTGTTTGTGTAGTTTTCTTTCTCTTTAAATGTATAATGGCAAAGACAACGAAAATCATCTCAGAAATACGGTACCATTATTTTCCAAGTGGTTGGCAGAGCTAATGCGTGATAGCCCTTTTATTTAGCTGTTTACCTTGGAAAGGTCTCATGAAATAGAATCATTGCAGCTTCCATAATGACATTTCTGGGTGACTTATTTTAGTTGACAGACCTCCTGCTTTCCGCGACATGACATGGCTTGTATGTTAGTGTTTCTCCTGCATGATTTAGTCATGTATTCATCTTCCCCAGATGACTATCATTTTGATTTGTTTGCTCACATGCTTTTGGCATTTCTAAACATATTAATACTTTGACTGCCAACCAGATGGCCCTAGTTTGCAGGGGTCAGTGTCTGTTCCAAGGTTGTGTCACAAACATGGGGTCTGCTTTCCTATCCCTAATGGTGACTAACAATGATTTTCCTCAATTACAATTTACAATGCATGTTGGCTCTACATGTCCAATCAGGATGCTCGGAACGCTGGCTGTATTCTATAGTACAAGCCTGCGTTTCGATTAGCCTTGGTGGGCAGCGCTCCCGCCCTTCACTTCCCCGCTTCCCCTTCACCACTTAGCACCCTTGTAGTTTCCTACATGGGTGCTAATGGTGACTTTATTTTGTGGAAAAAAAACAATAATAATAATTGTACCTTTCTTGCACAGCCCGGCACCGCAGCAGTGCTGCTCTCATGAAGGCCTTTTCCATGTCAATGACATCACAGTCATCACCATGGAAAACAGACTTTCTGTCAGCACCAGTGCTGCAGTGCCAGGCAGCGGAAGAAAGGTATTTTTTTTTAAAAAATAAAGACACCATTAGCACCTGTGTAGGGATCTGCACTGGTGGGAATGTCGATATGCCCCTCGGTGGCGGACCAACCCTTTTGGTAACAGCACCAACACCCTCGTTAAGGGACCCTCTATGCACTCAGGCCCTTAACTTCGACACTGGGCCGTTACCTACAGGGTCATCACCCCACCTCGGGGCATATCACCCCTGTATTGACTGGCTTCACAAAGTGGGCACTTTCTGTCCAGGACTCCTCAATCCCATCCGCTTGTCTCTGTTTTCAAAGTGTGGCTCAGGAACTCTGGTATATTATTTTTTGTTTGCTGTATTCTGCACCCTGTCAAATCTATGTGTCCTATTTAGAGAATTCCCATATAGGTTCTCCTTGCATGTGTTCAGCACTACACTGGGGCTCCAGATTGAAAGGGTGTTGCAGTATCTGATGCTAGGGTTCAGGACTACGCAAATAATAGTTGACTATTCTGATGTTGGTGAATAAATTTGTTATATGGTCTGAGATATCCAGTGAGAGAACTGTCCCCACTCCCTATTATCAAACAATTCTTTAAAGAAGACAATTCTGGGTATTGCATCTTCTTATGAATCGGAATTCTTCGGTCAAAATAAGACCTTTCCCAGTTTCCTTACAAACCGTGGTTTTACTTAGTTCTTCAGTGACATTTGTGTTTCAATTTTCTCAGCCTATCCAGATCCCATCCTATATAAATAATTCTTATAGGATGCCTTTGCATTGGGGACTAGGCATGCTCAATTAAAATAGCACCAAGCACAGTGAGCGTTATGTACTTGGTGATTCAATCATGCAAATCTTTTATCATGACATATTCATCAAATATAAAAGATCTGTGGTCTTTCTTATGTTCCCAAAATGTAAATGCTCTGATTTCATGAAAAGCCTCCAGGAACCCTCATTGGTGCTGTTTTTTTGCTTTCCCTTTCTCATAAGGGTATTTTTTTGAAATCGGGTCAAAAAGCCTATGCGAGAGTATAACCTCCTTTCCAAAAAATAATGTATATGGATATTCCAGGTTTTGATAATGTGCTTTGCTCAGTAAGACAAGAGTAGTGCTCCTATTTTGAAGCATCTCTCACCCTTAGAGAGATACAAAGAGACATAGAGTGAGACAGAGAGTGAGTTACAATGATATATGATATGCCAGGTACATCTAATTACAGTTATACTCTTTGTGGATTTCACAGATTTACTAATTCTAGTACATTTGGAGCTTGTCCAAATCAGCAACTAATTTTGATTGTTGTCAATTGCAATGCGATTCAGCTTCATCATGACTTCCTGTAGCCACTTTCTTCTCTTCTCATCGGGTTTTACTATTTATGTTTTAACTGTCTCTGTCCACTATGAAATTGTTTTCCACTAAGGAAATCCTTTACCTGGTCTGTTTTGGAAGCTGAGTTCATGCCTTCTGGTTGGATCACTGCATCCATTATTTTTTCAGTATTTAATGGTCAGTTTTTTTGTCTGCAATTTGAGGAATGTTTATCAAAGTTCTTACAACATAGACTCCATGGTAGGATTTACTTCTGAGGTTGTTGAGACCTGGGAGTCTCCTTCCCCAATGGGCATACAGCATACAGGCTTCGCCTGCCCTCATTACATCCTCTAAGGGCTGAAGTATCCTTTGGAAAGATTGAGTTAGCTTACATTCTATCTGTTATCTCCCTTTTTTGCCCCCTCCATTACTCTTTTGACTGCAAATGTAACTGCTCTGGTGTGACTGTTAGAGAGCCCAGTGTGAGTGTTGTGACCTCTGAGCAGCTTCAAAAAGTAATGGAGCATAACTGTATAACTACTGATGAATGTAAGTATATGCTGCATAGGGGCCAACGTTTAGACGAATAAATATTAAACCACTGTTAACCCTGATCAAATTGAGTGGCACGTATGATCAGCCACTTTGGAGGGAGTGGCAGGAGGTGTTAAAGACTGTTGGGATACCATCATAAATTCAAATACTGATGTTCTCCTCATCGGCAAAGCCCAGAATCTCAACCTGCACATGCAGCAGAGATATCTCTCAATTGAATAATGTTGAATCTTGTAGGTAGTAGGACATATATATGTGTGTGTACGTGTATATATATTTATATAATATATGTATGTATGTGCAGTGGGCCTACGAGGTGGAGGGGATGGTGGTGGAGTAGGGTTGTAGGAGGTGGGAGGGCAGTTCTAGGGGGGAACCCCCTTTAAAAAAATAGAAATGTCTGCAACCTACAAGATTCAACCAAACTGTAGTTGAAGTAAATGTGGTCAAAGTGACCACTTAGAATCTTAATCTAGCATGGAATGTTAGATGCCGGGTGATCATGTTATACCACAGATTGATCAAGATGTACATGTATTAGCATCATTGTGAAAGTGGACTATTGGAATCCTTGTGATGTCTACTGAAATAGGCAACTCTGCCTTAGATACAGCACTAAAGTCAATGCTACCCGTTGAGGTGAAACCAGGCCTATCTCCAAAGATTACTTAAAAGGCCAATGGCTTCTTACCTCTAGCTAGGGCCATAAGAACAAAGCTGGTTAGGGGGGTTTGAGGTTGGCTGTTGAATCACAACAGAGAATAAGGTCATAAGCTCTGTGAGAAACCTGAAGGTGTCTCCCTAGCTAGTCCCCTGGGATCTGTCATCCAGGTGGCCAGGCCACAGCCATCGCTATTGGATCCAGTTCCTGGGGGTGGACCAGTGAGGGAGGATCACCTGGATGGGGGTGTCCTCTGTGAGTGGGAGTGGGACACCGACGGATGAGACGTGGTACTCCACTTCCTTTTACACCTTTTCCCCATCCTCTCACGGAGGACATTCCAAACCACTGCCCCCCCTTTTCTAACTCTTAACACTTTCGCACAACACAAAGGACAACGGACTAACACCAGAGCCATTTACCTGACATGTCCCAATACAAGGGTCAGCCAAAGTCAGGCAATTGATCAGAATCACACACACCTGACAGCCCTTTCCCTTCCCCACAGAGATGAAAAGTGGAGCAAGAGAGCACAGAATGAACAAGGCGAGCACGACAGACAGCACAACGAGACGGCCACCATATGGCAGTCCAAGAGAAGATTAAAGGTGGCAGGAATCGAGAGGGTGGCGGGGAGAGAAGTGACTTTGCCCTTTTTGGCCCACATCCACAGTACCTTTGTGGAAGAGAGCTTAAAACCGTGAACACTAGCACAAGTGTCCTGCAGCAGATGTCAACGGTACATGGGGAAAGCCTTTGATGAACATTTTCGTTATAATGTCCACGTTAAATGCCAGGTGTTGAAATTACCGGTGATGAAAGAACATAAAACCGTTTTTCCAACTTGCATACAGCATTTCATTGTTCAATAAACACCCTTGAGCTATGATCACCTGTGTCTGTCTTACTTGTTGCCACCATGAGTTCCTTACAGGTCATTGTGGGTCCTTTGAGCATGTTTCCTTTATGTATCCCTTTGTCATTATTTTATGGCAAATAGCACTGTTGAAGACAGACATCCACCAGTTGTGAGGATATGTTGTTGCCGAAACCCAAAGACAAAGAGTTTAAATGTTGATCAATATTTTTTGAAGTCTGGATTGTGGTTTGAAATAAAATCATATTGGAGTAAGGTTCATTACTTAATAATTATTATATCTCTCTGCCTGTAGTTCTTTTTAAATGATTTGACAATTTCTTTAAATTCTTTAAATTGGTTTTTAAAAAACTTAGTTGGATAAGTAGGGCCTGAATGAGGTACGGAAATGTGTGTGAAAAAAAAGACTATTGCCATACATTTTTGTGACAAGATTTATGCTGCATGTCCTTAATCTATTTATGCACGCTATTATTGTATAGATTGCCATTTGTATTGCAGTAAGAGAAACATCTCTTTCTTTATTTTTTTGTTCTATGTATTGTTTTTTGATGTATAGTGAGCGAGTTTACATAATGTTAGGGTCCATTTTGGACTCTTGATTTTTGTAAGCAACTTCTCTGTTATATTCAAAACGTCACAGACCTATACTGTGTACATACAGTGCTACAATGTTGTGCCCTAAACATCGAAAAGTCTTTAGGATATAGTAAGGAGGGGGAACAGATGCATACGAGAGTCCTGCAGCCGTGAAACAAGAGCTGAGCTACACTCTGTATACCTAAGGCTGGTTTGTTCTAAACTATGGTCATCCGAAAGAAAAACATGATCTATTCTTCCAGTTGCAAAGATGTGGAATTTAGTAAAGATATATTTTTAAAGTAATGTCTTGGTAACTAACTGCTGGCCTTTGGTTTGACTGGAAGAACCTATGCATCCTGTGAGGAAACTGAATCTGGGTCAGGATGCCCACCATCTTGGATCTGGAAGGATCATGGAAAGCGCATATTCTAGAGCCTTGTTACCACTTTCAGACCCTTGCTATTCTTCCCATAATTCTGAACCCCAGGAAATGACACCTTTGGTGAAAGGTATACTGAATAGCAACAGAGCAATGTTCCCTCACAAGCATACCATTTTCAGGTACTAGATGGACAGAACCAGTGCATCCTTTCCTCACAAATAGCACAGATACAGACACAGCATGGGCGGGGCCAGCATAAGCTTCGCTCAAATACATGTGTAGCATTTTCAGGGTCAGTGAACATCTTCACCAGAACTAGGTGCAGCATGGCCAAGTCTAGAGGAATGTTCTCACAAAACAAGCAGCAACAGTATGGGCAAGCTACCAAAAGCTTCCCTCGCCAATAGGAACAGCGTGGCATGGGTACCTGCAAGCTTCCCTCACAAACGGGTGTATCATGAACATAGCCAGGGTAAGCTTGACTCTCAAACAGGTACAGTACACTCTGGGCTAGTGCAGCATCTCTCACAACCAGGCATACATAACTCCAGTCTTCCACTAAAAGCAGGTACAGTATGGGCAGCACGAGTGCAAGCGGCCCTCACAAAAAAGTAAAAGTACAACATATTGGGACCAGTCCGGGGTTCCCTCACAAATGGGGACAGGTATAGCATGGTGTTCGGGCCACTGCAGGTTTCCCTCACAAACAGGTCATCAGTAGAGCCTCGACAAGGTTAAGTGCAAGCTTCCCCTTCAAATAGGTACAGCAGTGCAAGCTTCCTCACAAAAAGGTACAGCATGGACAGAGGTAGTTTCCTCAGAAACTAGTACCAAATACAACATGGGAAGAACCAGTGCAAACTTCACTCATAAATGGGTACATGTACAGCACAAACAAGAACAATGCAAATGTAGCATGGTCGTTTCATTACAAACGTCTTTCACAAAAAGATGATACATACAGCATGGGAAGGGTCATTGCAAGTTTCCCTCACACATGCAACTGGCACAGCATGGACAGGGCCAGTGCAAGTGTCCTTTGCAAGAACTTGCACAGAATGGGCCCTGTTCAGATGCCCCCTGTTGGGGGTCGGTCGGGGCCCCCATGCGGTCCCGTAAGCCCCCGCTCCCGACAGACACACACACACACACGTCTTGCCGGTTCGGCTTCCCGGTCGCTCTCCCGCGGCCAGGAACGCCCCGTTTATTTATACAGCACACGGCGGCGTGCAACGTCAAGCCGCTGCGTGTGAGTCACATCATGGGGCAGCGTCACACTCCTCCTTTTTCCAGGAGAACACAAAACTACGTTAAACACACTATAATCCACACAAACACAAACCGCTTCACTCAATAACACAACTTGCCCAAAACCCCTTTATTGTCACCCACCCAGATCCCCTTACTCAGGTTGGTTAACCAACAGTCCCAAAATATAATCGCTGAGGTAAGCGGGTTTCCCTCGCCCAGCCCTCTGGGGGTACCTCCCGTTCCGGCATGTGAAGTCTTTCAGCAGGCGTCTCCCTGACAGGGGATGCAGGGATGCCGGAGGGACCTCCTCCATCCTCTGGTATCTCCCCCACGTCCGGTTCCAGCGGCGGTTCAGTTCTTGAGTCACCCAGTTTCTTGAAGAAGCTGACGTTGCGGGCGACAGCAGACCTTCCGTCGGATGCCGTTACTATGGACCCCTTTACGGCCACCACATCCAACGGCTCCGGCTCATAGGGGAGCGACAGCTTTCCATGGGGGTATCGATTATGGATGAGGACTTCGTCCCCCGGTTCCAGCGCTGGGGGCGGAGCCCTCTTCGCAGATTTTCCTGCTCAGTCCTCACCCGCCGGTCTGCCTCGACCTGTTGATTGTCAATTACCCCTGGTTCCTTCTCTCCGACCTCGGGTAATAGTCCCCGGGGGCACCGCCTGAACAGGGCCTCTGCTGGAACGACCCCCGTGGATGCATGGGGGGTGTTGCGGTACACCCTAAGAAACTGATACAGGGCTCACTGTAGTGACTGTCCTTGTCCCTGGGCAATTCTGAAAGTCTTGTTGAGCGTCCGCATCAGTCTCTCAGCATCTCCGTTTGCCCTGGGCCACAACGGGGATACCTTCCGGTGCTGGACTCTGCAGCTCTCCATGAGTTCCGCAAAACGCTCACTTTAGAACGGCGATCCATTGTCCGAGCACAAGGTGTGGGGAAACCCATGAGCCGCAAACACTTTCTCCACAGCCACGACCACATGCTCGAAGGCCACCGACTCGACAAACTCCACCTCCGGATATCGGGAATATTCGTCCACGATTGCCAGAAAGTGGGTGCCCACAGACGTCGACCCGAAGTCCGCATGGACGACCTCCCACGGCCGCCCCGGGGCATTGCTTCAATTGCTGGCTCTCGCTGTAAAGGAGACGCCGCCTGACACCATATGCAGGCCGCCACAAAGCCGTCAACCTTGCGCTCCAGTTCAGGAAACCAGACCTTCAGACGCAGTCTGGCCTTGGTCTTGGCGGCGCCCTGGTTCCCCTGGTGAGCCAGATCGATCACGTCTTGCACCTTTGCCTGGGGGACCACGATCCGGTCGCCTCGCAGCAGCAGGCCAGATGCCGAGAACGAGAGCTCCTCCTTAACTTTTCACAGCTGCTCGAGTGCTGTCTTGGCCTCCTGGGTCCGCCCCGCTAGGGATTCTAGGACAGACTTCCAGGAGCCGTGCTGCATGGAGGATCTTGAAACACTCGTCTTCAGCAGCTGCCCCTTCCAGCTCTGAGAGAGGCATTGCGTTAGGCATGGCTGCCTCCACCACCATCCTGACGTGATCGTCGGCTTCCACCTCGCAGGTGTCGTACTCCTCTCCCCCACGCACTCCCGGATGTCGTGAGAGATAATCTGCTGCATTGTTGGCGCCTGGCCGGTACACCAGTGTCACTCCGTATTTGAGAAGGGCGAGCATCCACCTCTCGATTCTGGCCGGTGGCTTGGAGGATGACCCTGCCAGAATGGGCAGCAGGGGCTTGTAGTCCGTCACCACCGTCACTGGACGCCCCAAGACGTAGAGGCAAAAGTGTCTGCAGCCCCAGAGGACCGCCAGAGCCTCACGCTCGATCTGCGAGTATCTTTGTTCAGTTTTGGAGAGCACTTTGCTGGCATAGGCCACTGGCCGGATGCTCCCGTCCTGGTCCACCTGAGTTAAGACAGCCCCTAGACCAAATGGACTGGCGTCCGCAACGATTTCCGGTGTTAGCGCCGGATCGAAAAACGCCATGGTGTCCTCCGCTGTCAGGGCGCTTTTGATGTCTTCAAAGGCCGCTTGCTGAAGCGGGCCCCAGTGCCAGGCTGACTCTTTTTTCGTCAGGGCCCTGAGCGGTTCTGATCTCGAGGCAAGGTTCTGGATGAAGCGCCCACAGTATGTCACCATGCCAAGGAAACTCCTAATGTCCACGCTGACTCTGGAGGCTGCGCCTTCTTAATGTCCTGGACCTTTCTCGGGTCTGGTGACATACCCCCTTCTTTAAAGACAAAACCGAAGAATTCGATGGAAGGGCGCAGGAACTCACACTTGTCCCTGTGAAGGGTGAGACCTAGCGATTGCAGTCTTTCAAAAGTCTTCCCCAGCTTCCTCAGATGGCCCACCTCGGTCTTTGCGAACAACAGAATATCATTGCTGATGTTTAAGACGCCCTCCAGGTCTGCGAGGGCACCTCGAATAATATTCTAAAAGACCTCCGCAGCCGATGATACTCCGAAGCTGAGTCTCTTGTATCGGTAGAGCCCCCGGTGAGTGGTGGAGGTGGTGATATACCGAGACTCCGGATGGAGAACGACCTGGTGATATCCCGCTCGGAGATCTAATTTGGAGAAGAAACGAGCCCCTTGCACCTCTGCAATAATGTCATCGATGGTAGGGGTGAGATGCCGCTCCCTCTTGATGGCCTTGTTGGGGAGCCTCATATCTACACAAATGCGGACAGAGTCAGGTTGCTTGGGCTTCCTAGCCACAACGATCGGGGATACCCAAGGAGTGGGGCCCTCCACCTTTTCAATAATATCCAAATTCACCAGGTTGTCCAGCTCCTTATCCACCTGCTCAAAATGTTCTCTTCATCCTCCTCTGCCTCCTCCTCCTGGGCATCCGCCCCACCCTGGTCCACCTCGGCCACATTCGGTGGGCGGTTCTGGCGCGGGACCCAAACCCGAGCCTTTCCTCTCGGTACCAACACGGGCAGGGCAGCCCTGCATACCCTCGAAAAATGGTCAGGCAGGCCACACTTACCACATGTCTTTCCAGCTGCCGGACACTCTGTCGGGTGAGGGAGGTTGTATCCGCACTTCTGGCACGATTCCCCCGCTCTCCCTGTTCTGTCCCGGGGTCCCACCCAGGTCTTCACACTCTTCTTCCACCACACCACATGGCACACACCTCCTCAGACTTTACTGAGCGGGATCCCGCCTCCATCTTAGTTGCTCGAGCTTCTGCCACCTCATGGCAGCGGCCCAGTTCCAGTATGCGGGGCAGAGTGATACCCGGCTCTCTCAGGACCTGCCTCCTGGGTTTGCCTGAGGAGCATGCTTGAATTAGCATCGTGCGAATCATGTCCTCCGCGTCTCCCCACGCACAGCCCTGGGAGAGGCGATGCAGGCGTCCATAAAAAGTGTCCAATGTTTCATCGTCCTTTTGCTTGGCCGAGAGCATGACAAACCTTTCATACTCCACTTTGGCAAGGGGCAGGAAATGGGCCAGGAGTGCCGCCTTGGCTGCATCATAGCTGGCATCCCTCGCAGGAAGCGACTCGAAAATTTCCTGGACCGTCGGCCCAGCGGAGTACAGCATCGTGGCCACCCTGCTGTCATCATCCTTCACCTGGGCAGCCCCGAAATACATGTCGAGACGACCAACCCATCTCCTCCATCTAGGCCCCATGCTGGACAGCGGGCCTGACGCATCAAATTCTGGGATGGGGTGCAGGGCTGCATGGGCTCGCGCTTGGGCCATGATGGGAGGTCCTGGCTGGGCAACTGGCTGCACGATCAGTGGCCCTTGAGGCGCAGCAGCTTGACCGCCTACTTGAGGTTGAGGGGGTGGCTGTGGAGCGTCCACTGGCTGTATAGCTGGAATCACTGGAGCCTGAGGAGCTTGTTGTTGACCTCCCGCTTGGCCACCGTCCTGGGGAGGTGGTGCGGCTGCAAGGTGCCCACCGTCTTGCCCACCAGCGCCACTCATGGGCCTGAGCGCACAGGCACCCCCACACTGGGACCTGGGGGCCGCAACTCAGTCACCCACCACCACCATGCACCTGGATGCCCATTCCACAGGCACAGCGACAGTCCAACCTGGGAAAGGTATGGTGGAATCTTGCCTTCGGCTTTGATGAATAGAAGAGATGACTGCCCACTGCAGTACTCCGCCCTGATGATGAAGAGGACGAAGAAGAGGCCACAGCAGCCTGATGATGAAGAGGATGAAGAAGCACAGTGCCCCTCCACTGCAGCAACCCCAGTGGTGTAAATGTTCCATAAATTGTCTGAAGGACAGAAGAAGAAAAACTGGGCTAGGCAGGCCCTGCCATGTTAGCCCTTCTCCTTGCTCTCACTCGACATAGGAGGCCCAAATGTGAAGTAAAAATCAAAAATTGGGCATGTATATGCAGGTTAGACTGACTGCACACAGTTTGTCCAAAAATTAGACCTGGATCACCTTCCCCATCCAAACCGGAGCTTGGAGAAGTTCCACGATCGTTTTGACAAAATGGCCGCCAGCCGCGTGTGCGATCCGCAGCCACGGCGTGAAACGAAATGTCATTCGTTCCGTTTTGTTTTAGAAAAATTCTGACATCGATCACCACCAGGCCTGGGCATCCGCATCCACCTGTCGCCACTGTTGGGGGTCGGTCGGGGCCCCCATGCAGTCCCGCGTAAGCCCCCGCTCCCGACAGACACACACACACACACGCTTTGCCGGTTCGGGCTTCCCGGTCGCTCTCCCGCGGCCGGGAACGCCCCATTTATTTATACAGCACACGGCGGCGTGCAACGTCAGGCCACCGCGTGCGAGTCACATCAAGGGGCAGCGCCACACACCCTGCCTGCTTCCACCCACACAAAGCACCCTGCTTGAAAAGGCCACTCTCTGGCAGCTTTTATCTGTGACCATGCAATGTCTATACAGATAAGTGTTGCTTGGAAAATGATAGCACAGAATAGCTGCACAATTAACAAAACAGTGGGACAGATTTTATTTTTTAACTTTCGGCCAATGCTTGCACCTTTTCAGTTGCCCAAGATATTTATTTGAAAACATTACAACATGTAAGTAGCGTGTGTGCCCAAAAGAATATCTCTTTATTCCTGTAGTGGATTCAAAGTTACATGAATTAATACATTATAGATTGAGAGAAAACACTGCAAGAAATCAGTTACATGGTCAGTGCTTCAAAGTGAGTACAGTCCAGCATTGCTTGAAAGTTATGCCGTCCATTTATCTCAGCTCTTTCCTCATTGCAAAGCTATAAGCACAGATCTCGTGGTTATATTCTCAACGTGTTTGCAGTAGACGAAGCCGCTGGACTCACAGTTGCTAAATCTGCAGGAGAATCCTGCCTCCTCCTCAGTTTCTCCTCCCTGCTCCTACCTGTGACGCTGCTCTTACCTGTGGCGTATCTGCTTCCGCTGACCCTTGCTCTGCCTCCAGAAGCTCCAGTACAAAGAAGAAGCTAGCCTGAGCTTCTGACCTGCCTGGGTTGAGCGACCTGGTCCTGATCTTATTGATTTATTCAGACTTCCTTCTGCCAGGTATTTGTGTGTTCACTTTACAACCAGACCACGGGGGCACTGCACCCCAAAAACAGGTGCCAGAAGGAAGGAGCCTCACTTTAATTACTAAGTCCGATGGGAAAGAAAAACCTCTACATCTGCGAGCTCTGTGCTTTGCTGGAGAGCACACTCTGTTTGCTGGAGGCCTTAATCAAGCAACTCTAATTAGGTTCCTTCTTCTTTTTATTTCATGACAGCAGAGGGAAAATCTTGCAATCTTGCCGCACCCTGCTGGTTAATGCCGTAGGGAGGGGCCTAGTTTGCATAGTGCTTGCAATGGGCCTAGTGCCTGGTTTACAGGCAAGGCGCCCCAGTAACCCTTTCCTGGGGCTCACTGTTTATGTGAATTGACATTCTACTCTGCAAGTGAGAAGGGAAATGGCCTGTGATGGTATATAAACATGGCAGTGGACCCATAGGCCTGACACTACACAGGTGCAAGCCAATAAAGGGTATGCTTAAATCGTCTGAGGCATTTCCTTATAATACAAAAGCATTAAGAACACAAGATTAAAGGTGATTGTGTTTGAGGCCGCTAGGGGCGTGGACCAAGATGGCTGTGTTTTAATCTGCTTTGTGTCACCCCTCCCGATATGGAGAGAAATGGTATGCTCATTAGCTGACTTTCAAACCCCAGTCTTGGAGGTGAGGCTGTGAAGGCCGCCCGGTGGAAATCGCGTGAACGGCGTGGCTTGTGACGCGACAGAACCAGAATAGGAGGTGGCTAGAGCCCAAGGTGAGCTTCTGCGTGTTGTGGAGGGGAGAGATGGAATGGCCTAACGAGTGGAGGCCAGGGCAGTGGAAGAGACTCACGGGAGCAGCCCGTCAGAGTACAGGGGAGTAGGCCAGGTGACAGTTGTGGAGGTGCTGTCCAGTTGAGAAGAGTGGCAACAAAGGGAAGACAAAACTAGCCTGTACATACACAGGAAAATTGGAGGAGCGGTGCATGCTCTAGGACGTGCTGTGGAAGAGTTTAAGTGGGAAGCCGGAGCCTCAGAGAATCGGAGAAGAGCAGTGCCCCAGACTGTTAAGGGGATGAAATGGAGGAGTGTGAGGGTGAGAAGAGGTAGCTGGAGCAGACCCGCAGAGAGGAACAACTAGGGTCCAGATCGCTTGGGTAAGCCGCGTAATCGGCCCGGAGTGAGAGAATTGCAGAGAGGTGGCAAGGGGAAGGCGAGGACGCACCGCAAGGCCACTGGACTAAGGGAGGAGAAGAGGGGCTTTCCCGGATGCTGAGCTGAATAGTCAGGTGGCAGGTGGAAGACAGCTGGTCAACGGTGGAGCAGCGGCAGCATGAGCCAGCTATGTGGGTCGCTGCATGACCCGAGTGCAGGTGATATGTGAGGCACTGGAAGAAAATAGAGGACATGATGGCCCTGAAGAGACCACAAGGGCATTAGGAGTTATGTGTGTACTGAGCTTTGGCAAAGTACACTGGAGGACTGAATGTACAAGGAAGGGCAGGGCATCCAGGCAATACAACAATTCCAATGCAAGGGCAGCATGTAAGGAGAGGGACAAATCTTTCCACAAAGTGGAATGGACTGCAACGAGTATAATCATCAGGACACTAAAGAAGATGTAAAGGGTGTACTGGCAGAAATAAAGGCTATGAGGGGAGGTATACAGGCCTCAATAGCAGACTTGAGAGGGAGGGTAGAGGTATTGGAGGACCAATTTGAAGGACTGGAGAACAACCAACTTAATGAGGATATGTTGGCCATGAGATACAATGCCATGCTACTGAAGCTGGAAGTGAAGGAGGCGGACATGCTTTTAAAAATAGATGATTTAGAGAAAGGAGGAACAACCTACGGATAATAGGCTTGAAAGAATTGAAGGGAGAGTCACCCAAGGGCATGGCAAAGAAGGTGGAGGAGATTGTGAATGCCCTGCACCAGGAAAAGGGGGGAAAGTAGTCAAAATTGACAGAGCGCACAGGGCAGGAGGTCCCAGGTCTATTGTAGTGAAATTCCATCACTAAGGAGACAAGGTTGAGGTCCTGTTGAAGGCTTAGCAGTTGAAAGACTTCCTTTTCAATGGCAACCAAGTGAAGATCTACTAGGACCTATCAAATCTCGCACTCCCCAGAAGAAGTGGATGTTGCCAGCTACCAATATGGCTCACGGCCAAGGGGGTCAGATACAGATGGGCCTGTCCCTTCACGTTAATATTCTAATATGGACAGGCGGACTTCCGTGTAGCGACGGGTGAAGAGGCGGCATCAGTGCTGCAACAGTTCTCTTCGAATACACAGGGAGAGGAGAGAAGGAGAAGTGAGGTTACCTCTCACAGAGAACAAGAGTTTTTATGGAGTCATGGAGAAGAAGAGTGTGAATGGTACATGGTGGATTGGTGACGGTCATGTGTTTGAGGGGAGTACTTGCTATGTGTGGATTCTTTTGAAAAATACAGTTGGTCTACAATGGCGGGGGGTCGGGGGGGTTAGTCACTTCCTTGTGGCAATATTGAATGTAAAAGGTTTGAATTCACCCACCAAGCAGGCTCTTGTGGCCGGGGAATTTCAGAGGTTGGGGCTGGACATTTTGATGTTGCAGGAAACAAGGTTTATAGCTGCAGAAGAATGGCGTATTAATTGGGCAGTTCTTTTGGACCTCAGGAGACTCGAAAAAGGGGGGGTATCATGTTTCACAAGAGATTGCGGGTTACTGACCCCCAGGTGATGAGGGCTATGGAGGGATGTGTCCTGGTGGTGAAAGGCTATAAAGGGGATGTTATTATGGAGGTGGCTACGGTATACTGCCCAAACAAGGGACCGGCAGCCTTTTGCAGTGGCACCTTGGACCTGATTCTGAAGGAGGCACAGGGTCCACTGATGGTAGGTGAGGATTTCATGTGAGCTGACCGTAGGGGCAGAGGCTATACTTTCTTCTCCCCTCCACATGGCCCTTACACCAGGATAGACTATGTGTACCTAAATAGGTAAATGATGGTAGGGTTGAATCCTGCCAGGTAGTCATGATTGGATGGCCAGACCATGGTTTGGTATTCATGGACGTTGTGGTGGGGGGATTTAACTCAGGTGACACCCTGTGGAGATGCAGCGACACCTTCTGGAGGGACGTGGTTTTCGCAGAGTAGCTGCAGAGAGAAATTGAGGAATATTTTTAAGGTCAACGACACTGCAGAGGTGGATATTTGTACAGTGTGGGAAGCAGCGACGGTGACGTGGAGGGGACTATTGATAATAGAAGGGTCGAATAAGAAGAGGGAGAGGTCACTGAGGGGAGACACCTTACATAGGGAGATTGGCTCTTGGAAGGGAGTTTACAAGGCTCATGTGTTGTGCAAGAAGACTTTCTCGTGGAAGTTAGTGAAAAGAGACTGCAGCTCAATCGGTTGGGGGCCGTAGATGTGGTCTGGAAACTAGTTCCTGAAACAAATGTTTGACGAAAAAGGCAATACGGCTGACTCAATGCTGACAGATAGACCTGGGGCACAGAGGGCAGAGAGGTTGGTGGAGGAAATAGTGGGGCCCAAAAGGGTTGAGTTCCACACCGGAGGAAATAACGTGGAGTTGTGCTGCTTTTTATGAGGTTCTCTATGGTAGTGGGATGGAGGTGGTGTCATGATGCCTACCCCCGGGGAACCAGACCAGGTCCAGCAAGCCCTGGAAGCAGGCATCAAGTTATTTTGAGCAAGCCCAAAAACCCCTGCTAGGGGCTGTTTGGGTGCAGTCCTGGCGCCTATGGCGCCAGGCTCATATGGAGAGTCAGTCCTGGCACCATAGACGCCAGGCTCATAGAGTAGAACTTACCTGATGCAGACCATGCTGCAAGCTTACCTGATGCAGACCATGCTGCAGAGCTCCAAGCCAAATGAGGCTTGGAAGGGACTATTTTACCTAGGGACTATTTTTTACTCGGGTGGGGCTGGGGAGGACTACTTTGGAGGCTATTTAAACCACGCCCGAAGAGCAGCACACGCTTCGCGTTATTCTGCATCCAGCAGCGTAACGCTCACTGTGTCTGCAAGCCTGCATCCAGTCTTCTGCCATGCCCGCTTCGAGTCAGCAGCTCCTAGAAAAATGGAGGAACAGAAGGAGAAGAGGTTAGAATAAGAGCAAAACCTTCGATCCTTACCTGAATTCCGGATCCACCGCACCTTCGAGCTGGAAGAAAGAAGCATTTTACGTGCGCTGTCTTGCCTGCTACAGCGCCGTGCTGAACTCACCGGCCTTCGCAGCATCCTCACGATCCACTGCATCCTTCTGTACGTTCCCACCGCATTCTGGCACCTAAGGGGAACACAAGAACAGCAAAGGTGAGCCAAGGGAATAAATAGAGGCAATAGTAACTACCCCCATAGACTTACCTGATTGCCGCCGGGGGTACTATTCCTCTTCACGGGTCGGCACAGCCTCCATTGCATCCTCGCCGTACCCCGGCCCCTAAGGGGAACAAAAGGACAACAAGGTGAGACGAAGGGACTAACAAGGGGAACTCTTCTCACCACAATAGACTTACCTAATTTTACCGCCGGAGGCATTATTCCCCGAACTTCATATTTTCTCTCCACACCTGAATAAGGGAGCAAGCCACAGGTTACATTCTGGCCTTATTTTATTGAACTGTGTAGGATAAGCCAAATCCTTACCTGATCTTCGTCAGCTACCACGAGGAACTCTTCGCTGGGGTCAAGCTGCAAACTGCAAGGAATTGGACAAGAGTGAAAGTCAGACATGTGAACTCTTACGAACTACATACTTTTCGGAGTCAATATTGTTCTGGAACTCACCAATTCCTTCGAGCCAGTGAAGCAACTGGTTATCAACCCGCCCCTGCGCTCAATGCAGGATGGAGAGCTCATCTTTTCAAACCATCAGGTGAGACTATAAGAGGGGACATCAAAGGTGATCTGTGGGGAGAACAGCGGAGGTGGGGGGTTTACGCTCAACCCCACGGGTGGTTAATTCCCTTTCTCCATTTACAGAAGAATATTCCTATGGGCCAAGCAAACAAAGCTAGGTGGGCCAGTCCAGTCCGTCATATCGGGCCCTACGCGTCACACTGGTGGAGACCGCAGCTGTCCAGTTCAGATCGACGCCTCTGTGGGAGCTAGGTGAGCGTAACAGAACGCAAAGCCAACCCACAAATTCCCACCTCAGCGTTATGGATACCTCAGAGACTGACCAATTGGCCCAATTCCTAGGGGAACTCTGGGCTGAAGTGCATTCCGCCAGTCAAGAAACCAATGCTCTTAGGAGAGAACTGATTTTGTCAAAGGAGCGCACTGATGACCTTGCTAGGCAACTATTGCAAAGCCAGGCTGGACAAGCACCCCTACCTGGTTCCGGGGGAAATCCAGCTCCAGTGTTATCGAGTAACCCTGTGCAAATAAACCTACCAGGACATATTCCATTAGCCCCACCCGAACGCTTTGCCAGAGATCCCAAAAAGTTTGCTGTGTTTATGAACCAATGGCGCTTGCACTTTTTATGCAGACCTGGAGCCTTCCCAAACGATCAAGCCAAGGTAGCCTTTGTATTGTCATATCTCAGCGCCAGTGCAGCTGATTGGTCAATTCCACTAGTTACTCAGGATGACCCAATTCTTCGGGATTTTCAGGGCTTTCAAATGAGCATGGAAAGACTATTTGCCCGGCATTCCCAAGGACAGGCCCTGGATAACGAACTTTTGTCCCTACGACAGGGTAACCAGGACCTTCTATCCTACATCGCGACCTTTAATAGGTTAATAGTGGAAACTGGATGGCCTGAGG
Organism: Ambystoma mexicanum; assembly: GCF_040938575.1. Lineage (NCBI taxonomy): Eukaryota > Metazoa > Chordata > Amphibia > Caudata > Ambystomatidae > Ambystoma > Ambystoma mexicanum. Next base: position 1,006,315,484 of record NC_090927.1, read on the forward strand.
TAAAACGAATCACGTTATTTCATCGAGGGCTTCGAGGAGAACTCAAAGATGTCTTTGCTCAAGTCGTGAACCCACCTCAAGAGTGCGCTGAATATATATACTTAGTGGTCCAGTTAGATCACAGACTTCAGAACAGAAAGGCTTATCGAGCCAAGTTTGAGAATCAGGTGTTGGTCAAAACCCACGCTAACCCCAAAGGAGCAGATGCTTCAGAACCCATGCAAATCGGAGGGGTTAAAGGACCCTTAACCCAAAAGGAAAGAGAAAGGAGATGCAAATGCAATTGTGTCTATATTGTGGAACTTCTGGACATTTTCTACAGGATTGCCCTGTAAAACCACCCAGGAAGGTGGTGGGAGCTGCTGATAAAGGCCATATGGAGTCAGACTCGGGAAACGACCACGCCCGACAAGCATAGAGGTCCGCTTGCCGAGCTTGAAGAAGGATACTCAGACCTCGCATTTCATCATACCAATGGTCCTTGTAGATCCAGGGCAGCCATTGCGTATGCACGCAGTAATGGCATACATTGATAGCGATAGGAAACTCATATCATATCATATCATTACAAATGCCAAACGCCATATCATATGTGGACTATGAATTGGCTTCCAGGATGAAACTACCTATCTGCCGAAAAACCACCTCAGATGTCATCACCACAGTCGATAGAACTGAAATTGCCTCTGGGCCTGTAACTCATTCCACCGCAGAGATGACACTATTGGGTCAGGATGGGCATCGAGAGACTATTGTGTTTGATCTAATCAAAGCCCCACAGTTCCAAATAATACTGGGGATACCTTGGTTGGAAACACATAATCCTTGTATTGATTGGCGAGAGAAGCAAATAACATTCCCGGATTGTGCACAAACCTGTTACCCAAAAAAAAATCAGAACGTAGGCCTGGCCATAGTAAACACAGCAGTCATGCAATTACCTCCAGAATGCCAAGAATTCCAGGATGTCTTCCAAAAGGAACAGGCAAACACCTTACCTCCTCACCGATCGCACGATTGTCAAATCGATCTCATACCCGGTGCACAACCCCCTTGTAGCAAGATCTATGCCCTTACGGAACCTGAGAACCTTCACCTACGACAATACTTAGACCAGTACTTTGCTAATGGCTTTACTCGCCCATCCAAGTCCCCTGCATCTTCAGCTTTGTTCTTCGTACCCAAAAAGGAAGGTGACCTCAGAACGTGCATAGACTACCGCGCATTGAACCAGATAACTGTTAAGAACCGATACCCATTGCCTCTGATCCCTGAACTACTAGACCAAGTGAAGGACGCTTGTATATACACTAAATTAGATCTCCGGGGGGCATACCATCTGGTACGTGTAAAAGAGGGCGACGAATGGAAGACTGCTTTCCGCACTAAGTATGGGTTATTCGAATACCAGGTAATGCCTTTCGGGTTGTGCAATGCACCAGCAGCCTTCCAATACTTCATGAACGATGTCCTTCGTGAACTCATTGACGTTTGTGTTGTCGTGTATATCGATGATATTCTAGTATACTCCTCTTCAGAATCTGACCATGTGAAGCACGTCCGAGCAGTCCTTGAGATATTGCGCCAGCACAAACTATATGCAAAACTAGAAAAATGCGTTTTTCATGCCACAGAAGTTGAATTCCTTGGGTTTATCCTGACCTCAAAGGGAGTCCGAATGGATTTACGAAAGGTGGACGCAATCCTTAAGTGGCCATCACCAAGTTCAGTTAAAGGAGTACAAAGCATGCTCGGCTTTGGCAATTTCTACCGCAGATTCATCCCAGATTTTTCACATGTCGTACATCCCATCACAGCACTCTTGCGAAAGAATAAATGCTTTATGTGGACTGAAGAAGCTGAAAATGCCTTCCAAGAGCTGAAAGCGAAATTCACGTTTGCACCTGTGTTAAAGCACCCGTGCCCTGAACTTCCATACATAGTGGAAACTGATGCATGCAGTCTAGCAATGGGAGCTGTCCTGTCTCAAAAGGACCCTGCAACTGGCCAGCTTCACCCAGTAGCATCTTGGTCCAGAAAGTTCTCGGCACCCGAGTTAAACTATGCGGTTACCGACAAGGAGTTATTAGCCATTAATCCGCCTTCAAGGCTTGGCGGCACTATCTTCTCGTTGCCAGGCATACCATTACTGTGATCACCAATTTCCGGAATTTACAGTATTTAAAAACAGCCAAGGCCCAATCAACTCTGATGGGCATTGTTCTTTGCCGAGTTCGATTTCGTGATAACCTATCGACCAGGTTGTAGGAATGGTAAAGCAGACCCCTTATCCCGAATAGGGATGGGAGAGGCAGAAGTGAACCCAGAACCAGTACCTATAATTTCCGAACAAAGGATTCTTGGCATGACTACTCTACAGACACTAGAGGACATTCAGGTAAAGATCCAGCAACTATTTGATCCTACAGCCCTGCAGGACTGGGTAAAGAAAGGCCCGGACTACTCTGTCACCAATGATCTGCCTTATTACCAAGGGCGGATATTTCTGCCACACAAGGAACTACAAGAGCTAGTCATTTCCCGTTATCATGATACCCTAATGGAGGGGCACCCAGGTATTGCAAAAACTGAAGCTAAAATTAAAAGACAATTCTGGTGACCCAGTTGGAGAAAGGATATTAAATCATTTGTGATGTTGTGTGGCATTTGCGCCCAAAACAAAAGTCAAAAGAAAAAACCAGCTGGACTCTTACAACCTTTAGACATTCCGCCTACACCATGGCACACCTTATCGTTAGACTTTATTACCGATCTACCTCCTTGTAATGGGTTTAACACCATTCTAGTTATTGTAGATCTTTTTTCCAAGATGGCCCACTTTATTCCTTTAAAAGTACTACCTTCAGCCTCAATCCTGGCCAAAGAATTCCTCGAAAACATTGTTTGCATACATGGATTTCCGTCCGTGTTGGTCTCTGACCGGGGCAGTCAATTCATTTCACATTTCTGGAAGAAATGTTGTCAATTGGCGCAAATCGACGTGAGATTATCGACCAGTCACCACCCCCAGACCGATGGTCAAACGGAGAGGACCAACCAGACTCTTGAACAATACCTGCGTTGCATGTTACATCAGACTGAGAGTAATTGGAAGGACATTCTTTGGATCGCCGAATATGCATACAACAATTCAGTACATTCTGGAACTGGACAAAGCCCCTTTTTCACCCTATATGGGCACCACCCTCGAACCTCAGACCTTGACTCACCCCAACACTTAGAAATGCCCGCAGTGGACCATCTACACGCTACGATTACACAAGCCTTTAAGGAGGCAACTGCACATTTAAAACAGGCGAAGGAGAAATATAAGAAAGATGCTGATCGGCATAGAAGTTATACTCCACAGTACCAGATAGGGGTCCAAGTATGGTGGGCCACAAAACACATGCCTCTCAAGGGAACGCAGACCTTTAACCCTAGATATTTGGGACCTTACTTTATTAAGGCCATTATCAACCCAGTGGCCGTCAAGTTGGACTTACCTGCTAATATGCGAATTCTCCCTTTCTTTCATGTGTCACTTTTGAAGCCAGTGCAACCAGGGACAAGACTAACCAAGCCACCAGACCCCATCCTTATAGACGGGGAACCCGAATTTGAAGTTAATAACATCCTGGACTCCAAGATGGTGAAGTCAAAACTTTTTTATTTAATCGACTGGAAGGGTTAGGGACCACAGGAAAGGTCTTGGGAACCTAGGGACCATGTGCATGCACCTCGATTGGTGAAAAGATTCCACCGAAATTTCCCAGACAAACCAAAACCACGGGGAAGAACGACTTTAAGAAGTGCCTTGGGGGGGGGAGTGCTGTCATGATGCCTACCCCCGGGGAACCAGACCAGGTCCAGCAACCCCGGAAGCAGGCATCAAGTTATTTTGAGCAAGCCCAAAAACCCCTGCTAGGGGCTATTTTGGTGCAGTCCTGGTGCCTATGGCGCCAGGCTCATATGGAGAGTCAGTCCTGGTGCCATAGGCGCCAGGCTCATAGAGTAGAACTTACCTGATGCAGACCATGCTGCAAGCTTACCTGATGCAGACCATGCTGCAGAGCTCCAAGCCAAATGAGGCTTGGAAGGGACTATTTTACCTAGGGACTATTTTTTACTCGGGTGGGGCTGGAGAGGAATACTTACCTGGGACTACTTTGGAGGCTATTTAAACCACGCCCGAAGAGCAGCACACGCTTCGCGTTATTCTGCATCCAGCAACGTAACGCTCACCGTGTCTGCAAGCCTGCATCCAGTCTTCTGCCACGCCCGACTCGAGTCTGCAGCTCCTAGAAAAATGGAGGAACAGAAGGAGAAGAGGTTAGAATAAGAGCAAAACCTTTGATCCTTACCTGAATTCCGGATCCACCGCGCCTTCGAGCTGGAAGAAAGAAGCATTTTACGCACGCCACCTCGCCTGCTACAGCGCCACGCTGAACTCACCGGCCTTCGCATCCTCACGATCAACCGCATCCTTCTGCACGTTCCCGCTGCATTCTGGAACACAAGAACAGCAAAGGTGAGCCAAGGGAATAAACAGAGGCAATAGTAACTACCCCCAAAGACTTACCTGATTACCGCCGGGGGTACTATTCCTCTTCACGGGTCGGCGCAGTCTCCATTGCATCCTCGCCGTACCCCGGCCCCTAAGGGGAACCAAAGGACAACAAGGTGAGACAAAGGGACTAACAAGGGGAATTCTTCTCACCACAATAGACTTACCTAATTTTACCGCCGGAGGCATTATTCCCCGAACTTCATTAAGGGAGCAAGCCACAGGTTGCATTCTGGCCTTATTTTATTGAACTGTGTAGGATAAGCCAAATCCTTACCTGAACTTCGTCAGCTACCACGAGGAACTCTTCGCTGGGGTCAAGCTGCAAACTGCAAGGAATCGGACAAGAGTGAATGTCAGACATGTGAACTCTTACGAACTACATACTTTTCGGAGTCAATATTGTTCTGGAACTCACCAATTCCTTCGAGCCAGTGAAGCAACTGGTTATCAACGCGCCCCTGCGCTCAATGCAGGATGGAGAGCTCATCTTTTCAAACCATCAGGTGAGACTATAAGAGGGGACATCAAGGGTGATCTGTGGGGAGAACAGTGGGGGTGGGGGATTTACGCTCAACCCCACGGGTGATTAATTCCCTTTCTCCATTTACAGAAGAATATTCCTACAGGCTAAGCAAACAAAGCTAGGTGGGCCAGTCCAGTCCGTCATCTCGGGCCCTACGCGTCACACTGGTGGAGACCGCAGCTGTCCAGTTCAGATCGACGCCTCTGTGAGAGCCAGGTGAGCTTAACAGGTGGATATTGACATGGTGGAACAATACTTAAGTGAAATACCCCTTCCGATGTTAAGTCGGGAGATGGATGACTCGATTGATGGGCCATTCACACCGGAGGAGTTTCAGAAGGCCATAGCAAGTTTGCCATGTTTCTGGGCCCATTTTTTATCAAATGATTTAACTCCTTTCTGGATACTGGAAGGGCCCCAGCGACGTTCTGCCAGGCGTTGATTGCAGTCATTCTTAAGGAATGTAAGCATCCCAAATTGTGCAATATCATAAAGGTCTATTTCACTGCTTCGTGTGGATGTGAAGATTTTCACTAGGATCCTTGCTTCAGGGTTTGAGCATATGCCCCAATTGGTCCACCCGGATCAGGTTGGTTTCATCCTAGGCAGACAGGGAGTGGACACAATGTGGAAAATGTTGAATTTGATGGATTTGGCGAGGCGGAACGGAGGCAACCAGAGAAGGCGTTCAACATCGTGTGGTGTACGCAGCCCTGGGAACATTTGGTTTTGGTAGTAGGGTTCTCAATGGGATACGGGCAATACACAGGGAACTGTGTTTGAGAGTTGCAGTAAATGGGAAGATCTCGAGACAGTTTGGGTTGCAGAGGGGGACGAGGCAGAGCTGTCCATTGTCTCCTATGTTGTTTGCCCTATCTGTGGAAGCGCTTGCAGAAAAGATGAGGGCCTCACCCCAGATAGAGGGTTTGTGTAGGTGATAAGGCATTTGAAATAGTGATGTACGCAGACGATATCTTACTCCACTTGAAGAATCCCGGTATATCTGTCCCAGCTGTGTTTGAGACCAAAGGGGAATATGAGCCCCTGTCTGGGTTCAAAATAAAAATAAAAAGGAACACATTGATTCTTTGGCCATTTGATAGGGACTCAGAGAGGGACGTTGCCGCCTTGGAGCCCCTGTCTCTGGAGATCCGCGTGGATAGCCTTAAAATACTTGGGGGTTGTGGTAACTCGGCCGCTTCAGGGACTCTTTGGTGTGAATTTTTCCAACTTGCTTGCGACATTGTATGAAGATATGGACTCTTAGGGTAGGCTCACTCTCTCATGAATGGGACGGCTTAAAATGAACTTTCTTCCCAGGGTCCTTTATTTATTTCAGATGTTGCCTACCAGGGATGTGTAGTCGACAATAGGAGAGGTGAAGGGGCAGATGATGCATTTCCTCTGGCAGGGCAAGAAGCAGAGAGTTGTTTATGATACGTTGGTACTGCCTAATAGAATGGAAGGAGTTGTATTCCTGAATCTGGGCACTTATTACAGAGATGTGCAGTTGAGGGTGTTGATTCCTCACCTACGGATGGAACATCAAAAACAGTTGGTGTATTTGGAGAACTTCTGGTTGCAACCAGTTATGGTGGGTGAATGGCTATGGGCTCCGATAATAAAGATTGCGAGGAAGGTCAGGAATCATAGCATCTTGGGACATTTAGAGATGGCATCCGCGGATGAAAGGGGTTACCACGTGGCCATCCCGTTGAGTCACTTATGGGCTCCCCAGTGCAGGACCAACTGCCGGACCAGTTGCAATTTCAGGACTGGTACAAGGCGGGTCTAGAAAGGATTGGTCGTTTATGAGTTAGGGGGAAGTATATTTCTATACAGAAGTTGGAAACTTCTCTAGGTATGGGTAAGCTTTCCATGTTTTTGTATTTACAGCCAAAAGGTGTTCTGATCGCAGATACATTGAAGTCCGAGGCCCAGCTTGACCTCATTCCGACAGAGAACATTTTGGACACACACAGAGAATAAGGGGTTGATTTTGTGCTTTTGCGTCGTCTTGTTAACTGCAATGGGGAAGAGTATGGAAGGCCTAAAAGGTAAATGGGAGAGGGATCTGGGCTGGGAAGTGGACGAGACACTATGTGCTGCAATGTGCAGGAGAGCTTATAAAATGTCTATAGCGTGTCAATATGAAATGCATGGGGTCAAACTGTTACATAGGTGGCAGTATGATCTGAGACAGCGCTCCAAAATATTCCCTACAGTGAACCCGAGGTCTTGGTGGGGATGCGGTCAAAGGGCTACCTATTGGCATATGTGGTGGTTCTGTATAAAGGTGCAAGCTTTTTGGAAGGAAGTCCTGGGATGGACTAAGGGGGTGGAAGGGACTGATAGACAGCAGGACTCTATATTGGGATTATTCTGATTGGAAGAAAATGAGGGGGGGTTGGAAGACTGCCACACACATGGTCTCCAGCAACGCTCCTCCCCTTCTTGGGATTTAATTGTAGACATCCAGGTACAGTGGGATTTTGGAGAAGATTCCTGACTAGGTTGGGATATTGGGATTGTTGGTCGTTTGGCCATTATATTATGTTACTAAGTTTCTGCACCCAGGGTGGGGGGAAGTGTGCTTGTGGGAATGAGCTTGTGAAATCGAAAATAGGGGTTGTGACTATGTTCGTACATTTAATTGTATTTTTTGTTATGCTGTGAATTGAAAATGTGAGAAAAAAAAGTTGAAGGAAAGAAAGTGATTGTGTTGACAGATGCTATCCTACTTTTTTTTTATCATAAAATGAGAATATGGGAAGAAGTAGCTGGTGAGGAGTTTATGTAAATAGCTAAGGACATTTGACTTATCCCTCAGCAGATTTATTTTTACGTGGACCTCCATATCAATTATCCCTCAACATATGGGGCTGATAGAGGAGCTCAGGCAACCGTGGGTGTGCTCATTTTAAAAGGATCGAGCACTATTTTCAGGAGCGTTCAAGCTTGGAAAATCAGGTCCAAATATTGACATTAATACATACAAGCAAAGCTTTCTCCTGGGCAGATATGTTTTCTGATGGATTGTGATTACAGTTGGATTTTCTGCATTTGGCTTCACCTTTCTGATAAATCTTAGTGAGCGCCCTCAAAGAGGTGTGGGCACTGAGAATAGAAGCAGTCATGTGAGCCAAATCTTGAAGAACTCCAGCGGGAGGATCTGACTGTTCCTCACAAGAGTTAGTTATCAGCTGCTAAGATTTCATTAAGCCTTTAGGTGGAATGCTGAGGGCCATACCTGGTGGTAATAATCTGTGGGCCAGGCTAATAGGCCCAAGAGAAGCAAATGCCCTTCTTGAGAAATGTGGGCCATTACCACTCGATAAGCTCAAGGGAGGGCCAACTGTTGCCGTTAGCACCCCGATGATGGGAATGTGGAGGCAATTGATTTATTTAAGGAAAAACGGCTTTGTGTTAACCGAACCTGTGAAATTCCCTTTAAAAAACTCCAAACCAGGATGGCCACTGGGAAAATAGCAAACAGAGCTCCCATGATTGCCTTCCCTATTTGCATTGTGGCTGGCAGAGAGAGACGGGGCCCCTGGGGCAGGGATGGCAGTGTTTTGCATGTAATTGGTGAAAGCTGTGAGATGGTGGTGGGAGATGAGGGAGATCAGAGGGCAGGAGACTGGGGCGCACGTAATAGCAGCTCAACAGTGGATGTGCTCTGACACTGCACCTCCATTTTTTGAAACCCTTACGGTCCCAAAAAGTGACGTGGAGAAAAACGTTTTTTTTTCCATTTGTATAATGGGCAGCAGGCCTTTCATTTGTACCATCAGACCTGGGGTGAGCAAGAGTAATGACCCTGCCTGATTCCTGAGCAGGGAAGAGGGAGAGTTGCAGCAAGTCTCCTGACCCACTGACCTGTTGTGCACTGCTGGCATTCAAGAAGGAGTTCTGGAAGAGAAAAAGAGAGGATACTGCCGTGGCCAGTTCTGGGGTTGTGTGTTTCTGTGTGTGTGCCAGCATAAGGCTCTTACAGTGGCAAATATTGGCATTAGTGGACAAAACCTAAATGAGTATTCAACCAGGGGAAAACAGTGGTCGAACTCAGCACAGCCAGCACACATGTCCTCACAGTGGCACATACGAGCATTACCTGACACAGCCAACACAAGTGTTATTACATTGGCAAATACTGGAATTACTAGGCACTCACCACATGAGTGTTCGTACAGTGACAAATTCTGGCCTTAATGTGCACAGCCAGCATAAGTACATATAGTAGCAAATGCTGACACTTAAGTGTTGTGTGTTTGTGTAAACGACAGTTTGACAGAATGAGGGCTAGCCCATTTGTTAGTGAGAGGGTGTCTGTGTAGTGTAAGGAACTCATGGTGGCAACAGTAAAGACAGAGACAAGTTATCACAGTTCAAGGGTGTCTATTAAACTGTATAGGTAGGTTGGAAAAATGCCTAATCTAAACCTAAATCTAAGATTTGAGCAAGTTTCGACCATCAAACAATAATAAGGCAGTCTGAGTGCCGTCTTGTCAAAATAAAAGGGCATATACTAAAAAAAACTATTGCCATTACTTACGCTGAATACAAAAAGAAGTGTGGTATAATGTTCAAAAGAAAGAAAGAAGTGTTCACAAATAATAAATTGGGATGCGGTAGTTGGGGTCTCCCTTCCCCACGTTTTTAGAACGGGATAAAGTAGGACTTTGGAGCAAAGCACACGCTTGAGCTTTCCCAGAACGAGCTGACAGTTCTGCTCTCAGCAATCAGGGCCTTCAGTGGTTATGTCCCTTTTCTAGAAAATGTCTCTTGCCGCCATGGGCTTGATGTATTCGGAATTATAAACAAAATGTTCTTCTCTGCTTTCACGTTGGGTGATGCTTTTCACCCTTGGATCCCCTCTTCCGGGCACAGCTCCCTATAAAGTTTCTTAATGATACCAGGACCACTGATAGCTATATCTTCCTACTTTCGAGGGCCTCGCAGGTTCAAAGTAAAATATTCAACAAAAAGTTCTAGGGTTCTTCTCGTGGCTTTATTTGGGTGGCAGTTCTTCACCCCTGTGTTCCCCCACTTGCTGGCTCAGATCCCTCTCGAATAATAGCCTTTCTTTGTCTGGTTTCATTCTCGCATGGCATGTATTCAAAAGGCGTTCCCTCTTGCACTTTGCTTTGTTGCATTCACGTGTTGCTGAGAGTTGGCTTATCACCCTCGGATCCCCCACTTTGGGGTTCAGATTCGACTCAACTATTTGCCTCCCTCGATTGGGTTCACTATGGCTTTCAATGCAACTTTGCTGTGACCTTTGCAAATCTTAATGTCTTATTGAACAGTTCACTGTGGACATCCCTCGGTCGGGTTCACTATTGTCAACGCACCGTATTTCAGGACTTTAGACTTCACCCCCTCTTTATCTGCATCCCTCTTACGGGTTCACTCTTGCCAATCTAGTAATTTGAGCTTTTCTCATTCCACTTTTACGATGCGGGATTCACTTCCCTTAGTTTCACAATCCTCTGTCAAAGACTTTCGACTGTACAGAGGGTTTTACAAGACCCTTGTATGACCACTTTGACCCTCTTTTCAAATTTTCCAAGGCCTTCTGGTTATGTTAGTTTCAACAATCGGGTAATCGCCCAGAGTTTTCTGAGTGAGCACCCACATGGTGCCGGACTCCCCTGTTGCTGGTTTTCCCCCTTTTTGCATCAATAGCTCTTTTACCGTTTCACAGTTCAATTAGCCGTTTACTACTTATCGTTCAACATAGTTTGGTTTCTTATCGACTCTTCCCCCGACTCACCGGCTGTGATGAACCGCTTGTCTTTCTTTCTCTTTGGAGTCAAGGTTGGTACCACGGAGAACAGCGTCTCTCCCCGGCTTGGTTATCAGTGGAGGAGGGTCTTGTGTATCGCTGACGGTGGTCGGTCAAAATACTGAAAATAAAATCTCGAACTGCAAAAATCTTGAATACAAAATCCCGAAAAAAAAAATATCGAATTATTTATTTATTTATTTATGTGTTTTTGGGGTCAGGTAAGTAAAAAAAAAAGGGTTAAAATAAAAAAGAAATAGAAAAAAAGGGCGGTTGGGAGGAAACCCCCCCATTTCGAGAAAAAAACGTCATAAAAAGAATTCGATATTTTTTTTTTTCGGCCTTTTGTTTTCGAGATTTTTGTTTTCGAGATTTTTGTTTTCGGTATTATCACTATAAACCATCGCTGACATCTGCTGCAACACACGCTGGATATTGTTTGCAGTCTTAATATTCCTTCTGCAGAGGTTTCACGGGCCTTGGTCGGAATGGGCAAGGTCGCTTCTCTCCTTGTCACCCTCTCGGTATGCGTTGTCTTTCTCCTCCTCTTGAACTGCAGTGCTGAGTTAGCTCTCACATCTTGCCGTCTGCCTTGCTTGTATTGCGCTCTTGGACTCCACCTTTTATCCCTGTTGGGAAGAGAAAGGGCCATCAGGTGTGTGCGGTCCTGGTCAATTGCCTGACTTTGCCTGACCCTGGTGTTGGACATGTCAGGTAAATGGCTTGAGCGTTAGTCCGTCGTAAAATGCGAAAGTGTTCACATCAGAAATGGGGGGTAAAATGTTTGTGTATCCTATGTGGAAGGTTGGGGAAAAGTTGTCATAAGAAGGGGATACTGTGTCTCACCCGTTGGTGTCACACTCCACTACAACGTAACCTCGCCAAGGCATCATCCCAATACAATACAAGAATACAAGAAAGACATCCTACTAGCCAAACAGGAAACATATAATATTAGAATATCTCAATCTAAATCTAGTGTCAGAGAACTATTCAGCATTCTGAAAGAATTGGAAACACCTATTGCTCCCCAAGAAAACTGCACCAAGGATAAAAAATGGTGTTCTAGCATACAGTCTGCCCTAACCAACAAAGTAGCCAACCTACAAACTAAAATTGCCATCAAAAAAGCATCCCTAACGCCTCATATCCCGCAGATTATAGCAACTCCACCAAATCCCAAACAAGAATCGCGTTTCTGCTTCTCCAAGGTATCGACCATTGAGGTAGAAAAGGTTATTCTTGGACTTAAACCGTCCAACTCTAAAGGTGACCAATGTCCTGCCCAACTGATTAAGGATGCTGCGAGAGAATTATTGCCATTCATAACTAAACTCATCAACTCATCCTTTACCACAGGCACTGTACCGAATAACTTAAAAGAGTCCTGGGTACTGCCACTTTTAAAGAAGCAAACCCTTGACCCGGCCATTCCCACTAACTTCAGGCCCATCACGACCGTGCCCTTTCTCTTAAAAATTCTCGACAAAGTGGCATACATGCAAATACAAAACTTCCCTGAAACCAACCACCTACTCGGAACCCGACAATCCGGATTCCGTCCACAACACGGGACTGAGACAGCCCTAATCGATCTTAAGGCCCAAATAGATCAATGCAGAGACAACGGCCAAGCAGCCCTAATTCTCCTGCTAGACTGTCATGATGCCTGCCCCCGGAAGACCAGACCAGGCCCAGCAGCCCCGGAAGCAGGCATCATGCCACTTGGAGCATGCCCAAAAGCCCCAGTTAGGGGCTGTTTGGGGACAGTCCTGGCGCCTACGGCGCCAGGCTCATAAAGGTAAAGTCAGTCCTGGCGCCATGGGCGCCAGGCTCATTATTGATAATTTACCTGAAGCAGACCATGCTGCATACTCACCTGAGGCAGACCATGCTGAATGAAGACTCAAGCCAAATGAGGCTTAGGAGGAACTATTTTACTGAAGGGACTATTTTGTTACTTGGGTGGGGCTGTGGAAGAATACTTACCTGGATCTTCTTCCAAGGCTATTTAAACCACGCCCGGACAGCCACACGTGCTTTGCGTTATTCTGCTTGCTGCAGCGTAACGCTCACCGTGTTTTCAGCAGCTCCAGGCTTCAGCCACGCCCGCTTCAGTCCTGGGACTCCTGAAACAAGAAGACAAAAAGGATAAAGGTTAGAACAGGAGTTTTAACTTTAATCCTTACCTGAATCCTGATCCTTTTCGCCAATGAACTGAAAGACAGAAGTCTTTGAAGCATCGCTTCGCATTCCTATGGCGCCGCGCTGAACTCACCTGCTTGGCGGTACTTCAGCATTCCATCACGCTCTCTCCATCTCGCGGCCGCCCTCCGACACCTAAGGAGACAAAGACAGCAAGGTGAGCAAGGGGACTCTCTAAGGCCATACAAGCTACCCCAAAGGACTTACCTGATTTACCACGGAGGTACTCACCTCATTTCGGGTCAGCGCAGTCAACTCTGCTTCATCGCCGTACCCCGGCCCCTAAGGGGAGAAAGCAAGGACAATACCAGTTACCCCTCACAAAACTTACCTGATTTACCACGGGGGTCGCACCTCATCTAGGGTCGGCACAGTCAACTCTGCTTCATCGCCGTACCCCGGCCCCTATGGGGAAAAACACAATAGACTTACCTGAATCTTACCGAGCGCCATTTGGAAATCTTCGAGTGGATTAATCGGCAACCTGCAAGGAATCGGACAGAGTGAAGAGCAGACATTTGAACTCTTATGAACAATTGGACTTTAGAGTCAATACTGGAACTCACCAATTCCTCTAGGCCAGTGAAGTAACTGGTCATAAACGCGCCCCTGCGGTCGACGCAGGATGGAGAGCTCATCCTTCCAAACCATCAGGTGAGACTAAGGAGGGGACATTAAGAGTGATCAGTGGGAAGACAACGGGAGTGGGGAAGGTGGGTTGACACTCAATTCCACGGGTGGTTAATTCCTCTTCTCCTTTGCAGAAGAATATTCTTGCGAGCCAGACAAACTAGGCTGAGCGGGCCAGTCCAGTCAGTCTTCTTGGCGCTACACGTCACGCTGGTGGAAATAACAGCGTCCCAGCTCCGGTCGATGCCCCCGTGGGAACCAGGTGAGCGTAACATAGACCTCTCAGTTGCATTTGATTTAGTTGACCATACAGTCCAATGCAGCCACCTAGACTCTGCAGCCCACTTTTCTAAAGAGGCCATAATATGGATCAAATCCTTCTTGAGTAACCGAACTATGAGAGTCTTCTCTCCATCAGCCTCGGCAGACCCGATTCCCATAACCTGCGGTGTACCTCAAGGATCTTGTGTGTCACCTACCCTTTACAATGTATTCACAAAGCCACTCTTCGACGAAATGGATCATCTGGGTATCGCCTACAGCAATTATGCAGACGATACCCAGATCCTCCTTCCGCTTTCAGGAGACTACGTCGAGGATCTAGCCCTAGCGAATGAAATCTACAGCATCATTCAGGCATGGATGGCCACACACGGCTTATGCCTGGACGATGACAAAACTGAGCTTATTATCCTAGGCACCCCGACATACATATCCAAACTCAGCCGGGATTATGCCAATTTCATTATCGATGAGAATAACATAATAGTAGCAAAGGAAGTGGAGACCCTAGGCTTTTACCTAGATGCCACCTTGAACTTTGCTAAACAAGTTAACTCTCTAGCCTCAACTACTGCATACACATGCAAACTTATCAGAGCCAGCAAACAATTCCTCTCTACAGACAGCTGCATAACGCTCGCCAGAGCCCTTATACTCTCCAAATTGGATTATTGTAATGACTATACACTGGGGCTTACAAACAGACCATACATAAAATCCAGGTCCTCCAGAATAATGCCTTGAGAGCAGCTCTCAAGATTAACAGAAATGAGCATATATCCTCAGTAAGAAGAGAATACAAATGGCTATCCACCTCTGATAAAATTCAACTCAAAATTGCCTCCCTTACCCACAAATGCCTCAACAACAAAGCACCACTCTACCTCAAGGATAGGCTACATCGAAGAACCTCAACCAGACCCACAAGAACAGCAAACGCAAACTGCCTACTAGTCCCGCGATTCAAACTCGCTACCATAGGAGGACACAGCTTCCCAGTCAAGGCTGCACAGTTGTGGAACTCACTACCCCATGGCATTAGAGAACCCCAGCCCTTTGTGAAATTCAGACAGAACCTGACCAATTGGTTGAGAACTAATGACACCTAACTACCCTGACTTGCTTGTATCCGCTGACGAACTTACCTGAAGTTCGACTTGCACCCCTTCACCAGGCTATTTGTATCCGACTCTTTCTTCATGCACTGGAATGCTCCAGGTGCCTGTATATTATTACTATGAATATTATTATTTTATATTCCTCTCAAGAATACCTGCACATGTAAAACTTTGTTCTGAACCTATATCCTGCCTTGTATATATCTGCCTAATGTAAATTGTCTGATGACCATGTACTGTCCTATTTACCATGTACCTGTAACTAAGCTGAGCATATTCTTGTTGTGTGCGCCCTGATGCCACAGGGTCTGGCGCGCTCTATAAATAATAAACTAAACTAAACTCCCCAAGGACCCCCCCCCCATCCAAGTGTTCATCCCTCACTGGTCCACCCCCAGGAACTGGATCCAATAGCAATGGCCGTGTCCTGGCCACCTGGATGACAGACCCCCGGGGACTAGTAAGGGAGACATCTTCAGGTTTCTCACAGTAGTTGTGTGAAGGGGTCTCTGGACTTTGCATAGAATACCTTTCCATCGAATGCATTTACATTGAGGGAATTGCATCGAAATAAATATGCATCGAATGCATGTTTTTGGGGGGTACAGTGTTACATTTTCCTGTGGTGGGTTTTAAAGGGTTACAAACGGGAGGTTGCCCCCCCCAAAAAAGAAAATGCATTTGATGCATATTTGTTCTATGCAAAAAAATAGATGGAAATGTCATTCGATGTAAAAAATTCGATGCAAAGTCCATAAACCATATGAAGGTCTTGGAATAAGTGTGTGAAAGAGTCTGACAGTGTGTCAGAGATTTTAATGGTGCTCGAAAGGCCTTCCTCTCATGGCATGGTTTTTGGCCTGGGAGGGCGGCTGCCTCGCACCATGGAAATGTGTTTTGCTTAGTGTGGGGTATTTTGACCAATTCCAATGTGCCCCACTACATCACTTTACTGCAATGGTGAAGGAAACAGCCCAAAATGACCGCGCTCACTCCTCTGCACGCCAGAATCTTCAAAACTGCATTTCTGTCACAACCAGGAAAAGGCTGCACACCCTGCCACACACAGTTCAGGGGGGGTGAAAACAGAGTCCTCACTGCAGGAGCATGACAGTGGGCTCTGCCACAGTCCACATGGAGCAAAGTGAATGAAACAGCATAATTGTGCTGAAAACCCGAACATGCCTTTTAAATTGACATTTTCCTAACCTTAAAAAGTGCTGTTTTGGTGCCAGATCCATTCATTTCTACTAAATCATTGAGATTAAAGGGCCCTGCAATGCCCAGAATCATCCAGTGTGGCTCAGAGGAACCGGGCCTCGTTGGAATGACAGCTCCTACAAAATGTATCTATGAAAAAGCAACCCAGGAACAGTTGTTTTCATTTTCCACTGGAAAAACGCGGCTATTTCTTTGCAAGCAAGTATCAGGAAACAGCTGTCAAGAGAAACTCTAAACAAAGGCATGACACATGTACCCATGCTGCAAACAATCCCAGCACTCAAGGGAAGAACTAGTGCTGACTAAAATGCGTATTTGCTGCAGATGTAAACCGGATTTAAAGAAATAAGTTGAATATGCTTTTTCATGAATGAAGAGCAAAATCGCCTGTTGTGAAAGTATATTCTTGTGTAAAGGCTTAATTCTTTAAGAATGTCAAAGGATTTGCTAATGTTAAAAATCCACCTATAAACTATTTAATATTATATGTTTAAAGGAAAGCTTTAAAAGGTGAAACTTAGAGCTAAACCCAGTCTGAGTTAATCAACTATATAAAGAAAAACCTGCTAAGACAGTTCTTAGCCGTGAGAAAGGTTGACACCTCCACGTCTGGCACAGGAAAGGCTAATTGCTGCTGGGAGGCCTCGCATACTCATGACAAAGGGACTTCATTAGACATTCGTCTTTGCCCCAGGCGAAGACAAAAGCAGGCTTGGACACTCACCATTCCAGGGGAGGGGCAGGAAGCTCCACTCTCCAGGGAGAGACCCCGCATTCAACTCCAAAGGATTTTACATTTGCTTATACTTGGGAAGAAAGATAAAAAACGGACATGTGACTTTTGGGTTTAAAATGCTTATTTTGCCACTGAACTTCAAGACATTTAACTTGGCAGAAAGAATGAGAAATTATATGAAAAGCGCATACATATAAATCTGAATTTATACTATTCTTTTCAAAACTTGGTAGAATTTCTTACTGCATAAGGAACAGAAGTTATAAAGAATGACCAATTGCGCAGAAACTATTAATGTTGCAAACATAACATTGTGTACACATGTACTAGGGGTAATTGCACATATATGTACAGAATTAGGAAATGTTAGGCCGACCCTTTAATGGTTAAAATTGCCAAAATTCAACAGAAAGACTAAATCAGGTCCCACCGACTTGGGAGTTGGATTGGAATGTGACCCACGAAATATGTAACTTATGTATCTGATTTTCTTAGAGGGCAGAACAGAATATGTATTTGTGGGAAAGTTAGATTTTGGTCCCAATAACTATGGGAGGTTTCCAGATCATCTCATAAAACATGACATCCTTTTCTGTCATCCAATCAGCAACAAGCAAGGCGGAAACTGTGCCTTTGACCAATCACTGCATTGTGGGTATGGGTTGTAAGTCTGCCCCTACCATAAACCTTAGTGATGTCATTTGGCATGATAAATAAGGGAACCTCGCAGCACACAAAGACACTGATTCCTGGCTTCATCCTGATTTTCTGCGTGGCGCCCTGTTCCTGAATTCTGCATCGTGTTCCTGATTCCAGATTTCTTTGCAAAGCCAAGGCATCTGCATTGCTGAACTCCTTTTCAGCTAGGCCCAAATTCTGAAACCATCCCAAAACTTAAGGGAAGCATTTTGATCCAGTTTGGCTTGCTACCATTAATGCTTGCCTGCTCCAAACTCGCCATCCCACTGATTTCCAGTCTCCAGCCCGAGGTGCCAGTGCAGGTGACCAGAACCGCCCAGCTGATCCGATTCCGTAAGTATTAATAGGAATCATAGTAAACCATAGCATATCTTGCCTTACCTTGTCCTATCCCAATCTATAAACCATCCTATCTTTAATTAAAGAACCTATAATATTGTCAGAACCATTCTTGCAACCCTGTCTGTGATTCCTAGTGTTAGCGCCGATGTCCTCTTCATTTTTGTTTTACTAGACCATAAGCCATTAGTGATTTTGATTAAAGTAATTTCCATAAAGAAAATGGGGTATCCGCCACGTGAAGGGTTACAAGCGGCCGTGTAACTGTGGAGATTCATGGGTGGCATTCTCTTTTTCTAAGCCATTAAGTCTAGTTTAAGTAAAATGAATCTGTCATTTTAAAACTGATTTTCTGTCTTTCTCTGCTCTATTTTTCTAAAAACACCTCTCATTCAACATTGCATATCTTCCTCAATTTAATAACTAGAGACTTCATTTGAACGCTGACTTAAACATAAGACCTGTAGCTACATCACAACACATAAACCGCATCCAAAAATCTTAGAAACGGTTTAATGAATTTTAGGCGGGAATTCGCATTTCTGCAAAGTTTTCCACGTGTGAGTTCCAATTTAAAGAATTTCCAAAATTCCATTAAGATTCAAAGTGTTTAATCTTGCTCATACTATAGCTCATGTTTGTTACGATCTTTCCAATGTTGCTCCCATAGAGATTTATATTGATTTAATGATTTTTGCACACTTTTCCTTGTTTGCTAGGTCATTTTCGAATGTCATTTTAAAAGTGTAAGATTTCCAAACTGTTTTTCTCTCTTGTTTGGGGAGGGAAGGTTGTTTTCAAATCCGTACATTGTTCTTTATTCCTGAACACCCGCTGCTTACTCACATCCGTTTAGAATTGCTTATTTGTGGGTTAAGGAATATTGCAGGGGAAAATCTTAACTCAAGTGCTATCTTCCAAACGAGCCAAAACTGTTCTTTTCTCTGTGTTTTATATTCTGTGTTGCTAAATGTGAATTCAACTGCATTACCTACTTTCTTATTTGTAGTATCACCACATTGGTGATTGCTGCCCCATATATTAAAACATGTTTGATTTGAATTTTAAATAATAAATACATATTACCTTTACCAACCAGCCTGATTCCTGGTCCATTGTGACCTGAGGGTATTTTGAGAAGGTGTGTGATGTGAGTGGTATATCCCTCAGAATATTGAACCTATAGACACAATACAATAAGTATTTCATTTGCGGACTGCATACTAGGCTGAGACCAGGGTGTATTGCCTGATTGAAATCCTTAGCAATAGTGAAATTATTGGGCACAGCTAGAAAGAGAGTTCTTATAGTGTCAAATGCTGGAATTACATGGCACAACCAACATGAATGTTCTTACAGTGGCAAATACTGGCCATACTGGGAATAGATACCACAAGTGTTCTTACAGTGGCAAATGCTGGCAATACTGGGCAAAGCCGACAGGAGCGTTCTGACTGGTGCACATACTAGCCTTACTGGGCTCAGCCAGCACATTTGTTCTTACAGTGGTAAATACTGCCATCACTGGCAAAGCTAGCATGCATGTTCTTACAGTGGCAAGTACTGCCATTACTTGTCTCAGCCAGCACAGGCATTATCACACTGGCAAATAAGGTCTTTGGGGGCACAGCCAGCACAAGTGTTTTGAATGTGGCACAAAACTGGCCTTACTTGGCACATCAGGGCCAAGTGTTCTTATAGTGCAAATAATGACCTTATTGGACATAACCTGCATGAGTGTTCTTACAATGGCAAAACTGGCCTTATTGGGCACATGCAGCACAGGTGTGTTCCTGGTATCAATAATGAAATATATTGAACAGCCAGCAATTAAAATGGCTGATTACAGTGATAAAATACTTGCTCATATTCTGGGTACTTGCATAATGGAATGTGTTTTGCAGTGGCAATTCTGGCATACATTGTGAGCAAAGGCATTATAAAATGTGTTGGAAAAATGCTTCTATATTCTGTTGGTGTCCTTGAATCTATTGGATTATTTAATGTGTCACAATACAGTACTGGTTGTAGGTCTTTTTACCCACATTTTCACAAACATTTTATTGTAAATGCTCTCTGCAATGGGAAATATTTAGGTGTCGGGCAGGTGTGGATGCAAGCTGCCCATGGCTTGCTCACAACACAGGCTCTGAACATAAGATAAAGTCTGTTCTGAGCAAACTGATTGGCTGGCACACTCGCCCACTGTGTTGATGTTTCAATACTGAATGTATAACAGTCTTAACACTAAGCCTATAAGTCTCTGTCCCTCCAGGGATCCCCCTAGTCTCTTAACCAAAGTCCAAATGTACTGGCCAATATAAAGGTTCGAACCTACTCTTAACATGTCCTTTAACCTCTCTGTGTCTTACAACACAAATGTTCTGTAAATTAGGCCAACAAAAGTATTCCCAATCCTAAACTTTCAAAGTCCAGTCCTAATCCATATACAACCATCTCCCAGGGGCTACATTACGCCCATGGGAGTACTTGTGGTTCTAACCTCTTTAAGGTCCATTGTCTGCACAGATTTATTTAGGCCGCTACAGGAATTTTTCTTCTTCTCAACATGTAATTATTCTCAGGCCTTTCCATGACCTCTCAACAATCGATTCTCTTGGGTCTCTCCCCAAACTCTGATCTTCAGCACAACTCTTAAATCCCTCTGAGACCGCTGGTGCTCAGAAGAACTCCTAGCGGTAACATGTATTTCTCCCCCCTGCCCCTCATTTAGCTGCCTTCTCAGGCAAACAATATTCTATCCCTCCTGCCTGGGATTTTCCTTTTTTAAGCTTCTCCGGGAAGTGCACAATCCCCTGGCCTTCCATCTAGTATCAGGCCTTAGACGTAGAACCTGGCTCTGGATCCCACCTTCAGGGCACCACTAATGCAGGTGGCCTGGTCTCAGTCATATGTCTGCCATAGAATCTGCTGCACAGAGGACAGCATGTAAACTACCTAATTCCAGGGAGCAGTCTCCTAAAATGTCCAGGAAACTGTGTCCCCCCCAACGTTCACCCTCCTTCAGTTTCCCCCAGCCCTTTTTATACTCCAGGGCCGGGTGCTTTTTCTGTTATCCGGTCCGGGACTGATGCTTTTCCTGAATGTCCCCTCTCAGGTCTCTGCATTGCTTGGTCTCCAGTGAGGTTTGGATTGAAGGGTTGCTTCCTTGTTGTTACCCTTCTGGTACTGGAAAAGAGTTCATTTGTGAGCATATTGTTTAAGGGCCAGCTCAAAGGGCTTCAGAGCCATCTTTAAATTACCTGAGTGGACCATCATGGCTTAGCAGTGTTCTGCGACTGTCTGCATCTTCCTAGTGGGCAGCACTTGTGTTCCCACTGGACAGCGTGGTTCATGAGTGGTCAGAACTGGGTGTTTGATCCGGACCTGAAGGTACGTTTCTTTCCCTGTACTGCTGCGGTTTAAATCTCTTCTGCATTTTGAGTCCATTAAACGCTTGTGGTTCACTTATTTTCTGCATCTTGCATTTGGGGTAAGCCTGCTGTTCACATCTACTCCACAACTTATGCTCGCTGCTACTCCACAGCGGCATTTGTTGACCATTTATGGGTTCATTCTATCCCCTTGTTGGATTTCTCAGAGCATTTGGAGTCTAATTGTTCTCTGGGGTTTGGCTCTGGTAATCCCAAGTTTAGCTGGAACTTGTCTCCTTCTATCATTTGAGGTCCTGGTGTTATCAAAGGGGATATCTGAGTGCTTCGGCTTGAAGGGAAGGATGAGCCCAGGGAATCCAGCTCCATCCACATGATGATGGAGACCAGACCAAGGCAGCCTCCAGGAGTTTAGCCCCTTCATAATAAAGTAGGAGTTCTTGAAACTCACCACACTGGACATATAGATTTCGATTGATTTGTTGATTACATGCTCTTATCATATGTACCTTTGAGCAGTGACTTCACTGTGTGCTTTGCTACACAAAGGACAGTGTTCTTCTGCTGCATCTTGTGAGGCTGGACTTCTCAACCACCGAATATTAAAATCCAATCAAACTCTCAGAATAGGTGTAATAAATATTTGAATTTGGTCATCTGTAAAACTCAATTGGATTGTACTATTCAGTGTTACTAACCTCCACCTTATGTTATTAACCTAAATGACAAATACATACTTCCTTTCCAAACACCCATAGCGATGAGCTTGCTCTTGATGTGCGTAAAACATTGGAAGCCAGTGTTGAGTGTGACTTCAGTTCAATTTGTATTTCTTTGGTTGCACATGGCCAACGTGAACAATATTGTGATGACCAACAAACACTAATGTAGTAAACTTTACTAACACCACGCTCTTTCTTTATAGATCAAGATTGAGAAGGAGCTGAAGGGAATCTACAAGCGCCTCTTTGAACCACTTCACGTACCTCCGGAGCTCTTTCAGAGGCTGACTGGCCAGTTCTGCAATATTCAGACTTTGCAAAAAGGGCAGGCCTACGCCGTGGAGGACAAGACTACTGTGGATGATCGCCTGAGCATCCTATTGAAGGGAAAGTATGTTCCAGATGAGAAATAGGCAGAATCCTGCTGTTACACAGAACGGCTTCTGAATATCCTCCCTAGATTTACTGTTGTTTTCTTGCCTTAAATCGCTACTTGTGCCGTTATGTATTACAACTAGAACATCTAATGTGAGCTTTTTGTCACCTTGATACAGCACTTAATTTTAAGGAAGTATTTCATTTGTGTTACTGTAATTTTCATATTTCTTGGAAACAGTTCAGTTTCTTGCAAAATTGTGTGTAGTAAACTATCAACACAAGGAATGTCCCCAGTCCCAAGACCCATCAAACCTCCGTTCCCTAAATTAATAGTTTTAGAAAAGCACATTGGGCCTCATTCTAAGTCGGCTGGTCTGGTAAAAAAGTGTCAGTATTCATGAATACCGGCACTTTACCGGACCAGCCGTCTATGGGTTGGCCGGTGGGGCACCTGTCCTACCTTCAGGTGAGGTAAGGCAGGCGCCCGACTGGCAAAAAAAGCCGTCATTACTGTCACTGGTATTGCCGGTTCCGGTAATGACGGCAAATCCATGAATGGGGATATACATCGGCACTCGGAATCGGAAATGGTATCTACATTTGCCGGTCTCCTGGCGGCTCTATCGCCAGGATACTGGCAGGGTCAGAATGAGGCCCATTATTTTCACAGCTTTATTTGGGTATGACTCCTTTACTGCGAGTGCAAAAATACAGACTACAAAAACTCGATTTATAAAGCAATTTTATGTGCGGGGTGGGTAAGGGTAATTAATTATGTAACGGGTTAAGGGGGCAGTGGGGGCTACCCCTGCATATAATTGCTTGAATAAAACACAGTAATCACATATATCCCTTTATTTGTGCCCAGTTTGCAAAGTCCCTAAAACAGCAGGTCACAGAACACATCAAATATACCGCGCAGGGCAAGCATTTTCACTTTATCAAATGCGACACCAGAAAAGCTTATACCTCCTAACAAACAGACTGTAAATCGCAAACGAGTTTAGCTGGGTTTTTGTGGGGCTTCTACAGTACACATGCAGTAATCCTGTACTTAATCTCAAATTAAAGATCTCTGTACAGATGAGGAAAACTACTCAGGAGCAGTGTTTTATCTACTCAAAAGAATGGCAAAATTGCCAGTCCAATATTTATGAACACACTTTTACTTGTTAGTGGCCAATTAGATATTGATGTACAGGTGTACCTGTGGCACCGGCAAGACAATGAAAAGGTTTCCTCTGTGTTGCGATCTAGAAATATTCTGGTAGCAAACACTTCATATATTCACAAAATCACAATGTGCTACTATTGATCTTTCAGATCAGGTCCTTGTGCTCTACTTAAGGTGGAAAAGTGTCAATTTTCCTGAGCACTTGGGGGGTGCAAAGTTAGTCCCATTCTTCCCAATGTCTCCATGCAGCCTGGCCTCTCCTCTCACCACCTCCATTTCTCCTTTTCCAAAGAACTAAGGGGAATGGCATGTGGCATGTGGTATTGCATGTTCTGTGGCAGTGCTATTGCAGGTCACCTTCTCTCTAAATTTGGCGATGTCTACCTTTTTCGTCTGCACAAATCCTCTTTTTCTCGGTTTCATTCCACCATCAAATAATGTTGTTCATGCAAGCCCTCCTCATCCTGCTCATCTATGATACCTGCGTCAAAGATAGATGTAAAATATTCTCCTTAGCTGGCACAAGCAGCTCTGAGCATTGTTTACATGCTGTTTCTTAAAAGGTTGTTTGGGGCACATGAAAAATAGGATGGGAGCGTCCTCATCCAGACAAAGGAAGGATTAATGTGTTTTATTTTAACTTTTGATGAAGGATTTACATGCCAGCATATTCCTGTTAAGCATGCCTAGTAGACATTGGTTCCCACAGAATTTACTTTTTTTGCTATTCTTAGACCAATGGCCCCTTAAAGAGCACTTCCCTGAGGGGGATGTAACAACTTTCCATTTGAAGATGGCAACCTCTTCTTTCTTCACCGTGGTGACTCCAGTGTGCTTTTATTTATACCTGAGTGCCTCTTTCCTGTAGTTGTAGATTCCATATAAAAAGTTAGAGACAGTTAAAAATGACGTTCTTCAGGATCATACCATCTATTTCACAACTGAAAGGGTCTCTTCTACGCTGCCAGGTCTCGCGGTTGTCTGGCAGTAATGGTAGTGGCAAGCACAGCTCAGATACCAACATCACTGGGAGTTTCACCCTCCCTCTGATTCAGGGACTTCCTCTCCTTGCCTCGTCTCTACTTCCCTCACCCCTTCTGCTGCTTTTCCTTAGGTTGGCATACTTCTGTTATAGGGCCCTAGCCATGGTCCCTGCCCTTTGACTGCTGCATAGCACCTAGTTGACTAATGGGCAGATTGCATTCTACACAGGTCAACAGAGGTCTAATGCCCTTTGTAAATAATGCTCAACTATTCGTTGTAAAAACCTATTGGGCCTCATTACGACTTTGGAGGCAGCCATGCCCTTAATAAGGGCATGGCTGCCTCCAAAACCGTGTCTGGGTCCTGGTTCCCTGAATGGGGAATTACCGGGCCATTCCGAGTTTGGAGGGCCCGGTAATTCCTCCTTCAGGGAACCCAGGCCCGGACCTTCCCCATTCCCATTGAGCCCCCATAGGGCTCAATGGGAATGTGTACGGGAGCTAACAACGGGCCGATTACGACCGGCCCATTGTTAGCTCCCTGGTACCCTCGCGGGACCCGCTCTGGACATCTGATAAAACCAGACGTCCAGAGCGGGTCCCACCAGGGAACCTCGTAATATTGCAGAATGCGTTTAACGGCGCCGGCACCATTACCGGCGCCGTTAAACGCATTCTGCAATTGTTGTAATGAGGCCCATTGTCTCTAACTCAAATGATCTGAAACTCCCATTTAGTTGCTCCAGTAAAGTGTTCTCAGACTGCGCACGTATACAAACAAATCACATTATGTTTGCCTTTTCTTTAACAGGAGTTCATGGTGAAACCCATAAACCTTGCTTTCCAAGTTAAAATTTAAAAGTATTACCCGCAGATTGTGAATGCATGAGTGATACACTTCGTTTTATATTCGTCTGCAGCATTTCTTAATTTTGCTTTGTATTGTGAGGTAGCTTTCATTGTTGTTTGCTACTTAAAAAAGGTTGTAAAGTTTATAATTTAAAACTGAGCTTAGTTTTCCTCTCGTGTCTGGAAAAAACACATTTTATTGAAGACTACTGATTTGGCTCCATTCCATTTACTATCTATCTGTAGCAGATGTTTGGGCATGCTGGCACAACGTCTTCTATCCTGACCAATGTTAGTAGTTAGCAGTTGAATTGTTTTTAAATCAAATATGTACTTTTTTCAATAATCTATCTTTTTATTAGAATGAAGGTCTCTTACCGAGGACATTTTCTGCATAATATTTA
Organism: Ambystoma mexicanum; assembly: GCF_040938575.1. Classification (NCBI taxonomy): domain Eukaryota; kingdom Metazoa; phylum Chordata; class Amphibia; order Caudata; family Ambystomatidae; genus Ambystoma; species Ambystoma mexicanum. The sequence continues at coordinate 1,006,341,497 of NC_090927.1, forward strand.
TCCCAATGCCTACATAGATTCGCCTGAATTCCGATCGACACAGATGAACCGCGGTGAGAAGTTCCAGGTAAGTCCTGATGCAGTATTAGAAAATGCAGTTCGATAGGTGTGTGGGGGACATTGCTGTAGAAAGCTGGGCCTGATGTTATCTGATTGGGTTCCCAAGCCCTAATGAGGAATTGGGAGGAAATGTTGCCTGGGTGTGTCTCAGCAAATGGTCATCAGTGTCCAAGGTGATTTTCTATGCCTATGTTGTCACTTAGCAGTGGATAAGTCGTACATTTAGGATCCACTCTCTGTTGCCTCCCCTTTGTACTTTTGCCTCTATCTTATTTAGCTTAGAAACCTCTGGGTATTAAGCACGTTATAAATAACCAATTACTATTACTACTATTATACCATGCCCTAAAATGAATACTATTTTAAAAATGACTTGCTTGTTTTGCGTTTGTTACCATTGATTATCAAACTTCTACTCTTTGATTCCAGATCACTGCCTACATTTGGGGACTTTTAGGAGGGTAGTTTCATGGGCCGGGTGCCGTCCCAAGCTTGAGGATGTTGGCCCTTTAAGAGTTACTCAGTGGATCCCAAGACCACCCGCACTGAGTCCCCACTCGAAGGCAGAGGACACATACTATAAAAACTGTCTCGCCATTAACCAAATGTCTATTGAAAACCGCTTGCAACCAATTGCTTGATGGAATAGATACATTTCTCTTTCTGTGAAATCAAGGAGTTGATACAGTTGCAAGTTCAACAGCACTAGTTCAAAAAAGCCATTTTCTATGAACAGAAACAGGCTTCCCCCGTTCAGGCCATATGCTTTCCCAGGGTGTCCTTGACTTCTGTTTCACACGTTGAGGCAACCAAGGACTACATCTTAGGGCAGGCAGTTTAGGCAGCACTAGGAGCATCACATTTAAGATGCCGGCAGGCCCTGACATAGATGAGGCCCAGCCCTCTTTCTGTGCACTTTATACAGGTCACATTAGGCAATTAGGGACAGCTCATCCTAGTATCACACAGGTGTAGACAATCACCAAGAGTGTTAGATTGTAACAGAAGTTGCAGGGCAGGTGGTGGGATTAAGCTCCCTCCAAGAACCCAGAAAAAGAGAGAGAGAGGGGAGGGTGGGGGTGGAGGGTTCAAGAGGAAGGTACAGGCCCAGCTCCTATGTCTACCTAACACAAACTTGCATGGGCCTAGCTGACAAGTATATAGAATGGTCTGTTCGACTAGGGAAGCCAACGCCTCGTTGCACTGAGAGGTCTGAGGTGGACATTGTTGTTGTGGAATTTTAGTTGTGGGTTACAGGACCCCAGAAAGCCTGCAAAAACGTATTTTGGACAAAGGTCTGCGCTATTAAGGACACCAAAGACAGACTTGACCATATTGCCCCTCTGACTCTAGAAAAGGGAAGTTGGTGGACTGTAGGAACAGTGGCCAGCCTTTACTTCTTGTAATTCCAGGAAGGATTGTATATATATATATATATATATATATGTATTTGTACAGGGTGGAACAATGCTCATTTGATCATAAAAGTACAAACGATAGATGAGAAATAAGAGTTGATGGGAAGCAATGAGCTTCTTACAATGGGGCGAGTTTGAGTGACATTCTGACCAGGTTGTGGCTGGAAGAGTCATGGGGGACAATGCATGGGAGAACATACTTTGATTAAAGACAACCAACATTAGACATTTGTAAATGCAGGTAGGCGGTATGGCCTGCTGTGTTAGGGATGTGACCATGATGGATGAAGTGCTAGAGGCTGTAGAAAGTGAGGGACAGAGTAGAGGTAAAGGCAATTTTTTATGAAGAAGACAGATGAGCGGTAGATTAAGAAGGTAGCTCATAGACAGGGAGGTAGGCTTTTAGTTTGGATTTGAACAAATTGTTGTGAACTGTTTCTCGGATATCTGGGGGAAGACAATTTTATGCAAGTTGAGCAAGAAGCGAGACAGAGCGGAAGCGAGAGGTAGCACAACGAGGCAAGGTGCCACAAGGTGAGTCAAGGAGGCAGAGAAGAGATTATGAGAAGGCTTGTAGAGTTGGATAGATGAGGGTCGATACAGTAGTGCCTTTCTGTGGATATTTTTGTGAGCCAGGAGCAGAAATTTAAATCTGGCACTGTTTTGCGTCATTAGCCATCCAGCCTGGTGGTGATACGAGGAAGGAGTTGTGAACTGAGACAGTTCAAAGAGAGTCCTGGTCAAAGTACCCTCTAATTATTTTTCTCTAAGTGCGGAAATCATTTGCTTTTGTGTGCACGTTATTTTCCATGTGCGCAACTGACTAACGAGCAAAACCACTTTGGGGGCATGTGTAGTTAGCTATCGTCTATAAGCTTGGAAGGGTGATTCTCCTTCCCCAACTAATGCAATTCTTTACAATTCATTTTAAACAATGCATGGTACAACACTTTTTCTAAAGACAGCCTAAAAATCTAATATTTTATATGTAATTATAAAGAGAGCTCATCTACCAATCCAAGACCTCAAGATCTTCCACAGTACCCAAAAAAAGGTCTGCTATACAGAGAAAAATATGTCTATGCACCTAAAACATTGTATGATCAGTATAAACAATAGGTTTAATTGTGGCTATTCATTTGTCAACACTGCTCAGAGACAATACATAAAGTATGTTATGCCACTGGAAACAAACACTCATGTTATTCACCAAAAATAATATTGATTGATTGATTGATTGATTTATAGAGCACTTTACACCAAGGCGCTGTACATTGGAACAACAAAATACAGAGTAATAACAATAACTTTATGAGCAAATTACAACTTGAATGATTCAGCAAAACAGTGCAAAGAGCAATTGACTGAGAGGGGGCGGAGTGGAGTGGGAACAGTAGTGTTGGGGGAGGGGGAGGGGAAGGATTGAATAAATGTAATAGGAGGGGAGGAAGAAAGTAAAGGTAGAAGGGAGAGGGATTAAAAGAGGGGAAAAAGAACAGGGGGGAGTAAAGAGGGCAGGGGGGTGCATCAAGGTGGAGAGTGGAGGAGGAGGGATTTAAGGGAAGTGCGAAATGAGGTGAGGGAAGTGGAAGAGCGGATTGAGAGGGGGAGAGAGTTCCAATGCAGAGGAGCAAGAAGTTGGAAGGAGCGGAACCGGGAGGAAGCACAGGGGGAAGGGGGAACAGTGAGAAGGAAGTGGTCAGCAGAACGAAGGGGGCAAGAGGGGGAGTAGAAGGAGAGAAGGGAGGAGAGATATGGAGGTGCAAGACCATGGAGGGTTTTGAAAACAAGGCAGAGAAAGTGGAATTTAAGTTGTAGGTGGAAAGGTAGCCAGCCAAGGTGAGAGAGCGAAGCGGAGATGGAGTCACGGGAGGTAAGGAGACAGAGGGTACGAATAGCAGAGTAGTAAATAGATTTGAGAGGGGTAAGCTGAGATGAGGGAAGACCGAAGATTAGAGAGGAACAATAGAAGAGGCGGGAAAAGATGAGAGAGGAGATTAGGAGTTTAGTAGCATGGAATGTGAGGGAGGGACGGATTTTGCGAATATTGTAGAGGTGGTATCTGCAGGAGCGGGAGGTGAGTGAAATGTGTTGCGAGAAGGTGAGAGAGGAGCCAAAGAGAACACCTAGGTTGCGAGCATATTGCTTATCATATTTGATGTGGCTGCCAAAAAATTCAGAAATTATAGATTATTTGTAGATGCAATAATGACAGCGACAAGGAATGTGCCAGAAAACATAACAACAGGAGTTCATGTGCCAATTTAATTCAAGGCCTGAGAACATGCCTCTCATAAATCTGTTTAAGGATGATAATTGCATCCAAATAACTGCACCACAGAATATGATGACCATAATTCCTGTGCCTCTGCTTTCATTGTCCTGTGAAAAGAGTTGTGACAACACTTACTCAAGAGTGACATAGGAAAGTACTCTCCCCGATCTCAAAAGGAACTTTAAGGAGAAATAGCATATTTTAATAAGCATAACGTATTGCTATTGGCAAAGCTAAATAATGTTTTACTCCTTGCAAAATCATCTGATTCCAAGTTGGGAGTACATTCTTATCAGAGCCATGTCTGTAACGTAATACATCCTATAGTTTTGCTCACCCTTCCTTAGAACAGCCTAGTCAAAACTCAAAAATAGCCTCACTGAGGTTTCTTATGGATCCCTGTTGTAGAAAATCACATACATTTGCCTTTTAAGTTAATACCAGCAATGCTTATATGTACAACAAAAGGGGTGCCTTCTTCTGTAACTAGGTACCCCTCTTCTACAATTAACTGTTAACTATACTTAAGTTATAGTGCCCATTGAAGGGCTTCTCTACATTTTTGGTGACCTCGAAAGGATCCCAATTGAGGAGACGTGCAAAAATGGGCCGGGGGGGTCCGCCTGGCTTAGGCTTAGGTGTTAAGCCCCGATAAGCTATCTCAATTGCAAACTGCAGTGACAGTGCCGGGGAGTCCAGTAGAGTCATCAACATTCGCTCTATATGATCTTCCATTGATCCTTTGATGTTATCCTTGAGAACCCCTATAATACGTAGATTGTTACGTTTAGAACAGGATTCTAAGTCATCATTCTTTTTGCCTATAGTCGCAACTTGTTTAGTCAAAGTGGAAGCATACTTTCCTAATGATATAATCTCAACCTCGGCTGTTCCAACTCTCTTTTCCGTTTGTTACCCAATGGTCACTTCTTTCCATCCTACATTTTATAGACCTGATAATGCCATTCATGTAATCCAATTTCGTGTGAATGGCGGAGAATCCTTCCTGCATATAATCCATCATGTGGTTTAAACTATTACTTCCTGTTGCATCTTCGTCCGTTAGCCTTTCCCACCTCCTCCACGGGGTTCGGCGTTGCTTTAACAAACATATTGATTGAACTCTGTTGTTTACTGGCACCTTTTGGCATGGTATAAGAGCCCCAAATCTCACAGCGCTGGCAGGTTGTCTGTTAGAGTAGGATGGTGTAGTTACATATTGTGACTGCCGTTGTGGTATTTCGGTGTGCAATCAATCTATGGCTGGGCCAATCTCCACACTCCACAATCACTGCACTTCTGCGTGTGCAGCTGCTTGGTGTATTCCCTCCGGCGGACCGAATATATCCCTTCACTCCCCAGGGCATGATCTGGTGCACTCATCCACTCGCAACTGCCAATAGCATGTATACGGTGCAGAAGGTCTAAAGTCGCAGCAACTGCGTATGGCGTCGTTGTCGGAACAATCATGGGGGAAATATAATATTGCCAGCAGACATGAATGTGCCAACACTCGTAAAGCAACTGTATGGGCCATTACTTTATTGTTTCATATGGTGGTCACCCCACGTTCTGCTTTTTGTGTCGACAGTAATGGTTCAGTGACGTTATTCCTGGCACTTACTTCCCTCCAGTATCGATGATGTGTTTCTCTCAATAGCAGGCACCTTCATACAAAGCGCTCGACGTACCCACAGTTTAGGATACCGTTCTGCCCTTCCCGTTGCAGACCCTCAAGCAAGACACAGCTTTCCAGTCACCAACACCAGAGGGACGATGGTTCTCTCCACCGGTCGCATCTCACTTCGATGGGCCTTTAGGAAAGAGCAGTGTTGCCGCGGCCTTACTGAAGGAGGAGGAGTTTCCTGCCTTCGCCAGCTCCAGTGGCCTGCACCGCGTGGTGGCGGCGTCAACAGGTCTGATTGATGCACCGCTCTCACTGCATCTCAGCCCCAGCTAATATCGCCAACCAAGATGGCAGATGTGCCTGGATGCATCAATGTCACTTCCGGTTAACACTTGGCGATATAGCCCTTCGCAGACAGTGTCAGATGTTTCACAATGTTTACTGATACTGTGGTGCCTGCTGACAGTTTTCTCTTCATGTGTTTTCTTCTTTTTTGCTTCTTGTTGTTTTTCCCTCGTTGTGGTCCCGTATTCCTTTCCTGACTCCTTTGTTTTCTCTGCTTGCCTGCCACCTTCATACACCTGTTGCTCTCCTTTCCTGCCTTATCCTCCTCCTTCATGCAGTCAGTTCGCTTATTGGCCGAACCTATGGATTTCTGTGCTGCTGTTTCCTCCAGCATCCTTTTCTACAACATCTTCACACATCTACACACTTTCCGGTCCCCTATATCAGAGTCGCCAAGTAAAGGGCACCCTTGAGTTTGTTATGGTACGCTGAAGTCACACAGGCTGCGGTGCTCCTGAGTTAGGTGGCCATCTTGTGCTGTGTGCAACAGCGCCCCCCCCCAGTATATTTTAAAGGTACAGGAGATGTGGAGGGCCGGGATGGGGGACCAGTTAGACCGATCAGTTCCACTTTTCTACTTTGTTATTAAAAGGGGATTACTCAAGGAAGTGCAGAAGGATCTTGATAAGATAGTAGGCGGAGAAGCGAAAGGGTGGCCCGAAATACAGACTATAATAATACACCATTGTAAATGAATAAAAGAGAGGGAGAAGGAAATGGCACAAAGGGTGCATGCTGGGGAAGTGAAAATGGTACAGAAAATATTAGCAAAAATAGCAGTTGAAGGGGCAGTAGCAGCAGTGACACAAATAGATCCCGCAGAACAGACCACAGTGCAAACGGGCACGCGAATAGCAGAAATTTGGCCCAGCAGAGGACCAGGGCAATGGACCGCTGGACCTCAGCTGCAGTACCTAGAGTGGTACCAAGGAGGTCAGCAAAGTGGAAGAGGAGGACTTCAAGGAAGTAGAGGGGGCAAGGGTGGATTTGGAGCGGTGGGGCCAGGGGGGAGCAGGACCAGTTCAGTGTTGGGGATACGGGAAATAGGGTCTTTTTGCAAGAGAATGTAGAAGCAGGATGGGAGTGGGATACGATCTCTGCCCTCTGAATGACATTGTATAGGCAGAATATCCTGTAGTTCCCAACCCCGCAACCATTTTGTGCAGCATCCCAAAACAAGCAACACATTTCACCGTGGTGGATTTGAAGAATGACTTTCTTTCCATAGCCCTGCATCCAGACTCCCGATCTCTCACTGCGTTTACACATGCCGGAATGCAGTTAGAGCACATGAGATTGCCACAAGGGTACTGCAAATCCCCTAGTATTTTTAATAGAATACTACATGCTGATTTAGGGAATATCCAAGTGCCCAGTATTATCATTCAATATTTGGACAATCTGCTTGAGTGCAGTGACAGTGAGCAGCAGTGCCGGAGTGACTCTGTCACCCTCTTGCAGCTGTTGGCATACCAAGGGTACAAGGTAGACAAAGCAAAGGTACAATATTGCCAATTGATATTCGTCCACAGAAAGAAAATAATACCAGAATGTGCTGCACCAGTGTGCAGTGCTCCCCAGCCCAAGACTGTCAAGGAAATGCAGAAGTTCCTCAGGTTGTGTAATCACTGTAGGGCATGGATTCTAGATTATGCAGCATACACCAGGCCTTGGTTGCAGGGCCTTACAGAGGCACAGAAAACTGACAAGATTGCGTGGACAGAGGACATGATCACTAGCTTTATTGAGTTGAAAGAGGTCATCTCGAACTGCCCCAGTGTTAGCAACCCCTGACTATACCCAAAAGTTGTACTTATTCTCCCATTCCAATGTTCAGATGATGACAGCTGCACTCGCTCAAAAAAGCACAATGGGCCACAAGCCACTGGCCTATTACAGTGGGGTGTTAGACTCAGTGATTCAGGGACAATTCCCTTGCAAGCAAGTGCTTGCCACTGCTACATTTGCAATTGAAATAAGCTCCACTATTACCATGCGGTGCTCCGTGACATTGTATGTGGAGCATGCAGTATTCCCCATTCTGGAGCGGTCTAAATCAACATTGACCACTCAGTGAGCATCCGTGTATAAAATCATCCTATCCAGTTCAAACATTCCCATAGTGAGGTGCAAGACAGTAGGCATGCTACCTTTTTAACAGAATTGTTTACTGGGGAAGACCTTGCGAGGCATGACTGCATAACATTTGAAGGAGAGGAAAGGAGGACATATCAAAGCCAAAAGACAGCCCGCTTGAAGGGGGGTGGGGAGTCCTCTTTGTTGATGGGTCAGCAACTATTGAACACAGGACAGGCCTAAAACATAGTGGTGTGGCAGCGGTCCGCCTAATGGATGGAGAATATGAAGTGGTGGTGAAAAAAGGCTGCCAATGCATTATTCAGCACAAACAGCAGCGTGTCCTAAGGGTGCCCTATCCAACATGCTGCCTTATTGGACAAATTGATCGAAGCACTTTCCCAGCCCTCTGGGACGGCAGTGGTAAAATGCGCTGCCCATACCAATGACACAGACGCAGTTTCCATCGGCAATGCTGCTGCAGATGCCGCGGGCAGCCAAACTAGCTGCATATCTCCCCATGTCTTTCATTTTGGAGTATCCGGTGACAGAAAGACAGGAACAGTTGCCAGCCCTGTACACTTCCCTCCCAATAGCTCAGATCATTGAGTTACAAATGCAGGCACCCCAAGAGAAGAAATAGTTGTGGAGCCAGAGACGGTGTACACAGTCTCCTACAGATTTGTTATGGTGGCAAGATAGCACAGGCAAAGTTGTTATGCCACACGGACTACTGTTAATTGCTTTCGACCAGTTGCGCCATCCCGCACATTTGTCAAAACAACACATTGCTGCAGACATACAGGAAGCCTGGTTTGGTCCCAATCTCCAGGAGGGTCTTTCTACTATGATGATCATTTTCATAACCTGCCAAACATACAGCACAGGTCACACTCTAAGAACTATACAAGGTACTTTGCCCCGCTCTACTGGGCCATTCAGAGAGCTCCACATCGAATACACAGATATGGAGGAGCGGTGCAATGGGTCAAGATATTTCACATCCGATGCTAAAAGTTCCACCAAATCTTTAGTGAGGGAGGTGTTGCCTCATTGGAGTGCTAGTGATGTCTTTCGGGCAGATATTGGCACCCATTTCTTTAACAAGCTTGTTAAGCTAGTGACCACATTATTGGGCATAAAGCATCTAAGATGCACAATTTACCAGCCCCAGGCCAATGGGGTTGTAGAACGGATCAACTGACTGCTAAAGAGTAGACTATCGAAGTTGCACACAATGCTGAAGAAGAGCTGGGTGCATTGTTTGCCACTGGCGTTGTTCAGTATGCGCATGCAGCCCTGCAAGGATCACCGTTTATCACCCCATGAAGTGGTAACAGGACAGCGAATGCACATGCCCCTATCTACCATAAGAAATGCTTCAGATGCTCACAGGGCTGCGTCCGCTCTAGGGGATGAGTTCAGTGATTATCTTTCTGCCTTAACAAAAGCCATAAAATGTCTCTCAACAGATATCGCCACTGCGGTCTGAAGGCGCAGCCAGTGCTGCACCTACTTCAGTGACATCGCCACCACTACAGCCTTTCCCAGGGGATCAAAGGGATTAAGTTTTCATCAAAAATGTTGTCTGAATATTGAGTGAGCCTAGATACAATGTTCCTTTCACTGTTGTCTATGCCACTCTTCTTGCGGTAAAGGTTAATGAGCTGCAGTATTGGATACACCTTTTAGGATGTCCAGAAGGCACCCCATACTGCACCCCCTGCACAAGAAGTAGAGGTGTGAAAACTGTGACAAAATATTGATACGTCAAAACAACAGATTTACCTGTGTGTAAACCAGTAGTATTACGAAACTGTTTATAACAGCATGTTTTTACTGTATTATTCTTGTTGTGTATATACTATTCATATATACCATTGTTGTTTCAATGCTGCTATACACGGTTTGCACTTCATTTCTTTATTCCTTTTCCCCTCCCCTCCACTCTTTCATCTCTATCTATTCCTGCCTCTTGTCTTTCTCCAACTGTTTATCATGATGAAAATACAGATATCTGTGTATGCGCCTAAGGCACACTCTCAGCATTCTCTTTGTGAGCATTATGTTGCCATTGCATTTTCTTCCTCTTATACTTGTGTGATGCACTGTGTAGCTGGATTGTTTAGTTTATCTATGTTTGCATTAGGGATATATTTGGGATATAGTTGTATATGGGGAGAACATATAAACGGGGGAAACAGAAAAATGTCAACATTTCATCAACATATCTGGATTTCAATAGCAAAAACAAGAGTGTCACCTCTATTTCATTGCGCAGCCCAAACAAAAGTTAATGGGTACAAAGATAAACCAGATCAATGTCGATAAGCAGTTTTGAGGTAACTGCTAGTCCCTCGTATGTGCAGCAACCTGAGGTTCTCTTTGATCATCTTACCAATTGATTGTAAAATTGCATTTCCTTTTCAACCACTTTTTAGTCCCAGCGCCTCCTACATACGGCATACCTCAATCCAGTCTCTAGATTTCAAGTCTTCATTTTTCAGGGTCAATCTTTCATCATCATTGAAGGCTAATATGTTATCATTGAATGTCAATATATCATCATACAATGGGGGGACAGCGAAAAATAATGCAACTGTTATTGCTGTGAATGCTGCTCAAAAGGAGATGACAAATTTTACTAAACTTGCCATGTCATTATTATTCCCTAATATATTTTGTGTAATAATTGCGAATTCAAGTACATTTAAACGTTTTAAGAGACAAGTGAAGAGAAATAAGTACGATGAGTATCGAGGATTAGGTTTGGATGTAATTGAGGATGTCCACCATACAGAATTGAGTAATACCTGGTACGCAGACATGAACTGAGTGGAGAAAAAGAGGGTTAATGGGAGCTGTTACATTTGTTTCTGTATATAACATGCACCAGGGGCCCCCAAGGTATTAATGCCACAAGAGGTTCCACTCTTGGAGGCCCAATGTTTGGTCCATCTTACATTATGCAGACTGTGAAATTCTTTCCAGGCACAGAGCATACAACCTGCCCTGATGGATCCTGATGAGCAACAATGTGCCCAGAATCCTAAAGACCCACAGTGTTTACAACATCCATACATGAAGCTGGAAGGTGTAAGATATGTGGCAAATAGATGGCAAGAGACTACAATGAGCTGCATGGCGGGAAGCCTCGTAGGATTCAGAGAAGAAGTAACTCAAGGAGTGAAAGCTGTATGCAGAGACTATTGGAATGAGCATGTGGCAAAACTCACGTGGATTGAGGCGATGGAAGAACCAGTGAAAGTGCAGAAGTAAGAAGAATATGAACTGTGTTTTTACAATGAAGGTAGCATAGGGGCTAACAACAAATGCAACAAGACATTATACATCCTACACCTCAAAAAAAGGGACAGCTGCAGTAATGGACAATTATTGGGTCTGTGGCCAGCAGGTGTTTCTGCACCTCCCACCACTATGGAGGGGCATCTGCTTGCTGGCCTCACTGAACTCCGCTCTCTGCGTGGTCCCTGAAGAGCACTTGATAGTGGGTCCAGGCATGCAGTCTGCCCCAACAACAGCACACGTGGCCATTGTCATTACCACAATCCCACCACAGTAGCTCATATTCCGTATTCTGCCAGAGAAGGTAAAGAAAGAAAAATTGCAGAGAAAGAGGAGATCCAACTATTTGTCTCAATATTCATCACAGTTGCTCAAAGAAATACCGGACCATTATAGATTGTGTAGCAAAGAAAAGACTTTTTTTGCATCACTGTTACTGTCAGGAGTACAAGCAGTTGTCAATGGCAAATGTCTTCAAATCGTATGCTGGGAAGTGATACGGTTGAGGAATGACACTGAACAGGGACTCAATGCTATAAAGATGTTAGACTTCCTTACGGCGATGGAAGGTGGGGTTTGCAAAAAAATCATGGCTTCGTTCTGTATGTACGTACTCCCAACCGATGCTGACAATAAGTCACTTACACCCATAATAGTGGCCCTGCACACCCTCAGCGTGAACATGCAAACAGGCCAACATTCAGAAAAGTGACTGGTTTTATTACCTTTTTTCATGGGCACAATCGTGGATGGGGAGAATTGGTTGAAGCTACTGGTACCAGTAATGGTGGTTGTGTTGGTGATCTTCTGTACATGCGAGATGGGGCTTCGATGCTGTGCCAAAGCAATGCCTAGCAGTGCCATGTTGATGGTTTCAATGAGGACACACAGCACACCTCACGGTACAAAAGACAGCCAGGTATAAACAGATGACCCTAACATACCTCACATGGTTAGGTTAGAGCAGCATCTCCACCCCCCAGGCACTGTCACTATTCCCCACCAGACCCTGAAAACTATGACAAGCACTGGGTAGACCTTGCAGGAGATGACAGATGCATCTATATAACGTGTACCCCGGAACAGTATGCACAAGCAGGAGAATGTTTGCGAGTAGTATGTAAGTTACGGGTGCTAAAGAAGGTAACACGGGCGTATGAGGAAGCTGAGAGACTGGCGAGGGACAAAAAGGGAGGAGGAGGATTAGAGGAGGTTGGCATGGGAGTTTGTTAATTTAGATTTAACAAAGGAGGGGATTGTTGGGAAGCAGGGATGATCATTCCAGGCCTCCAAGAGGTTTCGTATGAGGCAGAGGCATAAGAGTTTGATGTAAGGGTTTGTGGAGCCCGTAGGGAGGAAGCTGGTGTCAGAGGAAGCTCCCCCGAGGTCAGATTACTATATGCTTTAGTGCAGATTGTGCCGGGAATGAAACACCATCTTAGAAAACAGTAGCCATTTTCGAATCAAGGCCTAGCGCTGTGCTGCAGCCAGGATGGTAGGCCTGGGCCCAGAACAGAGAGATACGTGTGTGCCAGCAGGGTTGGTTTGTAACATAGGTAGCAGTGAGAAAGACCAAACAGGTGGAGATCCATAAACCTCTCATTGTTTCACACTGTTAGCATCTGTATCTCAGAAGGAATGGGCCCTGCAAGGCCATGAGGGGGCCGAGAGCGGCCTGCAAAGAGTAATCCCATGACAAGGAGGGCACAAGCCTCCAACCTTCACCCATCCAAACCTTACGTTATTGTGCCCAGATGCCCACATCCCAAGACCCTAGCATTCCAGTGTGCCATTCACCCCAATCCACTGACCATAAAACTGTTAGTGTGCTAAGCCAGTACAAAGATCACAATAGATAGAAGAGTTCACCCCACCCCTGGTCACTTTCATTTGTGCTCCGAGGTGTCAGGGAGGGAAAGTAAGAAATGTATGCCTGGGGTGGGAAGAACTTGAACAGTTCTAACTCATCTGTGATCGAGCAGTGGTTTAGAGTTATGGTGACCTTGAAAGTAGCCTCTCTGCGCACGCGTCTGCACTAGCAGGTGCACATTAGGCCACAGGTAGAAGATGTACTGAATTGGTTTTAATTAGGAGCTCGGCACTTGGATGGCGTATGCAGAAGGATCCGACGTGGAAGAAGACAAGCAGATGAAGCTGAGACCAATGGCCTGGCATCCCCTATGGAGCAGGCCACCTATGTATAGGGTCTCACCAACCAGTTATGTGGATTTGTAACCTAAGTGATGTACGTCAGTCATGACGTATTTTATCTTTAAAAGCTGGTGTTTATGCTGAATTTGCCAGAGCGCTCCATGGAAGCAAAGTTCTTTGCTATCACATACTTGCTTTTAGAAGGATAAACCTTGTTCTCCTTGCAAGATGTCTGCTTGGCTTTTTTCCCAGGTGAGTTGTCTTTTTTCTGGTTTGAGCATTGAGGAGCTTCTCTACATCCTTCACCACTAGAGATAATACTTCTTCGGTATTAGTGTGATTAAAGTGGCAGAAAGAGGCAGAGGATGATGGTAGAGTAGGTGCAATGTAGAATGTAGGAGGAAGGAGTGTGAAGAAGGTCAAGAGAGAGTCTCCAATTTTGGGAGTCTTTGCAGCAAAGTATTCAGCTAGGTCATTAGCTGTGAGAGTGGAGTTGATAGGCATAGGTTTAGGAGGAGTGAATAGTGAGTTTCAGGTGCCCTGTAGCCGACGAGGATAGTTGCAGTGAGACACAATAAGGATACAGTACAAATCAGTTTTTGCTCTATGAAGAGAGGACTTGTGAGAGTTCAGGGCAGAGAAGTAAAGTTTTAGGTCCTCCTACGAGTCGGTACGCCTCCATTTGCTGAGCAGCTGACGCATGTCTGGCGGAGAGAGCGTATGAATGGGATGGCCCATGGTTGAGGATGCTGAGACTTAAGGGTGAAAGTTAGCAGTGGGATGTGAGAAGAGAATGAGTCATATAGTAGTGATGGAAAGCTGAAGAAGGCAGTATTAGTGGAAAACGCATCAGGTGTGAAGGAGGGGAGTGAGAACTGTAGGTCTGAAAGAAAGCGAGGCATGGCAGAAGGTTTACAATTCAAAAGAGGTAAGAGAGGATGTGGCATTGGAGATTTGTGAGGCATTGAGGCGTGAAGAGAGTTGGTGGCCAACGCCTCTACCTCTGCTAGTCAGATGAGGAGAGTGAATGAAGGATAGTTTGGAGTCATGTAGGCATGCCAGGGTGGCAGTGTCAGATGGAGAAATCCAGGTTATATTGACAGGAAGGAGGTCTAAGGGAGGAGAGCTGGTGTGAAAGTAGTCAGCGATAAAGGGCATTTTGTTGCATACGGACGGAGCATTCCAGAGTGCAATGTTCAGTTGATGCAGTAAGGAAAAATAGAGAAGTTGAGTCTGAGAGGAATTGAGGCGAGGTGGATAGGTGTTAGGGGAGGTATGCTTAGCTTGTCAGCTTTGTTGGAAATATGAGGTGCAAGAGAGATGGCACAGTGGGAGTTTTGAGATGTGAGTTTTATCATAGGGATATGAAAGGAGGAGGTTTTTGTAGCATGATTGGAGAAAGCATTATGAGAGGTGAGTAGGAAAAGCAGCAAGAGCCACAGGAGTGAATGCATTGAGGTTGAGTAGTGCACTGTGGAGAGACCTCACAGTAATTAGCAAGCATGGGGTACTCACAAGTGCAGCGGGGAGAAAGGCAAAGCAAAAGCTCACAGGCAAAGAGGCCAAGAGGCTGGTCAATGGCTGGTCTTCACCCTTCACTGTTACACCCATAACTGTAACACCCATAGGGAGTCCTCAAGTGATGACATAAGCTCTTGTCACATGACCGCCTAGTCCATCAGTGGTTGGAATCTGATTTTGTCTCTAGTGTTGGGATGAGGCGATTTCTTCTTAATTGGTGTTCCCAGAGGAGTGTGGCCCGACTCAAGATGGTCGCAGAAAGTGCTGTCAGCGATCCAAGATGGCTGCAGGAAGTGATGTCACTGATCAAAGATGGCCACCGGCATGGATGTTACATGCAGAAAGTAAAGCCGCAACCCTCAGGCAGGATCTATAAAGATTAAATCAACAAGCCCACCTTTAGTCACGTTGCATTTCTGAGGTTGTAATATGGCATTTGACCCAAGCATGGCTCTTCTGCCATGCAGATTGGATGGAATTAAATGGATTGCTATCTTGTCCTCAAACTGTGTGAAAGGGGCATATTTTATCATAAGAGGAGTCATAGAATTAAACATAGTTGACAGAACTTGATTTACCGTTCCACTGTTCTCAGTAGATGGGTTCCTTGTTCTCCTTGCAAGCTGTCTGCTTGGCTTTTTTCCCAGGTGGGTTGTCTTTTTTCTGGTTTGAGCATTGAAGAGCTTCTCTACATCCTTCATCACTAGAGATAATACTTCTTCGGTATTAGTGTGATTAAAGTGGCAGAAAGAGGCAGAGGATGATGGTAGATGATGGTAGAGTAGGCACAATGTAGAATGTAGGAGGAAGGAGTGTGAAGAAGGTCAAGAGAGAGTCTCCAATTTTGGGAGTCTTTGCAGCAAAGTATTCAGCTAGGTCATTAGCTGTGAGAGTGGAGTTGATAGGCATAGGTTTAGGAGGAGTGAATAGTGAGTTTCAGGTGCCCTGTAGCCGACAAGGATAGTTGCAGTGAGACACAATAAGGATACAGTACAAATCAGTTTTTGCTCTATGAAGAGAGGACTTGGGAGAGTTCAGGGCAGAGAAGTAAAGTTTTAGGTCCTCCTACGAGTCGGTACGCCTCCATTTGCTGAGCAGCCGACGCATGTCTGGCGGAGAGAGCGTATGAATGGGATGGCCCATGGTTGAAGATGCTGAGACTTAAGGGTGAAAGTTAGCAGTGGGAAGTGAGAAGAGAATGAGTCATATAGTAGTGATGGAAAGCTGAAGAAGGCAGTATTAGTGGAAAACGCATCAGGTGTGAAGGAGGGGAGTGAGAACTGTAGGTCTGAAAGAATGCGAGGCATGGCATAAGGTTTACAATTCAAAAGAGGTAAGAGAGGATGTGGCATTGGAGATTTGTGAGGCATTGAGGCGTGAAGAGAGTTGGTGGCCAACGCCTCTACCTCTGCCAGTCAGATGAGGAGAGTGAATGAAGGATAGTTTGGAGTCATGTAGGCATGCCAGGGTGGCAGTGTCAGATGGAGAAATCCAGGTTATATTGACAGGAAGGAGGTCTAAGGGAGGAGAGCTGGTGTGAAAGTAGTCAGCGATAAAGGACATTTTGTTGCATACGGACGGAGCATTCCAGAGTGCAATGTTCAGTTGATGCAGTAAGGAAAAATAGAGAAGTTGAGTCTGAGAGGAATTGAGGCGAGGTGGATAGGTGTTAGGGGAGGTATGCTTAGCTTGTCAGCTTTGTTGGAAATATGAGGTGCAAGAGAGATGGCACAGTGGGAGTTTTGAGATGTGAGTTTTATCATAGGGATATGAAAGGAGGAGGTTTTTGTAGCATGATTGGAGAAAGCATTATGAGAGGTGAGTAGGAAAAGCAGCAAGAGCCACATTGACCAGCCTCTTGGCCTCTTTGCCTGTGAGCTTTTGCTTTGCCTTTCTCCCTGCTGCACTTGTGAGTACCCCATGCTTGCTAATTACTGTGAGGTCTCTCCACAGTGCACTACTCAACCTCAATGCATTTTGTCTTTAATAGGGAGCCAATGGTTCAGTTGGGAATGCACTGTAATATGCTCTCTTTTGGAGATGCCTAATGCTGCTCTAAGGGCATTGTTTTGGAGAGTTTGTAGTTTGCTAGTGGTGGCTTTGGAAGATCCAAGATAAAGAGCGTTACAATAATCCAGGCGGGACAGTATAAGGGCTCTGGCAAGGGTCAAGCAACTAGTGTCGGATAGGAAGTGTTTAGCTCCACAAATCAATTTGCACTTGTAGGCCGGAGAGGAAGCTAGAGAGTTCACTTGTCTGTTGAAGGAGAGGGTAGAGTCCAGGTAAAGGCCTAGTGTTTAACCTCCTGTCCTACAATGATGTTGTGGCCATCGATCGTGAACGAACAATAGGCGGGGCCTAGTTTCTTTAAACTGGTAGTAGTGCCTAGAATGATGAATTCAGTTTTATCATCATTCAGGCATAGTCCGTGCGTGGCCACCCATGCCTGGATGATGATGTACACCCTATTCACCAAGGCCAAATCCTTCCCGTAATCTCTTGAAAGCGGAAGGAGGATCTGGGTATCATCTGCATAGTTTATGTAGGTGATACCAAGATGATCCAGATCATCGAAAAGGGGCTTGGTAAATATGTTGTACAGTGTGGGGGAGACACAAGAGCCCTGTGGCACACCGCAGGTGATGGGTATACGGTCTGCTGCAGCTGTAGGTGAAAAGACCCTCATGCTTCTGTCATTGAGGAATGATCTGATCCATGTGATGGCCTCAGCCGAAAAGTAGGCTGATGTGTGTAGGTGCGTGCACAGGACAGAGTGATTGACCAGGTCAAATGCTGCAGAGAGGTCTAGGTGGAGGAGTAAGGCAGCTTGGCCGTTGTCTCTAAGCTTGTCAATCTGTGCTTTGAGATCGATGAGAGCCGTCTCAGTCCCATGTTGCGGTCGGAAGCCTGATTGTCTGGCTCCTAGTAGGTGGTGTTCTTCCAAATACTTCTGTATTTGAACATAGGCAACCTTATCCAGTATTTTTAGAAGGAATGGTACAGTCGTTATGGGTCTATAGTTTGTGGCCGTGGCTGGGTCAAGTGTGGGTTTTTTTAGTAGTGGGAGTACCCAGGATTGTTTTCTTTAATGGGCTGTGCAGGGCACTGATCGCCCTGACAATTGAAAGGTTTCAGGGACAGGATCATTTTTTCTACTTCTAATGTAGTGACTTTGGAGAAGTTGAAACGGGTAGTATCCTTAACGGTGAGCTTCTCTGGCAGTTTGGAAGGGATAGGGTCATTCAGGGAAGCTTTTTTGCTAGAGATTTTGTTTTGTAGGGTAGCAATCTTATTAGCTAAGGCATTTTGTATTTCTGAGCACCAGTTTTTATCTTTGGAACAGGTGTCTAGTGGTGCTATAGGGGTTTTTACTTCTTTAAGGATGGAGAATAGTTCCTTCATGTTTGATTTCGCTGGGGAAATGCGGGAGTCAAAGGAGGTTCGTTTGGCAAGGTAGATTTCTTTTTTATAAAGGGCATTTAGTTTGGTGAGTTTGAGTTTGTTGGCTGCTGAGGGGAGTTTTTTCCACACGGCTTCACAATTTCTTTTTTGCTGTCTTAAACTTTTGAGGAAAGGTGTATACCATTTGTTCAGACGGGCTTTGGGCTTGCTTGGTCTGAGTTTAAGTGGAGCAATTAGATCCAGCGAGGTAGACATGATTTTGTTGTATTCATCTACCAAGGTCTCTGGGTTCATGTTATCAGGGAGTGCGTTGAGTGTAGGGAGTACGTTCGGGATGAGTCTCTCCACAGTAATACTCTTTTTGTTTCTTGTGAGAGTGGGTGGTGCCCTACTGATTGGCAAGGGTGGGGGTCGGATAGTCGAGAGCGTGAACGATACCAAGTGGTGGTCGGTCCAGGCTAGTGGTGAGATGTCAGTAATGTTGGCTAGGCAGTTATGGTCTGCCACCCAATCAAGGATTCTGCCCTTGGCGTGTGTGGGTTCCATACATCTTTGGGTGAATCCTATATTGGAGAGGGTATTGAGGGTAATATTGGCCATTAGGTCTTTTGGGTCATTAAATCCCAGGTTATAGTCCCCCAAGGTGAGTACTTCTAACTTGTACTTGTCAGTAACATCTGCAAAGGATTCTTGATATATTATGATGTTGTGTAGTGCTAATGGTAGGGTCAACCTCTACTACTACAAAAAACCATGTCCAAAGTTAGAACCAAGAAAAACAGGTGGCAGAGCATCTGAGACACACATACATTACGCTCAAAGATGGTTTTGTCTACATTCAAAAATCTAGGTCTTCAACATGGCCCGTTTATGTGCCACTCAAGTGGAGGGGCATTATCTTATGTAATCTTACTCCATCTGGAATTCTCAGTCCAGCAGACGATAATTCTAATGTAATTTTTCATTTTTTTATGGCAAATGGTGGCTCTACAGCTGTCAGAATAGCCGCCAAATATGCATTATATTTGATTGAATCCTGATGAACCAATTGCTATAATGTATTTGAAAGGGAGCTGTGCTCTATTGCTCCCAAAAATATGTGTGCCAAAAAATATCAGAGTGAAGAAATGTGTCCCTCAAAGAATGTGTGGCAGGTGGGCGGAACACTGCCACCAAATAAGTCCGAAGCTGACCCAACGCATTTGATAACCTGACAGAGAAAATCATGAGTTTGAAGTTGAGCTGAGACCGTGCATGATCCAGACCAATGAATTTGCAGAGAAATGCCAACGCGTGAGAGGGGAGGCCATTTTGAGACCTAGGGGCCAAAGCCTAAATGGAAGGGCCCAGAAGTGATGTCAAAGGTCAACACTTCAATGTCACAAAGGATCCTTCAACGGCTTCCATAGAGCATGCATTGGAAGAAAGGAGGAGTTGGGGGGCAAGAAGAACATTGGTGGTATCCGCCGGTGGTCCATTATGTGGTTGTTGAGCAGAAGAAAATGGGGGCACGCTAGACCCAGAGCTGGAGTCGAAGTAAAAACGAGATCCGGTCAAATCTGAGCAATAACGCCATAGAGCAATGAGTGTGAGATAGAAAATGGCAAGGAGGATAGCTCAGGGGCAGCACGCTCGTCTTGGAAGCAAGACGACACTGAGCAACATAGGTTCGATCCCCGGGTCCGTGCTTAGAAACCTCTAGGTATTAAGCGCATTATAAATAACCCATTACCATTACCACGGGTGTATGCTGGCAAATGTATTGTGTATTTGGCAGTGGAAAGGAGTTAAAGAAAATTGATAATAAAGTGTAATGAAGTGATTGAAGATGACTGTTTCAAGTTTAAATGCCTTTTTTTAAAGCATACAGATGCAAAACTGCTAAACATCACTAAAGTTCAAGCGTGGAAAGTATGTATTGCAAGTTCTAAAGTACACAGATGTGAGACACTGCTAAAGGGAACTGAAGTGAAGAGAATGAAGATCGCAATTACTAATGAGACTGTTAAATGAGTATTTAAGGCAATAGCATGAAGGGAATTGTTGCATGTTCAAATACCCAGTTAAGAGACATAAGGATGTTAGACTGCTAAAGCGTTGAAGGCAATTAACTGGGAATCATTGTTACAAGTAACCAGGAGTGAAGTAAAAGACTTGAAATTCTTGATGAATAGAAACTGGGAGGAAGCTGTTAAAAGTACTCTTGCTCTGTGATATGAGTTTCTGGCTACTACAGATGAACAACCAAAGAAAAGAAACCATGTTCAAAAAACACAATTCCTTGATCATACCTGAGAAAGAGTTATTTAAGAAACTGTGACTCTAAAACCATGAATTCTGGGAAATGGAGTGCCAAAGAACAGCGCAGCAATTGAACCTTAAACTGTGCATTCTGGGGAACATAATGCCAAAGCTCTATGTAAGGCCTATGAATGTAAACCTGTACTTTTGGGGGAACCTAATGACAAAAAAATTACTTAGAAAATGTTTCCATAAATGTTAACTCCTGCCGTAGACAGAACAGAGTGGGATGCACTGCAATGTACAGTGTTCCATCCAACATCAAAGGATAACTAGAGACGACACAGGCTCCCCAACCTAATATCCAGTTTGTGCATATGTCAGACAAGCCTATATGCTAGCTCTGGTATCAGTTCATGCACCAGTCTAGACATGTGTAGCGGTTATGTTTACATAATTCTAACTACAGGTCAGTCTTTGTTAAACACAGACATACAAATGGTAATTACAGAGGGCTATTATGGATGAATTGCCCTAATGCCTGGCTTAGCCTTTAATCATTGTATTTATTTGGGTTCAGGAGTGATTAAGCCTGACTATTGAGGAAACAAAGCAATAGTACTCTTTGCTCTTGGATATCCATACTTCCAAGTTCAAACAGGTGACAATGTCTCCCAGATAATATGTGAACAAGAGGAATACCAAATGTTCAAAGAGGTGAATCTGCTACCCTCTACATAACCAGAGGAGAAAGGATGTATCGGTAATGCAGGTGTACAAACCCCTGAAAGCGAACAGGTAAAGGGGATAGTGAAGAACAAATGTATGGGTCTCACCAGTACAACAGAGCAGCCCTTTCACCAGCCATAGCTCAACGAGATGAACCGCCTTTAAAGAAATGCTTTTGAAGAAGGGCTAAACAGTTAGTCTTTTCTTTCACACACCAGTAGGGCGTGTTGTAGTCAGGTCATCCCAGACCTCAGGGGAGGAGGTCAACCTCGTTGGCAGCTATTTGTACTAGGATCTGTGTGGAAAACCATGGCGGTATTTGCTCGTTCCCATCTTACTTCCACTTACATTGTTATCAGCAAAACTCAAGTACATTTTATGAGACAATTTGTTTGTCCAGGCGTATACACTTGCATCAAAAGGTACTACCAAGTGTGTGAGGACCAGACACAAGAATATGGCGAAGGTTCTGCTTCAACCACTTCCCATTATCGGCAGGCTATTTGACAAAATGTACATGAACATAATAGAACCACTGACCCATTGAAAAGTGGGATTAGGTATATCCTAGTCATGATAGGTTATGCAACTAGGTACCCCCAAGGCAGTACCATGATAAACCGCTACCACCCAAAAGAACCCAAAGGTGTTAATATACTCCTCCTCAGCAGCCTTCCAAAAGGAATTTTGACTGACCAAGGTGCTCCCTTCATGTCTAAAATGAAGAAGCTGCTATGATTCCAGACCCTACTAACATTCAAATTCCACCACCATTCTGATGGGGCGGTGGAATGTTAGAAAGTCATCGATAAAGGTGCAAGAAACTGGGAGACCTGGGTTCTGTGTGTCTTGTTTGCACAGATTAGACTCCACGGTAATATGTCTTAGATAATTTGAAGGACAAATTGGAAGAACAAGAAGATACAAGTACCAATTTAACAGAGTTCATGCAAAATGCACATGAAAGGGTGAGGATAGTTTGACCCTTAGTGCAAGTGAACTTGGAAAAATCCTACTCGAAACAAAAACAAATGTACGACTGTAGCTCCAGGCATGACACTTTCAAAATAGGAGCCCAAGTTCTTGTATTTCTACCTACACGTGGGAACATTCTGAACACTTTATAGCAAGACTGCTAGAGAAGGTGGCAACTTAAATGATAAAATCGATCAACATGCTAGGGTGAAGAAAGAACAAATGTACAATGTAATCTGATTAAATGGTTGCACCATGTAGAGGAGGATTCGTCCCCAATGGTCCTAATCTCAATACAAGCAGAGGACCCAGAACACTTTGGGATGCCCTTCAGAAAGGTTGGCTTGAGTGATCCTGGATGACCTGCCTTGCAATAGAAAATGGATGCCCAACCCTCTTGCTAGCTCAGGAAAGGCCTGGTGTTAGCAAAAAGGTGTTGTGAGGCGCATTATCGTAGTGGTCTGACATCGTGATCCCCTCCCTTTTCTGCTTACTGCACAAAAACCCAGTCTCATTTAAAAGTGGAAACGGTCGCTTTAATGTGACAGGCCAAAGCTTACAATTAAACGCTTACCTGGCTCCATAGCCTTACAAACTAAAGACATATTTTAAACAACCAATTAAATAATTAAACATTCTCATTTTTTATCCAACAATTAAATAAATAAATAACGACATTTCCTCCCTAACTATCCCTTGGACCCTACCGTCTCCTTACCCCTTTTCCAGGCGTCCCGCTTTCTCCCCGGGGCCATGCCCCTCCAGGCTCAATACCTGTTCCCCCGTGGTGGCCCGCTTGTGCAAACAGCGCCACCCCATCCTTTCCCGTGTCATTCCCCCATTGTGCTTCCCTCCCCCCACATCAAAAGGGGCCATGCCCCCGGCACCAGAAAAACCCTCCCCCGAGGTGTTCTTTCTGCCCCTCCCCCCCCACCAATTCTCCTACCTCCAACTCCTCAACCAATCTCCCAGCCAAGAGCTCAAGTCCGCCAGATAATGATTGTTCCCCAAACCAGAAAGTTTACCCATCCTCTCTAACTCTCATCAATCCTTTCTAAACCATCTCCTTACGTTCCAAAACCTGTACTGACACCGATGTACAAAATTCTACCATCTCTCTGTTTATCCCCTTCCTTGCCCGCTCTATCGGACCCTCATTTCTCGCTCCCCTCCCAACTCTCTGTGGCAAACACTTAGTCCCCCCTACAGTTGCTTGACGCCACACTTGTCGGACCCATAACAAAAACCCTTTTTATTTTCCTGAAAAGAGCCACACCCGTATCCCGTACCAGATCATTTTCCCCACCAAGACTAATCCCCCCCCCCAACTGGAGGCCCATAGTTTTCCCTCAACCCAGCCCACCTAGGAAGCAACTGATCCCAGCCAGCCCCTCAAACCCGGACCATCTTACCACCACATCTTTATAGTTGCAACCCAGTTGCCTGCCAACCACCCTTTCCTCAGCTTCTTTCCCCGCCCACTTAACCCTAGAATGTCCCAAAAACCAGATTTTTGACATCTGACCGTACCTCCTGGCAGCATCTGAAAAAGAAATTACAAAATCACTTGCAAATCAACAACATCCTAATAAACGCAACACTCCTGCTACCTACTGAAAAAAATATTATAACGACCTTCCGTTTGACCCGGTCCCTGGCATACCCTTTGTATCTCCCTTACTCCCAGCGTCCCAACCTATTCACCTACTCCTCTGAATAGTCCAGCTTGCTACCTTCAGATGCTGCACCCCTCCCAAGTGAATGAGTTCCAACCTCCTAACCCTTCCCACACCACTAGTAACACCTTCCTCCGTACCCTATCCTTTCTGGCCATCTCCTTAACCCTCTCCGGAAACACCCAAGGTCCTCTCCTATCTGTCCCCCTATATTCCGCCCCTTTCACCTAACCTTTAAACAATACACCTAAACCCACTTGGCCCCCCACTTTTTCCCCCAAACTATTACCCTCCTGCTCACCCTTGCCCCCCCACCTTCCATCACCTTATTAATTTGACCCTGCGTTGCCCCCCCCTGCACCGGGGGCCCACGTGCACCCCCGTCCATGCAGGCCCCTTACTTTATTACTCCTCTCGCCACTGCACCAGGGGCCAAAACTGCACCCCCGCCCATGCAGTCCCTTCCATATAACCATCTTCAAGCTGCTTGTGTCCATTACCACCTGTTTCCCACCTGCACCAAGGGCCCTAGTGCACCCCCGTCCATGCAGGCCCCTTTTCTGCCTTACTCCTCTCCACCGCTGCACCAGGGGCCAAACCTGCGCCCCCGTCCATGCAGACCATTCCCTATCAATTCCTCTTCCGGCACCTTGCTTCGTTGCTCCACTTTTTTCCCCCAGCTGCACCAGGGGCCCTAGTGCACCCCCGTCCATGCAGACCCATCTCCTCACTTCCCCCTGCTGCACCAGAGGCGCTCCCGCACCTCCGTCCATGCAGCCTGAAGCTTACTCACCCTGTCGTGCGGCAAGCGTGAGGGCTTCGCCACCGTCAACCCTGCCCTCCAAACAACGGCCACCACCCCTTAACAATTTCCACAGTTACACCCCCCCTGCGGCCCTCCACTACCTACGATTCTTCCTCCTCACCTCTCTCCTACCCCCTTTAAATCGCCCCCAAAACCTTTCATCAAACCCTGTGCCTCCCCACCTTTTACGCTAAACTGAGCCCGACCTACCAGCACACCCCAATGTACCTGGCATGCGGTCCTTCCCCCCCACCTCCTTGCCCCGCTCCTCGCCCTGACCCACTGTCCCCTGCCTGAAAACAATCCGTAACCGGATGCCGACCCGCACACCTGCTGCACTCGTGTTTAAATTTGCACATCCACCTCGTGCAGCCTTTTTTATTGAACGCCCAACATGCTGTCGAGGGCTGTCCTCCGCCTCCTCCCCCCCCTCATGGGCGGGGCGACCAAGAAAGGGCCGGTAAGGCACAGGCAGCCCACTTGGTGTGTGCAATGTCGGGGCAGGCCTCGTTGGAGCCATCCATTGCAGCCAAAGATCCATGTCTATCTCCCCCCAGACCGCCTGACTGTCCTCCGCCATTCTCGCTCTGAATTCCTCATCATAGCGTACCCAGGCAAAACCCCCAAAACTTGTGAACGCCCTCCTAATTACATCCATATATTTAAGCAGGGCCACGCAACGCTCTGGGAATTTTTCATAATATACACTGGCATAAATGATAAATGCCGACGTCAAATTCTCAATAGTCACCGGTACCCTTGGGCGCTCAGCCAGTTCCCTCTCCTCTTCTTTAGACCCCTCCTTAGCTCTCACTTCCCTATGGAGCAATTTAAAAATGTCTACAAATTCCCCCGCCTGAATCTTCTCCCTGGTCGCTGCCATCAAGTGCGCCCCCAACGGTTTTGTTATCCCCATGTATGGCAGTTTTTTCTCCTTGCCTTTCACTTCAACCTCCTTTTCTTTTCCCACTTGCACCTCGAGCACTAATGGCTCCACTACCTTGTCCGTTTGAATCTCCACTGAGCAGATGCCCTTCTCAACCCCCGAGTCTCCAATGGCTTGTACCCCCACTTCTTTCCTTACCCCTTGCAGTCCAGACCCTTCATTTCCCATCCCCCTTGTTGTGTCCCCTCTCTGCCATGCAGATGACCATTCCCTTTCCCGCTCACCTCTTTCCACGCCGGCCGTCTGCGGTCTGGCGTCCACACCGATGCTCCTCATCTCCTTTCTTAGAGGGCTCTTACTGCGGGGACAAAACATGTCAGCAGACTCACCAAGCCAATAGTTCCCCCGACCTCTTGCCCCCCAAGCACTCTGCACCTGCCTTTCCCGATCCCACCTCAAATTTCTTCTCTCCTCCCCCCTTTCCCTTACAGCCCTGTAACCTTCTACCTCCCACTGCCCCACATAATCCTCCAATCCAACTTCATCACCCCTTAAATACCATTGTGGATGCGAGCTCATGCCCGAGTTGAGTTGTTCTTCTAGATGCGAGCCCGGGGCATCCGCCCCGCCACTCCTTTGACATCTTCTCGGCGGGGCCGTGGAAACCCCTGCCTGGTCCTCTTCTCTCGGGCGAGGTGTTCCGTCCTCCACCCTGGAATCCTCATTGCTAGGGGCCGTGCTGCACCCTCTAGGCTCTCCTTGCGCTGACCGAGGAGGGGCCGTTCTTAAACCCTCTACCTCCACCTGATCAGCGGGGGCTGCGCAGCGCCCTCCGCCCTCACTCCTCCTACATCGGGGGGCCGTTCCACGCCCCACTCTAACCTCCTCAATTGATGGGGACCTCTCCCTCTTTCTCCCACCTGCACTCTTCCGCAGGTATTTGCCCCTCTGTCCAGTTGCCCCACTCTGCGCCCCACCACCCCCACTGACATGACTCTCCTGAGCTGCCCCTCTTTGGACACTCCTGATATCCCCAACCTCCTCCTGGTCATTATTGACCCCAACCCTAACTTGTTCCCCACCCAAATGCATTTCTCCCCTGTATGCTCTCCTGTCAATCTCCCTCCTCAACTTCCTGCCCCTGGATTCCCATGCCTCCCCTCTACCAGCCGCAGGGGTGCAAGCCACCACTGCCGCGAGAGCCCCATCCGCCGCTGCTCTACGCTGCGGCCTGCCCCCCCCTACCTCCCCTTCTCCCGTAACCTCCACTACCGCCCCTTCAAGCTGGGCCTTAGATGCCCTGTTAATAATTTCTAGGGCCTCCCTCAGCACCCTGGCATCCACCAAGCCCTTCTTACTAGCTCCCTGTCCCACCATAGTGCCCAGATAATATGACAGTGCACTGAATATGCCCTTTAATCTTTCACCTAGCCACTAAAACCCCCGAGCCAGCACCTACCCGTGGACAGCTACCCAGTGCAAAGGAAAGCCCAGAAAGGGGAACTGAGCTAAGAAAATAAGGTATCCCTGAATGTTAATTAAAAACCTAATTTCACTGAATAATACCCCAAAGATACAATTGTATGTTCAATTTTGCTATTATTATTCTTATTATTTATTTCTTTATTTATTTATTTTTAAACCCTTTAAAATAACCTTTGCCCAAACAAAACTTCTTCCTTATGTTCTGAAAAATGCCCCCAAAAAGAAACAACCCCAAAACCAGGAGCCACAGCACAGCCTTGAAACACTTGTGTATAGGAGCGTTACAAAGGCCATATCATATCATATCATCTCAATTGGGGCCAAAAAAAAAATTGGGGCCAAAAAATTAAAAAAAATAAAAACAGCCGTGCACACTGCCCCCTTTGTGGCGCAAGCAGTACCTAACAGAGCACCTAAAACAAAACGGTCCTTTTAAGGAAACCGCACTGCCCCCTTGCGGCGCTCAAGCAGTACTTCACAGAGCACATAAAAACAAACGGTCCCTTTAAGGAAGCCGCACTGCCCCCCTGCGGCCCGCTGCTGCTACCGTGCCGAATGCACCCTCATAAGCAGGGAAAACAACACGGGACCACAGAGGGGGACCCCCCAAGGAAGCGGCCCAGCAAACCACCCACGAAAAAACCCCTAGCGACCCCAACACAAAACGCGCACCCCGCCTGACCCAACCGCCTCCCTCCGAAAATGGAAGGAACCGCTCCGCCCCCACAGAGAAAACCGCAGAACCGTCACAAGCAAACCCCCGGGCCACGCAGATGCCCCAGCAAGCTGACAGCCAACGGCGCCCGGACCCAGGTAAAAATGGAGGTACCTTATTTACGGTACCTCCGCTAAAGTTTTCACCAACTTATAAACACTTTTTTTTTTTTTTTTTTTTACTAAACTGCCTGCCCAAAACTCTAATGCTGCTCTACCCAGCTCCTCACCTCCACTCAAAAAACCCCCTCACAGGCCTAAGTCAGGGAAGGCTCGGGAGCAGGCGACAGGACTCTCAATCACCAAGTCCAACTGTCGCCTGCCTCCCGAACCTTCCCTGGCCCCTTAAATACCCTGGGGAGGCGCTCTGCCCCCCACAGCCACTCGCTGGCCGTGTGCAGCGCCAAAAATTTCCCCGAGGGGAAACGCTTCACGTTCCCCCCGGAGCCCCCCTTGCAATGACTCTCTGGAGTGAGCAATTCTGCCTGTGATTTTAACGGTTTTGAGTTCTACTTTTTGAATGGAAACACAACTGTGAGGGCACATCCAATATGGTTGGGGCCTGTCCTGGGATGTGAGGGTATGTTCCATTTCCTGCCCCAGTGGAGAGATTCAACCATCCTTCAACAAGCCTCCTGAAATATTCACCCTGATCCCTACACACACAAACACCTGTAATGGCCTTCTTACTTTTGGGCCTTATCAAGCAGCTAGTTACCATTTTAGCATAACAACCAGGCACCAATTTATTTATTCAGTGGACTCCCCGGCCCCCACCCAATACAATAAGTACTCTTTCTGTGGATATTTTCTCTGGATTACATCCAGCCAAAAGTAAATTTGAAATCGAGTAAGGGGCGTTCTTCGGAAACGTGGAATCCTCAAGAGAAACGCAGAACATACGAATTCAGAGCAACATCCTAACGCTGATAAACACTGACATAGAAAAAGGCCTAGCAAATGTGGGTTGAGTTACTTGCCGGCATTGGAGTCTTCTGTGGGGATTATATGGGACACACTTGGCTTCCTCTCTCAAAACAGAAGGCGGCAAGGGAGGGAATCGCAGATGCAGACCCGGGGACTCAACAGTGAAGTTGTGAAGATCCTGTGTGTTTAAACACAACCAGAAGATAGCTTCAATGGGAACTCGGCTTCATATTCACTAGCACATTCATCAAGAGTAGGCCTACCTTTCCTCCCATAACCTTTATTACCTGCGCATTCATAAAAAAAATACTGACTGGACTCTTCCTATTTTAGAGGCGTGCCATTTGAATACGATTATTTTTGGTATAGCCACATTCCACACCAGCAGATATTGAAGTTGTTCTTCATTGGGTAAATATCCCAACTGGGGCACAATTCGTGTCACAGAGCACAGCCGCTGCGGGGGTTCATCGCATAGTGGAGGAGTGTCACAGTGATATTTCTTCTCAGTAGAAGGCCTGCCATCAGGGACTCTTGCAGCAGGACTGTACCGCGGCTGTGTTCTTTAGATTGATGCAGAAGTGCGGTTACAGCGGCTCTTTGTATCGTCCCATTATCACATTGGCCAATAGCGGTCTTATTCAGACCAAAGAGACCTTCTACAGGAGGGGGCCCTCATACTCTTGAGAGGTGCCACTGAAATGGTCCTTCCTTCGTAGAGAAGTGTCACTCTCAACATGTCGCACAGTTGAGTTGTCACTCTAGTGGTTCTGGAACTCCCAGAATTAAGAATAAGGAAATGGTTCATTATAGGCGTGCCTTTCTATTATCAGGTATCGAGTGAAGGTATGCAAAGGTGTGGGAGCCCCTCTGCTGAGAACAAACACGGTTCAAATAACCTGTTTTATGGAAGGTGTCCCACTCAGGAGGGTCTACAACCACATTTGAGCTCACTGCACCCTTCACAGAGGAGAAATATCCATTTACAAATCAGTCTGGTCCCACCTATCAGGCAGTCCAGCGGTGAAATGCTTGCCAATTCTCCTCTAAACAATAGTACCCACTGCATCCCCAGACACGTGTTTTGGCCATGTTGGCCCTCCTCATTGAGGTGAAGCTGTGCCTCTCTAAGCACAATGAGCCAGGGGTCCACGTCTGGATTACTCTGGGCAATTTAGGCTTAAACCCCAAGCGTTACTACATTATACAAAGTTGTGGTAGCCCCTCTACTGAGAATTAACACGGCCAAATAACCTGTTCTATGGGAAGGTGCCCACTCGGGAGGGTCTACAACCATGTTTTAGCTCACTGCACCCTTCAAAGAGGAGAAATATCTATTGCATATCTGTCTGGTCCCACCAACTTAGGCAGTCCAGCACCCAAATGCTAGGGAATTGTCCTCTGAACAAGAGAACGACCAGCAACCCTAGACACTTGTTTCGGCCTTGTTGGGCCGCCTATGTGAGGTGAAGTTGTGCATCTTTAAGCACAGTGAGCAAGGGGTCCACATCTGGATTACCCAGGCTAACTTCCCATAGAACAGGTTATTTGGACATGTTCATTCTCGGTTCAGGGGCTCGAAGACCTTTTTGTGCAATTGTAGGAACTTGGGGTTTAACCCTAAGTTACCCAGGGTAACCCAGACGTGGACCCCTTGCTCACTGTGCTTAGAGAGGCACAGCTTCACCTCACTGATGAGTACAGACTAGGCCGAAACACGTGTCTGCGGTTGCTGTACTCTTGTTCTGAGGAGAATTGCCAAGCATTTTGGTGCTGGACCTCCTAAGTGGGTGCAACCAGACTGATATGCAAATTCATATTTTGCCTCTGTGAAAGGTACAGTGAGCCAAAACGTTGTTATAGACCCTCCTGAGTGGGCACCTTCCCATAGAGGAGATAATTTGTACGTGTTTGTTCTCTGTAGAGGGGCTTTCGGACCTTTTTATAAAATCTAGTGAAGGTATGCAGTACAGTTTCTCACTATAGTAAATGTGCGCCATCATGGCAACTGAGTGATTAGGCATACTATGATTTTTTAATATGTTTCTTTTCGGTCGATTTTCTAGATGACATAAGCACCACATTGATAAAGGGCCTGAGCCCAAAACGTTTGCCCGAGTTGAAATTGGTTATTGATTCAAAATGGTTACATAAATTGCAAAAAGACATTGAAATATAATATCTTGAAATCTGCACAGTAATTATTATTGGCCAGTAATGAAAGGTAAACCATGCAAGCATTATTGTAAAATCACATTGAGCACATTAAACACCTTATTCTGAGTATAGTGGTAAGGGGTTTTTTAAAATGCCACCTTATGAGTTCTGATCGCATTTAATATTTGCCACAATCCCAACACCTAATTAGGCAGCCTCCTATTGCCAAACATGCTTCTCTATGCCATGGAAGGGAAGAATTTAATTTCCATGGTGGCCATTTTCCAATCACTATTAGCACCTGGTAGCCAATTTTATTCCAGTCCCTGTGGTGCTAATTGCATTGTATTGTAATTGTAGCCATGTATATAGCGCTTTTTACCATTACTATAGTCTCAACACGCTTGTGGTGGAAACGCCCTCGGGGACCGCAGTCCAGAGTATGGAAAATTTTCCTAGAGGTTTAGAATGCCTGTGTGCATTTTGGCCAAGATAAGGAATTAGGTGGGGTGGCCGGGCTCCTGTATGCAACCCAGAGATCAGTCAGGTGGACGGGTGCTGAGGGAGGTCAGGAGAGTGTGTGAATGCAGGAGACTTGTTATGTGTGCAGCTGGACTGAATTTTGTCATAGGTCGTCCCTGTTTTTTAATGGCAGAGGTCTTGAGGCTTAGTCTGGTGTAAGGAGGCAAAACTTTACGTGCCCAGCTAAACCGAATTTGTTGTAGATCGTCACTGCATTCTGGTACATTAGTTCGGATTTCCATGCATGTGGTCGATGTCCACCAAAGTCGTGCGTTTACACATACCATGAGGCTCGAATGGCAGTTTGTTGTTTGTGCTGTGTACCATGTGAGGGAGTCCTCTAGGCCCAATAACCAGATCGCTGTAATAGGTCTTCTAAGCGTCATGGACAAGCTATCATATTGCATCTTCTAGGCGTGATAGACCGGTTGTCTTATTATCTTTTAGATGTGATATCGAGGCTCCCCACTTTTCTTTATTTGTCATTTGCTGGCAATGCTCATACATAGCTGTGCATTAGCCAGATAAATTCATATGATATTATAAGTCATTTATAACGCGTCTGTACACAAGTGTTTCTAGGTGCGATAAGACAAGGAAGGGTAGACAGATGGAGGACCAAACAAACGATTTTACTAGGCCTTGTGTCATTCAGATTGTGCAAGTGTTCATGGTCTTCTAGGTATACTGAGAGAGATGAGTCCAGAGGATAAGGTAACCTAATAGCAGGTTTGAGTATGAAAGGAAATCTTAAGACTTGGAGTGCATGTGGTAGTTTATAGACTGGACTGTTGATGCGCACTGCGTATTCAGAGGGATGCGGGTGTCCCTAGGCGGGGGTTGCCATGATTACAGCCGGCTTCCTCCTAGTGGAGCATGACCATGTTCCTCATTGCCCAGGGATCATATCTCTCCAGGACTGAAATCTCTGCAATGGCTCTCAGTGGCAGCGAGGATTAAGTTCAAGGCCTTCTGGGACCTGGGACCTCAATATCTTCAACTCTCTCTTCCTAAATATCTTCCCTCTCAAGCTCTTCGCTCATCCGCCTCCAACTCCCTCAGGGTCAGTCGCTTCTCCAAGCAGCAAGTTGGTGGTAGATCTCTTTCTTCTGCTGGGTCCTCCCTCTGGAACAGCCTCTCTTCCTCTCTGAAACTTGAGGAGATCCATCTCCGGTTCCGGAAACACCTCAAGACCTTCCTCTTTGCTTCTGCTTTCTCTCCTGCGGATCTCCTGGCTGAATCTGAAACTGCACTGGTTATCTGGTTACCCTCTGATCTCAGACCCAGGTCCCCTCCCCGCCAGTTGCACATCTGCACTGCCCCTACTAGCACTTGTCACCTGATGTCTGCACTTACCCTTGCACGTGCCACCAGCTGGCCGCATTTTTATTTATTGTCTTATTCATTTTACTGTTATCCTATGTACCTCACTGCCCCCTCCCGTTCCCCTCTTACCTTTTCCCTTTCACCCCTTCCCCTGCACTTGCTCGACCTCAATGTCACCTGGCCTAGTAGGATCATTGTGTCTGTCCTCCCTCTGTTCCCACTTCCTTGCCTCGTCGCGCCTTGAAACATTTGTGTATAGGCGCGTTATAAATGCCATATCATATCATACCATTGGGCATTGCATTAGAATGAGGGAAGGAATCAAAACAGAGGGACAGTAGAGAAGTGAAGAAATATGAAGGAAGCGAACAAAAGGCGGAACGAAAGCAGAGAGAAGAAAGGGCCTAAGAATGGAGTGATGAACTGAAAGGAGAAGTGTGAACAACAAAGGAAGAGGGAGGAACAGAGAAGAGCAAAATAGTTGTAAAGATAAAAGAGGGCAAATGAAATAAATTGTAAAGGTGACAGAGGGAAACGGGAGTGTGAGGACGAGACAAAGTAGAATGCAACATCACCCTCATTACGACCCTGGTGGATTTTTTCCGCCATCGACGGACTTTCCGGCCATGGCGTAAAGTCCGTTTACGCCATGGCGGATGGTGGACTTACCGCCCCATTCCGAGGTCGGCGGGGCGGTAAGTCCCCATTGACCCATTTACCCTTCCCCATTCCCATTTCGGCCCCATAGGGTATAATGGGAGTGGGGAAGGAGTTAATTACGCCACCGTAAATTACGGTGGCGTAATTAACACCAAGGTCCCATAGCGCCATGGATTTATACGCCCGCAAAAAGCGGGCGGAAAAATGACCATGGCGCTATGGGAACTCGTAGTTGGCGGTAAGGGGTCGGCGCAGCTAACGCTGGCGCAAACCCCTTACCGCCAGGGTCCTAATGAGGCCCAAAATGTCTTAGGGAAAAACATGACGGGGTGCTCTTACTAAAATTCATGTCAAACTCTACTCGCTGTTCCGCGATCTGCTCAGAATGGGGAGATGCGATCATGCCCAGGTTTTTTTAGGATATAGGGGACCTTACCCTTTAGGTTTGATCACGTTTCCTGGGCTTTGCCAAAACCTTGGCTCTGCCCCATCACTGTAAGGACAGACGTATGACTCAATGCCATTTAGGTGTTATTGCTGGGCTTTCCCTATACAAAACATTACAATCTTGTTCTGTAGCCCATTTAGGTTCAATGAAAGAAAACAAGAACTAAGACTCCCAGAATATCGTTTTTGTTAAACCAAAGACCTGGACTGGAAAACGTGTTAAGGTGGCATGGAGTCATCTGCTCAACAATACCTTCTGCTGTGGGCTGTACTGGGTGGTAATGGCCCTGGGACCATTGTTAAAGCCCCTCGTGCCCTGGCCGATGCATCGCATCGTGGCATCGCATATTATTGCTTGAGTAACTTTGGATTGGCTTATTAAGGCAGTTCCTCCCCTGGGAAATCCACAGGCCAGGGCTGCCAAGATCAGATCTGTGGGTAGCTCAGCCGGTGTTGCAGGCACAGCACAACACAAAATGGCACACTACTTTGCTAAAGAATAATGAAGTTCAAGTTCACTGGGGATTAGCACACTTTCTCGGACAGAAGGTTATGAGAGAGGTACACATTAGGGGCGGGGCACAACAAGCACAGTGGACCTGCCATTCAAAACAGGAGGGGAGGCAAATCTTAAACACATAGTGCAGTGTAGGGAAAGGAAGCACTGGACGAAAACACTGTAGCAACATGAATCAGGAAGGTAACTATCTAATCCTCTACTTGAGCGCACTCCCTAAACTCTGACTAAAGAAAGAGGGAGAGAGAGAAAGGCAGGCATTCATTTGCGAGGAGCCACCCGCAAAAGAAAGGGCAGCAAGGCACATGCCAGAAACTATTCGTTTTTATTCATGCAGAACAAACAAGGCTCAAGTGCATCAGAGCGCTGTGCAAATAACGCATACAATGTTCACAGAAATCAGCAAATAAAAAACACAAAACAATCTAAGTACTAATAAACCATAACCAAGCAAGACTGAAATTGCAGAGCTAGGCAAGGGAACAAAAGGCATAGAAGACACAACAGTGGTGTATCGGGCCCAGCAATGGCCAGGGTTCGCCTCTTGTCAACTGGACCCAAACCGGATTAACTGAAGGATGCCTTTTTTATTCAGAGCAGCCACGCAAACACCCTTACGTGCATTCATCCTGCCTTTCCATCTCCCCGCACTCAGTCTGAAGTGGGGTTTTCTGGGACATGTAGTTTGTGGAAGCAGGCTCCCCGTAGAGGCCTACGGTCCAGGTGTAATGCAAACGTTTGCACATCGTTGCAATAACTTTTCCACGAGTACACATGCAAGGAGCAGCCTGGCAGCAGGGACTCCTAACACGGGCTTAGGGACTCCCAACACAGGCTTAGGGACCCGTAACACGAGCTAAGCATGCTCTACACATAAGTACACATGCAGAGAGCAGCCTGGCAGCAGGGACTCCTAACACGAGCTTAGCATGCTCTACACATAAGTACACCTGCAGAGGCCAGCCTGGCAGCAGGGACTCCTAACACGGGCTTAGGGACTCGTAACACAGGCTTAGAGACTCCTAACACAAGCTAAGCATGCTCTACACATAAGTACACATGCAGAAACCAGCCTGGCAGCAGGGACTCCTAACACGGGTTTAGGGTCTCCTAACACGGGCTTAGGGACTCTTAACACGAGCTTAGCATGCTCTACTATTAAGTACACATGCAAAGACCAGCCTGGCAGCAGGGACTCCTAACACGAGCTTAGCATGGTCTACACATATGTACACCTGCAAAGGCCAGCCTGGCAGCAGGGACTCCTAACACGAGCTTAGCATGTTCTACACATAAGTACACATGCAAAGAGCAGGCTGGCAGCAGGGACTCCTAACACGATCTTAGCATGTTCTACACATAAGTACACCTGCAGAGGCCAGCCTGACAGCAGGGACTCCTAACACGGGCTTAGCATGTGCTACACATGATATAGCATGCTCTACACCTGATATAGCATGCTCTACACATGATATAGCATGCTCCACACATGCTCTACACCTGATATAGTTGACGGGTATTCCAGTTCCTTGAAAATGAACCATTTGTCACCAACCCAGATCCCTTTGAAGAGAATGATTGTAAAACTTACAAATATCTGTGCTAAAACCTATTTTATCTTCCAATTTCAAGGAGGAACTGAAAAATAATGGGGCTGCTTTTCATCCTTTCCCCCTTAGGTCACCATCACTGCGGACGATACCTGCAAGTTCCTATGCTGGTCGCGGGAAAGGCTCACCTACTTTCTGGAGTCTGAGCCTTTCCTCTTTGAGATATTTAAGTATCTTATTGGAAAGGATATTACAAACAAGCTGTACTCCCTGAACGACCCAACACTAAGTGACAAGGTAAGGCTGTTGTATTGTATTTACCAGTCTGGAGATAATTGAAGACGTTAGAACATAAGAAAAAACAATGAATACATTCCATAATAAATCATGCCGTTGAAACTGTCCCTTAAAACAATATTTAAAAAAACGGAATAAAATCAACGATATCACTTCATTACTGTCACCTATATTACACCTATATTACAAAGTTGTGCTGTGTTATGGTGCTTTACATTGCATTCTAATACATAGCCTTACATTTTCACTTATCTGATTTTTTGGTGTAAGCTGGTTTGAAGTGTGCTTCTCTGGTCATTGTTCATGTTGTCTCTTCCGCGTTGTGTTTTCTTTGCCTTCTTCCCAGATAAAAAGATGTACAATTTTTGTAACTTTTTGGTAACTCAAGGCGAAGGAGCAATGTGTGGCTACAAGATGCTTAGAATTATTGATAGTTATTATGTAGAGGTGTTTTAAAATCCTATCTCTGACTTTCCCTCCAGTAGCGTCTGTATTTGCACATATGCACTGTACATGTGAGTTATGTACAACCTGGATAGTGAATGTATTTGGTTCCTAATAAGAGGCTGGCATACTTCCACAGGGTGTGGGCATACTACAATACCAGAAACACTACCAGCGTGTGGAGAATGGGGTCCGCAGTGTGTGTGGGGTTTGACATTTAGAGGACCCAGCCGCGCGGAGCCAAACAGAAACAAAGTGGGAGAGTTAGAGGTGGGTGAGCCAGGCACGGCTCAGGCTAGCCCTGGCTAAGTGGCAGGCTAAACCACGACACTGGCTGTCCACCACTACCTGGCCACACTCAAGCGCTCCGTGTGAGCGCTGCAACCCCCACTGTGCATGACCCACATGTTGTGTATTTTCACGTGTTGGGGGTTCGTCATAAAGAAAGTTGGTCTTGCTTTAGGAAACAAGCCTAAATTCCCTTAGAAGCAGAACTGAAACATGTGTAAACACAACAATATGAAATGGCCATGATGCAGACGTGCAAGGTGCTTTTCTTTTTTTTTATTGTTCAGCGTGTAGGGGACTCTGCAGTGGGGGTTGTGGTTTGGGGAGACAGCACTCTAGTTAAAGGTCTCCTGATGTGGTAGAGTGTGCAGCAGCGGGCTGGATTGCCAGGCATGGCAGGGTTCTTGTGTGGTTGGGTAAGGAGGTGGGCCAGCAGGATGCCAGGTTAGAGGGTTCTGTTTTTGTGAGTTGACAGGATCGTAGGCAGGAGGCTCTGTTGTTGGGGCGGGGTAAAGTCAGGACACCAGGTACTCTATATTAGGGATGCTAGGGCAGTCCAAAGATCGTGAAATTGTTCGACCACCCTTAAATGTGAGGCTTCTTCGTGTGGACTCATGCCGGACTCAGCGATGATGTCCCATTGAAATTTTGTTGGCAAAGTACTGTTTCATTAACATTTTTCTAAAACAGGGAGGTTACAATGAACATCAACGGATGTATGCTCAGTCTCTCAATGATCTCCACACAAAATAAAGTCTTTATACTAGATAATGCGTCAGAGTGACGTCATACCCCGTGGCAATAGTGAAAAACCTATCAAGGGTCAGGAACGGCTAAGGGAAACTTGTAGGTATACATTTCTATAGGAGCTAGGATTCTTACTGGCTGCCCGTTATCAGGTGGACAACTTATGCCTACCTCCAAAAACATGTCATTTCAGAAACATTAGCTATACCATTTCTCATTGGTTTTCAAACTATAAGGTCCTTCGTTATATGGACTGATATGATGGGTTGGCACACTTGTGCCATGTCTGGAACATTTGGTTCATCTAGCAGCACTTAAGCACCGACCCAGGTGCAGGAAGATAGGGCATGAAAACTACCTCACCACTCAATTAGCCCAGTATCTCTCATCGCCCATGCCTTCCGCCATGAAATTGTTTTTGTACTTGGCCTTGCAGAGTATCCTTGTCTTTGAGAATGCATGGGAGTGAGGGCACTCGCTATCGTGTCTGGAACTTCAAGCTCTATTTCTATCCTTGGCTCACGTGACAGAAGACCACGATTTGGTCCAATTTGCAGCTTTTAAATGCTCTAAATGAATAAAAGTTTGGCATCCTTTCTGTTCTGTCTTACTCGTTCTTCTTCATGAACAGATAGCTGACCTTGCTTCTTGAATCTTGACTCCGGGCCAGGCAACCTCGCCATGCAGTTTCATGAGCCTATTATTCTTGCTGCGACACAGATTTCCATTCCAGCTTCATGGGTTCGGGCCTACTAAATCCGTGATACCAATGTCCAGGTTCTATATAATGGCGGCTTTGCCTACATTCTATTCACTGCTCATAGCTAGCTTCTATGGTGACTAAATCTGCCTTGTGTTTCAGCGATCTGTACATTCATTGAACAGTTGTTTTCTGTAGCACTTTGTGCATGTGTAATCTTGTTCTTTTATACTTGAGAGTTCACTTGATCCTTTACTTCACCATTAGCCCTCTAGGGTCCATACATCATCTTCATCTAGTGTCTCGAGACGTTGTGCATACTTTTTCATGACATCATCAGTTCACCCGTTTAGCTTCTTTTTCATACTCCTTCTGAGTTTTCCTCCTTTAAGTGGTCATCATGTTGAGGGTACATTCGGTAGGGTTCTCTCAAAGGATATCTTCTTTCAAACATGTGCCGCGGTATTGGTGTTATGGCTGGTGTTAGGCACGGCACGATCTCATGTCTCCAATAAACGGGAGGTAAGGGGCGGGATCACCTGCAGATGCACACAGTTGCTCCTCTACACCTCCGTCATGTAGATCAGTGCCTTCACAGATCAAAAGTGAGCATGATGCAGGCACATTTGAGACCACACAATTACCAGAAACATTACCTGACATTCACATGAGAACGCATGTATTACATGTGTTATTTCAAATAACAAATTATGAGATCTTTTCCCGTTGATTGAGCAGAATAAAATGCTAAACACATATAACATGTAAGTATTAACCCTCAAAGTATCATAGGACACACGTTAGGAATTTCATACACCACCAAAATATTGTCTGAACAATATTTAATTGTGTTTACACACAAGCAGGACTGGAAAGTCAACTTGAAAATTTGGAGTGTAGAAACAAGCTCCTCAGTCATACAATGCCCACACTCCCGCGGTAGCTATGTTCCCCCACTCGACTTGCATTAGTAAAGAAACAACACACTATGTACCCCGTGTTCCATACTGCCAGAAATACAGGATTGTGCCGTTATTGAGCTCTAGCAATTGACACTCAATAAGGACACCAAAGGATGATAGAAAAGACTTTGCATATAATGAATATCCATGAGAGGTGACATGTAGGTCTCTATTGTGAGGTACCGAGCCAAAAACATGTTGTATACATTAGGAATTAAACACTCATTTCTAAATAGACTGCAGTTGATCAATATTTTATTATTGAAGTAGATGAAATGAAATATGCAGGCTCTCCCTATTTCCAGGATGTAAAATAAAGTTTTACTAGCAGAAGCCCACATTTTTAGCTGTTCCTCAAAACTGTTGAATGGCATCAAAATATTAATGATGCTGAATTTGAATCTGTAAATTTCAGAGGATGTTAAGTGTGCTGTTTGTAGTGATATTTTCGGATGTTTTAAGGTTTCCGTGCACGATTGGGCCTTCGTACATTTTAGAAGGGTTTCCCTGATTTCAGATAGTGTTGTTATGCATTAGTACATGCTGAGGGACAATCAGATTGTTTCGATGGACAAGGACAAGTCTCGCAGTCCTGTTCTGGATAAGTTGTAAATGTCGGAGTTGGGTGCTTTGTGAAACAACTGCACAAAGGCAGCAAGACAGCCTTCCAGGCCTTCACCTGTGTGCTGGGTAGACAGTCTTGAAGGTAATTCTCCACCATCACCGAACCAGCTGCAGCAACTGCAACCAGGGAACTTAATGGGTGATGAGTTCTCACAGCTTATTTTCTTGACAAATCCTGGATTTGCGGGCTCCATCTTCTATAGATTAGTCAGAAAGGCACTTGAAGGCCAAAGTTAGGGGAGTTGATAAAACATAGTCTTGATTTCAGTAGACTCCATGCTACAGCATAGGGACTTGCAGCTCTCCAGATGATTTGAACTATAGCTTCCATGATCCATCACCATTGACTATGCTGGGTAGCGCTGGCATGAGTTGTCCAGAATACCTGGAGAGCCAATGGTTGCTGGCCTGAGCCAAAATGGTCAGGTTTGCGACTCACCTGATACCACCCGGTGCGACTGTTTGATATGGAGAGAAGCTCCATGCTGCACGTCACCAAAAAGAAACCAGTCTCTTGACCTTTTGCACGTAGTTAATTTTGGAGCCTTGGAATAGTGGGTGAATTTCTAAGCAAGGTTGATTCTTTAGAGAATTAAGTCTTTCAATGTTGTTTGTCGTGCTGGTTGTTTGTATCGAGATTTCACCTCTTGTGACCACTACATAACGCTGATGATGTAGGGGGGAAGTAGGGAGACAGGTGCAAGAGGGGAAGAGCAGAAGGAAGCAGGAAGGATAATGTTATGTCGGATTGGTGGCTTCTGTAGAGCTTTCACCATCCTTGGCTATTGCACAAAGGGGCTAATGGTGAAGATGAGACGGGTTTGGTAGTTGTAGTGTATCCGTTCACCAAAGGGTCTCAGCAGGGTCCAGGCACACAAATGCCCTTTTAAAGCTGGGATAATTGACTAATTGCCCAGTACGTGAAAACAGCTCCACCTGTGGGCCCAACACCTCCTTCAAGCTGTGTTTCAAGACAGGTATGTGAGGTACGCATATATAATGGATGAACATCTTGAGAAAATGTGGGGTATGAAGGGAGAAAATAGGTAGAAAGCTAGCAGTGCCCTCTCGTGCCTCCCCTGCCCATTCCACAGAGGTATACACAAATAAGCGATGGAAAGATTGAGTTCACCCAGCAGTGAGTGAGTGCTGCAAGCAACCTTTTGAGCTGACTGTGGCTTATTGGGAACTGGGCTGTTTCTAGGCTCCTCTGCAGAACTCTGCACAAACACACCCCTATTTCAAGCTCCTCCCTGTGCTGCCCTTTCATACTTGTGCTGAGGATAGCAAGGTGAGCACCGACCAGGCTTAGACTGGCCCATACCGCAACAGGGCAATGCCTAAAGTGCTAGCCCATGATTCTAGTACGGGCCCGTTCCTTTGTCTGAAAATTGACCCCTTTTTTTGGCCACAGTGGGCCAGTTGCATAAGTTACTAAACTAGTTTTAACCAATGGTTCTAAACAAATAGTTTTTAAATACATTATTTGCAACATATTTTACCAAAACACCCCTGGGGTAGTACTCTGTTCTGGATAGTATTGAATTGTAATTTGTGATTGTGGACCACTTTTGCATTGGTGCCTGGACTGATTTTATGCCCACTCCGACCTTGGCCCAGACTATGGAAATGTCTCTGTCCTCTAGGAAATCGGCTCTTTACATAGCCTTTTTGCTGGGGCATTGAAGTTACTGGGCTGGTAGTAAGAGTACACTTTTAGAATTAGTTAAATGTTTACCTCTTGATGTATATGTGTGTGTGTGTGTGTGCGCAGATGGGTGGTGGGAGAAGCTTTTTTTTTTATATTAAACTGAACTGCTAGAGAGAAAATGCATGATCTAGGTATGCAAACATAGAAGAGGAACTGCATAGCATTTGCTAAAAATGGAAGAGGAACTGCATAGCAGTTGCTAGAAATGGTAGATGAACTGCTTAATATTTCGACCCAAACATCGATATGAAAACACAGGAAGCATTCTTCCCCCAGTGCAGCTGGGCGAACCTATATTACAAAGCAGAATGATTCAGTTTCCAGTGAGACATGCTCTTTACACATCATTGATTGGTCGACAGATTTGCAGGGATTTTGGGGGGTGCGGCAGGGTATACAATGTAGAATTAGGCGACCGAGCACACCTATACCAAAACTAAATTGGGGATGAGTTAATGTGATCGAGGGTTGTATATTGTACCATGAAACGTCTCCACCTTTGAAAAAGGTCCAAGGATGCTGGACCTTGAAAGGAACTACCAAAATTATCAGGCCCAAATGAGGAGAGAAAGAAAACAGAAAACCTTACCGCTAACACCCTAACCTAACCCATTCCTTTTTCCCTCTAACTTGTCTAATACACACCCGTTCTAGATTAGTGGTCTACTCCACAGAAGACCAAGACAAACTGTGTGAACATTCTAGTTAACAAAATAATCATGGATTTGAACACGCCATTCCAGGCTACCCCCTTGCACTCATCCACTCGAACACTTCCCTTCAGCCCCCAGAAGTTGATCAAACCTTTTCATCTGAAAGTGTGTCGCACTCTCCTTTAGAAGAACATTTGTGAGGCCATTTAATTTAAGGGGCGGACAACCTACCTGATGATGGAAAGTTGGCTCAACACGCTGAGGTGAATGAGGACCGGATGGGGGGGAAGGAAGATATCGGGAAGGGGCCAGCATAATCCAGCTGTGTTGTTTGCTGGTGTTTCACTTTCACCAAGCTTATCCATTTTAAGGCAATGAGGGTAATGAGGAGAAATGAGGGAGAGGCAGGAACTTTGGGAGAGCAATGGAGAGGGGCAGCATAATGTCATCTTCCGCTGGTTGTTTGTACCGTTGCCACCACTCCCGGCCATCTTAATGTGCTGGGATCTGGGTGAAAATGTCACCTGGGAAGAAGTCACCAGGTAGGTGATTCTATTTTCCTGCACCCCTAAAAGCCTCCCTCCACATATTGTCGGACAGGTATTCTTTGCCATGATAGACTCTAGTCCTAGAATATTTGGGGAAAGTGCTTGACTTTCTTGAGATTGCAAACTTGGGGAAATGTCGCCCCATGTGAACTTTTCCCAGGTGGCTTTATCACTGGATACCATGAGCTGGATCCGACAGAGAAGTCCAAGTAGCAGCACAGGAGCAACACGCTGAGGGAGGTGAGAGGGAGCAGCACAGAGGAGGTAGACAATCGAATGGGATGTTAGTTGCTTGCTGCCTCTAACACACTCCGTATCAAGGGCGAGCATTGTCCTGCTGCTCCCATCATGGCATAGTAGTGAGCAGCAGGGATGCACATGTTTTTGATTGAACATTTACTTATTTTGCTATAATGACAGGCCCGGGCAAGGAAACATGCCATTCCAGTGGGACTGCCATTTTGATGCTGCCTTCTCCCTTACAATAGGGCCATATTTGATGATTTAGAGCCTATACGGTGTGCATTGGTGCCCCTCTGCTGATAAACTCGCTTTAGTCCTCTCCCCTGGCTGCTGTCACCAGTGCCTTCTTAGCATGAACATGATTTCATGTTTTTCTCTTCATAATCACCTGCTGTTCGCAGTTTATCAATTATGAGGGTGATTCTCATACTCTTCTGAGAATCTCTTTGTGCAAAAATGATTTTTATTTGGACAAACTAAGAATAATGTTCTGAGATGTACACTACGTTAGCTTTCCAATGAAAGCACTGGTTGCAAGGCATATTTATGTCCCTTCAAAGACATTGCAAAAAATGTGCTTGAAATGGAGTCTTGAGACGACCAATTTATCCTACCGCAGTGAATCTGCAAACAGAAATAGTTTGAAGAAAGGCTATAAGAATGGAAGTTGAAGAAAGACACACTTTGGGATAAAAGGGGAAATAGTTTATGTAAAGGAAATGTCCCATTCTATTCCTCCTTCTAATTACTAGGAAGTGCTAGAAGCAGCTGGATTCTTGCAGGGAAGTGATGCGCGGAAATGCTTGAGCCAATGTTTCTTAACCACTATGAATTCCTCAGGGCAGCATTCAATTTCAGCTGTTCATGTCGAAGGACTTTAAGTGAGGGGTCTGCAACCTTTGGCCCTGCAGATGTTATGGCCTACACCTCGCATCAGCCACAGCCAGC
Organism: Ambystoma mexicanum; assembly: GCF_040938575.1. NCBI lineage: Eukaryota > Metazoa > Chordata > Amphibia > Caudata > Ambystomatidae > Ambystoma > Ambystoma mexicanum. Next base: position 1,006,385,460 of record NC_090927.1, read on the forward strand.
ATAGTTCTTGGTGAGGGATTGTGGGGGCCGTAGTCCCAAACATCTGGAGAGGCGCCGATCGCAGAGTCCTGACTCTCCCTGCAAGTGCTTGCTCCATATGCGTAGGCAATCTAATCTGCCAAACCCTTAAAATAATATCATTCCCTGACCCTCATTTATGCCTCCCTTCCTGGTTACATTCTGTAACTTTAAACCCCCAAATCAGCTTTAAAGAAATACATTGGGATTCGCAAGCCCTCTTAAACTAGCCCCATATTTTTAACATGGGAAGCTACATTAAAATGTCAGGGTTGTATTACTGTAATGTGTGCTTATTCGGATGTGTAACTCTCAATGATTAAAAATAAAGGAGGAATCCAGACCTCTTTGTTGTGTAGCTATTGTAACGTATATAATAATAAGAATATTGTCTCTGAGTCCTATGGGTGTGTATCGCTACATAAGAAATACATTATTATTATTATTAAGTTCATGGAGGTCCTAATGTATGTAGTACTAGCTGAATCCATCTTAGACATTACTGTTTCAGTCTCTAGGCTGATGTTTATCCTGTAGTTCTGCAAAGCATGGACAAGCTGGTCTTGTGGCGTCATTGTTTCTATTTTGCTTACAACATATTTTTGTGTTTTCTTTTTTAACTGCAGAATTTCTACCTGATTATGATTTCTAATCTACACGTACCTAATCAAATTATGACCTTTGATACTGGGCAGGTCAATGGGGTTTTATTTGAAAGAGATACGTTATAATCAATGGTTTGAGGTTTGCTTTGCATGGGTCACCTTGAGAATACAGGCCTCGGAAGTGAGGTAGTTCTGCTAAGGGAGTGCTGCAGTGCACAGTATTTAAAGTAATGGGCCACTCCTTCTTCCCCTACATCCCGGTCACGCCCCCATTGTTGACGTCAGTTATTTTCGGGTGCTTTGGGCGACCATGCAAATGCTTGCTTTGACATTTAATGAAACCTGGGCCCGTTTGTTCATGTCTTTGCAGGTAGCCAAGACGATGGATCGCCAGCCTAGCCTTTGCTCTCAGCTCTCAGTCATGCAAATGAGGAACAGCATGGCTAGCTCCAGCGACAGCGAAGACGGGTTGCACAACTTCCTCAGAGGGACCTCGACCGCTTCCTCCCTTCGTAAGTTGCCCAACGAACACCGCTCAGTGGGATATGTGGCCCTTATATGTCCAAATCGATACCTTTGAAGACCTGTAAGACAGAGAAGACTTTATGTGCAGCTATCTTGAACTTCTTTTACACCTAGGACATCATTTTGGGGCTGGCGAGGCATCCATCGGGAAGATCCTGACAGTTGCTGCTTCGACTCTGTAGGCTGTTGCTGAAGGAATTTTACACACTAGCGGTACGATGCAGAAAGCGGGGCATGACCTTGGTTTGCCATTTCGGGCAGTGCGTCATGATGGTGAAGCTCTTGTCAGTTCGGTACAGCTAGCCCAACGAAAAGGTCAGCGATGCAGGAAAACCTGCGGAAAGCTGGTGTCTGTGGGGTTTCAGGCATCTGTGTCATTCTTGAACCTCAGGGAACCGAGGCCTTTAATCGTGGCTATTTGCACAACTATATATGGTGGGATGCATTAATATGGCCATGAGCACTTATGCTTCTTCTTGGTATGTGTAAGTGGATCTGTAACGGCGCCCCAATGCACCCGGACTTAGTGCGCTTTATAAATAAATAAATAAATACATAAATAAATAGGCCTACATTAAAGCCAAAATTGTTGGATTGGTCCATGCTTGCTTGTTGTTAATGTAGTAGGCTCAGTGCTTTAAATGGGCCGGGGCCAGCCGGGACTGGGCCCCGGCAGTCTCCAAACAGTGGGGCCCTGCTGGGGACCCTTGTCCCACCACAACATTGGCAAGACACATTATCCCGGCGCGGCCGCGACAGGCGATGTGCCCGCCATTAAGTCAGGCAAGCTGGCATAAGTGCTAGCCAGCCACAGCCTTGGTGTGGCTGGCTGGCATTTCTGTCATTCACTGTAAATTCCTCTGGTGATCCCTTAAGCAAAGGATCACCAGAGGAAGTTATTGTCCCTTTTTTTCCCCCGGTCGCCAGGGCATCTTTAACCCTCTGCGAACCTGGGGACTCTGTGCTGATTTCTGTGTTTATGAAAGATGGCTTGAATTGTGTACTTTCAAGCCATCTTTTATAAACATAAAAATGTTTAAACAGGATGGCTTGTCCTTACTATGGTTTGTGTACTTTTCAAGCCATTTTGAAGTACACAAACCACAGTAAGGCACGCAAACAAGTATATAAAGGTAAGCATTTATATATTTATGTGCGTCCCTCACTATGGTTTGTGTAGTTTTCACGCCATCTTTTATAAACATAAAATTGTTTGTGTACTTTTTGGGCCACGCTCATCCCGCAAGCCACGCCCCCACATGATCCCCCTTCCCCCTCGTATTCTTACCCTGAGGCTGAAGTATTTTTTGTCCTCCATCCTTGTCTGGCAATAATCTACCAGGCAAACATATGTTTACCACAAATATTAGCTCTGACTAGGTTTTCAAGGTGCGCCCTTCATTGTGCTTCAGGGCACGGCTATCCAAACGTGTTCAGTGTGAGGCCGGCGCATGAACTTTCTGTCACCCACTGAGCAAGCAAGCGATATTCAAAAGCCTCGCAGGAAGCAATGGCAGATCACCCAGGGGCACTGCCTGTGTGCCGTTTGGCACCGCGGCTGTCACAGGGCGCTGCCATCCCTTTCCACGCGCAGCATCACATTCTGCAGTAACGCTACCTGAGGCCGGTGAATGCCTCGCATGCGTGCATACTCGCCATACATAATGCGCATGTGCAGACGCTGCCATCTCATGCCAAGCCCTAGCTGCCTTTGTGCCGTTAGATGCATTCCACTCACTTCACTGAAAAGAGATGGTTTGTTCTTCCCTGCCCATTCTCCCCAATCTTTTCTTTCATCTCAGCACACTCTTTCACCCTCCCTTGTTTTCTAATTCTGATTGTAATGCTCGTGCTACTTTCGATCCTTCCCTATCTTTTTCTTCTCATATTTCGTCTCTGATTCATGCTTAGCGGGTTAAAATCTATAAAATTAAAAAAAAATGTACCATTGTCTTACTTTCAGGCTACCAAGATGTTTATTCTGTCTTTAAAATGTTCTCGTCTTGACTTCTGCATCTCTCTTCTGTTTGGCCTCCGTGCCGCTGCCCTTTCCTCCTTATAGTCCGGCTTGAGCTCTGCTATTCAACCTCTCCTTTGTATCCCGTTATGCGCTCACACTTTTCCTTTTCCTGCCTCTCACCACTGTCTTTCCTTCTCGTCTGCGCTTAGTTGTCTTGCTCCTGCCTACATAACTTCACGTTTCATCTTCCAGCAATCCACCCCGCTCTCATCGCTCGTTTTCTCATTCCTCGTTCCCCCCATATGCGTTATCAGGTAATAATGTCACCAGGAAAAAAGTCATCAGTTTGGCGACTTTCAAAAAAAAAATGCATTAATGATGCCTCTTCCAGGCTATCAAACATTTTCCCCAAATATTGTAGGACTGGAGGTAATAATATATAATTACACCCCTCCTAAAATATTTGTGGAAATAATTTTGGTAGCCAGATAAACGTTGCAGAACCTGACGATTTTTTCACGGAAACATTATTACAAGGAGCCCTATATGCACAATTGCTCTTTTCTTCCCCCCTAGCCTTAAGCTTTGGAATTCTCACCCACTTTCAATGCACCCGGCTCGCACTCTTCAAATGTTTGCTCTTTACTGAAGACCTGCTTACTTTCTCCCTCTCGTTCTTGTTTTCGGACATTTGTCTGGACGTTTACTTGTAACCAATTGTCTACCTATGTGCAGTCTGTAGGTGAACACGCTTTATGAATTCAAATGATGTCCATAGATCAATTGCTTGACCTCATGTGTGCAAGCCTCATGGTCCCACTAAACAGGGCTCAATCTGGTTTGCTATCCCTAGATTCCATATGAATCCATCTTTGAAAGAAAGGCTATCCCCACTCTTGATTTCGGTCCCAGATTTGTCACCCCCAGATTCCTGCTATGTTCCTGATGGTGAATGAGGACTTTTGTTGGCCTTGACTGTGACCAATGGAGATGTTTCCCCCTATATCGTCCTTGTGACTTGTGTCTTGGTGACCAATTCATAGAGTCTGCATTCCGATTGTCCCCGTAACATTCTGCACCATTGTCTTTCTCCATGCCCAGTTTGTCTAGAATGACATTCTCAGTGCCTAGATCTACCCACGCGTCACCCTCTGTCCCCAGTTCTGCACCAACATTGCTATCACTGCCCCAGTTTTAACCCATGTCGCTCAGACAGCTAATTGTCAGTGCCATGAAGCTCTCACTTTGTCGTTGTGCCCCAAGATAGCTCTCGCTGCCCCGTTTCTGCCCCTTGTGGTCGGCACTGCCGCATATCTTCCCCATGTCGCCCAGTGTCCAGTTTTACGTCATTTTCGCTCATAGTGCCAATTTCTACACCAATGTCACTTTCAATAACAAGTTCTGCCCTGTCATTATCAGTGCCCAGTATACCCCATCACTCCCAGTGCCCTGCATTGTTATTAATGTTACTCTGAAATGCAAATTCTGACCCAATATCGCTCCGCACTGCCCTAATGTCATTCCAGGGGCTCCCCAACACAGCCCTTTGCCCCCTTGCATATGCCCAACCGCATCTGCATATACACAGGCACATACACAACCCCACTTAAGTACATACACATGCGCGCGCACACACACACACACACACACACACACACACTGCACGCATTCATTCACACATACTTTTGCACAAACATATTTTTAACACTTGCCTTTATTTCACTTCCCTTTGGCTCTGCACGCAGAAGCAGGAAGCAGAGGAAGGACATAAGTGATTTAAACCTTTCTTTTTTCTGAGACATCCTTCTGCGGGACCCATAGGGGCCAATGAGATCTCTTACTGACCAACTCTACTCCAATATCACCCAAAGTGCCTTGTTCTACCCCCCCCCAGCCTCCTATGGACCGTGGTGCTTGGCCACCACCTCATGCCTGCAGGGCCATAGGCCCTGTAGCCCCCAGGCGGCAGGACTACCTATATATGGGCTTGCAGGGTCTCTGCCCATGCAGGCTGGTGTTTACACTGTCATGAAGAGTGCTCCCCATCATGTTTACTTTTGGGCACTACTCTTCATCCAAGCAATGGCAGCATCTCTGCAATGGGCGGGCACACGTCATCACCTATTTTATGAGAAAACAGCAGGAGTCCACACACTTGTGGGACTCTCCCGTCCCCTGCACACCCAATTTGTATTGTATATACAACCAAATGTTTAGTTATTCACACATCACATTTATCAACAATATTCACACAAGACATGTTTATATAAAAGCTTTTCTTGAGAAATCAATTATTTTGCTCCAAAATGTAAATTCCTCACAATATGATTCTATCACAATCGTCTCAATTTATACTGACATTGAGTTTGTAGCTTAAATAATACAAATTTGGTGTGCAGGGGACGGGAGAGTCCCACAAGTGTGTGGACTCCTGCTGATTTCTCATTGGTTAGTACAACCCAGGGTCAGGGTTGGTCATCTCCCCGCCACCCCACTACCTATCGGAAAATATTTAACTATTATAAAGAGAAGGTGTGCTCTAGGCCAAATAGAACTATCGTCTATTTTATGGACAGCTGTCACTAGAGCTACCAGTGCCCTGAAGAAACATCTCACTTTTCTACTAGCAACCCTGGCTGTGAATACTTCCTCTACCAGAACAGATCTGCAGATATGTATGATTTAGGGATTGTGTACTTAAGTTGCCCCATGTTAACCACTCCGTACTGTCTGCAGGCACTGGATTTTTTTAAATTACGTTTCTGATTCGAAATGGGGGGTTTCCCCCCCTAACCCCCCCTTTTTTTGTTTTACCCTTTTTTTTATTCCCGGACCCCAAACAAAAATATATAAATAAAAAAATAAAAAATGCAACTTTTTTTTTTCGACATTATTGTTTTCGAGATTATGACTTTCAATATTATTGATTCGATATTTTGTCTGCACACCGTGAGAAAGGTGTAGGCATTCATGAGATCAAAATAGTGTATGCAGAACAGAAACACTCCAAAGGTTAGAGAAGGTCAGACCCTGATTATTTTCGCATGAAGTGTTAAGGTGTGCACAGCTTGCTTTAACTGCATGGTATTCACTGAATATATTTGTCTTCCATGTATCAAATGCTATCCATTGGCTGAGTAGATGACTCGAGAATTTGGCTATAAAAGTGTATAATAAATTCATCAAGGTGCTGCCCCAAAACTGTAAAATCTCGCCTTCACTACTTTTCTTTGTAATTATTATGGCAGACACATGTTTTCCATATGGCTCTTTATTTCTCTGTACTTTACACAGCTCTTGTGCCGTGCTTAATCTGGCGTGCTTCTGCAGCGTGTGTATATTTGTTTGTTGTCTGTTATAACGCCCACCATGTCGGTCCAGTGGTTTTTACAATTGTAATGGTAGAGTACTTCAATTGACAATGTGTGATCAAGTTTTTAATACGTTTCTTTAACAGCAGAGGAGCAGTAATATTGTCACTTTGCCTATGGTCCTCCCAGTGGTTCCAGTGCTCCAGCAGACCGCTCTCTCCAGGATGCCAAGAACAAATACTCCTCTCTTTCCACAAAGAGAGCACTGGGAATCGGACACCAGGAAATGCCCCCTACCGCCACAATTACAATCCCTTTTTACAATTACGATCCCTTTTGACTTGGGAGGATAGCTCATGGGCAATGCGCTTCCCTTGGAAGCCAGATGACGCAGTGCATCACAGGTTCGATCCCCAGGTCCGCGCTTAGGAACCTCTGGGTATTAAGCACGTTATAAATAACCAATTACAATGCGTACTTAGGCAGTTCTCGTGCCTTCTAGTCCTCTCACTTTTAATTGTGCTCATAGAGCACCCTAATTCATTGGTTCGGGTTCAGTCTCATTGTTTCCCAACGGGGAAGGCAGAGCCACTGGAGGGTGAATGGTCGGCCACGCTGTGTTGAGTCAGTTCTGCCTTATGTTCAGTTAACTGATGATCAATGCGCAAGCCAAGGCATTAGCAGAATGAATCTGAGGTATGTAAGAGATGTTGGCCTTTTCACTAATGAAATGAATCGGTTGGATTAAGAACGGACTCTTCCAATGATGACAAAACGCAGTTAAACTGGGCGGGACCCCATCAAATTTTAAGGACCGTGCATGTGGCAGTTTTTGCTCAATATGTGGTACCGGGACATTGCCAGCGTGTCTTTTAGAATAAGATTTTCTTGTGATTCCTCCCAACAGGTTTTTGGTTTTTCCAGCAAGCAAGGGGCAGCTAGGGGCGGCTCGGCCAACAGAGACCAACGGAAAACTGAGTGCGAGACAAAGAACAGACAGAAAGCAGGCAGGAATGAGAGAATCATACAACAACAGAAGGTGTTGAGATCTCCAGCGCCTCAGGACTTGCTCGTATTTACGTGCCACCAGTCTTCTGTAGAAGGTGGAGCACGAGGATGTCCGCACCATGACACTGGAGCAATGCTTGGAGCATGGCGCATGCTCCTAGTGTCACCAGTAGTCCACCGTGACTGTGTAATCCACCAAGCATGGTGGCGCCCAGAGAGGAACAGGACTGTTGGGCTGAGGTTGCTGTCTCCAAAGACAGCTTAGTAGAACAGTGCTTCTAACGGGGCTACTGGTGACACCCCTGGTTCTAATGAGCCAGATAGCAGGAAGAACATGACACCCCGGGAATTTTTCATAGATGCCTTTTCCCATTTTTATTAGCGCATATATTGGTGTGTATTTAGCTTATTATAGTGTGAGCACATGTACTTTATCGACTGGTGCTGGTGGTAATTGCTGTGGGTCCATAAAGCATGAAGTTAATTATAATTGTTCTTTTATTGCGCCAATAATACCGGAGACCAGTTTCTAAGCGTGAGACCCTGAGACCGGGATTCAAATCTGTGTTGCTATGTGTTGTATTGCTTCCAAGACAAACGCGCTGCCCCTGAGCTATCCTCCCAGCCCATCAAGTTTAATGGCATCCAAGGCATAATTGATTGCACACAATAGCTTTCATCCTTGAAAGTTTTAATTAGGTTTGAGATGGGGAAGCCTGCTTCTCCTGAATGGCTGTGGGAATCGAATTTGAGAATCTAATTCTCTGAAAGAGTAATTCTTAGCCCACAGGCCGGTCCGTATGAGGTAAATAGAAATGTGGCAAACAAAATGAAAGGAAGTTTCTTATTCAATGTCTTTAATACCAGGGACGTCATTTCACCAAAATGCAAAAGGTAGCGAAAGTGACATCGCACGACCCTTGACCTCTGATGACATCACTAGAAGTGATGTAATTTAACCCCACCCCAAAGTGACATCACAGGAAGCGATGGAACACGACCTTTCGCCCTCGACAAAACAGAGAGCGGCATCACTAGCATTGTTCCTAAGTACACTGTTATGTCTTGAAGTATTCTAGACCCACTGTTGTTTCTAGAACACGTTGGGGGCAGTTGAAGTGGAGCTTGGCCTGAGGTGCCTGCTGCTCTCTGCGCTTGTATTGAATAAACCTGCTTCTGCCGACTTACTGTGTCTGTGTCAGTATTTGATAGCAGGGAACACATCAGTGGCAACGAGGAGGCGAGCCCCGGTCCCCACAAGGGGGCGGAAAGGAAGCGCAGAGGCCCCTCCATATGGCAGCAGACTCTGTGCACAAGGCCCAAACATTGCTTCATGAAGGAGGTGAGAGGGGGCAAGGAGGCACATACAAAGGTGCGCGCAGAGGTCCCCCACCCTCTGTATAACAAAATCTCAAAGCTGGGGGAAGAGGATGTCGTCCGAGCAACGCTCATCTGCAATTTTAATTGGCAAGCCCCGCCCCCTCCCCTCAAGCATAAGGCACATGATGTACGCTTGCGACTGTCGATCTCTCCTGCCGAGCATTGTGATGTGCTGCCAGGCAACGCGTCACTGAACAAGCTCAATACGGAAGAAAAGGAAGATACGCCCAGAGGGCAGGAGAGTAGGAAAGAATAATAGAATGTGGATTATTCAATATAGACATTAAGGAACCTGCAAAGTATTTATTTTCCTGCAAAGCCATTAAGGAACCTGCAACGCATTTATTATATTGCAAAGCATTTATAGGGTTGCAGAGAACAGCCCAGGATTATTCAATATAGATATTAAAGAACCTACAAAGTAGTTATAATACTGAAAAGCATTTATAGAGTTGCAGAGAACAGCCGGGAACACTGAAGACAAGTAAACAACACAACAAAACAAACAAAAAGGGAGGAACGTTCATCAACCTTGGAGCATCACAGCATCACAGCAATCTATAGAATCAGTGTCTGCAAAAGAAAGTACATTTGAGGACACCAAGGAAGTGCAAGCATGGCCACAGCTTCAATTCCTCCTCTACCTGTGTTCCTAGCTGAACCAGGGACGCCACCATAAGATGAGAAAGGTGGAAGAAATCTTTTGAGACCTACGTGGTGGCTATCGGTGGGGACAATTTTAACCCCTCCAGGAAACAAACATTGTTGCTGCATAATCTGGGCCCGAAGGGGTGCAGCGTATATGATGGGCTCCCAGAACCACAAGGTGAGCGAGTCGGAGACTTGGGTGAATTCTCATTGGCGGTGAAGAAGATTGAGGAACATTTCAAACCAAAGAAAAATGTGACATTTGAAAGGTACAATTTTTTCCAAAGGACACAAGACCCAATGGAGCCAGTAGAAGGATATGTGGCTGTTCTGAGAAAACTGAGCCATACATGTGAATTTGGTGCCTTAACAAATTTGCTAATTCAAGATCAACTGGACAGGTTCAAGAGAAATTATTAGCAAAGGACATGACTCTAGAACAAGTGGTGGAATTGACCAGGGGAATTGAGCAGACGACGCAGTATATTAAAGAAATGAGAATAGAAAAAAAGTCGAGAAGTGTGCGCAGTGAGCCAAAGGAAAACCTATGGAACAAGGAAGGAATGCGCTTCAAATGCGGGAATCATAGACATTCAGCAACCAGCGTGTTCTGTCCAGCGAAGAATGCAGAGTGCATCAAGTGTAGACGCACGGGCCATTTTGTGCGCATGTGCAAGGAAAGTTCCATCAATGTTGTGGAGTACAAGCAGAATCATTGTGAACAGGAAAGTGCTCCATCTTCTCACAGTGGAGAAATCAAGCCACAACACATATTCGAGATATCAACAGTAGCTGGTGTAATGGAAGGTCCTGTGGACACCTTTCATATTGATGGCTCAAAGCTACCAATGAAGGTTGACAGTGCTTCCCCATGGACTATTATTTCAGAGGAGACCTTCACAGGAAGTTTATCGAAAGAACTACAGAAATTATCACCATCTCATGTCCAGCCATGTGGCTATAGGGAGAGTGAAATAGAGCTGATAGGGAAATGTCAAGGTCTTGTTGGCTATAAAGGTAGAGCATGTGTGGTGAACATTTTGGTAGCAAAGAAAGGATCATCCTTGCTGGGATGGGAGGAACAACAGAGTCTAGGGCTTTGAATCCAGGCAAATGCCCCGTTCCAGTGACAATAGTGGAAGTGGATGACAAATGGGTCTCAGAATTTCCAAAGGTCTTCACAGAGAGTTTTGGCAAGCTAAAGGACTTTGAGCATTGTATTAAGGTGAAAGCAAGGGTGCAGCCAATGGTGCACAAGGTGCGGCCAGATCCCCATAATGGCACAGAATGGCTTTCGCCAGTGGTGCTGGTAGCAAAAAGAAATAGGAAGATCCGTTTATGTGTTGACTTAACTACATGTGTTGGCTTAATAAGAACATCAAGACACCCTCTAGTGGTTATTTCAGAAGTTTTAGCTGTATTGGGCGAATCAAGTTGGTTCAGAGTGATGGATCGATCAGCAGCTTACAACCATGTTCATTTGTCACAAGATTGCCAATATGTCACAACGTTCATTACGCCAGAGGGAACTTTTAAATACCAAAGGATGCCTTTTGGTTTGCCATCAGCTGCAGCTGTTATTCAGCGAGTGATGGAAAAGGTGCTAGAGGGTGTCAGCAATGCGATTGTGTTTCAAGATTACATTGTTTTTTTTGCTAATTGTAGGGAGAAACATCTAAAGGATTGAGAATTGTGTTGGAGAAATTGTGTAAGGCTCGGTTAACAGTACAGCGCAGTAAGTGTAAGATTGGAGTGCGTGAGGTGGAATATTTAGGGCAAAACATTCCTCTAGACGGGTTTGTCCTAAGCATAGGTTGGTAGAAAGTATAAGTAAGGCCCCAGCACCACAGGACAAGGATCAGTTGAAGTCATTTATCTGGATGGCAGAATTCTATCACAAGTTTGTCAATAACGTTGCTTTTATTTTGGCACCCTTGAGGGCATTACTAAAGAAAGGGGTCATCTTCCTGTTGTCAGATGAGTGATAATAATCATTATTATTATTTTTAGTGCATGGAAGCTTTCAAGGAGATAAAGAAAGGGATTTCTAATGCACCTTCGTTAGGAGGGCTTGTGAGTGGACGCAGGACATTTTTAACGGTAGATTCCAGTGTGTTAGGTTTGGGGGCGTCTTTGTCACAGTTGGACTGTGGGAAGGAGGAGCATGTAATAGCATTTGCTTCTAGACCATTAATGGGTGCAGAAAAAAACATTCAGTTGTAGAGAGGAAAACCCTAGCTGTGTTTTGGGCTGTCATGCATCTTACATTTTATTTGTGGGACCAACGATTCACAGTAAAAACGGACCATATGCCATAAGTGCAGATGCCAGCTGGTGAAAACTGGTCCAAAGGGTCATGCAGAATTTTTAAATGGGTGTTAGGATTACAAAATTATAATTCTCAAATGTGCTATGTTCCTGGCAAAGAGAATGTGGTGGCATATTGTCTCTCTTGGCTTCCAGTGGATTGTGATAATAAGGTTGTGGGGAAAGAGCAGGAAGAAGAGATGATCGTTGCCAGCATTGAATAAGAAGGATTGAATTAAGAGGTATGGATGGCAGCAGAGAGGGGTGATGGAGTACTTAGCAAAGTGAAGGAGTGGACGGTGGATGGTGGGCCTGGTAGGAATGAAGTGGACCGGATGTTTGATCGATTTTATGAAGTGAGAAATTAGTTGTTTGTCCATGTCCGGAAAAAGGCTCAGCAGGGGGAATAAGGTGAATCCTCCAGAGGGTATCAGGGACAAGTTAACAGATATTGCCATTCAAGGGCATTGTGGAATGAACAGTACTAAAAGGATCCTAAAACAGAGTTACTGGTGCCCGACAATGGACAGCAGAGGAGATAGGAAAATAAGAGAATGTGTTATTTGTTTGGCAAGTGACAAAAGCAAAGTGATGTGGGAGATACCACTGTGTCCTGTGTGGGTACCTAAGGAACTGTGGCAAAACGTGGTGGTGGACTTAATGGGTCCCATCCAGGGACTGGGTGAGGGTCTTACATCTATTGTGGTTTTGGTGCATTATCACTTGAAGTGGATAGAGTGGAAGGGTCTGAAGGAGACAACCACAGTAGAATTGGTGACATTTCTTGAGGAGGTTTTGTATCGTGAAGGGTTTCCCACGGAAATTGTGACTGATAATGGGGTACAGTTCTGTTTAGAGACAATGAAGGCTTTTTTGTTGCAATTTGGTATTCTACACACGCGCAGAGTGTTGTATCATCCATGTGCTAATGGGCTGGTAGAACGGGCTAACTGATTTCTCAATGGTGGTGTTCAGTTAGCCATGAGGTCAGGGTTGAGATGGTGTGATGTTTTGAGAGAAATGGTGTGGATCTATTGTATTACACCCCACTCAGTCACAAAAGTGTACCCTTTCGTCTTATTAAAGGAACGCCAACCGGGTACGAAATTGTGTCCGGGATGGATTGGGTTGGCTTGCAGTGTGAATGTCAATAGGGAGGAAGTGTTGAGGTTGGTGCAAGAGGCTCAAACAGCATAACTTAAATTGAACTCGAATTTGAACAAAATGGCGGGGATGTTATCATACTTTCAGGGAGCCACTACCAAGTGAGCTTCAGTATAAAGATGTTCTGAGCTCTTTGAAATCTAGAAATATCTAGACCTTCAACAGTGTAACATAAGCCATAAAAAGGGAGTGTCAGCTTAAGGCTTTTCAAGACAGACAGTTGGCGATGGCACACCTGAGTGGCCTAGAGTCTGATATTGGAAATTAAGAGAACTCCTAGAACTGGGCAGAAAAGACCAGAACTGTGGTAATTGCAAGAGAGGGTAGCCAATTGTGAACATAAAATGATGCGGTAACAAAGTGAACAACACAACTTCTGAAGTGGAAAGGTTCAGTTTGAGTGAGTGTTAGGACATCTATTTGGACTTGGGAACATTCTGACATGCCATAAAAGTCACTTGGTGGTGCTGTTTTCCCTCCTCTCCTGCCTCCCACACCCAAATCCAGCCTCTAGGCACTCCCACCCCCGCTCATTGCCTGAAAAGGGCTACCCTGCCCGGGCAGCACGGTCGGCTTGGCTTCCTGTTCAAGCCATGGAAATGGCAGAGGGGCTCCGAGCGGAGCCCCGCCTTCCATTCCCATGGCAATCCTGACTCTCCCGAGCCACTGCTGCGAACGAAGTAGCGCGGGCAGGTTATTTTTTTTCTCAATTGCTATTAGCACCTCCAGGGTTTTGCCTATGCAGGCTTCACCAGTTATTATTGCTTAACTAATGCCCAGGTCACAATTCATAACCATTTAAGATTCATCACAGAATGACACGTGTCAGGATGTCATTTGTAAACAATCAAAAAATCCAGCTTTCTGCTTTTTACACTGAATTGCACCAGGCTTAGCCATGCACATACTCCACTGTGTGCACAGCACCGCACCTGCCTCACAGCAACCTCTGCACTTCAATAGGAGAAGTGCTGTCGACCACTAGCATGCTTTAATTTCCAGCATGTGTCATGAGTAGTGCTTTCAATGCTACTGTGCTTGCACTACTCAGAAGGAAGAAGTTGCTACGAAGAAGCAAGTACCTGCATCTTTTATTTGCACCATAGTGCAAAAACAATATTGATATGCGGATGGCCGTTGCTGAATGGATGCAGGATGCAACTGCTACTCCTATCAAACGCAAACCAGAAACACTTGTGTATTCTGTAAACCTGACGCTACAACATCAATGTTGCATGAAGCTGTATTTTTTAATCATACTAACCATTATATCAAATACCAGGATGGGCAGCATATATTTTATACCTTTGAAGGAAGTAGGATGGTCATAAATATCCATTGTACACTTTTCTCTTTTCCTTGGGGTGTTAAACAAGAATTCGCCTCGGCCATAAATTGGGGAAGGGTCATTATTCCAAGGGGATAAGACCTCTCCCCAGGCTAATAAGGCTATTAGCACATAGTACTAATAGCAATAACGATATTAGACTTGTTGTGGTCCAAGAAAAACGTACGAACTTAGAACACACGTTAGTAAATTAAAATTGGTTTCATTTTGTAAAATATAAATAACTAGATTGACTTTGACGTAAGCATTTCAATTGTGAACTTGGTTGAACTGGGACATTTTTAGCACGAGCTTGCTTTAGGTGTAATGTTAAAGTGTACTTTTTTGTCAAAAAAGTGCACGCTTTTTTCATGTTTCTGCTTTCTCTTTATTGTGTTAAATTAGGCTTATGTGTCTTGTTGAAAGAAATGTTGCTGGAAATTGCATTGCTGTTTCTTGAATGCAGAGAAATGCTTTCTATTGTTCACTAACTGCTTCTGAAGTCAAAATAGCTGACGTGCAGTCAATACCAGCGGTTATTGACTGCATTCCGAACATTCTGATTTGCTGAGTGGAGGTCAATAATGACTTCCATGTGTTAATTGTTTAAACTGTTTAGTTACAAATGGAGACGTTCCTTGGTTGTATGTTTAGCAACCAATTATCCTAGATGAACCATCTAGGATTATTAAGTAATATACCTTGACAAGTTTGTTTAAAATATACTTCAATGTCATGTTTCATTTCAATAATTCGTTTTTCCCCTGCTATGTTCTATTGGGGGTTCCCACCTTCTTTTCTACATCCACCATTTCCTTTCTTTTCCTTCTTTTTCCTGTGCTTCCCTTTCTCTTTTTACACAGACCTCGCCCAACCCTTTCCTTTTTATTTTCTCTGTTTTCTCCCCTAACCCTAAACATAAACCTCCCCTCCCATTCTTGCGTTTTTGTTTAAAATGTGCCTTTCATATTTGTCAAAATGCTATTTATCAACATTAAAGGATATTACTTGATTAACCTTGTGTGCCGCCAAAGCGGCTATGGCAGTCGTTCAAGGCCCGAAGAAAGCGAGGGGCTTTAATTAGGTATCTGGGTCCTTTCAGTGCGGGCACAGCCTGCTATGGAGAGCTATAAAGCTATTAGCCCCTGGGTAAGACGCCTAGTTGTTTTTTTCTTGCAAAATGAGAAAGCACTGTGAGCACTAAAGGGAATGTGCCCAGAGAACACACAGATTTCCAATTTTAAAAGATTTCCCAAGCAATGATGGCCGCTATTGATATGAGGAACAGAGAAACAGAGTACGTTTTGAAATTAAAAAGTCCTCTTTCCATTTTCATGGTAAACATTCTGAGGAAGAAGCTGGCCCGGAGAAAGCAACCAAAGGAAGCTGCTAGTTACAAACAACAAAACAAAAGGGGAGCTTTGCGGTGACCATCAGTTGACTAAAAAATGCAGCCCAATGCCAGTAGTTTATGTACACATACTGAACAATGTGATTGGCTAATATGAACCTCGCAAATGCTAAGTACTCATATGTGATTGGCTAATATGAACCTCCCAAGCGCTAAGTACTCCTACTGGCATTAAAATCATGAAGAGTAAAAGACCACTGCTCCATGAAAATGTTGCCAAAAGAGGCGTCTGAGCTTTTACTGTATCATGACAGAAATCCAAGCTGCTGAGATCGGTCAATCATTAGAAATTCCAGGAAAATGAATTCATTCAAAAATGGAATCTGCATAGAGGCGAAGATCCTACTGTGCTTACGCTGCTTGCATTTTTTAATTATCCCTCTAATGCTTGGATTTGTAATCATTCTTTCTTATCAGATATTTACTGTGTTCATGTGTTCTACAAAATGGCTGCCAAGAGTAGACATTGTGAGCAGGGCTGCGGCTCTTTATGACATTGTGTGTCTTGCAGTGGCTAACTAAGTACTAACTGTCTGCTTTTATGTTAAGGAAATAACCAACAGGAGTTCTATAATGCTTACGGAGTTGGTCGTTTGCAGCATCATGTTTTCTGTTCATAACATCACATTCTAACCAAGCATCCTCCCTGAAGCAGGTATACAAAGGTCCTTCTCAAACGTGTTCATCCATTCTGATTTGTGGCTCACCTGATGATGTAACTGTGCCTAATGTGTGACTAATTGTGGATCTCTTTGAGTAAATGTGTGGGATGTATTTAACATGTGTAAGTAAACACCTGAGTGTCAGGTAAGAATGGTGTTATGCTGGAGCTGATAACACACCCTGCTCCTTCCTCTCACCTGCCTGCTCGTCTTTGTGTCCTCTCTCGCCTCTCTGTTGGTTGTGCTACTTCTCACCCCTCCCTTTCCTGCTCTGCTCTACTCATATGTCCCCACTCCTCTCTCGATTCTTCTCACCTTCCGTCCCACTCTCCTGTCCTGCATGTTCACTCCAACTCTCCTAGCGCCTTTACTCTCCCGCTTTCCCTCCCCACATCACTGCTCTCCATCCTCCTCATGCTACTACTCTGACCACTCCTTACGCTACTACTCTCACACCTCATTCCCCTATGACTTTCATCCCTCGTCAAGCTACTACTCTTACCTGTCCTCACTCTGCTACTCTCAGCCCCTCCTAACCGACACACTCTCACTACTCTCACCTCCTCATGCCCCTTCTCCTTGCACCACCGCCCCACACCCCTATCTACTAACCTTACTCTCTAACAGCACCCGCTCACTCTACATACTACTCTCACTCCCCGACTTCTGTCCCCCACTCTTCCCTCATTGCTACCCTCCCTGTCACAAACACTCGCTCACTCACTGCTTCACTCTCGCAAACCAGTATCACTCTCTCTCACTACCAATACCTCACCTGCACTCTTACAAATCTGCCAGAAACTCCTCAGCACTCTGCTTGGCCGGCCGTCCTTCCTCTGGTCTCTCGCTCGACCTTCACTCCTCCTGACCTCCCCACTACAACACACACACTGTACCTTTCACTTGCTTCCCTCATATACAGTGTGCTTTCTGCTTGTAACCTCCTCTCCCTCCCATTGTGCATCTGACTGTGGGCCATTCTGTGCCTGCCATTCCTCCAGATGCTGGTTTACTCGCGAGAAAGGCTTTAAAGGCTCTAAGCCCCTCCCACTTTTCCAGCACCGTTTTTTTGTAACAGTCTCAGAAGGCTTCTCTGCTGTTTCTCAGAGTTCATGTTTTGAACGGCTTACTTTTTAAAGTTTTCATTTTGACTGCGCACTTTTGTTCGACCAGAATTCAACCGGTTTTAATTTTATTATGGGGGATCCGCCATTACCTCCCCAATATGACCTACGCCCTCACTATAGTATAACTATTCAAAAACTGTTTAATTCTGGTCAAACAAAGGTGCATGCCGAAAATAAAAAACAAGGTGTACTGTGCCTCAGGCATGCAGAGGGCCTGAAAGTTCCCCTTTCTTTCTCTGAGGTGCGTTGTTTGTATTTCTGAAGCTCTGGGCGATGTCTATGCATGATGGCTGCTCCAAGTTTATCTAGGTGGCCATACCTCAGGTTTCTCGCTCATTCGTCTCCAGTGCAGGTTTTCTTTGTTGCTCACAGGAGCATTCTGGGAGTTGATGCTCTGCAAGACGAGAACCAAAACACTGGCCAGAAATAACACTGGAAGGGATTGGGTGACAGAAAGTGGTACTGGTAATCACATGTATGACACCAATAAGGGGTAAAGGGTTCCCGCCTGCCTTGATAGATTCAATTTCCTAACCCTTTTACATACCTCCACCCCTTCTTCTAAGCACCCCCGCCGCCCTCCCCCTGGACTCTCTAGCTGGCTTAGGGTGTTTTGTAGTTTGTGGTCTTCTCCTCCTTCCAACTCCGTAGCATTGTCAGACATTGGTCGAGTAGGGGGACATCTGTACCTAGAAGCACCACCACATCTGGTCACCAGGGCACCAATATCACACAGGAACAATAACCAAGACAACGCTCATGGCACGCATAGCGGGGGGGGGGGGGTTAGGGAATGCCCTCCCCCCTCCTGACAGGGTCAGGGTCATGTCCCTGACCCTGTCACAATAACCACACCCCTTTTGCAGAACAGTTTTGGGAATCTCAAGTTGAGAGTAGCATTAGCACAATCTTTTCGAATGGCCTCGTTACTGGGCAACAGGCATCCTGCAAATCCCATTAGGAATACCTGGACACAGTTGTCTGGAAGAATGCTGATGAAAACACTTTTCTCAAATTTAAATAACAATGTGTAAACAAGTCGTCCATACTGTAATGTCTCCACCGCGGTCCTTTTCCCTAAAAAGATGATAATGCTACCTGTATTGGTAAATACCAAATACTGCCAGAGGTAAACTGCATCCAATTACAGACGGTAAAATGACCAGTTGACTCCAAAATCCACACTGCTGATTTACCGGCACTGCTAAGGATACCACCAGCATAATCCATCACAGTAAAAATCAGACGTCTTAAAACAGAGGTAATGACTTCCCAAAATAATATCAGCTCTGCACTGGTTATAAATTATTATCCCTATGCAATTGCTGAAATGGGATGCGAAACACTCAAGTAATTAAGCAGGTGTGCTTTTCCACTATAGAGATACCCCTAACCCAGAAATGATCACTTCTTATGAACGGCAGTACTCTCTAATGTCAATGGTACATACTTCCACAGATGGTTGTCCTTGTGCTGTGAAAAATTGCTGACAGTGGTGTTTTTACCTCCTGCGATACTTATTTGCATGTTATTAACCTCTGCCAGCAAAGCCACCCCTGCTGTTATACGAATACTATTTACCGATAACATTTACTTCTTGGTGGAGCGGGAGTCTCACAAGAACGTAGTTTGTCCCTGATTGCATTTCTTACAGAGTGTGTTAATTATCCTACAAGGAGTTGGGAAACATTACAGAGTTAGAGAAATTACCAGAGTCCGCAAATACTGTGTGAAACAAAGCACATGGCCAGCATTTGCTTTTGTTCACATGGGCATTCGTGCATGCGTTGATGCACGTTTCCTCAAGGGTGCTGTGATTTGATTAGCTGAGCTGTGCTGTACATCATTCATGAAGGTATGTTGGCAGAATATGTTTAGACCTTCCTAGTGCAGCTGGACCAGGACCATCAGACAGTCCACACCAGTGTAGGTTGGATTTAACATATGTATTTCCTGTTTAAATCGAGTGTTAAACGAGAATCTGCAGAGGAGGGGGCTTGGGGGGTGCCATCATGTTGCCATGCTCACTGTCACGCTTGCATTGTCTGGGATTCATGACCTCTTCCTTCCGGTTTGCCTGCGCCGTGACGCGGGGGTTCAAACCTTGGTAAAGGGCCGCATGTAGCGAGAGGTCGCTGGGTTCATGTATGTCGAATGTTCCCTGCTGTAAAAAGGCAGACAACCATCAGTGATGTGGCTGCCCTGTCACTTCAATGGTATCCAGGCTAGTACTGGACATTGTGGCCCCACAGTGCTGGCCTAACATGCTAGTGTGGTGGGCTAGTTTTTTGGACGAAAATGTAACTCTGACCAATGTTACTGAACACATGTGCATTAAAATGCATTCAAAAGCAGTATTTGCAAAACATTTGACCAAGCACTCAAAACAGCCTCTTATGAAAAGTAACAAACTGACATTTACCTTTACAGGGCATTTATGATTGGGTGCCACTTTCGTCTGGGTGACCCACACTATTGTATGTCCCAGTCTGACCCTGAAGCTTACAAAATAAATTGGCTACATGCAAATCCCTGTTTGAGCTTAGCTATGGAATCTTGGGCCTCCCTGCAAGAATTGCATGTGCTAAACAATCAACATTTGCAGGGTTTTTGGCAATGTTGTACGATCTGAGCGGTGGTTGTTGGTTAATCTACCTCTGGGTGAATTACTGGCATGTTCTCTGCACCTGCATGTTGATATGTCAAAAGGTGCATGGAAGGACATCATTACTCCTACTCCCTCCAAAGCAGCAATGTTGCTTAACTAGTTCAGTTACTTGGTCTGCATTAAGAACACAATAAATCGCTCAGACATTGCCATGTTTCTCAGTCCTTTGGCTGCAAGTGGCAACCCCGTATTTCATTCTGTTGCTTTGCCGCAGCCCGCTGTTACAAGTAGGGTCATGCTTCTAATGTGGTGCCATCCAGAGGCGTCGCTAGCGGAATGCTGGGGGGAAAGCCGCTATAGCCCTGGGTCTTTTGGTTGTATCCCTGGATAGAAGCTCGGGGACTACAAGCAAAAGGCTAGCTAGCCCCCAGCCCCGACAGTCGCAACATTAACGCAGCCCCAGATCTTTTCCAGACCTAGCAACACCCCATGTGCCATCAAACCTCATCAGAAATGGATACCAACAGTGGTATCTTAGGACAATAGGAGTATTTGATTCTGTTGCATGTTCATACCAATGATGCTGGAAGACCTAAAGCAATTGTAGAAGGTGCACTCTCTTAGAAGTTCTAACAGATGAAATAATCATCCCTGCCCACTAGATGATAGGACGACTATGTAGTCTTTACTATAGTTTTAGCAAGAGTGTGCATTTTGATATTCATAGAAATTAATCTTTGCAAATTTATGAGGGTCTAAGTTTTAGTCTCAAACATATGGTGAGCATCTCCATGTGCAGGGGAGGACTGGGAACCAAAAGAGGCCCTGGAAATAATGTTCAGAGTGGCCCCACAGTGCAACATTTTCAGCAAGCCCATCCTTTTTCCTATGAGAAAATGTGGCAATACAATAGGTTACCACACAAAAAAGGCCCAGGGTCCGGAGACCTACTGGGAAATATCCAGAGTTTCCCATAGGCCAGTCCACCCCTGACCATGTGGACCCGACGTGAACGGACACACTTATGCACCACGTGCACATTGGAAATGTTCACAAGTGTGGGGTAAAAATGGCAGAATAGATTGTGTCGAAATCACTATTTTCTCTGTTTGGGGGGCGGGGATATAAGCAGCAATCACAGGGAAGTTATTTTTATTTGTGCCCCGATCGCAACATTTATTCCGCCACTGGAGTCTTCCCCTTACCACCTAAAGCACTCCCTTGTGCAGCTTCTTCTTAAGAAACCCTCTGCCGACCCTTCCTGCCCAGCTAACTATCATCCAATCTCCATCACTCCCTTACTGGGCAAACTCCTGGAAAAGCTGGCAATCTCTCAGCTTAACATTCACGCTGAATCTGTTGGTTCTCTCCATGACCATCAGTCTGGCTTCAGAACTGCCAGAAGCACGGAAACTGCTCTCCTGAACATCCGTGAAGACCTGCTCTCCAACCTTGACTCCAACACCCCGTGTCCTCATCTTACTTGATCTCTCTTCTGCCTTTGACACGGTCAACCATGCCATCCTGCTGAACCGTCTCCGTGATAACCTGGGTATCACTGATCAGGCCCTGGCTTGGCTGACCACCTTCGTCGCCGATCGACCCTCCCAGATCCAACTTGGCTCCTTCCTCTCCTCTATCTCTATCTCTACCTGTGGTGTTCCCCAAGGGTCTAACCTCTCTCCCTTGCTGTTCAACCAATACCTGGCACTTCTTGCCCACCGCATTGCCGTTCTCTGCCCCAACTTTCAGTGCTATGCGGATGACACCCAACTCATTTTCAGGCTCCCTTCCGCCACTTCTTATCCTTCTCTCACCTCTGACTGTCTGTCTGCTATCCAGGAGTGGTGTGCTGCCAATGATCTCTGCCTTAATGCCAGTAAGACCAAGATTCTCCTCATCGGCACACCTGCTCCCTCCTTTCCTGTTTACTCTCTGGCCAGCGTCCCTTGGCCCTCTTCTTGCACCCACCTATGAGGCTAAAAACCTCGGGGTCATCTTCGACTCCACACTTTCCTTCTCTCCTCACATCTCTGACATCTCCAAGAAGTCACACTGCAAGCTCCACCTCCTCAGAGGTATTCTTCCTTTGCTCTCCTTCCCCCAGAAGCTCACTGTCTCCAGAGCTCTGGTTCTCTCTAGGCTGGACTACTGCAACAGCCTCTTTCTAAATCTGCTTGCTTCTACTCTTAGCGCACTGCAACTCACCCAGAAGAGGACTGCAAGACTTGTCCTTGGCCTC
Source organism: Ambystoma mexicanum (assembly GCF_040938575.1). NCBI lineage: Eukaryota > Metazoa > Chordata > Amphibia > Caudata > Ambystomatidae > Ambystoma > Ambystoma mexicanum. Next base: position 1,006,407,763 of record NC_090927.1, read on the forward strand.
AAGCCCAGGGATCGTATCTCTCCAGGATTAAAATTTCTGCACTGGCTCCCAGTGGCAGCGAGGATTAAGTTCAAAACCCTCTGCATTGTCCAAAACGCCTTCTGGGGCCTGGGACCTCCATACCTTCAACTCTCTCTTCCTAAATATCTTCCCTCTTGAGCTCTTCGCTCATCCACCTCCAACTCCCTCAGCGTCAGTCACTTCTCCAAGCAGCGAGTTGGTGCTAGGTCTCTCTCTTCTGCTGGGGCCTCCCTCTGGAACAGCCTCCGGGCCCCTCTGAAACTTGAGGAGAACCATCTCCGGTTCCGGAAGCACCTCAAGACCTTCCTCTTTGCTACTGCTTTCTCTCCTCCTCTCCCCTGCTGATCTCCTGACTAAATCTGAAACTGCACTGGTTACCTGGCTACCCTCTGATCTCGGTCCCAGGTCCCCTCCCCGCCAGTTGCACACCTGCACTGCCCCCCTGGCATCCCTTGCACATGGGGATTGTTCTGTATCCATACAGCCCCGACTAGCAATTGACACCTGATGGCTGCACCTACCCTTGCACTTGCCACCTGCTGGCCACACTTTAATTTATTTATTTATTGCCTTTATTTATCTTACTGTTATCCTGTGTACTGCACTGCACCCTCCCCTTCCCCCTGCACTTCTCTCCTTCCCCCCTCCCCTGCAGTTGCGCGATCTCAATGTCACTTGGCCTAGTAGGATCGTTGTCTGTCTTCCCTCTGTTTCCCCTCCCAGGCCTCGTCGTGCCTTGAAACACTTGTGTATAGGCACGTTACAAATGCCATATCATATCATATCAAAAAACATAATAACATTATTTGTGCCTTAAGAACAAATGAACAATTGGAAGTCATTTTGACTATTGCAGAATTTGAAGTGAAAGTGCTGCTTAGCTTCTCTGGACACTGTTGGAGGTTAGTTGGCTCCAAAGCACACACATTCTTTCCAGATATTAAAAAGAGGTATAGAATAAATTATGATTTTTCACATAGATTGAACCAGTGAGTAAATCGGGGTTAAAGGTCAGATGGCATGGCGCCAGTTCTTTTAAACTATTAGACATTATTTCAACATTGTTAATATGATCACATTGTTCATTACTAAAGTACAGAAAGATGGAAAGAGAACGAAATGAAAAAGCAGCTCAAAGAATTTCACCTTTGGCACTTTCCAAACGTAAAATGGATGCATGTAAAAAAAATACCAACGTGTACAATGAAGAGCGAGGGTAAATTAGCTGTAAAAGTTGTATTGCTCCTTCAAATGTATAACAGTCAGAAATCAGCAAACGCCCATCCAGTATGTATGCTTCACTTGCTTTGGCTAAATGTAGTCGCTGATTTCCCTTTGCAGATTTGCAAACAAATAAGAAAAACATATGTTACAACTGAATCCAGGCAAAATAGATCGTAACAATCAATTTGCAATTTTTTGTCCAGTGTGAAATGTTCAGAGAAAATGGCAATTTTCAAACATGCAAACAACAGTATCCAACGTGTTTATTATGCCTTTTCAATGTGTTCATTCATAAACATTTCAAATGTAAATTCCAACACTCAATTCTAAAGTAAAGGTAAAACGCAAAAAAAGACTACTGTCATTAAATGCGCTGTCAGTGCACTAGTCAAGTGTAGGTTATTTTTTTAAAGTTTGCCCAACATTACAGCCTCAATCAACTCTAGTAAAAACGATATCCTTTGAGAACATGTTACAGAGATTGTCCTATTTAAGCCATTAGCCTTTGGTAGTTATCCCGGTTGCATGTGAAGAGAATTCTTTTGGAGCAAGGTTTCGAAAGAGGTAGAATCTACACAGATTTCCTCTGGCTTCCAAATGCAGTGTTTCAGTGGCTTAGAAAGAACTATTAATATTTTAAAGGTTTGAATTTAAACCAATAAAATAAAAAAATAAAGAATTTTAAAAAAGAAAGAACTATTACTTGCATGTAACAGCAAGCCCTTATTTTGGGTACCCGGTTGGAGTATCCTCCCCCTTTCATCAAGAGAAGATCCCGGAATGCTTACTTTTGGGAACTATTGTTGACCTATGGCGACTAGTTGGGCTTCAACTGCTTGTTCGGCCGAGTGTAAAAATGAAGTAGACCATCTGGTCCCCCACTGCCTATATGTTGGCTTCTTTACTAATAACATAATGCACAAGACCTAATTCTTATGAGGCGAGCAAGGAAGGGTCAGACGCGCCTTTGCAACGGATATATATATTTAGAGGCACCAATTGTATTGCTAAGTAAATACTTCAAGGTTGGATCTTCTAAAGTCATTTGGCATTAATCTGCAATACACAACTGTGAAAAAAAACGAGGAGAGACTGGCTGAGGATTTGTCATTTGCCTGAATTGGAGATTGAACACACATCAGTGAAATTGGGTATCTGTTTTGGAATGGCAATCTGGTTGCAAAAAGCATGTACTAACCTCCAGTAGGTTTCACATTTCACCAATGAAGGCATGGCCCAAGACTTCCCCTTGATGAATACATTATTTTGTACCTGTCCCTATTTATATATTATCATGTTTGATTTTTATTTTTTTATTTTATTGTTCATTTATAACGCGCTTAATACCTGCGAGTGGTTTTTAAGCAAGGGATTGTGATTCGAAACTGTGTTGTGCTGTGTTATCTTGCTTCAAAGACAAACGTGTTGCCCCTGAGCTATCCTTCCTCCCCACTAAGAAGGGTATTGTGTTTCTCATGCATGAAAGGCTTTAATGAATGGGATTCTTCTTAAATCGCTTATGTCAAAGCGGCTTTCCACATAACAGACCCATGAAACCACAAAGTTTCTTTGGCATGGCAGGACCCTACCAAAAAAACACCTCATCTCTTTGCATCAAAGTGGACAAGATTTGTTTCCTAAGAGCATTCTGTAGTCTTAGTAACACTCAAGAGTGGTAGTGGCTGATTAACATGAACACCGTAAACAGGGTTTATCAGAAAGGTCAACTTTGTAATTTAGATCTCATTTGTCTCAAAGTGGGATACTCTCAACAGTTGATAGGGCACCAACCTCTGTAACTTTTAACAGAGATTAATAATAGCTCCACTTAAAGATCGTTTTTGGTTGACTTATTTAAAGGCACACTACTGCATCGGCTTCAAAGTAGCCCAAATGAACTCAGGAAGACTAAGGGTTAGCTCCCCCACAGAAGCAGAGTGTCGCGTAGGGGGCACTCCCCTGTTGGTCCCCATAGGAAATTATAGACAATGAGGACATTCAGAAAGGAGCCCAATGTGTCCCTTTCTGGCACACAGCAGAGTTGTGACTGCAATTTACATAAGACATGCATTTGCTTGCTCGATATGGTAGTAAAGTATCACTTCAACACTACTGCACAACGCACAGTGGAGCTTGGATGTATACTAAATGTTTGAGAGTCTAACATGTTATGGTTGAGGGTCTTCTTTTCATAATTTGCATGTCCAGGGAGAAGCACCTCTTGTTGTGGCGGAGATGTAAGCCCTGAACACTCAAATACCATGTGGAGGTAGATGTGCATTTTCTGGTTTCATGGCTCATATATAAAGCACTCCAAGTATTGAACAATAACAGGCACAAGGAGGTAAAGTAATTTTCCTTGCTTCACACACTGCTCACATTGTAAAGCGGGGATGGAGAATGAGCATGCACAGGGCCAGCATACGCAACCAGGCCACTTAAGAGAGAATCCCACACAGGAGCTATTTACCCAAACACTGACCCCATTACAAAGACACCCAGCATGCACAGAAGCACCATAAGGCCCTGATCGATGGATTAGTTACCGGTGTGACCTGCAAGGGCCTGACTCCTTACGTTAAACGCTCTCTGCCACTTTTTCTAGCGAGGCAGCAGGTAAGTGTTTCTTTTATGTGGTGGGGCACAGCTGTTTAAAATTGGCTTCTGGTGCCCCATAGCCATTTGTTCCACCTGCCTACCCAGCGTGGCGACCCTCACGGCATCCCCAGCACCCTTTCCTCACTTCCCTTCCCCAGTCCCGCCCCCCTAGCCCATCCCAGGCCCTGATCGGTAGATTAGTTACCGGTGTGAACGGCAAGGGCCTAACTCCTTACGTTAAACGCTCTCTGCCACTTTCTCTAGCGAGGCAGCAGGTAAGTGTTTCTTTTATGTGGTGGGGCACTGCTGTTTAAAATTGGCTTCTGGTGCTCCATAGCCATTTGTTCCACCTGCCTACACAGTGCGGCGACCCTCGTAGCATCCCCGGGACCCTTTCCCCGCTTCCCTCCCCCAGTCCCACCTCCCTATCTCTACCCCAGGCCCTGATTGGTTCCTCCCCCCCTTATCCCAAACCCTACCAGGGCAGCCCCCTGCCCATGCAGCCCCAGTGGCTAAGGGCCCCAAGGCAAAGGGCAGCTCCTACATTGGCGGCTCCAGATTGTGTCTGCAGATGTCAGCAGGGGAAGCCAGTGGCCAGCCATCAACAATCAGCAACTACCAAGGTAGGTGTGGCTTGGGTGTGGAATAGAGCAATCACGGTACTCCGGAAGCCCAGCCACTCTACCTACCCTCTGAACATATCTGGCCAGGCTACTAATGCTAACCGGCCTCACAACTGATGAGATTCGTGACTATTACCGAGCCACTTTAAAACGGTACTGTGAATTATTAGCCTGGGTCGCACATGTTGAGAATTGTTGATATTGCATTGATTCACACCTAGAAAGTGCCACTCTGAGATAGTACTGTGAATTATTAGCCTGCGTCACACTCTTTGCGTATTGTTAGTATTGCATTGATTCACACCTAGAAAGCACCACATTGAGATACTACTGTGAATTATTAGCCTGCGTCACACTCTTTGAGAATTGTTAATATTGCATTGATTCACACCTAGAAAGCACCACATTGAGATACTACTGTGAATTATTAGCCTGCGTCACACTCTTTGAGAACTGTTAATATTGCATTGATTCACACCTAGAAAGCACCACACTGAGATAGTGCTGTGAATTATTGGCCTGGGTTGCACTCCTTGAGAATTGTTAATATTGCATTGATTCACACCTAGAAAGCGCCACTCTGAGATGGTGCTGTGAATTATTGGCCTGGGTCGCACTTCTTGAGAATTGTTAATATTGCATTGATTCACACCTAGAAAGCGCCACATTGAGATAGTGCTGTGAATTATTGGCCTGGGTTGCACTCCTTGAGAATTGTTAATATTGCATTGATTCACACCTAGAAAGCCCCACTCTGAGATGGTGCTGTGAATTATTGGCCTGGGTCGCACTCCTTGAGAATTGTTAATATTGCATTGATTCACACCTAGAAAGCGCCACTCTGAGATGGTGCTGTGAATTATTGGCCTGGGTCACACTCCTTGAGAATTGTTAATATTGCATTGATTCACACCTAGAAAGCGCCACTCTGAGATAGTGTTGTGAATTATTGGCAATGCTGCGGCCAACTCGGCCACTATGTGGGCGAGTGTCCAAGCTGGTGGGAAACACTAAACCCCAGCCATGAAGATTGTGCAGTCATGGGTAAAAGGATATAAGATTTCCGCCTCTAGTAAATCCCGCTTTCGCGTAAGCATTTCTATTTCACTCATGGCACACACAGCTGCACTGGCGCTTTCAGATTCAGGATCGTCAGGCGAACTTGTCGATGAACAATGCCTGCAGAAGCATAGAATTACCAGGATGGTGAACAGGGTCGGCCTTATGGCGCCATAGTCCGTCAATAGCCCCCGCCGCCAGCTCAGGCAAGTCTTTTAAGGGTTCCTCTGAGGTGGCGTAGTGGGAGAAGGGACGGCAGGTGCCCTATTGTTATTAAATGTGCCCACTGCGGCATGGCACATTTAACCCTATTGAGATGATTACCTCCCCGCTCCGATGCGGGAGCGAGGCGGTTTTCATTCGAATAGGGCGCTAATGCATTAGCATGAGCGCTCTATTCCAGTGATTAGCTCACTGCTCAGGAGCAGAGTTAAAAAAAGAAATTGGCGCCCTCGACCGCATTGACATGTGGAGGTGGGGGGGCACCACATTTTTCTTACATCGCCCGAGCCGCTGCCGCCGCTACGGCCAGCACTGATGCTGAAACAACCACCGGAAGTATTCAGGTGGTTGATGGATCCCTGTTAACCTCCAATGACATCCAATTGTTAACGGTCACACAGAGCTGGCACGCTGAGACAAGGACATTTGATGTCACAGGCTCACCAGCTGTCTCCACCGTCCTTGGTACTTCCTGGTTGTAAACTCATAATCCAAAAGTATGTAGAACATAGAGTTAAGTAGAAATGCAGGATCAATGCTCTACAGTCCTGCTCTCAACCATTGATCCGTCTCACCATGCATGCTTCCAATAAGATGAAGGTCCTATAAATTTTTCCCCCTCAATATCAAGATTTTGCAGATGTCTTTTTTTTTAAAGCAACTCATTTGCCTTCATACCGCATTTATGAATGCCTCATTGACCTTACTTGAAGACCTAGAACTGCGTAAATACTTAAAAGAAAACCGCAAAAAGGTTTGTTTAGGACACTGAGTCTCGGGAGGATAGCTCGGGGGCAACAGTCTCGGGAGGATAGCTCAGGGGCAACCGTCTCGGGAGGATAGCTCAGGGGCAACGTGCTCGCCTTGGAAGCAAGACGACACGGAGCAACGCAGGCCCGATCCGTGGGTCCATGCTTAGAAACCTCTGGGTATTAAGCGTGTTATAAATAACCAATTATATTTTTTTTAAATCAGCAGGGCCCAACCTCTTTGTACCCAAAGTGGAATCACTGAGGGGCGGGCGGTAATTGAGACCGTTTGCATACTAATAGGTTCCAGCACAACCAATCCCCCCTAACATTAATATCCATAGTGATCTCATAATGCCATCTCACACAACAGCACAATTATTTCAGATTGTTTGTGGCTCAGTTAGAATGGGTTGCTGCGTGTACGCGCAGTCCATGTGTCGCTAGATCTTGTTCTTCTGTTGCAATATCAGTCCCCGAGCATGCCGCCTTGCTGAAGAGAAACGTATACCCAGCCTCCTCCTACTTTAGAGAAATCTGCAACACGTGTGTTTACTGTGGCCGTTCACGTTTTTAGCACTTTCACCCATATTCTAACTCACCCTCAATGGTGCCTTAGGTTGCCATTCGCACGCAGGCCTTTATTGTCGGTTTCGTGCCCCTCAGGGTTCTGTGGCCTGGCATCACCATCACTGGGCATCAGCCTATTGGCCCATACGCCATGCAACCTTTGCTTTCAGCAGTGGCACTCATGTTGCTTTACTAACATGTCCTATTCATTCAATGACTTAGCCTGGGGTATGTGGTAAGCTCTTCTCTGCTGCATTGATGTTGACGAGAGTAATTCTGGCACTATTGCATTTATAATGCTTCGCAGCCCCTCTCCTTGGCCACCATTTCCATGGTTACATCTGATCTCATTGCAAAGGTTTTCAAAGCCCATATCATCCCTCTAGATATTCTTCAACACTTGCTCTTTCTAACATCTCTAAAATCTCATTACTGCACTCAGCTACCACTGACGGCAGGATTCTCAACCCGGGCCAAGACCAAAATCATTTACTTTCCACCAGCAACCACTGCCAGAACAATGATGGCACTCTTCTCGCCCGCGTCCCTACCCCCCTCGACTCAAGGCTCAAGTTCCCTTGCACCCGGCTTCTACTGCGAAGTGCCCTTGATAACTTCTTTTACCCCTTCCACTATCTACTCGACATCCCTAGAAGGCCGCCCGCCTCAATAGCCATGCAGCCAAAACAAGCGCTCTCTAAAAGACATCACTGCTCATCAGTATTCTTCCCATACTCATACCCCACACGAAAAACCGCCCTAGCTCCTGCATGCTTTACAGCACTTTAAGCTCCAATGCCTGCTGAAAAGTGTTATTTATTTCATTTAATTAGACATTTATATGGTGCCTACACAGGTGTTTCGAGGCACCACAAGACAAAAAAGCGGGGGAACATGGGAAAACATAAGAATACAACAACATTGAAACGGTTATATTGGTCTCCTGACAATCCTACCGTGCAAGTGCATGAACGAGGTGGAAGTGCAAGGGGGTGGGGAGTAGAGGGAGAAGTGCCAAGTGGGGTGCCCCGGTAGGTAGGGGGCGGGTAAGGGCTGGTTGGGCCAAGGCGGCAAGTGCCATGGGAAAGAGGGGGAAAAGGAATGGAGGAGTGCAGTGGACAGGAGGACCACGTTGGGGTATTCCGAGAAAGGGAGCCCAAGGGCAAGGGCTGGCAGAGAACCCTGGGGGGATGTTGTGAGGGGTGGTCTGCCCCTTGTTGACTCGAAGGGAACAGGCCCCAGTCCAGTGGCAGATTGAGAGTTCAGCACGGGAGGGGGAGAGGGAAGGAAGAGGAGAAAAGGAAGGTCTTGAGAAGTTTCTGGAATTTAAAGAGGATCCGGTTCAAGTTTGCGGGGGAGCGGGGCTGTTCCAGAGGGAAACACCAGCTGAGGAGAGGGATCTACCTCTGACTCTCTAATAAGATGCAAGAGGCATCTCCATCATAGATCCATGTGCAAATTGACGACCCTAGAGCTCATACCCATCCACGCCATCTAGAACAATCCTGCTCCCTCTATACACATCACCCACTCACTCACAAAATCTTCCCCACCTCTCTGACGCTAAAGCCCCATGCGTCCTTTTTGATTTCTGATAATTTTCCCTCTATGCACCCTTGCACTGCAATGCTCTTGTCTGGACATCAAGAGGCAACCACACTCAATCAAGATCTACATAAGGCACCGCTTTATCATGTTGGAAGAAACCTCAGAAGCGGCCCATCGATGCATATCATGACGCAGATTCCGCAGCGGACAAAATGGACGCAAGATACAAGCTGCCCATTTTGTCATGGCATACTGCCTGACTTCTCTCCCACCACTTCATCCCCTGATTCATGCGCCGCTGCGCAATCACTGTGACGTTATGTGCCTCCATATACTGCTGTGGTTACTCTTTCTCATATAGTAGATACATTCATATTTTCGTTACATCATTTCTGAGTGACACGTTAATTAACTCAAATGTGCAAATGTGAACCCACATCTGCAATGCAAGTGGTCACGTTCTTAGCCAATCCAGATCTCTGTTTTGTTCAGCTGCACACGCCTCTCTTTGCCTTGCTTTTCACATGCTCTTCTTTGTGGACATTTCGACAGGTCACTCTCCATACCTGAGGACTTCAACCAAGATGAAACCCATAGAAGAGGGCTCTGAGGATGACGTCTTTGAACCCACGTGCTGAGGTGCACCGCAAAGTCGATGGATGAACTGAGCCTCCATGGACTGTATTCAGGGGTGGGATAAGGGGGATTTACCTCAGTAGAGTGATTAACGCTATTACTTCTACTTTATTATAATGTTCAAAGAGTCCCGATGCACTGCACAGATGCCCTTGGTTCTTGTTTGATCCAAACTGCCCTTGTACACTTTTTTTCACACATGTAAAAATTATAGAAGTTATGGCACTGGAATGATAATTGAAATCCTATAATGATACTTTTCATGTCTCATTTTGAGAAAGAAATAGCTAGAAGCGGAGCAGTCGCACATTAATTTATTTAACATGCTCACAGTAAATGTTATTAAAATCCCAAGCCAGGAGCACCTGAGAAGTCCCAGAATTGGTGTTATCCCCTGCATATATGTTTTGCACTTTGAAGTTTTTCTTTCACAATAAAGACTAATGTTCTACAGTACGCAGGTGACTTAGAGTGCGCTGGATCCCTTCCCACACGCTTCCAAATAAACCCACACAGGTGAATGTGTGCGTCTCACGAACGTGCATCATTGCTGGGGCGCAAACCATAACGCAAAAGGGAGTGCTCAAACAAATGAAGAGCTCAATTCGTTCCGTTTCTATGCATTTTGCCGAGGGTCACATTGCCGGGTCGTGAAGCAAGCGCTGCAAGATTACTCCTTCATTGGGACATTTTGCTCACAATTTCCCATTACAACAATGACATCTTTTTTCTACAGCGCTTAGAGGTCGGAGGAACCCGCCCAATGTGATGGATACCGGTTGAGGAAGGGAAAGCTGAGGTTCTAGGGCACCATGTCCTATCTCCCCCTTGCTGCTCCCGGGATTGACAGAGTTGCCTGATTCATCCAAGTGTGATGCACAACACATCGTGTGCCTCCTCCCTGTCTACAAGCAGCACACCCCAAACTATGATGAGCGCAAATGTATGGCATGGAATGATAATTATTAGCTTTCAAGCGATTGGTGTGCTCCATGTGTTGTTGGAGTTATAACATTGCACCTGTCGCCAAACATTTTCGAGATCCAAGTGAGGCTAGCCATCTGTGATGGCTGGGCAGGCTGAAAAACGATGGTCTTCGGGGGTTGCCCAGAGCTATGCCCGTGGTTATGATTAATTCAAAACCTTTCAGCCATCACATTTTGGGTTTGCCTAATGTGCATTAGTTGGCAGTGTGATGGGAAGTGTAACAATAGAATTGTTTGGGTGGGGAATGAAGGATATGTTGTTTCTGTTTTTTTTCGACGGGTGCCAGAGAGGAAATCCATACAGTCTTCAGTGTGAACGTCTAGGAAGGTTTTGTCCCAACCAAAGAGTTTTTTTTTTTACTTATGCACAATGAGCACAAATAAGAACTGGTTTGAATAAAGGTTGACTGGTCTGATGGGGTGTGGGGTGGGTTGAGTAGACTTTAGAGACAGCGTCACTGCACTTTGTGTATCTTAGATTAGTAGTGCAAAGCGTAACAGTATTTCAAAGCGAAAGGACCAGATTTCAATTTACAGCAAGTGAATACAGGTTGGCAATAATGCTGTTTGTGTTTGGTGAGGTTGGGTAGTAAGTATGTGGGTCATTGTTCTTCTCCTGGATGCTACCATAACTGCTTCCCTAGGGAGCAGGTTGGTGAGAATGGAGGTATCGTCCTATGTTGTCCGGAGTGGGGATTTCTAACAGGGAATTTGAAAGTTGCCAGGGGATAAGACTCAGAGTGATCTGAGGCGATGTGTGAATCGGTGGTTTGAGCAACAGTGGGGTGGGACAAGGTTGGTCATTGAAGGACAAGGAAGTGTGTCAAGCGACTCAAGATTGAGGTATCTGTATATACTAGACCTCACAGTAGGGAAGAGTAAGAATAGGGGGCCGACAAAAGAAGCACACATTTATCGGGGGAGGAGGTGGGCAATCCAGGCTTGAGGAAGACCATTTTCTTCTGAATTTCCTGAGGGCAAAAAGTAGCGCCCCAGTGGCGGACCCCTGAAAGAAAGAAGGAGCAAAGTTAATATCAGAGCGCGTTCTACAGAGGAAAGTGAAGCGAAGAAGAAGGGGAGGAAAGAAGACTGGCCGGTCATTTTCCAGTAACTGACAGGAGGCTAAGAGACTTGATTCCGGACCAAGATTTTGGTTCATGTTTATTACCAGAAAAGCAAAGTGTCTAATGTCAGCAGCCATGTGATTGTTAGTATATATTTTGATTTTTAAGTGTTTGTGTGAAGTAAATTCACATTTTCTATTATCACAGCAGCCTCTTTAACACAGAAACCTCTTTAACAATGTACTGTTTGGGATTCTGAAATTCAGCATTTCATCAGCATTCGCGTTTCCTGAGGGACACAATTATGCAGATTCCTCCAGGTTCAGTTTTTTTCTAGACACATTGATTTGGAAACTTTTAAGATCTTTTGATAAAATGTTTAGTTGCTTGTATGTTAAAGACAATGCATTATTGCAGGCACAACCCATGGTTGTCGTAGGCAGTCATGAGCTGAATCTGCTTTTGGATTTTAGTGGATTGATGTGTTGTTTTATGTATAAAAGGCATTCAGGAACACAATTATATTAGAAAATTGTTCAGAAACGAGGATGGAAAAATAACATCAGACAATAAACAGGCACAAAATGGCCATGCATGACCGAGTACAATAAGTGAACACTTACGAGAAGAGCAAAATGGCAGACTGAAGAGGCAGCGTGACGAGAAAGTGGTGCAACATTTCAGAACTTGAGAGGCTTAAGCCTAAAGACGGGAAAACAAGAGAAAGACCAATTGTTATTGGAATTGTTTATTTGTAGAGTGCTTATACACAAGTGAAGTGCTTAAAAAGTGATTCAAGGCGAGAGGGGAACAAGGGAATAAAGTAGTCATTCTTAGGCCTTGAAGTTTCGGAATGATCTAACAAGACTAGCATACTAGGCCTGGCGGCATTTCAACTAGTGCAGGCGCATGACAAGAAGGAGGGAGGGAGGGGGTGTGTCGGGGGGAGGGAAAGGAACATACAGACACAAAATCTACCGTATTAGGTCTGACGCCAATTCAGATTATTGATTGACTGGTCATTTTTGATGCACCAAGCACAGGTGTTACAGGCGCAACCAGATTATGTAGGGGAGACAAAGGCAGGACAGGACACTCAGACTTAAAAGGCGTGGTACCTTCAGGTCATGCAAGTGCGCAGAAAGCAAGTGCAAGGGAGGGAGAAGGCAGATCAAATGCACCCAGTCCAGCAGGACCTTGGGTTAATTTCAGAGAACGTATAACGAAAGTACAGTAGTGCTGAGCACAGTGCATAGGCCTGAAGGCAAGTGCAAAGACTGGCGGGGGAGCCTGGGACCTGTGTGGCTCTGGAGGAACACCAGGCGACCAGTCAGCAAAACTGAAGCAGAGTTAGGAAAGACAGGAGGAAAAGAAACTTTATCTTTAAGTAAAACACAGTTTAAAATATTTCCCTAGGCATTGAGTACACACATCTAAAACGTAAACCATAAGCTATGAAATAATTTAAAATACATTGACCAAAAATATTTACTAGAGTAAAAGCTGTATAAAAAGCCACATCACATATTGAGTTTGAGCCAGGAGAATAAGGTAACCCCAATGAATTACTCAAATCATATGATAGCTGACGGGTGTTACTGTCTACGAAGCAGGACAGAACCGCTATATTTGGTAGTTCCAAAATCTCTCTTGCAAGGAGAGCCATGCTCGCAGCCTCGCAGTTTTACACCCAAGTTGCACAGCAAGTCTCATCGGCTACATTGTGATTAACTGTTACCAAGATTTTATTTTCAACTATGGCTATACTCATCCGACTCTTCTAAATTACCAGGTTCCTTATCCATGATTTTTAAAAGGACCGCATTTGTTACCTCCAGATAACAGATAAGGTTTCCACATAGCCAAACGGGAATAGCTATGACAAATATGAATTTAAAAATACACCAAGTTGTTATTTTAATTCCCGTAGTGGAATTTTTCAGGGTCTTTGATTGTTGGAGTCACACTCTATGCATATACCCTGCTGTTGCAAAGATAACATGTGGTGCAATTGACTGTCTTAAGACATCATGGCTTCATCTACATGGTGAACCCCCACTTCCTTCAGTACAGGTTTCAGGTAGGAGTGCCTCAATTTCATTGTATTGGGGCAAATCAGCATTTAGTGAGTGATGGTTTTGTTAGCCAACCTGCATGTAGGACACAAACCCGAGCCATTATCAGTCCATGATTTTGTGATAAAATCTGTTTTTTCAAGATCCCCAATCTCATGCGGACAAACATTGATCGTTCATATGGATGATTTATTAAATCAAGGTGGATGTAATTACCAACCGTCATCTGCAAGGATAGAAATTCCAGACCTTGCTTCAGAGACACAGCCTTGCTCTCAAGCTTTTGCCTTACGTTTATTCTTAATGCTTTCTCGAGGCTGGGCAAGTTTACACTGTATCGAACTGTCGGGTGTTCCCATAAACCAATAGCTCTCAATTCAAAAAGGACAGACTTTATGTAAATGACCCATTTGATGCTTTTACCTTTGTTCAGTTATAACAGGTGCTTTATAGCATCTCAGTCTGTTTTCCATAGCCGTTCCCAATGTAGGGCTGGCTTGGATGCAAGCTGGTCACCAAGTGGAGTAATATTAAGCTATAATTATACTAATGAAGAAGGGGTGTATTTGAGAAGAACTCATTTTTTCAAGAATGTATTCTCTATTGTGGCCAATTTTCCTGTATTGGCATAGCCCCAGAGTTGAGAGCCATAAGTAGCTGCCAGTAGAGCCTGTATGAATATATGGCTTGCATCTTGGGAATCATTATCTCATGTTCTCTTCTGAGACATTCAAACCCTCCCTAATTGCTCAGTAACCATGGCTTGGTCTGCTTAGCTATTGTCTGAGCTCTGCACGGATCTGTATTTCTGTAAATTCAGCATTTTGAGTTCTTGTGAATCCTTGAGGCCTTTTTGTTTAATTAGAAGCATGTTGCGGCTGCCATTTTGGAAAAGATGGCTGCCCAATACTGTTGTGTTTCTATGTTAGTGAGCTATATTTGTGTGTCATTCATGTTGCATTCAGCCTATATATTGCTTATCTTCGTGTTCTTCATGTTTTATGGATGCCATGTTAATATTCTTCATCCATAAATGCATCTATTACCCAGTTTTCCTTTTCTTCATGTTGAGTGCCCATTTGCTTTGTGTCTAATGCATGCACATGTAATGTCGTAAAGTTAGTTTGGTTTTACTCGTGCCATCTTTAGTTAAAATTATGTTACCCTCCTTCTGCACCTGCCTGGAATAAGGGCGGTACGGTTGCCTTAGTGAGTAACGTTTCTCACCTGTGCGTTATTGGGTCAGGGTAGGGGCAGTAGCTATCGATGACATAACCATCTGCCTCTCCACAATTACGTTTTGCATTAATAACGCATGTGATAACACTTGTCAAGCTCAGCGTTCTGCCACTGATTCATACCTGTTAGTAGTTGAGGCAGTTAGAGGTCGAAGGCTGGTTTCTGTGTTCCGAGACGCAAGATTCTACTGTGTTGGAGCCGTCAGAATGTGAATGTAAGGAGCCATCCCCCAAGCACCCTTGCAATGGTAAGCGGGAGCACTGTAAAGTTGCCTCCCCACACCACGTGGGTGGCTTCCCTGATCATTGCGCTGCGAGGACAGCGCGAACACTGACAGGGAAGCCAGTAGATGTCTTCAAGAAGATAGTGGCATTGTATCTAGTAATAAGGTGACGAGTCCCTTAGGTAGGAAATGGGCTATGCAGGAGAACAGCATGACCAGGCACTGATCAATGCAGGCAGGTGGAAGGCAGGAGGCAGGCAGAGGAAGAGAATACAAGACAGAAGGCACTAGGTAAGCGCAGGGCAATGCAACTCAAAGGGATGGCATAAAAAGGTAGCAGGGTCAAGAAAGGGGTTGGCGAGCAGCACAAATTGCGCCAGATTGGCAAAGTACTCTGGGAGCATTGAGACTCCCTGAGCTTTCATGCCGGTGGTTCAAATAACCTGCCGGCATTCAATCTAGGCTTCGGATCCCTGCACCACTAGCTGTGCAAGCAGGGAACGTGTTTCATAAGGTGCATGTGTGGAACTAGAAAACCGGTCCACTGCACATGTGGAGCCTTTCCAAGTTGGCGGTGCCCATGGGGGCTGCTGCCAATCCCTGCATGCCATGCCCTGTAACTGCAAACCACACTGGCAGCACTCCTGGAGTGCCCTGCTGACCATCGCAAGTGCGGATCGACCCGCCATGATGCTAATTGGCATGCAGGGTGCACAACAACACTTTGTTGTGTGGGAAATTACCAGTGAAAAAAAAGATGGTTTTGTTATTTTCATTTATGAAACTCACAATTTGGCTGAGTGTTAAAACATGTGGTATGCGGAAATAACCACACCCAAGAACAAGAGGAAAAATACTTCACGAACTGATGAAACATTTAGAGATCAGTCCATCAATCTCTCCACTAGCTTCTTTAAAGATTAGAATGTATTAATGTTACCGGTATAATTAAAAAAAATAGATGATGTATCACAAAATACAAAAAACACAATAAATATTCATGCAAATATTCACGCCACAGAATTGGGTGTTTCCTGCCGATATAGGTTATTGCCACTAGATACACATACCAATAAGGATTCTATTTGTTAAATAACACTCAAGTGTAAACAATAAAATGTCAAAGAATACAATTGATTCCTGTTTGTGTGTGTGTCCCGACATTAACCTGGTCTAATGGGCTATTTCAATTGTAAAGCAAATTTACTTACCACCCTATTGTGCATGCTCATCACAGCTGTGGCAGTTCTGTCCATTCAGCGCTCATATGACGGACCTTCTTCAGGGGATGGATTCACTAGAGGTTTTCGCAACAACTCTCAGCCAACAATTCTGAAATAAAGCATGCTTGGCAACTACCGCCAAGCCCAATGAGCCATTCAGTATTAAAGGAAGATCTCATATTTATTCCCACTCCAAGTGAAAACAAATGTCCAACTATCTTGGAAATTCAACGTTTATTCAAAACCCTAAATGTCAAGGTGGTTTTCTTTCATCAGAACCCTTCCCAAATGAGTGAATCCACACAATCTAGGGAAGTCAAATCCAAACATAATTTCTTACACAGTGGCCAAAATGTATCGCTTGAAGCTTTCACAAACACGGTTTCTCAGCAAATTAGGCCACTTACTTTTCCAAGGATGAAGCAACTCCATTTTTGGCTCCAGACATAATTATAAAACGTGCTGATCAGTGCAGGGCCACAGTGATCCTTAATCGTCTGGATTGCATCAAGGAAGTGCACTAACATCTGCAGAATTTGGATACCTCATTAAGGTTGGATGCAGATCCCACTAAAGGTATCACTAAAACCAAGAATGCATTCATTCAAACAGGTCGGGATTTAGGACTTATTCAAGATAATACTGCAGACTCGTTAAAAGGAAAATATCCAAGAACTCAGATGTTCTGCTGTTTGCTGAAAGTATTAAAAACAAACTTAAAATTCCACTGAATATGGGATTTCATTTTTGACACTCTTATCAGTTTATGTTGATCACCCATGACTTTAAGGACTTTGATCTAGCAGTTTGGGCTGGACTGCCCCCTTTGGAGTGGGACCAATGCTGATTTGCATATAGTCTTTCCCCATCTGTAGTGCCTTGGCAGACTGCAGAACGATGGTCTGGAGGGTTGTCCAGAGCAATTCCAGTGGTTAGGATTAGTTCCAAACCCTTACAGCCATCACCTCTTTTGTTTTGCGTAAGTCACCCTGAGTGGGACGGGGATGCCCAGACGTGGGTCCTGAGCCTGCTGTGCCTAGCTGCTCCTCACTGATATCACCCAATTAGGCCGAAACATGTCTGTGGATACTGTGGTCTTGTGCAGAAGGATTGTGACCTAGCAATTTGGACTGGACGGCCCCCTTTGGGGTGGGACCAAGCCTAATTTGCATATAGTCTTTCCCCTTATGTTATGGCATGGCAGGCTAAAGAGCAATGGCCTGGAGGGTTGCCCAGAGCAATGCCAGAGGACTCCCCTCTCAGAGCAGGATCAGAGTGGCATTTTCCCAACCCCCTTTATTTTGAAATAAAACTCTTTGATCCAAAACATGACTCACTTGTGTCCGAGTTTCATTACTGACTCCTCACACCTCTGTAAGAACACAATTATTTTTACATTAAATTATTTTTTCCACCAGGATAATGGGATTTCAGTGGGTGCAGATTTTGCAATTTAAACATATATCAATCCTCAAACATATTGAGTTTTACAGTTGGTGAATGGTCAGTTAATCAAATCCAATTTTGGGACATTCATTTTTACGAACAACAAACAGCTTGTTGACTTTATGGTAAGCCCACTGACAGAAATGCTACTCCAGGAGCAACATCATTTCATCCACTCAATAAACGTATATCTTTTTCTTATTCACAATTTTTAAGAATTGAAAGTAATTGCACTGAAGAACAATATTGATGGCAGATGTGCAAGATATTGAGCAAGAAACAGAACTATGTATCGCTACATAGTGGGCCCAAATTCACTCTTAGGGCGACCGTAGTCCCAATTATGATTAAGTAAAGGTAAGAGAAAAATACCTCACTAACAGTGAGGAAAATCCTTCACGTTAATAATAATGTATTTTCAATTGTAAACAGGATTAAACTTCAATACACAATTCTCTAAAACCATTCAAAAACAAGTCACTGTCAGCATTACAGTGTTGACAACAGTATTTATTATTGATCACACAAAGTTTTAAATGTCCATAACCCCAACTTATCCATTCAATTGGAGTCAACAACAATAAGGAAATCATACCATATATAGAGTTATCACAAAATTGCTTGTGCGTGTACAGTGCTATCACAAATTTCCTCATTCGTGATAGGATACAATCTGGAGAAACAATACCATCAAAATCTATGCAGGTTCAGGTGTGTCTAGGTATTCACACATCAATTTTCCACATTATATCATACAGTCAATGTATCTTGTAGCTCCAAAATAGCTCAATTGGTGTTATCTTTCACCAACGCGTTTCTGATCATAGATCCATCCTCAGGGTGTGAGCTAACTGTTCCTGGTCATGATGAATTTCATTGAAGTGGCCCTACAGGGTAATACAAAATAAACACTCAGTCTCGAAAAAGAGTAAGGTCAAATAGAGAACTTCTACCTAACCGAAGGAAGGTAACACTAACTTCTACAATTCTTTACACAGAACCAACTTCAGAACCTGTAAGGGTAAATAAATATAGTCAAGCCGTGTTAGCACTCAAAAACTCACTGACATTTACTTATAGCCGAGGGCAAAGAGAGACTCAGCCAGTCCTCAGAGCGAATCAAGTGGGGATACCGGGCAAAGTCGAGGTGCAATCTCAAGGTACTCTACAAAGACAATGGAGAGGAAGCGTAGGTCAAGAGAAGATGCATAATAGTCAAGTGTCTCTGAAGTAAAGTGAGCTAGGAATTCCTGACTCCAGTCCTGGCTGAGCAAGGAATTCAAACGCTTATCTGCGATAAAACAAGTGTGCTACTAAACATGAGAATACAGCAAACATTATCATGACTTATCGATGTCATCTCAGCAACTGAGTCAAACCAGCCCGAAATCAGGATGAGAAAGATGTCTCTACGACTCAACGTGATCCAAATCCACAAAGTATCAGCAGTATGTAATTAAGATGTGTGCATATGCATTACACGTGCACCCAACAATTGCACTCCATGTATCAGCCTACCGCTTGTGTCCAGCATATCCTAAAATACAATACAAAACATATAGGTGCTGAGGTGTGCCAAACCGGTCCTACCTGTGTAACAGAGGTCCCTGTGGATCTGACCGCACAAAAGCGGGCGGCTCAACTGACTAAATGTTTATAGCGTTGCTGTGGTGACCGTGCGCATGCGCGCATTGCACCGCGGCCACGTCCTCCATCTTGCTGTGAGCTTCGACAAATCGTTGCCAAGGCAACCGCCCTACAGTCACGAACAGCCTGGGGAAAGGCCAATGTAACTGTAAGGGGGTGGTGGGGAGAAGTAATGAAATTAAATGCCACAGCTATGGAGCATGACTGGGGCACAACCGCAGTCGAAAATGTGGCCGCAGTGTGCCCCCATATCAACGCTCTCAAGCTGTGTGTAATGCCGTAAATAGTGATATGAACCAGATGGCCGGTCCGGCTGTCCGGTCAACCGGAGGGAAGACCTCAGTGTTCACTCTGCACCCCCCTGCAGGGTAAATTAACCGCTCAATGGACTGCAATTATGCCACAAACAGGGGTCATCGCAATCGGTATAATAAACCTCATATATGATAAAACATTTTTAACACTACTGAAAGGATACCGAGAGGTCTACGAGTCAATCTCGAACCAACACTTTGTAAACAGAACCCAACCTTTGTGAAAAGATGGCGTTTAATTCTGAATAAGTGTTCTCTTGACCTTATACTTTTAACGATCGAGGAATTGGCCCATAGTTTGACAACTCTGAATGAGGATATTGAGGGGATCAAGACATCACTCAGTAAAGGGTTTACCCAAGACCAGCTAAAACAAATCTTAGAGGAAACGAATCAGAAACTACCCAGCTATAAACAGGAGCTGGAAGTGAAAAAAATCAGAAACCTCAGACGCGATACCCAAGATTATAAACTGGACATGGTGTATAGCTGGCAGGAATATTACGGACACCGCCCTCATAAACCCTATCAGGGCCACACGCAGAAACCAGGACCGACAGCAGCCGATAGTGCATCCTCAGACGCATCGAGTACTGAACTTAAAGTGATTCCAGGCCCGAGCGCAGAGAGCATCCGTACCAGAAGCCAGTGACCAAACAGCAGCCAAAGTGTATTTTTTAGACAAAATCCCATCCGAAGAGGAAAGAAGAGAAAATCCTCAGAGGAAGAAAGCGACAAAGAAAGCTTATAGTGAATATCTCATCCTACCGCCTATCTAAGATGGAACCATAAGTATTGAGGAAAGGCTTGTCCTTTGTCCCATGTAACAACAGCACACTTCTCCGTGAGAAAATTGACTTCTTCAGACTCATGAGGAAACTGCGACTCAAGATCTTTTTTGATTCCCTTGATGAAGACTTGTCCTTGGCCTCAAGCCCTGGGATCGTATCTCTCCAGCTTTGAAATCTTTCCATTGGCTCCCAGTGGATGCAAGGATTACATTCAAAACCCTCTGCATTGTCCACAAGGCTTTGTGGGGCCTGGGTCCAAAATACCTTCAGCTATCCCTCCGCAAATACTTCCCCTCTCGAGCTCTTCGCTCCTCTACCTCTAACTCCCTCAGGGTC
The DNA here is from genome assembly GCF_040938575.1 of Ambystoma mexicanum. Taxonomy (NCBI): domain Eukaryota; kingdom Metazoa; phylum Chordata; class Amphibia; order Caudata; family Ambystomatidae; genus Ambystoma; species Ambystoma mexicanum. The sequence continues at coordinate 1,006,428,357 of NC_090927.1, forward strand.
AGTCGTTTTTCAAAGAAACGAGCTGGGGGTAGATCTCTATCTTCGGCTGGGACCTCCCTCTGGAACAGCCTCCCTGCCACTCTAAACAAACTTGAGGAGAACCATTTCCGGTTCCGGAAGCACCTCAAAACCTTCCTCTTTGCTTCTGCCTTCGCACCCCTTCTCCCCTGCTGATCTGCTCTCTTGGCACTGTGCACCTGGCCACCCTCTTTCCCCTGGGCCCAGGTACCTGCTCACCCTGCCACCTTCCTGCACTGCCTCCAGGCCACCCCTCGCACTGGGCACTGTATCTGTACCCATACAGCAGCCCCCCCATTTTTCTTCTTTTTCTGCACTTATTTTGACTTACCCAGTCTGCTGCCTTAAATACAGCACTTGCCACTTGCTGGCTGCACTACCACAGTTTACCTCAATTTTCTATTTATTTTATTTATCTGCGCTCCTCGGCTTCCGCACTTTCCATTCTCCCCCTTCCATGCACTTTTTCCCTTTTCCCTTTCCCATGCACTTGTGCGTTCTCAATGTCACTGGGTCTAGCAAGAACGTTTTTATGTTGTGCTGTGTTCTCACTTGTTCCCCTCCCTTGCATAGTTGCGCTCTGAAACACTTGTGTACGAGCGCGATACAAATAAAATATCATATCATATCATATCATAAGAGACAATGACGAATTAACCCCATAGGTTCCTTGAGCTGAATCCAAAGAGTATGTTCAATCCACCAGTCCAAAATCATGTACTTGCTGGACAACACTGGAAACATTTTCAAACCAGCTGATAAGGGTGGTGCACTAGTCCTAATGGACAAACAAGACTACTTGGAAGAAATTGAACACAAGCTAGAAGATAGGGAAACCTACAGGGACGTATCCTTTAATCTGACAGAAAAGATACAAGCACTCATCAAAGTAGTGTTGGATGAGGCAGAGGAGAATGAAGTCATATCGGAAAAAACTCGTAGATTCCTAGAGAACAGACATCCAATCATGCCAGTGATGTACATATTGCCCAAAATACACAAACGGCTATTGAAACCACCAGGACGCCCGATCATCGTGGCCACTGAGAGTCTTCTTGAACCCGTTGCTCAATACCTTGGTAAGATTTTACAGCCTTTGATTTCAGAGACGTCAACATACATCAGAGACACGATGCACTTCCTACAAACAGTGTGCAATTTGTGAAAGGAAGGGACCAACTTTTTACTATGGATGTGACATCGCTTTACACTAACATCGTGCATGAAGCTGGCATTGATGCAGTTGAATGGCTCCTACTAAGATTAGAGAACTGCCAAGGGGATAGACTCTTTGTACTTACTCTTTTGAAGTTAGTCCTCATGAATAACTTCTTCAAGTTTCAAGACTGATTTTTTCTCCAGATATCGGGGACAAGCATGGGGGCCACAATGGCACCATGCTATGCAAATACCTACATGTACTACCTGGAACATGAACATGCACTATCATCTCCTAAATGGATGCAACACCTCTCCATCTATTTCAAATTGTAGAGGAGGTGTCATTTCCCCTCTTCCATTCTGTCAGGGCCCCCTGGACAATCTGAGGCCCTTTGTTGCTCTCTGGAACCCTCTCAGAAGCTTTCTGGAGCTCTCCAATGTTTCAGCAAAGGTGACCAGACAGCAGGCAAGGAGACAGAGTCAAGTTCATCAGGTTTTATTTCATGCCAAGCTCACACACAGCATCGTTGTCAAGTACACAAACTCTACTCTCCCGCTCACAAACAGAGCTCTCTCTTATATCTTGTCAGAGAGAGCAAATTCAGCCCCACCTTCTCTCAACATGTCCAGGCAAAACTCTTCGTTGAGCATTCGCGCATTGGGCAATTATTTGTTCTCTATTTAAACCTTCAAAAAATGAAATACATTCTGGCACACATCCTGGCTTTTTCCCGGTGCTCTGCCCCAAATATGGTTTATGCAGCTGGCTCCATTAGCTAAGTTTCCAGACACGGCCCAATTAACTGTCTGGTTTCAGTGCATTTGTCTGATTTCTGAAGGCACGGTAGCGTTGAATGTTTCAACTTCAGCATTAGGTCATACTATACACTCTGCAGCATTACTTCATTTCACTCATTTTAGCAGCATTGTCAGTTACAGACATTTCCAGTAAAAGGCCTTGTCAGAGTGTATAGGAAAAACTTAATATGCATTCTGTACCTTGCCTACTTACTGAGCCATGATAAATACATTTTCGACTCTATAAACATGACACCTTTTTGCATTGGCTCTCATACCCTATTCCCTAAAAAAAATCGCAAGACATTCCCTCTTATTGCATAGCTCTGCTTCCTAGACAAAGCTACAAAACATTTTCGCTTAACCATTCACTTTTTATAGGTCATTCTGCACAAAATACCCCCAATCCCTAGCTCTGTGTCAGCTGGCTAGAACAGGAGAATTGTTTTCAATAACATATAAAACATATTGTCCATCATGTGAAACATTTTTTCCCTTACGGGTGCCACATGCAACCCTAAGGAGACAACAAAAAACTATTAAGGAAAGACGTCTTCTTCTTTTCTGGTCTTCTAAGCAAGTCTGTAGCAGATGATAGAAACGTCCTTGGGGATCCCCGCCGTCTGTAGAAAGTCAAAATAGGGACAAAAGTCATTCGGTCACTGGCAAGGGGTCAGGTTTTCTTCCCAACTTCCACCCTTTCCTCCTTTTCTGCTATCAAAATACTTTCTGGATCATTCTCCCCTATTCGTTGGTGCACATAAACAACTATTTTCCAACCACCCTGCAGGATACTTGGTTGAGGCTTGGTTCTTTGCTCAGCTCAGCTGCACGTGCTTCGTGGTTAGCAGTAAATACTTGCTGGTTAGCTGCACATGCTTCCTCAGCTTAGCAGCCATTCTTCCTTTTTTCTTCTTGTCATTGGTTGGACCATGGTCTTTGCTTGTGCTTTGCGTTCATCCTATGGAGACAAAACAGAGGCGTTGTGCTGCACACCGTCCCAGCCTAACTTAATCTAGCCTACCCCTGTTTTCCAAGACTAGGGCACCACTTCTTACTACGTGCCTCAATTTTTTATCATACCCAACAATGTTTGCCTCTTCTAATGATTGCATACTCCTATCACATCAATCTTTTTTGGCATTATGAACACGAAAATAATTACTCACCTTCAATTTTACTTCTGTTTTCTGTGGTTGTCTGAAATGGCCATGTTGTCATCTATTTCCTACTCTTTCTACACCTGATTGCACCTATCTTGGGAAAAACAGCTAAACACTTGAAGACATTGGGTCTCATTACGAGTAGCACGGTAAAAACGGGGTCATTACCGGCATGGAGGAATGAGCGGATTCATGCTCGTATGACGCCGCTAATAGCGGGTGATTACGAGTGCGCGAGCACGCGCGAACCCCTATGCCGTTAATGGCCATACTGGCATGCCGCTAAAAGCCCTCCAACCCCCCCGATAGCGCCATCACGGGACCCGCCGATACCGCCACCGCCTAGGAGGAACCCCTAAATACCGACCCGGTAATACCAACATGCTAATACCGGGCTCGTAATACCGGACCCGGAAATAACGTCATCGCGTCGGAACGGGAAATGGGCCGGTGGCCATCTTTAAAAACACAATCCATTGCAATTCTCCCAAACCACCAGTTGTTTCCAGGAGAGCTCTGTGGCAATACTTCAAGAATGTCTAAGGCAACCCGGAAGACCACCCCCTGGCTGCGGAAACAGCACTTTTCAGATGCTGAATTAAATATGCTAGCGGACACCCTTGCTGCACACGCTGATGTCATCAAATCCCAGAACCTGAAGCGTGAGGTGCAGCAGCAGAAGAAGGACATCTGGCAGGAGGTAGCCCGCAAGATGTCCGCTGTGGGAACCACCCCACGTAGTGTCAAGGATTGCAGGAAGAGGTGGAACGAACTACGCCTGAGGGTTCGTAACATCATTGCAAGCAACAGGAGGGAGGCCATGGCCACAGACGGGGGTTCCCACTCTCCTGCCAAAATGACCACCTGGGAGGAAGCCGCAAGCACCTTCATAAGTCCAGAGTCCATCGAGGGATTTGGGGAGATGGAGACGGGTACGGCATCATCACCAGAAGGAGGTGAGTGACCCTGTAGATCCCTGTAGGGGAAACCATGACATAGCACAAGTGATGTGGAAGAGAGTTTAGGCAAGGCAATGCATGTCCCAACACCCACATGAACATATCCAAGACCAGATGGCGGGCCAAACCCTGCCAGACAGAAATGCATGCTGAGTGCCAATCCCATAACCAACACACAGACAACACACATGGACCGTGCCCATGTAATACATCACACAAACCCCAATTCAACGGCATGCCACCTGCCATGCAGCAAATTCCAAAATGCCCCCTCAGACTACCCTGTGTGACACACATGTAAGACATAAATGCATAATTAAATGAATAATGAACAGCACCATAGTATGCTTCTGGCATGTAACACCATCACTGATGCCCTGCATCTCTTCTACCCCCCAGGCACTGATGGAGAAGATGGCAGCCAAGATACCACCACAAGGGCATCCACGTCCCACCCAAAGAAAAGGACTACCGGCACGACCACCTCCGGGGCAGCCACGCAGCCCACACCCACAACCAGTGTGCCGGACACAGTCGAGTCCCAGCTGCCCACACCCACACCAGTGGAAGGGGAGTGCCTACAAGCACTGGCCACCACTGAAGATGACTTGGAGGAGAATGTGGACCAGGAGGGAGTCACGTAAGTGACATGTCCACCCACCCCAAACCGCGTGTCCACCCCCCCGCCCCAAACTCAGCCGTCACCCACGTACAGCAGTGCTGATCCCTGCCTCCATGATTCGGACCTGAGCCCCTTCCTGGAGGACAGCACTGAAAATGCAGGCTCAGTGAGTGCATCACCCACCACTCCTGCTCCCACCAACACCCTCGAGTCACGTCTGGCGAGGGTGGAGGGCCGACAGGAGTCCATGTTGGAGCTCCTGCGGCAATACATAGCAGATGGCGAGGACACCAGGTGGGAAATAGCCACTGCCATAGCGGGGACCACTGCCACTATTACAGCCAACACAGCCACAGTGAAAGCGTCAGCATTGCTGATCAGGGGCTGTCTGGGGGCAAGAAACATCATGGCTGGACATTGGTGATTTGGTGTGTATCCATTTATTGTATGACGGTGTTCATTGCCCAAATCCCAACATTCCCTGTGTGCATGTCCACATGGACCCCGTGTGTCACTGACACATGTCTGTCAAAGTCCCTGTGGTTCAGAAGTAGTTGTGAATCAGTGATTGGCGTACTGCATGGCCATCCTGTGCATCACATACTCGTACTGGCAGGGGTGCTGCTTCACCTCCGTCTCCATCCTCTTCATCCTCACCCGGTGCATGCATTTCAATGTCAGGTGGCAGTGGTACATTTCTCCGGACACACATGTTGTGCAGCATGACACAGGCCATGGTGATCTTTGCCACCTTCTCAGGCCTATAAAGGAGTGCTCCACCAGACCTGATTAGGCAGCGGTACCGCGCCTTCAACAGGCCAAAGGTCTGCTCAATCACAACACGGGTACGGGTGTGTACCCGATTGTACTCCTCTTCATGGCTGTTCTGTGGGTTCCGCACACGGGTAAGTAGCCACGGCTTCAAGGGGTATCCTCCATCACCTGCAAGCAAATACAAATGGGGGTGTGTCACTCTGAGCTGTCACCTTCAGGAATCACAGTCATGGCCGCAGCTATTTGGTGTGGACATGCACATGTCCCTGTACGTATGCACAAATGTCAACTAGATGCATACTATACTGCTATGAGGTATGGTAGTCTGGATAACGTTCAATAGATGATGCAGGGTGAAATGATGCATGCTGAGGGGGATGTACTGTGGTTGTACGACAATGTTTAGCCTCCCATTTATGCTGTGTATACTACACTGTGCATGGACACAGTAGCCACATTGGCACAGTTGCAATCCTGTTTAGTCATGCATTGCTTGACATACACATGGTGGTCCGGTTGTGCGTCTTACATGTGGTCATTGATATGCGTTAATGGTCAGATGTGTGCCAATGATGTGTCCTGTTGGGGTTGGGGGGTTCAGGTCAGGTGTCATTAGTTCTGCGTGCATTCTCCACTCACCGTCCATTCCCACCCACGTGGGGTATGCATTCCCCCCACCATTCCCACCCAGGTAGGGTATGCATTCCCCCCCATTCCCACCCAGGTGGGGTATTCATTCCCCCCCATTCCCACCCAGGTGGGGTATGCATCGCAACACATCCCTACCCCAATGCACTGACATGGCCCACTCACGCAACTCACCAAGCAGCCAGGCACGTGGTCCAGCATGTCGCTCCATGTGACGGGGTAGCGTGGAGTCGCGCAGCACCATGGCTTCATGTGTTGATCCGGGAAATCGGGTGCAGCAATGTGTGATGATCTTGCTGGAGTTACATACCATCTGCACATTGATAGAGTGGTATTGCTTGCGATTGCGGTACACCGCCTCTATGGCATGGTGGACAACCAATTCGACATGATTGCAGTCCAGGGCACCAACCCAATTGGGCATGCTTGCCAGTGCATGGAAGCCTACATTGGTGTCGGCTATCTCCTGGGCAGTCCGTGGTAGGGATATGTGTGTGCTAGCGTGCTTCAGGAGGGCCTCCAGCACTTGGGTCAGCAAGCGTGAAAATATTGGTTGTGAAATGCCATGCAGCTGGCCCACTGTGTGCTGGTAGGTGCCTGTGGCCAGAAAGTGGAGCACAGACACCACCTTTAATAGCGGGGAGATGGCAGTGCGTACTTCTATGAGGCTGGCAATGTTGTTGCCTATCATGTCCACTATGGTGGTGATGGTGTCCCGGTCCATCCGGTACAGGGTGTGGATCTGCTCAGAGGTTAGATTGAATGGACTGGGTCTGATGCGAGGGATTGGCGGCTGCCTACGAGGGACTACTGGCTGCACTGGTGGTAATTGCTGGGCCTGTCTCACCCTCCTTCTCCTCCTGCGTCTCCTCTGTGCTGCCTGTTGTTGCTGCTGTTGTTGTTGTTGTTGTAGTTGCTGTTGTTGCCGTAGTTGTAGCAGTATAGGCATGTCCTCCAGTGCCATGATTGCAACAGCTAGTGGTAGCATTTTGGTTTAGGAAGGGGTGTGGTGTGTGGGTGTACTCCTTTTTTACTGGGCCAGACTCCATTGAGTCCACCTGTGGTGATTGTGTGCACCTGTGGCAGTTGGCTTGATTGCTGATTGCTGTTTGCGGGTGGTCTGCAATGCCTGTATGGCCGGCATCAAGCAGCCCCTGATTACCGCCTTCGGGATGCCGGTATTTGCATGTCCGCGTGGGTTGTGATGTCCTCCTATTACCGGCATGCCAGTATTTGCTCCCCGAAGGGGCACGTGTACGTGCACATGCCGGTATGAGGGGCACGATACGGGCGGTGCCGGTATTGGCAGGTTGTCGGGTCCGAATGCCCCAGACCCGTTAACGATGCCGCTATTACCATTCCGCCTTCCTTTTTTCATTACCTCCATTCTCGTAATGAGGCCCATTGTGTCTCTTACTACCTCTTTCCTGTTACTCACCTGGATCCTCTTACTTTTAGTGCTGATCAAGTGTGTGTCCACACCCTTTTAGCGTGAACTAGTACTTACCTTTTTCTTTTTCTCCCTAATTTTAAGGCCATGCAGACATTTCTCGTGCTTCCACACAAAAGGTCCATAATGGCATGTGCGATTTTCCTATATTAAATTGATCCAATTTTTTCAATCTACAAAACAAACGTGTCTACACTTTAAAATTCATTTTCTAACGATGCGCTTAGTTTCAAACACACACAGACTGAAATTCCACAATACCGCCCTTCTTATCTAAACCTCATCAAATCCTTCCTTCACATCTGCACCGTTCCTTTTCCATCAATCACTGTAAAACCAATGAGATTCTCTGTTCTTTCAACTCTGCGCAGTTTCAGTGCCCACATACAACAGCCCCTTTAAATCACTATAACTTTGTCATTTAAATGTGAAACTCTACCGTACTTAGCGCGATTCATCCGTTATCTTGTCTAGAACTAGAAAATCACAATTTTAACTCCTCAGTTGCTGGTTTGAATATTTGTGATGGCTTACAAGTGCAACAGTTTTTACACTTATCTCAGAACTGTTTGACTCTTTTCAGATGAAATCACCCCGAATTTCTGTGCCTTAAGTCATAGCATCTGATCATCTACGTTATTGTTATTTTTGGCTTTTTCAAAACCTTGGCTGAATGCCACTTTTTTGATTTCGCTTGAAAATATCATTTATATATTAGTTCCAAGGTTTTTACAGTGCACACGGAAAGTTATGCCATAAAATGAAACAAATGAACAGCCATAACATATAACAATTAGACGCACAACATAACATGACATGTGACAAAAATCAGACAAGACTCCCGGCCGGCTGCATGCATTTCTGCCCCTAAATATATGTGTGTTTCATTACAAAACGCGAGTTCACCCCTTTCAAGGGATCTTTAAATTTTCTTGGTCTCCTAATCACCCCATTTAACTGGGCTCCAGGTGCAAACTCCATCCAGCCGTCTTTAAACGCTAGGCAAATGGGCGTATCCTCTCTCTCCTCAGGTATCCTCCTGGTATCTCTCTCTTCTCAGGTATCCTCCTGGTATCTCTCTATTGCTCAGGTATCCTCCTGGTATCTCTCTTTATTGCTCAGGTATCCTGAATCAATATTTTATATATTTCTTTTTTCCTCTTATGTATACATACTATATTCTTATTCTGATGTTATTTTTGTTCATATCCCACCTCTTTCAGTTACCTTTTGCTGGGGTCCCCCATGAATATTTCACTCTTGTGATTGATTCTTTAAATGCCATTAATGTTTTGGTTTTCTCCCAAATCTGGACTGCCATTGTTATTTTTCCCTGAAAAAATTACCACATATATATATATATAGGGCAGCTGCAGTCTTCCCCATCCCTATCTTATTCTCTATCCCCTGTACTCCATTCTTATCTTGGGTAGAACAGTATGGCTCACCTTAGTCTCTTAGTCTTGGTCATCCTGTCCTGGCTCTTTTTGGCTTGAAGAGATGTACTCTGTTCAGTAATTTGATCAGTTTGTCCATCCTCTTATCTGTCCTGGATTGGCTCGCCACGTGTAGAGGAGGTGTCATGACCTCGATCGTGCTCTTTTTCACCTCTTCCATTCGGTCAGGCCCCTCTGGACAGTCTGAGGCCCTTTGTTGCTCTCTGGAACCCTCTCGAAAGCTTTCTGGGGCTCTCTGATGTTTCAGCAAAGGTGACCAGACAGCAGGCAAGGAGACAGAGTCAAGTTCATCAAGTTTTATTTCATGCCAAGCTGACACACAGCATCGTTGTCAAGTACACAAACTCCACTCTCCCACTCACAAACGGAGCTCTCTCTTATATCTTGTCAGAGAGAGCGAATTCAGCCCCACCTTCTCTCAACATGTCCAGGCAAAACTCTTTGTTGAGCATTCGCACTTCGGGCCATTATTTGTTATCTATTTAAACCTTCAAAAAATGAAATACATTCTGGCACACATCCTGGCTTTTTCACAGTGATCTGCCCCAAATATGGTTTATGCAGCTGGCTCCTTTAGCTAAGTTTCCAGACACGGCCCAATTAACTGTCTGGTTTCAGCGCATTTGTCTGATTTCTGAAGGCACGGTAGCCTTGAATGTTTCAACTTCAGGATTACCTCATACTACATGCTCTGCAGCATTACTTAATTTCACTCATTTTAGCAGCATTGTCAGTTACAGGCATTTCCAGTAAAAGGCATTGTCAGAGTTCTTTTCTTTCTGTGGATAGGAAAAACTTAATATGCATTCTGTACCTTGCCTACTTACTGAGCCATGATAAATACATTTTCAACTTTATAAACATGACCCCTTTTAGAATACTAATATCCCATACCATTATGAATACTATTTTCATATAATTACAATACTAAACCAGTCTATACGAATTTCTCTGCTTAGCTTTAAGAGGGAGGTGGCTGCCCCCTACTGCATTCAGTTGTTCGTACCTTATCTTCATATCAGCTTCTCCGTTACAAGATACATAGATGATATCTTTGGGATCTGGACAGGTCCACCGGACGAGTTGCAGGACTTCTTCACCATGATGAATGGGATGCCTCCTAAGCTCCAATTCACGACACAGACAAACAGTTCTACCATCCATTTTCTGGATGTGGTGATATACGCAGGGGAGAATTCATTGGAAACAAGAATTTACACTAAACAAAATGAATGGAATAGCTTACTATTGGCGACCAGTTTCCACCCACAAAGAACAATTGATAGTGTCCCACTCAGTCAGTTCTTAAACTACAGAAGGAATATTTCTGACAATTCTGAGTATGAACGTCAATCATCCTTACTACAGACCAAATTCACATCCAGAGGCTACAATCCGACCCTCATCTCAGAGGTAGCGGAGAAAGTAAGACATGTCGACCATGAGACACTTCTTGTACCGAAACCACCTAAACCTAGTGAATCCCTGATGTATGTCACAACGCACACAGTATAGAGCATGAGGATCAAGAAGGTCATACAAAAGAATTGGCCGATGCTGGGAATGGACCCGCAATTACAACAATTATTTCCAAAGCTCCCGACTTTTGCGTATCGAAACAGCAGATCACTGCGCAAGAGCCTAGTTAAGGCTGAAGTGTTATCACCACCAGCCTCGATTCAATATAAAGGTACAATACCATGTCATAACTGTCAACACTGTGGTAATGTCATCATGGGGAATAGTATCACCCACCCCCACTCAGGGAAACCAATTCAATTGAGGCATTCATTCAAATGTGATGCACAGAATGTTGTCTATGCATTGAAGTGCCCATGCGTGTACTATTATGTAGGGATCACCACCAGGAAGGCCAAGATAAGATGGACAGAACACAAGTCCAACATACGTACCAAAAACCAAAAATCACCTGTGGCTATGCACTTCCTTGAAGCACGACATACCATCGCACAATTAAAGTGTGTTATTCTTGAACAGGTATCAATAGGCAGCAGGGCTGGTGACATACAACGGAAGTTACTGCAAGGAGAAATCTTGTGCGTAGACTTGTTGGACTCCTTAAACCCGATGGGTATGAATACTGATTTTGATCTAATGTGCTTTGTTTAAACTTGAGGCTTTGTGATACACCATCTATCCTAATTACATCTAACTGTGATCCATTCTTTTGTCTCCACTGCATTCATCTTGGAATTATGGCTAAAATGCTTTGTACTTTGTCATGAATGTGTCCAAATTACATCCAACTGCGATCCATTCTTTTGTCTCCACTGTAGTCACCTCGTGACTGTTGGTAAAAATGTGTTGTCATGAATGAGGTTTATTGTTCCGATTGTGATATCCCCCTTTTGTAACATCATTGTACTTCTAACTGTGATACATTCTTTGTCTCCACTGTATTCATTTGGTAATTGTGGTAAGAAATGTTTTATCATATATGAGGTTTATTATACCGATTGCGATGACCCCTGTTTGCGGCATCATTGCAGTCCATTGAGCGGTTAATTTACCCTGCAGGGGGGTGTAGAGTGAACACTCAGGTCTTCCCTCCGGTTGACCGGACAGCCAGACCGGCCATCTGGTTCATATCACTATTTACGGCATTATGCGCAGCTTGAGATCGTTGCTATGGGGGCACACCGTGGCAAAATTTTTGACTGCGGTTGTGCCCCCAGTCATGTAGGGAGGTTGCCTTGGCAACGATTTGTCGAGGTCCACACCAAGATGGAGGACGCGGCCGCGGTGCAGTGCGCGCATGCACACGGTCACCACAGAAATGCTATAAACATTTCACCAGTCCAGCTGCTCACTTTCGTGCGGTCGGATCCACAGGGACCTCTGTTACACAGGTAGGACCGGTTCGGCACACATCATGACCTATATGTTTTGTAGTGTATTTTAGTATATGCTGGACACAAGCGGTAGGCTGCTACATGGAGTGCAATTGTTGTCTGCACGTGTAATGCATATGCACACATCTTAATTACATACTGCTGATACTTTGTAGATTTGACTCACGTTGAGTCGTAGAGACATCTTTCTCATCCTGATTTCGGGCTGGTTTGACTCAGTTGCTGAGATGATATCTATAAGTCATGATAATGTTTGCTGTATTCTCGTGTTTAGCAGCACACTTGTTTTAACACAGATATACGTTTGAATTCCTTGCTCAGCCAGGACTTGAGTCAGCAATTCCTAGCTCACTTTACTTCAGAGACACTTGACTATTCTGTATCTTCTCTTGACCCACGCTGCCTCTCCATTGTCTTTGTAGAGTACCTTGAGACCACACCTCAACTTTGCCCGGTATCCCCACTTGATTCGCTCTGAGGACTGGGTGAGTCTCTCTTTGCCATTGGCTATTAGTAAATGTCAGGGGGTTTTTGAGTGTTAACACGGCTTGACTATATTTATTTACCCTTACAGGTTCTGAAGTTGGTTCTGTGTAAAGAATTGTAGAGGTTAGTGTTACCTTCCTTCGGTTTAGGTAGAAGTTCTCTATTATGACCTTACCCTTTTTGAGACTGAGTGTTTATTCTGTATTACCCTGTAGGGCCACTTCAATGAAATTCATGATGACCAGGAACTGTTAGCTCACACCCTGAGGATGGATCTATGATCCGAAATGCATTGGTGAAAGATAACACCAATTGAGCTATTTTGGAGCTACAAGATACTTTGACTGTGTGATATAATGTGGAATATTGATGTGTGAATACCTAGACACACCTGAACCTGCATAGATGTTGATGGTATTGTTTCTCCAGATTGTATCCTGTCATGAATGAGGAAATTCGTGATAGAACTGTACACGCACAAGCAATTTTGTGATAACTCTATATATGGTATGATTACCTTATTGTAGTTGACTCCAATTGAATGGATCAGTTGGGGTTATGGACATTTAAAACTTTGTGTGATCAACAATAAATACTGTTCTCAACACTCTAATCCTGACAGTGATTTGTTTTTTAATGGTTTTAGACAATTGTGCATTGAAGTTTAATCCTGTTTACAATTGAAACTACATTATTATTAACGTGAAGGATTTTCCTCACTGTTAGTGAGGTATTTTTCTCTTACCTTTACTTAATCATAATTGGGACTACGATCCCCCTAACAGTGCATTTGGGCCCACTATGTAGCGATACATAGTTCTGTTTCTGTCTCATACGTTGTCTCAAGTGGCCTTGCAACTATAGCCCGTTTGCACCTGAAGAGGATTCTGTACACAGTACACATGCTGAGTTAAATGTAACGCCAGCATCCTTAATTTTTACAGAAGTTAAACAAGTTTCCCAATTTTTTAATTTAATTAGCCAGGGCACCTCTACATTTCCTTCTCAAGATATTGAGCAAGACTTGCAGCAAAAGAATATTCTAAGCAGATGAATGTATCTGCTGAAGATAAATCTCTAAGCATAGCTTGTCTTAACAGGTAAAGCATCAAATAAAAAGCTGACTCTACTTGCATAATGTGCCCATAAACGTTCAGTCCACTCAGTGGGAGAGTCAAGAAAATGATTCCAATAAAATGGCAAATTCTGCAACAAGATCCTGAAATGGAAATGATCACCAAAGAAGGACATTGCCTTGCTCATAAACATGCTCTGAATTTGCCTGACAAATTGATTAGGCAAGACATCATTCGTCCGATGATCATTCTAAATGTATTCGCAAAATAAACCACCAGCACATTTCCATGTTTCAACTATTCCGATTATCATAATATTCTCCAAAGCTCAGATCTTTTCTACCCTTTAAATGGCAAAATCCTCACATTAATCCACTACGATGTGGCAATGCACATTTGCTGTATATTTAAATCAATGACTTTGTTGTTAGTGTTATATAAGTGAAACAATGAGAACTATCAAACAACAACGCGTTATTGCGCCCAAATCAAACATCAGAACAAAGATATCCAATAGTACAGCACTTTACAGCCAAGAATCACAATTACAATTCAAAGCAGCAGGTCTTTGGTCAGTGGCCGGCACCACTAGTATGTACGATCTGATGATCATTAAGATCTACTCAGCAGAGACGACGTGTACACTTGGCAGAATTACTGGGTTTCTGCCACAGAGTGTGTAACTCTACACATGCTTGTGGCTGCATACATGAACAATCTGAATCATGGTTGGTAAGTGTTACTCAACTGAATTTGTGTTGACGTATTATTTGGGCTGAAATCGTGCTGTATGCATTGCAAGAAGTCCTCGATCATTCATTTAATTGTGTGGTTCATTCAAACAATGAAAAGAAGTTCCAACATATATTAATAATCCATTGCAATAACAGGATGTTTTCCCATTACATATGAGTGCTTGCAGGGAATCTCTCATGTTCTACGTATCAGGGGAATGTAGAATTATGCTCGTGTACGCTACTAAGTGGAGTTACAGAGTTTCACTCTGTGCTTCTTCGTCCATGTTTTAGAGCATCAGGAATGTAAGTTGGGACTGTGTCTGAGTCAGTACTGGATGCAACGTCAACATCAGTAATGTGTTTAGGGTGTAGCTATGGAATGATACACCTACCAATGTAAGGTATTTCAGGAGTTTAGGATATGATAGGTAGGCTATTTATAACGCGCTTAATAGGATCGAACTTATGGTGCTCCATGTCGTCTTGCTTCCAAGGCGAGCACGTTGCCTCTGAGCTATCTTCCTGAGACGAATTTCAAATGTTGAAGAATGTAGTCATCAAAGACAGACACCACATTCAATCGAACACGTATAGAACGACTAATGGGTCATGGTAGGCTTCGAGAGTAGATCTGAATGAGAATTAAGCTGGGGGTCACAGCATCATGCCACCTCGAATAATCAATACAACAGGACGGAGTGGGTGACTTGAAAAATCACTGTAAGGTCGAGGAACACCAGAAATGCAACATCCCTGATGACAATGAAAGTAATAAGGTTTCTGGTCAGAACGAGTGCTGTTCCCCGTGTCCTGCTCTGGTGAAAGTTCGGTACTCTTCCAGTTGACAGAAACTCACTTTGGTAACTATAGAGGGAATTGATGTGGTTGCTGGATCTGAAGATGGCATCAGAGTAGTGGAGTCATGTGACAGTTTAAAATGTCTAAGCCTACTACTTCAAAGCCAAGCAAAGGTTTTGCAAAATCAGTAATAAATGAGGTGGATGAACAGATCTTCCAAGCAAACGTTAGGGCTCAAGCGCTTGTTGCATTACAAAAATGATCTAATGAACTCTCAGGCTGCTGCAGAGATTGACAGACTGTAAATGCCCATCAAAGAAACCTGCTCATTTTGTTTGAGACACACAAGGGTTTATATTAGGAATTAAGCATAATTGCGGCACGAGTCTGGTTTATTTCAGAATTAGAGTGCTTGAGCTGTTCAAAAGTGGCTTGCCTTACATCGGCTGCTTCAGTTATTTTGGAAGGTGGTTGGAGTAGTTTTGAAATTCTCTTTGAATGAATGAATGACAAATTTAGTTTGGCAGTTGAAGCATGCTCGTCAAATGTGGTCCTGTTTACGTGGAAGTCTTTGCAAATGATGAAGAAGATGGTGTTCTGATCAATGAAAGCTTTTTCTTTGAAACATCTTTTTCACTTCCATTTTATCGTCTTAGTCCACTCTCATGGGCTGCAAATTAAATTCTCTGGAGGGGTAAAAAAAACATGCAAAAGTAAATGTGTTACACCTTCAATGCTCATGGGCGTAATTTTAGGGGGGGCACGGGTGTTTGTGCCCCCCAATCTTTGTGGCACACCATTTTGTCCCACTCATTTGCCAGAGGCCCCTTTCATTTAGATGTCATGTCCCCCCAACATTTTCAGCAAAGTTACTCCACTGTCAATGCTTCATTGGGTTTTCCTTGCTTTTGCATGAAAAGTGGGGGCATGGAACACACGTAATGTGCCTGCCTTGCATTGTACCTCCACGCGCTCGAACTATAGGTTTACGCCAGCATGGCATGGAGGGTGCATGGGGGTTCCTATGGGTCTGTTTTCACTGAAAATGTGGGCACGAATTTGGCATAGTACTCACTAGTTCCAGGAATGATTTAAGTTCTTCCTTATTGTGTGGTGTTGATGCATTAGAAATGGCACTTTGGGCTTTTTGGTGCAGTGCTTTGTGCCGATATGGAGTAGTCGAGGCACTACACTGAGTCTGTTTAAAAGGCAAATTTTTCCTTGCACAGTGTGACCCCTGGCTCAGTGTGGAGGGAGCAGCGCTTTGAACCTGAGAACCTGCAAGGCAGTGCATGAAGCAAAAGGCCAGAAGGGTTGTGAGTACTTTCAACTGGAATTACACACTAAAGCAGTGTCAAGCGCTGTGTCAATTGTTTTAAGAGCCCCCTCTGCAGCTGGTACATGTCTGCTTTTAGTTCTGCTGGGAGCGGACCGGTTCACTGATACAGATATCCCATGCAGATATCCCATGAGGCAATTCATTTGAAACAGCTTTGCATGTTAGGAGCATATTCTTTTTTGTAAATGTTCTATTTGAAACCAAAGTCATACAAGGCATTTAATAACTATAGAGAATATACTAAAACAATATTACGATAAAGGATTTCAAACTAATGCAACCATTAGAATGTAAATTCATGAAGGCAAAGTATACTTATGAACTGGATACACAGAACTGTCAGATTTAAAATGTGAAACAGGGCAAGACATGCAATGACAGGAAGCCGACAATCACAGATGGTGGGGAGAGGGGAGGGGGAGAAGCAGGAAATTATAACTAATCCTCTACATCATCATCAGTTAGGCGTTACATTAGATAAGAACCTAATGAATAATTGCCACACCAATTCGTATTTAAGTAAAAGTAAAAGGGGGGGGGCATTATATCTTTCCAGCCTATAAATGATACATAAGAGTTCCACTACATTTTATAATTAATAGGACCAAGGTTTTTCCACTTGTATGATATAGTTTGAATTGCAACTAGGATAAGAAGGTCAAATAAATGGCAAGCATTACTTTCCAAAACTCCTCCCAGTAGTGCACTGCCCAATAAAAGAAATGTAAAACATAAGACTTGTTGTAGATTGAAGATACATTTGAGTGTGCTCCATACATTTTTCATATATGTTTTAACATGTTTGCAGTCAACAAACATATGCTTGAAGGACCCCTGTGCAAGTAGACAGCTGCAGCATCTGTCCTTTTGTGCAGCATTGCATTTGAAGAGCTTTATAGGGGTGGTGAAGACTCTATGATGAAAGAAACATAGCGTGTGGAGTGATGTGGTGACATTGGAGATGCTGTTTCAAGCAGGGAGCCATTCTGTTTCACAATCCAATAAAGAGCAATTTTGCTGCCAGGCCAGCTGAGATTTCCACTTAGATTCTGAAGACGTTTCCCTAGAAAGAGTCTCGTAGAACATGGAGGAGCTAAGACTAAAATTATGCATATGCTGTATTCTATCTTTATTAGTAGCGCAAGATTTGCACATTAATGAATCATAATTTTCCATTACTGCATTAATAATAGTCGCATGTTGATGCATATACAAAACCAGGGTACAAAATCTTTCAGCAAATTGATCAAAGGTCACAGGAATTCCCAGTGAGAAAAGTTGGCTAATATACTTAATGCCCCGAAAGAGCCATGGTTTCCAAAAAATACACCTGCCATTAACTCATATTAATGCATTGAACCAGAGAATTTGTGTGATAAATTGTGAGGGTTTTGCAATAGAGGGATACAAATAAGTTTTGAGGTAGCGGGCAGATAGGATAATACTAGTACCTTTCATGAATCTAATTTTCCCCTTGAAGATGCAGGAATCAGCAAGAGCTAAAGGGAAAACCATAGCTCTCTCCATGAGCAGCCATATAGGCACACTATTGTAACGTTGCGGGGGCATACCACATCTGCGTCTGCTTCAAGACGAAGGCTAAATTATCTTTTTTTTAAATCAGGCAACCCTACTACACCATAAGAAGTGGGATTTTTAAGTTTGCTTATTGATATGCTATGCCACTTCTTTTCCCATAAAAATCTGGTTAAACATGAATCAATGGCTTTAAAGAAAGAAGAAGGAAAAGGGATTGGTAACATATAGAGAAGATACAAAATATCATTTTAATAGTTTCAATGCAACCCCACCAAGATAGATATAGGGGAACCAACAACTTGTTAAATCTTTGATTCTTGATAACAGGACAGCAGTAGTTTGCTTGATTATATCTTTCATGGATGAAGAAACCTTTTCGACACCATTTCATACCAAAGGTTTTAATATGATCTCTAGCGCAATGTAGGTTAACAGGTAACATTTCAGATGTATTTGTGTTTAATTTATAACCAGAAGCTAGTAGAAATCGTGAAATAATGTCTAATAGATATTGTACACTAATATCAGGGTTTTTCAGAAACAGTATAACATCATCAGCATTCACCGCTATTTTTACTTGTATTCCACCCGCATCAATACCTTGTATATTACTATCTTGTCTAATTGCTTCTAGAAAGGTTTCCATTGCCAGGATAAAAAAAGAAGTGGTGATAGAGGGCATCCTATGAGGACATTTGTCCATTGATAAAAATAGCTGTGTTAGGGGGGCGCTGGCAAGCAGCCAAGTGTAATGGCCGCCTGATTGCGAGTCTTCCGGTCTCCTTAACAATCCTTTTACAAAAGAATCTGCTTCCATGCATAAGTAAACAATTTTGAGCGGACGGAAGGAGTGAGGATGCTATCGGGCGCCCGAGGTCCAGTTGTGAGCTCTCTCGGTCTCGTAACACAGAGGATATCGACTCTGGATGAGAGGAGTTGCGGCCAGTTGGCTCCGATGTGATTAAGGGCCCTATGAGGGGGTGGAGCCATCTCCCACTGAAGCTGGTGTGCGGAGCCTCAGAGAAGTGAGAACCACGGTGGCCTCTGCTACAGAAACCCACCCATATAATAACCGAGATGGAGGAGCTGAGTGCGGCCGTGAGAGCCGCAGCCCTAGGCAGACGCTACAGGTCCTGTCAGGGTAGAAGGAATCCCCTGCAGGGCTGGCCTGAAAAGCAGCGGAGGTGGAGGTTCGTAGCTTGCATCCACTGTGGACATACCACATAATGGTGAGGAGAGGTGCTGGGAGGGACGGTTTCCGCACAGAGCCTAGGACAGACGATTGTGTTGTTTGTGTCCGTTCCCTTGCCGAGGGAAGCCAGCAGATAGAACGAGGGGAGCAGGGCCAGTAATCATGTCCCCCCCTTGAAGAAAAGCGCTGTTGGTACTAACCGGACAGAAGTGCTATCGGAGTCCACAGCAGCGCCATTAGCTGAACTATTGATCTTCTGCACACAGAGACCATTGCACTCTTAAATTGAGGACACGGAAACTGGAGGAGGCCCTGACCAGTTCTCTGGCCTAGACCTCGCCGCACCACTATACTGCCTGACTTCCTCGCACCGGGGGTTAATCCGGCTTGGGTCTTGATCCTGTATCTGAATAATGTGCAGTGTGGAAAACACTGCGCTGGCTGAGAGGTGCACACTTGCAGTCAACAATTGGAACTGGCTATAATGTTAACACCATGCTACTGGGGGAGCCCCGCCGGAGCTATCAGAATCCGTACAATGTGACACGTGTGTGATGCTGGAAATGCATTGGAGGGACAGGGCCTCCTTGTCCTGTTGTCCTTTTATCATGTGTGTTCTGTGTTATGTTCTCCACAGGAGACCATGTGGGACTCCTGGCAGTGCAGCTCTTCCTCTTTTTGGTTTGGTGTGCAGACCCTTGGGATACCCTTATCGCATCCATGGGAGGGGGTACAACCCTGTACCCCTAGTGCATGTTTTTGGGCACTTGTGTGTGGCCCACAGAGCAGGATATAGGCTGGTGGCAGCTCCATGCTGAATTTGACAGCTGTTCTGAGTATCCTCTGTTTTGGGATACCCAGGCCCGATATTGGAATCAGTTGATTCCTGATTAAAGACAAGATGGCTCCTATGGCCTCTTGGTTTCTAGTGCCTGTTACCTTATTTTCCAAAGTCCTGGGAAGCCCTGACTCAGTCCCTTCCCCTGACTGGCTGTTGGGTGGAAGTTCCATATATGGTATTGTGGGGAAGTCCAGGCCAGACTGGCTGGAGCCTTCCCAGTGACTGTATGTTGTGGGTACGCCCTTGGGGTGGGACCTGGGTGAATGGAGTGTGTGACCAATATGCACTTCATGTTATGGGTGTCTAGTTTCTGGTATGTAACACAATGAATGAGATAGCCCTGCCCGAAACTGGTATGAATGCAGTGTGGAGTGCTGAATGGCTGGGTACTTGTCCCAATACACATTCCTTGTTGTGAGTGTCTGGATGAGGAGAATGGCCTGAATGCACTGTGAGCTGATTGGCTGCCTGGCTGCATGAATGCCCTTCTGAATGATTGGTTGCCTGAGTGTGACCCAGCAGAGTGAATGAGAGACCAAACAGTACATCTGGGGACCTCTCACTGCTGGAAATCTTTCAGATGCTGAAGTCAAAACTTGATGCTTACTCTCGAAGTCGAGCCGGAAAAAGAAGGTGAACCGCTGTTGCCTTAGACGCAATCTGAAAGTTGCTGTGCCTTCAATAACCTGATCCAAGAGAGGACCTGGCTAGGAGACCCCTTCTCGAGCTACGAGGGACCATCGTGCACCAGCTAACCTTCGCCGATGCGCCCTGGAAGCCAGCCTTCGAAAGACTGTCGACTGGAGACGGCGACCTCCGAGGAATCTGAAGAGAAGCGGCCGGACATCCGTCCACCATCGTCACCCAGGGTTCAGAGGACCGCCGTAACCACTGGAGGCCCATCTAAACCGTGTTGCCCAGAAGCAGGGACAGCTTGATGCCATGCTGCTGACAACCAGAGCTGCTACACTCCCCCTTTTCATAAGAACACTTTGAGACAAGGACTCCCTCGCTCATCACTGGCGACCGCTTTATACCGCTGGAGAAAGTCAAGGCCACCGACGAACCGAGGAGATTCCGCTGGTGGGTTTCCTGCCATTCGAAGTCCTCAAAGACACTGACGAAGATACGGAAGCCAGTCCTGATCGCTGATGCCAGCCGCTGCTGACCCGACGCCCTTGCTGGGCCAAAGTTCTTCATTGACTCTTTGCGGCAACTAACTATCGTCGCTGAGGTGCACCACATGCCTCATCTTCACAGGACATCCACGACCGATCATCGATGAGCACCGCAAGGACCAATGCTGCTGCCTCTACAACGTTGTTCACCCCTTTTTCTTTGTGAAATCTCGACGATCCGTGGCTCCTGTCTTAAACGGAGTTCACTCAAGAAGGATCCGTCGACGACCCGTCGTCGAAATCTACAAAACCAGGTACATTGGGGTAGTAGAACATTTGTAGAAGGAAATAAGACTCAGCTAAATAATATATGGACTGGGCTTGTCATGATTCGACAGATGATGCTTCGGAACGCCCCATGGAACTTACAACTCAAGCTACTCAAGGGGATTTCTTCTTATGGTGAATGTTCCCATCTCAAGAGTTCAAAATTTTCCTGGTTTGCTGGAAAATGAACATTTAGCCAAAAAGTCCCTGAACTGACAAATATCTGAACAAATCCTTGACCTGGTATTTTAGGAGGATTCAAATTGTTATGGATTCACTGGCATCCATATTTCCTGGCCCGGCCATTTTGCCTTTATGTTTAGAAGGATCATTAGTCAACTAAACTAACGCATTACTTTAAATCAGAACAGAATATAAAATGGCAATGGAATAAACTGTTCACTTACAAACTTTTATATATACTCTCAATAGTCAAGTTTATTTGGGTCAATATTGTGACGTGGAAGAAACCACCTAAAACTTAGTAATTGACATAATCGATATTTAGATTAAATAAAAAATGAAATAAACAAAATAAAAATCCCACATAAATACTATTCACAATTTGGATTCAAATCAGAACTCAAACAAACACAAAAAAGAGAAGAGACTTCTGAAATAGAATTACATTCCACATGTGTAAATGCCGATAAAATCTGACCAATCAGTGCCTCAGTACCACCATCTCCCCTCAAAAAGAATAATATCATATGATTACAGATTTAAGCAACCGTTACTACGAAAACTGCCATGTTATCTACTCCAAACCTCTGTGATGGCAAAGTGATTAATTTTGGATGAAGATTGGGAAATCCACTCCAAAATTAATACAAATATCACACAATGTGATGATCCAATGAACCCTGAATCTGAAGAAAGAGAGCTGGGCATCCATACTCAGATGGCTGGGTGAGCGATACTTCACTTTGCAATAAAATCCAGAAGAATGATGTCTATCTCACATTTTATAAGAGCCTGTAAATCTCTTGATTGTTGCTGATGAACTGATAATGATGCTTAACTGTCTCTTTCCTTGAAGATTTTCAAAGTGAGTTCCAAATTGCTTCTGCCAAAGCTTTATTATAAAAGCATAAGTCAGACACATCAGAGTTTGTTTTCTCCTAGCCAATTTAGAAGCTACCCTACTTTGCAAAGCTATTGGTGAAAACTGGGGCAGCGCAATTAAAGTATTTTTTGGAGTCCGATAGCTTTTGAATCAGGCAAATATGGGGATCCAGCCTCTCAACGGAACAAAATCAGTGGTAACTTTCATTTGTGATGATCTAAGGTGGGAGATAAATGCTGGTGGTGTGGGGGATACCCGGTCCAACTGGACTTGTCAGCAGTATTCACACCATACATCTATCCTGACTCTTATTAAATCGGTATTAGATGAGATAGCTTAAGATGAATTCAGTCATTTTCATCCAACAGGCAAAAGACATTTCCCACTCTGAGTTTCAACAGAAGTGTTCGATGGAATGAATCCCTTATAACCTCCAGGGTGACCAGAAACCAGATGCACACGCCTGCTGAAAGCCTTTTGTAGATGTTTTTCAGAGAGACAGAGGTTAGCCCATAGCATCATCCATTGAATGGAAACACCACCAACTAAGTTGGTTTGGATCCAACCCTATTGCCTTCCTAGCGCACTTCTGAAGGCGATAGAGGAAGAGGTGAAGAAGATGTTTTAACTCTGAGTGGTGGAGTCCTCCAAAAGTCACTGGCCATCACCCACTGTTCTATGTCTTAAATCCAAAGTTGCACACTTTGAATGGATTTCAAGAAAATGAATGAGATCTTGAAATTTGATGATTTCCCAATGTCAGGAATCAACAAGATGATCAAGCTGGTTGGGCAAAACCAAGAGGTGATGGCTGGAAGGTTTAGAGTTAATCTTAAACTTCTGGCAATTGCTCTCGGCAGCCGTCCAGACCATCGTTCTTCGCCTGCCAAGTCATTACAGAAACGTGAAAGACCGTATGCAAATCACGCTTGGTCCCAGCCCCGAAGTGGCAGTCCAGCCCAAACAGCTAGGGCACATTCCTTCTGCACGAGACCACAAGCTTCTCCAGACATGTTTTGGCAACATTGGTGAGGGATAGCTTGGGTCTCTAAGCAATGCAAGCACTCAACCAACGTCTGGACATACGTGTCCCACTCAGGGTGACAAAGCAAAACAAAGAGGTGATGGCTGGAAGGTTTAGAAATAATCAAGCTTATTGGACCCACTTAGTATATGTCCACCCTCAATCTTCCAAAGGGCTATAGGTATATCCCAATCACCCCCGAGGAGCAAGAAAAGGAATGTCCTTTCTTACACTCATTTGTCTTTTTCACTTCGCAATGTTGTGTTTCAGCCTTCTTAGCACACCATCTACTTCCCAGTGTGATTGATATGGTGTTCTAGCCACATCAGACTTTCTCATGAGCATACTTAGAGGACATTGTTATCTACAGAAAGAGTTGGGCAGTACATGCAAAGCCCCTATATTTAGTGGGCAGAACTCTCTGAAAGGTTGGATACACAGCCAATCACATTGAATGCCTTCTGGTATTGTCATTGATTAATTGCTTGGGCTTTCAAGTCGGGAAAGGAACAGTATGGCTTCAAGTGACCAAGGTGAACAGCTTTCAAGACATTCCCATTTCCAAGAGCGAGCTGCAAGGTTTTCTGAGCATTGCCTGTTGTTATCAGCAATTTATACAGATCTATTCAACCATAGCTGTCCCATTATCCAACCAACTCAAAGGATAAACATGCCAAAGGTTTTAATTGTTTGAGGCAGTCCCTATTCTGCCCACTCCTCCTGTTTAATACACACTTCACAGAATCATCTATTCTTCAAATGGATTCCTTGCATGTTAGTCTGGGGGGCAGTACTTTCATAAACATGGAATGGTGTTGAACAACCCATACTGATAATGAGTAGGAAGTTCCAACCCATAGAAAAGTTATTTAACCATTGAGTTGGTGTGCCTGGCTATTCAGTGACCTATGAGGGCTTGCAAGTATTACCTTACCAAGAGACAGTTAACCCTGCTCACAACAATTCCCCTCTTAAGTAGTTGTCCAGGGTGAAATAAACCAATCAGAAGGTGATGAATTGGGTTCTCACCGTATACATTTTCTGTGATCCACCAGAGGGTCAAGAGGAAGAGAAGGAGATATGCAATGAGGTCCCATGCCTGGGCTGAGTCAGGAAGGTGCCTCACAGAACCAGTGGATAATGGTCCAGGGGATTTATGGGGAGGATCTCTGGGTCACCCTCCCTTTGCATGGCAGGGGACAGTCACAGAACCCTCTACTATGGACCCTCTCCCCATCTGAAAGAGAATAAACCTCTCTTTGGACAGACCCAAATCACTAGCAAGAGAAAGGAAATGCTTTGCTTTCACATTTGTCAGTTTTATCCACACAGTACTATTAGAGTTCCTGCTGTTATTGTTGCAAGTGAATCCACAGAAACCGAGAGCTTAATTCGAAGGCCCAGGCAGATGCTCTGTGAGCTTCCAGGGCCTGTGCAAGATACAATGTTGCAAGTTTGCAACATTTTGACAGTGGATTTAACCGTAAATTATCACATAGTCAGGGAGAGACTCGAAAAGCTCCTGAAGCATTGGCTTGCTACAATGTTGGAAGTTTGCACTTTTCCAATCATGAAGCTAAGCACGTATGAAACAAAAGGGCCAGTTCTTTGTCTACTGGCAGAGGATTCCCGTGCCGGAGATGCCAAGTTTCATATTCACAGCAATGAACTTCCTTTGTACATTCGGAGGGTTTGGAAAGCTTACGACAAGCTATTTCAGCATGTGATTTGTACAATGAGAGAGTGTCAGAAAGGAGACTCTAAGATGACCAACAGGCCAGATGAAGACTTTGTACAGCCCATAAGACCTAAGTGAAGGCAGGACAAGCAACTAATCCCGGCCCTGCCCAGATTGCGGGACACTGGTACACACACTCCCCAAATGGCCAACCGAAGGGGAGAAGGGAGAAAATGATCAAACCCAGAGGCCCCAGTCAGTGAGTATTGGTTGGTTGGATGGTTGTGGCAGGTAGTTTGGGAGCATCGGGGAACAGTACGCGGAGCATTAAGGAGATGCTGGAGAACAGCACTTCATCACCAGGGCAGGAGCCCCTGCACCCTTGCTCTGCTACTGCTGCCGTACTTCACAAGGAGACAAATAGTGCCTGCGTGCCTCGTTCGATCTACTACTACATCTCTGAATGCTTTGTGCGCTCTCCAGCTACGGAACAAAGAATACTCGCCTGACCAACATAGGCTAACATCACCTGCATATCCACATGCTTTGCCTTCTAATTCTGGTGCAGATATGAGCTCAGGCTGCGAGCACCACGCTGTGCGCCGGCCTTGGCATTTTCCAGCTGACCCTAAAATGGCTGCCGACACGCAGATTTAATTTTGTTTATATGGTTGCTAGGTAACCTGAGGCGTCTTTGTGTTCTTAAGCCAATAGGCTCTGCCGGCAGGTGGAAGCCGGCCCCAATGCCAAAGGCCCCCTGCATAAGGCCCTGTCCGGAGCCTGTCATAGCCGGGAGGACCGGAGAACTGCCCTAAACACTTCTGACTTTACGAACTCTATCGCCTCAAAACCCTTTTCACAGGCTTGCACGTAAAGCACCCGCTGCGACCTCTCTAATACAACGGATGGACATTGCTGCTCCTTTTACCTACTCAAATCATCATGTGCTCACTTTACCCTGCGGTAAGATTGCTCACACTTCATTGGATCTAGTTGTCCTGAAATTGTCTGCGCGCCCTTCCCCAAGCATCCATTGCCTCCCTATATCCAAAACCTACTTCCTCTGCTAAAGCGCTAGTTAGTGCCACTCGCTGTGCAAGTGCGCATCCCCCCCACCTTTCCCTACGGCTCCTACACCACCATTACTATTGTTACTTACTGGCAACTGCTACCACTCTAACATATCCTTACCGCTGCCCTAAGGGTGCAGGTGCCCTAATTCGATCACGCTTATGTGCATTCCTACCACCTGCCCCTCATATCATATGTCACTACCAGCAACTAACTCACCTCTGCCATTGCGGCGAGAATCACAGTGTGGCCGCGCTCTACGGCTGTAAGCGTACCGCTACTTTTGTCGGAACACCGCGCCTCGTTGTTCCATGGTATTGCCTTGTGTGCACCATTTCCATGCCATTGTATGAGTTAACGTTCTTTGTCACTGCCGCAAGTTTTACATTGACTGTCATTTTTAAATGCACCTTGTATCACATCTGACACTATTATGGTGTCTCACTTCATGCGAATTTCACTAAAACTGTTTTTGCTGTTTATTTTGCGCCTGATGGCCTGATCTCGATTGTCTGTAAATACTACCTGGGAACAATGTTAGAAATATGTCTGAAGGGACTTCTTCATTTTACTACACAAGCTAACATCTGATCAAGCTGAACCATCCACTGAGTATCTATACTTTTGGTATATGTCAATTAGGCAACTCATAACAGACTTTAAAGCTGTTGCTCACGTAATTATCGTGTTGCCCCATTGCCTGCACTGACACCTAGATTGTGCACCTAGCTCCCCCAGCCCACTCTCATTTATATTTTCATTCAATCACCAAGCCTCTGCTGCAAGCAACCCTCCTACCTTTGGTCTTCATGGCTAATTTACGGACTGTCACGTTCAACATGGCCACTTTATTATCACTTTTCAACACCATTACACCCACCAGATTCCTCCCCCATTTGCTCCTAGCCAATTGCCTAGACTTAATATTGCAGACTCATTGAGCAGCGACTACCCTCTCACTCTCAGCCAGTGGATACTGCGTTATGCTACAAGCCCTACGCCGAATATACCATGTCCTACCTCTGTCAGAAATGCTAGACTTGGCTCTCGCACCAAATCCAAGGACACCCATCGCTACAAGACTCCATAAACTAAACCTATTTCTGTCAACTCAGATTTCCTTAGTTCTAACCACTAAAGTCCCTTCACAGGCTTCTAAGCCTATCCTCCCAATGCTTCCCCCGGCACTGGAGACGCTCACTTCAAAAGGAGCTCTCATCAACACTAGATCCCTGATCGCTCATGTGCTAGATATAGCAGACCTCATCTCATCCAATAAACTTGATTATTTAGCTGTCACAACCAGCAGCAGGACCCTCCCTTACACTAGCACTTCCTGAAAACTACACACTTACTAGAGCTGACAGAACAACCAGTAAAGGTGGTGGGGTTGCATTAATTGCCAAAAATCAACTTGGCCTCAGAGAATTTGTCAGCCAGCCGATCTCATCAGGAGAACTCCTCTCCGTCAAACTACCCTTTTCAACTGCTCATACACTACTCATCCACCTTATATGTAGACAACCTGGCCCCTTGTCCTCCTTTGAAGAAGACATTTCACATCTGCTCACCCAGAACACCAAACCTAGCTAACAAATCATGTTTCTGGGTGATCTGAAGCTAGGCTTACACGACACACAATATGTCAATGCCACAGCCCTAGAAATCTCTCCCACAGAACTAGGCTTCTCACAGTGTATCTCCGAACCAATACACAGCAAAGGCAGAGCCCTTGATTGGGTAGCTGATCTAAACTGTAACACATAAATCCTCTCAAACTCCCCATGTGCATGGTCAGACCACCAGGTCATATCCTTCGAGATCCATGACAATAGTCGCCCAGTACTCAGTGATCAACAAGTCCCCCCTGCCTTAACCAGAAACAACCGCTGGATGACTTTGGAGAACATACTCCCTCTACTCCACTCTATTACCAACCCCCACAAGGACCTAGACAAGGACCCTGCCAACCTGGTGGACCTCTACAACCAGAATTTACTCCAAGCCCTTGACCAAATAGCTCTGCTCAAATTGAGAAAAGCCAAGTCCCCAGCACATTCAAACAAATGGTTTTCACTAGACTTGAAAGCCCTTTGTAAATCTAAAAGATGCTAGCTGGAAAACAAAAACTCAGTTCAGAATAAGGAAAACTTCAACAATGTTTCCAACATCTACAAAGCCGCTATCTTGAAAACTAAAAGTGACACTTTCAAATATAGAATTCAAAATGACAAGTCCAGGTCCAAAGAGCTCTTCTCCATCCTCAAAGAGCTTGAGACACCCATCTCTCTACCAGACACGTGCAATAAAGATGCCCTATAGTGTGCCAAAATCCAGAAGGCACTTCTAGAAAAAATCGTACTATTACAAACGTAAATTGAAGCCAAAAAACTCAGCCTCACACCAAGGGCCAAATCAAGTGAACTCCAGTCATCTCCCTCTAACTCCTGCAGCCTATTTGAATTCTCCCCAGTCACGACCAAAGAGGTAGAAGCTATAATTGCTAGCCTTAAACCTTCCAGATGCCAGGGAGACATCTGCCCAGCTACAATTATAATATAACGTGCCAAGGAATGTTCTTCCTTTATCACATCCTTCATTAATTCCTCTTTCGCCTCATGTTCGGTCCCAAAAAATCTTAAAGATGCCTGGATCATGCCTCTCATTAAAAAACGCCATCTCGACCCTAGCATTCCAACCAATTACAGACCAATAACAACCGTCCCTTTGCTCTTGAAGATACTAGATAAAGCAGCCTATATCCAAATACAGAACCACCTCGAAACTAACAACCTTCTTGGCCTCCGGCAATCCAGATTTAGACCAAGATGTGGTACAGAGACAGCCATCTTGGACTTAAAAATCCAGGTGGATGAAGCTAAAGATAATGGAAATCCTGCCTTACTTCTCTTACATGACCTATCAGCAGCTTTTGATTTAGTTGATCATAACATCCTAACCACACATTTGACTACAGCTGCCTCTTTCTCCCCTGAAGCCATTGCTTGGGTCCATTCCTTCCCCTCAGACAGAACAATGAGGGTCTTTTCTCCATTAGCCTGAGCAGAACCCTTGCCAATCACATGTGGAGTCCCGTCGGGCTCTTGCATCTCCACAACCCTATATAACATCTTTACAAAGCTTCTAGATGACATGGGCGTCCCCTACACAAACTACGCGGACGATACACAAATTCTCCTCACTCTCTCAGGTTCATATGACAAAGACTCTACACTCCTGAATGAAATCTACCTCAGAATTCAAGCATGGATGGCCGAGCATGGTCTTTGCCCAATGACGACAAGTCCGAGCTACTGCTTATCGGCTTTAAGTACTGCCTCAACAAAATAGATCCACAATACCCTTCATTCAACATTGATTGGAATAATATCAAAGTGTCAAAGAATGCCAAAACACTTGGAGTCTACTTAGACTCCACCCTCTCCCTTTCCAAACAAGTCAACGCAACAGCGTCAGCAACTGCCTATACTTCCAAATAAATAAACGTATGCAGAACCTTCCTGTCCACTATCAGTTGTATCATGCCTGCAAGAGCACTTATACTCTCTAAATCGGACTAATGTGACACTCTATACTTAGGCACCAGCAAACGAAACCTAAACAAGTTACAAGTGCTGCAAAACAATGCCCTCCGATCGGCTCGAAACATTCCTTGCTCCAACCAAATCTCACAAGCAAGACGCAATACTAACTGGCTTCCAATACAAGACAGGATTACTTTCAGAACTTTAATAATCACTCAGAAATGTCTATCAAACCCGGCCCCCAAATACTTGATCGACAAATACTCTAGAAAGGAATCCTCTAGACCTACTAGAGCTAACTACTTTCATTGCCTTAATATCCCAAAATTCAAATTGCTGAAAGCCGACGGGTCTAGCTTCACAGTGCTGGCAGCTAAAACATGGAACTCTCTGCCCCCTGCTTTAAGAGTCAAGCCATACGTCCTGTCCTTCAGAAACAAGGTGAAATCTTGGCTCTTCTCCCAGCTGAACTAAGGACTTGTCACCACTACTGACTCCACACCTATGTGCACAATGTGTATCTATGTATACATTACGTAAAAAGGACCTGTGCCTAGATCATTAGGCATTTCCCTCATTGTCCTCGTCCTAGAACCACGTCCATATTTGTATAAAACTCTGTATATAATTGTATATTACTTTCTAAGCCACATTATTTAACCTGTAACACAATTCAAGTGCCTAAGCTGCATTTTACTGTATCTTGTCATGTTATGAGATTACTGCATGTTCATCGAATAACAGTACCAATTGTTGTATATGTAAGCAAAATCACCTAGATACCTTTAGGTTTGCTGCGCTATACAATCAAAACTAAACTAAACAGAGTGATAGAACAGTCAGGAGGAGGTGGAAACACCAGGAGGGGAAGTAGGTAATGCATGATGGTAAAGGTTGAAGTCTAGTGGTAGTATCAGGAGTTGAAGGGTGCAGAGTAAGAGGGAAATGTAACATCAGGAGAAGAGTGTTGAAAAGTGCCTTTTTTCGCAGATTACTCTGAGCCTCAGGTACAAAAGGACACTTCTTTACTTCGGTTACATGGCAGATAAGTACAGACCCAGGTTATAAAACACAGGTTACATATTTTATTTATTGTGCATCTGAAAGGCACTTATGCATCAAGTAAATTGTGTTTCAAAGTACCCACAGAGCAACCGTGGGAACATAGGAAAGAAGAGCATTCACGCATATCATCCACCCTCTCTGTAATCCAGCCTCTCATCTACTCTAATTCAGAGAATACCCAGCAGAGAACACTCACACAACATTCCACTTCCAGGCAGTGGCGTCGCTAGGAATCAAATTTAGGAGGGGCACAGAGGGGGCCAAAGACAAACACATTCTGAGCAGAGTAGTTAGGGAAAGGTCAATCACAACACCCATCCTGATTTCACTTCCCCCATTGCTGGAAATGCTCTCATTCTGCCAGAAACCTTCCCTACACACACTGCACTTTCCCAGCAGACTCACCAGACACCCTTTCCCCCCACTGCCAGACATTCTCCCAGCTGTCACTCCACACTTCCAGGTATTCTCTCACTTGACCAGCTACCTTACTGGCCCAACATCAGCCCCCCTCTGCTAGACAACTTCCTCACCAGTCAACTTCAGCCACATTTCATTCTCCCAACCCATCACTGCTACCTGTCCACTTTCACAGAAGATGGCCCACTTACATTACCCAACTGTGACCCAACTCTGTCTGCAATGCATTTACCTCCCACTAACTCACACCACTGGATAGACACTGCCACTTAGCCACCTACCTCTCAGGCTCTCACCAACACCATCCACACTCGCCTCTTCTGGCAACCTACTTTACAATTGTCAATTATTCATATACAGTTATGAATTGTGTTTTATTCTACTACTTTACAAGTAGTAATTGTCAATTATTTATTTAATTGTATGAAATATGCGTTATCATCAATTACACATTACGTTTTCAGAAGTCACGAATCCTAGAAGCGGATTCGAACCTGGCTGTCAAGCTCCAAAGCCTTTAATGTACCCACTGTACTACACGTGGAGCCCTTCGCAGTGATGATTGTTTCAGGCTAAGGGGCTAAAGACTGCATCTGCACACGTCACATATTCAACAGTGCGCATGCCACAGCTAGTAGTATCCAGACAAGCCATGTCACTGTAGTATAGTGGTTAAGTCAGAGCCTTTCAAACTTAACAACCAGGGTTTGATTCCTACTTCTGGACTACCACTTTTGATATAAAATTACAATTCAATGCCTCATTCCTAATTGTGCTATACATTGTGTGGTGGTCACCTCTAGTGGAATTGGGATATTGGGAGAAAGGAGAGGGGATAGTGATGGGGGGGATTCTGGGAACTCACTGTCTGTCATGCTGAGTGTGAGAGGGCACTATGGAGGGGGCTGTGGTGAGCCTGGTGGCAGGAAAGCAAGTGGGAGAGGTCTCATCGCAGAAATGTGGGGGGAAGGTGTATGGACAAGGAAGTATTGTGGAGAGTTAAATATAAGATGGGGTGAGCCTGGTGGGAGGAGGTCTTAGCAGAAATAAGGGGATGAAGGTAAAAGGGGATGTGAGTGTTCTTGGTGATAGGGATATGACTGGGAAGGGGGTTGCATAGTGGGGGCAAGACATGTGTGAGTGGGATGTAGGGTGAGGGGTTGATCCTGGTGGGAGGGTGTCTCATTGCAGAAATATAGGGGCGAATGGAAAGGCAACAGCGTGAGTGGGAGGTATTGGGTAGGGTGGGGTGGTCCTGAAATTTGAAAGGAGGGGGAAATCTTGGTGGATGGATTAGTTAGGGCAAGTATGAGTGAAGAGCGCTCCTGGCTGCATTACAGATGTTTGGGGGAATGTGGGGCAGTATGGTAAGGGACATGAATTTATTGGGATGCAGAGCAAGTGGCCACAGGTGCAATCAATTTAATGTAAAGAGTCCCAGATGTACCCTGGCTTGACAGAACAGTGTTTTTGCTCTACCTTTTCTGTTTGGCGTGCATGTCTATTTTTAATTTGTAGTATGAACTTAATTTAAGCATGATCACTTATAATGGTGTAAATATTCTCCTCCTGTGTTCTCCTAAACCCCAATCACCCACACCCTGTCACAGTCAGCAACACCACTCACAGTCAGCAACACCACTCACACTCACCAACTCTCCATCACAATTTACGACCAGTCATGTACATACTAACTAGTAATGTCACACTGCCAAATCACAACTCATAGTCCCTCCCACACTCCCAACCAGGCTCCCAACTAACACCTTACGCTCTCCAGTCGTAAGGTTACGTTCATCTTGCACTCTCCAGTCCTTTGTTTTTTCTCAGTACTTTGTTGCCCCAATCTCCTCTTTGCTCCACCAATCACTCGCTCCTCCTACACCACATGCCCTTTCTTCCAGTCATGCTCCCTTCCAACCTCTCTCCGAATCTGCTACTCGCTCCCTCTTTCCCTAAGTCACCACCTCTCTGGCCCTTCACTCCATCTCTGGGCTCTGATCCAATGCTGATCGCTATGTCTCTGGCCTTTAGCCCAACGCTGACCGCTACAGCTCTGGCTCCCTCACTGGCCTTTTGCCCATCACTCCCTCTTTGGCCCACTGCTCCCTAGCTCCATACATCCTTTCCCTTAGCATGACTATTTATTTTAAAAGAACTGCAGGCATTGTGTATTTTAATACCTGTTTTTGAAAAACAGACAGGTTTGCAGTTTTACACATCAGCAATTTTTGCTGCCTTTTTCAGCAGAAGGTGTCTGAATAGTGCTCCCATAGATGTACTCCAGTTGGCCCCACACCCCCGAATGGACAGTTCTATAGTAAGGATAAGTGAGCGACCCTGAGGACACTGCCATGTTAGGGTGCCATTCAGTATGGAAGTTCCCTGCTGAGAAAACAGCCCTGAGTCTTCTGCCTGAGCAGTCATTGGGCCACTTCTAGCAAACCTATGAGGATTTATGGGGACTTGTTGAGACTGTGATCCTCTTAGGAAGTTTCTGGCTCCCTCTGGGAATAATCTGCCTATATACTGCCCCTTTCCAAGCACTTCCCCGAGCTTCAGTTGCTTAGTTCGATTAACAGGTGATATTATAAAGAACCTAGAGGGCTTTGTGAAAGCAGCTCACTGTACTAGACAACCTGCATTTGCTAAAGCTCTGAACAGGACCATCAAAATTGTGGGAGCGTAAGGGAGGAAGAGGGAAAGATAAGTCCCGGAAGTGGAGGGTGTGCTGGTGGAAATGCATCGGATGAACAGGGCCTCCGCATTCTTGTCCTTTACTGCTTTTTATTGTGTGTTCTGTCGTGTTTTCCGCGCAGGAGATCATGTGGGACTCCTGGAGGTGCAGCTCTCTCTTTTGGTTTGGTGTACAGACCTTATGACACCCATGGGTGAGCGTACAACCCTTTGCTCCTAGTGTATGTTTTTGGGCACCTATGTGTGGCCCACAGAGCAGGGTATGGGCTGGTGGCAGCTCCATACTGAATTTACCAGGTGCTCTGAGTATCCTCCATTTTGGGATGCCCAGGCCCTGTCATTGGAATCAGTAGATTCCTGATGGAAACAAGATGGCCCCCGTGGCCTCTTGCCTTCCATCGCCTGTTACCTTGGTTTTCCCGAAGTCACTGGAAGCCCTGACTCTGTCCCTTCCCCATGACTGGCTGTTGGGTGGAAGTTCCACATACGTAGTGTGCGCCGACCAGACTGGCTGGAGCCTTCCTAACGACCGTATGTTGTGGATACGCCTGTGGGTGGGACCGGGTGAATGGAGTGTGTGACAAAAACGCATTCTATGTTGTGGATGTCTAGTATCTCGTGTTTGACACAATGACTGAATGCAGTGTGTAGTGTTGAATGGCAAAGTACTTGTCTGAATCCACATTCTGTGTTGTGAGTGTCTAGATGGAGAAGAATGGCCTGAATGCACCGTGCGCCTGATTGACTGACTGCCTGAATGCCCTTCTGAATGATTGGTTGCCAGAGGGTGATGCATCAGAATGAAGGGGAGATCAACTAGTATATCTGGGGGCCTCTCACTGCTAGAAATTGTTCAGAAGCTGAAGTTGATACTTGATGCTTACTCTCGAAGCCGAGCCGGATGAAGAAGGTGAACTGCTATTCCCTTCATCACAATCTGAAAGCTGCTGTGCCTTTAAGAACTGACCCAGAGAGGACCTGGTTAGGCGCCCTTTTCCCAATCTACGAGGGACCATTGTGCACTGCTAACCTTCGCCGAAGCGCCCTGTAAGTCAGCCTATGAAAGACAGTCAGCCGGAGACGGGGACCCCCACCGAGAAACGAAGAGAAGCACCGGACAGCCGTCCCCCGCCATCGACCAGGCTTCGCAGGTTTGCTATAATCGCTGGAGGCCCGTCGAAGCTAGCTGCCCAGAAGCCGGGACTGTTTGACGCTGTGCCGTCGCTGACTGGAGCCGCAACACTCCTTTGCCTAAGACATTTCATTCCCGGACGCGCTCGTCCGCACCGCTGACTCCCTTATCCTGCCAGAGAAGGCCAGGCCATCGACGCACAGAGGAGCATCCGCTGGTGGGTTTCCTGCCACACAAAGACCGTAGAGACGCCGGACAACTCTATGCCCTTGCTGGCCCACAGTTCTTCACAAACCGTTTGCTGTCCTGATCTATCGACATGGAGGTGCCCCGCACGCCTCATCCTTGCAGACGTCTTCGACTCTTCGTCGACAAGCACAGTCAGGATCGAAGCTGCTGCCTCGATGCCACCGAACTTTCCATCGTCGATCATCAACGCCAAGTTCACTTCCTTCAAGGCCCGTCGACGATCCGTGGGTCCTGCTTTAAAGGGAGTCAATCAAGAAGGATCCATCAACGCCTCCTCGAGGAACTCTGCTATTCTAGGTACATTGGGGTGGTAGAAACACTTTAGAAGGAAATAAGACGACTAATTGAACAATATATGGACTGGGCTTGTGGTATATCTTTATTTTACAGGTTGCCCAGGTGGGGGAATCTCCACACAGAACTGTGTCTAGTGGTAGGGGCCAGTATTCTGCCAATTGTTCTAACCAACGGCTTTCCTCCTATATCTATATCAGAGTATAGTTGATGCACTTTAATGAAATCTGTTAATAATTGTGGTACCACTTAGAACTGTATATATTTGCCATTGTGGATTAACTGAGCACAAAGTGAATTATTGTGAATGTGTATATAACCTTGAACCTTAATTATATAAAGACTGTGTTTTCACTAATGCAGTGTGCGGACATTCCTTTGTGGGTGCTTGGGGACTACACTGCACTTAAGAACCAGCCTGCATCACCTCCTGAGAAGCTAGGCCTTGATTGCTCGTCCATTGCTACCGTAATAGAGAATCTTGGCTGAGGTCCTCTGTGCCTCTTCTCTACCATATAGAGAGCAGGAGTACAGCCACCCCCCTCCGGTCTTCACACTGGTGGCAGCAGTGGGATGCTTATGGTTCTAAGAATCAGTGTATAACCGTGCCACTTACAAAATATCTGCACTTTGTTAAATTGAGGTTTAGTTGTGTGCTAGATAACTGCATTACAAGCAATGGAATCTATTGCGAATGGTAAACTGACTTGGATGAGCTTAGAGGCTCTCCAAGGTGCTTGTGAAGCCAGGGAATTAGACTTTGAGGATAAGTCTAGGGCTGAGCTGATAGCTGCCCTGGTGGACTACCAGACTGATTGTGAAACTCTTGAAGGGGAGGAGGTAACCGTTGAGGCCCCAACCCCTGGGGTTGTTGTTGAATCTGATTCTGGGAATGTGTTAGACTCACCACCGTGCAGACAGGCCGGGGCATTGGCTCTGGACCACACGAGAGCTGTTCAATGAGTCCAGAATCTTCAGTCACTGCTGGTGTAATTCCCAATGGGGAAATGCCCAGACCAGAAACCCTCTCACTGAGGGAACTCTTTTTGGCAATGAACCTTCCTGCTGTTTTAGATAACAGCCAAGATGGTAAATTACCCAAAAGAGCGGGGATACCCACACCGCTTTCACCAGATGTAAAGAAAGGACAAGTGATTAGAACTGAATTGATAAGAAAGAAATACAACAAAATTCTGCTGCTAGGGTCATTACCTGAAATACAGGTGATAGTTAGTTGGTAGTATCTATGGAAAAAATGGAGGTTTATATTACCCAGGGTAAGAGAGAAAAGCCTGCAGAGAAACAACAGAGGAAATACCAACTCTTACTCTTTGTAGCCTAAAGAAGTGTCTAAGTATTGGTAACAATGGTAGGATAAAATAAGAAAGAGGAAGGTTAGTACAGGGAACACCCCGGATGGAACGAGGGCCGTTACTAGGTACGGATTGGTGCAATATCTACAGCAGAGCATTCAAACTATTGCATTGTTGATCCTGGGGTGAGGCCCCAAGTTAGAGATAAATGAGTACAGTATGTATTGTCCAGGTATGCTGATGATGAACAATTGCTGAGTATGGTATTTTGGGTAAAATGGATACAGAGGACAAAAGTGTGGAGGACAATCCCCAGATGACAAAGATACAGTTTCAGTCTTACCAGGTGCAGAGGAGTCGTGGACGGCCTCAATAGATCAGGATCACCGATCGAGGCTGCCGGTGACTTCCGCGATAGCAGCGTTTGTGCCTTGGGTCCCGTGCGTATGCTGGATACACGGGAGGCGAGCTGCTCAGCTCAAAGACGGGATTTGTGCTGGGCGGGGAATCTTGCGGGCGGGAGTAAGCCTTGAAGAGCTCCAGGAAGGAACGGAGCGTTGGGTCAAAGTCGGACGGCCCGGGTCAGAAACCAGCGAGTCAAAACCAAGTAACAAGGGTGAGGCGAGAAGAATAGTTAAGGAGGGATATCCGAGGTCGGTTTAACAAAAGTTCTGCAGTAAATGATTTGGAATAGTAACGCTAAACAGAAGCGCCAAGTCTGGCATCACGGACAACTTTATGGATATGTGAACGGGAATTGAGGAGGCGTGTGGAGCTACTGGCTGGCAACGTAGCGGTCAGCTGATCAGTCACGTGACCACGT
Source organism: Ambystoma mexicanum (assembly GCF_040938575.1). Lineage (NCBI taxonomy): Eukaryota > Metazoa > Chordata > Amphibia > Caudata > Ambystomatidae > Ambystoma > Ambystoma mexicanum. Next base: position 1,006,466,110 of record NC_090927.1, read on the forward strand.
GACAACAACTTCTGTTTCCCTAGCAACCTCCAGCATTGCCAGAAAGGAGCCGTTCTCCGCAGTCTTCGTTCCTGCAGAAAGGGGTAACGCAAGAGGCGCAGTGCGGATCGTACCGCAGGTGTGACAGAATGCCACCATTCCTGATGCCTCTATTCCGACCTCCAGCAATCCTGTGGAACTTGAGTTATTAAGGATGAAGTTAGCCTTTGAATACAAACTTAAGAAAGAGGAGTTGGCACAACAAGTGATCCTTAAAGCCAGGGATCTGGAACTAAAGGATAAGGACCTGGAATTTAAGAACAGGGACACTGAATGTCAGAAAATCCAGCTAGAGAAAGCTAGAGTTGAGACTTCCGCTAAACCAGTTGAGAGTGTCAGGTCCCCAGCCACCAAGTTTATGAAAGATTTGGTTGGTGTGTATGTGGAGGGTTCTGATATCCTCCAGTGGATTAAAGCGTTTGAAATGGCTTGTGCAATTCATGATGTTGATAAGAGAGATTGTTAAACAGAGTGCCTCAGACTGGATTTGACTGTATTCTGAAACTGAGTGTGGAAGAAAGGGCTCAATATGAGTGCAAGAAGTCTGCTTTGATTGCCAAGTTTGGCAAGACACCTACCCAAAACCTTAAAAGGTTCAGGGATTTTAAGAAAAGAGAGAATGTGTCTTGGGTTGACTGAGTGCTGCACGTATGAACATGATGGGATGGATTGATGGATACAAGGTGAAATCGTTTGTTGAATTGTCCCACCTTTTGTTTTTTGAGCATTTTTCTGAAGCCTGTTCACCAGAGCTGCGTCAGTATGTTGCTGACCTGAACATTTTGGATCCCTTTAGGCTGGCTGACAAGTGGGTCTCTCACCGGGTGTCCCCGAAGGACTCCAGTGGGAAGGACAAGAACAAAGAAAAGGGGACCTCTCAGAAAGCTGAGGTGTCCCAAATGCAATCACAGTCGGTTAAACCAAAACCTTCCTCTCATAAGACTCAAAAATCTAGTGGGGATAAGTCCTCTGTGGGTGGGAATAAGAGTAGTGGTCCACCTGTTGCAAAGCAGGCTCCCAGTGGTTCCAGTACCGTACCCCGCACTCCTGGCACTTGTTGGGAATGTGGGGCTCTGGATCACAAAAAGGGTGACCCCAAGTGTAAAGGTAAGGCACTTGGAGTCCAGGCTGTCAGCCTGAGCTACCCTTACCCCATGTCTGAGATGGAGGCCACTGTCCTCCCCTCCTCTACAGGAATCACATTCAGTTCTCCGGTAGAGATTTCCCTAGTGTTCCTTGGGGCCTGGGACCAGAATGCAGAAGTACTGGCAACAATCCCACAGAACACCCATAGGTTTTTGAGAAGTGTCCTCTTGAATGGCCAGCCTTCTACTGGTTTGAGAGACACTGGGGCAAGCATGACAGTGGTGGACAGGCCCTGCTCAAGCCAGAGGACTATGTAGGTGGTCCTCTGAGAACCACCAGCTTAGCTGGTGGGCCTCCCAAATTATCACCTGTAGCCTTAGTCACACTCATGATTGGAGACAAGACAGCAACGCTTCCTGTCCTGGTTCAGGACAATGTCCCTCCTAACATTCTGTTAGGAAATGATCTAGTAGAGTTGGGGTTGATTTCGGATGGTCTACCCATGACTGCTGCTGCAGTCACTAGGTCACAGGTGACACAGGGTCTGGCTGTGAGTCAGGTACCCCAGCCAAAGGCGAGGCCTAAGGCAAGAAGACGGAAGAACAAGAAGGCCTCCACTGTGACGGGGGCTCCTTCTCTTCCTGCTGTTCCTACAGCACCCATTGGCATCCATGCTCCGGGCAGGCTAGGTCCAGTGGAAAACCCAAACTCAACTCCTGAGGGAGAAGAGGCAGAAGACCCTCCTGCGGGAGAGGTGCTCAACCCCGAGGACCACCCCGACCTTCAATGCCTGTTGGCTGAAGGGGGACCGTCCAGGGCGGACTTCTGTAAGGGTCAGAGAGATTGCCACTCTCTCGAGGGTCTGAGGAAACAGGCCCTGTTCCAGGTACAAGGAGAAGTGCCTAGGACATTCCGGATCTATTAGGAGGGTGAGCTCCTTGTTAGTGAGCCCACTCAGCCTGAACCTGGTTCTCTCAAGATGTTGGTGGTACCCCAGGTTTACAGGCCCTTCCTGCTGCAGTTGGCGCATGAGGTGCCCTTAGCTGGTCATCTTGGTACCAAGAAGTCTAATCAGAGGCTCTCTACCCATTTCTACCGGCTCCGGATGGGAGTAGAAGTGGAGTCCCACTGCAGGACCTGCCCAACTTGTCAGTTGTCTGGCAAGACTGGAGGCAGTGTCATTGCCCACTGCAGCCATTGCCAGTGGTTGGCACACCATTTGAGAGGGTGGGCATCAATATTGTCGGTCCCCTTGACCCTCCTACTTCAAGTGTACATCGGTTCATCCTGGTCTTGGTTGATCATGCCACCAGGTACACTGAGGCTATACCCCTTCGGACTGTTACTGCCAAGGTGGTTTCCAGGGCTTTCCTGGGCATTTTCACCCGGGTTGGATTCCCTAAGGAGGTTGTCTCTGACAGAGGATCCAACTTCATGTCTAGTTACATGAAAACCATGTGGAAAGAGTGCGGAGTAACCTACAAGTTCTCCACCTCTTACCATCCCCAGACCAATGGTCTGTTCGAGAGAATTAATAAAACTCTCAAGGGTATGCTAGGCGCTTTGGAAGAGCCCCTAAGGAGGAAATGGGATCTCCTCCTGCAATGCCTGCTGTTTGCTTAGAGAGAGGTACCTCAAGAGGGTGTTGGTTTCAGACTCTTTGGACATCCTGTGAGGGGGCCCCTTGCCTTGATCAGAGAAGGTTTGGAAGCCACCCCTCCAGGTCCTGCCAAGCAAGTGGGGGACTATGTGTTAGGCCTCAGACGGAGGATGACACAGATGATGGGTCAGGCGACAGTGAATCTCAAAGCCAGCCAGGAATTGAATAAGTACTGGCATGACCTTAAAGCCTCGCAAGTGGATTGGACTCCAGGCCTGGAGATCCTTGTGATGGAGCCTACCAAGCCTCGAGCTTTGGAAGACAAATGGACTCGACCCTTCAGGATAATCTCCCAGATGGGCAAAGTCAATTATCTGGTTGACATGGCGGCCTCTGTGGTAGCCCCTCAAGTATTCCACGTCAACAGGCTCAAGCCTTTCCATAGGCGAGTGGATGTCTCATGTCTCTTGCTAGCTTCAGAGCAAGAAGAGGATGAGAGTGAGCCCCTTCCTGATTTGCTGTATAGCAACCCTCAGGATGGCTCAGTGGAGGGAGTACATCTCTCACCAGATTTGACGACAGAGCAGCAGAGGGCCTGCAGGGCTTTGCTCCGGCAATATGCCTCTCTGTTCTCACTGACACCAGGCCTTACACTGTGGTGTAGGCACGAAATTGACTCTGGTGACAGTGTGCCTGTCAAAAGCAGGTGCTACCATATGTCAGATACCGTTAAGGACCACATCCAGGCTGAGGTCGCCAAGATGTTGGATCTGGGTGTTATTGAACCCTCAACCAGTCCCAGGTCTAGTCCAGTGGTCCTTGTCCCCAAGGCAAGGTCCCAGGCAGGCACCAAGGATTGGAGGTTCTGTGTGGACTACCGAGGAGTTAATGCCGTCACCAAAACTGACACGCACCCATTACCCAGGGCTGATGAGCTTGTGGACACCACAGGTGCTGCCAAATTTGTGAGCACCTTTGACCTTACCTCAGGCTATTGGCATATAGCTCTGATGGACCATGCCAAGGAAAAGACGGCGTTCACAACACCTGAGGGATTCTACCAGTTTAGGGACATGCCTTTTGGGTTGAAGAATGCCTCTGCCACCTTCCAGAGATTGGTCAATCCTGCGCTCAGTGGGCTGGAGGCCTTTTGTGTGGCCTACTTAGATGACATTGCCGTCTACAGTTCTACCTAGGAAGAGCACTTGACACATCTGGATAGGGTGTTGCAGGCCTTGAAAAGGGCTAACCTCACTATCAAGGCCACCAAGTGCCAGATAGCTCAGGGGAAAGTCACATATCTTGGTCATGAGGTAGGAGGGGGTCAAATCCAACCTCCCCCGAGTAAATTACAGGATGTACATGACTACTCAAACCTAGGTGAGAGCCTTTTTGTGCCTCACTGGGTATTATCACAATTTCATGGCAGACTATGGAACCATAGCTGCCCCTCTGACAGCTCTGACTTCACCCAAAAAACCTAGGAAGGTTAATTGGACTGAAGACTGTCAGAGGGCCTTTGATGGCTTGAAAGAAAGTCTGTGTAGGGCACCTGTGCTGTGTGCACCTGACTACAGCAGACCCTTTATCATCTAGACGGATGCCTGCAACACTGGAATTGGAGCTGTCTTGTCCCAGTTAGATGACAAAGGGAGGGAACATCCGATCATATTCATCAGTAGACAACTCAAGTGTAGAGAACTTAGGTGGGCTACTGTTGAAAAGGAATGTTTTAGCATAGTTTGGAGCCTTAGGCGTTTTAGGCCCCACCTTACGGGGTCTACCGTCAAGGTCCAAACAGATCATAATCCTCTGAAGTGGCTTATGCAGATGAAGGGTGAGAACCCGAAACTGCTCAGGTGGTCCATTAGCCTGCAAGGGCTAGACTTCACCATAGAGCATAGACCAGGGAAGAGTCACGATAATGAAGATGGCCTTTCCAGAAAGTATGTACACCGTCTGGATGAGGGTGTCTATCTCATGGGAGATTAGGCACCCTAACCTCAGTCTGTGGGGGGGTACTGTGATGCTGGAAATGCATTGGAGGGACAGGGCCTCTGTATCCTTGTCGTTTACTGCTTTTTATCATGTGTTCTGTCATGTTTTCCACACAGGAGTTCATGTGGGACTCCTGGCGGTGCAGCTTTCTCTTTTGGTTTGGTGTACAGACCCATGGGATACCCTTATGGTACCCATGGGTGGGGGTACAACCCTGTGCCCCTAGTGTGTGTTTTCGGGCACCTATGTGTGGCCCACAGAGCAGGGTCTGGACTGGTGGCAGCTCCATGCTGAATTTGCCAGATGCTCCGAGTATCCTCCATTTTGGGATGCCCATGCCCTGTCATTGGAATCAGTAGATTCCTGATGGAAACAAGATGGCCCCCGTGGCCTCTTGCCTTCCATCGCCTGTTACCTTGGTTTTCCTTAAGTCCCAGGAAGCCCTGACTCTGTCCCTTCCCCCTGACTGGTTGTTGGGTGGAAGTTCCTTATATGGTGGTGTGGGGATGTGCCAACCAGACTGGCTGGAGCCTTCGCAAAGACCATATGTTGTGGGTACGCCTGTGGGTGGGACCTGGGTGAATGAAGTGTGCGATGAATACACATTCTATTTTGTGGATGTCTAGTATCTGGTGTTTGACACAATGACTGAGACAGGCCTGCCCGAACCTGGCATGAATGCATTGTGTAGTATTGAATGGCAAAGTAGTTGTCTGAATCCACATTCTGTGCTGTGAGTGTCTGGATGGAGAAGAATGGCCTGAATGCACTGTGCACCTGATTGGTTGACTGACTGCCTGAATGCCCTTCTGAATGATTGATTGCCTGAGGGTGACCCAGCAGAATGAATGGGAGATCAACTAGTATTTCTGGGGGCCTCTCACTGCTAGAAATCATTCAGAAGCTGACGTTGATACTTGATGCTTACTCTCGAAGCCGAGCCGGACGAAGAAGGTGAACCGCTGCTCCTTTCATCACAATCTGAAAGCTGCAGTGCCTTCAAGAACTGACGCAGAGAGGATCTGGTTAGGTACCCTCTTCCTGAGGTACGAGGGACCATCGTGCACTGCTAACCTTCGCCGAAGCACCCTGGAAGTCAGCCTACGAAAGACTGTCAGTCGGAGACGGGGAGCGCCATCGAGAAACGAAAAGAAGCACCGAACAGCCGTCCACCGTCATCGACCAGGGTTTGCAGGTTTGCTATAACCGTTGGAGGCCCGTTGAAGCTAGTTGCCCAGAAGCGGGGACTGTTTGACGCTGTGCCGTTGATGACTGGAGCCGCAATGCTCCTTTCCCTAAGACATTTGAATCCCGGACGCGCTCATCCGCACCACCGACCGCCTTATACTGCCGGAGAAGGACAGGCTGTCGACGTGCTGATGAGCATCCGCCGGTGGGTTTCCCACCACCCAAAGACCGTAGCGATGCCGGACGACTCAACGCCCTTGCTGGGCCACAGTTCTTCACAAAGTTTTTGCGGTCCTAAACTATCGACATCGAGGTGCCCCGCACGCCTCATCCTTGCAGGACGTCTTCGACTCATCGTCGACGAGCACAGTCAGGATCGAAGCTGCTGCCTCAACGCCAACAAACCTTCCATCGACGATCATCGACGCCAAGTTCACTTCCTTCAAGGCCCGTCGACGATCCGTGGCTCCTGCTTTAAAGGGAGTCACTTAAGAAGGATCCATCGACGCCTCCTCGAGGAACTCTGCTATTCCAGGTACATTGGGGTGGTAGAAACACTTTAGAAAGAAATAAGACTGAATGAACAATATATGGACTGGGCTTGTGGTATATCTTTATTTTACAGGTTGCCTAGGTGGGGGGATCGCCACACAGAACTGTGTCTAGTGGTAGCGGCCAGTATTCTGCCAATAGTTCTAACCAACTGCTTTCCTCCTATATCTGTTGTTGGTTACCTCTATTAATTGATTTGTGTGACATTTAACCAGAGTACAGTTGATGCACTTTAATGAAATCTGATAATAATTGTGGTACCACTTAGAACTGTATATATTTGCCATTGTAGATTAACTAAGCACAAAGTGAGTTATTGTGAATGTGTATATAACCTTGAACCTTAATTATATAAAGACTGTGTTTTCACTAATACAGTGTGTGGACATTCCTTTGTGGGTGCTTGGGGACTACACTGTACCAGCCCGCATCACCTCCTGAGAAGCTAGGCTTTGATTGCTCGTCCATTGCTAGAGAATCTTGGCTAGGGTCCACTGTGCCTCTCCTCTACCATATAGAGAGCAGGAGTACAGACACCCCCCTGCGGTCTTCACAGAGGGTGCCATGGCTGCAAGAAGGTCAAGAGAAGCATGTGGACAGTGAGTGGGAGGGGTTTGGGGATGGGGGTAGGATGGGCAGCCCAGTACTGAAATGCTGCAATTACAGTCTCTCCGCCCTCGTATTAAGTACTTCTCTTTGCTCAAGCTCCATGGAAAGCTTTGTGCCAGTGCTAACTAATAATACCTCGGAAAGAGTAGGCATACAGTACTTTTTATCTTATGAGCTGTCTCTCCAGTAATACTCAGGGTGTATTGCATATTAAAGTTGCACAGGGGGATCCTCCGGACCCAGGAAGGAAACATCTTGTTGTATCTTACCTTTTCCCTATCTGCTCTGCTCTGTATCTATTTGAAGTCACAAGTGCCTGGAATGCTAAGGAAATACAGTAGTACCACGACTTTTTAACTCATTTTATACTTTTGCAAACTAGACCTTAAGGACCCCATTTAGTCTCTCCACCATGATCCCGTTGGCCTGCAGGTGGTATACCGAGCACAGCCTGAAAAGTAATTTCTGTGAACAAGGCATTACAAAAGTGGGCTCCATTGTCAAATTTTAAAACCTGGCAAATTCCCTACCTTTGAAATACCTCGGTCACCAGAAATCTTGCTGCAGACTTAGCATCAGGATATACGCAGAGACTGACCTCAAGCCACTGGGAGAATGGACAAACAACACTGATGAGGTATCGATAATTGTTGCACCTCATGATCATGTCCACAAAGTCTATATGGAGCTCACTGAATGGCCTGAGGGCCTAGGCAAGACTCCCCTTACCAACCTCATGGTGTTTCCAGGATTGAAATCTTTACACACAGTTCCCTATGAATCTACGTACCTGTTCCTGAAGGTTCGGTATAAACCATTCCTTCTGGAGCTCTGCTGCAATTTGCCACTGAGAAGTGTGCAATAGGTAATTTAGTTGCTCTAGAGCCACAGGGAGCAGTTCTATAGGCATTACTATCTTCCCCGTCAACTCCTGTCTCCACAACAAATCTGTGGGTGAGAGGACATGTCTGTTCTTCACTAGGGGCTTTTCCTTGTATCTCTATTATTTGAAGCACCAGAACTGCATTGTATGGGGCTGGCAACTGTACCTGCTGGGACACGATTTCCATTTTCTGTGAATCTGTAAATGGTAAGTACCCTGTTTCCTTTGCTGCCTTGTCTGCAGCATTGTTCCCATGAGCTATTGGATTAGTACGGTTAGTATGCGCAGTCCTTTTAACTAAACCTACCTCTGCGGACAAAGTTAATGCTTCATTTAGTGTGGATAGCAGCACAGCATGCTGGACAGGGGTCCCGGCGGATCTCCTAAACCCTCTTCTCTACCACCTTGATAACCCGGAATGCACAGAGTAGGTGACATATGCAGAGTCAGAATAAATAGTGATTGCTTTACCCTTACTAATTTCTAGTGCCTCAATAAGTGCCACTAGTTCTACTGCTTTAGCAGAGTAATTTGAGGGAAACCATCTATTCAGCCTGACCTGATATTCTCCATCCACAAGGCCCACAACGGCTGCACCCTTATGCCTCTCCCCAGTGTCCTGATCAATTATTGAGGACTCATCACCAAAAAGTACCTCACCTCCCTCCAAGGCATCCTCCTTAACACCCGTCCTCTCTTCTTCTCCCCCCTCATAAGTTGCACATCATGTTTCACTGGCTCGGCTTCAAATGTCACAGAATTGACTAGGTGACACCGCAAGGGATGTATCGATGCATTTGATAAAATAACCTCATATCCTGAAACTCTTTGGGTCATCAAAGTCGACTCGGATTTTTCTAAGATCGCGAAGACCCCATGCTCCACGTATAGTGTCACTGGGCAACCCATGATAATGGTTGAAGACTTTTCAGTTGCAAAAGCAGCTGCCGCTAAACCTTGCTCAGAAGGGACCTGTCCCTCCACTACTGAGTCTAGAAGTCCATTGTAAGATGCTGAAGGTTTTTGGCCTAGTAATGGCTGCTGGGTCAAGACCGTTGTCATCACCTGCCCGTTCGAATGAGAAAACAAATTGAATGGTTTCTTGTAATTCAGGGTCACCAAGATTAGAGCATTACTGATCGCTGCCTTGAGTTCCCAAAAGCAAGTTGCCATTTCTTCAGACCACTCTATCAGACCATTCACCTTGTATGCTTCCTTAAACCCCTGCACTAAGGGTCTCACGTAACTAGAGTAGTCAAGGATCCATGATCCATAATAGTTACAGAGACCCAAAAACTGCTGCATTTGTTTCACTGTGACTGGGTGAGGCGTATTATGAACTGCAGTGGCTCTCTCTGGCATTACCTTCCTCCACTTTCCCCAAATATACTACCTATTTCTGTCAGTACTGCAATGTTTCTTTGTCCACTTTATACCCCTTCTCCAGAAGCAGGTTGAGGAGCGTTATCGAGTCTCCTCGACACTGCTCTTCTGAAGTGCTACAAACTAGCAAATCGCCCACATACTGAATTACTGTACAGGACACATGCAGATTCCCCAAATCCATTTGAACCACCCTGCTAAAAACACTTGGTATTCACAGTACCCCTGAGGCAACCTCATGTGCTTGAATCTCTGACCACGATACGTAAACGCTGTGAGGTACTGAGCATCAGGGTGTAAGGGGACCAAGAAAAAGGCATTTTTTAAATCAATCACAGTGAAGCGGGTTGACGCAGTAGGGATAGTACAAAGAATGGTGGCAGAATTTGGTACCACTGGAAACACAGGGTAGATGGCTGTTTTACATGGGGACACAGAATGTTGTATTATACCTTGCTTCAACAACGTCATAATGCTCTCGTAAATCCCTTTGTCCACCTCTCTAGACATAGGGTACTGCTGAACCCATGGTAATAATGCACCAGGTTTCAATTGTATCTGCACTGCTCCAACCCTCTTTAGCAGCCCCACATCATGAGGATTGCTGGTCCAAAATGGACCACCACTTTTTCCAAATTCTCTTTCCAATGTGGCGATCTATTTCTAATGATGAGCATGGTCTGTGGTACTTTCCTTTGCTCTATTGCTATCTAGAAAGGCACACCAATCTCAAAGACCCTCTCTCATGTGTCTTGGGTGTCTTTGAACAATTCCTTGTCGGACACGTTCCATAGCGATATGGTCAGATCTGTGCACCATTCCCTACCTTCCTCATATGTGCTTGAGAGAACCACCCTGTTCTTCTTGATCCCTCTAAACTGCCTCTAAATGAATCGTAACAATTGGGCCATGGTGTTACATCCTGCCACACAACACACAACAATTCAATTGCTACCCGCTATGTCTGATTTCTGATCCCTGGGACCCAACTCAACAAAACTATAAAGAAACAAGGCCCCTGAAAATCTAGAAAGGGTTGGAAGCCCAGAAAAGGGTTTTAAATGCATCCTAGACTCCATAAAGTTCTGAAAGGTTTGGCTGCCAAAAAAGGCCTTAAAATGCATACTAGGCCTAAAACAATCTCAAAACCTTTGGAGGCCCAAAAAAGGGCTTTAAATGTATCCTAGACCACTGAAAATCCAGACAGTTTGGCAACCCAAAAAAAGGCTTTAAAACCGAAAATCTAGAGAACTTTGGAATCCTGAAAAGGACTTTAAATGCAACCAAGACTCCTGAAAAAGTTTTTAGCCTGAAAAATGCACCCTAGACCCGAGAAAGTCCAGAAAACATTGGCGGCCCAAAAAAGGGCTTCAAACTATCATAGGCCCCTGAAAATCTAGAAAAATGTTGGAAGCCAAAAAAGGGCTTTAAATGCATCGTAGAACCCCCAAAGTCCAGAAAAATGTGGATGCCCAAAAATGGCCTTAAAACGCATCATAGGCCCCCGAAAATTTAAATAACTTCAGGAGCCAGACAAGGACTTTAAATGCATCCTAGACCCCCCGAAAAGTACAGAAAGATTTGGTGGCCAAAAAAGGCCTTAAAACGCATACTAGGCCCACGAAAATCTAGAAAACTTTGAAGGACAGAAAAAAGGCTTTAAATGAGTCTTAGACCCCCCAAATCCTGAAAGGTTTGGCTGCTTAAAAAAACATGTCAGAGAACTCAGAAAGTTGCAAAAACTCGAGCAGCCCAAAGAAAACCTTAAAAAGCATCCTAGTCCCTAAAAATCTAAAAATAAATTGGATGCCCAAAAAAGGGCTTAAATGCATCCTAGACCCTCCAAAGTTCAAAAACGTTTGGTGGCCCGAAAAAAGTGTCTGAGTGCTCTTAATGTCTCAAAATCTTTGGCAGCCTCAAAAAGGCCTTAACATGCATCCTATACCAATGAAAGTCTCTAAAACCTTTTCAACACGTACTAAACCCCCATAAATCCTGCAATTTTTAGTGGTCCAAGAAAGGCCATAAAGCGCTTCCCAGGCAACCGAAAATCTAGAAAACTTTGGAACCCTGAAAAGGGCTTCAAATGCATCCTAGACCCCACGCAAAGTCCAGAAAGACTTGGCAGCCAAAAAAGGCCTTAAAACGCATACTAGGCCCACGAAAATCTAGAAAACTTTGGAGGACAGAAAAGGGGCTTTAAATGAATCTTAGCCTCCCCCCACCAAAGTCCAGAAATGTTTGGCTGCCCACAAAAAGTGTCTGAGAACTTTGAATGTCCCAAAAACGATGGCAGCCTGAAAAAGGCCCTAACATGCATCCTAGACCACTAAAAGTCCCGAAAAAGGTTTTTGCCTGAAAAACATGTGCTAGAACCCCAAAACTCCAGACAACTTCAGTGGCCCAAAAAAAGTGTTTCAGAGATCACAATGTCCCAAACATGTTTGGCCATGAATAAAGACTAGACCCCTGAAAGTCCCCAAAAACTTTTCAGCTTGAAATACATGTCCTAGACCCCCGAGATTCCATAAACATTTGGCGGGCCAGAAAAGCCTTAAAATGCATCATAGCCCCCTGAAAATCTAGAAGGTGTTCAAAACCCAAAAAATGGCTTTAGATGCATCCCCCAAAGTGAAGGGAAGTTTGGCTGCCCAAAAAACATGCCAGGGAACTCAGAATGTCCCACAAATCTCAGCAGCCTGGAAAAGGCCATAACATGCATGCTAGACCCCTGAAAGTCCCGAAAACATTTTCAGCCTGAAAAATGGAAACTTGTCCCATGAAATTCTAGAAAGCTTTGGCTCCCCAAAAAAGATCTTCATATGCTAGAATGCATGTTAAGGCCTTATTCAGGTTGCCGAAGGTTTAGAGACATTCGGAGCTCTCAGTTTTAAGGCATTTTAAGGATGGCAATGTTTTCTAGGCCTTTTAGTCTACTAGGACGTGTTTTTCAGGCTGAAAATGTTTTCAGAACTTTCAGGGGCCTATAATGCATGTTAAGGCCTTATTCAGGCTGCTGAAGGTTTTGGGACATTCAGAGATCTCAGTCACTTTTCTGGAGCCACCAAACTTTTCTGAACTTTGGGGTGTCTAGGATGCATTTAAAGCCCCTTTTCAGGCCTCCAAAGTTTTACTAGATTTTCTGCAGCCTAGGATGTATCTTTTCTAGACTTTCGGGATTCTAGGATGCGTTTTTCAGGCTGAAACAGTTTGCAGGACTTTCAGGGGTATAGGATGCATGGTAGGGCCTTATTCAGGTAGCCAAATGTTTTGGGACATTCGCAGCTCTTAGTCACTTTTTTGTGGCCACCAAATCTTTCCTGGCATAAGGGGTGTCTAGGATGCATTTAAAGACCTTTTTTCGGGTTTCCAAAGTTTTCTAGACTTTCAGAGGCCCAGGAGGTTTTTTTTTTTTTAAATTGGTTTTATTGTTTTTCAAACCTACAGAATGCAGTTTTCATTACAAAGAATACAGAATAACTCAACTGCTTTACAGTTGCACATACTTAACGACTAACCACAACTTGACCCCCTCACGCCTCCCCCCACCCAGCAGCCCTTGGAGCGACAGCTGGTCAAAAGTAAATTTTACAGTCCGGCGAAGGAGTTCATAGGCAAAAAATCTTTGGGAAAAGTGGCATTTGCATAAGACATTTCAGAATTAACATTAGAGCAGTAAGCAGATCATTGCAATGGCGCTATAGCTTTATCATGTTGCACACTCAACTTTGTGCGATATACTTGGCTCGGAACTCGGACCATTCATTGTCAATGGAAGTGCGGTCACCATGAATGGCTGCTGTTAGCTTGTCCATATTGAAGATATTACGGGAGACGTTGATCCACTCAGCTTTAGTTGGTAAATTTATTTTTTTCCACACAGTTGTAAGGCAGGCCCTCTCAGCAAGCAAGAGCCCATGTGTCATTATGGGCAATTTGGTTGTTTGTTCTTCTGTTTCGACCAAACCAAATAGGATCAAGAGTGGGTGCTTCTCCCTTTCCTCTCCTTCAATCTCTTTTATCCAACTGAGCACTTCGTCCCAATATGCCTGGACTGCCCTACATCCCCACCACATGTGCCAGTAGTCCGCTTCCTGGCCACAGCCCCGCCAGCTGAAAGGACTCACATCCTGATACATCCTGGCTAGCCGGAGTGGGTCGTACTGCCACCTATACATAAGCTTGATCCCGTGCAATTTGTACTGGCAGGAGATAGAGGTTTTCGAGGTCCATCTACAAATCTTGAGCCATGTGTCTCTTCCCACTTATGTTTCAAAGTGATTGCGGGGGTTGTGTTGACTCCAACTAGTGCTGCATACATTGCACTGATGAGTCCCTTGGAGCCTATGTATGTCTCTAGAATTTTTTGGAACAGTGTGAGGTCTCTCTGTAGGGCCTCCCTCCAGACCTCCCGGGTCATAACACCTTTTAGTCTTAGGTATTGGAAAACTGAGAGCCGACCTATGCCGAGAGCTTCTTCCAGCTCTTTGATAGTGATGAAGGCGTTATTCCTTCGTAATTGGCCTGCCCTTTCAAGCCCTGCCTCGTACCATGATTCAAAACTGCCTGGATCGGGAATGTCATCCCGGATGCCCGGGGCCCATAAATGCGCCAGGGGGAGGGCCATGTTGTGACTCCTTTCATTCCTTTGTTTGGTTTCCATATGGCCCATATGGTCCCGAGGATGGGGTGGTTTTTGATGCTATTTCGTAATTGGGGCCCAGGTACCCATAACCATTCCCTCACAATAAAAGGACGGAGATAGTAGTTGTCTAAGCCTATCCATTGAGGGTCGTTTTGTTGTCTGACGTGTGGGATTAGTACTCGCAGTTGTGCTGCTCTATTGTACAGCTCTATGTCTGGGAGACCCACCCCACCATCGTCTTTCGGGAGGTGAAGTAAGGCAGCAGGGACCCTGGGTTTTTTGTTTTGCCATAGGAAGGTATGTAGGACTTTTTTGATGGTTATAAAGAAGTCTCTGGGGAGTTGTATAGGGAGCATCTGAAATAGTAACTTTGGCAGGATTACCATTTTAATGGTGTTCAGTCGGCCCATCCACGAGATGGTGAGCCTTGTCCACCGATCAATGTCTTTTTGTATTGTGCTTAGCATCGGGGGGAAGTTGGCTTCAAATAGGTCACCCAGGTTACGAGTCACATTGATGCCCAGATATCGCAATGTAGTGAGACTAACCTCCATCCCTAGGGGTGCAAATCGCTCAACCTCTGAGTCCCTACTCTTGTCTAGCGGGAGGAGGACCGATTTCTCTGTGTTGATTTTCAGGCCCGCCAATTGACCATATTCCCCAATTATTTCCATGGCCGCAGGTATCGAGTGCAGGGGGTTCGTTGTATGCAGGAGGATATCGTCAGCATATAGGCCTAGCTTGTATTCCTGATCCCCTACTTTAATTCCTCCCACCCTTTTGACAAGTCTAAGCTTCTGTGCCAGTGGTTCGAGAGACAACACAAACAGTATAGCAGATAATAGGCAGCCTTGCCTGGTGCCTCTCTCTAATGGGAACCACCTTGAGTAGCCACCGTTCACCGCTACAGAGGTCTGGGGAGCTGAATATATTGCCTTAATGGCACGGTGTAGTTTGGGGCCAAGGCCTATCCAGACTAGAACTCTTTCTAGGAACTCCCAATCGACTCTGTCGAAGGCCTTTTCGGCATCAAGCGACAGGAGGGTGGGGTCGTCATACCTCCCCTGTGCCGCGTGTATCAAGTGTAATGTCTTCCTCATCGTGTCAGCTCCCTGTCTCCACATAACAAAGCCGACCTGGTCCGTGTGTATTAATTTCGGTAAATGCATTTCTAATCTGGTCGCTATCACTCTCGCATATATCTTGGCATCTATGTTAAGGAGTGATATGGGGCGATATGACCCACAGTATTTGGGGTCTCTGCCTTCTTTTGGGATGACCGTTAGGAGGGCCTGAGCAAAGGACGGGGGTGCCTGCCCTGTTTCAAAGATGTGGTTGAATAGGGTCACCAGGAAGGGGGTAAGGAACGCAGTGAACGTTTTGTAGAAGCCAGGGGTGAAGCCATCGTCCCCGGCCACCTTTCCTGACTTAAGACTTTTAATGGCATCAGCCACCTTCTCCCCAGTGACCGGAGTGTCAAGAGCTTCCGCCTCCGGGCGTGTAAGCGCCGGGATAGCTGCCTCTTTGAGATAGGCATCTACACTCCCCGGTGGGGGAGGAGGGTCACAGGTATATAAGTCTTCATAAAAAAAGGCAAATGCCTCTCGTGTGCCCTCTGGGGAGGATTCTGTTGTATCCACGAGAGTGCCATCTGTCCTCTCTATCGCGTCTACCCATCTTTCTGCCCTTTGCGCACAGAGCCTTGCCGCAAGGAGGGCATCGGCCTTGTCTCCTTTTTCATAGTACTTTTGTTTCAGGTATTGTAAGGTCTGGGTCACCTTGCTCATCTCAAGGGCTTTTAGCTCCTCCCGTAATGCCTTAGCTTCTGCAAGGTGTGCAACTCTACGTTGAGGAGATGTCTGGGCTAGACTCTCTGCTTTGCCTAATTTCTTTCTAACGTTAGCCTCCAGCAAGGTGCGTTCCCTCTTTTTCCTCGCCCCCTCCCTGATTAGGATCCCACGCCACGTGGCCTTTGCCGCTTCCCAGACATTCACTTTTGCATTTCATTTCACATTCACTTTCGCGACTTCACCCGTATCATTGGTCATGAAGAATTGTTTGATTTCATTTTGCAATTCTTCCCTGAAAACCACATCCGACCACAGCGGTTCGTTGCACCTCCGCTTAGTGTTGCGATGGGCAAGGCCATCCCAGTCTAGTTCCGCCACAACCATGTCATGGTCAGACCATGCAATGGGATGTATGTCTGCGGTGTGGAGTATTCTCATTAGGTCTTCCCAGAGGAACAGATAGTCTATTCTTGTGAGCATGTCATGAGGGTGGATCGAAAGGTAAATCCTTTGTCCATTGGATGTAAGTGACGCCAACTGTCAGAGAGGCCGTCCAGGGCAAGCATCGTTTTAATTTCTGTTCCTGTGACCGGGGAGGTTGGGAGACATTGTGTGCGGTTTGCCTATCCATGGCACTGCTCATCCATGTGTTGAAGTCGCCCCCAAGAATAGTATGACCTTGCGATTTGTTAAACAGCCATTCGGTCGTTTTAAGGAGGAATCTTTTTTGGCCTTGGTTGGGTGCATAAATTGTGGCAAGGGTTACGACTGTGTTTTGAATGGATCCCACTATTAACATGGCCCTACCCTCCGTGTCAGACCAGGAATTTAGGATCTTCATGTGGAGATTCTTCCGGAAAAGGATCCCCACCCCAGCTTTTTTGAGGACACCGGAACTCCAATATGTATGCCCCACCAGACCACTGGGGATCCCCTTCTCGCTACCCTTCTGATATTTCGTCTCTTGTAAGAACATAATATCAATGTTCGACCTCTTAAATTCCCTCGCTACCAGCGAGCGTTTAGTGGGGGAATTCAAGCCTTTTACATTGAGTGTGCATATGCGTAGCTTGTGATGTCTAGGTGTTGCTGCCATTGCAATGTGTGAGGTAGCCCAATAAGTGCGCCTGCCTCAATATCTCTGCTCTAAGCGCCTGCCATATGCCTATTCCTGCACAAGTAAGCCGGTTCCTATGTGGCCTTATGGGGGCCGCTGAACATCCTTGTCGCTCAGCCTTCAACAGTATTAAGTGTGCCTTTCTCTTCTTCTCATTTTCGTATTCATCCGTTCCACCTGACCTGTCTAGTCGCACTAGACCCTAAACCATACGGCGTCCGAACCGGCTGGGTTATGTTCACCCAATCGTCTTCGGACCACCAACGGGAACCGCACCTCAAACGGTCCCAACCACATAATTATAAAACATGACCATGAGCCCCCAACTCCCCTCCTGCATATGTAAACATGTTAACGAACTGAACTGCATTTCAACAATAGAATCTCAGTCATATGCGCCCGATATTCGGCCCCCGGTAAAACTTTGTAAGGGTCCTCCTTCATTTTCATATCGATTCACACCACCTCCTACGTGCTACCCTTTCTCGGGCCTCACACAGACCTCGGCTTCCTCCATCTTCTATAGGGTCCACTTAAGCGCATCGAGTCACATCATCTAAGTGTACCCTCATCCCAGGTTGCTTTGGTGTGAGGACAACGATTCCACCCTCCCCCGTTGCTACCCAATGGGTGTTCATCCGACGTTCTACGGGGTCTCTAGTTAGCCTAATGTCCGTCGTCAGGCGCACCCATGAAGAGAGAAACAGGTAAAAGAACAAAGTGGGTTCAATGTTCGGTGTCCGGGGAGGTGTTCATCCGTCTATATTTCCTGGCGCCCTGCATCTTCTTTCTCCGTGGACCTTTGGTGTGCCATTCCTTTGCCTCCGGCCTGTTTCCGCTCTGTGATGGTTCCTCCTCTTGGGTACCCAGTAGGTCAAATATGCAGCACCTAATATCCTTTTCTGAGACTTGTTTGATGGCATTGCTTTCCCATTCAAAGGAAAGCGAGAAGGGATAACCCCAACGGTATCGGACTCCTTTTTCTTTCAGCATTTTAGTGAGTGGTTGGCACTTTCTCCGCATTGCTAGTGTGAAGGAGGATAGGTCTTGATATATGGAGACATGTACCGGGCCCAACGCGACTTGCGGAGTGTTTCTGGCCTTGTCCAAGACCCTGGCCTTGTCTGCGTAGTAATGGAATCGGGCAAGCACCGATCGCGGGCCTCCTGGTTTTCCCCCAGCCCTGTGCACACGTTCAATTTTGGGTTCATCAATTGAGTCATCATTGAAAAGCAACTTCATTATGCTATGCAATGCTCTTTTCAGGTCTGACTCGGTCTCGCCTTCATTCTCCGGGATTCCGAAGATGCGTATGTTATTGCACCGCTCTCTGTTTTCGAAATAATCGATTTTTAGGCGAAATTCCTCTTCCCTAGCTTCGAGTCCGACGAGTCGCACGTCCATTTGGGTCTCTTGGGTGTTCAGCGAGGTCTGGTTGTGCTCAACTTCTTCAAGCCTGTCCCCCATCTTGTCCATCCTTTGAGTTATTTTATCGATTTTGCTGCCAATGTCCGCTCTCATACTCCGCATTTCGTTGAGGATATCGGCGACGTCCGCTTTGGTGGAGGCTGCCTCGGGGCCCGGTGCTGACATAGTGGCGACTCCGGGTGCGCAATAGCTGTGTTGCGAGGGTGAGAACTGGTATGCCGCCAGTCTCTCCTTGGCGTTCATACGTTGGGTTTGGCGGTGTTAGGGCAGGAGATCCCACTAAGGGTACAGCCAAAGAGTGGAAATCGGGGCTTGTCCCTGGTTCCACAGCCACCCGACTGAATATGGTTCAAGGTTGGAGGGTGCCCTCTGGTAGAGGAGTCTGGGCAGTTGAGTGGGGGCAGGGTGCGTGCTGCTCCTTGGTTCATTGGAAGGCACCCGTTTAACCGTGTTGAGGTCCAGTGGAGGTGGGCATCGTTATGGACGTTGGCTCTGAGAAGGGCACGCGCTCCGCAGCACACGGGGGCCCAGCTCTCAGTGCCAGGGTGCCTTTCCAATGGGAGGGGTTCTCCGCTGTCGGCGAGGTCTTGGGTGTAGGCCCAGGCAAGATGGCGTGGGGGAGATCTCCTGACCAGTAGCTTTTAGATTGAGGTTCAGGCCCCAGAGGGGGCGAAAGACTGGTGGGTGTGCTGAGGAGGGCACACGCCCCATAGATGGGTGCCCAACCCTCTGCACTGTCCTCACTTCGGGCGCAAGTCCCTCGCCCCGATTTCCGTGGCTGGCTGTGGCGTCTAAGTCTCCCAGGGCACTGCGCTTGTCCTTCGGAGCAGCTGGGCCAAAGGCGTAGGCCGCGTTCAATATATACAGTGGCCCGCGTATCTGGCCTTGATGTGGGGGCCCTCTTGAGGCCACGTGCCGCCTATCGCAGGGGCCCGGTTATGGTGGGCGGTTCCTGTCTGCACCCCAAACGCTATCTTTGGCCCCGGGCCCTTGATGAGGAGAGTGCCGGGGGGGATAGGGAGGGCCCCAAGCCAGGCGAAGCACCGCTGCGTGCTCCGAGGGGGGGGGGTCACTTACCCTCTCCACAGTTTCCTTTTGCCCATGGCCCGGGGCTGCTCGGGTAGCTGCGTGGGTAGTGCGGACACACTCGCCTGCCCCAGATGGTCGCTCGCTACGCAGGTGAGGCGGGACAGGCGGAAGGGCTGGGGCCGCCAAGGGTTCGTAGCAGGGCCAGCGCCGTTCGCAGTCGGCTCGTGGAGGGAGCCGGGTTCCTCGATGTGGCGCGTAGTCCCGTCCCGCTTTCCGGCTGCTGCGTGTGCGGCGGGGAGGGGCCTTGCTGTCGGATGGACTTTACTCCGGGATGGGAAGTCCGTTTTTCACCCAGACTTCGCTCAGCGGGTGGGGGGCCACTTCGGGTGGCACGACCAGCAGTTGCTTCTCCACGTGGGGTCAAAAGTGGGGGCTCAAAGCGCTTTTGGGACCCGAGGGTGCGGAGCTCACACGGCGGTGCTCATCGTCCGTGCGACCCCTGGTGGCCAGTCCCCAGGAGGTTTTTTAAAGCCTCTTTTGGGTCAGCAACATTTTCTGGACTTTTGGGAGTCTAGGACATGTTTTTGAGGCTGAAATGTTTTCAGACTTTCAGGGGTCTAGGATGCATGTTAAGGCCCTATTCAGGCTGCCAAAGGTTTTGGGACATTCAGAGCTCTCAGTCCCATTTTTGGGCCACCAAACTTTTCTGAACTTTGTGGAGACTAGGATGCATCTAAAGTCCTTTTTCAGGCCCCTAAAGTTTCTAGATTTTCAGGTATTTTTGGGCCGCCAAAGTTTTCAGGAATATCAGGGGGTCATCTAGGATGTGTTTTTCAGGCTGATAAAGATTTTGGTACATTCAGGGGTCTAGAATGCATGTTACGGCCTTATTCAGGCTCCCAAAGGTTTTTGGACATTCAGAGCTCTCAGTCACTTTTTTCAAGCCACCAAACGATTCTGAACTTTGGGGATCTAGGATGCATTTAAAGCCTTTTTTTGGGCTTCCAAAGTATTTCTAGGTTTTCGGGGGCCTATGATGCATTACAAGATGTTTTTTGGGCCCCCATGTTTTCTGGACTTAAAGCGGTCTAGGGTGTGTTTTTCAGGCTGAGAACAATATGGGACTTTCAGGGGCCTAGGATGCATGTTACGGCTTATTCAGGCAGGTTTTTGCGCATTCAGAGCTCTCAATAACTTTTTTCAGCCAATGAACTTTTCAGAACATTGGGGGCTCTAGGATGCATTTAAAGCCTTTTTTCGGGCTTCCAAAGTTTTCTAGAATTTCGAGAGGCTATGATGCATTTTAAGGCCTTCTTTGGTCCAGCAAGGTTTTCGGTACTTTCTGGGGTTCTAAGATGTGCTTTTCAGGCAGAAAATGTTATTAGGACATTCAGGGGTCTAGGATGCATGTTAAGGCCTTATTCAAGCTGCTAAAGGTTTTAGGACATTCAGAGCTCTCATTCGCTTTACTTGGGCCACCAAACTCTTCGCAACTTTGGGGGAGGGGGGTCTAGCAAGCATTTAAAGCCCTTTTCCGGGCTTCCAAAGTTCTTTAGAATTTCAGGAGCCTGTGATGCATTTTAAGGCCTTTTTTGGTGCCAGCAATGTTTTCTGGACTTTTTGGGGTCTAGGATGTGTTTTTCAGGCTGAAAACGTTTTCAGGACTTTCAGGGGTCTAGGATGCATGTTAAAGCCCTATTCAGGCTGGCAAAGTTTTGGGGACATTTGGAGCTCTCAATCACCTTTTCAGGCCACCAAACTTTTATGAACTTTGGGGTATCTACAATGCATTTAAAGCCCTTTTTCCAGGCTTCAAGAGTTTTCTAGAATTTCAGGAGCCTATGATGCATTTTAAGGCATTTTTTGGGTAGCTAGCGTTTTATGGTCTTTTGGGGACCTGGGACATGTGACTTTCAGGGGTCTAGGGTGCATGTTAAGGCCTTATTCAGGCTGCCAGAGGTTTTGGGACATTCAGAGCCACCAAAACTTTCTGAATTTTGGGGGGCCTAGGATGCATTTAAAGCCCTTTTTCGGGTCTCCAAAGATTTCTAGATTTTCGTTGGCCTAGGATGGTTTTCAGGCCTTTTTTTGGCCGTCAACGTTGTCTGGACTTTTGGGGGTCTAGGAAGCATTTTATAGGCCGAACATGTTTTCGTGACTTTCAGGAATCTAGGATGCATGTTAAGGCCTTATTCAGGTTGCTGAAGATTTTGCACCATTTGGAGCCACCAAACTTTTCTGAATTGTGGGAGTTTTTCCAGATTTTTGGAGGCCTACGATGAGTTTTAAGGCCTTTTTTTGACTGCCAAAATTTCTGGACTTTCATAGTTGTAGGATGCATTTTTTGGGCCGAAAAAAAGTTTTGGGGAATTTCAGAGGTATAGGATGTGGGTTAAGGCCTTTTTCACGCTGCCAATGTTTTTGGGACATTTGAAGCTCTCTGGCCCATTTTTTGGGCCAAGTTCTGGACTTTAAGGGGTCTTGGATGCATGTAAACCCCTTTTTCAGGCCTCTAAAGTTTTCTAAAGTTTTGGAGGCCTAAGATGCATTTTAATGCCTTTTTTGCACTGCCAACATTTTCTGGACTTTCAGTGGTGTAGGACATGTTTTTTCGGGCTGAAAATGTTTTCGGGAATTTCAGGGGTTTAGGATGCGGGTTAAGGCATTTTTCAGGCTGCCAATGATTTTGGGACATTCAGTGCTCTCGGACCAATTTTTCGGGCCAACAAAATTTTCTGGAATGTAGTGGGTCTACGATGCATGTAAACCCCTTTTTCAGGCCTCCAAAGTTTTCTAAATTTTTGGAGGCCTAAAATGCATTTGAATGCCTTTTTTGCACTGCCAACATTTTCCGGATCTTCAGTGGTGTAGGACATGTTTTTTCGGGCTGAAAATGTTTTTGGGAATTTCAGGGGTCTAGGATGCGGATTAAGGCCTTTTTCAGACTGCCAATAATTTTGGGCTGCTCTAAGCATTGCAATATTCACCTGTTGGGGGTTCCGCAGAGGGAGGAAGAGCCCAGCGTGGAGCTATTTGTGGACACCTTATCCTGGAGACGCTACGTGTGAAGGGACTCTCGAAGTTCTTTACAGTTGAAAGGGCGCACAGGGTGCCAGGAAGATCTCCATCACCTGGGGGGCCACCAAGAGTGATAGTGGCCAAAGGTTTGAACTTTAGGGACATGGGCGCTATCCTGCAGTTGTCCAGGAAGGTTGGTTACTATGAAGTGGGCAATAGGAAATTACACATCTTTCAGACTTCACGTGGGAGGTACAGTAACAGCGGAAAACCCATGATGCAGTACCATGGCGCCATAGAGAACTAAACATTAAATACATTATGTTTTTCCCAGTCAAACTGAAGATCATTGCGGATGGTATATCCTGGTTCTTTACGTCACTGCAGGAAGTGTGGAACTGTTTTAACTCAACAACACTGCGCCCCGGTACACGGGAAGATGGTGTGGAGGATGTATCACAGTCTGGGGACAGATTTTAGTTGGGGGTGGGACAGAACTGTGGCTTTTTTGGGGTGGATTGCACGGGGCTATAACAGTCTGGTAGTGCTTACGGAGCTGTGGTAGCGAGAGATGATCATTGTATTAGGCGGACAGGGCGAGGAGGGCCAAACCTACGGTCGTTCCACCCGCCAGAGGGGGGAGCCACGTGGAGGTATTGACTATTGGGTCAAGAGTATTGGGGGAGGAGGACTAGTTTTGGGCAGACAGGAAGGTGGGAGAGGGGGTAAAATGGGGAGGGGAGTTGGTTGCCCGTTTATTTCGGGGAGAGTTGGGGGAAGGGGAGAAAGTGGGTGGAGGGGACGGGTTGGGGGGAGAGCTGGGAAGTCTAGATGGTTATTTTTGGCTGGGTTTGCACGCCAGGCAGTTGGGTTATGTTTGTTCAGTTGGGTGAGGTTCGCAGTTAGATTGACAGTGAAGACTAAGATGGTATTTCTGGTACAGTATAGATGCGGGACAGGGTGGGGATTTGCAGGGTTGGGCCCCTTGACGGATACAGCATGGGGGATGATTGCCTGCGAGTATGGGGCTTCCTGAGACTACTTGGGATTCAGCTGGCGATGCTTCAGGAGACCCATATGGTACAGAAGGATTTGGATTCTCTCAGGAAGTGGTCGGGGGTGGTGCTAGTGGGGACATTTTATTCAGCGTACGCTAGTGGTGTCTTTATTTTAGTGGTGTTGGGGGTTCCCATCCAGGTAGACAAAGTTTTGACAAATGAAGTTGGGAGGACGGTAGTGCTCCTTGGTACACTAGAGGGGAGGTACCTATGTGTGGTCAATTCCTATGCTCCCAATGTGGACGATAAAGACTACTTCGCTTCAGTATTGAGCATGGTGGGGGGACATAGGGAGGGACTGTTTATATGGGGGGATTTAAATTAATTGTCTCCTGAACCCAGATTTGGATAGTGCAGGGAAGGCAGGTTTGCTGAAACAGCAGGGGGTGGCATCATTAGCAGGTTAGCTGGGGACCTGGATTTGGTGGAGCTGTGGCGAGAGTTGCACGGACAGGAGAGGGGTTACTCATAAGTCTCGGGTGTACAACGTTCATACTCCTGGCTAGATTATGTATTTGTGGGGGCAGAGTATTTTCACTCCTTTGGCAACACGGAATACTTGGGGAAGTCCTCTCGGATCACTTGTCTTTAGTGACGCAATTGCAGGAATTGCAGCGGAGGTCGCTGATATGGCTATGGTGCTTACAAGCCATGGCACTGCAGGACGTGGCATTTGAAGAAAAACTGCAGGAGGACATTGTGAAGTTTTTCAACATTAAAGGAATGGTGCGGTCAGAAATACTATTGTCCCTATGGTTCGCTCATGTGTTTTTAACCATACGTTGATCGATTGTACAAACATTTCCAATGCACCTTACCAGAGTGTTCGTCTTTTGAACACAAGTGAAATCAGGCAGCAGGGCGCGGCCATCTTCTGATAATCTTATCACTTGCCGCTACGCCCTGGGTGAACTGCATTTGCGGCACTAAATCATATCCCCTGGCCCTGAGCCTGACATCACCAAATCATTGATATTCTCTGCCTCTCTTCGTGACGTTACTCGGCAGCGTAGCAAAATGCACCCAGTCGTCACCTGCGCGACTTGACGCAGAACCCGAAAAACAACACACATTGTCTCACAACACAGTGCGTCACAATTCGGAATATGAAACTGTACTTTAAAAGGAAACAGCAAGACTGTACAATTGGTAAAGTACATTTATTTCACATTAAATGCTTCGAGAACATTCGGCGATTGACATATTCAATCAAAATTGAACTTTTTTTCTTTTCTCTCGATCCGCAAATGTTTATCGTGAGTCACGCGCTGTTCCTTTTGGGTACACAGGGTGTTCGTTTGGGGAAATGAAGCACTTTGGTCGCACGGTGAATTGCAAGGCTGGTGCATCAACTTGGCACTAGACCACCGTAAAGGTTGTTATGTTGCTCCTAATCGCTGGTACAGTGTAAGGGCATATCGGCCCTTGGCGATCGTCCCAAAAAAGAGTGAAATAAATCCAGTGAATGACATGTAGCTGCAGCTGGCGGTTGAAGAAACCATCGGTTGAGGTCTGGAATAGATGACAATCACAGAATGGCAGGGTGTACCTGTTTGCAAAACATAAAAATAGAAATGTGTCTCATTAGCCGATCTTTATTACAATTAATCATTTTATTTATTAGCACAGAGGTGACACAATGTGAACCGAGAGAACACAACGTGGAATATCAAAGTACCCCACTATTTGCTTCTGAGGATAGTGCAATGGAGTATGTTCAGCTCTAAACGTAATGCGTAAACTGAGGCAACAATTAGAGGTGCACAATGTAATGATTTATTAGCGTTGAACCAGGGGGAAATGAGTGGTGGTCTACATGCGTGTCGACGCTGGACTGCCTGCGTGCACGGTAGAAAGACCAGCACACAAAGGTTGTACTTGCGCTTCATTGCAATATGCCACACAGAACGAACAAGTACAATGTAACCCAGCAATAACGGTCAGCTATTCGTATTTGGACTAGTTCTGGTATAAAATCATCTAAAGAGAAACTTACATTATGTTTGGCATTTCCATTCTCTTGGCGTAATGCAGACCGCAACGCAGACTCCGTTCGTGTCAACGATTTTTCATAAACTGAACTTACATGTAACTAGGTCCAGTTTCGGAATGGACA
Organism: Ambystoma mexicanum; assembly: GCF_040938575.1. Lineage (NCBI taxonomy): Eukaryota > Metazoa > Chordata > Amphibia > Caudata > Ambystomatidae > Ambystoma > Ambystoma mexicanum. The sequence goes on from NC_090927.1 coordinate 1,006,491,649, forward strand.
ACCTTATCATATCTTACGTTATTACACCCCCTCTTTCAATTTAATCCCTTTCGGAATGGTCCCTGTCTCCGAGGTCAAGAAACAATAGAACCTTATACTGTGTGTGTGACGCGTGGGCCTCCCCAGCTCCCAAGCGAAAATTCAAAGCTGGTGACCTTCACTCACAATGAACATACATTCTTAGTTTGCAATATCCCGTGTCAACGCATCCATGAGAACTGGAATTTTGAAGCACGGGCCCTGGAGAAAAAAATTGGGGGCTGTCACTGCTCGCTGTTCGTGGTGCTGCTGAGGGCTAGGGGAAACTTGCCAATGACAGAATGCACCCTACTCCAAAATTGTAGTCGATGAAACACAAAAACTGAGTCAAAGTGTGTCTAGTAATAGCCCCACCTCTGCTTATCTCACTGCCTCCTACCTCATGGCATGTTTTCACAGTCAGTACTTCTTGCGTGCCTAGTATTTTATGTATCCTAGGTCTCATCCATTTTGTGTGATGAGAAGATATTCAGCTGTTTGGGGAACTTTATGGCAAGACAACTGCCGAAACCCAAAGATTCTTATACACTGTTATCCATCGGGCACTAACATGATAAATGAAGGTCCCACAGGAGCTCGACAAAACTGTGAAATGTGAAAGCAGTGTTACATTGTATGTCAATTGTAATAATTGTACTATTTTTTTTAAAAAGGACTAAGAGGATGGATTTCAAAAGAGAAATTGCATACTTTATTTGGACACTTTATAAAAATAATTTGGCAAAAATAAAAACAGATAGTAATCATTTGTACCGGGATTTGAACTGTTCAACGAGCTCTGCTTTGGGTGGACATGACATGTTGGCAATGTTTTGTGGCAATGTATTTGTGCTCTGAACAGATTCACGCGCGATTCCATGAGTATGCATCTCTACGACATTAATAATAAGATATTTAACTAAATTGAATTCCATTTCCTCATATACTGGTTTCACCACCCATTTTTTGCTTCTTTTCGTAAAGGCCATAGTGTAGCGAAGCATCCCTAAGTTTCCTGCAGTCCTAGATTGTTCACGGCCTACATTCTCGTTATGCGCTAATACCCCTAGTAATGTCCTATATTTCATCCCTCCGATGCCGAAATGCAATCTCTTTGGCCTGTACTTTAGGCACATATTGTGGAACACCTCCAAATCTCCTGTGTGAAAGAATTCTGTGAGTCCCTTCAGATCTCTTGATAGAGTTCTATCAAACACAATCTTCTCAAGGGCTTTGTGTGGAGATGAAGATGGATTCAACCACTTCTTCTTCCGTGCCTGCTCTGGGAACAAAGGGCCATGTTCACATTGGTGGAAATGTTGGTTTCCTGTCCAGTGGTGAAGGTTGGAACAGTGGTGCATTAGTGACCGCCATTTTTCCAGTAGAATTTCCACAGACCCATCACATGTTTTGGAGCTTCACCAAAGATGGTTGCTGAAAGACTGGGACCACTGTGAAATACTTTCCAAACCTTTTTTTCCCCTGCAGCCGAGATTTTTTTATTGATTGATTTGGCAACATGCCATACATCAAATTGATGTTTGATATTTGGAAACTGCTCTCTCATTGTCTTGGCTATTGAAACGTGTCTGTATGTGGCACAATTTTCTTACTTTCCATGTCCTGAAAGTGGTATGTGCAGTACTTAGCAGAAAATCCGGGGCGGTCACACTGTCCATCGTCGGCTAGCCTGAACCGTTTGTCGAAGAATGTACTTTGAATAGACAATTGTCCAATTTTCCAAGCTTCACTAATGGCAGGGAATAAATAATCACGTTGATATTTGTAGAACTGCGTTTTAGAAATGAAATGGAGTCCCACAAACTGACAGAAACTGGATAACTTCCTGAAACTAGAGCCACTGAAAAGTAAAGCTGCTGCACACAGTAGATTGCCAGCTGGCAGTTTCCCAGCATCGGTTGAGTGGACCATGAAAATGTTTTATGTAACATTTCACAGGTGGCATGTATTTTGAGGTTACTGCCTTTTGTTAGATGAGTCACATTCACCATTGGCTTCCCACATACTTCTCCTCTCACTGAATGCACGCATTTCACCATCTTTATAGTCTCAATCAAGCTGCTGTCGTATACTATGTATTTGGCCTCCTTTATTAGACTGTCATCCTGCATCAATGTTGTTTCGGGCTGAACAGTTGTGGCCATATCAGCCAAACTGGACATACTATAGTTTGGATCTTTGTCTAGTTCGTCAGTCAATTGTGTTGATGCTTCAGTCTCTGTCATTTCACCATCTGTTACTTGACCGTGGATAGGTGAAAACATCAATGTCGACTGCTTTTTGGGTGTCATTTTTTTGGCGGGTGTCGATTGTGTCAAGTGCTCTGAGACTAATGTAAAACTATCTTCTATACATTCAGTTTCATCTTCATCTGACGGAGCAGTCGCATTGTAGCAATGGTCCAAAAACACTTTGATGTATTCGCCGGTCACATTAAATTCATTTTCTGGCCATTGGACAAAGGCATCTCAAGAACACGCCGCGCCTCAATTAATAGTTCCTCCATGGTGAAAACAGTTTGGCAAGCAGCATCTCGCATTTGTGTCACTGTCTGCATAGTCCGTAGACCATCGGGTAACTAGAAGACAGGTTGGGAAAAGGATGTTCAATGTAAATTCAGCATACAGTATTGGACAATTTACATGCCAAAAAAGCATTTTATGAAGGCCTCAGCACAAAACAATTGCTAAAAATAGAAACTGTTTATTAATAACCTTAGTTTTCTTTCTTTTTGTTGAAACCTTCTTTACTCTAACATCACCAACAGCAAGCTGGTGCACCGACTCGGATCCACGTGCCTCCCATTCAATAAACGGATCTTGTATAGATCCCTAGAAAAGAGTATCCATTTAAAATAAGTCATTTGGATTACACATAAAATTAGACCGACTTTCTTTCACTAGAGGGTACTGTCAGTACGCATACCTCTGGCTCCGGATTGACTACAAAGTCTAGCTCCGGATCGACTACAAGGCCTGGCTCCGGATCGACTACAAGGGATGATGTAATTGTAGAGGACACTCCAGCAACTCCCTGAAAAACAGTACTTGCATTAGTATGGATTAAAATTTTGGAAACTGAACACACACTTTGGGACGACGACGACAAAGGTACATATCAATAGCAATCCACGAATGAAACATTGTGTAAAACAATTACACAATATGTAAATATGATCAGATTAGCTCATTCGATGGAACTGTCAGTACCCATACATCTGGATCAACTACAAGGGATGTTGTAATTGTAGAGGACGCTCCAGCATCTCCCTGAAACACAGTACTTGCATTAATAAGGATGAAAATATTGGAAATTGAACACACATTTTGGAAAGACGACAAAGGTACATATAAATAGCAAACCACAAATGAACCATTGTGTAAAAGAATTACACGATATGTAAATATGATCATATTATCTCATTTCATGAAACTGTCAGTACCCATACCTCTGGCTCCGGATCAACTACAAGGGATGTTGTAATTGTAGTGGATGCTTCAGCATCCCCCTGAAATACAGTACTTGCATTAATAAGGATGAAAATATTGGAAATGGAGCACACCCTTTGGAAGGACGACAAAGGTACATATCAATAGCAAACCACGAATGAAACATTCTGTAAAAGAATCACATGATACGTAAATATGATTACATTATCTCAAATTCCATGCATAAAACAAGTCTGGAACAGAATAGCTAAGTAAGATTACCTGATACACGCTCAAAGTGGTTGATGACTCCAGGCAAGACATGGATGTTGAATCTTGTTGCTTCATATTCGGTGGATAGTCATGGAGTTGTAAAGGGAAAGTATTATTTGATTTAGAAATGCTAATATTAAAAATTGGCATATAAGGAGACTGAATACGAGAAAATTATGCTTATGTAAATGCATAATATAGCATAGTTATCTGTGCCCATAAATCAATTTTCTATGAGGGTTCTAAAAACAAGGACTGATGTTTAGCAAAATGGTCATTACTTAAAAAGCTATAGAATCATATAAATATCTAAAGTATTCTAAGAGACATTTACACCTAAAATACCAAGCAATCCATATGGTTACCTGCACACTACTGCAAGGCCGGAAGCGTGACTCACCTGTGGCAGCATGTGAACGAATAAAGTCGGAATAGCGTTTGGGAGCAATTTTCGAGTCGTTCTCAGTTGATTCCTCTTTGTGTACAAGGATGTCTCGCACATATTCGGGGTAAAGTGCAGGCTGCAGATGCGGTATCGATCACCCCTCTTGTCCTCCAAGACTTTTTTTACTCTACTTTCAAGCTCTGCTGGTGCATATCCGCAATATCTGACCCATTCTCTAATTCGATCTAGAGTCTTAGGGAATACATGCATTGTAGTGCCTTCAGATTGTTTTGGGTCTTCAAAGGCAACCAAAAATCGAACATGCAGGCATTGTTGTAAATTCTGCAAAAAAAAGGTCAACATTATTCAAAATTTACTTTGCATAAAAATGTGAGAAAGAAGGAATTAGACCATACATTCTTCAATGCAAGCTTTGTTTTAGTCACCACAGCAAAACCAGTGCAGCGTGGGCGGCTGTCGTGGGCGGCTGTACTATTGGATAACTTTCACAAACAATTCATTGATGTGACGAAAATCAGAACTTTTACTCGTCCCTTGAATGTACTATCGTGCATGAAAAGGAAACATGCTTATATTATAGACACGGTCCACGAAGGATGCAATTCGATGGCAATTGACACTGATGAAAATTGATATATCGATAACATAAGAAATGAAACTCAAGTCAATAGCTATGAAACCAATGAACATAGCACTACTGAGTATGTTACTTCGAAATAGATAGAAATTTACAGATGAAGGAGATATGATTGGGATACATGCTCTTACCTTGACCAACAGGTAGATTCAGCAAGCAGAGTAGTTAGTGGCAGGAGAGCAGGGAGATGTTCACAGGTAACACACTGACGAGTTGACTCGCAGCGGTCACAGAAGTTCACAGATAGCACGATGACGTGCAGATTAGCATCAGTCACCAGGGTTCTCAGGTAGCACGTTCACGAGTTGACTTGCAGTGCTCAAAGATGTTCCCCTGATAAATATCAAGTGGTTTATAAAGAATTACAAACATGGGTGTGTATGTGAATGAATGACGTGTATATGTTGTGGTATTATGTGGATTTCAGGGGCACGGCCTGCTTCAAGGGGAGCCTGCCTGGAGACACGGGGTCTGAGGAGGGCATGTGAACAATGACCCCTGCGTGAAAGATAGCTCTGAAATGTACATTGTGTTTGGCACCTTGGCCATTTGCGCCCCTGACAGCACCCCTTGGCATCGCACATCCACTGGTGCAAACTGCCTTTGATAGTGGAGGGGAGATGGATGGGCCTGGGGCGTGCATACAAGGCACTGGAACACTGCTGAATGGAGACACACTTATGTGGATTGCAGGGGCGCGGCCTGCTTCAAGGGGAGCCTGTCTGGAGACACGGGGTCTGAGGAGGGCATGTGAACAATGACCCCTGCGTGAAAGATAGCTTTGAAGTGTACATGGTGTTTGGCACCTTGGCCATTCGCGCCCCTGACAGCACCCCTTGGCATCGCACATCCACTGGTGCAAACTGCCTTTGATAGTGGAGGGGAGATGGATGGGCCTGGGGCGTGCATACAAGGCACTGGAACACTGCTGAATGGAGACACACTTATGTGGATTGCAGGGGCGCGGCCTGCTTCAAGGGGAGCCTGTCTGGAGACACGGGGTCTGAGGAGGGCATGTGAACAATGACCCCTGCGTGAAAGATAGCTTTGAAGTGTACATGGTGTTTGGCACCTTGGCCATTCGCGCCCCTGACAGCACCCCTTGGCAGCGCAGATCACTGGTGCCAACTGCCTTTGATAGTGGTGGGGGAATGGATGGGCCTGGGGCGTGCAGACAAGGCACTGGAACACTGCTGAATGGAGACACACTTGATTCACTTAAAAACTGAAACAACCCTTGATAAAAAATATGTTGTGTTTTATTTTGTTTTTTATTTTGATGGCAGAAAACTACTACACATTGTAAAGGTCTGGTTGCAGCACAGCGAGGGGAAATCCCCTGTACTGACCGTTGTCACTGGGGAAAGTTTCTCTAATGGCACCAACGACACAAGCGGGTTTTACTCATCGAACGCGGTGTCCAAGCCTCCCATGAAGCTACCATGTAAAAGAACGATAGACCACCAGCCGGTACCACCTGTGAAAGAGAAAGATGCAAACTGTTTTTAAATGACCAAGATAAGTGTATTGAACCTTAGTTGTCAATGACAATTCTTGTATCCAATGGCATTTTTGCCATTGGATACTAGATACTGCACAATATTGAACGACGTTTATACAACTATTACTAGAGAATTGCAAGACTAAATTGATATGACAATGGTATATTGAGGTTACGAGAATATAGGAGACAACCATGAAATAGTAGTGGCCTAACTGACATCACACCAGAGTATATACTCGTTACTTGGATTACGAGGGCGAACTGTTGCACGAAGTTCGTGCATAAGCACCATCAAAATCCTCAACACGCACCGTGTGAAGCAGGCTGCCCTTAAGTCTGGCTGCTCGGTAACACATTGCTGCCGTGGCTCGCCTTGCGATATGTAGGACAAGCATCCAGAGTTTTCTCAGCAGCGGCAGTTCTCCTCCTCAGTTGGCATTAGCGCGCACCGATTGCAAGTACACCATGTGGAAACACCATATATGCGAATAGGCCCAGTCTCTTCATCTTTTGAATCGTCCTCCCAACTGTCATCCGAAGTCCCATCGTTTCCGCATCTTTCTCTTTCCAGTAATTCCTCCTCGGAATACTCGGGCTCGTACTGGTAGGGCATTATTGTTGCCATTGTGTGGTAAACAAACGAAAATAATTTATAGCGATGGTACTGGCATCTGTACACACGGGCTACAAGCAACGAAGGTAGCTGACCAGAGCACAGAAACAAGTCACAGAATACTCAAAGAAATACAGTGAGAGGAACGGAATAGAAAATCTGCTGTTGTGTGTTGTGAAACGGTCTGTTTATACTTATTGAGAAAAGAGACATCTTGCCATTTCCATGGTGACACGTCATTAGCTGAAGCGCAGAGAATGTTGACACGAGACGTGCTTTGGCGTTGTGAAATGGGCAGTACGCGTCTAGCCATGTCAGGCTCAGGGGTGGAGGATATGATTTAGTGCCGCAAAGGCAGTTCACCCAGGTCGATGCGTCAACTGATGAGATTATCACATGATGGCCGCGCCGTGCTGCCTGATTTCGCTTGTGTTCAAAAGACGAAAACTCTGGTAAGGTGCATAGGAGATGTTTGTACGGTCGATCAACGTATGGTTAAAAACACATGGGCGAACCATAGGGACAATAATATTTCTGACCACACCATTCCTTTAACGAGGGATCGGTGGCAGCAGCGGGGACCCTGTGGGAGACATTCAAGGTTACACTACTAGGGGTCTGCATATCCATGGCAACCGAGGTGAGAAGGACACTGCAGGAATCACTGCGGAAGATAGAGGTGACAGCGTCAGATCTGGAGAGGGATTTGGCAGTGGAGCGGCAGTCAGGGGAGGCTTCGGGAAAGGCACTGGTCTCTCATCATAAGGCACAGGACTCACTATCGAAATTCGACCAGAGCCGGCAGGATGTGCAGATTCATGGTGGGGAAGGGGAAAGGGCTGTGCAGTTGTTAGCCTGGTTGATCTGTCTGGTGCAATGTCGACATACAATCACGCAGATTAGACAGGAATCGGGGGACCAGGTGAGCACCCAGGAGAGTATCAATGAGACATTCAGGCTCTTCTATCAATCCCTGTACACAAGCGAGGGTATATACTCTGAAACAGATGTGGGCGAATTGTTAGACTTGATACGGCTGCCGGTCCTGGCCGGTAACCTTGGGGAAGGGTTGGAGGGGCCTGGTGAGCAGTGGGCTCCAGTCCATGCATAAAAGTAGGTCTCCCAGTAGTGATGGCTTCCCAGTAGAGTTTTATTGTAAGTGCGCTGATCTCCTGGTCCCTCCCTTAAGAAAGTGTATGATGAGACCTTTGAGTCTTGTGTTCTCCCAGCCTTGATGAGGGAGACAGTAATAGCAGTTATGTTAAAGGAATGTCAAGACACCCTGGAATTCATATACTATCACCCTAGTTCATTATTGAACGTTGATGGAATTATTCTAGGGAAGATTCTGGCTACCAGATTGTCCAGGGGGGCTCCAGTGTTAGTACACCCTGATCAGTGCGGATTCATAGGGGAGTGAAATACTACGATGAACTTGTGTCACCTACACCACGTTATGGATCAGGTTAAAGACTCAAAGGGAGAAAAGGCATTGGCATCCTTTAATGCGATGAAGGCCTTTGATTCTCTGGAGCGGCAATGGTTGTTTAGGATGTTGGGGTCCTTTGGGCTTGGTGACAACATGCGCCGATGGTTACGGTTATTAAAGAACAAGCCAATGGCGATGGTGAAGAAGAATGACTGAGTTTCACCTCAGTGGATGCTAAGTAGAGGGACAAGACAGGGGTGCCTGGTCTCGCTGATCTTATTTTCATTGGCATTGAAGCTACTGGCGTGGTATCTCAGGAAGGAGATGAGTGAGACAGGGGTATTAGCGGGGGTGAGACATAATGGGCCTTATTACGAGGTTGGAGGTAACCATGGAGCTTTTCGCTCCATGGCTGCCTACAAAACCCTACCAACTCCTCCCTGGTGAATGGAGCAATTACCAGTCCATTACAAGGTTGGCGGGACCGGTAATTCCCCATTCACCAGAGCCCTTCCCCATTCCCATTTGAGCCCCCATAGGGCTCAATGGGAATGGGGAAGGCACTAATAACGGTACTGTAAATTACGGTACCGTTATTAGCTCCAAAGTCCCTTTGTGGGTCCCGTCCTTAACGCCTGGTAAAACCAGGCGTTAAGGGAGGACCCGCAAAGGGTACTCGTAGTAGGGCGGTAAGGGATTATCGGCAACAGCGCTATTACCGGTGCCGGTAATCCCTTACCGCCCACCTTGTAATGAGGCCCAATGTCTCTTTATACACGGATGATTTGTTGCTGTATGTGGGAAATCTGCTGGACAACATGCCAATGGTGTTGGAGATACTGGATGATTTTCAGACGCTGTCTGGATTCTGCATTAATAAAGACAAATAATTGTTGTTTCCGCTGGGGGGCCTTCATAGCAACGATATAGCTACCCTCCTGGATTTGAGGATACAATGGGAAGCAAAATCATTCTGGTACCTGGGCATCCACATTTTTCACAATATCGAGGAAACGTTTGTGTACAATGCTGGTAGGGCATTGTCAGGAATCGGAGAATCGGTCCAATTTTGGAATAAGCTACTGATGCAATTGTTGAGGAGGGTCAGAGACGTCTTTATGGGAGGGCAAAAGGGGCACTTGCCGAGGGCCCACACCTTGGAGGGGGGCCCACAAGGCTGCCTGATCTAAAGAAGTAAGATTCCTTTGTTCACCAGACTTAAATAGCACACATCAGGATATTTTATTGCATGGGGCTGAGGCTCTAACCCTATTGCCTGTCTGTTTTGGCAAGCACATTCTGATTCGATCAATTCATCATGTAATCCATTCTGTGTTCACTGTGGTATATATAGTTTGAGTGTTCTTTGCAGCACAACTCCTGTAGCATGCTTTCCTTCCTGTGGGAATTATGTTGATCATGTGCAATAGCCAAATCTGAAATGCATACTGGTAAATTGAGTGCCACAATGGTTCAGAGGTTAGCTCAGTGTGTTAAGCACTCATTGCAGTGATATGTGTTCCTATGCAATATTAGAATAGCACATTCCTGAAAGGCTGGCTGAGCCTTTCCTATGACGGAGGTTTATAAACGTGCCTGCATATGCACTTGGTCTTGCAGCACAGCAGGTGCTATTATCAACAATATACCTGCACCAGATAGGGGTTGCTATAAAAACAAACATGTCATCCTTATGGTGAAGGTCTACAAATTGGTTTGTTCAGATGGGGTGCTGTAAAACCTAGGCAATCACCTCCATTGATGAGCATAAACTGTTAGTACAAGAGATGAATAAGTATCATAATTTGGAACCAAAGCATTCATGCTTGTATCCTGGCTTTGCCAGCAGACAATACAGTGATCCTGATCAATAATCTTATATTTCGTACATTACTGTACTGTCTTCTGTGAAGTTTGCCTCCTCGCATGCTGGTGGCATCGTTTAGCCCATTACTTGATCTTCCTTCTTATGTAGGCCATTTGAGTGCAAGGGGTGGTAGACAGAAGGGAGCGGCCCAGATTGTGAAGGACTCGGGCAAGCATATTTTATAGTCTGCTCATTTGACACAAAAATATGCTTTGCATTTTTGTAAAAGTCAAAGGTTTTTCTGCACATTTATAAATGACAATATAACATGCCAGTGTTTTGGAAGTATGTAAAGCTTTAAAATACCAACCCAGATTAAATCTGTTAAATCACACTGATTGGTATGCTGGTACTTATATACTTCTCTTGATGATGGAGAGAATGAAGCTTCAATCATTCTGTGTTACACCCTACTATAATATTTTGTTTAAAAAAAATGGTCATGTTTGTTAATGTGATTGGTGTAATTTCCAAGTCAGTTTTATAAAATTAGATTATTTTAGTTCATGGTAAGAACTGGTAATGAACGTGTTCAAATGCAGAAATTGCAGAGTTGGCACAAATCCCAGATTCACCCCTTAACCAGTTTGTGTAATGATGGGCATCTAAATTAATCTTGTATTCCCTAGCCTCTCGAAATTGCCAGCCCCTAAACCTTTCAAAATTGTCAGCCCTTCATAGAGATTTCCTTCTCAGGGTATGATCTTCAAAACAGCCTCTCTCATGGTTTCACTGGCTATAGTGTTGTTTCCACTATAATAGTGAGCATTGATATATTGCACACCACAAGGCCTTAACCCGAGGCCGGCAGTAAAGGCTTGGGTTAAGACCCCTGTCTTCTCCCTTTCTAGTCTTGTCTGTCCTCCTCCAGAGCACTCTCTCACAATCTTGTTATACCTGGTGTGTTGCATCCGATACTCCGCCTACGCACTGGGCTCATACCGAAGGTAGGAGTGTCCTCCTACGTCCATATCAATCCATTGAAGTTATCTACACACCTCTCATGCCTGTTCTCTCACCTTGCCTGCCTTCACACAGCCGCCCACTCGTACCCCCCCTTTTGTTATCTCCTGGACTGCTGTAATCATCACGGCGCTGTCGCACCTATGATTTGCACCAGAACAATGAATGATCTAAGTTCCCAGGCTATCCATTCCACTATGCGTCTTCATTTACTTTTTTCTCTGTATCGCTTTCTTTTCCTCGATGCATTTCTATTTTCCCGTTTCCTCCATCGATCCTTGTCTGTGCTGCCCTCAGGACATTAGAAGTCCCCACGAATTCAAAGCCCTGCCAATTACCTTGCCCTGATTGTGTGACCTCCGCCACACTAATGTTGCTGCCTGGCTTCAATTATTGTTTTCTGCGCACTGCCTGGATGGCCAGCAATGACCCTTGACTTTGCCTCATGCACACAACTTAACTTGCGTACTTGTGAACGCTTGATATTTCCATGACCTCAGCAGATTGTCTCTTCCTGACTATTAAGACCTTCCTTTGCACAGTTACTGAAATCATCCTTGGTATCCACCCCTAGCTACACCTGTAAACAACTACCTACAAGATAAGCATTTTAATCCGATATCAAAGTTGCTCTGATGTACAAGTCAAACTGGCCTTCATACATAGCACTGTCACACCATATTAACATTGAACTACTGTCTGTGTACATTCCATTTGTTCTGCAGGCACTGTGCACAACATATAGCTAGGCCCTTAGCATGCCAGCCTGATATAGTTATATGTAATTAAAGAAGCAGCCCATTAGTTTAGTATAATATTGCCTTTCATGTCCTATATGCATGTCTGATGTAGCTTCCTGCAACAAGAGGAGAGGCTCTCCAGTATGTATCTTTACCCCTATGATGCTCTATGTGCATGTCTGATATAGCTCCACGCAACAAGAGGAGAGGCTCTCCAGTATGTATCTTTACCCCTATGATGCTCTATGTGCATGTCTGATATAGCTCCACGCAACAAGAGCAGAGGCTCTCCAGTATGTATCTTTACCCCTATGATGCTCTATGTGCATGTCTGATATAGCTCCACGCAACAAGAGGAGAGGCTCTCCAGTATGTATCTTTACACCTATGATGTCCTATGTGCATGTCTGATGAAGCTCCCCGCAACAAGAGAGGCTTTACAGTATGCATTTTTATACCTATGATGTCCTATGTGCATGTCTGAGGTAGCTCCCCACAACAAAAGGAGAGGCTCTCCAGTATGTATCTTTACCCCTATGATGCTCTATGTGCATGTCTGATATAGCTCCACGCAACAAGAGGAGAGGCTCTCCAGTATGTATCTTTACACCTATGATGTCCTATGTGCATGTCTGATGAAGCTCCCCGCAACAAGAGAGGCTTTACAGTATGCATTTTTATACCTATGATGTCCTATGTGCATGTCTGAGGTAGCTCCCCACAACAAGAGGAGAGGCTTTGCAGTATGTATCTTCACGCCTATTGTATCTTATGTGCATGTCTAATATAGCTCCCCGTAACAAGAGGAGAGGCTTTGCAGTATGTATCTTGTACGCCTATTGTGTCCTATGTGCATGTCTGATAGAGCTCCTGTAACAAGAGAAGAGTCTCTACAGCATGCTATTAATTTCATGTTCTAAGCACTTCTGTAACTATCGCCTAGATACCTGAGGCTTTTTGTGTGCTGTAAATAAATACAAAATGAATAAATAAAAAAAATAAAAACAGGCACTTTATTCTTCTGATCTCTAATCGCAACACTATTTGAAAACCATGTCCCACTTATAATCTCAGTCTGTCTGCATACTGGCACTTTCCTGGTAGCTTCTAATCTGCATCCACTATCCATGCTATGGTATGTGTAGCTTTCTCCTTCCTTCCAGTTGTTCTGCTCTATCCATGCTTGAGCACGTTTGCATTCTGTGAGGCAGGAAATGTGAGTTCTCTTTCTATTCTGGGTTACATCAGTGGTGTAACACAAAATTCGGGCGACCCCCAGGGCAGGCTTAGATTATCACGCTTGCACAATACGCACGGACAACCCTGCCGGAGTTACCTGCGGGTTGCCGCCAGACCTGAAAAAAATTACTGCGCCCTGACTTCCTGGTAACACCGAGGTATAACAACGCCGGTGGCAGGGAAGTCAGGTGCTGGTAATGCTGTAAATCCCCATTTCCATAGAGTCACATAGGACTCCATGGGAATGGGAACACGGAAGCACCGGCACCCTTAATAACGGTGCCGGTGCCTCCATTACAGTCTGGTTACCATGGCCACTGTGTCCGGCAGGGTCAGACTTGCTGGGCACAGCAACTCCGGCAGGCAGACCCGTAGTTTGCCGGTCTGGTAACAACGATGCCGGATGGCTTACCGGCACCGTTGTTACCGGACCGGCACCCTTGTAATGAGGCCCTATATGTGTTTTAATGCAATATACAGCGCACTTGCTGAGAAAAAATGGCTAAAAAGCAAGAGTGTTTGCAATTGTTTTGTAGGGTAACACCAATCCAATACAAGCCAGTCACCAACAATGCACAGAAGCACAGAAACATTAATGCTTTGCTATTAAAAATGCCATGCCACATTGAAAACATGTCCCACTGGCTGCACAATGTAGACCAGTGTAGACACGTAATAATATTACAGTAAAGCATGCCAGGCCACATTTAGACATACCTAGACTGGTTGCAGCAAAATGCCAGTCGAAGCAATAACACTCATCAAGAAGAGAGCACACATTCAAGCTAGGGTCTCTGCTGCCTCTAATAACACGGTCAAACTCTTTCAAATCTGCAGGGAACTGGTCAATCCTGTTGCGGTCTCTACCTCTCCTGTTCCGTCCCAGGCCCTCTGTATGGCTCTGGCTAAAACTCAGAACATTCTGTCCTCTATCACCTCTTTGTCTCCCTCGTCCTCTCTCGGCCCCTCTTTGGCCATCTCTACCTCTCCTCCTCCTGTCTCCTCTTTCTCTCTGACAACACCTGACGAGGTTTCTAGACAAGTCCAATCTATGAAAGTGTCGTCCAAACAGGTGCTCCCCTGCTCCTCCAGAACCATCAAGGTCCATATTGACACCCTCACTCCAGCCTTAGCCATGTGCACCCACTCCTCAAGAAGCCGTCTGCCGATCCTACCTGCCCGGCAAACTATCACCAAATCTCCATCAGCCCTCTCCTGGGCAAACCCTTGGAAAAGCTGGTCATCTCCCAGCTTACTCTCCACACTCAATCTGTTGGTTGTCTTCATGGCCATCAGTCTGGCTGAAGAGCTGCGAGAGGCACGGAAACTGCTCTCCTAAACACCCGTGAAGATCTGCTCTCTAACCTTGATTCCAGCATTCCTTCTCTCCTAATCCTCCTTGATCTTTCCTCTACTTTCGACACAGTCAACCACGCCATCCTGATTAATCGACTACGTGAGAACCTGGGCATCACGGATCAGGCCCTGGAGTGGCTGACCTCCTTCCTCTTGGACTGCCCCTTCCAGATCCAACTTGGTCCCTTTCTCTCTGCCACCTCTCTCTCTGCTTTTCAACCTCTACTTGGCCCCTTTGGCCACCTGATCTCTACCTTCTCCTCTAACTTTCAGTGTTATGCGGATGACACTCAGCTTTCCTTCAGGCTTCTCTCCTCCCTTGCTCATTCCTGACTGTCTATCCGCGAATCAGGATTGGTGCGCCTCCAACAACCTCTGACTTAATGTCAGTAAGACAGAGATCCTTCTCACTGGGACCCCTGCCTGTGCTTTCCCTCTCTCACTCTCCCCACCCACCTTGGGCCCTCTTCCTTTGCCTTCCTGCAAGGCAAACAACCTTGGTGTCATCTTCGACTCCACTCTCTCTTTCTCTCCTTACATCTTGGACTTCACCAAGAAGTCCCACTAACAGTGGCTCCCCCTCAAAGGGACTCTTCCCTTTCATACTTTCCCCCAAAAGCTCACTGTCTCCAGAGCCCTGTTTCTCTCAAGGCTGGACTACTGCAACAACCTCTTTCTCAATCTGCCTTCCTCTTCTCTCCACCCTCTGCAACAAATCCAGAACTGGACTGCAAGACTTATCGTTGGCCTCAAGCCCAGGGATCGTATCTCTCCAGCCCTGAAATCTCTCCACTGGCTCCCAGTGGCTGCAAGGATCAAGTTCAAGACCCTTTGGTATGGTATGGTATGGTCATGTTTATTAATAAAGCGCCTATACACAGGCAAGTGTTTCAAAGCGATCAAAGAGGGAAGGAACATGGGGAAAAATAACAGTCGCTCAGAGCCCTTGAATTTCTGAGAGGATAACGGTCTGCTCAGGCAGATTAAGTGCAATATTATACATTTAACAGTTTAGATACAACAAATAGGCCTGCCAGCGATTCTGCAGTTTTTTCAAGTGCACATTAAGGGTGAAGACAAGAGAGAACAGACAGAACGATCTTCATGCAGGGCTGTATACAGATCGTGCAAGTGCTGGAGGGCAAGGGAAGGGCAGGGGACCAAGTGCGCCCAGTCAGTAGAGACTGGTGAAGTGTGGAGAGAGAAGCTCTCAAGGTTTTATTACAAACTTTGCAATGCCACAAGGCTTTCTGGGGTTGGGCTCCACACTACATCCAATGCTCTTATCCAAAATACCTTCCTTCTCTAGCCCTTCCACCGGCTACCTCCAACTCTCTAAGGGTTAGACGCTTCTCTAGGCAGAGAGTGGAGGGTAGAGCTCTCTCCTCTGCAGGTGCTTCCCTCTGGAATGGCCTCCCTGCCCCTCTCAAATTTGAGCGGACCACCTAAAGTGTGGGAAGCATCTCAAAATGTTCCTCTTCTCCTCTGCTTTCTCTCTCTCCCTCCCCTGCTGACCTACCTGACCTACCTGTCTGCTCTACCAACTGGTTGCTTGGCTACCCTCAGAGTCTCACTGAGTCCAGGCTCTTTCTTGATCAGTCACCTCTGCACTGCCTCTGGGCCTACCACGCCCTTAGGGGCTGTAACTGTAACCCTACAGTCCCTTGTTCTCCTTACACTATCCAGAGCCACGCTGCACTTACTCAGAGCATTACTGCCATGTTTTGCCCTTCCCTCTTCCTTGCACTTCCCCCTCCCTTTCTCCTTGCATTTCTCGTTCTCGCACTTGCATGATCTGAATGACACAAGGCTTAGTAAGATTGTTTGTCTTGTCCTCCCTCTGTCTTCCCTCCCTTGTGTTGTCGCACCTAGAAACACTTGTGTACAGGCGTGTTATAAATGACTTATATCATATCATTTTATCACAAATGCCCAAACAAATATACAATGCTGCAATAAGAAACGGCTAGACTGGCAGTACCCAAATGCCACTCTAGCCAGGTAATTAAACTTAGCACGACTGCTTTATCACAAATGTGCAGTAAAAAAAAAGTCACACTAAACTGAGGAATGACTACACTGACTGCACCAAAATGACTCTCGCCACTAATACCACATATCATGCCTGCTTAGCCTGGATATGGACAACCATTATGATTTATCGCAAAATCCTGCCCCAACACATCCCCTCTCCCTCCCACCCCACTACCCCAACCTCCAAAATCAACTCCTTGTCCCAGAATTACCTTCACATCCCTCTTCCTTGTGCCAGAGCTTACATATAGACTCCTTACCTCATAGGTAAGTACTGGGATGAGGAAGAGTGGGACTATGAGTAATGAAGATTACAGGTAGCGAGTCAGGCATTACCTTCATGCACCTCTACCTCATCCCAGTACTTGTGTATGAGGCAAAGTACCTCATACACAAGTACTGCCTCATACACAAGTACAGGGACGAGGAGGAATAGGGCTAGGAGTAATGACGATTACCAATAAGTAATCAAGGCATTAAACACAAGTAGTGGCGTAACACTATTGAGTTGACTGGGCTTCAGGACTCCCCCCCCTGAAATTTTGGGCTATGTTGACTCCACCTGCTGACCTTCAGAGCAGTTGACGGGCAGAACAGGACATAGATGTTAAACGGCACTTGGGTTTCGCTGTTAACAAGAGACAAACAATTACTAACGTAAAGCATTTCACTGTTAGTACCTGCATTTAAATCGTCATGTGGGTTTAGTACTTGCATGACAGGGGAGTAATTGGAAGGGTAGAGAGGGAACAGGAGACCGCTCATTCTCACAGCAGTCCATAAGTGGGTGCTTTCAGACTTAAAGGAGAGAGTTAACTGCTTATAACATTGAAGTGCACTAGAATAGTCTCATTAAAATGTGTAAAGAAGTTAAATGTGTCCACACAAATAAGTTTGCCCCTTCCCCACTGCCCGTGAAGTTAGTGCCTCTCCCAACACTTGAAGGTTCAGCCCCCTCAAAATGAAGGTTTTGTTGCGCCACTGAACGCAGGCACACACACCATTCACCATATACACGCAAGCACACCCAGCTATCCATACATTTAAGGGTGCACTCTTTCACCATACAGGTACACCCAGTGTGCACCCTTTCACCATACAGGCACACCCAAGCAGCCACCCTGTACATTTAAGTGTTCCCCCTTTCACCATAGAGGCACACATACCCAGGCACCCACCCATACATTTAAATGAGCACCCTTTCACCATACAATCACACAGGCAGCCACCTTTACATTTAAGTGTGCACCCTTTCACTGTACACGCACGCACACCGAGCCAACCATACATTTGTATGCACCCTTTCACCATACACTCATTTAAGTGTACACCCTTTCAAAATACACACACACACATCATGGGGTGGAGGGGAGCCCTATTACTTCAAAAAGAAATTGTTTCTTTTTGAAGTCACTCTGGAAATGATTTCCCTTAAGGACCGAACCATAACAGAAATAATTTCTTTATGAAGGCAGAGTGACTTCAAAAATAAACAATTCCTTTTTGAAGTCATGAGGCTCTCCCCACCCCATGACAAGGAGGCCTCCAGCCTGGGTCTTCCATGTCATGGGGTGAGGGGAGCCCTCAGACTTCAAAAAGAAAGTTTCTTCATGTAGACACTCTGCCTTCATAAAAAAAAATATTTCTGGTACAGAAATGATTTCTTTATGAACGCAGAGTGATTTCAAAAAGAAATATTAAGAAAGGAAATTGAAAAAAAATATTGTTTTAATTTTTTTTTCTCCAAGTGGGCCCGCCTCCCAGGACATGCGCAGGGGCTGCGGGGGGACCGTTACGCAAGTGGGTTACATGTATCACATATGGCCTCTATTACAGCCCCTTGCCAATATATCTCCTGATAAGGACCCCGCCTATCTAGTTGAAACGTATTATACCACCATGGAGCAAGCCATTAATAAGATTGCTCCGTTAAAACTTTGAAAGGCCAAACCCACTTCCCATCTAAATAAGTGGTTCACTGCTGACCTAAAATTGCTCCGCAATGTAAAAAGATCAGCTGAATCCACCTGGACAAAGACTCCACCCTCCCTGAACAAAGAAAATGTTGTCACTGCAGCCACCTCCTATAAAGTAGCCATTCTCAGAACTAAAAGAGAAATATACGAGAGAATACAGAATGCTAAGTCGAGTACAAAGGAACTTTTCACTATTCTAAGGGAACTAGAGTCCCCAGCCCACCAACTGAATCATGCCTGAAAGACGCTGCCTGGTGTGCTAATATCCAGAAGGCCCTCTCAGCTAAAGTAACACTTCTTCAAACTAAAATTGAAACAAAAAAAAACAACTTACTCCCCAGCGCTAACAATACTGAAACCAATGGACTCCATTCTCCACCATGCTTACCTTTCCACTTCTCTCCTGTCACCATTGAAGACGTGAAAAATATAATCTGTGGGATAAAACCTTCCAACTGCCAAGGTGACTTATGCCCAGCGTTGGTCATCAAGGATGGAGCAAAAGAACTAGCGCCTTTCATAGGAACCCTGATAAACTCCTCCTTCAAAAACTGTTCAGTTCCGAATAACCTCAAAGAAGCGTGGGTCATGCCGCTTCTGAAAAAACCTAACCTGGACCCTGACATTCCTACTAATTATAGGCCTATTACAACAGTTCCCTTTCTCTAAAAAATTCTAGACCTTGCTGCCTATATCCAAATGCAAAAACCCCTGGAAGACAACGAGCTATTAGGCCTCCGACTGTCTGGCTTCGGACCCAGAAACGATACTGAGACGGCTCTTTTAGACTTAAAAATACAGATGGACGAAGCGAAAGACAAAGGTTACTGGCCATTCTCCTTCTATTAGACCTCTCAGCAGCCTTCGACCTGGTCGACCATAAAATCTTAAATAAACACCTTACCACAGCTGTAGGCTTCTCAGAGAAAGCTGCCAGTTGGATCCAATCCTTCCTTGCTAACAGAACCACCAGGGTCTTTGCGCCATCAGCATCTGCACCACCAATCCCCATCCACTGTGGAGTGACGCAGGGCTCTTGCGTCTCGCCCACGCTCTATAATATATTTACGAAGCTTCTCTTTAACCATCTTGACAATCTGGGTATCACCTACACTAATTATGCGAATGACATCCAGATCCTCATCACTCTCACTGGCTGCTACACTAAAGACACCAATGCGATCAACAACATCTATCTTCAGAACCAAACCTGGATGGCTACTCATAGTCTATGTTTAAACGATGACAAGACTGAACTCTTGATCGTTGGCTCCCAACCCCTCCTGAACAAATTAGATAATCACTACTCAGCATTCATCATCGATGGGAACACCATAAAAGTCTCCAGTGAAGTCAAAACGCTTAGGGTTTACTTAGACTCCCCTCGATCACTAAAAAAACAAGTCAACACTACAGCCTCTTCCACGGCCTACACCAACAAACTCATGAATGCCTGTAAACCATTCTTATCCACTAACAGCTGTATTACATTTGCCAGAGCTTTGATCCTATCGAAGCTGGATTACTGTAACACCCTATTCCTTGGATCATCCTCTCGGAATTTAAATAAACTCCAAGTTCTCCAGAACAATGCTCTAAAATCAGCCTTAAACATCCCTCGCTACAACCATATCTCAACCCTTACAAAGGAGGCACTCTGGCTACCCGTGCACAGTAGAATCACCCTAAGATTGTTAGTCATCACACACAAATGCTTCTCTAACATGCCCCCTAAATACCTGACAGATAAATTCTGTAGATATCAGTCGAACAGACCGACCAGATCCAACTACCTCAATCAACTCACCATGCATAAATAAAACTTAAAAACAGCAGAAGGATCTAGTTCCCCAGCGTTGACGGCCAAATGCTGGAACTCCCTGTCCCCATATATAAGAGCAGAACCCTCTTTTTGGTCCTTCAGAGGCAAGACCAAATCTTGGCTTCTCGCCCAAACTACGATTTAGCAGAGCTCTCCCTCCAACACAACACTATGCACACAGTTGTATAGTTAATTTGCGTACTCCACTCCTGACTCCACTATTGTAAAAATTGTAAATCTATTGTAAATTTGTGAATATGCCTCAACTCTGTATCCATGTAAATATGTGCTGTCTATACCTGAATTTGTGACTTGTAAATATATTTCGTAACTGATTGTGTGGTGATCTGGAACCCACCATGTGTACCCAAGTATAAGCGCCCAGATACCCTTGGGTTAGGTGCGCTATATAAGAAAATAAACCAAACTAAACAAATGGGAAAGAGATATGGGCTCACAGATTTCAGAGGCAGAATGGGCAGGAATGTGGGAACATGTCAGGAACGTCTTGATAAATGCAAGGTTCCAACTTATTTAATTGAATGTCCTACACAGGATCTATGTGACAAGGGCCAAACTGCACGCAATGAACAATACCTTGAGCCAGGATTGTCGCAGATGTGGGTCTGGACCTCCAGGGATCTGGCACATGGTATGGGAATGCTCTGTTGTCACATGCTATTGGCAGGCAGTGATTTCAAGGGTCAACAAATTGCTGCACTGCAGTTTTCAATGTGTCCCGAGAGTGTGTTTGTGGGGTTTGATCAGTTAGTTGGCGGTGGTGATAAGAGCAAGAGCTCCTTATCTGCTGGCTGGGAAAAAGGAAGAGAAGAGAAAAGACTGTAGGAGGGCCCTTAGACGTGGGGAGAGCAGAAGGCTGGAGGAGAGACCCAGAAGGCTGGAATAAGGTGGGGGGAAGAGTCCCGGAGGGGTGAGTAAGGCGAGGAGAGTCATAAAGTAGGGAGCTATTAACTATTAGCTATTCCGTGTGCTAGCACAATAGCATAATACACACACACAATTTACATGGCCACAATGCTTTGCTCATGTGGCACTAAACTGGAGGTGAACGTCCAGTAATGGCTTCTCTGTGGTGCTGTGGCATGTTCGACTTTGCTCAAATGGCTAATTCTACTTTCCTACATATATTCATACATACATATAAATGTTTCAAAAGTAACTGTGGGTCTGAATATGTAGTTTTGTCCTAATAATGGGTTATGCTGGTGTTGAAAAGAATAATCTGCCAGTATATGTTTCCCTTAGAAAGTTGTCTAAAATCTCTCCATGAGGATTAGTGTGCCTCTGGAGCTGCCCAGCTGCAACAGGATGCAGAAGCCATGTATGAAAAAGTCCCGAATTCCATACAAGGCACTCAAGACCTGGCTGTTCCCTTCTGCACCTTGACTGACCTGGTCCACCTCCGGGTTGAACTATGACCCCCAGACAGGTATGTGGGGGCACCGATGAATCACTTGAGGAGACAACAAGAGAGTACCGAGCTTGCACGGAACTGATTCCAGACGACCCTTATAATACGATCTGCACACTCTCATCGTAACTAGATACCAGCCTTGATTCTCGGGTAGGGATAGTACTCCATCTCAATGGGACTTAGCTGTATCCCCCTGGGCAAGGCCACCCGCCCGCACACATCTGCAATGATTCACTACTCAAATTCCTAATGCTCGTCCCCTCTGCCATTAGAACTCAGCTGAGTCCCAAAAAGAATCGGCTCACCTGGGAACATAATCAATCTCCTTGACTTGCCTACTTGCCTGACAGTCCATCACAGCACCCATCCTAGCCAGATCTCCATGGGTGGCTAGCTGGGACTTAACCACCCCTTCCTACCTTCATGCTCGCTAAAATGCACACACACACACATTCGAAAATCCTCCTATCAATTCTCAAACCTCGGTCCTTCAAGGGTGTTCACCCCACAGCGTTTTGAGTCCATACTAATGGCATTAAGTGCTATTCAAATGCCATATTGCATTAGCTCGAGGATTTTTACAACAGCACTGATCTGACAAGCAAATGTCTCGAGCATGACTTCCAGTATTGGCTTCAGGAATCACACAGCCGAAGGACTTCCAAAAGCACTTTTTTTGTTTTGACTGGATCAACTCTCTGCACATCCCAGTATCAGTGGAGAGGATGATGGATATGGTCATTGTGCGCAAAAGGGGCATTTGAAGGGAATTCAAAGCGCCTGGAAATCAAATTAATATTGGCTCTTCATTCGTTGCACACCCTGACCTGAAGGGTCCATTGCACCTGTTGTTCTGAGGTTGATGTGATTTGTGTAATCACGGTAGCGTTGTGCAGTGCATAGAATAGTTGTACATAGCTGTACATTCGACAGAGATACACAAGATAACAGAAATAAGCTCGCAATTGTTAACCGTTCCATTCGATCCTTCTGTGATGGATCTTTTAATATGGCTCTAATTTTGAGGTACTTTTAATTTGATTCCACTGAATAGATTATTCTAGGGTCGTGGATACCATTTTACAATATTGGAAGTGATGGCCATCTACAACTAGCTCCTGCTTTCTTTTGTCGTCAATGGCCAGCAGATGGCGGCAGAGTCTTTTATTTGTGCTCGCCACTGTTTTTTGACAGAAGAATAAGAGACCCCCAAAGCACTTTTGTATTGTGCAATAATCGATTGTTCAGAATGAACTACCTCGGCTTCCTTTTCTGAAACGAGATTTCCCGGGAAATGTTCGCTAGTGACTCATGGCGCATTTAAAGTTTTGAATAAATGGATAACTAATATCTGAGTGATATATGTAGAGTACTAAAAACAGTAATTATTCAACGAAGTCTTAATAAGGTCTTGACTGTCAACAAAAGCGTATTAGTTATCCTTTCGGACATTATTTGTCTTGTTTGTAACTACGTCACAGAGAAACATTTTTGTGAAATTTCTTGGAGTTGGTGGATAGGCGTTGTCACTAACCACACTACTTGCCAGCGGCACTGCTAAGCCACTGTGTAACATCATGTCCCTTGTTACAGGGACAATGTTCTTTCTCAAAGAAATTCTAACACAAAAAGTACGATGATTGCTGCTCACAGAGGAATGAATAGGTATCGAGCAAGTGGCGGCTGGTGAATTTTTAATTGGTGGGGTGTAAATATTTGCCACAAATATGCAAGAGCAACCGAGCGTAGCGAGGAAGCCTCAACCATCCAAAAGGAATTCCGGGTGTATATGCCCTCCAGGAAAACCTTTTGAATAATGGGTTTAAATGGTGCCTTAGAAAGCACACTTTCTCTGAAAAATTGGGTAAAAAGGCATATAGTTTGTAATTGGTTTTATAGGGTAACTCATGGAAAAAGGCAATAGATGCAAGTCACCAAGAGTCCACAGAACACTTGTCATGCTTGCTTTCTCGTAGATGCTCAGTAAAAAAAATGCCATGTCACAGTAGGAAATGGCTAGCCACATAACACATATCATGTTGTTTTTAACCACAGATGCCCAGAACAAAATGGCATGCCACAGTAAGAAAAGGCTAGACTGGCTGTGCCAAAATGCCAGTCTAGTCGTGTAATAACACTGATCATGCTTACTTTATCATAGACGCCCAGTATAAAAAAGTCGTGCCACAGTAAGAAATGGCTAGACTAGCTGCACCAAAATGGCAGTCTAGCCACGTAATAAGACTTATCATGCTTGTTTTATCATAGATCCCCAGTAAACATATGCCACACAATTCAGCCACATCCAGAGACATTTTTATGGATGGGCAAAAGGGACACGTGCCCCGTGCCCCAACCTTTGGGGGGGCCCACCTGCTGACCAACTTGTGGGTTATAGGGTGGCACTGTTTGGGGGGGTCAGCACTTCATAGTGTGCGGCCAACTCACGAGGCCTGAAAACATTTTGTGTTCTTTATTTCTTTCTCTAGGTTACATCATCATTCAGATACTGAGAAGGATATATGTTTTGTGCCTGCAGGAACATTTGACACAACAAAAAACAAGCATTGGCAATGCCAACAGTTTGCACTTTTGTGTAAGCATGTAAAAGGCACTTGTCAAGCACATAGTGGTATTAACTGGCCATTGATGGTAGCAGGTACCCAATGGTGCGAGTACCTGTGCATCTAATAGCAGCGCCTGGCAAATACCTAATACTTATACACAAGCCAAAGCTGTTGGTTTTGCAAATGCTTGTTTTTAATAGGACTTCAGTGAAGGACACACGTAGTGCTTATAAATTGAGTGTCTGAAGGCAAACCTGGTTGACATTGTTATTACACCAGTAGCGTGTTTACAACTCCAATTAAGTAATTAACTCTCAGAAGACTGCTTTGAAAAAACGCTGGCAGGCATTTTGAGAGCAAAGTTTGATGGCAAGGCTTGATTAAGGCAAAAGAGTTCCCATGCAGAGTTTTTTGGGTTGGGAAGGGAAGGAACTGCGAGGGAATGGCCACAGGGATTAGCATAGCCATGCGCAGTCAATAGGTGGGCAAATAGCCAAACAACACCTTCAAGTTTTGTGTCCCTCCTCAGATGCCATTTCTCGCTATCTGTACTCTAATGCAATAATTGTAGCTTATAGGTGGCTCTGTGACAGTGAATTGGGATGTGTGACCTAGTGTCCACATTACTGAGCTTAGCACGCACTTTGATTTAAATCCTAGCTTCTGTATCTGATCAGCACTGTGTTATTCTGGCCATGTCTCTGCATCTATAGCCAGTCTGATAGCACAGCGAGTAGAGAGCTTGCTTTGACATCTGTGCAGAGCCTGCTGATGCAGGTTCGAATCCTGGCAGGGCCAAACTCAGCCTTTCATCCTTCCGAAGTCGATAAATGAGCACCACACACAGTGGGTAATAATAAGCAGCGCTCTGATACCTGAGAGTTTGTAGCGCTATATAAATGCTAAATTATTATTATTATTATCTCCCTGTGTCTAAAAGTGTGATTATGTGGAATGTGATGTGAAACTGTAGCCTCCAGCTGGTGTGCTGCTGTCTTCTAATATTGTCCCATCACTTCTAGGTTTCCCTAATTTGGCCTCCACAGCCGCAAGGCCAGATTGTTATGCCTGCCGTGGCACATTTTGAGGGGGCCCTGCTGGCTTTTATCTCAAATATCAGCTTTTATCCAGCAGCATACAAGAGACGGCATTAACAGTTCACCTTTCACATTACTTTGGATTTGTAAAAACCTGGTCAGAGTACAAAACAATATATACAAAATTAAAGGAAAAGGAAATAGGGTGCTGAGCTCTGTGACCTGCCGGACAACTTTTCTGAACACCATCAGGGTCGCCCTAGCCTTTCATCCTTTCAGAGGCCGATACAATGAGTACCGCTTAGCTGAACATTGAAACCCCCAATTACTTAAGCACCAGGTCAGTTTAAAATACCCAAAATACCATGGGCCTCATTACACGGACGGCGGTAAGGGTTAACGGTCACCGTTAATGGCAACGGTGACCGTTAACCCTTACCGCCGTACTACGAGGTCCCTTTGCGGGTTGGAGGAATTAACGCCTGCTTCTTGCAGGCGTTAAGTACCAACCCGCTAAGGGACCTCGGAGCTAATTACGGCACCGCAAAATTGCGGTGCCGTAATTAGCGCCTTCCCCATTCCCATAGAGCCCTATGGGGCAGAAATGGGAATGGGGAAGGGCAATGGCGGAAGGGGGATTTACCGCCCCTCCAACCTTGGAATGGGGCGGTAAATCCCCTTTCCGCCAAGGCGGTGCCGGTAATTTACCGGCATGGTCCAGGGTGCTAATAGCACCCTGGATTACCGCCTTCCGTGTAATGAGGCCCCATGACTCATAGATTTTATTTTTTTAACTTGTCTGAGGAACAAATGCGGTCATCACATTTGGGGGGGGCATGGAGAGGACATTGGTAGGTCCTCACTTTAGTGGAAAGTGTTTCTGGCATGGCAGCTCCCACTGAGCTCTCGATTCTGCAAAGCACACAGTGAGGGGGCTCCTCCATCCACAGGGTCCGTAAATAATTTTATGGTTTCAGAAAGCAGGGATGTGTAGGCCGAGAGGGCAACAATTCAGAAAGAAACTGAGTATAGTTTTGCACAGCATGCTGTAAGAGCTAAATCATGTTTTTTTACTTCTGATGGTCTGTATGGCACCTTGTACCTCACATAGGCCGGGAAAATGCTATCTCAGTCAGAAACTGGTCCAATTCCAAGCCATGGCACATTTGATTCACAGCCGTTATTGGCTGCGGTAACCTCCCGGACCCTTCGTCTCCAAGAGAAAACAAAAGCAGGTGACAGATAGGCCGCGTACACAGATGCAACAGGAAAGTAATAGTAATGGAAATGATGTTGACCCGATGCAAAATAAATATGTTTTGGTGTGTAAGGGCTTTCATTGAGAATATTTTCTCTGGCAATTATGCAAGTTTCAAACTGTTGTAGGAGGAGCTTTACAAATTAGAATAAACAGACATAGGTTGCAATCTCGCCTTAGTCCCTGCCGCTCAATGTTGGCAATCATTTTGAAAAACAAAAAACACTGCGATTGTGCGCTTTGCAGCATGCCTATTACAGTTCATCTTTCGTGCAGGGCTGGCATCCACAACCTGCCCTTAGCACCTTGTAAATCTCGATTAGTGCCTAGCTAATGTGATGGCTGACAACAAAAGGGGAGTGATGACATGCAGGACAAATGTGATCTATTTGTCTGCATACACTGAGCTGTTATATTGAGTGTTTAATTTGTGCCAGTGGTAGGCGGTGGGGGCCACCGGAACTCTTTTTTGGGGACCGGAACATCATTGGGCAGCTGGCTCAGTGTAATTCCTTTGTTTGTTCACACTTTAAGTTTTAACTAGTTTCATCATGATCAATAAATCATTCTGCTACTGCTCTCCTTGCAGAGGCATGACTGGCTCCTGGCTGGCTGGGCCTACAGAGTTCAACACAACAACCAACAGCCAATGAAAACCAACATTCTGTTGTTACTATGCAGTATCTGATACATTCTGTATAGTAACACAGAATGTACAGTTTTGATTGGCTGTGTTGTTAACTTGTTGACTCCAGGCTCCAGCCAGTGAAATTACATGATGACGTGAGTGTGTGGGGGTGTGTGAGTCACGTGGGTCTCCAGGCCGGTGATCAGACTCATGTTCCAACTTCCGTTCCTCTGTGTGCTCCGCGGCCCGACCTACTTGAGTGAGTTCCTCAGGGGCGGGCAGGCCGCGTTTGTTGAACAACGCGGGTCGGCGCCGTGAAGAAAAAACAGGTAAGTGAAGTAAAACGTTTGTCTTTTTTTTTTTACACTATCTATCTGTTGTTTGTTTCGTGTTCGGGCCTGCCTGCTGCGTCCACCCGCTGCCGTGAAATGTACCCGATTGCTCTGTCAATTCTTGAATTGACATCATGCCATCCACGGCGGAGCGGTGGGCGGCGTGCCGTGCGCGAAACAAATGCCACCATGCGCGCCGCGCGCCATCGGCCCCAGGCACCCCCAACTTTTACTACGATCCACGATGCGGTCGCATTGCATTTGCAGCAGTGCCACACCGACGGGCTGGGCTGGCTGGGCTGGCTGGCTCAGCAGCCGCCGCCCGAGGCCGACTCAGCAGCAGGCCGCGGGGCAGCGGCAATGCAAGTGGCGGCGGCACTGGCTAATGGGATAATCATCTGCATGCATGCATCAATGATGCAGATGAGATCCCATAGCCAGTGTGTGGCCGGCGGCCGCTGCCTGACCCCGTGGAGTGTGGAAAGCGCCCCGCCCCCGCGGCAGCCTTGGTCGGACTCGGACGACCAAAGCTGCCTACTACCTGCGGCGAATGCGGACACGGTCCATGGGCCATGGCACACTGCCAGTGTGCCATGGCCCATGGACCGTGTCCTCTGTCCTGACATTTTTACTCGCCCAATGGCCAGCAGCTCAGATATGTATCTAACCCAATTATAAAATAATGCATTTTTTGCCGTGTGGTAGTTTGGTTGCATTTGGCACATGACAGATTTTTATTAAAATGCGAGCAGCAAAGCTATCGATTTCCTCTCCTGTGTGTGTTCCTAAACTCTTGTTAAACTGTCAAAACAAAGCAAAGAAGCTAAGAAGCACCTTAAAAAGGCGGCCCCATCTTTGAATTATTCACGTTGATTTAAAAAGAAACATTTCCATTAGGAATATTAGTTTGCACGGTGAACATGGTGAGTTGCGCAAGCTAATACTCGCGCAGAGGTTTTGCTGCTGGGAGAAGGGGGCGGCGAACTGTCACGACTGCTCTTGAGAAGTTGGCCTGAAACAACCGCAGGCGAAAGGAGATTGGTGAAATTCACCTCCAATTTCGATTTACTAGCAGAGTGGCTTATTTCCCAATTTGCGATTTATAGGTGAATTTGGCTTTTCCCCTGAAAACACATTTTTTTCCTCATAAAATATAATTGTTTTGCACAAAAATGGAGCAATAATAGTGACATTTGGTGGGAAAAATGAACTTTGGGGCAAATTAGCAGAGAAGGCTCAAATTTGCCCAGAATTTGACAATTTCACAGCACAGTGAATTTCAGTCGTTCCACCACCCCTAGTGATGATCTCCAGTCTTGAGCCTAGAGGCTAAGTGCAGGAGTGCAGGAAACCCTGACCCCATGCATGCTTCATTCCATCCCGTTTTTGGATGTTGTACATCACTGTCTGGTCTCCAGCTCACTCTGCTTTGCATACGCATTGAGCTCAGCACTGCCACCTTGCAGACACCAACGTTGCTGTTTTGTGCATGTTGATGTCCTCGCGTGTCCATACGGACCTGTCTATGTATCTGTGTTGTGTTCTCCCACACGTGCTAACAACTTCCCTTTTATATTGGGCAGTAAACAACATAAGGGTCATTAGTTAATTGTGGGAGACAGAGGGAATCAGAGACCTTGCAGACCTTGCAGAAGGGCCATTGCTCTGCATTGGCTGTCCATACTCTAAGAATTGAGTCACATTGCGTTTGAGCAGTCTGGCTCACAGTACATATACAAACACCATTTTTGATTTCACAATGGAACCCAACTCTTGACATGTCACCATCACTTTTTTATCTGGAAAAAGTCTGTGATTTATTTCTTTATGTAGGTAGATGAGTGCATGGTCCTGAGCGGGGTTGTATATGGAAGAGTTCAATGTGTGGAGAAAGAGCCAGAAGCAGTTTGTACTTTACTATTTATCAGTGGACTAGCTTCCCTAATAAAGACACGACATTGCCATGTTGCATCATGTTGTTTAAAGCGTTGGCGTCAACTTTAAATGGCACCTTTATAGGTACAGAGTTTTTGCTGTGTAAATTGCACATGATTCTCTTCAAGAATCAGAACTAGGGCCCCGAGAGTTTACCTTGAATGTGTCTGCTTCCAGTCTCCTCTAGATGCCGGCTACTGCACTAGAGTGCAGTTACCGGGTAGAAAAGCTTTCCGGCTGACTTCCTGGTGCGACGCACAAAACAGACTGGGGTCTGTAACAATGCTATGCAGCTCAACGAGCTCTGCTGGCTAATTTTCTCACCAGCACTCTGTGAAGCCGCCGGGTAGAAAAAGGATGGGTAGGTGGACAGGGGTCAGAGAGGCAATGGTCATGGTGACATGGGCAGATGTTAGTATGGGAGTGTTGGGGGTGGAAGGGGGGCTTGCCATGATCTGCGGCAGCAGAACGGGGAGAAGGAGAGAGTGCGCACAGAGATTTGAGGCATGGGGAAGGAAGGGAGGGAGGGAAAATGGAGTCTTCAGTGTTTGGCTATTAAGGGATCTCGAAAGGCAGCAAGACCAGGGAGTAAACCCCTGATTGGTTGTGGCCCTGAATGACATCGGAGGCCTGGTGCTAACTGGGCATAATGCAATCAGACTTGTTTGCAGCGTGTGAGGAGTAAAAGCAAAGGGTAAAAGTGATTTTGCCTGTTTTTACTTTTGCCCTCTTCATTGTTTAGTTGAAATCTGCGTGCAGGGGACCCAGCAGCACATAAGGGCTACCATTGGAGGTCTGCTGCTGCTGCATCCAATTAACATCCTTTTTACAAAATGACCCCCGGAAGGCTGCACGGTTACAGCTGGAGTCCAGATCCCCACGCTACCTTCATCAAGATTGTTTCCCGTTTTCTCTGTTTCACCCCCTCCCCATCGCTCCAAACATATATGTCTTGCTGTCAGTCTCCCTCATTCTCTGTCTCTTTATGCTTTGTCCCAAATCTCCCTCCATCTCCCATTCTCACACTCAAACTCCACCTCTTTCTGTCTGCCCCCTTCTCTCACGCTTCAACTCCCCTCTCAAGCTCCGTACCTCTCTCCTGCTCTATCTATTCCATTATTCTTCCTTTTCAACTCTGTATGCCCCTGTCTCTGGTTCCTAATAGTCTTTCTTGATTTACTCCTAATCGTGTCTGCTTTTCCATTCTTTCTCCCTCTCTCTGCCCCCTCTGTGTGTCTCTCTCCCCCTCTCTCCCTCTCTCTCTCTCTCGCTCTCTCTCTCAATATATATATGTGTGTGTGTGTGTGTGTGTGTGTGTGTGTGTGTGTGTGTGTGTGTGTGTGTGTGTGTGTGTGTGTGTGTGTGTGTGTGTGTGTGTGTGTGTGTGTGTGTGTGTGTGTGTGTGTGTGTGTGTGTGTGTGTGTGTGTGTGTGTGTGTGTGTGTGTGTGTGTGTGTGTGTGTGTGTGTGTGTGTGTGTGTGTGTGTGTGTGTGTGTGTGTGTGTGTGTGTGTGTGTGTGTGTGTGTGTGTGACATAATTTCCTCTCTCCCAACTGGATCTCTAAGGATCTCTCCACAAGGGGAGAGATGCAATTATTTCGCTGTTTGCCATTTAAAGTCCATTTGTCATTTTCCCTGCTTGGCTGGCTCCATCTAACATTCAAAGCCCCACCCCCTCCTCCACGCTCCCCGCCAGCCCACTTCTCCCTCTATCTCTTCAAGCACCCCAGGGACATCAGCTTCTCTTCAAAAGCAAATGCAGCTCAAACTTTGCATCCGTACCTTCGCAAAGGTCAGATAAACCCAGGGATATACCAGCTCACCTTAATGAGCATGCTATAATTCCGGCTAGATAGCAGGCCTGTGGGAAGCCCTCACTGGCAGGTTGCAGATGAGATGAGGGCGCCCTGGGGAGGCAGATACACTTGTGATGCTGGTGACAAAGGGCCCCCCTAGTTACTTAGCAGCATGGCAGGAAGCTCACTTAGCCCCAGTAGAGATGTTGGCAGTTTTCTGTGAATCCTAAATGAGAACGTGCAAAGTTGGTGGAGAGTAAACACTCTTGGCTTCTAAGATATGCACATAGGCTGCATTATTGTTAATCCAGTGATTTTTTTTGAAGTATTCGGAGTCACATCCGGTATTGGTTTCTTTGAATGCTGACTGTGAGTGCTAAAGCAGAAAAGTACTATACCAGTACCGTGTTTACAACTCCAATTTAACTCTCAGAAGACTGCTTTAAACAAACACTTGCAGGCAATTCCAGTGCAAAGTTTAATGGTAATGAGAGCCCAAAGAGTTCCCATGAGGAAGTGTTTTGGGCGGGCAGAGGCAGGAATGGGTGGGAATGGCCATAGGGATTAGCATGGCCATGGGCAGGCAATGGGTGGGCACATAACTAAAAAATGTGTAAAGCTTTTAGGTATATTTATGAAGCATCAGCAGCACCCTGGGAGGTGCCTGCTGTTCAGCATAAGTGTGTAATCCTGGGCAAATAATGTAATCTCACCTGATTTCCACTGAAAAGGGTCACTCTACCCTCTTGTTCTCCTCTGCATTGTTGAAGGCAAGTCAAACATATGTCTGCGGGTGCTGTGATAGAGGTCAGTAAAATATTGTGTAGTGTAACATCCTGTCATGTTAAGTCCAACCTGCCATAGAAAGTTTGCCCTGTTAGTAAAATGTGTCACTTGCAACGTACAGATTTGGCCCACTGTGTCCAATGAGGCTTTCTTTTTCCCACCCTCGTGTTTGGTGCATACAGTTCAAGGGGTAATGGTCGTGCCTTTTGTGTGAACCCAAAATATCCCAATTCTGCCTCCAGCAGTTGAATTTCCTATTGAGCATACAGTTATCATGGCAGCGGTTTGCTATTTAATTGACTTAGTGCCTTTGCCCCCCTTTAGGTTTGCAGTGAGCGACCGGTGCATCAGAGGTTCGTTCATCGTGGTGGTACTGGTGGCAGTCAGTCTGAGAGTCGCAGGCTGCTGTGTGGTACCGTACGCTGCATCCTCGTCGTCCCTAAACACAAGGTAAGAAAGACGTACGTTACCAAGCATAAGTGGGGTGTAATTGTTTTACTGACTCAAAGAAAGTGGGTGTTTTTAAAAAATGTAGACGGGCATGGGTACTACACTACAGAGCGACATTTCAAAAGTCGCAAAATTGTATGGTTCAGTGTGGTGTGTTGGGGGATAAAAGGATGCAACTGGCACTTTGCAGCCATTTACAAACCACCCACATGGTATTTGTTGTTAGATTTCTTTTTTCAATGTTCTCTTCAGCCAAGACATGTCAAACGTGTGCACATTTGTATTTATTAGCCCGACTCTAATTGAAAGTGCATTCCATGTGTGCACAATCATTATATGTGTTTGTTCTTATACATTTGCTGTTCACCAGTCCTTGATTCCATTTGAAGCACTTAAGAGGTCTGTTGTCCTGCCCTGACCCCTGGCCTGATCATTGTGTGTAGTGAAACTTGGAAGAAATCCCATGATATTGATTATCCCTACTTCTCATTTCCTTCCCTAGAATGTCTGGAGCCCAGATGAAAATTTCTTCTTACTTTTCAAAACCTGGTAAAAAATGCAGCACAGATGAGCCTACAAGCAAGCGAAGTAAACAGGAATCTGGTTCCAAGTCAGATAGTGTTTGTGAATAACCAGAAAAAACACTAGATGAGACCACCAGCACTACTACTGTCAACATCCAGACAGCAAGCATTCCACTCGGAGAGGAACTGGGTGGCAGTGGCACTGGTACTTATGAAGATACTGAACTACCGAACGACAGTGACACGGAAATTCCAAGTACTAGCACGCCGGAATCTGGTCAATTATCACTTCTGCAACATTCAGTTCCCTTAATGAAAGGCCCGCTCCCTAAAGGCTGGAAGCTGGACCAGAAACAATATTTTCAAACCAAGTACCCATGGTTGATTGTTAGAGGACACACTCTTGGATGTACCACATGTCGTCAAGTCAATAGCTTGGGTGCAGAGAAAAGTCATGGGATCAAATTGTCTAAAGAATGGACTGAGTGTACTGTTAGCTCATATGGTACCAACAAAGACAAGCAACAATGATCCTTACGAAAGAAGATTACTGAACATTTCTCAACAAAGGCACATGTCACAGCATCAAAAATATTAGAGCAGGCAAAAAAAGATAAATTGATTAAAGTAACTTCTAGAGCCCAGGCAGGGAAAATAGCAACAACTGCCAGAATATTCCGAACGGCTTATAACGAAGCAAAGCGGAACAGGCCAGCCTATGGTTTTGAATCTGAGATAGACTGCCAGCAATTGAATGGGCTAGATATGGGACGTATTTTACATTCCAATGTGGCTTGCTCAAGTATACAGCAACACATTTCATTGGTAATGAAACAAAAGACATTTGCCAAAATACTTGTCTCTTCTCCTAAGGTGAGCCTTTTGCTGGATGAGGCAACTGCCTTAAATAAAAAAAAGTGCTTTAATTGTGTACCTACGTACTCAGCTACAGGATATGGAGTCTCCAGATAATATTTTTGTGGACCTTATCGATCTCGGTGATGTGTCTGCTGAAGGTATAGTGAACAGTTTGCTGTCTTCGCTCCAAAAGGACCCAATTAAAATTAGTGAGGACTTTCTCACCAAATGTCTGGTGTCAGTCGCTTGTGATGGAGCATCAGTAATGTTTGGCCGCAACAGCGGGGTTGTGAAAAAGTTACAAGAAAGAATTTCTCCCAATATTGTAGCCTGGCACTGCTCAGCATACCGATTAGAACTTGCAGTCAATGATGTCATGAAAGACATTGGAGCTACAAATCATTTCAAAGCACTGCTAGACAAACTGTATTCTCTTTTCAGCACATCTGTGAAAAATCGTTTGCAGCTAAAAGAATGGGCAGATGCTCTTGACATTCAGCTTTGTAAAATAGGAAGAGTGTTAGATACTCGCTGGGTTGCCTCAAGATACAGAACAGTAGAGGCTGTCTGGAATGCTTATCCTGCCCTTTACAAACACTTTACATTGGCATCTAGTGATGGTTCTCGTGATGGCACAACACGAAACATGTACACTGGACTATGTAGGCGCAAACTTTCGTCTGTGCAGTTTCTTGGTAATCTTGGCATTATGTTTGATGCACTTCAAGAGTTATCAGAATTGTCTCTTGACTTCCAAAAGCGTGATTACACGATCATTGATGTACATTGTGTTATTTGCTGACAAATATCGGTGTTTGAGGCAATGGTAGAAAGGGGAGGAAAACACTCTTCCCAGTGCCAGAAGGCCATAGAAGAAAATAGTTTCCAAGGAGTGACCCTGCATGAAGGAAAGGCGTGCGACAAAATAATTGAACATGGACAGTTTTTTCGCAGTCTTGCAGAACATTTACGGAGTCGTTTGTTGTCTACAGGAGGTTCTGCTGCTGCTGACAACAAAGTTGCGTACGAGAAACTAATAAGCAAACTCAAAGTTTTGTACAAGCCGTACTGGCCAGATGAGTTAACACCTACGTATGGAGAACGTGAGATAGAGTCTCTGTGTGAAAGATTTGACATTGGTGACACTCGTCAAACCATTCGGGCTTACAGGGAACATAGGGAGATGGGTGGAAAAGAAGCTAATAGACACTACAAGGAACTTTTGACAGCTGTGAACACTATTGCCATCTCCACTACTGAGTGTGAACGAGGGTTTTAACAAATGAATCTTGTCTGCACATCAACAAGAGCATCCCTGCATACTGACACTATTTCATCCCTATTATTTATTAATCTCGTTGGCCCACCATTGATGAAGTTCAACCCCATCCACCATGTCAACTCATGGATTGCAAAAGGACGAAGAGCTGCTAATGACCCTAGAAGTAAGGAACGAAAAGAGGACATGGCCAGGTCAGAATTAGACATTTTATGGGCTTTTATGAGCGAATAGACACAACTATGCACACTATTGCACGTGTAATTATTTAATATATTATTTATTTGTACTTTATTTAGTAACTGCTAATTGCATTTGTTTGTTTTGTTCATCTATTGCAATTTGAACTTTACTATAGCAGCTTTTAGCCATGGTGATCCCAACCAGCTTTTGGCAAAGTTCTAATAGAATTGGAGTTACCATGACATTTTGTCAAATGTTATACAGAATATTTTGCAATGTTAGACTAAATACTGTGGCTGGCAGAATGTTAATTACTTCAAACAAACACAACATTTAAATAACATCTGCCAGTCTATTTAATTGATATAGATTTCTAAGTTTAAAATGAAAGCCAAACATGGCGCCTTGTACTTTGTTTGGTTCTGTTCTATATATCCAATGTGTTTATGTATTCTTAGTGTGTTTATTTATTATTTATTCAGTGTGAGGTTAAATAAAAAAGTGTTTTTGAGGATCATCATGTCCCAGATTTGTAATTACTGCAACCTCTGTTAACTTTCATTCAATCAAACCTAATGTTTTAAATACAGTCTATTATTTTTCCTAGTGTACGCCAAAACAGAAAGATACTCTCACTGTGAGTCTCACAAGAGACCCCAGCTACACTCAGAGCCATTTGGGAAACAGGGCGGTGGGAGGGTGTGGGCAGTGGGGGGTTATTCTACAAAATTGACAAATAAGATAACATCCACAGGTTTGCAACAATTTTCAAATGCATTATCACTTCGAGGACAGCAAATATGGTCCAGATGTCTAACGAGTGTGGTCTAGAACTTAGAAGTGTGCCTCTGGGGTTGCCGGAATGCTGGAACCACTACACCTACCATCATAACAAGTAAGTGTTTTCCAACTTTAAAGCATTATACTTTCTCAACCCATGTCTGCCCTTCCCCATCCATCCCACTACTAGCATGTGCCAGCAGTTGCTGCAACGCCCAACATGTGACATGGAGCAGCAGCAGTGTGATGGGCTGCTGGTGGGCCGATCTAGGTAGGTCTAGCACTGAACTGGCGTGGGGCGCGTGTCCGCACTGCGGGGGGCCCGGCGCCCGGCATTATGGGGCCAATATTTTTTGGGCACTGGCACTTATTTTTTTACAAATTAAGCACTGGTTATACTGTTGGAGGGGCCTCCACCTGGCTACCGGAAAATAAGTTGTCACACTTTTTTAACGACTTAAACACATCATAATAATGCATAGAATGCTGATGAGATATTGCAACCAGATAAACTGAACCTCTAAACACCCAATTTGTGCATTCACTACAGCACACCTTTGTGGCAACTCCATCTTTCTTGGGGGAATATATTAATAAAATGCAATAATCAATGTTGAAATTAATATTGATAAGTTTTGAGTTCCCGCATGGTGAAGAAGATAGCTCAGTGAGTTAAGCCCTTGTAGCAGAGATCTGTGTTTGTGTGCTGGGGTTCATATTTGTGCATATACATGCTGTTCATAGGAGCCCTTACTGTGCTACTAAACAACATACCTACAATAAAATCAACTAGTTATATAAAGTAAAATAGTGTCATTATGGTGCTGGTCCAGTTAGTGGTGGTGTTTGTCTTTCCTTGCGCCAAGATGTTTTATAGTAAGAACAGCATTGCAAGATAAATGATAGATGCTACATTTCTCAGTGTCACCTATCTACTACTTTATGTAAAATGTGTAAAATGTGAAATGGGAAGTGATGTTAGCATTTCTCAAAGACCCATTATAATTGCCATATTCATCTCTTGTTTACTTTACTTCTTTACTTTAATAAGTGCTTTCTTTGAGACACATCTTTCATAGCAAGACATGTGTCACATTTTAGAATGCAAAGAGTGTGAAGAATTGACATATCTCAAGAGTGCAAAAACCTGGATTTTTCGATTTTTGTTAATACATAACATGATGTGGGTAATTCCTTCTCCAAAAGGGTAACTTGCCAATCAGATATTCCCTGGTTCATCATCTCCATGCCAAAGGCATAGTGCACTTGTGCCCTGTGATCCTAAGAAGGGGGGTACTAAGGGGAAAAGGAAATCGAGAAATAAACTTGTAAGAGAGAATGACTCAGATCAGAGCAAGAGTGGGGCTGGGCAAGCTCAACTGAGTAATACAAATACTCAGAAAGAGGTTACTTATAGAGGTCCAAGAAGAGAGGAACGTTTATGTTTTAGGTGTGGGAGTGCACGTCACTTATCAACTTCACCGATATGTCCTGGCAGACGGACAAATTGCTCTATATGCAAGAAGTGGGGGCATTTTGAAAACTGCTGTAAAAATTATCGTATAGCTGGGGCTAAAGGAACCATGTTGGTTGAGGAATGTGAGGTTGTATCATCATGAGAGGGTGAAGAGTCTGAGAGTGAGGTAGTCACTGTTAATATGGTGAAATGTTCTGAGAATGACGAGTGTGAACATCCTGCGGCGTGGGTTAAGGTGAATGGGCAAGAAGTAAGAATGTTAGCAGACTCGTGTTCAAAGATTACTCTGATGTCAAGGGGTACTTATGAAAACATAGTACATGGTCGGATGGAAGATCTAACACCATCTGATAAAAATCCTGGGGACTACAATGGCGGGAAAATAGAGCTATTGGGGTGCTGCATGGCTCACTTCAGTTTCAAAGGGAGAACGACATATGGCAAAATATATGTTACAAGGAAGGGGGAAACTTTACTCGGGTGGAGAGAACCAAGAGGTCTGGGCATCAAACTGGACCCTAATAGCGAAGAACAAGTCCTTAACATTGGAAATGTCAGAGGCCCTAATAGAGTGGGGGGTGTTAACAGTGATTTGATAACGAAATATCCCAAAGTCTTCAGTAATGGAGTAGGTTGTCTGAAGGGTATGGTGCACAAAATTACGCTAAGAGATGGGAGTAAGCCAGTGTGTAAGAAACTGAGACCATCACCTATGATGATGCGTGATGCTGTGAAGGATGAACTAATGAAACTGGAAAAGGGAGGTATCATTGAACCAGCCAAGGCCGTAGAGTGGATTTCCCCGGTTGTGGTCGTAAGGAAGCCAAGTGGTGAATTAAGAGTGTGTATAGATTTAAGAGAATTGAATAAGTGTGTCATAGCTGATCGACATCCACTACCCAATATGGGTGAATTATTGAGTCGAATTGGTAATGCTACGTTTTTTGCGAAGCTAGACATGGCAAGTGTATACCATCAAATAGATTTAGATACTGAATCGCAAAAACTTACTGCATTCATTACGTATGAAGGAGTTTATCAATTCCGATGTATGCCGTTTCTGGCTAATATCTGCTTCATCAGTATTTCAAAAAGTGATGGACAAATTACTAAAGGGAGTGAAAGATGTCTGGTGCTTCCAGGACGATGTGTTAGTTTGTGGGAAAACTGAAGAGGCATTGAGGGAAAAAGTGGAGGTGGTTCTAAAGATATTCAAAGAGCGGGGAATTACGTTACATGGTCAGAAGTGTGTCTTCTGCACTCGTACGGTGGAGTACTTGGGCCATGAAATATCAGAGGGAGGCCTTAGACCCAGGAAGGATTTGGTTGATGGGATAAGAAGAATGCAAGTTCCGAAAAACAAGGCAAAATTGAGGTCATTCTTAGGTACCATAGAATTTTACCATCGTTTTGTAGAATATTTTGCGGATAGAGTAATAAACTTGAGAGCTCTGCTAAAGAAAGGTGTTGAGTTTGACTGGGATAGAACTTGTCAAAAGGAGTTTGAAGAAATAAAATTGAAAATTGATATGGCGAAACTATTGGCTATGTACGACACCAAGAAGAAGACTATTTTATCGGTGGATGCTAGCGAAATGGGGATTGGAGTGGTTATGTCCCAAGCAGGAGCGGATGGTATGGAAGATGTAGTTTTACATGCTTCACGCATGTTGAAAGGGGCTAAATTGAATTACTCAGTTATAGAAAAGGAGGCCCTAACGTGCCATTGGGGAATTGAAAAACTGAAAAATGTTGTGTGGGGTCAGGAATTCACTTTGCGAACTGACCATAAACCATTAAAGGCAATCTTTGAAAGTAAAGGCCTGGATAAAGTCTCAAGAAGAGTTGCATGCTGGGTAACCAGGTTACAATGTCTTAAATTTAATATGGAAGCTGTCCCTGGGAAAAGCAATATACAAGCCGATTATGCTTCGAGGTTAAGGGTGGATAGTAGTGATGATGAAGAGAGTGAAAAATGTGGTGATGTTGGTAATATGGTATTTGCGACCACTCAAAGGGTGATACAGAGAGAAGAGTGGATTGAAGCTCTGCAGTCCGACAATATGTGGAGACACATCATGGGTTTCGTCAGAGAAGGTTGGCCGGAAAAGAGATTGTTGTCGGGAGAGGAGAGATCATTGTGGGAAGTAAGATTGGAATTGTCGGTGAGGGTTGGCGTATTATATCGGTGGGACAAGTTGGTTTTTCCTGGGAGTTTGAGAAAAAGGCTGGTGGAAATTGCCCATTGCGGTCACCTGGGTGTATCCAAGACTAAGGATGTTATAAAGGCTGATTATTGGTGGCCATGTTGCGATCGAGAAATCGAGAGAGTCGTTGGTGAGTGTGTAGTGTGCATTAAATCATGAAAGAGTCTTTTGGCTGTGGTCCAACCAGTAAGAAAGACGTTGGTACCGGAAGGTGTGTGGCAAGATCTT
Source organism: Ambystoma mexicanum (assembly GCF_040938575.1). Taxonomy (NCBI): domain Eukaryota; kingdom Metazoa; phylum Chordata; class Amphibia; order Caudata; family Ambystomatidae; genus Ambystoma; species Ambystoma mexicanum. The sequence goes on from NC_090927.1 coordinate 1,006,531,734, forward strand.
GCCATTGATATTCTGGGCCCTGTCGATATGGGTAGAGGACGAGGAAGGTTTATTATTGTCTTAATAGATATGTTTTGAAGGTGTACGGAGTTTAAAATATTGAGGAATGTTACATGTCAATCCATTGTGGAGTTTTTAGAGAGTGTTTTTGAGAGGGAGGGTTTGCCAAGGACCCTTCTCACAGACAATGGTCCACAATTCACGGGTAAGTTGTTCCAATAATATCTTTTCAAATGTGGAATACGGCACAAGAAGACTGCATTGTATTATCCACAAGGGAACGGAATGGTTGAGAGAATGAACCGTTGTATAATGGATGGTATTCGAGGAGCAAGCGCATGTGGTGGTGATCGTAAAGTAGCAGTCAAAGAGCATTTGTATGTTTTACGGATGGCCCCCAATGCTGAAACGAGAGTAAGTCCCTTCGAATTGATGAGAGGGCGAAGAGGTAACACTGTGTTGTCACTGGCATGGTTGGGAAGAGTGAGGGAAACCAATGAGGTTGTAGAGGAAGTAAAAAAAAAGAATGGAAGAACGAAAGGGTAAATGGGTCGAGAGGATGAATGTGAAGACCCCAAAGAGGAAAGTAACCATTGTTGAGGTGGGTGATTGGATCAGAATACGGAAGCCCGTAATAAACAGGAAAGGGGATCTGTTGTATTCGGATCCTGTCAAGGTTGTCCAAGTGTACAAAGGTGCCGTGAGGACAGAAAGCGGCCAAATTTGGAATTTGTCAAGAGTTGCGAAGATAAGAAAGTAGTTGTCTTAAATCATCCCTTTGATATGTCAAAAGTGCAATGTCTGCTGATGTTATATTTGATATTTCCATTTGTTTTATGTTAATACCCAGTAAAGTTGTGTTTCATTTGTTATTAATTTTAGGCTTTGTTCAGATAAGGGGGGGGGTGTGTTGTATATATGGGTTTACTGTGCTAGGGGAATGCCAAGTGTTGCCATGGGGATGATGGACATTCTTTATATGGAGTCATTGGGCTGTGCATGGTTGAGGTCACAATGCATTGCTATGGAACTTAGGATTTGTTATGTATTGTATTTCGGCCGTTGGCGATCTGATGCTGTCCTGGTTGGGGTCTCAACTATATGTCTGATACGTGTCCCAATAAATCTGCTTTTATCCTCACCTGGTGTGTCTTGCCTCACTACACAAAGTCCAATCCATTCAAGAACAGAGATTGGACCACTAAGTCGGGCTAGCTTTAATCCAATCAGCTGAGGGAATTTACCTTTAAAAGAAGGGGTCACCCGCCCCTTCTTTAGATTCTCTGAGATCCTCTCAAGACACGAAGATTCACCTGAGAAGAACTCACTGGACTTCCTCTGGGAATGTTTGGCTTTGAAAAGCCCTGAGCATGAGGTAAAGAAGCAGCAGTTCAAGGCCGATGGAAGGTCTGCCTGCTTCCCACTCGCAGGGCACATCAGGAGTGACCTTTGCAGTGGACCAAAACCTACCACTGTGCACCAGAATCTCCTTATGCTATGAGAGCAGACCCTGAACGGAACCATCCTGTCCTTGATTCCCCCTAAACAGGCTTCACAGCAGCTGGAGGGTCAGACCAGCCAAAGCTCTTGGTTCTACCAATCGGGTTGCTCTGTGTTTATTGCACTGTGAATGAGAGGGAAGGTGCCAACACTGGCTTTTGCACTCCTCCATCAAGTCAAACTATTGTTTGCACTTCAGACCAGCTTGATGCTGCCTCGTGCCCTATCTAAGCCAATCACCGGCTAGGCCCGACTCTGACCAGGGGTTACAACCATGGCTCAGCCCAGCGAGCCATTGAACGGCTGCCTCATCGACCTGAACATCAACGCCCACAATGTCACCACCTCGACGACAGTTGCCCCTGACTCCAACGACTGGAGCGTCACTCATCGACCCCTCCGAGCGATCAAGCCGGCTCAGCCTGGCTCAACTGTGAAGCAATCCTGGGACCGCTCTGACCTGCATCATTGGGAGCACCCCTTGTAATGCACAGAGTGACCACATTCGCCCCAAATACACTCCCACCAAGAACTGAATCCATGTGCTGTTGACCCTGAACGGACCCCTGAGAGCTTTATTTAAAACATGCCCTTTTCATCCATTTATATTGAAAAACTTGCTTCAGATGTACGCCAGTGAGCATTGTTTTCAAAATTTCCTTCAGAGGGCACACTTCCCTTTTACAAGTGTTGCATTCTCTCGCTGTGCTCGCTTGTTCAGTGAAATACGGGGTCACAGATGTTTTGAAAAAATGCCCCAAGGCCACTTAGGTTCCCAGTCCAGCTTTTTCTTGGAGCCAGGAACTCTCGCAGGAAGATGATGTGGAGAACCTTCACACACCCACACATCCTCTCTTAAGAGTTTACCCTCTATGGATGCCTTCATTTAGATAAAAACTGACTGTGACCAGCTGGCACAATAAGATTGTAGAGCAAGCCACATACAACTTTGCCTGATCTTCCATGTCATAGTAAAATAACTAGACACTGATAAAAACCGGGAATTTGTATTCACTGATTTACAAATAAAGAAAGCACTTGTTTTATGGAGCCATCAATTTTCACTGCTGCAAGTGCAATTAGTACTAGGACAAAAAGTGCAAAACAAATGTTTTCAATGCACTTCTGCACTATACCAATGTTTGGCATAAACCTTTGCCCTGGTTCAAAAATGCACCAAAAGAATATGTTTTTCGCACCATGGCAATTTTTCCCCTAGTGCTAATTGCCCTTGCACTGGTGAAAGGTTTCTGTAAGACCGCTCCTATTGCTTCAATGCCTTTTTGCACCTGGCAGTTAAGTGGCAAGCAAAATAGCACTGTACCAGTGTAATGTTTCTGTAATGCAAACCTGGTGTTTGAGCCATTTGATTGACCGTGAGTCTCTTTTCAGGTCATGCCATGTTTCTATGCAGTGCTGGCACTTGGCATGAGCAGTCTGTGCCATCCACCAGGGTCCTGCCCTCATGAGGGGCCCTCAAGCCTCACCTACCATGAGTATATAGTAAAACAAATTGTTTTCAAGAGAGGTGCGCTTCTTCTTAGTACAATGCACTTGTTTCTGCATGTCTCAGTGAGGGCGAGCTGTTACCTCCCAACCCTCTGTAATGCTTTTCTAGAAACATATAACTCATCCCACCCACCTCCACAGCGCCCCATCAGACGCTGCAGGGGCCTCACAATTACTTCTCACCACACTGGAGCCCATTTTTGTATAAGCCCTAAAGTCAATGGAAGATGTATATGTGTTCTGTACGGCTTTTACACCTTCCATTAACACCATGGGCCTCATTACACAGTAGGCGGTAAACCATGGTGCTATTAGCACCATGGTTGCCGCCGGTACCATACCGGTACCACCATGGAGGAAAGGGGAATTACCACCCCATTCCAAGGTTGGCGGGGCGGTAATTCCCCCTTTCTCCATGGCCCTTCCCCATTCCCATTTTTGCCCCATAGGCCCTAGGGCATAATGGGAATGGGGAAGGAGCTAATTACGATACCGCAAATTGCGGTACCGTAATTAGCACCAAGGTCCCTTTGCGGGTCCCAACTTTAACGGCTGGTCTACACCAGCTGTTAAGGTTGGGTCCCGCAAAGAGACCTCGTAGTAAGGCGGTAAGGGTTAACGGTCACCGGTACCCTTACCTGTGACTGCTAACCCTTACAGCTTTCCGTGTAATGAGTCCCCATGACTCATTTTCAATCATTTGTATGGCGGAGAGGAGAGGCGGAATGCATACTTGCTCTCTGCCGTGCAAATGATGAAAATCTGCCAGCAGGGAGCCCCCTACATATATGTGAACATGTAACAGCTCCCCACCGCCAAATTATTCATTTGACGAACATGAGCTCCACTATGTTTTGGCAGAATATTTTAACGAGAATCTCGTGATGGTCCATTTAAGTAACCATTTTTTTAGACAAGATGCCCTTATCCTTTTGGTGAGAAGAACTGGAAAACGCACATTTTAGTCTGAGAGCACACACAAAGCACCGGTTAACGGCTTCAGATCTAACAATTCAAAAATGTTCACTCCCAAAACAAGTTTGGAACTATCTTGCGAATGTTCATGTGTTCTTATTTGACACAAATACTTTTTTTTGTAGAATGCCACATTTTCCTCACATCACATATGAAGTCTGCCTTTGTAAAACGATACAAAACACCCAGGTTATTATTTCACAGTATCTTTTGTTATGATGCTTTAAGTCTTGAAAGAAACCCCCCAGGTTACTTTTGTTCAGTCTTCTGCTGAATTGCATTTTGGTATTTGCAGTCTTCCGTTCAAGATGGGAGCAAAGTAACGTCATTATTGCATTATTTATACGTAACATATTTTTATAAGGATTTATATATGGGTGGAGTACTTTATTATGATGTTTGTACTTTTCAAGTCATCTTTATAAAACAGAGTATTGTTGAAAGCCAAACATTGGGGCGAGGAGGGGGTAGGAGAGGGCAAAGGGGTCATGATGATTTATCATGTCCAGGAAAGTATACAGAGATGGTGCTGGACAGTTTGTTCTCCATGGTCAAGGCCTTAGGTTGATTTCTAAGGTACAAGTCGAGAATACGTGTGGGTTGATGGCACCCGCCCTCTTTTTTCAGAGGGCAGATGCCATCCACCAGGGGTGTTTCTGGGGCTGTCATGGAAAATAAACTCTTTTGTTCAGGTCTTTAGCTACCAGGGTGTTATGTATCCAGAGCAGGCACTTGCCCACAAGATCCTGTGAAAGTGGCATCAAAGCATACATCCCGTAATGGTATTTTGCACTGCAGGGAATATTTCACTATAGATTTTCAGGTTTGGAAGGTACACTACTTTCTATACTTCTCCAGCAAAGTTATAGGAGCATCTCCCTTGTCTGATAACGTTTTAGGTGTGGATTCTTTTGTTGAAAGGCCAGTACTCATTAGTCTTGTACAAGTTCTTCTATTAGGGAAGACCAATGTAGTTTACTCTGCATATTTCACTTTAAGATAGGTTCAGTTCCTATGTATACGTCAATGACTGTCACTGTTTCAGGACTTGAGCCCTCCTGATTTTGTTAACGCTTGAAGACTTGCAAAATGACGTCCTATCATTGCCTCAAAACCTTCCAATTAAATACTTTGCTTCAATCGCACCGTAAGGGAATCCTGCAGTAGAGGCAATTTGCCCTGTCTGCCCCCGGCCCGCCCCTGCCCTGACCTACTTGGAACCAGCAGTCACAGCAGAAGACACTCTTCATGCATGTAGCTCACCGTTTGCTTAAAAAATAATAAACCCATTACTTGTGAGTTATTTATTTTAACAGTCAAAATAATCCTCATCTGTAAGGCATATTGCCAGTTTGGACAATATGGCCAAACAATACACAATACAATAAAAGCAATCGTGACTTTACTGCAAAAACAGCAGTTTACTCCAGTTAACAAACAAAAGAATCATATTTTTGCCCTGCACTCCATAGACAGAGGGTGATTTCATACCTAACTTGCAAAAAGACCTGTCGCAAACAATATTTCTACCAACAATAGCTGGGAAGATATGTGTTCTAGCCCATGAGTTGCAGACTGGTCTCAAATCACATGTGCTCCTGGGCAAATCATTCTACCTCACTGTCTTTTATCTGACAACATTAGAAATCTTTACAAGTGATTCAGCACCCACTGCACACTGCTGAAAAACGCCCTGCTGCTGGCATTGCCACACGTGCATTAACAGTGAAAAGTCTTATACTGAACATCGCAGTTTGTGTCTTGGCAACTTGCTTTAATGTAACCTCCCATGGTAACCGCGAATATTAAAGACTGATGTTGTGACAAATTTTCTGCGATGTCACTGCATATGCAAACAGGGGGGAGGGGAGGGGTACACACACAGCGTTTGCTTGTGAATGGGGGCAATCGCGGCTACTCGCTTAGATACACTCTTCCGCGTCTGCTTCTTCGCAAGTAACCTACAAGACAGGAAGCACAAGGTTTAGTGGATCAAAGTTCACCTTCAATGCCTCGACTTCCATTAGACAGCGTGGGTGTCCATTACCGGTCCCAACGGACCAGTCCATCTTCAAACGCACCATCTATTTTTTTTGTTTTCTTCTTCCTGCGACTGAACACAGGAAAAGGTCTCTCTCCTGTGCATTGGGTGGCCTGCAAACATTAGTCCTCCCTCATGACCTGCCAGAGCTGACGCTTCCCGCGTCTATCGCAGCATAGAAGCACTTGAATGGGTCTTAATCTAAATATAGGCTCTGAGTGGAGAATTGCAACCGCCGCCGTGCGCCCCTGCAAGAGAATGGTAGGCGCCATTACGCACCTCGGGGACGAACTACTTTCACTCGACGGGTATAGCCGCGTCCTGTGGTTTTAAAACAGAAAATAAATGTTTAATTGCAGCTGATATGGTGGGGACATTTGCACGTTAATCTTACTAAATGTCTATGTATGAGTTATTCACGTGTGGCTCAGTCACAATTGGTTGAAGATTTTTTTTCTTTTTAGAAACGTATAAACTCTCCATCGTTTCTTTTTTATGTAACTATTGTGTTCTGCAAGTTAATCCTTTGGTTGATTTTTTTTTTAAAGTGTGCATTAGTGATTCTATAAATATATATTTTTTTTAAATCAGTTCCATACTATTCGTTTTTTTAACTAGAATCTATATAACAATGTAATATGTGTTTCCATCATGTAGGAGCTCATTTTCATTTTAGCCGTAACTTGCCCCATGTGAGGCTTTGACGCCTTCTATTGAGGCCAGGGGTGTCTCTAGGTCTGGAAAAGGGTACGACGCAGGATGTTTTTTTTGCTGGGTTTTTTGCCGCGATTTTTTTTTTTTGAAAAAACCATCGAATTTTTTAGGGGGGGGTTAGTAAATTATATATACGGGGTTTGGGTGTTTGGGAATAAATACAAATTAAAGAAAATGGGGGGGTTTGAGCGGGAACCCCCCCCCCAAATAATAAAAAAACATTTGATGGGTTTTTTCGTTGAAAAAAAAAAACACGGTAAAAAAAACCACGAAAAAACATCCCACGATGAAATGACACGGAACCCTGGAAAAGATCCAGGGCTATGCTAATATTGGCACTGTCGGGACTCAGGGCTAGCTAGCCTTTTCGTTGTGGCCCCTGAACTTCTATCCAGGGCTACAACCAAAAGACCCGGGGCTATATCCCCCCAAGTTACTCCCCCAGTAATGCCTCTGGTTGACACCATGGCTCATTTTCATTCATTTCTATGGCAGAGAGGAGGGCGGAACGCAACTGGGGGCTCATGTTCCATTGAAACGTAATTTGGCAGAGAGGACCCGTTATGTTACTGCACCAGAATATTTAAAGAGAAAGATCACACAATACCTCCCCAATCGATCACGGAGATCAGAGGCATTGTGCAGGATCATAGTGCCACCACACAGACGAGGTTGGGCAGGGCCTTCCCCGTACTGGCAGCCAGTGATTGGAATAACCTCCCTCTAGCTCTCAGACTTGAGCCTAGTTATCTGGCTTTCAGAAAGAGCCTAAAACATGTATCTTTAAGTAAGGATGTCCCACACTAGGATGGTGAGCCAGTTTCAGGTCAGGTTGTTCAATGTCTTTATGTAGTAACCCTGTTTTATGTCACGCGTCCCGATGCCTGCGGGCTTTCGGCACAAGTACATAAATAAATAAAATAAATAAAAATAAATGTTTACCCTGTAACGTTTACACTGTATAGTAAGTGGGTCCCCCACGGGTCGCAAGGTTAGATTATACGATTTACAAAACAAGCCGGGCAGAATGAACACTGATGATGATTGTCTCTCCTGGCTTCCACTAACCACCATGTGCACTGAACTAATGGAGGAAGTATCCATAATAGCAATTGTTGATGCCATCAGCAATGGGTTATTGTCAGAGTGGCTGGACGCAGACACAAAAGACCTAGCTCGAAACCAGCTCCAGCAACAAATTAACAAGTTTTGAATGAGCCATCAGGAGGCACGCTTCTGTTTGCTGCCTGAGCACACAGCCCCCGGTTTATTGGGAAAGAAAGGGGATAGAGCCTCCACTTTGGACCCCCATGAGCTGGAGATTTTAAGTGTGTAAGTTGCCAGAACATATGGGGAACGCGGGTGTGAAAGAGGAAGAGGATTGGGCAGTATAGTGCAGAGATACGTGGCAGGAAAGCCTTTGTAGGAAAAGTGCTTTCACTCGACCCAGTGATCCGTGACGGTGGCGAGCATCACAGCTCCAGGAGTGTACCCGAGTGTCAGACCCAGGACCAGGTTGGTGAGACTGAGGAGTGCAGGACAACACAGGAGGTCTGGTGATGGGGGCCCCAGCGGAGACGGACGGCCACAGAATAAGTTTGCCCCCAGAAAAGTGGAGCTGTTGCGAGCAAAAAGTGGAGAGGTGCCTGTTGTAATACGCACGGGCTCGTGCATAGGCATCTTGTGGAATGTTGATCTACGCTCAGAATCAACATTCCGCAGCAGCCGTTGAGCGAGGGGAGCCGTAGCTAGAGGCTGCGGGGTCTCGCCAATAAAGAAACATAAATACAATTACCTGTGTCGATGTAATTGTGTCATTGGCGACGAGGACCGGGATTGTGGACGAGACCCTGTTCCACGCGTGTGCTAGCCTGCTGTCTGGCTCCCCATCGTCTGTGGCGCAGTCGGTGTGGACGGGGGCCGACTGGCGCTGGACCTTCTGGAGCTGCTGCTGCGGGCTTGAAGGCCGGGCGGGTGGTTGCCCGTGAGGTGTGGAGGTCGAGGAACTGTTCGGCGGGGAGCCGTTGCCCCGGATCGGAGGCCGGTGAGCGCGCCTGCATTGGCTGTCCGCCGGCGGCTTGCCCCGCATTCGTTGTTTGCTGGTCCAGCCCCGGTGGAGGTTGAGGAGCTGCTCTAGCGCCCAGGCGGGGTGCGGCCGGGCTGCCGCCGGTTGCCTGGATCGGTGGGACTGGGCGGAGCGGGCGCTCACGCCGTCAGGTGCGGAGGACGAGGAACTGTTGCTGCCGGTTGGCCGGGGGCAGCTTGTGTGGTGCCCCGGATCGGAGGCCGGTGTGCGAGCGCACCTGCAGTCCGCCGGCAGCTGGCCCTGTATTCGCTGTCCGCCGGCAGCTGGTCCCGCCCCCGGGGGTGTTCCTGCGTTGGAGGCCCAGCGGGAGCACAGGCATTGGCGGGCACCAGCAGTTCTTCTGGCAGTGGGTGCCGCCCCGATAGTGTCCGCCGGCAGCTGGTCCCGCCCCCGGTGGCGTGCCTGAGTTGGTGGCCCGGTGGGAGCACAGGCACCAGTAGTTCTTCTGGCAGTGAGCTCCGCCCTGATAGTGTCTTCGTAGATAACGAGGAGGGGCTATGGTGACGTCTGCGTGCTCAGAGCTTCCTGCGGTCGCTCCAGGGAAGCAGGAGGGGCTGCAGGAGCAGGCGCAGTGTGCTTTATGAAGCAGCTGTCTGTGGGGTTGGTGGATTGGTGAGAAAAAATAAAAATAAATAATAAATAAACAGGAGGAGAACACCATCAGCTACGTGGCCTGGGGGGCTGGTAAGGTTGGGATATCCCACATCGTTGGATATATCTTTGGTTGTGACTCACCCTGTGCCAGGATTTTGGTTGTACTGCATATGCGTGGGGGTGCACGCTCACAAGGCCACAAGGGAAGACATCCGGGTGCCGTCATCTTGGTTGATGTGGTGCCTACTGACTCAAAGTGTCTCTGATTATAAGTTGACCATGTGGCATACAGCAGCTAGGCCTCCACCAGCATTTCTCCCTAACCCAGGAGAGCCAGTGGTGCCTTGGGAGCAGTGGGTAGATGCCTTTAAAGTATATTTGCGGGCTGCTGGTGGGGCAAAGTTTAACGATGATGAAAAGGAGGCTGCTTTGCTTAATTGTATTGGTACGGAGGGCTTGAGAGTTTTTCGTCACCTGCCTGGAGAGAATGTAATGATTCAAGGGGGAGGTGAAGGGGAAATGGTTGTAAGTGCCTATGAGACAGCTTTGAAGAAATTGCAAGTATGTTTTGGAAAAAGAGTAAATGTGGTTTTAGAGCGGTATAAGTTCTTTTCTAGGGCACAAGGTTCCACGGAAAGTATAGATTCATATGTTACTGCCTTACGTGCGCTCATGGCTACATGTGGGTTCCCGGGTAACGGTGAGGAACATATAAGGGATCAGATAATGATGAAAACGTCAAATCAAAAAATCAGAGAGAGATTGTGGATTGAGAGCGATCCGTCACTGGATAAGGTTTTGGAGATTGCTAGAGCAATTGAAGCCTCCAAGGCGAGTGTACAAATTGTTACTGAAAGGGATGGAAATAGGGAGACGGTGCATGCGGTGGTGTCAAAGTGCAAGAAGGCTCTGGACAAAGGGGTTGCACAAGGGAATAGAGCACCTAAAAGTAAAGAAGTGTGCAAAAATTGTGGTTTGGCAAGTCATACAGTGGATTCGAAATTCTGTCCGGCTAGCAATGTAGAGTGCAGGAAATGTAAAAGGATGGGCCATTTTGCACGAATGTGTAAAGGGCAGGTGGTCGCAAATGTAACTACAGAAGAGTTGACTATGGGCCTGGAGGGAGCTTCAGGTGGGGGTCCTAAACAGACTGTCATATTACATGTGGAAGGTGGTGGGCGGAAGGGTCCATGGGTGTCAGTATTGGTGGACCAGCACCCAGTGGATATGTTGGTGGATTCTGGGTTACCTTATACACTTGTGTCTCCGGAAGTGTATCAAGAGGTTTTGGGTAAGCCGATCTCTACTTTGTTGGCTCCAGATATCAGACCGTATGCATATGGGCAAAGTTCCATTGAGCTACTGGGTTATGATTGGTCAAATTTTTCATTCAAAGGAAGGCAAAATTTAGGTAAATTGTATGTGGCTAAAAAAGGGACAAGTGTGTTGGGTTGGGACGAGCAGGCTGCACTAAAAATACAAATTCATCCAGGTGAAAAAGAACCGGTTCTCAGTGTCAGGGAGAGAAGGGAAGAGAAGGATGTAAGAGTTACTCCTACAGTGCTTATGAGTGAGTTTCCGGAAGTATTTTCCGACATCCTGGGAAAGCTTAAGGGCTTTACGCATCGCATTGTGTTGAAGAAGGGTGCAGTGCCTAGAGTTCATAAGGTGAGGGGGGTGCCAGTTTCAGTGAGGGAGGCATTTAAGGCGGAATTGTCTAAGTTGCAGGCGGCAGGAATAATAGAACCCATTGAGGCTTCGGAGTGGTTGTTTCCTGTGGTTTTAGTGAAGAAGGGTGATGGCAGCATCAGAATGTGTGTGGATCTCCGGGAGTTGAATGCCAGCATATGGGTGGATCGGCATCCTTTGCCAAATATTAATGAGTTGCTCTTGACGTTGGGTGAGGCTAATTATTTTTCGACTTTTGATTTGTCAACGGCGTATCACCAAATTGACTTACATGTTGAGTCGAGACCTCTTACTTCATTTGTGACTCCATTCGGGGCGTTCAGATTTTGTCGTATGCCGTTTGGTTTGGCTTCGGCCTCGGCAGTATTTCAGAGGCTAATGCATCAGTTGTTTGAAGGGGTGGTGGGTGTCAGCTATTTTCAAGATGACATTTTGGTTTGGGGCAGCAGCAAGGAGCAACATGATGAAAGGGTAAGGAAGGTCATGCAAATTCTTAAAGAGAGTGGTCTAACAGTAAAATTAACAAAGTGTCAGGTGGGGGTGGAGGAGGTCACATATCTGGGACACACTTTGAGTTCACGAGGTGTAAGTCCAAAAAGGGAGTTGGTACAAGTGTTGAGGGATACGCCAGCTCCGGTTAATAAGGATCAGCTAAGGGCTTTCCTGGGTCTTGCAGAGTATTATGTTAAATTTGTGTCAAATTACGCGGAAAAAACTGTGGCTATGAGAGCTCTTATGAGGAAGTGCGTAAGATTTGTATGGTCTGCGGAGTGTGCGGCAGAATTTGAGCTGGTTAAGAGGGAGGTGGAGAAGGCTCCATGTCTGAAATCATTTGACCCAAAAAATAGAACTGCGTTGACGGTGGATGCAAGTGAGGTGGGCCTAGGGGCAGTGCTGGAGCAATGCATCAATGGGGAATGGGTCCCGGTGGCTTTTGCTTCGAGGACCTTGAGAGATGTGGAAACCAGGTACTCGGTAATAGAGAAAGAGACTTTGGCAGTGTTGTGGGCTTCAAAACATTTCAGGACATTTGTGTGGGGTATACCTTATGTAGTCAGAACGGACCATAAACCGTTGGTACAGGTATTTTCTTCCAAGGGAGTCATGGCAGTATCCCCGAGGATTGCGAGGTGGTCTGTACAGTTACAAGATGACAATTTTTCTTTGCAGTATGTTCCGGGGAAATTGAATGTTGTCGCGGATTGTTTGTCCCGGTTGCCAGTTGTAGAGCAGGATAGTGAGGGGGAAGTAGGGAAGGAGGATGATGTGCAGGAGTGTCAGGTTGCTTTGGTCACTTCGGCTGTGGAGAAGTCGGTGTGGGATCAGGAGTCTGAGGGTGACATTGAGTTAAAGTGGATTAAGGAAGGTTTGGTGAAGGGGTGGCACACTGTGAAGGAGAGGCCGGAAGGGAAAGGTTATGGTCAGGTTCTCCAGGAATTAGCAGAGGGTCCTTGGGGTGTCTCGAGGGGTAGTAGATTGATACCCCCGATAAGTTTGAGGGGGAGAATGGTGGAATTGGCACATGAAGGTCATTTGGGCCGATCATTGACTAAAAGGAGATTGAGAGAGGAGTATTGGTGGCCGTCAATGGACAGGGATGTGGAACAGGTGGTGAAAGAGTGTCAAGCGTGTTCTGTCAGTGATAAGAGTAAGGTACTGCATCCACAACCGGTGCATCCTGTTGAGGTTCCAGAGCAGGTATGGTCGAAATTTGCTTTGGACATTATGGGTCCATTCGACTGTTTAGAGCCTGAGTCCAGGTACATGTTGGTGTTGGTGGACTATACGTCCAGGTGGATTGAGGTGGCGGCGTGTTCAGATATTACGACCAGTACTGTAATTGATTTTCTGAGAAGAGTGTTTGACCGTGAGGGTTTACCGGCAAGTTTAGTTACGGATAATGGTGTGCAGTTCACTTCTAGTGCCATGAGAGAATTCTTGGAAAAGCATGCCATTTCGCATTATAGGACAGCTCTGTATAATCCGTCGGCAAATGGTCTGGTTGAAAGGGCCAATGGCACGATTAAGTCAGCCATACAATTGGCGTTGGCCAATGGTTGGAATTGGCAAGAAGTTGTGACACAATATTTGGCTGCATATAGGAGGACTCCGGCCGTGCTTACGGGAAGATCTCCATTTGAACTAATGAGGGGCAGGAAGGCAGGTACAAGGTTGAGGACATTGGCTATGGGGGGTGGTGGCCCATGCGAGATGGATTTGCAAGCAATACATCGTAGCATTTTAGAGCGCCAGCAGACTATGGAATCCTCACAAAGGAGTAGGAAGGAGTTGAATGTAAAGCCTGGGGATCAGGTGTACATAAAGAATCCTAGATTAGTTCATAAAGGGTACAGCACTTTTATGCCCTCGAGGAAGGTTGTTAAAGTGGGAAAAGGATATGTGCATTTGGAGGATGGCTCTGTTTGGAGTAAGAGGCGTGTGGCGGTGGATGGATGTGGACGTGTGGATAAGGATGGGGTGGAGTGGGAGGAGGAAACACAGGAAACAGCGATGGATTATAATCCTGTGGTGTCTCAATCCATTGGGAGTGAACAGCAAGAGGGGGTACCAATCTTAGGTCCTGTTGATCCACAGGTAAATGTGGAAGTTCAGAATGCTATGGGCCTCATTACAACTCAGGCGGTAAGGGGTTTACGGCAGCGTTAACAGCGCCGACCCTTACCGCCTGATTACGAGGTCCCCTAGCGCCATGGTGCTTTTAACACCTGCTTTTAGCAGGTGTTAAAATCCATGGCGCTAAGGGACCATGGAGTTAATTACGCCACCGTAATTTACGGTGGCGTAATTAACGCCTTCCCCACTCCCATTATGCCCTATGGGGCAAAAATGGGAATGGGGAAGGGTAAATGGGGATTGGGGACTTACCGCCCCGCCAAGGTCGGAATGGGGCGGTAAGTCCGCCACCCACCATGGCGTAAACGTAGTTTACGCCATGGTGGTAAAGTCACGGCCCAGGCGGTAACTTACCGCCTGGGTCGTAATGAGGCCCTATGTCTCAGGAACCTGATCCAGTTCTAAATAGGGATCGTGTGGGTAGGAGCTGTGGGCGTCCCATAAGATTTAGGGATTATGTTTGTTAAGAGTGGAGTACATTGAATATTATCTATGCTACTTGGATGGTTATATTTGTTAAAGTAAGTGGCATTTATGACATGTCATGTGATGTTGTTTCATTTTCCATTGTTAAGAAAATTTGTAAATATTTTTATCCAAGGGAAGAGGATATGTTGTAATACGCACGGGCTCGTGCATAGGCATCTTGTGGAATGTTGATCTACGCTCAGAATCAACATTCCGCAGCAGCCGTTGAGCGAGGGGAGCCGTAGCTAGAGGCTGCGGGGTCTCGCCAATAAAGAAACATAAATACAATTACCTGTGTCGATGTAATTGTGTCAGTGCCCCCTGTGGCTGAGCTGGTCCTGTGAGCAACAGGAGGCATCTGCTGCAAGACTGTGACAGGTGGCGCCTCTAGACCTGGCTGATGGAGTGAGATCCCAGCCCAGGGCCCGTGAGATAAGGTGTGGGCCCCCTGGCTATGGCTAGAGGCGTGTGCCCGCCTTATATGAGGAGATTCTATATTGCACAAAGTCAGTGGCTGTAAGGGGAGCCCGGCGGAGAGGGGTGCGGTCAAGTTGCACGTGGCACACCTGTGGACTGTTGAGGGACACTGATCCTGACCGCAGTTGGATTGTGTTGTGGCACACTGCCTAGGGAGAGGATAGCCTGTGCCGGGAACAGTAAGGAGCTGGCCGATGGAGCTGTCCATACAGAGAGCAGTGGCCTAGTGGAGAGCGAGCAGTGGACAAGGAGTGCTTAACAAGAGGCAGGGGGCCCGGGTGAACTGTGCAGGTTGGCGGCATGGGCAGAGATAGAGAAGAGAGAAGTGACATAAACCCCTTGGCACAAAAGAGAGCACATACGAGGTGATGGCCCGGGATGGTGCTGTGAAGGTGCCCTGGGAATACGGGGTGCCCCTCCGCGAAGGTGCAGCGGGTAGTCCCCGGTGAGAGAGGTCTGGATCAGGCCAGAATAGGGCCTTCCCCACCCCGCATATGGACTGGAAGGCTAAATTAGAGTGCTTTGGATATTTACAGACTAAGGACTCGGAGAAGGGAATTTTGGCACGAAACATGCAGGAAGGGGGAGAAGACCGGTGTCCGCAAGGAGGGACATCGCCTCATTATTTGAGGAAATACATGGGATGAGAGCGGATATTGGAGGCAAGGTTGACAAGATTAATATTAGGATTGACAAAATGGAGGAGAGATTACAACTAGTGGCAAAAAATCGGTCATCCCTCGACACATTGGAAATTCAGATGAACATGCAGATGGCGGAGCTAGAGAGAAGAGGAGGGAAAATGACCCTCAAGATGGATGATTTTGAGCACAGAGAAAGGAGGAATCACCTGAGATTTTTCGGGACCCCAGAGAAGGAGGGTGAAATGGAAAGGGACTTGTGAAGGATCCATTCATGGGGTTGCGAAAATTTTGTTTGGGATGACACCATTGACGAACCTAAGTTTGATAGGGTGCACAGAGCATGTGGGGGAACTAGAGGCCTGAGGTTGGTCCTAGCCAGCTTCCATAACTACCCAGACAAACTAAAGATCTTGGACAAGGCAAGGGTAGTAGGCGCAGTGACACAGGGCAGTGCAAAAATGATGGTCTTTCAAGACTTGTCATCACTTACATTGGAAAAGGGATGTCTATGTGCACCAGAAGATAGACAGTGGCATATAAAAGGGCCATACAGGTGAAAGGTTCCCGGCTCTAGGAAATTTAAAAATCTGACACTCTGTTAACAGGGGGCACCTGAGGGCCCACCCTTCTCTTCCCTTTTGGTTCTGGTTGAAGGATGGGTGATCACGTACTGTGTTGTCGTGTTACTGGAGATTACTGAAATGTGTGGGTGTTTTGGGGGGTGGTAGTTTGGTTTATCGTGTTAGTTGTGCTAGGTATTTGTGAAGGGGGGAGTTCGAAGAGAACTCGGTGAGCTATGGGAGGAGGGGGGAGTAGGTTGAGTAGTGAGGTGGGGGCTCTTTAATTGCGGAGAGTGGGGAGGTGGCCAGCGGACCGGGTCCTATTGGTGGGCCGGCACTCGGCTAGTGATGACAACTGGGAGAGACTGGGCGCTGCAGGGGGGGAAACAGGGGAGGGGTGGGGGTTTTGGATGGTAGGGGGTTAATGGAGTCTGGTATAAAATATAGACTGAGGACACTGGATATGTCCCGAGTTGTTCCTATTTGGAGTGAGGTGTGGAAAGGGCAACTTGGGATAGTGGTAGCAGGATGATGGCAGGCCCGAATAGAGGGGGAACAGGGGGACCACCTATGGATTTGTACATTAAATATGAAAGGCCTCAACTCACTGACGAAGAGATCTCTGGTGGCGAGAGAGTTTCAGAGGGTGGGGATGGACATTCTCTTTCTTCAGGAGGTAAAGGTTTCCTGAGTGGAGGAAAGACCTGTTCCTTGTGGTATTCATGGCCAGGTGTATTGGGGTTTGGGGGATGCTAGAAAGGGTGGGGTTGGTATCTTGCTACATAGGCATCTCCGGATGGAGGAGACAAGGGTGTGGTGGAGTGAAGATGGAAGGGCATTATTGGTGCATGGGCTTATAAGGGGTGTGAGATTCACCCTTGCAACAATGTATGCCCCCAATCAGGGGCAATTGAAATTTGTCGAATCAATCATGGGGAAGGTGTTGAGTGAGGGAGTGGGCCATTTAATTGTTGGGGGGACCCTAATATGTGGGCAGACTTGTTATGAGGGCATCAGGTGCAGCGGCCCGTATGATGGGTGGAGAGGGCTTGCCATGCACAACCTACGTGATGTTTGGCGATCCTTCCACCCCAGGAGAGGAGCTATACCTTTTATCCCCCCCCCATATCGGATTTATACACATATTGATTACCTTTGTCTCTCATGACATTTATGGGGGGCCGCCCGGAGCTCAGAAATACATCCAACTAGTTGGTTGGATCGTGACATGTTCTCCGTGGATTTATCATGGTCAGAGGTGAGCCCTGGTGCCTCGTTATGGAGATGCAACAAGTCCTTCTGGAGGCATGTAGTGTTCAGTGAGGAGGTTGAGGGGGCAATTGTAGAATATTGTCTTCTGAATGATACAGGGGAGGTGGAACAGGGCACGGGGTGGGATGCAGCGAAAGCAACTTGGAGGGGTATTGATTAGAGAAGGAGCAAACAAAATGAGGGTGAGGCACCTACTGGAAAATTGGCTAAGCAACGAGATTAGGGCCCTGGAGAGATGGATACAGACATCAGAGGAGGGAGTGGTAGATATGATGGGGGAGATCAGGGGTAAGAGGGAGGAACTGGGGTTGTTGTAGGAGTGTAGGACAACTGGGAAGTTTCAATTTCTGAAACAGAAATACTATGAAAAGGGAGATAAGGCTTACGCCCTCTTACTCAGCGGGCAGACCAGTGGATAACAGTGGGGCTGGGATCCGAGAGCAATTCGGAAACAAGGTTGAAGGGGAAAGTTTTGCCTCCTTTTAAGGGTGTTATATGAGGGAGGGGACAATCTGATGTGGAGGGTACAGAGGCATAATTAAGGGTGGTCTCGCTACAAACATGGATAGAAACTCCTATCGGTGGGGAGGAAGTGTTAAGTGTGATCCAACATTTTACAGTTGGGTTAGGCTTCAGGGAAGGGTGGATATACACCAGGCTTTTATAAGTCTTTTGCAGGTCTA
The DNA here is from genome assembly GCF_040938575.1 of Ambystoma mexicanum. NCBI lineage: Eukaryota > Metazoa > Chordata > Amphibia > Caudata > Ambystomatidae > Ambystoma > Ambystoma mexicanum. Next base: position 1,006,549,580 of record NC_090927.1, read on the forward strand.
CTAGTCCTGCACTTCATCAACCTGTTTAAATATATCCTGGAGACTGGCTGAGTACCGACCTCCTTTGTGAAGGCTCTTATTTTACTTATACCTAAAGAAGGTCAGGACCACCAGGTGTGCGGGTCCTATCGGCCGATTTCGCTTCTCAAAGTGGATGTGAAGATATTCATCCAGGTCCTAGCATCAAGATTGGAGGTTCACATGCCGCAACTGGTCCACTCGGACCAGGTGGGATTTATAAAAGGGAGGCAAGGTGCAGACGCAATGAGGAACAACTTCCAATTGATTGAATGGGCCAGTGGGAAGGGAGGACACCCCACACTTTTGTCAGTTGATGCAGAGAAGGCCTTCAGCAGAGTGGACTGGCTCCATTTGAAGACAGTCCTACTCAATTATGGTGTGCGGATAGATTGTTGAGAGGAATAATGGCATTATACTCGGACGCAAAGCCGTGTGTGGCAGCGATTGGCGGCTTCTTTCGTTGGTTTGGGGCGGGGTACGAGGCAGAGCTGTCCTCTTTTGCCGATTCTGTTTGCGCTTTCCATGGAACTCTTGGCCCAGAGACTATGAGGTGATCCCCGGCGGATGGGTATAGAGGTGGCCTGGGAGGAATATAAGCTGGGACTTTATGCAGATGATATATTGCTACACCATAGGAACCCCAACATTTCGGTCCCAGCTGTGGTGGAATTGGTACAGCAATATGGCATCTTTTCAGGGTTCAAAATTAATCTGGGGAAGTCCATATTATTCCCTCTGGACCAGATGGGGGAGGAAAAGTGGAGGTGGGGTTTGGCTTTGTTGGGGATGAAGGTCTGTGAGGACAAACTGCGCTATCTGGGGATTAATGTTACGAGGGACATGCTATATGAGGCAAACTTCAATCTGTTATTGGGGTATTTATTTGCAAACCTTGAGAAATGCGGTAAGTTAACTATCTCGTGGTTGGGGCGGCTGGATACTATAAAGATGAACTTCTTTTCCAGGATGCCTTATTTATTGCAGATGGTTCCTATTATGATCCCCGTTTCTACTTTGAGGGAGGTGAAGGGACACATTCTGAGTTGCTTGTGGTAAGTAAGAAGGCTAGGGTGGCGTATGAGGTGTTGGTCCTCCCTAAGGAAAAAGGGAGAGTGAGCTTCCTAGATCTATACCTCTATTATAAGGCCGCCCCACTCAGGATCCTGATCACGCATCTGAGAGAACAAATGCCACAATGGGTGGGGCTGGATAACTTTTATCTCCGGCATGCGATGGTAGGTGTGCTGGAATGGGTTCCATGGGATAGGATCCAGAGAAGGATCAGAGAACATCCAATTCTGGGAGTGATATGTAGCATCTGGTGGAAGGGCCCAGAAATACAGGTAATAACACCTGAACCTCACTACTGAGTCATCTGTGGGTGCTGGGGGTGAGAGATCATATCCCAAACTTAGATAGGTTTCAGAGTTGGTTTGAGGCAGGTCTATTGAGGATTGGACAACTGTGGAGACAGGGACGGTTTCTCACTATGGGGGAACTGGAGGAGGCTTTGGGCATGGGGAGGTTGTCGGTCTCCCTATATTTGCAGTTGAAGGGGGTGTTTACATCGGAAGCCTGGAAGGGTGGGATTCAGAGGGATCTTATCCTAATGCAAAGGATTCTAGACTCTCATGCGGAGATGAAGCAGCTGATCTCAGTATTGTATGGTGCACTGGTAGAGGTGGGAAAGGGCAACACAGTGAGGCTGCATAATCGATGACAAGGGGACATGGGTGTGGTATTGGAGGAGCCGTTGTGGAATAGGATGTGCCGTAGAGTATATAACGTCTCAATTGCATGTCAATACAAACTCCATGCAATAAATGTTCTGCACAGGTGGCAGTATGACCTGGTGAGGCTTACCAAGATGTATCCGGGGGTGAGCATGCTTTGTTGGCATGAGTGTGGTGAGCAGGCTATTGCCACATGTGATGTGATTGTGAGAAGGTACAGATCTTCTGGGATGAAGTACTAGGGTGGATCAAGGAGCTGGATGGGATCTTGCAGACGAGAGGTCCATTATTGGTGTTGTTTGGTTTGGACGGCGAAGATGGGGAATATAATGACCGGCCACATTTGGCCCACTGTCTGCTGTTAGCGCAAGGGGCAGGTTTGGCGAGGCAATGGAAAAGGTTATTGTTGACAAGCAAAATGGAATGAATAAATATTGCAAAATACATTTAGGTGATACAGAGAATTACAGCAGTCATTTTTGGCAGGGATACATGCATCGAGAAAGAATGGGGTGTGTTTCGGGCACCATATATGTCGGAAACCAGACTTGAATAGGCTGTGGAGGTTTGTGGACTGATTCAGTTGAGATGTAGGTGATATATTATACCAGGGAAGGAGAGCGAGGGGGGTGGTGGTAGGGAGGTCAATTGGGGGTATTGTTCAGGTTGGTCTAGCTTTAACGTTTTCAGGGGGAATTGTATGGAGATGGTGGCCTTCTCTTTCAAGCTTGTAATGTTGAAAAATAATAAAGGTGAATTTAAAGGAAAAAAGATTTGAACATCTTAGGTGGCCCTGACCCAGGAACTCCTATCATACACAAAAATAATGGATGATTTAAGCCTCATGAATAACTTTGTGCTTTGGAAATAGCACATCGTACCTCCCACTGACTAGCGACAGAGACTCACACAGGAAGCTCAAAGTGGTCACCCACGAATCACACTTACAAACAGGCTGACACGTGAAGAATTCTGGCGGGCAGCAATGGGCAAGGAAATAGACTATTTGGAACAGGGTGCAAAGTGAATGATAGCATGTCATGGTTGTGTCCGAAAAGACAAAAAATATATCAACTACACATCACCATTGAACCCGGTACCACTTCCAGGGGCTATGGCAAAAGGTGGCCCTGGATCTGTTCTGACGGTTCAGCCGGCTGCCTGAAAGTGAGAGGTTTGCTATATTTTGATGGACTATTTGAGGAGTGTTTACCCAAGAAGGATATCCGGAGACCATAATCATGGACAATGGCGAGCAGCCGGTGTTTTGCAAAATGAACGTATTTCTAAGCAACATGAGAGTACGACACCAACTGTGATCCCTTTATCATCTCATGGAGTGATTCAACAGTGTGGTGAAGGACGGAGTATAGATGACCCTGATGAACGGTTGCACGGTGGACAAAATGATGAGCAATATCCTTGAAATGTTTTGGCATACATCTAACACACTAACAAGACGGTTACCAGTCAAATGGTCGAAAACATTTGGTCGACAGACAATTTGGTCGACACCATTTGGTCGAATGCCAAATGGTCGAATTTTTTTTTTTTTTTTGTTTTACCCATTTTTTGGTTTTTTTTGGGGGGGTCCCCCCCCAACCCCCTTTTTTTTCTTTTTTCTTTTTTTTCCCCACACGAAAACCCACAAAACACATATATATATATAAAAAAAAAAAATTCGACCATTTGGCATTCGACCAAATTGCGTCGACCAAATTGCAGTCGACCAAATTGCAGTCGACCAGTTGACTGGACACCTAACAAGACTACTAACATTTGAAGTCATACAGGGCTGGGAAGTGGCTAAACAAATCAGGCCTTGGTGGCTGATTAGGGAACCTGGGCAGACCTACAGCTTTCCCATGATCTCCATAGTATGGAGGGAAGAGTAGCCCAGAAGCAAGCCCTCGCCAAAGCATATTCTGATGACAGCCACAAAATGAAGGAGCCAGACTTGTGGGTAGGGCAATGGGTTACATTTACACTCCTAGGCAACACAGGCAAAAGGCTTCCCAAGTACGGCACACCCACCAGGATATAGAGAGTTTTGGGGAGTGCAGTCCGCACAGCAGATGACAGGGTATGGATGCAAGTTGCATAGGCAAGTGTAACCCAGGTGGCCCAGGAACCAACCCAGGGGGGATTAGGGAACCTTTTGATGCTGGTACAACATGGGCCTTACACTACCTACCGACTGATGCAAAGCCGCAGAGCTCACTGCCTTTGGCCAGACCAGAGCCTCCAATGCACGCAAACTGCGGCATTACCAGAAGTTCGATGAACAGTGATATTCATAAAGAAGGGGGATCTCCAGCTAAATATTTCTCCACTATGAAGCTAGTCCAAGAGACAGGAGAGAAAGGGCTGTCCTGCCTCTGGCACTCCTTTTCAGGAGCAGGCATCCTCCATGGTAGGGTCACGGAGAGAGGGTGCCCTCCCACATTCCAGTAAGGTCCACCAAGGAAGGAATGCAAAACCCATAGGAGAAGACCGAGCACCTCAGAGTGGCATGTCGTCCTGCAGTGCAAACATCATTTTGGACTAATGTGTTTGATGCCGGAACATCCTTAATGACCTCTCTTTGCCCCCTGTATACCGCACTATGCCACACCACTGTCTCAGCCTCTGCCCACATCTTTAAGTCCCCCATCATGCCTCTATTTGGGGCCCTCCGCTGACTTCCAAGTCATATACCCCCTGTGTTTAACCTGCAGTTGCGCCTGCTCGAATCTGATTTGTATTCTGTGGTCAGCGTTCCCAACAAAATCCTGTACCTCTTGCCTCCCCAGGATAATCCCCTTACCAGCGAATCGAGCCTACGGAAAAGCTGCCCTGGTATGCCATAGGGTAGGCTCACAAAATGGTATAGCAAACGCGGCAGTATCACGATCTTAAGAAGTGCTGCCCGGCCCATCATGGACAAACGTAACCTCTGCCAGAACACCATGGATCTCTCAACCCCCTGCAGCGCCCTCAGTGTATTCTTGTCATGCTCCTTCTTTGAGTTATGGTAAACGTCCACACCCAGATACCTGAAGGTATCCACCGCCCATTGCAACCCCAAGTTCAGCAGACACCTTCATTCCAGCCCCACTAGGCTCGCCAGTGGGAACAGCCTCGACTTTTCCCTGCTTATGGTTATGCCGGACAATCTAGCAAAACCGTCCAGGACCTCTGGGTTATGTATGTACAACAGTACATCATCCGTGTACAGTGAGACCACATGCGTGTTGCTGCCCACCGGGATGCCCGCATCTTTGAAATCTGCCCTGAGGAATGCCCCAAGGGTTCCAGCACCAAAATAAACAGCAGGGGGAGAGAGGCCAGCCCTGCTTGGCAGTGGTCGAAGTGGGCGGGATCGGTTGGGAGCGGTGCTCCTCTACTTTTCTAAATTAAGTTTTACTGTACCTATACTTTAATTTAAAAAATAAATCGTTCTGGAATTATTTTGTTTTCAAATAAAAGGGAAGGAAGAAGTTGAAACTTGCACATTCAGTGCACTGCAATGATGTTCCCTTAAACAGCAGGAGCATGTGTTTGGGGGTTTGTTTTGTGAGTGAGAAGGAGTGTGGTGATGGGGTTAGTGGGGAGCAGGGGCAGGCCAGTAGGGAACATAGTTCCACTATTTCTTTTTGTACACTTCGACCACTGCGGCTTGGTTCCACTTTGCAATTCCCACGCCTCTGAAATATATTTTCCCGTCCTCAACCGAGCCATCGGCTTCTTGTATAATAGGTGCATGTACCACGAAAACCACGGGGCCACCCCAAAGCCCCTCAAGACCGCGTGCAGCCACTCCCACCTCACCAAGTCAAACGCTTGTATTGCCTCTAGCGAAACCACTGCATACACTTCCACTGCCCCCTCGTCTTGTCTATTATGTTGTGCAGTCTGCACAAGTTCCAGGATGTGTTCCTGCCAGGAACGCAGCCCGTCTCGTCTGAGTACACCAGGGTGTTGACTACATTATGCAGCCTGTTCACTAGAAGGGCAGCCAGAATTGTACAGTCCTGGTTTATGTTAAATGTTAAATGTTAAAGATATTTGTACCGCGCACCGTCACCAACAGAATTGGTCCCCAGGCGCTCTGGCAGATCTGTAAACGATAAGGGGGGATGGGTTAGTACGGTGAAGAGGGAGTAGGATAGTGAGAGGAGTGGTGTTCTGTTGGCAGCTTCAACTCGATATACACTAGATGCTGAGCTTTGGTGCGGGTATTGGATTGGTGTCAGTCCGCGTGTGCTGTTGCTCCAGCTTATGTGTTGTTGCAGTGTTGTGAAGTGCGTACGGCTTGTGGTGCGAGAGATGGTTGTGTGAGTTTTTGAGTGAGATAAGTATGCAGAGTTTGAGGTTATATTGGTTAGTGGGTTACCTGACCTTTAGCATGCTAACATTCACAGTATTGTCTAAGTGTGGCACTTGTTGGCCTTCACAATCCTATCTAGATGCGGCGCAGGCCAATGTTCAGAATTCTATCTAGGTGTGGGCATGCCAACATTCACAGCCCTATCTAGATGCGGCTCAGGCTGTTGTTCATAGCTCTAAGTGTGGCACATGCTAACATTCAAGTTTCATCTAGGTGCGGGTATGCTATCCTTCAGTCAGTCAAAATCCTATCCAGATGTGACGCAGGCTAATGTTCACAATTCTATCCAAGCATGGACATGCCAACCTTCACAATTCTATCCAAGTGTGGACATGCTAGCATTCTCAATTCTATCCAGACGCGACGCAGGCTAATGTTCACAATCTATCTAAGTGTGGACATGTTAGTATTCACAATTCCATCTAGATGCGACGCAGGCTAATGTTCACAATTCTATCTAAGTGTGGACATGCTAATATTTGCAATTCTATCTAAGTGTGGACATGCTACTATTCACAATTCTATCTAAGTGTGTACATGCTAATATTCACAATTCCATCTAGATGCGACGCAGGCTAATGTTCACAATTCTACCTAAGTGTGGACATGCTAATATCCACAATTCTATCTAAGTGTGGACATGCTAATATTCACAATTCCATCTAGATGCGACGCAGGCTAATGTTCACAATTCTACCTAAGTGTGGACATGCTAATATTCACAATTCTATCTAAGTGTGGACATGCTAATATTCACAATTCTAAGTGTGTACACGCTAATATTCACAATTCCATCTAGCTGCGACGCAGGCTAATGTTCACAATTCTACCTAAGTGTGGACATGCTAATATCCACAATTCTATCTAAGTGTGGACATGCTACTATTCACAATTCTATCTAAGTGTGTACATGCTAATATTCACAATTCCATCTAGATGCGACACAGGCTAATGTTCACAATTCTACCTAAGAGTGGACATGCTAATATCCACAATTCTATCTAAGTGTGGACATGCTAATATTCACAATTCCATCTAGATGCGACGCAGGCTAATGTTCACAATTCTACCTAAGTGTGGATATGCTAATATTTGCAATTCTATCTAAGTGTGGACATGCTAATATTCACAATTCTATCTAAGTGTGTACATGCTAATATTCACAATTCCATCTAGATGCGACGCAGGCTAATGTTCACAATTCTACCTAAGTGTGGACATGCTAATATCCACAATTCTATCTAAGTGTAGACATGCTAATATTCACAATTCCATCTAGATGCGACGCAGGCTAATGTTCACAATTCTACCTAAGTGTGGACATGCTAATATTCACAATTCTATCTAAGTGTGGACATGCTAATATTCACAATTCTATCTAAGTGTGTACATGCTAATATTCACAATTCCATCTAGATGCGACGCAGGCTAATGTTCACAATTCGACCTAAGTGTGGACATGCTAATATCCACAATTCTATCTAAGTGTGGACATGCTACTATTCACAATTCTATCTAAGTGTGTACATGCTAATATTCACAATTCCATCTAGATGCGACGCAGGCTAATGTTCACAATTCTACCTAAGTGTGGACATGCTAATATCCACAATTCTATCTAAGTGTGGACATGCTAATATTCACAATTCCATCTAGATGCGACGCAGGCTAATGTTCACAATTCTACCTAAGTGTGGACATGCTAATATTCACAATTCTATCTAAGTTTGGACATGCTAATATTCACAATTCTATCTAAGTGTGGACATGCTAATATTCACAATTCTAACTAGATGCAACGCAGGCTAATGTTCACAATTCTATCTAAGTGTGGACATGCTAATAAGGGAGGTAAGATAGAGTGGCAGGAGTATTCTGGAGTAGAGCGAATTGCTCAACTCCCCACCCATGCCACACTCACAGTTTTTGTTGGTGTCTGTTAGCTGCTGGCTTCCTTGGCGTCCCCTGCGGAAACCTGCAGACACATCTTGGGGCAGTCCTTTGCCTCGGGGTCCTTCGCCGCCGGGCAGAGGGCTGCCCTTGGATGTCCTTGAAGTGGGGTATTGGGACCAATCCGGATGGAGTTGGCGTGTTGGGAGGCGGGCAGAGGGGAACCAGGAAGCGGGTGGCCTGGGGAGAGGGACCACGCGCCGAGTGCGCTATGGTGCCTTTAAGCACCTCTGCAATATTGAATTGCAGGATTTGGGGAGGTGGGGGTCAGGAGACTCCTTACCTTCGGCCTGGGTCACTGCAAATGGCGGAGAACGCCGGGTGCAGACCCTCGCCACAGCCTCTGTTTTTTTTTAATAAAAAAAGGACCAATCGGATGGTGGGGAGGCGGGCAGAGGGGAACCAGAAAGCGGGTGGGCTGGGGAGAGGGACCACGCGCTGACTGCGCTATGGTGCTTTTAAGGACCTTTGCAATATTGAATTGCAGGCTTTGGGGAGGTGGGGGTCAGGAGACTCTTTCCCTTTGGCCTAGGTCACTGCAAATGGCGGAGAACGCCGGCTGCAGACCCTCGCCACGGCCTCTGTTTTTTTTTTTTATATAAAAAAAAGGACCAATCGGGACGGTGGGGAGGCGGGCAGAGGGGAACCAGGAAGCGGGTGGGCCGGGAGAGGGACCACGCGCCGAGTGCGCTGTGGTGCTTTTAAGCACCTTTGCAATATTGAATTGCAGGGTTTGGGGAGGTGGGGGTCAGGAGACTCCTTACCTTTGCCCTGGGTCACTGGCGAATGTGGTGTCGTTGGAAAGGGGAGATACTCCCCTTTCCAACAACACCATGTATATGAGGCATTGCTGGTCATGGATCGGCGCAGAGTGCTCGATCCGTGACCAGCAACCCACTGGATCACCAGGGGTACGTTTCTTACATGGGGGGCAGGGGGGCTGCTTACAGTAAGCAGCCCTCTCCCCCCCTGGCCCCTAAAGCATGGGGGCACATATGTGCGCAACCCTTGGGGCAGATGGCTGATCATCTGCCCCCAGGGAAGGGGGCAAAACGATGTAATTAAAAAAAAAGAAATCGAACAGGGTGGGAGGGTGAGGGTGTGGGGGTGCCTGGGATTTTTTTGCCCCCCTGAAATGGTGGTGGTCCTCCCCCTCCCACACCAAGTGGAAAGAGGGGTGACCCCCTGTAACCCCCCTGAGGGCAGATTTATGCCCCCAGGCAGGAGTACATGAGGTGGCCCCCCATCCAATTGAGGGGTGGGGAGGAGGGCCACCAGGAATAAGTGTGCAGGCCCCCCAAAGGATGGGGCCTGCAGGTTAGGGCCCCCCCCGGGGGCAGATGGCTGATCATCTGCCCCTAGGGAAGGGGGCAAAATAAAAAAAGAGAATTTTGGGTGGGAGTGGGGGGCCACTAGCCACCAGGGATATATTTTACAGAAAAGGGGGGTGGCCCTCTCCCCCTCACCCCAAGGGGTGACTTCTCATTTAGAGAAGTCTGTAAGAGACACACTCGAGCAGCGATTTACACAGTTTAAGTATCAGCACTCTAATCGATCCTCGCAAACTTGCAGGCAGTAGCCCGACCTTGAACGCTTCTTGTAGCGTCTGCCAGAGTTTCGGTGCCAGTTTACCCACATACTCCCTGTAAAATTCTACCGGGAGGCTGTCGGCCCCCAGCGTTTTGCTGGTAGGTAACAAGAGTATAGTCGTCTTCAATTCCTACTCAGTAAGCAGGGCATCCAGTATCTTTGCCTGCTCTAGTTCTAGGCACAGCAGCGCTTTATCGGCCAGGGCCTCTCCTATTTCTCCAGTGTTCCCCTCTTATCTGCGCTATATAACTGATGATCAAATCTGCCAAGGATCGCATTAATCTCGCTTTAGGCCTGACACTTCTACCCACATACATCCCTGATGGAGCTGATCATTTCCCTCTTTTCCTCCGTATGACATAGCCAATCCAACACTTTCCCAGACTTGTCCCCACTTGCGTGGACTCTCTCCAAGTACTTGGTACAATCATATTTCCTCAACCGTTCCCAATCCGCAATGCACGTCTGTCTAAACTCAGTGAGTTCCCTCTCCCACCCCAATGATGGTTCTGTTTCCTCTGCCAAAGCTACCGTCTGCGCTTCCATACTTGCAATGCTGTGCAGGAGGTCTTTCCTTATGCCCACCATTTTGACAATTGCCTCTCCCCTCATCACTACCTTCAAAGTTTCCCACAGTGTCCTGTGCTTCCCATGCTCCTCGTGTTCTGGACAAAAACTCCTCTATCTTCTCCCGCATATGGGCCCAGAACTGCTCATCCGGCAGTGCCTCTGCTCTTAGTCTCCACATTGGGATTGGGGGTCTGCCCGTTGCTCTAAGCCATGTCACAACCAGTCCAGCAGTGCATGGTCGACAGGACCCCCGCCCCCGCCCTGTACTCAGCTGCAACAAATTCACCTAAGAACTCAGCGCCCGTGTGCACATTGAGTAGCCCTTATGATCCCCATGCAGCTGCCTCCAGATGTCTCTCAGCTGCAATTCCTGCAGCAGCATGCTCAGCGCTTTCGCTGGTGTTGCCTGTTTCCTGTGCTTTCTATATGATCTGTCCAGTGCAGGGTCAAGTGTGCAGTTAAAATCACCCCCATATCCACAGAGCACCCCTGCATGGTACCAGTCTGGGACCCAATGACCTAAGGAAAGTGGTAGCATTGTGGTTGGGGTATACGTATTGATAATGCAGATTTCCCGCTGCTCCAGGAACCCGTACAGTATAACCATCCAACCCTCATTGTCAAACTTACATTCCAGCAGCTTAGAAGGCACTGTGGGGGCCACCCATATAAGGGTGCCCCTAGCATGCGTCTGTCTCCCATTTCTTGATAATCGTGGCCTACCTGGCTACAGTGAGGTGTGCCTCCTCAAGAAGGGCTATGTGCACCCCTTTGCCCCCCCTCGAGTACGGGTGAACCCTGTTCCATTTGACAAAGCTGTTGAGCCCCTGACATTCCAGGAGACAACTTTAATGTTACTCATTGCAGTCACCTGCTTCCCATTCCCTCAGGCGTCCCACTCGCCCTTCTCTGACTGCCCCCTCTCCCGCCCGTAAACCAGGCTTGCCACCAACTCCTGTTCAACTCTGAGGTCTCCTTCCCATGAGCGTAGGACATGGGGGGAACAGGGGGGGACAAATCCCCCCTACAATTGTAAGTGGGGGGGTGTAATGTCATTTATCCCCCCCAGAATATGTTTGGTGTGTCGTGCAGGGATCTGTTTTTGAAGTGGGGGGAGGGTCTGCTTACTATGTAAGCAGCCCTCTCCCCCGACCCCCAAAGCATGGGGGCAATACCCCGGGGACAGATGGGTGATCATCTGCCCCCAGGGAAGGGGGCAAACAAAAAAAAAATATAATTCTTTTTTAAATGTACTTTTGGGCGGGGGTGGGTGTGGGTGGGTGGATTTTTTCAAGGGGGTGGCCCTCTCTCCCAACCTAAGTGGATGGGGGGCACGTTATGTAGCCCTCCCTGGGGGGCAGATTTCTGCCCCTAGGAAGTGGTACATGAGATGCCCCCCATCCATTTGGGGTGGGGGGGGAGGCCACTGCAAATATTGGCAGATCCACCCCCCCAAGCCTGGGGCAGTGCGTTTTGTCCCCCTGGGGGCAGATGGCCACACACATGTGCCCATCTGCCCCTAGGGAAGGGTCAAAACACTAGATCAGCAGGATTCTTTGTGTTTGAAAGGGGGGTGGCCCTCTCCCCCCACCCAGAGTGGATGGGGCACCTTATGTAGTCCTCCCTGGGTGCAGATTTCTGCCCCTAGGAAGGGGTACATGAGATGCCCCCCATCCATTTGGGGTGGGGGGAGAGGCCACTGTAAATATTGGCAGAACCACCCCCCTCCCCCCCCCAAGATTGGAGCAGTACGTTTTGACCCCCCGGGGGCAGATGGCCACACACATGTGCCCATTTGCCCCTAGAGAAGGGGAAAAACAAAAAAAAACATTATTATTTTGGGTGGGGGTGGGGGTTCCGGTGGGGCCCACTAGACCACCAGGATTGTTTTGTGTTTGAAAGGGATCCCTCTCCCCCCAACCTAAGTGGATGGGGGGCATGTTATATAGCCCTCTGTGGTGGCAGATTTTGGCCCCTAGGAAGTGGTGCATGAGATGCCCCCCATCCATTTGGGGTGGGGGGAGAGGCCATTGCAAATATTGGCAGAGCCACCCCCCCACCCCCAAGCCTGGGGCAGTACATTTTGTCCCCCCTGGGAGCAGATGGCCACACACATGTGACCATCTGCACCTAGGGAAGGGGCAAAACAAAACATATATTATAACTTGTTTTTGGTGGTGGTGGGTTGACCGGGGGGACCCACTAGACCAGCAGGATTTTTTGTCTTCCTCCCTGGGTGCAGATGAGGGGCAAAACTAAAATAAAATAAAACTAATTATAACTTGTTTTGGGTGGGTGTGGGGGGCCACTGAACCACCATGGATGTTATTAGTGGAAAGGGGGTAGACTTCTCCCCCCCTGCCCAAATGGATGGGGGCATCTCATGTAGCCCTCCCTGGGGGCAGATTGGGGTTATCAGTGGGTTAGCCCTTTCGCTTTGCGCCCAAGTAGGTGCACTCACACATATGAGGTACCGTTTTCGTTGGGACACCTGTGCGAACGTGGGAAGGTAGGACATCTGTTGATGGTGGCTTTTTTCGGTGGGTGGGCAGAGGGAAATGTCTCTGAAATTTGGTGGAAAAAACACAATTTTCAGACATTTCACTCTGAACACCCACCGAAACACGCTGCCAACAACACATGTCCTACCATCCTGTGTTCCCACAGGTGTCCCAACGAAAACAGTACCTCACATGTGTGGGTGCACCTACCTGGGCGCAAAGGGAAAAGGATAACCCACTGGTAACCTCAAGCCTTTCGGCAGAGCAGATTTTGCTCATGTGGACAACATACAGATTTGGGTCTATGTTGTCGAAGCCACCAAGGCAAACAGGGAACCTCATGCATTTCCGAAAAGAGGACACCCGTGGGAATCCACAGAGGTCTGACTAGCACGAATCGCCCCAGAATTTATTACCCACAATCCCTGGCAAAGTCAAAATGTTACAACTGCCTACATTTGGGGAAAAAAGGGGCCAAATTTGGCCGAGATATTTTATGTAACAAAAAAGTTACAAGGGATTGAATGGTGACATACCGAAATCACCAAAAAAGGCCGTGGCAGAAATACCAATGGCAGTTAAGGGGTTAAGACGGTAAAGCGCCAGAAGAGATATAATTTGTAAGGTAGCTCAGTGAGTTAATGCTCCAAATGCAGATTGTGCACAGGAATACGTAACACCTGTGTTCAGCACCTGGCTTAATCTTCAGGCGGGATAATATGCAGAGTGAATGCATTCAGCTTCCGATGCAACACGGCATTTTCCAGGTCAATTGGTTCGAAAAAGTGGTGGAAAACACTATTAGTGTCGCTTTTTCTAATTGGCCGGATTTTTGTGCATTTTCTGGTTGGAGTTTGGGAGCCGAGTGGACACACCAGGACCCCCTGTATTTCCTGCTCCACCAGACAAATGCAGCCTTACTGCTAGCATGGATTCTCATGCTGGAAATAAGGAAGGGGATTCCTCTGGGATCTCCTTGGAAATTAAACCTGGTAAAAGCGGGCGGAGTCCAGAGGAAGCCATTGCCAATTCCGCCAGCATTCGCTAATTGCGCGAGGTACTTACACTCTTCCAGAGTGGAAAAGCAATGTGATTTCACCTGCCTTTTACGCTAAAATCTTCCATTTTGTGGTGGAAAAGTAAAAACTTGTGCCAATGGAAGTGGTCCACTCCATGCAGTTTTCTTTGCGCCTTGATGCTTGTGGGTTTTGCGTGATGCTACACATGTAATAAATAGATAAATACATTTAACATGACCCCAGATAAATGGCAATATGTGATTAGAATGAGTGAGCATGGCATGTCGCTGGTAAGAGGGTGTCCTGTGCTTGTTGAGTGCGTTGGCAAATGTCCTTAATTGCCATCTCACATTAAACAGGTGCTTAAACCCATCAGTGTGGATTGCGCAATAATAAGTCGACAGAGGTATTTCAAATGGCCAATTTAGCTCTTTGGGTGACATTGTCAAAGTTGCAGAATGTTGCCCACTTTCTCTGCAGAGTGAATTGTGCCCGCCCCGAGAAAGAAGTGTGAAAAACCCACAAGGGCACTGTGCCCTGCTCTTTCTGTGTGTGTCTTCCCCACAGGGCGACAGATGCTGACTCAGACATGGGTAAGTTTCAGGGGGCAAGCCTGTACCCTAGTTGATGTGGCAAAGGATTCCAGACTTCCGAGGCTGATAACATTAGTAGCATTGAGTTACATGCCATCTGACAGGTATGCTTGATAAAGTTGCAAAGCAGAGCTTTTAGTGGGCTAAAGCAGGAGGCAATGTCTGCCCACCCTCAAAGGGTACGTACGACCAAAAGTAATAGGCCCCTCCCCCCATCATGGCTGTAAGGGGAAGGCTCCAAACCAGGGCAAGAATGCCCTCCAATCATCCATGCCCACGAGTAGGGTACCCCTCGTGCTCCAGGAACCCTGTTGAGCAACCTCTGTGCTTTCCAGGTGATACTAACATTATTTAAAGCCAGGGGTCTAAAAGGTAATCGCTTAATTGCAGCTGGAAATTAGCTCCTGCGTGATCAAAATGTCTTAACCAAGTGTGACATCATCCCCTTCATTTATAAGCAATATGTGTGTTCTCGCGTTTCTTCATCCACTGAATTACTGTTAGAAACAAAGGCAAGAGTTGTCTCTTGTATAGGCATTAGGAAGGCAGTTGCCAGCCTCTGGCATAATATGCCCATGTTCTTCCAATATTGGCTAGCTGTTGCCCTCTTATGGCCAGGTAGAACCATTATGACAGTGACTGGCAAATGCCTTTCCCCGGCAGACAGTAAAGCGGAAATAAGAAATTCGAGACATGGAACAAATAGCAGTTAAGACAGACTGCAGCTGCCATTGCTGTGTTAGGGAGAATATGTTGAGTGTTCAAGCAAGGAGGTATGTATTAAGCAGGCATGCAGTGAGACAAGGGGACGCAAAGAAAGGCCAGAGGGGCTCTTTGAATAGTGTAATAGGGCAGAGGACCAATGCTCTGCCATCCTAGTAACTTATGAGAGAATCAAATAGATCAGGCTTTGCAGCAAATGTTAAACGAGAAAGGAACAGTGTCCAGCTTTGCATTCAGAATAACAAAGGCAAAGAAAGGCTAGGCTCTAAAGCCAGCATGAGATGGAATAAGAGGGACCAGATTCATCGTGAGGGGCAGCCCACATAGCGGGCTACCCTTCTGGCCACCCCCCTGGGTCCACATACACCCCACCTACTAGGCATCACCCAGGTCCGATGCATCCGGCCACGAACCTGGGGAGTGCTTATAAGGGGGTGGGCTTGCGATCGCTCATCCTCCTTGTTTGCTGTACCCCCCACATCCTGGAGGACAGTCAAAGCAGCAACATCACACACCTGGTCCCTCTACTCCAATAACAGGGCTTACTCAGAGGTACAAGCAAGATTTCCTCTTTCTTTGAAACCCCCATCCTTCGATTCCAAGAGACACACGTCTCCTTGCCCCACACAAAAAAGTAGCAACTTGCAGTTGGTAGAAAAGGCTGCAACTCCTTTATTTGGCAGGAGTCCACTTACAGGTGATCTGCCTCTTCACGATATGGCGTCCTAGCTGTGGCCCACTGGAAGTAATTGTTATTTCCTCCCTCTTACCATGAGCTCAGAGTCAGATGACAAATACAGAAATGCAACATATAAAGACTTGTTCTTTGCTGCTGCATCCTTTACTTTTCTTCTGTTTTCTTTTCTCTTGTTTTATACAGTGAGGATATTTGTAATTTAATACGTACTGCTATTTTAATTTTAATGTTGTGAAAAGTCGAATTCTTTAACTAAAACACAATAAATAAATTTAAAAAAGCAAAGTCCCCAAGGTGTCTCCTGTCCCCCCCAGATTTTATGTGTCTCCTACGCCCCTTCCCCTTACTACCTAACCCCATCTCCCACCCCCCACCTCATGAAAATCCGAGGTTTGGGCTTATGAAGAGATATTATACTGCTGACCTTGCCTGGGACTGCGCCCCTTGGCCCACCCCCTTGGCCCCACTACTCTCCCGTACTCCCTAAGGAGCAGGAGGATCCGGATTCCAGAGTAAATGTTTTGCCAGAGCACCTGTAGACCAACTCCCTTGGTTACGGTGCGCGGTACAAATACCTTTAACATTTAACATTTCCAGCACTGCCACATACAACAATAATTGCAATGTCACTTGCATAAGAACGAGCAAGAGATCACGTATTAAATGAGGTAACGGTGCTATACGGAATAAAATAATGCCTACACACAGTATGTGAAAAGGAATTGCAAGTCTCCTCTTAGTTCCGAGAATGTCGAAATCAGCAATTTAGCCATCAGCCGTGTTCCTTTATTTGATCACGCAACTTCTCTCAGACCTGAAATATTATTTTAATGAATCGTTTGATATTTGTTTAAGTATACTATTTGACCGCTAGATGTCACTCGCCCTGCATTGAGCGGATTCTTCTTCCTGATGCAGGTAGCGCAGAGCACAAGTGCATGCAAGTCAGGCAGCATCGCTGTGACATTCCGGGTAAGTGGCTGGTACAACCAGTGGTCGAAGTGGGTGGGAGCGGACATTTTAGCGTTCCTATTCTTTTATTTCAAAAAGAAACCGTTCCGGAATGGTTCCGATTTAAAATAAAAGTGGAGGAAGAAGATGAAACGTGCACTACATTGAAGGTTCCTTCAAACAGCAGCTGCGTTTGTTTGGGGGTTTGTTTGGGCGTGGGAGGGGCAGTGGAATGGGGTTTGTGGGGAGCGGGGGCAGGCTTGCAGGGAAGATAGTTCCACTACTTCTTTTAGACCACTGTGCAATACCCGGAAATAACACGCACACACAAATTGCAGAATCCCTGTAAACCCTCCCCAGTCCATCGAGAGCCAAGAAACAGGCTAGCATCCCTGGAACACAACTATTTTATCTATGCCGCAACATTTTCAATTTCCTGCCGCAATATCCTGGCGGATCTGATTTAATACACCACCGTTATGTACATGTATTTATTATTTCTCGGGCATGTGGTTGTTCAGCGATAGTTATTTTGTATTTGTTTGCAACCCGTGTTTCATTGACCCCAAAGTCATGAACAAAACGTGAAATCAATCAGTCGAATGTATCGTTAGTGTAAGTTGCACCACAGCAGAGTCGCCATTATATAGTCAAATAATATCATTGTATACTTGTATACAGGGAATTGGACACGCTCAGATACCCATACAACGTAATGAATGCCAAGGCACACGAAATGGCTTTCAAAAGCAGAGGGGGAAAAATAACCAGTCTGACATTAACGGGAAAGGGGAATATTGATGAGTACAATAGGTCTAGTTTTATTCTGTCAATTTTCCAATATATCCCTTGGACACCCTCAAATGCGCATGCGCTGTCATGATAAGGCATGTAAAGCTCGACCCCGCAAGTTATCATATAATATGGCCAGCACGGTACAGCCTCACGCGTCAGGGTTCCCATCATATGTAGGTGGCCCCACCACGGGCCAGAATGCCAACGTCATCACACAGCGCAGCGGTGCCAGAGGGCTATTCTTCACAGAGCAGAAGCCCCTGTGAAATGACACATCCCGGAAGGAACCCCGCGCCGACGCCCCATCAGAAGTGCCCACTGCATCTCTACATCACTCAGTATGTGTGCCCCCTAAAGCTCGGCCCTCCCCCACACAAAGGGCACCAGAGTTCAATGTCCATTAATGCACGCTGCTTGCCCAGCATACTCTGCACCTGTCGGTGTTGAATCAGCGGCAGGGCTGCACTCCCGTCTCAGCACAGATGCGCACAATCCAGCAGATGGCCCAGGAAGCAGGGGCGTCGCTGTGGGGGGAGAGGGGTGGAGGAGCTATAGCCCCGAATCATTTGCTTGAAGATCACGGGGCTACAAGCAAAGGCTAGCCCCGGGCCTGAACTGGGATCCGAAAGTTGTGTGCAGTGCTGTGCTGTAAAGGCGGGTGGGCGGCAGTGGCAGTGTGTGCACATCGACCAGCAAATGAATCATGCAGGCAGGCCAGGAGGCAGCGCAGCAACGTTCGTTTGTGATTTATTGAATTAAAAAAAAATGTGAGTGACACACGATTCGAATATGATAGCTGCCTCCTGGCCCTGGGCTGCTACTCGTGCTGGTGCTGACAGTCTGCGCTTGCGCAGCAGCAGGGAGCAGCCGAGCCACCCCCAGGCACAAACGCACGTGCCCTGGATCTTCCCTGCATGCACACTTGCGCAGATCAAGGCAGTACCAGGTCACGCCCAGCCCCGAGCCTGCAGAGTCTGAAAGCGAGCTGCCACGGCAAGCGACAACGTCAGTCGCCAGCCACCCATCTACACCTGTGTCTGTGTGACCAACGAGTCATGTCACTGCGCCCCCCCACCCCTGTGAAGCTGCCGGCCGACTCCGGGGACCGAACCGAAGGTAGGTGTTGACGTGTCTTCGTCTTGGTTCAGTTGACTTGAGGGCCACAAACATCTGCTTGCATACCCACGCCTGGCACGGCGCCACCACCAGCAAACCCCGCTCTGCTCACAGCCAAGCGAACTGAACTGACCTGTGTGGGGTCGGGTGGTCTCAAGCTTTACCCTCGCAAACACCGATTAGATTAAACGTCCTTCACGCTCGAGAGCCAAACTGCTTTCCCACCTCCCCTTTTGCACCCCAAATGCCAGCCCCAGGTCTCCGGGGAACCCTTCAAGGGCTACGCCAGCTCTCTGCGATCCCTGAGTGTGTGTGTGTGGGCTCCCCAGCAGTATATTCCATAAGCCGGGCCCCCCTACAGGGCCACAGCCGCGCTGAGCATCAAAGCGCCTCCCCGAGGGAGGTACGGCATATTCATTCTCACCTCCAGGCAAGGAGATGAGGATGCCCAGGATAAATATTTGTGCCTCCGCCTTGGTGTGCAGCCTCTAAGGATTGCAGAGCCGCGCACCACTTTGAAGGCTCGTTACAAAGTTGGAGATCCCGCTGAAGCGCCTTCCACCCAGTCACTGCTCCTTTAAAACCCTCTAAGAGCACTTTGCCTAAACAAACTGGGCCGATTGCCCTCATTTCCAATGTTCATTCGCCCGCTAGATGCGCCGTGTGATGCTGCCCAAAACGCTTTATCTCCCAGCCTCCGTCATCTTTTAATTGGACATTTAGAGTATTTAGGCAGTTGTCAAACATAAAAGCCCTGTCTGTATTTGGAAATGCAATAACCTGAACATGCAGCCAACCCCTCCGTCCCCTGTCCCCCCACCACTCATTTTCATTACTAGTTTCCCGCCTTATGCATGACCATGACCTGGGCCAGCGGGGTCATCTGCTCCAACACCCGACCCCCTAGACATTCGCTTACCCAACACAGCATTCTGCCAGTAGCACGTGAGGCAGCTCAGCCGTCCCAGGATAGGCCTACTTCACAAAAGGTGTGCCCAATGCTGAAATTGACCAACACCATGTGTGGGATGGGCACAGGCAGTTATAGATTTCAACTAAACCTAGGCACGGGCCTTCAGAACAACTGAGCTGGAAGAGGAAAAACAGAGCTGGGGTCTGCAGTGTGTAGAGCCCGTGGTGTTTGGTATTTGTCAGACTGGATGAGCCTGGGGGTCATTTAAGGCAGTCGACTCATGCATGTAAATCCATGCATGCTTTCAGCAAGTGCCTCCTAATCCACACAGGGCCAGCAAAGGCTGCAACCCTCAAAAAGTCATGCAAATAGAAACACAGAGGATCATCTGCTTTATTTACTTGCGTGACTCTGAGGCCGGTCACCTGAGCATTTCTGGAGGTCTGGGTGCCAGTTGCTGCACTCACCAGCCCATTTACAACCATTAGTTTATGGGGCTCTCTGCCCCGGGTCCGCTGTGGGTAGTACTGAAAACAATTCTGGTCTCTTCCTTAAGCCCCTCACACAGCTTTGGGGCATTATTGAAAGGATCGTAATCGTATAATCTTAATAATGTTTAATTATCCTCAGTGTCAAAACATTAACTGACAGTAAAGTTCATTATGTGGCATTAATTGCACAGTAACTCAGTAGAGCTCAGAGGAGGGATGACAGAGAAGGAAGTCCAGGGGGTGGGTGGCGATGCCGCCTGCGCCCATCCCGGGCACTGCTCCTTGCCACAGTGTGCCCTTCCTGGTGGAGCTGACATCACACAGCGCATCGACCTCTCCCCTGAACCTGGAGTGCTTTCAGTGTGCCCTGCCTTGAGTGTACCGAGGTCGGAAGAGCCAAGCAGTGTCCCTCTTTAGGCTGGACCCACTGCCGGCGTGCACTGCCGCCATCTGATGTGTAGACGGCCAGCGTCCCTGCCATTTCTCCCTCAGGCCCTCCTCTCAATGCCCTGTTAGGCAGAATCTTATGCAGTTCCCTTAGGGAGCACTACAAAAGATTAGGACTAGAGGTATATGCAATAAATCCCCTTTGGTATCAGTCTGTACCACACATATTTAGTTGGTAGCTGTGGCTGAGCAGTCAGACTTATCTCAAGAGGGAGATGAGCAGTATTCAGGGTTTACACAATAGGACTACAGTACTAGGGGACAAGGAAACACTAACCAAAGCTTTGTATCAAAAATAATATATATTTATTTTACACATTCTTAATTCAACACACAAATCACTATCATTAAAGCAAGTTAAAACAGTCAAGGAAAGTATACAAAACTCACTATTTAAATTGTAGACAAGTTTGAGCAAGAGTGAAAACTGAGCAAAATGGCACAGTGTAAACCAAGCAGAAATGGCACTCTAACAATTTCTTCAGAGGGATGGAAAGGTCAAGTTATACAAGGTTAGACTCGTAAACATACCAGCAACACTCCAAATCGGATTGTGAACAAGTTAGGCAAGGTAGTACTTTAGCATCAGCAATACTTAGGTGAAAACCGAGCAAAATGGCACTTCAACAACATATAAAGGGGAAGGAAAGGTGGTTATAAGAGTTTAGGTGCACCAACACATTTCTTGATGAAAAGCAATCTAGAGAAGGCACTTGTAACAGAATTAGCCAGAGTCAATAGGCCTGTGCCAGTGTCAGTGGTACGAGGCAAAGTGCCCAGGTTCAAATGGTTCTAGTAGTTGCAGTCAAGTCTTTGTTTAATGGTTCAAAAGGAGGGTGCAGAAGGTAAAAAGACAATGTTGCTGGTGTTTGTTGCTCACTGAAGGACCGCTGCTGTAAACAAATGTTTACCTACCATCAATCTGCCTGACAGCACTGCGAGCCGACGGTAGCTCTTGCTGTGTTCTATTCGCTTTCTGGAGGAGGCGGAGCTGGCCGTGGCCACGTGACGGATCACGTGACCATTTTCCGACATTTATTGACGGTCCAGCCACCCTTGCAGCGTTAAGCCCGCAGCGGGGACAAGGGCGCAGCATTTATAATACTGTTTGTCTGCTGTTTGGCTCTGAAGGGCAAAGGAGGAGCGTGTATTGAAGGTAACTGTGCAGCAGCCTTTGCACATTGTATCTAGTGTTAACAGCTGCTAGCCGCTCTTCTTTATAGCTGCGGTTCCCCTGGTCCGACTTCAGGTAAAATACATTCTCGGATACAGGGCTCAGGGGTGATCCAGTGATAAGTGGGGTCCCCCAAAGGAGCAGAAGTTAGGGGTCTCAAAAAAGGTGCTAAGAAAAATAAAAACATGTTTTCATCTTTAAACTAAACTACATTACACCTTGGCAGTACCCCTTAGCTCGGTTCGGGACATTCTCATTTAATCTTATAGTAACTGGGGCAATAAATGAGACTTCATAGCACCCCCTTTTCAGAAGATATGTCTGATCAAGAAGGCTCATATCTGGGCGGAGGGGAGGAACCAGGATCAGCCGCTTCTAATACCCCCGTCCCAACTCCAATTCAGCCAGCTCCTATTACCGTCCATGCCCTCATTCACACACATGGACATCAAATAATGGGGGAAATTGCTCCTACCTCCATTATCCAGAAAGGATGGAAGCGGTGTCTGGAGTACACGATCACGATGAAGAAAATTCAGAGCAGAATGAATGATCATTTTTCAAGGAAAAGTAATAAAAGTGTGAATGATGTGGCAGATTTAACAGACTGTGCGTGGCAATCCCTTGACTGTGCTCAAGAGGGTTAAGTAAGGATACCCTGCCCAGAAAGGGTGCACAGGGAAACCATGGAACCAAATACTAACACACAAAATGAGGCGAGGCTGTCTACAACTCAGGACCACCTGGATGGATCCACCATAGTCTCTACAGGTCCCCTGCCCAAGCTAGTGATAGCACATTGGCAGCCCTAAGTTTTGTGTTAAACTCCTTGGTCTCGGTATTTGAACTCTTAAAATCGGAGGTGCAAACTCAAGCTGGCTTACTACTGGAACTGTCGAATGAGATGACTAAGAGTGAATCAGCAACGGTGGACTTAAGTAATATCATGAACACCATTCTAATCCCTATGCTCAAGGAGACACAAGTAGAAGGAGTGAGACAAGGGCTGGACATTACACACATTTTCAGCTTACTTAAAGAGGGAAAAAGGAAAATGCTGTTACACAGGAGCTCTTAAAAGATCTTCCAATGAAAGTCCTGAACATTCAAACCCCCGTACACTCCCCCATTGAAGAGGTCCTTGAAGAAAATCTAATATTCGATGATACTCCGTTATCCAAATCAACCTTAGAAGAATTCAGGAGACTAGCAAATGTAGTCATTGATGAGGCTGAGGGAGTCTTTGAAAACTCATCGATAACTAAGGACAAGGCTTCTCAAGGACTCTCTCCCAGTGAAGCAAACTGGACCCCAGCGGTTTGTCAAAACTACAAGGGAAGAAGGAGGCTAAAACGGAAAAAAGGGCGGATTGGTGAAGTCTAGAACTCCGCTGCCACAGTTGAGAAGAACTCAGAAAAAGTCAAAAAAACAGAAAAACCCTGGTACAAAGAACATAGGAACAAACTCGTTTTTGAAAAATTTGGCTTTATCGTCAGTTGAGAAACCATCAGAAACCACTGCACTTGTCAAATCAGCTCCTGAATCAGCGCAGAGTTCTAGTACAAACCGAAAATAGCCCAACTAAATTAGTCTCTGGAAAAAAGGGGAACAAAAAGAGCCTTCAGAATCAAAATATAGGTCCCAATGGTCCCAAGGCGCAAACATCAAGTATTGGCCTGCAAACAGATTCAGTAACCTCACCGAAAAAGACATTGAATAATCAACGTCATAAAATGGGCCAACCCAGTATCAAAATTGCCCCAATATTTTTAAAAAATTGTGCTTGAAGGGCTCAAAAAGTCAATGCAGCTACTGAGACCCCAAAAGTGGCTACAAAGACCTCTGTGAAACAGGCGCCAATTTTCTTGAAACCAAGTACAAAACCTGTGCCTCCCTTGGGCCCGAATATCCCCTGTCAACCCACTCTTACCCAGGAGGAAGTATCATTAAAGCCCATTCCAAATGAGAACGATTGCTGAAACGGCCTGAGGAAAAGCAGAAATCTGGAGTCACTCCCCCCTGGGAATGGTGTAGAGGGGCAAGATGAAAATCTGCTAATAATGTTAGCTGGAAAGAATAAACCTGGTGTGTCTGACTTTACAATTCCTAAGGCATGGCTTAGGCTAGTCAAACAAAATAAAAACAAACCACTCTGCAGATCAGTGTTATTGACCGAGATCAATAAAAATCATAATCTGTTTCTCTTTGCATCTGAGGATATTGAGTATGTGAAATTCCCGACCAAAGGGGATACGTTATTTGTGTAAATTGGACTTAACTCGCGGAGAGCCCAGCAAGCCTTATTTAACAACAAAAATGAGCTTGCTAGAGCTAGCCTGATGGTTTATAAGACCGGGGAGGAGGACAGACTGGAGGCGGAAGAAGGTGTTACTAATGACGGTGTCACTGGGAAAACAAGAGTGTTAGACAAGAACATGGCTGCACGTTCAAGTATAAATGGGAACCTAATAGCAAAACTCCCAGAAATCATCTCCCAAATATTCCTAAAATTAGGAGTGGAGGAAAATAGCCTTTAGACAAAGGGGCCTGAAACTAGTTTCTTGGAACACGCGAGGCCCAAGCTTCCTGAAAAAGAAAAAACTGAAAGAGGAACTTCTAGGGCAGAATTATATTCTGTTACTCCAGGAAACGTGGTTAGTCAATCCTATAGAGATAGAGGGTTTTACAATTCAAAACCTACGGGCTTCGCAAAAATTAAAAGGAAGACCAGCGGGAGGGTTGATAATTGCCCTAAAAAATTCCAGCATCAAAAAATCACGCCACTATGCAACAACAACGTGGGAATCCAAGCCTGTAATGTAGAACTGGAAATGGACACCCCACATCCTATTGTGGTAATCATCAACATTTACTGGAATCCTGCCAGCTCAAAACTCCAGTATCTCCTAGAAATATTGGATTCCCTCTTAACGGTGGTGAAGACAGAGTATGAGGGAGCAAACATCTTATTAGCAGGGGACTTCAATGCAGATCATATTATCCCCTATAGTGGAAAGTCTGGGCAAACAAAAAGGAAAATTGTGGAGGGACTTCCTGACACCCTAGGATCTCGAAATGCTCCACGAAAAGCTTGAGGAAGCGGAAAAAGCAGGAGCAACTTGGCTTCAAGGGACCCTAGAGTCCACCCTAGATTATATTTTTGTTTCTTTTTCTTCTGGTCTTTCTGGTCTCTGCTCCCGCCTCACTATAAACTGGGGGAGGAGGGGGTGGCGGTGGTAGCGGCCATGCAAGCCTGGAACTCTCGTTTCCTGATATGCCAAAGTATCGGCGTGTCAAAAATGTTCAAGAACTTGAGGGTTTTAAGGGAGAATTGAGAGTTGTAAAATATAAGCAAGGGGGAAAAAGGCTGAACAAACTACTTGAAGCAATTCCTCCCTCAACCTGGAGCGACGAATTCCATCCGGAGAAATTTGGGAACTTTATCTGGTCTATACATCCTCCAAGTGAAACAAAAGTCGTAGGTAAACAAGAACATCTTCATATCTTTGATGAAGAAACACAAAAGAAAAAGAGAATCCTGTGACAAACACTGCGCCACATAAAAAATAAGCATGATGATCCCATCACACGCAAGCATGAACTAAGAATGGTCAAACAGATCTACAGAAACTGGTCGAAAAATCAAAAATATCAAAAACTGCAAGAAGAGGGTGAGAAAATGCTCTATTTATTAAACGCAAATAACTCCAGAAACTTCTGGGCGGCGCTGGGACAACTAGAGACCGGGTTTAACAGCTTGCTTTGCAACCTAGTACCAGAGCATAGATGGGTAGCACATTTGTCAGAGAACTTCAGACCAACAGGGTCCACAGACTTCATCATGCCAGTAGACCCACTCTGGTCCCTCACATTTGATGAACAGGATATCGTGGAACTAATATCAACCTCCTTCTCATCTCATCGAAAGCTGCTGGGCCTAATGGCCTCACTTATCAGGTCCTAAAAAATAATCCGGAACTGTGGGCCAAGTTGCTAAATTGCCTCTTCCATGAAATCCTTTACACCAGGGTTTTTCCTCCATCATGGAAGAATGCATTAGTCATTCCATTCTTTAAGGGGGGCGATCGATTTAGTCCGGCAAACTATCGCCCAATCGCCCTCCTCGATATTGACAGTAAACATTTTATGCGGCTGTTGTTAAGAGAACTTACATACGGGGTGGATTCAAGGCAGATCCTCTCACAGCACCAAACAGGATTCAGAAAAGGGCTTTCTACCAGTCTTAATGGGCTCATCTTAAACCTACTAAGTGAAAAGTCAAACGAGAAAGAGGGTACCCCCCTTTATGGGGCCTGGGTTGATCTGTCCAAGGCATTTGATCTAGTGGACAGATCCCTCCTTTGGCAGAAACTCCACAGCTGGTGGATTCCAGCACCACGTCTAGCAATGCTTATTGAGCTCCATATGAACACCACCATAAGACTGAGGCTGGATGACCAGGGTCACCTGTCAGATCTCATACAGGTCTTTAAAGGGGTGAGGCAAGGGTGTCTAGGGGCTCCCCTATTTTTCAATCTATTCCTGTCAGATTTAGGAGACTTCCTGACTTCATCATCACTGGCTAGCCCTTCGATCAACGAAGGAGAATACATTGGCTTGCTTACGCGGATGACTTAGTCCTGTTGGATAGATCGGCGATTGGTCTTCAGCGGCTTTTGTCCAAACTGGGGGAATATGCTACCCTAAATGGGCTTTCAATCAATCCTTCGAAATCCAAGATCCTTATTTTTAAACATCCTAAGAAGAAACTAGGTTTTGGAAACTGGGTTCTGGATGGAAAAGCAGTCCCCCGCGTTGAAGAACTTACCTATCTTGTCTATGAAATCTTTGCCTTTCCCACCCAGAACAAAGTGAGTACAGACACCCTGGAAAAAGCCACTAAGATCATCCCTCATATGAAAAAACTGAATGGAAAATTTTGTAAATTCTCATTACTCCCGCTTATCAAGTATTACATGGGCAAAGCAGTTCCAGTCCTTCTGTATGGTTTGGAAGCGAAGCCTCTGCTTTGGCACTTTGATTGGAACAAACTAGAGGGTCTCCTGTGGAAATAATCTTTAGCTCTCCCAATGTGCACCCCTCTTGTGAGCCTTCGGTTTGAACTGGGTTTGACTTCCCTTGGTTGTCGAGCTGAGTGGAAACTCATATCATTATACCGTGAAATAATAACAGCAGGCCAGTCCTCCCTTTATTTTGATGTAAAAGAACATCTGAAAAATGCAAAGTCCAAACTACTCATTGGTCTGGAGAAGAAAGTGAGAGGCAT
Source organism: Ambystoma mexicanum (assembly GCF_040938575.1). Taxonomy (NCBI): domain Eukaryota; kingdom Metazoa; phylum Chordata; class Amphibia; order Caudata; family Ambystomatidae; genus Ambystoma; species Ambystoma mexicanum. The sequence goes on from NC_090927.1 coordinate 1,006,576,520, forward strand.
CCTGCTCAGGCTCGACCTAACATCAGAAATCCTAGTTGGTAATCCCATGAAAGTAAAAAAGTCACTAGAAATAAGAGACTGGATTACTACTATTGATGGAGTAAGGAACCTTAATCCCCCAAACCTCTTTCTAAAGGTGGACAAAAAGCTTGGTTCTCTCCCTCGCTATCTCCAAAAGTTTCCTGAGAAGGGAGTAAGAAATAATTTCTTGAGACTGAGACTTAATTTAGCCCACACTGGGGAAATCTTGGCTAGAAGAAATCTGGGGGACCAAAACTGTGCAGACAATGTGTCTCTCCAAGCCAACAATCCCTAAGACACTTGTTAATGGAGTGCGAAGGTACTTGGGAAACAAGACTGTTGTTACTTAGGAGATTTGTGGCTAAAGAAGAGAGCCTAACGCATGACTTTTTTTGGGATAGGCTGATCGCTGGTCAAGAGATTATGCTCACGGCAACAACAGTAAACGTTTTGAAAAAATTCTCAATACTTTTATAAGTGTAAGACATTTGCCTCCTAGACGAGCGTAACAGGCCCTTGATCGGCCCCCCATTTAGCCCCTGGTTTTCTTGGCATCTTATGTTTTTTTTTTTTTAATGTATCATATTTAGTTACCTTTTTTATGTACTACTGTGGTTTGTAAAGGTTTTTCATTTAAAACCAAAACAAATAAAAATTAAAAAATAAAATAAAAAGGCAATGTTAGACGATAGGGACGGCCAGCCCAGAAGGTAAGTAAAGGATTTAAAACACCTTTAGCCGTACCCAACGAAACGGGAGGCCTGGCGGAACAATGTACCTTAAAAGTGGAAGAGGCTCCGGCAGTGGCGGTAGTTCCTGGCAGTTCCTACAGTTCGGGAGATCCAGCAGAGGAAGAGAGGCTCTCGTCGTGGAGGAAGGTCTGAGTCACTGCACTGCCCAGGGAAGAAGCCGGCCGTGGTGATGCCAAAACGGAATAAAAGGTATGCTCCTTTAAATCGCGGTCCTGGTGGACGGGTGCCTGGCTATCCAGTCTCCTAGTGCTTGCCAATGGCGATTCGACCAAGGCAGGTCCAGGAAGGCGATTGGCGAACTGGTTGGCCACACCGGTTCAAGGGAAGAAAGCTCTTCCAGGTGAAGATCTTCTCTTGTCGTTGGAGAAAAGTAGTGAGGATCTGCAGCAGGGATTCACTGGTGGTTCAGTCACTGCAGATGTCTTCGGCTTCTCTCCTATTTGGATTTCTCAGGTCCAGTGGCGACGTCTTGTCCTCCAGTCCTCAGATCCCTGCTTTTATGCAGAAAAAAACCCATTCATACAGCCTAGCTGTCACTCACACAGCGGGGTGGTTATCCTGGTGGGATAACCCCGCAGCCTATCAGGGCAGAGTGCGACTTGGGTTGCTTAGGCGACCCTGTCCAGGGTGCCTACTCCCCCTCCCACACATCCTGTCTACACCAGACTCACTGGCGCCTGAAGGAGGGCTTCTGTCCAGAAGCCCGCCAGAAGAAACAACACAGGGACCCGACCTCGGTTTGGATTACAGAGAGCAACACGAGAAAGAAACATTATCAAAGAACTGGCAAAAAAAAACACCGGAGTAAAGTTAATAAAAAGATAAACCGGCGGTATGTTAAAGGCTATCATAAAAAGTGGTAGCCTTCAACAATGGGAAATTCCCATAGGAAAATATTTGCGGTCGAATGTAAATGATAGTAACCACTGCCACCAGTCAGAAACTTTGGGGAGAGGGACTGGACAGTACCCTCTCGAAAATGAACACCAGGGAAAAACTATTAACCCTTCCCAGTACATCCATAGTAAGATGGGTTGTTCTGGTTTTGTTCATAACTATTGACTCGCAAAGTCAATGGTAACTTTGCATGCTCTGGGAGACAGTAGTCAGACCCAGGGTATGGAGTCTATGTTTGGGGGTCACTATGACACCCCTGTGTTACTGCTCGGAGGGTGCTGTGTGACACACATGAATAAGATGATACCTATGGGGGTGAGAAAAAAACCCATAGACCATAAGCACAAAAATAGCCTCAAACACACATCAAAAATATGCCTAAGAGTGGGAAAAAGAGTCTCACTCTTCCCAGGAGAAGAAATAAACCCTGCAAATCCAGCAAAGCTGCTGGGAGACTCTATAGGTAAGGGAAATTACCCTTTAAAGAGAATTCTCCCTAACACGCCCCCTCCATGGATTCCTTTCATCATTCTGCCACTCCTGGTAGTTACCATGAGGCCAGGACTGTGAGTCCACACGCACAAATATGGCACTCAGGACTGTCAAAGCTTCTCGTGTGCACACCCTCCTTCCTCTTCCAGGAGCCTTCTTCTCGCTGTCCCAACCCCCCACAGGTTCCTTTAATGTCTCTGCCATCATGGTAGTCACAGCCCAAGCCAACTCAACTGACCTGTGTGGGGTCGGGTGGTCTCAAGCTTTACCCTCGCCGCGGGTCCGCTGTGTGGGTAGTACTGAAAACAATTCTGGTCTCCTCCTTAAGACCGAACCTTTTCGCCCGACGGCCCCCAACACCCTTTCTTCTTCCGTATAACCTGACCTTTACTTTCAGCTGAAGCAGCTGAGTCTCGAAATAACCCTTGTGAAAATGTTTTGCTGCATTCCACTCCATTTCTGAAGAGCCGACGGGCCAAAAATGCGCCATTAGGACCCCTTGATCTGGCGGGCTGGGCGCGCTTGTCGTGCTGCAGTCCCCCATGGGGCCATTACAGAGAGGAGCGCACAACAAGCCATAAACAAGGGCCTGCCGAACAGATTACTTGCTGCTTCTGGTAGCACCAACACCTCCATTGAATACAAATGCATGTTTTCTCTCCATTCAAAATAATTACACTTTGCTGACAGTCTGGCCTCTTTGTTTGTGTACCGCTTTTTAAACTGTCTTATTCTGTCGGTCGGTCCAATGCTCTGTGCCTGCTTGGTTTTCATTTAATGACCCTGAGTTCTTGTTTCAGCTCTGCTGTGTCTGTGTGATATTGTGAATCATATAAAATACGCACCACCTTGCAATAAATCGGTTTCTATAATGCTATATAAGCCCTCACATCTCCAAGTCAATTAGCCAAGTCACTTCTTCTTAACGATGTGCTGAACCTACAAAGCCCTCAGATTACCGGCATATGCCACTTATTTTTTATCTACGACTACTGCTCAAATGTGAGAAGCCCAGGTGACAGAGGCAGATAAGATGTTCGAAAAATGTTCCGTTTGCGCACACCGATTGCCGCAGTGGAGTTATCCCACTGCTCGGTGCTCTGTTGATGCATGGGTGGACTTTGTACGTTCACGTGTCCATGTTTTCACCTGGGGGGCTGTTGGTGCTTGGAGAGTGGGGGCATACGTATTCATGTTTTATGTTATGTTGCTGGTATGTTGCCATGTGAATTGCAATGTTAAGTAAGGTGGGGTGTGGGCAGCGCTTGGCTATCGTCGGAATGGCCTTGAAGCGCCCATGTTTTAGGAGGCCTGGTCATCTACACAGTTAGATGCAGAGAGCAGATGATAATGAAGAGATCCACCTTTATTGGTCCAGGCTCACCTAGAGCACTATTACGATTTGTCCGATATCCCTGGCTGCTCCGTCTACTTATGCCTCCTGCAAATCTCAATCTTGGCATCCAGGACAAAGCAGTCCCATTGAAGATGGTTGCCTTGATACCAGCTAACCAGATTTCCCCAGCAGGCCTCATGTCCCTGGTCAGCAGAGCATGGCTCTACCTTTCCCCTTATTGCATTGGCACACCATGCTTTCCAGATTGGACCTTTCCCCTTACTGAGCGCCTCCCACAGGGCTTGTCTCCCCATCCCTGCCACCCAGACTGACCCTCATCATGAGTCAAACTGGAGTGGCAAATCTTCCAAATGAGCATGACTCGCACTTTGAGCAGTATAGTTTGCAATATTAAAGCTTGAAATCGCAACGTGGCACGGCGCGTACGTTCAGATCATGTAGTTATGTGAAATCCAAACTTGCAATGGGCTCTAGCCCCGGATCTTTTACAAACCTAGCAACGCCCCTGCCAGGAAGCCTCGTGCAGCATGAGTAAGGAACAGAAGGAGCGGCTCCCGTGGGGGTCAAAAAGAAGTGGGGATCTGGAAAGCAAAGCAAGGCAACAACAGAACGTGCTTTATTTACAAGGCATCTCACGATGGGGGCTCTTCCCATTGCAAAACACTTATGTAAATCAGCCCCAGTGTCTCTGAGGCCAGTGAATTAAACACGTGCGTACGTGCAGGAGTGGGCGGGGCGCACAATGATTTCCTATGCAATCCATGAGGAAACTACACCCCTTAAGCAGGGGAGGAGCTAGGAAGGGTGGCAAGGGGACAAATGCCCTCCAGAATGGGCGACATGTTGCTCCCTGACCCAGAGCTGTAATATGTAAAACAAAAAAAAAAAATAACTGAAAAAGAGGAAATTCTTCAGACTCTAGCCTGCCGTGATGGAACTGAGTGTTGCACACCTGCTCAGGTGCCCGGTGAGTGCGTGAGAGGGCAAGGGAGCCTAGGCCTCAGGTGCACGTTCAGCCTTTCCAGCAGCAATGGATGGTATTGTTGGCACCACTGTGGCCCATACACCATTGGCCTGTTACAATCCTCAGCATCCGTTCATGACTCCTACTTGCCAAGGAAGTAAGTGCCCATACGGATTACAGTTTGTCGTCAGTTTCATTCTCTAAGAATGCTCCCCCTATGCTCTGGGGAATTTCTTTTAGCTGGTGAGTTCATTAGCAAAAGAGTTTAATAGCACCCTGAATTGCAACCATGGCTGCTAGTAGATAGCAGTTAAAGAAATGACTGTTGGATTGTTTTGGGTAGTTGAACAACTCACACAGGGTGATGGAACATTCACATATTCATTATTACTAGACTTCAAACTAAACGGGTCATTCAAGTTGGCTGTATTTTATTAGTTAAATACCACTGGAGAAAGTTACCACTTGAGCCAGTAGTATTTCTGAAAATCCACCCAACTCAAATGTGATATTTCTGGAACAATCCAGAGTTATTTCAGAAATACCAGCTCTGATGGTGGTAACATGAAAAGGTTTAAAAAAAAAAACACTCAGCCATTTCCCCCTATAGCCTGAAAGTGGAAATGGATTGGTTCAGACCACTACTGTACATTTTCTAAGCGTGAACGGGTCAATTCTGACCCCTTTCAGGCATTACATGGGTAAAAGGATGTGTGGGAGGCATCAGAGAGGCCCTCCTTTTCACCCCTTTCCATAGTTCTTTGAAAAACCTTTATCGCTGTTTGTGCTTCTCTTCAATAGAGGTTTGAAAGTTAATTGTAAGGAAGGGGGTGACGGGCCATCAAAAATATGATGCAAGAGAAGGACAATAGAGGGTGATGGGTACGGACAATAGGGTAAAAGAAACAGAGGTACGCATCTGGAAAGGTAGGTCAGGCGATTGAGTGACTGTTGGTGAGATCTGTGCCTGACCTGCATGCCTGACCTGCATGCCACTGCACCCGAATGTGCGACTAGCTCACCCCCTTTCATTTTTCAGACAACGTGATATGAACACACGTTTCAATTAAGACGTCTCTTTCATTTTGTCACATGCTTTGTCATGTGACTCAGTGCTTTGAAAGCGAGATTTATTGATTGCTGTACTAATTTAGCCCTTGAAAAAAACAACCCTTTATAAAGCGTTTTGCTGGTTCTCATCTTGGAGCCGTAATAGGAGAAGTTGAAATCTTTCCGTCTGCCTAATTGCAAACTGTGGAACCGGGAAGCCAGGACTCATATCCCCGCCTTCAGCACTTCACCCAGTATGTGATCCTGAGCAAATCCCTTTCTATCACTATGTCTTATTTCTCTTAACTATCTGGAGGGAAAATCTCACATGGGTTTATAATATATAGTAATACTCCATAAATAATTGTTTGTTAACCCGTTATATAATGCATATTGTTCAGGAAGCAATGCGAGGGGCTCATGTTTTGGAGGGATGAGTACCCAGGCCACCAGATATGGGTTTTGTGTTGTGGGGAGGCAGGAAGCCAGGTCTTGTCTAAGTCCAGTATACGTCTTTGGCCATGCCGGCTCATGTTTTGCTCTTAGAGCAGAGCCAGACCATCTGGCTCAGCTATGGCTTGACTCTACCAACGCAATCTCTAGCTTCTCCACCGCTTTATATTGGTCTAAAATTAAAGATGGGATGGGATGGGAATACGTGTAGCCTGCTGTCAAATTGCAAACTGGGACAAGAGGAAACCGTGGTTGAAATCCCAGTTTTCAAATTTTACCTAATTATATCATCCTGGTGAAATGATTTCACTACATTTGGTATGTGGAGAAGCTTCCTTGGTGACCAGGTCTTTAAGAAACCATACCTACAAAATATGTTGCATAAAACGAAAGTGATGTCACTAATGTCTCCTATACATTATGGACTTGGGCTACTGTGCCATGGGCCAGAAAATGATACTTGCCCCCCAGGCCAAAGGTCGCCAGTCGTCATCTGCTTGGCAGTCTCAGCAGATAACTCAAGAAGTTAGGTTGATGCGTATCATGCCCAATCTAGCGTAGTGGATGTGGCGTCAGAACCGGCTGCTCGGTTGCCTCAGCAAGCGAGAACAATGCGGCTTGTTGATGACTCCCATGCGCTCATGGGTCCACTTCTGTAGTCTTTTCCGACTTCCCCAGCACAGCGTCGGAGGACGTCGGAGGATTGAACACAGCTCTGTGTGCCAAGGCCGCTGGAGCTGTTGTTTTTATGCTGTGGCTGCCGCGCTGCGCCAGAGGAAAAGTGCCATATCTGCAAGAAACTCTGAGCCCCAGAGTTCCTGAGCCCCTACAGCCCCTGCATTCTTCTATGAGCCTCTTAGGAGAATTGCTCCTGCAGGGGGCAGTAGGCTCTGAGCATGGCCCACCGAGACTGGCAGGTGCGGACAAGGTGAGCTGAGGGAACCTATTTGTGGGATAGAGTTAAGGCGATGATCAGGTAAATGGTGCCTTGATCGCTTGATGTGACCCATGCAGCGGACCTATCGTCCACCTCAATTGAAGACTTCCCTGCTGCCTTTTTTGTGACCTTACTTCTTGCCTCTAGTTCCCACTATTACACATTTGTGTACAGCCTCCCCCCCCTTTTTTTCCTTTTCCGAAATGTATGATAGCTTGGGTCTAGGAGAGGTCTGCGGAACCTCGGGGGTCGGGGTGACTGTGAGCAATTTGCTTTTGAGCCCATTGTGCACCTAGTTTCCTATCTTGATCTTTGTACCCCCCTGCAGCTAACAACTGGGGTGGTGTCTACAGATTGTTTTGCCTACTCTTCCGGAACTTCTGGAACTGTCACCTTCTATGCCATTTAAGTCGCCATTGTTACACGCTTTGCCCTCCGCTCGTGCCTGCCACGCGCACGCGACCACTACATCAGGAACTGACCTGCAGTTCATAGATCACAGTGAAAGTGCACTCTCTACCTGTCATCCTCGGCTGCCTCTGCGTGGACCTCTGCCTGGGTCTTAGGAGCTACCACCCTCCACTGTCTCCCCGTTACCACCTCCACAGGCTTTCCAACTTTGTTCCGTTTCTCTGGACTGGTATCGGGCCCCATCAGGAAGTGCCCCAGGAACAGTGAGATCACCCCTGTTACTCACTGATCGCAGCGTGTATATGCGCTGCCCACCTATTGTCATCTGTTGCTGATGCCTGTGCCTCTGTCCGGGACCTGCAAACTGTCTTCTTACATGACCATTACAATGCCACTGTAGCAGGCTCATTAATATTGCCCTGCTTCCCATGCTTAGTGACTGGCGCAGTCACATGATTCTGCATGACTGCTATACCATGAAGTGCCTTTTTGGGCATCTTTTGCCCTGGAAGCCCCACTCAAATGGTGACCTTCTAAAAGGCTCTGAATTTCGTCGTTCACTTCTGCTTGTTGCAGATCATGTTCCGACTAGACATTTCCTCACTTACTTATCTTTTCACTATTCTCCGCTCTGTCTTCATGCCCTGTCCTATCCCATCAAGGATAACTCATCGCACTCCTCCCGTGTTATCTTCCGCTCGCTTACACGGTGACTCACATTTTTCCTGTCCTTCCATTACTTCTGACGCTCTCCCCTTATTTCACTTTCGTCTTTTAAACGTTTGATCTGTCTGCAATAAATCACGCTCTTTCCTTGATTTATTTTTTCGGTCCAATTTTCACTTTCTCTGTCTAACTGAAACTGGGATCAGCGCTCACAACTCCTTTACCTAAGCCTCCCTTCATACTGCCTCCACTTCATTCCCTCATACTCCCCGTACACAAAGGCGTCAGGGGCATGGGAATTCTCTATAATTCCTTCTGGACTCTTCTACCTCCCCGTCCTAATCTCTCAAACATCCCTTCTTTTGAATATCGCTTTTCTTCTCTCTCTTTTCTTGTCGTCTATCGTCCCCATGGTCCACTTACTGACTTTCTTGAACATCTCGATCTTCTCTTATCCCACCTTCTCCTGTCCCCCCCATTATTTCTTCTTGGGGATTTTAATCTCCCACCGCAAACTCACCATTCCCCTTGCTGCTTTCACTCGCTGACTCTTACCACTTGCACATTCTTTCTTCTCCGCCTTCTCATCAGTCTGGTTTTTGCTTAGACTTAATTTCTACTTCACTTCCTCCTCCCTCTCTGTGTCCTCCTCCCCCTTTTATGCTTCTGATCACTTAATTATTTCCTTCTCTGATTCCCCTCCCACCCTTCCTGTTTCCTACTTGTCTACCTTTACTCGTCGTAATCTTTCTTCTTTCGATCCTCCATCTTTTCGCTCCTCTTTGCACTCTTCTCTTCCATCAATCTCACTTTTCTCTTCCTTTCCTCCTGATTCTTCTGCTAGCACTCTACATTTTTCTGTCCTATCCGTCCTTGATTCAACTTTTCCTTTGCACCCTTTTTCTCCGACTCATAAAACCTCACAGCCCTGGCTCTCTCCTGATCTACATGTAGCCGAATGGCTATGGACACATTCTCGTTCACCCCCTTCATATTGCTATGCTCTCTATGTTGCACTCTTCCTTTGACTCTGCTTTACTTATTGCTAAAAAATCCTATTTTTCAGAACTCACACTCTCTCTGTCCCGCCACCCTCATCTTCTCTATCAACTCCTTCCCAATATTATTTCTCCTAAAGTGCCTGATCCATCTGCTTTCTCATCTCTCTTTTTCTGATTTTGCAAACTATTTTACATATGAATTAGCAAATCACTGCTTAGTTTTCACATCTTCTGCTACTCCTTCCCCTTCCCTCTGCTGCTCTATTACTCCATTGTTTTTCATCATTCTCTCCCCTTGCTGACTCTGACACATCTACCCTCTTAGCTCGTGCTCCCCCCACTGCTGCTCCAGCTGATCCTCTCCCCTCTTCCCTTATCCCTCCAGTGTATCTTTATCTTCTTCCTCACCTTACCTCTCTTATTAACTCCTCTTTTGTGCATGCTTGCTTTCCAGCTACCTTTAATCATGCGCTTATTCATTGGGGGAGAGAATAGTGGCCATCGTCTTTCTCGGATTCAGGAAAGAGGGGTATCCTTGAACCAGACTGAAAGAACTGATCAAATATGGAACCCAGAAGTTGTTCTTGAACGCCGATATTCGAGGCACCAACATTCCTGCCTTCAGACCAATAAAACTCAGTCGCTCAATCAGAGGAATTATAACCCCTCGACATCATTCAAACTGATATTTTTCTCTGGATGCTGATTGCAAAGATAAACAGAGTCAGGCCTCTTCTCTCTGACTCTCTCTTCAAACTCCTTCCCCGACCAACCCAGATGGGATTGACTATTATTCAAAGAACCCAGTGAAAAATGCACAGATGGCCCCAATTGACTGTCTCTAGAGGCAGCCACTGCAGGTGAATTATGTCTGTCGGACCCCTCCAACTTTTCTAGGGTGTATTGCCTTGCTTTGAAAAAGGATATGGCATGCACACCTATGTTATCATACATTTGGTTAAAAGTTGGAATCAATTCTATGGCTTAAGGGTGCACAGGAGAAAAATGTGCCTCTGGCACAAGAAGTCATTCTAGTCAATAGCAAAACATAGTAGTGTCCAAAACTCTAGGACACTCCCGTCCCATGCTTACCTGTCAAACTGTGGATAACCTCAGTCAAAATTTCAGATAGAATAATATAATTTACAAAACAAAATCGATTCAATTACTTCAGGGAAAATATCTTGGCTGTACTGAGCTAAATCAGATTTCTATTGTATGACAACATGTCAATTCTACCGTAATTCATAAATATACAGGTCAGATCAAATAAACAAGGAACTCCTGGAGAGTTGAAGGCCTTCATTTTATTTTTTGCCACCCCCTCACCCCCAACAACCTGCAACCCACGATCTGAATGGGGCTGAGCAACCGGTCGATCGAATGGCATGTCCGTGGGAAATTCAGGAGATTCAGGAAGGGGTAAATCCATTGCATGGGGCAGTGCAGTAGAAGCATCCAATTCCATGGACAGTAGCGACAGAATGGTTTTAGCCTCGCTTCTCAGATCATTTAGAGAGCTTGAAACGTGGGTGAAAAAAAGGCAAAAAGAGCTCTTGAGAAAAAAATTCTAAGCGCCAAACCTACAGATTTCTTCCTATGGTATTGTAGGAGCTAGCGAAAAATAATTCCACTCTTTCACCGGGAGGTTCAAAGGCACGAAGCCCACAGTTGCCTCCCTGTATTATTCACGCAGACCTGGAAGATTGAAATAAAGTCAGGGTTAACCACCCCCAGAGCTCTAAGTTTTAATAAATGTACATTTTGACAAAACTCACTATGTTGGATTCACGATGGCGTCTTTCTGCTATCCCACTGTCCAACTTAAAAACTGTACAACACAGCACACACTGCGCACTCCGTGCCGGTGTGGGATTTTAAAGGCATGTTCCAAATGCAAATGATTGAAAGAGTAGACAGACTTCAATCCACTCCGCACATAGATGGATAGAAAATTCACCAAAGTTTCACTGCAACATCGCTGTAACACACAGCGCAAGGTTAATTGATTACTACTTTGAAACTCTTTCCTAAATCAAGCAGAGATGTTGACACAAAAACGAGATACATGGCTTCTTTAGTGTCACCAAGGCGCTGATTGATGGTAGTGGGTCTAATTTATTTCATGGATGTCGCATCTTCATCACTATGAAATTTCCTGGGAGTGTTGGGTTGCCGTCCAATCCTCTGTGTTTCATCACTATAACATTTCCTGGGAGTGTTGGGTTGTCGTCCATTCACTACACAGCTCCTCTTTACCACCAAACCATCTAAACACCAAAACACTTGTCGCCAGACACTTCGTACTCACGATCTGCACATGCTATTCCACCAGTGAGCAAGATTATGCTTCCTCCTGTAATGCTTCACCAAAACACTTGTCGCCAGACACTTCGTACTCACGATCTGCACATGCTATTCCACCAGTGAGCAAGATTATGCTTCCTCCTGTAATGCTTCACCAAAACACTTGTCGGTAACTTTTAGCATTGTACAATGCATTTTACAATGGGGTACTCTTTTTGTTTTGCCCTAGACTAACACTGAGGGGATTTTTGGTTACTCTACGTGTGCTAAAGAGACAAGCTGGTGACAGCAGTTATTTTGTGCAAATTTTTGGTGTCTTATGTTTTAGCCTTACCACGTTTACCATGTTTGGCTACCAACTGTGGCTAGTAGTCAAACATGGCCATGCCACAAGGTCTTTTCGCTTGTCCTTTGGCCATCTTGTCTTTTACCCTGTTTCCTGGCTTGTAAGGCCAGGAAAATCCTTACAAGGACTTCTAGTGCCCGGGTAAAGCAGAGGTTTTTGATGGGCTGCTGGAGGGCTATGGATATTTGCTTCCAGGAAGTGGGTTGGGATTGTGTGGTCCCAATCCACAAACTGGTTTCAGTGTGTCTGAGTGATATGCATGAGTTTTGCTGCCAGTGGTCCTGAGTGTACCATTGCTGGAGTGTGTGTGTGTGGGCCAGATCTGTCATTGGCTAGTGGGAGTTTCAACTCTTACCTGGATGCTTTGAGGATGAGAAGAGGACCTCTACACTCACTCTGGAGAGATCCTGGAAGAATCCATAGGAACCAAGAATTCTGTCCAGCTGGAAGACAAGCACGGAGACCGGAGACTCGTTGGAAGAAGGCCTGGCAACCAATTTCTGCAGCTGTCCTGGTAGAGCCCTTTCTTGTTGAAGATCTCCAGCAGTCCTCCGAAGGAGCTGCGATCCTTGGGGTTGAGGGAACATCCATTCTCGACGTCAGGTCGGAGTCCTATGAAGAAAAGCCTTTAGAAGTGCCCCTGGACCACCCAGTGGCTGACCAGCTCAGAATGTGGGCTACCGTGCTATAGATGTCGCTGTTCCGAATTGAGGCCTGGGACTTGAGAGATCCTCAGCTTGTGTGATAAGGCCGCCTCTGCAAACCTTTGTGGTCCTACCATCAAGGGGACCCGAGATAGGAAGCAAAGTCTCACCACGGCAAGTGAGTCCTCTTGCGTCACCGTGCATTGGTGACCGTCATCTGAAACTACTTATCTGCGTCCAATCCTATCCTGACAGGGGCCCTGTGTCAAGTTCTTTTGCATTTTCCAAACTGAAGACCTTGCACCAGCGTTAGTCGCCGGCCGGACTTGCAATGCCTAGCCATCAAGGGCTGAAGCTGACGGTGGGAAAAGTGACCTCTGACCATCTCCAGCTGACCTGCCAAGTTCTACAAAGAATCGGAGTATGGGGGTTGAGTTGTAGCGATACATACCTGACTCCCTAACTCTCTATTAAAAGTTTTGATCACTTTTGTAAACCTTTGAAATAGTTTGGCTTTGCCATTGCTTGTTCGCACAAGCACGCCGAACGTGGGGGACACTTTTGGTAGTTAGAACAACCTGTCCTCTACCACTTGAAACTGTTCATTGGACTCCAGCAACCCTATCTTCATTTTTTCCAGCCTCACAAAACTATATGGAACTTTGGTGAACATTTCGGCACAAGGCACCATACATCTTAGGGATGGACTTCTGAAGCTAGTACTATATCTCTGTGGACCTGGAGTGCTTATACTAATACTCACCTTCCTTAACAGGGGTTTGTATATGCATTTTGCCCTACGCCAGTAATTGTATATATGTATCTAGTATTAGTTTTGCGTGATAATATTACCTGTTAGTAGTCATTTTTCTCACTTCTGCGAAATGTTGTGGTAATAGCATCAAGGGGATCAGAGATAGGAGGCAAAGTCTGACCGCGGCAAGTTAATCCTCTTGCGTCACCGTGCATCGGTGGTTGTCATCTGAAAATGCTTCTTTGCATCCAGTACTCTCGTGAGAGGGGCTCTGGCATTGAGTGCTTTTGCAAACTGAAGACCTTGCATGAGTGTTAGTCACCGACTGGAGAAGTGCTCGAACCTGAAAACCCTGGGCATCAAGGGTTGAAACTGACAGTGGGAAAGGCGACCTTGGACCTTCTTCACACCTGACCTGCCAAGTCCAATGAAGAATCAGAGTACAGCGGTGAGTTGTAGGGATACTTATCTGACTCACTAACTCCCTCTTAAATTTTTTTATAACTTTTGTAAACATTTGAAATAGTTTGACTTTGTCATTGCTTGTTCGCACAAGCACTCCAAACGTGGGGGACACTTTTGTTAGTTAGAACCTGTCCTCTACCACTTGGAACTGTTCATTGGACCTCAGAGACCCTACCTTCATTTTTTCCAGCCTCAATAAACTGTGTGGAACTTTGGTGAACGTTTCGGCACAAGGCCCCATACATCTTGGGGATGGACTTCTGATGCTACTATTGTATCTCTGTGGACCTGGAGTGCTTATACCAATACTCATATTTCTTTACAGGGGTTTTAATATGTATTTTGCCCCACTTCTGTGATTGTATATATGTATCTATTATTAGGGTTGTGTGATATTATTACCTGTAAGCAGTAATTCTTCTCAGTGTTATGTGGCCATAAATAAATAAGTATTTTTATAACTGGTTGTCTAAGTGTAATCTCTAACTTTGTAGGGATTGTAGTAACTGTGTGTACTCATTGGTGACTCCTTACAAGAACACCATCTCTTGAAACGTAGCCTAGACCACACTTCTTGCTACCTTGAACTGGTTTGGGTACAGCTCTTAGAGTTGTCCCTGTCACATTACTTGGTTGGACTTCTATACATCTGTCCACCAGGCCAGAGTATTGAAAATCAGTCCTAACAATTGGCAATTTACCTACAATAATTATTGGCAAATGTTTGGATGGACCAGTCCCTTTTTCATCACAAAGAGGGAGAGCTACTCAGCTATTCCATCTGCCAGATATTAATGCCCCACTGTACGATAACATGCTCAATAGTCCTCTGGGATATGACTTTTCTTTTATGTATTCATTCTATTTCCAACTTCCCTCTTCTGATCCTCCTGCTTCTCTTACCTTTCTTCTCCTTGTCTTCGATGTAGGATCGATCTGGCATGGTCTCCTAATCTATTCGGCAGCAATACAACGGATATTAAAATCACATTTTAACCATCCAAGCTTACAACAGACATGTGTATGCTTGCACATCCTGGAAATATAAGTAAGCTATTTGATGGATGTATGTCTATCTCTCTTGAAGAAAACTGCTAGAAACTTTTTTTTGTAAATTTTTTCTCTCTGATTTATTTATAACAGAATGCAGGGAAGAACACCTCCCTCACCCCTACTACTCCTCCCCACCGCCCCACCAGCCCTCCCCATCCGCCCTACTCCACCCCCACCAATATTGCATGACCCCAACCCACCATCTACATATTGTTGGTAAAATTCTAGATAAAAATGAGCAAAATAAATTGGAACCGTTTTCTGGTTGAGCAATAGACCCAATACCCTATTTAATACGGCACGACAATCCAATATGTAGCATGCACCGGGCTGAAATATCATGGGGTACTCTGTGGGAGTAGATTGGTTAACAAACTCTTTAATAAAGAATTATGGGCGGCAAATCTTTCTTTTGCAGGTGTACTTTTTGACCCATGAATATGATAAATCTGTCCCGGTCACAGCCGCGATGATGTCACTCCATCATGATCCTTAAATTTGTGTCTTCCTATAGCAGACCTTTATTAGGCCATCTCCAACCCATATTGACTTTGGCAATACTTGTTCAATCAAGCATGCACAGTAATTAACTTATAGGGAATTCTATGCACAGCAGATGGATCCAATTTGGACTTGTAGATGGTGCTCATAAGCATCAGGAAGTCTTCACAGGGGGTAAAAAGACCAGAAGTGATTATGAGGGTCGGGGGCTCAACGGCCACGTGAAGGGCAATTGACCGAAGGTGTCATGTTGCATCATAACCGAAACGGAACATCGATGAGAAACTAGAAATTCATTCAGTGGTAGGAAGCCTAATTACAGTATCTTGTACTCTAAAAATGACATTTGAAATAGTGTCATGGAACGTCAAACGACTGAATACGCCAATAAAAACGCAAAGTATACTATCCATTTAAGGAAAATGAAAGCAGTTGTAGTTCTCCTACAAGAAATGTGTTTAATTGAAACTGAAGCTGCCAAGGTAAAATAGAAACCCTATGAACAATATTTCTTCCCGCAGGCTAACATCAAAATGGCGTTATCACACTCATTAAAGAACCAATTAAAGCAAATATAATAACGACAAAAATGATACAGAAGGAAGATGGCAGATCAGCTCTTTATCTGTCAATGGTAACACATGCCATATTATGAACTTCTATGCCCCGACACAAGATGCCTGCTTCTAGCATGCAATCAGCAAAAACATCAAAGTTTAAATGAATAGTAACCTAATTATTGGTCGAGATTGATATTTACCACTCGACCCAATTCTTGACAGGAAATCGACAGTAAGATTTTTCTGGTGGGTGTGGACACAAAACATTAAACAATTTGGTAAAACAAATCTCATATTCCGCATATGGAGATTATGGAGGACAAATATATTAGATTACAACTTTTATTCTAATGTCCGCCAGCCAGACTGAAAAATAGATTACTATGTTATTGGTTAGAAAGTAAGGAACCATATACTGTATGAAGATTGGCCCTATCGTTTTTTCGCCTCGTGTACATATCACATTGACACTTAATAATGGTCGTACATCAATACTAAACTAAAAGTGTAGACTCAACAGCGCCCTACTTAAAGACTCCAAATTTAAGGACAAGATGGTGGCTTTTTTCGCATGTTCTTTGATAACAATCATAATTCAGACATTATTATAGAAAAAAATGGGAGGGATTTAAAGCAACGATATGAGAAGAGATCATAAGAGTGGCTCAGAGGAAGAAGGAAAATGAGAAACAGCTCCATGATACATCAGTAAAAACAAGCATTGGCAACGCCAACAGTTTGGGCTTTTGTGCAGATCTGGGAAAGGAACTTGTCAAGCACTGCTGTGGTGGTATTAACTGGCCATTGATGCCAGTTGGTACAAAATGGTGCAAGTACCAGGGCAGTAATAGCAGTGCCTGGAAAATGCCTAATACGTATACACAAGCCAAAACTGTTGGCTTTGCCAATGCTTGTTTTTAATGGGACTTGATTGAAGGACATGCATAGTGCTTATATGTCATTTCTCCCTAGCTGTACTCTATTTCAATAGTTTCTGCTTATAGGTGGTTCTGCCACGTAATAGCCCAAACTAATTAAGCAGATGGAACAACAGTAACAGAAGAACAATTCTGATAACACTCTCAGGAACCTGAGTACGTACACATTTAAAATTAACAAACAAATCAACTATTGCTGCAATAATAACCATTGTGAATATCAAAGCAAAATATCATGGGTGCTTGAGCAAAGCCACCAAACTCCTTGCCAACGAGTTTAGGGGAAGAAAGGAAAAGTCAAAGATTTCGTCCATTAAAATAACTTGGGATAACCAAAACGTAACACTCTGGCATTGCCTAAGTATTTGCAGACTTTTACAAAGCCCTACGTTCAGCTGCAATCATAACTCCCTACACAAGAAGTTATCGAACTCGTTTTGAGATTAATACTTAGGAGTAAGGTTAATTAAATAGATCCAAGCCACATCCAAAATTAACCCTATCTCAGCTGATGAAATAGTCATGGCTTCGTCATCTCTCAAAAGTGGGAAAGCTCCTTATCGAGATGGCTACCCTTTACATTTCTACCAAGCCTTTCTTAAATTACATAATCCTAAATTACTAAACCTATACGATAATTTCATCAATAACTACCCCACCATCTGGTTCTTTTTTTGAAGTAAACATTATTGTGCTATGGTAAAGCAATGAGGACCTGAGAAATCCAAAACACTGTTGTCCAATTTCTCCAAGAAACGTGGTGTGGCAAGGCCTATATTCAGGCCTTATCGGGGGAGGGAGGGAGCCCGATGCCCAACACCAGCCGGGGTGCCCGAATGAAGCACAGACCCCCTTCTGACCCCTACTAACAGCACAGGTGACGGCGTCTGTGCTGCAGATAAATGCCGCAACAAGCGAGCAGCCCCAGGGAGCCATGTGGAGAGCAGATCCGGCGCTACAGCGGGACCCCTCAAGGAGGGCGTGCATGTTGTGTCCTGCTTGGGAGCACCCTGGTAGGACATGCAACTGCTGACAGGCACCTAGCAAGGTCAAACGTGTTGCGACCACGGAGCCGGGAACATGGCACGGGGCACCCTGTTGCGGTCAGGATCCCCCAACCGGACAAAGGCACTGGCATCACCCAGTGCACTTGCTTCTTGGCGCTGTGATCACACAGGTAAGCTTGCCACGCAGGCCATGGGCCCACGGCTGGCACACCATGCAATAAGGCACAGACACAGGGTTCACACTCTCTGGGTCTACTGCTGCACTGCCTGCAAGTGCGCACAGTGGCCCCTTTTTATTTACTTAAGTCATGACAAAGCCATGACTCGTGCTCTTAAGCAGACAACACACTACTGTTACAGCGGCCACACCACACTCCTCCTTTTCCATAACCAAATGATAATAATAGTGATAACACTTGTCCTGTAACTGAGTCCCCAACTTTGGTGCACTCCAGTCCACACACCAACACTATGAACCATGTAACTAAGCACAACATTTGGTTCATTCCAGTCCGCACACCCATTATGCACACTCGTCACCTGGCGGTCCTATATTCCTGGATCAAACTGTTTGTCCTGGGGAAACATTCTCCAGTCCTCCCACATTTTCTGGAGACGCCCCTGGTCCCTTGCCTGGGGCGGGACAAGAAGAACACGTCCCCATCATCATCATCATATTCATAGCCAGGGTGTCCTCTCTCTGGCCCTGCCAGCTGGGCCACGGATGGTCTGGGCAGTCTCTTTCTCATTGCTTGTGTAGTGTCTTCCCTTGAGGCACTCCCTGCTGCTGGCGCAACTGGGCTGTCCGGTGATGATGGCAGACCCTTGTGAAATGGTCTTCTTTCCCGCACCTCCCGCACCTGTGTCCTTTGGCTGGGCACTCATGTGTGTGTGGCAGGCCCCATATCCACTGCAGGTGTAGCGTTGAACCGTCTCTATCTGTGGCCACTCCCCATTTCACGCCGGCTTACTTCCTTGCTACATGACCACGGCACACACTCCATCTAGTTTTACCCACTGCATCGGAGCTTCCAACATGAACTGTTGCCTAGAGACATCCATTGCAGATGGTCGTACCTCTGCTAGCTACTGGGTCCGTTCCAATTCCAGGATCCTTTCCTAGGTTAACCGTGGCTCCCTGAGGATCTGCCGCCTCATCTTGACTGAGCTGCAGCCATAGATTATTTGAGCCCTAATCTCGTCGTCCTCGAAGTTGCCCAAAGCGCAGGAAAGCTTGATGTTCCGAAGTTTGCCATGAAATCCGTCTAAGCACTCCACTTCTTCCTGTCTTGCAGATCTCATCCTGAACCATTCGTAATCACGGTTGATCATGGGCATGAAGTAATCATTCAGTATTGCAATGGCTGCGGCATATTTTTTATCCATGGGCCGCAGAGTTTTGAACAACATTTGAACAGCTGGGCCTGCTGAATATAGCAAAGTTGGCTGTTTTGCCCTTTCATTAATCTCCACAGCCTCAAAATAAAGTTTGAGGTTTTCCACCCACGCTGTTCATCGGGGTCACAGACTGGCAGGTGCTCCCACTATATCAAAGACTCAGTGGCACTAGTTGTCCGTGTTGCCGGTAAACCCCACCAGCCACCAGGGTGCCCTCCCTCTCATCCCCCATGATGGGTATTGGATGTTACGTGCCAGTGGGTGTGCCACTGTAAATCAAAATGTATCTTGACAAAAGGGGCGCACGAGCACTCACGCTGCCAACTACCAGAACAAAGGTGCAAATCTGTCGTACCCATGCAGCAGCCTTCAGGACCTTTAAACTCTGCATGTGTCCAGACTCCCTCTGGCGCCCCTTAGGCACCTGAGAGCACAGCACCTGGATAGTGCACCAGGAAATAATATCCTGTCCCTCTTCCTGCAAAGGACACTGGCCACAGGTCCAGGAGGATATCCGACTGCACCTTCCTCTTTCACTCAGTGGCTACTGATAGCCCACCACATCACAGATGTGGTCATCAACACTTCCCTCACCTCTGACATTTTTCCAGCAGAACTCAAAACATCCTACACCAAGCCCCTCATCAAGAAACTCTCACTCGACCCCTTCATCCTGACCAATTACACACTGAAAAGACTGGAGGGGGGTATCTACACTTCTGCCCTGTATATGGTTAGGGTAGAGGCACACAGCACCCCAGCCAGTGTTCTCTACATGGTAGCAATGGACGAGCAACTAAGGCCTAAGCTCCCAGGAGGTGATGCAGGCTGGTTCTTAAGTACAGTGAATCCCCAAGCCCCCACAAAGGAATGTCCGCACACTATGTTAGGTGATAAGACAAAAGAAAGGAGACCAAACCAATCATCAAGGAGGGGGAAGAGGCATGAAACCACAGTATTAACATTGCAGTAGACCTGGCTGAGACAGGTTTCATACAAATCGGCAAAGGAGTGTTACAGTTGGCTAAGTTGCATGAATTTACGATAGGAAATTCATTACAAGGTGGTCGACATGCCTTTTGAAGGAGATAACCTCTTCTGGCCTGAAATAGACAAAGCCCTCAAGACCATAAAAAACCGACTCAGACACAGTACATTCCCTCATGTCATTACAGAACCAGTGGTCCTTTCGGCCATTCAGGGGAGCCTTTGGAAAAGCAGGATCTTTCGCCTCCAATAGAGGAGGTAGGACATACTACAAGAGTTTGTTCTGCTTCTCAGAAAGTTATAGGAGAGCCTACAAGGGATATCAAAAGATTGCAGGCAAACGTAGAGGCCTAAGCAAACTCCAGGTTCCCAGAGAGGTTGGAAAGGTAATCAGCAAAAAATGACTGTTACCCTAAACTAAAACAGATGTAGGGGGAAACGTGTCACAGTATGTCCAAAACTGGAAACACTTAACATATGGTAGGTGGGTACTGGAGGCACTAGACATTTACTGCACTTTACACAGCTTCCACCCGAAATCCACCCCCCACTCCTCACACACCTGCTCCGTTAAAAGTGTTATTACAGGAAGTACAATACATATCAAAAAGGGCCATAGAAAAGGTTACAAGGTGGTAATGAGGCCAAGGGGTTTACTCCCAATATTTTGTCATTCATAAACCAGATTGCAAATGGTGACCCATCTTAGATTAACGCAAGCTGAACAAGTTCATAAAGAGGCAAACATTCACCATTGTAGCACTGCAGCAGGTCATAAAGCAGTACAGCCCTCGACTATCTGGCGACCCTGGACCTCCAGGACGCATACTTCCACATACCAATTAATCCAAGATACAGGAAGTATTTCCGCTTCTTGGTACAAGATACCCATTACCAATTTCGAGTGGTACCCTTCGGCCTAAAGTCTGCCCCCATACATTCACAAAGTGTCTCACCAATTTCGAGTGGTACCCTTCGGCCTAAAGTCTGCCCCCATACATTCACCAAGTGTCTCGCTCCAATAGCCGTGAATATATGGGAATCACAGACTTCCTCCTACTCCTGCATACTCATGCTTCTTTATAGACAAGCCCAAGCCAGTATCCAAAAGTTAACAATTCTTTTTCCTCTTATCTATCACACTTCACACCTTTCTAGTTGTAACACAGAACCATATTTTATTAATTTGTATGTCAATGTTCCTGTCTTTTCAAACAATTTTTCTTACTTATCTTAAAAAACATATAACATAATACAAGTGGCAAATTCACATTTCACAAAAATGTAATTCTGGGTTATTATATCATAAAGCATCAATCATATGTCATGAAGGGGCGTGGCCAAGCAGCCATGGAATAGGCTGCACTACCTGAAAGCTCCATGATCCGACAAATTGATCCGGAGCAAGGCGCGAGTTGCAGCTGCATATTTCAACTTTAAAACATATCGACAAGCGTGTGAGCAGCCCAGGCATAAAGTGAGCGGATCAGTGGAATGCAGGTAACACAGTGGCAGGAGCTGCATGACATTGTATCCAGAGCCGGCATGTCGTTCTGAACAGCAAAATGGAGGCGTGGTAGAACAAAGGGCTCCTCGGCTGCATCGAAAACAAGGGGCAAGCGGGTGCCACTGCCAGAACTGCAATCGACTGGCAGCCCAGCGGCGGCCTGAGTACAGCTGATCGAGGTACCCAATGTGAAATGAGGAACGTGCGGCCCTGCAGTGGATGCGAGCGTCCGGAAACTAGCAGCACTGGGGTTCTGGGGAAGCGGTGAGCCTGGCTATGCACAGACCGGGCGCCCTGCCAAGGCGACCGGCCGTGAGAAATACCAGAGGGCTCCGTCCCCCGCGGTGAGGAGCAGGGGGCTCAGAAGCACAGAGAAACCGAGGACCAGCGTGCAGGACCGCCGCTGCTGAGATCGGGCAGATTCGCGCAATAAGCCTGAAGTTGGAACGAGTGTGTGAACGCTCCATGCTAAGTTGCACAACGGGCCGATCAGAAGGAATTGGACGCGCTGAGACCCCCCCATGGGACAGCGCGAATGTAAAGCGGGCAAAAAGCGGAAAGGAAACATAAACTGAGGAGTTGCTGTCAGCAGAAGCCTCATCATAAAACAGGATGGAAATAACTCCTTGTATTACAACGTGGGAGGGCGAACTGTACCACCAACGCACCACAGACACTGGCAGGTCCCACAGGCAAATAGCCCTCGGAAGCAAGAGCATCAGGTGCAAACTACGTGGTGTAACATACGAATGGCATGAGAATAAGCCATAACCATCACGCAAGAGAGTGGAATTAAGAGGCCTGCACAGTCTACACACCACAGAGCGCCCGGATCAGTGGGTGAGAAGGGCAGGAGGAGAGTGCCAAAGAGGCCCACATATCATGGAACACTTAGACATCAAAGGGCCCTGCTGAGAGCTAGTGAGGGCATACCAGGAGATTCCACAACCGCTGTAAAACGTGGGGGGCACAACCCATTCGGTGTGTGGCATAGCATAGGCTAACGTCCTCTGTACCCCACAGAGACAACACTTTTAAGCATCATCCACCCCATTGACGCCAAGTGGGACCTTGGAAATTGAACTTGGGTGCTACGGAACAACTGGAGCGTGGTGTCATGGCAGAGTTGCGCACTGTCGGCGAGAGGGGCCAAAGATAAGAGCAAACAACCCACAATGGACACCTTTGCCAAGACACAGCAGACCCTTACCGTCCAAGCACAAGGCGTGAGAATAGCGTCTGAGGAGGGTACACCAGTAAAGGAGGACCGCTTGGTCCTTGCAGCCATTTCGGAGCAGAGGGCCTCATGGGGGACAGCGATGGCGGATTTAAGAACGGCCCTAGAAACCAAAATAGACGCTGTGGGAATAGAAGTCGCTCTGCTGCGACAGGATGTTCGATTGCTAGCCGAAAGAATGAGTGGTCTGGAGAGTGCGGTGAAAACAAACACAGAAACCAGTGTGAGCAACGCAAAAGAGGTACATATACTAAAGCAACAAGTGGCTAATCTCGAGAGCCAAGCAGAGGAGGCGGAGGGGAGAGCGAGACGGAACAACATACGCGTGGTCGGCCTGCCGGAAGGAGAAGAAGGCCAGGACCCAACGGACTATGTGGAAAATATGATCCTGCAGGAGATAGAGACTGAGCAGCTCTCACAAGGATTTACAGTTGAGCGAGCGCACAGGGCCTTGGCGAGGAAACCACGACCTGGGGCCCCTCCGCACGCAATAATAGCAAAGATCTTGAATTACAAAGACCGAGAGAGGATCCTGGAGTACTTTCGTAACGGTGGAACGATTAAAAGGGTGGCTGCTACGATCACAGCATACCCAGATTATACCATGCAGGTGCAAAAACAGCGTTATACCTATGTGGCCATCAAGAGGAGGCTATGCACAGCTGGGATCAAGTATATCTGCAAAATGGAAAATCTTGCATAAAAATAGGGTGTTTTTTTTTAATACCCCAGAGCAGGGGTCCCCAACCTTTTGTGCGCAATGAGCAAAATTGGCATATCAAATGAAATGGTGAGCAACATCCATTTTTTGATGTAACATATCGGCGCACAGTTGGCAGAAAAATTATTGCAACACAAATTAGAAATGTAGCAAAGTTAAAACTGTGTATAGAACATTTCATTTGCAGTACTTAATAGTTATCTAGACCACGTGTTAGTGTAGTCAAGGATATGTGCAAGGCCTTTAACTTCATTTGATGTTAAGTGGTTGTCTACAAGAAATGTTGAGGGAATTGAGTGGTCAGTAGTACATTTTTAGACATATAGGACCAGTCCAGATCTTCAAAAATAGAGTAGGAGTAAACAAAAATTACCAAGGGTTTCAGGTTCCCGAGCAAAATATTAGTGCAAATGTATGGACAGTAAAAATGGCCACAAATGGACCACTGATTTTTCAGGTCTACTGAGATTCCGCCTAGGATTTTATGGGATCTTTAATGGCAAATGGTGCATTCCTAAGCATGCAAGATCGGTATTACTGTTACACAGTCATTGATGACTGTCTTGTGGATGTTTTTTTTTCTCCAGGAATGTTATGAAATGGTACATTTCTTATTGCTCAAAGAGTAAACACAATCCTCTTGAGTTCATTTTCCAATGGACAGGGTAGGCACCACGAAGAAGATATCTGACAGCCAGAGAGGCTGGTTGGCGATGCCTACGCTTGAAAAGGTGGCATTGGAAAGAATTACTAATTCACAAGAAATTAAGATATCCTCTTAAAACTGTTAACCAGTTCAGAGGCCACAACGGAAAGCGTCAGTTTGTTTGAGTCTTTAGGAGAAACTATCCAGGGCGGAGCTATTGGCAAACCTTGCCCCCAAGTTCAGGAGTTCCAGTTTATAGAAAGGGATGCACCATGGTTCGATTTAATGAGGGGTGTGTACACTGCTGGTCAGATTTATAGTTTCAAAATGGCAAAAAGAATTGCCTTAAGCCAAAAAAAGAATTTGAGAAACAATGGGAGCTTTTTTGAAGGACACCAAATCGTTTTATGTTTATTGCTGTTATTAAGACTGGCATTATGCCATCCCCTTAGATAAGTATTTCTTGGACCACCAGCCCTTCACGTTTATAGGCCAATTCCCTTACTGGACATTGGGGCTCATTACAAGTTTGGTGGCATCTGAATGATACTGTTACTGCCACTTGGTGCAGTGGTATCACTGCTAGATTCCAAGTGTGGTTTGGTGGTGTTAGTCCCCTATTATGGAGTCCGTAGAACTCCACAGTGGATTTTGTCAGTATTTGATTGATAGAAACATAATGTGGTGTAATTTACATTTTATTGGAGTCTGTGACAAATCTGTGGATGCTGTCCCTTTTCCCCTATGGGAGAGACCATTCCCATGGGGCCAGGACGGTACGTACTGGGTACAATAGTTCCTCTGAGGGTGGTGCACAGGGAGAGGATCACATGGGAGAGGAAACCCCTCATGGGACTAAGAACGACACTACCCTGAGAACGCAGCATCCTCACCAATCACCAGACCCTAGACCCCCTCCTTCCTATAACCCAAAAAACAACCCCTTCCCTAATAGGCTCATGAGCTATAGTCGCCCTGCCATTTGCCTAGATAAGTACTGGGGCTATGATGAGCACAACCGACCCAAGGGAGAGGAACGGTAGAAATACTGAGACAAGGAAGAATGGGGAAGAGTTGAAAGATATGCTATTGACAACGACTGAGACAAAGAAGATGCATGGAGGAATGTAGAGTGTTCCGCATAATCAACATTAGCATTCTGGACTACTTGAAATAAGTATTGGGATGAAAAGGAGGAGCAGAGGCATGAAGAGTTTTCCTAAGAACCACAATGAGCAGTCTAGTTGTTACTGGCTGCTCATTGGCCAATGCAGAGTAGAAAATGAAGAGGGACTCAGGAGGAAGTTGTCTAATCCTCCATGAAGGAGCTGCAGGAGCCAGCATGGTGCAGGAAGGTTCAAGGAAGCACACCAGGATGCCAAGAGGGGAGCTGGAAGGACAAGGGCCAGTCCACAGTGGAAGGACCAGAAGATGAACTGGAAGAGAGAAGCTCCCGATGTTCCTGCAGACAGGGAAGCGCAAAAGGGGAGCACTCAGACTGGCTGGTGGGAAACTAAGACGGTGTAGTCAGCATCTTAATAGTCACAGTACCTGGCAGGCATGTGAGCCATGTCTGTCCCCCAACAAGAGAAACTTAAGGGTCTGGTACCCACCAAAAGAAAGCAACATGAGTCCTCTTCCTTGTGGCGGTACTTGTGAGGAAAGGGCTCCAAGCACCCAAACACAAAGAAGAGGTGTCTGGGACCCACTACACGAGAACCACACAAGTCATCTTCCTCATGGTGGTACATGGGCTAAGAGAGCTCCAATACCCTCACGCAAAGAAGGGAGGTTTGGGACCCACTACACGAGAAACCCACAAGTCCTCTTCCTCGTGGTGGTACTTGGGAGAAGAAGGCTCCCAGTTCCCGAACATAAAGAGGGGTCTGGGGGCCAATCCCATGAGAAGAAGGGAAACCACAGAGTAATTTACTAAGGACCATACTTGGCAGGGAAGTGAACTAAGTTGGCCCAAGCGGAAAGAGAGAGAAGCAGAGATCTGGGACCTACAGGAGAAGGAACCAGGGCAAAGGAGTCATTGCCCCTGGTTGTGGTCCAATAAAAAGAGAGTTTCCAAGAGAAGGAACCAGGACAAGGGAGTCATTGCCCCTGGTTGTTGCAAAGTTTGTGCAATGGAGAAATATCTAAGAACTGTATGAAACTTTATTTTACATTTAAGAAATTTGGGTTTGGAACCTTTGTTACTTGGAACTCTTTGATTGGATCTACAACCTATTCTTCTGAATTAAGAAGACCTTTGGTTTTTTATAAGTTAGTCAAATAGTGTGAGAGATGGAAATAGGCTTTGGACTTGTGACAGTGGACTATTTACTTTAGACAAGACATCCTGACAGTTTCCTTAGTTTTTGTTGAGGAAGGGAAACCCTCTTAGCTTTAGGGAAATGGAGGCGTTTCCCCAGTCCCCCACCATTTTACTTTCAATAAAAGTATATGTCAATCAACATGAGCCCACTGTGTCTGAGTCCTACTCCTACATTCCTACAGGTCACTATTGTTTTTTTTAAAGTCTTTTCCAACGTGATATGCAGACATCTCAGCATCAGTCCAATATACAAGATTACTAATTATACATTGTTTTCCAACACCAATAAATGTGACAAGCAGGGATGTCAGTTGGTCCCAATGTATTCCTTTTGGATGTCAATTCTAGTACTTCTCTTAGGAAAGTTAATCCACCCTCCGCTTGAAGGGTTCATTTTGAAGCATGCTTCCTTATGCAGAAGACACAGCTATTTTGGACTTGCCCCCTGCAGGTCTCCAACATGGCCTGCTAAACACAAGTTACTATTTTGAGAATTACAGTTTGAAATGAAATATAATAAAAACTAAAATGATGGTATTCAGGCAAAGGATGAAACCTTGTAGCTAGTTTTTAAATGAATGTAGAGATGAGGGGGCAGTCTCATTTTTATTTGAGCCTACTCTTCTGAAAGAGCTGTGCTTGCGTCAGTCATTTAAAGAAGCTATCTGAAAAGGCATCATTAGTGATTAAATGGCTTTTTACGTTGTAATTTCAAGTTTGCGGCATTCTGATTGGAGAAGTGACTGGAGGTATATGAGACAAATGTCTGATCCATGATTTTAAGACTGCAAAATCTAGGGTGGTTAGAACTGTCATTTCCTGGAGGGGTTGCAAAATAAATTCCTGTGCCAAATAGCAGGTCTCCCCACAGATACACCTGCTAGTGTCTTGTGAGCTGAATTGGGGGTGTTCAATTTGAAAGTGCCAAGCCAGTTAAGAATGTTCCTTATTTTTTAATAGCACATCTGGGATTTTCTGCTAATCATAAAGTGAATTTCAGTGCAAGTGCGATTGTAGCCTCCCCTGGTGAAGAAAAATACTGTGGTTATGGGTGGTTGTAAGGCACTGTCCATTTGGATAGGGATGGGATATAACTGTATTTGGCGCCTTAAGTCACCTCAAAATAGCTCCAAAAGCAAGAGCTTGTCCGATGGAAAAAGAGTCAGATGTCCAAAACATACATAGGCTGCCCACTTTAGCCTTATATACAGACTTACATACACCTATAAGATGGCAAGGAGAAATCTGTGAAATAAGATACCCAGAATGCAGGAGGCTGGTGGTAATGGTAAATGTACCCACGCCTCAATAAATTAAGAAAGTGTGCAGGAGGAAGCACAAAGTGCGCTTTCAAAATAGGAGTCAAAGATTTGGTTCATTTTCTGTTCATTTGCCGTTGTTTCTCTGTTTTGCATAAGCGTGGACTACATCGGAGCTATGTTATATACAATTAATTGTAATGATCAGGCTTTTATATATAGCAGGTTTGAATATGTTAAAGTTGCTTTCTATTTTGGGCTTGTTCTGTGTGAATTGTATGAAAAATATGAAATATGTTTTTAAATGTTGCTGACTTAATGGAGAAATATCATTAAATATTAATTAGTACTTCATGTCATTACATGATAGGCTTTAAAGATCACCTCATTGGGCCTTTGGACGTTACCTCCTGAGAATTATATGGGAATGTTATGGCAAATGTGTTTTAAAGCTCCAGAAGGCTGTTGCATTGGTGAAAAATGATTAGGAATAAAAATAATGACTTTCTTAATTATTTGGAGCCGATTTTCTCTGCCCAAAAGAGATTTCACACAAGACTTAGTGGCAAACATTGGTCAGACCTTTGAACATTTGATGAGCACTTCATAGAGGGGTGTGGTGGTGTTAACAAAGTATTTGAATCAATTAATTGGCTTGTTAGTTTAAACCTATTAACAATAACTTAATTGGATTGGAATATAGGGCAAATTAATTATGAAAAATGTGGCATGCATTTACCGTTTCTGCCCATTAACCATGTGCCAGATGGGCAGAGTATCAATTGATGACCATTTTTCTGCTAGGACACTATATAATAATAAATAGAGATGGCACCAAAATGAATATTGTCGATAAATATGCATGGTGGCAACAGACACAAACCTCACTTGTACAGAAAGTGTTCATGGACATTATTTAATAAAGGAAAGTTGGGTGTGCATACCACCTCCTTGTCCATTGTGCTCATACTACCTGTACCAAGGAACAGAATATATCATTTTTCTCCATGACACAAACATGGTTCAAATATTGTACTCATTAATACATTTGTCAGTTGGGCAAAGTAACTGGAGAGGACAGGGTTTTAGCAATGTCACTACCATAACAAATAAGGGCATTTACTGAAAAATGATGTGCATGGCCGCACCAAACACAAATCTTGCATGTATAAAAATAAGCCAGCTGGAAACACAGCAGCTCATTGGCCAACATTCTTTCACAGTCCAGGACTCTGTCCTGACTACAGTGCTACTGAGGTCTCATCCATTCAGCACCTCCTTCTAGGCCTCCACATCATGGCCAAGAGCAACTGGCGAGCAACAATTTAGGGTGCCACGAGCAACATGTTGCTCCCGAGCAACACGTTGGGGATCCCTGGTGTAGTGGCTGCCAGCCCAAACCCTGTACTGTGGGCAACACACAGGTGCCCCAAAATACACACAAGGGGAAAAAGGGTATACCACCGCCCCTGGGTGCCATAAGGGTATTCCTTGGGTGTTGTTCACTAAGAGGAAAAATTAATAGCTGCACTGCCAGAGGTCCAGGCTGGACCGCAGTGGCAGAAAACATGTATAAAATACACATAGGGAAGTGGGAGGAAAAGGACTAGGAGGGCCTATCCCTCCAAAAGTAATTTCCAGCATCACACAGACCTATCTCAAATAACCGATTCAAAGCTAAACTATCAGACCGAGTGGCATACTCAGAACTATGCCAGTTCACAGAATTAAACTAGATCCTCAACCCGACCCAATCTGGCTTCAGACCCCTACGAGGCATGGAATCCTGCTTCATTTCCATTTAGGATGACCTCAAAAGACACTCAGACTCGGAAGGCTGCACCGCCCTAATACTACTCGACCTCTCAGCAGCTTTCAACACCATCGATAACCCCACCCTCACGGACAGACTTCACTCTCTTGGCATCAGGGACTTAGCTCTGAAGTGGATTTCCTCTTTCCTATGCAACAGATCCCAGGTAGCACACCTGCTGCTGATCTCCTCTACCCCCTGCCCAGTCACCCAGAGAGTCCTACAGGGGGCCTATCTCTCACCTCTGCTCTTTAACCTCTACCTAAGCCCCCTTCCCGCTCTTATTCACACCCACGGTGTAACCTACTACAATTATGCAGATGACAACCAAACCATCTACAAAATCCCAAAGGACTGTGGCGACAAGGAATGAAGGGACTGACCAAGTGGTAAACCAACTCTTCATCCGAGGCTGTAAATGGGAGATGGGACCTAAAATAAATTGAATGAAGGACAGTGCCAGAAAACTCTCTCACGGCTTCGCAATTGCGGTAATTTCAGCACAGCAGGAAAAGCCAAAGTGATGTGAAAGGAAGAGAGTTTTCTGGCACTGTCCTTCATTCAATTTATCTTAGGTCCCATCTCCCATTTACAGCCTCGGATGAAGAGTCGGTTTAGACTTCAAACACGTGTAAGGCTACTTTGCAAATAAATCCATCAGACTTATAACCACATCTCTCTTCAATTACTTGCAACACATGCCTAAATTGCACTCTGGGGCGCAGTGCGACTGAGAATTGCCCGTGCTCTAATTGTTTCCACAACAGTGGGTTGTACTTGGCAGTACTCCCACACCTCTCAGGCACCTGCAGCCTATGTGCACTCTTAATGTTTATTCATACAAGCGCTGTGGTTTTGTGACTTTTTCTGCCAAACCTGTGTTTTTCTGACCAAGTGGTGCCATAGTGGTTGCTATAGACGTTTATTAAATGAAAAGCCAAACCTATCTAACACTAACTCTAAGGGAATTGCTCCACTGTGATGAATCTGTTGATATCATCAATCCTTTCCCAGCTGTAGCCTCTCCCCATGTGGTCAGGGGTCATCCGGGGGACGGCAGTCGCTAACTGATCCTGACCCTGGGGCAGCTATATGAGGGAGGATCACATGGGAGGAGGCGACTCTCGTGTGGGGGGAGTTGACATCAATGAACAAGACATGGTATCCCTCTTTTTCCTTTTAGGGACACTCCTTCCATTCCCCATGCCCTGATGGCATATTGTCATGGCTCCCTCCAACCACCCATGGAAGCTACTGAGAATACCTTCCCGTATTCTATACATAGGTTACTAAGAACTGACTACCATTTCCATGCATTTGAAAGTACTGTGACGACCACAACTTTCGCAAACCCAAGCGCTTGCCTTCGGAACTTCCCTCTGTCTTCGGGTGGCTTTGAGGCTGCTCCCAGGTTCCTGTGTCCATGAGAAAGTCAACATTTAATGAAATCAAACAAGGGTTATAAGAAAGAGTTGGCCAAATGGACAACTTTCACAAGCAGATTTTGAGGGAAATCGAATTGAACCCAGAAGAAACACCTATAGAATTAGCGGTGCAAAACACCATTTCTTTTTGGATCGGGAAGAAAACTCTACCAGACGTAATAGAGACCTTGACATTAGAGCAGTATATTAGTTCCTTACCACCTTACATGCAGAAGGCCATCCTTCAGTTAAATAAACCTAGCCTAGCAATGGTTGTAGAGACTGCCCAAAATCACACAGAAGCCTATAGGCAATTAAGATCGATCCACCGGGGTGAAAAAGCTAAGAAAGTTCCAAAGGGTTCATATACCTCAGGAGAAAGAAAATCCACAAGGGACAGAAGTCAAGATAGCTTCTCTAAACCAGGGTTAAACGACTCTGGGCCTGGGAGGGAGGATTTAAACATTGTAAATGGCAAAGAAAGGGGGAAGAAAAAATAAGAAGGGCGAATCTAGGGGTAGATCTCTATCTTCGGCTGGGGCCTCCATCTGAAACAGCCTCCCTGCTCCTCTGAAGCTTGAGGCGAACCATCTTGGGTTCCGTAAGCACCTCAAGACCTTC
This sequence comes from Ambystoma mexicanum, assembly GCF_040938575.1. Taxonomy (NCBI): domain Eukaryota; kingdom Metazoa; phylum Chordata; class Amphibia; order Caudata; family Ambystomatidae; genus Ambystoma; species Ambystoma mexicanum. The sequence continues at coordinate 1,006,608,032 of NC_090927.1, forward strand.
CTCTTTGCTTCTGCCTTCACTCCTCCTCTCCCCTGCTGATCTGTTCTGCCTCTGCATCATGCACCTGGTTACCCTCTGACTTTTGGGCCCAGGTACCTGCTCACCCTGCCACCCACCTGCACTGCCTCCTGGCAATCCCTTGCACTTGGATCTGTATCTGTAACTCTACAGTCCCCCATTTTTCTGCACTTATCAGACACACCCTGCCTGTTGCTTTAAACCTATCACTTGCTAGTTGCTGGCTGCACTACCACTGTTTATTGTTATTCTCCCCCATGCCCTTTTCCCCCTTCCCTCTCCCCTGCACTTGCATGTTCTCAATGTCACTGGGCCTAGTAAGATCATTGTTTTGTTCCTCCTTTCTCCTCTCCCTTGCCTCGTCGCGCTCTGAAACACTTGTGTACGATCGCGATACAAGTAAAATATCAATATCAATATGAACCAACTTCAACCATGTGCTTCTCCTGTGGACAGTCTGGACATTTGGCTAGGCACAAAAGGACGAGCCCATGGAAATTGGGAATATGACCGGAAGAGAGTGGAAGGAATTAAACTTCCCTGAAGAGGAGTTTTTAGAAACCACAAGTAATTACTTCTGTGGGATTACTCTGTTTAAAACCCAATATTCCGCAACAGTAAATGGGGTGCCAGTCAAAGCCTTAATTGATTCCGGTAGTAAGCAGAAAGCATTGAGAGCTGACCTGATCTCAACTGGAGATCTGTGCAGGGGACATCCAATAAAAATCACCTGTGTTCATGGAGATGAAGAGATATATCACAAGACCCTCAGTCACCATCTGAGTTCAGGGGAAAACAACTCCGATAAAATGTGCTGTAATTCCCAGACTCCCGGGAAGAGTTTACAATAGTTACCGACTTTCCAAGGTTTGAGACCCTTCAAAAAAATGTGAACAACTCTGCCTTTCCTTATTCCGCTTTTAATTCCTGGCAAGAATAGTTTGTACTTGAAAACCATACATGGTGGTGGCAAACTAAGTTTGAGGAAGAAACTCCCTTCCAGAGGGAAAACTTAGATCAAAGCAAGGAAAATAGCCTTCAGGCAGGAAACCACAATGTTACGGGTAAGGTATGTGATGAATCTGTTGATGTCAACAGCCTAATATGGCACTCACCAATCTGGGCATTTAGCCCAGGATTATGAAACGTCAGTTTTCAGTGCAATTATTGTACTTGTCACTTACAGTCCTGAAGAAGATCAAAGCTCGAAAAACGTGTTGGCTGGCTACATGTTTTCTCTAATTATTGTATCAATTTGAATTCACTCAATATATTATGAAACACTTCCAGTAATGAGTACATGACTCAGGATTTCTTAAGTGTGAGGCGCATCTTGAGACTTTGTATGTTTTTGGTTTATTTCAAACAATTCGTGATAGATACACAATCAGGGTGTTCATTCTTGTGCGGTTCCCCACCCCCGGTGTGGGGAGCATGGATGCTGGATTAAGTGCTGAACCTCTGATCAGAATAACATTAAAGGAGTCTAAGAGAAGGATTTCATATTTACTAACACGGTCTATAGAAATATGCTGTGTCTTAGTTTTCAGTAGTAGTGAAACAACCTTATGGGGTACTGCAACCTCTAGCGGTGAACAGAGTACAGTGTTTTCATATTGCTTAACTGGTAATCTGTTGTCTCCGGTAAGTAATTGTGTTCACATTCGCCAATTCCTTTAGAAAGATATAGATACGTTATTCAGCCTCAATAATACTGTATAGAAGTTTATTTAGGTTGATGTGCTCCAAACTGGTATGTTTCTTTTTTTAGAAAAACACTTAAAGATTGGCCAACACGTGTTTTGACCTTCTCAGTCTTTATCAAGGTTTCGGTACAATTCGATTCTATGCTAACGCACAATTAGCCTTTGACGTATACTGATTGGTATTGGTTTGATTCAACCAAGCGTGCTTGGGTCTCATCTGTAGTACAGACCTGTATATCTGTCAATTATCTGTATTCATAGCGTGAACATTTCCTGAAATGTCATTTCTGTTTATTGGGACTTGTTAGTCTTTGCCGTGTCTCACCACAATATTTATCTGCCTTTACTGCTAATGCCACAGCAGCAACTGATCTTAAACAGTGTGGCATTCCGGCAGCAGCAGAATCTAGTTTGTTGCTATTATAAGTTATTGGTTTGGAGGGTATGCCATGCTTCCAGTTCAGGATGGCAAGGGCAAAGCTGTTTCTCTCATGACAGTATAGGGTAAATCCTTTTTTGTAATTGCGAAGTCCTAATGCAGGCACATTAGTCAAGATAGTCTTTATATTAACAAAGGTTTCCTCAGCCTCCGGAATCCTCTGTAGGGGTTCTATAGTGTTCACTCGGATGTATTGTTGTAGAGGTTTAACGATTTTGGAGTACCCTGAAATCTATTGTCGGCAATACCCAACAATACCCAAAAATGCCCTAGTTTACATAATAGTCTGAGATGTCGAGATCTTGTGTATTGTCCTGAAGCAGGGTATTAGTCGGAGGCTTTGGCTGATATCATGGCCTAAATAATGTATTGTCTGTTTATATAGCTGCAATTTAGTCTTAGATGCCTTATGTTCCTTCACATCAAGAGAAGTCAATAGGACATGTGTGTCCTGCTTGTACGATTCATAGGATGGTGAGGCGATTAACAAATTGTCCACTTACTAGACCAGAACTGACCCATCTGGAAATCATATGTCCTCTAAATCTTTCTTAAATTGTCAGGAAAAAAAGGTGGGGGATTCATGTGCTCCCCTGTAGTAAATGGGTCCAAGTGTCCTGTATTCATTCCTCTATGTGAAAGTACAAATGGATGTTGACTATCTTTATGTATGAGTCATAGAGAAATGCACACCATAAATCTACTACTGTGAAGAGCGTAGCATTACGTGGAATGCATGTCAATATCGTTGCCGGGTTTAGAACTACTGGAAATGAAGAGATGACCACAGCTATCAGATCTTGGACAAAGCAATAAGTGGTCTTCTCTGGCTTTTTAAACAACAGCATCAGAGAGTTGCATGGGCTAATTAATAGTGGGAATTATTCTACCTTGGTTCCATAGGCATCTATAACAGGAGTAATACCCTACTCTTTCTACAGTTTTAGGGTGCATGGAGGAATTAGGGGGAGCGTTTTAAAAGGATCAACCTTTATTCTAACTGGTTCTGCTGTATGAATGTATCCTACCTTGTTGTCATGGGTTAACCAAAAGGTGGTAGGTATGGGGTTAACCAAATCCTTTAAAGCGTCTGACCATTCTCCATCACACGGTAATTCTTCCTCTGTATCTGGAGTGTTGCTAAGACTGTTTCAGCATTAGCGTGAGGAACGCTTAAAAATACCTTATCCAGAGTGCAATATATGGTGCATCTTAATTTAAATAATACATGTCTGCCTACCAGATTAACTGGTGCTGGTGGAGCTGGCTAAAAAGGCATATGTATCAGTGATAGGTCCTAGTATAATGATGAGAGGTACTGTAACTGGATTGATGATTGGAGCGTTAGAGATGGTTAATGCTTTTACCGTTTCATCTGATACGGGTACATTTGAAAAATGGTTTATGTGCAGTGCTGATTTGCTTCCCCTGGTGTCAACCAGATAAGGTACTGATATTCCTTCTAAACTACACTGCATATATGGACCATACTGATCCATTGGAAGTAACTGATCCATTGGGATCTCACCATCCTGATATAGTCATAATAGATCTTGGTAATTCTGGGGAATGAGAGGTAGTCCGTGGGCAAAAAGGAGCTGGGGCTCCCTGGTTTGTGTCAGTGAAGGGGGCAGAGTTGTCAGCAGGAAACCGGAAGCATTACTTTTCCCCAGATTTCCCTGAAATATGTTCTATGGGGTCTACAGGGGCACTTATTCTTCCCATCCCCCGCCTGTGTACAGTAATTACAGACTAATGTAGGTGGTCTCAGCGGTCCTTGCAGACCACAGGGCCCCTGTTGTCCCTGCTGACCCCATTGCCCCTGTGGTCTCTGCTGACCCCATCATTGCGTGGCTTGGTCTTTCTGTCCTGAGGAGCCCTCCACACTCATCCCACTGAAACCACCTGTCCTGGGGCCGACCTCCCTCTTCCCCTACTAGCGTTCTACTTTCCTTTGAGCATCGTTTTATGCATTTTGCATCAATCCCTGCACCTGCCACTGTCCGCTTTGTATCTGTTCTGTGCATTTTGCATCTGTCCCTGTACTTGACCCTATAGTCTTTGTATCTGGAGGGTAATTAATTTACCCTCAAAGGGCCCCTTCTTTAGTTCTTGGCACGTTACCCAGTGATTCACAACCACCACTCACTTTGGTAGGGGTTTAGTTTATCACCCTTTGCACATGTTATTTAGCTGTGCTTGTACTTTGGGCAGCAGCCCAGCTGCGAAGAGTATGCTATTGCCTCCAGTGTGGTCTTGTCAGGCTTAGTGATACCAGAGTGCTGAATGGACACAACCTTCAGTCAGTCTAAGTAGTATGCTGGAGTTTCGCCTTTATCTTATTTACAATTCCCCATCTTAGTCCAGTCAGTGTTTCGAGGGCAGGGCTCAGGAATAGCAGTAAGTATTCCCTCTCAAGCGTGAACAGGCATCTCTGGTATTGGGATCACCCTCTGGAAATGTAGCCCGCTCAACCAGTTGCTGTCTCACCTTGGGTGGCATTAACATTCTCATGAGCTGATTCATAAAGGCTCACAAAGGGTTGTAGCACGGAATCGATGTGGTTCCTCTCAAATTTTGGGGAATTCTTTGCAGATCACCTGGGGTCCATGCACAGTAATGAGGTTGGGCTGCTGTTGCCCTCCCACATCCTTGTTACCTGCCGGCATTTGTCTTGGAGGACATGAGAATTTTTCCATACTATGTGCCTCCCCTCATCGTAGGGTACGATGTTAATTCATCGCCCGTTTTTTGTTTTTCGCAGCACTTTTTGCTGAAACAAATCTTCTAAAATATGGGGGGAGCATATAAGAGGTAGGGTCGGGTGGTGTATAGGGAATAAATAATAGGCGAGTGGGGGCTAGGGAGGGTGACCCCCCCAAATAAAAAAAAATGCAAAGATTGTCTGCAAAAAGTGCTGCGAAAATAAAACGGCAGATGAATGAACATAGAACCCATCATAGATGGGGTGCAGGAGGGAGGTGCTTCTGGCAACAGCCCTCCCCCACCCCTCGGGCTCTAAGTTGCTCAGTAAAGGCATAGCTGGTGCAATAGGTGTAGCAGGCTGATCCACTGCTGCTGCCTGCACCTACACTCCACCTACACCCCATCTGTCGCTGGCTTGCCCTTGATGAAGCGTGCACAGTAGTGAAAAAAACAACAATGTCCTTTGTTTGTTTCATTGTCTTGTTCATCCTGCTCAGTTTCTGTTTTCCCCCCTATTACTTGGAGACACAGGTGTGTCGATCTCTCTGATGCTCCCCTTGCCACCAAGTATTTTATTGGTCCTTTCAGTCTCATTAATTTCCCTGTGTCCCTTCACCTTACTGTCATTGCGTCTGGCTGTCTCACTTCTAACTCCCCCGTTCAGGGCTTATCTCATCCTTTTTTCCCTCTAACGCTCATCTGACCCACCCACATTGTCCAGATTAAAAGTCTCATCTATAAGGAACTGAGTATATTTCTTAAATCGTGTCAGGAAATGCCAGGAGTCTAAGAAATCACAATCAGTACTGTTAAAGTTAGTGAGCATATAATACACAGGCAAGCCACTTGGTGTTGCTTCTCCCTGTTTAGATTGCTCTTTCAACATTGTCTGTCCCTAGTTAGGTTTTCATGTGCCCCGTATTCGCTTGCCCCAGGAACATTCACTCCTTGGCTCCGCTCCTTTGCGGTCCAGAGAAGGGAAGGGGATTTACCAAAGACTCCTGGAGTTGTCCTGAAAAGGTTAAGAGCACTCAAACTGCAACCACCACTCTTTCCCTATTTTTTTTTTATATGTGTTTATTTATAGCTCAGCGCACAGGAAACAAAGCATTAACAATGATTATATTTCACATAGCTTATCAAATAGGGTATCCCATCTCCCACCCCACAGTTCTTGAGCAGGCCATGGTGCGTGCCTCAATCGGCCAGAGCAGGCAGCGAGCCCTCTCCCATCGTATAGAGGGCTCTCACGATCAGGCGGGGTTTGAAGGTCAGGGCCGGGTAGTTCTGGTCATAGTCCAGGACTGGAGTCCAAATGTAGGTGAACCGGTGGAGCAGTCCCGCTTTGGCTGCCGTGACCTTTTCTGCTATCAGAGTGTTCCATAATTTAAGCCACCAGAGAGTCATCAGGGGTCCGTCTGCGGATTTCCAGGTGCGAGCCACAGTAATTTTGGCCGCCAACAGGAGTTGGGAAATCAGTGTTGCTCTCCTCCCAGATCTCGGGTATACGTCCGGGAGCGGGATCCCTAGGAGGACCTGGTCGGGCGTCAGGGGGATTTCAACCTGGATGATGTCTCGTATGGTAGCCAAGCATTGGGTCTAAAACTCCCTTACCTTAGGGCATGTCCACCACATGTGAAAGTAGGAACCTGGGTGACCGCAGAGGCACCAGCAATGAGGATCCAGGGCCTGCTGACAGTGGTGGAGGCGTAAGGGGGGGTAGTACCAGCGCAATAGGAGTTTGTGGGCGCACTCCCGGTTGGTTATGCAGCGAGATGCTGTGCGCGTTCTAGTCCAGATGTCAACCCATGTGTGGTCCTCAATCGTGCGGCTGAGGTCCGACTCCCACTGAGCCAGGTAGGAGGGTTTGGAAAGGAGTGGATCCTCCTGCAGCAGTTTATAGAGAGTCGAGATCTTTCCCGGGCTGGCAAGTCCTTCATCGTGAGCTCCAGCGGGGCCAGGGGCCTCGCTGCGGCCACCCGAGTCTGGGTGTGGGAGCACCAGTTCCTCAATTGGGCATAGGTGAATCTGTCTGCCTTCGTTAGCTGGAAGATCTCTTTACAGCGTGCAAAGGTGAGGGGGCCATCCCCTTCAAAGAGCTGCCCCAGAGTTTCAAGGCCCCCTGCCATCCAGTTCCTAAATTTCTGGGGGGACGCTCCCGGGGTGAGGGCGGGATTGAGAAAAACTGGGGAAGATGCGCTGAAGCCACCTGGGATGCCTCCACGTCTGCGGGCCCAATCCCATGCCTTCATCGACTGCCTCCTGGCGGTCAGCACTCCTGGCCAGTTACGGCGTAGTGCGGTGGGAATGAACGGGAGAAAGCGAAGGGGGAGAGAAAGGCGAGATTGTTCTATCTCTACCCATTTCGGGCGACCGGTGGCGAGATCCCATGCTTGAAATTGGGCCAGCTGCGCTGCAATATGGTATTTCCGAAGGTCTGCGACCCCCAGGCCACCCAGTCTCGTGTTGGCCATCATCGTTCTTCGCGGGATCCGTGGTTTCTTGCCTTTCCAGATGAGCCAGTGATTTTCCGTTGGAGTCGTTGCAAGGGGGCAGGGGGATCGCAGTTGGGAGGGTCGCACAAGCGTAAAGAAAGCGGGGAAGGAGGTTCATTTTGCATGACGTTATACGCCCCAACAACGAGATCTCCTGTGTCTGCCATCGGGCAAGGTCCTTTTCCAGCTAAGTGAAGAGCGGGGGGAAGTTGGTCTGGTAGACCTTTGTTTGGTCGGTGGGGATCTGAACCCCCAAGTATGGGATCGCTTGGGTGCTCCATTGGAACGGGCTATGGTTCTCTAAGGATTCCCGAGGGCCGTAGATTTGTGAAAGTTGATAGCAAACCCCGAGACCCTTCCGAAGGCCCGGATTTCAGCTAGGGCCGCCTTCATGGAGTCTTCGATGTTTGTGATAGTCAGCAGCACATCGTCCGCATAGAGGGCAATTTTATGTTGGCTAGCGCCGATTCTTAGGCCCAAGATCAGGGGGTCCTGGCGGACCCGCTGGGCCAATGGTTCCATAGCCAAAGCGAAGAGCAGGGGGGAGAGCGGACATCCCTGGCGCGTTCCACATGTTAGAGGAATGGGATCTGATAGGTGGCCGTTGACTCTCAGTCAGGTTCTCGGGGCCTGGTAGTTCGCTAGGGTCATTCTCATGAAGGTCGGGCCAAAGCCAAAAGCCGCTAGGGCGAGGGATAGATAAGGCCAGTCCATCTTGTCGAAGGCTTTGGTTGCGTTGAGAGCGATCAGGGCTAGTTGCTGGGAGTCTTGGCTTGCGATCTCTATCAGGTCTAGTGCCCTGCGGATGTTGTCCTTCGTTGATCTACGGAAGATAAACCCTGTCTGGTCCCGGTCTATTATGCTTGGGAGAACAGGGGCAAGGCGGTTGGCCAGGACCTTGGAGTAGATGTTAGCGTCCAGGTTCAATAGGGAGATGGGTCTGTACGAGCTGTTATCCTGGGGGTCCTTTCCGGGTTTAAGAATCAAAACATTGATGGACTCCTGTATTGATGGGGTGACGGTGCCAGTGACTGCGAATGAGTTGAAGAGGCGGTTCAGCGGAGCCACTAGTTGAGGGCGGAAGAGTTTGTAGAAGCGTGTGGAGAACACATCTGGGCCCGGTGCTCTTGGTTTTAAGTTTTTAATGGCCTCCTCAACTTCCTCAGTGGAAATAGGAGTTTCTAGACCCTCTCTTACCTCAGGCTCGAGCAGCGGAAGCAAAGCCTCCTGAATGTAGGAGTGTCGCTTGTCTGGGTCCCGCGGGATTGCTGTCATTATTTCCGACTGGTGGGCGACCGCCAGCCGTAGTTTGTCACCCTCTGCATAGTGGATCTTGCCTTGTGTGTTGCACAGGCCCTGGATAAAGTTTCTGCTCTTCTCCTTAGCCAGCTTGCCGACCAGTAACCTATTAGCTTTGTTATTATGGGCGTAGCAGCATTGTTTGGTCCTGGTCAGCAGGTTTGCTGTAGCGTCGGTGTAGTGCTCCTCGAGCCTCTTCCTCACCATTTGCAGGGCCCTATAGGATTTCAGGGACCAGCCCTTCCGTTTATGGGTGGCTTTGGCCTCCCGGATCTCAGCTTCCAGGATGGTTCGGGCCTCCCGCCTCTGTTTGTGGTACGCGGCGCCCTGGGCGATCAGCTCCCCCCTGCACGCTGCTTTCATGGCGTCCCAGGTATTCACCGGGGAAGTGTCCTCATCGGGATTTTCCGCAAAGAATTTTTTAATTGTTCTGGCGATTGAGTCTCTCACTGCCATGTTCCCCAGGATGGAGTCGTATAGGCTCCATTGGCGGCAGGGAGGAGGGTTCAGATTGTGTGCCCGCAGGGCCAGCGAAACCGGAGCGTGGTCCGAGAGAATCCGGGAGCCAACCGTGACATCGTCCATGAAGGCCAGAATCCGGGGGGAGACTAGCAATAGGTCGATTCTGGAAAAGGTGCAGTGGATATACGAATAGAAGGTAAAGTCTTTCTCTTCCGGGGATAGTACTCTCCAGGAGTCAACAACATTTAGCGTGCGAAATAGGTGAAGCAGAGGTGTCGCCAACTTCAGGTCACTGGCTGTTGGGGGGTGGGATCTGAACTTGTGGGGGTCCGAGACCCTGTTAAAGTCCCCGCCAATAACTACCTGTCCTTCAATGAAAGGAAGGAGGGAGTCCTCCAGGTCTTGATAAAATCCCTCCTGGTGCTCATTCGGGGCGTAGGCCGAGACGAGGGTGTAGAGTTGGCCAAGGATAGAGCATTTGACCGCTACAAAGCGTCCCTCGCGGCAAGTCATCGAGTCCAGGATTAGGGGTCTTAAGTCCTTAGCGAAGAGGCTAGCGGTGCCTCCCTTCTTGGTTCCACCAGAGGCAAAGAATTGTATTGGGTAGAGTCTGCTTCGCAAGCGAGGAAAGTCTGCCGGGATTAGGTGCGTTTCTTGTAAAAAAACAATTGAGGACCCCTCATTGTGCAGTCTTTGAAGGGTGGATTTCCTGTTCGGGGGAGAATTCAAGCCTCTGACGTTTAAGGTGTTGAGCTTTAATTTTGTATGCGGGGGCTGGTGCTCCAAGTCCGTATTCTGCGGAGGGGGGAGTGGGAGCGGGTCAAGTCAGCCATAGTCGTGAGTGATCCGTTGCATAGGGGTGTCCTGTGGCTGAAGGGTTTTTAGAAATGGTCTCCAACGGGAGGTAAGAACTTCCAACAATGGCCTCCAATGGGAGGACCAACCTGTGACCGGGGGGACCGATATTGGTCTTTCGGGGACCCCCCAGCCACCCATGCTGTCACCGGGTGACAACACCAACATATTTGAGATTTTCTCCAGGGGTTATAAGGTGGCATCCACCCTGGAGAAGGGTATGGACCGCATGGGGTCCGCGGCGAGCTTAAGTGAGATTAAGTGCTCCCTGCACTGTGTGTGCCTCAGGTACATCAGCTCGTATTATCTGGGTTTACGGCTTCTCTGCACCCTTGACAAGGAGGCCTGCTTGGGCTTGGGAGAGGTGGCGTCCTGTACCAGGCTTGTCTGGCTTGGGGAGTGTGGCTCAGTGCCCCCAGGGGAGTCCGGGCGGAGGATTGATGCTGCATCATCAAGGTGGCTGATGTTGCCCTTGTACGAGAACTGGAGCCTGTAGGGAACAGCCATCGGTAGCGAATCTGTTGATCCCGCAAGAACAGCGAGAGTGGACGTAGCATCCTGCGCTTCTGGAGGGTCAAAGGGGAGAGGTCCTGAAAGATCCGCAGTGGAGAGCCTTGGAAAGAGAGTTCATCTTTTGAGTGGCCTATCGCTGAAATAGCCTCCTTGGTGGTGTAGAAGTGAACTCTTGTGATTACATCCAGGGGGGGTCTGTGTTGAATCCTCGACGGGAGCACAATCGGTGAGTGCGGTCCAAGAGGAGCTGTGTCTCATCTAAGTCTGGCAGCAGGGACTGAAAGAAGAGGCATATATATACAGGGAGCTCCTTGTCAGGGATCGCAGAGGGCACTCCGCGGATGCGGAGGTTGTTGTGCCGGGAGCGGTTTTCCAAGTCCTGCTGCTTGAACTCGAGCATTTCGGTTCTGTCCATTAATGCCTGGATGGAGCGTTGGACCTCTACCAAGGAGTTAGAGTGATCTGTGGCCAGTTCCTCAGTCTCCGCCATCCTGCGTTCGATATTGCCGACCCGTTGTTCCGTTTGCTCCAGTTTGGTCGTGAGCTCCGCCATACAGGGTCTGAATTCCGACTTGATGTCGGACATGAAAGCTTGGAGGTCCTCTTTGGTTGCGAGCGACCCTTTATCTTCGGTAACTCTCTGAGGGGAGGGCTTAGGGGGGTCGGCTTTCTTCCCTTTCTCCGGGGCCAGCAGCATGGTGGAGATATCGCCGGATTTAGTGGTTTTTGAAGCTTTAGACATGGCTCTCCAGTCTGGGGGCGGCGCACGGGGGTCCTGGGTGCAGATTCCAGGGATGGGGAGGGCCAGGGAGGTGGACTGGGCCGGGGTGCCTCAATTCCCTCTAGAGCGAGGGCGTACATTGGTGGTGCCGCTCCACGAAGCAGGGTGGATGTTGGTCCGCTGGTCACCTACTGCAGGCTAGTTCAGGTGGCAAAAGTCACAGACAGGCTATGTCCGGCTGGAAAGGGTATGGGGGGTGGGCAGGGGCGCCCCAGGAAGACAATAGCGTGGCACGGTCAATGGGGGGGGGCACCTCTGCGGGGCGCAGAGGATCCAGGCTCTCTCCGCAGCACCACACCTCCCCGGGTGATGGTGGTCCAGTTCAGGAGCTGGAGGGCCCCCGTCGAGGCGGGTGGTGAGCTGCAGAGATCCGGGGTGGGTCCCAGCCCCAACAGAGGAGTCGCAGTGAATCCGCTGGTTGGCCCGAGGGGCCGAGGCTCAAGCAAGGCAGTCGGCCTCAATGGAGGGAGGAGCCCACACGGGGACCCTCTGGGCAAGAGGCTCCGGCCGTAGGATGAGGCAGGGGGCCGGCTCCACGGCCGCGGGACAGGTGAAACTGGCACAGCCGCCGGATGGGGTCAGGCCGCTGAGGATGCGGGCGGCCCCCCACGGATGCTTGGTGTTGGGGGTCTCAAAGTAGTGCTGGGTGGCTCTTGGTGCAAGTGGCCCTGCCGGGAGAGGCAGTCGGCGCAGAGGAGAAGCAGCCGGAGCGGCCCGGCTGGAGGCTGGCTTGTCTGCGCGGGGGTCTGCCGCGCCGCTATCAGGGCACAGAGCTCGGGCCAGTCGGTAGTGTGGGTGGCCCCCACCCGGGAGCCAGGCGGTGCAGATGTCAGCGCACCGTTAGTGCGAGTTGGCAGGGGGTTCCAGCCCCAACAGAGGAGCCGCTGTGAATCCGGTGATCGGGCCCAACGGGGCCAGGGCTCAAGGAAGGCAGTCGGCTTCAATGGAGGGGGGAGCCCACACGGGATCCCCCTGGACAGGAGGCTCTGGCCGTAGGATGAGGCAGGGGCGGCCCCCCATGGATGCTTGGTGCTGGGGGTACCCAGTAGTGCTGGGTGGCTCTTGGCACGGATGGTCCTGCCGGGAGAAGCAGCCGGCGGAGAGGAGGAGCAGCCGGGGGGGCTTGGCTGCGGGCAGGCTTGTTTGCGTGGGGGTCCGCCGCACTGCTATCAGGCCGTAGAGCTCGGGCCAGGCAGTGGTGTGAGTGGCCCCCACCCGGGAGCTAGGTGGTGCAAGTGACAGCGCACCGTTAGTGCGGGTTAGAGGGGGGTCCGATCGATGAAGCCGGGCCCCGGCAGGGAAGATAATGAGCCGTAGGGGGAGGGACACAGCATAGTAGACGCCATCTTGGGGATAGCAGCACCGGCGCTGAGAAAACGTTTTCGCTGCGTTTCTGCAATTCTGGGGCCGATAAGCTCCCAGATTGCGGCCAGGGGTGCCGGAGGGCTTCCAAAGTCTCCATTCAAGTTATGCTGATGAAAGTCATGGCAGGAACCGGGGAATTATGATAACGGCCGCAGACTCATGCGCAGGCCATCAGTGGAGCTGCCACATCGCTGGCGCTCCAGGCCACGCCCCCTCCCTCTTTCCCTATTTAAGGACTGGGCATTACAGACCAAATCCTGTTTTCTTGTTCCAGTTTTATTTTCACTATCTAAACCAGAAACACAGAGAGGCCCCTATCATGCGCCGCTTCCTACCAGAACACATTTGAATTCAGACTATACCCACATACTATCTGAGATCTGCTGGGTTTGACTACAAATCCAGCCTACCTAACTTATTGCTCCCGATATTTTGCGAGATCAATTTCAGGGTAAAAGAAGTAGACAACTGCTAAGACTGCAGCAAAAAAACAGGCAACAACAATTATCAAAACAGCTTACCCAACCCAGAAGTTCCAACCCGGGTTTGCATATTCACTAGCTCAGCCATTGTGGTAAAACTCTCAGCTCCACTGAATGGCCCACCTGCACGGCACCCACCAATCCACTTTAACTCCTCCCGATAATCCCCACAAAGTTTTTAATAAGGACTCCTTCTCTTTTCTTGGTGTGCAGAGGGGTCTTCGAGAGCAGGCAGCTGCCAGCCCACTGCTGCACCACGTTGACTGATTGGTCTGAGTCACGTCACCAATCTGAAAACGTCAGAAAAATAGTCTCCATTTTTAATAATGAACAAAATGGTTTATCACAGTTTGTCTTGCAAGAAAAACGGACATTAGCCTAGCACTAAGCCATTCCCAACCCACTAACCCTCACCCCCCTTCATGTGCTCCTGAAATGCACTACAGACGCTCGACCCTGGACATTGAAAGGCACTTAATGGGCCCTCCAGCACACTGTTCCCGCCTTCCCTAGAACAATGACTAATCCCCCACACTAACGTGAGATGGGGGTTTAGATTCTATTAAAGACAAGGAGGCGATTATTATGCATTACAATCTTTACTCTGAAACCACAGCAGCAAAGAAAAAAACTTTTACAAACAAAAAAGTTGTAAAGAATAGAACTAAATAAGAGTTCAATGGCAATGTATGGGAGCTCCCCAATCCATCATGGAGGACAGGTCATGCCCTGCAGTCGACCAATGAGCAGGGACCCTTCCTCATATAAGTCCATTACTCCAATCCCAACCCCTCTTTCTGTAGCTGTCTTGAACCAGACGTCCACTGCACAGATCAGACGATAAACGATGAAGGCCAATCCAGTGAAGCTCTCGTACCATGCACTCCATAACTTGTAACTGCGAGCCACACTCCTGATCAGGACCTTAAACCATAGCTGTAAAAAACAACAAGCAAGAAGGGTGGGTGGTTGGGCAGAACAACAAACCAAAGAATGTTTTCACTTGAACCACAATTGACATCATATCATATCCAGGGTGGGAGGGTGGGATAATAATCGCCTCCTTGTCTTTAATAGAATCTAAACCCCCATCTCACGTTAGTGTGGGGGATTAGTCATTCTATGACAAGACAGGAGGCTCATATTATGCAAGTTCAAAGCCCTTGCATCTCATTAGTACAACATGATCCATAATAGAGCCAATATAATGAATAACAAAATAATAGGAAAGGAAACCTTAAATGTTTTCATTAAATAATCAGCTAACCGCAAGAGAATTGCCCAAGACAAGGATGCCCTAAAAACTGTCTTATAAGGCATAGACAAATCCACTGCAAGAAAACAGGAAAATGTGTCAATTCCTGTGTTCCGTACCAGCCACCAAAACCAACTGGTTAAAAGAGGGGAAAACATTGAACAAAGTTCTCCTATACTAATAGGTTAGGACAAAACTCATCCGAAATAAACACCTCTGTTGTCCAATCGAACATTTAAAACACTTAAATTCATACCCTTTTTGGGAACCTAGAAAGCAAACCAAAGAAAATAAGCACCTAGCTCTCCTGGAGATAAAGAAAAGAAAAGTACCCCATAGGGGTGAAAGTCTTGTAGGTTCCATCCCATGCATTAAAGGAAGATATCGCATTAGAAATAGGGCATGTCGCAGAACTACACTGGGAACCAAGAGGGAAAGACAAATTTTCAAAAGGTAAAATGGGAGTACATTTTGTAAAAGGACAACCCATCCTGAGCAGAGCGGAAAAGAGCGGAAAAGCAATAGAATTAACCCACAATTGTCTTCAGACATATATGTATACTAAGGAGGGATGTCTTCTGGAGGCAGAAACAGAATGGAAGAGAGGAGCCCCACCTGAGAAGCTAAACCCATCAAACCGCCAACACGGAGACCTTCAGACCTCCCTAACTCTTGCAGAAGGACTCTTAAGGACATTATAGTGATATGTAAACCCCCTTGTAGATATGCCCGGTGTTTGAACCTTGATCTCTCCTCCCTGGAGATAAACGCCCTAGAGGATCAAAACTAACCGAAGGAGGACACCAAAATTCCAAAGTCTTAGCAAGACTCTAAACTGCAAAGAACTAATCACTAAACAGTTAAACTGAAGTTGCACACCAGAATAGGTCCAGCAAATATTTCAGCCAACTTGCAGATCCTTGAAGCTTACAGCACCTTGAGCTGGCACCTTACTGTAAAAACAAACTCTTGTGAAAGAACCCAAAGGACCACCTGCCATGCAGTCGACTATGAGAACCACGTCAGTAACTAAATATAAATATCCCAGCCCTCTGGGAATCGTAGCGACAGACACCTTCTGATAGTGAATGTATAGATGCTAGAACACATCAATAGAGGGTCATGAGAACGTGGATGGGGAATTAGTATCACTCCCAGACCCCTCTATCTCACCAAAGGATATTGAGTCCTCCCAAAAGAGGAGAAACCTCCCCCACTTATCCAAGGGAAACCTTGCAACCCAGAAGAAAGCTACCCTGAGGACCCCATTAAAGCACCGCTTTACACCCTTAAGAGAAATAAATACACTATAGCACCTCTAACCAACCCCTGACCGTGGACAGGATCAGCTTAACTTCTTGAAATACCAGATATTAGCAGAAAGGAAAGTAACTGACGGGAGGGAAATGCTCAGTGTGAGTCTGCACTGGTCACGCGTCAGAACTCCTGTAAAAAAGGAAAACGGAAAACCATCGGGTGTTACCCCCAGAGGTGTAATAATATGATGCAATCTCCCCCAAGGATGTCGGGAAGGGAATGAGGGGGAAAGGACTCTGGATAATTAACAATGCCCTGTAAATGTAAGGTTGAGAAAGAAACTGGGACCACTGTCCCCTCAAACCCTGAGGACTGAATCACTGTATTCAAGTCAGGCTGACTGGCCACTAAAGGAATCAGGGAATGAAAAACTAAGCACATTGTCCATAGCAAACCAGTACTTATACAGTACGACGAACCCTCAGGTATACGAGAGGTGCTTACTTATCGATCTCAGCAGGATAAAAGACAGATTTAGACCTTTCCAAATTTAGGAACCTGCATCAGGAGGGTCAGCACAGATATGAAAACAGCACTCTATTTGGTGCACTATAGAAAAATATATATGTATAAAGAGGTTAAGCAAAGCTCATGAGGGTACAGAAGCCTACTTGTACTCCTCGAGCAGAGGAGAAGTTGCAATATACTATTAGACAGCAAGCTGAACCATAGGCCAAGCTTTGGGAGGAAAACCATGGGGTAGGCGCCATAAAGTTATTACTTGGCAACTCATCTATTAGATACCATCAAGTTTTTCCATCAAGTGTTTCCAAACATTCCATCCAAGTAAAACATGGTTGCTCAACTTGTCATGCAACAAAAAACTGAACAGTTACCCTCGAGCTGACCCTGTCTCCACCAAAATTCAATAGAATAATGAATGTCCAATGGAACAAAAGTAGGGGAGAAAAACATGTCCCCACTAAAGAGCCTTAAGCCCTGCAGACCTCACTAGAGACACTCTTTTCTCCTCATGTTGAGAGAAAATACTGTAGCTTAATCAGCATGGGTATTGGGTGGAGCAATTGAGGTTGGGGAAGCAAACCTAAGGAAAGGACTGAGTTGTCCTGAACTAACTAAGGTAAAGGGCGACAGAATTTTTAACTAAAAGACGAAGGATAATACCAGAGAGATGGTTAGAGAGGAAGGTACAACCCCTCCATATGGGTCTGTTTACAACCACTTCCACACTCTCTTTTCTTCAAAGTACTTAATAAATAAATAATATATAATATATAAAATATATAATATATCCAACGAAGAGGGGTTACGCCCTCACAGGGGTCCGAACCCCAGGCCCTTATATAAGCTGATACTCACTGAGCTATCAGGGCCACTGACAATTCTGAAAAACGCAAATGTGCTCCAGTCAACACTTAAACATATTGTTTATCAAAAGCGTACACTGAGCAAGTGCACCTCAACTGCTCACCCCAGCAGGGTGTGGCAACTAATAGTACACGAGGGAGCACCTCGCAGTATAAACCAGGCAAAGCCTGAAACCGACGGTTACTGCACGCCTACCAGAACAAACAATGGTGTCAGCCATATGCAGCACTTAAACAAAGCTGCCAACCTTAAGGGAGTAATACACTGAGCAAGTGCATCTCCAACTGCTCGCCCGAGCAGGGCGTGATAATCAGCAGTATACGAGGGGGTAACCTTGCATTAGAACTCAGGCAGAGCCTGAAACCGAGCAGGTTATGGTGCATTCCAGTTAAGGTAATTACCCAAGTTGCCGACTTTAAGGGAGGAAACACTGAGCAAGTGTACCTCAAACTGCTCACCCTAGCAGGGCGTGGACTCAGCAGTATACGAGGGGACCCCTCGCAGAAAACACAGGCAACCTTGCCACCGAGCAGGTGACTGCACCTTTCCAGGGAAGATAATGACATCTGCCACCAGCAGCCCCCAAACAAAAGAAAACTGTCAAGTTTAAGGTAGGAAACACTGAGCAAGTGCACCTCCAACTGCTCGCCCGAGCAGGGCGTGATAATCTGCCGTACACGAGGGGGTAACCTCGCAATAGAATTCAGGCTGAACCTGAAACCGAGCAGATGGCACCTCAGTGAAGGCAAATCACCTAACTTAAGAAATAAGTAAATAAATAAACAATAAAATAAAAACTGCAGAATTGGCAGTGTATGAGGCTATGCAGCAGGCGAACCAGTGTTAATATAAGTTGAAATATCAATATAAACACAAAATAAAATATCAATTTTTAAATATATATATATACATAAACATTCATATTCAAAAGTAATTAAAATTACATATAATCTTGTTAAAGTGGAAAAATGCGGACTGGGCTGTCTCAAGTGGTCTCGCATAACTAGGGTGAACAGGCAACCCGGATTCCATTTGAGAAACCCCTCTGGGATTTGCATGGTTGGGCGGTATGGAAAATAAAATTGTAATTATTTACCCCAACACGTTCCGAATTTAAAAGTTGGAGGATTAGTTCGAACCTGGAACCTTCCAGGTACCACTGACAACCCCTACTGCCTGTGCTACAGAGACTGGCTTCAAAATAGAAAAGAAGGAAACATAGGAAATATATAGGACCAAGCATGCCCGCAGCACCTGGCAGTCCCAGGTGTAATTCAAAGAAAAGAAGAGGCGCAAATTAACCATACATACATTTTTTTATATATCCATGATGTTCGTGACATTGTATTAGAACCCTGGCACCCAGCCTCCCAACACCAAGCACTTAACTGTTGAGCCACTGGAGGCTGTGTTATCCAAGGGAACACTGCAGCCCACCAAATGGCTTCGTACACAGGTTGCCAGCAGTGCAGGCCCTGAAGCTAATGTAACAAACACGGAGGGCTTAAACAAACAAAAGAGAGGCTTGCGTGCGCTGGCCTTGAAGCTTATCAGCTTCAGTCCGGCTGTAAACCATAAATAAACACAAGAATGCTCGTGTGCGCACACCTGCACAAAGCATCAGCTTCTGTTAGCCAATAAATCTTTACATAAAGAAAGCTTCCATTCAGACCAGTGCGCACGGGATAAAGAAAACAGTACACACTTAAACATAATGCCCAGAGGCAAATCAGCGCTGCGAGCGTTGTAAAGTTAAACAAACAGTACTTTAAAATATAAAGGACTAATATATATCTTAAATGTATCACAAAGAAATGCTACAAGCATACAATATTTTTCCCATAATATAACCAATTAAGGTTTAACTTCTACTGACAACATGTAAGACACAAACTGAAAGGAGTGTACTTAACTGTGGTGTCAGCAGCAAAGAAAGAGGGGTTGGGATTGGAGTAATGGACTTATATGAGGAAGGGTCCCTGCTCATTGGTCGACTGCAGGGCATGACCTGTCCTCCATGATGGATTGGGGAGCTCCCATACATTGCCATTGAACTCTTATTTAGTTCTGTTCTTTACAACTTTTTTGTTTGTAAAAGTTTTTTTCTTTGCTGCTGTGGTTTCAGAGTAAAGATTGTAATGCATAATATGAGCCTCCTGTCTTGTCATAGAATGAGTTTGTTTGTCTCAAGGGATCGGTCCTCCCTTTATGTTCATGTCCATAGGGCATTACCCATGGTATCACTTCCGGGTGGGACATGGTAGAGCTGGCATATCTCTGGTCACATCTTCTTCAGGCGAGGGGCGTAGGCCTCCGTGTGGTGATGATATCACTACAGATTGACAGTCTTTGGTGTGAAGTGGTTTATACCAGCAAGATCAGTTGGCATCCAGCTTGTGTATTTGCTCCTGTCAGCAGAAGATGGTTGAATGTCAAGATCAGTATTCTGAGCGTGGCTGCGCAGTGCAAATGCAACAACCAGCAATGCCTGGTGCCAACAGACACTGGGTACCCTAACCAATGCCCACTAATAATTAAGGAAAAATAATAAACGCTGGATGTATAAACGTGACGTCATTGCAAGGTACCCAAAATTATTTGTTTCCTGGTTCCGTTTTGTTAAGGAAATCCCTCCTGGGACTGCCCCGCCCACATCATGATCCCTTCCTGTCTGGTGTTCGGTGCATCACTTTATGTATTTGTTTTACTTTTTTATTCAATTGGGGGACTGCGCTTTATCACAGCATTGATAATCTTATAAGATTTTCTGCCTACAAAATCAATAGAGAAAAAACTGAACTTTTCACTATATCTATCACATGTTCATGGGGATTCCTCACAGACCTACGGTGGAGAAGAAACAGCATCACATATTAAAGCGTTGAATTTACTAACTATGCGCACAAGTTTTAAAAGCTCAAACCTCCATTACTGGAAAAGTGAAGGAAGGACTGGATAAGTGGTCACATTTTTTTCTGACTTGATGTGGCAGATTGGAAACTATAAAAATGATGGTCTCGCCACTGATCCTCTACCCACTAGCATTTCATAAATTCTACAAAGACCTAAACTCAGTCCTTTTAAAATGTGTATGGAAAGGGAACTATTAAAACACTTCAAGCTGGTAAGAACTTAGGTGTGGTAAAATCTCCCAATCCAATTTTAAGGCCTACCATCACGCATTTATTCTGATGCAAATCAACCAGTACACATGTCCCACAATTCAGAATATCGCTGTAATGATGGCAGTGATACAGTCCAAGTAAATAGAACTTTATTAACATGAAAAGATCAGGATCAATGCACAAAACCCTGCATTGAAATGTTGCCGCTTCCTCACCCTGCAACCGCTTCCCTCCACACATTCCAGAACTGTTCTATGTAATTGGAATTCGGCACGTGCTGAGTTCCATATCATAAGACATGCCCATCTGAAAAAATCCTTCAAGCAAGAGGAACGTGTGGGTGAAGGTTGTAATTCACAATATTATATTGTCAAACGACATACAAGCACATTTTTATTTATCTCAACCCACCAAATGAGGAGATGAAATTAATAGAACACACAAAAATATCTAAGGTACAAGATGAATGCAAACAACTGTACAACAAGGGTACAATAAATGTACTTTGCACTACCATTTCCAGTCACTAAGTGGGACCACTCCTAAAACTCAGTATCTGTGGCATTGTTGAAGTGGAACTGGGTATTGTGCAATGAAAACATTGAATAAAAAGATGTTACAAAAAACAAACTCACTATCCACGAAACTCAATCTATGAAATAATTCCTCCACCTATTAGGTGCTGTCCTAGACCTTGTACTTCATCATGTTCCACTCGCACTCTCACCCACACTGCCCTCTCTCATGAAAGTGGGTTCACCTGATCATCCCTGTGACTCCCCTTTTCTCTCTATCCTCCTTTACTTTGTCCCTCTCTCCATTTCTGCTCTCTCTACAATTACAATTTACCACTCTGTACCTATTCCACCTCTGACGATCATCTAGCTTCAATGGTGCGATTCAGCCAGCACCACTCTACAGGGTTAAACATATGCAGACTCCCCTATGCTCACTCTGAATGGATTCCAAATCCTTACCCAATCTCCTGCAGTTGCATGTTCTCCTCCTGCACAACACTTTCGCTCATCATATTTATTCTTGTATGCCATCTGATACCGCTGCACCCTCTCAATTATTTGACCTTCATCTATAACTATTTCCTCTAAATCCATCTAGCCAGGTGGGACATAAATCTGACCTTGCATTTCTTTTCCCCATGATCACAAAAGGTGTGTAACCTTTGGCTTAATTGTATGTATCTCCATCATCTCCTACAGTGCTTGTTCCCATGCCAGCCCACTCACCATTGCCAGTTGCAAATTCTCCTTAATCAATCTATTTATCCTCTACTGATCCATAACCCTGTGGATGGTACAAACATGTCCTCATTTTGACAATAACATCAGTAGCCAGGAAATTACCAATCTCGGTGGATATTAATTGCACACCATTGTCACTTACAATATACTTAGGGAATCCCTCCCATGCGCACACCATCTGCAGGAAATCTATTACTACGTTAGTGGTCAATGTGGGATCCATTTTTTTTTTCTTTTCATTTTTATTAAATTTTAACAAACATTACAAACCAAAACTGCAGTGGATACAACAACTTTTCATATATACATTGATCAAACATGTTCACTGCTTCCCTTTACCCTCCCCCCATTCCGAGCCTAATACTGCTGACGTTCCTTTCCTGCGTTTTATGGTGAGGTTTCGCTATCTGTTATATCCAAAGGGTCCTGGGTTGTCCCAAATAGTTCTGGTATAAGCAGTCTCCAGGCCATCAGGGTCTCAGTTTCTCCTTCTTCCCCACTACTGCTAGCTTCTTGCCATACCATGGTTTCAGCCTCCGTCCACTTTTGCAGGTCCATCCACCATGACTCCAATCGCGGTTTGTGGCATGTCTTCCACCCCTTAGTAATTCTTCGCTTGGCAAGCGCATATGCTAAATCTTTCAATTTACTAATATGCCTAAGTTTTCGTGGCCTAGGGAACCCCCCTCACAAGCAGGCCCACACAGAATCCACCTCAAGCCCAATACATTTTACTTCTAAAGCGTGCGCAACTTCTCCCCAAAAGCTTTCACTGACCGGGCATGACCAGAACATATGTACCATGCCCGCATTCTCTTCATCGCACTTGGGGCATGCCTGCCGTCCCATATTCTTAAACTTGGCCATCTTTTGGGGTGTCAGGTACGCTCTATGCGTAATGTACAATTGCATCTGTTGTAGTCTAGCATTTCTTGACACTTTCTTGTGATACCCCTGAACTCGTTCCCACGTCCCATCCTGCATCGAGATACCCACTTCTTCCTCCCAGTCCAATCTTAGTTGCACTAACTCCTTTCCCACTCTAGACATCACCAACTCGTATATCCTAGATATCTCGTGACCCCCTTCTGCTATATAATAAATTGTATCCATAGTAATATCTGGTTCTTCTCAAGCACCAGTTCAGACCACGTTCCCTTAAACTCCCGCACCAGTCTATGGTACGTGATATACTGGCCGGTGTGCAACCCTGTTTCTACCCCCAACTCCTCAAAATCTGTTATGGTCCCATCCTGCCAGATATCTCCCAATGTCACTATCCCAACCGGCTCCCAATGGTTTCTAATTGTCGCCCTAAATTGTACATCTCCACCCTCCAGTGCAACCAACGGTGTCTGAGGGGAGCATGGGCATGGGTTCCCCACATCTTCCAGCCTAGCACCATCATCTTGGGGCGCCCTTCTAATACAGCCCGGGGCAACCACTTTATCTCTCTCAAGTAGAATGGGGCACAGTCTAGTTTGAACAGCCTGGTTTCGGTGGTCGCCTCTTCCGAGAGCCATTTAGCCACATATTGCAGCTGGCTCGCTACATAATAGGCTTCATAATTAGGCAATTTTATACCCCCTTTTTCGCAGGGGTTCTGCAGCTTCCATAGTGCTACTCGCTTTTGTGTACCCTGCCATATGAAGTCCCGACACATACGGGCCAGTCTGCTGAAAAATGTGGATCAAATTTGGCTTCCAGCTACCTTGATGTGTAATCTACTAACACAATCAAATACCCACACTAGTCGCTGCTCAACATTTCCATAGCATCCGTCACATCATTTCTGAATCCCTCCCATACTTCTATTGGAACCCCCACTGGTTGCAATGGTACTGACTCCACTTTCTTTGTTTTGTCACTTTCTGCACACGCCTGAGAACTCTTGTCTGCTGCTGATGCCACGTTGTGTATCCCCAGCCATCAATACCACTCTCTGAGCCTCTTTTTCAGGAAACTATGGCCTAAATGTCCCTGGTAAGCATTTTTCACAATTCTTTGTCTCATTGCTAGTGGAGCAATAGGCTTCTCTTTCCTTGCTCGCCATCGTCTTTGAGTATATGATAGCATGCAATGGAATTCCTCATCTTCTTCTGCCCCTTTCTTCCACTCCTCTGGCAACACTTCTCCCACCAATTCACACTACCCACATATCCATGTGTTCTTCCGTAGATTCCGTCTAAGACCCACTTGGAGGTAATCTTGACAAACAATCCACCACCAAAATATCTTTACCTTGGACATGCTCTACTGTAAAGTTGAACTCCTGCATATCTGCTAACCACTTGGTTATCTGGGGAGTTGCCATACCGAATACCCGGTTGAAAACAAGTGCTACATCTTTGCAAAAAAGGTATTCCCACAGATATGTTCTGATGTCACTGCCTAGGAACAGGTCCACGTCTCCTTCTCAATTACTGAATATCTCTCCTCACACTCACTTAATGCTCTTGAAGCAAATACAATGGGTACCACTTCACATCCAGAATGTTATTCCCTTCTCACTTCCTGTCTACTGTTGAAAATGTTCTTTCACCCATAACAAACCTACTATAGTTGGAGCCTTTGAGATGGCTACTTTTATTTCCATACATTTGTTCTGACCATTTATAAGACTTGTCTCAATTCAGACATTTTGTCAGAAAAATTAGGAACAACTGTTTCATAAAACTCAGCTCAACTCAATTGATCTTTATACTCTGTTTCTCTTACTTCTTCGATTGTCTTTAGCAATTCTGGCTTTGCTTTCAACCCATCTCCTGTCAAAACATGAACCAAGTACGTGACCTGTGAAACTCAGAATTTACATTTTTCTTCCTTTACTCGCAAGCCTACCTTCTGCAGTGTTTCTAACACATGTTGCAATAGTTGATTGTGCTCACTCTCGTCCCACGCACATACCAGGATGGCATCTTGGAAACAACTTGTGCCTCTTTTTCCCTAGAATAGGTTTTCAATGACCCTCTGGAAAACAGGACTTGCCGTCACCAACCCAAACAGCATGCGTCCATACTGATATGCTTCATGGCTCGTTTGAGGTGTGGAATTATCCATTTACTTCTGAGCTGCTTATTAAGGGGGCATAAAAAAGGAAAGGAGCTAAAGTCTCTCAAAAATGTAAACAATAAGGGCATTACTCTAGCTCCGTTTTTTGACCAGCATGCTGAAACAGAAGCCAAAGGAATTATATTATATAAGTGAAATGCACTACCCATGCTTCTGGGTTAATGAGGTGTGTTGTGGGCACTTATTAGTGTACAGCCCACCATCTCTCAGTGAGTGTGAGATCGAGCGTTCCCATTTGGAATGCAATTGTTTGAATGCTCACGTGTGTTCTACGAAGGTCAGTTGAGCTAAGATACAGGTGAAGGCTGGGTGATGGTGCCGGTCTGCTCCATTTCATACTATTTCACCCGCCTGCTGACTACAATAAAACTTGCTTTCCTTCTCTCCAGTAACTCTGTGTTCCTTCCTCTGAACTTAACAACTGACTCGCCAACAAATTCCCCATCATGCCAGTATTTTAAGGGTTACCTAAAATTCATGAAAACTTGCTAAATCCTCCGCTATGACCCAAAGTAGCAGCAATGGACAGCCTTTTTGACAGATTGGCAAATATGTTGATAAATTACTCCAACCGATGGTCCAAAAAAAGTCAACTTACTTGAGGGGCACAACACATTTCCTAAGCATATTAAAGAATCTGACTGACCTTCCGCATAATCTGATTTTATTCACATTAGATGTACAAAGTTTATATACATCGATTTCACATGGAGAGGGATTGGAAGCTATGGAATGCGCATGACTAAGGGAAGAGTATTTTCAAGCAGACCAACTTTTCACTTTCGAGCTAAGATTATTTTATACAATAACTACTTTAGGTTTGGAAAAGAATATTATTTACACATCTTGGCACCTCAATGGGCTCAGCTACGGCCCCACTGTATGCAAACATACTAATGCACGTATTTGAACAAATATTTGTACTAGAACACAATTTGGTCTACAAAACTACTAACTTGGAGGAGATTTATAGACGACATCTTTGGAATTTGGATTGGGACAATAATAGAACTTTTTTGAATATTTGAACACTTTTCACACAAGAATTACATTGACTTAGGGAATAGGCAACCCAGATATCAATTGCTTAGATGTTGTCATCAAGTTTGAAAATAATGAGCAATAAACAACAGTATATCGTAAGCCCATAGATGTAAACAACACATTGCATTACAAAAGCTTCCATCCTCAACACCTAAAGGATAGCCTTCCTTTGAGCCAATACCTGAGGATTAAGAGAATTATATTTAAGGAGAACAAGATAAAAAAGCAACAGATGAAATATCAGACAGATTTAAAAAGAGAAGATACCCAGATGAGGTATTAACCAAGGCAACCAACAGATGTTTGATTCAAAATAGAGAAAACATACTTGCACTGAGGTAACACACATATGCTCGGGAGTTAATAAATATCATCAAGTAATCAGATACATCGATTGATAAAAAAGAACTGGAAAATAACAAAACTTGATCCTCATCTCAAAACCTCCAATGGTAGCCTATAATAGAGGGAGGAACCTAAAAGAAATCCTTGTGAAGGCAGAAACAACAAAGAAGTTAGACCAACCGTTCCTGTCAAAACCCAAACCAGGGACTTTCCCGTGTCTGCATTGTGGACATTGCAATAATATTCAGAAAGGAGATCACATTAGACACCCGAACACAGGTAAAAAGATAAGGCTAAGAGATTTTGCGACGTGTGACTCCAAAAATGTAATATACGGATTAATTTGCCCATGTAGCAAAATGTACATTGATCAGATATCACACTAAGTAAAATAACAAGCATAAATCTAACATCCGTACAAAGAATGAGAAATCCTCAATGACTAGGCACTTTACAGCATTGAGACATTCAATATCACAACTACGATTTGTAATTTTGGAAACAATCAAAGCACTGCCACAGGGGAGGCAATCTCACAAATTTGATGTTAAAAAAAGAGATGTTTTGGATACATAAACTGGACACACTAGACCCTAATGGTATGAACAAAGAGTTTTCACTAACACCATTTATATAATATTGCACCTATACTATAATGAAGTGAGGAAGAAATTAATGTTAGAAATATATTCTACCAAGCTGTAATATCACAAATGATGAATTACGAAAATATAAATCTGTTTGGCTCCTGTATAGGCGAATGCCATGCTGCCAGATGTAGATATTGGGCATAGGAACCGGCCATAGAGTTAAGACATTCATAAAGCACTAGTTAAAGCAACAACTTCGAGACACTTTTTAACAGTTATGAAAAATGTTCCACCTTTATTGTTTCCGAGTGTTTGACACACACTTTAATCAATATTAACTTGTGTTCATAGAGGTGAGATATTCATAAAGCACTCGTTATGGCAGTGGTATTCAAACTTTTTTGGCCTAAGCACCCACTCAGCAAAATTTGGTTTGGGCAGGCCAGGCCCCCCAAAAATGCCAAATTGAGAATATGTACAAATTGCTATGAACTGTTGCGCGCCATCACCAGACCCTACTCACAGTATAGTCCCTGGGCTCCCCCGCCTGCTCCCATCACGGTAGCTGGGCTCCCTCATCCCACTCCTACCCAGCTCCTAGACTCTCCCCACCCTGCTACCACCACTATCCCAGTGCTCATCCTGCTCCCACCACAGTCCTTGGCCCCCCCACCCCGTTCCCAATACAGTCCGAGGGCCAGTGGGAGTTCGTGAATTAAGTGGAGGGGCATAAATATTTCCCATAAAAATGCCATAGCGACTGAGCAGAGCGAGGGAGCCGAACCAATCAAAGGGGGTTCATGGGGGTTTGGGGGATTTCCACCCGTTCATTTTTTTTAAATAATGAGTTAAAATGTTGCATTCTAGAGCATACTTTAAAAAATAAGTGGGTAAAAACCCACACAGTTTGCAATTGCCGCTGGGTGGCCAAGGGGGAAAGCATGGTATTTTTGACTGGGAATCTATGATAGTTATCCAGTAAAAAAAATACCATCCCTGTCCCCTGGGCTCCACAGTGCCTCAGAAGGAGAGCTGATTTTGGCAGGTGGGTAGGGGGATTGTGCAACAACGGCATGTTTAAAATGCCTTTGTTGTACAACCCTCCTTCCCCCTTCTATCCCCCTCTCGCTAAAAATATCTCAACTGACCAAAACAAAAACACGCACATTCACACAGCAATCACTCTATCATTCATATGAGCGCCCATCACCATACACTCACTCATAACACAAGCATACACGCATCCATATACATATTTAAATAAAAAATAAATGAAGTACCTTCTGCAGGCACCTGCGTGTGGATGCTGAAATGACCCGCTCCAGGTTGGTTGCTCTGTCTGTATGCGCGAGGAGACGGAGGAGCTCCCCCTCGCGCATGCAGTGCCCCAGTCAGCATTTCCAATGAGCTATGCAAGGCTGGCGAAGCAAAATGCCCCCAGCTTTGCATGGCACAGTGAATGTGCAGCTGGGGAACTGAACTGTCAATGGGAAATTGTGAACTGGAGGCTTCCAGCCCTTTAAGATGAGTAGCGGTATCCTTGAGATAGATGGGGATGCAGATTTTAATCAAACATCAATAATCAAGACGACACAAATAGTTTGGCAAACGTTCGTCTGTTTTAATGCAAGCATTTAAAACAGGGAGTACAACGAACCTCAGCAATTGCTCGATACTCTTGACTCTCACTACTTCATAAAAAAGATGGGCTCTTATACCCATAATTGGTCATAGCTGACGTGTTGACCTGCATCATTACCAACTTCATCCTACTTGGCAAACTATAGAAACTTATCGGGAAGCGGGATTGGTTCTAAGTGAATAACTAAGCATAGCTTCTATATCTGTATGGGGTAACGGAGAGAGGTAATAGGATAGTTAACATCAGGTGGGGCAACTAAGCCCTCCCTTCAAAATGGCCAATATGAACGTCACTAAATGTACGATGTCCCATTGGCTGCACAAACTATATGACCCCAAACTACGTGATCCCATTGGTTGGCTACTAACCACCGTCACTAATTTTCCACCTACGTGAGCAGCACGCAGACCGAACAACCAGGTGCAGGTGAAGTCTTGATACCAGCTTCCCACTAATTAAAAATGTGATCCATCATCACCTCGATGGTCATGTGTCAATTAGTACTTTCAATTTGGCCTTGAGTCTGTAATGTTCTCTGAGAATTTTTAAGGAGTATGGGTACTATCCGGCTTCCGTGCGTAGGTGTGATCTTCTTATCCGTCCAACTTTCTTCCATCACGTGACTGGACACCATGAAATTAAGCCTGTCTGTGTATTTGGTTCTATTTTCGAGAGTCTTCTGACGTCTTTTGTTTTTTCTTGACCATTTGAATAGGAGCTTCTGTTCTTTCACGTTAATTGTGTTACACATTATCAACGTTGGTCATGGTGGCAGAGCAGGAGACTAGGAAGAACGGCTCATAACGGAACCATGCAGGCTCCCAAAGCGACGGTTCTTCATGTGGAAGACAACGCTCTAGTTGTTTCACGTACATCTGACGTACCCGTACCTGTTCATGTGACTCCTGATAAGGAAGGAAGTGTTACTAGCATACGCGTCCCTACTGCCTTTACCGACGCTCCGTAAGTTCGCCTCTAGGATTTCTACCTTCTGTAACTCCAGACTCTCATTAACTTCTTATATCTAACTTCTGCCCTTTCTCTGCATCTCACACCCACAGGCATATTCTCTGGCCGTATTCCGCATTCACCATTAGTTTCGTGGCGGGAGTTCACCCTTGTCAGTGAGTGCAACTAAACTCTACTTCCGCTCCAGTCCTCTCTCTCCCGCCGTACCTCTCATTTTTTCCTTTTCGTTTCTGTTCGCTTTAGCACTTCAGCTCTAACAAAACTGAACAGAATCCTTGGACATCCGGACATCTCCGAGAGTATCCGCACCCCGTTAAAGACCCCATTCTGAATTCCTTGTACGTCACATCTCCAATACTCAGTGCTCTTCTTCCTCACAGTCTTTCTTGCTGGCACTTACCTGTTCTGTCTTGTTTCCTTGGAAAGGTCTCCGATCCTCTTCGCGTTCCAGTTCGCCTAGAGGGACCCGTCCAGGCTTCTGCAGTCCTGTCCGAAGAGTAGCAGCCACTCAGGGTTTTGTTTCCCAAGGAGGGTTTCCCTGGGGATCTTGCCTTCCTACTCACAGGTATTTTTTATAGGTAGAGAGGGAGCAAGACTCCCACGGGGGATTCTCTGATTTCTGCCAGTTGTCTCCGTTGCGGATCGCGGTCTGCCCAGGTTAGTGATATTTAAATCTATAATTCAATACCAGTTGACAGATAGCAATGCCATAAGGTATCGGCTTGCCAGGGCGGACGGCGATCAGCTATGGAACAACAGATGCAACAACTCATGGCTGCAATGCAGTCCATGTCGTTAGAAATGCAGACCCTAAAACAAGATAACTCACAATTAAAACAGCAGATAGGCCGTGCTTTTTCTGAAACTCCACCGTCAACATTTCACACTGAAAAGTTTGACGGAAACCCGCTCAAGTTGAAAGAGTTTCTTGACAGATGTACTATTCAGTTCACATTTAAACCCAGATTCTTCCCCACAGAGAAAGATAAGGTGGGATTTGTGATTTCCCATTTATCAGGTTCTATTACCATGCAGATAGACTACCGGTTACAAGAACGCCATTATGAGAGGAGGAAGGGTAAGAGCCCTCGAGCCCATTCTGAATTTCTTCCCGGAAACACAAAGCCTGTCTCTACTGAAGAGCTCATGCAAATTGGGACTATGAAGGGTCCTTTATCCAACACAGAAAGGGAGAGGAGAAAGACCTTGGGACTCTGTATGTATTGTGATTCCTCAGTACACATTCTAATAGACTGCCCACTAGTGCCACCTCGTAGAAACCAATCCCAGGTTTCGGGAAACGCCAAACCCCTACCGTAGGGGGAACCACGGTAGGAGTCTTTAGACAGGGTTCCCCTACTAGAAATTAATCTTTCACAGACATTGGGTTTGTTGATCAACCCATGGTAGTGATTTCTTTGACAATAACCCTCCCGAATACTATCCTAAAGAATGTCCCTGCACTTATTGATTGCGGGCGGCTGGGACCTTTTTGGACGATGAATGGGCAACCAAGAAAGGGGTTCCTAGAGTAACCAAACCACTAGCCACTCCGGGTCAAGGGGTTGATGGGACTCCTTTGAGTTCCGGTCCCATCCGGGAACAAACCATACCTTTAAACTGTTCGGTGAGTACTCACCAAGAAACCATGCAATTTGATCTCATCAGAACGGCCCATTTTCTGGTTATCTTGGGTCTACCGTGGTTAAGAGTACATAATCCCTTCATCAACTGGTCAGCCGGTACTCTCTTTTTAGGTTCCGAGTACTGTGTCTCTCATTGTTTGTCCCACACTTCGGTAGGAGTACATATCCCTTCGGAGATAGAAAGATGCCAGAAAATTCTGTCTATTAGTCACATCACTAGGATTCCTGATTGCCATCAACAATACCTATCAGTTTTCTCTACTCCCAGATTTCCGACTCTTCCACCACATCGCAGAGATGACTGCCATATTGATCTACTGCCCGATCAACCAATTCCATTTGGTCGCATGTATGTGCTATCCCACAAAGAAAAGGCCGCTTTGAAGGAGTACCTTCAACAAAACATCCAAAACGGGCTGATTTCCGAATCCAATTCTCCTGCCGGAGCTTCATTATTCTTCAGTCCAAAAAAAAAGATTCAGAAGAATTACAACCGTGTATAGATTACTGCTGTCTGAACAGGATCACTATTCCAGACAAGTACCCCATGCCGCTGATTCCCGACATCTTGGAGGCAGTTCAAGGGGCCTCATTCTATACTAAGCTGGACCTTAGACGAGCCTATCATCAGCCTATCATCTCATCAAAATTACTCCCGGACTCCTTTTGGACACTACCAATATCATGTTATGCCCTTCGGCCAGGTCAACGCACCGGCAATCTTTCAAAGATTCATGGACCATCTATTTTCGGATATCCTTCTTCACTTTGTCATAATATATCTCGATGATATTTTGATTTTCTCCAAGGACAAAGAAGAACATATCCGTCATGTTAATTTGGTGTTGGCCCGCCTTCAAGAGAATCAACTATATTGCAAGGTGGAAAAATGTGAATTTCATCAAAGACAAGTAACATATTTAGGATTTGTCCTGTCTCCTCAAGGGATTTCTATGGATCCTAGAAAGGTATCATCAGTGTTGGATTGGCCTCCACCAACGTCCATAAAAGAAATCCAGAGATTTCTGGGTTTCACAAATTTCTATCGCAAATTCATCCCCAGTTTCTCTGAAACAGTTCAACCTATCACTAGGCTGCTAAAAAAGGGGGTCTCCTTCGATTGGCATGAAGAGGTGCAGAAAGCCTTTGAAAGGCTAAAACGCCTTTTTACTTCAGCAGAGATATTGGCAACCCCAGATCAAAATCAACCATTTGTGGTGGAGACGGATGCTTCCCACCAATCGCTGGGGGCGGTTTTACTCCAAAAGAATGATCAAGGAGACGAGAAACCAGTAGCATACCTATCCAAGACATTTAGCGATTCGGAAAATAATTATTCTGTCCTTGAAAAGGAGTTCTTGGCTATTAAAAGAGCATTTGAAGAGTGGAGACATTTGTTATTGGGAACAAGATACCCGGTCGAGGTGCGCACGGATCACCAGAATCTCAAGGCTCTGCAGCAAGCCTATACGACTAACAGCAGACAAGCGAGATGGGCCCATTTTTTTTTGCCATTTAGGATAGAGTTTACCTACCTCCCGGGAAATCGAAACCTCCGTGCAGATGCTCTTTCACGCAAAGATTTCTCCCTGTAAAAATTCACCCCAGAACCCCCATTGCTAAAGCCAAATTTGTAGCTATGATAACTGACTTTCTTCAAGATCTGAAACATGCAACGTCACAGAATAGACAGACTTGTGAAGAACTACCTGGCCATCACCCGCTTAAGTTGACTCAAGGCTATTACTTTCACAAGGATCAAGTCCTTGTTCCCTCTGCCTCTTTACAAAAAGAGGTGCTCCAAATGTGCCACGATCCCAGAGCTGCCGGACATCGAGGGTTTCGAAATACCTTGGAACTGATCTCTCGACATTTCTGGTGGCCTACAGTAAGAACTGATGTCCGCGATTATGTTTCCGCCTGTGTAGTGTGTCAACAGTCCAAGATTCCTCGAGTTCCACCATACAACTTATTATCCCGTATGTCTATCCCAGATCAACCATGGAAGTATATTTCTACTGATTTTATTGTTGATCTACCAATCTCGTCTCAACATACCACTATTATGGTAACTATTGACTATCTTACTAAATTGGCTCACTTTACTCCTCTTACCAAGATTCCCGGTGCAGAACAGATGGCAAAGGTGTTTTTAGCAGAAATCTTCTCCCGACATGGTCTACCGGACACAATTGTTTCTGATCGAGGTCCCCAATATACCTCTAAATTCTGGAGATATTTGTGTCATGAATTGGGAATAAAGAGATCCCTCAGTTCCGGATATCACCCACAGACCAATGGTCAGACAGAACGTTTAAATCAAACGCTGGAAGGGTATCTTCGCTGCTTTGTATCCGCAGCCCAAGATGACTGGTTGGGAATTCTTCCACTGGTGGAATTTGAATACAACAATGCGTATCATTCTGTATTGAACTCTACCCCTTTCTGCTGCTCCTCTGGGTATCACCCATCCTTTTTACCCTCCATCTCTCCTCCTTCATCGCATTGCCCGGGAGTTGACCGCATTGTTTTTGACATCCAGGAAGGTCATCGACTGGCCCGCCAATCTTTAAAAGCAGCCCAGGATCGAGTCAAACGATATGCGGATCGTCATCGCAGAAAGATACCTTCACTTCAGAAGGGAGAAATGGTTTGACTAGCTTCCCGTTTTCTCCCCAAACATTTGGTTCCTTCTAAACTGTCTCCTCGGTTTTTCGGTCGCTTCAAGATCCTCTCCCTAGTAGGATCATCAGCGGTTCGGTTAGAGCTGCCTCGTTCCTGTTCTCGAATTCACCCAGTCTTTCATGTCTCCCAGATCAAGTTATCTATTCCGAACAGCTTTGCTTGGACAACTAAGACTCACCCTCCATCAGTGAACACTGAGACAGGTCCAGAATATGAGGTGGCCAACATCTGTGACTCAAGATACAGACGAGGTCGCCATTAGTTCCTAATTGACTGGAAAGGATACTCACCTTCAGAAAGGACGTGGGAAGCTGCTTCGGGGGTTCATGCCCCCAAATTGGTGAGAAAGTTCTATCACTTTCATCCTGGAAAGCCGGGTTCACCTCCCCTGAGGAAGGGTCATACTGTTACACATTATCAACGTTGGTTATGGTGGCAGAGCAGGAGACTAGGAACAACGGCTCATAAAGTAATCATGCAGGCTCCCAAAGGGACGGTTCTTCATGTGGAAGACAACGGTCTAGTTGTTTCACGTACATCTGACGTACCCGTACCTGTTCAGGTGTCTCCTGATAAGGAAGGAAGTGTTACTAGCATACGTGTCGCTACTGCCTTTACCGACGCTCCGTTAGTTCGCCTCTAGGATTTCCACCTTCTGTAATGCCAGACTCTTATTACCTTCTTATATCTAACTTCTGCCCTTTCTCTGCATCTCACACCCACAGGCAAATTCTCTGGTCGTATTCCACATTCACCATTAGTTTCGTGTCAGGAGTTCCACCCTTGTCAGTGAGTGCAACTAAACTCTACTTCCCCTCCAGTCCTCTCTCTCCCGCCCGACCTCTCATTTTTTCCTTTTCGTTTCTGTTCGCTCTAGCACTTCAGCTCTAACAAAACTGAACAGAATCCTTCGACATCCGGACATCTCCGAGAGTATCCGCACCCCGTTAAGGACCCCATTCTGAATTCCTTGTACGTCACATCTCCAATACTCAGTGCTCTTCTTCCTCACAGTCTTTCTTGCTGGCACTTACCTGTTCTGTCTTGTTTCCTTGGAAAGGTCTCCGATCCTCTTCTCGTTCCAGCTCACCTAGAGGGACCAGTCCAGGCTTCTACAGTCCTGTCCGAAGAGTAGCAGCCCCTCAGTGTTTTTTTCCCCAGGAGGGTTTCCCTGGGGGTCTTGCCTTCCTCCTCACTGGTATTCTTTACAGGGAGAGAGGGAGCAAGACTCCCACGGGGGATTCTCCAATTTCTGCCAGTTGTCTCTGTTGCGGATCGCGGTCTGCCCAGGTTAGTGATATTTAAATCTATAATTCAATACCAGTTGACAGATTGTATCTAATGTCAGCCAACTCCTAGTTTGATAAGACCTTGGCTTTCTTGGCACAGTGAACTCCTTATCTGAAATGTATTCTGTTTAATTCAATTTCTTTTTGTAACTGCAACACTAAAATTAGGCCTTCTTGCATTGTTCAGTACTGCTTTATACGTAGTGGAAACATTAACTCTTTACTTAATCCATATGTATCAATGAGGCATATGGGTATATGTTGGCACTTTCCTGCAGTCTAATCTATTTTCATGATTGTTTTGCTGATTGCATTTCATTGCATCTGTACACGTTTAAACTAACTTTCTAAGTTTCTTCATCAGGTTTGTGGCATAAGTCTCTTCATCTTGATCCCAAGATGTCACTTATCCTTGGTATTTCTTTGTTCTTTATAAATCGTCTGCCTCTCTGCTCTGGTTATCTTTCTATATGGGTGTCGATTCAGTTTTGTATGACGTCACCATTCATCCTGGTCATTCAGTTTCTTTGTTTCATCAGGAATCTCGTTCAAATGGCAATCATATTGTCTTGGATGCAAGTATGCTTTCCTCAATGGGTACTTTACCTACCATATTCTCTTAGGTATAGGTATTCTTATGGGTACTGCACATAGTCTGCTCTCTTCTCTTTGCTGGCTCACCTGTTCAGGATACGTCACATATTTTGGTTCATACGTCTCAAGTAATGTAGGTGGGTCAGGTGGAGTGGGGGCACTTGGCTCCTCCTCTACAACAGTGCTTCCCTTTGCCAGTTCAGCCAGCCCAGGAGCACTCCCTCAGCTGGAAAAAGCAGCTGAGGGAGTGCTCAGTGTTTCACTGGGCTGGCTCTTTGGCTCCTCCATAATGGGTGAGAGGGCCACTGGGTGGATGCCCCCTCGCGCATTATGGATGAGCCGCCAGGCTTGGACTGGCCTATAGGGCAATAGGGCAATGTCCATACCAACAATGCAAAATGCTAGTGTAGGCCAGTCAAAATGGGCCAATTTTCTGGCCAGTGTGGGCCAGTTTGATGAGTTACTTAACTATGCAGCTAATAGTTTTGACCATTGTTGGTGAATAAATATTCCTTAAATATCTGAATTTGCTTATATTTTAGCAAAACACACCACCTTGGGTACTATTCAAACAGTCTGTGACTAAAGGAATCAATATCCATTTGCAACTGCGGGCCACTTTTTCAATGGTGCCTGAGACATGTGCTGGCTCAGGCAGCTTTTTTCTTGTATTTTTTTTAACATTTCATGCTCGGCTCTCGCCCCCCACTCCCACTGGGATACGGCTGTACACCCGGGGAGCGCGCCCCACAGTTTGAAGACCTCTGAGTTAAGGCAACACCTTTGAGATACTGTTAAATATTTTTTAACTGGGGGTGCTGTTGAGCAGCGTGAAGGAATGGCAGACTAAGCGTTGCTACAGCCCCAACACTGCATAATCCGTGAAATGTATCCTGTTGTGTGCCAATACATTTGGAGTGGAACGGCAGAAAACTTGCAGGCTGATTTCAAGACACTGCAGACAATAAATTGCGTAAGACTGAGCAGTATTGAACGTATTAAGCACAGTTGAAAAGCCCGGGGATCTGTGTGAAAGAAAGATCCTTCTCCTGGCTCCACAGCCTGCTCTGTCATTTGCAACCCCAGTCCCTGGCA
Source organism: Ambystoma mexicanum (assembly GCF_040938575.1). Taxonomy (NCBI): domain Eukaryota; kingdom Metazoa; phylum Chordata; class Amphibia; order Caudata; family Ambystomatidae; genus Ambystoma; species Ambystoma mexicanum. The sequence goes on from NC_090927.1 coordinate 1,006,644,409, forward strand.
TGCCGCAGCCTAAAGGGCCTGCCAGGCTGTGTTCCTGAAGTCGGAAAATTCACCCCGAAATTGTGACCGAAGCGGGGGATAGAAAATACCCATTGCGCTTGATGGAGGTGTTCATAATGCAATAAGGACACCTCGGGTATAATCGCAGACAAGGAGGGACAGCCGTGAAGCATTACGGCGGTGCTTGCCGGAACACGGAAACAAGCTCCAAAACAGCACAGGCTCCACAGAAAGCAGAGTAACTCTTCAGGGACATAGGACCCCGACTCAAACCATACTGCCATGCCAGGTGAGAGCGGCTATGCCGGAGGAGGTCGGGCGACGTTGGTGTTCCTGCATTAGGACCCCAGGGAAGACCAGTGCGAATGACAGATCAACCCGCTATCTGGCACTGCTGAAAATCTGCCTGGCCTTCTACACGCTGGTAGGACTACGCAAGGAGTGAGGGGAGCCGATGCAACACTACGGGGGAGTAAAACCCCCAGAAGACGGAGCGATGCTGGGACAGTACATACGAGGCAGCGAACAGCTGCGTCAGAGGAAGACTCTCTATAGCCCGAGCCAGACAAAATTAACCGGAATCCGTTGATAGGCTGTGTGGAACATAATAAGCAGCCCCATTGTACTGGGCAAGCACAACTCCTCTCAGAGAAGCTGGAAATATCCAAGATGCAGGCAGCACAAACACCAAGACTTACTGAAGTCGGTACACCTTGAGGATGCAAGGTCATCAGCATAATATGATCACAGTTGCTATATCTAGGAGCAGGGCATAGACTGGAGACCTCTACATCATGACCTCTGAAGGGAAGTGCCACAATTTGAGGCAACCTCAGGGAACTGAACTCGTGTATTCCAGGCTATACGTGGGAGGCCACAATGCCAATCCCTTGGGTGGACAGAGCAGCAACAGAAGGTAACTTCACAGAGCATTTATATTGACATAACAGCCTGGGATAGACTATATATCCACCCATGGTAGGGGGATGCTGATAAATGGTATGCAGGGAGTTATATAGACATTTTCCCATAACGGGGACAACAGTGTGCTGTGCCCAGTCCAGTACATAAATCAGACTATTATACCACCGATACCCCATGCCAAAAGAAACTCCTTTAGTCAAACATAAGCGCCGGCGGCAGAGGACACAAAGAGGGGCTAGAACAGAGTGCTTGCCGGGAAGAAAACACACTAGATGCAGCCTGGTAAACCTAAGCAGAGACCAAAATTCGCAGACATGCGCTTTAAATAGTATCGACACTCGCACAATTAACAGGAACCCGGACCAGTGCAATGCTCCCGCAAAAACTGATAAGGGACAGCTGCCAGAAGAACAGCAGGTAATCAAAGTGCATGACCCCATTGAGCAGTAAGAGAGCAGTGTCACGAAATGATGAAGGGCGCCAACAGAAAGAAAGGTCCGATGGACTCATACACTAACACCATGGCTCAAAATACAACACAGTTGTACCAGGCAGCGGGTGGAAACACTGCCACTACACAAGGAGACTCCCGGTACGACCACCTATTGCAAGCAATGCAAGCTGGATTTATGTCAGTGAATGTCAAACTTGATGACATTGTCTCCACAATCGGCTCCCTGAAAGCCAAGATAGAGAAAGAGAGTGGTCGAATAACCGAAGCCAAAGCTAGAATCGGAACTGCAGAAGATAAACTGAATCAGCATGACCGTCACATTGCAGAACTGAAAACCGAACTAGTTAAAACCAAGGGTAAATGTGAAGACCTTGAATCACGGCGCAATAACGTCTGCATAGTAGGGGTAACGGAAGCAGCATTTAAAGGCCCGATGGAACCATTTATAGAGAACCTACTCCAAACCCTATTTGATTCAGCACTCTTCTCATCACATTTCTTGGTGGAAAGGGCACATTGTACCCTCGTGCCGATGCCCACACCCGGTGCCCCACCGCACAACATCATCCCAAGACAGCTCAATTATGGAGAGAGGGACTTCATCCTAAGATTACCTTCTGGGGCTTGGGACCTCAATAGCTTCAACTCTCTCTTCCTAAATATCTTCCCTCTCGAGCTCTTCGCTCATCCACCTCCAACTCCCTCAGGGTCTGTCGCTTCTCCAAACAGCAAGTTCGTGGTAGATCTCTTTCTTCTGCTTGGGCCTACCTCTGGAACAGCCTCTCTGAAACTTGAGAACCATCTCTGGTTCCAGAAGCACCTCAAGACCTTCCACTTTGCTTCTGTTTTATTTTATTTTAGCATTTATATACCGCTATGAACCATCAGGCATCTGAGCGCTGCTTATTACCCACAGTGTGTGGTGCTCATTTATCAACCTCAGAAGGATGAAAGGCTGAGTTTGGCCCTGCCGGGATTCAAACCTGCGTCGGCAGACTCTGCACTGATGTCAAAGCGAGCACTCTACTTGCTTTGCTATCTGACCGGCCAGCTTCTGCTTTCTCTCCCCCTCTGCCCTGCTGATCCCCTGACTGAATCTGACACTGCACTGGTTACCTGGCTGCCTTCTGATCTCAGGCCCAGGTCCCCCCTGCCCCACCAGTTGCACACCTGCACCTCTCCCCCTGGCTACCCTTGCACTCAGGGACTCTTTCTATATCCCTACAGCCCCTACCCTCACTTGACACCTGATGTCTGCACTTACCCTTGCACCTGCCACCAGTTGGCTGCCCTCTTATTTATTGCCTTTATTTATTCTTTTTACCGTTATCCTATGTACAGCACTGTCCCCTCCCCTTTCCCCCTGCACTTTTCCCCTTCCCCGTTCCCCTGCACTTGCGCGATCTCAATGTCACCTGGCCTAGTAGGATCGTCGTCTCTGTCTTCCCTCTGTTTCCCCTCCCTTTGCCTCGTCGCACCTTGAAACACTTCTGTATAGGCGTGTTATAAATGCCATATCATATTATATATCCAGGGAGAAAGGAACACTAGACTAAGGTTAAAAATGTTTTAAGGTTAAAAATGCAGGTTGGCGGGTTGCGGGAGTGGCATGAGAACACAGTCAGAAAGTTGGTTTTGTATCAACGAAAAACATACTGAGCCCAGTGGCAATACATGAGCCAACAAATGGATGAATCAATAGGCCTGGTATCATGGAACGTCAGAGTCATCAATAATCCCATTAAAGCCAGGAAGATAATAACATACATTGACCGGCACGACAACCCTAAGATATTGATGCTGCAGGAGACACGCTATGTTAGCACTAAATAATACCTTTGCGCCCAAGTGGGGAAGACAAAGATTTTACACCTCCTACTCGTCACTGGCCCGAGGGGTGATGATATTAGTTCATCGAACACTTCCCTTCAAATAGCAAATGGTACAAATAGACCCTAAGGACGATATATAATAATTACAGGACAGTTGGTCGGGAAAAGATCATACTGGTGAACTCATATGGCCCCAATGTGGACGAGACTGGCTTTTACGAAGGCATGGTAGAGAAGGTGGCAAGGGATGGCGAGATCCCGATCATATGGGGGGGGAGATTGTAACACTGTACTAGATGTGTTGAGAGACAGGACTAGGACGAAAACTTTCTAGTGCAGCGCAAATGGTAAAACAAATAATGGGTCAGCTACGGATTATTGATGTATGGAGAAATGAACACATGAATACCACTGAATGTACATATTACTCCACAGTACACAATGCCATGTCACAAATTGATTTAATACTAATATCTGCGGAATGGGCGTCTAGGATACAATACAGCAAGATCCGCCCACACATGCTGTCAGATAATTCTCCAGTAGAGATTAAATTTGTAATGAGGGAAATACCCAGATCTTGCTTTATGTGAAGAATGCCATTGGCTATGCTAAAGGACACCATACAGGTCACAACAATGCGAGAAAAGATTGAGGAGTTCTTTGAACAGAATGAGGGTTTAGTGTCTCAATATGCCACAGTGTGGGAAACATTCAAAGTGTGGATTAGGGGGGAGCTGATCTGTACAACTACCGGTATTCTTAATAAAACGTGACAGGAACTGGGTGATACAGAAAGGAAATACGAAACCTAGAAAACCAGTATGGCAACACCAAAGATAGTAAACTCCTGGGCGCAATTAAGGGGAACCTGACAAAATTCTGTCATCTGGCAGAGTTAGAAGTAAGATATATGGCTAAACCTTCTCAAGCCCGTAGGTACGGGGAGAGAGAACGACCCAAAAAATGGTTAGCGTGACTGATCAGGGACGAACGTGGAATACAGACCATCACTGGCATTATGGGGAAGGCGGGCCAGATCGTAACGTCTGCAAAGGAAATTAATGAGGAAATTAGGGATTACTATAAGGCACTATACGCCAACGTAGACACCAACATACAGGAAGAAACAGAACAGTTTTCTCAGCAGAAATGAGGGAAGAAATTGGGAGGCCGATTGATCTATAGACTCATTGGCTTCTGGTAAGTCTCCAGGCCCAGACGGTCTGGGCATTGAAATATATAAAGAATACAAAAGCACCCTAAGCCCAAAGCTCCTAAGAGTGTGGGAAGAGTCATTTGTTAATGGGAGTCTTCCACCTTCAATGTTGGAGGCGGTCATCACAGTGCTACCAAGCCGTTGTCGCTGATTAACACGGATGCAAACATTTTTGCAAAAATACTTGCAAACAGACTCCTGCCGTATATGCAACAATTGATACATCCAGGCCAATCGGGATTCATCCCCACACGATCAACGGCATTGAATATTAGATGACTATTCAGAATCATATCACAGATGAACCCATAGGCCAAGGCGGTAGCGGCGTCATTGGACGCTGAAAAGGCCTTTGACTCTGTGTCATGGACGTTCCTATTTGAGGTACTCAGACGGTGTAAAATGGGCAACAACTTCATCAGATATACTTGATTGTTATACACAAATCCAACAGCTAGCGTTTGTACGAACAGGACATTATCACAACCGTTTGGGCTGTCCCAGGGTACTAGACAGGGCTGCCCTGTTTTACCCGTACTATTCGCACTCACAATAGAACCACTTGCCAGGAAAATGCACGAACGGCATTCACATAGAGGTATTCATATACATGGCACCCCTCAGATAATATTGTTAAATGCAGGCAATACATTGCTATACCTACGTAACCCGGAGGAGAACCGCAAACCAGTAATGGAAGAGGTGGCCAAATTCACAAGGCACTCAGGATATAAGATAAATAATACAAAATCTGAAATATTTCTGCTTACCAATAACACAACCGCAACCACGTATTTGTTAGGATTTAGATGGTCCCTGATTAGAATTAAATATCTCGGAGTGATGGTCTCTGGCAATCAACAAATGCTATATGAAGATAATCACGAAGCCTATCTTAACGTATTAACAACCAAATTGGCGGTGTGGTCTAAATTCCTGATATCCCTACGTGGTAAACTTTCTTTATTAAAAATGATAGTGGTATCCAAATTACTGTATTACTTCAGCTCGATCCCGATATGGCCAGGCCGTAGATTTTTTACTAGACTTAGATTCATGGCGATACAATTTGTCTGGGGAAATGGGGTGCCTAGACTCAGCTGGGAAGGAATGTCAGAAAATTACGAAAGGGAGGGACTGGCCGCGCCAGATTTTGAGATGTATTTTTTGGTAGCACACGCACAGTATGCAAGTTACTGGTATCTACAAACTGCCACCGCAGCACATATAGCATTGGAATGATATGGGGCAGTTCCTACAGATTTGAAAGACGTAATTCTTGAGGGGAATGACTTAGACATACAGAAAGCCTGGGATCCAGAGGGAATGTTATGTTATGTTATGTTATCTGGCATTTATATAGCGCTCTATATATCATTGGTATGACCTCAACGCGCTGGTAGTTTGAACGCCCTCGGGGACCGTAGTCTGGGTCAGTTGAAGGAGTAGGGTGTCGAAAGGTGCTTGGGTGCACCAGTTAAGTGTGCAGCTGATGTAGTTGCTTGATGGTAGCTGCATTCTAGCATTAGGTGTGGTGGTAGTGGTATCGGTTCAATGTGTGCAGTCTGGCGGGTGGACACCAAGACTGGGTTCTGGCTGCGTTAGGCTTGTGGGACGCTTATGTGTGCAGCTAGGCCGGTTTTTTCCTGGGATATAGCTGCATTTTATTAGAATGATGAGGTGTTTATGGGGTGGTATTCGTATGTGAGCAGCTAGGCCGAATTGATCGAAGGGTGTAGCTGCACTCTAATTATGTGATGGTGTAGAGTAGAGAGTAAGCATAGTGATATGATATATGATGGTTCATCCACACATGGATATATGATATATGATGGTTCATCCACACATCGCTTCAAAGTGCTCAACGACAAGGGAGGGAACAAGGGAGTAGGCAAAGGCACTCTCACAGGCCATGGACAGCAAGAATGTGAAGGCTAGCCACTGCACTCAGCCTAGCGACACACAGACAGTGCAAGTGTCAAGACACAGACAGTAGGGAACGGTACATGAGGACCGGAGGGGCAGGGCGCACAGCGACATCATGGGGAACCAAGAGGTTTGGGGGCATACAGCAACAGCAACAGCATCGGGGGCTAGACGGTGCTGGTGGCACAGAGGGACATCACAGGGGAAGGGGGTACACAGCGACATCAAGCGGGACCAGAGGAAGCTGGGGGCACACAGCAACAGCATGGGACATGAGAGGGGGATGGGGGCGCAGTGACGAGACGGGAGAATTAGAGGGTCTGGGCACAGAGTGAAACATGGGGACCAGAAGGGTTGTGGGTACACAGCGACATGAAGGGAAAACAAGATGCTGGGGGCAAACAGCGACATTACAAGGGACTAGAGGGGCCGGGGGTATGCAGCGACAACACGGGAAACAGAAGGGGTAGGGGCACACAGGGACATCACAGGGGTTGGGCATACAGCGACAGCACAGGTGACCAGAGGGTAGGGGGTACACAGCGACAACACGGGGGGTAGAGGAGGCTGGGCCTACAGTGTCAGCACGGGAACCAGAGGGGTACACAACGAAAACACGGGGAGCCAGAGGGCAGGTGGGTACACAGCGACAACATGGGGGACCAAAAGAGGGTACGAGGCATGCAGGGCATACAGCGACAGCACAGGGTACTAAAGGCGTACACAGGGATATCACGGGGTGTCAAGAGGGCAGGGGGTACACACTGACAACACAGGGGACCAAAGGGGGCTGAGGAGACAAAGCAGCCTCATGGGAACCAGTGAGGGCTTGGGTGCACACAGTTATAACACAGGGGCACACAGGGACATCACAGGGACTAGAGGGGGCTGGGCATATAGCGACAGCATGGGACCAGAGGGCAGGGGGTACACAGCGAGAACACGGGGGACCAAAGGGGGACTTAGTGACATCACAGGGTCTAGAGGGGGCTGGGCCTACAGCGACAAAAAGGGTGACCAGAGGGGTACACAGCGACAGCATAAGGGACTAAAAGAGGCTGGGGGCACACAGGGCTCACAGTGACATCACAGGGACTAGAGGGGCTGGCCATACAGCGACAGCAAGGGGGACCAGAAGGGTACACAGCAACATCACACGGGGTAGAGGGGGCTGGGCCTACAGTGACAGTACGGGAAACAGAGGGGTACTCAGCGAAAACACTGGGAGCCAGAGGGCAGGTGGGTACACAGCGACAACATGGGGACCAAAAGAGGCTTTGGGGCATGCATGGCACACAGTGACATCATGGGTATTAGAGGGGCTGGGCATACAGCGACAGCACAGGGGACAAGAGGAGTATACAGGGACATTGCGGGGAGTCAAGAGGGCAGGGGGTACACAGTGACAACACGGGGGACCAAAGGGGTCAGGGGGGACACAGCAGCATCACGGGGACCAGCGAGGGCCTGGGTGCACACAGTGATAACACATGGTCACACAGGGATATCACGGGGACTAGAGGGGGCTGGGCATACAGCGACAGCATGGGGGACTAGAGGCCAGGGGGTACACAGAGAGAACACGGGGGACCAAAGGAGCACATAGCGACATCACAGGGACTAGAGGGGGCTGGGCCTACATTGATAGCACGGGTAATCAGTGGGGTACACAGCGACAGCAGTGGGACTATAAGAGGCTGGGGGGGCACACAGGGCTCACAGTGACATCACAGGGACTAGAGGGGCTGGCCATACAGCGACAACATGGGGGACCAGAGAGGTAAACAGCGACATCACGGGGCTAGAGAGGTCTGGGCCTACAGTGACAGCACGGGAACAAGAGGGGTAGACAGCAAAAACACAGGGAGCCAGAGGGCAGGTGGGTACACAGCGACAACACGGGAGACCAAAAGAGGCTGGGGGGCATGCAGGGCACACAGTGACATCACAGGGACTAGAGGGGCTGGGCATACAGCGACAGCACAGGGGACCAGAGGAGTACACATCGACATCACAGGGAATAAGAGGGCAGGGGGTGCACTGCGACAACACGAGGGACCAAAAGGGGCTGGGGGGACACAGCAGCATCATGGGGACCAGAGTGGGGCTAGGCTGCACACAGTGATAACACAGGGGACCGGCGGGGCTGGGGCATATATCAACATCAAAGTGAACTTGAGGGTGATGGGGGCACCCAGCGACAGCACGGGAAAACAGGGGCTGGGCGGTACATAGCGATATTGTGGGGGCGGGAGAGTGCCTGACGATGACAGTGAGTTGACGGAGTATTAGTATGGAGAGGGAATTGCAAGGAGTTGTGTTCTAAGGAGATCATTATTCTGCATTTCAGGCATGTGGTTGTTTAATAGCCAAATTAATGGGCCTATTCATTGATGAAATTGTTAGGAGTTCCAACAACCTGTTAACCTCCTACAACTTCCTAACAACCTCCTACAACAACCTAGAAACCTCCAAAAACATACAACAGAGGAAATGTCTAAGAAAGAAGCCATAGACCAAACTAAGGAAAGAACAAAAAGGCACCATGGTCCAATCAATATGGCAAAATAAAGTCCTCATATGCAGCAGTTCTCATAGCAGTCAACCAGCAACTCAGGTAAGACTCAAACGTTCTCCAGTAGACCCAAGGTATCACGTAGATGGGCACACTCAATCAGGGGATGGCAGCCCGTCAAGCAAACCAGGTATACAAATGTTTGGGCAACCAGCACATCAGGCTAGCACTAAAATATGCCATCACTCAGGTCCACCCGCACAGCGAATATATTGGGCGTGTCTAGGCAAGAAAAGTAGGCTAAGACAGTATAAATAACTTAGTGTGCAGGGTTGCCTCTGAGCCCACATCCCCAGAAGTGCCATTTTAGGCCGGTCTCACAATGAGTATAAAATGGGCTAAACACAGCCGGGAGTAGGGCTTAAAAATGCATTATAACGGATGCCATGACACTGGCACTTCAGTAAAAGGCCCTCTGGCCACACAAAGGAAAACCAAACATGGGAAAACAATGGAAACCAGCAAAAGGTTTGGATGACAAAGTGAGTCATAGGAATCCCAAAACTGAATTCTGCATTAACAGACCTCCGAAAGTTAAAAGGCAAACATTCTCCTTGAGGAGCAATGCTCCAAGCCCAGAAGCTGTGGATTTGATGTATGGCAAAAACATTAGGCCACTTGACTCAAACGTATGTTCTGTTAGTGTTGCAGAGGTAAACTGTTCTAGAAAACAAGTAGCCCATGCAATGACAGGGCAAAGCAGGTTCCTGTCACAAGGTATCAAAACTCCAGTAGCATGTCAATTTGGAAAAGAATGGTCCAGCACAGGTTTCAAATTTTACGGGCATGAAAAAAATCATTTGAATACAAATATTGTTCGTTTAGTCACATTTAAAAAAAGAAAATTCAGCCGGGCACTAAAACGAATATACAAACATTTAGGTACCAGAGGCAATGCCTCAGTAAAGCAAACACTCACCTGGAATCTTAGTGCTGGATTTCTGCATGATCACATTTGTTTTCAAGGAGACATTTCTTGCTAGTCCTTCATAGAGAGGTCAGTAAGGAGAAATTTAGACTTCTCCACTCAAAAAAATATTATGCTGCAAATAGCCTAACTTATGAATAGAAGAGGACTACCAATAAAGCAGAATAACATTGAAAAGTCGAACCGACATTACTAGGCGGGTTCCATCTGCATGCACATATACAACATGCGCAGCCTGTGGTCCCAGCCACAGGGTATTTCTGTTCAGCTAATAAATAGGTCCCTCATCTGGCTATTTAAATGCGCCCCCGTTGCCCATTTGATCATCTTTGTGCAAAGCATGCAGAATTGCCTCAAATTCACAATCATGAGAAAAAACCTGCTTCAGTGCAGTGGGTACAACTAAACGAAACCAGATCCTGTGAAGAGTAGTTTGCTGGTGTGTCAGCAACAAACTCTCCTCCCCTCCCAAAAGGGCACTGTCCAGCTTATGCTTATAAAAGCAACATTTTTTAAACATTGGGAAGGTGTGAGTTCTAAATTGCATTATGTGGTGAACAAAGCAGGCCAGGGGCCTGCAAATAGATGAAGCACCAGCTGCCTTCTTGATTGCTGAGCTGCAGGGTTCCTAACCACTTACGCAAGGACTAAGACCGCAAGCAGCAAACTACATTTTCCATCCATATCTAAAGCATAATTCCAGGTAGGGAACCTGGCCGGTTTGATGCCTGAGACAACACGGTTCTGTTATGTTGGACGTTTCCTCAATTAAACTAGCTTGAGCAAAAAGAAAACATTAAAGAAAAATCCAAGAAATCTACTAGATGCCCAGCTTGGATTTCAGGTTAATGTTGAATTTAACGTGAACAAATTAGAAGCAGATTCAAAATGTTAAAAAAGTAAACAGATTACAGGCCAAAATTCAGGATTGCTAGTGATGATGTCAGTTTTGAAATCCCTAGAGTCTGGTCCCATTTCAACAATTAATCTAGCAAGATTTTGAGCAGTTTCCCTGGTTTTAGCATCAACTTCTGGGCAATCGCTATATAATGAGAGTAGGTTACCTGTATCCTGGAGGGTCTTTCGCAACTCAGGAGGAATTCAGGGAGAAACTGGGAAATAATCCTGTTAAATAGCTGCAATATTTCCGCGTTCGGGCGGCAGTATGTCGCAAATGGCCATCCTTCCAACAAGAGCCCATGCCTTGTACACGGTTAGAAATGATAATGAAAGAATAAATGCCCAGAGGATTGGTCTCAAGGCTGTATGCATCAATTCAGATGGACCAACGGTTACATAATAAAGCAAAGCTTAAATGGGAAAAAGACCTAGACATAAACATCGAAAAAACAAAATGGCAAAAATATTGCTTGCTGACCAGAGAGGCATCCCTCAATGCCAGTTTGAGGCTAATACAGTTCAAAATATTAAACCAATTGCATTATACCCCAGCTAAGATAGCACACATCCATCCTGGTACAACAAATGCCAGTATGAAATGTGGGCATGAGGGGGCAGATTCTATACATATGTAATGGAAATGGCCAGAGATCACACAGTTTCGGTGCAAAATAACTGAGGCATTACACAAAATGACCGGAGTTCCTCCTGTGCTTAAACCGTTGAAATACGTGTTGGGAGACATAGGCAAAGTCTCCATCACATTACGTAGACTGTTTAATATGGGCTGCATACTTGCTAAACAATGTATAATGTTGAAGTGAAAGTCAAGGGGAGCACCAACAGCCCAGGAATTGTTAGGAGAAATAACATTTGTAAATGAGCTCGAGGAGGGATAGGTCTGTTCGAGAAATGTGATGTGTTGCCCAAAAGACATTTGGCGCCCAATCAAAGCTTATTTATATATTTATTTGCATTTGTAAAGCGCCAACTGCCCTCGGGCATCGTGGCGCTGTTAAGAAGGCTTACTTGGTTACTTAAGTGCATTTGAAGGTATACATGCACGTTGCTTCATACAGTTACAAAAGTGCTTAACATAGATTACATGTTTAAGTGGGCAACTATATGGTGCCAGCCACATCTTACATGGTGGCAGCTATATAGGTTGCATGTTCAAAATCGGTAAACAAGAGCATGGTGCCAGCCACATCTTATATGGTGGCAGCTACAAACAGTTGCATATTCATAACTAGTGAACTTATACAAGGTGTCAGCCACATGTTACATGGCAGCAACGATTCATATATGCAAAGTCATAGTCAATGGGTAAGTGTGTGGTGCCAGGCACAAGAATATAGAGGAGGCAAGCCACACATGGATGCATGGTTGAAGTTAACATGGAATAGCATGGGGCCAGCCCCTTGTTGCGGGGTGGCAAGTGCATAATATTAGATAAGTTCAAATCGACGGGCAGTAGCGTGATGCAAATCTCAAGGTATTACGGGCAGCTACACACACTTACTGGGATGGGGCGAGGTGGGGAGGCACCCCAAAGGTACACTGACGACCAAGGGTGGGGTGAGGGGCGGATTAACATGCATGCAGGGTGAAGCGGAGGGTGGGGGGTACAGGCGAGGGCACTCACCTCACGATCCGGGCAATGAACAGGGAAACAAACAGGGCCTTGGAAGGTGGGCCTTGGGGAGGAGGGCCGGCTGTCATCCGCCGCCACGGCAGTAGCCGAGATTGGCGGATACTTCCGCGTTGGAGTTGGCGACGCAGAGGTAGGGTGTTTTAGTCCCTTCTCTGTGTTATTGCTTGCAGCTCCATTGATGTAGCGCAGCGCCGCTGGGAGTATTTAATCCTCCTCCCCCCGGCTGGACGTTGCGTTGCACCCTCTCTTGGATGTTTCCTGTTCCGGGTTTCCTTGCTCCTGACTTCTGCCTTCCCTCTTCGGTTCGGTCAGAGGTTCCTTGTGCTCCTGTGTTCGTATTTCATACAAAGCCCGCCTTTCTCCATATTTTTCCCGACCGCTGCCCTGAGCGGTTCGCTTCAGTTTCCACTCTTTTGGTGGTTTCGTTCCTTCGGACACCGCTTCTTTCTCTATCTCTCTCTTATCTACCTCCTCTCATTTTTCCTTCTGTTTCCTCTGGGTCTGTGCACCCAACTTACCTTCTACCTCCTCTTGTTCGGCCGCCTTGGATTCAGCACCCGCCTATGAATTGCCTCGTCTCCACTTGCAAGGTGGTATCGACTTCCTACAAAACTGCGACTCCTTCACATCCGCTCTATTGAACTTTCTACTTGGCTACCTGCATCTTCAACATAGCCCTCCAGCCAGCGGTCCGTCTGGTCATCAGGATTGGAAAAGAGTCTACATTCCACCAAGGGTTTTTCCCGATTTGGGTTTTTCCCTTATTCCGGCTTGATTCCGGAAGGGAAGTCACAGGACAGCTGTTTTCCCAGCGGTCACTGCGGCTTCCTTCCCTCCGTGACAAGCATGTTCATCTGAAGAAGGGGAGAGACTACCTTGCACGGCGGCGTCTACAAGAGACTGACAACTCCAGCAGCTCAGGTGAGGAGAGTTTGTTAGTAGGGGAGGAAGGGACCAGAGTGCAAACTTCACCACAGATTGCAACACCAAAAGATTTAAAGATGTCTGCTGAGGAGCAGGTGCAAGAGTTGTGGAAGGCTTTCCAAGCAATGTCCAAGGAATTACAAGGAGTGAAGACAGAAAATGCCTTACTCAAACAGATTATGTCCGCAAGGGAGTCTGCACCCCCGGAATTAACACCAATGGTGCTTTCCTCTGGGAAATTTGACGGCTCTTCCAAGAAGGTGAAGGAGTTTTTGGAAGCATGCATGGTTTATTTCACTTTCAGGCCTCGTACCTTCACCACTGACCAAGCCAGGGTGGGATTCCTAATCTCTAATATGACTGGGAACGCACTGTCCTGGGCTACTCCATTGGTGACCAGTGGTAACGCCATTCTTCAGGATTTTGCTGGGTTCCAAAATCTACTTAAGCAAACTTTTGAACGGCCAAAGTTGTCATTTAACGCATGCGAAGATTTGCTGGATGTTAAACAAGGCTCTCTGGATGTATTGTCATATATCTCCTCTTTCAACACATTGGCAGCCGGAGCAGGATGGCCCGAAACAGCACAATACGCCATTTTTAGGAGGGGATTGAAGGAGGAGATCAAAGATGAACTGGCCAGATCCCCTCGTTCACCCACCTTTTCGGATCTGCTTGCTGCTGCTCTTCACATAGAGTATCGTCTCCAAGAGAGGTGGACGGAGCGCCGCAAACAAAGAGGCTCTGGTTATACTCCGGATACCTTTTCACACTCTTCCCCTGGTCGCTCCACTGCTACTCCTTCCGATGAACCAATGCAGATCGGCGCCACCACAGCACCTCTGACCGCTGCTGAAAGACGTCAAAGACGAGAGAAGGGACTATGTGCATACTGCGGTTCAGACCAACACCTTCTTAAGGACTGCACGGAACTGCCAGCCAAAAGGTCGGGAAACGGAGCCAGTAGGGACAAGCCACCGGGGGTCTCCAAGCCTTTCTCATCGTCCCTATGTCTCTCTTTCTGTTTCCTCTCCTGAGTCCAAAGATGATTCCAGACTCATGGTAATTCCAGTACATCTCGACCTTGAGGGCAGACAGTTGAAGACCCTAGCTCTACTGGATTGCGGAGCGGCGGGTAACTTTATTGATACCCTGTGGGCAGACAAGGTGGGTCTCTGCCGGATAGCCCGGAAAGAGGGCCAGAAAGTTGAAGGAGTGGATGGGTCGCAATTGTCTTCTGGTCCCATTACCCATACCACAGAGGAACTCTCTTTGACGATTAATCAACACACGGAGGTCCTTACTTTCGACATCATCAGGGCCGGCCATTTCCCTATCATTTTGGCATCACATGGCTTCGCAGACATAATCCACGGATAGACTGGACCGAGAATCAACTGAGCTTCAGTTCCCCGTATTGTGCAACCAATTGCTTCCCGCTGGGAGGTCGAGGAGATCTGCAGCCGGTAGATTTTTTTTCAAACAATCACGTTGGAGTTCATGCACTACCTACCTTCTGTTCGGGGTTTTCTGAGGTGTTTCAGGAATGCCTTCATGCCATATTGCTGCCTCATTGGCCAGAGGACTGTACCATCGACCTGGAATCCAATGCCCTGGTTCCGTTCGGAAGGATGTTCTCCCTCACGCAGACAGAGAAGCAGGTCCTTTGGAAGTATTTAGATGCCAATCTGGAGAATGGTCTCATTCAACCTTCAAAGTCACCCGCAGGAGCTCCTCTATTTTTCATCAAGAAGAGAGGCACCACCAAGCTTAGACCCTGTATAGATTACAGGGGTTTAAACAGGGTTACTGTTCGGGATCGGTATCCGATGCCCCTGATCACGGACATAATTGAGGCTGTACAAGGAGCCAGGGTATTTACTAAACTCGATCTTCGCAATGCATGCCATCTACTTCGGATTGCCAAGGGAGACGAGTGGAAAACTGCATTTCGCACCCCTTTTGGTTTATATGAGTACAAGGTAATGCCGTTCGGACTGGTAAATGCACCAGCTGTATTCCAGAGATTTATGGACAGAATGTTTTCCGACATACTTTCTATGTCAGTCATCATTTATCTTGACGATATTTTGTTTTTTTCCCCGAACATGAAGGAACACATTGAACAGGTTAAGCAGGTGTTGGACCGCCTTCAAAAGAACAATTTACTGGTCAAGGCCGAAAAATGCAAATTTGCCGTACCTTCTGTGCAATACCTGGCATATGTTCTTTCAGAAGAAGGGATCGCCATGGACCAAGACAAGGTCCACGCCATTCTCAACTGACCGGCTCCTACTTCCGTCCGGGAGGTACAGAGGTTCCTGGGGCTCTCGAATTACTACAGGAGGTTCACCCCGAATTTTTTCGGAGGTAGTGTTCCCCATTACTTGACTGCTCAAGAAAGAAGCCTTTCCGTTTCTATGGTCAGCTGAGGCGGAGAAGAGCTTCTGTCATCTAAAGAGCCTTTTCTGCTTGGCCCCGATTCTGCAGCATCCGGATCAGACCCTACCATTTATCTTGGAAACTGACGCATCAGCCATCGCCATCGGGGCTGTGTTGATTCAGAGCATTCAGAGAGTGGAACATCCAGTAGCCTACCTGTCTAAAACACTTTCTCCCAGTCAATTTAATATTCAGTTCTTGAAAAAGAGTTGCTTGAGGGGGCGTGGCCCGGCAGGGCGCCATGCGGACGTGCCTGCTGTAAGCTCCGGGACGGGCCCCAATTTACAGGCTACTAGATGCCCTTAATCCCCCTAAACTGTTATATGGAAGCCGCTGAGTGTGTCTGGCAGAACAGCAGAGAGTAAATGAGGCGTTTGTAATTATCTGCAAGCTGTTTTTCCCGAAGTTCTGAGCTGTAAGAGGGGAAGCCGAAGGCGCGCAAGATGGCGGGCGCGCGGGAGCTGCTGGATATGGACTCGGCTGCACGGTCTGAGTGAGTGCGCAGAGGCTGGAAGCGGGAACAAGGCTGCAGGAGAGGAGCGTTGCTGCGGGTTGCTGGGAGTCGGGGCGTGCAGACGCTGTGAGGTGCCAGTTAAGGAGCTGTGTTCTACGGTCCAACAGCGTCTTCTGAGGTGGAAGCAGAGGAGCGAAGGGTGCCGCGGGGAGAGGAAGCGAGCTGCCCGGCGTGCCGGAGGGGAGGTGGAGACCGAGGCGCTGAGCCCCCCTCAGCGGTCTGAGGGTCCGGGGCATGCGGCGCTAGAGCGGACAGGTCCTGGACGGCAGAAAGGCGATACAAAGAAGCTGTGGGAGGAGGAGCGGAGGTTGCGATGGCGAGCCTGGTGAAGGTTGGTGCACTGACCGTGGGAGAGCAGAGGGCCCCGGAGCGGAAGGGGACGCTGGGGCGGGCAGCCTGAGGAAGCCTGGTGAAGTGGCGAGGCGCTGCAGATTTGAAGCATGCCCCCCCGTGATCCGCTAGTTTGAGGGAAAAGGCCCTGGGTGGCTCGGGGCGGACCTCACGGGGCAGACGAACATCTATGAAACGGAGGAGCAGCGTGGTGAAGGGAAGGCACGGCGGAGGGGAGAGCAGTGCACTGACGCCTAACCCGGGAATTGGGAATTGACAGCGCAACATTGGCAGGTCAGCCGAAGAGGAGCATACGACCCCGGTATAAATAGGGGCTAAGGATGGGACTCTAATACTCCTGAATACTGCATCATAGGAGCACCAGCCTCCCACATGCTGTGGTTTGCAGATATAGCGTGTTACAGATTTGAGCAACCTTCCCCCGGCGATGCCCAAAATAGGAAACAAGCACAGAGGGGGCAAAATCACAACTTTCCTGATGACATCGACACCTACCCCGCATAAGATGGAGTCGGTTGTGGCGGAGATCCATGCCTCACAGGGGTCTGATTTGAATCTTGATCCGGCCATATCCAGACACAAATTAGAGGGAATGCTGAGGACACTTAAGCAGGACATCACCACGGCAATAACATCAGAGATCCAGTCTTCAGAAGCCTCTTTGGCACAGTCTATCGCGGACATAAGCTCCAATTTAACTGGCCTTGAGACCAGGGTTGATGAATTGGAGAACCTGGCATGTGAGCACAAGGGGGACAACGAGGACCTTGCCAAGAGAATGCAGAATGTGGAAGATAGACTGGAGGAGATGGCGGCAAAACAGGCGGACTTGGAAAACCGCTCAAGGAGGAATAATATTAGGATTCGGGGAATGCCAAAACAGGTTTAGGACCAGGATCTTGCCGAATATGTGCGTGACCTGTTCAAAACCTTCTTGAAAATGCGAGACTCTGACGAGATGATCCTGGACAGGACGCATCGGGTGTATTCCTCTATTCAGCAAAAGCGTAATCTCCTCCCGGATGTCCTGACTGGGGTCACTTTTTTCTGGCAAAGAGAGGAAATAATGGCGGCAGCTAGAAAAGTAGAAAAGGTGGAATTTCGCGGCTTTGCCATATCATTATTCCAGGACCTCTCACCATACACCTTGGCGAATCGCAGGCGTCTCCAGAAAGTCACCTCCTGGCTGCAAGCGAAAAAGATCCGCTACAGATGGGGATACCCGTGGAGACTATTGTTCGAATACCAAAACCGCTCTTGCAGTATCGGTTCCGAGGGAGAAGTATGAGGTATAAGAGTCAGGTTCAAGCTCAGCATGGTGGGAGAAGGGAAGAGGAGGGAGGCAGGATGGAGGGGAGTACCCCAGGTGGCCTCCTACGCCTCTTGGTAGCAGTGTCCAGTGAGGTCAGTGGGAGGAGGCGGGAAGGAGGGAGGTGATTGATTGATTGATATTTTATTTCTATCGCGCTAGTTTCAGAGCGCGACAAGGCAAGGGAGGGGAAACAGCGGAGAACAAAACAGCGATCTTACTAGGCCCAGTGACATTGAGAATGCGCAAGTGCATGGGAGAAGGGGAGGGGAAAAGTGCATGGAAGGAGGGATAAGGAGGGATAAGTGGAAAGTGGGAAGCAGAGGAGAAACAGATACATAACAATACATAAATAATAAAGGCAACAAACAGTGGTAATGCAGCCAGCAATATGCAAGTGCTAGGTTTAAGGCAGCAGACAGGGTAGGTCTGATAAGTGCGGGAAGAAAAAGGGGGGTCTGTATGGGTACAGATACAGACCCCAGTGCAAGGGGTGGCCCGGAGGCAGTGCAGGAGGGTGGCAGGGTGAGCAGGTACTTGGGCCCGAAGGACAGAGGGTGGCCAGGTGCACAGTTCCAAGAGAGAACAGATCAGCAGGGGAGAGGGGGTGCGAAGGCAGAAGAAAAGAGGAAGGTCTTGAGGTGCTTCCGGAACCGGAGATGGTTCTCCTCAGGTTTTAGAGTGGCAGGGAGGCTGTTCCAGAGGGAGGCCCCAACCGAAGACAGAGATCTACCCCCAGCTTGTTTCTTTGAAAAACGACTGACCCTGAGGGAGTTGGAGGTAGATGAGCGAAGAGCTCGAGAGAGGAGGTATTTGTGGAGGGATAGCTGAAGGTATTTTGGACCCAGGCCCCAGAAAGCCTTGTGGACAATGCAGAGGGTTTTGAATTTAATCCTTGCATCCACTGGGAGCCAGCGGAGAGATTTCAGAGCTGGAGAGATATGATCCCAGGGCTTGAGGCAAAGGACAAGTCTTGCAGTCCTGTTCTGGATTAGTTGCAGAGGGCAGAGAGTAGAGGCAGGTAGATTTAGAAAGAGGCTGTTACAATAGTCCAAGCTAGAGAGAACCAGAGCTTGGGATACCATGAGCTTCTGGGGGAAGGAGAGGAAAGGCAGAGTACCTCTGAGGAGGTGCAGTCAGAAATTTGACTTTTTAGAGATGTGGGCGGAGAAGGAAAGGGTGGAGTCAAAGATGACCCTGAGGTTCTTAGCCTCACAGTTGGGAGTAGGAGGAGGGCTAAGGGAGGCCAGCCAGAGAGTGAGGGGAAAGGAGGGTGAAGGTGTGCCGATGAGGAGGATCTCCGTCTTGCTGGCATTCAGACAAAGATCATTGGCGGAACACCAATCTTGAATGGCAGTTAGGCAATCGGAGATGAGAGAGGGAGAGGAGGTGACAGAGGGCAGCCTGAAAATGAGTTGAGTGTCATCAGCGTAGCACTGGAAATTTGAGCAGAAAGTGGCAATGCAGTGGGCGAGAGTTGCCAGGTATTGGTTGAACAGCCAGGGCAAGAGGTTAGACCCCTGGGGAACACCACAGGTAGAGAGGAAGATAGATGAAAGGAAGGACCCAAGTTGGGAAGGTCTATCTGAGAGGAAAGAGGTCAGCCAGGCCAATGCCTGATCAGTGATACCCAGGTTTCCACAGAGACAGTTGAGCAGGATGGTATGGTTGACTGTGTCGAAGGCAGAAGAGAGATTAAGGAGGATGAGGACAGAAGGAATGTTAGAGTCAAGGTTGGAGAGCAGATCTTCACGGATGTTCAGGAGAGCATTTTCTGTGCTTCTGGCAGCTATGAAGCCAGACTGGTGGTCATGGAGACAGCCTATAGAATTAAAATGAAGGTTAAGCTGAGAGATGGCCAACTTTTCCAGGAGTTTGCCAAGAAAGGGAGTAATGGAAATTGGGCGATAGTTAGCTGGACAAGAAGGATCCGCTGTGGGTTTCTTGAGAAGAGGATGCCCAAAGGAGTGCTTCAGAGGGGAGGGGAAGGATCCCGAGGCAAAGGAGTGGTTGCAGAAATCAGCAAGGGTCGGAGCAAGGGTGTCAATGTGGTCCTTGATGGTTTTAGAGGAACAGGGATGAACCAGTTTTAACGAGGCTTTCATAGATCGGACTTGTCTGGCGACCTTGTCAGGGGTGAAAAGAGGAAAGGACGAGAAGGATGGTGGGAGGGTGGCTAAAGGAGGGTCAGCAAGCATAGATGGAGAGGGGAGAGGAGGGGTGGGTAGAGAGGGGGGACAGGATGTCCTGGGTTTTTGAAATTAAGTGAGAGGCAAGGGCATTGCAAAGAGCCTGGGAGGCAACAGGAGGGGTAGAGACTGCAGCAGGGTTAGCCAGCTCCTTGCAGGTGAGGTGAGGGGGGTCAGGGGTTTGAGGGGGAACCTGTGACCTGGAACCTGAAGAAAAGGGGAAAGTCCCCATCCCATATATAATATCGAAGTGTGTTTTCATACCTACAGAGACCTTGAAAGATAAACATTTTTTTCCAGCCTGTCCCATTTCTGGGACAGTGTGATTTACCGGCTCTCATAGATACAGGATCCCAAGCCACTCTAATATCTAGGCAAGTGCTTGAGACTCTCAACCCGGAAAGGAGGAAAAGTAATCGTATTTTCCTCAAACCTCTTGTTTGAGAATTTCACTACTTCGACGGGAAGCAAATCCCAGTAGATGGAGCTGCTGAAATCAAAATCAAAACAGGGTGGCATAGATTCACCCATCCAGTGATAGTAGTAGCTCCTCAGAGCACACATGTTTTACTAGCAAACAATTTACTTTGGAGGCTTTCGCCTCTGATAGTTTGTGTGAAGCAGGTCCTCTGGACCCAGACTCGCTGCCTGATCAAACAAAGAAATGTGCCAGCTATGTCGGTTTGAATGGCACAAGCCATTTGATTGAAAAATACCCTGACTGAGTAGAGATTAATTTCCAAAACACTCAACTCCCATACTTCGCAATCATATCCATGAAAGAACAAGTTGGAAGTAAAGGGACTTCCACTGGACCTTTAAGAATACATCTTCCTCCAAACAATAAGTGGTTTGCCACTCGGGATGGAAATACCCTATTTTATCCACGACAGACATTCAGTGAGGCCAAGGTTGACCGGAGGATAACTCAGACAAGAAAATCAGCAATTTAACCAAACTACAAAGGAATGGAAACCTCATATTCTTGCCTATTCAACTTAATGGAGGTAAGGAAACATTTCTCTCCAAAGTTTGCTTAGCTCAGGAAAGACGTTTCATTAGTAAAAGATCACTCAGGAAATTACAAGAAAATCAAAAGATTCCCACACTTAGGAATGATAAATGGGAATCTGGACTTGATGTGATGATTCAAAGCACAGGATTACCAGCTGCATGTTGGATATCCAAATTGGAATTAAAAAGGTGAATCATAATTTGTGGGTCGTGAGAGATGTAATTTATGATTTGTATATATCGTCAATGACATACTACATTTTGGCGAGCAGGGAAACTTATGATTGATGGAGGGATCTCAAATTGAGATCTACACTGGGACAGACCTATGCCTTTTTGATGCAAGCTCTGTAGAACCTGCAGAAGACCAGCTACAAAATACAGACTAAATAAGCAGCCTAATATTTGTCCTCTGATGCATCTTTGAGCCACGTGTCCCATCTGAAGGGTACAGTGGAAATATTGAAGGAATCTTATATATTTTTTCACCTCTATCCAACGCAGAATAGAAGACATTTGGAGAGATATTCCCAAAGAAAAGGAAATCTCGTTTTTTCCCCTTTTGGTTACCATTTGGTGGTAATTCACCGTCTGTGGGACGTCGTCACCACAGTTTGGAAGGATTTACAAATCACTGAACACATCTGACAAAGAAAATAAGTGATAGGAAAGAAGACTATCACGGTGATAGAAACACAAGTAACGAAATACCCCTGATGAATGTCCTACATTTATATGTGCGTTTAGGGACAGAAACTTGTGCAAGTAGGGTCTAGGAAACAATCAGAAAATCAGTGTGTGATAAAAAAAAAAAAAAAAAAAAAGAAATACAACGCCAATGTGAAGTTTCACATGATGTTGATCTAGTGATCAAGAGAAGTAATCCACAGTATGTGTTTATTCTTGTGTCTTGTTTTGTGAAAAATTTGTTTTCATGTTTTTATGGAGTTTTATGTAATGTGATCATTTTACGAGTACTATTATCTATGTGTTTAATAAAAAGACATTTTAAGGTTTATAAGAGAATTTTGGGGTAATAGACATACCTTTTTCATAGGAAATCGTGGTTTTCAGACACATATCAGCATACCTTCTTTTTTGGAGAATATATATACTACATTTATTCACAACTAATTTGTATCTTATTAATAAGAAAGTCTGGTCCAGAATCGGAGGAAACCTGATGCACTTCAATGATCTAGAAAAAGCATTTCAGTCAGTTGCTGCCTTATAAAAAAAAAAGAAAACACTATTCCAAGAAATACATGACATTACACGTTGCCAGTAAAAATTAGAAAAGGACAGACCTTGTTAAAGGAAGAAGCTTTTCTTAATTTAGATAAATGTTTTAGCACCAGGGCCTGTTGCTGTATCCAACTCGTTAATAAATCTCAAAGATAACACAACCCAAATACTGGTTGATAATAATCATCCCCAGACTGTCCTTTTATCCCCAGATACCACCATTGGAATGGATGTTGAATCTAAATACTTTTCCATGGATTTAGCCAATCCTATAATTGGTCTCATATAAGAATAATGTTATGACAATACTAATGGTAACTGACCAGAATATCTTTATATTCGAGAAAGGGGGGTTTTATGATGCTCCTATAGTGTAGAGAATGCTCCCTGTCAAACCCTGGACGATGAGATAGTATTCAAAGTCATTAGTAACTACCTTGATACAAAGGAATCAACTGCCGAGGTAGACTATATAAGCACAGACCTCTCTACTCAACTAGAAGACATTTCAGATTTAATCATCCCAGAACTATTTCCTGTCTTCCGTTAGATTGTTGAAGAATAGATTGATATGGCTGATGCCTGTGAAACAGAAGAGCAGAAACAAAAGTAAAGGCAGATATTTAGGAATTTTCAGAACGTTTTCTCTGTAGATTCATTTGACTGTGGACATACTCTCTTTACTGTACAACCATACCTAGCGGCCCTAATATGGCGCCAGTATTAAAGACAATAATGGTTACTTCTAGTGACCTTAGAATCACTTAAAGAGATTATCAAGAACTTGGAATCAGGTGGGATTATTCAACCAATTTGCAGTATTTTTAATACTCCAGTACTAGTAATATGGAAACCCAATGGACAATGGAGATTCTTTGCAGACCTAAGGGAATTGAATAAGAGGGACATTCACGGTGGCCTATTCCTTATATTGATCAGGGCCTTGCACAGATGCAGGGTTCCGAAGTACATACTATCCTTGATTTGACAAATGGATATTGGACTGTCTCAGAACTCTGTGAACACCAATATAAAGTTGCCTTTGCCTTTGGGGGGCAGCATTATGCATGGACCAGAACTCCTTTTGGGTATATTAACAGCGGAAATAAGTTCAATATCTTCCTACATAGGGCTGTGTCTTACCTTATAGAAAGAGGAAATTTGTCTTATTTGGATGAACTATTGAACAAAAGGAAACCTGTGGACAAACACCTGGAGGTGATTCCCCCATGCATTGACTCAGCAAAGAAATGCAGGAGTGGTGTGGAATCGAACTAAAGTAAACTTTGTAGGCCACAAAATCACAGCTGAGGGTCTTAATCCCCATGGAGAACCACATTAACAGCAGTGACTCAATCACAAACTCAAGATGAAAACAAACTTTCTAACCCGCAATGGAGTAGAGATGCTTCAGACCAAGATTTAATGACTGCAAAGAAATAAGCCACAATCATAGGTCGATTGTATATGTATCTAGAAAATACAGAAAATGTTTCCTTATCCGAACTGGATAAGCAGGGAATGGAAGGTCTTTGAGTATTAATGAATTTCCAGAAGATGTTGAAAATTCACGATGGACTTTTGGTTAGGAAATCTCAATCTGGTTGTGATCAGTGAGTGCTACCTGCCGCATTCTGAAGTATAATTTAGAATCACGCCCTTGACACAATAACAGCTGGTCATCAGATTTTTCAAAAGACCATGGAGATCCTACATGAGGTTGTTCATTGCCACACATCGGTCAAACCTAAACATTTATTTAAAAGAGTGTTTAGTGTGTGCTCAGTTCCAACCTAGCTCTTCAGGGTTGGATGGTTCCATGTAATAATGTCCCCGCAAAAATATCGCCATGCAAAAGAATCACCGAAAAATGGCCCGCAACCCCCGCTTCCCCTGTCCCCATATATTTGGTCACCCAAATAATATCGCCACAACTTTTTCCAGGCGATATTATTTACGGCGACAATATATATGGGGATAATATTACCTGGTACCGGTTGGACTTGGCCATATAATTGTCTCGGGCATCAATGAAAAAGTGCCCCACAGTTGCAAATGGCAATTCATTCCTTTTGTGACAGACTGTTTGAGTAGTATCCCAGTGGGAGGTTTTTGATAAAATGTGATGCAAATTGTGCATTTTAAAGACTATTTATTTACTAACACTGGTCAAACTACTAGCCACATAGTGAAGTAACTTAGCAAACTGGCCTACTTTGACCAAAAAGAACTGGCACACACTGGCATTTTGTGTTTTTGGTTTGGGCATTGCCATATTGCCCTATGGGCCAGTGCAAGCCTGAAGCACTCCCACTCACCGGGGTTCACTACAAAAGAGAGGAATGGCCTTACCATGGTCTGATCGTCAGTTTTATGTTATTGGTCTGGTCACTCGTATCTCTTTACTAAGTGGGCGGAATGTTTTCCAGCTCCAAATTGCAAGGAAGACACAGCATCCATGTTACTGATGAACCACATATTTTCTTGTTTCAGCCTTCCTCAAAAGATCGAGTCTGACCGAGGGAGTCACTGTACCAGTAGGGTAATGACTAAAATGTGGGATATTCTTAGGGTTAAGAGAAAACTGCACATCACCTGCCATCAAGCTTCCAGCGGAGGTGGGTGAAGAAGTTTGTGGTGGATTCTGAACACACTTGGGACTTACAATTACCACCTGTCGTGATGGCTCTAAGGACTACACCCACTTCTTCAGCTAAGATGTCCCCTTTTGAACTCATAACTGGTAGGAAAATGGTCTTACCTCAACATCTGTTATACCGAACACAGCAACAGACAATGATCAACTCCTCTACCACTCATGAATATGTAGGGAACCTGTGAAAGGACCTCCAACATGCTTTTGCCTATGCTTAGAGGAACCTGAAGAAATCTGCTGTAAGTACAAAAACCTACTATGATCTATGAACATCCAAAAAAGAGTATGAGGTAGGTGATCAAGTTTATCTGTATAATTTCCAATGCAACCAGTCCAAGGAATGTAACGTTCCTTGGCAGCTGGAAGGTACCATCTGAGATCGCTCTGATTACGTACAAAATATGCATCCCAAAAGGGGAACAGGCTCAGGAACGTTGGATCCACTTGAACCAGCTGAAAGCCTGCCACCCTCGAAATGCTCTTCATCGTATTGGGGAATCAGTTCTTCCTCCCGGTCAGACGAATTAACACCATGGAAAGGAATCTGAGAAAAGAGATGAGTATGAATGATTTGGATTAAAGGATGAATCTGGGTAGAATATTATGGATCAAATCTAATTGATTCATTATATGTAAAACGTTGATGTATAGTAATACAGATTAGAGAGCTGGGAAATATAAAATCAAAACATTAATAGTATGTTATACTAAACCAGCCTTTCTACCCTTCTCCGTAGCAAAGTGACATAAATCTTGCTTCCAGCCTCCCGAACCCCAAGGTAAAGGATGGACTCTGAGGAAAGGACATTGATCGTCAACCCCAACAAAGGAGAAGGGAGGCGGCATTCCAAGTGCTCCACATGAAGAAATAAGGATGTGCTCTAATCCTCAATGTGACGGGCCAAGGATATTTAAGAAAGAACAATCCCTGAACCTTGGTCCCTCTTTTGGAGATGCGGGTTCTGGGACGGGGCTGGGGCTAGCTATAAGGAAAAACACAGCAAAGGATAATGGCCAAATAAAGTGAATTAAGAAAGGACTTTCTGAAAGGGTGAGTGAGATGCTATTCACAAAATTATTCTTCCTATTGGATTGCACATTTTGCTTGCTATAGTGAGAAAAAGGATGACTGTTTAAAGTGGAAGGTGTGAGCAAATGTGCACACCCAGGAACATTTTAATAGTGTCAAAGTGAATTTTGGATTGCAACCATTTCCAAGGTCTAATTTTATACTTTAAAGACACAACTGGTATTCACGCACTTCTTTATTGCCTCATTGGAATGTAAGAACATGCATTTTTCTTGCCCGGATTTATGGGGTGGTTCCGTCTAAAGGGGGCATGATATTAGTCATACCACAATAATAGAAATCTGGAATTTAAACATGTCAAAATAAATATATCTCTACAGTTATATAAGCAAATTTATATTTGTCATAGTAAAAATGGGCACTATAAATCAGGTGGCATGGACACACTCCCAGGAGAGCACAACATAATATATTTTCAATTCACCCATTCCCTGAGCACCTCGATCCCCCGTCTTTCCCTAAATAATGCTTTCTCTCGCTCCTATCCATCTCTTATCTCCTTCAGCTTTTTCTTCCCCCACCTTGTTTTCCTTCTTTATAGATACACAACAAACGCAGTAAGGACCAGTACTTGATTGTGGTGCACACTGCAGTGTTATTCAAATTATTCATGCATACCATTGTTCATTTTAATTTTACCAATATTGAGTAGTACTTACATGAGTTTCACTGAAACCTGTCTCTATTTCTAACAATGCTAAGCCACTATGGCACATTTATATATAGAGATCATTGTACTGATCCAAACTTATATAAATTAACATAGACTATATAATCCTTGTGTATGTCCACTTTCACATATAGCAAGAACACACCAACTCTCGCAGAAGGTTCTAAGGTTTTTATTGAGATTTGAAAAGAGAAGTGCTTCCTAAGGGCTGTCTCACTCTCTCTCTCGTCTCCCGTGTATTTTTCTCTCCGTTGCCCAAACATTCCTATGTCCCAAGTTAGTCATTAGAGATTGATAACCCCTAGTATATACAGCTGACTGGCCACTTCTAATGGCCTAAAGGCAAGTGCCTTATCTAGCTGTCTCCACTAGGAATTCTTAGATTGTTACTGTTTAGGGTGCCAACTGTAAGGAAGGCATGCTATCAAACAGTGAAGACAGACACAAGTGATCACAGTTAAAGGGTGTTTTTTGAACTTCAATTGGGTTTGAATAATTCCTACCTAATCCTAAATCAAAAGATGGGAGCAAGCTACAGCCATCAAATAATAATAAAAGCAGTCCTAGTAGAGTCTGGTCAAAATATTAGGGCCTATACGAATACACATATTGCCAATCCTTACTTCTAATTACATAAGGTGTGGGAAACAATGTTATATAAAAGAAAAGTGTTCAAGAATCGATTTGTCAGGATAGTTGAGCCGTTAACTTCCCTTCCCCACGTTTTCAGCATGGGACAAGGCAGCACACTCGAGTTTAGCACATACTCTGGCTTTTCTAGCACAAGGAGTCAGTTCAAAATCTCAGTATCAGGACCTTCTATGCCAAAGTTTCTTTGCCATTCAAAGTCTCTTATTTCAGAGGGCCTGATGTCCCAAACAAACATTCAAAGCTCATTTCTCTTCATGATTCTCCTATGCACAACTTCTCTGGTGATTCACTGTTCACCTCAGTTCCCCCTACGCCGGGCTCAGACCCACTTTAATCTGAAACCTTCAATTGGTCTAACGCTGCCGGGCTTGGACCAAATTTATTTCATTTTTCAAACTTTTTTTGCTATATCAAAACCGAAGACTTTCGACTGTGCGCAAGATTTTGCTTGACCCGTCGCAGGACCACTTCAATTCACAATTCTTTGTTCTCTTCTTGTTTGTTTGTTTGTTTATTTATTTATATGGCGCTCCAAAACCAGAGTTATCAGGGTGTAATACATTATTTACTACATCGAAATCGAAGACTTACGACTGTGTGCAGGATTTAGCTTTACCCATCGCAGGACCACTTCTCAGCTAGACACCTTACAGAGACCTCAATTGAGCACCCACACGCTGCCGAACCACTGTGTCAAATGTATTGTATCAAAGTCTCTTCAAAGTTCAAACATTCATCAGCAGTTCAACTTTACTTGCGTCTTTTATCACATGCATTTTAACAATGTTCATTCCAGTGCTCGCCATACAGTGTTGCGGCTTGCAACCTTGGCTTCAACACAAATCGGTCTTGTATCGGTCTCCCCAACTTACCGGCTGTGTTGATTTTACTGATGCTGCTTTGTTCTTGGAGCCAAGGACAGTACCACAGCAGCTGCTGCTTTTCCCCACCTTGATTAGTGAAGCGGGAGTGCCCTGGGCATCTCCGACAGACAATACAGGATTCTTCAGCCTGGTTTCCTGGTCTTATGTTTTCTAATCTCAAGGGCTCTTGAAAGTAACAGTTTCTTGTCGGAAAGGTCAAGGGAACTTCCCTCCTTATGACCCCCCTCCTGTTTTGCCGTCTTTCTTCTCTCATTCAGCTGCCGTCTCGAAACTGCTGTTTCCTCATGTGCTTTGCCTCGCTCAGAGTGTGCTTTCGTGCCCCACCTTTTATCCGTGCGGGGAAGCTTAATGGAAGTCAGGTGTGAGTGATGGTCTGTAATTGCCTAACCGCACATGACCATTGTAGTGGGACACGTCTGGTATACTGCTCGAGTGTTAGGCTGTTTTCTCCCAGAGCGGGCTGTCCGTGTGTAAGTGTTTGTGCAGGAAAGGGGCGGGGGGATAAAGTACCTGTGTATCCTATATGACAGCATGGGGTAAAGGTGTTACAGAAAAGAGAGGGATACCGCGTCTCACCATGCGGTGTCCCACTCACACTCCCTGAGGACCCCTCACCCAGGTGATCCTCTTGCACTGGTCCACCCCCAGGGTCTGGATCCAAAGGCGATGGACGTGCCCTGGCCACATGAGAGAGTTAACCCTGGAGACTAGTGGATGAGACACCTTCTGGATTCTCACACAACACAACAACAATAATCTTTACAGTTGGAATAGGTGGCTTCCAATGACCAAAGCTCCACCTGCCCTTCCCTCTCACGCCCTTGTATTCCAAGCCATGATCGGTTTATGTCTCCTGTCTCTTCATTTTACTGTTCTCCCAGTTCTACAACACACTGTCTCTCCTCTCTCTCTCCCGCCGATGTTCCTCTCTATATCTACTTCTTACCTCTGCCCTTTGATCTATACTCTACTACCCTCTTCTTTCACTACCCACATTGCTCTCTTGTTCAACTCTACTACTAACTCCTCTCACCACACACTACTCTCTCCTCCTACTACTCTACACTACCCTCTCCTCCCACTACTCTCTGCTACACTCTATTCACTCCTACTTCACCAGTCATCCTCTATTAACTCATTTACCTTTTCCGCTCTGTTCCATTAATGTACTCCCCCTATAGTGACAGTAAGTCTCACCTTTCACGCACTGTCACACCCAAGTACCATTTTCTCTGATCAACCAATATCTCACCTTGCACACGCTATCTCTAAGTATCCTCAGTGCTCTGATGTACTGTCCTTCCTGTACCTGGTCTCTTGGTCTGCCTTCTCCTACCTTGACCTCACTGTAACAACTGACACTGGCCGGTGGCCTCTGCTCTCTTTCATTCGCCCACTTCCCCCCCCCCCGATTGGCGCTCTACGCCTTCCCTTTGTACCCCTAGGCAGGGTTACAATTGTCAGAAAGCATAAAACAGGCTCTAAGCCCCTCTCCATTTTCTTACGTGGGTCTGCTCGCACTTTGCAATGGTGGCCACAAAGAATAAAGTCACTGTTAGAGGTCATGTACGTGTTGGATGGAGTGTCCAAATTGCCCATTTGATTGGCGCAGTCTACTGTCGTTTCCTCGCTCTACATCCCCTCTGTTCCTAGTGAGTTGTCAAGGCTGCAAGGTACCGTCCCTTCCTTCCCAACCTCCTCCTCACCTGAGCCTGCTGATGAACTGTCCTTGGGTTCCGTGGTAGGCCTTCTTCTGGATTTCTTGGGTTCTGTAGACAACCTCTTTTGGAAAGGCTTCTTCTTCTTTTCGTGTAAATAAGGCCTGGCTTCTTCAGAGGCCACCTTGACAGGAGGGGGAACCTGTCTAAGGGGAACCCTGAGGAGCCAGACCCCGGATCACAAGGAAAAAGCCTGATAGGCAGAAAAAACCCTGGTAATGCAGACAATGATGATTTCTGGAGCGGGAACTGCCGGAAGATGTTGAAGGCTTTGATGGAAGGTCTGCCCTCTTGTGTAGGTACAGTATATGGGCAATGCGAGGATCGGATGCCTGACGTATAGTCCAAATCCGGTGAGTAGTTTGTTTACAGGATGAAAGGATAATGTAGGAAGTAGAAGGGGTACAGAAATAGAGAACGTAAGAGTTGGGAAGAAGAAAGTATAGGAGCAAGTAGGACCGGAGATAATAGCAGAGTTCCACTTACGAGAAAACAGCAGAAATCAGGGAGTGAGGGCAACCAAGCCGCGGTCGCGGTATGTAGAAAGCAGCTTCGCGACCGCAAGCAGAATCTCAGAGCCGCGGCACGGTGAAAGCAAGGCAGAAATGCGAACATCACCCAAGGAAAAAGATGAGAACAGCTTAGCAAGCTGTAGACACCACACAAGTGAATTTCAGAACGACAGCGTAGGGAAAAAGGAAGGAGACTAGTAAGAAAGCAAGATTGCAAATAGAACACAGGCGGAACGTAGAAGGAGGCTAAAGTAGTTAGACAGAGACGGAAGGAGAGAAACAACGAACAATGAGAGCGAAGCTGTAAGGCAGCGAAATTTGGGAAGATAAGCAGGCGGCAAGGAAGGATCCGTTGAAGGGAAGAAACTCTGCTGAAAGCGCAGCAGCGTTGCAAGCGACTGAAAAGAAACAGATACAACGCACCGAAAAAGGGGCGTTGTTCAGATTTAAAGGAAAGGGCCGCCATGTTGAGTGAGGACTAGACCTGAAAGTGTACTGGGTAAGGTCGGAGTCGCCAAGCACTCCACAACTTCCATGGGCAAATCCTGACAGTATACCCCTTCCACCTCAGGGGCCCTCTGGATTTCCCTGGATAAAGTTGCTGAAAACGTTTGATGAGTCTAGGGGCATGGAGATGACCCTTGGGTTCCCATGTTCTTTCTTCCTGAGAATAGCCCTTCCAGTGAACCAGATATTGAAGCCTACCCTTACGGTAGCGAGAATCTACCAGATATGCCACTTCGTATTCCTCCTGGTCAGGTGGGTGCGGAGGACATTTGGTTGAAATCTTCCGAACATAAGGGTCTGTCAGGTATTTTTTGAGCAAAGAGGTATGGAAGACTGGAAGTATCCTCTGAAGTTTGTCAGGTAGTTTTAGCCTATAGGCTACCGGATTGATCTGAGAGACAATGGGAAAAGGTCCTATGAAACGTGGTGCAAATTTGCTGGCATGTACCCATCTTGGCAGAAATTTTGTGGACAACCAGACTAACGGGTTGGGCTTCCACTCTGGGTTGGTAGCTCTCTTAGGT
The DNA here is from genome assembly GCF_040938575.1 of Ambystoma mexicanum. Lineage (NCBI taxonomy): Eukaryota > Metazoa > Chordata > Amphibia > Caudata > Ambystomatidae > Ambystoma > Ambystoma mexicanum. The sequence continues at coordinate 1,006,676,021 of NC_090927.1, forward strand.
CAGCCCACCTCTTGTGTGTCTGTTTGCTGGTCTCCAACGCCTTCTTGGCCATCTTCTGGACCGCTAATAGCTCAGCCAAAAGGCTATCAATGGCGGGTGCACTAGTGGAAGGTGTACCTATTCATGGCAAGGGATTAGGATGGTATCCATAGGTACAGAAGAATTGACTCATCTGGATGGATATATGTAGAGTATTATTGTAGGCAAATTCAGCCTGAGGGAGGAAGGAGACCCATTAATCTTGCTTGTTGCCACAGAAACACCTGAGGTATTGTTCGAGGCTGGAGTTAAGCCTCTCAGTCTGACCATTGCTTTGCGGATGGTAGCCCGATGATAATGCTCTGTCAATCCCCAATTGCTGGCATAAGGTGGACCAGAACTTAGAGGTGTACTGAGTCCCTTTGTCCGAGACTATGGTTCCTGGTAAGCCGTGTAACCAGACTATGTCCCGTAGGAAAATCGCAGCCATCTCTGGAGCAGAAGGTAGGTGCGATATGGCGAAAAATGTGCTAATTTACTGAAGGAATCGATTGTTACCATGATGGTATTCATACCCTGTGAGATAGGTAATTCCACTATGAAATCTGTAGAGATGTGTCCCAAGCTCTACCTGGAACCTTAGGCTGTTGTAGCAGACCGATCGCCTGCCTGTGGAATTCTTGCTGCCAGCGCAGATTGGACATGACGAGACATATCTGTCCACATCTTGAAGGAGGGTGGGCCACCAAAATTGACGGCGTATGAGATCCTGGGTCTTGCGCATGCCTGGATGACCAGACAATGGAGCATCATGGCACCATTTGAGAATAATAATCTGAAGGGGTTTTGAAGGAATATAGAGGGCCTTGTCCTGGTAGTATAGGCCATTCTGGCCTTGAGTGACCGAGCGGGGATGCTCTTTCTCCTGTTGATATTGTGCCAAGAGGTCTTGTAAAAAAGGAATCACAGTAGCCACTCTCTGTACCCAAGGGAGCACTAGTTTGTGGCCCTGGACCTTGGTTGACTCTTCTCCTTGACTTAGGGATAGAGCATCTGCAACGTGGTTCTCAGTTCCTGGGATGTAGGTAAGACAAAAATCGAACTGTAAGAAAAAATAGGCCCAACGGGCATGGTCAGCATTGGTGCATTCCAGTTGTTGAAGAACCTTTAGATTTCTGTGGTCCGTACGAATGAGGAATTTATGATTAGCCCCTTGCAACAGATGGCACCATTCTTGGCATGCTAGTTTCATGGCCAACAGTTCCTTCTCGAGGACGGAGTAGTTCTGTTCACTACAGGTCAGAGTCTTGGAATAATAAGCGACTGGATGTTCACATCCATCTTCGGTCTTCTGCAACAGTACGGCTCCCACAGCACCAGCTGAGGCATCCGTCTCGAGGATGAATGGTTTGTTTTGATCTGGCTGTACTAGGATGGGAGCTGTAGAAAAATGTTCCTTTAAGCAACAAAATGCTTCTCTTTGGTCCTGATCAAACGAAAACTTGGTGCCCTTCTTGAGGAGATGGATGATGGGTTGTACTAGTCGGGAGAAATGTGGGATGAATTGTCTATAAAGGTTTGCTAATCCTAGGAACCTCTGAATCTCCTTGATGTTTTGAGGTTCCTTCCAATCTTGGATGGCCCGGACCTTAATGGGGTCCATCTGTATACCTTCACTTGAGAGGATAAATCCCAAATACGTCACCACAGGATGAAAGGATAACGTAGGAAGTAGAAGGGGTACATAAATAGAGAACGTAAGAGTTGGGAAGAAGAAAGTATAGGAGCAAGTCGGACTGGAGATAATAGCAGAGTTCCACTTACCAGAAAACAGCAGAAACAGGGCAACCAAGCCGCGGTCGCGGTAAGTAGAAAGCAGCTTCGCGACCGCGAGCAGAATCTCAGAGCCGTGGCGCGGTGAAAGCAAGGTAGAAATGTGACCGCAAACTAAGGAAAAAGATGAGAACAGCTAAGCAGCTGTAGACACCACACAAGTGAATTTCAGAACGACAGCGTAGGAAAAAAGGAAGGAGACTAGTAAGAAAGCAAGATTGCAAATAGAACACAGGCGGAACTTAGAAGGAGGCTAAAGTAGTTAGACAGAGACGGAAGGAGAGAAACAACGAACAATGAGAGCGAAGCTGTAAGGCAGCGAACTTTGGGAAGATAAGCAGGCGGCAAGGAAGGATCCGTTGAAGGGAAGAAACTCAGCAAAAAAGCGCAGCAGCGTTGCAAGCGACTGAAAAGAAACAGATACAATGTGCCGAAAAAGGGGCGTGGTTCAGATTTAAAGGAAAGGGCCGCCATGTTGAGTGAGGACTAGACCTGAAAGTGTACTGGGTAAGGTCAGAGTCGCCAAGCACTCCACAACTTCCAGGGGTGAATCCTGACATGAGTGCTGAAGCCAGATATTCTCCCCCTATCGTCCTCCTCACCCCCCATGCCCTGCCCTCTCTGGGACTCACCCTGCTGCTCAGACTTTCGCTCCAGAGATACCACGAATAACGAGACCATGCTGTTCATATTGGACAAAGAAAAAGAAGGCTGCAGCCAAACTACATCAAAGCATACAGTGCGTACACCTTACACCACATCTGTGGACACAGGCCGCAGGCACGGCTATCCACCCATGCACCATAGAATGCAGCTATAGCTATGCCATTCCGGTCTAGAAGCACACATTGCTGTCCACACTGGAACCCCTGATGTACCTCAACACATATGCCACTACCATACAGTGACTACCAACGAAAATAAAATGTGGTATATCTGGGCACACATCGAATCTTCAGCAATAGCACTCTATCCTATCCCACCCTTGTGTGTGACCTCTGGGCTGCTTAGTGGAGCCTAGCCAGCCACCTGAGCCCTAGGCCGGCAAAAATGTGCACAAGCATCTCTTAATCTAAACTCTTAGAACCTCCGACACATTGACTGCGGTCACTGAGGGCGTTCCAACCACAAAGTACATTGAGGCCATATAAATGGGGAAAGAGCGCCATATAAATAACAAATACAATACAGTACAAAACAATATATGGAGTCTTGGAACGGGAGAGCGATATTTGCTCATCCCCATACCTCATTATAGAGTTAGATGCCATCCATTGGGGCTGGGGAGCATATTGCAGGGAAATTGCAATGGGAGGCAGATGGTCAGAGAAGGAGCTAAAACTCCACATCAATTGTCTGGAACTGATGGCGGGGTCCTTTGCAGTGAGGTGTTGGACCCAGGTCAGAGCAAACTTTTGTGTCTTACTGAAAATGGATAATGTGTCAGCAGTATGCTACATAAACAGGTTAGGAGGGACAATGTCCAGGATGCCAGCGGAACTGGCAAAACATTTCTGCCACACGTGACTACAGAACAGAATCAGCGTGACAGCAGAGTATATCCCATGTCTGAAGAACAAAGTGGCACACTGGAATTTCAGACATTTGAGGGATTCCAGCGACTGGCAACTAGACAGATAGGTATTTCAGCCCCTGATGGAGATGAGGGGCCCATGCAGTACAATTCTGTTTGCATCTAGGTTGAACGCTTATCTAGACTGGCTCTTCAGCTGGAGACCGGACCCAGCAGTGTAAGTGACAGGATGCATTTTTACAGAAGAGGGGTCCAGAGAGAGAGTACGCTTTCCCTCCATTCGCAATGATTGCGAGAATGGTAGCGCAGGTCAGGACACAACAGACAACCTTAATTCTGGTAACACAGGACTGGATGAGTCAGGTATGATTCCGGGACCTTTTGGAAAAATCGATAGACAAAACATTATTACACCCACATTTCCAAGAGTTAATTCGTGATCCAGCGGGCCCGTTTCATCCTCTGATTCAGGAAGGCAAGCTGAGATTGATCGCGTTGGGTGATTTCCAGAGAACTTGGTAGAAACCAGGACTTTCAGGAGACACTGAAAGGTTCATTGAGGAGGCACCAGGAAGGCCTACAGGTCGGTTTGGGCATGGTGGAACAGTTGGTGTGTGGAACGGCACATACATCCCACTAGGGCAAATATAGTGCACATAGTGATTTTTCTAGCGGCTTTGGCAGCACAAGGCAAAGCCTACAGGACGGTGAATACTTGTAGATCAGCCACATCAGCTGGGCACCCCAAGATTGAGAATGCACCAGTGGGTGAACACCCATTAATATGCAAACTTCTCAGAGGGATAAGGAAGTTGAAACCACTGATGCCCAGATATTCACATACTTGGGATGTAAATACTGTATTGAATTTATTTGCTAACTAGCCAGCTAATGACCAGCTGTTGAGGAAAGCATTATCAGCAACGCTCACTACACTGATTTGCCTCATATCTTGTAAGAGAATGTCGGATGTTCAGGCACTTGAAATAGACCGGAAGTCTTTTGGCCTGTCAGGAATCATGTTTTATATTAACGCAAGGACGAAGGCAGGTATCAAGACTGTTGCTTAGGCAGCATTCCCATACCAACCCAAATTTTGGGCCTCATTACAAGTCCAGCGGTAGCCCTGCCAGTAGAAATGGCAGGCTGCTGCTGGACTTGTGGATTTTTCCGGCGCCTGGCTTCATGGAAACACCGGGGGATTACAAACCCGGTGTTCCTGGAAGTCAGGCGCCGGAAAATAGTTAATCTCCATTTATATTTGAGTCCCAGAGGACTCAATGGGAATGGGGATGACGGAAGCACCGGCACCGTTGGTAACGGTGCCGGTGCTTCTGTGAAAGTCTGCGAGCAGTTGCCGTCTGCAGACTCCGAGTGTGCGGGTCCAGTGACAACGGTGCCAGAAGGCTTACTGGCAATGTTGTTACCAAACTGGCACACCCGTAATGAAGCCCATATGCCTGGTTCGTTGTCTGAAGGCTTATGACGATGCAACAAGTAATTTAAGGCCAACAGGGGTAACACAAATGTTCATCACAATTAGGAAGCCATTCAAGGCTGTGTCTGCGACGGCTCTAGCTAGATGGGTCAGATTGTGCATGCTACAAGCGGGTATTGATAGATGGGTCAAATGATGCATGCTACAAGCGGGTATTGATATTGGGTCATATGGGGCCCATTCAATCAGAGGAGCTATGATATCGAAAGCATTTAACGCAGGAGCCAGATTGGAAGATATTTTGAAGATAGAAGACTGGTCTAGAGAGTCAACATTTAAAGAATTTTAGTTTAAACCAATAGATCAGATGCGTACGTTGGTGGTAAGTAAGCTTTGAACTAGCATAATCGGAGCCTAAGGTCTTGACATAGAATATTGATTTTCCATACTAATGTTATAGAAAGTCAAGATTTTATTAAAGGCACAGAGGCGAAGGATTATCCCACCGAGTAAATCGAACCAAATGTTGGTTTAATTCTGATATAAGGGATATCATCATCATCATGTTTATTCGGATACGTACATAACATTCCATAAAACAGTACAAAATATGAAACAGTGCAAAATATAAAAAATACATTTTATATTTGATACATTTTCTAATTACAACATGATAGAAACTACAGCTGATATGCATAAAATGTAACCAGTTTATACCTCATAACACAAACATTTGTAGTTGAACCTAAACTCACTTCAGAGCTCAGTACTCAGCTTTTTTTTCTGTAAATAAAGTGCAGATTTCAGAAATGTGAGCAGAGACCAGTCCACACGCAGAAATTCGCCCACAGCAAATACATCAGTGTGGGCCTGCACTGCACGAAACTCAGTTCCTGTAGAAAGGGCAGTAAAAACAAACCTCTGTCCCTTGCATTGGCTGGACAGAAAAATACTAAGTGCGCAAGGTTCTTAGACGGTGCTTCGCACACAGGGCAAGATCCGCCCACACTCTCCCCAGGCCATGCTGCCACCAGTGCCCGCAGGGTGATGCAGTTGAATAGTGCCCTCGTTATTAGTACCCTATCTCCTAGGAATTCTGCCCACACGAACTATCTCTACAATAAGACTGTTGTGAGGAATTACATTTGACGATTACCCACCCTATCATAGCTAGCCTCAGCTATGCAGGAACCTGAGACAAACAGGAGGGAACAATGTTGTGTTGCAGCATCTACCGGTTGGGGTACATGAGATAACAGTTGAGACAGACAAAGAAAGAGGAAGGACAAAGACATGGAGAGAAGGTTATGAGACTGGCAGTGAGAGGATTGGCTAACGTATCACATGTATCAAGTTAACATATCAAAAATGGACTACAGAAAAGGACAATTTCTTGGGAAATGTAGTTCTTTATTTGTGTTGAATTTGTAATATATTTGTTGATGTTGTAATGCTGCTTGGGTTTTGAGTAAAGAAAGAAAGTATAATACTTTGCCTCCATTTCTTTAATAGAATCTTGACTTTCTATAACGTTAGTATGACATTGGATTCCGCCTTCTTATAGCTGTTGTAAAAAGCAGCAACATTCCATAAGAATCCAAATCATTTGCACCAGCATGAAAATATCACAGTGGCGTAAATCCTTGTGATTTTGTCTGATGGAGGGGATGGCGGGAACAGCAATTCTGTTCCATTCCCACTCTCATCATACAAATGGATGAAATAAAGGTGCAGCATAAAACGTATGATCATGTTTTAAACATACATTTTACACATGTGTTTAATGCTACTCTGAAGACGGATGGGAAAGTTTACCCCCTCCTCCCCCTCCTGTAAGATATATGACACGGGAGAAGGCTAGAAGATACAGCGATTGCCCTATATGACCAGAGGGGGGACTGAAGAGGGATGGGGAAGTTTACCCCCTCCTCCACCTCCTATAAGATACATGACACGGAAGAAGGCTGAGATACTGCGATGCCCATACTATTTTGGACCAATTCCCAGTGCTGCAATGATTGATAAGTATGTCCAGAGGTACACCCTCAGCCAGCCCTATAGGCCAGGTGCGGTACAAATCTACCCGAGAGTGGACGAGGATCCCCAGGCTGCAACTAAAGACACCTCAATTGACAGTACTGGTTAAAGTGCCAAGAAGCCATGTTGCTGACCTTGTTAGAGACATCACGGCCTAGCAGCATTAGACATGTAGCACACGTGCCATCCGCACTTCGGGACACAAACAAACACTCGAATACACGAAAAACACAAGCGTACAGTTCTATAGTTAGAGGACAAATACATATACATACTGTCATTGCTTTTATTATTTTGCCATTAGCTAGATGCAGCAACGCAGAAACCGCAAGAGCAAGAGATCCTGAACAGAGCTTGCAGATGCCTATATGCGAATAACCTTATGGAGCGGCAGGAGCAGCTAAGGGACCTGACAGAACCAAGTGTGATTAACCTATGGAGAATATAGAATAGCACGAACATTGTAGTAGCCGCATTATGGTTTAGGAAAATTACAGCAGGCCACAGTCCTTTCAGTGAGGATCAAGCTGAGCTGAATTCAGGCTGAACAGGAGCAAAACGTGTGAGAAAGGACCCGCTGCCAAGGTCACCAGATACGGATGGCATTCCATTCCCTAAACAACAGTAGACCCCGCTGCAGTAAATGTGAATAATTCCTCATAATTCAGAGCTGCACAGCTCCAAATCATGGTCTCCGAACACGTGACCCAGCCGACGCAGACAATGGACAGCAACCAGCGCTGAGAAAGGGAGCCAATCTCACGCTACCAGACAAAAGCTCACAACAAAGATTCTACAATGTGAGACAAGTGTTGCACTGTGCAAAAGAGCACTCTCATAGTCTAAGGTGGTACACACAAGTTACAATGCAGACACATAGTCATTCTTATCACCTTGAAAAGGTGCACCAAGAGCTGAGAACCTTTTCGGATCCCAGGCCTGGGGACATCAGCTCTAGCCAATCACAGATTAGTATCCTTGGGGTGGCTAACAACGGGCAAGATCCAATGGTAAGACCCACACACTGCAACATTGTTATAGATAGTGATTTGGGGATGGACCAGGCCATCAACCTGACATGGGAGAGCCAGTAGAGTAACACAAATAGGTGACCATATAGGTTATTAGGCTCCTGATGGCCAATCCCAGATGTCAATAGGTTTTCTGGAGAAGTAGCGTCACTCTGACGACATTAGGATACAAAACTGGCCTGCGAAGGGCAAGTTGAGAAGTCCCCGGATTTATTCTGTTTTGTGCTGATCCATATTGGTTTTATTTGTAATATACCGCAGTTTGAACTTGCCGTTTGACTAAGTCCTCAGTTTGCCCTGTGGAAGGTGATGGGCCTTCCAAGAGTCAGCAAACTCCTAGTGGCCCTCTGGCATACCTGGGAGTTTGTCCCAACAAGTTGGTAGAAGAGGGTGGTTCGCTGCACCAGCCCGGCACCAGGTAGTCTCCTTTGCCGCCGAACCTGAGAGGCTGCGGGACCCTCGCATATTTCGAGAAGACGTGAAAACGCGTGCCTGTTTACAGGTCGTCAGGAGCCCTTTGTGAATAATCCTGCCCAAAGTCAGTGAGTTGTCCAGGCAGACCAGGACGGGGAGGCGAGCACCTTGATAGGGAGCCGGCAACCGAGCTGCGCTAACACACCACGGAATGTAAGTATTGACCCAGTCTAACAGCAACTGTGGGTGTGAGGGAGGGTATTGAGTATTGTGGAGTATTGTTTAGTATTGTCGAGGTATTGTCTAGTATTGTTATCGTGAGTAGGGACAGGAGCAGAGGTAGAAGTCCTTTTTCTATGTTGAGGGCACATTCGGTCTTAGAGGTAAAAGGTTCTGGTGGATAACCTATACTATTGACTTGAGGGCTTGGATGACAAAAGTTATGCAAATAAGGTATTCCTGTGGGTTGGGCGTTTTAGCTCAGGTCATAGATGATGTTATCCCTGTGAAGGGTTAGCAAGGGAGCTGACCTACATTGTGGAAGGTAAGTCTACTGCTTATGTCTTCTGGAGGGAGACGTTTCACACGTTAGGCAAAGCAGCAGGTGCAGTTCGATCACAAGAGAATATTGGTATACTCTGTCTGGAGGGCAGGAAGACAGCTGTGGGGTTTTTGTGTGATTTGGGAGTAATGGGCTATTATTGTGTGTGCGCGATATTTGATTTTCCTATGTCATTCTGGTCGCTTGGTGTCGTCACCCTTAGGGTTGCACATAGGACACAGAGACCTTGAGACGGTGAGGAGCTAGTATTGAGAACTTGGGATTGGTAGACGAAGTGAACAAGCAGCGGATCGTGGAAGGCACATGTGCAAGATTGTGGGTGTGCCTGAGGAGGCAGTGGTTGTAAAGGCTGGGCAGTGCGCCTCATAAGTTGTATAGTCAAAAAGGCTAGTAGAAACTGGAGAGTATTATTGTTGCATTGTGACTTTTTATCCCTTAACAGCAGACTATCGAATCTCTCGACTTGAGGTCAGGTTAAAGGTATTGAGATGTACCAGGGCAAGTGTGGGGTGGATATGCCCCTTCAGAATTTATGTAAAACACTTCCACCGTATAAGGGAAAGATCTGTAAATACAGCATAGAATATTCCAAAGGTACTGAAGGTAAATTAACCAAATCATGGCCCTCTGGTAGAGGTTTCTCCAACGACGTGCAGCAATCACGATTGACACACATACAGGGTACGTATAAGGGGAAGAAATTGACCAAACGCATGGCCATATTTGAGTTGTGGCGCATGTTCCAGGAGGGCAAGGGGGATGCCGAAAGGTGTCAGTGGATGCTAAGCCAGAAGGAGGTGAAGGACCAAGGGACCAATCCCTCTGCACCGCTTCCTGCCCATTCAAGTGTAGCATCCGATGATACAGATGATGAAAAGGGAATGTATCCGATGAGGGAACTAAGGGCAGCAGAGGGGGTATTCAAATCCGACATATAAACCACCATCATATACAAAGGAGGATAATCCAAAAGGCACAGGGCAGTCAGCAAGTGATTCAGTGGCAAGCAGTGAGGCACAGCAATGCGCAAAGGAGGAGCTCGGGGGCATAAGCACCATTGAATGGATAGCAGTGCAGGTACTTTTGCATCTTCAAAAGAAGACAAATCAAGAGGCGGAAGGGGCGACCGAGGCGATTCAAAGCCTGAAAAGGGACAGCAACACGACAGACTGGGCAAAACTAATGGATGAGGAGGATAGAAGGGAGAAGGACAGGGAGGTGAGCTTAGAGCGCGAACACAGAGAGAGAAGGAGAGAGGAGAAACTAGAGCGGGAAGACAGGGAAGGAAGAAGGGAGGAAGAGAGGGAACACTTGGAAAGGGAGCAGGAAGAAAGAATAGAGAGAGATCTTAAGGAAATGAAGAGGGGAGAAAGGAAGATGAGGGAGAAGTGGGAAAGGGAACTGGAAAAGGCAGAGAGACGGAGAGAAACAGTGGAGCAGGAAAAACTCAAGTTAGCTAAGGGGGAACAGCAGAAGTTGCAGCTGTACAGACTGGCTAAGAAAACGAGCGTGCAGAGAGGAGTCTGAGTAAGAAATAAGGGTAGTGAAGACACAGGTAGCACTGGATAGAGACAGGAATAGATTTGAGGCGGACCGATGGACAGAACCAGACAGCACAAAATCTCGGGGCAGGAGCACAAATGAGGAAGGTGGAGCAGGCTTGGCGGCCTTGGCAGGAGGAAGCAGGAGCGACTTGAGAGACATCAATCTCAATACAGACCTGCCTTCGAGAGACTGAGTTTCACAGATGATTTTTGTAGCAACATGGACACGGGGTCTGAAAACGACAAATACAGTGGGGATGAGAGGAGGGAACAGTATCGATCACAGTCCATGGGAACGGGGACAAACGGGTGTCATGGGAGTTTAGGACGCTTATGCAGGGAGAAAAGGGAGGTGGCTCAGATGAACAGACACAACAGATGAGCTACTTTTGCACCTCACACAGCGCCTATATTAATAGACTAGGGGATCTCCCAGGACGAAGGAGGTGGGAGACAGCTATAGCTTGTTCGAGAGGACGATTATCTAGAGCTTATGACGATAACAGGAGAGTGTCTATATTGGAACCAGTAGATGTATGCACAGACATTGAGGATGAGAGAGGGCCTCAACAAATTAGACTGACCAGAAGGACAACTGAGGAGGTGACACACACAGATGCCTCTATTGGAGAGAGGAGGGGTGAGACCTCAGTTTGTGCCATGGAAGCAGACAGACAAGGAGAATGTGAAGTGTAGGTTACCATCGTTGAGTGCGGGAGCTGGGAAATGGGATCCATGAGATGGAGAAAATGACAGCTGGCCATAGGTTAGCAGTGGGTGACCTAAAGGGACTGTTAGTATTGATATTAGGAGACACGGCTGATGACGTATGGAAAAGGGTGGGATTCCCAGGGGTGACGACACAGAACACAGCACATTACAGGGCGCCATTTGCAAACTGCAGGGAAGCATAAGGACACAATATCCAGACACGTGAGACATTTGGGGAGATTACGTCATGTAAGATGAGGGAGGACGAAGATCCTGTGCAGTACATTCAGGAAATTCAAGAGCTTTGGCACCTCAAAACTCGAGAGTCTTGTGATAAAACAGTAGCAATATTTTATCACATATTAGTGCAGGGACTACCAGAGCCAGTTCAGAAGAGTTTGAAGAAACTGGTAGGGTTGGAAGCAAAATGATGGCAAGAGATACAGCTCCACATAGTACATCATTGTAGGCTATGGCAGGAGAAGGTAAAGCAAAAGGCAGAAGACGGGAAGGCAGATGAGGTGAAATCAGTACAGAGAAAGCTATCAATGTATGCGATGGAAGGGGCTGTTATAACCAGCCCCACCCCGCAGACACAGCAGCAGATGCAGCATCAGCAGCCACAACAGTTCGCACTGCCCATGGTGGAAGGATATGTGGGGTGGGGAAGCCCACAGAAAGGGTTCAGATGAAGGGGAGGCCTATGAAGGGGACATGGTTTCGGCCACAGATGCATCACAACCAAGGGGGGTTTTCAGGAGGATTTCGGGGGTATGGACAACAGATGCAGCAGAACCCAGGAGACTTTTCGGGAGGTATTCAATGACAAGGGTGGAAGCCACCACAGTGCTGGACCTGTGGGCAGCTAGGGCATATCTCAAGGGTATGTCGATTTAGGGGGACGCAACAGAATTAGGGAGAGCAGGGCCAGCAGCCTTATCAAGGAGGCCAAGAAGATTATTATGCACAGGACCAACAGCCACAAGGGCAGACGCGGGGTACATATCAACAGATGCCACAAGCACAAGCACCACAAGCACAGATGCAGGTACCACAGATGACAGCACTCATACGACAGTATTTACAAGCACCACAGATTAGAGGGAGCACACAACACCTAGCCCAAATACAAAATGATGATGCACCAGCAGACGTGGACACAGGGGCGACAGTACCCGTTCGACGACTGGGGGCAGTTACCATGGTAGGGAACAACCGCTTTACAGGAAATGGGTTATCCATGTACCCTCAATAGGACAGCCCACAGACGAATTTGATGTGTCCCATTCTGTCGATCACACCCAACCTTGCGGAGGAACCTCACATAGGGGTGGCAATAGGTGACAAAACGCTTTCCTTTCTTCTTGACACTCGGGCGACTTTGTCATGCATTAGGGAAGGAACATTTACGTTGACAGGTGAAGCCATGAACACTCATGCCTTCTCTGGGGCTCGAGAAGTAGTCAATTTTACTGATAATATCTAGGATTTCCAGATTTTGGTGATTACCAAAAAATGACGATATTTGCCCGCCGTTGTAGTTTTTAAAAACCTCGGGGGACACTGATAAATCCCGGTATTTGAATTAATTTAATTATTAATTTCATCCCTGTGCCAGCGGGATTCAAAATCGTGCTGCTCTGTGTTGGTTTGTTTCAAAGACATACGCATTGCAGGTGAGCTATCCTCCAAGCCCTTGTTAGCATTCTCTATTGCTGCCTATGTGAATTGATGACCTAGTAATATTTTTTACCAGCCACTAGATGGCACTTTTGAATCTGTTGTCGGCAGGCAGAATGAACAGCACGGAGCACTGCCTTGGAGTGCATTGAGGCACTAAAATCATGTATTGCAAAGGGCTCTGCAAAGGCATGGGTCAATGACCCTAGTACCATGGACCACATTTTTGGGATCCTTCTGTGCACACAGCTACTTTATGTTTTGATTCCACTAATTAAACATGTGCTATGGAAATATTTTGCAGAGAAGAAAATCTTGTTTTACCCACGTTCAGGGTGTCCTTTCGCCTGGAAGTAATTCAAGGAATAGGCTTTGGCACCCAAAAAGTAGCTCACATGTATGCATTGTAATCATTACACACTGATGCGACTAAACACAAAAATTGTAACTCGGCGGAGGAGGGTGGGGTTGAAGTGTGGAAAACATGGAAGAAGCACTTAGTGCTTCCCTAAGGCCTTCCTGTGCGAGATGGGAGCAAGGTGCTGGGGAGCGCAAGAATTCAAGAGGGTGCCCTTACCTGTGGCCTCTCCATATGGCTTCTCCAGGTGGCCCTTAAGGAGGTGACATCAGCATCAGGCTTGCGGCTGAAGTCTTCTTTCAAGAGTTGAGTGGTTAAGTGGTTAAGTGGTTAAGAGTTTTATGCTTGGAGTGGAATGTCTGTGTCCCTCCGGTGCATTTTGTCAACATGAGGTTGTTTGTATTGTTTTTATGCCAAGTGTGTTTCTACCCATGTCACTTTACCTCCCGTTTTACAATGTTAGGTCTCCATAAAAATAAAACTTCATGGACTGATCTAATCGCATGATGATTTTGAATTTGGCGTGAGGGAGTTTAGATGTGGCTGCAATGTCAGCCACGTCCAAACGTCCCTTGCGCCAGAAAGGTACATGCGCCAAAATGGGCTTGCCAAATCCGCCGAAGTGGCTGCGCCGAACCAGCCCACGGTGAAACTGTGCAGCCAAAAGAGGGTGTACCGGAACAGCAGGTCAAACAAACAAGAAAGCAATGCGCCTATGTCACACTACCACCAAGCGCTGTGCCAGCAAGCTGCCTCTGGACACGAACGAGTATGTTGAATCTGAAGCTGTGTGGCATGGCCCAATCTTCACACATGTGTGCAATTATTTAATGTCCAATTTGGACATGGTTCCGTGTGGTGCTGTATAAGTGGGGAACGCTGTTCATATGCCAAGGCCCACTTGCAGCAACATTCTTTCCGGGGCATTGCTTGCGCGCATTGAGCAAAGAGTGGGAGCTTCAATGCTTCAGCTATTCATTATGGTAAGTAGGCTACTTACTGTTCACATCAATTGTCTAAAATAATTGTGAGTTCTCCAAGCCTGGCACCTTTTATACATAATAATATCACTGGATTTCGACGTTAACCTCACAAATCTGGGACTGTGTTATTCTTGCAGCTTGTCATGAGAGACAGCACCTTACTTATGCACCCAATGAAAGAATAAAAGAGTACTTGTGTATTTTAACTGTAAAAAACAGTTATCCAGGATTTTTCAAAAGGGGCACGCGAGAAAACACTGAAAAACACAGATTCTGAATTTTTGAAAACACTGGAAAAACACACCAGAAGAAAAAAAAGAATAATAATAAAACAAGAAAGCCTAATGATATCTCACTATCCATAGGAGATCACAACTTATCATTACCTCTACTTTACTCTCAACAGACACCTGTAAATATATTGGGATGAGACATCATGAGCAGACTAAACATGACCATCTCATTCACAGAAAAGGGCATAGTGTGCTCAACACCAGACATACACATGTTAAACGTAAGACAGATTGTTCAATTATTTTGTGGATGCACGGTACAGAGGGGGGTGCCAGTGGACCCAGAGATGTTTCATTATGGGACTGAAATTGCCATTGCATGGATGCCAGGCATTGCAGGGAAGGGGTGGCGAGTTCCAAATGAATACCTGTTCAGGCCAGAAACACCATTGGACAAGCCAGAAGGAACGATAGTGTCAATAGAAATAGAGGCAGTGTTGGCAAGGAAGGATTGGATTGCAGTACACAGAATGAATGACACAGGGAGGGCATGGAGAGCAATAATTGCAGTTGCAGAGGGGTGCAGGTTGACTACAGTGACAGACGAAGAACTATTGCAGGAAGAGAGACAGGAACTGGAGATGGTGGTCAAAATGAGACCCCAGAGAATGGCAATGGCGTTGGAGACACCATCCTCATTCTGGGAGGAGGACATGGCCAAAGTACCCAGCAGTTTATGGACCACAAGTCCTTATGACGTTGGATACATAACAAGCATAGGAGGGGTTAAGATTAAACTTAAACCAGGAGCGATTTTGCCAAGAGTGAAACAGTACCCCCTAACCAAGGAGGCAGATGGGGCATTTATGATACAATTACATTCTGGTACCGTCAGAATCCCCATGTAACACTGCAGTGTACCCCATGCACGAGGCAAATGGGGGATCATGGCATTTAATACAGGATTTAAGACCTCTTAACCACACTGTAAAAGCAGAGTATCCTCTAGCAGCAAACCCAGTGACAATCTTGTGCAGCATTCCAGCAGAAGCTGCCTGCTTCCCAGTCATTGATTTAAAGAATACATTCTTCTCAGTGCCACTACATCCAGACTCACAAGACTTGACCATCTTTATTTACAGAAACCAGAAGTGGAAACACACTTGTTTGCAACAAGGGTACTGCAAGTCATATCTATCTTTAACAGAGTGATACAGATGGACCTATGTAACATACAGACAGAAAGCGCAGTTTTACAGTATGTAGACAACATTCTGATTTGGAGTGAGACAGATGATCAGTGCAGGAGGGACTCGGTGCACATGCTGACAGTGCTACCGACAGGGTACAAAGTGGACAAGGCCAAACTACAGTACTGTCACAAGGAGGTATTGTACATTGGACAGGTGATATCCAAGGACGGTCGACAGATTGCCCCACGGAGAGCAGAGACAAAACGCAAGACACCCCAGCCCACGACAGTGAGGGAGATACAACAGTTCTTGGGGTTGTGCAATTACTGCAAAGCATGGGTCTTTGACTACAGCACATATATGAAGCCACTATTCGGCGCTCGGAAGGAGTCACAGAGGGGAACAAAGACACTGACATGGACTACAGAGATGACTGAGGCCTTTGAGGAACTGAAGGAGGCCATAAGCACTGCCCCAGTGTTAGGGATCCCAGACTATAAAAAGGAATTTTTCTTATTCTCTCAAACTGACAGTGTGGTGATGAAGGTGGTACTGACACAGAAGACAAGCGTGGGCCAGAAGCCGATTGCTTACTACAGTGGACAACTTGACCCAGTGATGAGAGGACATTATCCGTGCAAACAATCTTAGGCAACTGCAGTCTTTGCATTGGAGAAATCATCAGCAGTGACAATGGGGTGCACCACCACTTTGTACGTGGAGCACGCCCTCTTCACGATATTGCATAAGCCAAAGAGCACACTGACCACACAGAGAATGAGGTGATATTGTCTAATGTAAGATTGAAGATAGTGAGATGCAAGACAGTGAACCCAGCGACATTTTTGCCAGATGTTCTAAAGCAGACTATGCACACGACTGCACAAAGAACATAGAGATGTTCAGTGAGACACGCAAAGTGGAGGAGAACACACTTGAGTGGGGAGATGTGCTGTACATTGATGGTTCGTCCACAATTGATCAAACTGGTGGGATCAGACGCACAAGGACTGCAGTGGTAAGACTGAAGGAGGATGGGACAGTGAGGTGGTTGCAAGTGCGTGATTACCATCCCATTATTCAGCACAAGCCTACGTGACTTCAACAGTACACTCAGGACTGGCACAATGGCTCAGGAGATGGTCTAGGAGAGCGGACGGGACCCCAGTGCAGCATGCACAACTATTGGGCAGATCGATCAAAGAAATTACATATCCAGAAAACAAAGCACTAGTGAAGTGCCAGGCCCACACTAAAGGGGAAGTCCCTATTGTATTGTATTTATTGTATTTATTTATTTATAATGCGCATCTAACCCAGGGGTAGCCAGGCGCAAGGGCAGCAAGAGGGTTGCAAAACTTAGTTACATACAGTGGGGTGAGGTCCAGCTGCGGTTACAGTGCCGGACGGATCACGCCGAATAGGAAGGCTAGAACATATACATTATAGGCAATACTATATGCATATTTACATTCAATGAGGTAAGGAGCCACATGGTAGTGGCGCATCCGGGCATCGGAAGGTCGTTATGAGTCGAGAGTTTTGAGCCAGTGGATAGTCCTGGCTCTGAACTAGTGGTAGGGTAGGTCCTCCCTGCAGGTAGGAGGAAGGGAGTTCCAGAATTGCGCTGCTTTTACTGGAAAGCTGTTGCCTCCAGACATTGTACGTTTGAACCTGGGCACCAGAAGAAGGTTGGAATTGGCCGTTCTCGAGGGGCGAGAGATAGTGGGTCTAGTAAATCTGGAGATGAGGTATTGAGGGGCTGCTTGGTGGAGGCATTTATGAATCAGCGACACCGATTTAAGGAATATCTTGTCCTTGGTGGATAGCCAGTTGACAGACCTTCTGGAATCAGAGATATGGGCTTTCTTCGGGATACTGAGGGCCGCTCTAAGGGCATTATTTTGGAGGATTTGGATTTTGTTTGAGATATATTTGTTACAACCTACATATAGAATGTTGCAATAGTCCAACTTGGACAGGATCAGCACCCTGGCCAGGGTGGTACAGTTGGTGGGGGAGAGAAAGGGTTTGGCTGCCCTAATGAGTTTGCAAGTGTAGGAGGTGGCAGAGGCCATTGCATTCACTTGTTTGTTGAAGGTATGGGTGGAATCTAGATAGAAGCCGAGGGTTTTAACCTCCTTAGCTACCTTGATCTTGTTATCGTCAATTATGAACGATGAGTATTTGTGGTCCAGCTTGTTGAGGTAGTGTGTAGAGCCTAAAATAAGGAGTTCCGTCTTGTCATCATTCAGGCATAGACCGTGTGAGGCCATCCGTGCCTGGATGATGAGGTACACTTTATTAACAAAGGCCAAATCCTTGTCATAATCCCCCGACAACGGGATGAGGATCTGTGTATCATCGGCGTAATTAGTGTAGGTGATACCCAGATTGTCTAGATCAAAAAGGGGCTTCGTGAAGATGTTATAAAGTGTAGGGGAGACGCAAGATCCTTGAGGCACGCCGCAAGTGATAGGTGTAGGGCCGGCTGCTGCTGACAATGAGAAGACTCTCATCGTGCGGTTGTTAAGGAAGGATTGGATCCAATTGGTTGCTTCTTGAGAGAAGTGGGCAGCTTTTTGTAGGTGGTTGCACAAGATCACATGGTCGACCAGATCGAAGGCCGCCGAGAGATCAAGGAGTAGCAATAGTGCTGTTTTACCCTGGTCTCTCAGCTCGTCTATCTGTGCCTTGAGATCTATAAGTGCAGTTTCGGTTCCATGCTCTGGCCTGAAGCCCGATTGTCGGACGCCTAGGAGATGGAAGTGCTCAAGGTAATGTTGGATCTGTTGGTATGCTATTTTGTCGAGGATTTTAATGGGGCGGTAGTTAGTTGGAGTGGATGGGTCTAAATTCGGTTTTTTAAGCAGAGGGAGGACCCAGGACTGTTTTAAATTATTAGGTACGGTGCCTGATGTGAAAGACACATTTATTAGTTTGGTAATAAATGGTGCGAGATCACGGACTGCATCCGTAATCAGTTGAGCGGGGCATAGGTCTCTGTGACAGTTTGAAGGTTTGAGGGTGAGAATAGTATTTTCTACCTCTTTGGTGGATAATTTATGGAAGTTAAAGGGGGGGTTGTGCGCTGGGGGGGTGATTGAGTCAGGTGAACCTTTTTATGGGTGACGGTACTCAGCTTAGTAGAGGAGAGCAGAGATTCTTTTTTAATGCTTATCTTAGTCTTAAGGGAGGAGATTTTGTTCGCTAGGGCATTTTGTATGCCCGTGCACCAGTTTTTATCTTTGATGCACGAGTCGGGCACTTGGATCGGGGATTCAACCTCTTTAAGTATTGTGAAAAGCTCTCTAGTGTTGGATTTAGCTTGTGAGATTCGCGTACTATAAGACGTTTGTTTGGCCAATATAATTTCTTTTTTATATTGGGAAGCTAGACTGCTAAAAAATATTTTTGTTATTTTCTGAGGGGTGAGCTCGCCAGGTTTTTTCACAGCGTCGCTCTTCCTGTCTGAGGGCTTTAAGATGAGGCGAGAACCAGGAGTTGATGTGTTTCCGGGGCATGCTCTTTTTTAGCTTCAAAGGGGCTATGGCATCAAGAGATGAGAGCATGATTTTATTATAGATGTCCACCATCGTGAATGGATCTGTGTGATCCTGGATGGCATTCAAGGTTGGTGTGATTAGCGGGATCAAGTTTTCAGGGGTGATGTTTTTTTTTATTTCGGGATTGGACAGCTGGAGCTATGCTGTTAGCTTGTGCTGGGGTTGCCTCTAGGGTGAATGTGATCAAGTAATGGTCTGTCCAGGGCTGCGGGAGTATGGCAGAGACCAGGACTGGGCAGTTGTGCACAGCTAGCCAGTCCAGAGTTCTCCCTTTGATATGGGTGGGCTCAGTGATCTTCTGGGTGAAGCCCAGTTCCTCTAGGGTGTTATTGATTGTACTGGCATTGGCGTCTGCGGGGTCGCTAAATCCGAGGTTAAGGTCTCCTAGTGAGATGCGTTGTGAGGAGTTTTTAAGATTGTTTGATAAGATGTCTGTGAGGTCTTCTTCAAATGACCCTAAAGGGCCCGGTGGTCGGTAGATAAGGTGAATGGAGATGGATTGAGTATTGGGTAGTGTTAACTTGGCGGTTAGAGATTCACAGGAGCTAACATTGGTGGGTGATTCGATTGTAATAGGGAATTTAGTTTTGGCTATGATGGCAAGACCTCCGCCTCTAGAGGTGGTACGATCAAGTCTTAATAGCGTGTAGTCATCTGGTACCGCTACCATAATTACAGGGCCTGCTGTGGGGTGGAGCCAAGATTCAGTGAGCGCTAAGAAGTCCAGGTCTTCGTTGTGTAGCAGGTCGGCAATGTCTGATGCATGGGCTACCATGGAGCGGGCATTTATTAGTGCACCCTTGGTCCCGAGATCTACTGGGTTTAGGGGTGGTGGCACAGATTTTTACGTACTTTTCTGGTCACAGATCGGCTCGCGGTGGAGTCTACTGTTCAATTGAAGACGGTCTAGGGATGGATTCCTAGTCACCTTGTTGTGGGCTGGTTTAGATAGAGGGTCATAAAGCCTTGGGAGCCTGGCACGTAATCTAAGGTTCCTCATGAGAACAGGGCAAGGTGTGGAGGTCATTTCAGTTAGTGTGTGTGGGTTATGTGCGGGCTCAAGTGCTGGTAAATTGGGTAGCATGGTTGGGTATTGACTGTTCAAAATGTGCAGTATTGATCTCAGTAACACTGTGTAAAGCGCATGGAGATACATTGTGATATCTCAATAGAAAATGAAGCAGCAGACCATGAGGCAAAATGCGCAGCGTATTTTGGGCAATTGTGGGAACTGAAAGAGAGACAAGAGGCTCACAGAGGAGTGGGGAACATGGTGATGAAGGAAGGTTACAATGTACTACCAGAGACACAGATTATGGAGCTGCAGGGAGTTGCACCCCAGGAGGAGAAGGAACAATGGGTAAAGAGGGGGTGCTCCATGTCTCTGACAGATGCTTCATGGCGACAGAACAATACAGGGAAAGTGGTCATGCCACTAGCATTATTGAAGATAGCATTAGCACAATTGCACTATCCCACAGACACAGGGAAGGAGGTCATTGCTACATGCATTGGAGAAATGTGGTTTTGTCCAAATTTGAATGAATATGGGGCTGATTTTGTCAGTAACTGCTTGAAATGCCACCAATTTACAGCAGGGCATACCTTGAGAGTTGTGAGAGGAGCCATACCAAAACCTGTAGGCCCATTTCTGCACCTCCACGTGGAGTACGTGGATATGATCCATGTTTGCCAAAGATACCGCTATATGATAGTGGTTGTTTGCCTATGCTCTAGGTGGATCGAAGCTGGTACCTGTTCACATGCTGACACCGTTATAGCGGCCAAATTCTTGGTCAGGGAGCTTTTCCCGAGATGGGGAGTGTGCGAAGTCCTGCAAGCAAATGGGGTGTGTGAACACCTGAATGGACTCTAGCAAAGACTCAGCAAAGCACCAAGAGAAATTGGTTGCACTGTTTACCTCTTGCCTTTTTTGCATTGCGCAATAAACCAGGGTCTGACCACCATTTAATGCCCGAAGAGGTGGTGATAGGACCGTGCATGCATCTTCCACTGGCTCCTCCCACAAGAGCCCTGAATGAATGTGAGAATAGTTTGGATGTGTTAGGACATGAGATGTATGATTACATTACTTCTTTGGTGGCTAGCGCTTCTTTTATCGCTCGCCAGATACAATGAACCCGGGGGGGGCCCAGAAGACAGCTAAGAGATCGACTGCGACAACGCAGCACAAGACTAGGAACTAAAGCACTCTGTGAAAGTGGGAAATATTATTCTCCTGCATAATTTTATAAGTCACTGGAATGCGCCTAGATTCACTGGCCCCAACGTGGTGGAGGCAGTGGCAGACCGTGGTAAGTCCCCAATCCCCATTTACCCTTCCCCATTCCCATTTTTGCCCCATAGGGCATAATGGGAGTGGGGAAGCCGTTAATTACGCCACCGTAAATTACGGTGGCGTAATTAACTCCATGGTCCCTTAGCGCCATGGATTTTAACACCTGCTAAAAGCAGGTGTTAAAAGCGCCATGGCGCTAAGGGACCTCGTACTCAGGCGGTAAGGGTCGGCGCTGTTAATGCTGCCGTAAACCCCTTACCGCCTGGGTCGTAATGAGGCCCAAAGTCCTACAAAGCAGTGGCCTCATCTGGCAACAGAGTCCCTGTGACCGACAGGGCCAACATTCAGGACCTCGATGAACTACAAGTATTTGCAGACCTTAACCAATTAGGGAGACCCAGACACCTCATGGTCACACAATCCCAAGCCGCAGAAGTAGCAACTGGAATACTTGTACAGATCGACTAAGGATACACTGGGCCTCATCACGAGTTGGGCTGTAGCCCTTAAATGCGGTGGTAACAGTATTACCGCTGCATTTAAGGGCTGGCCCTATCACGAGTTGGGCGCTAAATCAGCTGTTTTACCTCCAGCTTTTTTCTGGAGGTGATTACAGCCGGCTGTATTAACCCGCAGTATTAGCACCGAAAATTCCCCATTGGATCCAATGGACCCATTCAGGAATGGGGATTTACCGTTAAGGCCCAACCCGTGATCCGGTGGTAATACCACTGGACCAGTCGGCGCTAGGGCTATTACAGTCGACGGTATTACAGTCGGGAATACAGCCCAACTCATGATGAGACCCACTGTCTGTTCGTTATTTTCCTTTCCGTGCATGCAGGGTCAACTTTAATGTCGTGGGGATTGTATTGTTTGTTTCACTGATGTTACTTTACACCCATCACCCAGAAACGTTCTCTGATCAGTTTGTCCATTATGTGAGAAGACCCAAACGATTTAGAGCACAATCTACTGCAGTATAGTATCTTGTCTTTGTAGATTACTTGGCCCAAACATACCCACAACTTGAGCACAGTGACCTCCCAGTGTTGGCCACATTAAGAGACTCATGTGTAGGTTGTCCTAGTGCACTCCTGTTTTGTTTTTAGAGATTAGCTAGTATTATCGATTAGTAGTGGGGTGCCGGGGAGAATACCAACCCTGACACTGGTTTGTACAATTTATGAACCAAACAACAGATGACCACAATCTTGTGGATCTCTCCCGTCCCCTGCACACCCACATTTGTATTGTATGAACAAACAATTAGTACATAATATTTAAATATTCAATTTTGAAATTCAGTGGCACCACTCTCCATGTAAATTGTTTTATAAAGAGGTTTTTACTTTAAAAATATTGTTTCACGAAACCATATAATATGCCAAATTTTCAAACTTTCAACTTCAGAGTTCAACACTTTGTTAATCATTTCACAATTGAATAGACAGTTACACATCTTGATTTGCGTGTCATTGGAACATTCAATAATAACCCCAAGGAGCAATTTCTTATAAAATGTTCAATCGTTGACTTGTGTCTCTATGCGTTTCAGGGTTTGTTTGTCCCCTTTTTCAGGAGTTGTCTATACTCTCTTCAATAAATCTGTTATTCCATCTACACTAAGTAATTCATATTTTAGTTTTCCGAACCCAAGAAAGGATCTATACTAACTACAAGGGCGGGTGAAAGAATATTTTTAAGAGACCCATGAGTAAGAAAGATCTGAGAGGAGGTATTTGCCTTTGCAATTAGTGATTATTTGGTTCGTGGGGCTTGAAGGTATTGACAATACTAACAAAGTATCGCCTTTTTCTGCGCATTTGAGGTGGGCAACTGCATCAGCAAGCTGCAAGGATCAAGCAGCGTAAGAGGATAACAAGGGAACAATAAAGAACATTATCGTTATGTCATGCCTATTAATTCCAAGTGGCTTCATGGGGTTCATACTCTGGCAATTATATGTTATTGTTACTGTTATCGCTCTTTCTTCTACTAACATTCCTCTGACCCAAGCTGGTGAGACGACCATGTCAGGTGGACGAGAAGACACTGCTAATAAGGTAAGGAGAGGTATGCACAGTGTTGACACAGACATGAAGGGAGTAGACATGTATCTCGCTGACACAGCACCAGTATCTAACAACATGTGGCACAAACACATGACAAAAGTAGGAAAGGATACCACCAGGGAGAGTTGTTATGTTTGCTCTTTAATCCCTTAATGCATTAGTGCCTCTAGAACGTTCATAGCAACTGAAATGCCAACAGCAAGAGCACAGTGTCTGATGTATCTCGCAATGGTGCAAACACGAGGAAGATTCCAAGGGAAGACAGCAACATTGAGATGAATGTCCAAAGGAACATTCCCATATGAAGACAATAACATAAAGACACTGGATATAAGGCGAGCCTGGATGCTGGGAAAAGACAACAGATAGTGTATTGACGAGTGTACACTAATGATGGATCGCAAGATGGAGTGGTGGGAAGCAGGGCACTGACACTAGCCCAATCGTCAGTGAACAAGGTGCAGGAGGAAAATGACAAGTTCCTGAAGGAGTGGGACGTGAGTGCAAAGTTACTGTCATGGGTGGGGAATGGAGCTGGACCGATGCCGATAATCCCCCTGAAGACACCAGCGCTGTGCTATCAAAATAATGGTGATGCTGAAGTGGATGATAACATTGGGTGCAAGACAGTTGAACAACTCACAGCTATGAGGGCAGGAACAGCGGTACTGATGGACCGCTACTGGCTTGTGGAACAAAAGCGTATGAGAAGCTGCCGCCTGAATGGGGAGGAGTTTGCTTCCTGGTACACATCAATATGCCCTTATTGGTCGTACCCAAGAAAGATGTAAATTTCTATGAATTCCGGAAAATCAACAACAATAAGAGAAGTAAGAGAATGGTAGAGTGACACCAACTGTCCAGACAAAGAAGATTGAGAACCGGGGAGGATTTAGCAGAGTAAAGAGATGGGGGAATTACTTCTCAGAAGCATCAGAAACGGCACTAGATAAGATTACAGAAGAGCACAAACTATTCAGCAGAATGCAAATGTTCTTTGCATCAATAATACCAGGAATACAGACATACACAAACCCCAAGTGGTTACAGAACACTCGTTGGGAGCTGATGGTAACAATTAACTCTACAGTAAATGAATTCCAAGCCATAAAAGAAGAGCTCAGAGCAATAAGGTCGGTGGCGCTCCAGAATAGATATGTTCTGGATCTCCTCCCGGCTATGGAAGGAGGTGTTTGCACAAAGATAGGGAGTTCCGGTTGCACATTTTGACCAGCTAACGATGAAGATAACAGAACTCTCTCAGATGCAGTAGCACAGCTGGCACAGATGCATGCGAAAATGGAAGATGAAGCACGAGGAACAGAGAAGGATAAAAGCTGGCTAGCGTATATTTGGTCATGGATGCCATCATGGCTGTCAGACGGACTGAAGGTGATAGCACGAGCAGCTTCAGTGTGTGGGCTCAAGATCTGTATGGAAAAGTGCAAGAAAACAGCAGAAGGGGCTATCAGAATGCAGATCCTGATGGATATGAACATAGGAGGAACGAAGGACGAGATTGTTGCAGAATGAGACAAGCTAAGAGCAAAGATTGAGCAGTGTAAACTATTTCCAGCAGCATCACTGAAGCTGGATAATCTGCATGACCCAAAGTTCTATGAAGGGAAGTGGGTTTGGTGCAACCCTGAAGGAGTGTGCTGTTACATGCACTGGTCATCCGACGACCAGACAAACTATTATGGACACCTTGGAGGAATACCGAAGATATGGCAACCCAGAGGAAAAGGACTATCATATAAGGAAGTGGTTGACAGGTTGACCAGAGGGGGGACTGAAGAGGGATGGGGAAGTTTACCCCCTCCTCCACCTCCTATAAGATACATGACACGGAAGAAGGCTGAGATACCGCGATTGCCCATACTATTTTGGACCAATTCCCAGTGCTCCAATGATTGATAAGTATGTTGAGAGGTACCCCCTCAGCCAGCCCTATAGGCAAGGTGCAGTACAAATCTACCCCAGAGTGGACAAGGAGCCCCAGGCTGCAACTAAAGACACCTCAATTGACAGTAATGATTAAAGTGCCAAGAAGCCATGTAGCTGACGTTGTTAGACACCACGATTTAGCAGCGTTAGACAAGAAGCACACGTGCCCAGAGGCGTAGCCAGGATTGTCTAGCAAATGGGGCCTGATGCTAATGTAGTTGGGCCCACTGCACTGACAAAAATATCTGTAAATACCCACACAGCGCTGCTGAGTGGGCATTTACAGATTTTGGGTGGGCCTTGCCCCTCAGGCCCTACCGTGCCTACGCCTCTGCACGTGCCATCCGCACTTCGGGACACAAACACGCACTTGTATACACAAAGAACACAAGCATACATTTCTATAGTTAGAGGAAAGATACAAATATGTAATGTCATTGCTTTTATTATTTTGCCATTAGCTAGACGTAGCAACGCAGAAACCGCAAGAGCAAGAGATCCTGAGCAGAGCTTGCAGATGCTTATATGCGAATAACCGTATGTAGCTGCAGGAGCACCTACAGGACCTGACAGAACCAAGTGTGATTAATGTATGGAGAATATAGAATAGCACAAAAATTGTAGAAGCCGCATTATGGTTTAGGAAAATTACAGCAGGCCACAGGCCTCTCAGCGAGGATCAAGCTGAGCTGAATTCAGGCTGAACAAGAGCAAAACATGTGAGATAGGACCTGCTGCCAAGGTCACCAGATACAGATGTCATTCCATTCCCTGAACAACAGTAGCCCCAGCTGCAGTAAATGCGAATAATTCCTCATAATTCAGAGTTGCACAGCTCCAAATCATGGTCTCCGAACACGTGACCAAGCCAACACACACAATGGACAGCAACCAGTGCTGAGAAAGGGAGCCAATCTCATGCTACCAGACAGAAGCTTGCAACAAAGATGCTACAATTTGAGACAAGTATTGCACTGAGCAAAAGAGCACTCTCATAGACTAAGGTGATACACACAAGTTACAATGCAGACACATAGTCATTATTATTACCTTGAAAAGGTACACCAAGAGCTGAGAACCTTTGCGGATACCAAGCCTGGGGATGTCAGCTCTAGCCAATCACAGTTTATTATCCTAGGGGTGGGTAGCAACTGGCAAGAATCAATGGTAAGACCCTCACACTGCAACATTGTTAGTTATTTGGGGATGGACCAGGCCAGTGACCTGACATGGGAGAGCCAGTACAATAACATATATAGGCGACCATATAGGTGATTAGGCTTCTGACAGCCAATCCCAGATGTCGGTAGGTTTTCTGGATAAGGGCCCAGGTTGTAGTGTCACTCTGATGTCATTAGGGTACAAAACTGGCCTGTGAGCCAGGGGAAGTTGAGATGTCCACAGATGTCTTCTGTCCTTGTGCTGATCCCTGTTGGTTTTATTTGTAATAAAACGCAGTTTCAACTTACTGTTTGACTAAGTCCTCTGTTTGTCCTGTGGAAAGTGTTGGGCCTTCCGAGAGTCTGCAAACTCTTAGTGGCCCTCTGGCATACCTGGGAGTTTGTGCCAACAAGTCCATAATAAACATGATCCCCAATCTAAAAGAACTGTAAAAAGATCACCTGGTATAGAGATTCTTTGTCACGAACTTCCAGCTTGCTGCTATGCCAGATGTTTAGAACATTAGATACCCACATGAAGGCAAACCCTTTTTTTGCATGCTAGCTAGAAAAAGTCATGGATATAAACTAATCTTTGAAAGGGAACTTTATTGTTTTACTCACTTTCATTGTCTTGGAAGCAGATACAAAGTGGCTAGTTAATTAGAGCAATATGTGGTCTTTCCACAAGAAATGTCCTTTTGCAATGCCAATTTCCTAAAGAATAACACCTAAGAAAGGCACTACTGAAAACAAAAGGAAAGTAATTCAGCACTGTGGTGGCACTTAATTTGCTTTGTGCCCCTCCCCCACCCATAAAAAGGAGGACAATCATGCTTTTTTGATATGTAAAACACAGAGGTCTGCCTCCTTGAAATACTAACAAAAGGGCTGCATGTTTGTGCATACTGCAGGTTGGCACTAATGAGGGCTTTGAAATAACAAGGCCTCTGATCATTCCCCAAGTCTGTTTCTTTGATGTCTTATCTTTTATTATTGGGCTGGGGCAGACACCTGTGAACTGGAGAGTGATAATGGCCCCTCTCCCTGAAAAGTCACAGCTCATTGGAAAGGGGCAATAAGCATTTCAAAGCCCCTCTTTCTGCCTATTCTCCACAGTAATGGCTGCACTGCGTAAGCCTGAAACAGTGTAATGCAGTGCATAAGCCCGAAACAGTGTAATGCATGCACACGTGCACATTCTATTCCGAAGGTGCTTGTGTAAAACAACTCTGTGATGTGAAGCCAACTAGGGCAATCAGTGGCATCTCCAGGAATCAAATTTAGGAGGGGCACAGAGGGGGCCACAGACAAAAGTGGGGGGGTCGCCTATAAAAGGGCAAAGTGTGACATCAGAAGCACTCCTGCAGAGAATATTTTGTGCACAGCAACTACCACACCCCACTGCACCTCCCCCCCCATCAGAATGTAGCCACTAAACCATTAAGTCACTAATGACCCATCATTAGCGGTTTTGTGTGCTACATTCTGATTGGAGGGGCTGCTCTTGGCAACAGGGGGAATTTAACAGCTCTTCCAGACATGCCAACATTCAGGAGCCGCTGATAGGGAGAATTCACCACAGCAATCAGCAGAAAAACTCATTTTCCCATAGGATCGCACTGGGGTTATAATTATTTTAGGCGGGAGGGTTGGCATGTATGCTCTTCGTGCGCAGCATTGATTGTGGTCCTTTGTGTGTGCTGTGCAGACCCAGCACTGTAGACAGAACAGAGAAAGTAGCCAGACTAAGGTCGGAGGGGCACAAGGGGTGAGCCCAACGCAACTGAGGGCAATTCACAGAGATTTCTGGTTGTCTTATGCAGGCAATACAATTTTAAGCAGGGTGTTGAAATTGTTAGAGGACTCCTTGATTTCGAGAATATGCTGTGTTTAAAATGAATGTTGACAACACGGAAAGGGTGTGTTTTTAAAAAAAATGGAGACGAGCATGGATTCAACTTTAAACTGAGAGTGCCACCACAGGGCTTGCTCATCTTCTGTATTGTGTCCTGTTTATGTCGTTTTCCGAAGGTCAGCAAGTCCCTTCACAAACGGCCCCATTTTGTCAGGGGAAAGGTCGTGCTGAAGCTGTTACAAACCCCAATGGTTTTACAACGGTGGTTGTTCACAACCTCAATCATTTCAGGGAGGTGTCGCCACATGTCAGCACCCGCACTCCGAGATTCGTTATCTATAATAACTACAAAGTGGATGCAGAAAACTTAGTTCAGGCTATGATCGAAGGATGTAGCCGGGTATTGAACAGTTTCAGTTACATCACAGTCACCACACGGCCAGGTAAAAACGTTTACTCAAACCATGACCGGAGACCCGTGCAGTAGACGCTGTGCGCCACCACGCATCTCAGCTATGCCTCGTGCCGCTTTGTTGCTGATTGGCCATCGAGCTCCACTAGCCCGTCCCCCATTGGTGCGTTCACCACCCCTTCGTCTCATTGGTCCGCTTCCCTGGTCCCTTTGGGGAGCGCTTCTACCCCTCCTCTCCCGCTGTTACTTCCAGGGCCAGGCATACTCTGGAAAGACCCCTCTGTTTGTCGCCCCGCCTCTGCAGAGAGCAGCTGCAGTGCCGCACCCGCAGGAGCTTGAGCCCGACGGCCACCCTGGTCCCCTTCCCCCAGCCGTGTTCAGTGCGCGTGCAGTATATAGTACCCGTACCCCTTATGAGACAATTGTACACTCCAGCCTCGCGCCTGGTCAGAGCATCTCAGTAGCACTCAACAGGGGGATAATGCCCAGATAGTCTTACCCTCGGGCACTAAGTAATGGGAATTCTCCTATAGCCTGTATTTGTAATGCCCCCCGCCCCCACCCTCTCTTATTGTGTAGCGCACTCGCAGCAGCCTCACCCCAACTCCGTAATAACAAGGCACGCACTTAAGCCTTGAATACCCTTTCATAAAGCACCACCATCCAACATCTCGGCTCGTCATCAATATCAGCCCTCCCCCACCCTCTGCTGTCTATCGGGAGATGGGCTCCAGAGCCCTATTAATAGCGCCCAGCACGACAAATGCAATGGCACCACGAATAGCAATGTTTGGCGTCAGGGCAAACCCGATACCGCCTGGTGTGAGGCTTCCTATACAGGTTAAGCGGTTCCCGGCAGTGCTATGACAGCATGTGACCATGCACAGGCCATGCCACAGCTGAAATAACATCCGTGCACAGCCACCCGAGATGAGCTGTGAAATCGGGTTGCACCGCTTTATTTCCATATAGCTGAGTGTGGCGTTCAGCGACCCTTCGAGATCATTTTGCCCCAAGGGTTCAACCTAACCCAGGGTAAGTGGATTCAAACATTAATATAAGTTTAACATTTTTTTTATAATATTTCCCCCCGAAGGCTTTGGATAGAGCATTTGTTTATAACATTATTATATATTATGTCCTTATTTTGTTGGCTTTAGAAAAATGACGAGTTAGTACTGGAAGGATTGCCCAGTTTACAAGTGTCCATCACGTGAAGGGACCGACCTTTATTTCACAATCCTGTTTTGTCAAAAAATTATAATTTAAATGTTTTGATTCTGCAATGTATTAATTCAGTGCGAAGCAGTTTAACGGAACGTTAGAGTCAAACGGGCATTTTAATTTGAGCGTTCTAATTTTGAACAGTTGACAGCTGTGGGGATAAAACCTGCGACAACCAGAACCCATACAGATTGCAGCAGTTAAACTCAGTATTAGTGTCATGTCAAAGGTATTGATGGATAAATCATAAGTCAGGAACCAGCAGCACGGGCCTTTATCGACAGCCATCGTAGATTTATATGCAGGATCATCATGGTAAAGGTCAAATGTCAGGCACTGGGGGAAAGGTCAG
The DNA here is from genome assembly GCF_040938575.1 of Ambystoma mexicanum. Lineage (NCBI taxonomy): Eukaryota > Metazoa > Chordata > Amphibia > Caudata > Ambystomatidae > Ambystoma > Ambystoma mexicanum. The sequence continues at coordinate 1,006,706,444 of NC_090927.1, forward strand.
GCTGCTCATTTTCTTTTCTTTCTTCGGCAAAAGCTAAATTATTCAACGGCTTCCCCATTACGGCCCATGTTAATTCGTTTTTTTATGCATTGCCCCAAAACATCTCGTGTTAAACGTATGGTAAAACCCCACATTTTATTTGTTTAAACGTCGACACTCTGAAGAACGAGGCCATGCTTTTATTCGCCCATGCCAGCTTTCACCAAGTGGTCATGTTTACCTCTTTATATGGGATTGTTGTGGGTTTTATTGCCCTACAAACGACACCAACGAAGCAATCACGTGCAGGTAAAGCAGCACGTGCCTTTAAATGTTGACATATACAGCGTCAGTTGTGTGAATTGCCAACGTTCAAATAGGACTTTTTATTTTTTAAATGAGAATTAAACCAGACCTGCCATACACGATCCAGCATTTGATATCCATTAGTACATTAACACAATTTAAACGCCGCGCTATCTCTGATTGGGTTCCCTTAGTATAGATTATGAATACACCATGTTGCACATGACATTTTACCCATTTGTTGTCTGCATGGTTAGTTTTGCATTGCTTTCAGATTCACATTGTTCATCTACTTTGCAGACATTTCTTAATGTTAACACCTAAATGTCATAGACCAGTACAATAGTTCTTAGATGTTTAAAACAAGGGCAGATCTTTCTTGTACTCTGGGCTCTAGATAATGTTTCGAAGTGGGAGTGTTTAAGCCTTTTTTAAATTTGTGGTACAATTCTTTTTTATGGGAGTGAAAAGGTTATTGGATATATTTTGGGCGAATACAAATATATCTTAATCCTAAAATGTTTATCTTGTATATCATTTTGTAATCTATACTTCTATGCACCTATTCTTCAAACACTTCAATTTACTTATTTTTACCTTAAAAGTTCCCCCTCAGGTCACACATTCTTAATGGAGCCCCTTTCTCTGATGCTGATTTGATTATAATTATGGAGTTGTGTGTGCATGCAAGGGCAGGCTCCTCCTATGCGTCATTTGTTTTCTATTTTTTGGTGGGAGCATTTTTACACCCTGTGTATAGTGAATGCATCGAATTGTGACTATATGTGCAGATATATTTATGTGGTAGGTTGCAATTAAAACACTGTTGAAATTAACAAAACAGCAGATACATGATTCCCCCCCAAGAAAAGCATTCTCTGCTAGGTAACCTGCCCAATTTACATACATTACATATTCTTTAGACAGTTGGTATATAAATTGTTCCCAAAAAGATTTTCAAAACTTCAGATTTTGTTTAGTTTCACAGATTATAATTTGACAGTGTGGCCCCAGTGCGTGCTTCCCACTGAGAGTTGAATCAGTGATCGTCTCCTGTAATAGAAAGGAAACAGAAAATGATGGTGTTTCATATATTACGGCATTCCACAGAACTGGAATTGGTATTTTTGTTTCATTATTTATTAAAATAGAAGCTGTAGATCAGGGATCTGTAACCTGCGGCTCTCCAGATGTGCTGCACTATAAATCCCTTGATCCCTCACCATTGACTATTGCGGCTAGGGTTGCTGGGAGTTGAAGTCTAAAACATCCGCAGAGCCAAAGATTGCAGACACCTGTCCTAGATCATACCCTCTTTCACATGAACAAATATTTAGAACAAGCAAGCAACACCCTCACTCATTGTAATTGCAAACGTAAAATGGAATTTTATGTGATAAAGAAGCAGATAACAAAAATGTAAAGAAACTATGGAAGGAATCACTCGAGATCCAAACATTCCTAATTTTGTCTTAAGTACCTGCTGTAATAAAACATTAAAAAAAGATAGTATTCTAAATAGTTTGAGGGATAATACTATTGAGTGATTTACCAATTTAGTATATGGTGCAGTCACATTTTTTTCCAAGATTCATATTGTGGCCAGGGGTTTAAAATTACTGCAGAAAAAATAAAAAGGGTATATGTACACCTCTTTAGTCGAGGATTATGCAACTCAAGTGTTGTAGCGTTGTTTAACATTTTATAAGAAAATGTATTAAAATGGCATTACCTTATGTTCTGCAGTATCTGGGCATGGTAATCCCCAAAACGACATTCTGTATGCACGGAATTGGAGACAGAAGAGGAAGTTCCCCATATTCCATGATATATGCCAGAATCTTTGTCTCTAAACTTAACATTTAGCAATAGAGTATTATAGGTATAGGGCCTGATTTACAGAAAAACGTGCAAATCCTGTGCCAAATGTTTGACGCATGTGCTAGGATTGCACGGCGCAAATGCATCACACGAATAGGCGATTTACAGAAATTGCCCATACCAACCATCAACAACCCCATGAATGAAATAAATCTGCACACCCCAAATGCAGCGTGCACCTACACCCACCATTCCTACTCCCTGTACACCCACCAAACTATGTCACCCGCATGCAAAGCACACCTACATCCACAATTTCCACTCCCCCTAGGACCACGAAACAGAGCCACACACATGCAAAGGGAACCTACACCCAATATTCACACCCCCTGTACACCTACGAAACTGCCCGCCACATGCAAAGTGCACCTACACCCACTATTCCCACCTCCTGTACATCCAAGAAACATTGCCCGCTATATGCAAAGTGAACTCACTATTCCCACCCCCTGTACACCCACGAAACAGAGCCACCCACATGCAAAGTGCTCCTACACCCAAGCAACCTAACCCCTGTACTGCCACCAATCACCACACATAACCCCACACCCACACATCCCCGTCAAAGGACCAGCACACACAAGCTGCACCACAAAACTGCACATCACAGCACCCATGCATCCCCTTGAACCTAAAAATAGGGCACCAGTCCAAACCATATTAATGTCACATGGCTGTCACCATCATCACACACCAGTCTGAGCACACCGGTGGATGAGAACTGTCCACCCCACTTAGCGGTTGTGTGGTGCAGTATGCAGATGCCCCACCTGCACCTGTATGTGTGCAACAGGAAGGCAGGAAGGCAACCGCCACACACCAGGCTTGTGTGCCCCCAGTGCATGCACTGCTCCATTGCCATGAAGATAGATTGACACTGAAGTGAGACCCAAAGCCGTGGGCTGTGTGGGTCCCTGCACATGGCATGGGTCCCAGGGAAGACCCTGATGTGCACCGTGAGGTGTAGACGATGACACACTCTGCCATCAATCCTGACCAACTAGCCAGAGTTGAATGTGAGTCACAACTAAGCACATGAGCTGGACGCACAGGCAAGGACAATGCAGTGAGGGCTGGACCGTGGGTCTGGACTGGGCCACAACAGGCAGAGTTCTTCTGGGACTGCAGCCCACAAGAACTCAGCCCTGTGCCCAAATGAAAAATCCAACGCATGCCAGTACACAGCTCAATACTCAACAAATTCCCCTAGTACTGTCACCACCTCCAGTGTGCAACCACAACACCCTACTGTAACCTGTTTTAATAAACATATTTTATTGGGGATTTAAACACATTCATACAACATATCAACAGTTTCCCCCTCTCCCCCCTTGCACCCCCCCATCCCGGATTGATTCCTTGGTCTGTTCATGTTTGTCACTCCATGCATCACCTCCAGTAGTATGTCGCCTGTAATGTTCAAGATAAGACCCCAGTGCTCCCGCCATTGCCCACCAATAGTTCTCAGATTTCACGTTCTTCCCACTTTCCCCAGATCTTAGTAGCTTTTGCAGGGCACCCCCGTGCTGTGTATATTCTGTGTTCTTTTGTCGCGCAGATATCCATTTCGTTGACCCATTGGTCGACTGTTGGGCATTCCGTTGCACCCCATTTCTGTGCTATGTCCCGCTTTATCAGGCCAATTGCTGTGGAGAGAAATATACCCTCCCATTTGTTCGAGGCGCTTTCATCCGGAGCGCACAGTAGCATTTTTGCGGGTTCTAGTGTTATTGTGCGACCCAGCATTCTTGTAAGTACTTGTGAGCATTGTGTCCAGAAGTCTCTGATCTTGGGGCAGTCCCAGAGGAGATGAAAAAAAGTGCCCTCCTCCCCCCGGCATCTCAGGCAATTGGGGTCTGCTGCCCTTCCCCAACCGAAAAGGGCCACGCGGGGGTAGTATACCCTCTGAAGTATTTTGAGCTGTACCAGTCTTATTTTGGAGTCTATTGCGATTTCGCGAGGGTGCATGAGGACCTGAATCCAGTCCTCAGGGACAATATCCCCAATATCCCGCTCCCATCTAGTTTTGAGGCTGGTCAGTTCCGGAGTAGCAAATGCATTGATGGCCTTATAAAGTATAGTTTGCAAAGGTAGCGGGCGCCCCTCTCTCGACAGAACAAGGCCTGATAACCTGTTCAGTGGTTATTAACCACTTGAGAGTTCGCAGCCACTGCTTTTACTCACTGTGCCTTTTACAGATGGGAAATATCCATTTGCATATCAGTCTTTGTCCTGCCCAGGGGCAGTCCAGCACCGAAATGCAATGGCAATTCCAACCTGAACGAGAGTACCACCAGCAACCCCATACACGTGTTTCACCCTTGTTGGGGATCATCAGTGAGGTGAAGCTGATGCCTCTCTAAGCACAGTGAGAGGGAGACCACGTCTGGTTGCCCCCAGGAAACCTAGGGTTACCAATCCCAGGTTCCTTGAAATTTAGTTTGCAAAGGTAGCGGTCGCCCCTCTCTCGACAGATCAAGGCCTGATAACCTGTTCAGTAGTTATTAACCACTTGAGAGTTCGCAGCCACTGCTTTTACTCACTGTGCCTTTTACAGATGGGAAATATCCATTTGCATATCAGTCTTTGTCCTGCCCAGGGGCAGTCCAGCACCAAAATGCAATGGCAATTCCAACCTGAACGAGAGTACCACCAGCAACCCCATACACGTGTTTCACCCTTGCTGGGGATCATCAGTGAGGTGAAGCTGATGCCTCTCTAAGCACAGTGAGAGGGAGACCACGTCTGGTTGCCCCCAGGAAACCTAGGGTTACCAATCCCAGGTCCCTTGAAATTTAGTTTGCAAAGGTAGCGGGCGCCCCTCTCTCGACAGAACAAGGCCTGATAACCTGTTCAGTGGTTATTAACCACTTGAGAGTTCGCAGCCACTGCTTTTACTCACTGTGCCTTTTACAGATGGGAAATAGCCATTTGCAGATCAGTCTTTGTCCTGCCCAGGGGCAGTCCAGCACCGAAATGCAATGGCAATTCCAACCTGAACGAGAGTACCACCAGCAACCCCATACACGTGTTTCACCCTTGTTGGGGATCATCAGTGAGGTGAAGCTGATGCCTCTCTAAGCACAGTGAGAGGGAGACCATGTCTGGTTGCCCCCAGGAAACCTAGGGTTACCAATCCCAGTTTCCTTGAAATTTAGTTTGCAAAGGTAGCGGGCGCCCCTCTCTCGACAGAACAAGGCCTGATAACCTGTTCAGTGGTTATTAACCACTTGAGAGTTCGCAGCCACTGCTTTTACTCACTGTGCCTTTTACAGATGGGAAATATCCATTTGCATATCAGTCTTTGTCCTGCCCAGGGGCAGTCCAGCACCAAAATGCAATGGCAATTCCAACCTGAACGAGAGTACCACCAGCAACCCCATACACGTGTTTCACCCTTGTTGGGGATCATCGGTGAGGTGAAGCTGATGCCTCTCTAAGCACAGTGAGAGGGAGATCATGTCTGGTTGTCCCCAGGAAACCTAGGGTTACCAATCCCAGGTTCCTTGAAATTTAGTTTGCAAAGGTAGGGGGCGCCCCTCTCTCGACAGAACAAGGCCTGATAACCTGTTCAGTGGTTATTAACCACTTGAGAGTTCGCAGCCACTGCTTTTACTCACTGTGCCTTTTACAGATGGGAAATATCCATTTGCGTATCAGACTTTGTCCTGCCCAGGGGCAGTCCAGCACCGAAATGCAATGGCAATTCCAACCTGAACGAGAGTACCACCAGCAACCCCATACACGTGTTTCGCCCTTGTTGGGGATCATCAGTGAGGTGAAGCTGATGCCTCTCTAAGCACAGTGAGAGGGAGACCACGTCTGGTTGCCCCCAGGAAACCTAGGGTTACCAATCCCAGGTTCATTGAAATTTAGTTTGCAAAGGTAGCGGGCGCCCCACTCTCGACAGAACAAGGCCTGATAACCTGTTCAGTGGTTATTAACCACTTGAGAGTTCGCAGCCACTGCTTTTACTCACTGTGCCTTTTACAGATGGGAAATATCCATTTGCATATCAGTCTTTGTCCTGCCCAGGGGCAGTCCAGCACCGAAATGCAATGGCAATTCCAACCTGAACGAGAGTACCACCAGCAACCCCATACACGTGTTTCACCCTTGTTGGGGATCATCAGTGAGGTGAAGCTGATGCCTCTCTAAGCACAGTGAGAGGGAGACCACGTCTGGTTGCCCCCAGGAAACCTAGGGTTACCAATCCCAGGTTCCTTGAAATTTAGTTTGCAAAGGTAGCGGGCGCCCCTCTCTCGACAGAACAAGGCCTGATAACCTGTTCAGTGGTTATTAACCACTTGAGAGTTCGCAGCCACTGCTTTTACTCACTGTGCCCGCTACCTTTGCAAAACTATTTTTCAAGGAACCTGGGATTGGTAACCCTAGGTCTCCTGGGGGCAACCAGATGTGGTCTCCCTCTCACTGTGCTTAGAGAGGCATCAGCTTCACCTCACTGATGATCCCCAACAAGGGTGAAACACGTGTATGGGGTTGCTGGTGGTACTCTCGTTCAGGTTGGAATTGCCATTGCATTTCGGTGCTGGACTGCCCCTGGGCAGGACAAAGACTGATATGCAAATGGATATTTCCCATCTGTGAAAGGCACAGTGAGTAAAAGCAGTGGCTGCGAACTCTCAAGTGGTTAATAACCACTGAACAGGTTATCAAGTCTGTTCTTTCGAGAGAGGGGCGCCCGCTACCTTTTGCAAAACTATTTTTCAAGGAACCTGGGATTGGTAACCCTAGGTCTCCTGGGGGCAACCAGACATGGTCTCCCTCTCACTGTGCTTAGAGAGGCATCAGCTTCACCTCACTGATGATCCCCAACAAGGGTGAAACACGTGTATGGGGTTGCTGGTGGTACTCTCGTTCAGGTTGGAATTGCCATTGCATTTCGGTGCTGGACTGCCCCTGGGCAGGACAAAGACTGATATGCAAATGGATATTTCCCATCTGTGAAATCCACAATGAGTAAAAGCAGTGGCTGCGAACTCTCAAGTGGTTAATAACCACTGAACAGGTTATCAAGTCTGTTCTTTCGAGAGAGGGGCGCCCGCTACCTTTGCAAAACTATTTTTCAAGGAACCTGGGATTGGTAACCCTAGGTCTCCTGGGGGCAACCAGACGTGGTCTCCCTCTCACTGTGCTTAGAGAGGCATCAGCTTCACCTCACTGATGATCCCCAACAAGGGTGAAACACGTGTATGGGGTTGCTGGTGGTACTATCGTTCAGGTTGGAATTGCCATTGCATTTCGTTGCTGGACTGCCCCTGGGCTGGACAAAGACTGATATGCAAATGGATATTTCCCATCTGTGAAAGGCACAGTGAGTAAAAGCAGTGGCTGCGAACTCTCAAGTGGTTAATAACCACTGAACAGGTTATCAAGTCTGTTCTTTCGAGAGAGGGGCGCCCGCTACCTTTGCAAAACCTTATACAGTATAGTCGTTAAGTTGGTGGGGATATGTTGTGGCAGTAGGTTACGTTCCAGGGGTGTATAATCTGGTGCGTCGGCAAGTTCTTGCCTGTAACCCCTGAGAGCGTGTGTTAGCTGTGTATAGTGATATTGTTCTGCTGCCGAGATTCCAAATTTCTGTTGGAGGGTTTCAAACGGAAGGATGGCGCCATCCGCGATAACATCTCCCATTGTTGTTATCCCGGCCCTCACCCATCGGCTCCATGTAGTCAGTTTTTTAACCTCTGTCAGCATATGATTGACCCATAGTGGTTGTGCCGTGGTGATCCTGTTCTCCCAGCCTATGTGTCTATGGGCCTGCCTCCAGACAATCGTGATATGGGATGAAGTAGTTTGTGCGGGGGGTCTGGGTAGGCTTTGGTATAGTGTTCGGATTGGTGGGGTGTCCTGGGTAATAGGTAATTCCGCTCTGATGTGTGGGAGTTCTGGGTCCCCATGGAGGAGGTCATTAACTATATTTAATTGACTGGCCCAGTAGTAGGATCTGAGATGTGGGCCTTCTATGCCCCCCTCCCAAACAGAGCGCTGCAGCGTGGCTAGTGCTATTCGGGGCTGCCCCCCTTCCATATTAGTTTCCTTAAGAGGCCCTCTACCCGGGTGAACTCAGAATTTGGTATGGCTAGCGGGGCGTTCTGCAGGACATAGAGGAAATGTGGAAGTGCCATCATCTTGAATAGGGCCGCTCTCCCCATGAGTGTTAGTGGCAGGAGCCTCCAGTGCTGTACGTCACCATCGAAGCAGTCGATCAGCGGGTGTATATTATGCAACACATAGTTTGATTGTGTCCCAGTGACCCATATGCCCAGGTAACGAAAACCTTCCCTCTGCACTCGACATGGGGTGTCCCGGGGAATAGCCAGATCATCGCCTTTAACCGGGAAGAGGACTGATTTCCCCCAGTTTACCCCGAGGCCACTCAAATTCCGTAGGTCATCAGCATTCGGGCTATGATCGGGTATGCATGGTCCGGGTTGCTCAAATACAACAGTAGGTCGTCTGCATAAAGGGAGAGTTTTTCCTCCCGTCCGTTTGGCCATTGGAATCCGGACCATGTAGTTACTTGTAGGAGGCGAAGAGAAGGGGGGACAGTGGGCAGCCCCGTCGAGTGCCTCAGCCCAGTGGGAAAGTTCTAGAGGTCCAACCGTTTACTCTAACTGCGGCCAAGGGGGCCTCGTATAGAAGTTGAACCCAGCTGAGAAAGGTTTCGCCTATGCCCATACGCTGCATTATTGTCCAGAGACTTGCCCATACCACCGAATCGAACGCTTTCTCAAAATCAATTGCAAGCAACGCAAGTGGTGTATTAAGGGTTGGGGCCCTTTCCAGGAGCAGGTGTAAACGTCGTAGGTTCATTCTGGTCGATCTTTGCGGCATGAAGCCGCATTGATCTTGATGGACCAGTGCTGTTATGACCGTTTGGAGCCTATTTGCCAATACTTTGGCCAGGATTTTACCGCTATTAATGAGCGACATCGGTCTGTACGACTTACATTGGTCACGAGATTTCCCTTGTTTGGGAATGACCACGATATTGGCGGTTTGTAGGTCCGGGGGAAGGGTGCCCTGCGTCTTGGCGGCTAGGAACAGATCACGAAGGCGGGCCACCATCTTGTTGGTGCCTAACTTCTTCCAGGTCTCGGCTGGGAAGCCATTTGGGCCTGGTGTTTTCCCCGTTTGTAGTTGGGTCATGGCCTCCGCGATCTCGGCTTCATCTATTTCCCTATCCAGATGTGCTCTTTGGGGTTCCGACAACTGCGGGAGCGTGATCTCCTCCAGAAGGGATGAGTCTGTGGGGGCCGTTGGAGCGGCGTAGAGCGAGGCATAAAAGTTGGCAAATGCCTCCGCTATTTCTGGGTCTGTTTGGGCAGGTCTGTCTGGGCTATCTGTAATTAATCTAACATGTCTGTGCCCTTCCTCCCGTCGCTCCAGCCATGCCAATAGTTTACCCGCTTTATCTCCCTGTTCATAAATTCTGGTTTTGGACTCACTGTGTGCCTGTCTGACGTTATCCAGCGCTGTGTTATGCAGGGTAGCTCTGGCCTTTAACAGGGAGCGCTGTGTTTCTGGGGTAGCGTCGGCGATGTAATTGGTTTCCCACTTTTCTACCTCAGCCTCCGCCTCAGTTACTTTCCTATGATGTTCTCTCCTTTTGTTGCATATCCAGGCCGTCATCTCCCCTCTAAGTACCGCCTTGTGTGCTTCCCAAAGTGTCACTGGGTCCTCCACCAAGCCTGTGTTAATTTCGAAGAATTCGTCTGACTTTACAGTAATATGCTCCAAGAATTCAGGGAGGCCCAGGTAGTAGTTATTTAATCTCCATGTTTTGGGCGGTAGGGGACGCTCCGTGTGGAGCGTCACCTCCAAGGGAGAGTGATCTGATATGCCGCGGGGGAGGAGCTCTGCCGCCTTTTCCCTATATGCTTCGGGGGTTGGGAGGAAAAAATAATCTAACCTGGATAGGGATGCGTGTGCTCCCGAGTGGAAGGAGAATCCCCGGTCTGTTGGGTGTAGTTCTCTCCACACGTCGCTCAGACCGAGCGCCGATGCAAAGATCGCTAGACCCGTGGGCCGGCACGGGTTTCGGTTGCGAATATGGGTCCGGTCGAGTGTGTTACACATAACATCATTAAAATCCCCTCCCAGGATCCACAGCTCTGTCTGTTGTTGCGCCATCAGGGCCATCACCTCCCCCAGGAGAGCCTCCCCCAATCCCAGTGGGGAATATATCGCTAGAATAGCCATTGTCTCCCCCCAGAGTGTACCTTGAATCATCACAAAACGGCCACTGGGATCCTGCACCACAGTGGATAATTCAAAAGGGAGTGCTTTATGCAGGAGGATCAGGACCCCCCGGGAGCCCATAGTATACCCTGCGTGGTACGTCGCTCGATAGTTGGATCTGCGGAAAAACTGGCAGTTTGAGCCTCCTAAGTGGGTCTCAGTTAGAAGAGCTACATCAGGGGAGCGTCTGTTAAGAAACTGTAGGATCAGTCGGCGTTTTATACTTGAGCCCATGCCATTCACATTCCATGTGAGGAGCTTAAGAGACCTATGGCGTTCATTAGACATCGATGAGGCTTGTGTATTTTGGCAATCGGGGTAGCTATGTTGTTGTGTAGCCATTACTGTCTAGAGATTTATGGTGTTGTGCTCTGCGGGCGCGTGGCGTGTATGAACTTAGAAACATTGTGTTCGCATTTGGTGGGAGCGTGGGCGGCGACCACTGTGTGTTTGGTGAATTCGCTATGGACGTTTGCCTGGTATGGTTCCCCAGAAAAAGATGAACATAATATAACTTCTCTTCCTCCCTCCCCATACTCCTCCCCAACATGAAGTATCTGTCGCCCAAACTCTACTGGCGCTTAAAAACTATGTTGCCAGGTTAACTTAACATGAATTGTTCACACTACCCCTCCGACTTACTATACCCGTGTGGGTCTGGTGTCTCAGGTCTTAAGTCGGGGGCATGGTGGCCGCCGGTGGCATGGTGTGTTACTGGTGACTGCTTGCGGTTCATGTGATCCGTTGCAGGGGGACGGGGGTAATCTGCCATCGATGATACTCCCGGAGGAGTGTTCCTTGCAGGTTGTTGCCGGGAGAAGTGACCGGGCATTGAGTACGCCGTAAATCAGCCCGTTCACGTGTCCGGCCGCTGCACCTCTTTTTTCTTAAACATCCGTTATTCATTGGGGTCTCCGTCTGGTTCGATTGGGACCACCGGTCTGGGTTGCTGTGCAGGTCTTTCTCCCCGTGGTTGGGGTCTTGATCTACTTCTGCAATTTTGATTCGGTCCAGTCCAGTCCCCCCCCAATGTGAGTTTCTGCCCATCTCCAGGCCTCCTGCGGGTCAGTGAAATGGACAGTTTTGCCCTCATGCGGGATTTTCAGTTGGGCTGGGAACAGCAGTCCGTATTTCACGTTCATGGAGCGTAGTTTCCTCTTTAGGTGTTCAAAGGATTGCCTGGCCCGTTAGACGTCACGGGTGTCGTCTGGAAAAAAGGCTATTTTTGCTCCGTTATATGTCATTGACCCTTTGGTACGGGCCATTTGTAGCATGGCGTCTCTGTCCCGGTAATTAAGCAGTTTCGCGATGATTGTTCTCGGGGGAGCCCTGGGGATCGGGCGTCCCGTGGGCATGCGGTGTGCATGCTCCACCGAGAATTTTTTTTACAAGGTCTTTGGTGCAAAGAGATCCGTCAGCAATTCCTCCAGGAAGAGTTCCACGCTGGGTCCCTCCGCACGCTCCGGTAGTCCCAGGATACGAATGTTGTTGCAGCGGGACCTTCCCTCTCCCTCGTCGACTCGGGCCTCCAGGGTTTTCAGTCGGTTCAACGTTTGCGCAAGTTGTTGGTGTACCCTGCTCAGGTCATCCTCCACTCCGGAGATTCGTTGTTCCGTTTCCCCAGTCCGGGATGAGAGTTTCTGGAGGTCGTGGCGGAGGAAGGAGACTTTGGTGGAGATGGTGTCCATCTTCTGCTCCACCGAGGCGCGCAAGTTTTCGATGGCGGCCATCACGTCCTTTAATGAGAGTGGTTCCTCTGGTTCCTTTGGCGGAGAGGGGGTTACCCTCGAGTCCTCGGTGCTTAGTGCCGTGGTTGTGCTCGTGGCGTATTGGTCCATGGTGTATTGGGTCGAGGTTTTCTTATTCCTTTCCTTGCCCATGGTATTGCTTTGCGTGGTTCGCTTGTTGCGTGGTTCGCTTGTTGCCTGTTTGGAGGGGCTGTTTTTTCCCACCTTATCTCGGGCTCTACCGTGCTCTTGTAGCTTGCTTACAGTGTAATAGTCTCAGGAGCCTTAAGCAGTAATGGTCTCCTTGAGGTTCTGTTCACCGATGAGTTGTTCGGGGTATCACTTCGTTTATCTTGCTTCCTTAGTACCTTGAAATACGTCGTTCGTATGTATTTCCGTATCAAGGAGGGCCAACTCGCCTACTCAGTTCTCCCCTCGCATCGCAAAGATGGTTCCATTCAGTATTTGTTAGGGAGAATTCTCTGTTTAGGCTGAATTTCCCTACCTAGTGAGTCCCCCAGCAGCTTTGCTGGATTTCTGGGGTTTCTTTTTTTTTCTCCTGCCAAGAGTGAGACTCTTTTACCCTCACTCTTGGACATATTGAAGTGTGTTTTCTTGGTTAAACCTTGTGTTGAATGGGCTATGGGGTCTTTTACTCCATAGGGCCTCATGTATTTTTGTGATGTGGGTTACACAGCACCCTCTGTGCCGTGACCCAGGGGTGTCCTAGGGACTCCCCAACATAGACTCCATACCCTGGGACTGACTACTGTCTCCCAGGGCATGTAAAGTCACCAAAGACTTTGCTAGTCTTGAATCCTGAACAGAACCAGTACAAACCATCATATTGTGGACGTACTGGCTGGGGCAATTCGATTGCCCCAGGGTCTGTTAGTCGAGGGGGCACGTCTCCGTCCCCCCTGATCGAGTTTTGGCTGGTGGCAGTGGAAACTACTTTTTATATTCGACCGCGAATATTTCCCTATGGGATTTCCCATTGTTTTAGGCTAACACATTTAATTATTTATTTACGGTAGCCTTAAACATACCGCCGGTTTATATATTTATTATTATAACTCCGGTTGGGACTTTTTGCCAAAACTTGATTCTAAAATGGCGTTGGCGTTCGCCTCTGTAACTCTGACCCAAAGTGGAGCCCTTTGTTCCACTTTTGGCGGGCTTCTCCACAGAAGCCCTCCAAAGTGGTGCCACTCTGTCTGGGGTACTTAGGAGGGGTGGAGGGGGATTTAGGCACCCTGGACTGAGTTACCTTGGTAACTCAAGTCGCACTCCGTCCTGATTGGCCCAAGTGGTGAGCCGGCCGGCTCACCACTTAGCATGTTTGAGTGACAGCTAGGCTGGGTGAATGGGGGTTTGCTGCATAAAAGCAGGGCTTTGGGGACTGGAACTTCAGAAGTCGCCACAGGACCAAGAATCCGACGAGGGAAGAGCTGAGCCGACCTGCTTCGACGACACCACCCGGTGGAGCCCTGCTGAACCGTCTCACCACTTTTCCCGACGACCGAGGAGAACTCTTAACGGAGTGGCTCCTTCCCTTGACTGGTGGGGACAACCAGTTTTCGCCTTCTTTTCGCTTCTCGAGGTATCTCGTGGCCGCCTTGCCAGTGCCAAGCACCCCGGCAACCGGAACCCGACCACCTTTTACCCCAACCACGAAAGTCGGTACAACCCTTTAACCGGAGGACTCCGCGGCTGGTTTCTTCCCGGGCAGTGCAACGACCTTCTTCTTCTGCTCTTCAGCGAGAACTTCTTCTCCCCTGACCGACGTCGAGCCTTGCTGCCACTGCCTGGAACAACTGCCACCGCTGGAGGATCCTTTCCACTTAAGGTACCGTGTTCCGCCTGGCTTCCCTTGCCACCGACTGTACGGGGTAGATTTAGCCCCCGGCTTTCGAACCTGGGAGTGCCTGGGACACCCTGGCTAAACTTTTTAAGCCACTCTAAACTCTTTCTAACTCTTTGCAAGACTTTGAATCCGTAACAACAGTGTGATCTTGGGCACATTTTCGCTCCGGCTACTCTAAGAGTGGGCCCTGCCTAGTGACTTTTGCTCACCTGTGACTTTGTGCTTCTTTGAGTCTATTGCAAGTGTTCTGGACCTTAGAGTGGTGTGTTTAACCCATTCCTGTTTCTTTTTACCCCTTTCTGGAACCTACTAGAGTGTCATCTAACGTTAAGCGCTCACCTCTGTTTTAATTATGTGGTGTTAACTTAGAGTTGTCTAGATAGGAGTAAGGGTTGGAACTGCTTTTATTATAACTGTGTTTGAAGTGTTTTTACTATATTTTGCTAGAGTGATTTTAACTTATGTGTGTTTTATAAATAAATAACTATATACTTTTGAAACCAAGCCCTGGTCAGTGTTTGCTTGTGCTATTGTGTCTGAGTACATATTGTGTATACTTTGCATACTGCCTAACTCTTCTTGAGGGAAGTCTGACTGCTCAGCCACAGCTACCAGGTAAATCTGTGTGGTGCAGACTGCTACCAAGTGGGTTTACTGCTATACCTGTAGTCTTAAATCTTTTGCAGTGTTCCCCAAGGGAACTGCACAGGTTTCTGCCTAACACTGGTGTACAGCGGTGGGATTTGTATTGAGTATACATTTTATTGTGCTTTAGATACCTTAGTGCAACTAACCACAAAGCTTAGCACTATAAAAGTAATCCTCTAACATGTCAGTTATAGAAAGCTATAGTCAAGAGTCCCTTGCAGCCAAAACTGCTGATTGTTTAAGAGTGCTCTGTAAACATAAGGATCTCCTGACTAAGGGCAAGAAAATGGAGCTGATTGAAAGATTGTTAGCTAACCAAAGTCTGGGTGATGGTTCAGAGGAACCTACCACTCCAGTAACTGTAGATGACAGTACTGAAATTAACATGGAGCAAAATGTTGATGATTCTGAGGAAGAGTCAGAAGAGGAGGGTGAGGCTGTTGTGACTGTCCCCCCTAGGCCTCTGCCTGCTCTACCTGCTGTACCTACTGGACCTTTACCAGGTCCCCCATTTAGTCCTCAATACTTTGAACTGGAGAAAATGAAACTAGAATTGGAGTATAAGAAACTTAATGCTCAAACTGACAAAGAACTAAGGCTAAGGGAAATGGAGCTCAAGTATGACTTAGAAATGAAGAAATTATCTGTTGAGAATGCTTCTCTCTCTGGCTCCTCTAGAAGTTCCAGTCCTAAAAGACCCCGGATGCCTAAAGAATTGGTTGGTATGTATGAGCCTAAATTGGATGTGTTGGATTGGTTGTCTCTGTTTGAATATAATCATGGGCTCCAGAACATCACAGGAAATGACTTACTCACCTGGTTGTTCTCTAGGCTTCCCCCTGTTGCAACTGATGTGGTAATGGAGATGGGGGAGGAGGATAGGAAGGACTATGAATGTGTGAAACTAGCTTTGATAGCTAGGTTTGGGAAGACCCCTTCCCAGTATCTTAAGAGGTTTAGGAGCCTCAAAAAGCATGATGGTACCCCTTGGGCTACCTGGGTGAATGAATGTTTGAAAAACTTAGAGGGATGGATTAAGGGTTACAAGGTGAACACTTATGAAGGTATGAAGAATTTGTTTATGTTGGAGACTATTTATGATGCCTGCTCTCCTGAGCTCAGACAACACTTGGCTGATTCCAGGGAATTAGATTCCCGGAAACTAGCTAAGGCTGCTGACTTGTGGGTTGCCAACAGGGCCACTCACAAGGATTCTGGGGTCACTCAAAAGAAGGATGGGGAGAAACAGCCTAAAAAGGACTCCAAAGAGAATTCTAATACTACAAATTCCAAAGAGGGCCCCAAACAAAACTATAAGGGTAAGCCACCAGGGAAACCAAATCAGGCTAGTATACCTCCTGGTCCCAGACCAGAAGGAGGTCAGAACAAGCCTCCATTCCAGCGAGCCTTTGGCTCATGCTTTGTTTGTAAGGCTACTGACCATGTGAAAGGAGATCCCAGATGTAAGGGTAAACCTTCAGGGGTCCAGCTTGCCTCCTTAGCCTTCGCTCCAGAAGAGGAAGTACATATGGCAAGTGGAAACTTTCTATTACTAGCTGATGAACCCACTGGAGTCTCAGCTAGTGTTTCTTTAGTCTCTCTGGGGTTGTGGGAACAACAGAATTTAGATGTCTATAACTCTGTCCCAGATAATACTAAAGAGTATTATAAGGACAGTGTCCAGGTGAATGGTCAGGAGACTCCTGCCATTAGGGATACTGGAGCCAGCATAACTGTGGTGGATGAATCATTTTTCAAGGCAGAGGATGTTGCTAAGGCACCCAAATGCCTCACCAAGTTAGCTGGTGGGCCTGTGCAGATGTGTCCCCAGTTACCAGTTCTCATCCAATGTAATGATATGGCTGTAAAAATACCTGTCAGTGTACAATGTGAAGTGCCAGGTAGGGTTCTGTTGGGTAATGACCTCAAAGCTCTTGGAGTTGTATCTCATACCCCCAGACCACCTAGCAAAAGGTTACAGGAACTCACAAAACCTGCAAGAGAGAAAACCCTGAGAGGGTTATCTCAGGAGATGATGACAGAAATCACTCCTCTCCCACTGGAGCAACTTACTGCAGTAACTACCAGATCAGGAGCAAAGGGGCAACCCAAGACTCCTAGGAAAAAGCCAGCAGCAAGCACCCCAGTGCTTCCAACAAGGACTTCCCCTAGGTTGTCCAAAGTTACACCTGTAACTCCACCTCCAGCTGAGGCTGAGAGGGAGGTACAACCCTGTGTGGTTGAGCTAGACTCTGAGGAAGAGCTAGAAGGAGGCCCCAACCTTATTGGAGATTTGGACCCTGAGGACCATCCTGAGCTGCAGTCTTTACTGGCAGAAGGTGGGCCTAGCAGGGCAGCTTTTCGTAAGGGGCAAAGAGAATGTCCAACTCTGGAAGGTCTCCGCCACCAGGCAGCTTCTCAAGCTGATGGGCAAGAGCCTGGGAAGTATAGGTTACACTGGGAAGATGGCCTCTTCTACAGTGAACCCACTGAGTCTGAACCTGGAGACTACAAACGCCTTGTAGTCCCACAAGAGAACAGACAACAGTTCTTACAACTAGCCCATGATATACCTTTGGCTGGTCACTTGAGTTTCAAGAAGACCAAGGAAAGGCTCTCACTCTACTTTTATTGGCCAAAGATGGGGGCTGAAGTAGATAGATATTGTAAGAGCTGCCATACCTGCCCGACTTCTGGTAAGGTTGGTTCCAAGAATGTGGCACCTTTAGTGCCTCTCCCAGTTGTGGGAGTCCCATTTGAGAGGGTAGGGATTGACATTGTTGGTCCCCTTGATCCTCCAACCTCCTCAGGCAACAGGTTCATCCTTGTTGTAGTAGACCATGCTACTAGGTACCCTGAGGCAATTCCTATGAGGACTGTTACAGCTCCGGCTGTGGCTAAGGCCCTCCTTGGTATTTTTACCAGGGTTGGGTTTCCTAAGGAGGTAATCTCTGACAGGGGGTCAAACTTTATGTCCCACTACATGAAAGCCATGTGGAAAACCTGTGGAGTTACCTACAAGTTCTCAACCGCTTACCACCCTCAGACAAACGGGTTGGTTGAAAGGTTTAACAGAACCATGAAGAGCATGATAGGTGCTTTAGAAGAACCCCTTAAGAAAAAGTGGGACCTTCTACTGCCATGCCTTCTCTTTGCTTATAGAGAAGTCCCTCAGGAGGGAGTAGGTTATTCTCCCTTTGAGCTTCTCTATGGCCATCCAGTCAGAGGCCCATTGGCCCTGATTAAGGAGGGATTGGAAGGTGCTCCTCCCCTCAAGCCAGTCAGAGTGACTGACTATGTGATAGGTCTCCGGAGGAGAATGTCACACATGATGGCAGAAGCAAGTGACAACTTGAAAGCTGGTCAAGCTCTGGTCAAACATTGGCACGACCAGAAGGCTAACATGGTTGAGTTTACTCAAGACCAGCTAGTTCTAGTTATGCTCCCAACAAGGCAGAGGGCCTTGCAAGACAAATGGATGGGACCCTTCAAGATTGTGGGAAAACTTGGAGAGGTCAACTATCTGGTGGATCTGGGCAGACCCAGGGAAGCTCCTAGAGTCTTCCACACCAACCGACTAAAAGCATACATCTCCAGACCTGATGTAGGAGCCTTGCTTCTAGCTTCAGCTGCAGAGGAAGAAGAGAGTGAATCTCTCCCTGATCTCCTCCGAGGTGTGCCTTTAGATGAAAAAGTTGAAGGAGTCAATCTCTCTTCAGACCTGACACCTGAGCAACAAGAGGAGTGCAAATCTATGTTAAATCAGTTTGCCTCCCTGTTCTCACTATCACCAGGCTTGACCCCTTGGGGTCAGCATGAGATACTCACTGGTGACTGTCTGCCAGTCAAAAGCAGAGGATACAGAATGTCAGAACATGTCAGAACCCACATCAAAGGAGAGGTCAAGAAGATGCTTGATCTCGGGGTAATAGAGCCCTCTACTAGTCCATGGTCTAGCCCAGTTGTGTTAGTACCAAAGGCAGGATCCAAAGACTTGAGATTCTGTGTGGACTATAGAGCTCTAAATGCAGTCACCAAGACTGATGCCCACCCTTTGCCCAGGACAGATGAGTTGGTGGATAAACTTGGTGCAGCCAAGTACCTCAGCACATTTGACCTGACGTCAGGCTATTGGCAAATAGCCCTGACAGACCATGCCAAGGAGAAAACTGCATTTTCAACCCCAGTTGGCTTGTACCAGTTTAAGGTCATGCCTTTTGGACTAAAAAATGCACCTGCCACATTCCAAAGGATGGTGAACCAGGTTCTGGCTGGGATGGAAGACTTCTGCATGGCATACTTGGATGACATTGCAGTCTTCAGCCACTCCTGGGAAGAACATGTGACCCACCTAGGACATGTGTTGCAGGCTCTGGAACAGGCCCATTTGACAATCAAAGCCAGTAAGTGCCAGATTGGTCAAAGTAAAGTGGTCTACCTTGGACATGAGGTAGGAGGTGGAGAAATAAGGCCTTTGCCCAGCAAGATTGAAGCTGTGCAAAATTGGACAACACCGACTACTCAAACCCAAGTGAGAGCTTTTCTAGGCCTCACTGGATATTACAGGAATTTCATTGAGAACTATGGGACCATAGCTTCTCCACTGAATGTAATCTCCTCTCCCAAATTCCCTAAAAAGGTAAAATGGAATGAGGAGTGCAATCAGGCCTTTGAAAAACTGAAGAGAGCTCTTTGCCAAGCTCCAGTCTTGAGAGCTCCTGACTACCACCAACCTTTCATTGTACAAACTGATGCTTCCAATGTAGGTATAGGTGCAGTTCTAAGCCAACTGGATGAGAAGGGTAGGGAGCACCCCATTTGCTTCATCAGTAGAAAACTGAAGGATCCTGAGACAAGGTGGGCAACTATCGAAAGAGAATGCTTTGCTATTGTGTGGGCACTGAAGAAGTTTAGGCCATACTTGTATGGTTCTACTTTTGTTATTCAGACTGACCACCAACCCTTGAGATGGTTAATGCAAATGAAAGGGGAAAAT
The DNA here is from genome assembly GCF_040938575.1 of Ambystoma mexicanum. Taxonomy (NCBI): domain Eukaryota; kingdom Metazoa; phylum Chordata; class Amphibia; order Caudata; family Ambystomatidae; genus Ambystoma; species Ambystoma mexicanum. Next base: position 1,006,726,113 of record NC_090927.1, read on the forward strand.
CCAAAACTATTGAGATGGTCAATCTGCCTGCAAGGGTTTGATTTCACCATTGAGCACAGGTCAGGGTGTCACCATCAAAATGCTGATGGACTCTCTAGGATGTATATCATCGACTAGAGGTATGAGGTTCATCCAGGAGTGGATTAAATCCTCCTGTCCCTTAGTCTGGGGGGGGCGAGTGTTAGGGAGAATTCTCTGTTTAGGCTGAATTTCCCTACCTAGTGAGTCCCCCAGCAGCTTTGCTGGATTTCTAGGGTTTCTTTTTTTTTCTCCTGCCAAGAGTGAGACTCTTTTACCCTCACTCTTGGACATATTGAAGTGTGTTTTCTTGGTTAAACCTTGTGTTGAATGGGCTATGGGGTCTTTTACTCCATAGGGCCTCATGTATTTTTGTGATGTGGGTTACACAGCACCCTCTGTGCCGTGACCCAGGGGTGTCCTAGGGACTCCCCAACATAGACTCCATACCCTGGGACTGACTACTGTCTCCCAGGGCATGTAAAGTCACCAAAGACTTTGCTAGTCTTGAATCCTGAACAGAACCAGTACAAACCATCATATTGTGGACGTACTGGCTGGGGCAATTCGATTGCCCCAGGGTCTGTTAGTCGAGGGGGCACGTCTCCGTCCCCCCTGATCGAGTTTTGGCTGGTGGCAGTGGAAACTACTTTTTATATTCGACCGCGAATATTTCCCTATGGGATTTCCCATTGTTTTAGGCTAACACATTTAATTATTTATTTACGGTAGCCTTAAACATACCGCCGGTTTATATATTTATTATTATAACTCCGGTTGGGACTTTTTGCCAAAACTTGATTCTAAAATGGCGTTGGCGTTCGCCTCTGTAACTCTGACCCAAAGTGGAGCCCTTTGTTCCACTTTTGGCGGGCTTCTCCACAGAAGCCCTCCAAAGTGGTGCCACTCTGTCTGGGGTACTTAGGAGGGGTGGAGGGGGATTTAGGCACCCTGGACTGAGTTACCTTGGTAACTCAAGTCGCACTCCGTCCTGATTGGCCCAAGTGGTGAGCCGGCCGGCTCACCACTTAGCATGTTTGAGTGACAGCTAGGCTGGGTGAATGGGGGTTTGCTGCATAAAAGCAGGGCTTTGGGGACCGGAACTTCAGAAGTCGCCACAGGACCAAGAATCCGACGAGGGAAGAGCTGAGCCGACCTGCTTCGACGACACCACCCGGTGGAGCCCTGCTGAACCGTCTCACCACTTTTCCCGACGACCGAGGAGAACTCTTAACGGAGTGGCTCCTTCCCTTGACTGGTGGGGACAACCAGTTTTCGCCTTCTTTTCGCTTCTCGAGGTATCTCGTGGCCGCCTTGCCAGTGCCAAGCACCCCGGCAACCGGAACCCCACCACCTTTTACCCCAACCACGAAAGTCGGTACAACCCTTTAACCGGAGGACTCCGCGGCTGGTTTCTTCCCGGGCAGTGCAACGACCTTCTTCTTCTGCTCTTCAGCGAGAACTTCTTCTCCCCTGACCGACGTCGAGCCTTGCTGCCACTGCCTGGAACAACTGCCACCGCTGGAGGATCCTTTCCACTTAAGGTACCGTGTTCCGCCTGGCTTCCCTTGCCACCGACTGTACGGGGTAGATTTAGCCCCCGGCTTTCGAACCTGGGAGTGCCTGGGACACCCTGGCTAAACTTTTTAAGCCACTCTAAACTCTTTCTAACTCTTTGCAAGACTTTGAATCCGTAACAACAGTGTGATCTTGGGCACATTTTCGCTCCGGCTACTCTAAGAGTGGGCCCTGCCTAGTGACTTTTGCTCACCTGTGACTTTGTGCTTCTTTGAGTCTATTGCAAGTGTTCTGGACCTTAGACTGGTGTGTTTAACCCATTCCTGTTTCTTTTTACCCCTTTCTGGAACCTACTAGAGTGTCATCTAACGTTAAGCGCTCACCTCTGTTTTAATTATGTGGTGTTAACTTAGAGTTGTCTAGATAGGAGTAAGGGTTGGAACTGCTTTTATTATAACTGTGTTTGAAGTGTTTTTACTATATTTTGCTATAGTGATTTTAACTTATGTGTGTTTTATAAATAAATAACTATATACTTTTGAAACCAAGCCCTGGTCAGTGTTTGCTTGTGCTATTGTGTCTGAGTACATATTGTGTATACTTTGCATACTGCCTAACTCTTCTTGAGGGAAGTCTGACTGCTCAGCCACAGCTACCAGGTAAATCTGTGTGGTGCAGACTGCTACCAAGTGGGTTTACTGCTATACCTGTAGTCTTAAATCTTTTGCAGTGTTCCCCAAGGGAACTGCACAGGTTTCTGCCTAACAGTATTCCACAAGGTTCTCGATTATCTCCTCCCCAGGTGGCTGCACCGCAGCAGGATTGTGGTAGGCTGCCTCGCCAGGTTGCCAGGTGCCGTGGGATGTCAGTGATCGGGCGGGGAGGAAGGAGGGTCAAAGGCCCTTCACGTCTGTTCCCGCCATTCTGGTTTGGTCCTCTTGACTGGCGATGCTTTCCGCGGTGTCCCGGAGCAGATCTCTCGGGCTCCGCCCGCCTAAGAGCGAATGACACGCCGAAGCACCGCTGCCCGGGAGTGGCGTCGTTACACGGGTCGATTCCCCCGTCGCGTGCCGGGGTTGGGGGAAGATCGCACAGTCCGCTCGCCCTCGGCCACAGCAACAGGATATGGTCCACCGCTGTGCAAAGTGTGTGGTTTGAATAACGGCCAGTTGCTCCGAGGGTATTTAGTACCGCATCTGCTCCGACAGTTGAGATTCGCAGCTGCCCACGTTTGTCTTCGCTCTACTTTATCGCGACCTGGAGGCGGCCATCTTGGTTGGGCCCGCGCGATACGCTCTTACAGTTTCAAATGCCGATATCTTGCGTTTTCCGGCATGGATCCGGCCCCTTTCACGGCTAGGTGCTGCTATCGTGTTCCGCTGCCCGGATTTATTGTTTTTTAGCAATTTCACCTTTTCATAACGCAGGATATTACAGGATTTTTCAGGCGGCCGCGGGAGCGCCGACGAGTCATGTCCTCATTGCTTGCTCGCTGGCCACACCCCCCCTACTGTAATCTGTTGATGGACATTGAACAAACATCATCCAAACTACAATCACTGATGTAACTTGTATTTGTCACAACCCCGATTACTGACATTGTCACTGTATGCCCGATGTAACTACTGGTTCACCATAACACCTTTCCTGAGCAAATTGACTCCACATGTCCGGTCACAAAAATATGGTCGAGGACTACCACCTGAGTGTATCTGCACATCTACATGAATGTGTCGAGACACCATCCCTAGAAGTGTGAGTGATTAGTGGTCCACCACATCTCCACCCACCCTACTGCACCGGTTGGACAGATACAAATACTACACAGATGTTTCTTACAGGATATATGCCATACGCCATGGTGAAATCAATGACCACATACATGGAAGGCACAGTTGGTGGTGTTGACTCAAATTCACCTGAAGCACATGTACAGCCTGTAGCACCCTTATGGACACACCCATCAGACCTACAGATGTCGCACCACCGTCTGGTGAGCAGCACATGCATCAGCAGCCACGGTGTGTGAAAAGAATGCAAATCTGCACAAAAGTACAAATCAGTGAGCACAGACATTCTCAATACATATATTGAGCATGACAGTGACCATCACCGGGATCATCAAAATCACAGAGAAACAAAAACCATCACTGGCAATATAACCGCGAGGGAACACCCACATCCACAACGCAATCCCAAACACAAATGAGTAGTGGGCCATATACATCAACCACATCACGTGTAAACATGCATCTCCAGTGCAACATCCAGGCCCCACTGCAAGGCACATTCATCATCACCACACATAGTGAAACATAGACCTATACAGGCAACACACATGGATACATGACCATCTGTGCAAGGAATATAATGCAGGACAACATTGACAACCACAATGACGAACAAATAAAATACCACAGAGCCACCACCACCACCCTGACACGCATACAGCCACAGATGCACATGACAGTCTGCACACCACACAAATACATGTACCATGGCCATGCACCTGCATCGATTAAACGCATGAACTAAGAAGGCCACAATGAATACATCCAGATATGCTGAGCCATCATTGCATGTCTCTGATCCTGACACCTGCATACAGCAGACATGTTGCTTGTTGGCAATGTGCACACGTAAGCCCGACTCCTACATGCACAGTGTACAGATGCACGTACAAATGCCACACAGAACCTTGTCAACACAAAACTATGATAGTCTGAGTGATGACACATGAATCCCAAGAAGCATACCACATGATTACCTCAAAAACAGACCAGTGTGACATGCACTAAAAAAAATGATTGCACACACATATAAGCGTTGTAGAAAATGAATATCCCCAAATGACCACATGATTCCGATAGAACAAAAAACACAACTGTATTTGTATTGAAACAAAACAAAAAGTTTGGAACAATCAGTCCAAAATAAACCCCAAGTAATCCTCCTTCAAAAGCGAACAATAATGATGCCAACACACACAAAATAAACAACAGTCACTGCTGCAGTCCATGTCCTGACAACTGAAGCTTCAGTGCTGCTTCTGTCTCTGCATCCACTATCAGCAGGTGTACCTCTGTGCTGTCCCTGAGGGCCTACAGGGTCTCACGTGTGGACGTCTCAATTAGCTCAGTAGCCCTCCTGCTCTCCCCCAGAATGGCAGCACTTAACTCCTCCATCCTTGCACATGCTGCATCCCTGGCCCTGGCAGCTGCCTTCTCTATAGCCTGCAGCCTTTCTTCCTCCTGCTGCCTCATGTGCTGCAGTTGGCATGCTGTGGCCACATGAATCCGTTGCCTTGCCAGCTGCCTCCCCTGTCAAAGCAAGAATGCTTGCTGCCTACCAGCCCAAATCTGTTGCTGGACCTCTCTCCGGAGAGATGACCAACGCCTGGAGGGGAGTACTGCCCCACCACTTTCCTCAAGTGCCATGTCCACCTGCACTGCCTGATCTTGCGTGACTGACATACCAGAGCCTGGTCCCACCGGAATGCCCTCCGTGGCCACTTGCACCCCCACTGACCGTGAAGCAGGCTACAGACAAGCAAATGGGTATACATGGGCAGAGGAACCTGGGCTGGTTGCCAGCGTGGACGCCACACCTGTGGGTGCCTGGGGCACAGTTGCTGAGGAGGAGGTGGGTGTCACTTCTATTGCCTGTACCATGTGCACCACACCCAACAGTGCACTAGCCGTCTGCGACAGGATGTGGCACACCTGCCCGGGATGGCTGACAAGTTGTCCACGGATCACGTCCATGGACTCCAGTGCAGCCACCTGCCGGCCGCGGCCTGAAATGAGCATGGGCAGCACAGCATCCATCAGCAGCACTCACTGCCGGGGTAGTTTGTGTTGTGGTGTGGACGTATGTATGCAGCCCTGTAGACGATGACCCTGGGACAGGGTGAATAGCTGACCCAACCAATGTGTCCTGCACAATGTTCTGTCCCAGGCACATGTCCCCAGTCAGTGCATCAGACGATGTACCGCGACCAGACACCATGGCCAGGCCCCCAATTGCGCCCTCGCCCCCACAACACCTGACCCTGACACCCCATATAGCACTTCTGTGGCAACTGGCCTGTCTGTGGGGATGGCTGAATCCCCCTGCACCTCTGCCCCTGAGGTCTCACCCTCCATGTCCATGCCAACTTCCCTTATGTCATCCCCAGTGCCATCAGAAGATGTACCCTCTGCAGCCACCTGTCCCTCAGATGAGATGAATGACGGTATCCCCTGTCATGGTCTACACAGCCTCTGGGAATGCCTTGGCCTTGCAACTGTCTTGTTCTCCATGCTGCTCTCCTCATCTGCATGCAAAACTGGATGGGAAGGGAGAGAGGAGAGGCAGGTCAGCATGTGTGTACACATGTGCATGGCCGAAGATCGGCATGGTACCATGCTGCCATCTCACACAGAAATGCCACGGCCCAATCACAACACGACTGCAACGAATCATCCTGAACAGACAGACATGTGAGCACAAAATACAAGATGTCAACCCCCTCCAAATGCATGCATGGATCTGCAGAGAATGTCCTATTGCTACCCCAAGGGCACAACAGTCACCATGGCAAACTTGGAGCATGGATGGGGCATATGTTAATGTTAATGTTAAAGGATATTTGTACCGTGCACTATCACCACCGGAGTGGTCCCCTAGTGTTCTGGCGGCTCTAAAAGAGGAGGGAAGGGAGGATGAGTTAGTGGGAGGAAGCTGGAAAAGTGCAAGAGAGCAGTGATGTGCTGTTGGCGGCTTCTGCCCGGTGGGTCCGTTGGCTGGGGCTGGGTTATTTGCAGCCGGTAGTCGTCGTGTACTGTTGTGTGAGTTTATGTGTGTCTTGTTTTGCAGTTGCAGAGTAGTGAAGTTTGTGCGGTTTGTTGTGCTGGAGGACTGGCGCATATTACCAAGACAACCAGCCATAATCATTGCACTATTAATATAAACATTCCTCACCCTCCACTGACCCTTGATCCTCCACCCATATATGACTATGGTACATGGCCAGGGGTAAGGCGGATGTGGCAGACTCCATGCTCCCCACCAAAGACTCCATCAGCTATCCCAATCAATGGCCATCCAGGGCACAATACCCCCTCACAAGCATCAGATCAGCCAACAACCGACTATTGCACCCGCACCAAATGAGTCACCCAAGCCCTCAAATCCACCAAAGGTAAGCACACATCCTGCAAAGCAGATTGCGCCCAGGGCACACAGTCATGAATTGGACCACATGTGTCCATCTGTAAATATACCACTGGGATGTGAACGTGAAGGGTGATTGTCCTTTGACCTGTAACACATGGCCCAACACCCTTGACATCAACATGCAACTTCATAAGGCCACCACGGAATACCAGTACACCATTGGCACACCCTCCCAAGGTCCTTACATCTATAGGACCCACACAGAGTGGAACCATGCATGCACAATTATGTTACAAAACATTGCCGTGTCCATCGACAGGCGTCCTCCCAAAATGCATTCCCATCACATGGCATACACATACTGCCCCATTGAACTGACAGTGTGGATTCACCTGCTGCCTGGACCTGGTCCTGCAGTACGAGGACCTGGTCGTGAAGATCTGGGTTCACCCTTTGCAGGATACAGAGACTGAGAGGTGAAATCCTACGGCGCCCACCTGAGGGGCAGTGGGTCCTGCCTTGAAGGACGCCCTGTCCTTCTTTTGCCACCAGATCCCCATATCATCCCATCCCTTTTTAATGTTTTCAGGGGTTTGTTCGACCACACCCTCAACATTAACGGCTGTGGCGATGACCCGCCAGATCCTCCTGCGACCAACCGCCCCAAGCTGCTTCTCCGGGTGGCACAGGGCATCATAGCGCTGCAGCACCTATTCACATAGTATGGCAACTTCTGCCCCCGAGAAGTTAGCTGCCCTCATCCATGCAGCCCCCGAGGTGGAGATGTCCGACATGTTGATGTTGACGCTGGTGGACTGGCATAGGGTCTGTCATGCACCTGTAACAGAGACATAATTGTAACAACCTTCAATTTGACGATGTGACAACACTCAGTTTTATCCCCACAGCGTGTGCACACTTCATGGCCCCAGGTATTCTCCCAGGACGTTGTCCCCCATGCCTGGCCCAATATTGATTCAGCCGTACACCGCCAATCAGCCACTGCCAATGTCAGAAGTGACACATGGGCATGGACCAACACACTCAAACATGCTCACACAACAATCAACTGTACATGTCTCTTCAGCCCAACCAACGGATGCACCTTGCCAGCACAAATCATGCATCTGCTAAAGCAGCTCCCATATGCACGAGGGTACATTTTGTAGCTAACTACTACACATTGGAAATTTAAGTATGCAAAATGTGCATATCAATGGATAGGTAAGCACACACCTGCGACAAACTCTGCCCCCCCACAACAGTACTCGCTCCCCATGAGTGCCACCATCACGCCCCCGTCTTCCTGCATGCAGCCACAGAGCCACCAGTTTGCCTTTTGCTATTCCCCCACTCACCTGTAGCAGCAGGCAGCAATGATGTTAAGAAGTACCAATGCACCACTGGCAATGCACAGCAAACTGTCCAACAAGTCCACACCTGAGAGATTGCAGGAGTGTGAGAGCAGGCCAAGATTTGTCTTGAACCGGTGGCAGGGAGCTGTCTCATGCAACTCCAGATGCCAAAACAAGCTGGGGTGTGTCATGTAAGTCACACATGTCACGCTGTGCAAACCACACATGCGTGGCTTGCTACAGATATGGGGTGCATGCGCAGGATGCACCTGTGCTGCGTAATCGTTACGGTCTGAGGATACAGAGCACTTCCTTGATCATTGTTACGGGCGTAAGCGGAGGGTGCGCAGTGCAGGTTTTGCAAATATCCATCTTCCAGACTCCTGACATGGATGAAAGGGGAACTGGCAGGGCTGAGAGAGCACTGAAAGGGAGGGGACCAGTACAAAGGCATGCCAGGGGGAGAGCACAATGTCAACTTCCCTCTCTTGATGGGGTTGTGTCTCCCGGTTCCCCTCCTCCACCTCCTCACCTGAGTCCTCTTCCTCCGTGCTCAAGGATCTGTGGGATCTGTAGTCCTTTTCTTTTTTGTGGTGTAGCAGGGGTCTCGTACGGGAGGAAGCCACAGTGAGGGCTGTTAGGACGCACCTCTCTGGGGCCCCCTTCCCGGAAGGGACCAATACGGGGAAAAAGCCAATTGTGGCAAAAAACACCTTTGAAGTGGTGTACTGCAGGCTTGTTTGAAGATGTAGACACAAGCGACAGTGATGGGATACTTCCGGCAAGGAACCGGTAGCCCTCAAAATCGTGGAGCAGAGTGCGGAAAGAGAAACTCCCGCAGGCAGTATCAAAACAATAGGTAGAGCGCTAAGAAAAAGAGAAAAGAAAGCAGGGAGAGAGAGAGAGAGAGAGAGAGAGAGACGGAGGAACTGAAGGGTGCCGTGGATCGTGCGCGGACCACGCCCGGGGGAGGCAGCTCAAAGGCAAGTAGATCAACGGAGCGGTGAAAGTACCGAAAGGTAAGTAAAGAGACCGGAAGGGTCCGGGAAGATAACACTGCGAAGCGCAACAACGGCAGCAAAAGCAAAAACACAGCTGACCGAAAGGTTGCAACGGGCATGTGTCAAAAAGGGGTGTGCCTAAATAGTATACGTGCATGATGTGAAAAAGAAACTAGACTGCTGCATGCACGTAGATGAATGCGTGATGGAATCAGGAAGTATGGTGGAGAATCAAACGGGGCCACAGACGCCAGTGTCCAAAGCGTCGCATGACAGTATGCCCTCTCGAACCCCTGGGTTTGCCCGGGTGAGCCCTGTGGAATTTCCTAAGGAGGATAGGGGCATGAATATGCGAAAGGGGTTCCCAGGAGTCTTCTGTAGAAGAGAAACCTTTCCAATGTACCAGGTATTCTAGGCGACCATTATGGTATCTGGAATCCCTCAATTGTGACACCTCGTATTCTAGCACTTCAGGAGAAGATGGAATCCGAAGAGGTCTAGAGATGCGAGTTTGGTCATCACTTCCTAGGAGGGAAGCATGAAAAACCAGATGTATACGTTTTAGAGCATGAGGCAACTTAAGGCGGAAAGCCACCGGATTGATCTTAGCAGTGATGGGATAGGGTCCAATGAAACATGGTGAAAGCTTAGATGGATGAGACCAGTGTGGTAGGTATTTGGTAGAAAGCCATACTTTCGAACCCACTCTCCATTCGGAGACTTCCTGTCAATGTCTATCTGCTTGTCTCTTGTATGCTCTGAGACTCTCTGCCAAGTTCAGTTTAGCCTTTTCATGGGTGTCCTTGAGATGAGCCAACACTTCATCCACTGCCAGGAGAGAAGTTGGAGAGTGATGGAACGGGGGTGAAATCCATACGAACAGTAAAACGGGGACATACCACTGGCAGAATGACTGGCGTTATTGTATGCAAATTCTGCTGTGGGTAGTAGGTCCACCCAATTGTCCTGTTCCAAATTTGAATAGCTTCGTAGGTACTGTTCCAGGGTTGCATTTAAGCGTTCAGTCTGCCCATTGGTCTGGGGGTGATACCCAGACGATAACGCGCGTTCGATGCCAAGGGCTTTGCATAGGGATTTCCTGAATTTGGATATGTATTGGCTTCCGCGGTCTGAGACCATTTTGACGGGAAGACCATGAAGTTTAAAGATGTCTCTGATGAAAACCACGGCCATGGTATCTGCCGTGGGCAAGCCTGAAAGGGGCGAGAAGTGAGCCATCTTTGTGTGGGAATCCATGGTGACCATAATGCATGAACAACCTTTGGAACATGGTAACTCCACGATAAAGTCAGTAGTGATATGACTCCATGGACGGCCTGGAACGGCATCCTGTTGCAACAACCCTATGGGTCTTTTGGTGCTGTACTTACTTTGGTTGCATACGCTACAGGTCTTAACATACTTTTTCACATCTCTGGAAAAACCTGGCCAATAAAAGGCTCTCCTGACCAGATCCAAGGTACTGGCTTGTCCTCTGTGACCAGCTGTCCTATGGTCGTGACACCAGGATAGCACCTTTTATTGCAGGCTCTTTAATGGTATCCATAACCTTTTCTTCTTGAAAAGGAGACCTTCTGCTTTAGCTAACCCTCTTGGTTCTGTTTGTGTAGCTGTGGCCTCTCTGACTTGTTGTAGGAATACTGGGGTGGTGGCGATAACGCGGTTCCTAGGGAAAAGCCTGTCTGGGGGACCGGTAGAAGAAGCGGAAGCATGAGTCTTCCTGGAAAGTGCATCGGCCAAAGTGTTCTGGCTCCCTGGTATATACGTAATATGGAAATCGTACTGAGAAAAGAAATGTGCCCACCGGGCTTGTCTGGAGTTGACACAGTCCATGGTTTGTAAGACCTGTAGGTTCTTGTGATCCGTCCTAATTTCGAAGGGATGGCTACCCCCTTGTAGTTGATGCCTCCAGACCTCGCATGCCTTTTTCATGGCCAAAAGTTCCCTTTCTATAACCGAGTAGTTCTGTTGACTCGGTGTAAGGGTCTTTGACAGATATGCCACTGGATGTTCCTCATTGTCGTGTTCCTGAAGCAAAACCGCTCCTAGAGCGGATGCTGAGGCATCGGTCTCCAGGATGAATCGTTTCCCTTGATCCGGTTGTCGTAGTATGGGATCACTACAGAACCTGTCCTTTAATCGTTGGAAACCCTTTTCTGCTTGTGGGCTCCACACGAACGGCATGGATGTCTTCTTTAGAAGGTTTGTTATAGGCAGGGTGATCTCAGAAAAACCAGGGATGAAACGTCTTTAAAAATTTGCCATGCCCAAAAATCTTTGTACCTCTTTTACAGAAGAGGGAGCAGGCCATTTGAGAATGGCATCCACCTTCTTTTCGGCCATCTGAACTCCTTGAGGCGAGAGAACAAACCCCAAATAGGGTACTGTTGTGACTCCAAAAACGCACTTCTCTTTCTTGACCAGTAGCTGATGTTGTTTGAATCGCTTTAACACTTCCTTCAGATGGATCAGGTGTTCTGGCATGCTTTTTGAAAAAAACAGAATGTCGTCTAAGTATACAACCACTGAAACGAAGAGAAGGTCTGAAAAAATACGGTCTACAAACCTTTGAAAGACCGCAGGAGCGTTCACCAGCCTGAAGGGCATTACATGATACTTGTATAGCCCGAAGGGTGTACGGAAGGCAGTTTTCCACTCATCACCGAGTGTATTCTGAGCAGGTGGTAGGCGTTACGCAGATCCAGCTTGGTAAAAACTGAGGCACCCTGGACTGCCTCTAAGATGTCAGGGATGAGTGCCATGGGGTATCTATCCTTCTCTGTTACTTTATTAAGACCTCAGTAATCAATACAAGGCCTTAGGTCTCTGGAATCTCATTTTGGTATGAAAAACAATGATGCGCCAGCATGGGGATTTAGAGGGTCTGATGAGGCCGTTGTATAAGTTATCATCGAGATACTTCCGAAGTACTTCCTTCTCTGCCTTAGAGAGCGCGAACATCCTCCCAAAGGGCACCAGAGCGTTAGGCACCAAATCTATGGCGCAGTCTTCCGGTCTGTGGGGTGGCAAATCTGATGGAGTGCTGTTGGCAAAGACCGGAGTGTACTCTTCTAACACTTGTGTGAGAGTATGTATACTGACAGTGGTGAGGAGAGGACTGGGAACAGTCTTAAGATGCCGATACAGTGTTTTGGGAAAGCATTCAGTATGACATTAGCTTGAATCGAATTTCAAGGAGTTAGTCTTCCAGTTTATGCTTGGGTTGTGTTGTTGCAGCCAGGTGATCCCTAGAATGAGAGGGAAGTGTGCTGATCTAATTATATCAAAGATGATAACCTCTGAATGTTCGTGAATGCTGAGGGATAGGGGCTCTGTGGTCTGGAGAATAGGCCCGGAGCTCAAAGGCCTGCCATCCACCCCTTCTACCTTTTGTCCATGACTGTGATCAATGCGTTTGGCTCTGACCTTGTCTACCCATAAGGTGTCAGCAAAGTTTCCGGCGGCACCACAATCCAGTAATGCTAAGGTCTCTAACCCGAATCATTATTCGTAACCATCACAGTCACCACCATTAGACGGGAGTCCTCCGGTGCGTTAGATGAGTCAATTGCCATGGAAACATAGGGACTACAAGATGGCCCTCGATTGCCCGTGCCTTCTAGGGTCGAGGGTTGTCGTTTTCCGCCGGTCTTGTAGGTAATTCGGTGCAATTTTTTACTGAGTGTCTGTCGGAACCACAATAGGCGCATAAACCTTGTTCTCTCCTTCTTTTTCTTTCTTCAGGAGTTAGTGATCTTCGGGTTGAACCTATCTGCATGGGTTCTTCCGTGCGTTTGGTAGCAGGTGGGAGAGGAGAGGGAGGCGCGGTGTAGGAAGATCGAAAGTTCCATCTTTCATTTCGCCTTTCTTGCATTCTGGCTTCCATTTGTAGAGCAGCCGTCATCAGTTCAGGTAGCGTAGCGGGACATGGAAAATGCGCTAGCTCATCTTTCAGTTCTTCTTTAAGGCCCCGACGGAAGAGAATATACTGAGATTGGTCAGACCAACCAGTTTCCAAAGCCAGTCTTTTAAACGAGGAAATGTAGGACCTTACATCAGCCTGACCTTGATGTGCGTCTAATAGTTTTTCCCGGCTGCCAACAAGAGTTCTGGGCTATAGAATGTACGTTTTAACAGTTCCACAAATGCACTGAAATCTTGCAGTACCGGGTCATACCAGTAACTAATGGTGTAGCCCAAGCTGGGCATTGCCTGTCATATTGGATATCAGGAAGCCTGTTTTAGCATGGTCTGAAGCATAGGTGCGGGTTCTGAAAGCAAAGTAAACCCTGCATGCATCAAGGAATTCTTTTAGTTTCTTAGGAGAACCGTCGTATTTGCCCGAGGATAAGGCCATCGGTGGTAAGTCAGTGGAAAGGGGTTCTCGCGCCGCTACCATCTGTCTTAATAGATTATTCTCCGCCTTCATGTTCTGCATCTCTAGTGAGAGGCTTTGTACTGCGGCAACCAACTCTTGAACTTGCTCCGGAGAGAACATCGTAGGTGGGTGGCGTTGCAAACTGTCAACTTCCCTCTCTTGATGGGGTTGTGTCTCCCGGTTCCCCTCCTCCACCTCCTCACCTGAGTCCTCTTCCTCCGTGCTCAAGGATCTGTGGGATCTGCAGTCCTTTTCTTTTTTGTGGTGTAGCGGGGGTCTCGTACGGGGGGAAGCCACAGTGAGGGCTGTTAGGACGCACCTCTCTGGGGCCCCCTTCCCGGAAGGGACCAATACGGGGAAAAAGCCAATTGTGGCAAAAAACCCCTTTGAAGTGGTGTACTGCAGGCTTGTTTGAAGATGTAGACACAAGCGACAGTGATGGGATACTTCCGGCAAGGAACCGGTAGCACTCGAAATCGTGGAGCAGAGTGCGGAAAGAGAAACTCCCGCAGGCTGTATCAAAACAATAGGTAGAAAGAGAAAAGAAAGCAGGGAGAGAGAGAGACGGAGGAACTGAAGGGTGCCGTGGACCGTGCGCGGACCACGCCCGGGGGAGGCAGCTCAAAGGCAAGTAGATCAACGGAGCGGTGAAAGTACCGAAAGATAAGAAAAGAGACCGGAAGGGTCCGGGAAGATAACACTGCGAAGCGCAACAACGGCAGCGAAAGCAAAAACACAGCTGACCGAAAGGTTGCAACGCGCATATGTCAAAAAGGGGTGTGCCTAAATAGTATACGTGCATGATGTGAAAAAGAAACTAGATTGCTGCATGCACGTAGATGAATGCGTGATGGAATCAGGAAGTACGGTGGAGAATCAAACGGGGCCACAGACGCCAGTGTCCAAAGCATTGCATGACACACAACTGCTACGTGCTGGGGATCCTCCTTTGGCACAGGCAGGCACTAGCGCTGTCACTGCATGTGCCACTGGTACCCCTACGACCCAGGGACAGCCGCCAGTCACTGGGAATGCACAGAACCAGAAGAGGAAGTTTACAGATGAGGAATTACAAATCCTCACAGACTATGTTGACGCACACCAGTCTGAGCTGTACCCCTGGGCTGGAAGCATTCTGACACTGGCCCAGCATCAGCTGAAGTGGCAGGAGGTGACTGACCTGGTGAATCCCTCTGGGGTGGAGAGGCGCACTGCGAAAGAGGTGCATAAGCAGATGGATGTCCTAACCAGGCATTCTAAGGAGAAGCTGGGTGCAAATGTGTCATCTGCACAGGCGACTGGTGGTGGTTCACCACAGATTGAGGATCTCACTCCTTTTGAGGAGGTAGCCTCTGATCTCATCTCAAGTGAACAGGTTGTCGGCGTCTGAGGCATCGGCACATTTGGAAATACTGCACGTGAGTGATATGTGTGACTGATACATGTGATCATGATGCCACTGTGCATGTCAAAGGATGAGTGATTTGGTGTTGCACAGTGGAATCCACTTCATGGGATTAACGTTCCAGCTGTACATACTTGTGCGTCCTTGAGGCTTACGTGGCATGTCGTAGAAGCATGGGTACGCTCTAGTCACTCATCGGTTTCACACTGCCATCATGTATGTTCTGTTTAGGGTGACTCCATCCATGCCAACCTTTGCTGCTGCTAAGGTTGGCATGGATGTGGGACAGAACTATGGGACCAGTTTGGGATTCTGTTGCATGTGTCTGGAGGCCGGATGTGCTGCATGCATTAGATGTGAGGCATCAAGGTATATACAGATGTAGCCCTAATTTGTGTTGTCTTACTTTTTGTAGGTTAAGTCACAAATGAGGGGGAGCAGGTGCCAGGGGGTTAATCAGGTGATGCACAACGGGACACCAGCATTGGCCGGGCTGCTGTGTTTCTTTGTGTGGCGAGAAACCGCAGCTGCTGCAGGCCATCCTTGGCATGTCTGTGCAGACATCATCGGGGAGGAGGATGAAGATGATGATGTTGCAGAGTTTTTGAGGCAGATGGTGGGTCAGCAACCACTGAGCAGTCCTGACCCCATTTTCCTCCTTGAGCTGGTGGAGGAAACTGAGCCTGAGGGGGGCCAGGAGACCGTGGCCCTTCCCGTGGTGAGCCATGCATCTTCAGACGGCACTGTGCCTGCAAATGTGCCCATACCCATAATGGTGGCAACATAGGTGTGTGCTGGTAGTGGGAGACATGTGAACCCACAGGCCGTGCCAGTGCAACCACTCAGACAGGGATGCACTGCATCATCACGTTGTCGGCCCACACCTGGGGGATGTATGCCTGCTCCACTCCTTGACTCGGACGAGGAGGTGATCCACGAAATTGTGCAGTAGGGCGAGGTGATGCAGGATATTGGCAGGGACATACATTGTCTCGCTGATAACATCATTGTGTCCAGTACCACGATGTACACAGAATATCAGCTGTTGTGTGGGGAGATCTCCGTCTTGAGATGTCTTCCCTGACACCATCAACGTCCAGATGGATGCATCAAGGTCTGCTATGCAGGAAAACATGAGTGAGAAATGGAAGGAGAGTCACCAGGACCTTGATACAATTGGCAACCTGTTGCATGCCTTTTTGTCACGTCTGGCAGTCGCACAGGAGGACAAGGCATCTTCCTTGCATGGCCAGGGGCCCCCTTCCCATGATGAGCCACAGGGTGGGACGTAGCTTGGATTTTGCCAAGTTAGGCTATCTTTTGAGCTCCCTGCACTAAGTTCTTATGTTATCCCTCACCTCAACATGCCCCTTCTTCTTCAACCCTGCTGACTATGTGCACTGTCATTGATATTTTTCTTTATGTTTTTCATTTGATGTCCAAGGCGGACTCATTTTCTTTCTTTTATGGACATTGCCATCTTGCACCATGTGCAGCTGGATCTCTCACGGTGGAACTTTGCAAGTGATGCTGAAGGTGGCATGTTCAAGCTAACATGTACAGTGACATCAACTGGCATGCTGGTTTCCCCAGTGAAATGATTGGACACACAGGTAAACATAATGTGGACTCATGATATGCATTATAAGTGGAATGTGTGTGACAGGGTGCATGCACTCTAATGGTCATGTATCTGTTTTCATTTCAGGTCACTTTGTACAGTCAGCTCATACCCACCCTGTGAAAGTGAACGGGACACTCCTTTAATCCAATTCCCCATTCCCTCTGCTGGACACTGACCCTCCTGACAAAAATGAGGAGGCAAGGTGTTAGGTGGAGGTTATGAGGATGCACAGCACTACGGCAGTGACACGAGGTAAGGTAGTCCACGCCAGGTATTGCCATGTTTGTTGTCCTATGCATTCCAGTACTCTCCTTATGTGGCACATGTATGGTTGTGCATGAATGTGTTTTTCTGGTGTTATGTGGGTGATTGTCACAGGCAGCTGGCATGGGGGTAGTACAATTTCAATAATTCTGTACACTATTTAGAAATCTACTGCATGATGGTTGTCTGTCCACTTGTGGTGCTTATGTGCACATGTTTCTTGTGCTGGCCCATTCACAGACATCTTGGTTTGTTATTGAATAATTAGGAGTGCTGTGCCGGTGATATCAGTGAGAGCCCTAAAGATCCCGTCCCAGAAACCTCCCAGTATGTGACATGTTGAGAACATGTGTAAATGGTCTGCACCCTCTGCCCCACAACGAGGACAAGTATGCGTGACAGTACGAGCAAACTTGGAGATTTTGAGGGGTGTGTAGTACAGCCTGTTCAATAATTTAAACTTCATGACTTCGTGACGGGAATTGAGGGATACTTTACTGGTGTGTGAGCACATCTTTTTCCTTAGGTGATCAGAGACCTCGAGGCCCAGCTCGTCCACCCATTCAGTGCGTGGCCCGGAGGGCCGAGAGGGGACCGTAGCCAATAGGATTTTATATAAAGAGGAGACAACACCGCGGGTGCCACTCGAGTTAGCAATATAGGCAACCTCTGGGGTATCAGAAGGTTCATTGGGGAAAGTGGGCCACCTAGAGTGGAAAGCATCCCGAAGCCTATAATACTGCAGCATCTCAAGTGCAGACCCAGAATAACCCGGCTGTTACGCTCCCCTGGTCTCTGCGGAGGTGTTGGGGCACAGTTGCAGCCCTCCCTGATCTTGAATCACCCCCTTCAGGCCTCTCCCTCAGTAGAAAAGCTGTGAGCGGTGGTGCTTGGTGGTACTTCTCCTGCGTGGAGATAAGAGTGTGTCAGTGCGCCAATCTGTGATTGTTGTACCTCTCGAACCCTTCACCCCAAAGTACGGTTTCTGTGAGCATACGCCGGCCCATAAAGCTCACCTGTGAATTATGGAAGATAAGCTCTCCATCCTGCTACTTCTGGCAGGGGCGCGTCAAATGGGATCTAGTTCCTTCACTGATCCCTGATAAGGATTAGTCTAGTCCAGCTGCAACTATGCTTCCCCTTATGATTGGTAAGTCTTTCTTGAGCACTTGTTATGCTGTTCGTTCTGTTTAGTGTCTTTATATGTTGCTCCTATTTATGCCCGCAATAATGTCTCTCTTCTGTTTTCTTCCCTTAGATGGAAATGCAGCCTCAATGCAGCTGTGAGACGCAAGACGCGGCCGGATGGAAGATGGATGCTACTGCAATGTTCGACAGCAGGTAAGCAATGGTTTAAGGAAAAGCGCGAAGTATGGGAAGCACAACCTTAAACTGACAGTTTTTTCGATGTCTAACCTTGTCTTCTGTTTTTCCTTGCAGGCGCTGCTGTCGACGATGGAGCGTGTCATGCTGCGGTGCCATGATGAAGAGTTCGGCGTTCCGGAAAGTGTAAAGATGAATACTTGGTTCGCGGAAGAGATGTACAGGTAAGAACAGCTTCCCCCAGTTGGTAAGTATGCTGGGAGGAAGCAGGATCTTCAAAGGTAAGTCTGACCTCAGGCGACGGTGAGCGTTACGCTGCTTGCAAGTGCAGAATAACGCGAAGCGTCTGTCTTGAGGATCAGGGCAGCTTATATAGCTGAGATTGTGGGCACACCCATTAGGGCCGGCTTACCAGCCACACCCTGCCACTTCTAGAGAGTGAGCACGTGCAAAGGCAATCCATTAGCAGCCACACCTAAGAATACACTTGGGGCTTCTTAATGGATGGAATGTTCAAGGTTTATGCATCCTGCTTAATGGATGGAATGTTCAAGGTCAATGTATCTGAAGTGCTATGTCCAGAATAAAAGCTTTTTGGTGTTAAATGGATGTTCTTGTTTACTTTTGTTCATGAGCCCGGCGCCAAAGGTGCCAGGACAGTGTCCACCCAGGTCTCCTGTGCATGCGACCCCTGCATGCCTGTGCCCCTGACTTCATGACCATGACAGCACTCCCCTCAAGGCCCCTCTCAAGGGTGGTTCTCCTCTCGGTCCTGGTTTGGTGGGATTATTGCGATGGAACTGTCTGATTAAACGCAGAGCATGGATGTGTTCACTGGGTTCCCAAGTTCGGTCTTAAGGTCCGTAACCTTTCCAGTCAATTAGGTAATACAATTTTGATCGAACCACCTTTGGAGTCCAGGATGGATTTGACTTCATATTCTGGTTCTCCATCTATTACTTCAGGCTCTGGCGGAGAAGTAAGCCATGTATTGGACTTCATTGGTTTGAGGAGAGAGACATGAAATACGGGGTGAATTTTCATGTGAGATGGTAACTCCAATTTCATGGGGACAGGATTAATTATGGACTTTATAGTATAGGTGCCCAGGTATCTTGGGCGGAAAGCTCTTGGCACCTTCAGGGGAATATATTTGGATGCTAACCACACCTTTTCTCCAATCTGGTAGGTGGGAGCTTCCTTCCAATGTCGATCAGCAAACAGTTTTTCTCTTTCCTTAGCCTTGGTCAGATGCTCTGTCGCCTCCTTAAGAACCTGAGTGATGGTTTTATGCAAGGTTTTTATGGCTGGCATTTCCAGGGTATTGGGTGGATCAAATACTGATGTCCTCGGATGTCTTCCGTGCACAGTATAGAATGGAGTTTGCCCTGTGCTTGTGTGAACTGAGTTGTTGTATGCATACTCAGCTCTCCAGAGTATATTTTTCCAAGAATCCTCAGACTGTTGCAACATACACCAGAGATATTGCTCTAAAGTTTGGTTGGTTCGTTCAATTTGCCCATCAGTTTGAGAGTGATGGCGTGTGGACAACCGGAGATCGATTTTGGCAATCGTACAACACTTTCTCCAAAAGGCAGAAACAAATTGCGTTCCGCGATCAGATACTAATATTGATGGAAATCCATGCAATCGAACAATTTGCTCTAAGAACACAGAAGCGAGAGTTGACGCAGTTGGGAGTCCCTTCAGAGGGATGAAATGGGCCATTTTGGAGAATAAATCTGCAACGACTAATATGGTGTTGTATCCATTGCAGGGTGGAAGATCTGTGATGAAGTCCATGGACAGGGTATGCCAAAGTGCTGGCGGTACTGTTAAATGATATAGTAAGCCACTGGGGTTCTGTTTCTGAGACTTGTGTTGTGCACAGACACCGCAGGTTTCAATAAATTGGGCAATGTCTTTTCGCCAGGTTGGCCACCAGTACTTTTGTTGTACCTTAACCCGAGTTTTGGCTATTCCTGGGTGTCCTTCCAGTAATGAATCGTGGTAATTTGTGATGATTTGCTTTTGCAGTCCTTGGTCTTGGACATATAATCGTCCTTGGAAATACGGTAGATTTGTGTACTGCTCACCTTTTAACAGTCATTCCTGTTGTGTTGATTGATCCATCAGGGATTGCAAAATGGTTCTTTGGTCATCCACACACGTGGTGGCAGCTATTCTGGTTTGAATCCTTTCCTCAGGAATTATGGCCACGGGGTTGGATGCTGTAAAAGCCTCTTTTTCTTCACTCATGCTTGATAGAGCATCTGCTTTTCCATTGCGTACTCTGAAGGCAAGCGTCCCCAACCAGCACGATCCTCCCCGCAATGAGAGACAATGATGGACTCTCCCAGAATGGGAATAAGGCCAAGACAAAGTGCTGGTGAGCGTAAATGGGAGTTTATCAATCAGAATAGGGCATGCAAAGAACTCTGCAAACTCCGAGAGCGCTCTGTCTGACAATAGCAAAGACAGGCGTATATATTTACAAAAAACGTCATCAAAAAACCTACACACTATAGAGGGCACAAGTTCAATGGGATTGGGTGGCGACGACTAGCTATAGGTGTTGCTGTGATGTGGTTGGTCTTGGCTGGAAGACGTCACTGGTCAGCCTCGTGGGTTGGGCTGGGCCTGGCGGGTCAGCTGGGTTCATCCGGGCGTTGTTGTTGAGCCACTGCGCCCAGTGTCAGAGATGAATGTCTTTTCATGACTTCTTTGCCCTAGGCCATGCACACCGCAGTCATTCAGTCATTTGCAATATTATCTTCTTTAGTAAATCTTCCAATAGGTTATTCTACAGGTTAATGCAACACAGGAGGAATGCACCTTGAGAGGGGTCTGATGGCGATTCATCAGTACATGGTTACCAGTGTCCTGTTGACCGGGTACCATAGGTCGTGGGGCTGGGTCTCAGGGCATGGGACAGGCGGTACATGTCTTCCTGTCTTGTTAGAAGTCATTATGAATGTGTTGCTGTAATGTTGCCATAATATTGGGTGTCCTAATCTTACAGGGGCCATTACTCTATGGTGATCCGGTGGGTCGTGGGGCTTGAGAGAGGGCGCCTCTGGATTTGTGTTTTCAGGCCGAGGTTTACTGCTGGGCTGTAAATAATACAGGTGGCGGGCCGTGGCCTTGGATACTGCAGAGGGAACTACAAATCTTTGAAGCGGCTCCAGCCTAGTTGGGGGAGGTGGAGATGCGCGGCGTGGGCCTCTGCTCTCTCGTCTGGCAGGCTTCTCAGGGAGGGAGGGGGAATGGCCTTGCACATATTCACAAAGGTATCTTCCTCGTGTGTTGCCGATTTTAGGTGAAAGCATCATAAACATTCGAATACTATACAATACTCATTGAATCATTCCAAAGCTTACATTTTAACTTTGCTTATGCCTCTCGAATATAGCCAGTCCGAGCACATTATTTGTACACTATGTTTTAACAACTACAACATTTTGGTATATGCATATACATTTGCAGTAAGTGAGGTAGTAGTGAGGTTGGCGGAGCACATAGAAAACGACTCGCCACCGTACGTGACGGTAGTGGCACATAAGGGGCTTGGACATACACACATGAAGGGTGCATTCTTGCGCGTCCTTCACACGAGCCCTCAGTATGGTTGCATTTGTCTTTCTTTGCACTCTAGCAGCATTAGTTCGGTTATGGCGCGGGACCGTGGGGTGTAAACTTTTCAATGATACGCATAACAAATAACCCCCCGGGACGCTTCTACTGTTTGTACATAACTGCAGTGGTGTGGGTGCTTCATTGCTAATGCCATGTGAACATGCATTCTGCCATATCTATACGTTTTACAGGTTTTCCTAATCAAAGATGTTTGTGGAGAAAATGCGCCCATCGCAGGTAGTTTTGGCATTAGTATTTGGGAACTTTTGCTTTTATCCGAGGGCCATTTTACAGTTCTTTTTCGACCCAGGCTCTGCTGGCCGGGTCATGTTGGGAGCAGTGATACACTGCGGAAGGTGAAATGTTACAGTGTTGGTATCTTACACTAGCTCATGTCCGTCTTGTTCGTGGGAACGGGCTCACAGCGGATCTGCCAGGGAGCTGTGGCCACAGGGATAATTGAAACTCTCCAAAGGTGGGGGCCGCGTTGCAGTGCGCCGAGCTCACACCATCTTTATTAGACAAAATGGTTCCTGAGGCCTAGCTAAATTCAATATGTTTGGGCAATGTTTTCAGCAGGTGAGCCATCCACCACCTGGGCCCTGGTGGTAAGGAGGGGACGCCTGATGAGCCATGGCCCTCACCGGGGGAGGGGATGTAGGCAAGGGGGGTCTTTTTGGACCAATCTTCCCCTACATTTCCCCCCTTTCGTTACTTAAGTAACAAATTCTTTAGATCCTCCAATTTCCTGCACTCTTCCTCGTCAATTATTGCGTCATCCCATGCAGGTGTGCCTTTTATGGGCATCCATGCTCTGCACACCCCCTTAAGCTCTCACCTCTCCTAGCATATTCATCTGGGGTACAAGTGAGGTATATACATCCGCTCTCTCCTTCCAAGTCTACCCATACCTCCTTGTACCATTCTAGTATACGGGGCTCTCTAATGGTAGTATGCCATAATTTATCTACTATATCCTTGACGTGATACCTAGGCACTAGCTGATATCTTGGTGTGTCATCTGTTCCTGTTTGTACCTGCACTTCCTGCATAGCTTGTATTGTACCACGGGTGTTGCCCATTGTTACCATCATCATTGCACCATTCGGTACTGCGTTAGCACAACATCGAAGACTCACCTGGCACAGGCAAAAAATAAAGAGGAGGAACACCACAGCCGGCATAAAAAATTTCAAAGTCATTCCCAGCCATGATGGAACCCAGGAGAAAATATTGTCGAACCAAGTGCTTTCTTCCGCTCCACCTTCCATTCTCATTCTTTCTCCTAGATTATGTACTGCTTCGATCACATGGGACAGGGAGCCGTTGTCTGCATCTTCGGAAGGTACGAAAGTGCAGCAGGCACTTTCGATTTTTCGGCAAACACCTCCATCCATCGCTGTCAACAGGTCCAAGACATACCTGTTTTGCATGGTCATCAGCCGTAATGCTCTTAGTTTAACTTTTATTACGTTGAACCCTTCTTCAGTGTCATTTGCCAGCTGGATCAGCTCCCAACGTGTTATCTGGTGCCATTTTGCGTTTGCTCTTACCTGGATACTTGGGATGAGTGAGGCGAAGAATGTTTCTGCCGAGCTGAATAATCGATATCTGTCTGGGATCTGTGCCAGCAACTCTGACGATGCTTTTGATATGTAGTTTGATGCTCGTCTGTTTCGGGAAAGCACCTCTTCCTTGTTCCCGGAGGACAGGACATAGATTTGTGACTCTGCAGTTGGCTGGGCCGCACTCTGTTGTGTGTTTTCTCGCATCGTTTTGCTCCCATCAATGTGGCTTTCCGGGATTACCATTAGTGCTGAGTGCAGAGTGGCCATCGAGCAGCTGCCACTCCATGATTGTGGGAGGTGCAGGTATGCCTGGTTGCCACATACCCAATACGTGTCCATCAGGGCCTCTGTCCCTTTTCTTAAATCTGGGATGGTGAGGGTCTTGTTACAGTTCTTGTTTGTCCCCATGGAGGCTTTCCCCTCTCCTTTAAAACACAGTTCATAGTTAATTTCCTTCTGCAGCTTGAAGGGTTTTTCAATGGCTGTTACCCAAGTTAGTTTTGAAATGTGTTCCTTCCATACTGGTGTGCACGTTTCTTCTATCCATTGCAAATTCTCTGGTGCCACACCCTTCAGCGCTTCAGCCTTACACATTACTTCTTCGTCCTTCCACTTGTCTGAAAACAGTGTCCCTTGTATTATAAAAAATGGTTCTTCCAGACATACCTCTCCTACTGTCTTTGGATAGCAGGTTTTCTCGTTCTGCAGCATTCTAAAAGTAACTTCATGTGCCTGGAAGGTGTTCTTAATTCTGCACAGCGTGAGATGAAGGAGACATTGGGCATCTACAATAGGCAACTCTTTGGGTAACAACACTTTGGGCGTGCCTGAAGCATGGGGAATGAGGGAGCAGACATAACAGCTCTCATTTGTTGTTTGTTTAGCTGTTGCACTCATATCCGCATACCATTTATTTGTCTGGTGGGGGTGTCGCGGGTCTTCCATTTTGTCTAGTCCTAACCCATAATACTCATCATACGTCCTCCTCCCCGCCTCCCTTTTTCGTCTGTTATTTCTTTTCCTAATGTACTTCCCGGCTTCATGGGCGATGGACAAAGTGGGCCCCCCTTTCTCCTTCCCACCTCCCTTTGCCCAATCATCATATAATATTCCATGTGTTGCTGTCATTTTTTCATTTTCTTCCTTTATGTTGTCTGACAGTGTGTTTTTGGCTATGGGGGCAGGCTGGCTGGTGGGGGTGTTATACAACCAGGATATGGATGAGGGGTTTCGATCATTTAAACTGCGGGCATTGTAATTAGATATTTTTGGTGGAGACACTGTGTTGTTTTGCATTTCTCCCTGCAGCCCTCCATTTTTCGAGATGACAGCATTGGATGGTGTGGTATAATATCCCCATACAAGTTTAGTTCCGTCCCATACCAAAAAATCACCTTCTTTAGTATTTACACTTGCTGTTGCATTGGTCACATTAGTGCTGTTAATCCCTCCCCCCTCGTTCATCTCAATAGAGATGAACGCTATGAACCAATATGTAACCATGCCAAACATGATTGTAAAAAACAATGTAATGCACACAGACAATCCACAATCATACGAATATCTGCATCTCTCAGCTAACAATTCTCTATATCTAATAAATCTATCCGTTGCAGGCTGCCCGTTAGATGCCATGGTAGCTCCTGTTTGAGATATAAAAGTGCATTAAGTGCATGACTGTAAACATTTTGTTGGCACTACCAGTACCAGTATATATTGAAAGGGAATGGAAGCGGGTAGGGCAGTAGGGTTGGGGCTTGCACAGACAAGGGAGTAGACATTACATATTTTTATCACAGCATTATTTACATATAAGTTCACAAAATTTCTTTTTATTTTTTTTTTTGAATACCCTTAAATGTAATTATACTTGTCAGCAAATTTCTGCCACACACAAGTTCATAATCACTCATTCTTTTCATTTGCATTGTTTGCTGTTGTCTGTGCCCCTTCATCCACTGCTTCCTGCACATTATTATATGCTCTTCGTACATCCGTCAGATGTATCCAATATTTTAGGCCCTTCACTTTTACAGCCGTAGACGTGCAAAATACTACTTCGTATGGGCCATGGAACCGTGGTGCATTCCACCGGCGCACAAAGCTCCGGACATAAATAAATTCACCCGGCATCAGTTGTACCTGGGCTTCAGGCTCCGTAACTGACCCTGTTGTGTTCCCCTCTTCTCTCGTGAATGGTGGTGAAAGCTGCTTTGATATCGCGCGCGCTGCCCTTGTTAATTTTCTCAAGTAGTCTGTGAACTCATCTCCCAGTATCGCAGCGCTTCTGTGTGCATCTGAATGTTCGCGAAGTGGTGAGTGAGCTGTGTGCATTCGTCTCCCAGTCACGATTTCGTGCGGGGACAAATGGTGGTCCTGGCTTGGCTGATTTCTCAGCTCAAACAGTGCAAGGGGCAAACAGTAAATCCAGTTCTTTTTTAATGAAAAGCATAGTTTCGATAATCTTCCTTATAATAGGCCGTTCATCTTTTCTACCACGCCATTACTTTGAGGATGATAAATCGAGCACAACTTTTGCTTTATTCCCAATAGCGTCGTTACTTCTTTGAAGAGTTCGTTTACAAAGTGAGTGCCGTTGTCTGAGCGAATCACGTCACAAATTCCCCAGCGCGGAAATACTTCTCTCACTAGGAATTTCGCAGCGCTCTTAGCATCAGGTCGTGCACATGGGCCTGCTTCCACCCATCTTGAAAATGGGCATACAACCACAATCATGTAACGTGCCCCATTACACCTTTCTCCCATGTCCGCGTAGTCAATATGTAGCTCTCTGAATGGCCCAATTGGTTTTGGAATTGTTCCCCTTAGTGTACGTAATGTCATTCCTGAATTGTATATCTGGCATGTTGTGCACTCCAATGTCAATCTAGATAGGTGCTCCTGAAGACAGGGCACGAACCACTCTTTCTGTATCTCTGCTGCAATGTGTTGTTTCGTGTTATGTGCCGGGAAGTGCAGTTGTTGAAACGCTATTTCTAATAATTTTACTGGCATTACCACTTTTCCTGAGTTATTTTGTCGCCACAGTAAGTCTGTTGCTGATTGGCTGCACCCTCGTTTCACCCACATCACCTTTTCATCTGCACTTGCTCCTTCCTGTAACTCTAGCATCTGTGATATAGGCATTGTATTGTACCCTTCTGGAAGCTCCTCGTTTGTCTTGTGCTGTAGCATGTACTCACCTGCTTCACATTTCTCAAAGTATGAGGCTTCTTTGGCAGCTGCGTCCGCTGCCGCGTTTCCCAAAGACACAACGTCTGTGTTGGACGTATGTGCTTGGCACTTCACTATTGCTACCATTGTGGGATCTTGTAGGGCTTCAATTAGTTCCTTCAGTAATTCTGCATGTTGCACTGGAGTCCCATCTGCTCGTCGAAACCCCCTCCGCCCCCATCTGGCCAGGCCTTCATGTACTGTTGTCGTCATATAAGCTGAATCTGTGTAAATTGTCACTGCGCACCTTTTAGCTGCGTGCAATGCTTCTATTAGGGCAATGAGTTCTGCTGCTTGTGCTGAGAAATGTGATGGGGTTCGGTACTGCATTAGTGTCTCATACTCACCGTCTTCTAATCTCACCACTGCCATACCCACATGTTTTTCTCCTGTGTCCACGTCAATTGATGCTGATCCGTCTACAAAGTACACTTCCCCCTCGCTCAGGGCATTCCCGCACACCACCGTGTCCTCCCCTCTTTCTCCTGTGTAAGTTGCACAATCGTGTTCCTGCATGTCCTCTAGTGTGCATGCTTCTCTAATGAATGTTGCTGGATTCACTGTCCTGCATCGCACCACATGGATATTGGCGCTGAACAATATTATTTCATAGGCCGTTGCCCGCTGTGTGGTCAGTGTACTCTTTGACCTTTCGAGTATTGCAAATAATGAATGCTCCACAAACAATGTCACAGGGCATCCCATTACTATTGTGGCACTTTTCTCAATTGCGAACGCGGCTGCAGCGAGCGATTGCTCGCACGCGAAATGTCCTTGCATCACAGCATCCAAAGTGCCACTATAGTAAGCCAATGGTTTGTGTCCTAGGGACGTCTTTTGTGTCAGTACAGCTGTCATGAGTGTCCCCTTGCAGTGTGAGAACAGGTAAAATATGCGTACGTAATCAGGATTTGCGAGCACTGGAGCGCTTGAAATCAATTCTTTTAATGATTTGAATGAGGCGCTCATTTCTTCTGACCATTCTATTTTCTTGTTCTCCTGTTGGGCCTCCTTGAGCGCTTGCAGTAAGGGTCTGGTGTATGCTGCATAATCTAATATCCATGCTCGGCAATAGTTGCACATTCCCAAGAATTTCTGCATCTCCTTCACTGTTGTGGGTTCTCTTACTGATCTGATTGCTTCTACCCTGTCGGGGATTATTCTTTTTCCATCTTTTGATATTAGCTGTCCCAAGTATAGAACTTCTGTCAGACAATATTGTAGCTTTTCCTTGTCTACTTTGTACCCCTTATTAGCCAACAGGGTCATGAGTGTTATCGAATCTTTTCTGCATGTTTCTTCATCCTGTGCACAGACGAGTAGATCGTCTACGTACTGAATAATTGTACTCTCAACTGATAAGTTTCCTAAGTCTTCATGTAGTATGCGGTTGAATATGCTCGGGCTCTCACAGTATCCCTGTGGTAATCTGCAATGTTCATATCTCTTCCCCTTTAGTGTAAATGCTGTCAGGTATCTGCTCTCTTCAGCCAAGGGGATGGAGAAAAATGCGGTTTTCAAATCGACCACCGTGAAATGTGATGCCGTTTTTGGGATGCTGCATAATATTGATGCAGGGTTCGGGACCAAAGGGAACTCTTTCTGTATTACATCATTTAGGGGGCGTAAATCCTGGATCATCCTCCAAGACCCTCCCTTTGATTTTTTAATTGGGTAAATGCATGTGTTACATGGGGAGTTTGAAGGCACTATTATCCCTTGTGCTAGTAGTGCATTTATTGTCTCTTTTATCCCTTCTTCAGCCTCACGGGACAATGGATATTGTTTCACTCGGGGTAGAATCGCTCCTTGTTTGAGCTTTATTATCACTGGTTGTACTCCATGCAACAACCCTACGTCATGGGGGCCTGTTGTCCACAAATTATTTGGTACTAGCCTCATGTCATCATCGAAGAATGATGGTGGTGCTCCCACCACTGCCATCAGCTGGACAGGAATCTCTCTAGCCTGAATCAAAATGTCACAGGGCATTGCGATTTCCATTACTATTTCACCATCCCCTTCCAAATCTGAAAAGAGATCCTCATCAGTTAAGTCTCTTAGAGCAATATTGGCATTGGTACACAGTACTGTACGCCACTCACATCCTTCTATATCCATTCCAATCACAGAGATCCTTTTCGCAGATACCTGTACAGCGTGCAAGTCTAATGATACCACTGATCCTGGTGCTATGTCAGGGTGCACTATTGGGCGGAAGAGGAACTCCGCCGGTATTCTCCAATCCATTCTTTTTAGCTCAGGAACTATGAGGGCCAGCATCTTTAGTCCTTCAATAAACATTCTCTCGTCCACCGGCAAACCACGTATTTCTGGTGCGGTTGTGTGAGCCTGTACTACTAGCATTACACGTAATGGGCATATTCCTGGTGTTGAACACACTATACCTCTCTCAGTGAATGATATCGTCATATTGAGTTTGCTAATAAGATCCCTCCCTAGTAAATTTATTGGCGAATGTTCATAATACAATAAGGGTGTTTTTACAGTTTTACCCCCTACCGTCACATCCAATGCTTCTGTATAAGGAACTTCAATTACAGCCCCAGAGAACCCCTGCGTCTCTAACTTCCGGTTAGATAACGGGAACCGGCCCTCCCTAATACATGATTTCTCCACTCCCGAATCCACCATGAATATGAACTGCTTGTCTCCTATCTGCGCCCCTACCAATGGTTCCTCTGCTGCATCGTAGGTGGTAGATAGAACTGGACACGCAAGTGTTCTCTGTGGGCTGTCCTATGCTGGGTGTCTCATTGCCCCCCCTTGGTTGAACACACTCCCTGAAACCACTGACACGCCACTATAGGGGGCTGGTGCTGGGGCTCCGTTTGCGGTTGTTGCGAAAGGGTTGCCTGGCGTGTAGTGCATAGTGTCATTGTTTTGTGGGTGATTCTGTGTTCTGTATTGGTGTCCCTGTTGTTGCTCATTGTACCCCTGCCCTGGGTTTCTTTGTTGTTGTCGCATTGGGAGACCATATGGGCTCCCCGGATGGGGATGGCCATAATGTTCTACCTCTGGAAATCCGCTGTTTGGTCTGCTTCTGCACTCCCTAGAGTAATGTCCCCACCTCCCGCAGTTCCAACAACTCCCTTGCGTACCTCTGGGACCCTGCCATCCATTTCCTCCCATTCCCCCGTACCCTTGTCCACCTCCTCTTCGGCCCCTGTACCCACCTCGTCCCCCTCGAGGGGCCCACTCTTGCCACTGCGGACCTCCGCCCTGCTCCTGCTCGTTCCACTGCCGCTGTCCTGCTCCTACCCAATTAGTTGCCATCCTTCCTTGTATTGCTCCCAGCCCCTCCTCTTCCTCATCCCCCTCCCTGCCGTGTGGGAGCGCGGCTACTGCTGCTGCGACCTTCACCAACTCTGTTTGCACTAGTTTCGCTTCGTCTGCCAATCTTTTCTGCGCCACCTCCTTCTCCCTTTCTTTTATTTGCTTACAGTGGTGCACTATTATGCTCTGAATCTCAGGCCATCCTTTTCCTTCAATACCTGCTATCTTGTCGAGCGCCTTTTGCACCTCTTTTGGGAGCCCCCTCTTTATAATGAAGTAAAATAACGATGTTGATTGATACCAGGGCGTGCCCGTTTCTGCTCTCCACATCTCTTGGACCCAAAAAATGTAATCCATAGCATCTTCCCCGTCATTCATTGTACACTGCATTACTGACTGTAAGTCTGGGGTATCTGGAAACTTTTCCCGCAATGCATCCCACACCCTTGCACGCACTGTGTTAAAGGAGGCTCCGTCATGGCGATCGCAGTCTAATGTTACTCCCGGGAAACCAGCCTTGACCCATACTCTGTCGGCCTGATCCCCCACTGCTGATACAAGCAAGCTCTTCACATCCCCTATTGCTAGGGGTACCGCGGCTGTGTGTTTCTCGAAGGCATATATCCACTTGCTCGCCCCTCCTGATAACGGGGGAAATAACTTTAGTAAGTTGGCCTTATCCATCTGAGCCCAGGGTATGTAATTCGGCCTCCCTCCTCCCCTATGTATTAGCGGGAGCTGCAACTTTCCCTTCGTTGTCGTATCTGTACCCACCTTCACTCCTTATTTTCCTAATGATGCCATTTTCCCCACCCGGTTCCTTAATCGCCCCGTCCACTCATCATCCAGTGTCCTCATTGAGCATGCACCATCCAACCCTTCGCTTCCCCCTCCCATTGCCATACTCAACCTGTCGCTTTCTTCCAAGTCATCCCTTATATCACGTAGTAGCTCCTCCCTGTCTCCTATAGGCCTCTCTTCATTGTCAGTACTTCCCTCTCTTGCCTCTAGTTCAATTATTCGGGTTGGTTCCTCCTGTATTCTGAACAGTATCTCGCCTTTTTTCCACCCTTCTTCAAATGTTCTACTCTCGTTCTGCGCTCTAGATGCATGCTCTGATCTGGCTGCATTAAGTGCGGTCCGCTCACATATGCTTTTTATCCTCGAGAGCTCGTCTTTCGCTATGGAGAGCCTTGATTGTAGATCGTCTGTTAGTTTTTCTATGTCCACCCTTGGTGTGCTCACCTGAGCTCGCTCCCTATGACTCTCGTATGGAGGGGGTGCTGTTGGCCCTTGGGTTGTGGTAGTTGTTGGTGGGGGCACATAAGTAGGGTCACTGTATCCCTCTGCGGGCACTGGCTTGTTTAGTATTGGGTACAACCTGGTTACTTCTATCGGTGGCCCTTCCTCTGGCAGTACCTTATCATCTTTTTGTATCATTAGTGGATTATCAGTGGTAGACGGTAGATCAGGATCTAATTCCCTTGCCTTAGGCGGCGGTATCTCTTCAAACAGTCTCCAGAGGTCTAATATTTCTCTCCTATTATGCAACTGCTTCCCCTTGTATTTCAAGCAAATGCAAGTGGCTACCATATCTAGGACACTCTTGTCAAATGAACCACCTTCGGCCATATC
The DNA here is from genome assembly GCF_040938575.1 of Ambystoma mexicanum. Taxonomy (NCBI): domain Eukaryota; kingdom Metazoa; phylum Chordata; class Amphibia; order Caudata; family Ambystomatidae; genus Ambystoma; species Ambystoma mexicanum. Next base: position 1,006,757,547 of record NC_090927.1, read on the forward strand.
TGAGGCAACCCCCCCCCCCAACTCTGTGATCCATTGGTCATGATATTTCTTAATCCGCTCTGCGTACCCAGGTAGGTTTTTGCAAATATGTGATAAGGGTGTTTCTGCCCCCATACTTTGTGCCCACCTGGTACTTATGTATCCCTATGTATCTCGATATCTCAATATAAACGTATCACCATGTGAGTCCGCGTATTTTATGTCTTACTGAATCGTGGGGACCTTCGTGTTCCTCCCTCCGCCTGCACACCATAAGAATGGCTGCGCACCGCCTCTATTCTATCCTCTTTGGGGGCACGTACAAGAGCAAACCGTCAGTAACCTCAACAATGTTACTCCACAAATCAAAAAGGTACACACTCTCTGCATCACATTACTCTTGTCTTTACGGTACTTCGTCTTGTCTCACTTACCATGACCACTCAATGGTTATACATTTCTGACCACTTTTACACAACCATTACACCACATTATGTCCTGACACATACAATGTTCACACACCCCTATGTAGCACTCTATTCACAGTTCAGTTTGTCCTCCCTTTCCTCCCTAACCAGCTGTACCTGTCCTTCTTATTCAGTTATATGTATATATATATTTATATATATATATATATATATCTGTGTTTGCCCCTAAATTTTAGAGTAAAGCTCTCTTTCTCTTTGGTTCTGTACTAACCCACTTTTATTTTTCCCGTAACCCTAAAGAAAAGAATAGAAAGAATAGTAGTCACTAATATATTCTCTGTGTCTCCCTTTGCCAGACACCTTTATGTCATTTTCTACTTCTTTATATATTCCCAGTACTAGTCAAGATAACACTATGCGGCGCCGCCTTCCACCCCCTCTCGGAGCTAGGTTCCCGTTACTTTTATCTCTTTTTCACCTCTTAATCCTAATGGCCATATGCAAAGAAAAAGCAAAGAAAGTTTAAGATGGTCCTTAGTAGACCCAACGTGTCCCTTTTTACCCCGCCTCGTTCCCTGTCCTAAATTTCTTCCTCTCCTCCCTTTATGATCGCTCGCACTCAATACTCACATGCCCGTCTTGAACCGAGAGTCTCCGAAACTGGGTCCGTCCAGGCAGTGCTGCCGTATGCTCAACAGTCAGCCCCGGCTCCGGCGAGCGGTACTCAAAGGGGATTTTTCAACCGGGATCCCGTACCCTCTCTCTGTTGAGTGCGCACTTCTGAGCGTACCGGTCGCCGTTGGCGGGTAGCCTCCCGGAGCCGGCGCACCGTGCGTATCCCTTTTCGACCGGAGATTTTCGTGCCAAAGGGGACGGTAGGGATATCTTGGGAGAAAATAATAATCACGCTTTCGGGGTCACCACTGAAGGCAAGCTAATCTTGGTATTCAAGCGGTAAGGAGTTGATGAGGCCCAACACGATTCCTTTTATTTGGTTTAAGCTTGGTGTCACCTTTTTTGTAACATGTGTCGGCACAATTATGAGGAAATGTCAGAACTCGTTTTTGCCAGTTGATCCTAGGATTGTGGGTCTCCAGCCAGGGCATTTCCAATATCATCTGGAACTGAGGAGCACCGATGAGATCAAAAGTAATGTCCTCTTGATGCCCGTCCTGACACAAAAGCTTGATTTTCTCTGTGTATTGTGTCACCGGGCCGGATGATAGCTGAGAACCATCCACAGCAGTGATGTTTTCCGATTTCTGCTTCTGTCGGAGAGGAAGGTCTATTCGGAGAGCCAAATCTTGGTCAATGTATTTACCCACAGCTCCACAATCAATATATGCCTCCAAGGCATGTATTTTTGATGGTTGCTTGTGGTTCACCAAAAGCACTGGGAGGACTAGATGTGAGGTCTGTAACGGATTCCTTTTTCATGCTCGACAAGCAGACCCCTACACTTGCTGGGCATTGGCGTTTCCTGAGTTCTGTTCTTCTTCTTCATTAGTTTTGTCTGTTGCCCCAGCCGTATTCTTGGGTGGTTTTACCGGGCAGTCAAGGAGGAAGTGACCTGCTTGTCCACAATATAAGCAAAGCTGTTGTTGTCTTCTTTTTTCCCTTTCTGCTTTGGTAAGGGGACTTCGTAATCCACCAATTTGCATTGGCTCAGACTGTTCATGTGGTTTAGTCTGATTCTCACAAGGTCGTATGTAAACTGACCGTCCCTCTGATCTAGCTCGATCCATTCTCCGATTCTGCTAACTACGATCGAGTTGCACTGTCGGGTCTATGTAGTCCGCACACCTCTCAGGGGGATTCACCACTTGCGCCAACACATCCTTAAGTTCTTCACGTAACCATCGGTAAAATAGTGTAGTCCTCTTCTCTTCTGGCCAATTGGTCTGGGCTATGAGAGGATTGAAGGTTGCAATATAGGTTAATAGATCTTGACTCCCTTGTCTGAGTGACAACAACTCGTTATCCAGAACTTGTCCTTGAGTATGACGGGCAAACAATTTCTCCATCTCATGTTGGAAATTCCCGAAGTTCCGGAGTAAAGGGTCATCTTGATTTACCAAAGGTATAGACCAGTTCGCTGCACTACCTCTTAGGTCATTAGGAAAGGCTCCTGGTCTGCACAAGAAATGAAGGTGACATTGGTTCATAAATACATTGAACTTGTTTGGGTTGCCGATGAAGCTTTCGGAAGGGGCTAGAGGCACTGCTCTTGGAAGAACCACCTGAACCGGTGTTCATTGTTGTGGTGTTGAAGAACGAGAAGAATGGGTCACTCCAGGCAGTGGAACCTGTCCTGCTTGTGCTTGTAGCATTTGTCTTGCCAATTTGTCAGTTTTTTCTCGAGTTACAATAAGATCCCTCTGTAATGCATTGGTTTCCTGTCTTGAAGCATGTACTTCAGCCCGTAATTCCCCTAGTAAGAGGGCTAAGTGATCTGTTTCTGAAGTTTCCATAACGCCCAGGCAGAGAGTATTAGCGGCTTCGCGTTCTGTTACGCTCACCTGGTCTCTGCGGAGGTGTTGGGGCATGGTTGCATCCCTCCCTGAACTTGAATCACCCCCTTCAGGCCTCTCCCCCAGTAGAAAAGCTGTGAGCGGTGATACATGGTGATACTGCTCCTGCATGGAGATAAGAGTGTATGAGTGCGCCAATCTGTGATTGTTGTACCTCTTGAACCCTTCACCCCAAAGTACGGTTTCTGTGAGCATACGCCGGCCCATAAAGATCACCTGTGAATTATGGAAGATAAGCTCTCCGTCCTACTTCTGGCAGGGGCGTGTCAAATGGGATCTAGTTCCTTCTTAGTCCAATCCATCTGCGACTATGCTTCGCCTTATGATTGGTAAGTCTTTCTTGAGCTCTTGTGATGCTGTTCATTCTGTTTATTGTCTTTATATTGTCTTTCAATGTTGCTCCTATTAGTGCCTGCAATAATGTCTCTCTTCTGTTTTGTTCCCTTAGATAGAAATGCGGCCTCAATGCAGCTGTGAGACGTGAGACGCGGCCGGATGGAAGATGGATGCTACCGCAATGTTCGACAGCAGCTAAGTGATGGTTTAAGGAAAAGCGTGAAGTATGGGAAGCGCAACCTTAAACTGACTATTTTTTCAATGTCTAACCTTGTCTTCTGTTTTTCCTTGCAGGCGCTGCTGTCGACGATGGAGCGTGTCGTGCTGCGGTGCCAAGATGAAGATTTTGGCGTTCCGGAAAATGTAAAGATGAATACTTGGTTTGCTGAAGAGATGTACAGGTAAGAACAGCTTCCCCAAGTTGGTAAGTATGCTGGCAGGAAGCACGATGTCCAGGAAGCAGGCTCTTCAAAGCTAAGTCTGACCTCAGGCGACGGTGAGCGTTACGCTGCTTGCAAGTGCAGTATAACGTGAAGGTCTGTCTTGAGGATCGGGGAGCTTATATAGCTGAGTTCATGGGCACGCCCATTAGTGCAGCTTGCCAGCCACACCCTGCCACTCCTAGAGAGTGAGCACGTGCAAAGGCAATCCATTAGCAGCCACACCCAAGAATACACTTGGGGCTGCTTAATGGATGGAGTATTCAAGGTTAATGCAGCCTGCTTAATGGATGGAATGTTCAAGGTTAATGCATCTGAAGTGCTATGACCATAATAAAAGCTTTTTAGTGTTAAATGGATGTTCTTGTTTACTTTTGTTCATGAGCCTGGCGCCAAAGGCGCCAGGACAGTGTCCACCCAGGTCTCCTGTGCATGCGACCCCTGCATGCCTGTGCCCCTGACTTCATGACCATGACACCGGCCTCCATGTATGTGGTTCAATGAACTTCGCGTCAGGAAAGAGATCGGTCAATGCCTGATAGCCCAGGGCACTCCAGCGTTTAGTCAAGGCCGTATCATGTGTAGGTTCCAGCCCAGGGAACCCCCAGATGGGGAGCCATTTATAATAGGGGCAGGACTGCGAAGTTGTGTTCAGGCGATGACCCCAGGTGAGTAGGGTGGTCGCTACATTGTCAAGGCGGGAGTCCGGCACATAATCACAATGGATTGTTAGGGTCATAATGTTAACTGCCATCGCCGCCAGGGTTTCCAGCTTTACATGAGGGTGACTGAGGGAGCTTGGGTACCAATAAGTGGCATATTGGGCCTGTGCAGCCATCCAGTACCGTGTGAGGTCCGGAGCTGTAAATCCCCCCCTTTTCATATGGAAGCGTCATGGCTGACCATTTCTTGCGGATCGCACCTCAATGCCATAAAAACTGTGCACATGATTTGTGTAATTTCGTGAAGTAGTGTTTCCCTGCCCATATGGGTACATTACTAAAGATGTAAAGCAATTTGGGAACCAGGACCATCTTGATGAGGGAGAGTTTCCCGGCAATCAACAATGGGAGAGAGCGCCACAGTGCCATTTTCAACTCGTGCTACAGCCAAGTAGTTATCTGCTAGCAGGGTGGACTCGGACAGGGACATACGGACTCCCAAATACCTAATGCCGCCGGGGGACCAGCGGAGTGGATACTCAGAGGCAGGTTGTTCGGTGGCGTTGGTGAGTGGAAGAATCTCGGACTTAGAATAGTTGATTGTAAAACCCAAGAAGGTGCCCACACGTGTGATATCCCGCAAGATAGGGTCAAGATGGGTGGCGGGGTCCCTGATGTATAACAACACATCATCGGGGTATGGGATATTATCTCCGGAGTGTCTTTCAATCGTATCCCTGCATGGGAATGGCGGGCTCTAACATGGTCAGCCATTGGCTCTATCACAAGTGCAAAAAGAATTGGGGAAAACAGGCAACCCTGTCTGGTTCCCCTGCAGAGCGTGAATAATGTAGATGTTAGGGAATTGACCCGGACCCTCAAAACTGGGGTAGTGTATAGTAATTTACCATAGTTTCAAGGACCAGCCACATGTATCTCCACGAGACCATATCAAATACCTTTTCAGCGTCGAGTCACGGATATTGTGAGAAGTGGATCTCCCGGGTACAAAACCCCCTTGGTCCTCGTGGACCAGATATGGCATGATTGGGAGGAAGCGGTTCGTTATCACCTTGGAAAAAATCTTGGTGTCAATGTTCATGAGGGAGAGGGGTCTATACGAGCCGCATTTGTCACTAGGTTTATCGGGTTTAAGTAACACCGTAATGACCGCCTCACGCAGGGAAGGAGGGAGGACAGAACTGCGGAGTGATTCATCCCAGACCTCCATTAATTTGGTAGCGAGAATGGCAACAAGTTCCTGGTAGAATTCAGGGGTGAGACCGTCAGGGCCTGGGGCCCTGCCCTTCGGAGGATCCGATATGGCTTTAACAATCTCTTCTAGCAGGATCGGGGAATCTAATTGGTCCCTAGTCGAAGAGGAGATACGTGTAGTGGGGATCTGATCTAGGAGGTCTCTCATGTGTTGCTCACTATGTTCCAGGGGTGAGGCGTAAAGATCTGTGTTAAACTCTGTAAAGATCTGCAATATTTACTGATCCGACCAATGTGGGACACTTTGTGTATCCATGATGGACGTGATCTGGGCCTGACCCCATTCTGCTCTGGTTAATTTTGCCCGTGTTTTACCCGGTCTCTCACCCTCCCTGTATTTCCGAGCAGCCTGAGGCCGACTAAAGTATCAAACCTCCCTCAAGGCATGCGTCTCAAAGACTTTGAGTTCCTCGCTAATCTTTCCAGGTTTTGCAGGTTCGGCTGCTGTTGAGCAGTCCTGCTCCAGCTCTCGTAGCTTGGATTCAGAACGACTGAGGTAATTTCTTATGGTTTTCAGCACTCCCTCCTCCCTCGAGATTGACATCCCTCTAATATACACTTTAAAGATGTCCCAGCAGATTCCAGCAGTCGTAGTCTGTAGGGAGTTACATGTGATGAAGGTCTCAATATCCGTCAGTATGTCAGCCTTGAATACTAGGTCAAGTAGGGCAGCGGATTTGAAACGCCATCTACTACATGTAGGCTTGGGCATTGCGAAGTCTACTGATAGAGTGATCGGGTAATGGTCGGACAGTATACGGGCAAGTATTTGCGCTTTGTCAACCCTCCCCATCAAGTCACTGGATGCCAGGAAAAGGTCAGTTCTGGAGGAGCTATCATGAACTGACGAGTAGTAAGTGTATTACTGCAGCTGGGGGTGGAGAGTCCTCCAGGCATCTCGGATGTCGAGTGCTGTGCTGTGCATGCGTAGTCTGTGTGCTGCGCGTGGCAGGGTCCTGGGTGCAGTTCCCGTTCTATCCAGGCCGGTGTCCAGTATCAGGTTCATATCTCCCCCCCCCAGATGATCTGGATCCCCACATAGCCCAGTAAGATAGAAGCAATTGCATCCATGAAATCTGGGGTATCAACATTGGGACCGTAAGTGTTCACAAGGAGGTATTCCCTGTTTCCTATTGTGCAGTATAAGAAAATGTATCTGCCTTCAGAGTCAATGTAGCTCTGATGGAGTTTGAATTTAATCGATTCATGGATCAATGTCAGTACACAACTGGCTTGTGTAGAATAAGTTGTATAAAATCTGTTCGGGCCCCAAGTTGGGGCAATACTTGTCACCAGGTGACCTCGGGAATGCGTTTCTTGCAGCAGTAGTATCTTAACACTATGGGCCTCATCACGAGTTTGGCGGTAACCCTTAAATGTGGCGGTAGCGCTATTATCGCCGCATTTAAGGGTCCGCCAAATCACGGGTTTGGCAGATTTCCCCCCAGCTCTGAGCTGGGGGGAAATCTGCCGAAATGTTGCTCTATTACCGCCGGCGGGAAATTCGCCGGCGGTAAGAGTGCGAAAATTCCCCATTAAGCCCAATGGGGAATGGGGAATTCCCGAATGGGCTCAGTGGGGAATGGGCAATACCCGTTCCGCCAAATCCGTGATCCAGCGCTATTAGCACCGGGGGGTTTGGCAGTAGTGTGGAATTGGGTGAAATGAGAAGCCTGGAATTGTTATCATTATTAGAAATCATAAGACTATCTGTAGAGAACCATTACCCATTATTAGACTCACTGTTAAAAGAATCATTAGAATCTTTGCTATGGAATTATTCCATTATTGCATTCTGTTTAGTTCTGATTAGTACATTGCTGAAGTAGACACTATCCAATATTAGACTGTCACCTTTGTATGCATTTGCAATATGCTTATAGATTGATATGCTTGCATATTTTGCTTGCCATTAGGAGAGAAACATGCTGCCACTTTGCACTTTGCCATTTGAAATAGAATGACACTTGCACATATTTGAAGTGCCATGTAGTGTTTTAGAGACACAACATATACTCACCATGATTTGCTGTTCATCTATGTTTGCATTAGATATAGCACTTAGGCTGAGAGAGAAAATGCATTGCTTGCACCACACACACACTGTCATATTTGAAATGCATGTAAAACCATTCACACGTGTATGTATGTAGAGTATGTGCATTTAGAATGAGTTTTGCATTATGTAGTTAGCGCTTGCATTGTGAAGCATTTACATTTAGAACGAGGCACGAGGCCTATGAGACATTTTCTGATGGAAAGAGACAGAAGACACTGGGCTCAGTCCAGAGAAATGTTATGGTACACTGTTCATAAACAAGCAGACATACACAGATAACATGAACCCTTGTCCGAGAGGGAAGCTTATCACCTTGGCTAGTGTGCTTCGCGGAGAGAACCACGAGGGTGGGGGCTGCACCAAGGGAGTGACGATGGAGAGATGGAGGAGTGCTTTTTGCATGAGAGGGACAGGGCCTAAGAGTGCATTTTGTAATACAGAGTAAAGCCTACAGTGGAGAGAATGGAGAAACAGGGAATAGATGATGTATTTCGCAACATACTCGGAAGGCCAAGAGAGAGAGATATGAGGTCACGCTGACAGCACACGCAGTAACAGGACATGCCGTACAAGGAACACGTAAACACAGACAGGCAGGCATTTTGCTATACGCCGAAAGAGACATTCTTAGAATGCAAGTAATTATAGAAATATGGTGCGTCATGGAAGACTATAACCAAGGAGGCTAGTATTGGCTGGAGTTAGTCTGCACGAGAGAGTTGTTGGGGAGGAGCTGAGGAGAGCTAAGGAGATCTGAAGTTGTTTGCTGGAGCTAGTTCGAGGGAGTTCGGGAGAGCCAGAGAGTTGCGGGGAGTTCCAGTTGTTGATTGCTGAAGGAGAGTTGCAGAGGTTGGCTGGAGTTGTTGGCTGGAGAGATGGTGCAGTGCTAAATGCGAGGGGAAAGGTGTCTTGGTGCAGCACCCTGATGACGCTCTGATAAGATCGAGAGCTTGGGAGTTCGAGTGACCAGATCTTGAGAGGCAGACACTGACTGACCTGGCACATGCAGAATGGGAAGTATGGTTTGGCCTTGGCTAAACTGATGGAACAGACACACACACACACAGGTTTGGGTGAAGGGGAAACTAGACAGGGATTGTCTAGAGCGTGGATGGTGTGGATTAATGGTGTGGATTTACCCATGAAGGTGATGGATGACTAGCGCTTGCATTAGATTGCATTAGAACCACACACTTGCAGCACAGGCTTACATAGTTACTGCATGGTAGCTTTGCATCAGAAGTATAAAAGGTGTGCAAATTAGACATAGCATTAGAACTGCTTGCATTGTTATGCATTATGCTTAGCTGTGTGTATATGAATAAATGTATCCCATTGTATTATAATTGAATCGATTCTTTGTGTTTTCTTTGTGTCTTGGTGTTATTTGTTATTGCCCACGTAGTAAGATGGGTGTATGTTATTAGGCGTAATCTAGGAGTACACAGTGCACATGGGGCCTGATACAAATGCAGTCAAGCGAGGGTATAGTGATCCACACCTCCAATAGGAGATTGTCAAAGATTGTCTGAAGACCGGAGAGTGTGCTTGCCCAAAAAGGGGGGGCAACACAAAGGTTAGGGGTTTGGTTTTTTTCAGACTGACAGTAGGGCTATTAACGCCGCGCTAAAAGCACCGGCGTTACCACCCAACTCGTGATGAGACCCTATGTCTCTGAGCGTAGGCCATGATTTTGCGAGTTTTAGTGTAGTTACTCAATCCCTGGATATTCCAGGACATTACAGTTATGGACATTCCGTCATCCTAAGGTACATCCCAACTAGTGTAACCCAGAGCATGTCTACTGATCAGGGTATTCTCATTGTGATATTCTAACATGACGTGAAATGCTGTACCACCTCTGCCATTTCCAACATAACTTCCCCAAACAACACCTCCCCACTACCTCACAGCCCCCTTACCATCGGCGTGTTCCCACCTCCCACATCCCGCAATTACCAACAGAACTCCCCAAACGGGTGTCAGTGGGCCAGTCCCAACGGGGAACCAGCGCACTGTTGGCCCAACAGGAGTCGCTACCCAACAAGTCCTCTAAAGTAGCCATTGCAACTACAGTGGGGTACGCTGTTGCCATGCACACAATTAAACAGGAGTAATGGAGTACTGGTACTGGTACTGAGACGGGCGATATATACCGTTAGATCACAGTTTCATCACACCAACATATGTAGCAGCAGATAGTAGGATTGAGGCCGCTGCAAATGTGGCCCATCATACCAGAATAGCATAGACAAGGCAAGGTGTTATTTAAAGTAGGAGTGTGGACTGGCGTCACATTATAGCTGGCTCAGCATGTATCTGGAGACTGCCGGTAGCAACCTGGCTAGTCAGATATGCCATAATTCAAAACAGTATACATACATGGAGCGAGAAGACAGTGAATCAATTGCTGCTATCTACACCAGAGCTAAAGGATACTAATTGCAAAAATCCTAGGGAGGCCGAGAGCGTTAGGGCTTCAGCCTAGTCATTGTCCATAAGATCGTCAGCTGGATTATTAAGCAGTATCTGTGCCTCTATAAACTTCACTGCTTCATCAGGTACCGTGAAAAAGTAGAGTTTCTCCCGAAAGGTGAACTTCAGCCATGCTGGGAACAGTATGGCATAGGGGATGTTGCGCTCCCGCAACATCTTTTTCACACCAAGGAACTGGTGCCTCTCCTGCTGCACCCCCACAGCGAAGTCAGGGAAGATCCTAATTATCTGGGAGCCAAGGCACAATTCCCGTTTATCACATGTCACGCGCAGGATAAGATCCCTGTCCCTACAACTAAGAATTTTAGCGATAATAGGTCTGGGAAAGTCTCTGGGTTTGGGATGCAGGGATAGGGCACGGTGAGCACGTTCAACAGTGAAGAAGGGAGACAGATCAGGGTTGTCTAGCAGCACTTTGATTAGATTCTCGACTGCCAGCTCCATGCGGCCTTTGAGAGTGTTTTCGTTAACACCTATAATACGTATATTGTTCCTGCGAGATCTGGACTCCAAATCATCACATTTAGCCCTGACGAAATTCATGTTGCGGGTGTGGGAGGCAATTGTGTCCTGAAGGGCGTGTAGTCCATCTTCATTGGCTCCGATCCTAGATTCAGCCTCAGTGATCCTGTTCCCGGCATGATCTAGCTGAGTTTTAAGTGATGCAACATTAATATTTATATCATCCAGCTTTTTCGTGGAAAGAGGCAAAGTTTTTAGCCATGGATTCCATCATTGATGCCAGGTCAGGAGCTGGGGGGGCCGAGGGTGAAGCGGGTTCCTCCTGGTTGGATGATGTGTGGCCCGACTCCGATCTAGGCGCCACCTTTGTGAACTTATCCATGGCTCCCGACTTATTGGCGCCTCAGGATCTGTTGGACATCTCAATAGGCCAAATATATCATTGGGTAGAAACGTCTGATGTAGAGGGACTGTGCTCATGTAAGCAAACCAGACAGGGGCCCGACAGCTCACAGTGGTAACAGGAGGGGGGTAACAAGGATCGGAATGGAGGGACAGAAGGACCGGAGTGGCTGACAGGAGTTGCTCTGCCGACTTTGTGGCTCCCGGGGCTGGAGAATAGGATAAAGATGAAAGTCCTGATACAGTAGCGTGGGCCGGGCAGTGATCTGCCACCCTAATGAGCAGAAGTGTGGACAAAGCAATTCAGAGTAGCGCAAGTGTCATGTGGGTAGAAGGGAGAGACAGTGCTCGTGATCACAGTCTGTTATAGTTCACTAATGACTAGCAGGGTCACAGTGGATAAGCATTAGACAAAAACCAGTTTAGAATGGAAAATGTCACTCAGCAGGTTCATGGAGGGCAGTGTGTGAGAGCACATCAAGTGCGACCAGGCAGGGAATAAAGTAGCATCCAGGGGTCTCAAGAGGACCCATAGGGCCCCACATACAGGTTCAGGGAGCAGAGCAGGAATGAGCCTTAACTGAATGCTGTGATAGTGCAGCCCGTGATGGTGTTTACAGCAAGTGGCAGGGGCCGCACAGTAGCACGAGCATGAATGCAGCCACGCGTAGTATGATGATGTAGGGGCCGCCGGCAGGGGCCTGGGGATCCCACCCGAGATGGAAATAATAACAAGCTAGTCCCGGCACAACCTGCACTTGCCTCTTGGTCTTAGGGATAGTCGAGCATACGATCAATGCCTACGCCGGCTTCCGCCTGAAACCCGTGGGAGTTCAGGGGGCTGCACACGGGCCACCAGTGGGGGGCAGCGTTTGGGCAAAGGTCCTCTTCAGCGCCTCTCCAATCACCATGCAGTCCCCGCAGTGCTGCCACGCGGCAAACAGTGCCGGGCCTCCTGCCCCGGCAGCACGGCCAAGTACCGGTCACAGGATAGCCCCACCGGCAGCACCGAGTCAGGGGTTGCAGGCGCACCAGGCGAGACGTAGCATAGCGTACAGCCTGGGGGTGCTCTGTTGCGTCGGGATGACGACCGGTCTGGGGGACACCACTTCCAAGGTACTTGTTGGTGTCGGCAGTGTAGAGGCCGGTACCCCTGGCAAAGGGGAGTCAGACGATGGAGCACTCGGCGGATGCATGGCCAGCCGGCCAATGCGGGCCACGGACCCCCGCTGCCTAGTGGATGTATGAGGCACCACGGCTTCCCAGTCCGGCATGGCCGCAGCCCGACAAGCAGCCCAGCAGGTCTGCACTGCCCAGGCCTCACGTCTGCAAAAATTTCAATCTGCCGCAATTCGGCCTCGAAGCTCCGATTTTCACCGGGATTGCAGGCATACCTGTCCCAAGGTGACTGCCACATACAGGAGTACCGATGGTTGGAATACAGCAATATTTCCGCCATTGGAGCCGGATCCGTACAGCTGGCGCACAGAGCTCTAAAGCTAAGCAGCCATTTCTGAAGCTGCTCAACAGCGCCCCCCATTTGGGGCATTATTGCCGATTCGCGCCCTGAAATGTCATGATGACGCCGGGTGTGAGCTATGCTCTTTTTATGATATACAATTGTATTAGCTGTAGCCTGGCATTTCTGGACACCTCTTATGGTACAATGTCACCTCTTTCCATTCTCTATCCTCAAACCTCCTCCCCAATTCCTCCTCCCACCTCTCTCTACATTTAAATTCTGTCAATACCTCATAGATTGTAGAGATTGCGTGTCCGCCTTCTGCCACAGAAATTAGTGTCCTAATTTCTTTGCTCCCTATGGTTTCATCACTGTAATTCAGCCATCTATTTCGTAATACCTTCATCACCGTGTTATGCAAAAGAAACTGACCTTCGTGTATGCCGGAGGTCTCTTGCAGTTCCTTATATGTCATCAGACAGCACCACCACGAAGACAATATATTTCGTTTTGCCTATTTTACGGCATTTTCCTCGATTTGCCCACTGCAAACCACGAGGCTTGCACTTGTTAAGATGGCTGCCACCTCCTAATTTCACCTCTCCAGAACAGGGAAGGTTCCCTGGACCCGTATTGGTTGGCTTTATAACCAATCAAGCTCCACCGGTAGGCGCAAGCCGGCCTTCCACTAAGACATTACAACAAGCCATCTGACTGAGCTGACCGAGCGGGTAGAGCGAAGACCGAACCATCTTTCTTGCAGATCTGCTCTACACTCACATGGCATAATACTTGGCGATAATTCGTCATTTTCACTGCAAGCCAAGGAGCCAAGTGGTCGTACGTCTGGCCCGGAGAACCAGCGAAAACACTTTGACTGACGGCATACCAAACTTTTCCAGCACCGGTAAGGTGAGACTCCCGTTCGCCCCGCACTGCCCTGATTTCACCACCCACAATCTTCAACCTTCAGTGGCCCTGCGCTTGCAACATATTGTTTAAACGTAATGTGACCAGTTGTATGTCGCCCACTGCATATTAATGTGTGCACATCCATTAGTACCGGGCACTGTTCCCCTCTTTAACTTTTATTCTTTATATGTACTATGCTAAATGTGAACTATTACCTTTCTTAATGTACCACGCTCTACGCATTGTACCTGTACCCCATTATACTATTGTTTACACTCCGGACATATGCCTCCTAGTGCTCCATCTATGTTTGCTCTAGCCTTATTATGCACCAAGCTAATAGGCATCAAAGTGTATTGGTAACTACATCCTTTTGATCCCAGAATTGACTCCCATACTGCCTAGTAGTAAATACCTAGCCTGCGAGAGCAGTTGCTACCTTAATGCTACATCGTAATTATTCATATGTTGTATACGCTAAAGCGCTGTTAGTCTAGCGGAAGTAATGCTGTATTTTACCACCATCATAGTGTGTTGCTGTTTCACCCCACTTTCTAACAAAGAGAATTAGCCTACTGTCAACCTACTGCGAAGCTAAGTGAAGTAGACTACAATTACATTGCTGTTGTTTCTTCCCTCCATCGCGTAAAAACAAGCCCTTTCATCAGTCAATACTGACTAAGTTAGATCCAATCTGATTACTTGTTACCTTTCTGAATTGCTAGATTGTATTAGCATAGCCACTTTACTTTGCCTGAACTCAATGTAATGTTAGCAGAATAATAACTACTCTCCCATCTGCCATCTGCCTACCTACTAGTTTGAGTGCGGCCTCTGCCAGGCCTATGCTATTGTGCGCCATTGCTGGCGTCTGTAGTCTACCACGCCACGCCATTTGTCTAGGCACCACCTAGAGACCCTGTCCAAACATGTCCGGTTGAGTATCCTTTATCATGTTCCCGTTCTGTATTATCCCGAATCACATACCCTGTCCTGGAAATCACTACTTTAGTTACAAAAATGGCCTCTCTAAACTAGCTTGCCCCGGCACCACCCCATTCCATGCCCTACCCCATTTTTGCCCTCATTACCACCATTCCCAAACACTACTAAACACACGCCCCCGCAATAAGGCTCAATGCTACCACTTATGCCAACACCCATGACTTTAACCACCCCACCACTACATATACAATGGAACACCCCCTGATACACTACAACCCTGCAGAAAAACACCCTCTCCCCATTTTGGGCAAAGCAAGACGCCATCGCTTAAGATCATGAACCATGTATCGTGCTAACTGCCTCACACATGAACTTATATCACCCAAACAATCTATGTCTAGAACACACCCCCATCACCACAAGCCCAAACCCAAACTAAATCTAGTTCCAAAACCAACATCCCTCACGCCATCTGACACCACTAGGAAGTCACCACCAACTACTTTCCAAGGTGCCCTCATAAATGCCCGCTCCCTAGGAGCTCATGCCATTGAAATTCACTACCTCATTATGGAATCACAGCTGGACCTTCTAGTAGTTACAGAATCCTGGCTTCATCAAGCCTCTGGTCCCCTTTTGACTCTCGCTATCCCACCAGACTACACCATCCTTAGAACTGTCAGGGCCGGGGGAGGGGGGGGCGCTGTTGTGCTTGCAGGAAATGCCAGCTTAAGCGCCAAGCTCCGGACGGGGAAAATCCTTTTTAGAAAATAACCATCTTTCTGCGGTAAATCCCTTTAATCTTTCTACCTCCTGTTGGCGGACCCGCACGGCTTATTCCTGACGACTTACAGGACCCAAAACCCTGTGGCTGTGGCGCTGCGACCGTGAGAAAAACCAGCGTGGGACTTGTCTGGCCTGCCCCGAGCGGCGGCTCCAAGAGGGGCGGTCTGTCCGACTACTGTGGGCTGCGGCGCCGCGGGGGGGAAGGGGCACCTCTGCCCCAGTCACATACCCGACGGCCATCTTGCGGCCGGGGGAACTCTGGAGGCCCCCGTGTGGAGCTAGACTGGGAGCCTGGACTTTGGCTGGTGGGTACGCCCGGATGACTATTGGAGCCCCGCTTGCTTGAAATTGGCTCTGCCACCCGCGGATATCCTGTCGTGCGTGCACGGCGGGGGGAGCTTGGATGCAGCTGGACGACTGCTACGCCACTAAAGGACCCATATTGGTGCGCTGGTTCCCGGCCCCCCCGCCACCTCCCTGCCTGCGGCTGTAGCCCCTCCAGGACCAAAGACACTGTAGGAGCCCGGGGGCGCGCTGTGGGGTCGGGGTGGGTGCGCCCTCGTTGCGGCGGCACTTCCATCTGCCTGGGGGTCCCATAGATCTCTCCACGACCTGCTGCGGGGGTGGCAATGCGCAGGTATCATAAATATCCAAAGACACTATTGGCACTGAGGGCAGCTCCCACGGCGGCCTGTACAGCCCTTCACTGCAGCTGGGTGGAACTGCCCCCTCCTTGCATTTACTGACGCCAGCAGCTGGCTGCCTTGCACTGGGGAGCTTTAGTCTCCACCCGTGTTTCTACGCATTCCTGCCTTGACACTTTATGTCCGTCAGCACTGTTTCGGCACTGGCCCCGGCACCTGCCCTGAGCACGTTGGTTCCCTGGGGACACGGCTGTTGGTGGTCGGGGTTATCGTGGTGTTCCCTCTGGATGGTCCCCCACCACTGCCGCAGGTGTGGACTAACAGAGCCTGTGAGGCTGGCGGCTGGAGTGAACTATCCACTAGTGGAGCCACTGATAGTTGGGGCGTGGATACTACCTTTCCTGAGGCACGTTCATCAGCTTCAAATAGTTCAGAGGCCATAACTCTTCTGGGGGAATCCTGTACGGCGCTGTAAGAGATTCGAGCAGCTCATTATTTGACATCCTGCTGTACTTTACGTTGCAACAGAACTTCGGCACCCCTTGCCACTCACGCCTGCCCACATCTCCAGAATTCTCCTTAGCTGACACCATGACCAAAGAAGCTGGTGCTGGGAAAAAACAGAGCTCTCTGACAATGTTTGCAAAAACGCCGACTAGGCCAACTGCTGAGACATTGGAGGATGCACCCGCCACGTCGGCCGCACCGACCTCTGATGACTAGCGGAAGATGTTGGAGTATATTCGGGAAGGGTTCACCACTCTGCGCACCAAACTTGATGACATGAACAGCACCCCCCATCCATAAAAGCACATATCGAGAAGACCGGTAGCCGGGGTGGTAGGATAGTGGGTGCCGCCAAGGACGATCTTGGCTCCCTGCGGGCTGCAGTCTCCTCGCTATCCAGTTGGGTACTGGCAGTGCAGAAAAAGAATGATGATCTCGAATCTCGCTCAAGGCGTAATAACCTATGCATAGTCAGTTTGCCCGAGGACATTATCAAGGAGCCCATGGAAGACTATGTGGAGCGCATTCTCCTAACTCTTCTAGAATCGCTGAAACTCTCCCCGCAATTCGCGGTGGAAAGAGCCCATTGATCCATAACCGCGAAGCCCAGGCCTGTAGCGCCTCCACACCCCATCATAGCCAGAATTTTAAACTTTTGGAATTGGGATGCCCTCCTGAAGGCAGCTAGAGTCAAGGGGGAGCTGCTTCTTGGGGCGGCAAGGATCCACCTTTATCTGGATTTCTCTGTCACAGTGCAACAGGAGCACAAAACCTTTTTAGCAGTCAAAAAGAGACTCAGAGACTTAGGAGTTAAATACTCTGTGCTATTCCCTGCCAAACTGAGAATCGAATACTCCAGTCAGACATTTGTCTTTACGATTCCTGAGGGGGCCTCAAAATTCATCGATGAGCATTTCCCTGGCTGATTCGCCCCCCGCTGCCTTAGTATTGATCGCTGCTTTGTTTTTTACCAATTTAGCTTTCATCCTGTAACGGGCTCCATCGGGCCTTGCACACAGGTTGCTGTTACGTTCCACAGGAGTATACTATGCTGGACCACACTATAGACCATTCCCCGACACAGTGTGTTTTCCATGAATTTCCCCCAATAGGGCGTGACTCAAGGAGGCTTGCTGGCCTCTGTATGCTATTAGCTGTGCACTGCATCTTAATGAACTGGATCCGGCCTAGAGCAACCACGTACGCGCAGTGGCTCAGAGCAGTCACCTGGGCATCAGATACTGAGGAGGCATGAGGTATGTTGCAACATCCACACTCGAGACCAAGGGATATCTGGCAGAGGTTTCGCAGCTATATGTCCACCATGAACTGGCACTCAGACACTGGGTCCTCCATCCCCACTCAGTGACAGTTTACTCCTCCGTGTGTGGTATCACCTGAACCCTGGCACAATAACGTGTATGAACTGCCCACTAAATACCAGTACTGTTGCTCATTATATCAGATTGTATCTTGCTGTTGTGCTGTGTGCATCCATTTTGTTTGTGCGTTGTCAAGTCAAATAAATAAAGGTTTAAAAAAAAGGAACTGACAGGACCCACTCGCAATGGAGGAGGTGTCACCATTATTGCTAAAACCAAACTCCAGCTCAGATCTTGCCCTATTGAAAACATTGCAGGCTGTAAAACAATGCTCGTAAAATTTCCTATAAATGAAAAAACCACTATCAATCTAGTAGTTATCTATAGATCTCCAAACTCCAATAGTCATCCAGAAATTGACATTCCCTTAATACTAGCTCCACTCATAAAACCTAATACCAAATGTATAATTTTGGGAGACCTGAACTTAGGTTTTAATGACAGCCAAGACTCAAAAGCAGAAGCACTACACTCCACCCTAAAGGATATGAGCTTCATCCAATTAGTGAATGCCCCTACTCATATCAAAGGCAGAACCTTAGATTGGATCCCCTCACTCAACACGTCTATAACCATCGTCTCTATCTCTCCTCTTACTTGGACGGACCACCACAACATCAAATTCACCCTTAGGCCCATTGAACCCCCATTAAGCAAACCCAAAATAACCAATACCTATGAAACTAGAAATTCCCGGAAACTTACTCCTGAAAACCTAGTGCCGTTGCTTTCCAAAGCCTTAGATACTGTCTCAATTTCAGTAACAACCCTTGCCTTATAGCAGACATTTACCACAACTGCCTCACCTCTACTATCAATGCTGTAGCTCCTCTTACCACCAAAACCAAATGCTCTGACAAACGATCATGCTTCTGGTTTAACGATGATCTAGTTTCACTTAGGAGAACCAAACACGCTCTTGCACATGCCTTCAGAAATCATCCCACTACAGAGTAGGAAAAAGCTTTCCAGGAGGTAAATAAATCCTACAAAACAGCCATCATCACCCACAAAGCTAATGCTTACAATGCTAGGATCAGCAACACCGCCTCTGACTCAAAAGAATTATTCTCAATCTTAAAAGAGTTGGAAAATCCAGCCCCCACCCACAAATTCTACCAACCCCAGTAAAGAGTGGTGCACCACTATTCAAGATGCCCTAGCAGCTAAGATCGAACTACTCCAAAACAAAATCAAAACCAAAAAGCAACTACTAGCGGATAAACCCATCATTGTCAATCACCCCCTGACCTCTTATGAGAATACCAACCCCCCTCTTCCACTTTATACCAGTCTCCCAAAAATCAGTGCTCGTTACCATATCTAAACTCAAAGCCTCTAATTGCAAAGGAGACTCCGTCCCAGCGCAAGTAGTTAAATCTTGTGCCCACACTATTACTCCGATCATCACCAACTTTGTAAATGCCTCCTTTAACACCAATCTAGTCCCAGCCAGTATCAAAGAAGCCTGGGTTAAAGGCCAATAACTACAGTCCTGTTTCCTCTTAAAATCCTCGACAAATTAGCTTACAATCAAGTCTAAGCACATCTAGAACAGAACCAACTCCTTGATATCAGGCAATCTGGATTCCGTTCTAATCACAGCACGGAAATTGCGCTCCTGGACCTTAAAATACAGATGGATACCATCAGGGACACAGGGAAACTGTGTATCCTCCTCCTTCTCGATCTATCCGCAGCGTTTGATCTAGTGGACCATAATAAACTCTGCTCTACCCTAGCCACAGATTTCAACTTCTCCATCGACGCTACCATGTGGATCAAATCCTTTCTTGCAGAACAAATCTCTAGGGTCTCCATAGGTATAGAAGCTGCTGACCCTATCCTGGTTCCTATTGGTGTACCTCAAGGCTCTTGCCTCTCACTCACACTTTATAACGCATATACTAAGCTTCTTTTCTCAGCTCTAGATGACATGGGTGTCATCTACACCAACTTTGCAGATGACACTCAGATCCTCATCCCATTATCAGGGAATTACACCCACGACACACATACAATCAACAAAATCTATACCATAATTCAAAATTGGATGGCCCTAAACAGCCTTTGTCTCAATGAAGAGAAGACAGATGTGCTCATCGTGGGATCCCAGCCTAAAATAGTTCCACTTCATCCTGACTATTCCTCTGTCAACATTGATGGCACTATGATACCGGTACTGAAACATGTAAAAACGCTAGTGTCTACTTAGACACCAACCTCACCATGACCAAACATATTAACGCTCTTTCATCCTCCACCTCTTACACCGCCAAATTAATTGCCCCAAGCCGCCAATTCCTGACCCCCACCAATTGCATTACTCTGGCCAGGGCATTGATTTTGTCAAGACTTGACTACTGCAACCTATTATTACTTGGAACATCCAATGCTAACATTAATAAACTACAGCTAATACAAAATAAAGCCCTGTGAGCCGCCCTTGGAATAAGAAAATCCGACCACATCTCCAAGGTCAAAAGAGACCACCACTGGCTTCCCATCAATGCCAGAGTCATCTTCAAAACCCTCTGCTTCACTTTTAAATGCCTCCACAAAAAGCCCCCATTTACCTGAACCACGCCATAGCTAAAAAGGAATCTGCCAGATTCCTTAGATTCAACAACCAAGCACTCCTATCAATCCCTCAGTAGAAAAATACCAGAGCAGGCGGCAGTTATTTCCAATATCTAGCCTCAAAACATTTGAACACTCTCCCTTTACTCATCAAAAATAAGGAAACCTTCATAGGCTTCAAGAAATCTTTAAAAACCTGGCTTTTCAATCAATTCCAATAATCCACTACCATGTTTCCTGGAAATAAGACTGCACTTGCGCGGTACCTCTGTCTTTTTTTAAATAGCCATGATTATGTATGTATCAATTGCCTGGTTGTTTAACTCTTGAGTTCTCACCACTGTTTATATATTCGGTGTTACTACTGTTTTAAACTTTCCTGTAACTGTGCCCGATTGGCCCCATCTAATTAATGTTTTAGTAAGCTGTCTGTAACCTCACTGTGATAACTAAGGGTCTGGTCGTGTAACAAATGCAATAAAATAAATAAATCAGTCCCCTCTCATTCCGTAGGTCTTCCACCGTGGCCACCCCGCACGCTTCCCATCTTGTTCGGACCATTGCCCTACTTCCTGGTCTGCCCTCTAAACCTGCCGCTTTTCACACTCGTATGCCCAACTCTACCAGGTAAGGGTAAGCAGTTTTTTCCCCAGTGGGTATCCAGAGCAGGTCCCTGAGGTACCTCTTCTTCACCGCTGGTTGCAGCAACCCTGTTTCTGCTGTGGGATCATCAGCCATCCATTGCACTACATATTACAGCTGGCACGCCAGAAAGTACAGCTCAAAATTTGGAATCTTAAGCCCCTCATGTTCGTATGGTCTTTATAGTGTGCTCAGAGCCACCCTGTTCCTCCCCTCACGCCACAGGAACCCTCTACATATTTTTTTAAATCTTGGAAAAACTGTTTTGGAATATCATACGGTTCATTCCCAAAATAATGCATGAGTCTCGGCAGGGCCACCATTTTTAGCAGCGCTACTCTGCCCATCACAGATAGGGGCAACTTACTCCAGAACTCCATAGATTTCTCTAGCCCCATTCTGGCCCTTGTTGTGTTATATTCATGTTCTCGCTTAGGGTCATGTTAAATGTTGACTCCCAAGTCCCTAAAGGAGTTCTTGCTCCATGGCAGGGGAAGGACTAGTAAGTCCTTCTCAGCTACAGTCGCTGTCATGGCCAGTGGGAACAGGCATGATTTACTTTTATTTATCCGAATTGCCATCAATGCACTAGAGTTATCCAGTGCCTCCAGGATATATGGCAAATTAATTTCCGGGTTACAAAGGTACAGCAGCATGTCATCTGCATACATGGACACCACATGCTTCACTCAATGAAAAATCTAAATTAATACCCATATCCCTGTATTTCTGCCGCAGGTACGCCGCCATAGGTTCAGCTGCTAAGATGTATAACATTGAGAATAGCGGGCACCCCTGTCTCGTACCCCTATTTAGTTGCCATTTCTCTAAGTATGTACTCCCCGTCCGTACCCTGGCCATCGGTTTGGTATATATGAACTGTACCCATCTCATGTACTCCGGCCCTATCCCTACCTTTATCATTGTGGCATACAACCAGTTGCAGTGTACTGAATCAAATGTCTTAGTGGCATCTAATGAAGCTACCGTGCACATTCCGCAGTGTGGTCTACTGTACTGTAGATCACTTGGTGTAATCTCCTTAGGTTCTCTGTGATGTTTCTCCATGGTATGTACCCGGTCTGATCCGTGTGGATCAGTACATGTATTACCTTGCAGAGTCTGTTTGGCAAGATTGCTGTATGGATCTTACTATCTTGATTTAGCAATGACAGTGCTCTGTACGATCCACAGTCAGTACTTATTTGATTTGTTTTGAGTAACGGAACTATCAGGGCCTCTCTCAAGTTTTCAGGAAGTAAATTGTCTGCGTACGCCTCATTGTACACCTTAGCCATCCATGGCGCCAGCGTATCGGAGTAGGCTTTATAAAATTCACACGGGAGCCCATCTGTGCCTGGAGCCTTACCCGTTGGCAGTGTTCTGATGGTGGCCACGACCTCTTCCGGGGTTATGGGTGCCTCTAGTGACTTCGCCTGGAGTCGCCTATTTAGGGTGAAGGATACGGGGGAGAAAACTGAACCTATCTCAAAAATAGACTCTTTTTTTGGCCATCATAGGTTAAAAATGTGCTACATACAGGCCAGATGAATGAGCACAGAGGAGATTTGTTTCTCAATTTGTAATTCTCACATCTGATCCTCTTGGTACGTTAAAAACAAAACAATTGGGAAAGGCACATGAGCATCCCAAAGAAAAGGTTGACCGGTTTCAGTGGTCTTTTGGTTACTTTTGCCACTTCCTTCAGGACCCAAGGTCACTTTCTGTTGTCCCATAAAGCCAGTGGTCAAAGGTTTCAGGCTTCAAGTCTTGTAAACAAATTCTTTTAAATTCCCTTATTTTGCGTTTAGGTACCTATAAAGGGAGAAAATAGACACATATACCAATGCTTGGTGACCTATGATCACCAACAATACCTTACATTCAGGCTCTCATTACACCACCAGTCCCCTCAGAACTCTGCCCCTCCATCCACCCCGTCTCTTGGTTCACCACTGCTCCACCTGAACACCTTCCAATTTCCTCTGCGGTACCTGGGCACAGCCTTCCCTCTTCTAACACTCCTCCCAGCTCTTCTAACACTCCTCCCAGCTCCCATTGCTCCCCCTCATTACATGCTCCCTTTGGCCAATCTCTGCCTAAACTGTCCCTCTGGTGGTTGGGACTTTGAGTGTATGGTTTTAGCCCGGCCCCTTTTTCACTTTTCACTTTCAGGGTGGCAGCTATGTGTTCAGGCTGCTCGTTTTCCATGTGACATTTTCGATGCGCTGGAGAGTATTGTTTACAACTGGGTTTGGGGAGGATTGCTGTGTCTTCCCTGCAATCTCTTCACACTCTGTTTTCTGTTACTTCACCATTCACCCTGGAGCCCATCTATTGGTCGGTGTTGGGTGTCCCATTTCTGTTGGGCTGGAACAATCCCAGTCCATTGTAGGTTTGTTCTTGATACCCCTTCTCTGCTTCCAGTGCGGGTTTTCTCGGTTGCACCCTGGTGCATTCTGGGAGTTACGGTTCTGAAAAAGACAAAAGAACTCTAGCCAGAAGAAAGGCTGACGGGCATTGCGGAAGAGCCAGTGGTACACACATTCATGGGGTCGGGAGAGGGGGGGGATGCTCCCCTCCAGCTACCTCACTCAGCCTCTGTGGTAGGACAGGCTCTGGTATACACCCTTGTAGGCTGCCCACCGAAGGCCAGGAGGGCTACTTATCCCCCACCCCCACCCCTTCTGACATGTTCATGACCCTGAGCCTGTCACACTAGAAAGTGCATAACTTGTGAGTTAAAGGAAATGTATAGCTACACGTGGCCAGAGCACATATACGTGTACTGTGTACATTTGGACCTGACTCCCAAAGATTTGTACTGGAGCAAATCTGGAAAGGCCTTTATCATCTGCATGTAGCATTTTTTAGGTGCTCATGTGCAAAGGCGACTCACAAAGACTTACTCAAGAGCGTCTGAGTGATTTGCTTATTATATGCAATTAACCTTTCCTGGACCTTCTAACGGGAAGAATTTACATTGAGAGACTGGTATGTGATCCATATAGCGCTGTTATATGCCTAAATAGTGACTGTAACTGTTCCCTAATTTTTCATTTTAATAGTGATAGGTTATGCTTTACATTTTAAAATAAATAAATAAAAACACTGACATAGATTTAAATTAAACAGTTTACTAACCACATCAACACACTACAAACTGTCTATGCCTGATTATATAAAAGGACCCATCATTTTTGTTTACCCTCCGCTTAAAATATATTTTGTACACTGAGTGCGAATGCTATACACTTTTTCAGCTAGTTAAAATTCCTGGCCAAACCACTTGTGCCACATTTCCTACCGATATACTTTTACAGATAACCTTAATGTATCATCTTCACTTCAGGTGATCAATGTAGTTGAATATATAAAATTATATATTTTACAAAGTTCCAATAATGAAGCCCAACCTACATTACATTATTGTGGGTTTATTCTCTCTTTTAACGTACATTTTCTCCAAACTCTAAATGGCTAATTCCGGTGCACCAAAATTACAAATAATGGGGTTATGTGGGAAACCCCTTCATCATTGTGTTACTTTCTGTGCTACAACAACTGCCATTTCGGGTCAGTTAGTCTTTTTATGTGATATGCTATTTATTTTTGAGGTATTGCATGTCCCGCATATCTTAGAAATCCCCTTATCTGTCCCGTCTTTCATATGTGTAATAATTGGTGGACATTTCCCAAACATGTAAACAATTCTTCCTCTGCTTTGTTCACATTTCCAGCATCTATCAAGAGTTCATCAATAAATGCTATCACTTGACAAAGCCAGGGAGATCCCTTACTCTATTTTGCATTTTTCATTATGGTGCATAAATAATGCACAAAAAAAATCACAATGAGACAAAGGCCAAGAGCTTCAGGTTGGTATGGAAGTGATAACAACACACACGGGTTGCCATGCGTTGGCTTTCGAATGTAACAGATGGTTTAGATTTAAATGTTAGTTAAAAAAAGTCACAAAAATATGAATTACTACAAAGCCATTTCCAGGTGCTTGCAAGGTTGAAACTTACCCTAGCAGGCAATGACTCGGCAAGGAGATTGTCCTTGTCATTGTATGTGTACACAAATATGACCCGACTTGCAAGCACTTTCCCAGAGAAATACTACACTGCAGAAGAAAAAGGGGTTCTTAAAACGTTGTACACATTGTATATACAAATCTAATACTAAGTTGCATATTCACATCTAATATTAAGTTGCATATTCACAGTTTTGGCCAGTTATCTTTGACGTGTTAAAAACTATTGACTTTAAGTGCAATGTACAGCTACAAGTGAGGAATTAGTGATAAAGACTGAATAAACTGCATCCATAGTAACTTCCATTTGTATTACTTGTCGAGTACCTTGCGCTCATATCGTAAAAGCCTGGGCAATGTGTTGCTTAGTTGTTATTTGTAGTTTTAGTGTTCCTTCTCTAGTATTTGTGAAATATGTTAACGGTTCAGTCTGTAAAGTTGGGTTACCTTGACTGTTAATTATTCTTTTAAATTGTTCATTCCCTTTTGAGTCAGGTCTGCCTAGTCTCTCGGAAGACTGTGCAGTGGGTTGCTTGGCTGTTCTGTATAGTGTGGAAATCTACTTTTTTCACTGTTGGCATTGTCTGTTGAGGTACTGGTGCTGTTTATATTATGGAAAAAGCTGGCGGAGTTTCTTTAGTGGTATTTGTACTTTGCAGTGTTTATTTTGTAGTTGTGAATTTTGAGTTTCGGGTTGAATAAAGTGTTCTGGGAAGTACATTTGTGTTGGTCAACATTATACTAGGGTGTGTAGATGATTTAAATCAGAGAACTCTTTGAAATCCCTTTTGCAGTGAAGTAGTTGGAGACACATTGCTGCTTTCTGTAAAGGCTGTATGAAATCTGACAAGTTCTGCTCCGACGGCATTGGATTACACGGTATCTGCCCTCTATTGTTCTGGTGATGTTGTGTTACTATTAACAAGCTTTGATATATTATTGAGATAAATCCGAATCATTGGTTATTTCTGTGGCATACATGATGCAAAGGAAAGCGATTTTTATTGGTAAGATTGCTTGACTCCATCATGGCAATTATATTTTTTTCTTAGGATCAACTTGATCCATGCTGTAAACACATGGTTAGACCGATGTAAGCACTGCTAAAGCGCACTGCACGATCTTAAGTTACCAGAAGCAGTTAAATATTCATAAGTGGAAAGATCCACCCTTCATTGTTTGGAAATCTGCCTCGTTCTGCATGAGCACATTCTCTTTAGAAATTAATCAATGAGTCCGGTGGACGCAGTGCCTCCAAGTGTCTAGCAAAGGGCTGTGTTCCAACTCTTCTTGTGTCTACAGGCATTGGGACCTGTGCTGCCTCTTGTAGAATTACATGGAGCGAATCTGTGTGTTAGTTGGCACTGTCAGTCATGTTCTTAGCACCACTCTATTAAAAACAAATATTTCAACCCATTGGTTATCTAGTGGATTTGATGAGCTAGGGAATACGTCTCGTTAACAACCAGAGTTAATTTTACAGGTCAGTTCACAAAAGTCGAAGCACTGCCGTTATATAGCCTTTTAATGATCAGTTAAAATGCCAAATGGGCAATTAAAAGTGTTTTGAACAGAATTACGAGAGCACTTACCCTCGCTTTCATTTGCAGGTTCTGCAGAAACAATGAGATCTCCTTGGAGAGACACACGAGGTGCAGGTCAGTGAATTTACTATAATTCCTGTTGTTCGCCTATTTAACTGTGTGTAGGCTTGATCCTTTTCACCGACACTCTGCAAATAGCATCTGCTTTATGAGTTTATAATTCTATCATGTATAAAATGTAATCTTGTTGTGGTATGATTTTTCAGAAAGAAAGAGAAATGTTGCATGCATTGTGTGTTTAGTTATTCATTTTAAAACATTTGACCAGAGTAGCATTACAATGCTGGTAAAACCGTACCTTTCTAGTAAAATGCATTGAGCTACAATATTGTATTGGAGGGACATATCAGAATATTTGTATTTATCGGATTACAGAAATATTTGCTTAATATAACACTTCTCTTGTCTCTAGAAGCAGCCCACTCATGGCAATTATGCAATATACTACCCTTTGAGGCATAAAGTAAGAAACAAAAATGCAATTTGAGATTACAACAGTCACTCTTGAGAAGATTATCATTTGGACGCTTAGAGTGCTTATCTTGTTTGAAGAATATTCATTTTTTCTCCATATTTTAAAAATGTGTGTTAATTCTCTCAGGAGAAACATAAGACTTAACTCTGTAAGCATTGTTCACGGTCCTTTATTGACATCGAGGTCAGCCAAAATGCGATGAAAGATAAACTAAAATGCCTCTCACACTGGGAGTGATAACGTCACACGTGCGAGTTACATTGTGAGTTTCCGATCCCTTCCTGCTGGTTATGTTCCTCAGGTTAAAACATTTCTCAGTGAATAGTACTGTCGATTGAAAAGGTTCATGGTATAACCGCAATATCTCTGTTGGGGTGAAGAGGCTCCAAGGGTCATCACTGCTGCCTATAAGCATGCCCTCTCCCATAACTCTCAGGTTCCTTCTCCCTCAAGTCCCTGGGCCACCATTTGGCACTAACCTGACTAAAAAGCTCTGCTTACCTGGATCTTGTTGCTGACCTTCCTTCCCTCAGTTGTTTCTACTATCTTAACCTACTTCTCTTGTTACCTCTTCCTCTGTTACTACCCCCTCCTCTGCTGACACCACCACCTTCTTTGTTGGTGCCAACTCTCCTTTGATACTACCACCCCAGCGCTTGTTACCACCATCTCCTCTGTTGTCACCAGCGCCAACTCTTGTTATCACACGATTCTCTGACATTACTACCCTTGTACTATTTCCTCCCCCTCCTATGATGTCTTCTCCTCCAGAACCTCCTAATTGCTCCTCTTAACGCACGCCAACACTGTCCCACTACTCGCCACATCCTTTGCCAACAACCCACACTGACCAACAGGGGATGTGTGTTTTTATACTGTGCTCTCTCCCACCCTTAGGTGGAACATTTAGCACGGGTTTACACCAGTAGTTTTTGATTGGGTAGGGGCTAGGATTGGTTGCTGTCCCGAGTACAGCGGGCCTTCAACTGCCCTGCCACAATGAACCTACCCATTCCCCTATTTTTATTTGCCACCAGCAATAACCTAAGGCTTCTTCTTGGATGGCATGTTCTTCAACGGGCAGATCAGAAGGGTATCTAACTAAATCTTGACACTTCTACCTCCACATGCTCAAACTCATCAAATCCTCTGCAGTATGCAGCATAAGATGGAAATTACTAGAGCGATGATATGGGCAAGGCTTATTATAACTTTCTGTACTTGGGCCTCCCCAAGAACCAGATACACATTTTACAACATATCCAGAATAAGACACCACAGCTTATTCTAGGGTTAAAACCATGGGAACATATCTTCCCTGCCTTAAAGGCACTACACAGGCTAAAAGGGACAATTCATTTCAAATAACTGTGTGCATCAAACATAAGACGCCTTCTAGAAGAGGCCCTTCCTACACTAGACCATACGTTAACAAATACAATCTTCATTGTGAACTTGGATACACCACAGTCTTCAAGAAAAAGAAAATGGGATTGTGCTCTAAAGGTTTAGGTGGATCTGCTTTTTGGAACAACTTACCTTTCAATTAGTATGAAGGAAGCCATCTGAAATCCAGAAAATACTTAGAACTCACCTTTACAAACAGGCATATGCCTCTGATGACGGGAGTGCTGACCTCAGGGCGCAAGGTTGTTGACTTGAAACTGAAGCTTTCTAGCTGGCTAGAGCATGCCTCTGCCTTTCCCTTTTTGCGCCTCTCCTTTTGCTGTGACAGGGGTTGCTAACCAGGGGTTGCTGTTAGCTAATGTATACCCGTCTATCTGCCGCTAGCTTATGTACTATAACACTTATTATTTTGGCTTACCCTTGCACTTAGGTGCATCAGTTGCCTTCTCCTCTACCCGACTCTCACCTCTTTTAGGGTCTGAATGTTCCAAGAGCTGTAAATGACCTTTGTTTGTTCCGCCACTCTTTTCTTTGTTTTCCCTGATCCCTTCCTCTTGGGGCGCAATGAAGCATTATTCTTATTTGCATTTGTGACATATACATCTGTAATAAATAAATGGTGTGGTTAGAGGTGAGGTTTTCTTTGAAGATGTTGAAAAAGGTTGACAGTGAAGTGGATAGGTGAAGGTATAGTGAGGAGTCATGAGGTGCATGGTGGGATATTATGGCGTAGAGGCGAAGAAAGTGGAGAGGGGTGTGGTAGGAGGGGATGGGGGATGGTTGCTTAGAAGAGGGGCTCAGAGTGGTGCTCGAAGTTCAGATTGGGGTTACAATTGTTTACGAAATGAGAGGTGTTGGGCAGTTACCAGGGTTGAGAAGTGTGGGGAAGACGATGGAGCTGTGGTGTGTGTGTTTGGGGTACAACTGTGGCTTGGTGTTCAGGTTCTTATGGCAATGGTAATGGAGTGAATAATGCTAGTCGTGATGTGTTTGAAAAATTATGGTGCAGTGAAGATGACTTTGAAGTGTTGTAGGTTTGCATAGGTTGCACTGTGTTATGTTGGGATGTGGGGAAATATTGAATATGTGGATGTATGTGTGTATGTGGTGTTGCAGGTGGCGTGGAGTGTGACAGTGGATCTGAAGATGGGGCATGAGAGCAGGTGGATCTTTTGTGCGTTATCTGAATTGTGGTCCGGGGATAGATGTTGAGCTGTAGAAGATAGGGTTGAGTGTTGTGACGTGTAGGACATGTATGCGTAGGGGGATTAGCACTGTGGCCGAGTAGACATATGGTATATTTTTAAGGTGTGGGAGAGATGGCACATGTGGTTGTAAGAAGATGATGGTGAGGGTCTCGTGGAGTGGGTGGTATGAAGTGTGAAGGCAGTTTTCAAAGTGGCCATGTGTCATTGGAGTGGAAGGTGATTTGTATTGTAGTCTGTGGTATGTGTGAGGAAATAGACCACATCGGTTGTTGGACTGGAGTTGCGACCTGTCAGTGGGGTTGTGGAGGGTGATCTGCAATGTGGCTATATGTGTGGGGTATGATGTGTTGTGAACAGGAATTGTGTGTCGATGTGTTAATGTGTATCTAGTTGTGTGAGACTGTGTGTGAAGTAGTGTGGATGTTTGTCAGATCCATGAGTGGGCAAAGCGTGCCAGTGGAGTTATGGACTGTGATCTGGTTGTGAACAGATTTGTTGGTGCGTGATCGGTGGGGGTGAACAGTGTTGTGCACGTGAAAGAGTGTTGTGTTTTGATGGGGTTGTGGAAGGTGATCTTACATTGTGGCATGGAGATGGTAAGTTGAGTTATAGAGAGAGATGAGGTGTGCTGATGATGGCTATGATGTGATGAAGTGTATTAAGTTGTGTGGGTGAGCTCTGTATGTGGAGGGAATTGTGGATGGGGATTTAAGTGCAACAGTCATGTTCTGGATGGTGATCTTGACTGCGACTGGATTGGGTTGGAAGGTGGTTGCAATTGGTGGCTATGGCACATATTGTGACGTGTGGCTTGTGAGACAATATTTGTGGGGATGTGACACATGTGGGACAATTAGTTGTTTGGGGGAATTGTAGTAGACTAATGAGCAAACATGCCATTGGAAATGTTTTTCAGAGTGGCTCCATATTACGCCTTCAGAGCGAATGCTGCAGCTGAACCCAATCCCTTTACCAAGGGCTTGGGGTGCACTCCCCAGGAATCTTTAGAAAAATGGGCCCAAACTGGGAATTGCAAAGCACATTTGTCCATATATAAAGATTAAACAGTAGTGTAACACAATAAAAACCTAACATATAACATCTGCCTGTTAAGAATGAGATGAAGAGACTAGCAAACATTCAGACCAAATACATGGAATCTGTTCAGCTCATTATTGTGAATTTGAGCACCGAAGAGCTAATTAATGCAGCAGTGTGTGAGGCAAATACAGTGATAATGGGTAACTGCTTCATCCCTGTACATTGACTACTTGTTACATTCTTTGTTGATGGAAATGTGAGCACATGGATCTCTCCTCCTTTTTTGGACAATGTTTGAAGATCCGAAGCTCCATTCCCTAATCTGAAGGCTACCACCTTTACCCCTGGACCTTAGAATACCACTCAGACTGATCCTTTACCCCTGGACTTTAGAATACGACTCAGACACCCGCGAATGGGCAATTACCGGGTCTGCCAAACTCAGCATGACCCGGTTACTGCCCATTCGCGGGTGCCGGAAAAAAAACAACTCTGTCGGCAGCCATGTCCTTATTAAGAGCACAGCTACCGCCAGAGTTATAGTGAGGGCCACTGTATCCAAACCCCACTTATACTCACAGTTACAGCACCCCTCACAATAACTAAGCCCTATTACTGAGAGGCACGCATTCCCTCTTTTTTAATCATTCAAGGTTTATTGAAGGAATGAATACAAGGCTTCATCAGTCAAAGATAACAAATACTCCTTCAATAATAAACTAGCTTTGAGTAACATATAACATTGTTGCAGAATCTTATGAGAATACATAAAGGGAAAAGAAAAAGCAAGTAATGACTCGTTGCAATACATGCCTTACAAATACATAAAACAAAATATAAGCAATAATGAATCACATCAAAAAGTGCTGGGAAAAGACAAAAAAAGGCAGTCCAAAAAGCCATGCACATTATGCAGATATCGAGCTCAAAAAGAAAGAGAAAGAAAACAGGTTACATATGTCATAGCAGTGTAAAATACATCATGTCATGGGGTTGTCATCCTGAGTAACGATCTGAATAACGGGTCCCCATACAGCAAGTAATTGAGACATATCACCTATAAGGGTGGCTTCGATCTTACACATTGCTACGAATAACCAAATTTTAACCCACCATTCCCTTACATCTTGCTATTACTATTCGAGCGGCAACTGAAAAGTGCGTAAGCAGCTGGGAAGTCTTGGTGGACAGCTTAAACTGTCCCTCTAGGTCTTCATCTCCCAAAAGCAACACCAAAGGTTCCAGGGAAAGTTCTACCCCTAATCCCCTTAAGCCAGGACCTCTTTCCAATAAGATTGAATTACTGCACAAGACCACCAAATGTGATAAAGAGTTCCTGGCGCCTGGGCGCACCGCCAACAACAATCATGGACAGTGGGATCCATCTTGTGAAGCATTGTGGAGGTAAGATACCAGCAAAATAGTAGCTTATACCTATTTTCCTTTAATACCACACATCTTAGTGGCTCTACTCCACACATTGTACCACGTAAGATCCCCTATGGGGGTGTGCAACTCCTCCTCCCAACGTGACATGTAAGCGTGCAGGGGCTTAAAATGACTACCATTGTGGACATGGTACAACGGAGAAACCTTACGGGAGGGGATCCCCAATAAAAAGCTCCTCAAACTGTGTCATGGCTCGTTTACCATGCTGGGACACTTTCCCATTGGATATCAAGTGGTGAAGTTGTATATACGTATATATTTATCAATGTCCCGAACCAAGAAGATCTGCTTTAATGTATCAAAGATCAGAGGTTGTTCTGACTCAAAAAGCTGCCCTAAGCGTTCCAAACCTCCCTCCACCCATCTAGTAAACCTAGCTAATTGACAGCCTGGCGGGCATTCCGGAGTATTCCATATGCGAGTAAGGGTGGGAATGGAATTGTAGCCCCCTGTCATTTACGTGCTGCCTTGTCCTAATAATCAATCAACACTGGTTAGATGGGAGAAGATCTATCTTATTTCTGTGAACCCTAGGCGATCTCCAGCACCATTCATGCAAAGGAACCTGGATCGTAGACTGCTCTATGGTGATCCAGTGTTTAGGATTACGAACCATATTCATACAATCGAATAAGGGGGCCAATTGCGCCGCATCAAGATAACTTTCCACATCTGGGACTCCTAACCCTCCTTTATCTTTTGCTGCCATCAGTGTACGTCAAGTGACCCTTGGAGTTTTCATAGCCCAAATGAACTTAAGTACAGAGGTCTGTAAGTCTTTGCGGGCCTGCTTGAGAATCCAACCAGGAAGGGCCTGAAAGACATACAATAAACGTGGAACTAGTGTCATCTTAAAGGCTGCCACCGGCCCCAACCATGAGATATCAGTGGGATATCAGTCTGCGCCCAACGTCCCATTTCCACTTTGGAAGTCGGAAAGAGAGCAGGAATATTCTGTGCATAGAACTGGGAATGTGAAGGTGTAATCTGAACTCCTAGATACTTAAGGGAACAACTCCCAGTCCAACAGAATTCAAACACCCTCTGGAGTTCCCGCTTTGCCTCAGTTCTTTCGGAAACATTCAAAATAATGGATTTAGAATAGTTAATTTGGAAGCCAGAGAATTGATAGAATGACTCCAATAAAGAGGCTATCCTAGGTAAAGTGGTCAGAGAATGGTGCAGATAAAAAAGAAGATTGTAGGCAAAAAGTGCTAAAATAAAGTGTGTTGATGCCCAGCTACCAGCTATCATAATGCCCTGGATGTCATCCGTTAGTCTCATTTTATTTGCTAAGGGCTCCATTGATGATGTGAAAAGTAGGGGGCACAACACACACCCCTGTTGGGTTCCCCTAGAGAGAGCTAGCGGTTTGGGAAAGCTCTGTTCAATTTTATTCGAGTGGTCGGCTGTACAAAGTTAGACTGTATTAATTTAACAAACAAAGGCCTAATCCAAATCCCCTCAGAACCCGTTATGTCTAGTCCATGTGGTCAAATGCTTTTTCCGCATCTATAAATAGTATCGCCAAAGCTTGGCTGTGTCTCTTGACATATTCAACTACGTTAAGGGTTCTACGGACAATATCCAAGGTCTGCTGCCCAGCGATAAAGCCGGTCTGATCCTTCTGGACTTTACCTGTGAGAACATCTGCAAACCGGACTGTAAGAACCTTAGAGTAGATTCGAGAGTCATAATTGAGAACCGCATTAGGGGAGTATGACGTCTCAAGCTTGAGATCCTTATCTGGCTTCCCAATAAGCGAGAGCAAGGATTCGCCCATAGAAGGTGAAAAGCCGTGTCAGCAAAGCTATTAAAAAGTGTAACTAAGCGGGGAGCAAGAAGATCTATGAATTTCTTATAAAAGAAGGCAGTAAACCCATCGGGTCCTGGGGCCTTGTTATTAGGACGGAAACGTGTAGCTTGGGGGACTTTGTCCAATGGCATTGGGCTCTCAAGCTTTTGTCGATCATTGGCAGAAATAGAAGTTATAACTGTGCTTCTCTAATAAACGTCTCCTGATCCCGAGAATCCCAGCTATCCGCTCTAAAGAGGGATTTATAGTACTCAATTAAAATACGCATTTTAGAATATTCATCCTCCCTGAGACATCCGGTGCTATCGCTCAGTTTAACAATAGCATTTTTCGCTCTCTGAGCTTTCAGCTTATATGCATGGAGACGTGAAGCCTTATTGGAAGTGCTAAAGTAAAATTGTTTTGTCTGGAGAAACATATAAGAAATATCTGATGCCCAAAGAGCTTTCAGTTGGGCCCTAGCCACCCCAAGTTGCCTATAAACCCTACGGGAACCCTCTATCTTGTACAAAGAATCCAGCTCTGCCACCTGTTTCTGAGCCGCTTCCCTCTGAGATAGCAGGAGTCGCATCCTGGCAGAGGCCAAGGTAATAATCTCTCCCCGTGAAGTGGGGTACAGTGCTTCCCAGACCATTGCAACAGATACGTCTCTGGTAAGGTTCTCTCGAAAATATGTATTTATTTATTTGCACTTATAATGTGTGCAGCAGCCCTGAGGCATCGTGGTGCTGTTACAGAAGATTCACTTGGATAAAAGAATACATTGGGGGAATCGACATTACAGGGATAACAACAGTAACACAAGGGGTATGTTCTGTGGTTACAGTGGAACTCCCTCCAGTACATTTAATTGAAGAGCTTTGACTTCAAGGCTTTTCTGAACACAGTGAAGGAGGCTTCGTTCCCGAGCTTGAGTGGAAGTGCATTCCAGTTTTTTGGGGCTAGCACAGTGAAGCTGGTACCTCCGGCTTTGGCTCTTTGGAAGGTTGGGACCGAGAGCTGGTGTGAGTATTGGGCCCTTTTGGGTCTGTTAGCGGGTGCCTGGTGGATACGTTCTGACAGATACTGGGGTGCTGAGTGAGAGAGGCATTTGTGGGTGATAGTGAGCGTTTTGAACAATATGCAGTCCCTGACTGGGAGCCAGTGGGCGTCCCGTCTGGCATGAGAAATATGCTCTCTCCTAGGGATACTTAAAGCAGCTCTTAGCATGTTGTTTTGTGTGCTTGGCAGTCTGTTAATGTTTTTGGATGAGGTGTCTAGGAGGAGGACATTACAGTAATCCAGCTTGGCACCAATGGTGGCTCTGGCAATGTTGAGACCTTTTTTGGCGCAGAGGTACGGTTTTACTGAGCTCATGATTTGGGTTGTGAGAGCTGCTGAAGAGGAGATGGTGCTGACTTGACGTTTCATTGATAGAGTGGAATCGAGGTACACACATTTTGACGACGTGATTACTGTGTTCTCAATGATGAAGGTGTTTTATTGGTTGTCTAGTTTGTTCAGAATTTCCTTGGAACCTACAAGTAGGATTTGCGTTTTGTCCCCATTGAGACGTAGTCCGTTAGATGCCATCCACACCGGGATGAGTGCATAAGTCTCACTGAGGGTGTTGAGGTCTTGCTCATAGGAGCCGGTGAGAGGGAGGAGGATTTGCGTGTCATCAGTGTAGTTGGCAAACGTTTTGCCATGCTCTTTGAGATAATTAAAGAGGGGAAACGTGAAGAGATTGTAGACGGTGTGGGAGGTGCATGAACCTTGTGTGACCCCACAATCTATCGGGGATGGAGTGGCCAAGGCCTGGTTAGAGATATAAAGCTATCATCTCTGAAACTGCAGCACTAAAGGCCACATCAGTAAGCAGGGATTCATTCATTTTCCATAGCAAGGTCTTTTTAACCCCCATCGCAAATGCGTCCACTTGAAGCATGATCGGAGCATGGCCCGAAACTACTGCTAACCCGATAGAGGTAGCTGCTATCTTCGAAATCAAGGAACTGGACACCAAAAAAAGTATAATTGGGAGTGGCTATGGTGCACATGGGAGAAACAAGTATAATCCTTTTCCTGGGGGTGCTGCAGCTGCCAAATATCAACCAACTGCAAATCCTCAGCAGCTTCCTTCAGGAAATTGGATCTGGTTACGTCCCACCCCCCCAGTCTTGGCAAATCTGTCTATTCCCCCATCAAGCACCACATTGAAATCCCCTCCCATTGTAAGTTCTCCTTTCTGAAATTCTGCGATATGTGGAAACAGGTAGGTGTAAAATGCATCTTGGGACTGGTTGGGACCAAATATCAACGTGCGGATTCCTAGTGGACGCAACCACTGTCAAATTAAGGGAGTGGGCAAGTAGAATAGCCACCTGGCCCGTTTAGTTAAAGGAGATGCAAAATATTGGCTGGGGAACCATTTTAGAGCAAAGCCTGGACCAGTCAGACTTCAGTAAGTGCGTCTCTTGTAGCAGGACAACATCTGCTTTGAGTTCATGTAATTTAGCCATCACACTTTTCCATTTCCCGGGGGAGTTTAGCCGCTGAACATTTAGCGAGGCCACTTTAAGATCACCCATTCATCTCTGCCACAAAAACGACATCCCTTTTCATGCAGACACTCAGGCACCATAAAATAGACCACTCTGGGACCCCTTCCATCATTACAGAACCATAAAAACCCCTGAGATAGAAAATGACATCAGGACCAGCACCCCAGCGCTGTGGAAAACAAAAAATATAAGACAAGAAAAAAATAACAAAAAAAGATATCAAAAGGTCAAACCTGTATGGGACAAACATCGGGCCACCAATCAGCCCAATGGGGATGGATACTCCAGCCGCCCTACCCATATAACCGTGTATACACAAACCATAAACAGCCTCACTGGCCCCAGCAAAGCAACTCGAGAAGAGAACTTCAACAGTGGGTTAACTTGTCAATAACCGCTCATTCAGCAGGAGAAAAGGGCAACAACAATCAAGGCATCCTAAACAGTTATGTTGGTTCGTCTAGGCCTCCACTTCTTTCCTGTCTGTCTACAGAGGGCCGTCTACGCTCCCTCTGCCTGCTGTTCCCGGAGCGCGCGATGGACCATTCCTTCTGAGGGGCATCTTGATCAAAATCATCCGGAAGCTGAAGCTTTGCATGAGGGATTTTTAGCGAATCCATCGGCATGGTCAGTGACGAAAACTGATGTTGAACTCCCTCATAGCTCAACAGAAAACGAACTGGGTCTCCCACCTGTATGGAATGTCCTTTTTTCTTTTTTGCAGCCATTGAGTGAGTGACTTCCTCTGCCGACGCCTCTGGATCATCTCTTGTGCCAGATTTTGAAATACATCAAGATCCGCTCCTCTGAACTTAATAATGTGTTTTGTCCTGGCCCTTTGGAAAATGAGCTCTTTAGTCTGGAAATATTAACCCTAGACAGTACATCTGGGAGGAACTTCTGGCACTGTTTACAATTTGAGAAACGGTGCGTGCAATCTAGTGTCAAGTCCACTTGTTCCTCGTCTCCCAGGATACTGTGAAAGAGGTCGCCCACATACACTTCGAGGTCTCAATCCAGAATTTCCGTTGGGATACCCTGGATATGAATATTATTTCTTCTGGACCGGTTTCCGGTGTCATCAAGCCACTCCTCTGTGACTACCTTATGTCTCTTTAATGCTGCCACCCGCTACTCAAACTGATCATGGGAGTTGGCCTGATCACAAAAAGCTGTCTACAGGTCATTAAGCTGGTGTTCCGCTTGTTGAACATTATGCGACAGCCCGCGGAAGGACCCCTTCAACTCCTGTAGAGCAGATGTCATCTCCTTCTGGATAGATTGTAGGAGTTACGCAATGTCCTCTTTAGTGGCTGGTTGCAAGTTATGATCCAGTGTGGGGGGCGATCCCATGTCCGTTGATCAAAGCCGTGACTGATTTAGTAGATTGCAGTAGTCTTTGATGGAACCCATAGATTGTTGTTTGGCCTTACCGGACTTCATATTTGAGGGAAAATGTCAGGTACGTATTTTGACTGGCGCTGAGGCAGCACAAACACTTACCTGTCAGACTGAGCCTTGAGTGATGTCCACGGAAACTACTGAACCCCAACAGACCCACAAAAGTGTGAAGCACTCAACCTTGTATTCATGGTTAAGTACCTAACACCACTGGGGGAAAAGGGAAAGTGGAAAACACAAAAAACTGGAACACATTCACTGACATTTGCCTCTGGAAATCTGCAGCACAGACAAAATACAAATACAACTCAGAATTTTCAAACTAGTATAACATGCACTGTATTATTCTTACTTATTGACTTAATGTGTCCAGCATACAGGTTCACCCTCTGCTGAATGCCTAGAGGGTATATTAGCAGTCTATGAAAATGACAGCGGAGGCTGTTTGCTTCAAAAGAACTCTTCAAATTATTAATTCAACTTGAAAGTCCCTGGAGTCTGCTTTTCAATTGTTTTGTGTGATTTTTGAAATAAATGTTTATGTGCGCCGGGCCTTTTTTCAATGTCCTTCTAGTTGCCCACTTTAACTTCCTTGTAAAATGTATTGAGACTTGTATGAAACAGAAAACATCTTCCTGCTTTATTTTGCTCTTATTCTTTGCTCATTGCTTTTCCTTTTGAAGTCAAGGCTGTAAAAAGACACTGCGCTAACTCCTGTCTTAAAAAATGTTCACAGAAAGTCACAGCGCTCCCTATTGCCCGTGAGGGAAGACAAATCCGGCTGCCTTCACCTGGGATCTGCAGAGAGAGAGTTCATTCCAGGGAAGTAGCTTCAAAGTGTCCTGCCTCTAAAATGAAGTCCTGATGCGGACCCGACGCACTAGTCATTCTGATTGCGATCCGTAAGAAAAACGAGGAGGCTTGACGTGGAACCGCCGCACGCCACATTATTTCATTAAACAGACACGCGGTAAAGAATACACAACCCGCCCAAATCTGTTCCCTCAGAATCAAACTGAGATGGAAAACAAATGCCTTCGTATACGGCAACCTAAAACATAAATCTCATGACAGGAGCGCTTAATGAGCCTTCTCTTTTCATGGAGACGGAACGGAAATGGAGCTAATGGGGAGCTTGCGGGCAGATTGATTGAATGCTTGCACTCCCTGAGTTCGGCTAAACAAACATTCAGTCATAAACTGTTTAAAAAAGAGAAACAACAGAATGACAGTCTGAATTCTAATGTTAGTGACTGCAAGATTACAGTTTTCACTTCTCTCGACTTGCAGCCTAGACAATCTTGTCAGTTACATTACTTGAGTCGTTTATTCACACGTTAGTGCCTGCAACGGTTTTTTCTCAGTCTCTTGAACATTCAATTTGCAGATAGAACAAATTATGAACTACTTGGAATCTATAAACAAAACTTGACTTTTAACTTGAAAGTTTCACTTAGCTCAATAGTTGAAGGTTTGCTTTACTGAGAGTGGTAGTCGTCAGCAATCTTTCTGTTCTTGTCAAGCCTCTGGAAAGTCCTTAAACCTGGACACTCCAAAAACACCTCCGGCTCAGCGGTAGATCCAACAAGGAAAGGCAGTTGATTGTATTCCCAACTGACCTTGACAACATTCTAACCAATCAGCTCACTGACGGCACCCTCCATCCTGGCTTGGGCTTGAGTTTACAGACTGAATGAGATTGTTAAGGCCCAAACATGACAATGACAGACAACAAAATTAAAACACAAACTGCTTTACCAAATCAGACCGCCCCTCCAAAGAACCCTGACCTGACTTCCCTGCCAGAGGAACCCTGACAGTAACCTCTTCTTAAAGCCCTGTGCCAGGGCCTGGATTGCAAGGGAATTTCCTATGGAAATTCTTCACCAACTGCCGAGCATGTACCTGTGCAGCTTCCTCCCAAGGACGCTCCCAAACCTTATCAATAAATAAGAAATTGGAATTTTCCCCGCACCTTCCTGGAATCTAGAACACTCCTCATCTCAAATTCCTCAGAACCATCCACCTCAAGAATAGGATTCACTGACATCCCTGACCTTGTTCCCTTGTTAACAGGCTTAAGTAGACTCACATGGATGAACTTTCAGACTGGCCGGTAACCTCAATTTAACTGCTACAGGATTAATTACCCGTTCAACTTCGAAGGGACCCACAAAACGAGGACTACATTTATTTCTCCCTTTAATTCTTAGATTCTTAGTTGATAGCCAAACCAGATCTCCCACAATATATTCTGGACTCACTTTCCTCCTAGCATCTGCAAATCCCTTATATCTCCTCTTACATTCAACCAAAGCGTTCCGAGCCCTTTCCAAATTCTCTCTCATGGCCTTCAATCGAGTTTCAACTGCAGGACTAAACCCCACTTCCACTACCTCATCGCACAAAAACCGGGGGTGAAAACCTCTTCCAAGAAATAATGATGACATGGTTGTTGAGTCCTTAGCACTATTATTATAAGCAAACTCTGCTAGCCAGATCAACTCAACCCAATCAACCCCATCCTCAAGAAAACACCTTAAATAATTCCCCAATTCCTGATTGACTCTCTCCGCTTGTCCATTAGTCTCTGGGTGGTAACTTGATGTTAGACTTGTCTCCATACCTGAATTCTTACAAAAAGACTTCCAAAATTTTGAAATAAACTGAGAGCTCCTATCCGAAATTATTTTACTAGGGAGTCCATGCAATCTCACCACTCCTTGTAAAAATTATTTGGCCAAACTCTGTGTCGAAACCACCCGCTTAACTGGGAGGAAATGACTCCTTTGAAAGTAAATCCACCACCACCAGAATTGAAGAGTAACCCTGACAAACAGGTAAATCTGTAATAAAATCCATCGAAACTGAATGCCAAGGCAGAGGGGGCACCGGCAAAGGTTCTAAGAGTCCAGCTGGCTTCCCACTCAAAGATTTAGCCTGAGCACACTTAGCACAAGTCTTAACAAAATTTAAAGTATCTTGCCTGATTGAGTCCTACCAAAACTCTCTCCTAACCAACTCAAAGGTTTTTCTAAAACCTGGATGACCGGTCAAAACTGTGTCATAACAACCCCTCAAAACTCTTTCTCTTAAGTCTAACGTGGGCAAAAACAATCTTTCATCAAAGTACGGTAAATCATTCTTGATTTTACGAGCTGGGATCTGCCGAGCCCACTCTTCCATCTCCAAAGATGACATTTCCTTTCTAATTTCACTAATCAAATTTCCTTCACCTTGAGTTCCAGCCAATATAAAACGCTCTGGAGCTAATTAAGGCAATGGTTTACAATCAGATCTAGTCTCACTTCCCGGGAACTGTCGTGACAAGGCATCGGCCTTCCCATTCAGCCGACCGGGCTTGAATGTCACAACAAATTTGTAATCCGCAAAGAACAGCGACCATCGAAGTTGCCGAGGAGTTAGCGTTTTGGCAGACTTCAGAAACAGTACATTTCGGTGATCTCTCAACACCGTTACAGTGTGTCTTGCTCCCAATAAATGGTGACGCCATTCCTCAAAGGCTGACTTTATCACCAAGAGTTCACGATCAGAGATCGTGTAGTTTATCTCTGCCGGAGAAAATTTCTTAGAGAAAAAAGCCACCGGATGCATCTGGCCTGTAAGCTCACGTCTCTGGGAAGGAATGGCGCCCATAGCTAAATTAGAGGCATCCGCTTCAACGAAGAAAGGTTTAGTGGGATCTGGATGGATCAAAACTGAACTTGTACTAAAGGTTTTTTTTAAAGTTGAAAAGACTTTTCTGGCTCCAGTCCCCAAAAAATGTTTACCCCCTTCTTAAGAAGCTTAGTAATGGGAGCGACCAAACTGGAGAAGTCATCAATAAACCTTAGATAGAAATTTGCGAAGCCTAAAAAACTTTGCACCTCCTTTACCTTATCAGGAGACAGCCAATCCAAAATCGCCTGAACCTTTTTTGGATTCATTTCTAAACCTTTAGGGGACACTATAAAGCCCAGAAATTCAACTGAGTCAATATGAAACTGGCTCTTCTCCAGTTTAGCAAATAAATGATGTTCCCTAAGCCTCTTAAGAACCTTTCTCACATGAACTTGATGTTGGCTCAAATCCTCTGAAAAAATCAAAATATCATCAATGTATACAACAACAAAGACATCCAGAAATTCACGTAATACTTCATCAATAAAAAACTGAAAAGCTGCAGGAGCGTTGCAAAGCCCAAATGCCATCTTCAAGTACTCGAATAGGCCAAACCTAGTTACGCTCTGCCTTCCTTTCAGTCAAACAAAAATCTAATTGGATAACCAAAGCAATTAGGTCCTCACATAATGTTGGTCTACTTACTACTCCTGACAAGGCATCCTTTAATTCATCTCTTAACCCTCTATATAAGGGAAAAGCTCTCTTCTCCTCAGGCCACTGACTCTCTAGAACCAAAGATTTAAATGTTGTGATGTAAGATGTAAGAGATTAAATCACAACCTCCCTGCCGAAGTTCCATCAACTTCCCATCTACTTCTTTTTTTTTTAAACAACTTTTTATTAAGGTCTCAGCAGTTACGGTGGCACCCAATTAATACATCACATGGTCTTACATCCAACAATGTCTTCACCAAAAGTTCAATAATTTACAGTCTACATAGCTGTTTCGTTATCCGAGGGCAGGTCACATAGATACGCCCTGAAGGGGCTCCAGATGTCCTGTGGTCAGCTCATGCTCGGTTGGGTTAGCACATATTGTTCCTCGCATTCATTTGCATAGGTTAATTCGCATAAAAAGGTATTCATGGTAGGGGAGTTCGGGCTTTTCCATGATTGCAGTATACATTTTTTGGCGATAGCACATGACACATTAAACAGCCTTCTGATTTTTTCGGAACATTTCCCAATATCCCTGAACAAGTATTATTGGGGGGACAAATACGGGGGGATTTGTGTAAATTCTGTCAGCATAGCTGCAACCCTCTCCCAGAATCGAACCACAACCGGGCACTCCCAGTACATATGATAGGATCCCGCTTACGGGGACTTACATTTGGGGCAGTCACCTGTATCACCCGGCGTAAATTTAGCAATTCTGGCCGGGGTATAGTGCAGTCTGTATTTGGCGCAATCCCGCATTGAGGGACACCCTTCTTGTAAGCGTACAGTACCTTACCCATTTCTCTTCAGGAATTAGCATTTTCATATCAGCTTCCCATATTTCACTCGGTTGGTCGTAGGAGTGTGGGTCTGTATTGTCGTATACAACTTGGAAATTCCCAGCCCACCTTGTGTTATAACCAGTTGTATGCACGGGTGGGAGGGGGGTTCATCAGGGAAGGATGGCCAGTGTGCTTGAAATGCGGACCTCATTCGATAGTACTGTAATGTTCGGAGGAATCCTCCTCCCACACCCCTCAGGAATACTGCAAAGGCCACGAACTTCCCCTCTATGTACATATCTCCCACCTTCATCTCTGTATCGGGGTCCCAGGCTTCCTGGATGCTGATGTCGAATGTGGGGGGAATATTTGGGTATTTCCATAAGGGGCCTCGGAGTTATAGGGGATCTCAATGTCCAGTTTCTTGTATATGGCCTCCAGGCTCTCACTGTGCAGCTAACAGGGTCAACTGAGTCCTTGTGTCTTGTATCAAAGATAACTGACCTAACGTCTGTGGGTGTAGTAGTGTACTCTTCTATCCACGTGTGGGGTGAATTGTCCGTCTCGTCATACCAATGTTTTGCGAACTGCGCCTGTGCTGCCATGTAATAGAGCTCAAAATCTGGTGCTGCTATTCCCCCTTTTTCATATGGTTCTATCATCTTTTCCCACCCAATCCTAGCCACCTCTCCAATCCAAAGGAATGACACTGCCATGGATCGAAGTTTAGAGAAAAATTCCTTACCCGGCCATATAGGTATGTTTACAAATAGGTATAGCAATTTTGGGAGTACAATCATTTTAAGAATGGCAATTCTACTGTGTAGTGAGATTGAGAGGTGTCTCCAGGTCTGTAGTTTGGTATGGAGTGTTTGTAGCGCCTGGTCATGGTTGTCAGCATACAGGGTCTGTCTATTACTTGAAACCAGGACTCCCAGGTATCTGATGTGTCGCTCCGACCACTTAAGGCCGCACATCCGAGCCGGGCGGTTTGTGGATGGGGTGAGCGGTAACATTTCTGATTTAGCATTGTTCACTGTGCACCGAGAGTACTCAGCAATTTCGTTGATGTCTGCCATAATAGGAACAATGTTTTTGTCTGGTTCCCGGACGTACAGCAAGGTATCGTCCGCGTATAGGGATATTATTTGAGTGGCACCTTTCAGTGGTACACCCTTGTTAAAATGTCTCAGACGAACCCCAGCCGCCATGGGCTCTATTGTCAAAGCAAAGAGGATAGGGGAGAAGGGGCATCCCTGTCTGGTGCCACGTCCCAGCTCAAACAGCTCGGATATAGTTCTATTTGTGCACACCCTTGCACCTGGGGCTGTGTACAACAGCCTGACATACTTGATATAGTTGGGGCCCACCCCAAACGCCTCCAGCACCAAAAAGAGGTACTCCCAGGAGACTGAGTCAAATGCCTTCTCGGCGTCAAGGGACACCGCCACTGCTTGCTTGCTCGGGTTGATTTGTGACATTATGCCGAATAGCCTACGCAAATTTAGGGCAGTGGACCTATGGGGAATAAACCCACTTTGATCTGCATGAACCAGCGTAGGTGTTATGGGTAACATGCGATTCGCCAGCACCTTCGCGAAAATGTTGGCGTCTACATTTATCAGGGAAAGGGGCCTATAGGATGACATGTCTTGTGGTGGGTGTCTGGGTTTGGCCAACACTGTAATGATGGCCTCTCGCATTGTCGGGGGCAGCATTTGTTTCCCCAGAGCCTCTCCCCACATCTCTAATAGCACAGGTACCAATTCTTCCCGGAATTCTTTATAGAATTCAGCACCGAGCCCATCCGAGCCGGGCGTCTTTCCAGACGTGAGCCCCTTTATCGCCTCAGTAAGCTCCTCGGCAGTGATAAGTTGTTCGAGTGCTAGTTTGCTTTCTTCTGGGATTGTAGGGAGATCTAGCATAGCAAG
This sequence comes from Ambystoma mexicanum, assembly GCF_040938575.1. Lineage (NCBI taxonomy): Eukaryota > Metazoa > Chordata > Amphibia > Caudata > Ambystomatidae > Ambystoma > Ambystoma mexicanum. The sequence continues at coordinate 1,006,802,517 of NC_090927.1, forward strand.
ATATCTTTTAATCTCATCGGGGGATTTTCCATCTCTATTCTTATACAAATTTTTGTAAAAGTGAACACACATCATTTATTCCCTGTTCACTTGTTATTATTTTGTTTTGTGCCGTTTGGATCGCTGTAATCGGGGTCATATGTTTTTCATGCTTAACCAAGTTGGCCAACATTCTCCCTGCTTTATTTCCTTCTCCATATCTGCGAGCCCTGCTAGGGGCTGCTGTATATTGTACTTCCCTTATTGCCAATCGGTCAAAATCCCTAAGTCACTTATGTATTGCAGCCAGGGTGTCTCCACCATGCGTGCAGCTGTAGATTTCTTCTAGTGCGTTCAACTCTTTCTCCACCCCCTGCAGCTCACGGGGCACTTCCCTCAAAAGACCAGTGGTCTTAGATATTAGGGCCCCCCTCGCCCAGACTTTGAAAGCCTCCCATACTGACGATATGTGTTCTACAGAACCAATGTTGTCTGTGAAAAAGTTGGAAATTTCAATGTGTAGGGTTTCAACAACATTCGGGTCTTTTAGTATGTCTCTTGGCATTCTCCACCTCCTAGTTGGTCTGGCGGCATCTTTCAAAACGATCTCCAACATCACATGGGAGTGGTCCGATAGTGTACGAGGAAGGATTTCGCAATTCTGTAGGGTATGCGCTATGTTTGTGGATATAAACCAGTAATCTATACGTGACTCACTATCATGGACCGAAGAATAGAACGTGTACCGTCTGCTGGTTTGGTGGAGCACTCTCCAGGCGTCCACTAGAGACAGTTGCGGGATAATTTGCTTAAGAACTAGTGCCGCCTTGGTGGGTGCCCTGGTTACCTTAGTAGATCTTTCCAGGGTCAGGTCTAATATCACATTAAAGTCCCCTCCCCATAGTACCGTGGTCGCATCATGTTTGGCAAGGATCTCGAGTATGTGTAGGTAAAAATCAGGATCGTCCAGATTGGGACCATAGGTGTTCAATAAGGTTATTTGTTTCCCTGCTATTTCCCCCCAAACCAGAACATGTCTACCCATCGGGTCTGCCAAGTGGCCTTTGGCAACAAAGCTAAGAGAATTATGTATGAGGGTGCAGACCCCTCTGGACTGCGATGAATAGTTTGTGTAGTAGCGCAATTTGCCCCATTTTGCCAGTATTTTCTCGTTAACCGAGCCCTGTGCATGCGTTTCCTGTAACATTAACATGTGAGGCCCGTGTCTAGTGACATAATTGCCAACCTTTCTGACCTTCATTGGATTGTTCAGGCCCCGGACATTCCATGACATTAACCTTATCTTCAGCCCGTCCCCCTTTTTTTGCATTTTTACATTGTACCATACAGTAATGACCATCAATGCTCAAGTGACTAACATTAGAGTACCACCCGTGCCTGCGAGACCATGTTTTAATTAACCTACAACTTCCAACAGTGCATGCTCCCACTCCAGACTCCTCCGCATCCCAGGTCCCTAACATGTCCTGGCAGCAATAACATTCTGTAACTTCCCGATTTCCCCAACCCCACCCTCCACCCACATCATCCACCCCAACTTGACGATGTACCCTTAAACCTTTTAGGAACTTTCCTGTGGATGCCACGTTGTCGCCACGGGGCAACCAGAGCGGGCTCACGACCCGCTTCGAAGGTTACTCAGAGCCCCCTAGCGGGAGCAGAAATCCGTTGCACATCACTAAAGCAGCAACAGGGGATATGTGCGCAACCAGGTTCAGTCAGTAGGGCCCCGGTCTCCACCTCCCAGAGGTGATCTTCCGTTCTGGTCCGGCCTACGGCCTCTAGGTGGTAGGGGCATAGTTGCTTCCACATATGCCTGAGCGGCGGCCGGGGTCTCAAAAAAGTGTGTTCTTCCTCCATACTGGATTCGCATTTTGGCCAGGAATATCAGCGCATAGGGGACCTGTCGTGCCCTCAGTAGCCGCTTGACCGGCTCGTATGATCGCCTGCTAGCCTGTACTCCCGCAGCAAAGTCCGGATAAACATGTATGCGGTTCTCCTTATATTGTAGTGTCCCAATTTCTCTAGCCTTTCTGAAAATTGTATCTCTGTCTCTGTAATTCAACAGCCTGACAATGATGGTGCGCGGCGGGGTTCCGGGTTTCAGCACGGGGGCCAGGGTGCGATGCGCTCGCTCAACCAGGAATTGGCTCGAAAAGGATTCTGTCCCAAAAAGAGTCTTAAGAAGGTTTTCCACTTGCTGTTCCATTGGGCCTTTCCCAAACTTTTCAGAAACCCCCAAAATCCGAATATTGTTCCTTCAGGATCTGGATTCTAGGTCCTTGCATTTACTTTGCAACGCGTTCATGCCTGCCTTAAGCTGCGCTATGTCTCGATCGTGTCGCGCAATGGTGTCTTCGTTTGTACCAATTCTGTCTTCAGCCTCGGTGATTCTGAGGCTCTCCTTGTCGACTCTGGTTTTCAGTGCTCCTATGGTGTTAACAATGTCATCTAGCTTCACATTTAGGGATAGGAAGCCATTCTGCACTATCGTGGTAAGGCGATCAACCCTGTCGCCGCTGTCCGCGCCAGGTTCAGCCGTTGATGTTGTCGACAGGTCTGGTTCGTGGCCGACTGCCTGGCTACTGGTGAACGAGTCCATCAGGCCTTTCTTTTTCCCGGTCGTCCCCTCTGCCGCTTTTTCCTGTTTCCTCGTGTTACCCATGTCCGCCACTCCAGCCGGGTCACCAACACGGCCCGACAGGGGCAATGGATCCTGTGGGACTATACCGCGGGGGCAGGCCGCATACGATATTATTTGTCGAGTGGGCTTGTTCAGGCCGGGGGACCACAAAACTAGTGATTCACAGAGCCACCAATGTCAAGGCACCAGTGGTAACCTGTAATTCGCCCACTTACAAAGGACTGTGTCCTCCCACGAAGAAAGGAGCTGCACCCCAGCCGCTGAATGTCGGACAACTCACAGTCTCAGCGGCACCGCCGCCAACTTGCAGGAAATATAGCATGTGTGGCGCGCCCCAGCTGCAGGCCAGAAAATGGAGTCGCCCCCTCGGCCACGGCCCTGGCCTGGGGGGAAAAGGATATCACGCCGTCCGACGATGGCCCGCTTCCCAGCACCCGCCGCGTCACGTCAGGGAGCACCAGCTCTCATCCTACAGGATCACCTCAATAACCGCAAAGGCAGGGCCCACAAGCCAGCAACACTCGCCCGCACAGCCACGTGTACGGGACCCAGGGGGAGACACCTCAGTCGATCAGCAGCGCACACGGGCCAGCTCCGCGACCGCGGCACAGCAGCCACACCTCTTTATGCCACTCTGGCCAGAGCGTCAGAGGCGCGTGGCGCAGAACAGCCGGACGTCCCACGCAGCACACTCCCGGGTCTTCTCCCCCTCAACCCGCCAAAGCCGATATCTCTGTGAGTTTTGGTCCGCCGCTCTCAGGATTTCAGTCGGGTGTGGACCGGGTCAAGGTGCACCCTCTGCTCGACTTCGCTGTCCGCTGGTGGCTCCGAAACAGGATTCAAATATAATTTGGATTACTGTCGGCCCGGAGCTGTCGCTTCAGGCGTCCATCTTGGTCATGCGCAAAAACACCCCCCCAACTTCCCATCTACTTTCAAAGATAACTGCCTCCTGTTAATTTTTTTTGTAACTCTGTTTGAAAAAGGCCCAAGTCACCTATGGCTGCATGTGTTTGGGCTACCAACAACCCTGCCCACGGGGCTGCCTCACCTGTCAAATAGGAAAGCATGAAATTAACTTTAGCAGAGTCTGTTGGAAAAATCTCTGGACGACTTAAAAAATGCAACTCACACTGGGTGAGAAACGATTGGAACCTTTTAGAATCCCCACCATAACATTCTGGAGGAGCTAGCGGAACAGGCATAAAAAATGAACAAACTCCCCCTGCCACACCTTCACCAACCCCCTGAAAATGACTCTCATCTGCCCTGAACAATGGAGGGGGTTCTCCCGAAGAAACTGAAGCCCTTGAACCAGCTCGGCTCTCCTCCAGCCTCTGCATCTGCCTAACCCTTTCACTTAACTCCTCTACCTTTCTACTCAATTTTTCATTTTCCTTACAAGATATACTTAGATCCTCCCTCAATTCCCAAATCAAGTCTCCTAACACCCGTATTGTGGTCTCATCAGGGTCCATACAGCTCAGGTGGACTCAGGTATGGCCTTTCATAATGTCAGTCTGAGCCTTGAGGGATGTCCACAGAAGCTGCTTAACCCCAACAGACCCACAAAAGTGTGAAGCACTCAACCCTTGTATTCACAGTTAAGCACCTAACACCACTAGGGGAATGGGGAAGTGGAGAACACAAAAAACTGGAAAAGATTCAATGACATGCGGCTCTGGATATCTACAGCAAAGACAAAATACTAATACAACTCAGAATGTTCAAACTAGTATAACATACACTGTAGTATTCTTACTTATTGACTCAATGTGCCAAGCATACCTGTTCACCCTCTGCTGAATGTGTAGTATAGGGTATATTAGCAGTCCAAGAAAATGACAGCAGAGGCAGTTTGCTTTAAAAGAACTCTTCAAATTATCAGTTCAACTTGAAAGTCCCTGGAGTTTGCTTTTCAATTGTTTTGTGTGATTTTTGAAATACATGTTTATGTGCACTGGGCCTTTTTGCAATGCCCTTCTAATTGCCCACTTTAACTTCCTTGTAAAGTTTATTGAGACTTGTATGAAACAGCAAAAATCGTCCTGCTTTATTTTGCTCTTGTTCTTTGCTCATTGCTTTTCCTATTGAAGTCAAGGCTGTAAAAAGACACTGTGCTAACTCCTGTCTTAGAAAATGTTCACAGAAAGTCACTGCGCTCCCTATTGCCACTGAGGGAAGAAAAATCCGGCTGCTTGCACCTGGGATCTGCGGAGAGAGAGTTCATTTCAGGGAAGTAGCTTCAAAGTGTCCTGCCTCTAAAATGAAGTCTCGATGCGGACCCGACGCACTAATCATTCTGATTGCGATCCGTATGAAGAACGAGGAGGCTTGACTTGGAGCCGCCACGCGCCACGTTATTTCATTAAACAGACGTGCGGTAAACAATACACAACCCGCCCGAGTCTGTTCCCTCAGAATTAAACTGAGACGGAAAACAAATGCCTTCGTATACGGCAACCTAAAACATAAATCTCATGACAGGAGCGCGTAATGAGCCTTCTCTCTTCATGGAGACGGAACGGAAATGGAGCTAATGGGAAGCTTGTGGGCAGATTGATTGAATGCTCGCACTCCCTGAGTTCGGCCCAACAAACATTCAGTCATAAAATGTTCAAAAAAGAGAAACAACAGAGCGACAGTCGGAATTCTAACGTTAGTGACTGCGAGATTACAGTTTTCACTTCTCTCGACTTGCAGCCTAGACAATCTTGTCAGTTACATTACTTGAGTCGTTTATTCACACGCTAGTGCCTGCAAGGGTTTTTTCTCATTCTCTTGAACATTCAATTTGCAGGTAGAACAACTTACGGACTACTTGGCTTGTATTAACAAAACCTGAGTTTTTTTTTTTGAAAATCAATGTTTATTAAGTTTTGTATATGTAGTACGACATTACATAGAATGTGTAAGCATGAGTTAACAAACAACCAATCGTAACACCCCACCTCCCCCTCCCCCCTTTACCTCCCCCCAACCCCCTACAGTTCAAGTTCTCGTTAGTTGCTTGTTGCTTGTTTGACGGACTTTCCTGAGACAGTAGTATCGTTACACAGTGCACTTGGCGCACTGAGATCATGGGTCCAACTGGGAGAAGTTCACAATCAGGTCGGTGTGCAATGGTCCAGCGCCCCTGGGGGAAGACCCTGGGCCCAGGCGCGGGGCGTTAAGTTGGTCGGCCATATTTGTCAAAAAAGGGGAGCCAGATTTCCTCAATGTTGGACTTGGACTCATCGAGTAGGTGTGTGAGAAACTCCATGTCATATATGGCCCACACCTTGGTCACCCACGTTTTTTCCCCCGGCATTTCCGGGTGTTTCCATTTTTGTGCAAGGCAGCATCTGGCTGCCACCAACATGATTTGGAGCATATGGTCTTGAGTGCCCTCCTGACCCTCCCCAATGTCGATTCCAAAGAGGAGGAGCCAAGGGCAGGGAGACCGCTCAACCCCATCCACCCCTTTGATCCAGGCGAGTACCATTTCCCAATAGTTTTGGACCACTGGGCATCCCCACCACATGTGGATATAGTCCCCCCTGTCAGTCCTACATTTCCAGCAGTGTGGGTCATATCCTGGCAATCCTCTGTGGGGGGTAGTGCCATCGGTGTAGTATCTTGAGGGCTTGATGGCGATATTGGAGGGAGGCCGTGGATCGGTTGGCCCGCCTGCACATCTCCGCCCATCTTTCATCATCAATCTCCTCTCCTAGGTCCCTACCCCACCGTGTGTGTGCCGGTGGAGGATCCCTGGGGACAGAGAACAGGAAGAGTTTGTAAAGGCGAGATATTATCCCCTTGGAACCCCTCGCAGACAGGAGAAGCTTTTCGAACTCCATGAGATCCCTCCTGAGGGTGTCGCCCCAGGATGGCTTGGTGAGGACACCCTTAAGCTGGAGGTAGCGAAAGGGGGACAGGGTGCCAATTCCCAGAGCCTCCTCGAGATCACTTAAGGGCAGGAAAGAACCCTTCACCCACAGATGGCCGGTCCTACTAAGGCCTGCCTCAAACCACGACAGATACGCCTCTGGTTCTGCTATTTTGGCCAGGAAGGGAGGGGCCCAGATGCAGCTCAAAGGGGACGGCCACATCGTGAGCCACCGATAGTAACCTCCTTCTCCCCACAGGGACCACAGCACCTTCAAGATTGGATGATTCAGGACGCTTCTGGGGATCTTTTTCCTTGGGACCCAAAGCCATTCCTCTATTGTGACCGGGGCAAGGGGCCTGTTATCCATGGCAACCCATTGTTTTTTCGTATCTGGGGAGAAGTGATCAACCAAAACCCTCAGCTGAGAAGCTCTGTGATACGTTTCTAGGTCAGGATACCCCACTCCCCCATCTTCCTTAGCCCTAGTCAACACTTCGTAGGAAATCCTATGCTTTTTGCCTGACTAGAGGAAGTTGAGCAGGACTCGCTTCGTTTCTATAAAGAAAGTCTTGGGGATTATCACCGGGAGCATTTGGAAGAGAAATAAAAACTTTGGAGGAGAACCATTTTTATGAGGTTAAGACACGCCATCCAGGAGAGCCCCGATCCCGCCCACCTCTCCACATCTCTACTGATTGCGGACCAGAGGGGGGGGAAGTTAGCTGTGTACAGTTCCTCAAGGTCATGGGTAATCTGCACTCCCAAGTACCGGAATCCCTCTTCAGTCCGTCTAAAGGGGAGCCCTTTCACAAAGGCCATCTCCCGATCTGACAGGTTCCCACCCATAAATGCCACTGACTTATCCAGATTGACTTTATTACCCGATAGTTCCCCATAGCGCGAGAGGCCCTGTAATAACCGGGGGACTGTTTGGGACGGTCTGGTGACGTAGAGTAGGGCGGCGTCCGCGAAGAGGCAGATTTTGCATTGCATGTCTCCCATCTGTACTCCCCTAATAGCCTCGTCATTGCGGACTGAGATTGCCCATGGTTCCATTACTAGTGCATAAATTAGTGGGAACAGGGGACATCCCTGCCTTGTACCACGTAGGAGGGGGAACTCTCTCGATTCTGTCCCGTTTGCCACCACTCTAGCCGAGGGGGAAGAGTAAAGCATGGCCATCCACCCCAGCCACCTAGGACCCATCCCCAGGGATGCGAAAACCTCCCCCATGAAAGCCCAGCTGACCTTGTCGAAGGCTTTCTCCGCATCGAGAGCCAGTAAAAGAGCCCCCTCGTCCCGGACCCCCACTGTGGCAAGTATATGGAGTGTCTTCCGTATGTTGTCAGAGCCCTGCCTGTTGAGGACGAATCCCGCTTGGTCAGGGTGTATCAGGCGTGGAAGGCAGTTCTCAAGTCTGGAGGCCAAGATTTTGGTAAAAATCTTGGCATCTAAGTTAAGGAGTGAGATGGGTCTATAGGACCCACATTCTGTCTGGTCTTTACCGGAGTTGGGTATGACGATGATGAGGGCTTGCAGAAACGTCGGTGGAATTGAGTTTCGGCTCCTAATCTGATTGAACAGTTTGGCCAAGGGCTTCACCAAGATCGATTGGGTCTGTTTATAGAAATTAGCCTTGTAGCCGTCCCCCCCCGGTGCCTTTCCTGCCTTCAGTCTCTTAATGGCGCTCTCCACCTCTTCCTCTGAAATCTCCCCCTCAAGGGCCCCTAGGTCTTCGTCGGATAGCTTGGGGAGGGGGTGCTCCGCCAAGTAGGCTGAGATATCCTCCAGTGATTCGTCTGCTTGCCTGGAATAAAGTTTGCTGTAATAGTCAGCAAAGCAGTCCGCTATTCCCTCCCGGCCCCTGTGAGTCCTACCTTCCCCATCGCTAAGCTGGGCAACCCCCATTTCCACCCTGCAGCCCCGGGACCTTTGTGCCAAAAGAGTTCCCACCCTGTCTCCCCGTTCATAGTATCTTTGCTTAGTGTACCGCATTTTCTTAATAACCTCCCCTATAAGAACCGTGTGTAGCTCTTGTCTTTTGCCCTGCATCTCCTCCAGAAGTGCGTCTCTGTCTATCCTGGGAGCGACCAGTCTGGCCCGCAAGACCCCCAACTCCGCCCGGAGCTTGCCCTCAATCAGGCCCCTTTCCCATTTACGCCTCGAGCCCTCTGCTATGAGGAGACCCCTAAAAGTGGCTTTTCCGGCTTCCCATACTGTGGGCATGTCGGTCTCACCATTGTCATTCGTTTCAAAGTAAGCCGACATTTCTTGTTTCATAAAGTCCCGAAACGCGGGATCCCTAAGAAGCGTGTCGTTGCACCGCCAACGGGTGGATCTTGGGGCGACAGGCAGTGACCAGTGAGCCACAAGCAATTTGTGGTCCGACCACGTTATGGCCTCCACCCTCGGCCGTTGAACCACCCCGTCCCCCTCTTCGGAGATTAGCATGAGATCAATTCTAATGTAGGTACAATGTGGGGGAGAGAAAAAGGTGTAACCTCCCTGACCTGGGTATGCCTTGCGCCAGACGTCCACCCAGTAATGGTCCCTCAGGAGGGCCTGCAGGGCCAGATTATCCTTGGAGATCCCCTTGGGCACCCCTCCCTTGGCAGACCACCAGTCCAGACGGGGGTCAGCTATCAGGTTGAAATCCCTGCCTAGTATCATGACACTAAAGATCCGAGTGAGGAACTGCACTTGACCCGAATTGGGCGCGTATAAGGTGGCCAGGGTGATGCGTTGTCCCTCGCAGAACCCCTTGACGCCTAAGAATCGGCCCCCAAAACCTCTCTTGGTTTCTACCCCTGTGAGGTGGAACGCTCTTCCCAGGAGAATACCTACCCCCTCTTTTTTGGAGTTCGCATGTGAGGCCCAGTAGTTGGAACCAATATCCTTCCCCTTAATTCTGGATTCTCTTCCCCGTTTGTAATGCGTTTCTTGTAGGAAGAGGACTGTTAGATGTTGTTTTCGGAACATATTGCTCGTAAGGGACCTCTTATTTTGGGAGTTAAGACCCTTGACGTTCAGCGTGCCTATCCTTCCTTCAATTATTATCGTCTTTTAGGTTGTGCACCTTGAACCCCTCGTAGCATCTGCGTTTCAGAGCCTGCAGCCAAGCAAGTATCTGTGATTTGAAATGGTTTCCCCCTCCCTTCCTCCCTATCTCTTTAGCTAGTCATTCCACCCCCGCCCCCCCAAGCCCAGGCCTCCTTTGCCCCCTCCCCCACCCCCCTTCCCTTGTAATGTAAGGCGTTCGTCCACGTCCCCCAACAAGTGTCGGGGTTGGTCAACGAACCACCAAGGACTCTAACCCCAGCCCCGGGATTTTTGTATTAGGGAATCTCAAATCTTAAAATCAATGTAGGTCAACCCCCCCAAATCCTCGGTGCAAATGACCGAGGTGGAATTCTGGAACCGTGAACCCCCGCTTCAGCTTGTAAACACCAAACTCAGACTTTATGCGTGGGTCACCACAACAAAACAACTAACATTTAACAAAGTTCTGCCCGCCCTCCAGAGCAGCAGGCCGCATGCCGCGCTGATGCGGCGCCCAGGCGTGGCCCCTCCGGGTCCCAGGACCCCTTACTGCCAAATCCTGGAACTGATGCTCATTGTAGGATTTCCTCGACCTCCGGAAGGGCGATGCTGTTATGGCTTCGGGTGGTCCTCGGATGTCATTGACGGGTGCCTGGTTTTCTGAAATTTCTGAGCTCCCTTGACTTTAGATTTGCTGCTAAGCTGTCCGAGTCTGTCGGGGCCCCTCAGGGGGTCCCAGGCTCTTAATTCTTGGCCATTTGAGTGGCCCGCCTGGTCGCCAAACAGGTCGTCCATGGCCCTTTGAATGTCTTCCTCAGACACCAAGCAATGTTTCTCCCCCAGCCACTCAAATTCCAAATAGAAGGGGTGGCCCCATCGGTATCGGACCCCCTTTCCCTGAAGCCATCTTGTAAGATTTCCACATTTCCTTCTCATAGACAGGGTGAGAGCTGATAGGTCCTGAAAGATGGGCACCCTGGAGTCACCGTATTAAATATTGCCAAGGTTCCTCGCTTTCTCCAGAATTTTAGCTTTGTCCTTGTAATAGTGCAGCCGAGCCAGGACCGAGCGCGGGCCTCTGCCCCCTCCTCCTGCCCGATGGACCCTGTCAAACTTAATCGCACCTTCGGCGTCTGCTCCCAAGACAATCCTTACAATGTCATGTACTTTGCCCTCAAGGCCTTGTATGGTTTCTACCTCGGCCTCCTCTCAACCAAAAATACGCAGGTTATTTCTTCTCTCCCTGTTTTCCATATCGTCCACCTTGAGTCGGAGTTCTTCGCGTCTTTCCATGTCCCGGAATCTGATCTCCATTTGGGTCTCAAGGAGGGTTGTGGAGAGCTGATTGTTTTCGACTCCCTCCATTCGATCTTCCAAGGTGGTGACTTTAGTCGTGAGGTCTGCCAATTTGGCACCCCTTATCCCGCGGATCTCCTCCAGAATCGTTTGGATATTGTTCTGGATAGCGCCCAGGTCTGGGGGTGGGGTGGAAGGCCCCCCGGTCGCCATGATGTTCTCGCTGACCACAAATTGGTATTTCGACAGGTTTTCTTTCCAGCTTGTGGGAGGTTTGTTTTGGCCACCTGCTAACGGCGGGGTGGCGGGGCGGCGGGGTAGCGCGTTTTCCGTGGTCGTCCCTGTACGTGTCCGGCTTGTCTGGATCTGTTAGTTACTCCTGTGGTGGTGATTCCCGGATTTTGCGGTTTGGGGGCTCTGGATCACAGGTGCCCCTGGATGCCCCCCTCTAGTGACCGTGGGGGAGGGGTGCGTATTGGGGGGGCGCGCTCCCGCATCGGCCCCCGGGCACCCAGGCCCCCCGGGTCGAGGGGGACTCGCTGTGCGGTGATGACCTCCTGGTGGCCTGTAGGTCCGCTCAATGTGGTCCCGGGATCATCCCCGGTAGCAGCCCGGTGGGATCGGAGGAGAGGAGGTCGGGGGGCGCGCTCCCGCATCGGCCCCCCGGCGATGTTGCTGCTCTGTGGGCCGGTGGCCCTCTCTGATTCCGGCCTCACCCGCGTCTCTTTTCACCTGGCTCCGGGGTTCTGGGGTCACTCCGGGTCGTGGCCCGTCACGATGGGGGAAAGGGGGGGTCGGGGGGTGCACTCCCCCGTCGGCCCCCCGGCGACTTTGCCGTTCCGTGGGTCGTTGGCCCTCTCTGATTCAGGCCTCTTCTGCGTTGGGCTGCGTCATTCGCACTCTGCCCGATCCGTGCCCAGTATCGAGGGCCGGGGCGGGAAGCCCCGATGCGCTGCGGGTGTACGGCCTCGGGGTCTTCCTCCGTGCAGCGCCGCCTCCTTCTCACCCTCGGCTTCCTTACTCCCACAGTGGCCGCGTGTGCGCGGGAGCTGCGGCCTCCTTCAGTGCGCCGCGCCGAGCCTCGGGGGAGGGGCCGCGGTAACTTCCAGGCCCGTAGAACTCGGCCCAGGGGTGTCGGATCAGCACCGGAGTTGGATGCAGCGGGGGGCCACAGGTTCCCGCAGTGTATGGTGGGGGTCTTGCAGCTCATGGGACCCTCGTTCCGTGCTAGCACTGTCGTTCACCCGGGGCTGGGTACGGAGCTCGAAGCTCAGGCGACCATCCTGCCTGCGTCCCCTGGTGGCCTCCCCAAAACTTGACTTTTAACTTCAAAGTTTCACTAAGCTCAATAGTTGTAGGTTTGCTTGATTGAAGGCGGTAGTCTTCAGCAATCTTCCTGTTCTCGTTAAGCCTCTGGAAAGGCCTTAAACCTAGACACTCCAAAAACACCTCCTGCTCAGCGGTAGATCCAGTAATGAAAGGCAGTTGATTGAATTCCCAACTTACCTTGACAACATTCTAACCAATCAGCACACTGACTGAGTCCTCCATCTTGGCTTGGGCTTGAGCTTACAGACTGAATGAGATTGTTAAGGCCCAGACATGACAATGACGTACAACAAAATTAAAACACAAGCTGCTTTACCAAATCAGACCGCCCCTCCAAAGAACCCTGACCTGACTTCCCTGCCAGAGGAACCCTGACACTACCTCCCCGTTGGGTCGTGGCACCTGGATCTGAATTTACCACAGGCTTCCGCAACCCGCTGGGGAAAGATGCTTAGAGTCCATTGGTTGGATAGGTTGAGGGTTTCAAGGATCACCGGAAAGAGGGTTAGGTAGAGGTTGTGGTTAGGGAAGGGGGTTTTAGGGTAACATGCTCCTCAGCTCCTGCCGCTGCTTCCAAATGTGGTGTTTACACTCCGCCCTTGCATACATTGCTTGCACACACACACACTCTGTTTGACCAAGATTTTACTGATCTTTTGCCTGGAGCTCCCAACCAGATACTCAGTTGAGTGGAATCACTCAGGGTGCACTGGATTGGAATCAGCCTTTGCCTGGGGCTTTTAACCAGAGACAGGGAGCCAACCGTTACTGGTGCTGCTATAATTCTAATGCTTTTATGCCAGAGTCCCTAGTGATCAGCTAGCACCTTGCACGGGGCTCAGACGTTTCCTGGCTCACTTACATGAAGCTTATGACATTGTACTCTGATCAACCCAACAAAAGTATTGCCTTTATAGGGATACAAACAAAGGAACCGCTACTTAGCTGCTTATGTCTTGCCCATGCCTGGCCAGGACAAGTTTGTGCGGATCTGAGAAGTGTTGAATGAGCTCCGCTGGAAAATACCAAAGGAAATAATGAATTTGCGCAGCGAAAACGTTGCTGCTACACTAGAACTGCTTGCATGTCTTGCGGCCACAGTTTCCGTGACCTTGTCGTACACGGTTACTTTCACTGCAAATGTAGTATTCCAAGCGTCCTGGCGATATGTTTCACACATTGCCAGTACATGTGTCCGTGTGAGTTTCATGCACATGTGTCTATGCAGTTTAGTCTATGTGTGCTAGTTAGTCTTTCCCCAATGCGGCATGCTCTGCTAAGCACTACGGTGTCAGCCGCGTGCTCGTATACATTCACACGTGGTTAAATGCTAGTTGCCGTGATTCGGAGCTAATGCGCTTCACTTATCTGTGCTGGAGAGCAGGGCCTGCTTTTATTCAGGCGGGTGGTTTGCCTGCCGGAGCACTGAAAGGCACGTCTTATCCCTCTGAGTCCCAGTATTGCAAGCAATGCCCCTCGTGTGCAGCTCGTGCATGCACGCACGGCTGGGTGTGGCGTTTCTCCTGTCAGCAGGCTCGTGAGCCCACGGCCTTGCTGGGGATTGAAGTCTTTGGGCATTTCTTAGCCCCTGGAGGCTCTTCCTGAAAAAAGGATGAAGAATCCTCTTGGAATACCTAGTTAAAGACTTACACATGTACAATCTGGCATCATTTACATTGCACACAGTCCCTACAGTGTGCCTAGCCCTGACAGTACTCCTCCTCCCTCTTGCAGGCCCTGGTTTAGTGGTGTGAGCCTGGTGGAATTGGCAGAGCAGTCGAGGAGGATGTATGTTTTGAGCTGGTTCCCAGGACCGTTCTTCTGGGCCATACCCCACCCAATATATCAGGTACCATAAGTTTTGGTGTCTCAGATGGGAATATAGGGTGACGTTGACTTCATACTCTGGGATGGCATCTATTAAGATGGTCGGGTGTTTTCTTTGTCTGATTGATGCCCGTACAGGTTTGAGCAACGCGACCTGGAAGACTGGGTGGATTTGCATTTGCCGTGGTAAAGTCAATTGGATCGCCACTGGGTTGATAATCGCTGAAACTGGAAATGGGCCAATGAAACGAGTTTGTCATTTCTACGGGTCTTGGAGGTGCCGGTCTCCTGTAGACAGCCACGCCTTGTCTCCTACTTGATAAACAGGACTAGATCTTTGTTTCTTGTCTGCATATTGTTTGTAGGTCTGTTTGGCTGTGGTTAGATTGTGTTAGATTGTTTGCCAGGCTTCCTCTAATTGCTTTTGTCTAGTCAGTGCTGCTGGGACCGTTGCCGTTTCAGACTGGGGTACCGGTTGGAAGCGAGGGTGGTGACCATACGTGTTGAAGAAGGGTGTTAGTTTTGTTGACGAGTGTACTGTGTTGTTTTAAACCAACTCCGCTAACCAAATAACTCCCGCCCAGGTCAGGTTGCAGAGTCTTTGGGTAGACTCATTTGGCGTTGTTAATTGTTCCCTGACAACTGCAGGAGTATTGGATTCCAGTCCTGTTGGATTCCAGTCCTGTTTCTATACCCATCACCATACAAAACTGAATTCCCACCGCGGAGCGGCCGCAGAGTCAGGTTGTAGAGTCTTTGGGTCTTCGGGTCTGCGGGTCCTTGGATCTGTAGTCTTGCGGCATTGCTTTGCACTGTGGCCCAATGCAGCTCCACAATAAATCGGGGAGTAGCGAATTATACCAAGAGCCCAGGATAGTGGAATATTCAAAAAATTGCGGTAAGATTGAGAGCGGGGCTCTGCTCCTGGTGAACAACCCACTGTGACTGTTAGCACAGCTAAAAGATAACATGCGCAAGCAGTTACAAGTTTCCGTCTAGCAGCATTTCAACTTCCCAATCGGAAAGCACTGAATACGCCCCTGACACCTAAGTTGTTTATTCAAGTCTTGAACAAGGCAGTACTGTAATGCTGTAACGTTTCCAAGACGCTTCAAGAACTATTGACAAAAATACATTTGAAAGAATCATTTCAGCATAAGAGGAACTTTGCACTGCACTGCATTCTGGTCAAGGAAATGCACTACAGTTATAATTTGGTCTCTTAAGTTTTGCAGTTGAAATGCGGCAACTGCGGTTGTAGTGCCTTTGAGCCGCACTATCCTTGTGGAACTGGCTAAGAGGAATTTTGCACTGCAGTGTATTCTGGTCAAGGAAGTACACTACAGTTATAATCTGTGATTTGTGTGGAATCAAATAGTTTTTTTTGTTAAGTTATTGTGGGTTTTGCCTCTGAGCCTCACAGGTATTTGAACTTTCTTGTACAAAGGGGAACTGAAAGTTGGTACTGTTCTCATTCAGGACCATCCTTTAATAACGATAATAGGGTCAACGTCTAAAATGTATTGCTACTAACATACTTCTTGTGTGTTCCACATGTGTTTCTCTTTTCTGCTCCCTTTCTAGCTTGCATTGGAAATATGCCGGCTTTGAGCGGTGGTTTTGGGGTAAGTGAGGACCAGTGTGAAGGAGCCGGATCACTCTTTTGACAAATTACCTAACACAAGGGCAAAAGTGGTTTCTAACCTAGAGTTACTGTTGGGCCCTTTACCTTCGACTTCAAGCTACTCTGGGCTGCCGAATAACTCTGTGTTTGAGGAGGGGGGAGAGAAGAGGTCGTAGGGAGGGCACCTGATAACAGTGGCTGCTTTGGTTAGTGGGGTATTGCCCGAAAATGTACAGGGGGGTCTTGTACTGATGTTTTGATTACAGATAACATGGATTTAGAAACCCTTGAGAATGCTCCTACCATACAGGGTATATTGGAGCTGACTGATGCCGAGTGCTTACAAGAATGCCACACAGTATCATTTGCTCCTCTAACAAGGAAAGTAGTTAGATTTCATGCGTCCACACCTCAGCAAGCCGTGAGATTGAAGGAAAAGAGAGCTGGAAGATCTATATGCCTTAAAAACGTCCATGATGTTGGAGGGATAGGTGGTTCCTTTCAACGATTTAGGGGCTCCCAGAGTGGCGTCTCTATCTGAACTCTCTAATGTTTCTATCTTTGGCAGGTCCAGTGATGAAACCTTTCGTCAGGACTGTACATAGGTAATTTATCTACTGCTCAAATAGGCTAATCATTATATACAAAGAAGAAAGGTTATAGGCAAACGGGACAAATCACGTGATATTGTGAAATTATTCAAACAAGAATGCAAAAAAACACATACCATTAAGTGTTGTGTTGACTGATCCATCCCAACATGAAAAAAGGCATAAACAGAGTTTGTTTCAGTTTTAAATGCCTTTAAGACCTCTGTGCCTGTATATTGAAGAATGATATGTGTGGTGAACATACCTAGTTAGATGCTTATCTGATTTCCTGATACGTGTAAAAGCACGTTTATAAAGCATCTCCTGCTGAGAGATAAGCAAACCTTCAGATCGTATCTCTATCAGATCAACTCTGTGAGTGCACTATCGCCAAAGCGGGAGCACTCACCTCATGTTCGTATTTCTATCCAGCTACTGCTGTACGGAGCCGCGGGGACGCGTGCTCGCGCAGACTGGGAGTCTCTTTATGCGTTGCCATGGAGACTGTGCGAGGCGTCGTGATCCAGCTGGCAGGCCGGAGCACTTACGCCTCGCGCCCCACCCTTGAGTGTGCACCCAGGGGCAGGGATGTCTCCATGGCGACGGTGAATGCCAAGGAAGTAGTGTCATTTCGAAATTACTGTGAAAAAGACCATTAGTAAAACGCTGTGTGTGATGGTCAGATATATGCTAGAAATTTAAGCAGCTATCGCATTGTGACAAACTTGAACGGCATGAATGCCACGTGTATGAGTCAAACGGATGGTCAAAATGGATGAATATTAAAAAAATTAAATTAAAATTAAATTAAAAATTACAACGCAAAACGCATTGTAACAGAGTCTTCCAAACCTCTGATAACATGGATAACTTAAGGTGCCTATTATTAACACTCCTACAGGGAATGTTAGGTGTTATGCAAGTACATGCTCTTAGAACAAATTTGTAAGAGCACTCTCATGTTAGAGGAGGCCAGCAGGTCTATGTGTAAATAGAAAGAGTAGACCAAAATGGTGTGTGTAGAAATCAAAAAGCGCACCGTCATATTCAATACATCTGTCACGGCTCGCTCCCTTCGCTCCCGTTCCCACCACTTGGGGGCATGATTTGGGGTTTATCCCCTACTGGACTTTCCCTCCGAACCTTATACTACAGTGCTGTGATGAATTGGGAGCGCTAAAACCTTATTTTCCAAGTTACTTCCCTTCCGGATCCATTCCAGGTTTTTGGCAGCCAGCATGCTACGTTAATCTAATGACTATGCTTCCCAGAATGCCTGGCTCTCTGCCTCACCTCCTCCCTTGCAGGACAAGGTTGGGTGGAGGATAGGCAACACCTGTGGCTGCAGGTGCAGCAGGCGGCACACCTGAGGGGTGTGCTCGTTAAGGAGCTTTAAAAGCCTCAGTTTACTTCAGTCCAGCGCTGGTCATCATTGCAGTGTTCCTGTTGTGACTAGTCCCTTGTTCCTTGCCTTTGTGCCTAGTTCCTAGTTCCTGTTTCTTGTTCCTCCGCCCTGGATTTCAGATTCATGTGCTTAATTGATTTCTGCTTTCTGGATTTCCTTTTCTGTCTTCCTCTGTCTGCAGGCAGCCTTTCTCTGTGCTTTACCCTTTGATGCAGCCCAATTTGCCTGTGTTTTCTGTTTCTTTGATGCTGTCCTTTGCTACTGAAAAAACTTGATGCATTAGTCTTTCCTTTTTTAGATTTAGTTTCCTGCCTTTTCTCCTTGGATGGGTGGGTAAGGTTTCCTTTTGTGATATCATTTTCCCTGCTCCTGATCCTTACTTCTATTGGGATCCATGCCATGTTTTCCATTTCACTTCTGCATTTATTTCCCATTTGATTATTTAGGTGTGGGGTGCTGTTGTAACTAGTCCCTGTGTGAATGCCTTTTGTTTTCCTCACTATTTCTTTTATTCACAATTCCTACTTGCTCCTTGACTTAGGTCTTAGGTATTTAGTTATCCTCCACCCATTGCTATTATAGCCTTCTGGGTCCCTGTTTGATCAACTGGGTTCGTGGGTTTACTGACATTCAAGTGGTCTTTCCGGTTCTCGTGAGTACTGTTTCTAAGTTCCTTATTCAGTATCATCCAGAGTGTCAGCACACAGATCCTGTCCTTGCTTGCCCTCTACGTGGGCTTAGCGCTGTCAGTATCTGTAATAGCATAGTGGGTAAGGAGTTTGCCGACTTTCCTTTCAGTCATAAGGAGGTTCTAAGTGCTTACCCCACATCCCTTTTCATATATAGGTATTTTTGTTTCACTCTATCTGCACTCCTGGGTGTTAGTATATATGAGTCGTGGTTCCTGTGTGCACGTTGTTTGATTCAAGGTTATTCACTGTGCGATTTTGTGCACATTTCCCTTGCCATATTCGCTGCCTTTGTACTCACCTGATTAATCTTGACAACATCGAAGTTAAATCTGAAGATGTGCATATAGTGTTGTACAGTGCATTAATGGTCGTATACGTTAAGATGGATGACAACAGTCATTATAAAAAGCACATATAGTTAATCTACTCATTTAACCCTTTCGGTGTCAAAGAGCTTCATTCTCCATACAACAGACCCAAAGTTCACGAACAGTTGTGACGTCTTCCGAAACCTCTTCGTGCGGTCCACGTAGAACTTCAGCGCTCTAGCTACATCCACCAAGTGCAAAGTCCTCTCGGCCGGCATCGAAGGCGATGGGAAGAAAACTGGTAACACCAAGGGCTCGTTGAAGTGGAAGTCCGACGGCACCTTGGGCATGAAGTAGGGGTGCGTCCTCAGCACCACCCTCGTGTCATGAAAAGTCAAGTATTGAGGCTTGCAAGATAGGGCCTGGATCTCTCCCACTCGTCGTGCGGAGGTGATGGCCACGAGGAACGCTGTCTTCCATGACAGGAACTTCAAAGGCACCAAATGCATAGGCTCGAATGGGGCCCC
Source organism: Ambystoma mexicanum (assembly GCF_040938575.1). Taxonomy (NCBI): domain Eukaryota; kingdom Metazoa; phylum Chordata; class Amphibia; order Caudata; family Ambystomatidae; genus Ambystoma; species Ambystoma mexicanum. Next base: position 1,006,821,669 of record NC_090927.1, read on the forward strand.
CATGAGCCTGGTCAGCACCACATTAAGCTCTCACGCCTGGGCAGGAGCCTTCACCGGCGGGAATGATCGGAATAGTCCCTTCATAAATTCCTTCACCAGGCGATGAGACCACAAGGACGCCCGTCCCGTAGTCCTGGTATGTCGGGAGATGGCAGCCAGATGTATTTTGATGGAGGCGTGAGCCAGTACAGCTTTGGCCAGCGACAGTAGGTACGGCAGTATTTGAGGTGGCCGTAATCCGCAGAGGGTTAATCTTTTGTGCACAACACCAGACAGAGAACCTCTTCCATTTATGACTGTAACACTTGAGATTTGAGGACGCGCTGGCTTTTGCAAGAACCTCCTGCAAGTTCAGCGACTGCGGGTCGTGATGGAGAATGGCGCCTCCTTCTCTGGAGAGCAGATCTGCGTCCGCCGGCAGCTTGACTGGCGGGGACGTTGACAAGTCCAGAAGGTCCGAGAACCAGATCTGCCTCGGCCACGCCGGTGCAACGAGGATCATTCTGCACCTGGACTTCTTGAGCTGGTGGAAGAGGCGGAGCAGCAACGGCAATTGAGGGAACGCGTATAGAAACAGGCCGTCCCAGGGGAACGAGAAAGCATCGCCCATGCTCCTCGGCTGTGGGAACCTGCTGGCGAACCTCTGGCACTTGGAGTTTGTCGCCGTCGCAAACAGGTCGATCTGGGGTTTGCCCCATCGTTGGAAGAGCCGATCCACCTGGTCCTGGCATAGTTCCCAATCGTGGCACGAGTGCAGCTCCCTGCTGAGTGAGTCGGCAATGGTGTTTTTTATTCCTGCCAAGTGGAAGGGAACCAGAAACATCCCCTGGGCGACAGCCCAGTGCCACAGATCCTGGGCCTCCTTGGATAGGGCTGGGGATCTGGTGCCCCCTTGCTTCCGTATGTAGAACATCGTGGTGGTGTTGTCGGTGAAGATCCTCACCACTTTGTCCTTGAGGGACGGAAGGAACGACTTGAGCGCCCAGAACACTGCTCGGAGCTCCAGAATGTTGATGTGGTGGGACCTCTCCTCCGGGAGTCAAAGGCCTCTTGCGTGGAGATCTCCGGTGTGGGCCCCCCAACCCTCCAGAGCGGCGTCCGTCGTCACCGTCTCCTGAAACGCCGGGGTTTGAAAGTCCGTGCCTGTAGTCAGGTGAGCACGGGTGCCCCACCATAGGATTGCCCGACGGAACCCCTCGTCGAGAGGGATCCTGTCCTCGAAGCAGCCCGTCGCCTGAAACCAGCGGGCGTCGAGGAACTCGGAAGCATCTGAAGTCTGCAAAGGGGTACAAGATAGATGCATGAGGACATCATCCCGAGAAGGGACTTGATGGACCTCACCCTAGCCACGTCCGTGGCTAACAGGCGCCGCACCTTGCCCAAGATGGTCTTGGTCCTCTCCTCTGACGGGGAGGCCAGTTGCCCCACTGTATCGAGCTTCGCTCCCAGAAACAGTGCTACTTGCGATGGAACCAGGTGGGATTTGGGGTAGTTGATGGCGATCCCCTGTTCCGTGAGCAACCGGATGGTCCTCGCTGTGTGTTCGACGGCGAGTTCCCTTGTCCTTGCCCGGATTAGCCAGTCGTCCAGGTAGGGGTAAACTTGGATCCCCTGCAGGCGCAGCTGCGCCGCCACTGGTGCCAGGCACTTGGTGAATACCCTGGGTGCCGACTTTAATCCGAACGGTAGGGCTCTGAATTGGTAGTGGCGTCCCTGAACCACGAACCTGAGAAACGTCCTGTGCCCTTTTAGAATGGGGATGTGGAAGTAAGCATCTTCCAGGTCCAACGATGATAGGAAGTCGCCTTCCTCCAGCTGTCCTAGCACGTGCTGGAGGGTGACCATCCTGAATTTCTGCACCTTGATGTATTTGTTTAACAGATGCAGGTCCAGGATGGGGCGCCAACCGCCTGTCTTCTTTTTGAGGAAGTACCTTGAGTACACTCTGGAGTCCCGGAGCCTCCTGGGGACAAGCTCGATGGCACCTTTCTTGAGCATCGCCCTTACCTCCAACAGCAGGTCTCCTTCCTGGCCACGGGAGGAATGCGAGGGCACTTCTTTTGGAATTCCAGCGAGTGCCCGTTGCCCAGGATGTCCAACACCCAACGGTCGGTGGAGATGGACTCCCACACACTGACGAACTTCGTCAGCCGGCCTCCCACCGGGGTGCTTCGGTGGGGGCCCGACAACACGGCCGGGTCAGTCTTGCTTGGAGGCGGCCTTGCCGCCTTGGCATCCTTGGCGACGACGGCGGGATCCCCCTTGCTTGCCGCCTGGTGGTAAGTGGAGGAGCCACCGCTGGATCCTTTGGAGGCACCCTGTCTGCCTCCCGAGCTCCGAAAGGGCTGTTGCTGTTGAAGCACCCCTAGGGCCCGGGCCGTCTCCGAGTCGGTCTTGATGGCCTGTAGAGACTCGTCCACCGCCTTACCAAAAAGGTTGTTGCCGTCGAACGGCATGTCCAGCACTTTGGTCTGGATGTCCTGGCGAAAGTCTGTCGCCTTGAGCCATCCTCGTCATCGGAGGCAAACTCCGTTGCCCAGTTGGCGAAATCCGGTATCGGCAATGTCCGTTGCCACCGTTATGGCGTGATCCGACGCCACCTCGCCTTCCTGCAGAATTTCTAGGGCCTCCGCCCTCTTGTCCTCAGGCAGGAAGTCTAGCAGGGGAGCTATCTTGAACCAGAGCTCCCTGTCGTAGCGGGCCACGATTGCTAAGGCATTGGCCGCCTTAATTGTCATTGCCGCCGACGAGATGACTCGTCGTCCCATGGAGACCAACTTCTTGCCCTAGCTGTCCGGCGGGGAAGTGGAAGTTGAAGCCGCCGCACCCGCCTCTTTCTTCTTAGCCGCTGCCGAGACGACAGAGTCCGGCGTGGGCTGGGCCCTGAGGTACAAGGGGGCGGCATCAGGGACTCAGTACTTCTTCTCGTACCTGTCCCTCTTAGCGGGCGTCGTGGAAGGGTTCTTGAGGACGGCAAGCCCCTCGTCCCAGATGTCGTCGAGCAGAGACACCATGAGGACCGTCTTCCTCTTGGCCTCTCGCCGCTGGTAAAGAAACCCTTCCTTTTTTTGTTCTTCAGGGCAGAGCTGGAAGAGCTCGGATGCCCTGGTTATCATGGCGTGGAAGGAGCCAATTTCGTCGGCTGGAGCAGCCCGCGGGGGGGTGAGGACGGGATGTCTGCTGTGTCATCGCCGCCGTCGTCCGTCCCCGTCGCTGTATCCGTCGCCGTATCCTCTCTAGGGTCCGGCGAGGAGGATGAGGGGTCCACAGGCCTCACGGGCACGAAGGGCAGGGAGGGGTGGAGTCTCCTCCGCTTGTTCGGGGGGTTTCCCGACGGGCCTGGTTCTGGATCCTCTGTCGGGGCCCGTGGTAATCTTGTCCTTATCTCGGTACATAAGGATTGGATCGCCAACAAAATGGCCGCCGAGCTATCCTGGGGCTCGGGTAATGGCTGCGACGGACGGGATGGCCGCTCCAATGGGCCCTCTTCGTCGCCATCCTCGCTATCTTCGATCATGTCAGCGGGGACCGCCCCCTGGGATCAAACCTTCTCGAACCTCTCGTTGAGGCCTATGAACCTCTCGTTGAGGCCCTTCTCGGTTTCCACCAGCTCCTCCTCAGAGGCTGATTCCGAGTCTGTAATGGCCACCGCCCCTCCCACCCTCTTTTTCCGCCGGGGACTTCACAGGGGTCCTAACGATGGGCTGGAAAGAGGATTCCCTCCGCGGTGGCAGGGATACTCTGGGCCCAGAGGCCGTTTCCACTGGCGTAGTCTCAGCCGGCTTCGCCAGGGTCGCAGCGACCACTTTGATAGAGGCCTTTGCCGGCTGGATCAAAGCCCTCACCACCTTAGGTACGTCCTGGGCCTTCGCCTTGGGGGGAGGGTCAGCACCTCGCTCCCCCTTCGAGATCGACCAGGGCCGCTCCAGCAGCTTACCGGGGTTCTCGGACTTCCTCTTTCCCGAACCAGAGTGCTGGCTCGTGGTTGAACGGGCCGGGGAAGTCGCGCCCTGCCTGGCAGCCGAAGAGCCCGACCTTTCGGCGCTCCCAGTGCCCGCGGACTCGCGGTGCTTGGCCTTCTGTTGGGCCCCCGTCGCCGGGGCGCCCTCACAGGACTTAGAAGCCCGCTCAGACTTTTTCTTCGCCTTCTCACCTGCTGTGCCCTTCTCCAGGCGGCGAGGCGGGAACGACGATCTTGTTTGGTCCTTTCCGAAAGGTTCTTGCAGAACGCACAGTCCTTCTCCACATGCATCTTGTCCTCATGAAGGCAGTAGAGACATTGCGAATGCTCGTCCTCCTTGCAAACGTTTTGTAATCCGCATCCAGGGCAGCACCTGAACAGCTTGGATCCGGGCGTCGAGCTTCCCTTGTCCTGGGCCATGTCCGTTGAGGTAGGCCGCAGATCTTCCGGAATCCTCCAAGAAGCGTAAACTCGATGAAAACTTCAACCTTGAGGGGTGTAGAAGAATTCCGAAACGGGTCCCCATTGTCGGAAGTAGAAACGGTGGAGCTTGAGGCTCGATTAAACCTCCTGAAAAAGCACGAAAACGCAGCAAAAACTCGAGCGCTATAGCACGAGGACTCCCAACACTTGAGCGTGTGGTAAAAATCTGAGGATGGCTTCCGGAGGCGGGGCTTAGGGAGAGGGCAGTCATTGGCTGGGAACAGTATGACGCAGAGATCAGTGATTGGTTACTACTAAGACAGACAGATCAGAAACGAAACTGATACTGATTTTTTCTTTACTGAGGATTCCCAGCCTGACGACGGGGAATATTGTTGAGCATGTGAATCCATGCCAGACCCATGCTGGAGAACAACAGTTACAGGTAAGTAACTTGTTCCTTATTTTGCTTGTTTGTATCTTTGTGGTCCTTGTGCTATAGGACCATTTTGGACTGGCAGCTCCAGGCTAAAGCAACCTGTAAAACGTTTAACCATTGAATGCATCATATATCTAAGAAGGTATAACTACGTGGTGCCCACCTCTCCTCTTCATTTCAGGTCCAGTGATGAATCCATGCCCCTATCCAGAACCCTGTGTTTGTTTAAATCAAGGGGCTCCAAGGACCAATATGGCCCTTGCTTTGGGAATAAAAAAAATGGATACTCACAAAACCATTTCCCCGGAGCATCTTCAGGAATGTTGTTGTCTAGAGGACTCATTCCATCAAGTTGCGAATGCTACAAGGTAGCTGCTCAGAGACACTATTGACCTAGATATGCCTTCTATTTTCAAAGCACCTATCCACACAAGAGAAAAAAGGAACTCGCAGGAGGGCAGTGTGAATGAGGGTACCTTTACTGGTACAAGGAGAAGTGGACGACAGAATCGTGATCAGGCTGAAATGAACCTATTATAAACAGCTACTTGGGGACACAGAGGAAGTACGGGCAAGGCATGTCCGACGATCGTATTGGTCCAACGAGCGATTATGGAATGAAGGACCGATGTAATGGGCTAGGTGGAATGAGAGAAAAGCGAGATGGTATAACGCCTCCCCAGATGGGACAGAGGAACAAGATGAGTGACACTGTTGCTTCTAAAGCAGCTGTGGCCTCCAATTCTAGGGTGGGACTTGACACACAGATTCTCGCTGAAAGTACAAAATAGATTAATGTGATGGGGGTATGCGACCTAATTTCTCTCCTTTTATCAAACCTGCATATTAGCCTGAATTTGGCTCTAAAGGCTCTTATTTAATGAATTATTGGTACGCATGGCATTTTTGGAGGGTTTTGCAAAGGGAATGATTCCAACCAATGAAAAGTCATTTATGGAAAAGCACATGCTAGACGAACACAACCAGAGATTGATGAGTATGGATGCCAAAATCTCAATGATATTGGATGTTTTCTCTTCTAGGGATACTCTTTTTTCTAACATCATTGTGGACCCGAGAGGTAATTAAGAAAATAATCCAGAGACTACTCAGGAACAGTTACCTGGGAATTGGTGGTTGATGAAATATCTCCACCTACTGATAAGGGTGTCAACTGAGGTATTTACCACCAAGAGGGAACAAGTGCAAGAAGAAGACCAAAAATGCAAAAAAAAGACCATGCCTTCAGTGAAGGTTAAGGGGAGGAATTCAAATCTCAAAGCTCGGAATTCAAATCTCAAAGCTCTTCGACACCTACCTGAAAGAGACAGACATACTGAAACTGACAGTCTCTGTGAATCATTATGCGATGGCCTAGGCGGTGAAGCGACAATGGCAACTCAGGTTGTGCCACAAAAGGGGCCAGGGGTGTGTAGAGAGGTGATTATGGACGGCCCTAGTACCTCCTCGGGTGTACACATGGGGACAATAGGAGAAAGTCTGTTAGAACGGCCTCAAACAAAGCAGACCAAGATGACTGCTTTTCGAAAGATCATCAGTACAACACATGCTGGCATATCAACAGGATTACAGCCGATCAACAACCTCTTCATTAACAGATAGGCAACTTTGCCTTTGGAGACTGAGCCATGTTGCCCTGATGATCAACCCAAGACCCTCAATCCCTTGTACAACAGAACAACAGTGAAGGCAACTCCTCCTACTGAGGGGGCTACCCTGGGTTATTGAGAACACCACAGGGCTATTGAACCCCGGGATGGGGAAACTGCTTGCACTGGTGAGAAAATTGTTGGTTGGGTGAATAACAATAAATCCACTAAAGGGATCAGGCTAAACAGGACCAATCTATAGAACATTTTTTAAAAGATTCTGTTGTTGAGAACTATAACTTCAGATGATATTGATGCAATATCTCTACCTATTCTTGATAACTGTCAAATGGTTAGTTATTTCCATTTGAAAATAGCTCCAAGTATGGTGTGGGGCCAAGGGAAACATGTAGCAACTCTGGGACTTGAGCTGGTGGTATTACAAAATGTAGCTGAAGCAAAACATTTCCTTGCATATAAAGAACCTGCTATCGTAACAGCATAGGCAACGGGGATATCTACAACTGCACCACCGAGTGACCCACGCACTGCTCTGATCTTTATCACAAATCTTTTGGCAATGGTCAGGATTGGTCCTGGATCCATCATGCCCTTAAGATTCTCGAGAACATTAGGCAAAGTCCGGAATGTGCATGACAGTATTGAGATTGAAGTGATTTCTTGGAACGTATGTGGAAGTGTTAATATGCTCAAGTTCATGACTAATCAATCTGATAACAGACTTCCAAGAATGTATATGTTCCAAGAAACAATGCTTCGGGCCAACCTCCTACTGGAAGGCTTCCATGGAATTTCCTGTCCAGCAGTCAGCGGGGATGGGTGAGATCTAGAGGGGGACTTATAATAGCCATTGAATGTAATCTGAGGCTGAAATGGGAAATTATTTGCACTAATGAATGGCTTTTGCCAATCAGGCTGGAATTGGGGCCAGGTCTACAGTCCATCTTGCTACTGAATCTCTATTGGAATCCCATAAGGGGTCCATTTGAAAGTATTGAAGAAGGTCTGGGTGACATCATTAGTGCCTGGTAAGAGAAGGGTTGTGGTGACCATATAATCCTGGGAGGAAACTTTAATTCATTCTGTGCAGAAGGAGCCTTGTGGACTAATTATGGGCCACTCCTATCTATCACCACTCGAACACTAAAAGATCCATTGGGATCTTTTTCTGGAGGACTGGGATATGGCCTTACTGGATCATACTCCATCCTCACTCTCCTATAGATACACCTGGCATAGAGATGATCAGAGTTCGAGTATTGATTTCTTTTATATCTCTAACGGCATTGGGAACAGCTGTAGCCACCTAGAGCATATTCCTTCTGAGCTGAGTGACCACATACCACTCTCGCTTTCTTTGACTATTCCTATTTTTACCTTCCAAATGAGACCGGATCTGGTTGGAATATCTACCACTAAAAAGGGGACGATAGTTTTATGGAATAAACAGACTATCTATAAATTCAACCCTCTGCTGTCATCTTCTCTGACAGATTTGACTTCTTGCCTTTCCTTGACAAATATGAGTGTAGGTTTTGAGGATTCGCATAACAACATGATTCTGGCATGTATTTTTTACATCAGGTGCCAATGCACTCCAGTTAACGCAAAATCAGCTGGATACCTGGGTGATGATAGAATCTATCAATCTAAGATTCGTAAACATAGGTAACTAGCTGCTTTGAAAAGGTAGTCTCTGAACATTTCCGAATATGTGGCAGGTAAATCCAAACTTGTACTAAGACATAAGAACTTTGTCAAATCATTTAAGATGGATGCATTCCATAGACTCCACCAGACTGTTGGAAAATCTTTGCAAAGGGAAAGATGGATAATTTTGGTCTACTGTTAACAGAACCCTCGGAAAGGCATCTCTATACCCTTGGTACTCTGCTGGCAGAGTATTTTCAAGGTTTCCAATGACGTGGTTGATGTTGCTCAGATCTTTACACTGCGCAGAACAGTGTGTGGATAAAAACTGAACTTGTCCCGAGATCCAGTCTATCGTTGGGTTATGCAACCTTAGCCAAGACAATCCCAAGATCAAATCAAATTGCATGGGTTGGGTCTGTTGTGTGATAGGACCCGACGTCAGTGAGGAACCGTCCACAGATTTAGCCTCTTCCGCTAACGGCTTGTTGACCAATGGAAAGCCCAAACGCTGTGCTAACTGCGTGTCAGCAAAGTTACTGGTGGCTACCGGGGTGTCTTTAGGTGTGCTCGCCTGGACCACCCTCACATGCGAGCGCTGGTGTTTTCTGATGAGTCTCCTTTTGGTTTGGCAGGACACTCTCGAACGAAAGTAGAGACACAGCTTGTCACATCTTCTTTTCTCTTTTTCGTCCTTGGACAGTGACCCCTCTACCGACCCAAACTGCATGGTTCTTCTAGATTCTTTTCAGGCGTCTTGGTGGGCTTCTGTTGGTCCAAACGCGCTAGAGACATGGGTTCCCATTTTCGTCGATTTTGACGTTGTTCACTTTGCCTCTGATCCAGACAGAGCGCTAGTCGATTATGGCCGAACAGTTGTCTGGCTGAGCATCCACTTGTGCTATGAGGTCCTTCAGCTCGTCACTTAGTCCCTGGTAAAACAAGGCCATCCGTTTGTCTTGTGGCCAGTCTGTTTCCATAGCTAACCCATTGAAGGAGGTGACATAAATCACCAGGTCTCTGCCTCCTTGTCGGAGGGTTAGCAATTCTCTGTCCTTTATTAGTGATTCGGAACGCCGGTTAAATATTTTGCCGAATTCCTCCTGGAATTCGTCACAACTGTACAAAAGAGCATCGTCTTTCCTAACCAAAGCCGTGGCCCAGGATGCTGCATCACCAGCCAGATACGAAATGGCAAAGGCTGTGCGGGCTTGGGCAGTCTGAAAAACTGTAGGCTTGGTCAAGAAGTGCAGTTGGCACTGCATGACAAATTGGTTGAATTTCTGTGAGTCGCTGTGGTACCATTTTGGAGCTGCCAACGGAAGCGGGGGTTCTGTAGACACCTGCACTGGAGTGGGTGGGGCTCTGGGCAATGGGGTTGCTTGAGCTTGACTCTGTGTTGTCAAGGCCTGTACCTGACCCGCCAGGGCCAAGTAGTCTTGGCTAGTCCCAGCTAGCTCTGCTTTGAGCTCCTGCAGCAGGACTACTATGTTCTCCATACCTATTGTGCTGCCCGGGCGCCTGACTATACGTGGGCTTGCAATTCTGTCAGGTCCGTATCTTGACTGGTGCAGAGGCAGCATGAACACCTACCTCCCTGTTGGGTCTTGGCACCTGGATCTGAATTTACTACAGGCTTTCGCAACCCACCAGGGAAAGAGGGTTAGGGTCCATTGGTTGGATAGGTTGAGGGTTTCAAGGATCACCGAAGAGAAGGTTAGGTAGAGGTTGTGGATAGGGAAGGGGGTTTTAGGGTAACATGCTCCTCGGCTCCTGCTGCTGCTTCCAAATGTGGTGTTTGTGCTCCACCCTTGTATACACTGCTTGCGCACACACGCACTCTGTTTGACCAAGATTTTACTGAGCTTTTGCCTGGATCTCCCAACCAGACACTCAGCTGAGTTGAAGCACTAAGGGGTGCACTGGACTGGAAGAAGCCTTTGCCTGGGTCTTATATACCCAGATGACAGGGAGCCACCAGTTACTGGTGCTGCTGTAATTCTAATGCTCTTATGCCAGAGTCCGTAGTGATCAGCTAGCACCTTGCACGGGGCTCATATGTTTCCTAGCTCAATTACATGAAGCTTATTACATTGTACTCTGATCAACACAACAAAAGTATTGCCTTTATAGGGAAACAAACAGAGTAACTGCTATTTGGCTGCAGATATCTTACCCATGCCTGGCCAGGACGAGTTCGTGCGGATCTGAGAAGTGTTCAATGAGCTCTGCTGGAAAATTCCAAAGGAAATAATATATTTGCGCAGCGAAAACCTTGCTGCTACACTAGAACTGCATGCATCCTTGCAGCCACTGTTCCCGTGACCTCGTTGTTCACGGTTGCTTTCACCGCAAATGTAGTATTCCAAGCGTCCTGGTGCTATGTTTCACACATTGCCAGTACAAGTGCCCGTGTGAGTTTCATGCACATTATTCTATGCAGATTAGTCTATGCTTGCTAGTTAGTCTTTCCCCAACGCGGCATGCTCTGCCAATTAGTTTTTCCCCAATGCTGGTGTCAGCCGTGTGCTCATATACATTCACACATGGTTAAATGCTAGTTGCCGTGAGTCGGAGCTAATGCGCTTCACGTATCTGTGCTGGAGAACAGGGCCTTTGTTTATTCAGGCGGGTGGATGCCCCGCATAGATTTGCCTGCCGGAGCTCTGAAAGGCACGTCTTATCCCTCCGAGTCCCAGTATTGCAAGCAACGCCCCTCGGGCGCGGCTCGTGCAGAGGCGTACAGCTGGGTGTGGTGTTTCTCCTGTTAGCAGGCTCTTGAGCACACGGGCCTGCTGGGAATTGTAGTCTTTGGGCATTTCTTAGCCCCTGGACGCTCTTCCTGAAAAAAGAATGAAGAATCCTCTTGGAATACCTACTTGAAGGCTTACACATTTACAATCTGGCATCATTTACATGCTACACAGTCCCTACAGTGTGCCTAGCCCTGACAGAAAGTGGACTGGGCCCAATTAGCGTATAGCCCTCCGCAGTAATAGCAGGAAGAAGCATGACTCCAGGCTGAGAAGAGGGGAAAAAAGAAACCAATGTGATGCCCGGTTACCCTGGGCAGCAGCTACAACCTCAGAAATATGGCAGCATTTACGTTAGCCCCAGGAACAGTTCCCCAAGAGGCACACAGCAACCTCTCGAGCAGTGGGGTCTCTACAACCCAGAACACTGATGCCTGGGATCTACACCCCCGTTCAATTCAGACGCTCCAGCGCACTCGTATAGCCCAGAGCACATATGCTGATGGCCCAAACTACACCTTCCTGCTCAATCCGGGCGCTTCAAAGGGTTCTCCTTATGTACAGGACTCGCCAGCTGGGTGCTCGGATGATCCGACTCTAGTGTGCCAATGAGACTAAAAATGTCCCCTTGACCCCAAAAGGGAGGCACCCTCACCCCCAGGACCGCACCAGCTGGGTACCTGTGTGGTAGGTGACTCCAACCCCTGATGGAAATTGGGGATTCCTCCAAGTACTTTTTTATTTTTAAACAATTTTTATTAATTTCAACAAACCAAAACACAACCATCACACCCGACATTTTTCGTTACAAGTTTTTTAGCTTACATCTGCATGTCCTATATCAATGTCTTCCCCTCTCCCCCTTTTTAACTCGAGCTTCCACCTCTTTCCGAGCTTCCCTTCTTTTGGGGTTATTCCCCTTCACCACTCTCAGGCGTGTCCCCTCCACTGGAGTTGGCCTGGGAGGTTCCTGACAATTTGGCAACCATTTGTCTCCATGCTATCAGAGATCCCACTTCTTCATCCTCCCCGCCTCATACCATACCATTGTCTCGGCATCTGCCCATTTCAGAAGGTCATTCCACCATACCTCTAATCTAGGTCTGCCAGCTGCTTTCCAGCTCATAGCTATTCTCCTTTTGGCCAAGATGTAAGCCAGGTCCTTAAGCGTACATACATGTTTCAGGTTGCGTGGTGTAGTGAATCCCCCCAACATGCAGGCCCATACTGATTCCACATCTAGGTTGATCCACTTTTCAGATAGCCGTATCTTGATTTCATCCCAAAATGTTCCCACCTCCGGGCACGCCCAGAACATATGGATCATCCAGGCATCTACCTCCCCGCACTTAGGGCAGTTTTGTACTTCTGCACTTCCAAACCTGGAGATCTTTTGGGGGGTCATGTACGCCCTATGGGTGACATATAGCTGGATCCGCTGTAACCTTGCATTCCTGGACACTTTTTTATGGTATCTTTGAGCTCTTTCCCACTGTCCATCTTGCATAGGTTCTCCCGCCTCTTCCTCCCATTTCTGTCTCAAATGAAGCAGCTCCCTTCCCACTCTGGACATTACCAATTTGTAGATCCGGGATGTTTCATGCCCGCCCTCCGAAATATCATGCATGGTTTCTATGACGGTATCCGGTTCTTCTGCTAGTGCTCTTTCAGACCACGTTTCTTTCACCGATCTAATTAATCTGGTATATGTAATATATTGCCCCGTGTGTATCCCTGTTTCTTCCACTAATGTTTGGAATTCAAGTGCCCGCCCTTTGTTCCATAGGTCGCCCAGGGTTGCCAGGCCCACAGGGTCCCAGTGTTTACGGATCCCTTTTCTTAGTTGCTCTTACACCCCGTACAGCGCCACAAGTGGCGCCTGCGGGGAGCATGGGGTCGGGTTTCCTATCGCTCGGCACATTTTTTGCCACGTTTTCCATCCCATTTCCATCAGTCTCGATTGCCCCTGCATCTCTAGTTTGGGTAGCCATATTAGTTCTTTTAGGAAGTAAGGGTCGCTTTCGCCCCTCAACAATCTGGATTGGATTCTGCTGTTTCGTCATCAAATTGACAACAAATCGTCAACAAATTGTAGCTGCGCTGCTACGTGGTACATTTCGAAGTTCAGCAGGTTTATACCGCCTCTGTCATACGTGTTTTGTAGTTTCCATAGAGCCACCCTGTTCCTGGAGTTGTGCCACAAGAAGCCTCTACATAAACTCTGGAGTTTAGCGAAGTGTGGGATGTTTTTACCCATGCATCCAAGCCCTACCTCAAAAACTGTGCAGTACTGGCACTGAAAACATCATGATGGCCAGAGCTTCCCAGAAAATGCCCAGGGAAGTGCATGAAGAATAGGCTGCCACTCATTTTTGCCGATCTTATGGGCACAGAAGGGCACTGCCTAAAACCACCATTGGACTACCCACACAGTAGTCTGAAACCATTGGGAATGGCAATGCTGACTGCCAAAAGCAACCTAGAATTGTGGGTAATTCATTTTCTTAAATCCCAAAAAGGGGTGCAGTACCAGTACTCACCACTATCAGAAAGCCGGCGTTTTAAAACCGCCAGATTTTGTTTAAAACTGAATAAATGAACCCAAGGCAAGCCAAAGAAAGACTTACTGAGAGGTGGATACAATCTAAAGTTATATTCTGAAGTGACTTGAAGGTTTATAACAAGACTGGCTGAGCTGTGGATTTCAGCAGTTTAAGTAAATTTGGACTGAAAGACACTAAACATCTAAATGTTTAAAAGAAATGAGTGACCGACTTTTGAGTGTCACATAGGTTGCAATTGTTTAAATGTCATAGTTTTGAACTTAGAATCAGCATTCTAGCTGCATATGTAAAAAATTGTCTTGACTTAAACTGGGGAACAAAAGTGACATTTTATCTGAAACCTGGCTTAAGGAACTGAATTCTGCCCACCAGCTACCCACGACAGGAGTTGAGACTTGCACAACAGCTGTGTTCCCAGGCCGACCTGCATTTTGCTGCTCCCACCAAAAGGGATATGACACTTCTCTGATTGAATTACCTGGGCTCTGCAGGAAATTGAACAAAGCCCTGTCCTGACTCAGGCAAATGTTTTATTATGGGGGCCGTAAAAAGTGGCTTCCTCCTGGAAGTAAAGGGGAGGAGCACTGCCTGTGAGAGCAAGCTGGCTTGGCAGAACTGGAAAAACCAGAAATTCAACCTTGTGCTGGGGGGAAACCACACCCCTGTAGCCAGAATATGGTTTTAGAAAAAGATGAATAACTCATAGAGCGGACTTGTGAAAATTATTTAAATGATACCATAATTCTTGTGATTTTTCTGCCCACATTTTAAGAGGTTTTTAGAACCGGTGGCATGATCTGGGGGCAAGCTAGCAGTTAAGAGGGTATTACTTAAAATGTATGCATGTTAAAAATCTGACACTTCATCAAGTAATGTCCATACTCCTTGCGCACATGCGTGTAAATTTGGGTTAATGTCCGATATTGCGAAACCAGTTAAAAAGTGCAAATGTCGCCATTTCTGAATGCAAGCTCCCAGGAAGAGCAGATTTGGACAGGGTATACCTCCTGTGATATGTGATGGGTGCATGTAATTTTAAACAAATGTGTACCTGTGCAAATATGTCTTTTGGGTCAAAATATAGATTGTGTGTAATTTGACAGGGGTGGGTTCTCTGTATCATAAACAGACCTCATCATGATGACACTTCATTTCATTCCCCCAATCAAGTGGAAGAGGATGAAGTGGCCAATGACAAGTGGAGAGGGGTAGAGCCTAGTGATGCTGCACACACACCCATTTTCAAAACACATAAAAGCAGACAGTCAGGACAGATAGGGACTTTCAAATCCATTTGCTGCGGGACGCTCTGCCGGGAAAATCCATACTTTACCTCCATCAATCTCTAGAGAAAGCTGTGCAGAAAGATCCAGACTTTAAATCCATCAATCTCCAGAATCCAGAGGGAGAGCAGAGCTGACCCAGACCACTGTTAGCAGAGCAGAGCTGACCCAGATCACTGTGAAGTGCAGAGACCAGACCAGAGTCCAGTCTAAAACCTGACCAGATCCGTGCCGAGGCCCATTTAATTCAAGAATATAGTGTGAGTACCTAGCAGACTGTGCAGAACCAATCTCTTAGTTAAAATAATATAATTCAAGCTATTTTAATCTAAGTAGAACTGCCTCCTAACTGTCACCTGTCATTTGTAAAGCTGTCACCTGTCATTTTCTAGTTGCTAGCTGTCACTTGTCTTTTTGAACTTTAAAATTTCAAATCTGAAAAACGACCTTTACCATATCGCTCATATCTCCGTGACCGTTTGTCCTAGAGACTTGCAGTAACTTTCATCTGGAAGCTGAGATCCTAGGCTGTCCTAGGACCCCAAAACGATAGTGCTAGTCCTTGTAGTTCCTCTGTAATCGCGAAAAACGCACTCGCGAATTTGCCGCGATTTGCAAATTTCTCAACGTGTGAAAACAGCAGTTTTCTTGCTTTCAGTTGCCAAAAATTCATTTAACCTGCTAGTTACTCCTAGATCCTTGCTAAAGTGAGCCTGGACTAATATTAACTTGATACCACTCACCCTGAACCTCTAGAGGGAATTAAAAGCATTTTAGCATATTTTTCACTTCATTGCCAGCACATATAAAAGCATTTTGGGCCTGTGTTTCCAACTTCTGTAGTGTAAGCTTGCTGGGGTGAACTGAATTACAGTTGATTGCATTTCTGAGAACTGTGTGCTTTCCTTCCATTTCCTTGCATTGCATAAAGGGGGGAGGGGATTGCCAGAGAAAAGTGATTACATTGTTTTGTTGAACGCATATTGAGTATTTTCTGTACTGCATTTTCATTCCACCTTGCATCCATTTGAAACCATAAAGTATTGTTGCTATCTTATCCATCCTATAACCACTCATCATTGATTATAAAGAAGTGTGCTAGTGCCAGACTATCCATTATTGATTACTGCTCAGATTCAGTGTGATATTCAGTTATTAATTTATTATAAAGTGTGATATATATCTATATTGTTTAAATTCTCAAATAAACCTTTTAAATTGCAAAACAGAACCACTTCTTGGCTCAGTGGGGTCAGGGGGATTCCTAGAGAGGGGTGTTATATAGGGGTAGTCATCCAGAACGCATGAACTGGACATAAAGATGTATCAATAAGGGTTTCCATTCAGTATCCCAGACTAGGCATTGACTTAGCTGTAGTGTTGAATTGAATCCTCTTACAAATTGGGGGCTCGTGCCGGACGTTTGGGTTGGATCTATCACTTGTGCAGATTAACACAGTGTGCCAGCTGACCAGATACACATATCCGGTCGGATCACCACGCTGTAAAGCACTCCTCAAAGGAACGCTCTAAGGAAAAGGTCTGTTTTGCAAAAATAAAATACAAACTTCTGTAAGTCAGGAAGGAACTCAAATTCCAGAATGACGACCTTGGTAGATATGAAAATAGCCAGAGAGCACTTCTTACATAAGCTATTTGTGAGAGGTGAGTGGACCCATCAGGACCAGACGGTCTGGTTGCAAGCAATCGCACCCCAGATCATGGAAACAGGGTCAGATATATGGAGAGACCAGGGTCCCTTACATGTGGCCCTGAGTGAACTATATATGTCCTCTAAGGCCAAGGATGAGCACAACAAGATTGCCAGGGTAGCGGCATATTTATATTTACATATGGGAGCCATGCAGGACAAATGTGCTGAAGGCCAAGATCTGGCGAGTAGGCAACTGCTTGCATTACAGAAGGTCCAATCTGACCTGGTCTCTTCTGAGCAGAGGCTGCAGGGGAGCCAGGAGTCAGAAAATGAGAGTAGACAGCACATCATTAAAATAAAGAGGGATATGGACATCCTGCAACAGGAAAAGGCTGACCAGGATACCAGATTTCTGGCCTTGCAGAAGGAGTACCAAGAAGGTTTGGACTCCCTACTGCAGAGCCAGAAAAAGCTGGAGCAACAGTTAGACTTCAATAGGGCATGTGCTGAGCAGGTAGTCACCCTGCAAAGCCACCTAGATAGGGAGAAGGCAGAGAGCAATAAACTGATTTTGAAAGACCTGGATACCCAGGCAGAGTTTGACCAGGAGCGCCAGAAAGCGGGTGCCTTCCAAAGGCAAAGGGACGACCTGGCGGCATAGATGCAGGCTCTTAGTCAGGAAAGTGATACCTTAGGCCAGGAAGTCTGCCACTTAAAAAGGAAAATGGAAGAAAATCACCTGGCCCTCCAGGGACTGGGTGACCTCCAAAAAGAACACCAGAACTTGTTAGAGCACACCAGGAAGGTGGAGGATGCTCTGGCAAGAAAGGAGCAGGCCAATAGGGACACAGCTCAGGAGGTAACCCTCCTGCAGCAAAGACTGGCCCAGTGCTCCAGGACCAATCAGGAAACGCAGAGAGAATGAGGCTCTCTGCCGGCACAATGATAGGCTCCAACAACAGGTAGCGATGCAGGAGAGACTGATAGAGTCTAGTAAGGCCTTAACTGAGGAACTGAAGGCGCAGGCTCTTGCATTGCAACAGGGAGCAGGGGCGGATAGAGATGAGGTTCGCTGGGAAAGAGAAACTCCTGAGCATAACCCCAGGAGCCCTAGTACCAGAGGCCTGTATCTCTCTCAGTCCCTGGACTTTGCCACCCCCATGTCCCCTGGCGCACATGAGCACAGGGCCACAGGGATGGCAGATTACTATCCAGCCAGAAGCATGGGGCTCAACGGCCAGTACCACCCAGGAATGGAGGGGCGGGCATCCGGGTATGGGCACCCAAGCATAGTGCAATTTAGTGGGGAACCCCAGGAGAGTAGGCCCATTAAGGGCATCCTTAAAACCTCTGCCCAGTTAGGTCAGTGGGGGGGTACCCATCAAATCCTGGCAGCAAGGAGGGATCTGAAGACTCCTCTGAGCGGTACAGGACACAGGAGACCAGGTCCCCACATTCTGCCAGCCATTCCCAGGCTCGCAGAATCCGGGAAAACCTGGAAGAACAGACGGGAACCTCTGGGAGCAGTGCCTCCGAGTCAGAAGATGAATGGACCAGGGTTACCCGGACCAAAAGGGCCAATAAGACAAAAAGGGCCTTGCTTAAGGACCCCTTAAAGCAGATTAAGGCAATCAGGAGCGTCATCACGCCTTATCATAAGAACGCCAAGTATTCTGTTTGGGAGCACTTAGAGTTGTTTGAGCAAATGATGGAGACTTTCCATTTGAAGGACAGCCAAAGCTGTATTCAATATGTAAAGTGGACCTTCTCCCCGGAATACTCCAGTTTCTTTGCGGGGCTGGAGGACCAAAATCATTTAAGATGGTCCACCTATAAGGCGGCCATCTTGAAACATTTTTCTACTCATAGAAATCCTCAAGAGGCTCGCAAGGCAGCCTACAATTTACAGTGTGGGGAGGATCAGGCCCCACAAGAATTTGTGCAGGAGTTAAAGCGTGCTTTTGCACAGACCACAAGAAGGGTGCGCACGGATAGCAGAGAATTTATTAATACGTTTTTCCATGCCTTGCCCAAATACATAATGACCCAGCTCGTGAGGGATTTTCACGAGAAAAGATCTTTAGACTGGGTCATTGAACAGGCGACCCGGATCTATGAGGTGCAGAAGCCAATAGAAAATAAAAATAATGCGCCCAAAAACCCCAAAGCCAACAACACCGCTGCTGCTGCCAAGGTGGCAGAGGTAAAGGTCAGCCCCGTTTTAGAGTTGGAGATGGGGGGGCCTAAAAATCTACCTGCACCTAATAATGCTAGGCCCAGAAGGTCCTCGGGCCAGTCGCAAACAGGGAGTCAAGGAGGTAGTCCCACAAATGGGGTCCCTCGCTCTCCTGACTATGTAAGTCTCCGTTACAAGGGAAATCGACCCATCCTGGGTTATGTGTGGACTCCTCCAGCCCAAGGGGGGGGATCCAGCCAAGCACCTAACCCAGGGAACTTCCCTCCTAACTTCCCATTGGAGGGCAGAAATTCTCCAAACCCTGGGCAGAACTTCTTCCCCAGGTATCCACCCAACTTCCAGCCCCAAAATCATCCATCCTTCTTTCCCCAATTCCCTGAGCCCAGACAACCTAATCCGGGAGAGGGGAGGCCAAGGGTGGAGGGGTATCCAAATCTTCCCAACCAGGGGTACTACCAAAGAAGGGATAGCTACCCTTCCCGGGATCAGCCCAGGGGAGAAAACAGGGCCCCGTATCAGCCTGAGCGGGTTTCCCAGTTAGAGCGCCAGGTTCAAAACATGGCGCGGGATCTGGGTCACATACTGAGGGCTCAGCAGAACCCTCAGATCGGCATGCCGGCGCAGAAAGCACCCATCTCTGGACCTGGTGCCCCAGAACAATGACGGGGGCAGCACCCCGATAGCTCACCGGTTCCCAGGGAGGAGGCACAAAGGGAAGGGGGGTGTAAAGCCTTGGAGGAAGCTTCCTTCCTCACTTGTAAACAGCCCCTGGAAACCCAGGAACCGGAAACAAAATCTCTTGCCCCTGAAAGTCTGCCTCCTAAGGAACAGAGGGGGGGTAGGAGAAACAAAAGACCCAAACAGACAGAGTTTGAGGAGGAGGCACAGATCTTCCAATTTGAGGGAGAGGGATCCTCAGAGGATCCTGGGAAAAGGATCTTCTCCTTCAGAGAGGGGGGAACTCCTCCCAAAGAAAAATGGGTCCCTAGGGATGCAAATCCAGACTGGGGAGATGTGGAGACTGAGCTACCGCCGCCCATCATCTCATCCCAGAACCAACAGCAAGAAAATCCCCTGGTTCAAACCCATCCTGGTGACTGCCTCCCAAAAGGGGGGGGCGGCCCGGAACCGGAGCCAGGGGAACCCACAATGGCTCTGATCTCCAGTTGTCAACTTTTTCTTTCAGATTCCCCAGGCTCTCCACAGAATTCTGCCCAAATCTCTTCGCTAGCGATGTCCAAAACCAGAAAGTTAGCCCACCAGTTGTCCAAAAATGTGCATTATCTGTGCCCCCTTGAGGAGAAGGAGGGAAGATACTATGCCCCGGTACAAGTACAGGGGCAGGGTACAATTTTGGCACTGGTGGACACTGGATCTCAAGCTACCCTTCTGTCCAGAAGGGCCTTTGACGAACTGAATGCAGGAAGGGGAGAGAATTACCAAATTCCTCTGACCTCACTTCCTGGACAACTCCAGAACTTTGACGGGAAGGAAATTCCCGTCAAGGGGACGGCAGATTTGGACATTAAAATTGGGCGACACAAGTTGAAACACCCGGTCATAGTTGTGACTCCAGAGGGCACCCCTTGTTTACTAGGGAATGACCTCCTGAGAAGGTTGTCACCCCTAATAGATTGTGTAAACAAGGTCCTCTGGACCCAGACTAGCCGACCAATAAAATTAAAACAGAGTGTCAACCATGTTAGTTTAAACGGCACATGCTACATGGTTGAACAAAAACCTGACCAAGTAGAATTTCACTTCCAGAATAGCCAAATTCCAGACGTGACAGTAATAGCAGTAGGACAACAGACTGGTGATGGAGGGTCCTCTCTATTTCTGAAAATCAACCTTCCTTCCAGTCTAAAGTGGTACTCCACGCTGGAAGGAAACACTCTGAGATTCTATACTAATCCACAATCAGAAACTCCCACTCCTATAGTCCAGAAAGATGTGAAATCAGCTCAGAGCCTGGCTGATATTCAGCAAATTGGAGAGCAGTTGTTCATCCCTGTTCAGTTAAATGATGGGAAGCACTCTGTTCTCGCTCGAGTGTGTGTGAACAACGGTAAGAGCTTCATCAGCGAAGCCATGTTCAGCCAACTCCCAAAAGATCCAGCCATTCCCACATTCAAACTGATAGACAAATGGGAAATGGACCTGGAAGCACCCAATTCCAAACATCTCCTGCCAAGCAGGTGTATGCTCAAAATCTCCATTGGCAACAAGAGCATAGTCCACAATTGTTGGGTCGTGCGAGACGTCCCTGCCGCCTTTTACTTAGGCAGTGACATTCTCAATCGCTTTGCCATTAGTTTGGACCTAATAAACTTCAAAGCTTGGTCCCGATTAGCGTATAATCCCATGGGCTTTGATGATCCAGAAAAAGCATTTAGGTCAGCTCAATTGCTACCTTATGCAGTTGAAATTCAGATCAAAGAGGAAGTCACCATCCCAGAAAGGACCCGACAATTCTCCCTGGAAGTGAAAGCTAAAAGAGGACAATATTTGCAAAACCCTGATGCTTACATACATCTAAATGCTTCTCTCCAACAGCAAGGGTTAGGGGTAAACCCAACACCATTAGTCAACATAGAACATGACACCATTCCAATAGAGGTGGATAACAGCGACTTAAAGGGTATTACTCTAGCCGCAGGCACCATTATTGGAATGGCGGTTGATGACCGACATTTTTCCATAGATTTAGGTAATGAACTGTTGGGGCCAATCCCCAAGGACTGCTTTGACAGTGACAGTGATGACAATACAACACCAGACAGGATTTTTACCCGGCATAGGGGGAACTTCCTGGTGTACACTTCTTGCCGTTATGGTAAGGAAGATGTGACTTGTGACTTCAGGTGGGATGAGGTGATTTTCCAGGTCCATGAGGGCTGCCTTTCCCACCTGAAGCCTCCAGTCCAAATCAGCACTCTGACCAGGGACTTCTCCCTCCTCCCACCCAGCTGGAGGAGGCCGCTGAAATAGCCAAACCAGAAGTCTTTCCAGGCTTCAGGCAGATGGTGGAAGAGAGAGTCAACCTAGCTGATGCCTGTGTGACTCTGGAACAAAAGCAAAAGTTGAAACAAGTTTTCTTGGATTTCCAAGATCTCTTTGCGGTAGACTCATATGACTGTGGTCGCACCGACATCCACACAACAACAATCCCCACGGACCCTGGCATGACTCCAGTGTTTGTGAAGCAATATCGTTTGCCTCTCGCATCCATGGAGTCCCTTACTGAAATAATTAAGAACCTTGAGTCCCGGGGAATAATCCGTCCAGTCCACAGCACCTTCAATAATCCGGTGCTGGGAATATTGAAGCCAAACGGCCAGTGGAGACTCTGCGCCGACCTCAGGGAGCTCAACAAACGGGTCCATACTTCCCGATGGCCGTTGCCCTACATTGACCAAGGGCTGGCCCAGATCCAGGGGTCACAGGTATTCACTGCAATAGACCTGACCAATGGATACTGGACTGTGCCTGTCAGTAGGGAGGACCAATACAAGCTGGCTTTTACCTTTGGGGGCCAGCAATACACATGGACCCGAACTCCCTTCGGATACCTTAACTCCGGTAATGAGTTCAATATTTTCCTACATAAGGCCATGCCCGACCTGGGTGCGAGGGGTAACCTGGCTTATGTAGATGATGTCCTCATCAAAAGTTCATCTGTGGAGGAACACATAGCGGAGATCCGTTACGTTCTGACGCAGTTCAGGGCCGCCGGAGCAAAACTTTCCTTTCAGAAAGCACAGTGGTGTAGAACCCGTGTTAATTTCTTGGGGCATGAGATTACTCCTCAGGGTCTCTGTCCCCAGGAAAAGAAGGTGGAAGCACTCCAACAACTGAAAGACCCCACAACTCTGCGGGAACTAAGGAGCCTCCTTGGACTGACTAATTACAGCAGAAAGTTCATTGAGGGCTACGCAGAGATCACCAGACCCCTGATTCATCTCCTGAAGGGGGGGGGTCAAGTGGGAATGGGGTCCAGAACAAGCCGAGGCAGTAAAACAACTCAAAAGAAGCCTCTCACAAGCGCCCTGCCTAGCTTACCCTGTCAGAAACAAGGAGTTCTTCCTGGAGACGGGGTTCTCTAATACGTGCTTGACAGCAGTATTATACCAAAAGCATGACAAGGTCAATAAAGTAATCTCCTATGCGAGCAAAACTTTATCCTCTGTGGAGGAAAAATTCAACGATTGTGAGAAAGCACTCCTGGCAACGGTGTGGGCATTGAAGAATTACCGCCCGTTTATCCAGGGGGAACACATCATAGTGGAGACTCCACACCAGCCTCTGCAATATCTCCAAAGTGACAGAATCCGGGCCGGAAATGTGAGTAATTCCCGAATTACTTCCTGGATTCTGTCAATGCAAGGCTTTCCTGTGGAGGTCAGATATGGCCAAAACAAGAAGAGTCCCCTCGCGCAAGGTCTGGCTGACTTGCATGATTGTGCCAGAGAAAACTGTCTCGAGGACGAAAGTCTAAAAATAAAGGACAACATGGAGGCATACCTTAATTCCCCCCACAAAGTCTTTGAAGAGGACAAGTGTGAGGGAATGCCCACTGTATATGTGGATGGATGCTCTTACCATGTTGACAACGACGGGGTGAAAGAACTGGTGGCCGGCGTAGGGAATGCATGGGTGAATGAGTCCCCAGAACCCTCCGCTGGATACAAAATTGGTCCCCGAAGTAGTCAGGTGGCAGAATTGATGGCTGTGCATCAGGCCATCCTCACTGCTGTCCAGCATCAACTCCACGAACTGGTCATAATCACAGATTCGGATTATGTACGGAACGGGTTCGTGGAGCACCTGGTTAATTGGAAAACCAGAGGCATGTTATGTGCTAACAACAAACCCTTGAAACATGGGAAGTTGATCCAAAACATTGATGATCTGGTCACCTCGAATGAGATGACCATCTATTGGAAAAAGATCAAGGGTCATTCCAAAGTAGAGGGACCAGACAAAACTGGAAATGACTTAGCTGATCAGCTGGCCAAAACCGGGGCCATCCAAGGGGATCTAATTGAGATTGAGTCCCTGTTGGGGGAAATCCAGGTCACTGCTATCACTAGGTCCCAGACAAATGCTCACAACGACCTTTCAATTGCAAAATGGAGTAAGGAGACCCCTGATGCTGATTTGATTACAGCTCAGAAGGGGGATCCAATTATTGGTAAGTTTTACCAACACCTTGAGGACCCTGAGAACTTTCCCCTGACTGATACCGATTACATTGGGAAAGAGGACCTAAGAGTGTTGATGAAATGTCCAAAAATGTTCCGAATCCAAGACGGTTTGCTGGTAAGGAAATCCAAAGCTGGCCACAATCAGTGGGTGGTTCCTACCTCATTCCGAAGCCTGCTGTTAAGTCACGGCCATGATGCGGCCACCGCCGGTCATAGGGGGTTTCACACAACATTCGAAATCTTAAGAGAGGTTGCATACTGGCCACACATGGGGCAGGACCTCGACCAATACTTGAAGGGGTGTCTTGTGTGTGCACAATTTCAGCCATCATCCCTCACGCACCGTGCGCCTCTCCAAAAGAGGGGGATGACACTGCCATGGTCAGATTTACAAATTGACTTTGTAGGCCCTGTGATTCGCTCTGCTAGGGGGAATAAGTACATGTTGACTGTGACATGCTTGTTTACCAAGTGGGTGGAATGTCTCCCAGCCCCAAATTGCAAGGCAGAAACCGCAGCTGCCCTGATGATTAACCACATCTTTTCCCGTTTTGGTCTACCTCAAAGGATTGAGTCAGACAGGGGTAGCCACTTCACCAGTGAAGTAATGACAAAGATGTGGGAGATACTGGGGGTCAAAAGGAAGTTACATATTGCTTACAGGCCAGCTTCTTCTGGGGCAGTAGAGAGATATAACCGAACCATTGTGAGCATATTAAAGAAGTTTGTGGCAGATTCTGGGCCAAGTTGGGATATCCGATTACCTCTGGTCCTAATGGCCATCAGATCTACCCCTTCATCTGCAACCAAAATGTCACCATTTGAGTTGATGACTGGGCGCAAGATGGTGCTTCCTCAGCATTTGCTCTACAGGACCCAAGAGCAGACACTGATAAATGCCTCTACAACTCATGAGTATGTGGAGAATTTAAGGAAACACCTTCGACATGCTTTTGCTTATGCTCAGCGGAATCTAGAAAGATCAGCTGATAGCATGAAGACCCAATATGACCTGAAGACTTCCAGGAAGGAATATCAGGTGGGGGACCGGGTCTATCTATACAATTTCCAAAGGAACCAGGCCAAACAGCGAAAATTTTTGCCTACATGGAAAGGACCCTTTGTGATTATGGACAAAATCTCCCCTGTGGCCTATAAGATCCGCATCCCCAAAGGCGGTTTGGCAGAGGGGGAAGACAAGTGGGTCCACATAAACCAGTTGAAGTGTTGCCATCCCAGGCACACTCTGCAACAACTGGAGGAATCCTCTGGAATCCTAGAGGGTACTGTCTCAGATTAATTCAGTTCTAACTTAAAATATCCGACATATCGCCAATCAAATTCTGAGTTTCTCAATGTGGGTGTTTTCATTTTTGAATGCAAAAAGAAATGTGCATGTTCATATGTTTTGACTATAAATTTATATGCCACCCCACTATATCAATGGTGGGGGAAAAATCTCCATGAATAGGTATTGCCGCTCTTCCTTTGTCGTCCTAGGAGAAAGAAAACCTGGAGACGGGCCAAGGAGGATGATCCGGAGACCGGGAGCAGAGACGCAAGGGGCCCGGGGTACCGCCCAATATTCCCATCAGGACCGGCGAGGAGAACCGATCGATCAGTACCGGATGGAGAAAAAAAAAATGCTGAACTGTGCCATCTATTGGAAGAAGATGAGGAAACATCCCAGGTCTTGCGAGTCCCATTAGTGAAATAGAATGGCCATCGCAAGAGGGGGGCTTGTGGGATGTTTTTACCCATGCATCCAAGCCCTACCTCAAAAACTGTGCAGTACTGGCATTGAAAACATCATGATGGCCAGAGCTTCCCAGAAAATGCCCAGGGAAGTGCATGAAGAATAGGCTGCCACTCATTTTTGCCGATGTTATGGGCACAGAAGGGCACTGCCTAAAACCACCATTGGACTACCCACACAGTAGTCTGAAACCATTGGGAATGGCAATGCTGACTGCCAAAAGCAACCTAGAATTGTGGGTAATTCATTTTCTTAAATCCCAAAAAGGGGTGCAGTACCAGTACTCACCACTATCAGAAAGCCAGCGTTTTAAAACCACCAGATTTTGTTTAAAACTGAATAAATGAACCCAAGGCAAGCCAAAGAAAGACTTACTGAGAGGTGGATACAATCTAAAGTTATATTCTGAAGTGACTTGAAGGTTTATAACAAGACTGGCTGAGCTGTGGATTTCAGCAGTTTAAGTAAATTTGGACTGAAAGACACTAAAAATCTAAATGTTTAAAAGAAATGAGTGACCGATTTTTGAGTGTCACATAGGTTGCAATTGTTTAAATGTCATAGTTTTGAACTTATAATCAGCATTCTAGCTGCATATGTAAAAAATTGTCTTGACTTAAACTGGGGAACAAAAGTGACATTTTATCTGAAACCTGGCTTAAGGAACTGAATTCTGCCCACCAGTTACCCCCGACAGGAGTTGAGACTTGCACAACAGCTGTGTTCCCAGGCCGACCTGCATTTTGCTGCTCCCACCAAAAGGGATATGACACTTCTCTGATTGAATTACCTGGGCTCTGCAGGAAATTGAACAAAGCCCTGTCCTGACTCAGGCAAATGTTTTATTATGGGGGCCGTAAAAAGTGGCTTCCTCCTGGAAGTAAAGGGGAGGAGCACTGCCTGTGAGAGCAAGCTGGCTTGGCAGAACTGGAAAAACCAGAAATTCAACCTTGTGCTGGGGGGAAACCACACCCCTGTAGCCAGAATATGGTTTTAGAAAAAGATGAATAACTCATAGAGCGGACTTGTGAAAATTATTTAAATGATACCATAATTCTTGTGATTTTTCTGCCCACATTTTAAGAGGTTTTTAGAACCGGTGGCATGATCTGGGGGCAAGCTAGCAGTTAAGAGGGTATTACTTAAAATGTATGCATGTTAAAAATCTGACACTTCATCAAGTAATGTCCATACTCCTTGCGCACATGCGTGTAAATTTGGGTTAATGTCCGATATTGCGAAACCAGTTAAAAAGTGCAAATGTCGCAATTTCTGAATGCAAGCTCCCAGGAAGAGCAGATTTGGACAGGGTATACCTCCTGTGATATGTGATGGGTGCATGTAATTTTGAACAAATGTGTACCTGTGCAAATATGTCTTTTGGGTCAAAATATAGATTGTGTGTAATTTGACAGGGGTGGGTTCTCTGTATCATAAACAGACCTCATCATGATGACACTTCATTTCATTCCCCCAATCAAGTGGAAGAGGATGAAGTGGCCAATGACAAGTGGAGAGGGGTAGAGCCTAGTGATGCTGCACACACACCCATTTTCAAAACACATAAAAGCAGACAGTCAGGACAGATAGTGACTTTCAAATCCATTTGCTGCGGGACGCTCTGCCGGGAAAATCCATACTTTACCTCCATCAATCTCTAGAGAAAGCTGTGCAGAAAGATCCAGACTTTAAATCCATCAATCTCCAGAATCCAGAGGGAGAGCAGAGCTGACCCAGACCACTGTTAGCAGAGCAGAGCTGACCCAGATCACTGTGAAGTGCAGAGACCAGACCAGAGTCCAGTCTAAAACCTGACCAGATCCGTGGCGAGGCCCATTTAATTCAAGAATATAGTGTGAGTACCTAGCAGACTGTGCAGAACCAATCTCTTAGTTAAAATAATATAATTCAAGCTATTTTAATCTAAGTAGAACTGCCTCCTAACTGTCACCTGTCATTTGTAAAGCTGTCACCTGTCATTTTCTAGTTGCTAGCTGTCACTTGTCTTTTTGAACTTTAAAATTTCAAATCTGAAAAACGACCTTTACCATATCGCTCATATCTCCGTGACCGTTTGTCCTAGAGACTTGCAGTAACTTTCATCTGGAAGCTGAGATCCTAGGCCATGGGTGCACAACATACGGCCCGCGGGCCAGTTGCGGCCCGCCATGCCCTTTTGACCGGCCCGCGAGGCACAAAGACTTTCCTAATGGAGGGCGGCCCGCGGCCGCCCTCCATTAGGAAAGTCTTTGTTGTCTTCCGGGCCGGTGAAAACACTGGCCCTCATTGGCTCAGCACACACATGCATCACGTTGCTCCTACGAGCAACGTAATGCGTGTGTGCTGCACCAATGGAGGGCCAGCACTACGGCTGGTGTGGTCCATAAGGCTTGATGCCGGAAGGCATTTCAGCCTTGGACCACGCCAGCCGTAGTGCGATTCCAGCGACTTCCAGCTTACCTGCCTGCCTACCTTTCCAGCACGTCTCCGGTAAGTGGTCTGTTTGTGTTTGTGTGTCGGGTTTGTTTTGCTTTATGTTTGTGTGTATGAATGTTTGTGTTTGAGTGTATGTTGAGATGCAGGGGTGGGGGAGGGTGTGTCGGATGTGTATGAATGTTTGTGTTTGAATGTATTTTGAGTGTATGTTGAGATGCGGGGGAGGGGGGGTGTGTCGGATGTGTATGAATGTTTGTGTTTGAATGTATTTTGAGTGTATGTTGAGATGCGGGGGTGGGGGGTGTGTCGGATGTGTATGAATGTTTGTGTTTGAATGTATTTGAGTGTATGTTGAAATGCGGGGGTGGGGGGGTGTGTCGGATGTGTATAAATGTTTGTGTTTGAATGTATTTTGAGTTTTTGAATGTATTTTGAGTGTAGGTTGAGATGCGGGGGTGGGGGGTGTGTCGGATGTGTATGAATGTTTGTGTTTGAATGTATTTTGTGTATATGTTGAGATGCGGGGGTGGGGGGGTGTGTCGGATGTGTATGAATGTTTGTGTTTGAATGTATTTTGAGTGTTTGAATGTATTTTGAGTGTATGTTGAGATGCGGGGGTGGGGGGGTGTCGGATGTGTATGAATGTTTTGATTTGAATGTTTTTTGTGTGCTGAGTTGGGGGGTGGGGGTTCGGGTCTGTATGGGTGCTTGTTTGAGAGTTTGCTGATTTGGGGGGATGGGGGTTTGGGTCTGTATGGGTGCATGTTTGTGTGTGTGCTGAGTTGGGGGGGGTGAGGGGTTTGGTCTGTGTGTGTGCTGAGTTGGGGGTGGGGGGTTCGGGTCTGTATGGGTGCATGTTTGTGTGTGTGCTGAATTGGGGGGTGGGGGTTCGGGTCTGTATGGGTGCTTGTTTGAGAGTTTGCTGATTTGGGGGGGGTGGGGGGTTTGGGTCTGTATGGGTGCATGTTTGTGTGTGTGCTGAGTTGGGGGGTGGGGGGTTCGGGTCTGTATGGGTGCATGCTTGAGTGTGTGTGTGTGCTGAGTTGGGGGTGGGGGGTTCGGGTCTGTATGGGTGCATGTTTGTGTGTGTGTTGATTTGGGGGGTGGGGGTTCGGGTCTGTATGGGTGCATGCTTGAGTGTGTTTGGGGCATAGTGTTTGGTTGGGGGTGAGGGGGCCATGGGGCATAGTGTTTGGTTGGGGGTTAGGGGGGTGAGGGGGCCATGGGGCATAGTGTTTGGTTGGGGGTGAGGGACAGGGGGCATAGTGTTTGCTTGGGGGGTGAGGGACAGGGGGCATAGTGTTTGCTTGGGGGGTGAGGGACAGGGGGCATAGTGTTTGATTGGGGGGTGGGAGCCATGGGGCATAGTGTTTGGTTGGGGGTTAGGGAGGTGAGGGGGCCATGGGGCATAGTGTTTGGTTGGGGGTGAGGGGGCCATGGGGCATAGTGTTTGGTTGGCGGTGAGGGACAGGGGGCCTAGTGTTTGGTTGGGGGTGAGGGGGCCATGGGGCATAGTGTTTGGTTGGGGGTGAGGGACGGGGGCATAGTGTTTGCTTGGGGGGTGAGGGACAGGGGGCATAGTGTTTGCTTGGGGGTGAGGGACAGGGGGCATAGTGTTTGCTTGGGGGGTGAGGGACAGGGGGCATAGTGTTTGGTTGGGGTGAGGGGGCCATGGGGCATAGTGTTTGGTTGGGGATGGGAGCCATGGGGCATAGTGTTTGGTTGGGGATGGGAGCCATGGGGCATAGTGTTGCACTCCAAGAGTGAACTCAATAATAAAGCTAAAACAGGCACAGTTAGGAGATGTACATCCTTTGCTTTTTGAGGAAACCTGACTCAACGAAGGCCATACTCCTCTTGGGTAACCCAAACAGCAAACTATAGCAGTCCAAAATAACGGAATGTCCAATCAAGGGTCAATAAAATATTTATAATTTAATTAAACAGACGATATAGAATAACTAAATCGAAATAAATGATAGCAATGGAAAATGTGTAGTACAAAATGTAAGTTTGAAATGCAATAAAAATCGTTACCCCTCAAAAACATATCTTTTTCCATGTGTTTAATACAAATTGGGGGATGAAAAAGCCTCCTGACATGTCCCGCCTACCGCCCCGCCCACTTTTACTTTTCGGCCCACTATAGCCCTCATGTAAGGTACTTTCGGCCCTCTGTCAAAATCAGTTGTGCACCCCTGTCCTAGGCTGTCCTAGGACCCCAAAACGATAGTGCTAGTCCTTGTAGTTCCTCTGTAATCGCGAAAAACGCACTCGCGAATTTGCCGCGATTTGCAAATTTCTGAACGTGTGAAAACAGCAGTTTTCTTGCTTTCAGTTGCAAAAAATTCGTTTAACCTGCTAGTTACTCCTAGATCCTTGCTAAAGTGAGCCTGGACTAATATTAACTTGATACCACTCACCCTGAACCTCTAGAGGGAATTAAAAGCATTTTAGCATATTTTTCACTTCATTGCCAGCACATATAAAAGCATTTTGGGCCTGTGTTTCCAACTTCTGTAGTGTAAGCTTGCTGGGGTGAACTGAATTACAGTTGATTGCATTTCTGAGAACTGTGTGCTTTCCTTCCATTTCCTTGCATTGCATAAAGGGGGGAGGGGATTGTCAGAGAAAAGTGATTACATTGTTTTGTTGAACGCATATTGAGTATTTTCTGTACTGCATTTTCATTCCACCTTGCATCCATTTGAAACCATAAAGTATTGTTGCTATCTTATCCATCCTATAACCACTCATCATTGATTATAAAGAAGTGTGCCATTGCCAGATTATCCATTATTGATTACTGCTCAGATTCAGTGTGATATTCAATTATTAATTTATTATAAAGTGTGATATATATCTATATTGTTTAAATTCTCAAATAAACCTTTTAAATTGCAAAACAGAACCACTTCTTGGCTCAGTGGGGTCAGGGGGATTCCTAGAGAGGGGTGTTATATAGGGGTAGTCATCCAGAATGCATGAACTGGACATAAAGATATATCAATAAGGGTTTCCATTCAGTATCCCAGACTAGGCATTGACTTAGCTGTAGTGTTGAATTGAAGCCTCTTACAGAAGAACCGCCTGTGCGGCATGTGTGGGATATTCAAAAAAAAGTGTAGTAACCATGGCTAGCGGGAGCTTAGCCCAAAACTTCATGCTGTTCTTAATGCCTTCCACTGCTCTTTCTGTGTTATATTTATATTCTTCCTCAATCATGTGGTATATTTTAATCCCTAGGTATCTAAATGTCTGGTCTGCCAGGCTATCTGCAGGCCTGGTAGATTCTCCCCCGGAACCCCTCTGTACCTCTCCTGGGGGAGCATGCATGGGATTCCTCCAAGTACTTATCTGTCTTCTACGAGGTCCACAATGAGGCAGCAAACTCAGTTCAATCCTGTCTTGGTCAGGGCAGCCTTCCCGATGCGGAACAGCAAGCAGTGGGTTCCTCACAAGCCGGTGCGACGCTGGATCAGATATGCTCCACCTCCACCCAATCTTGGCTGCCAAGCCTGTTCTCTGTTCAGCAGGGCAGCGGTGGGCAGCACACACAACCTCAAGTCCCGCGGAGGCGATGGGATGCACACCGGTCCTCAGCGAGATGTGCTACGACAGCGCAGCTCCTCTTCAGTGATCCTGCGATGTTGCTGCACGAGCCGGTAGTTCCCCAACCTGGGCACCGCCTGGAGGTCTTGCTGCTCTTCTTGATCACTAGGTGCTCGGGGGGCAGACTATTCTACACCCTCTGACACACTGTGTATGGCTCCACTCAGTGCCACGGGCTCTATGCCTACTCTGGCCGTGCTAGGGATGCAGACATCTTGAAAGCGCTTGCCACCTTTAGCGAAGGAGGCCTGGCTATAAACGTTAATGTTCTAATGGGGCAATCAAAACAAAACTTCACCCGGAGCAGCCCATGGGTTTTCTGCAGCTAGATCCACCCTTATATGCAACTACCCTGGCTTATGGGTTCCCTGAAGCTGCATAGTCTTTGGAAGGGCTGAGGAGCTCACAGGTCTTACGACTCCATCAGCATTCTGCCAGGCCATGCCTGCATGTATTCCTTTTATTTTTTAAACATACTTTATTAAGCCTTTTATAAGTAAACAGTGCACGCAACCCGTAACTTCACAGTGGCATTTGCTATGATTTTGTCGTGCCTTCATTCAAACAGTGCAGCCCCTTATCCCCCCCTCCTCACTCTCACCTGAGACATGATGGGTCGAGGATAACTTTTGTAGAGCGAGGATTTTGCATGTGCCAGTGAGTGTTCTGGCATGGAGCGCAAACATAAGTTATTTATAGATGTTAAGGAAGGGAGACCATTCCATTTCTCTGCTTGGGGTGAGTTAATGGAGGGCCCCTGTAATGTTCTCCATCTCGTATATTTCTCTGGCTTTGTGGGCCCAAGTTTTTTCTGATGGAGGGCCTGCGATTTCCACTTTATCGTGAGGCATACCCTGCCTGCCGGCAACAGAAAGTGTGGCATGTGCGGGAGTCGCGACCATAAACCCTCCAGTTCTTCAAGTCCAAATAGTACTAGTCTTGGGTTGCAGTGACGTTTCTCCCCATCAGTCTTCTTGATCTAGGCCAGAACCTCCTTCCAAAATAACGGAACTTTCGGGCATGGCCACCACATATGCCAATAGTCTGCTTGTTCGCCGCATCCACTCCAACATAGAGGGCTCGATTGCCTAAACATTTTGGAGAGGCTCTTGGGATCGTAATGCCATCTGTGTAGGAGTTTTAGGCCATGCAGCTCATATTGAGCCGAGATGGAGGTTTTGTGGGCGGATTTGCAAATGCGTTTCCAGAGATACTTGTGCATCAGGAAGCCCAAATCTTTCTCCCGCCTCTTCCTGAGGGCTTTGTCTCTGTTTGTTTGATTGTTTAGGAGGTTCTTGTACATCTGCGAGATGAGGCCCCTCGACAATGTGTATTCACTCAAGATCTTTTCTAGTGGTGTTAGGTCTCTCTGCAGTTTATCCATTTCGGGGCTGTCAGGACTCCCTTCAATTGTAGGAATTGGAAAGCTCCTATGGGTTTGAGTTGTAGCCCTGCTTCTAGTTCCTGGATAGAGATTTACTAGTCGCTGTCATGATGCCTACCCCCGGGCATCCGGATCGAGTCCATCAGCCCTGGGAGCAGGCATCCAGATACTCATTAAAACCTCAACAGCCCCGGCTGGGGGCAGTTTGGATTCAGTCCTGGCGCCTTAGGCGCCAGGCTCATCATAGAAATAAGTCCTGGCGCCATAGGCGCCAGGCTCATAGACTTTACTTACCTTATGCAGACCATGCCGCAAATGAGTCCAAGCCAACATGAGGCCTGGATGGGACTATTTTATTACAGGGACTATTTTTTACTCGGGTGTGGTTCTGGGGAACTTCTTACCTGGGACTACTTTGCAGGCTATTTAAACCACGCCCCAACAGCAGCTCATGCTTCGTGTTATTCTGCATCCAGCAGCGTAACACTCACCGTTTCTGCAAGTCAGCATCCAGTCTTCTGCCACGCCCGCCTCGAATCCGGAGCTCCTAGACAAAAGGAAAAAAAAGGAGAAGAGGTTAGATCACGGACATTATTTGATTCCTTACCTGATTCCGGACCCAGCACATCTCCAAGCCTGGAAAGGACATTATTTCAGCACGCGTCGCTTCGCCAGCAGCGCTGCGTTATACTCACCAGTCCACCCCATCTTTCAACTCGGCGCTGCCTCCATCATTTTCTTCGTCGAAACCCAGCACCTGGGGGGAAAACAAAAGGAAAACAAGGTGAGCCGAGAAAACCCGACAAAGACAATCTCTTTGCCACCATAGCTTTACCACCGGAGGTATTATCCTTCAATTCGCTGCATCTTTCTATGCCGCACCTATAAAGGGAGAGAAAACAGCAACTTAAACTCATGCAACTTTTACCGGACAGTGTTTGGTAATACAGACTCTTACCTGAACGCCATCAGCTGCCTCCAGGCAATATTCTTTTGGACTGCAACCTAACGAGGGAATGGAACAAGAGTGAACATCGGACATATTGAACTCTTTGAACTTTATAGACACTGGAGTCAATATTCCTCCGGAACTCCTCCAGTACCTTCAAACCAGTGAAGTAACTGGTATCTACGCGCCCCTGCATGCCATGCAGGATGGAGAGCTCATCATTTAAAAACATAAGGTGAGGTTACCAAGAGGGGATATCGGAGGTCATTAGTGGGGAGAACGAGAACAGTTGGGGGGGCCATCACTAAAGCCACGGGTGGCTAAATCCCTTTCTCCACTTGCAGGAGAATACTTCTACGAGTCCAGCAGACAAGATTAGGCGGGCTAGTCCAGACTGTCATCTCTTCACTACGCATCACGTTGGTGGAGACCACAGCTGTCCGGGTCCGATCGACGCCCCTGTGGGAACCAAGTGAGCATAACAGTCTCCTTTTACCATCTGTCCCACCCTTTCCAGACCTGCTTCGTACCACTCCTGGAAGCGCCGTGGATCCTGGATCTCGTTGCTAATTGGGGTGGGGGGGGCTAGATCTGGCTTATAGGCGAAAGGACAAGTCGTGAGTCCCTTAATTTCCCCTTTGTTCCACCAGAGTTTCAGGAGCGGGCCCAGTATCTGATGGTTGATGGCTTTAGTTGGGAATGCTGATTTTGGGGCCCAAAGCCACTCCCCTAGAGTTACTGGTCGCAGTAGATGATTTTCAATTTCCACCCATTGCTTATTTTTATCCCTAGCCCACTGGAACTTGGTGCGTTTGGCTTTAAGTTCGGTGAAGCATTTCCAAGGAATGTCTATTGGGAGCATTTGATATTGATAGAGGACTTTGGGGAGAATCGCCATCTTGATTGAATTAAGGCGGCCCAGTCAGGATATTGTCAAATTTCCCATCTAAGTCTGCAGTTAGCTCTGAGGGGAGCGAGATTGGCCTTGTAAAGGCCCTTCCTTTCTCTTGTGATGTTGATGCTGAGATATTTTAGGGTCTGTAGGGCGACTGGTCTTCTCCAGGTGGTCCGGCTTTCTTGGGTGGAGTCACACGGGTTGTTGTATGGGTAAAGAGTAGATTTCTCTATGTTAACCTTCAAGCCTGCCCACTTGCCGTATTACCTCACGGTACGCATGACTCTAGGCATGGAGGCCGATGGGTTGGCCAAGTTTAAGAGCATGTCATCAGTGAACATTGCCAATTTGTATTCACAATCCCTTACCCTAATCCCTTCAATGGGCGGGTCTTTCCTGATTATGTTCCCCGGGGTTTCTATGGATAGGGCTTGTAAGAGGGGGCGAGTGGGCATCCTTGCCCGGTTCCCGTTCTGATGGTGAATTCCCTTGATGCTTTGCCATTGACTACCACCCTTCCCGTGAGGGCTTTGTATACTGCTCAAATCCCTTTTATGAATCGCTCTCTAAAGCCCATGTGCTTCAGTGTGGCCCAGTGGTAGTCAGATTCCACCCGATCGGAGGCCTTTTCAAAATCCAAACTGAGCAGGGCTTGTCCATGTCCCCCCCCCCCCTCGAGTGTTCCGTGATGTCTAGGGTTTTACGCATTGCGTCTGCCCCTTGTCTCCCTTTTATAAAGCCCACCTGATCCGGGTGGAACAGGCGAGGCATGATT
Organism: Ambystoma mexicanum; assembly: GCF_040938575.1. Lineage (NCBI taxonomy): Eukaryota > Metazoa > Chordata > Amphibia > Caudata > Ambystomatidae > Ambystoma > Ambystoma mexicanum. The sequence continues at coordinate 1,006,857,238 of NC_090927.1, forward strand.
CCTTCCATGCGTGTGGTCAAGGCACTCGTGTACATCTTCACATCTGTGTTTAGGAGCGATATCGGGCACTAGTTGCGTCTTTCCCCGCTTTGGGGATGACTACTATGTGCGCTTTTGTGAAGGATGGCGGGGCTTGGCCAGACTCTTGTATGTGGTTGAATAGTTTGGTCATGTGGGCGACCAGGTTCCCTGAGAACTGCTTATAGACACCCATTGTGTATCCGTCCTCCCCTGGTGCCCCTCCCAGGGGGAGCCTATTTATTGCCGACTTTATTTCTTGTGAAGAGAAGGGGGACTCAAGAAAAGCCTGTTTCGCTTGGGACAGTTGTGTTACCCCTGCCCTGGCAATATAGTCTTGCATCTCTGTTTCTTCCCTGGAGCCTTTGGTTCTGTCGAGATCTTCATAGTATTTTGCAAAGTGGTTGGCTATATCACACAGGGATGTGACCCAGTCACCTTTCTCTTTCCTAACTCTCTCAACCCATCTCTCGGCTCTCAGTTTGGAGGCTAGGGTCCTCATTACGAGGCTTGCGCTCCCGTAATGAAGGGTGCCGGTACGGGACCAGCACCGTTCATTACGGGATGCCTGATTACGAGGTCCCTAGCGGGATCCGGAACAGACCTCTAGTAAAACCAGACGTCCTTTCTGGGTCCCGCGAGGGGACCAAGGAGCTAATAACGGGCCTGTTAATAGCTCCATCCCCATTCCCATTGAGCCCTACGGGGGCTCAAATGGGAATGGGGATTGGTTTTGTGCATGAGGAATTACCGGGTCCTCCAAGGTTGGAATGACCCGTTAATTCCTCATTCACAGAACCTGGAACTGGAACCCGGTATGGAGGCCCTAGGATTGTATCCGCCTTGTCTCCCTTTTCATAACATTTTTGCGTTAAGAATTTCAGTCTACGTATTGTGTCTTCCCCTACTCCCAGCGCGCCTAGGTCTTCCCTTTTTTTGTTTAAGCGTTCTAAGGTGTTCCTCTCGATAAGTCCCCTGAGAGTAAAGTCTGTCTTCAAGGTTTTTAATTTCTATGTCAAATTTTTCCTCCGGTAGCCTTCGCTCCCATTTCTTCTTGGCTCCTTCCCTCATCAGGGCGCCCCTCCATGTGGCTTTCCCCACCTCCCATAGTGCTGTACCATCCACCTCCCCATTGTCATTGATCAGGAAGTAGTCTTCAATTCCGGAGTTCCCCTGCAAAGAGCTTGTCTCGCCAGAGGTACTCGTACAGTCCCATACACCTATGCCCTCCATTTCTAGGATCATGGTCACCATATCATGGTCAGACCACCCCACTGCTCGGATTGCGCTGTCCCTTATTCATGAGTGGTACTCCCTACTGGTTAGTAATTAGTCTATTCTAGTAAAGGTTGTGTGGACACTGGATCTGTATGTGTACCCCTTCTTGTCAAGGTTTTGAGCTCTTCATGCGTCTAGCAGGCCCCTATATGTCAGGCTTTTTTTAAATCTATCTGGTTCCCCCCCGGGGGGCCCTTATGCTCTGCCCTCGTTGCTTGTCTATCCATTTGTGGGTCTGCCCAGGTGTTAAAATCCTCTCCTATTATGGTGAGCCTTTTATTATTCTCCACAATGGTGTTGAGGGCCTCTTCGTTGAAACCGCTCTGTCCCTGGTTGGGGGTGTATACTCCTGCTAGTGCGACCCAGATTTCCTCCAAACTTCCCTCTACCAATAGAAGCCTACCTTCCATCAATGATTGGACCTCAGAGATTGGACCTCAGTGTTCACCAACCAGACTCGGTGGTGTAGTATTAGCCCTACCCTCCCTTTCTCCTGCTCAGAGGAGGACCAGTATGTTTGTGCCACTCCCCACCCCCTCAGTGACCTCTCCTCCCCTGCTTTCAGTCTGGTCTCTTGGATAAAGAGCATGTCGAGCGATGCCCTTTCAAAATTCCCTCATCGCGGCCTTTTGGTGCGGGAGTTCAACCCCTTGAAGTTTAGGAGGGTGCTCCCTAACGTTTGTCGTAGTATTCCTTCAATTGCTAGGATGAGTCCCTTATCTCCAATCCTCCTTCCTTTCACTCTCCCGCTTCCCATCCACGTATCCCCCTCTATGTGTCTCTTTTGGATGTGACCCTCTCTGTCTCCCCCCACCTTAGTAACTTAGAACATGACTAACAAAACGTGACCATGGTTTTGAACCCAGTCCGTGGTTCCTTGAGTTGAAACGCCCTCCTTAAACTGAGTTCTCCCCCACCAGGAGAACCATCATTCTTTCCCTTTGCCTTTCACCTTTACAATTTGGGGCCTTTTCATGAGATTGCCTTGATGCCCCCTTTTGGGTCATAGCAGTTTTGACGGTGACGGGAAGCTCAGTTTCACGTACTTTCTTCCTGCTTTACTTCTCTTGCGCCTCTGGGGGTGAGCTTCCATGTGCAATGTCCTTGGGGAGCGAGCCCCGTGTTTGTAGTCTCCGTAAGGTGTTGTAACACTTGCTTTGCTTCTTCCGGTGTGGTGACTCTATAGTCTTCTCCCTTGACCTCAAACGTCACTGCGATGGGGTAGCCCCATCTATATTGTATTCCTTGCTCCGTAAGCCATGTGGTGAGTTGTCTACATTTCCTTCTGCGCCCTAGAGTGAAGCCTGACAGATCTTGGTTCATCTTTATCTTTGAGCCTTGGTGTTTGATGACTTGTGCCTGTTTAGCCCTGAGGAGGATTTCTGTTTTCTCTTTGTATTGCACGAATTTCACCACTATTGAGTGTGGGCCACCGCTGAACGCTCTCCCTCCTCTGTGGGCTCTTTCAATCTGTACTGTTTTACCTCCCTCCGCCCGAAAGAGGAGGTTTACAATGTCCTGTACTTTCTTCTCGACCTGGGCCGGAGTCTCTCCATCTGTCTACTCCAGGCCAATCATTCTTATGTTCGATCTCCTTTCTCTGTTCTCCAGGTCATCCATTTTCAGGGTGAGCTCTTCTTCTCTTAGCTCAATGTCTGTCATTCTTGCATTCAATTTCATTTCTATACGATCTGCGTTCACCTGGTTGTGCTCTAGATTTTCCACGTTTCCTTTTATTTTCTCCATTTTTCCTCGTAGTTCTGAAATTGAAGTTTGAATGTCAGAGCACAGGGCTCTAATTTCCGCCATCAACCCCGCTATATCCTCTTTAGTGGATGCGTCGCTTGCTTGGCGGACCTCTTCCCACCTGTACTGTTGTAGCACTTCCAGACCTCTTGGGGGGGCCTAGCGCTGGCCACGTCTCTCCCTCTTGCGACCCTATAGTGATGCTTAGTAGGTTGTCCCTTGGGACTTTCAGTATCGGGCCGGGTCTTAATCCTGGGGGTTTGTCCGTTTACATGCTGCTGTTGCCCTTAGGTAGGAGTGGGGTTAGGTGTTTCTTTCTTGAGGCACCCCTTACAGGGTGCTTCTTCTCGGGCCCCCTTTTTGTGAGGCTTGAACCTTGGGTGCAGGCTAATTCTCGCCTATCTTGGTGGCTCGATTTGTGCTGCTGAGGTGCCTGGTTAGGGGTGATGCCGCTTCTTCTTTTTGGTCCTCACTGAGCAGCTGGGGATTGGTTTGTTGTAGAGGTCCAAACCCCTCTTTTGGTAGCTCACAGATCTCCTCTTCCCCCCCCCCGCTCCTCCCATCGTGTTTGTGCGTTTGAGGTCTCTGGGAGGGCTTTGTTGCACGCACTGCCCTGTCCCACTGTGGGTGCCGCCCTTTTTCTGGGCTTCTCCTTATTAGCCCTTCTACTTGCGTATGGAGGCACAGCCCTATGGCCTGGGCTAATATGCGTCCTCCAGGGAGGCTTGTCCCTACTCTGCTCTTGCCTTCATGTGTTGTGTCCTGCCTGGCCACGTCGGCCCTGCTCGGTATCTGCTTGTGGGAGGAAGCGGATTCCGTTTGCTTCCCCGTATGACCCCCGGCCATCAGGGCGGTTTATGATTCAGGGTAGGAGTGCTTGGTTAGTAATTAGTCTATTCTAGTAAAGGTTGCGTGGACACTGGATCTGTATGTGTATCCCTTCTTGTTTATGATTCAGGGGAGGAGTGCTTGGTGAGGTCCTCCCGCTCCACCTCTAGTCGTGGGCTTGCCCCTTTATGCTGGTCTGGTGAGAGGGGGCTCAGCGCAATCGCGGATGCCTCCCCTATCCTGTTCTGAAGAATTCTATGTGAGTCGAAGCGCTGGGGGACCGTTCACCTGTGTTTCCGTTCCTCCTGACTTTCACGGGATCCCGCCTGGTCCGCTTCACCCTGCTGTCACTTACTTCGCCTCGCCGGGGAGTTGCTGCGCCTGGCCATCCATCTGCCTCCTCTACTTTTGTATGCCCAGCATCATTCCGTTCTCATTCACGGGGGTGTCGGCGTGCTCATCTTCACCCGTATGCTCCATCGCGGCGCCGGGTCTCCTCGGCTGGGCTCCTTCCACCTGTTCCTCTGTACTGCTTCAGCTCCGGGACCCTAGACTCTCTCCTAGTGCCTCTCCGCAGGGCGCCTCTCTGGCGCTGCTCTGTGGCGTATTCCTCCTGCTTATTCAGCGGCCTTCTCCTCGCGTGCCGCGGTAGCTCACCTCCCCCACTTCAGTCACGTTTGGCGCCCACGGCAACCTGTTGACTACGTCCAGGCCCGGGAAGGGGTTGGCTGCTTTGGTGTTTTAGCAGTTATTCCCCATTCCTTTGCTCCGTTTCTCAAAGCCCTTGCCTTCCTCCTACTCTTCGACTTCTTTGCCTCCAATATTCATGCTTTCTGGGGCTGGGATATGCTCTACTTCATCTCTTTAATCCCCCTGGTGTGAGCAGCTGAGCTTCAGGCAGCCATGGCCGTCCACACCCTCTAGTGGTCTCACCCCCCCCTGCATTCCTTTTAAGCCCCACTGCACCAGTACATCTGCTAGGAAGAGATATTTTATGCAAACCTAGGTTTAGTGTATATTGTACCCCAGATAGAGTGTTTTTGAGGGTGCCATAGACTAATACTAAAGCGGGTGCTTGGTACCCTTCAGGTAGAAATGGGGTAAGAGCTGACCTCACTTCTTCTCTCCACTCCTCTACCTCCCACCTTTTCCTCCTTGGGGATCTCAACATCCACCTGGACTCTCCTGACTCCTCAGGGCTTTTCCGCACCCTCTGTGATTTTTTTTTCTCCCTTTCCATTCTACCCTCTGGTCCGACCCACTCTGCCGGACACACCTTGGATGCTCTCAACTCCTCTGACATCCCTCTCTCCAAACTTTTCACTGCTGGATTGATCACTGTCTTCTCTCTTCTCACTTGAAGCTTCCTGTTCCCCTTGCAATGGCTCACCCAGCGCTACCATCCACCTTCACGGCCATCCAACCCACGAAGAGAATGTCAGTGGCGGCCTTTGCCTCCACCTACTCTCCTGCGGCTGAATCCCATCCTGACACAGACCTTTCCAACTTTCACCTTTCCATCTCTAACACTCTTGACATCCTTACCCCTGTCATGTAGATCCGCCTGAAGCCTGCCTTGGTACAACTCCGACCTGGCTGCCCTGAAAGCAGCTGAACGGAAATGGGGAGGTTCAGGTTCACCCTCTGACAAACTGACCTGCAATCTACTTCAAAGGCATTATAGACTCTCCATCCTCTCTAAAAAAAAGAGTCCACATTCAAGCCTGCATCTCTGCGGCATCTAACAACACGGCCAAACTTATTAAAATCTGCAAGGAGCTGGCCAATCCTACTGCAGTATCTTCCTCTACCATACCCTCCACACAGGCCCTGGCCTCTCATTTCACCACAGAAACTCAGGACATCCTGTCCTCACTCTCACCTACTCCCCTCCCTCCCTCTACCTCTCTCAGGCCCGCTTAGCCACCCCTTGTCCCCTCCTCCTATCCTCCCGCTCTCCTGTAACACCTGATGAGGTTTCCAGACAAGTCCGGTCTATGAAAGTCTCATCCAAATAGGTGTCTCCCTGCACCTCCAGAACCATTAAGGACAACATTGACTCTCTCGCTCCAGCATTGGCCGATCCCTGCAACCATTCCTTCGTCACTGGAGTCTTCCCCTCTCCTCCCAAGCACTCCCTTGTGCACCCCCTGCCCAAGAAACCTTCTGCCAACCCCTCCATCCCGGCAAACTATTGCCCAATTTCTATTACTCCTTTTCTGGGCAAACCCCTGGAGGAATTGGCCATCTCCCAGCTAACCCCCCACATTGAATCTGTTGGTTGTCTCCATCACCATCAGTCTGGCTTCAGAGCAGCCAGAGGCACTGAAACTGCTCTCCTGTATCCTTGACTCTAACTCTCCTTCTGTCCTTATCCTCCTCAACCTTTATCCTGCTTTTGACATGGTGAAACACAACATCCTGTTCACCATCTCAGAGATACCCCGGGCATCACGGATCAGGCTTTGGCGTGGCTATCCTCTTTCCTCTTGGACCGACCTTCCCATGTTGAACTTGGGTCCTTCCTCTCCTCCATCACACTCTCAACATGTGGAGTTCCCGAGGGATCTATCCTCTCGCCCTGGTTCTTCATTGTCTATCTGGCTCCCTTGGCCTGCCTGATCTCTACCTTTTCCTCTAATTTTCAGTGTTATGCGAATGACACGCAGCTCTCTTTAAGGTTACCCTCGGCCTCCTCGCTCATCCCTGACTGTGTTTACGCCATTTAGGCATGGTGCGCCTCTAATGATCTCTGCCTTAATGCCAGCAAGACAGAAATCCTTCTCATTGGGACCCGTGCTCCCGCTTTTCCCCTTACACTCTGGCCAGCCTCCCATGGCCCTGTGCCCTCACCCTCTTGTGAGGCAAAAAAGCGTGGGGTCATCTTCGACTCCACTTTCACCTTCTCTCCACACATCAGAGATATTTGCAAAAAGTCCCATTTCCAACTGCACCTCCTCAGAGGTATTCTACCTTTTCTTCCCTTCCCCCAGAAGCTCACTGTCTCCAGAGCTCTGGTTCTCTCTAGGCTTGACTATTGCAAATCTAACTAACTCTACCCTCCGCCCTCTGCAACTCATCCAAAACGGGACTGCAAGACATCTCCATGGCCACAAGCCCAGGGACCACATCTCTCTGGCTCTGAAATCCCTCTACTGGCTTCCGGTAGCTGCAAGGATCAACTTCAAGACCCTCTGCATCGTCCACAAGGCCTTCTGGGGATGGGGCCCGTACTATCTCCAACGCTCTCTTCCTAAGTACCTTCCTTCCAGAGCCCTCCACTCGCCTACTTCCCAATTCTCTGCGGGTAAGTCGATTCTCGAAGCAAAGACTGGGTGGTCGATCTCTTTCCTCTACAGGTGCCTCCCACTGGAATGGCCTCCCTGGCACGCTCTGCCTTGAGTCGGACCTCCTTAAGTTCCGGAAGAGCCTCAAGACCTTCTTTTCTCCTCTTTCTTCTCTCTGCATCTCTCCTGCTAACTTTTCCCCACCTCCTTTTCGTTCTGCCTTCCCTCAGCTATTCTTCCCTTCATCCTGCTCAGTTACGTTGACTGGCTTCCTGGTGCTCCTCTGAGTCGTATAGGACACCTGCCTCCTGTCCTCCTGCCCAGTCCCTAGCACTTGCTTTCGGGCCCTCCTGCACTGCCACCTGACCCTGCCTTCCTTACACTTAACCCAGGGTACTTTTCCACTGGGTGCACTTCTCCCCCTTCCTTTTCCCTGCACTTTCTGTCTGCATACGTGCACAATCTAAATGATACTAGGCCTAGTAAGATGGTTTGTCTTGTTCTCCCCTGTTTGCCCTCCCTGCCTGGTTTCACCTTGAAACACCTGTGTACAGGCACATTATAAATAAACTAACAATCAATCAAATCAATCAATGCTCCATACTGATCCCACTGAACTGCCTCTCTCTGAGCCAGACCTGGTGTACATCATTGATGGGTCATGTTAACGGGCTCACAATGGGAAATTGGTTGTGTGGTACACAGTGTTTGAACCTGGGGAACTGGTGGAAAGCAGAAGGTTACCTTAAGTCACCTCTGCCCAGTTGGCAGAATTGGTGACCATTACAAGGGTCTGATGTTCATTCATCAACTGTTTTTTATCCGCTGAGTTTTTTGCCGAAAAATGTTGGCCGAAAAAAGTAATCCAAAAATATTGGGACTTGGGTAAAGGCACATAAGGGGGGGGGGGGAGGATAGGGAATAAATAAAAGGCGCAGGATTGGGGGGGGGTAACCCCCCAAATAACAAATACAAATCTGATGATTTTTTCTGCCAAAATATTTCAGCAAAAAACTCAGCGAGAAAAATAAATGGGGATGAATGAACATATATCCCATTACCAGAGCTTGTTGCCTAGCAGCACAGCAATCAGTCAACATTTATAAAGACTTGCGATACGCCTTTGGGGTAGCACATGACTTTGGTCAGCTCTGGAAACAGAGTGGATTCTTGACCTTGATAAGGATGACCATAAAGAATGGACAGTATGTGAAAGATTTGCTGGATGCTATCTTGCTACAAGAATTCAGTGTGATGCTCATCAACCTTTGTATGGTCCAATTAGTTGCAGCACCAATTTTGCAGATGGTGGGTGGAGGCTTACCTATGTAGGAGTGCAGATGCAATAACTATTGTTAAGATATTGTTGAAAGACCAAGGTTCAGAGTACCTATTAGCATTAATAGGGGTCATTCCGAGGTTGGTGCTAAGGGAAAAACGATGCCGGTGAAGGATTACCGGCATCGCTTACCGCTACGGGCTATTCTGACCAGCCAGACTGCTATTAGCGGCATCGTAAACTACAGTGCCTCTAATAGCGGCATGGGCGCGGGCACGCAAGCCATCATGCCGGCAATAGTGGCATGCCGTAAACTGAAGATCACAAGTGAAGCGGACATGCAAATAACGGCATCATGAAGGCGTTAAAAGTGGTTACCGGCATGCCGTAAATACCGGCATCTCCGACCTACCGTAAAATGCCAGTGTTCCCAATTGCCACAGGTGCACACAATCAGCACAGCTGGAGGCAATGGAGTCTGGCCCAGTACAAAAGGAGCACACCCACACACCACACCCCCTCCCACACCAAGATGATTCCTATAGTAGTAGCATTACTGGAGTTGGAGGACATGCTTGCATTGTCACAACATCAACAACAACAGCCAGCACCACAGAGGAGACCCAGAAGGAGAAGGAAGGTGAGACAGGCCCAGCATGCCCCACCAGTGCAGCCACCGTTACCACGCAGGCAGCCCCAAATCCCTCGCATCAGAGCCAGTCCTTTCAACATAACCCCTGAGCAGATCCACACTCTGTACCGTCTGGACCAGGACATCATCACCACCATTGTGGACATGATACACAAGAACATTGTCAGCCTCATTGAAATACGCACCGCCATCCCCCCTCTACTGAAGGTAGTGTCTGTGCTCCACTTCCTTGCCACAGGAATTTACCAGCGCACAGTGGGGCACATGCATGGCATATCACAACCCTTATTTTCTCGGATTCTGAACCAAGTGCTGGATGCCCACCTCAAGCACACAAGGGACTACATATCCATACCACGGACTCCCAGGAGATATTTGATACAAAAGTTGGCTTCCATGCACTGGCAGGCATGCCAAATTGTGTAGGTGCCCTCGACTGCACCCACGTGGAGTTGGTGGACCCGCATGCCATGGAGGTGGTGTACCGCAACCGCAAGCAATACCACTCCATCAATGTGCAGATGGTATGCGACGCCAGCAAGATCATCACACGTTGTTGTGCCCGATATCCCATATCAACTCATGACTCTATGGTCCTGCGGAACTCCATGCTACCACGCTTCATGGAGCGACATGCGGGATGACGTGTCTGGCTGCTTGGTAAGTTGCAGGACTGGCACATGGCATTGAAATGGGGGGAGAGATGCACACACCACCATGCTGCAAATGTTGATGTGACTACATGATGTGCACATCACTGAACACTGTGCCCCAAAGCATCACAAACGGTATATGACACCCAAATCCCATAGGAATGAAGTAAGGTCGACGCCTATCACTACATGACTAACGGGAAACCAACCCACATCCCACAACATGTGCACCACTGATCTGCGGCCCTCACCCTCCGTAACACCATTCAGCACCATGCAGTGCACATTCACTATGTTGCTGTTTCCAGCAAATCACCACACAGGACAAGCATCCCTGGGAGTGCATTGAACTAAACCAACTAGGGAATCCACTGTCTGTCACAGGGCCGCCACACCCACAGGAGTGCTGCATATCACCATGGGGATGAACAGCGCTGATTGGCCAATATTGCACAGACTAATGCCAATGCTTCCTCTAAGTGAATCTCACAGAACACAACAGATCACAAATTTGACACAAACCCAGCTGTATGCGTACATGATGCATGTGCAACAAGACGTCAGTTCACACCATGTATCATCTTGAAGATGCAACCCACACCATTATTGCATGGCACAGGACACATTGAGGGACTGAAGATGGCGTAAATACATCCAGGGACATGTGCATGTGGCCAACGATAATCTGCAGGCATGTGTGACCAGTACAGCTGTCTATCATGAATCGCCTAACATTTACCTTTAATTGCCTCTCATGCAGGTGATAGTGGCTATCCCTTGAAGCCGTGGCTCCTCACCCCTATCCGAAACCCACAGAATCGGCACGAGGAGGGCTACAATCGTTCCCATGTGGTCATCGAGCAGACCTTTGGCCTGTCGAAGTCACGATTTCACTGCCTCAGCCGGTCGGGTGGGGCACTCCTCTACAGGCATAAGAAGGTGGCCAAGATCATCATGACATGTGTCATGCTGCACAATCTGTGTATCCGCTGGAACGTGGCCCTGCCCCCTGACATTGAACTGCTACCACCTGATGATGATGAAGGGGATGAAGACGATGTGGCTGGACATCATCTTGGTGCCGATGCACAGGAGGGACGTGCTGTGCGCCAGTCACTGATAGCACAATATTTCTGACACACATGGCAGCAGAGGATGACATGATAGTTGGACAGAGAGCACTGGGTGTGGGGGTACATGTACACTATGCACTGTAATTTAATAAATGACACATGCGCAATGATGAATGTCCACTCAGGTCTTCACACAACGGGTGTATTAAATATAACAATGATAACTAAAGTGCAAAAACACTCCACCACCCTCACCTCCCTCCCACTCCCCCCACAATTCCCCCACACACCCTCACCCCCTCCCACTCCCCCCACAACTCCCCCACACATCATGACCCTCCTCCCACTCTCCCCACAACTCCCCCACACATGTCCCATCGAGTCACCAACGCCTACATGAGGCTGCCCTGATTATCAATTGGCACTCCCTGGTCCAGGTGGCGGCATGTCTTGCCGGCGCAGGGTACGTGCCAACTTGCGGAGCGGGCTCGTTTGGGTCGAACTGGATGATGATGGTGTGGCCGCCTGCTGGGATTGGGTAGCTGGATGCCCTGCCTCCATGGCATCTATGGCATCCGCTATGCGGCCTAAGATCTGGCGGAGGGCCGAAACCTCCTCGCAGAGGCGGCTGGTGTTATCTGCAATGGATTTGGCCATGGAGGTGGTGCTCTCCGTGATCGACCTGCCTAGAGAGGCGAAGTTCTCACGCCACTCCTGTCTGGCGAGTCTGTTGTCCTCGAGAAACTGCCACAGTTAGCTGTTCTGACCGCTGCGGCCCTGTGGGTGCACCTGTGGAGGTTGATGCTCCCTGGCTGTCCTGCTCAGCCTGCTCAGCTTCCACACTTGGCAAAATGGGACTGATGTTCCCTTCCATCTGCACCTGACCAGACTGCTACGGGGTGGTGGCATGGTCACTTTCGAGGGATGATATTTGGGGGTATGCCAGTGGACTGGGCGTACGGACCACTTCCAAAGCATCATCCTCAACGGGCACCCAGATGTCATCCTGCGGGTCCTCCACAGCCAGGGGTGCTGTGTCTGCCACCTCCCCAGCCAAACTGGACTCCTCTGAATGTGGTGCCTCGCCTGATTCCTCAGGATGGCCAATGGGTGGTGGTGCTACGCCCTCTACGGGCCTTGGCGGCACCAGTGTAATGGCTACCTGGGGTGTCTTGCCTGTTGGTGCACGGCGGCCCTCAGGTTGTCCCCTCAAGGTCTAAGGGCAGTCTGCGTCATCCCGGGACCGCTTCCGGGGTGTGGTCTTGGCAGGGGTTGCGTCCTGCCCATCGCTGTCATGGTCAGAGCCTCTGGGGGTTGAAGAGAGGGAGGCATGAGTGATGTTTTGATAGGCATCATACATACATCTGGACAATTGATCATCCACACAATCGGGGGTAATAGGCATTTGTGTTTGGATGAGCACGTTGTTTGATACATGGGTGGGTTATGCAGGCATACGTCGGCGTCACTCATGTTGGCCAAGAGCTATGTAATCTGACATGCACATTATTTGATGCCTGCCCGCTGTGTGACTCATGCCATTTAAATCTTTATGTGTCAGGTACGGCATTGCCTTGCAGCAGGCATCTGCATGTGTCTGTGATGCGTCCCCCTACTTTGCTGGGAGTGTGTGTGTGCTGGACCATGGCTTGACTCTTTGGACTGACATATGGGTTGACTTTCATCAGACTCGGCATTACAATGTTTAGTTAGGACACTCACCTCCATCACCCGATGTTGTGGCGCCACACTCCATCTCGCCAACACCTTCGATCCCCTCCATCCCGATCATGCTCATGCTGGCGCAGATGTCCTCCCATGGGGTGAGCTTGATTGATGAGCTGGGACCTCCTCCTGTTCCCATTGCCTGGCTCCTGTTCCCTGAGAGAATATTTCGAACTTAAGTCGCAGATCTTCCCAGCGCTTACGGCAGTCTTTGATTGTGCGTGGGGTGTTCCCAACATCACTGACCTTCTGAGCAACAAGTGCCCAGATCTCCTTTTTTTAAGTATTGCCTCCCTCTTCACGTTGTTTGAGAAAACTATCCCAGCATGCTCCTGCAGTGTGTTTGTTAACCAGCATCTGCAGCTCATTCTCATTAAATCTCTCCTTCCGCAGGCGGGCAGATCCCTTCTTCAGGGCCTTGGGCATAGTGGTGTGTTAGTAGGATGTTTTCACGACAACAGCAGAGTCCAACGGGTCCTGTGTGATGAGGATGGCAACGGATTGTGTTTTTAAAGATGGCCGCCGCACTCCTTCCCGTTCCTGTGCGATGACGCTACTTCCGGTTCTGCTTATTAGCGGTGACCGTTATTAGCAGTCATCGCTAAGAACTGTCACCGCTAATGCCGCATTGGAACTTGTCGGTAGGGGTATCTGCTCTATGCTTGATGCCGCTAAGGGCATTTAAGATGCCTTTAACGGCATGGCGGTAATTACCTTACTGGCATGGTGCAAAGCTCGTTCCCGCAAAGTCGTAATAGTCCTCTATTAGCGGACTGAACACTGCCCGGACACGCTATTTACGCCATGCCGTTAAGGACCATTACTTACCTCCAAACTCGCAATGAGGGCCATAGTGTCCAGGGCACACCCTTCATAAATAGTACCACAAAAGCACTTTCGTGCACCCTGAAAATTCAGCATAATTTACATTTCCCTCATCACTCCCAATCCGCAGTTGCAGAAGAGAGATGAAATGAGCATTGACAAATAAGCTACGTAAACTGTGTCAGGAAACTGGTTTGAAATGGCCTCAGAACTTACCACTAGTATTGTTTAGCATAAGTACTCCATACACAAAAATAAGCCTCAGTCCATGTGAAAATCTATATTGGCGCCCTACACGGCTGTCATTGTCTCCTCCTGTGAAAGCTCTATCCAATTATTTGCATTTGATAGATAATGGCCTACTAGAGTGTGTGATGTCCATAATCTCGTCTGTCAGTCTCGCACATGATCAGGTCAAAGACATTCTGCTCAGATAACCACTTATCCCTCGTCACTCCTTGCAACCTGGAAATCGAGTCATGATAAATGTCCACCAGTGAAAATCCAGTTTGGCTCCAAGGTGGAGACACCCTTACCAGGTCCACCTGATATCGAACTGTGCAGTTAAGTTACAAGGACACTCAATATGGGTGCAAGTTACTCATTGCAAGAGGTCAGTACCCCTGACAGACTGAAGTTTCAAATATTTGGATTTTGTCTTGTTCGGTTGTTCTATATTTCAATTTCTAGTGTGTCTTATGCATCATCTCCAGAGCCTGTGAAACGTATACCCTTACTTATATAGTTACTACTTCTGAGGTCCAAAGCTGGCCTTAGCACTAAAAGCACTGCATAATATACTGGCATGGTAGTAGGATTTATGGGAGGCTATGCAGGGTTAACTTGTTGCGAGGGTTTCTTACAAATCTATTTATCTCCTCCAGGACATTTTCCTTATCCATGTAAAGCATTTTCAAATTAGGTATCAGATGAGGAATATCTCAATGCTTTACTGAGATTTGCATCTCAGCAGTAACCCCTTCCCTTGAAGACGGTTGTTACTAAATCCACACCTGCACCCGAGATATCTGAAATGTATAAAGAGCGGTCATATGTTTCTGATCTAATCCACTATTGTTATTCTGTTTTCTATACCAGGAGAAGAAATTTGATGATTTCAAAAACATTTTACTGGTATACTAACGTGCCAGGTACCACGGTGGTGACAAGGCAGAAAACACAAGCTGGCAATTAAAGTAGGACTGCTGATGCAGTAAACCTGCCTCAATGCAGAATTGAGGATCTGAGAGTGTTGCTAGGGAAATATTCTAACAGCACTGTACAGATAAAGAGTTGTTTATGACTTCTAGATTCTAAGAATAACACTCAGATGACAAAGGTGTACTCTAACTCGTGCAGTGCTTTCTGCTGTTTTACTAGAAATGTGAATAACAGAACATAAAGGATGATGATTCAGTATCTAGTATATTCAGTGGTTAAGATCATGGAGTTTATGAAGAACACTTAATTACATAGTCAGTCTCTCTGGCATAATACTGTGAACAGTATACATAGTCCAGGGTTCTGATATCTTGTCTTGAACGCCACGTTGGCAACCATGATTTTTACTCTACCGTTGCCTGCTTTCAGGTCACCTTAGAGTTTCCTCATTTTATAGAGGGGGCTGCTATCATCTTCAGCAGCAGAATGAGGAGTTACACAGACGATGACAGACCGGATTTGGGATGTGGCAAATATCGCACTTGCAGCTTGGACTGTCCATAAGTGTTAAACTTTAGAGGGCTGCTTTTCCGGTTAGAAGAGGCCACTTGGCTTATCTCTGGGGCAGAGGTTTCCAATATTAACATCAATATCGGTGAGTTGCATATGATTGGGACACTTAGCAAGCTGACCAGTGAGGCCTTGCAATAGTTGATAAAGAGTGTGACAACAGCAGGAAGAGGGCTGCGGTGGGATATGATGTGTGAAGAGGTGCAAGATTATCTGAATTCTAAGCTCTTCAGTACCGAGAGGCTGTTCAGTATAATAGCCGGCCGAGGATCATATGACACGGTTTTGGAGTACTAACGTACTTGTGGCAATGGAACGACTTCTGACCGTACATCGGCCGATTCTGTGAACTAAAAGACTGCATCTTCACAGCCAGGGGGCTGATCAAAGGTATCTGGGCTCCCAACACCAAGTTAATACCTGTTCCATGGGCAGGATGCAACTGGGACTGGATAACACACAGAATTACGCGAAGTAGGGAATTTGGTCAGATACCTCACGTCTTCTGCAGGGATAACTCCTGATTTATGGTTTGAAATTGGCCTTGACCCGTGGGCAGGATGCTACTGGGACTGGATAACACACTGAGAAGTATGGGAAGTATGGGAAGTAAGGAATCCAGCCAGACACCTCACGTCTGTCCCACAGATAACTCCTGATTTTTGGTTTCAAATTGGCTCAAGCTGGAAATGATGGCCCCAGCTCCAATGTCTCAATAAGCTAGATCTAGGTCAGGTATTGTTAGTGGGGAAATCGAATCTGCTGGGAGGGGGAAGCCTCTGGTTTGACTTTTAAGTGGTAGGTGATTGATCCACAGAAGGGATAGATGTGTAGAGTTAATCTCAGTACCTGAGACATAAGTACACTTTCTTGTACACACAGAAGCCATATAGTTTATTGTGTTTTGGCCAGCACTAGAAAGGAGGTCACTGAGTATCCGCACAGAATTTTGAATGAATTGCCCAGGTCACTGCTTAGCAGGCTTGGGATTTGGAGGCTTAGCATCAGACGTTAGGAAGATTATAGACATTCAGAAGAGTTTGCAGGTGTTGGAGGTAGTGTTCAATGAGCAGAATAGATCATTCCAGGTAGTACATCGTACAGCCACTCCATGAGCAGTTAGCATAGAAGTGTCTGATCAACCTTGTTGCAGATTCTGTATCAGAAAAGGATCTGTGATTAGAAATACAGCACATTCCAGGTCTGCTCCCTTGAGCTAAAACCTGGAAATATTTGCTCCTTTTGCACATTTTGGAGTTGAATTGAGAAGCACATGCTTGTCAACATGAACTCGACTGGCTTATGAGAAATAGAAAAGGTGTCTATTAATAAAAAGTATTTTTTCTTTTAGATTGTAGAGGAACATTAAAGGCCAAGAGTTCATGTCCCTTCTCCTAAGAATGTACAACTTCCTGTAAATAAGAATGAAAATAATAATACTGATTTCTCTTGTATGTCTTCTGTTAATTGCGCACGAAGCTCAAAAGGGGATTTGTGAACGTGCAGACCTCCACCTTAGAAGTAATAATAAAGTGGGTTGATACCATTGCAGGAATACGATTGGGTATGAGTAGGATGATGTAACTGCCGGGGATGATTTGTATGTTTTTTCTATATCAAACGTTTCCTTCACCTTGTGATGCCTTTGCCATGCTCATATGCTGCAGGCCCTAGCGTTTATTGTTTACTTTAAATCATAGCAGACTCTGTCGAGGATGTCCTCTTGTTTCATTGGCTGATGGTAGTGCTTGTAAGTGACCTGAATGACTGGGCATGCAGGGCCTGGAACTGCTCAGTTTAGGACTTTTTTGATATGGTCGGGGTTAATGTATTAAGGCCACTGTTCCATGGTACTATTGCAATTCATACTTCCTCACAAAACTCTAGATTATATAAATCCTAAACTCCTTTTCGCGCCTCACAGAAACCTCAATCTGGTTTCACAGATTACGTGGTCTCTATAAAGGAAACAACCCAGATTAAGTTCAATTAGTCTTTTTTAGGGTTATTTTACAAGGGTGGGTAACTCTAACAAAGGGTAAGAATGTGTACCACAGGTTGCCTTTGAACTCACCAATAAAAAATACAAAATTAATGCAAAAAGGAGTGTACACCAGGCAAGAATTAACACCGTTTTATTCAGGGCCCCAGACGCAGCTGTGACAGCAATATTCAAATTTAAACGCCAAACAGAACTGCATGAACAGGCGCTGTCCAAGAAACGTCTCTAGGTCTAGAACTTGAATAATCATCTAAGCTAATTAACATCCAAGCACATTGACACATTTTGTCCATCCTTTGAATGAAAATCAAACAGGTCATTCCCCTATATCGGGACATACATTAGCCTGCGATGATTAGTTCCTGGAAATCTTACCACACCACCCTAGACCCCCACCGTGACATCACAGTCCAACCCCAAATTTCCACATCATGAAGCCAAGGCATTGAAACATTTGGGATGACCAGTGGATCTTTATTCATCTGCCCCAATCATCCTCATCCGTTTCACATGAAGATACTACTGATCATTTCTCTGCAGGGCCTTGAACCAAAGACAATTTACCATTCTAATGTTGCATTTTAAGAACACCTCGAACTGCTTCCCAGGCTAAGTTGTGCTAAAGGGCAATTTGAAACAATCACGGGTGCTTTGAAACTGCCAGGAGGCCAGTTTCATAACTAATATGCTGAATTATTAAATTAGGTTATTTTCACTGCCTCCCATGCGCACGTGAGCTCGGCTCTGTGACCTCGGAAGTATCATAAATTGTTCATGCCTTTCTTCTCGTAAAATCTTGGGAACGTGTACTCTTGTAATGTGCTTTCAGCCCTGTGGCTCCTAAGCAAATTAAAACGTGTGAGTTGATTTCTACTAAAACTGCATCTTATGAGGCCTGTTAATAGTACCTTGATCTAATGTTAAACCTTACATACTTACCTGTAACCTATCTTTATCATTTGAATGCTATCTACTGACACTTCAATTGTTTAGGACATTCTCAAGTTTAACACCTAAGGTTATTTAACCATCAGTGAGTCCCCCTCCCCTTTTAGTTTGCTGTTCCTGGAAACTGATATGTGCGTGCCTCTATTCCGCGCAAGGTTTGCATTTCCACTACATCAGGGGTCCCCAACCTTTTGTGCGCAATGAGCAAAATTGGCATATCAAATTAAATGGTGAGCAACATCCATTTTTTGATGTAACATATTGGCGCAGAGTTGGCAGAAAAATGATTGCAACACAAATTAGAAATGTAGCAACATTAAAACTGCGTATAGAATATTTCATTTGCAGTACTTAATAGTTATCTAGACCACGTGTTAGTGTAGTCAAGGATATGTGCAAGGCCTTTAACTTCATTTGATGTTAAGTGGTTGTCTACAAGAAATGTTGAGGGAATTCAGTGGTCAGTAGTACATTTTTAGACATATAGGACCAGTCCAGATCTTCAAAAATAGAGCAGGAGTAAACAAACATTACCAAGGGCTTCAGGTTCCCGAGCAAAATATTAGTGCAAATGTATGGACAGTAAAAATGGCCACAAATGGACCACTGATTTTTCAGGTCTACTGAGATTCCGCCTAGGATTTTATGGGACCTTTAATGGTAAATGGTGCATTCCTAAGCATGCAAGATCGGTATTACTGTTACACAGTAATTGATGACTGTCTTGTGGATGTTTTTTTTCTCCAGGAATGTTATGAAATGGTACATTTCTGATTGATCAAAAAGTAAACACAATCCTCTTGAGTTCATTTCCCAATGTCCAGGGTAGGCACCACGAAGAAGATATCTGACAGCCAGAGAGGCTGGTTGGCGATGCCTACGCTTGAAAAGATGGCATTGGAAAGAATTACTAATTCACAAGAAATTAAGATATTCTCTTAAAACTGTTAACCAGTTTAGAGGCCACAAAGGAAAGCGTCAGTTTGTTTGAGTGTTTAGGAGAAACTATCCAGGGCGTAGCTATTGGCAAACCGTGCCCCCAAGTTCAGGAGTTCCAGTTTATAGAAAGGGATGCACCATGGTTCGATTTAATGAGGGGTGTGTACACTGCTGGTCAGATTTATAGTTTCAAAATGGCAAAAAGAATTGCCTTAAGCCAAAAAAAGAATTTGAGAAACAATGGGAGCTTTTTTGAAGGACACCAAATCGTTTTATGTTTGTTGATGTTATTAAGACTGGCATTATGCCATCCCCTTAGATAAGTATTTCTTGGACCACCAGCCCCTCACGTTTATAGGCCAATTCCCTTACTGGACATTGGGGCTCATTACGAGTTTGGTGGCATCTGAATGATACTGTTACTGCCACTTGGTGCAGTGGTATCACTGCTAGATTCCAAGTGGTGATTTGGTGGTGTTAGTCCCCTATTATGGAGTACGTAGAACTCCGCAGTGGATTTCGTCAGTATTTGATTGATAGAAACATAATGTGGTGTAATTTACATTTTATTGGGGTCTGTGACAAATCTGTGGATGCTGTCCCTTTTCCCCTATGGGAGAGACCATTCCCATGGGGCCAGGATGGTACGTACTGGGTACAATAGTTCCTCTGAGGGTGGTGCACAGGGAGAGGATCACATGGGAGAGGAAACCCCTCATGGGACTAAGAACGACACTACCCTCAGAACGCAGTATCCTCACCAATCACCAGACCCTAGACCCCCCCCTTCCTATAACCCAAAAAACAACCCCTTCCCTAATAGGCTCAGAGCTATAGTCGTCCTGCCATTTCCCTAGATAAGTACTGAGACTATGAAGAGCACAACCGACCCAAGGGAGAGGAAGGGTAGAAATACTGAGACAGGGAAGAATGGGGAAGAGTTGAAAGATATGCTATTGACAACCACTGAGACAAAGAAGATGCATGGAGGAATGTAGAGTGTTCCGCATTACCAACATTAGCATTCTGGACTACTTGGAATAAGTATTGGGATGAAAAGGAGGAGCGGAGGCATGAAGAGTTTTCCTAAGAACCACAATGAGCAGTCTAGTTGTTGCTGGCTGCTCATTGGCCAATGCAGAGTAGAAAATGAAGAGGGACTCAGGAGGAAGTTGTCTAATCCTCCAAGAAGGAGCTGCAGGAGCCAGCATGGTGCAGGAAGGTTCAAGGAAGCACACCAGGATGCCAAGAGGGGAGCTGGAAGGACAAGGGCCAATCCACAGTGGAAGGACCAGAAGATGAGCTGGAAGAGAGAAGCTCCCGATGTTCCTGCAGACAGGGAAGCGCAAAAGGGGAGCACTCAGACTGGCTGGTGGGAAACTAAGACGGTGTAGTCAGCATCTTAATAGTCACAGTACCTGGCAGGCATATGAGCCATGTCTGTCCCCCAACAAGAGAAACTTAAGGGTCTGGTACCCACCAAAAGAAAGCAACATGAGTCCTCTTCCTTGTGGCGGTACTTGTGAGGAAAGGGCTCCAAGCACCCAAACACAAAGAAGAGGTGTCTGGGACCCACTACATGAGAACCACACAAGTCATCTTCCTCGTGGTGGTACATGGGATAAAAGAGCTCCAATACCCTCACACAAAGAAGGGAGGTTTGGGACCCACTACACGAGAAACCCACAAGTCCTCTTCCTCGTGGTGGTACTTGGAAGAAGAGGGCTCCCAGTTCCCGAACATAAAGAGGGGTCTGGGGGCCAATCCCATGAGTAGAAGGGAAACCACAGAGTAATTTACTAAGGACCATACTTGGCAGGGAAGTGAACTAAGTTGGCCCAAGGGGAAAGCGAGAGAAGCAGAGATCTGGGTCCTACAGGAGAAGGAACCAGGGCAAAGGAGTCATTGCCCCTGGTTGTGGTCCAATAAATAGAGAGTTTCCAAGAGAAGGAACCAGGACAAGGGAGTCATTGCCCCTGGTTGTTGCAAAGTTTGTGCAATGGAGAAATATCTAAGAACTGTATGGAACTTTATTTTACATTTAAGAAATTTGGGTTTGGAACCTTTGTTACTTGGAACTCTTTGATTGGATCTACAACCTATTCTTCTGAATTAAGAAGACCTTTGGTTTTTTATAAGTTAGTCAATAGTGTGAGAGATGGAAATAGGGTTCGGACTTGTGACAGTGGACTATTTACTTTAGACAAGACATCCTGACAGTTTCCTTAGTTTTTGTTGAGGAAGGCAAACCCTCTTAGCTTTAGGGAAATGGAGGCGTTTCCCCAGTCCCCCACCATTTTACTTTCAATAAAAGTATATGTCAATCAACATGAGCCCACTGTGTCTGAGTCCTACTCCTACATTCCTACAGGTCACTATTGTTTTTTTTTAAAGTCTTTTCCAACGTGATATGCAGACATCTCAGCATCAGTCCAATATACAAGATTACGAATTATACATTGTTTTCCAACACCAATAAATGTGACAAGCAGGGATGTGAGTTGGTCCCAATGTATTCCTTTTGGATGTCGATTCTAGTACTTCTCTTAGGAAAGTTAATCCACCCTCCACCTGAAGGGTTCATTTTGAAGCATGCTTCCTTATGCAGAAGACACAGCTATTTTGGACTTGCCCCCTGCAGGTCTCCAACAGGGCCTGCTAAACACAAGTTACTATTTTGAGAATTACAGTTTGAAATGAAATATAATAAAAACTAAAATGATGGTATTCAGGCAAAGGATGAAACCTTGTAGCTAGTTTTTAAATGAATGTAGAGATGAGGGGGCAGTCTCATTTTTATTTGAGCCTACTCTTCTGAAAGAGCTGTGCTTGCATCAGTCATTTAAAGAAGATAGCTGAAAAGGCATCATTAGTGATTAAATGTCTTTTTACGTTGCAATTTCAAGTTTGCGGCATTCTGATTGGAGAAGTGACTGGAGGTATATAAGACAAATGTCTGATCCATGATTTTAAGGCTGCAAAATCTAGGGTGGTTAGAACTGTCATTTCCTGGAGGGGTTGCAAAATAAATTCCTATGCCAAATAGCAGGTCTCCCCACAGATACACCTGGTAGTGTCTTGTGAGCTGAATTGGGGGTGTTCAATTTGAAAGTGCCAAGCTAGTTAAGAATGTTCCTTATTTTTTAATAGCACATCTGGGATTTTCTGCTAATCATAAAGTGAATTTTATTGCAAGTGCGATTGTAGCCTCCCCTGGTGAAGAAAAATACTGTGGTTATGGGTGGTTGTAAGGCACTGTCCATTTGGATAGGGATGGGATATAACTGTATTTGGCGCCTTAAGTCACCTCAAAATGGCTCCAAAAGCAAGAGCTTGTCCGATGGAAAAAGAGTCAGATGTCCAAAATATACATAGGCTGCCCACTTTAGCCTTATATACAGACTTACATACACCTATAAGATGGCAAGGAGAAATCTGTGAAATAAGATACCCAGAATGCAGTAGGCTGGTGGTAATGGTACATTAAAATGTACCCACGCCTCAATAAATTAAGAAAGTGTGCAGGAGGAAGCACAAAGTGCGCTTTCAAAATAGGAGTCAAAGATTTGGTTCATTTTCGGTTCATTTGCCGTTGTTTCTCTGTTTTGCATAAGCGTGGACTACATCGGAGCTATGTTATATACAATTAATTGTAATTATCAGGCTTTTATATATAGCAGGTTTTAATATGTTATGTTAAAGTTGCTTTCTATTTTGGGCTTGTTCTGTGTGAATTGTATGAAAAATATGAAACATGTTTTTAAATGTTGCGGACTTAATGGAGAAATATGATTAAATATTAATTAGTACCTCAGGTCATTACATGGTAGGCTTTAAAGATCACCTCATTGGGCCTTTGGAGGTTACCTCCTGAGAATTATATGGGAATGCTATGGCAAATGTGTTTTAAAGCTCCAGAAGGCTGTTGCATTGGTGAAAAATAATTAGGAATAAAAATAATAACTTTCTTAATTATTTGGAGCCGATTTTCTCTGCCCAAAAGAGATTTCACACAAGACTTTGTGGCAAACATTGGTCAGACCTTTGATGACCACTTCATAGAGGGGTGTGGTGGTGTTAACAAAGTATTTGAATCAATTAATTGGCTTGTTAGTTTAAACCTATTAACAATAACTTAATTGGATTGGAATATAGGGCAAATTAATTATGAAAAATGTGGCATGCATTTACCGTTTCTGCCCATTAACCATGTGCCAGATGGGCAGAGTATCAATCGATGACCATTTTTCTGCTAGGACACTATGTAATAATAAATAGAGGTGGAACCAAAATGAATATTGTCGATAAATATGCATGGTGGCAACAGACACAAACCTCACTTGTACAGAAAGTGTGCATGGACAATATTTAATAAAGGAAAGTTGGGTATGCATACCACCTCCTTGTCCATTGTGTTCATACTACCTGTACCAAGGAATAGAATATGCCACTTTTCTCCATGACACAAACATGGTTGAAATATTGTACTCATTAATACATTTGTCAGTTGGGCAAAGTAACTGGAGAGGACAGGGTTTTAGCAATGTCACTACCATAACAAATAAGGGCATTTACTGAAAAATTATGTGCATGGCCGCACCAAACACAAATCTTGCATGTATAAAAATAAGCCAGCTGGAAACACAGCGGCTCATTGGCCAACATTCTTTCACAGTCCAGGACTCTGTCCTGACTACAGTGCTACTGAGGTCTCATCCATACAGCACCTCCTTCTAGGCCTCCACATCATGGCCAAGAGCAACTGGCGAGCAACAATTTAGGGTGCCACGAGCAACATGTTGCTCCCGAGCTACACGTTGGGGATCCCTGCACTACATTATTCTCTCTTCTATTGATTTATCAACAACTAATTATTCCCCCCCAGTTCCTCTTCTGCTATGCTATTTTTATGGATCTATATCTTTTTTTAATCTCGTCATGTCACCCCCAGCTTCTTCCCAACTGTTCAATGAGTCCTCCACCCATATACATCCCTGTCCATCCTTAAGACATGAGATCCAATATTCCTCATAGTTTTCTAAATCCCCAGGCTGAGTTGTGAACGAACCATCAATATCATCCCATGCATTTTCCCCAATTAGTTCATTAGTACCCTTCTCTTTGTTATTAATCCTGTCAACACTCGGGGGCAGCATGAATCTTCCTCTTCGTTTGTTAGTATAAAGTCTCAAAATAATTTTGCCAATGCAGAAGGTGACGAGCATGAAGACTAACGCGGGGACAGTCACTTTGAACATTCATGAGAGCCAAGTAGGCACCCAGGCAAAAAGGTTGTCAAGCCAAGTGTTTGTTTGCACTCCATTCGCTTCATTTGACATCTTCTCATGGAGTGTCTGCATTTCCTTAATACCGGTTTGCAAAGTTCCATTTGGTGCATCTCCATCAGGAACTACTGTGTAGCAACTGCTGCCAATTTCTGAACACGCCCCTCCCTTCATGGCAGTGAAAGAATCCAAAACATTGTGATTTTGAAGTGCCAGCAGAGTCAGTGCCCTTAGTTCTTCTTTTATTGCATTCAGGCCTTTTGTTGTTGAGTTGGCCAATCGTAGTAACTCGTACCGCGTCACCTGCAACCACTTAGCATTGGCTGCTGTCTGCACTCCTGGTAACAAAAGGGAAACAAAGAAAGTGGTCACTTTCAAGAGTAGCCAATACTCTGCTGGAATTGCCGCTAGGCTTTCTGCACTCTTTTCCGACCAGTAATTATTGCTACGTTTCCTTCTTCTACGTTTTGCTTGTTCCTTGTCATGCTGTAACACTTTTTCCTTTAACTCAATTGATTCTTCTCTTTATGAAAGTCCCATATTGTTGTTGCTTCCTCTGGGCACCACCAGGCCTGGACTGTGCAATGTGACATGCGCACAAAGACCGCCCCAATCAGGAGGGAGCTGGGAGTAGGCATCCGGTCCACAGGCCCACCGTACATCCATTATCGCTGCTGTCCCCTGCGCCAGTACCGCACTCCTCAACACCTTTGCACAGCCATTGTTAGTGCCCACATGGATGGACCCACTGGACGTGAAACACAAATGGAACTGTGTAAAGCTCCGTATGTATACTGGTTGATGCATTTCACTTAACCAGGTTAATGCATGTACGTGTTTTCCCCAAACTGTCTTGCAATTGTCATTCACCTTAGAGACCACATTTTGTTCGCACCCCACCAAACCATCAGCACAACATTGCATTATTCCCCTCTCTCATTGGCCACCTTACCACACTGCTCACTTCATTCTCATCAATGGTCTTGTGTGACACAAGGGAGTGCTATGTCCTTCCTTATCTATACACTGCAGTCGCTTGTGCTTTTTAAGCATTTGTTTGCCACTTTTAGGAACTTCAGTTATATATTCTATTATCAGCTTCTTTGGTACACTCTTTTGGGCCATGCAATCGAGTTGCACATAGTATCTGCATAAACATCCTCTACTTCATCCAACCAATGGACAGCTACATTTGTTCCCTAAAAAAGCCCCCTGGTTTTGCAGAGGGATAGGCACAGTTATTTATTTATTTATTGATTGCTTATTAGGCGCTTGTACAGGAAATACATTCTGTTTCAAAGCACCATCAATATAATCCCCTACATTGAAATTCATCCTGCTTACTCATATTCCTGCTCAAAATCTTGGACAAAGCAGCCTACCTGCAAGTCCAAAAGTTCCTGGAAGAAAACCGTCTCCTCGGCCTGCGGCAATCTGGCTTCCGCCCACGACACGGCACCGAAACGGCTCTCCTAGACTTAAAGAACCAAATGGACAATCTTAGAGATGCAGGCAAACCTGCTCTCCTATTGCTCCTGGATCTATCCGCTGCCTTTGACCTGGTTGACCACAACACCCTGTGTCACCACCTAGCCACCCGAGCTAACTTCTCCACCAAAGCCTGTCAATGGTTCACTTCCTTTCTCCAAGAAAGGGCCATGAAAGTCTTTTCTGACTCAGCCTGCGCCACTCCCAGCCACATCACCTGCGGTGTTCCACAGGGCTCTTGTATCGCACCCACGCTTTACAACCTCTTCACAAGGACCCTGTTCATCATCCTTGATTCCCTGGGCATCTCATATACAAACTATGCGGATGACACACAGGTACTCATCCCACTTACGGGTGATTACCTAGTAGATACCAAAACCCTCAACCCGATCTACTCCACTATCCAATCATGGATGGCAGAGAACTGGCTCTGCCTCCAACCGTGAAAAAAACTCCTCCTCATAGGGTCACCCTGCACAATGGGTAACCTCAGAGATCAGTACGCCTCCTTCACTATTGACAACATTCCCATCAAGGTCTCCAACCACGTGAAAACACTCGGAGTCTACTTGGACTCCGACTTGTCCATGGACAGACAGGTCAATGCTATCGCCGCCTCCTCAGCTTACTACTCTAAAGTCCATCATCTTCTTGTAACAGCGTCTTGATGCCTTGTGGGCTGCAAGTGCGCTATACAAATGCAAATAAATAAATAAATATGATACAGCTTGGGGAAGAAAAAGCTTGGGGGCTCCTATCACGTGAGGGATTAGTGAGCAAACGTAACATGCGCTGTTTGCTCTTTCTCTTCCCAATGGTAACATTTCATCATACCAGACATCCCAGATGTTAGTTCTTGCCCTTTTTCAGTAACATGACCGAATTCCTCCTAATTTAAAACACTTCTTTTGTTTCTCTTCACACTATTATTTAAAGATGCCACATTTTATTCTTTAAACGAAAAACATAATAACTATATTAGTCCAATACTAATGCATACTGTCATACAAATAAACCAAAATATAGAAATCTTTCACTGTTTGTTTATAAAAATATTGTCCTGAAAAACTCCCCCTCCTTCTCAATTTGTGGGTCTTCTGTAAAGTCTTATAACTGAAAAGAAATTTAATGAAAGTAGTGTTATACTTCCTATCACGTTGCGCTTGACCCCTCTTCTGCAGGAGGGCTGGAGCTTTTGTCCCTGTGTACGTCGTTGAAGTGGACCCCTCCCCGCCGACCCATGACCTTTACTCCTGTTGGTGTGGCATATGTCACAGTTTGTGGCTCAGTGAAGCGTTCTTCCTTCCACTTCTGAAAGTGGTTTTTGATGAGTACTTTGTCGCCAGGGTATAGAAGTGCTGCTTGTGGAAAGTCCTTTATTTGTTCATCTCCATGCTCACTTCGTGTCCTTGTGTTGCTCTGTTGGGATATATATTTAAGGGGCTTGGTAAGTTTGGTGAGGTACATATGGAACTCTTCCCCCAATATGTTAGCGGAGGAGTTAGCATCAGAAATTGTACGTGCCGGAGATATAGGTGCATGCATCCTCTGACAAGTAACAATATTGTGTAGAGTGAGATGATGATCTTCTCCAGGCGAGTTGCACAAAGCAAAGAGCTCAAGAGACAAGCAATAAAGCATGGACTTGGCAAGCATAGATGTTAGCTTTGCTAAGCTGTTTTTTTGTAGGCCATTCATTCTCTCTGCCACAACGTTGGCTGGGGCATTACATTGTACATAGTTTGTGCTGAATTCCTAAAAGTGCAGTTATTTCGCCAATCAAATCATTTGAAAAATGTTGACCATTGTCAGGGCAAATTTCATCTGGGATCCCCCACCTTGGAAATACTTCCCTTATTAAGAATGTAGCCGCTAAGCGGGCATCATTACGGGCAGAGGGACCAGCCTCAAAACAACTTCAAAATGGACACACAACAACACACATATATCTGTAAGAGGTACATCTGTCTTGCATATCGACATAGTCGATATGCAAGTGCTGGAAGGCCCCTCTCTACACTGCAAACTCCCTTGCATCACTTTTAAAGTGTGCCGAATTGAGAATTTCTGGCATGTCATAAAATTATTAACAAATTCAGCCACATATTCAGATACATTTGGCAAGAACCAATCCTCACTTATCCCAGCTGCCATATGCTTCTTTGAGGCATGGGCAGGGTAATGAAGCTGTTCCAGAGCCACATTCAGTAACTTTCTTGGCATTACCACCTTGCCAGTGCTGTCTTGTTGCCATATCAAATCATTTGATGACAGGGAGCACCCCCTTTTCCTCCAAAGCTGTTTTTCACCCTCTGATGCTTCTCCCTGTAATTCCATTATCTGTACCATTGGTTTTGCGTTGAAGCCCTCTGGCAGTACAGTTTGTTCTTTGGCTGCTTTCATCAATGCTATTAGTAACACTTTTTCCTTCTCACCACGGAACAGCACATTTGATCCCTCTGGCAAATATGCTGCTTCTTTTGCTGCCCAGTCTGCCTTATCGTTACCCTGTGATATAAAATCTTGCCCTCCAGTGCGGGCTTTGAACTTTACTATTGCCAATTCTACTGGGAGTGGTGGCATTTCCAACAATTTACTTAATAATGCTGCATGCTGCACTAGTGTGCCGTCGCTTCTCTTGAACCCTCTCCTCTCCCATCCTGCTAATCCTGAGTGTACGGTAGTTGTTACATGCCCAGAATCAGAGAATATATTTACTGCATGCCCTTCTGACATGATCAGTGCCTCAATTAATACCACTAATTCTGCTGTTTGCGCAGATTAGTGTGCTGGCAACTGTGTTTGGGGAAAAAACTCAATCTCCCCTTCCTCGTGTATTCCAGTTGTGTGCCCTACTACTGCTGAACCAGTGTGTCTCTTCCTGAATTTGGGTCAATACTTGATGACACACCAATAAAAATAATGTCCCCACCTTCAATCACTTCCTCCTTTATCATGGGGTTCCCGTCATTTCTGTCCATGCATGCCACACAGTCATGTGTATAGTCTCCTTCCTCTATCGGTTCTGCAATTAATTCTGCTGGGTTAACTGTCCTGCATCTTACAATTTAGTTTGCGTGATTTGTCAATATGATTTCATACCCTGATGCTCTCTGAGTTGTCAAAGTTGATTTGGACCTTTCTAATATTGAAAACAATGCATTTTCCACATACAAAACTACTGGACATCCCATTATTAATGTTGGTGCTTTTTCAATTGCGAATACAGCGACAACAAGTGCCTACTCACAAGGAAAGTATCTTTCCATTACTGCGTCCAATGTCCCACTGTAATATGCCAGTGGTTTGTGTCTCTACCCATTGTTCTGTGTCAGTACGGCAGTCATTAATTTACCATCTGAGTGAGAGAACAAATTAAACTTTGTAATTGGGTGTTGCTAACACTGGTAAATGTGCCAATTCATTCTGGAGTTCAGCCAAATTCTTGTTCATTTCGGTGTTCCATTTTACCTTACTCTTGTTTTCCTGAGATTCCTTAAGCACTTGAAGTAGTGATCTAGTGTAGGTAGAGTAATAAAGAACCAATGCTCTACAATAGTTGCATAAGCCCAGAAACTGTTGCATTTCTTTCACTGTCATTAGTTGGGGTGTTTTATGTCTTGCTTAAACACTTTCTGGTGTTATTTTTTCTCCCAGCTGCTGATACACTCTGCCTCAAGTAATCCACTTCTGTTTGACAATACTGCAATTTTTCTCTGTCCACTCTGTACCCCTTGTCAGCCAGTAATGTTAACAGTGTTATTGAATCCTGCCTGTACTCATCTTCTGTTGTGCTGCACACTAAAAGGTCATCCACATATTGAATTATTGTACTTGCTACCTGCAGGTTAATCAAATCCATTTGTATTACTCTGATAAATATGCTGGGTGCCTCACAGTACATTTGAGGCATTCTTGTGTGTTAGAATCAGGTCCCGCAATACATAAACACAGAAAGATACCTTGAGTCTTGGTGCAGGGCAATGGAGAAGAATGCATTCTTCAAATCCAATACTGTGAAGTATTGTGCTG
The DNA here is from genome assembly GCF_040938575.1 of Ambystoma mexicanum. Classification (NCBI taxonomy): domain Eukaryota; kingdom Metazoa; phylum Chordata; class Amphibia; order Caudata; family Ambystomatidae; genus Ambystoma; species Ambystoma mexicanum. Next base: position 1,006,887,030 of record NC_090927.1, read on the forward strand.
CTGCTGGGATGCTGCAGAAAATTGTCGCTGGATTTGGAACCTGCAGAAATTCTGCTTCGATCATGCGGTTAAAAGAACGGAGATCCTGTATGAAACGCCACACCCCTCCCTTTGATTTCTTAATGGGATATATGGGCGTGTTGCATGGTGATGTGGATTTCTATATGGTACCTTGCTGCCATAGTGCAAGCAGTGTCTCATATATGCCCTCATCCGCTTCTCGTGAGAGGGGGTATTGCTTCACTCATGGCAGTAGTGCTCCCTCTTTTATTTTGATGCGAACTGCCCCCTCCCATTTCAGAATTCCCACATCATGGGGTCCTATAGTCCATAGCTTCGGTGGCACTCTCTCCAAATCTTCCTGCATGTACTTTCTCTCTCTTTTCATTAATTGTGTCATCTGTGGTATTGTTCTTTTATTTGAACTGGACATGGTATTGTATGTGTAATTCGAAAACCACCTCTCCCTCCTCCTCATCTTTTGTAGCAAACAACTCTTTATCTGTCACTCCTGTCAGATCTAGTGTGGGACCTTTCTTTTTATTTTATACATGTCAGATCTTTTGCTGTGGCTCAAGAAGAGCGGTCTGATGGGTCCTAAACTAGGCACTATGAAGATTAACTGGTTAGCATATGCTGACGACATTGTGGTCCTAGACCACACACAAGTCGGTCTGCAACGCTTACTAATGGCACTTTCAGAGTATGCCAGTGAAAACGATCTAAAAATAAATCCATATAAATCGAAAATCATGTTTTTTAAACACCCATTAAAGAAGTTGAAACCATTCGGTTGGAAATTGAACAACTCTTCGATTCCCGCCTGCAAAGAGGTCATTTTTTTGGGCTCTAAATTAACAGCCTTTCCCACCAAGGTCGACCTTATTTCAACCATAGATTTGAAAGTTGTGAATTTGGTCACCCAAATGAAAAATATCTGTTCCCAGTATTGTAAATTCTCCTTGCTACCCCTCATTAACTTCTATATTGGTAAGGTACTCCCAGTGATCACATTTGGGATGGAATGCAATTACTTAGCTTTTGACATTGATTGGGGCAAGATTGAAAGCAAAATCTGGAAAAAATCTCTTACATTGCCGAACTGTGTCCTGATCTCTTGCTTGAGGTATGAGCTGAGTCTCATTTCTCTCGGGGCTTGGATGGAGTGGAAATGGCTTTCGACCTATCTTAGTCCCTCCAAAGTCTTCTCTATATGATGAAGTGGCCTCGGGTCTGCATAATTTGAGTTCTATCTTTTTTAATAAATTAAGACTCAGATGTAATGAGACGCTGGATGCATCTGATACTAACATCAAAACTAATTACAAATCCGATGAAAGCAAAGGAGGCACTTCACTGTATGGATTGGATTAGGACCATAGGCAAAATGAGGCGGTGTAAACTCTCGTCATTGCCATCGCCAACTGATAAACATCAACATCTGTTCCTAGATACTTAAGGACATTTCCTGATTCATCCGTACAGATGAATTTCCGGAGAATGAGACTTAATCTATTGCGACCTTGGAAATTTTGCATGTCCAGTATGGTCACATATATGTGACAAACATCTGTGATAAATGCGATGCAAATGTAATACAAACTATTTGTCATCTTTTGGTCGAATGCTCTGGAACATGGTTGCTTAGAGTATCAAAACTGAAAAGATTTGTTCACGACCCTTTCTCACTTGTCTCGGATATGTTCTAAGACAAGTTGATCTCGGGAACGGAAGTCTTTCTTACTATGGAGGTGGCTGCTTTGCTAAAGGAACTTAATTTGGCTGGTAATATGGGCGATCTGAAGGTTGAGCTGTTAGTAGATGCATGACAATTCCTTTCTCCTCTTCTGTTCTTTTCTTCTTTGAATTGATGTGTTGAATTATGATCTCTCTTTTTATTATCTTTTATCTCTGTTTTGGCTAATATGTTGATATCTTATTATTATGCACTTGAATTGCTGTTTTACTTTTTGTACTGTAACGTCATTATTTCTATGGCTAATGCACAATAAATATATATTTTTTTAAAAGTGTGGGATCTATGCAAAATATTAAAATATTGATCGCCACTCCATGTTATAATCCTCTGTGGCAATCAATATAATCATGTATTTTCTCACCACCACTTCTTCCAAGTATAGCAGAGAGTGTATGTCTGGTGCGATAGCTGAGGGGCATCGTGGTCTAAATATAAATTAATTTGACCCCCTGTACAAAAACACCTGTGTGTGTACACCTGTGTACATTCCAGGAGTGCTGCACACCATTGTTTCTCTAAAAATGAAATTGTGGCGTTTAGTTTGCTTAGCAAATCTCTTCCCAAGATGTTAATGTGTGTGTTTTGAATATAGAATTGGCGCTACAATGTGCTGCGTCTCTATTGTCAGTGGTAAATCTTTTATTAGAGAACTGCTTGAATAGTCCCCGAAAAGCCTTGGGTGTCCAATTTCTTGTTTGATAATGGGAACTCCGCTTCTTTTATATAGGATCTAGTTGCTCCAGTATCTATTAGAAAGCAGAAGTCCCTCCACCCTATTTGAACTGCCACCTCGGGCTCCTCTTCCGTATTTTCATTTACTGCTAGGACAGGACACACTCATACTTCCTTTGGGAACCCCTATTGAGAAAATGTGTTATTCGAGGGTGTGAAAGGAATTCCACCCACCACAGTGACCCCTGTGAACAGGGGATCCTCATTCTGTACCAATATACGTGTGTGTGTGTGTGTGTGTGTGTGTGTGTGTGTGTGTGTGTGTGTGTGTGTGTGTGTGTGTGTGTGTGTGTGTGTGTGTGTGTGTGTGTGTCTGCGTGTGTCTGCAATGGTGCCTGCAGTATACTTTTTTTAAAAATAATAATTTTTATTATTTTATAAACAACACTCCAAACGTTACAAACAATGAGGACTTCTGTGTTTAAGCTTCACAACATTACATTACAAAGTACACTTTTCTGTCCTCCCCCCTCCCACCCCTTTAACTCGAGCCCCTGTATCCATATCATTGTCCTGCTTATCTTCAGGCGTATCTATTGCCATTATCTCTTCCGTATCATCATCGCTATGGTCGGCCTGGGAGGGACTCACCATTGAGGCCACCAATTGTTTCCATGCTATTAGGGGTCCCACCTCCTCCTCCCCCCCGCTGACTGCTTCATACCAGACATCTGTTTCTGCCTCTGCCCATTTCATGAGGTCTGCCCACCACATCTCAATTCTAGGCCGATGGGCTGCTTTCCAGCACATTGCAATTCTCTGTTTGGCCAGGATGTAGGCCAGGTCCTTCGTCTTGCTGATGTGCCTCAGGTTGTGTGGTCTAGTAAAACCCCCAAGCATGCATGCCCAAGCTGACTCCACATCCAGCATAATCCCTTTTCCTGCTAAGCGTATCTTCAGCTCTGTCCAGAACCTTCCCACCTCCAGGCAAGCCCAAAACATGTGTAGCATCCCAGCTTCCTCCTCCCCACACCTATGGCATTTCTGTATCACCGGGCCACCAAACTTGGCAATTCTACTGGGGGTCAAATATGCTCTATGAGTGACATATAATTGAATCTGCTGAAGCCTCGCGTTTAAGGACACCTTCTTATGATACCTTTGGGCTCTATCCCGTTGCCCATCCGACATGGGTTCTCCCACCTCCTCTTCCCAATCTCGCCTCAGTTGGAGCAGCTCCTTCCCCACCCTAGTCCCCAGTAGCTCATATATGCGAGATATTTCATGCCCACCCTCCGAGATATCATACATCGTCTCGATGGTAGAATCAGGTTGTTCCGCAAGCACTGCCTCAGGCCTCCTTTCTCGCACCCATTTAATGATTCTGGAATAAGTAATATGTTGGCCTTTATGCAGCACAGTGTCCTCTATTAGCCTCTGAATGTCCAATGCCTCCCCCTCCTGCCATATATCTCCAAGGGTAGGCGGGCCCATCGGTTGCCAGTATCTACGGATGCCTTTTATCATTTGGGAGTCTTCCCCGCATAGCGCCACTAACGGCACCTGCAGGGAGAATGGGGCTGGGTTTCCCACAGTTTGCCATGCTCTACGCCACATTTCCCAGCCAAGCACCAACAGTCTCGCCATTCTTAGTACCTGTGGTTTAGGCAACCACACTGTCTCTCTAAGGAAGTAGGGAGCAGGATCTTTACATAACAGCCTGGCTTCAGCCGTTTCTTCTTCAGACAGCCACCTGTCCACATATTGCAGCTGTCCTGCCAAGTAATATAACTCAAAATTCGGCAGGTTTATACCCCCCCCCTGTCGCACGAGTTTTGTAGTTTCCAGAGGGCCACCCTGTTCCTGGAATTGTGCCATATGAAACCCCTGCACAGCCCTCTGCACAGGCTGTGGAGTTTGGCAAAAAAGCGCTTAGGGATCACATACGGGATGTTTACAAAAATGTGTAACAGTCTGGGCAGGACTACCATCTTAATCAGAGCCACTCTTCCCATCATGGCCAGGGGTAGTCTGGACCAAAATCCCATGCTATTCTTAATACCTTCAACTGCCTTTTCCCTATTGTGTTTGTGTTCTTCTCCTGTCGTGTGGTATATGTCAATACCTAGGTATCGAAACGTCTCGGTTCGCCAGGGTATTGGCAAAACCGGTAGGCTCCTCGGTAGGGCGTGTCTGTACCTCCCCAGGGGAACATGCTGGATTTCTTGGGATTTACTGCTATGCCCAAGAGGGTAGCGTATTGTTCCATCACCTCCAGGACATATTGTAGGTTTTCCTTATCTCCCCACATTGTTGTTGAGGCAGACTGCCAATGGCTCCAACGCAAGGATATATAGCATAGGCGACCAGGGGCAACCCTTTCTAGTGCCCCTGCTGAGTTGACATTTATCTGAGATTGTAGCACCCATTTTGACCCTTGCAATTGGGGAACTGTATAACATTTTGACCCACCTCAGATACCCCGGCCCCATCCCGTATTCTCTCAGAGTCGCTAGCAACCAAGGCCATCTCACTGAGTCGAAGGCCTTAATTGCATCCAGCGAAACAATTACTAGTTCGCCGGATAATGTGGTGAAGTCTCCTATGATTGTCCGTTATGTTCCTGTCAGGAACATAGCCTGTTTGATCAGGGTGTATCAGTCTGCCAATGACTCGCTTAAGCCTGTTTGCCAGCACTGCTGTGAGGATTTTGCTGTCCTGATTAAGCATCGATAGGGGTCTGTATGACCCACAGTCGGTGCTTGGCTTACCGGGTCTTAATAGCGGGATGATCACCGCCTCCCCTAGGGACTCCGGCAACCTACCACGCTCAAACGCCTCATTACACATGGCCAGCAGCGGGGGGAGCAGCTCTTGTTTGTAAGGTTTATAGAATTCGCTAGGGAGCCCGTCCAACCCCGGAGCTTTGCATGTGGGCAGGTGCTGAATCACTGTCTCTAGTTCTTCTGAGGTGATTGGGGCGTCCAGGTCTGCCCCTTCCAGATCGTCTAATGTGGGCAAGCCTATGTCTACTAATGTTTCCTGGACCTCTTGATCCATTTCTTTCCCTGCGTCCTCATAAAGATGTTTATAGTATCTAAGGAACACTTTGTTTACTCCCTCCTGGGTATCTCAGATTTGGCCCTCGTCCCCTCTGATTTCCCTGATCACTGGTTGTGATGTTTAATTTTTATATAAGCAGGCCAGGAATCATATTTCTTGTAGCTCAATTTACATAATCTATTCCAGCGCTCACTGCTGGCTTGTTGTAGCAGCTTCATCCTTACCTCATCCTTCTGAGAGGTGCCCCCCTTACGCATTATGTCTTACAACTCCCTCTCCATTTCCTGCAACTCCCGTACTATGCCCCCTTGGAGCCCTCTGGATTTTGATATGGCTACACCCCGCACTACTATTTTGAATGCCTCCCATACGGTTCCCACAGATTGAACGCTTCCGGTGTTGATATCGAAATACTCAGTGATCGCCTGCCTCAGGTCCTCTCAGAATCCCGAGTCCTGCAGGGTCTCAGCTCTGAGCTTCCACGTTGGGATTCGCGCTCTAGGGGATTGGTGTCGCCACTCCAGGACCAAGGGGGAGTGGTCCGAAAGCACTCTGGCCTTATATTCCGCACCCGTAATTTCTCCTACTAACTCAGCAGCAGCGAACATATAATCCAGCCTCGTGTGCAGATGATTTGGGGCCGCATAATGTAAGTACTGCCTGTCTGCTGGGTGTAGCTGCCTCCAGACATCTTCGAGTTCAAAATCTCTCAGCAGGGCAGGTAACGCCTTTGCGGCCGGGGTGGGTTTGTCTGCTTTACCATCTGATCCGTCCATTTTAGGATTTACTAGGGGGCTAATTTTGCCTGCAGTATACTTGCAGTACCCTGTGATCCAGCTACCATTCCCTCTTGTGCTGGTGCTTGTCCCTGTGTTGGCAAGACCTGTGTCAGTACTGGCTGCACTTGCATTTGCTGTTGCGGCACCATTTGTGCATGAGGTTGTGTGTTTGTCTGTATGCACTGCTGCGGTGGCTGTACCCCTCCTTGCTGTTCTGCTTGCCGAATGAATGGGCATGTTTGAGCGAAGTGACCAAAACTCTGACAAACAAAGCACTGTCCTCTGAATTGGGGCCTCATTCCCCCATATCCAAACCCTCTCCCCTTGGATAATATCTCCTCTCTGACTCATATTGCCCCTTGTATATGTTTGCCCCTCCTCCCGGTGCAAACCCAGGCTGTTGAGTATTCCTAAATCTAGGCTGCTGTCGTATCTGTTGTCCCCCCCCCCTCTGTGGGTTATAAGGTATCTGTGTATATCCCCTCTGTTGTACTACTGTAGTCACTGGAAGTCCCCCCTGTTGGGCGGGCGGAACACTAACAGGTCCCGTAAGTACTGCACCTTCCATGCTTATTTTCGCTAGTTTTTTCTGCACTCATTTATTTTCTGCTTTTACTGCGTTGTCTACTGCCTCTTTGTCCTTTTCCTGCTTCCTTTTTCAATAATGTACAATAGTCGCTTGTATTTCGGGCCATCCTTTTCTAGGGAAGCCTGTACGTCCGTGGGGAGTCCCCTCGCTAACATGTGATAGAAGGTATTTTGTCATCCCATGATTGTTTATCTTGGGTACACATCTCTTGGATTGATCATATGTATTCTGCAGGTTCCTCGAGAGGTGCTAGAGAGCTCAACCAAGATGGCGGCTTACCCGTGAGTTCCTAGCAGGGCTCTCAAAAATCCTGACTTAAACCATGCACAATGTGACCATAACGACGAGAACCATGTGCCACAGCTGTTTATTACAGTCCTGATAACGAAAAGTCATTCAGCAAACACTGGCGTGCCCGCAGCCGCAGGATTGTAAGAGAAAGAGGAGAGCGGGAACCAGACCTCGGATCCAGCGTACCGTAGACGCCCAGAAGGCAGTGGAGCCGACCTCTATACGGAGTAATTTGTTCGCATTCTATAAGCACACAAGAGCCAGAAGAATGGGAGAAAAGGCTGGACTGCCTCGGCGACCCCTAACCGGAGGGCAGGCACTGCGTGAGAGAATACGCAGCCGACCACCTCCCGGCACGACTGAGGTGGCGTAGGGTCAAGGCGAGGCCGGAACCGATTGGGCAACCCAGAGCCCTCTGCACACTGTCCCTGCATCCAACCTCCCAAGTGAAGTGCCCTGGCGAGCCGAGGGAGGGGAGAAACGACACACGCCGACACGCAAGAGGAGAGAACCCGCTCCAGGAGCATGCCACCCCAGTGTCACTCCGGATGTGAGTTTGGGGCGCTGCAGTCCCCGGATCCTCCGAAACAATGCACAGATCAGTGCTGGTACAGTAGCACATGTGAGCCGTGTGAGCGGGTGAACCCAACCACAAGGAATCGCGATCCCTGCCTGCTCGAATACAACAAGAGGATGCCAGAGGTACAAGCCAGCCAGTGCAACTGGAGAAAAAGCCTGGAAGGTGAGCCGCCTTCCCCCCGCACCTCTAATCCCTTTGATCGCCAGCAGCAGCAATCCCAAATCCCCTTGGCATCGAAAATAAGGCACAAAGCCGCGTGGCCCACACAAGAGCTGCAGCCTGGGGTAGGGGGGCATAACATGAGTTTGAGCAACCGACCCAAATCCAGGACTCAGGCCCTCAATTGGAGAGACGGCAGATGCCCCCGACCAGGGTGCGAGACCCCACCATAGCACGTAGAGTGGGAGGAGACGCTCCGGAGACAGCGCCAGCACCACATGTCAGGCCCATGGTTGGATGGATCGGAGCAGCAGCTTAAACCCCTGCACCCCCTGGCACCACTTTGCTAGAGTAACTCACACCAAACCGCTCAAGCAAGCATACACAAGGGAAAACCAGGCTCCTGACGCACTGGCACTGTGCATCACCAGAAGAGTCTTCTACCAACACGCTGATAAAAAAGGGGAACAACACAAAAGGGCAGGTGAGACTTGCTTAGTCCATGGTGAAGACACCAGGTCAACATTGGCACAGCACAAACTTGGTGATTCGGGGAGAGGCACTGCAAAACTTGACCGTAAGAGCACTCTGTGATACCCCTTGTCTTGTAACGAAAATAAATCAGTCCCCCAAACCCCAATCACGAAGATACAATCCTGCAGAGGGCACACAGTGTTTCTCCTTACGACTTGATGCTCGTATAGTGGAGGCGGCAGCGACAGCATCTCCCGCAGGGCAGGCTCCCCGGGGGTACAGCACCCACTAACGGTACTGGCTACAAGAGGAGGTGGAGGTAAACAGATATCGAAGACGTCACCACACCACGTGAGTAGTGTCTGCTCACCTACGCGCATGCCTAAACCAGTGCGCCGCCCGTCAATAACGAGAGCCTGTGAGCCTGACCCCGAGAGCAGAAACAAAAACCCCAGGTCGGCTATGGCTGGTTAAGGACAGGGACACAGTCTGATGAGACCAAGAGACCGACAATCCGGAAACTACCTAGCAAGAGACCAGTGGCCCTTGTGAGACCCGGCTTCTGCTTCGCTCCATCACCATTCAACTTGCCATCGAGACTAATGGGGACGTCCTCCACAGAGATTACTTAGCAACTGCCACAATTTGAACAGAGAAAATGGGAAAATCTGATAAATCACAAAGGAAACTGAATTTTGAAGCAGGATCCGCTACCAAAACTCCAAGTACGCACACAATCGGAACCCCCGGTGACAACCATGGAACAGGAGAGCGAGACGGGCCCCACTCTAGACATTGACTTACGAGTAATCCGGTTGGAGCTCAAAACCGGAATTGACAACCTAGATGATAAGCTAGACAATCTATCCTCGAAAGTGGACCTGATACAACACTGGCTGGACAAGCACGGTGGCAGGCTGGACACGACAGAGCAAAGGGTGTCGGACCTGGAAGATGGTCACACGACACTGAATACCAGAGTATCGGCGCTGGAGGCGCAAATAAAAGAAGTGGTAGCCAAAAATGAGGATCGTGAAGGACGAAACCGACGCAAAAATATACGCATTGGGGGGTGAGAGAGACACAGATCCTGCAGAAGATGGAGGACTTCATCGAAGTCATGTGCAGAGAGTTGTTTGGGGAGCTCTCCTTGTCCCGCCTCTTTGTAGTTGAGAGAGCACACTGGGTGCCGGCTAGTCACCCAGTCTCAGGGGCACCCCGCGCCCCATAATCGCATGCTTTCTCAATTACAGGGACCGTGACACAATCCTATGGCTCGCCAGGGAGAAAGGTGAACTACACTACGATGGAGACTGGATCCAGGTTTACCCAGACTTTTCGCAAGCAGTCCAAGCGCAGATCCTTCATAGGTGTGAAAAAACGTATGAGGGACAATCAGATTCTGTATTCCATGCTCTTCACGGCAAAAGTCAGGGTTCAACATGCAGGGAAGACGCAATTCTTCACTTCACCCGAGGCTGTGAGCAGCTTCCTAGACGAGGCCAGCTGCCGGCCTCCAGCAACCATCCAAGACCAGCAGGGGACGACCGAGGCAGGAGAGTTCCGATCTGAATATACACGGTATGTGTGAACTGCAAACCATAACGTTCGCTACTTACTATAGAACGGATTTACTGCCATAGATGTGGGAAACAGCATAAGAGTTTATTCCTGGCACTCCACCAAGAGATGACCCTCCACACTTAGCATCCTTGGGCAATTTTGAACATACAAACAGATGAGAGCCTGCAGACTTGGCTGGGCAATAGTGCCCCCACCCAGCAATGTTTTGAAGTTACTGGGTGGGTGGAGGGGGGTACTTTGACGGGCGAGTTGGAGGTTGCCTGCGTTAGTGAGTCACAGGGGGATTCCACTACAGGTTCACCAGAGTGGAGTGTACTCGGAAGGGAAAGAGAAACATGAGGGAAGCAGCGCTGGTCGTGGGCCTGGCTCCCGCCAACAGACCCAATGGTAAAACTTCAGAAACTGGAAGAAGCATGCACATACTGATAAAGTCGCAAATATGAAAAGAGATAATAAACTATGTGAACATAAGACAAACCAAACTCATTCAAGTTAGCAACTTGGAACATCAGGGGAGGGAACAATCCAACTAATACCCAAAAGGTATCTCAATACCTCAGAACACATAACGTGGACATTACCTTCATACAGGAGACCCACCTCCTTCCGTCCTCTGAAGGCAGATGGGCCACTGACTGGGGATGCCACAAATACTATGCTTCCTTCTCATCCTACGCTAGGATGAGAAGGAAGATAAGAAAGAGAGTAAAGTTTAGATTAACATCAGTGGAGCGAGACGAGGAGGCGAGAATGTTGATGGTCCACGGAGTGCTTGATGGCACGGTGGTGGTCCTAGTGAACACTTATGGCCCAAATATCGATGGCAATAATATCTTTGACTGGGTGATGTCACCTGCTGGGAGTAGACACAACCACGATCATTTGGGGAGGCGACCTGAACACTACACTTTATCCAGAAAGGGATAAATCACACAAAGCCACCAACACACTCACCAAGGCTAGCCTCCAAATTCGTGAAATTTGCGAGGCTTACAATTCGGTAGACGTGTGGAGACTGAGTCACAAAGCTACCCGAGAATTCACTTTCCACTCATGGGTGCACAGCACCAGCTCGCGTCTGGATTATCTACTGGTATCTCAGTCCGGGGGACTCCAGTGGGGCGAGTGCCAGATACTCCCTGGAACACTTTCCGACTATTCCCCGGTTACTCTAGAGTGCGCCCCCTCAGATGACAGCAGGGGGAGTTACAGCTGGTGATTTAAGTCAGGGACACTCCAAGATCCAGTGTTTGCCCAAGAGCTCCCGAGAAGAGATAACAGTCTTTCTGGCCACTAACCAAGGGTCGGTGGGGTCGAGCGGGACCCTGTGGGAAACATTAAAATGCTACACTAGGGGAGTATGCATTAATAAAGAGAATGGGATCCTGAAAACCATTAGAAGGAAACTCACAGAAAATAAATCTCGATTGAAAGAACTAGAGAGCACATACGCTGTCCTGAAAGATCCTCAAACACTAGCCATCCTCAGAGAGGAACTAGGCAAATTTAGAACTAATGCTGACCGCGAGAGCCAGTACCTGTCATCAAATCCGGCAGTATGGCGAAAGCCAAAAGCCAGGAGCCCTCCTGGCTCGACTGCTAGCAGCAGATAGACAACCCCCACAAGTGGAATGTGTACACGATCCTCGGGGGAAATTAATTCACTCCGAATCCGAAATAGTGGAAACATTCTGGGCATTTTATCACAATCTTTATAGTTCCAGGGTCCTGAGCGATCCAGAGGCTCTTCGAGTATACTTGAACAACATCGAACTATACTGGTGGAGGGTGAGATGAGAGACTTCCTAAATAGACCAATCACACTTGAAGAGATCCAGTCAGCAATTAAGGAGCTGCTGGGGCCCAAAGCCCCAGGCCCTGACGACCTGACAGGAGAGTTTTATAAAGCATATGCCCCAATCCTCGCACCAATCTTATTAATGGTGTACAAAGAGGTGCTAGAGGAAGAATGTCTGCCCCCCACATTACGGGAAGCAAATGTTGTCCTGCTTCACAAACTGGGGAAATCCCCTGAAAAATGCACCTCGTATAGACCGATGTCATTAATAATGTTGACAGTAAAATTCTTGCTAAGATTCTCACTTCCCGTCTACTCCCACTGATGCCTGGACTGGTGATCGCAAACCAGGCAGGGTTCACTCCGGGACGGAATACAGCGTTTGCAATTCGGCTGCTCTTCAGTGTCATCGAGGCGCTGGAACCGTCGACCCAGGCAGCGGCAGTCCTATTAGACGCAGAAAAGGCCTTTGACTCTGTCGAATGGCCATACGTTTTGGCAGTGTTAAAGAAAATGGGCCTAAGAAACTATTTTTATTAAACTGGTCTGACTCCTCTATAAACATCCCTTATCCAGGTTAATACTGGGGAAATCAAAATCAACACACATAGAACTAAAAAAAGGGACTAGGCAGGGCTGCCCCTTGTCGGCTCTCCTGTTCGTGCTGGTGATGGAACCACTGGCCGCAAGCCTCAGGACTGGACAGATAGAGAGAAGTCTCACCTTGGAACCCCATACACTTCTTCTATCCCTATATGCCGACAATGTCGCCCTTTTCAGAGGCGACCCAGTGACAAACTTGAACCCAGTCATGAAAGTAGTACTCAAGTTTGGATCCTTTTCAGGGTTAAAAATCAACCACACAAAATTGGTAATATTTCCCCTGGCAAAGTACACCTGGTACGACAATATTTAAAGACGATTTTGAGTTCAAATGGGAGTCCTCAGGGGTCAGGTACCTGGGTATTATGTTATCCAGAAATCGGGAGGAACTTTGCCGAGACAACTATGAGAAAGCAATAGAAGCACTTTGAGACAAAATATCCAGATGGAAACACTTAACGCTCACACTATGGGGGCGAGTCTGGATAGTGAAAATGGTCATACTGCCTAAACCATTATACCTGTTTGCAAATCTACCGCTACTATTGCCAGGGAAATTCTTCCAACGGCTGCAAAGCCTAATCCTTGAGCTATTATGGGCGGGTAAACCAGCGAGAGTAGTCCATGTTATGCTATGTTATTTTTCTTATACTGCGCCAAAGCCCGTAGGCATCCAGGCGCCGAGAGACAGAAGACGGTGGCTACCAATGAAGAGAAATGTACTAGCAGAAGAGGTAAGGCTTCAAACGTTTCCGAAACGCAAGCAAGTCCCCGGTTTTACGCAAAGTAGCTGGCAAGGCATTCCAGGCCTTGGCGACTTGGATATGAAACGCTCTGCCAAGCCCGCGGGTTCGTTTCACGCGGTGATGGGCTAATAAGAGATCTTCAGCTGATCTGAGTCTTCTTGTGGGTTGGTAGACATTTATAACATCTTTCAGGTAGCTAGGTGCAGTCCCATAAATTCATTTATGGCAGATGGTAAGTAGCTTAAACCGAATGCGGGCCTCTACAGGGAGCCAGTGTAGTTTTATTCTGGCAGCAGTAATCGGTTCAGAGTTTTTCATCTGAAAGATGATGTGGATGGCTTTGTTTTGTACTTTCTGGAGTTCATGGAGATCAGCTTTACTAGCCCCACATAGAAGTGCGTTACAGTAATCCACACGTGGTAAAATGACAGCTCACACAAGTTTGGTGCGGTTTTCGATGGAGACAAGTGGGGCAACCTGTCTGAGCACTTTGAGATGGTAATTGGTGCTCTTTGAGATAGCTGTAACGTGAGCATCACAATCTAAACTACTCTCCATGCACTTACCTAGCGTTTTAACTTTCTGCACGACTTTTATGTCACTGCCATCAATCCTAAAGCCTGAGTACACCTGGTCCAGTTTAGTGGCTGGGTCCAAAGAGCATAAGCTCAGTCTTTGATGCATTTAGGCAGAGCCAATTGGTAGACATCCACTTGTTTATTAATTGATACACCAAGTCCACCAAATTTTGGTCAGTATCATGATTGCCAGTGATGTCAAGGACCAATTGAAAATCATCCGCATAGTTACAGAAGAAAATCTGAAAAAGTTCCAAATCATTAAAAAGAGGGAGGATATAAATATTAAACAGTAGAGGGAGGGACATGCCCCCTGTGGGACTCCACAAGTCAGTATTTGAGGCACAGTCCCCCCAGTATACCTGGGATCGTCGACCCTCTAAAAAAGATCTCAACCAAGCTATGGCATTTGCAGAGAGGCCCCCGACCGACTGCATTCTGTCAAGAAGGATGTTGTGATCAAGCAGGTCGAAAGCTGCTGATAAGTCCAGCAACATCAGCAGACCCAACCTATTTTCTTCCAGCTTAGAAAGCATAAAGGTCTGTAGGTCTAAAAGGGCACTCTCAGTGCCATGATAACTTCAAGACCATGTACAAACGGCTGATATACTTCACACTAAGCAGAGCGCTTAGTGTGAAGTATATCAGCCGTTTGTACATGGTCTTGCAGTTGAATGGTGGCTATCTTATCTATGAGTTTGAGTAGAAACAAAGTATTTGTAATAAGCCTGAGGTTTGCAGCATCAGAATGATCTAACCGCAACATTTTTCAGCGGCTGAGGAATTTTGCCCAACCGAAAAGAGGCATTTGCGAATCTACATAGAAAAGGCACAAACTGCTCTTTGTGCTCCAAAATAGCAACCCTTATTCAACCAATAGCAAAGGGCGGGCTGGCACTGCCCGACCTGGAGTGCTACAACTAGGCCGCGTAGGCACAATTTCTGGGTCACTGGTATACCACCCAATTTATCCGCCCACATGTCCAAATTGAACGTGCCCTGATGACCCCTAATCTGCTGCACGCAGCCTTCATTGGTCACCTCCATGTTGCCCCAAAAAACCTGAATATAGTACTGACCACTTACGAGATCTGGAAAAGGATTGCACAAAAATGCAGTGTCGAGGTCAGGTTCTCACCCCTTCTCCCGGCAAGATTCATTCCTGGGATACCACTTATGACCGAGAAAGTGTATCTCCAGTGGGCAGATAAGATACAGATAGCCACGCTAAATGACTTGTTTGTAGATGGAAATTTAACAATACAACAGGTAGGAGAACGGGGAGCAAACTCAGCCTTAGACATTTTTGTATATTTCCGACTCAAACACACACTTAAATCACTGCCCCCTACCTTCTCGTCTCAACCACCCACATGGCAACTTCTCCACGGAGTGATTCAAACACAAGGGGAGGGCAGACTGGTGTCAAACATCTACAAAGACCTGACATACACTACAAAGCAGCCGACAGCTCCAAAGGAGAGATGGGAAAAAGCATTAGGGACACAATAGCAGAAGAAGATTGGGCATATACGTTCTGTGGCAAACACAAAAGGTGTCCCTAAACTCAAGGTACAAGCTGATTCATTTCAACTTTGTACATTAAGTGTACCACACGCCAACCAGACTGCATAGTCAACACCCATCCGAATCAGCAGCCTGTGAAAGATGCAAGGACCCCAGTGGGATTCCTACACTTAGCCTGGGAGGGTCTGCCGATTAGAAAATTCTGGAACAATGTATTAGACAAGACCTCAGCGATAATAGGCAAACACCATGATCCAGTCCCTATGGTAGCGATGCTGGGGTATACTAAAAACTTACAACCAGCAGGGAGAAGACTGGCCGGACTGCTGCTGGTACTGGCACAACGACATATAGCTATAACATGGGGGAGAAGTCACACCCCCACATTAGAAATGTGGCTGAAAGACATAGTATATTGTCACGATATGGAAACAAATTTTATCAGAACTCTACCCCTGCACACGAGACCTCCGGACATATGGGGGCCCTACGTCAATTACCTATTATCGACAACAGACTGAACATTGCCAAGTTGCCACAGATGTCCACTCCAATCTGACTCTAAGAACCCTTTCTATTTGTAACAGAGTTGTATTAATTGGGGTATTGATACGTGTTCATTGGAAACTTCTTTGCACGACTGTGAGGGGGAGGAGGGAGTTCGGGCACCATGCAGCAAAGCACTGTAATGTGTTATTGTTATCATTGAAAATGACCAAAAATAAAGGTTTAAAAAAACAAAATAATTCTGCAGGGTCCTTCGTCTGTTTCGGACGTGCTAATATTGAGGACATATCTTACATGTTGTCATGTTTCCATGGTTTGAGGTAGTCCTTGTGGCGAAGGTGGAGGACTCGCCCTTTCAGAGCTATACGTTTGGCGGACATGCTTGGCCATGTCTTTCTTGTTTCCCAATCGCGCTAGGCATCAGAGGGCCTTATCATTGACAGACGCCGCAGAGTTGCAGCATGTGCAACGTTTCCATAAAGAACACTTGGGACTGTATTACTGCGTGTCTCAACGCTAAGGTAACTTTAGCACCTTTAGCTCAGCGCAACTAGTTACTAGCCTTCTGTGTTTGTCTTGTTTTGTCCATCAACAAGGTTCCTTTTGCTGTTGTGTTGTTCCTCCGCTCCTGCTCCCTGGTTCTGTTGTTCGTCTTCTTCCATCCTTCTACCTATGTTCTCCCCATTCCGTTGTCTTCTACAATTCTTTTCCTCTGATCTTGCCAGTATTCCGGAATTACTTCCAGTCTTCTAATTCCTGCTGATTACCATTGGATACTGCGCTCTGCTAGGATCCTCGCTAAGGAATCACCATCTGACAACAAAGTGTTTTTTCACGCCTTGCAGGGTTTTCCCTTTTTCTTGGAGTTTGGCTGTGGGGGTCACGACAGCTCTAGCAGCCAGAGCCGGACAGTGTGGCTACCGCAGAAGACCGCCCCTACCTGCGTCATTCACCTTTGCAGGACAAACTTGCAAGCAGAACCTCGCCTAGATTATTGCAAAAACCTCAGGCAAGACCCAAACCTGACAGTTTGAGACACCAGGAGTTGCCCGCAGACATGGAGTGCATGCAGGATTTAGTGAGAGCCTTGCAAGACCTGACAGCCGAGGTACAGGTACTGAAGGCAGAAAATGCTGCTTTAAAACGGATGGTCTTCACTAGGGATGTACTGACTCAGGAGAATACCTCTCTTGGGACTGTTTTGGAGAAATACGATGGAACCCCAAAAAAACAACAGCAGTTTTTGGACTCTTGTGTTATCCATTTTACCTTCAGGTTCCTATTCTATGCTTCAGTGAAAATTAAAGTATGGTTTCTAATCTCGCATTTGACTGGGAATGCCCTCTCATGGGCCACCACCTTCGTTACTGGCTCAAAGCCCTTGTTGGATAACTATGCCGTGTTTGTGGCCACATTCAGAAATCTGTTCGATCGGCCTGACATGGCCTTTACTGCACAGGAAACACATTTGGATCTCCACAAGGGCTCGATGGATCTGATGACATATACCAGTAAGTTCAGACAACTGGCTAAAGAATCTGGTTGGAGTGAAGATACCTGTTTTACATTGTTCCACCGTGGCTTGAACAAAGAGATCAAAGACGAGCTGGCCCATGTGGCACGTCCAGTGAACTTTAACACCTTACTGGCTTTAGTCTTAAAGATGCGCTTCTCAGCACGTCTTTCTTGTAGGCGGAAGTCTATGTCCAGAGGCCTTGCCTACAAACCAAACGTCCTGCATTCTGGAGCCTCGCATAGTTCTACCACAACCGATCCAGAACCCATGCAGCTGGGAACAGCAAGAGGACCACTCACACCTGAGGAAAGAAAGCATAGCACCTCTCAAAGGTTATGTGTGTATTGTGGTTCCTCTACACATTTGCTCAGTGAATGTCTGCTGGCACCACCTCGGTGTTCGGGAAACGCCAACTCCTGATCCTGAAAGGAGCTAGGTATCGGGAGAAGCTTGAAGGCTTCTTGTGTTCCTCTATTTCTAGACCCCATTTGGCAGTCCGGAACGTTCAAATCTCCACCTGTAACAAGAAACTGGTCAGTGCTCTAGCCCTGGTAGACTGCTGAGCAGCGCGCATGTTTATGGTCATTTCTTGGGCAAAACAAAACAACATTCCCACTGTGAAGAAAAATTGTTTCCCAACCTGCGGAAGTCATCAATGGAAGATGGTTGTCCTCTGTGCCTATAATGTTGCAAACACAAGAATTAAGAATGGAAGTGGCTCGACACACTGAAACGATGTTTTGATCTTATAAAGGCGGCTTCGTTTTGGGTATTCCTTGGCTCCAGTTACATAACCCAGAATATCATGAGTTTACTGAAGTATTTTCTGAAGACAATGAGAAAACCTTACCCCTGCCCAGACCTGAGGACTGTGCTGTTGATGTTATTCCGATAGCATCATTTCATTTGGCTTGATGTTTATCTTGTCTCCACCTGAAAAGAAAGCTTTGAAAGATTATCTGGACAAATGTCTCCGTAAAGGGCCTCATAAGACATTCAAAATCTCCTTGTGGAGCACTGCTTTTTTCTTGTGCCTAAAAAAGAAACAACTGAGTTGAGACAATACCTGGATTATAAATGCTTGAATTGAGCCACTGTGAAAGACAAGTACCCACTTCCACTGATCACAGATATTCTGGAAGCCCTTCGTGGAGCGGTAGTATTCACCAAGTTAGACCTCAGTGGGTCATACCACCTTATAAGAGTCAAGCAAGGCGATAAATGAAAAAGGGCCTTCCCAACCCTTTTTCGGGCACTTCGAATACCTTGTCATGCCGTTTGGATTGATGAATGCCCCTGCCGTTTGGATTGATGAATGCCCCTGCTGTTTTCCGACGCTTTATGGACCGCTCTTTTCAGACATGTTATTTCAATAATATGTCATCATATACTTGGACGACATCTTAATCTACTCCTCCAATCCGCCTGACTACCGCCATCATGTATGTCAAGTGCTAACCAGACTACGAGACACCCATCTTCTGGCCAAGCCTGAAAAATGTCAGTTCCATCAATCAACAATCCACTATTTGGGGACATGTAATCTCGCAGGCTGGCATTTCCATGGACTCAAGAAAAGTCAAGGCAGTACTGGACTGGCCCAAATCCCAGAACATAAAACAAATCCAATGCTTTTTGGGGCTAACAAACATTTGCAGGAAGTTTATACCTGACTTTTCTTGTCCAGTCCTGCAAATAACACACTTGTTGAAGAAAGACGTATCATTCGTTTGGTCTGAATATTGCGAAATTGCCTTAAACACCTTTTAAACAGGCATTTACTCAAGCTTCAGTTCTTTGTTAACCTATTGCCAACAAGAGGTTCATCGTGGAAACAGATGCTTCAGACCATGCAATCAGAGCTGTTCTAAAGCAAATACAGAAAGATGGGGTAGATCCTTGGCCTTTCTATCCAGGCCCTTGGGTGATAGCGAAGGACACTACTCTGTCCTGAAAAAAAGAGTCACTGGCCATACGACAAGCATGTCTTGAGTGGAGATACCTGCTCCTTGGATCTGCAGAACCGGTACAAATACGCACCGATCACCAGAATTTACAAGCCCTTCAAAATATCGAATGTCGCAACAGTTGACAGGCACCTGGGGCCTATTTCTTTGCACACTACAACTTCCCATTGACCTATATCCCGGGAGCTCAAAATATAATATAGGGTTGGGGTGGTAATCAAGAGAAACCGATGCTGCGTATTGAGATTCTAAGTAAACCTCTTTGGTTTTTTGGTAAAACCCATGAGAGAAGGATCAATCATTTTCAGGGTTGGTTTGCATTACCGTTTAAGTATGCAAACTCACGTCCGGAGCTCGCTCACTGCAAATTACTATAGACTGGCTGCCCCCAGGCACACACAATTGGGAAACCCCTTCGCCATCCGCTCCCTACAATCGCACAAGGTGATGTTTTCAGGCCACACAGAACCGCTGACAGATCGCACAGGCACTGTGCGTTCTGATTAGCACATATAAAACATGCGCAAACTGTTCTCAACAGCTCACGACCTGCGGAAAGCATGACAAAATAAAATGCTAAACAAACAAGGAAATGCTAATCGCGTAGCTAACCCTGGAGCGTCCAACAGCACAAAGCATCTGAGTATCAGACTCAGATCTGATCCTAAAGGGCAGCGTACAGCATGTCCACGAAAAGCCACGTTTGTCATACCACCGCACATGCACTGAATGTAATAGAATCACCTGACTAGAACAGGATAAATACTTAATTTTTAACTACACTTTCCCCCTTAGCATGCTACTCATCAGAACAACTATCAGAAGCTCTTCACAGAGAACTCATGTTACTTACGAAGCTAACCTGGCATATAAACTGGTAAACCAACTTGAGCTCAAGCTACTTTGGGGCTACTATATAGGCTCCTTAACCACTCAGGTTGAATTGATCAACTAACCTAAGTCGTCCTTTCTCTTTTTCTTCCTCAACCCCCCACGCCTGCCCTTTCCTTGGTGTTATTCCGCTCAAAAGTGCTGTTTCATACGATTTTTACACTATGCAATATGCAAATGATGCTAATTCATTAAATACCATATGTAAAAAGTAATTCACCCTTTCACCAAACCTGAATCACTCACCTCACTTACACCGAACACTGATCACCTTTTGGTTGTCAATTTATAACCAGTCTATTGTGCACACATTTTGACATACTGAAGGGGCCCCTGAGGGACCCTCGTTTGTGGAAACAAGGCACAATCACCACACACGAACTGATACGCCAGACACGAGGTTGTATTCCCAAAATCTAGGGTTTATTGCAAAGCAAATAGTCTCAGTTGGCCAACTGGTCCCACGCACCGCGACGTGTGTCTACCAGACCTCGGGGGACGCAAGAGAGAGAAATTTGTACAACAGTTACATATATACAAAACAGGCATCTAGTAATCAGTAGTGTCACAACTTATACCGCCCCTACTGCATTTCCTTTGAACTAGGCACGATGATTGACAATGGTGACGAGTATGACACCTTCAAACATTCATTTAGTAACAGTTTGCAATTTTGTAAGCTCACAGATATAAGTCTTTGTTTTAAAGAACACAATGCTTCTGTTTCTACAAGCAAGCTGTGCGTAGGGAGAGACACATTCCAGGCCTTGCTATCCCCTCATTTCTATTTGTGTACTAGGGGTCAACGTGCTCTTCAGGGCTCTACCGGGCTCAGGAAAGGGGGGCCGCAAAGAAGAGCATAATTCAAGTCATTTAATGTTCGCTCTAGCATTTCCACTGTGCTTACCGAGACTAGCTGGCACCTGCTGTACTGATTAGAATGCCTTGCTGCTCACTCTCCAAGGATATGCGTGGGAGGGGACCGGGCATTTCTGTCTGGGTTACTGCGTTGTTTCAACATGCCACTCGCGGCTTTGCATTGTGCACCAGTGAAGCTGAATAATATTTCAGCAAAGCAGTTTTACCTGAGGCAAGAAGGCAATGTTAGAGAAAACAAGAAGAAAACAAAATGGCGATTTCAGTCACCTTAAAATGGCTGCACCATGGTTAAGCTTTTGCTAAACCTTTCTATTACTAAACACATGAGGCAGTTGGTCGTCGGCCAACAAAGTATAGTGCCTCACGATCGAGGGGGTGTCTATTCTTTCTGGACTGACAAAACCCTCCTTTTGGCCGTATTCCAAACGCCTCATCCATACATTGCATCCTCCTCCGACCGAGTATCTGAATCAGATTCTGAATCTTGCACACTACTGGTCTCATCTTCATTATCATCAATATCAATTGACATGAATTATTTTACTGTTCTTAATTCATCATTACATGAGTATTTGATTTAATAGTGCTCTCTTTTTCTATCATATGTACACACTCTTCACTTATTTCAGTGCATATTACAGGTAGGCAATGTATGCAGCAACAACATGTCATGAATATTCCTAGTACTGCTACTAGGATCGCAAATAGTTTCCATCCCCATGAATATAATAACTCCCAGAACCAGGAGCCTATATCCCATCCCCCTACTTGGGTATGGAGTTCAGAGCTCAAGACATGTAGCTTTCTTATCGCTTCAAAAATCGTGAGAGAGGAGTCGTTTACGAATACACAGCACGCTGATCCCACGATTTTGCAAACACCGCCACGATCAACCAGGATTCCATCAAGCGCCATTCTATTTTGTAGTGTCATTAATCTAATCCCTTTCTCCTCTAATGTCATGTTGTATAATATATCTGTTGTTCCATTTATTGTTTTTTCTAAGATTCGGGATAGTTGTCGTATATTATAGGAGTTTATTGCTTGGGCCAAAAATGGTATAAATTATTTTGCTACGTCCTCTACTATTAATCCATCTTCAGTACTCCTCCGTGGCCTAGATCTAGATAGTTTGGCTATGTCTGTTGTTTTTAAAAGAAACACTCCTCGGAACAAAAGTCCCAACTAACAAGTACCTCCCCAGTTTCTAGGCAACCAGGGTTATGCTTTTTCCCCACATATAAAATATGCAGGGTCACCTACATACACTGGTTCTACTTCCCTATTAGGTATCGCTGTATATCTAGTAAATGTCCCTACTGAATAGGAGCCCTTCTTATTTAAGCAAAAAGGAACAGAAAGTGGGATGTAGTTTACCGTATAGGAGGGAGGCACTGCATCTTTATTTCCTTCTGATCTCATACGAAATATGATTACAGATGACTTTTCCGGCACAAACAATCTATCGTGTGGCATTGGTTTGGGCGTAGCTTTTGGCATTATCATTCGTGCTCTATGAAATATGGAGCAACCTATGGGTCTCATAATTATCTCCTCAAATTCATTCATGTTTGTGCTATCCAATTGACCCGTTTCACCTTTATTCCATTTCCCATAATATAATGTACTCAAGGATGCATTGCATGCAGAACTTAATATTAGTGGCTGCACGTACCAACCTATTCCTTTGCCACCATGTTGTGGCAAATGCGCACACACCCAACAGTTTCTTTTTTCAAAATTAAATGTGTCATATTCATTATTTGCAGTAATGTATTGTTTCCATAACCTTCCCTATGTTTTCCTTCCATTGGGGACAGCGTGTAAGTAATTACATGAACAGGGCTTTCAGTGGTGGAGATGTTTCTCATGGGCAAGAACATTTCTAATGGGTGCATTTCTTCCATACCATAATACCAATACTGTCATTATTGGAGCCAATATACTCATTATACACATTATTATCGTTAAGCTCAGCATATAATTTTTACGACCATTTCCTTTCTGTGACCTTCTATGTGCTATGTTTAATTCATTATCAGCAGTGGTGCAGGAGGGGGCAGAAGCTGGTTCCGGCATTTTTCTCTCACGCTCCTTCTTCTTCTGCAGTGTTCGTCGTGAATGTCTCTCGTTGTTGCACTGGTTGGAATGTCAATAAGTTCAATAAATGTCAACAGTCTGTTCTGCCAGTTCTTAGCAGCCTGGATTGCTACACGCTGGGCAAGATCTCTGTGCGTCTGCACATTGCGCAAAGAACTCCAGAGCAGTTATCAATTGCCTTCGCACCATGTGCGCCCCGTTTGTTCACACAGGTTTAGGACACATGGATTTTATGTTAGCACCGAGGAAACTCGTTTATTGGGCTGTCCGATTTGCACAACCCTCACGCCGCTCTCCTCTAGGCCTCCGGTTCCTACTTCATCCGAGAATAGGGAACAACATAGGCAACAAAAAGATCAACAGAAATGCAGGTTTGATCACTCCTACTAGGCCGCAAATTGTATCACCTTGCTCCTGGTATCGTGTGATCAATGAATAGTGCGGATGCACTTCCAGACTCCAGCTCGGAGTCAGCCTGTGGCGCAATAGCAGATGATGGTGGGCGCCACAGTGGTGATGCAGCTTTTATTTCAGGATGCGGCGCAATGAAAGAGGGTGGCCGCCAAAGTGGTACACGTTCTACGTCTGCCAGCAGTGATACAGATTCTGCTGAACAACGTTGGGGCACTCCTTCCCTTCCTCTTTTACAGCAATCTTTTCAAGCTTTGTTTCAGGATCAGGCAGATTTTGTAGCAATGAACTGGCAATCGTTTCTTTCGTTTCTGGGACTGCTGTCTCTTTCTGGTTGTCTCGATCAATCAGTTTTTCAGACGGTGATAGGACCTTCTTGGTGTGTGTTGCATGTATCCACGCCTTCCTCCCATCCTCCCGAATTGCCGTCTGCGTAGTTAGGAGGATCAGATAGGGCCCACGCCATCTGGGTGCTAACGATGTCTTTCGCTCAAAATTCTTGATTAGCACCCAGTTTCCTGGCTCCAGTGCGTATCCCGGGCCAGTGTATCTTATTGGCAATGCCTCCTGCACCTGCTGATGAATCAAAAGCAATTTTTGAATAAAAAAATTACAATAAATGCTGAGCACAGGGTATTCGAGTTCCCTCAGCCTTTTTGGCTGAGGTGCACACGAAACATTCGCCGGTCTCCCCATAACGATTTCGTACGGGGAGAGACCAGTTCTTGCCTGCACAGATGTACGCATGCACAATAACGCTAACGGTAATGCATCTACCCAGCTTAACTTGTTTCCTGCACAAATCTTGCTTATCTTAGATTTCAAGATACCGTTGTGGTGTTCAATAAGACCGGCAGACATGGGGTGTCTAGAACAATGGAATCGCTTATCAATCTGGAGACCTGCACAAATCTGTAATATTACTGCGCCCACAAAATGTGGACCGTTGTCTGACCACATGACACGGGGCAAACCAAAATGGGAGAAGTATTCCTTTAACATTACTTTCGCCATGCTCATGGAAGTGCAGTCTTTCAATGGATATGCTTCCACCCATTTGCTAAATGCACATATGACCACCAGAACATACTTCAAGTTTTGGCATCTCTCCATCTCTATGAAATCAAAATGGATTACCTCAAAAGGCATAAAGGGAGGACCAAAACTACCTGTTGGAGTCACCGTTCCCTTCCCCACATTGTGTTGTAGACACGTGATACAATTCTGGATGAACCTCTCGGCATTTTTCTTTATGTGCGCATTCTCCCATACTGTGGCTAAATGTTGGACTGTCTTTTTGGCACAAATATGAGTAGAGGTGTGGGCCATCGTGACCATTGCAGTTACATAGGAATTTGGCAGCATCCAGTTCCTACTCTTCTTGTTTACCCAGCAACCCTCCAGATCTAATTCAGCAGAGCCCTCCGCCCATCCTTTCATTTCATCTGCAGTGGCTTCTGCCTGCATCTCTTTGACAGTGGCAATTCCATTCTCTATCATGCAAGACACTTCCTCCAACTGTACTGTTAA
Organism: Ambystoma mexicanum; assembly: GCF_040938575.1. Taxonomy (NCBI): domain Eukaryota; kingdom Metazoa; phylum Chordata; class Amphibia; order Caudata; family Ambystomatidae; genus Ambystoma; species Ambystoma mexicanum. The sequence goes on from NC_090927.1 coordinate 1,006,912,033, forward strand.
CATTTTGGTATTCAGGTCAGTGGCAGTTTGTTTCGCAATTCTGTCTGCAAATGCATTTCCCTCTCCCACTTTGCATGTTACTTTTTTGTGCGCCTCGCATTTTAATATTGCCAGGTGCTTTGGACACGTAAGTGCAGACAACAATCGTACAATCAAAGGGCCATGTTGTATTCTAGCCCCATGTGATGTTAGGAAACCTCTCTCAGCCCAGAGTCGGCCAACGTTATGAACCACGCCAAAGGCGTATTGGCTGTCAGTATAGATGTTTACACTCAGATTTTCAGAAATCTCACAATTTCTGGTCAAGGCTATTATCTCTGCCGCTTGTGCAGAGTTGTAGGGGATTATTTTACTCTCCACAATACTTTTTAATGTGGTGATAGCGTAAGCAGCAGTTGATGTGCCATCCGGCAATTTAAAACAGGAGCCGTCACAAAACAACTCTCCATCTGGCTCTTTTTGTGGGGTATCTGTTAAATCAATTCTCCCCTTCGTTTCTTACTCCGTAACCATTAAGCAATCATGGGGAGGTGATTCATTCCCATCAAGTTTTCCCATGGGTAGTGGCATTAATTAAGCAGGATTCAAAGCGCTACACCTCATAATTTGGATGTGTGGTGCAAAGAGGACAATTTCATATCTAGTCAATCTAGCAGAGGTGAGGTGTTGCGTCTGCGTTCTATTGAATAGAACGTCTACGGCATGTGGCACCATCAAAATTAAGGTGTGCCCCAATACCATCCCTTCCGTTTGTTTCACTGATGCAGCAGCCGCTGCAACAGCTCGCAAACATTGTGGTAGTGCGCGCACTACAGGGTCCAGCGCAGAAGAGAAATAGCCGCATGGCCTATTTCTTCCACCTTGTTCCTGTGTCAAAAGAGCCAACGCGCAGCCTTCACTCTTGTGTAAAAACAATCTGAAAATGTTGTCATAATTTGGTGTGCCCAAAACTGGAGCAGAACACAACGCAGTTTTGAGCACCTCAAATGCTCTCTGACATTCTTCATTCCACTGCAAGGGCATCACCACATCCTTCTTTGTCAACTCCACCATTGGCTTCACAATCGGAGCAAAATTCACAATCCACTGCCGACAATAAGAAGCCATGCCTATTATAGCTCTGACTCCTTTCTGTGTTTTTGGAATAGGCATGCCAGAAATGCTCTCTATTCTCTCTGGTGTCAGTCTTCTCCCTTCTTTCGAAAGTAGGTAACTCAAATAAGTCACCTCCTTTCGAGAATATTGGAACTTCTATAAACTCGATTTGTGGCCATGTGCTGCCAAGTGTGTTAATAGTAAAACAGTACTCTCTTTACAAATCTCTTCTGTATCTGCAGCGATTAACAAATCATCTATATATTGTAACAATATACAACCTGCTGGTAACTCTAGCATGTCTAGTTGTTCTTTCAATGCTCTGCTGTAAATACTCAGACTTTCTGTGTAGCCTTGTGGAATGTGCGTGAATGTAAAAGATCGTCCTCCTAACGTGAAGGCGAACAGATATCTGCTTTCCTTGTGCACTGGAATGCTAAAAACGCATTTTTCAAATCAATAACACTAAAATACTCTGCTGAGGCAGGAATAATGGTCAAAATCGTGGTAGCATCTGGGACTAATGGGAATTAAGGATCTACCACCTTGTTTAATGCGCGCAGATCAATTATGAAACGGTACGGTACCTCATTACCTACTTTCTTATACAGCAGGAGAATGGGACTGTTACACGTGCTGCCTGTAATCTCTTCAATCACCCCCAATTTTACCAAAGCAGAAACAATACTTCGAGTGGATTGTGTCCTCCAACATATTCCTCATCTTAGATGTATTCCATCCAGCTTTGCTGCGCTCGGAAATTTTTTCGGCAGAGGGCGCCGTGCGTGAATGTCGTCGAGTCGATGGTCCCTCGAAGGCCGCCTTCGAGATTGGGTTTTAAGAAATGCAAGTCGTGGGGCTCAAAAATGTCGATTACGGACCCGCACCGTGAGTGTTTGTGGTGTCTCGGGGAAGGCCACGACATGGAGGCCTGTTCGAAGTGTCAGGCGATGACGGGGAAGGCCTTGCGAGAAAGGAGAGCAAAGCTACAGGTAGGTCGGAAGGATTGAAAAGGCTCTAGCGTCGAGTCGAGACCCCATGGGGGAAAAATCTCCCCGACGCGAAAGGCATCGATCTAGATCCCGAAGCGATTCTCATTGCTCGTCGTCTTCGTCGAAAAAGTTGAAGAAACAACGCCATAGATCTCTCTCCACCTCATCGTCAGACGAGTCTCCGAAAATGAAATGCCCGACAAAATATTCATCTACCGAAGAGTGGGAAGCATTCAGGGTCAAAATGATGGAGGTGTTTGAGAAAGCAAAGCCTCGGTCCGTTCCTTCTTCGGAAGCCGGCCGGGAGCGTCATCGCTCCGACACTCGCGCGCCCTCGAGCCCGGGTGATCGTAAAAGGAAGGATAGGGAACCTTACAGGACGCCGAGCGATAAACGCTCTAGTCGAGTCGACCGCTCGAGGTCACCGACGCCGTCTGAGGCCTATCACACCTCAAGGGGGAAACCGTCGAAGGCCGCCTCAACGCCCTCGAAGCAGACCCTGTCAACGACCACTATGTCATCGACGCTGTCGATGCCTTTATCGACGTCGACACCGAAACCCTCGGCGCAAAGGCTCCAACCAAGCCAGGGCAGCCAGAAAAAGAGAAGGAAAAAGTTAAAAAAACATGTAATTCCTTCAGAGCCTGGTACTACACCTCTTCCTCCTCCTCTCCCAGAGAAGGTTTTCAAGCCTCTCCCTAGGAAGGAGTTTTTCAAATCCTTGACCTCAATTTTCGAGGAACAGGAGAGATCCGAGGAGGAAAATGTACCTTTTGGATTGGAGTATGGCACCCCAGATGTCCCAAAATGCTTGATCTCAGAGGAAAGCAGAATGAGAGATTTGGTGGAGTCTTTACACAATGCAAGTGGCATTGACACCTCTCCTGAGAATGACTTCGGTAGACCAGATCCAGGAGAGCATGCCAGTCCATTTTACCGTCAGTTAATGACCAAGGTGGTAGATTACTTGGGATGGGCTAGACCACCAGCCCAATTCATCCAGGACGATTTAACAGACATATTGGACCATGGTCCCACTGAAGACCCAGTACTTCCTTTTCATATAGCCTTGCAAAACAGGGTGGCCAAGAATTGGGAAACTCTGGATTCTATTCCTCCGGTAAATAAATCCCTTGCATCAAAATACTGCCCAGCCAGTAGTGACCCGGCTATCTGTCAAAACATCCAACTCCCGAGAGTTTGGTAATACAGGTAGCCACAGCTTCCAACAAACTTGCGTACCCGTCTATCTCTCTAGACAGGGACGATAAGCGTGTGGATGGTTGGGCACAGAAGGCATTTTCAGCCGGGAGCATGGCCTTAAAATCTGCCAACTCCACAAGTGCCTTGGCAAAATTTTCATACACTCTATGGGAGTGCATCGCAATGGCGGCGCAGCACATACCAGAAGGGAAAGAAAGGGAAGGTTTCCTAGCCATCGTTAGAGATGGAAAAGAGGCCATGCAGGAATCCCTTCAATCTGGATTGGACACTGCGGATAGTGTAAGCAGGTCCATGGGCACTAGCACGGTAATGCTCAGGTTTGCGTGGTTACGGAAGTCGGGTTTTGCACCGGACGTACAGAACCGCCTCCTGAACATGCCTTTTGATGGGTCTCACCTTTTTGGCAACAAGGCTGACGAGAGCCTTGAGAGGTTGCAGACCTCAAAAGCAGCGTCAAAATCCTTAGGTGCTGCTATTAGGCAACCTCAGCCTTTTCGTGCGCAAGGGCAATCATGAAGGGGACGATCCTATCGTTATTACACCTCATACGGGAAGACGAGAGGAATGGCCAGTGAAAGGGGCCAAAGAAAGGCCACTTGTGGTGGACGAGGAAAACATGCTAAGCCAGCTCCAGCTGCAGCCTCTTTGCCATCAGCAGCTTCAACATCCGCCACAAAACCACTTTGAGGACTTGCACCACAAAACACCTGTAGGAGGCAGGCTGTCGCAACATCTGCAAGAGTGGCGAGCCATTACTTCAGATGTTTGGGCTCTAGAAATAATAGGCCAAGGCTATTGCCTTCCTTTTCTAAAGCAACCTCAAAGCAATCCACCAGGGAGACACCCGTTGAAACTTCCAAACCCGCTCCTACAGCAGGAAGTTCTAACCCTGCTGGAGAAAGGTGCTATAGAACCAGTACCTGCAGTGGAGAGGAACAAGGGTTGGTACTCCCCGTATTTTTTGATCCCCAAAAATGACGGGGGACTGAGACCCATCTTGGATTTAAGAAGCTTGAACAAGTTCCTCAGGAAGGACAAGTTCAAGATGGTTACCCTTTCTCAGATCCTTCAGGCCCTTCAACTCCAGGACTGGTTGGTGTCATTGGACTTCCAGGATGCTTATTTTCATGTGCCGATTCATCTCAAACACAGAAAATACCTAGGGTTCGTAGTTGGCGACTTACACTATCAGTTTCGAGTCCTGCCATTCGGGTTGACCTCTGCCCCGAGGGTCTTCACCAAGTTAATGGTAGTGGTGGCAGCGCACCTCAGGAGAGGGGGGATTCATGTCTACTCCTACCTGGACGATTGGTTGATCAGAGCGCGCTCTGCCGAGCAAGCACTGGATCATCTGAAAGTCACCTGCCACTTCCTCCACAAACTGGGCTTCTCCCTCAATTTCAAGAAGTCTCAAATGACACCTTCCCAACAGCTTCAGTACATAGGAGCTGTACTAGACACATCCTTGGGAAAGAGGTCGCCTCCCAAGTCGAGGGCTCAAGACATTCTTCAGATGGTTTCCAAATTCCAAAATGCCCAAAATCTCCAGGCTTACGACTTTTTAAGGTTGCTCGGCCTCATGGCATCCTGCATCTTTCTGGTGCCAGAGGCACGCTTGAGGATGAGATCCATTCAATTGGCCCTAAAGACTCAGTGGTCCCAGTTCTCGGGTCAAATGACAGATCTTCTTCAGATTCCGAACAAGGTCAGACAAGACCTTCTATGGTGGACCTGTACAGAGAACATCCTAAAAGGAGAACCTTTTTGGCAACCATGGCCGGAGATCACAGTAGTGACGGACGCCTCACTCCTGGGGTGGGGAGCTCATGCCAACGATTTGACAATCAGCGGTCGTTGGTCTCCATCGGAGTCCAAACTACATATCAACCTTTTAGAGCTGAGGGCAATCAGTCTAGCGCTGAAGGCCTTCCTGCCATCTGTCAGGGGAAAGAATGTCCTGATAATGACGGACAACACAGTGGCCATGCACTACCTAAACAAAAGAGGAGGCGTGGGGTCACTACCCCTGTGCAGAGAGGCAATGCAGCTCTGGTATTGGGCGATTCAGGAGGGAATCTCTTTAACGGCAATTCATCTAGCCGGGGAAGAGAATATGACGGCAGATGCTCTGAGCAGGCAGAGCACGGTATCCCACGAATGGAAACTGGCTCAGGAAGTAATTCAAGAGATCTTCGCCCTTTGGGGAACCCCTCAAGTAGACCTGTTTGCAACCGGAATCAACCAAAAATGCAAAAGGTATTGCTCAAGGGAATTTCCTCCGAGAGGAGCCCTGGGGGACGCATTCGTGGTGGAGTGGAATTTCCCACTATTGTACGCGTTCCCTCCGATTCCCGTCATTCCTCAGGTCATCAGGAGGCTGAAAAGGTTTCAGAGCCGCATGATCCTAATTGCCCCGGATTGGGCCAGGAGAACGTGGTACCCGGACCTTCTAGACATGTCCATCTGTCCTCCAGTACGTCTTCCTCAGAGAGAGAACCTTCTCTCTCAAATGGAAGGTCAGGTTCTCCATCCAGAGTTCAAAACGCTCAACCTTCATGCTTAGTATCTGAAAGGCTGAGATACAGGGATTGGAACCTTCCAGATGACGTTATGGAAGTGTTGCTTTCGGCAAGAAGGCCAGCAACAAAGTCTCTATACGTTTCCGTTGGAAAAAGTTTTGCAACTGGTGCAGAGAAAAGAATGTCGATCCTTTTCTATGTTCTGTTCCGGAAGTATTATCTTTCCTTCTGACCCTAGCACATAGAGGTCTGAATATTGGAACAATAAAACGTTACCTTGCTGCGCTTTCCATTTTCAAGCGCTCATCGGAAGAATGCTCCTACTTCAAAATTCCTTTGATAATACAATTCTTAAAAGGACTCACTAATGTGTTTCCTCCTCACCCATTTCAAGTACCGATCTGGGACCTAAATTTAGTCCTAAAATTCTTAATGTGTGCTCCTTTTGAGCCTATGCACACATGTCCATTAAGATTTCTAACGTGGAAAACAGCCTTCTTGGTTGCTCTAACATCAGCAAGAAGAGTGAGCGAATTGCAGGCACTGTCTTCTGGGCCACCCTATACTGTGTTCCATAAGGACAGAGTTGTGTTGAGGGTAAAACCATCATTTTTACAGAAAGTAATATCTGATTTTCATTTAAGTCAGAAAATTGTCTTACCCGCATTCTATCCTCCACCCCATCCTTCGAAGAAGGAGGAAAGATTACACAGGCTGGATCCAAAAAGAGCTTTAAGCTTTTACATCTCTAGACTTTCCAGACTTAGAGTGGACAACCAGCTGTTTAAAGGTTACACTGGAAGGAAACTGGGTCAATCAGTGACAAAACAGACAATTTCACGCTGGATTGTGCTTTGCATTTCAGAATGCTACAGACTAGCTCAAAAAGACCCTCCGGGAGGGTTAAGGGCTCATTCCACCAGAGGCTTAGCCTCCTCCACGGCCCTTCAAAGAGGTGTTCCAATAAGATCCATTTGCGAAGCAGCAACCTGGTCTTCGCTACAAACCATCTCAAAATTCTATAACCTGGATGCTTCCCAGTCTAGGGAGCTAACTTTTGGAAAAGCAGTACTATACTCAGCCATCCAAGAGTATCGAAAAATCTACCCCCTCATCCAGAGGAATTGTCCATACTGCTTTGGGAGTCTATCTAAGATGAGGAATACGTTGGAGGACACAATCCACTCGAAGAACAAGTTACTTACCAACTGGTAACGTTCTTTCGATTGGATGTTCCTCCAACGTATTCCTCATCGCCCTCCCAACCTACCCCTCTGTAGATTTTTCCAGGTTATTGCCATCTCAAATCTCGCAAGGCTCATACCTGTCTGCCGGCACAATCTACACAGTACAAGATCAAAGATAAAAAGGGGGAAAAACAGAACTGAGGCCAACGGGCGCCGCACGTGCTACTTATACACCCGATTACGTCACCCTCGACGGAGGCCTTTGAGGGACCATCGACTCGACGACATCGACGCACGGCGCCCTCTGCCAAAAGAATTTCGGAGAGCAGCAAAGCTGGATGGAATACATCTAAGATGAGGAATACGTTGGAGGAACATCCAATCGAAAGAATGTTACCAGTTGGTAAGTAACTTGTTCTTTTCAATCCTTTCTCTCCTTCTACTGAGATGTTATGTTGCGCAATACGCGGTAACGTTACTGCTTCTTTCAAAGCAATTTTCACTGGCTCTATCTTCAAACATCCAACATCATTGTCATTTATAGCCCAAATATAAGTTGGCACCTCACTCAATTCGCCTGGCAAAGGTTTAGACACAAATTCGGATACTGGTACATTCTGTGGTGAAATGGTCAAAAATACTCCATCTGTTGTACAGTGGATTACTGCACTCAATTTCTTCAATAAATTTAGTCTCAAAAAATTCTCTCCACAGTTCTCTGTTAAAAGGAATGGACAGTATTCAGTGAATGGGCCTAATGTCACTGCTATTGGTTGGGACACTGGATTTATCACTGGGGTGCCTGCTAAACCTACTGAAATATTTGTTCGCCCTGACAGTGGTATTTCTGGAACCAAGTGATGGTTTATCGAACACTTTTGTGCCCCCGTATCCACGAGGAATCTGTGCTCACTATTCCCGACTTTCATTTCTACGTAGGGTCCTTTCTGATTCACGGGAATAGACACCGGTTCCAACCCCTGTCTTGGGCTGTCCTATTGGGGAAACAGTACATCATCCGATGTGTAATCGCTGCTGTTATTATAGTACGCATTCGCATGAGTATCGAAAATGTTCCCGCTCCTTCCTCTATTCCCATTTTGCATGTTCTGCTGGCTCTGATTCTGATTAGAGGCTTGATTCTGATTTTGGGCACCTTTCCCTTGACTATTTTGGTGCTGCTGCATGTTACTTCTGTTATGCCCATTTGCTCCTGGATGCCCCCTATGCTGTCTTCTCTGGCCGTACCCATTTCTATTTTGCAAGTGTGGACATTGCTCTCGCCAGTGACCTTCCTCTCTGCAATACGCGCATTGATTCAGTCCCAGGGGCCCTCCATGCATGTTCAAATTACCTCTGCCCTGGGCGCTTCCTCTACCTCTATTGTGTCCCGCTACCTGCTGGAGTAGCACCTCAACTATTGTTCATAATGCTTCTATTCTCATTGGCAAGGGGTATTCATTACATATCTCATGTATCTCCATTGTGGGAATACTAGGATCTGAAATCCATTTCAACGCTTCTCGTATATACACACTTTTAGTCGGTCGCCTGTCTGTCTTGACGACGACAAATATCGCTGCTGTATATAGGGCTCTACCGCTTCAGTTCTATCTGTCCTAATATCTCTACTCCTATACCCAGGTGTGGCAAACATTTCAGCATGTTCATTGACAAGTTCATTCTTGAGTTCAAAGAGTCGGTCTACATGTTTCCTCATCTCTTCATCCCTCCCTCTACAACGTGCCAATGCATTCAAATCCAACAGTCTTTGCGGAGGCAGCTTCCCAATTAACTGTTTCCATCTCGCCACTAAATATTCCCTCATGCATTCCAACACTACCTGTCTTTCGTTGCTCCTCCTGAAGTCGAATATTGAAGCCATCGCTGACGTTTCATCATTCCCATCTATTTACATTTCGGCCTGTTCTTGCAACTCTCCCTTCCTCTAATTGCTAATCGCACTACGGGTTACTCTCGTACATCCCCTTTGTTCAGCCCCTTCTTCTTTTTCAACAAGTTCAAGTTCAATCACGGAAAGGGCAGATGGGACAGAACCGATCTCTTGAGAGGGAGGTGCAGATGGGACAGCAGGACCGGGAGGTGACTTTTGCAGCACTGACTGGCTAATGGGAGGCACTGTTTGTGCAGTGTGTGGCTGGGCTGGGATTTGGTCAATTGGGAGGGGCTGAGCAACAGGAGGGGGATGAGCAGTTGCTACTGACGTGATCGTTTTAGTCTCTCTTCTTGGACCTTGCTTTGTGTCTGTCAATATTTGATCTATTAATTCGTCTGATGAATGCAACTCCCGTTGTGGGTATATCTTTTCTATGCTCAATTGCCCACGTCTATTTGACTTTCTCAAACTATCATTCCACTACTCTTCTTCCTTTTCCTTCGCTCTCTCTGCTTTCGACTTATGCCTGCGCGCATGTTTCTCTATACTTTTCTAGCGAACCATTGCTTCCCTTCTCCAGTCCCTAAGGATATCAAATGCTGCAGGGCGTGCTTTCTTTTTCATCAACATCTTCTCCAAATGATCTATTCTCGTCATTTCAAAACTCCCATGATTCGGCCATTGAAGATCTTCCTGCTTTCTGGTTTGCTTATGCCAAATCTCACAAAACATTATCGCTCCCACACCATACTTCACATACATCTCATACTCCGGCGACCCCACAGGTGGTGCGACCTGGTCAGTTTCCAAAGATTGTCTGCCGCAGCGGAAAAATCTCGCTAGGGTGGACAATACCCCAGGCATGTTTTAACCTTACCGTTGGCTAATCAAACTTACACTGGGTGTTTGATTTTGCAAAATAAACTCTCAACCAATATCGGGATCACTTTTGAATCGGGGCACGACTCACCTGATCAATCAAGTTGTCTTTTCAAGACACAATTCGTCCGTATACTGACGCAACCAATGACGTTGTGTCTGCGTATCTTGGCTCACTCTGCCTCGTTTCGGGACCCTCGCCCCCTTGTTCTCTGGCCGGGCAGGTCGATCAGGGATCAGTTGTGTGCAGATATGCAAAGGAATTTCTCATCGATTTCGCAGGGGTGCCCCGTACACCTCTTGATCCCGGCTCGATCGTCCCGTCCTCGCCGTTCTCTCCGCCTTCCTTATTTTACAACGTACACGATGGAACAAGTGGGGGAGGCTCCCTATTCGGGCGCCATCTTGAAGGGGCCCCTGAAGGACCCTCGTTTGTGGAAACAAGGCACAATCACCACACACAAACTGATACGCCAGACACGAGGTTGTATTCCCAAAATCTAGGGTTTATTGCAAAGCAAATAGTCTCAGTTGGCCAACTGGTCCCACGCCCCGCGACCTGTGTCTACCAGACCTCGGGGAATGCAAGAGAGAGAAATTCGTACAACAGTTACATATATACAAAACAAGCATCTAGTAATCAGTAGTGTCACAACTTATACCGCCCCTATTGCATTTCCTTTGAACTAGGCACGATGATTGACAATGGTGACGAGTATGACACCTTCAAACATTCATTTAGTAACAGTTTGCAATTTTGTAAGCTCACAGACATAAGTCTTTGTTTTAAAGAACACAATGCTTCTGTTTCTACAAGCAAGCTGTGCGTAGGGAGAGACACATTCCAGGCCTTGCTATCTCCTCGTTTCTATTTGTGTACTGGGGGTCAACTTGCTCTTCAGGGCTCTACCGGGCTCAGGATAGGGGGGCCGCAAAGAAGAGCATAATTCAAGTCATTTAATGTTCCCTCTAGCATTTCCACTGTGCTTACCAAGACTAGCTGGCGCCTGCTGTACTGATTAGAATGCCTTGCTGCTCACTCTCCAAGGACATGTGAGGTAGGGGATCTGGCATTTCTGTCTGGGTTACTGCGTTATGTTTCAACATGCCACTCGCGGCCTTGCATTGTGCACCAGTGAAGCAGAATAATATTTCAGCAAAGCAGTTTTACATGAGGCAAAAATGCAATGTTAGTGAAAACAATAAGAAAACAAAATGGCGATTTCAGTCACCTTAAAATGTCCGCACCATGGTTAAGCTTTTGCTACACCTTTCTATTACTAAACAAATGAGGCGGTTGGTCTTCGGTCAACAAAGTATAGTGCCTCACGATCGAGGGGGTGTCTATTCTTTCTGGAATGACAATACATGTAAAATATTGTCTGTTGCAGTATGGTTCACAAATGCCAGAGCCTTGATAAAGACCCTTGTGGGGTTGAAACATGTGTCGGCACCTTGAACACTAATAAAAACAGTAATGCAAACCAACCCTGAACATGATTTATCCTTCTCTCATGGTTTTTTTTATCAAAGAAGCAAAGAGGTTTACTTAGAATCTCAATATGAAGCACCGGTTTCTCTTGATTCCCACCCCAACCCTGTCCTTTCAAATCCTTGGGACAAATGAGCACTGTCCCATGGGAATCTACAAACTGGCAGCAGGATGTGTGCCACAAAAAACTCTGATCCGGGTGGTCAGAGTGGCATCCCTATGTTCCCAGTGCTCTAAAGCTTGACAACATGCAAAAAATGTAGTGGCTGATACACTGGGCCTCATTATGAGTTTGGAGGTAGCCATGCCATTTTTAGCGGCATGGCCACCCCCAAACTCGGGTCCAGGTCCCGCAAAATGGGAATTACCGGGCCATTCCGACCTTTGCGGACCCGGTACTTCCCCATTCCCATTTGAGCCCCCATTGGGCTCAATGGGAAGGAATGGGGAGGATGCTAACAAAGAACCCGATAATGACGGTTCCGTTGTTAGCATCCTGTTAGGCTAGCGGGTGCCGCTCTGCACGTCTGGTCTGACCAGGCGTACAGAGCAGGACCCGCTGCAGAACTTGTAATGTGGCGGCCCGCTATGAATGGTGCCGGTCCCTTACTGGCACCGGTCATACCGTGGCCGCCACAGTCGTAATGAGGCCCACTGTCTCGCAAATACAACGAGCTTGACGAAGCCCCCTTACCATATCATACAATGCTGCAAGGGAAATCGTTCATCTATCACAAGGAAGCCTATCTGGATCAGATACAACATCACACCCAGATATCTGATATGTTCCGTAACATATCCACATCGGCATTTTGTTTAAAGATGGTTGCCTTTATGTGCCTTCTCTTGATACTCAAACACGTGCTATACATCTTGTCATGACACATTACCAGCTTGTCATAAGGGGGTTACTGCCACCTTCCAGACTCTATGCCGTAATTTTTCATGGCCTCAGATGTTAACCTCCGTGAGAGACTACCTTAAGATGTGTGACATCTGCGCTCAATCTAATGCGCCAAAGGAAATCCTACAGGGTTGCTTCTACAACCCACACTGCCTTCCAGGCCTTGGGAGAAAATCGCCACTGACTTAATTGTGGAATTGCCACCTTCGAATGGATTTACAACTATTACGGTAACTGTAACTGTCGATCTGTTCACACGGATGGCTAATTTTTCTCCTTCTCCAAAGCTACCCACAGCAATCGAAATGGCCACTGTATTCTACACCGATATATTTTCTGATTACATGGCCTCCCCACAACAATCATATCGCACAGAGGAAGTCAATACATTTCAAAGTTTTGGTCTGCCATGTGCAAATATATTGTGATTAAAAGAGTATTGCCATCTGGATACCATCCACAGTCCAATGGAGTAACAGAATGGCTGAATCAAACCCTTGAACTATACCTACGCTGCTTTTCATCTCATGTTCAAGAAGACTGGTCTTCCTTGGTCTCTGTCGCTGAGTTCTGCTACAAAACCTTTCATACCTCGTTCCAACAAAGCCCATTTTTTTGAGCCAGTGGATTTCATCCAGCTGTGTTTTCTCTACTATTTCGCCTGTCCCTTCTCAACTACTAACAGTCGATGCCTGGATAAAGGATCTCCAGGAAGGCCAAAGGAGGGCAGCTGAGATCTTGTCAATGGCTCAGGAACAAACAAAGAAACATGCTGACATGAAGAGAAGCAAAGAGCCTTCTTATATCGTAGAGGACAAAGTTTGGTTATCTGCCGAATATTTAGTGAAGCATCTCAGTCCTACAAAATTTTCACCCAGATATTAGAGGCCTTTTCCAATCTAAAGAAGGATCAATCAAGTCACCTTCCGTTTAGGTCTACCACCTTCATGAAAAAGGATACACCTGGTATTTCATGTGTCACTTCTCAAACCATATAAAGGTTCTAACAAATAGAAAAATAAACCTCCAGCTCCTACCCTCCTTGATGGATTGCCTGAGTTCAAACTTGTACGCATATGTGATTCTAGATACCGCAGGGGACGTCTGCAGCATCTTGTGCCTTGGAAGGGGTACTCTATCTGTGAAAGGGCCTCGGAACCTCCTAAAAATGTACATGCACCATATCCGGTACGAAAATTCCACACGTTGCACCCAAGCAAAGTGTGGAATGGGTGTTGGCATAGGAACGGGGCATACTGTCATGTGTTACCTGGGTTTCAGGTGGTCCTTATGGCGAAGTTGGAGGACTTGCCGTTTCAGGGCTATACATTTCACGGCATTCCGCGCCGCACCCAACATGGCGGACATTCTTGGCCGTTTCTTTCTTGTTTCCAGATCGTGCTAGGCATCAGAGGGCTGTGTCACCGGCAGGTGCCGCAGAGTTGTAGTACGTGCAGCGTTTCCATGAAGAACACTTGCGACTGCATTATCGCGCGTCTCAACGCTAAGGTAACTTTGGCACCTTTAGCTCAGCGCTGCTAGTTAGTAGCCTTCTGTGTTTCTCTTCTTTTGCCCCTCAACAAGATTCCTTTTGCTGTTGTGTTGTTCCTCCGCTCCTGCTCCCTGGACCCGTTGTTCATCTTCTTCCGTCCTTCTACCTGCATTCTCCCCATTCCGTTGTCTTTTGCAATTTGTTTCCTCAGATCTTGCCAGTATTCCAGAATTACTTCCAGTCTTCTAATTCCTTCTGATTACCATTGGATACTGCGCCCTGCTACAATCCTCATTAAGGAATCACCATCTGACAACAAAGGGTTTTCTCACCCCTTGTGGTTTTTTCCCTTTTTCTTGGGGGTTTGCTTTGGGGGTCACGCTGGTTGTAGCAGCCATTGCCGGACGGCGTGGCTACTGGAGAGGACCGCCCCTACCTGGAGGATTCACGTTTGCAGGACAAACTTAGAAGCAGAACCTCACCAATGTTATCGTAAAAACCTCAGGTAAGACAAAACCTAACACGTGTCTGGATACAGCTCCCTCAGAGCCTTCCAGACGTGCGCTCTGTAATTATTGAAAGGTGCCTGCCATGTATGTTAGAGCTCAATTTCACCCTGCATATCCTGCTTCCTGCCAGATTTTGTCACTTTGCTCCCCTCCCAATACTTCCAGCAAGCTCTTAACATCCCCTACCACTAAAGGTATCCCTGCCGTCTCCTTTTCAAATACGTATATCCACTGGCCCCTGCCATTAGCTATGGTAAGCTGTACACCAGATTATCCCTATCTATGGTCTGCCAAGGCACATATTGCACTTCCCCTTTTGCCTTCTGAAGAAGGGGCATCTGACATTGTGCTCTGCATCCCCCCGTGGCCTCTTTGCTACCGCCATTCTTGTTTTTCTGCTTTGGAGCCTACTTACCCAGTTCCCTGTTTGTTTTTCCCTCTCTTCGTCTTCCCCCTCCTTTCTCCTCCTTTCTCTGTTCTCACAAGTTAAGTCACAAGGTTTGAATTCATCAACCCTACTATCATTGACCCTACTGTCCTCCCAATCTGGTGCAGTATTGTCACCCTCTGTTGTCTCTTGTTCGTCCTCTTTCAGGTCCTCTCCCCACCTGTCAATTTTAAATTGTATGCTTCTCCAGCATGGGGTCTGGCATGGATTCACATGCTCATGAATATTCCCTGTCCTCAGGCTGGGAATCCTTGGTAAATGAAAAAACAGTTTCACTTTCACTTAAAAAAGCTGTATTTCTCCTCTAAACCAATCACTGTCCTCTGGGTCATACTGCCCCCACCAAATGACAGTCCTCTTCCTAGGCCCCGCCTCTGGCTGCCATCTTCAGATTTTTACTGCACGCTTCAGTGTTGGAAGTTCTTCAGTTTGCTATCAGCGCTATTTGTACGTTTTTATGTGCTTTGGATGGAAAAAGTTCTATTTTTGTTTCAAAGAAGCCTGTGTGCTCTTTTCTTCATCTGCCGACAGCGTGGATCCGTTGTCGGCAAAGTTCCACGCCCGTTAAGGGGCAAAGCTAGTTGCCTCCATTGCCAGCCGACCATCAAGCTCCTCTTCGAAGAGGAAGTCATCCTGCCCGGCTATAAACAACGTGAGAAATCCGAGAAGCCGCGGATGGAGGAGAAGAATGCCGAACAGCCTAAGCAGGCTCAACCGGCACAGAAGACCTCGCCTGCGACTCCGTCGATGACTACTACTGCCACAAAAGCTAAAGGTGCTGATCCTGCGAGGGTGGCTCCCATGGCTCACAAAGTGTCCTTACCCCCAAGGCGCGACACCGCCACAGTGATTTTGGCGAAGTCTGCAGGCATGCCAGAAGGGGTGAAACAGGCTCAGGCCTTGGTTCAAGACCCTAAAGACCCCCCAATTGCCCTTCACTTTCCGTATCTGCTACTTGTGGCAGATATCACCTCCTTCTGAGTCTGCAGAATCCGTTATTGTTCCAAACAGTCCTGCTATTAATACTCTCCATGCCATCAGGGTACCCACTTCTTCTTCCCCACTCATGCTACATGCCTCCTGCCATACCACCGTTTCAGCCTCCGCCCATTTCTGCAATTCCTGCCACCATACCTCCACCTGTGGATTATGACACTGCTTCCATCCCATTGCAATCCTCCGTTTTGCGAGCACATATGCCAAGTCCCTCAATTTCCCAACATGTTTAAGTTTCCGTGGTCTGGGAAACCCTCCCAACAGGCAGACCCAGGCCGTATCTATAATGAGCGTGACCCCTTTGCCCGCTAGTTTTTGCGCCACTTCTCCCCAGAAACTCTCAATCACTGGGCAAGACCAAAACATGTGTGTCATATCAGCATTTTCCTTGTCGCATTTTGGGCATGCTTGTCGTCCTGCATTTCCGAACTTAGATATTCCCATCGGGGTCATATAAGCTCTGTGCGTTATATACAACTGTATTTGTTGTAATCTAGCATTTCTTGATACCTTCTTGTGGTATCCCATAGCACGCTCCCATATCCCATCCTCCATCTGTGCTCCCACCTCAGTTTCCCAATCAAAGCTCAAATGCGTCAACTCCTTCCCAACCCGGGTCATCACCATCTCATACAATCTAGAGATCTCATGCCCCCCTTCTGATATGTCATATATTGTCCCCATAGTGGCGTCTGGTTCCTCCACCAATACAGTCTCAGGCCAGATTTTATGAATATTTTGCACCAGTCTTAGGTACGTGACATACTAGCCCCTATGCAAGCCCGCCTCTTCCCCTAGTCCTTCAAAATCCCTAATGGTCCCCTCTTGCCAAACATCCCCCAATGTAACCAGCCCGACCGACTCCCAATAGGTCCTGATTATCATCCTTAGTTGCTTGTCTTCCCCTGCCAAAGCAACCAACGGCACCTGCGGGGAACATGGGTACGGGTCCTCCATCATTTGACATACTCTACGCCACATCTTCCACCCCAGCAACATCATTCCAGGGCGCTCCTTTATTTCTGAACTAGGCAACCACATAGTTTCCTTCAGGTAAAACGGAGTGCAGTCCTGTCCAAACAGCCTAAATTCGGGAGTTGCCTCATCAGAGAGCCATTTGACCACATACTGCAACTGACCAGCTACATAATAGGCCTCAAAATTAGGCAGCTTAATACCCCCCCTCTCATGGAAATTCTGCAACTTAGCGCCACTCTATTCCGGTTGCCATGCCATAGGAAGTCTCTGCACATACTATTCAGCTTAGCAAAAAACTTCTTAGGTATCATATACGGAATATTGCTGAAAAAATGTAAGAGCCTAGGCAGGACCACCATTTTAAGCATCGCCCCCGTCCCATCATTGCCAACGGCAACTTCTCCCAAAACTTCATGCTTTTACGGATTTTTCCCACAGCCACCTCGGTGTTATGCAAATGTTCCTCCTTTACCGTATGATACACATCTATTCCGAGGTAGCGGAAGGAACCAACCACCCATGGTATTGGCAACTCTTGCAACCGCTCCGGAAGGGTTCCTCTGTAGCTACCCAATGGGAATATGCTCGCTTTTTGGGAGTTCACCGCTATGCCAGACAGTTCCGCATACCTTTCCATTACCTCCAGAATATATTGAAGATTTTCCTCCGGATATTTCAAATATAATAGCAAGTCGTCAGCATACAGGGATATTAGGTGTTTCTCTCCCCCTACCTCGATGCCTATCATGTCATATTGTTGCCGAAGGTATACTGCCAGGGGCTCCAGGGCCAGAATATATAACATCGGGGACCAGGGGCACCCTTGTCTGGTGCCTCTGGTAAGTTGCCACCTCTCGGATATCGCCGCTCCTGTACGAACCTTAGCTAGTGGCTCTCTGTACAGCAACTTCGCCCACCTAATGTAGCCCGGCCCCATCCCATACTCCCTCAGGGCCTCCAGCAACCACGACCACCTGACTGAATCGAAAGTTTTGACTGCATCTAAGGACACAACCGCCATTTCACCCTCGCTCTTATTCCCCCATTCAACCACCTATGGTTGTGGGTTATATTCCTGTTGGGGACATAACCTGTTTGGTCCGGATGTATCAATTTACTAATAACTCTCCGCAATCTATTAGCCAGGACCGCCGTCAATATCTTGCTATCCTGATTCAGCATTGACAAGGGTCTGTAGGAGCCACAGCTATGCCCTGGTTTGTTGGGCTTAGGGAGCGGTATTATGATCGCTTCTCTAAGCGATTCCGGCAACCGGCCCACCTCAAACGATTCATTAAGCATTTCTAGCATGGGGGGAGTACCTCCTCTCTATATGCTTTATAAAATTTGCTAGGAAGTCTGTCCGCTCCCGGGTTCTTACTGGTGGGCAGCTGCCTCACCACCTCATCCAATTCCTCCAAAGTAATCGGTGCATCCAGCTCTTCTCTTTCTTCGGCACTAATCTTAGGTAATCCAATATCTCTTAAAGTTTCCCTTATCTCCTCTCGGCTGCCCCCCCCTTTGTCCACATATAGTGCCCTGTAATAATCCAAGAATGCCTCATTAACTCCTTCTTGGGTGTCCGCTACCTCTCCATCCTCTCTAGTTATCGTCCTAATCGGGGCCCAGGGGTTTCACTCTTGTATAGCCACGCCAAGAGGCGGCCCGTTTTATCCCCACCTGCATGCTGCCTCTCAACATACTTCTTATAGTTAAGGTTGCAGAGCCTTTCCCAAAGTTTCTGCACACCGCTGCTGTAGTTTAAGTACTAGCTCTGCATCCCCCCTCCACTGTTGAGTTCCCTTTCCAGTTCATCCTCAGCTCCCCCTAACTCCGTCAGGACCACACCCTGCAGGCCCTTTGATTTAGCGATGGCAGCACCCCGCAACACCACCTTAAAGGCTTCCCAGAGCGTGCCCGCCGAGTCCACACTGCCAGTGTTCTCTTCAAAATAATGTATAATCTCATCTCTGATGTCCTCTCTGAAGACCCGATCCTTGAGCGCCTCAGCACGGAGGCGCCATGTCGGTATCCGCGCACTCGGGCGGCAGTACTGCCACCCCAGGACCAGAGGCGAGTGATCCGACAGGACCCTCGCATTGTATTCTATTTGGGTGGTCTCTACCACCACATCTGGTGTGGCAAAAAAGTAATCAAGTCTCGTATGCAGTTGTTGCGGGGCTGAGTAATGCGAATACTGCTCCCCATTAGGATGTTTCAGTCTCCAAACATCTGCCAGCTCGAAGTCGTCAAGCAGCGTCTGCAATGCCCCGCTGGGGTGGGCCTATCAATCCTATCATCAGATCTGTCAACCCTGGGGTTCAGCACACAATTAAAATCCCCCCCCAAATAACCGCCCTACCCACACACGTACCCAGGTTGGTACACAGAGTCCTAAAATATGCCGCCGTGTTTTGATTGGGGGCATACGTATTTACAATGCACACCTCTTTATTCTCCACCAGCGCCTTCAATATAACCATCCTCCCCTCTGTATCCACCACCTCCTGTGTAAGTTGGAGCGGAACGTGCGGTGCCACCCAGACCAACACTCCCCTAGCGTAGGCAGAATACGGAGAACCCACTACAATACCTCTCCACTTCTTCCCCACCAGCTCCAACTTTTCCCACGTCAGATGCGTCTCCTGCAACAGTGCAATATCAATCTTCTGTCTTTTCAAATACATCATGACCTTGTTCCTCTTGAAGTACCTATTGAGTCCCCTGACATTCCACGTTACGATCTTAAGATCCCCCATAGCTCATAAGTATCCTCCCCCCTTCCGTGCAGCCAATCCCACCTGCCCATGCGATACAGATACAACCCTCTAGCTCTTTCCTGTAGCCTCATATACAAACTCGAACTCCCCATAACTATGTACACCCCAAACTCCCAACTTCCCTCCCCACCCTCCACCCATCCCTTCCCCAACACCACACTCCCCAACTGGTGCCCAGCTCCTTCCTTGGAACTCAGGCACCCCCACATCTAGCCCTGCAAGCACCAACCAATGCCCAGAGCTCAGTAGGGTGAAGTCGCCCTAATGGCCACTTAACTAAGGTAACTAAATGGGGTAAAGAGATCCGCTCTGCAAGGCTCCCCTAAAAACAGCAATAGTCACAGTGCTCATAACATGTTGTTTAACGGTCAGGCCTTCTCTGCCTATTCCACGCCATCTTGTAGCGCCCTCCACGTGCACTACTTATCTCCTCCATCTCCTCTTCCCGTCCGAACGTCAGGCTCCTGGGGGCATCCCTGTGCGTCGAGCCATCCCATGGCGTCCTCCGGAGTCTCAAAAAACAAAGTCCTGTGTTTATGAAAAACGTTCAATTTCGCCGGATACAGCAACATGTATTTATGGCTCTCCGCTTTACCGTCCCAAAGTTCATACGACTACGCTGCACCATCAGGGTATAGTCCGGGTAGGCTGTTATGTTTGCCACCCCTCGTTTAATCGTTCCACCCTTGCGGAAGTGTTCTAGTATCCTCTCCCGATCCTGGTAATTAAGGATTTTGGCAATTACTGGCCTAGGTGGGTTTCCCGGTGGCGGCTTCCTTGTCAGAGCTCTATGCGCACGTTCCACCACGAATCCCTGAGATAAAGCTCCTCCGGGTATCTCCTGCAACAGCATAGATTCGATGAACTCCGTGGGATTGTGGCCCTCTGATCCTTCTGGCAGGCCCACGATGCAAATGTTATTCCGTCGGGCGTGTCCTTCCGCCTCCTCCGCCCTGTTCTCCAAGTTGCCCACTTTCTGCACCAGGGCATGCAATTCGGCCTTATGGGAGGCACAATCCGCGGTTCGGGCTCACCTCTTTCTCGAGGGTCTCAGTGCGCTCCGCCAGAGACCTGACGTCCTGTCGAAGTAAATTCACCTCTTCCTGCACCTCACCGACCTTAAGGTCCAATGCCGTTTTCAGCTCTGTAACGGCCAGTTCAAGTTTAGCCTCCCAGGCTGCCTTCAGGTCCGCAATCGCAGCCAGGACCTCCTGGTTAGTGCCCGTCACAAGCATGCCACCTGCAGGCGATTTAACCTTGCTCTTGGAACTTTCCGGACCAGGGGACGTCTTGGCGAAGTCGTCCAACGTGGGCTGCTTCGCCTTCAGTCTCACGGTTCTATTAGACATGATTCTGCATCCGCTGGGCACGTTCCAGAGGGCCACTCTTGAGACACCCCCAGGCGAGACCTGTCTGCTACCATGGGTCGTGCTTTCCCATGTAGCTGCATAAGCCCCACTCCGGCAGCTCCACAGGGTGGGGGGGGGGCACGCACAGTCCACAAACTCTGTGCTCTTCTCACGCCGAGCTTTCCATGCACAGTGTCTCGCTACTTCGATGCGTCGTAGTGCGGCCTCAGCCCTCTATCACATGCCCAAAGACCTACGCCAGTAGTAGAACACTCTAGAAAACAGGCCGATTCGCGCTAGTATCCCAACATAGGGGACCTGCGTTCCGCGCCAGTTACAAATATGCACACAGTCCGCTCCTGTCGCCCGACCACCGTGCGGCCTGCTCCTTCCTTTGTTCCGGTCGTTGATCGGCCATTTTGTTTCGTCTTCCGTCTCCGGTGCTCCTTATCCTTTTCGCACAAACCTCCACCGCCATTCCTCCCAGGCATTCCAAAAGTTCACCAAGCGCAGTCAGTCCGTTCACACACCAACATGTGTGTTTTCAGCAGTCATAGGCACGTTGTTATGCACTATTTCGCCAGGATCATTTCAGGATCTCGGGAGCTCCTCCAGATCACGTCCTCCTACATGGCCCTCGTAGCCACGCCAATCAGGCTAACAATGTTGTTGTGTATCATGTCCACAATGGTGGTGATAGTGTCCCGGTCCAGCGGTACAGGGTGTGGATCTGCTCAGGGGTTAGGTTGAATAGACTGGCTCTGATGCGAAGGATTGGGGGCTGCCTGTGTGGTACCACTGGCTGCACTGGTGGGGCTTGCTGGGCCTGTCTCACCCTCCTTCTCCTCCTGCGTCTCCTCTGTGGTGCCTGTTGTTGTTGCTGGTGTAGCAATGCAAGCATGTTCTCCAGCCCCAGTATTGCTACTACAAGTGGAATCATTCTGGTGTGGAAAGGGGTGTGGTGTGTGGGTGTGCTCCTTTAGTGCTGGGCCAGACTCCATTGCCTCCACCTGTGCTGATTGTGTGCACCTGTGGCAGTTGGGAACACTGCACATTGCTGTTTGTGGGTGGTTTCCAATGCCGGTATCGCCGGCAACCCTTATTACCACCTTCATGATGCCGGTATTTGCATGTCCGCCTGACTTGTGATGTCCTCCTGATAGCGCCATCCCGGTATTGCCGGACCGAAGGGCCACGTGCCAGTGCGAATGCCGGTATGGGGGAGCACAGCATCAGCGGTGGCGCTAATACCGGGTTGTTGAGTCGAATAGCCCAGAGCGGTATGCATGGTCGTTTTTCCATTACCTCCAACCTCGTAATTACCCCCACAATCTAGATGTTTTCCATCCTCATATGGTGGGGCCGTGTTCCCATCTCATTCCCCTAACTTTTCATACTTTTGTCAGCTATCCCAGCCTTGCATCACAGTGTTTGTATCCCTTTCTCTCAAGGGTTGTGGATCCATGTGTCCGTTATGTGCTTTTGACTTTGCAGACTTTTATGGCTATTCCAGCCATGCATAACATTGTTTGCATCACTTGCTCTCTGGATAAGGGGGCAGTGGGCCTGTTACCTTCTCTTGATTTTACAGACATTTGGCACCCTTGCCTAACATTGTTTGTATCCCTTTATCTCTGTATAAGTGGGGCTGTGTTATGTTCCAGAGCTCGAAATTAAGATTGGATAAGCAGGGGCTAAAAGTAGCTCTTGGGTATCCAGCACTAAAGAGTGACTAGGAGCTATCACTGGGGAATAAGAAGCTAGTGCATAGTGTTCAGCAAACCTAAATTCCACCTATGATGGTGTGGGGATGCGCCTCTACGCCCTCAGGGGGTGATGGCGCACCTGACATCGAGGGCCCTGAGAGCCGAGGCAGCGGGCCGGCCCCTTCTTACTCGGCTGTCACCAGCGCCGAAAGCAAAGGAACGCGAGCCGCTGCTCGTAGACGCGGCATGTCACCGCCGCACTCACCTGCTAGAATACCTGGTCCCGAAGAGGGGAGGGGGAGAGCGCAGGCGCACTCCATGGCAAAGGGGGGGCGGCCGACCCTTCAACGTGCCGCAACCCGCTGCGGACCCGGAGCGGATCGCGGCGGGAAGATGCCCAGAGCCAGAGCCCGCCCATATCCGACGCGGCCACGATCTCAATCACGTGATCGCCTCAGCTGTTCCCCAGGACTCCGGAAGCAAGGATGGGATCACACAGGCACGGCAGCCTTTAAGGGAGGCGGGTCAATATATCAGCGGCCAATGGGATATGAGCTAGGCAGGGCTGATGGCGATTGGTGGGGGCTTGAAACCAAGGAAGCCTATAAAAGCGCGCCAAAAGAAACTGACAAGGATCTCTCTTTTTACAGGAAAGAGAAGAGGAGGAGGAACGAAGACCGGAGTGGTGGGCCTATCCGGACACCACGAGATAGGACAAGGTTGGGGACTGCCTCAATCTATTCTGAAAGGGCCAACCCACTGGTGAAGGGAACCAGAGGACTTTATTCTTTATTTTGTTAAGGACCCTTTTCACCACTGGAATAAATATAGTTTCAGCATCCGCCTGTCTCCTGAAGTTTATTTCTCACACTGGCAACGAAGGTGGGATTTACGACAACATCATGGAGGCACTGATCAAGACTCTATCGGAGGGGCAGCAGCAGCTGCAACAACTAATACAGCTGCAAACCCAACAAGCAGCTGCGGACAGGCAAGCATTCCAGCAGCCCATCCAATTACAGGGCACCATACAAACCACGGCCCAGGATAAGCAACACGAGACCATCGCCCGTCTCACTGATGTGGTGGCCAACACAAGAAACCAACCATTGGTGCCATCAGCTCTGCTCCAGAAATATAAAAAGGGGGAAGATCCTGACTTCTTCTTCACCAGTTTCGAGAGGATCGCTAGGAATGCGCAATGGCCTCCGGACCGTTGGGGATAGTATGTCGCCCCCTACTATCTGGGGTGATGCAGGGTGCATACCAGGCAGTAAACCCCAATGACAGCACTCCTTAAGGAGAAATTAAGGCCGCAGTTCTGGATCGTCTAGGCTTAGACGAAGAAGCCTACCGGATACAGCTGAGAGAGACCAGACTCAGGGTGGGGGGAAGCCTGCGCCAGCTATACTATCGTATAAAGGACTTGGTCGAGCAATGGCTGCTTCCTCCAAACCCAGCGAACCAACCCATACTTGACAAAATAATCCTGGAGCAATTTATCGAAGCCCTGCCAGGACAGATGCAGAGGTGGGTTAGACAGCACCACCGGCCCACCTTGACTGAGGCCGTAGATATCGCCTCGGCATACCAGAAGGCGGGTCACCACAAGATGCAGCCAACTGGGATAACTGCCCGGATAGCAATCCCGATGTCCGATACCCTTGCGTTTAGGAGCGGCAGAACCCTAACCCCGAGATGGAGACACGCCGACGACATCTCCAGGAAATCTCAAGACAAAAAAACAGGAGTCGAGGAGAAACATCCATTGGCAGCGCCAGGATACAAGCAACCACAATGCTACGAGTGCAACGAGTGGGGCCATATCGCCAGGTTCTGCCCCAGGAGGAGAACAGCCGAAGCGATGCACATCGGATACCTGAGCCCTGGGTCAGAGGAGAGTATCCAGGGTCCCTATGTAGTGGACATTCGGGTGGATGGCAGACCATTGCGTGCTCTACTCGACAGCGGCAGCCGACAGACCGCCATATCACCAACCGTGAGTAACACTCCCTACTTATCTAATATAACAGGACTCTGCTTCCCGAGGCCCCTTGCCAGGACGGAAAAGGCGAACCCGGATGGAATGGTGTCAGGCTAGTTACATGACCAGACCCATCGACTGGAGTTTGGAGGCGAATGAAGACACCATTAGGGGGGAGACCCTAACTGACCCAACTCTACGGGTAGCACGAGAAAGGGCAACGTAAGAAGGGGAACCAGATCTAACTAGGGGACCAGGGTTCCTACTATGCCGGGGTCTGCTATATTGAAGATATAAGGGCGAAGATGGGGTCGCCAAAGAGCAATTGGTGCTACCCCAAAAACATTGTGCCATAGTGGTACTACTGGCTCACAACCATCCCTGTGGCGGCCATATGGCTTCCCTCAAGACCCAGCAAAACCTATTGAAACGGTTTTACTGGCCGGGCATTTATGGGGAAGTGGCAAGTTCTGTAAAAACTGCCCTACATGCCAGTTGACCAGCGGTGTCCTACCAGCAAAGGCGCCGCTACAGGAAATGCCTCTCATAGCGGTTCCTTTCCAGAGGATCGGCATTGATATCGTCGGTCCTTTGGAACCAGCTAGCAGGGGGTACAAATATGTGTCAGTGATCGTCGACTAGGCCACTCGATACCCGGAAACGTTTCCATTGAAGGGGACGTCCGCCAGGGTTCTGTGTGATCAGCTTATCCCGTTTTTTGCATGGGTAGAGTTGCCTTCGGAAATAATTACAGACTAGGGTACAAACTTTATGTCCGTCCTCCTACGACAAGTATGGGAGCGACTCCAAATCAAACAACTGAGGACCTCAGTATACCATCCCCAGACAGATGAGCTGGTCGAACGATATAACCAGACCATCAAGAAAATGCTGAGAAGGGTGACAGGGCCGGACGCAAAAAATTGGGATCGGGTGATGCCTCTGATATTGATGGTGTTAAGGGACACACCCCAATCTTCCACTGGTTTCTCCCCCTTCGATCTTCTATTCGGAAGACAACCCTGGACGATATTGGATCTAGTCAAGGAAGAATGGGAAGCCAGCGAGGAGGTATCCCTTACCGAATACACTGAGGAGCTAAAAACCCATCTGATGGCTCTGCGTACCTTGGCCGAAGCCAACCTCAACCAGGCTCAAACGTCCCAAGAGAAGAACTATAATAAGGGGAGCCGAATGAGGACCTTCAAACCAGGAGACCGAGTACTGGTACTCCTACCTACCTCTGCAAACAAGTTATTGGCCAGATGGCGAGGGCCGTACACGATCACGGATGTATTCAGTCCAGTGACGTATCGGGTGCATCAACCTGATAGGACCATAACCAACAAGGTATATCATATCAACTTACTGAAGGAGTGGAACGAACCAAGTCTGAGTGCATTCGCAGAACCCGAGGAACCAGGTTCAGAAGAAACCGTGAACACAGTTCCTGATACCCCTGGAGCCATCAATTGGGGAGACGTCCTCTCCCCAAACATGGAGTCAGACGTCATGGACAAGTTATCTCCAAATGCCGAGGCCTTTTCTACGTTACCCGGTCGCACCAGTATACTGGAACATGGAATCAACACGGAGCCCGGACGGACTGTAAGGCTTAGGCCCTATCGGATCCCTGAAGCCAGGCGAAGGGTTATCAATACGGAAGTAGACGAAATGCTGCTGATGGATATCATCGAGCCGTCCAACAGCGTATAGTCGTCCCCCATCGTGCTGGTCCCCAAGCCGGACGGATCCGTCCGCTTCTGCATGGACTACAGACAACTAAACACTATTTCTCAATACGAAGCGTATCCGATGCCGCGAATGGACGAGCTCTTGGAAGGCCTCGGAGCGGCCCTCTTTCTAAGCACTTTAGATTTAACCAAGGGATATTGGCAGATTCCCTTGCGTACCCAGGACAAGGAGAAAACCGCCTTTTCCACACCGAGGGGACTCTATCAATACAAGGTCCTACCCTTTGGACTACACAGCGCCCCCGCCACGTTCCAAAGGCTAATGGATATCATTTTACGGCCACATGACTGATATGCGGCCGCCTATGTAGATGACATTGTGGTGTACAGCAAGTCCTGGGAAGCCCATTTGAATCATCTGGAATTGGTGGTGGCCGATCTGCATAAAGCAGGTCTGCATATAAATCCCAAAAAGAGCACGATCAGAACCCATGAAACCAAATATCTGGGACATATAGTGGGTGGGGGTGTCCTGAAACCGCAATTATCCAAGACTCGGGCTATACACGATATCCCGACTCCCACCAACAGGAAGCAGATTTGAGCGTTCATGGGACTCGTTGGGTATTACAGAAGGTTCATGAGGCTCAAGGGTGTTCCAGACCTAACCAACAACAGGAGCGCCCTGGCCGCCATAGAACACCTGAAACTTAGGATTTCATCGAACCCTATTCTTTGTTGCCAGACTTTCAAAAACATTTCTATCTACAAACAGACGCCTCAAACCAAGGTTTGGGGGCTGTACTCTCGCAAGACCGGGGGGGTGATCTACGTCCTGTATGCTTTATCAGCCGGAAGCTACTACCTCACGAGGCTGCCTATTCCACCATAGAGAAGGAATGTTTGGCCATCAAATGGGCCATCGACTCCCTCAGATACTACCTGTTGGGTCGCCGGTTCACCTTGTACACGGACCATGGTCCCTTGCAATGGCTTGCGCGACATAAGGACACCAATCAGAGAGTGCTCCGCTGGTTTCTCTCTCTCCAGCCTTTTGACTTCCTCACGTTAGACAAACCGGCCCGGTTTCAGCTAGTGGCTGACTACCTGTCTAGGTGTGCTTCCCGGCCCGATCGTCCTGGGGCTGGGATGTGTGGGGATGCGCCTCTACGCCCTCAGGGGGTGATGGGCGCACCCGACATCGAGGGCCCCGAGAGCCGAGGCAGCGGGCCGGCCCCTTCTTACTCGGCTGTCACCAGCGCCGAAAGCAAAGGAACGCGAGCCGCTGCTCGTAGACGAGGCATGTCACCGCCGCACTCACCTGCTAGAATACCCGGTGGCGAAGAGGGAAGGGGGAGAGCGCAGGCACTCCACAGCAAGGGGGGGGGGGGGGCGGCCGACCCTTCAACGTGCTGCAACCCGCGGCGGACCCGGAGCGGATCGCAGCGGGAAGATGCCCAGAGCCAGAGCCCGCCCATATCCGACGCGGTCACGATCTCAATCACATGATCGCCTCAGCCGTTCCCCAGGACTCCGGAAGCAAGGATGGGATCACGCAGGCACGGCAGCCTTTAAGGGAGGCGGGTCAATATATCAGCGGCCAATGGGATATGAGCTGGGCAGGGCTGATGGCGATTGGTGGGGGCTTGAAACCAAGGAAGCCTATAAAAGCGCGCCAAAAGAAATTGACAAGGATCTCTCTTTTTACAGGAAAGAGAAGAGGAGGAGGAACGAAGACCGGAGTGGTGGGCCTATCCGGACACCACGAGATAGGACAACCCACTGGTGAAGGGAACCAGAGGACTTTTATTCTTTATTTTGTTAAGGACCCTTTTCACCACTGGAATAAATATAGTTTCAGCATCCGCCTGTCTCCTGAAGTTTATTTCTCACAGATGGAAACATATCATTTTGGCCATTCTTTATGACCCCTATCCTTCACAATTCTATCCAAGTGTGGCACATGCTATCCTTCACAGTTCCGTCTAAGTGTGGCACATGCCATCCTTCACAATTCCGTCCAAGTGTGGCACATGCTATCCTTCATAATTCCATCCAAGTGTGGCACGTGCTATCCTTCACAATTCCGTCTGGATTGTCCCAAATACACAGAGTTAAATTTGCATAGGTGTGTTTGTTTGTCATCAGTAGGCCTGGAGAGCCATATGTTGCTCCTGGTAGCTGTGGTATCATGCTAACCAGGCTCTTCTAGGTTACAAGCAGGAGTATTCTCTTGACTTTACAGACTTTTGGTGGCTATTCCAGCCTCGCATAACATTGTAGTATCCCTTTCTCTCTGCATAAGTGGGGCTGTGTGCCTGCTGGTTTATAGTGATAATGTCGAAAAAGAAATGTCGACTTACAAAAATGTCGAAAAAAAAATGTCGAAAACAATAATGTCGAAAACCTATACATATAATGAAAAGAGTCAATTTTTCGAAAAAAAAATGTCGAAAAAAATGTCATTTAGCACTATCAATAAATACACAAACAAGAAGAGTCCCCCTAACCCCCTCACCCAACACCCCCGTCACCCCCCACCCCCCTCTCACCCCTCATACTCAACACGTTTATATTATATATTTATTTATTTATTTATTCAATAAATAAATAAACAAGAAGAGCATCATTTACTAGGGGGTCCCCCCCACCCCCCTCACCCAACACCCCCCTGCACCCCCCCACCCTCTCACCCCTCATACCCAACACATTTTAATTATATATTTATTTATTTAATAAATAAATAAACAAGAAGAATATCATTTACTAGGGGGGTCCCCCATTCCCCCTCACCAAACACCCCCTGACACCCCACCGACCACCCTCCCACCACCCTCTCACCCCTCATACTCAACACATTTTAATTATATATATTTATTTATTTTTTTCTAAAAATTCGAAAAAATGTAGAAACAATTCGACATTATTGGTTTTCGACATTATTTTTTTCGACATTTTTTTTCGACATTTTGACTGTCGACATTATTGCATTCGACATTATCACTGACCACCGTGCCTGCTATGTTTTCTTAGTATTTCATGCCTCCGTCGGTTTCGGTGCTCTTGGAAATCCACAGTCTGGGATCTTGCTCGCCTCCACTTGGTCGTAGCTTCTCTTTCCCCTGCTGTTCCGCAGGAAAGGTGCTTTTCGGTAGGAGCCTGGGATCTCGGGCTACTCTCTTTTCTTGGATCTCGGCGTTCCTTGCTGGGTGCCAGGCCCACCACTGCTCTTCAGTGTTCATGCCACTGAAGAAGACATTTGTATCTCTGTCCTCTCCTTCCCTCTTGACCAGAGATACTTGCTCGATCAAGGTACCCACCTTCCAGCCTCCAGATAGCGTGTTTCATGCTTCACACATCGCTGCTGGCTCTGCGACTTGACATGGCTCTGCCTCTCCAGGACGTCAATGCTCCGGGGGATCGACTATGTGTAGCATTTGCACTCCTCCCACCGTAGGCGTTCCTTCACAATTTACGGTTTGTTGTTTTCGATTCACCATTACCTGAAGCCAGTAGGTCAAAGAAGGATCTTTGTGAATTATATCTGTTCCAGGAAATGCTTCTGTGTTTCCGGCATCCATTTATGCAGAAAGGGTGGCTTGGACAGGGAATTCCATGCTGGAATGGTAGTCCTTGTCCTCAAGAAGAGAGTCACTCCCAGTGAGATCCCACTTGCCCAAACACCTAGCAAGGGTTTTTCGTAGCAGGCTCACCTCCCTTGCCTTAAAGGGGGTGACTGCCCTCTGGGGAGAAGGGACGAATTGTCCAGATTCATCACAGAATGTTTAGAAAACCCATTATGAAATGGTATTCATGTAATTTGGTTTTGTATATGTTGTGCTGAATAATGTCTTCCAAATGGGCAATTCAGTGTACATATCATACTGTGAGCGAGTGGCGTTATCTCAGATGGTCCTGTGAGTTGCTGAGCTTCTACCTGATGCCACCTTTCCGGGGGCTGATTGAACAGATCGCAACAGGTGACATATGGAAGAGGAAACCCAACAGGGAGAGAACCTTGATTTTATTTTAGTTTAGTGGAAACGGGCGCTATCACCATAACTGTTTCAAAGTGCTCTATTACCTACTAAAAAAAGCAGCAAATTGATGCAAGAGATGAGAAAAGCACCACCAACCCCTTTTTATAATCTTTACTCATTGGGCAGTGAATAGTGGTTAATCCTCAGATACAAAGTTCTTTAACTTGTTTCTGAACTGCGGCAGGTCAGCAATTCCTCTTATGTTCTGGGGCAAACTGTTCGACAGTTTATTCCCTATCACTTTCTCCAATCTCCCAAAGGATTTAGCTTTCTGATATTTGGGACTATCAATGGACAAACAGAAAGATGATCTCAGTGGCCTGTCAGCATGATACCAGGCAAACCATTTCTTTAGATATATTGGGGCTAAGCTGTATAGAGATTTATGGATCAAGGTCAAGATCTTAAGATTGATTTTGGTCTGGATGGGGAGCCAATGTAGCTTTTGACAGAAGGGAGTTATATGTACCCGGTATGCGACTTTATGTATGGTCCATATGGCCATATTCTCCAGCATGTGGTCTGGCATGGATTCACATGCTCATGAATATTCCCCGTCGTTAGGCTGGGAATCCTCAGTAAAAGAAAAAACAGTTTCACTTTCACTTAAAAACTGTATTTCTCCTTTAAACCAATCGCTGTCCTCTGGGTCATACTGGCGCCATCCAATGACGGTCCTCTCCCTAAGCCCCTCGTCTGGCAGCCATCTTCAGATTTTTACAGCACGCATCAGTGTTGGGAGTCCTTAAATTTGTTCTCTGAGCAATTTGTACGTTTTTTCATGGTTTTCAACGGAATAAGTTCTATCTTTGTTTCAAAGGAGTCTGTGTGCTCTTTTTTCCATCTGCCAAAAACAGGGATCCACTGTTAGTGAATTTCAGTACCCCTCAAGGGCGAAGATCGTTGAAGATTCTAGAAGGCTATCAAGCCTACTTTGTGCCCTCCGACCATGACGAAGGAGAAAAAGGAGGGAAGGTTCCCTCTTCAAGGCACTACATCAAATGAGGGCCACAGAATGTGTTTGTGGAGGACAAGCACCTGCAATGCCCCTACTGCCTGCACCCAGACCACAAGGAGGTGGAGTGCAAAATTTGCCTCAGGTTTGCCAAGAAGATGGTGAGGTGCAGGCACAGTAGACTGGAGGTGTGGCTCAATGCCAAGGCCTCTGACCCGTGCTCCAAGCAGGTTCATGCCTCATCCAGGAATGGCTGGTCCGAGGAGCGGTCTTCTAAGTCCTTTGAGGGCGCCTCATCTGTGGGGGCCCAAGATAAGGCCAAGAACCGCAAGTCCGAGTCCACGGGTTCACCGTGGAAGCGGGTCCCAAGGCGGATAGGGTGCGATTGACATCACCTTCGACCTCCATTGCTAGCCGGCAATCAAGCTCCTCCTCGAAAAAGAAAGTCAACTACCCTGGCTAAACTTTGTGAGAAATCGGAGAAACTGTAGACAGAGTAGAAGAAGGACAAACAGCCCAAGCAGGCCCAATTGGCACAGGCTAAACTAAGACCTTGTCGGCGACAGAGTTGGCCAGCTGCTACTGCCATGACAGCTAAGGATGCTGACCCTGCAAAGGTAGCCCCTGCAGCTCAGAAGGTGTCGCTACCCCCAAGGCGTGACACTGCCACAGTGACTTTGGCAAAGTCTGCTGGAATACCAGAAGGGATGAAAACGGCTCAGGCTCCGATTCAAGACACTCAGGGGGGAAGAGGAGGCCCCCGAAACAGCTCTCCCAGGCCGTTGCCCAAGCCATGGAGGTCTCGTCCATGGATGACGAAAGATCAGGAGTCCTTGCACATGGCTCAGGGCCTAGTTTTTCTATTCCGCCTTCTCAGCTGAGGGACATTTCCTTGCCCCTGCACACCTTGGTGCCAGGGATCCAGATGATGATGCCTATGGCTCCGGCACCTGGGGTACCCCAGGTGCCCGTTCAGCCTCCGGCAAAGAAGAGGAAGCGTCATCCGACGCCCTCATTTCAACCTCTGCCACCACGTCGGGTCCCTTCTCCCCCAGCAGACCCAGACACGGGTACGGATACGTCCACAAATACGGATGACGACAAGGATATTGTTGCAGCAGATGGCAAATCCCCACATTTGGATGCTCCACATAGGGTGCCTCCACCGGATGAGGTGGGATCTTTCCACTCCATGATCTTCAGATCTTCCGAGCTATTCCATCTAGTGCCCGAGGAAACCAAGAAGGAGAGCTTCTTTCAACAGAGGTGTGAGGCCAAGAGGAAGACGGTCATGGCGGTGCCCCTTCTGGACGATGTTTGGGATGAGGGTGTGGCCCTCATGAAGAACCCTTGCATGGCTCCAGCCAAACGGGATAGGTTGGAGAAGAAGAAATATTGGGTACTGGACTCCGCACCCAAGTGCCTGAGGTCGCAGCCATCGCCAGATTTGGTGGAATCGGCAGCCGTGAGGAAACAGTCAGCCAACCCGTCCTCGCCATCTTTGGTCCCTCCAGACAGCGAGGGGAAGAGGATGGGTGCCATTGGAAAGAAGTTGGTTTACACTGCGGCATCCGCCTACAAGGCGCCAAACGCACTGGCGATCCTAGCCAGGTATGACTGGGAGTTGTGGTACAAGCTGGGGCCTATTCTGGAGTTCCTCTCCAGGATAAGAAGATGGGGGCAATCACTCTCTTCCAGGAAGGGGAGGTAGCATCTCATTACGCCTTCACAGTGGCATTGGACGTCGCAGACACAGGGTTCCGGCAAATGGGGAACAGTGTCTGCCTTCGTTGCCAAGGCTGGATGAAGGCCATGAATTTCCATCCAGGAGGTCCAAGCGAAGGTGCTGGACATGCCCTTCGACAGAGAGAACCTATTTGAGAAAGTCGTTGACGAGTCCCTCCAGGCCATCAAAGTGGATACGGAGACGCCCATTCCCTGGGCACCCTCCAGCAGCACTGCTATTCTTTTCGCTGCTCCAGGGCAAAGTCGAGCAGATCTTCAAAAGGCTTCTCCACATCATACCATCAGCCTTCCAGATCCACAACTCAGGAAGCCTACACAGGCCATTCCGAGGCCTATTGTAGCGGAGAACAGTGTCTCAGTCGCCCGCAGGGCAGGACGCCTGCGCCGAAGTAAGCCTGAACCGCCCGGGACGTCGGTCGCCTACTCGTGCACCCCAGTGGGAGACCGGCTGACGAGGTTCATCAGCGAGTGGAGAAAGATCACCACTGACAGATGGGTGCTGGACACTCTCAACCAAGGACACACCCTGGAGTTTCAACACAGGTGTCTGCACAACAAAGTTTTGTAAGTTTCGTGGTGCAGGGACAGTACTACCAGTTCAAGGCCCTACCTTTCGTTTGAAGTCGACCCCCAGAGTGTTCTTGAAATGCCTGGCACCAGTCCAGGCCCATCTACGCCTACAGGGCATACATGTATACCTGTACCTGGACGACTGGCTGATTTGCTCATGAATTTTCCTCTTCGTCAGGCTGGGAATCCTCTGTAAAAGAAAAAACGATTACTCCTACGTTCCGTCCCCATTCCTCCATACTTATGGCACATCTCTCCGTCCTGTGGGATGGGACCGGAGCACTTTGTAAAAAGCATCCACATTTTTTCCAGAAATGTGTCCTTCCTCTCTTTCTTGCGCGGGGCCCGGCACACGGCCGTCACCCCACCCATCTTGGCTCCGCCCTGCGCATCGCCCATCAGTCCTTTTCTCTGCTCGACCGGGGCCGGACGCACTTGCATCCTCAGAAGTTTTTCTTCCCTTTTTCCTCTCTGGCTCTCGCTAGCGTTCGTTTACTGGTCTGTCTATGTCGTTGAAGCTAGACTTTCCTGATTGTTCATCCTGTCACCGTCGCTTCGCGAGGGTGGATCCCCATCCTCTTTGTTTAGAGTGTTTGGGTCCGGATCACCGTTGGGACTCCTGTTTTTACTGTGACTCCCTTTCGGTCGTGCACTTCAACATCGGTTGGAGCGGTGGGAGGAGGTGTTCCGATGTACTCCTCCTTCACATTTTCAGGCGTTCATCGACGAGAAGAAGAAACGCCCGGTAAGTTCTTTACTTTTCAGAGCAACCCGGCCGGGGGATACCTTTCCGGGTTCCTCTCGGGCCGGGAGGGGCGTTGATCACTCTGTCACCGGGGTTCGCCCTGAGGTGCCCTTCGGGCCTAATAATTCGACCGGAGTTTTCTCCGAGGGTCTCCGTAAGGGGCATGTGAATCCCAGAGTACGCTCCGAGGCCCCTCCTGTGGGGGCTGTTTGTAGACCCAGTTCTACTGAGTCGTGGGGTACCGGAGCTCGCTCTGAGGCCTCTCTGTCGGGTTCCCTCAAAGATAAGACCGGGGTCTGCCCTGAGGCCTTGGCTGGGCTTGTTGTTACCGAACGGATGTTCGAGGCCGGCGCAGATAAGGCTTTTGCTGGGCCTGGGTCCGAGGTCCCTTGTTCAGAGGCTAAAGCTACCAACAGTTCTGAGAGGCCGGTCAAGGCTTTGTCAGTGAAAGCTGTTGCTCACCGTTCCCGCTCTTGTGGTGACACCAGACCTGTTGAGGGGGCAAAGAAGCAAAGTTCTTCTTTTACCGGCAATGCCGAGGTCCTTCCTTTGAAGGCTCAGTTGGCGGTTGGTATGTCACAAAAACATTCCAGGCCTCATAGTACCGGCTCTGCCGAGGTTCCTTATGTTAAGGCTAAGATTAAGACCCCTGATCCATCGACGGGGACCCCTGCCTCACTACCTCACGTGCCGCAGTTCCCCTCAGATGAGGACAAAATGGTGCCCGTTCCCGCCACGACTGCGGCGGCCATTTTAGGTGCTACCCCTACAACTACGCCATCGGCCTCTGGTGTAGGGCTTGGTCCCTTGGGTGAACCTAAGGTCCCTTGTGCGCATCCTTACCGGACGTTTATGATTGGAACGCCCGGATGCCCCTTCCGCACAATGTTTTGTTGCCCGCGAGGGCGGCACCTTTGATTTATGTGGATACGTCGGGGGAGGGGCCGGTGTGGCACCCTTCCCCGCTACGTCCTTGGATTTGTCCACCTCATGAGAGGCCTCCTCAGGTTCCGAAAGAGTCTCCGGAGGACGCCTTTTTCGGTAAATTTCAAGCGCTTATGCGCACCGACCCCATGAGGGAATATTTCAAAGGGCTTTCAGGGAGATATGTCCACCTACGCCTTCGGCTCCACCCGTTCCTCCGGTGGTTCCACCGGGGCCTCCCTTGCCCGTGGTGCCTTCCCCGGCTCTTCCGCCTGTGCCTCCATTGTCCCCAGTGGACAAGGCAGTGCCTGACACGGCTCAGCAGGATCCTGACCTGTCAGATGACCCTCAAGGCGATCAGGACAATGAGGACCTTCCCCGCTCTATCAGAGCTTTTCACGACCGGCTACTGGACTTGATGAGTTTCTTAGATGTTCCGGTGCCCTAGGCACCCGCTCCGCAGGAGGGCATGCTTTCTGGGGCGTTCATCCTGTCTCCCTTGGAGCGTACCAGCCTGTTCCTGCAGAAGGATGTTCTGGCTGAGGTCCGAAGAGTCTGGGAAAAGCCACACTCTGGACTTTTTGTCAATAAGAAGATTGACGTGAGGTACAGGCTACATTCTTCGGAAGTGGTGGCCCTGTCGTCTTGTCCGCCTCCCTCCTCCACAGTGGTGGCTGCGGCCACTTTGCAATCTAGACCTGCAGCATCCTCTTCCACGACGGCTACTCAGGTCCTGGGTAAGGAGGACAAGCTCCTTGACTCCCTGGGGAGGAAAATCTTTGCCAACTCGGCCTTGCAGCTCAGGCAGGCCAATGCTGAGTTGATATTAGCGGGAGCTAACATGCGGATGTGGAAAGGTCTGTCAGAGTTTGAGGAGCACATCCCGGTCAAGAAGTTGGAAGACTTCAAGGGTGGCATCCGACGCCAGGGTCTTGGCCCAGGATCTCCTGGAGGCTGCGGCTCATCACGTAGACACCTCGGCTCGGGGCCTTATGCTGGGGGTTGATACCTCACGGCAGGTGTGGCTGCATGCCACTAAATTTTCAAAAGAAGTGCAGGACAAGGTGTTGGACCTTCCATTCGATGGTAAGGAGCTCTTTCATTCTACAACAGATGTAGAGCTCACCAGGACGAAGGATAGCACGCAGACAGCTAAGTCATTGTCTGTCCTGGTTAAGGCTCCTTTCAAAACCCAGAGACAGTTGTCACAAAGTCGACCCTCCTCTGGCTTTAGGGGCTTCCTCGACTGCAAATCTCGCAGAGTGGATACCCCTGCGGGGAATAACTGCCGTAGGCAACAACGGATGCGGTTTTGCTCCCGCTCTTCAGCCGCCTCCTCAGGTTCAGGTGGCACCGCCACCGATAAACTTACTAAATGAGGGTTTTCCACGCTCGCACAAGACCCCGGTGGGAGGACTCATTGCGTCTCATTGGGAGGCGTGGCAGACCATCACAGAAGACAGATGGGTTTTGTCAGTCGCTCGAGCAGGCTTCTGCTTACCTCTACCCCCTACCCCAGCCCGCAACCCTCCTTTTCAACTGTCAGGCTAGCCCTCCCTCAAAGCCGAGGTTCAGAAACTCCTGGACCTCAGAGCTATGGAACCCGTTCCCCTGGGGGAGCGAGGGGAGGGCTTCTACTCCCGGCTGTTTACGGTGCCCAAACCCAACCAGGCTGGCCTGCGCACCATCCTAGACCTTTCCCAGTTCAATCTTTTCCTACCCCAAGAGAAATTCAAGATGATTACGCCCAGCCAGATACGCTCCTCCTTGCAGGCGGGCGACTGGCTCAGCGTTGTGGACCTTCAGGACGCGTACATGCATATCCTGATTTGGAACCCACACAGGAGATTTCTCTGCTTCTCTTTGGGAGAGGAGCACTTCCAGTTTCGAGTGCTTTCTTTTGGCCTCAGCTCGGCGCCGTGTGTCTTTACGAAGATGATGTCGGTGATTGCGGCCTATCTTCGTCTCCAGGGTATCCATGTGTATCCGTATTTGGACGGCTGGCTCTTACGCAGCCCTTTTCCGCTAGCAGCAGCGGGCAATCTCCAGTCTCTCCTTCAGCTCCTGTTCCATCTTGGGCTGTCGGTGAACTGGCGGAAATCTTCCATGATGGTCTTGCAGGACCTGATTTTCCTGGGTTTTCGCTGGAACACGATCGACTGCAGAGTGTACCTGACCGGGGACAGAATGGCGGATCTGTTAGCCACGTGTCAGATGTTTGTGCAGTCAGAGAGCATGTTGGCCTGGTGGTTCCAGAGGCTTCTGGGCCTCATGGCCTTGTGCGTGCTGGCTCTTCCTCTTGCTCGTCTCAAGATGAGACGGACCCAGATGGCTCTTCGAAGCTCCTGGCCTCAGGCTGTGGACCCGGATTCCAAGCGGATAATGATTCCGGATTCCATGAGAGTGGACCTGGACTGGTGGTCATCTCTCAGCAACCTGTCGGTGGGCGCGGGGTTTCAGGACCCAGCCCCCATGGTGACGATCACGACGGACACCTCCCTTCTGGAGTGGAGTGCGACGTTAGATCTTCTTCAGGTCTCGGACCTCTGGTCGCCTCAGGACAAGCTCCTGCACATAAATCATTTGGAGCTTCTGGCGATCTTTCTGGTGCTCGAGGCGTTCAGACCGCTCATTGCCAACAAGGTGGTCCACATACGCACGGACAATGTGGTGTCAATGTATTACATCAACAAACAAGGGGGAACAAAGTCTCGCCCCCTCGTGGACCTGTCTATCCAGATATGGGAGTGAGCCGTGCTTCATGGTGTCTGGCTGCTTGCAGTACACATCCCGGGCCAGCTGAATGTCATAGCGGATGCCCTCATCCGGCGGACAGTGGTCAGCTACGAGTGGGAGTTGAAGGCAGAGGTCCTCTCATGGATTTTCTCGCGTTGGGGCATACCGGGGGTGGACCTCTTCACTACGGCGGTGAACAAGAAGCTTCCTCAGTATGCCTCCAGAGGGGGGCTGGGAGCCTCCTCTCTGGGGGATGCTCTCGAGATTCCATGGCACAACATGAGAGCTTACGCCTTCCCGCCTCTGCCTCTGGTTCACCAGGCAATTTGGAAGTTGAAGAATTCGGTGAACTGTTCCCTTCTACTCATAGCCCCGTGGTGGCCGGCCAGGTTTTGGTTCTCAGAGCTTCAACACCTGTCGGTGTATCCGCCGATCTGGTTACCAGTAACTCCCGATCTTCTTCACCAAGAGGAACAGCAGCTGTGGCACCCCTCCCCTCAATCGCTCAGCTTGGCGGCATGGTGCCTGAGTTCAAGTCTTTAGAGCATCTGAATTTGTATACGGATAACATGCGTATTATCCAGGCAGCCAAGAAACCCTCGACCGGATCTCAGTACAAGGGTAAATGGCTCAGGTTCTGTCATTGGTGTTTGGAGAAGTTGGATCCAAGGGTGGCCACAATTGACACGGTGCTGTCCTTCGTGTCCTCCCTAGCAGAGTCAGGGGTTCATGTTCTGTCATGCAAGACGTATCTCTCAGCGGTTTCCGCTTATCTTTCTACAGACCAGTGTTCTTATTCCCTGATGACTAACCCAGTGGTGAAGAGGCATTTTGCTGGCTTGACACGCCTCTACCCTCTGGTTCGTAATCCGCACCCGCCGTGGGACCTAAATGTGGTCCTGACGGCGCTGTGCCATAAACCCTTTAAACCAATGGCTACTGTGGACCTCAAGTACTTGTCCCGGAAAGTGTCCTTTTTGGTTGCAGTTACGTCAGCAAGGAGAGTGAGTGAGCTCCAGGCATTGTCGGTGGAGCATCCTTTCTTGGTCTTTCACAAGGACAAGGTAGTCCTTCGGACGAACCCGGCCTTTCTGCCGAAGGTTGTGACTGAATTCCATCTGAATCAGTCGATTTGCCTACCGGTCTTTTTTCCGAACCCTGCCTCTGAGGCTGAGAGGGTTCTACACTGTCTTGATGTCCGAAGAGCTCTCAAGTTCTACCTGGACAGGACTTCCGAGCTTAGGAGTTCTTCTCAACTTTTTGTGACCTTTGGAAACCCTCAGGGCAAGCAGGCGTCTAAGGCAACTATTTCTCGGTGGATCGCCGCCTGCATCATGGAGTCTTTCACCGTCCAAGGGCTGAAACCTCCTAAGGGTATTCATGCACACCTGGTGCGGGGCAAGGCAGCCGCGGTTGCTTTTCAGAAATATGTCCCCTGGGTAGGGCCTCGACATGAGCTCAAGGGCTGACGCTCAGTTTGGTCAGGCTGTGCTGAAGAACCTGTTTCAGTGAGGGGTATTTCCATCCACCCGTAGTTCCTGTAAGGAGTGCTTGGGAATCTCCCATAAGTATGGAGGAAAGGTGACGGGACGTAGGAGTATTACCAGGTTACTCCCCGTAGTGACCACCTTACTCCTAGTCCATAGTCCCCTTTCCTCCATACGCCCGCCCGCCGTCCCCTCTAATAAGGTTCCTCTGTTATTGCTAATCGGTCTTTGACCTGGCAATAGAAAAGGACTGATGGGCGATGCGCGGGGCGGAGCCAAGATGGGCGGGGTTACAGCCGCGTGCCGGGCCCCACGCAAGAAAGAGAGGAAGGACACATTTTTCGAAAAAATGTTGATGCTTTTTACAAAGTGCTCCGGTCCCGTCCCACAGGACGGAGAGATGTCCCATAACTATGGAGGAAAGGGGACTATGGACTAGGAGTAAGGTGGTCACTACGGTGAGTAACCTGGTCATTCACTTCCACTTAAAAACTGTATTTCTCCTTTAAACCAATCACTGTCCTATGGGTCATACTCCCCCCATCCAATGACAGTTCTCTCCCTAATCCCCCCCCCTAGCAACAATAGAAACAGGCGCCCAAGGCTGGGGACATCACCCCCGGCAGTCCTGAAGCTCTGACCGTGTTGCGTTACAGCTTTTCTTTCTAGTGAGGGCCACTGGTGTTGCTCCCTGGGACCACCACTGGACTTAGGGACGGTCAAACCACATGGGAAACAGACGCCCAAGGACGGGGACATCACCCCTGACCATCCTGGACCTCTGGCTGGCCTGCAGGCCAGCTTTTTGCTTCTGGGAAGGGATGGGCACCCTGCCGGGCTCACTGGGACCGCCGCTGAACTTGGGGATTTTTGACCAACATGGGAGACAGGCGCCAAAGGCTGGGTACATCACTCCCGACCATCCTGCAATTCTGGCTGGCCTGCGTTACAGGTTTTCCTTCCAGGGAGGGATCGGGACCCTGTTGGGGCTCCCTGGGACCGCCGCTGAACTTGGGGATGGTCACCCAACATGGGGGACAGGTGCCAAAGGCCAAAGACATCACCCTGGCCGTCCCTGAGCTCTGGCTGGCCTGCGTTACAGCTTTTCCCTCCAGAAAGGGATGGGGACCCTTGCCTGTGCTCCCTGCGACTGCCCCTGAACATGGGGATGGTCGACCAACAAGGGGGCCAGGTGCACAAGCCCGGAGGCAGCACCCACAGCCGTCCCAGAGCTCTGGCTAGCCTATTACAGTTTTTCCCTCCGGGAAGAGCTGGGCACCCTGCCAGGGCTCACTGGGGCCGCTGCTGGACTTTGGAATGGTTGCCCAACATGGGATACAGGTGCCAAAGGCTGGGGACATCCCCCGACCATCCTGCAGTTCTGGCTGGCCTACGTTACAGCTTTTTTGCTCTGGGAAGGGATGGGCACTCTGCCGGGCTCACTGGGACAGCCGCTGGACTTAGGGATTTTTGCCCAACATGGGAGACAGGTGCCAAAGGCTCGGGACATCACCCCCGAACTTCCTGCAGTTCTGACTGGCCTATGTTACAGGTTTTCCTTCCGGGGAGGGATAGGGACCCTGTCGGGGCTCCCTGGGATCGCCGCTGAACTTGGGGACGGTCGACCAACAAGAGAGACACGTGCCCAAGCCTGGAGGCTGCACCCCTGGCTGTCCCGGAGCACTGGCTGGCCTGGGTTACAGCTTTTCCCTCTGGGAAGGGATGGGGACCCTGCAGGGGCTCCCTGGGACTGCCGCTGAATTTGGGGACGGTCGACCAACAAGGGAGACAAGCGCCCAAGCCCGGCGGCAGCACCCAGGCAGTCGCAGAGCTCTGGCTGGCCTGCGTTACATTTTTTCCCTCTGGGAGGGGATGGGCACCCTGCCCGGGCTCACTGAGACTGCCGCTGGACTTGGAGATGGTCGACACAACATGGGAGACAGGCGCCAAAGGCTGGGGACATCAGCCCGACCATCCTGGAGATCTGGCTGGCCTGCTCGCAGGTTTTCTCTCCAAGGAGGGATGGGGGCTATGCCGGAGTTCCGGCTGGACTGCATTACAGCTTTTCCCTCTGGGAAGGGATGGGCACCCTGCCAGGTTCACTGGGACCGCTGCTGGACTTGGGGATTTTCACCCAACATGCGAGACAAGCGCGAAAGGCCGGGGACATCGCCCTGACCATCCTGGAGTTCTGGCTGGTATGCTTTAAAGGTGTTCCCTCCAGGGAGGGATGGGGACCCTGCCAGGGCTCCCTGGGGCCACTGCTGAACATGGGGAAGGTCGACACACAAAGGAGACAGGCGCCCAAGGCCGGGGGCATCACCCCTGATGGTCCTGGAGCTTTGGCCATGCCGCATTACAGCTTTTCTCTCCAGGGGGGATGGGGGACGCTGCCAGGGCTCCTGGGACTGCCGCTGAACTTACAGTCAATCAACAATGGAGACAGGTGCCCAAGGCTGTCTTGGACCTCTGGCTGGCCTGCGTTACAGCTTTTTGCTCCGGGAAGGGATGGGCACCCTGCCGGGCTCACTGGGGCCGGTGCTGGACTTGGGAATGGTTACCCAAAATGGGAGACAGGCACCAAAGGCTGCGGACATCACCCCGACCATCCTGCAGTTCTGGCTGGCCTACATTACAGGTTTTCCTTCCAGGGAGGGATGGGGAACCTGTCGGGGCTCCCTGCGACCGCTTCTGAACGTGGGGATGGTCGACCAACAAGGGAGACAGATGCCCAAGCCTGGAGGCTGCATCCCTGACCGTCCCGGAGCACTGGCTGGCCTGGGTTACAGCTTTTCCCTCTGAGGAGGAATGGGGACCCTGCAGGGGCTCTCTGGGACTGCCGCTGAATTTGAGGACGGTCAACCAACAAGGGAGACAGGCGACGAAGCCTTGAGGCAGCACCCAGGCAGTTGCAGAGCTCTGGCTGGCCTGTGTTTCACCTTTTCCCTCTGGGAGGGGATGGGCACTCTGCCGGGGGTCACTGGGAACGCCGCTGGACTTGGGGATGATCGCCCAACATGCGAGACAAGTGCCAAAGGCCGGGGACATCGCCCCGACCATCCTGGAGTTCTGGCTGGCCTACTTTAAAGGTTTTCTCTCCAGGGAGGGATGGGGACCCTGCCAGGGCTCAGTGGGACCGTCGCTGAACATGGGGAAGGTCGACACACAAGGGAGACAGGCGCCCAAGGCTGGGGACATCAACCCTGGCAGTCCTGGCGCTTTGGCCATGCCGCGTTACAGATTTTCTCTCCAGGGGGGATGTGGCCCCTGCCGGGGCTCCCTCGGACTGCCGCTGAACTTGCGAATGGTCGACCAACAAAGGAGACAGGTGCCCAAGGCCGGGGACATCACCCTGACCCTCTTGGACCTCTGGCTGGCCTGCGTTACGGCTTTTTACACCGGGAAGGGATGGGCACCCTTCCGGGCTCGGTGGGACAGCCTCTGGACTTGTGGATTTTTGCCCAACATGGGAGACAGGCGCCAAAGGCTGGGGACATCCCCCCGACCATCCTGCAGTTCTGGCTGGCCTACGTTACAGGTTTTCCTTCCAGGGAGGGATGGGGACCCTGTCAGGGCTCCCTGGGACCGCCGCTGAACTTGGGGACGGTGGACCAACAAGGGAGACGGGGGCCCAAGCCTGGAGGCTGCACCCCTGGCCGTCCCGGAGCACTGGCTGGCCTGGGTTAGTGCTGTTCCCTCTGGGAAGGGATGGGGACCCTGCAGGGGCTCCCTGGGACTGCCTCTGAATTTAGGGACGGTCAACCAACAAGGGAGACAAGCGCCCAAGCCCGTCGGCAGCACCCAGGCAGTCGCAGAGCTCTGGCTGGCCTGCATTACACCTTTTCCCTCTGGGAGGGGATGGGCACCCTGCCGGGGCTCACTGGGACCGCTGCTGGACTTTGGTATGATCGCCCAACATTCAAGACAAGTGCCAAAGGCCAGGGACATCACCCCAGACCATTCTGGAGTTCTGGCTGGCCTCCTTTACAGGTTTTCCCTCCAGGGAGGGAAGGGTACCCTGCCAGGGCTCCCTACGACTGCTGCTGAACTTTGCGGACGGTCGACCAACAAAGGAGGCAGGTGCCCAAGCCCGGAGGCAGCATCCCCAGCTGTTCCAGAGCTCTGGCTGGCATGCGTTACAGCTTTTCCTTCCGGGAAGGGATGGGGATCCTTGCCTGTGGGACCTGCGAGTGCCACTGAACATGGGGATGGTCGACCAACAAGGGAGACTGGTGCAAAAGCCCGGAGACAGCACCTCCTGCCATCCCACA
This sequence comes from Ambystoma mexicanum, assembly GCF_040938575.1. NCBI lineage: Eukaryota > Metazoa > Chordata > Amphibia > Caudata > Ambystomatidae > Ambystoma > Ambystoma mexicanum. The sequence continues at coordinate 1,006,955,632 of NC_090927.1, forward strand.
GCTCTGGCTGGCCTGTTACAGTTTTTCCCTCCGGGAAGAGCTGGACACTCTGCCAGGGCTCTCTGGGGCCGCTGCTGGACTTGGGAATGGTTGCCCAACATGGAGACAGGCGCCAAAGGCCGGGGACATCCCCCCCGACAATCCAGGAGTTCTGGCTGTCTTGCATTCCAGATTTCCCCTCCAGGGAGTGATGGGGACACTGCTCGGGCTCCCTAGGACCACCACTAAACTTGGGGAGAGTCAACCAACAAGGGAGACAAGCGCCCAAGCCCGGAGGCAGCACCCCCTACAGTCCCTGAGCTCTGGCTGGCCGGCATTAGAGCTTTTCCCTCTTTGAAGGGATGGGTACCCTGCCAGGGCTCACTGGGACTGCTGCTGGGCTTGGGGACGGTACACCCACATGGGAGACAGGTGCCCAAGCCTGGAGGCAGCACCCCCTGACCATCTTGTTGTTCTGGCTGGCCTGCTCAACAGGTTTTCCCTCCAGGGATGGATGGGGACCCTGCCGGAGCTCCCTGGGACCGCCGCTAAACTTGGGGACAGTCGACCAAAAAGGGAGGCGCTCGCCCAAGCCCGGAGGCGCCACCCCTGGTCGCCCCAGAGCTCTGGCTGGCCTGCATTACAGCTTTTCCCTCCGGGAAGGGATGGCGACCCTGCCTGGGGTCACTGGGACCGCTGCTGGACTTGGGGATGGTCGCCCAACATGGGAGACAGGCACCAAGCTCAGAGGCAGCACCCCTGGCCGTCCGGGACCTCCGGCTGGCCTGCGTTACAGCTAATCCCTCTGGGAAGGCATAGGGGTCCCTGCTGGGGCCTCTCTGGGTCCGCCCCTGATCTTGGGGACAGTCGGACAACAAAGGAGAGAGGCGCCCAAGGTCGGGCCATCACCCCGACCATCTTAGGGTTCTGGCTGGGCTGCATTACAACTTTCCCCTCTGTGAAAGGTCGGGGACCCTGCCAGGGCTCCATGGGACTGCCACTGGACTTGGAGACGGTCGACCCACACAGGAGACAGGTGCCCAAGGTCAGGGGCAGCAGCCCCGACCATCCTGGAGCTCTGGCTAGGCTGCGTTACAGCTCTTTGCTCCGAGGAGGTATTGGCATACTGCCAGGGCTCCATGGTGGGGAAAAGCTGTACCGCAGACCAGCAAGAGCACTAGGATGGTCGAAGGTGATGTTTGCCATGTGGGTCGACCATCCCCAAGTCCAGCGGCGGCCCCATGGAGCCCCGGCATGATCCCAACCCCTCCCGGGAAGGAAAAACTGGAATGCAGCCCAGGCAGAGCTCCAGGGCGGCTGAGGGTGAGGGGAGCCATCTCCTTGAGTGAGGGTTTGTTGGAAACCTTTCCAACAAGCCCTCACTCAAGGAAATTCAGCTAGAAATGCCAGAGCAGCACGCAAAAGCATGGCTGCAATATTTACATGCTGAAGCCTGGTGGCTTCAGCATGTAAATATCACTTCCTGGTGACGTTGACGCATTTAGCGTGTGCCGATGTCATCACAGCCACCCCCTCAACCCCTAGGCATGGAAGGGGAAATCTTCCCCTTTATAGCCTGGGGGTCAAGAGGATCGCTGCTGCAGCGGGGGGAGGGGGCAATCCACCCCTGCAAAGGTAGGTAATGCTGAAGACAAGATATCTCGTCTTAAGCACTACAAACGTAGTGCTGAGGGCGAAATAGCTCATTCTTAGCATTTATGGGGTTAATAGATACATGTTTACTTCTTACAATCAGGCAGTTAAAATGGTAGTTTCTTTCTGTGGTACTACATGCACTACTGGTTCAAACATATTCATGGAGATGTGAGGTTGAAAGCAGGGTCATAAGATTGTACATGTCTTTTTTCTATTTTGCGGAGTATTTGCACATTTTTAGAGTGAGTAAAAGTGGCGACACACCCCTTATCTGTAGAGCTGGCTGTTACAGCGACATTCCATAAGTATTAGGACTATTTTCTTCAGTCCACAATAACTCGGACAAAGGTTGAGAAAGTAGATCATATTTTCTTGCATCCCCTTTTGGTAGGAGCAGCGGCCAGAAATGCTGGTTAGCCCTCCATTGAGCCACATTGATTCTTGGGTGTAGATTGTTTAACAGTATTACAGTAAGAAAGCTTCTTAACATCTGCAACAACCAAAATCTCTAATCACTTGGAGTACAAATCCATAATCACTAAGAGGTACTTGCTCCTTTTACCTTGGACAGTTATTGGTTCCAGTGCTACACACACACTGTGTTCATAATTTTGGCGATTCCATAGTGAGCAAAGGCCTCTGGCTCATGTTGAGGACTTTTTCACTATCCTTCTATTTGAACACAACCACCCCAAGAATGGCTGCATTTTGTTGCCTGTCATGTGAATCCAGAGAAAATAACTTAAATACAGAATTGCTCTGCACTGCTGGTCTGTCATTTCAAAAACTTCAGGCTGCACAAGAAAATGTCTTGCATTCCAGACTGCATCGCACTGGTGCCTACTTTCGTTTCCAACATCACACAGTTTTGTCTATTTAAACACAGCCCTGCCATGTATTGCATGTGAACACTATCAAATAAGGCCATCCCTCAATCAACGGCATTGTTTTCATCAAGTAAAGTCCATGAAAAGCAAAAGAATTCTGCTTTAAAGGAATAGTGTGCTCAAAAATATTATTGTCCCGACGGTTTGGGCATGTGTTTTTAAGCATATGTTGGTCAATCGTACAAACAGTTCCTATGCACCTTACCGTAGTTTTCCTCATTTTTACACATGCAAAATTAGGCAGCAGGGTGCGGCCATCTTGTGCTAATCTTATCCATTGTCGCATCGCCCTAAGGTGAACTGCCTTGGCAGCAATAAATCATATCCTCCGCCCCGGAGGCTGACATCACCGAACCTAGTGATATTCTGCGCCTATCTCCATGACGTTACTGGGCAGCGTAGCCAAACGTGCCCAGTCATCACCTACGTGTTAACGTAAGTTGACGCAGAACCCAGAATATCAACACACATTTCACAACGCAGCCCGTCCCAATTCTGAATATAAAACTATACTTTTAAAGGAAATACAAAAACTCTTACAATTTGTAAAGTACTTTTATTTCACAATATACGCTCGAGAACACCCGGCGATTGCAATATTCAAGCAAATGGGTAATGTTTTTCTTTGTTTTAGATCCACAAATGTTTATCGTGAGTCACACGGTTTTCCTTTTCGGTATAAGAAGCTCATTGGACGCATCGTGAATCGCAAGTCTTCGGCATCAGCTTGGCGCTAGGCCACTGTAAATGATGTGAGGTTGCTCCTTATCGCTGGTACCGCGTAAGGGCATATCGGCCCGTGGCGATCGTCCCAAAACAGCGTGATTGAAATCCAGCTATTTAGGTCTATCTGCAACTGCCGGCTGAAGAAGCCATCAATTGATATCTGGAATCGATGACAATCGCAGAAAGGCAGGATGTAGCTGTTTGGAAAACATAACAGAAAATTGTCTAAGTAGCCATTCTTTATTATAATTTATCATTTTACCCATTAATTCTGGACCGTGTGAAAACTAATGATGAAAACAAACATGAAACAATGGGAACACAAAGAGAAGAACGTGGAAAGTAGTCTACAATTTGCTTGAGAGGTTAGTGCTATGGAGTATGTTTAGCTCGCCATGGGATCCGGAAGCTAATGCTATAATTCGAAGAACACATAGACAGCATTTTACCTAAATATTAGCGTAGAATTTGCCATATGTGGATCCTGGGGGAACCCAGATGTGGACTCCATGCATTTCGATGCTGGACTGCCCATATGCCCGGGACAAAGACAAGTACAAACACAGGTTGTTTTTACGTGTTGTTGCAATATGCCACAAAGAACAATCCATTACAATGTAAGCCAGCAATAACGGTCGCCTAATGAAACCTTGACTCGTTCATCTATAAAATCGTCTACAGTAAAACGTACATAACATTCGGCATTTCCATTGTCTCTGCGTAACGCAGAGACTCTGTTCAGATCAACGAATTTTCATAAAATGAAATTACATGTTCCTTTGTCCAGTTTTGGAATGGTGAACCTTATCATATTTAACAGTATTACACCCCGCCCTTCATTCATTCCTTTTGTAATCCTCCCTTTCTTCCAAGGTCAAAAAACCAGTCAACCTTATACTGTGTACGATGCGTGGGTTTGCTCAGCTTGCAAGCAAAATTCAAAGGCCCTGACCTTCACTCTGAATGGGAGCGAATAGCCCTTCAGACCATAGTGACATTAGAAATATTTTTGAAAAACAAATGAATTGTTTGCTGCCATCCGCCAATGCTGTGCGAAATTTCTAGTAATTTTTCTTTTTTAATGAAAACAGCTACAGTTAGTTTACTTCCAAATGCCTTATTTATAATGTTACTCTGGAGAACTTCGCACTCTCCCAGCGACTCCCACAGCCAGCCCATACCACCTGTCAGCTCAGCCCGTCTCCTGTTCACACAGCAAATCCCGTAAACATTTTTCGCAAGGAGCGAGTCTCGCGCCCTGACAAAATGTGCTTGTGCGAGAATGTTAGAGCAAGCCCTGCTGCAACCCCCTCCTGCCAAGCCGTGGTCCCCTGAACCCATGACCCCAGTTCTCTTTGAATGCATCTGGTTTCCAGACCCTAACCCCGCACCACCTCAACCTCAGCCCCCATATTCCTATTCTGGATTGGTCATATATTCTTGCTCGCAACTTCTTGTCTCAGCGCATCCGTGAGAAAGGGTCTTGGGAGGGACAGGCGCAGGAGGAAAAAGGTGGGGGCTGTCAGCGCTCGCTGTGCACGGCGCTGCTGAGGGGAGACTTTGCAATGCCAGAATGCAGCCTAGTCCAAAGTTGGAGTCGAGGGTACACAATATGGAGTCCAAGTGTGTCTAGCAATAGCCCCACCTCTGCTTATGTTAGGGCCTTCTTCCCCAAGGCTGCAGAAGGGCAAAGTAGGCATCCCTCACGAGTGCAAGAGTAAGTGGTCCCTTTCTTGTAGAATGTATGGGGGGGCTCAACCAACTCACTCCTTCCTTACATTAGCAACGACGACTATGCCCCCATGGAAATATAGGTCATAATGCAACTATTTCTCACCAACAGCCCCCTTTGATGCGCAGTTAGTAGTTCTTGCGTGTCAAGTATCTTATCTAGCCTAGGTCTCATTCCTTTTGTGGGACACGTAGTTACTCAGCTATTTGGGCAAGTGTTTGGTAAGGCAACTGCAGAACCCCAAAGTTGCTTTCATGCTGTTATCCATCTGACCATCCCACGATCAGTGAAGGACCCACAAGAGCTTGACAAAACTGGAAGTGTGAAAGCACACTGTATGGCATTCTCCAAAAGGCACTTCTTGCAAAAATAATTGACAAAGAGGATGGATTTCAAAAGACAAATTGGATGCTTTATTTTGACACTTTATATAAACATTTTTGAAGAAATAAATAGATGCTAATCATTTGAACCGGGAAGTGAACTGTTCCACGAGCTCTGCTTTCGGTGGACAGGGCACGTTTGCAATGTTTTGTGGCAATGTATGTGTCCTTGGAACAAATTTGTGTGCAATTCCATGAGTATATATGTCCAAGACAGGCAAAATAAGATCTTTCACAAAATCGAATTCCATTTCCTGGTATATTGGCTTGACCACCCATTTTTTGCATCTTTTCGTAAAGGCCATTGTGTAACGAAGCATCCCAAAGTTTCCCGGAGTCCTTGATTGTTCGCGCCCTACGTTCTCGTTATACGCTAATGCTGCTAGTAATGTCCTATATTGCATCCCATCTATGCCAAAATGCAATCTCTTGGGCCTGTACTTTAGGCACATATTGTGGAACACCTCCATATCTCCTGTGTGACAGAATTCTGTGAGTCCCTTCTGATCTCTTCATAGAGTTTTATCAAACATGATCTTCTCAAGAGCTTTGTGTGGAGGTGAAGATGGATTCAACCACTTCTTCTTGCGTTCCTGCTCCTCCGACAAAGGTCCATGTGCACACTGGTGCAAATGTTTTTCTGTCCAAGAGTGCACGTTGGAACAGTGGTGCATTAGTGACTGCCATTTTTCTAGTAGAATTGCCACAGACCCACCACAAGTTTTGGAGCTCCACCAAAGATGGTTGCTGAAAGACTGAGACCACTGTAAAATATCTTCAGAACCTTTTTTTTCCAGCAGCTGAGATTTTTTTATTGATTGATTTGGCAACGTGCCATACATCAAATTGGTGGCGAATATTTGGAAACTGCTCTCTCAGGATCTTGGCTATTGAAACATGTCTGTTTGTGGCTATGAGGTCTATTTGCATTCACCTTGATTTGAGATCTTCCACGGATTTGATGAAACCATATTTCTCCATGGCCACTGAGGATTTACATTCGGCCACCTGCACGACCACTGAACTCACCATTTTTTTTAGTTCCCATGTCCTGAAAGTGGAGTGTGCAGTACTTTGCTGAAAATCCGGGGTTGTCTCACTGTCCATCGCCAGCTAGCCTGAACCGTTTGTCAGAGAATGTCCTTTCAATTGACATTTGTTACATTTTCCAAGCTTCACTAATAGCAGGGAATACTATTCACGTTGATATGTGTAGTACTGCGTTTTAGAAAGGAACTGGAGTCCCACAAATTGACAGAAACTGGACAACTTATTAAATTGACAGAAACTGGACAATTTATTAAAAGTAGAGCCACTAAAAAGTAAAGCTGCTGCACACAGTAGATTTCCAGCTGCCACTTTCCCCAGCATCGGTTGAGCGGACCATGGACATTTTGCATGCACCAGATCACAGGTGGCTTGTATTTTCACTTTAGTGCCTTGTGATACACGAGTCACATTCAACAATGGCTTCCTGCATACTTCACCCCTCACTGGATGGGCACATTTCAGCAACAGTATAATCTCCACCAGGCAGCTGTCGAATACAATATATTTGTGCTCCTGTATTAGACTATCGTCCTGCATGATTGTGGTTTGTGACTCAACTGTGGTGGACATATCGGCTGAACAGGACACACTGTAGTCGAGATCGTTGGCAAGTTCCTCAGTCAATTGTGTTGAGGCTTCAGTCTCTGTTATTTCAGCTTGTGTTATTTGAACACGAATCAGAGAAAACATCATTGTCGATTGTTTGTTGGGTGGCCCTTTTTTTGCTGGTGTCGATTGTGTCAAGTGGTCTGCGAGTAATTGAAAAGCATCATTATATTCAGTTTCACCTTCATCTTGTGGAGTTCTCGCATTGTAGCAATGGTCCAACAACAATTATCATTATTTTTTTTTAATTAAATATTTAAACAAACAATGCAAACCAAACTTGCAGTGTATTCAATAACATTTCAATTATACATCAGTCAATCGCGTCCACTGCTTCCCTTTTCCCACCCCCCGTTATGAGCCTACTTCTACTAATGTTCTATTCCTACATCTTGTGGTGGGGTATTCCTTTCTGTGGGATCCGACGAGTCATGCGCTGACCCAAATAGTTCTGCTATCAGCAGTTTCCAGGCCATCAGGGTCTCAGTTTCCTCCTCCCCCCAACATTTCTAGCTTCTTGCCATACCATGGTTTCCGCCTCCGCCCATTTCTGCAGATCTTTCCTCCAATCGAAGTTTGTGGCATGTCTTCCATCCGATACCAATTCTCCTCTTTGCAAGCGTATATGCCAGATCTTTCAGTTTGCTCACATGCCTATGTTTCCGTGGCCTAGGGCACCCCCCTAACAGGCAGGCCCACACAGTATCCACCACGATCTTAATACCCTTTTCTGCTAATTTATGCGCGACCTTACCCCAGAAGCGCTCAACAACCCGGCATGACCAAAACATATGCACCATGCCCGTGTTTTCCTCGTCACACCTAGGGCATGCCTGCTGCCCTGCCTTTTTGAACTTGGCTATCCTCTGGGGTGTCAGGTACGCCCTATGCGCGATATACTATTGCATCTGCTTAAGTCTTGCATTCCTTGACACCTTCTTGTGATACCCTTTGGCTCGTTCCCACATCCCATCCTCCATCAGGATCCCCACTTCCTCCTCCCATTCTAGTCTCAATTGCACCACCTCCTTTCCCACTTTAGACATCATCATCTTGTATATTCTGGATATCTTGTGTCCCCCCTCTGCTATATCATATATTATGTCTATAGTAGCATCTAGCTCTTCCCTCAGCACCAATTTGGACCACGTTCTCCTGATGCTTCGCACCAGTCTATGGTACGTGATATACTGGCCAGTGGATAGCCCGGTTTCCACCCCCAATTCCCCAATATCTGTTATGGTCCCCTCCTGCCAGATATCCCCCATTGTTGCTACACCAGCCGGCTCCCAATGATTCCTGATTATCATCCTTAGCGGCTCCTCTCCTCCCGCCAGTGCAACTAGTGGTACCTGGGGGGAGCACGGGCATGGGTTCCCCATCAGTTGACACGCCCTGCGCCACATCTTCCTTCCTAATACTAACATCTTGGGGCGACCATCCATTACAGCCTGGGGCAACCACATAATTTCCTTCAGGTAAAACGGGACACAGTCCCGTCTGAACAGCCTAGTTTCAGAGGTTGCGTCCTCTGAGAGCCATTTGGCCACATATTGTAGCTGACTGGCAACATAGTGAACTTCATAGTTAGGCAATTTTATGCCCTCCTTCTCATAAGTGTTCTGTAGTTTCCAGAGGGCCACTCTGTTTCGTGTGCCATGCCACAGGAAGTCCCTACACATGCTGGCCAGTCTATTAAAAAGCTTCTTGGGTATCAAATGCGGGATATTCCTGAAGTAGTGCAGGAGTCTAGGCAAGACCACCATCTTTAACATTGCACAACGTCTCATCATTGCTAAGGGCAGTTTTACCCAGAACCGCATGCAATTCTCAATTTTGGTAATAGCTACTTCTGTATTGTGCTTATGCTCTTCTTCCACTTCGTGGTATATATCTATTCCTAGATAGCGAAATGTGCTAGTTGCCCATGGTACCTGCAACACCGGCAATTGTTTCAGGGGGGTCCCTTTGTATCCACCCAGTGGGAACATGCTAGACTTCTAAGGGTTCACCGCTATACCGGACATTCCCGCATATCTTCTCATCACCTCCAAAACATATTGGAGGTTTTCCTCTGGGTATCGCAAGTACAGTAGTATGTCATCTGCATATAAAGATATCAGGTGTCGTTCACCACCCACAGGGATGCCTATCATGTCATATTGTTGTTTTAAATAGATCGCTAGGGGTTCCAAAGCCAATATGTAGAGCATAGGTGACCACGGACAGCCCTGCCTGGTTCGTCTACAAAGTTTCCACCTTTCCGATACCATCGACCCTGTTTTAACCCTGGCCAGCGGTTCACTGTATAACATTTTAGCCCATTGTAGATATCCTGGATCCATCCCATAGCCAGCCAGGGACGCCAACAGCCATGGCCATTTGACCGAGTCGAAGGCTTTTATTGCGTCCAGCGACACAATTGCAAGTTCGTCCTCACTTTCGTTTCCATATTCAATGACTCTATGGAGACTCCTAAGATTATTGGACATGTTCCTATTTGGGACATAGCCCGCCTGGTCCGGGTGTATTAATTTGCGTATGACTCTCTTTAATCTGTTCGCCAAAATGGCAGTCCGAATTTTACTGTCTTGATTCAACATCGACAGGGGTCTATAAGAGCTGCAGCTATGCCCTGGTTTATTAGGTTTGGGAAGTGGTATTATAATCGCTTCTCTGAGTGACTCTGGTAGTCTACCTAGCTCATACGCTTCATTTAACATGTCTAGCATCGGGGGGAGCACCTCATCTTTAAATATTTTATAAAACTCAATTGGGAGTCCGTCAGCCCCCGGGGTCTTACTAGTTGTCAACTGTCTCACCACCTCTTCTAGCTCCTCTAAAGTAATTGGTGCGTCCATCTCCTCTCTTTCCTCAGCACTGATCTGCGGCAATCCTATGTCTTCCAGTGTTTCCACTATCATTGCACTATCATCCTCTCCATCATCCCCATATAGCAACCCGTAATAGTTTGCAAACTCCTGATACACTCCCTCTTGGGTATCCACCACCCTTCCGTCCTCCCTCGTTATCGATCTAATCGGGGGTCTAGGGGTTTCACTCTTATATAGCCATGCCAAAATGCTTCCCGGTTTATCTCCCCCCGCATGCTGCCTCTCTATATACGTTTTATAGTTAAGGTTACGCAACCTTTCCCAGTGCCCTGCGCACCTTTGATGCAATCTTGGTATCAGATCAGCGTCTTGGTTGGCGCTATTTTCTCCTTTAAGTGCCCTTTCCAGTTCACCCTCGGCGTCGTACAGGTCCGCCAGTCTCCCTCCCTGCAATCCTTTAGATTTTGCTACAGCCACTCTTCTCATCACCACTTTGAAGGCCTCCCACAACGTGCCCGCTGAATCCAAACTACCCGTGTTCGTCTCAAAGTAGCTAACTATCTCTTCCCTCATGTCTTCCCTAAAAAGGGGATCTCTGAGCGCCTCAGCCCTGAGGCGCCACGTCGGAATTCTCGCTCTTGGGGGACAGCATTGCCATCTAAGGATCAGAGGCGAGTGGTCTGAGAGGACCCTTGTTTTATATTCGACTTTATCGCGTTATCTCTGTCAATATCTCCGGAGTGACGTAGACATAGGGCCTCATTACAAGTACACCGGTCCGGAGTTAACGCCGCCGGTAACACCAAACCGGCACCGTTTCCACGTCCGCCCAATCATGACCCGCGGCCCTTGAAATAGCACCTCCCCCAACCGCCACCGCGGAGTTAAGGGTCCCGTAAAGTCCACTTGCACGGAAACCCCTCCGTTACCGGCAATACGAAACACCGCGAGCATCACAACTAGCGCGGACACGGAAACACCGCCAGAAAAATGGCGTTAAAACCATGATCACAGTGGCGGTACCGCCGCCACCGCGAACATGACGTTAAACAGTGCCTGCTGAACTGAATCATGGCACAGGTGCACCAAATCAGCCCAGCTGGACCCAGCAGCACACTGGGAGCCTACAAAAGTGCCACACCCAGCCCAACACAACACAGAACCATGCAGGCAGCAGCTCTAGTAGCACTTGGACTGGGCCTACTCAACCTACAGGCAGCACTGCACATGATGGCAGTAATGGTGCAGAGGAGGAGGCGGAGGCGGAGGAGGCGCAGGCGCCAACCAGCCAATCCTGCACCTATGGCAAACCCCATTGTCCAGCCAGCACAACCCCGCAGGCAGCCTGCAATACCACGCATCAGGGCCTCACCCTGGAACCTTACCCCAGGACAGATCCACACACTATACCGGCTGGACCGTCCAACAATCCTGTACATCACTGCCATGATTGAGGACAACATCAGCAGCCACATAGACACCCCCACGCCATCCCCCCCTCCTGAAGGTTGTGTCTGTGCTGCATTTCCTTGACACTGGCACCTATCAACACACGGTCGGTGAGCTGCACGGCATATCACAACCCTGTTTTTCAAAAATCCTGGTACAGGTACTGGATGCCCTGTTTGTCATAAAGCACCAAAGTATTGACTGAAAAGGATACGGTACTCAAAAGGATACAGATGGTAGGGTCTTCCGGATCCCTGTTCACACGATTGTATAGTTGTGAAGTCAAGTTTAGACCTTCCAAATGATACGACTCTCTGACTGATGAAACAGACAGAGAGATGGATCACTGGAAAGGGCGTGGGTAAAGTATAGGAAGTCAGCCTAGAACAAAATAAAGTATCATAAGAAACTGCCCCAAATCGACTCTCTATGATAGAACAGTATTTGGCATTAATTCACACACTGACCTTATGACTGGTGTAGAAGAATCCAGCAGAAGTCTCTTGAGGAAAATCCGGAATTGGAACAAACGACAAGGAAGGGAAGATTAGTAAGGGAGACTTATCCCGAACGGCACGAGGCTCACGCTAGATACCGGGTTGCTGCACCACAGGATAGCGTCCAAAGTACTGTTCACTGTCACCTTCCAACAGTCCTTGAAAAGCTTCCTTCCCACGTAGAGAAAAGTATAGAAATGAATAAATCCACCTGTTAATATCACAGATGCAGGAGTCGGAAATAGCGCCCTTTTGTGGAATAAACAAAGTACACGCGGTTCTGAACAGCCGCGAAGAAAATAGAGTGCGCGTGTGGAATTACACGCGAACAGGATTCACGCAGCCCAGGCCAGCCGCGCTTGAAGACAGCGTGCGCTTGTGGAATTGCACGCGAACAGGATTCACGCAGCCCAGGCCAGCCGCGCTTGAAGACAACGTGTGCATGTGGAATTACACGTGAACAGGATTCACGCAGTCCAGGCCAGCCGCGCTTGAAGACAGCGTGCGCTTGTGGATTTGCACGCGAACAGGATACACGCAGTCCTGAACAACCGCGCTTGAAGACAGCGTGCGCGTGTGGAATTACACGCGAACAGGATTCACGCAGCCCAGGTCCGCCGCGCTTGAAGACAACGTGCGCTTGTGGATTTGCACGCTGACAGGATACACGCAGCCCAGGACAGCCACGTTTGAAGACAACGTGCGCGTGTGGAATTACACGCGAACAGGATTCACGCAGTCCAGGTCTGCCGCGCTTGAAGACAACGTGCGCTTGTGGATTTGCACACTGACAGGATACACGCAGCCCAGGACAGCCGCGTTTGAAGACAACGTGCACTTGTGGATTTACACGCAAACAAACAGCTCCAGGAATCAGCGTGTGGCGGAAAACACACTATAGAAGGCCCAAGAAGCAGCTGAGGAAAACTGCAAGGACGCAGATCGGAGGTTCAGCTGCACAACGCCAAATGATTCGATCAGAAGCAGCGAGTGAAGTTTCCACGCTACTTATATATGTAATGCCGTAGCTCACGTGACGAAGCAGAATTCACGTGAATTTAGCGACGTGAAAAGTGCAGACGTCGCTTTCCCGGCAATGAATCGAACAACCGCCATTTGGAATACAACGGTCTAGCTGTTCTATGAGCTTAAGAGGTAGAACCACGTCCAGCATGCATGACACTGTTGCACCATGTGTTGGAACACATAGCCCTACCCTGTACCCTCCCCAAGGTCATTGCCACCAAGTTGGCCTTCCATGCCATAGCAGGCATGCCAAATTGCATAGGTGCATTTGACTGCACCCACATTGAGCTGACAGTACCACGTGCAACTGAGATGGTGTTCCGCAATAGGAAACAGTATCACTCGTTGAATATACAGATGGTATGTGATGCCATGCTACTGATTACACACTGCTGCGCACGTTTCCCAGGCTCAACCCATGACTCAATGGTACTGCGGAATTCGACGTTGCTGCGGTACATGGAACGCTATGCTGGACAAAGCACATGGCTATTACGTGAGTACCACTGACAATGCTCCGACCCTGTTGAAGTGGTGTGTGTGTCTCCAGGCCAATGAGCAATGTGAGTGTGCCTCTATGACCGCACATGCATCACCCCCCCCTGCCATCAACCAAATAGACAGCAGATCCCAAACATCACAAAGGAAGACATGGCAGGTCAACACAGTGTGCCCGTACACACCCTGCCACATGACACACACAGCCGATACTGTCGCTGTCCCATACACTTTGTGCCACTGCAAACACCCACCCACGAATGGAACACTGCCCTCCCAATGCACATGATGCCTGTAAATGAGACGTCCTGCATTAACTACTTCATTACAGTGGAGTGACTCTGCCATGTGTGCACATCACTGCACTATGCCATACTCACAATCAAATGTCACCCGCAGGGCAGAGTACACATGCACGTAAATGTGTAGGTCAATATCCATTTGGCTACATCCACTGTGATGGCCAATAAACACTTCCAACCACTGCATGGCACACATGCATGAATGAACAATGATACAAGATAGCACAGCATCAGATGAAGACATGATACCACAAACACTGACATGTCCCCCCATCTACATCCTATGTAGGTGATGCTGGATATGCACTCACGCCATGGATGATAACACCTGTACAGAGACCAAGGAACAGGCATGAAGAGGCGTACAATAGGGCACATGTCCGCACACGTGGAATGATTGAGAGGACATTCAGACTGCTGAAGGCCTGGTTCCGCTGTTTGAGCAGATCTGGCGGATCACTGCTGTACAGCCCAGTGAAGACGGGTAAAATCACGCTCGTATGTGCCATGATGCAAATCTCTGCCTGTGCAGGAACATCCCAATGCCCCCAGACGCAGATGAAGAAGATGGGGATGGGGATGGCATGGCACCACCTCCCCCTGGGGGTCCACTTGATGGCCAAAGAGCACGGGATGAACTGATTCGCATTTACTTTTGAGACACAGCACATTCACAGCAATGCATGGACATGGTGATGACAATAAATGATTTGTTGTACTGCAAATTAAATGATAGATGTCCACACATGTATGTTTTGATTTCAAATGATGATATATTGATGAATTAACAACAGGGAAGGAGGTGCAATGGTTAGGGAAGCTGTACACCCTTGCCCACCCACCACTTAAACGTACCCACCCCCACCCAGGCCCCAATGTACAAACACCCAAAACAACCTCACCCACCGCCCAAACGTACCCACCCCTCACACCCTTCTAGTCCACGTGTGTCCTGCAGTGCCCCACACACATGCCATCACTTCCGTGTGCGCTTCTGTGCCTGTGCATCCTTGGCCGAGAGCCCCGTTAGCCGACTCGAGCGCCTCCTTGGACTGGCAGTAGTGGAGCTGGATGGGGTGGTGGTATTGGATGGCACAGAATGAGGTATAGATGGCATACGTGCAATATTTGCCTGTTGCCCAATCAACATGGACTCTATGAGCCTGGAGGTGTTGTCATTACCCTCCCGCACATAGCATGCCAGGGTGACAATAGTGCTGGCAAAGCGTCCAATGGACCTTGATAGGCGACGCACTGACGTGCTGTAGCACTCCCTCTGCAGCCTAGATTCCTCGAGCTGCCTCTCCACCAGCTGGGTGAGGGTAGCCTGCTGCTCCTCCATCCGCTGCATGCGGGAATTAAGCTCTGCCATAGATGGGGTGGGTGACCTCATGGGACTTCGAAGTGATGTGGGGCTAAACTCCAGCTGATGGAAGGATCCGAGGTCATCAAATGTGGGCATCTCCCCCTGTGGCCCAGTATCAGAGTGCTCTGCCGGGGCACTGTTGTCACTAGAGGCCACCTCCTCTGCAGTGCAGCTGCCTTCTGTGTTGGTTTGGGTGGGCATGATGGGTTCCCGTGGTACCTGTGTTGCCTCAGGCAGCGTGGAGACGCTGGGGATGTTGGTGGTGGTGGCCGGCACATTTGTTGCAGTTGGTACTGGGGGCAGAGATGCCGAACTGCTGGCAGCATCCTCTTGTGCAGGGGCGGTGGCTTGGACACGTGCCGGTGCAGATTGCCTGGCCTGTTGTGCAGTATCACTGTCACTTGATACTGCTGTGGGGACACAGAGGACATGCAATTAGTGTTGTGGTGGTGGCTGATGGGTGCATCACATGCATCATACAGGTTGATCATTCAATAGTGTTAGTTACATGTATCTGATTGTTGGGGGTATGCATTGTTGTGATATTGGTTGCCATACGGATCATGATGGGTCCTTTCGCCCAGTCAAGCACTGCTGGGGGGGGGGGATAGTTAATTGGTACTTTGGCCCAGTCATGCACTGCTTGGGGGGGTGGTTAATGGGTCCTTTGGCCCAGTCATGCACTGCTTGGGGGGGTGGTTAATGGGTCCTTTGGCCCAGTCATGCACTGCTTGGGGGGGGTGGTTGTTCATGGGTCCTTTGGCCCAGTCATGCACTGCTTGGGGGGGGGGTTGTTAATGGGTCCTTTGGCCCAGTCATGCACTGCTTGGGGGGCGGGGGGGTTGTTTATGGGTCCTTTGGCCCAGTCATGCCATCAACATATTCTCATGTGGCATTCAAGTTTCACCACTTACCAGCATCTTCAGGTGGGCTCACTCCTGCCTCAGCCTCCCCAATCCCATGGATGCCCTCAAGGTGGAGGACACTGCTGCAACGCTCCTCCCATGCTTGCAGCCTCAGTGGGGAAGTGGGTCCTCCACCTGTCCCACTGCTGCGTTGGCGGTGTGTGGAGATCAGGTTCCGAACCCTCAGCCTGAGGTCGTCCCACCGCTTGTGGCAGTCCTTGACGCTCCTCACAGTCACGCCCACAGCGGTGCACTTGCGTGCTGCTTCCGCCCACACTACCTTCCTCCGCTGCTGTGTGGCACGCCGTTGATCGGCACTGAACAGCATCTCTGCATGCTCCACTATATGCTCCACCAGAACAGTTAGCTCCGCCTCACTAAAGCGCTGTTTGCGCTGTTTGCGCTGCCTCTGAGCTGGAATCCTGGCAAACATGCTGCTGGTCCCTTTTGCCTTCTCACAGTGTGGATTCTGCTTGTGCTGACTCTGGATGGCAATGGATTGTGCTTTATATGATGGCCGCTTCTCTGTTTCCTGTTTTGGCGATCATGGTATTTCTGGTTCCGTGTCTGTGGCGAAATGTTCATTTCCGTGGCTTTTTCCGTGATGGCGGTAACAATGTTTCCGCATCCGAGTGGTGCGCGCGACCGACAGCACGTAATCGGACGGTCTTTCCGCAACCTTGCAGACACGGAAACTTTTTTACTGCCGTCACGGTATCACTGCGGTCCAAACCTGACAGGTTGTAATGAGGCCCATAGTCTAGCCTTGTGTGTAACTGCTGCGGGGCAGAATAATGCGAGTATTGCCTCTCATGATGATGGCGCGCCCTCCATACATCTTCTAATCCAAAATCATTCAGCAGCGTCTGTAGCGCCTTGGCCGAAGGCGGCAGGCCTATCTAGTTTTCCATCTGACCTGTCCACCCTAGGGTTCAATATGCAATTAAAGTCCCCGCCCAAGATCACCGTGCTCCCCGCACACATGCTAAGATTGTTACACAACGTTTTAAAATATGCCGCAGTATTTTGGTTTGGGGCATACGTGTTTACAATACTTACTTCCCTATTTTCCACCAATCCCCTCACGACGACCATCCTCCCGTCCGTCTCCACCAGCGTCTGTAACAGCTGGAACGGGACGTGCGGCGCCACCCAGATATCCCTCCCCTGGCATAAGCTGAATATGGCGAACCCACCACCGTTCCCTTCCATTTCCTCCTGACCATCTCCATCTTGTCTCGTGTCAGGTGCGTCTCCTGCAGCAAGGCAATATCTATCCTCTGTCTCCGTAAATATAGCATAACCTTATTACTCTTAAGGTAACTATTGAGCCCCCTAACATTCCAAGTGACTATTTTAAGATCCCCCATGGCACGTCAAAGTCTCTCTTACCCCCCCCCCCCCCGCCTATGCAGTCCAATTCCAGTTGCTTAATTCTACTATGTAGGCTTGTACCCCAACTTGAACTCCCCCTAACTATAAACACAACAACCCCCCCATCTCCCTCCCTCCCACCTCCCTTCTCTTCCCCAACAACACCCTCCCCAACTGTTGCCAAGTTCCATCCCTGGATCTCGGGCACCCCCGCATCTAGCCCTTTCTGGCAAAAGCCTGTACTCGCGGCTCAGCAGGGAAATGTCACCCTAGTGGCCACCTTACTACTAATTCTCGGAGGTAGGTTGCTTCCTACCAGTTGCTCCTGTTTGTTCCCGATTTGCTACGCTCAATGCTACCCAGCACCCATATGCGTTTAGTTTACTATATTCCAGTCCAGCAGGGTAATAGAGTCTAACAGCTTCATTATTCCCATCAAATGTCCCCAAGTGTAATACTAGTACTCCCCCCCGCATATCCCCACAGTGTTGGTGATACAGTCTCCTCACTTATCGTGTTCCTGGCGATATTGCTCCTCACCTCGCTCCGGACAGCCCTGCAAATCCAGCCATGATGGCACCTCCTCAGGGTATCAAAAAAGAGTGCTCTGCTTTTGTGTAAAACTTTTAGCTTCGCAGGGTACAGACGCATGTACTTGATACCTGCTGTACGCAGTCTTCGCTTGACAGCCACATAGCTATACCGCTGTTATTGCACCAGCATGGTATAGTCAGGATATGCAGTGATGTTGGTAGACGCTCTTTCTATCGTTGCTCCCTTACGAAAATACTCCAGGATCTTCTCCCTGTCTTTATAGCTCAGAATTTTCGCAATTATCGGCCGCGGTGGGGCCCCGGCCGTGGTTTCCTCATCAGGGCCCGATGTGCACGTTTAACAGTGAACGCTTATAAGAGCTTGTCTGCCCCGATCTCTTGCAGGATCATCTTCTCCACGTAGTCCGTGGGGTCCTGGCCCGCTTCTCCCTCCGGCAGGCCGACCACACAGATTTTGTTCCGTCTCGCTCTTCATTCCGCTGCTTCCACTCTATTTTCAAGGTTAGCAACCTGCTGTTTTAGTACGTGGACCTCTTTCGGGGGACAGCATTGCCATCTAAGGATCAGAGGCAAGTGGTCCGAGAGGACCCTTGCTTTATATTCGACTTGTGGTATCTCTGTCAATATCTCCGGAGTGACGAAGACATAGTCTAGCCTTGTGTGTAACTGCTGCGGGGCAGAATAATGGGAGTATTGCCTCTCATGAGGATGGCGCGCCCTCCATACATCTTCTAATCCAAAATCATTCAGCAGCGTCTCTATCGCCTTGGCCGATGGGGCAGGCCTATCCAGTTTTCCATCTGACCTGTTCACCGTAGGGTTCAATACGCAATTAAAGTCCCCTCCCCAGATCACTGCGCTCCCCGCATACATGCTAAGATTGTTACACAACGTTTTAAAATATGCCGCAGTATTTTGGTTTGGGGCATACGTGTTTACAATACTTACTTCCCTATTTTCCACCAATCCCCTCACCATGACCATCCTCCCGTCCGTCTCCACCAGCGTCTGTAACAGCTGGAACGGGACGTGCGGCCCCACCCAGATGATCACTCCCCTGGAATAAGCCGAATATGGCGAACCCAGCACCGTTCCCTTCCATTTCCTCCTGATCATCTCCATCTTGTCTCGCGTCAGGTGCGTCCCCTGCAGGAAGGCAATATCTATCCTCTGTCTCTGTAAATATAGCATAACCTTATTTCTCTTCAGGTAACAATTGAGCCCCCTAACGTTCCAAGTGACTATTTTAAGATCTCCCATGGCACGTCAAAGTCTCTCTTACCACCCCGCCTATGCAGTCCAATTCCAGTTGCTTAATTCTACTAGGTAGACTCGTACCCCAACTTGAACTCCCCCTAACTATAAACACAACAACGCCCCCATCTCCCTCCCTCCCACCTCCATCCCTCCCACCTCCCTTCTCTTCCCCAACAACACCCTCCCCAACTGTTGCCAAGCTCCATCCCTGGATCTCGGGCACCCCCGCATCTAGCCCTTTCTGGCAAAAGCCTGTACTCGCGGCTCAGCAGGGAAATGTCACCCTAGTGGCCACCTTACTACTAATTCTCGGAGGTAGGTTGCTTCCTACCAGTTGCTCCTGTTTGTTCCCGATTTGCTACGCTCAATGCTACCCAGCACCCATATGCGTTTAGTTTACTATATTCCAGTCCAGCAGGGTAATAGAGTCCAACAGCTTCATTATTCCCATCAAATGTCCCCAAGTGTAATACTAGGACTCCTCCCCCCCCCCCGCATATCCCCGCAGTGTGGGTAATACATTCTCCTCACTTATCGTGTTCCTGGCGATCTTGCTCCTCACCTCGCTCCGGACAGCCCTGCAAATCTAGCCATGACGCCACCTCCTCAGGGGTATCAAAAAAGAGCGCTCTGCTTTTGTGTAAAACTTTTAGCTTCGCAGGGTACAGAAGCATGTACTTGATACCTGCTGTACGCAGTCTTCGCTTGACAGCCACATAGCTATACCGCTGTCTTTGCACCAGCTTAGTATAGTCAGGATACACAGTGATGTTGGTAGACGCGCTTTCTATTGTTCCAACCTTACGAAAATACTCCAGGATCTTCTCCCTGTCTTTATAGTTCAGAATTTTTACAATTATCGGCCGCTGTGGTGCCCCAGCCGTGGTTTCCTCATCAGGGCCCGATGTGCACGTTCAACCGTGAACCCTTTTGAGAGCTTGTCTGCCCCGATCTCTTGCAGGATCATGTTCTCCACGTAGTCCGTGGGGTCTTGGCCCTCTTCTCCCTCCGGGAGGCCGACCACACGGTATTTGTTCCGTCTCGCTCTTCCTTCCACCTCTTCCACTCGATTTTCAAGGTTAGCAACCTGCTGTTTTAGTACGTGGACCTCTTTCGCATTGTTTGTGCTTACATCTGTGTTAGTCTTCACCGCACTCTCCAGGCCGCTCGTCCTTTCCGCCAGCACTCTAACGTCTTGTCGCAGCAGGGTGACCTCGACTCCTACAGCATCTATTTTGTTCTCCAGGGCCGTCCGTAAATCCGCCATTGCCGTACCCCACTTAGCGCTCAGTTCTGTTATGGCTGCTAGGACCTGATGGTTGTCACCTTCCGGGGTACCATCCCCGGAAGCCGCCACCGCACTTTGTGCCGGGGTGGAGGGGGTCCGCTGTGCCTTTGCAAAAGTCTCCATTGTAGGTTGTTTGCTCTTGGCCCTCGCTCCTTTCACTGACATTCTGCAATCCTTCTCACTTGTCTGGTCCCAGCTCTTCAGTGTTGTTGTGTCTTCACCAGTTCAGTCAGACGCTGGGGCGCCATCCACTATGGGCTGCGTCGTGTGGTGGCACGCAAAATTGCGTTTCAAGTGGGCTGTGTCCTCCCACGTCTCTCCTCTGGCTACTATAGTCAGTGTCTCAATAGCGAGTTTGTGGTATTCATATAGTGTTCCCACGTCCCATCGCCAGGCCTTGCTCATTTGGATCTGAATCGCGCAGCGTATCCCACAGCACCACGGCACATACAACCCTATGCAGCAACAGTGTTTTTCTCCCCTGCAATTACGTGCCTCCGTCCCACCAGTAAGACCACAAGCAGCAGGTTGCATCTAAGGTACCCAGGCCGTGCTGCAATCCTTGCCCACAACGTGTCTGGCTCGCAAGGTGTTGTCTCTTGTGGCATAGTCACACTCTGCCTTATCTCCAACGTGACTATGTCACCTGGTGCTGACATGCGATGTGCTGCAGCCGGCGCTTGTAGCCAGTGTCGGGATTACATTTAGTTGCCTGCTCGCAGCCTTTGCGGAGCGCTTTCGTTTCATTTCCCTGAAGTGTTGCTTAATCCCAGCTGAGGCAGAGGCGGGCGCACAGCAGGCAGATGCTTCACTACGTGCGTGGGTGAAATGCACAACCCGGCTTTAGTACGTTTTGCTGAGGTGACGGTGATCACCCACTAAATCCGAGTCAGGAGTGCGCTGGGAGCGCAAGTCTCCACTGCACAACGAGCATTAATGGGTCTGGACTGGATACTGCTGATAGTATCAGCAGATCCATGGCTGCAAGCGTTGTGCTACGCAGATTTGCGTGGTTGAGGAAGTTGGGGTTTGCACCAGACGTGCAAGCTATACTCCTCAACATGCCCTTTGATGTCTCGAGGCTCTTTGGCAGAAAGGCTGATGAAAGCCTAGAAAAACTTCAGACCTCGAAAGCGGCAGCTAAATCACTTAGCGCCTCTTTGCGCCAGCCTCTAAAACCCTATTCCGGCTCATCTTCCTGGAGGAGTCGTTCTTTTCGATACTACTCCTCTTTTGGTAGAGGAAGAGGACAGGCTTCTCAAAGGGGCAAAAGAAACTTCCCTCGTGGAGCATGAGGAAGAGGTGCAAAATCAGCCTCCGGAGCGGCATCTGTACCCTCAGCCACTCCTGCAGCCGCCTCCAAATCCCTCTGAGACCTTGTTGCACAAAACACCAGTGGGAGGCAGGATCTCTCAGCATCTGAAGGAATGGCGGGGCATTACCTCAGATGCTTGAGCACTGGAATACGTAGCCCAAGGTTACTGCCTCCCCTTCCAAAAAAGGCCTCAGAATCATCCACCGGGAGCCAACTCCGCCAAAATTCCGGATCCGCTCCTGTTGCAGGAAATGTTATCCCTGCTAGAGAAAGATGCCATAGAACTGGTACCTGTAGCGGAGAGGAACAGGGGTTGGTACTCCCCATATTTTCTCATCCCAAAAAAGGACAGAGGACTGAGACCCATCTTGGACTTGAGAAACTTGAACAAGTTCCTCAAGAAGGACAAGTTCAAGATGGTGACTCTTTCTCTGATCCTTCAGGCTCTCCAACTCCAAGATTGGTTGGTATCATTGGGCCTTCAGGATGCTTGCTTTCATGTGCCAATTCATCCAAAGCACAGAAAGTACCTGAGGTTCGCGATTGGAAATTCTCATTATCAATTTCGAGTTCTGCCATTCGGGTTGACCTCTGCCCCGAGGGTTTTCACCAAACTGTTGGCGGTTGTGGCAGGAAGTCTCAGGAGAGGGGGCATTCACATCTACCCCAACCTGGACGATAGGTTGATCAGAGCAAGTTCTCCAGAACAAGCTCAGGAGCATCTTTCGATCACCCGCCACTTCCTCCACAAATTGGGCATCCCAGAAGCTCCAGTTTATCGGAGCAGTCTTGGACACTTCCTCAGGAAAAGCCTCGCCTCCCGAGGTGAGAGCTCTCCACATCCAGCAGATGGTAACAAAATTCCAGAATGCCCAACGTCTACCGGCCTTTGATTTTCTCAGGTTGCTTGGCCTCATGGCATCCTGCATTTTCCTAGTACCAGAGGCCAGGTTGAGAATGAGATCCCTTCAATGGGCACTTAGAACTCAGTGGTCCCAGTTCTCAGGGACTATGTCGGATTTTCTGCGCAGTTGCTCAGGATTTTCTATGGTGGGCTTGCAACAACAACATTCTCAAGGGAGAGTCTTTTTGGCAACCATGGCCGGAGATAACAGTAGTGACGGACTCCTCACTCACGGGGTGGGGAGCACACACCAACGATCTGACAATCAGCGGTCATTGGTCTCCATCGGAGTCCAAACTACACATCAACCTTTTGGAGCTGAGGGCAATCAGACTAGCTCTGAAGGCCTTTCTGCCCTCTGTACAGGGAAAGAATGTCCTGATAATGACGGACAACACAGTGGCCATGTACTACCTCAATAAAAGAGGAGGAGTAGGGTCACTACCACTGTGCAGAGAGGCAATGCAGCTATGGTTCTGGGCAATACGAGAAGGAATCTCTCTATCGGCAATTCACCTAGCCGGAGAGGAGAACACGGCGGCAGACGCTCTGAGCAGGCAGAGCACGGTCTCTCACGAGTGGGAGATAGCTCAGGAAGTCCTTCTGGAGATCTTCGCCCTTTGAGGAACCCCTCAAGTGGATCTGTTCGCCACCGCGATCAACCGGAAGTGCGATCAGTACTGCTCAAGGGAATTTCCTCAAAGAGGAGCTCTGGGAGACGCATTCCTAGTGAAGTGGAGGTTTCCACTGCTGTACGCATTTCCCCCAGTCCCTGTGATTGCTCAAGTAATCAGGAGGTTGAGAAGGTTCAGGAAAACCATGATCCTAATTGCCCTGGATTGGGCCAGGAGGATGTGGTACCCGGACCTTCTGGACATGTCCCTCTGCCCTCCAATACGTCTTCCGCAAAGAGAGGATCTTCTCTCGCAAGAGAAAGGTCGGGTTCTCCATCTAGAGGTCAAGACACTCAACCTTCATGCATGGTTTCTGAGAGGTTGAGATACAAGGATTGGTATCTTCCGGATGACGTAATGGAAATCTTGCTTTCGGCCAGAAGACCAGCAACGAAATCTTTGTACCGATGTCGCTGGAACAGGTTTAGTAACTGGTGCA
Organism: Ambystoma mexicanum; assembly: GCF_040938575.1. Classification (NCBI taxonomy): domain Eukaryota; kingdom Metazoa; phylum Chordata; class Amphibia; order Caudata; family Ambystomatidae; genus Ambystoma; species Ambystoma mexicanum. Next base: position 1,006,979,333 of record NC_090927.1, read on the forward strand.
AAGACAAGGATGTGGACCCTTTTCAATGTGGCACCCCAATGGTGCTTTCTTTTCTATTACATGTAGCTAATCTGGGACTCCAGATAGGAACAATCAAAGGATACCTTGCTGCGCTGTCCATTTTCAAGCGCTCCTCGGAAGAGGTTTCATATTTCAAAGTACCATTAATGATTCAATTCTTAAAAGGGCTTACTAATGTATACCGTCCAGTACCTTTTAATGTACCAACTTGGGATTTAAATTTAGTACTAAAATTCTTGACTTGCATACCTTATGAGCCTCTGCATTCATGTCCATTGAGGCTTTTAACTCTAAAAACTGTCCTTCTTGTGGCCCTATCATCAGCCCGCAGGGTTAGTGAACTTCAGGCTCTCTCATGCAAACCACCATATACTATTTTTTATAAGGAGTCCTTAAAGTTAAACCTTCGTTCTTACCAAAAGTAGTCTCGGACTTCCATTTGTCACAAAAAATAGTACTACCAACTTTTTATCCTCCTCCTCATGTGGGCAAGGAAGAGGAGAGATTGCACAGACTAGATCCCAAGAGGGCTCTTAGTTTTTACATCTCAAGGATGGCTAAATTGAGACAAGATGACCAACTATTCGTTGGTTATACTGGTCATAAATTAGGCTTATCTGTAACAAAACAGACCATTTCCCGCTGGATCATATTAGCCATAGTTGAATGCTACAGATTAGCAGGAAAAGAACCACCAGATGGGCTTCATGCCCATTCTACAAGGGGAATGGCTACTTCTGCGGCTCTAAAGAGGGGAGTCCCGACAGCAGATATTTGTGCAGGTGCAACCTGGAAAACAATGCATACTTTTGTTAAACATTATTGTTTGGATACTGCCTCCTCTAATGAGGGTTTATTTGCCAAGTCAGTTCTGCATTCTGTCCACGAAAACTGAAATTAGTACTCCCGCCTCCAAAATTGCTACTGCTATGGGAGCCTATCACAAGATGAGGAATACTTGGGAGGACACAATCCATTCGAAGAACAAGTTGTTACCAACTGTAACGTTCTTTCGACTGGATGTTCCTCCCACGTATTCCTCATCGACCCTCCCATCCTACCCCACAGTACAGTTTACGTTTTCTTACACTTTCCTCTCGCAAAGAATGTATCGGTCATGGGGCACGCCTGGGTGTTCCTCCTATATGTTTCATCGAAAAAACAGAACTGAAGTAATGGGCGCGGCTCAAGCTATTTATACCATTGGTGACGTCGACAGAGTACAGAGTCCATCGAGGGACAATCAACGCCACGACCTCGAGCACAGCGCCCTCTGGCGAGAATTTTTTTTTCCGAAGCAGCAAAGCTGGAGATAACGAATTATCACAAGATGAGGAATACGTGGGAGGAACATTCAGTCAAAAGAACGTTACAGTTGGTAAGTAACTTGTTCTTCGAATTTCAACTGATTGATGGTTAGTGTACTCGATCAGAGATCACTGTGCGAAACCCACTGATTGTAATGTTGCACTCAAGGGTTTTGCAAAAGATGCTTGTTTATAATAAGGCCACTGTATAATAGTTTCTGATGTACGATATACTTTCTTTCATTCAAGGGAACTGTCAGTACGCATACCTCAGGCTCTGCATCAGCTTCAAATGATGATGTAATTGTAGTCGAAGTACCAGCATCACCCTGTAACACAGTACTTGTTTTAGTATGGATGGAAAAAGTGAAATTGAACACACACAATGGGATGCAGAAAATGGTACATATCAATAAAAACCCATAAATTAAACATTATGTAAACAAACTACAGGATACGTAAACTTTATCATATTATCTCTAATTCCATGCATAATACAGTTCCAGAACTGAATAGCGAAATAAAATTATCTGATACGTGCTCAAAATTGTTGTTGACTCCGGGAAAGACATTGATGCAGAATCTTGCTTCTTCATATTCAGTGCATTGTCATGGAGTTGTAAAGGGAAAATTAGATTTGAATTAGAAATGCTAACCAAAAATAATTGACATGTAAAGCAACTGATTACGAAAAGATTATGCTTATTCCCAAGGGCACTATAGCATAGTTTTCTGTGCCCATAAATAGTTTTCTATGATGCTCCTAAAACCAAGGACAGATGTATAGCAAAATGGGGTTTAGTTATAAAGCAATACAATCTCGTAAATATGAAAGTATTATAAGGGACATTTACACCTAAAACATCAATCCGTCCATGTAGTTACCTGTTCACTACCCCAAGGACTACAGCTAAATCATGAACCGTGGCTCACCTCAGGCAGCGTGTGCATGAATAGGGTTGGAATTGCATTTGGAATCAATTTACGAGATGTTCTGAGTCAATGCTTCTTTGTGTACTGCGATTGGTCGCACATATTCGTGGTAAAGTGCAGGCTGCAGATGCGGAATCGATCACCCCTCAAGTCCCCCAAGAAATCCTGGGCTCTACTTTCAAGCTCTTCCAGCGCAAATCTGCAATATCTGACCCATTCTCTTATTGGATCTATATTCTTCGGGGATATATGCATTATTGTGCCTTTAGGTTTGTTATGGGTCAAATCGTAACATGTTACAGAACAAATTAAACTCAAGTCAATGGTAATGGCGATGAAATGAATGAACATTACACTTCTGGGTACATTTATTCAAAATAGATGGAAATTTAGAGATCAAGAAGATATGATTAGGTGACCTGTACTTACCTTGACCAACAAACAGTTAGATTCAGCAAGCAGGGTAGTTAGTAGCAGGAGAACAGGGAGATGTTCACAGGTAGCACGATGACGAGCTGACTTTCAGTGGTCATAGATGTTCTCAGGTAGCACGTTCACGAGTTGACTTGCAGTGCTCACAGATGTTCTCATGATAAATATCAAGGGGTTTATAAAGAATTAGAAAAGTCGGTTTGTATGTGAATGATTCTACGTGTATATGGCGTGGTCTTATATGGATAGCAGGGGCGCGGCCTGCTTCAGGGGAGCCTGCCTGGAGACACTGGGTCTGGGGAGGGCATGTGAACAATGGCCCCTGCGTGTAAGGTACAGTTGAAGTGTACATGGTGTTTGGCACCTTGCCCATTCCTACCCTGCCAGCCACCTTGGGAGGGCACGGCCACAGGTGCTAACAGTCATTGATAGGGTAAGGGGGGGGACGGACGACCAAGAGGCATGCAGGAAAGGGCCGGAACACTGCTGAATGGAGACACACTTATGTGGATTGCAGGGAGGAGGTCTGCTTCAGGGGAGCCGGCCTGGAGACACTGGGTCTGGGGAGGCCATGTGAACAAAGGACCCTGCATGTAAGATGCCTTTGAAGTGTACATGACCTGCCGTTGATTCTGGTGGGGGGATGGAGGTGCACGAGGCGTGCAGACAAGGGCCGGAACACTGCTGAATGGAGACACACTTATGTGGATTGCAGGGGTGCAGTCTACTTCAGGGGAGCCGGCCTGGAGACACTGGGTCTGAGGCGGGCATGTGCACAATGGCCCCTGCGCGTAAGATACCTTTAAAGTGCTGAATGGAGACATACTTGATTCACTGAAAAATTGAAACAACCATTCATAAAAGTTCAGTTGTATTTTATTTTGTTGCTGATTTTGATGGCACAAATGTACTACAAATTATAAACTTCGGGTTGCAGCACAGTATGGGACAATCCCCTGTACTGACCGCTGTCACTGGGGAATGTGTCCCTAATGGCACCAACGGCACAGGCGGGTATTACTGGTCAAACGCGGTGTCCAAGCCTCCCATGAAGCCACCATGTAAACGAACGATAGGCCACCAGCCTGTACCACCCGTGGAAGAGAAAGATACTAACTGTTTTTAAATGATCAAGATAAGTGTATTAAACCTTAGTTGAAAATGCAATCTTGTATCCAGTGGCATTGTTGCCAGTACAAATGTTACTTCATGGATCAATCCACTTGGGCTTTAAAGTGTAGACACATTACAATATTGAACGATTATGCATTCCATTACATTTGGGACACAAAGAAATATTGCTTCATGGTTGTACATGAAATAAACATAAGAAGACCACTATGATTTCCCCAAATCGTGAATGATGTATAGAATTGCAAGACTACATTAATTTGGCAGTGATAGATCAAAGTTAGTACAATATAGGAGACAACCATGACATTTTAGTGGCCTAAGTGACATGACAACTAGAGTACACTTACTCGTTACTTGGATTGCGAGGGCAAACTGTTGCGCGAAGTCATGCATAAGCATCATCATAATCCTCAACACGGACCGTGTGAGGCAGGCTGCCCTGAAGTCATGCAGATCGGTAATGCATTGCGGCCGTGTCTCGCCTTCTGATATGTAGGACAAGCATCCAGAATTTTCTCGGCAGCAGCAGTTCTCCTCCTTGGTTGGCATTAGCGCACACCGATTGCAGGTACACCAGGTGGAGATGTCGTCCATGCGACTAGGCTCAGGCTCTTGATCTGTTGATTCGTCCTCCCAACTGTCGTCCAAAGCCCCCTCGTTTCCGCATCTTTCTCCTTCGAGTAATTCTGCCTTGGAATACTCCGGCTTGTGCTGGTAGGGCTGTATTGTTGCCATTATGGGACAAAATAAAAATATATAGTAATGATAGTACTAGTATCTGTTCTCACGGAATACGAGCAACGAAGGTAGCTGACCAGAGCACAGAAACAAGGCACAGAATACTCAAAAAAAGACAGTGAAACGTTTAGAAAAGCAAATCTGATGTTGTCTAATGAGAAGCGGTCTGTTTATACTTATTGAGGAAAGAGGCGTCCTGCCATTTCCATGGAGACACGTCATTAACTGATGCGCAGAGAATGTTGACACGAAACGTGCATTGGCGTTGTGAAATGGGCGGTATGCATCTAGTGATGTCAGCCTCAGGGGCGGGGGATATAATTTTGTGGCGCCAGTGCAGTTCACTTTAGGGCAAAGGGTCAACGGATAAGATTAGCACAAGATGGCTGCGCCCTGCTGCCTGATTTCGCATGTGTAAAAATGAAAAAAACGACGGTAAGGTTCAAAGGAAAATGTTTGTACGATCGATCAACGTATGCTTAAAAACACATGCCCGAACTGCCGGGACAATAATATTTTTTAGCACACCATTCCTTTAGGTCCGCAGGGCTTTGATTGACTTTTTGAAATAAATCAACTCACGCAAAGTATTTCAAAGGAAAGATGCTCTCTCTTACATCGTGTCAGTTACCAAGAAACTATTATCAGCACATCTCTGTGTCCAGAAACTGACCAGATCTGGGAAAAGCCTTTCAGAAAGTTAATGCAAATGAAACCACATTTTGTGACAGTAACAGGGGGAAAAAAGAACATGTGTAAACCTACTTTTGTAAAGCAGAAAAAGTACGAATGTGAATACAGACCGTGGCTCGCACAGAAACACAATTTTACAGGTGGGGAGAAGGGCTAAAGAAATATGTATATTGTGCTGTTTCCCCAAAAGACAAATCATGCCAGCTAGGCCCAGGAGTTTCTGTCAAACCAGTTTGGCAGAGTGGCCAATGTCGCACCTACCAATGAACAGATACTGCAAAGGACATGTGCTCTGTTCTCTGGGACCTGATAGTGTCATAATTACAGGTTCCCCAGACTGCCTGGCAGAACTGCCCCAAGGACAAAGAGTGGGGGTGAAGCTCTGGGTTTTGCCTCATAGGTGTGATTTTCTCTCCATTCATTCCCAGTGTCCACAGGATGACTTCAAAGGGTAGTCCTGGAAATCCTTGAGAACGCCAAGCCTGGCAGGGACATTTGGCTGTGGGGGGTCGAGGACCGCCCACATCTGGGAAAAATTCACCCCATTGATTTGAAAGAGCTACTGTACATTATGGCATTTGTTTCAGCACCCTAAATAAGCAACACTTCGATATTATGCCAGTAGCCTGACCTATCCCATGCGAGGGGTAAGTCCAGGGTACTCCCACCCATATTGTAAAAATCCTCAGATGTCACGCTGCCTATGTAAGCAGGGGACAGGGGGACGTTTTTTCAACATTCAAAATTCTCCCTGCAAGATTCCAAGACTCCACAACCAGGTCCAGCGGTAGCTGGCCCAGATCCAGGCAGAACCAACTATCCAGAACCACATTCATCCCAATAATTCCGGAAGAAAGGAGGAAAGGCTGCTGACCCATTTAGGAGAATCCAGTGACCAGACCTTTTTGCCCAGCTGATTCATCCTGCTGTCCACAGTGACCAGACTTTGCCCAGCTGTTCCCCTCCAGGAGCCTAGCCGTCCCTGTGACCAGATCTCTTGACCTCGCTGCCCAGGGACCAGATCCTAGGCCCCGCTGTCTAGAGACCCTGCTGGCTGTCCAAATTACCCAACACGAGTGTATTTTGCAAGTATCAACATCACCCCACACCTTAAAACTGCTGATCCTCTTCTTTTCCCTTGCATCTTGTTCAAATCCTATAAAAACCCCATAAAAAACCCTAGACATTTCCCAAACTATTAGTATCATCTGTTTACTCTTTCTCTAGAAGAATCTGTGTTAGTTCATATTTGTTAGCATCTTGTTTTTCCATTTCTTTCAAGTATTTGTGTAAATCCTTAGTATTATTTGAAATAAATAAATTAATTCCCCTATAAGGAGGTACGCAGCTCGAGCTGGTTAAAATTGCAAATTAACCCCCTTGCGTGTAGTGTCTTTCTTTAATAATATAGCGATTAAAATATAGCCTTAGGAAAACTAGCCAGTTTGCATCAAAAACCGAATTTGCCCATGTCTTGTGTTTTTCTTAAAAAAACGATTTGCCTTTTTCCCATAAAAACCCATAACATCATCCCATAAGAGTATACCCTTTCCCTTAGTATCCTACTTGTTCTGTACCTTTGTTCTCCATCACAAAAAACGATTTCCGATTTTGATTGCTAAGCCCATTTCCTTAGCTGTTGTAAAGCATGAGTGAAATAAGAGATTGCAATTCTGCCGCGTGTGATTTTTGTTGCATTGTTTTCCTTCCAAAAGCGATGTTCTCACCTTTGTTCACGTTGCTTTAGTTCCCTGTCCAGTAGCTTGTAAGCTTCCTTGCCTCTTTAGTACAGCGCACACATTTCTGTCTGATCTATCTGACCGCAAATGTAGACTGACCTCAGAGTAACAAGTGCGATCCGGTATTCATGCAAGGCAGCCGCGGTTGCTTTTCAGAAATATGTCCCCTGGGAGCCCATCGCTAGGGCAGCTACTGGGGCCTCCCCATCTGCTTTTTGTAAGAATTATTGTCTTGACATGAGCTCAGGAGCTGTTGCTCAGTTTGGTCAGGCTGTGCTGAAGAACCTTTTTCAGTAAGGGGTATTTCCATCCACCCGTAGTTCCTGTTAGGAGTGCTTGGGAATCTCCCATCAGTATGGAGGAAAGGGGATGGGGCATAGGAGTATAACCAGGTTACTCACTGTAGTGACCACCTTACTCCTAGTCCATAGTCCCCTTTCCTCCATACCCTCTAATTAGGTTCCTCTATCATTGCTTAAAGGTCTCTGACCTGCTGATAGAAAAGGACTGATGGGCGATGCGCGGGGCGGAGCTAAGATGGGCGGGGTTACTGCCGCGTGCAGTACCCCACGTAAAAGAGAGGAAGGACTAACATTTTAGCAACATTTTTGATGCTTTTACAAAGTGCTCCGGTCCTGTGCCACAGGACCGGGGGAATGTCCCATAAGTATGGAGGAAAGGGGACTATGGACTAGGAGTAAGGTGGTCACTACGGTGAGCAACCTGGTTATTCTCTCACACCCTCTGGTCTTCTTCCTCTCCTCACTCTCCCCATGTGTCCCCCTGATCTCTGCACTGTCTCTTCCCCTCTGCGCCACGCCTCACCTCTCTCCTCACCTCTGACCTGCACCCAATCCCCTATCTATACCTGTGTCCTGATCTTGCCACACCCTCTCCACCTACCTCTTCCAACTATGCTCCCCTCACCTCCTCTGCTTGTCTCCACCTTGAACCACTACCGCCTTGCATTCTCTCCATATACTCCTACCATACCCTCTTTATTACTCCCTCTCTAATTCCCCAAGCACTTTCTCTCTCCCTCTGTCTTCACTCTCCTTTCACACACTGCCCTCACACTACACTACATACAGCAGGTGGCACTCTTTCCCACAAACAATACCTCAGCCTCACTCTGCTACAATTCCACCACCAGCGTTTTAGCCCTCCGCTCCACTGTCTGTCTCTTCTTGGTCTCTCAGTCCACCTCCACACCACCTAACCCCACCCCTACAACCCACACTTGGTCTCTCGTTCACTCTTCCCTTATACGGCTTTCTTTCTGGTTCTATGCTCCCCTTCGAAAAGGATTGTGTCCTCCGACGTATTCCTTATCTTTGATAATTCGTCTCCAGCTTGCTGGCCTCGGAAATTTTTTCTCTGTAGAGGGCGCTGCGCGTCGACGTCCGCCGAGTCGATGTCCCTCGAAAGCCACCGTATCAGCGCCGACGTCACCATGCCCATAAATAGCCATGCGCGGCGTCCGTTGCTCAGTTCCGTTTTTCCGCGCTTCGTGGGGCCTCGAAATATCGTTGCTCAGTTCAGTCAGATTTACTCGAAAATACCAACTCGTTCTCGATGGCTTCTTCATCGGAACCGACGACACCGCGATCCGGCTTCAAAAAATGTCGAGACTGGGGTAAAAAAATGTCGATAACGGATCCACACACGATCTGCTTGTGGTGCTTGGGAGCCGAGCACCATTGTTCGGAGTGTGAGGACTGCATGTCCATGACGGCGAAAGCCTTGACGGAGCGCAAGGGGATGCTCGAGAGAGGTAAGTCAGTCAAAACCTCTTCGAAAGTTTCTTCGGCTGAGTCGAGGCATTCGTCTCCTCGCCGTCGAAAGCATTCCCATTCTAGATCTCGAAGTAGCTCCCACCATTCGTCGAGATCGAGACACTCAAAGAAGAGACGTCGAAGATCCCCTTCCTCGTCATCTTCTGTTTCCCCAGAAAGGGTCTCCTGCCCCACAAAACACAGCTCTCAGGCTGAGTGGGAGGAATTCAGGAAGAAAATGCTAAGCGTCTTCGAGAAAGCGGCCTCGACCCCCTCGAAGACAGCTGAGGGTGATACCCCGGGTGAAAAACCCAAAAAATCGAAAAACCGCGAGTCGCTGCACCCGGCGAAAGATTCCACCCGAGAGCGCCATGGGCCATCGGGTAAGAAGGCACCGTCTTCGACGCCGTTGTCGAAGATCCCTTAGACGCATGGTTCGGCGCCATCAACGCCGTTGTCGAAGGGTTCTTCGACGCATCGGTCGATCGACTTGACGCCATTGTCGACGCCGACATCGATGCCGATGAAAGAGAAAACCACGGCTACTTCACAGCCAACGGTGATAACAAGAGCCTCCGGCACGACGCCGAGACCGTCGAAGCCTGTCACATCGGTGTCGACGACATTGACGTTTTCTCGCCCAATAATGACGAGTTTGGCTCCTTCTGCCTTAGAAATGGGTTCTACACCATTTCCGAGGTCAGAGTACCCCGGATTATCTTCAATCTATGAAGAAGGGGAGGATTCTGACCAGGAAACCTTTGGGTTGCAGAGGACCACACCACCTGTTTCAGAGGATTTCACCTCTGAGGAAAGAAGGTTGAAAGACCTACAGGAGTCATTACATGAGGCAAGTGGGCTGGACACTTCCCCAGAAGTGGAATTTGTTAAACCAGACCCAGGGGAACATGCCGAAACACCCTATAGAACCCTGATGGCAAGGATTATTGAATTTATGGGTTGGTCTGCGCCTTCACCTGTTTTTCAATAGGATGACCTGACAGACATATTAGACAGAGGTCCACAGGAGGATCCTGTGGTCCCCTTCCATGCAGCCTTACAAAGAAAGATTTCATTTAATTGGGAAACTCCTGAAGTTATCCCTGCAGTCAATAAAAGATTGTCAGCCAAGTATAGGGTAGCTGCGGCTGACCCTGAATACTTATCAAAACACCCGACTCCAGAGAGCCTGGTGGCTCAAGAGGCAACTTCATCAAGCAGCAGGTCCGCTTATCCTACTGTCCCACAGGATAGAGATGACAAAAGGTACGATTCTATGGCAAAAATAGTCTTTTCTGCTTGTAGTATGGCGTTGAAGTCCATCAACGCCACCTGTATGCTCGCCAGCTTCAGTCACACACTGTGGGAGTGTGCTTCATCAGCGGCTGACTGCATACCCGAAGGAGAGGAAAGGGAAGCCTTCCTTAACATTATTAAAGATGGCAAAGATGCCATGTGCGAGTCACTTCAAACTGGCATCGATTCCCCTGGGCCATGGCGGCAAGTACGACAATCCGCAGGCATGCGTGGTTGCGAAAGTCTGGCTTTGCTCCAGATGTACAGGCCAGACTTTTGAATATGCCCTTTGACGGCTCTTCCTTATTCGGTAAAAAAGCTGATGACAGTCTGGAAAAGTTGCAGACATCTAAAGCAGCGGCAAAATCGTTAGGAGCTGCAATCCGCCAAACTCCTTTTCGCCCCTCAGGAACCTCTGGAAGAGAAAAGTCCTTTCGCTATTATTCTGCATTCGGGAAAGACAGAGGACAGCCGGCTCAAAGAGGCCAAAGGAGATTCACCCGAGGTGGACGGGTCAAAAGTACTAAAGCCGCAGCAGCAGCAGGTGCCTCTTTACCCTCGGCATCTGCATCAGCCGCCCCCAAACCACTCTGAGGTCTTTCCACACAAAACACCTGTAGGGGGCAGCTTAACTCACCATCTGACGGAATGGCAGGCTATAACGTCAGATGCTTGGGCATTGGAGACAGTTGCCCAGGGTTACTGCCTACCCTTTCTACACATCCCTCAGAGTCATCCACCGGGACACAGCACTCTAAAAGTTCCAGGTCCGCTCCTCTTGCAGGAAATTATAGACCTGCTAGAGAAAGGTGCCATAGAACCGGTACCTGTAGCGGACAGGAACAAGGGCTGGTACTCCCCCTACTTTCTCATACCAAAGAAGGACGGAGGACTGAGACCCATCCTGGACTTACGAGAATTGAACAAGTTCCTCAGGAAGGACAAGTTCAAGGTGGTAACTCTCTCTCAGATCCTTCAGGCCCTCCAGCTCCAGGACTGGCTGGTATCTCTGGACCTTCAGGATGCTTATTTCCATGTGCCAATCCAACTCAAACACAGGAAATACCTGAGGTTCGCAATTGGCGACTCTCATTATCAATTTCGAGTTCTGCCATTTGGGCTGACCTCCGCCCGAGGCTCTTCACCGAGCTAATGTCGGTAGTGGCTGCGAGTCTAAGGAGGGAAGGGATCCACGTCTACCCCTACCTGGACGATTGGCTGATCAGGGCTGTATCTTCAGAACAAGCTCAGATCCAGCTAGATTATGTCTGCCACTTCCTTCACAAACTGGGCTTCTCCCTCAATTTAAAGAAGTCACAGATGATACCATCACAGAGACTCCAGTACATTGGAGCGGTCCTGGACACTTCCCTGGGAAAAGCCTCGCCACCAGAGGTGAGGGCTCAAGATATTCTGCAGATGGTCAACAAGTTCCAAAATGCCCAACGTCTCCCAGCCTTTGACTTTTTGAGGTTGTTAGGCCTCATGGCATCCTGCATCTTCCTTGTGCCAGAGATTCGCCTGAGAATGAGATCTCTTCAGTGGGCACTGAGAACTCAGTGGTCGTAATTCTCAGGGAGAATGATAGATCTCCTCCGGATTCCGGACAAGGTAGCCCACGACCTTCAATGGTGGGCCTATCCAGAGAACATCTTGAAAGGAGAACTGTTTTGGCAACCATGGCCGGAGATAACAGTAGTCATAGATGCCTCACTCAAAGGGTGGGGACCTCATGCCAACGACTTGACCATCAGCGGTCGTTGGTCTCCATCAGAGTCCAGACTACATATCAACCTATTAGAGCTGAGAGCGATCAGACTAGCGCTGAAAGCTTTCCTGCCATCAGTACAGGGGAAAAATGTCCTGATAATGACGGACAACACGGTGGCCATGCACTACCTCAACAAAAGAGGAGGCGTAGGGTCACTGCCACTGTGCAGAGAGGCAATGCAGCTCTGGTTTTGGGCAATTTAGGAAGGAATCTCTCTATCGGCAGTCCACCTAGCAGGAGAGAAGAACTTGACAGCGGACACTCTGAGCAGGCAGAGCACAGTCTCTCACGAGTGGGAGCTAGCTCAGGAAGTCCTTCAAGAGATATTCACCCTTTGGGGCACCCCTCAGGTGGATCTGTTCGCCACAAGCACCAACAGGAAGTGCGATCTGTTCTGTTCAAGGAAATTTCCCCCGAGGGGAGCTCTAGGAGACGCGTTCTTAGTGGACTGGGAGTTCCCACTCCTTTACGTGTTTCCACCAGTCCCTGTTATTCCTCAAATGATCAGGAGGTTGAGAAGATTCCGGAAAACCATGATCTTAATCGCCCCGGACTTGGCCAGGAGAACGTGGTACGCAGACCTTCTAGATATGTCCATCTGCCCTCCAATCCGTCTTCCACTCAAAGAGAATCTTCTCTCGCAGAAGGGAGGTCAGGTTCTCCATCCAGACATCGGAACCCTCAACCTTCACGCTTGGCTTCTGAAAGGGTGAGGTACAAGGATTGGGACCTCCCTGATGACGTCATGGAGGTGTTGCTTTCGGCCAGAAGGCCAGCAACAAAGTCTTTATACCGCTGCCGTTGGAACAAATGTTGCAGCTGTTGTAGAGAAGGGAATATCAACCCTTTTTCATGTGGTATACCCACGGTGTTATCGTTTCTACTCTACTTGGCAAACTCAGGCCTTCAAGTTGGCACTGTAAAAGGCTATCTCACAGCGCTTTCAATCTTCAAGCGCACTGCGGAGGAACCATCGTATTTCAAACTACCTCTAGTAATACAATTTCTCAAGGGATTAACTAATGTTTATCCTCCAAGACCATTCCAACTTCCCTTATGGGACTTAAATTTAGTCTCAAACTTTCTAATGGGTACTCCTGTCATGCCCGCGCCGCTGGCGCGCGCATTGGCAACCATCATGGACTACTTGGTACTCATTGATCCTTCTAATACTCTTTGAACAACTCCTATTCACGCCTTGGTCTTTTATTTCCATTTGCTCAACTTTGGTTCTTTCTTATTTTATTCAATTAACTACATTTACCATAATGCACCTGGCTACAGTCCTCAATTCCTGGCTGCTCTCATTCATCGTTATTGGGACCACAATCCCCAGAAGCCCTAGCGGCCAGTGCTGCTTCCACCTGCTCAGGACCAGAGAGGGAGGAGGCAGATTGTCTTCAGGTGTGCTGCTCCAGGTGCTGTCAATTAGCCTGCCACAGAACAGGGAAGGGCTGTATATAAGCAGCTGCCTGCAGGAGCACAGTATCTTGCTTCTTGAGATCTCCCCGCTCCTGTTTGCCTTGACCCTCTACTTTGTATGCTTTTCCTGTTGCTGCATTATCCTGTTTTGATCCAGTGCCCTTTACGGGCTCCCTGCCTTGCAGCCGATCTCGCTCCGCTGCCTTCTACCTACAGCCCTTGTCCTCCCGGCTTCCTGTCTTGCAGCCTACTACAGTCCTCTGCAGCCCTCTACAGTCAGCGGCCCTGCTCCTTTGGGCTCACTCCTTGCTGCCCTGCTCTTCTAGGCGCCTTGCCTTGCAGCCTGCCTCACTCCGGCTGCCTACAGTCCTTGTCCTCTGGGCTCCCTGCCCTGCAGCCTGCCTCACTCCAGCTGCCTACAGTCCTTGTCCTCTTGGCTCCCTGCTCTGCAGCCTGCCTTAATCCGGATGCCTACAGTCCTTGTCCTCTGGGCTCCCAGCCCTGCAGCCTGCCTCACTCCGGCTGCCTACAGTCCTTGTCCTCTGGGCTCCCTGCCCTGCAGCCTGCCTCACTCCGGCTGCCTACAGTCCTTGTCCTCTGGGCTCCCTGCCTACAGCCTGCCTCACTCCGGCTGTCTACAGCCCTTGTCCTCTGGGCTCCCTACCTTGCAGCTTGCAACCCTCTGCTGTCTCCAAGCCCTTGTCCTCTGGGCTCCCTACCTTGCAGCCTGCACCTCTTCGCTGCCTACAGCCCTTGTCCTCTGGGCTCCTTCCTTGCAGCCTGCTCCCTCCGCTGCCTACAGCCCGTGTCCTCTGGGCTCCTTCCTTGCAGCCTGTCTCCCTCCGCTGCCTACAGCCCTTGTCCTCTGGGCTCCCTGCCTTGCGGCTTGCTACACTCCTCTGCCTTACAGCCTGTTTTACACTTAGCTGCCTACGGCCCTGCTCCTCTAGGCTCCCTACATCGTGGCCCTATTCTTTTGGGCTCTCTGTCTGTCGCCTACTACTAATCTCCCTCTGTCCTGTTCTTCTGGACTCCCTGCCTTGCAGCCTACTACAGTCCTGTGCAGTCCACTACAGTTTTCCTGCACCTAGTGCCACTCTTGACTGCAGACCTGCTTCCTACTTTGCAGCCCTTCTGTTTTCCTGACTGCTGCTCCCTTGTTCTCTTCCTTGAGTCCTCTGTACTCCACCTTAGGTTATCTACTTCAGTCTAACTGCCTTTCCTTCATTTCCTTCTGCTAAATTGCTCATTGACTTCCTTTTCGCTGGATATATCTGTTCTTGTCTTCTCATGTGTCTTATGTAATCCCTTTGTACAGAGCTTGCCTGTTGGTTTCCGGCAGCCAACCTCTGCCCCTTCCCTTGTCGCGTTTTCAGTGTTACAGACACCCACTGCTGTTGTTCCCAGCCATGAGCATACAGCGTGGGCCTCTGTTAAAGCAATCTGTGCAGAAGGCTGGAGTTTCCTAAGGTTCGTGGAACACTCTTTCCCATTTCAGCATACACCCCAAGAGGGAATCCAGTTTGCTTGTACCTTTGTATCTTTCGCCCCTTGTCGCTCACAGCTACAGTTTCCTACTCTTCTTTCTTGTTGAACTTCCTGCTGTGTGTGCTTATCTGCTACCTTACTTCAGCACAGCCACCCAAAACCTACCTGGGTACCCTGTGCCACTCTTGACAGAGTGCCATTCTTGATAACTCCATTCGAACCACTCCACTCTTGTTCGCTGAGATTTCTCACGCTTAAAACTGTCCTATTGGTAGCACTAACATCTGCTAGGAGGGTGAGCGAGCTACAAGCTCTCTCTTGTAAACCCCCCCCATACAATTTTCCATAAGGACAAAGTTGTCCTACAGGTGAAGCCTAATTTCCTCCCTAAGGTGGTTTCTGAATTTCATATTACTCAGAAAATTACCTTACCTTCGTTCTACCCTCCTCCCCATCCGGAGAAAGAGGAAGAAAGGCTTCAAAGGATGGACCCAAAGCGAGCTCTGAGCTTTTACATCAGCAGACTGGCTAGGATTAGGCAAGCAGACCAACTGTTTGTAGGATACTCAGGTCACAAGTTGGGACTAACCATAACAAAACAGACCATTTCCAGGTGGATTATTTTGGCCATTCTGGAATGTTACAAACTGGCAGGGAAAGAGCCACCCCAAAATCTTAGGGTTCATTCAACCAGGGGTATCGCAGCCTCTTCGGCCCTCCAAAGAGGGGTACCGGCCCGAGACATATGTGCGGCTGCCACATGGTCGTCCGAACATACGTTCACAACATTTTACAACCTGGAGTCCTCCGCTAGTCAAGAGACCAGATTTGGAAAAGCCGTATTACATGCGGTTCATTCCTAAAAGGGATACATGACATTATTACTCCCACCTCCAATTACATGCCACTGCTATAGGAGTCTATCAAAGATAAGGAATACGTCGGAGGACACAATCCCTTCGAAGAACAAGTTACTTCTTACCTTGTAACGTTCTTTCGATGGGATGTTCCTCCGACGTATTCCTTATCGACCCTCCCATCCATCCCTGCAGTAATACTTCCCTTGTGGTTGCAGTTTACGCTCCTTCAAGGTCAATAACCAATTCAGGCATGACTTATCTTATGCTACAAAACGGAACTGAGCAACAACGCCGCGCGTGGCTATTTATGGGCATGGTGACGTCGGCGCCGATACGGTGGCTGTCGAGGGACATCGACTCGGCGGACGTCGACGCGCAGCGCCCTCTACAGAGAAAAAATTTCCGAGGCCAGTAAGCTGGAGACAAATTATCAAAGATAAGGAATACGTCGGAGGAACATCCCATCGAAAGAACGTTACAAGGTAAGAAGTAACTTGTTCTTCTATTGGGTCCACCACTCACCTGACTCTATGGGCCGATCTGTGGCTATTCTTTTCCCCTGGTTGCGTTACACAGGTGCAAAGCTTTAGAAATGTGGTCTATATTTGCAGGGCATCAGCCAAGTGCTTGGGCTGGTTGTTTCCCTCCTGCTCCCCTGCAGTCCCTTCTCATTCTCAGTTTTTCTGTTTCCCCACCATTCGCCTCGGGTGAGCCTGGAATTGGTAGGTCGGTTGCTGGGTTTCTCATCTCTCTTTAGCAAGAAAAATCCCAGTCCCTTCCATTCCAATTTTCAATTCCATTCCTCTAGTTGCAGTCCGAATTCCCTTGGTTGTATCCAGGAGTTTTCTGGGAGTTGCTGAACTGGAAGAAAAAAAAATCAGAACTGTGGCCAGAAACAGTACTGGGAGTCATTATCTGACAGAGGGTGGAACCCACATTACAATTCAAAGCACGCGAAGAGGTTACAGGGACTTCTCCACCTCTCACTGCAAACGCCCACACCCCACCTCTGGGACAGGGCTAACTGGCTCTAGTTTTCAGCGTGGTAGGGCCACTACCCTAGGTCTTGAATGGTGCCTGCTCTTCTCTGACAGGGTCCAGTCCCAGACATTTTCACTTGGCTGAAATGGCCAAAATTTGGCAGTCAGAAGGGACAGATAGATTTCAGTCAGGGAAGTAAGTGGAGACTGGCGACATCGGCAGTTCTGGTAAAAGGGTGTCAAACTATCTCACAGGACTAATGGGTTTTCCATTGTAAAACTACTGGTGCCCCATCCGATTTGTTTGAGGAGGGAGACCCCCCAATTTAAGATGGAAAAGTTTGTTTTCCTGAATTGTATGCCGTCTAATTTGCCTGCTCTGCCTTTTAGGAGGTGGGAGAATGCTTGGGGTAACCCTATATATAAGCCCCTGTCGTATTTCAAGCATCAGCCAACTGGGAGTATGATTGCACAGTAATGACTGGTACAGTGACAGTCCAGGAGAGCAAAAGTGCCAGTTAGGTAATTGTGACTCAAATATTGACTTAGTTTTATAGATAGTGTGGGTTTCAGCAGACCCGCTAAACATCCCCTCGTATGTGACTTGCACTAATGGTGCGGGTTTTAGCAGACGCTTAAAGCATTCCTTCTAGTATTTTTATTTGTATTTAATCAATGTGATCGGCTAGTGGCTCTGTAAATCACCCTATGCTTATTTATATTGGTCTCAGGATATTAGGGATCGATCCATCTGCCCTTATGCTGGAAAGTTTCCCCATGACCACTCAGCATTGTCACAATGTGAGCTGCCACATGGTTGCCCCCTAATTGTTGCTGTGCCTTGCTTAAAGGTGCTCATTTGCCTTGCAATAATACTTGACTCAGTCATGCTGACAGTTTTCGTTAAATGACCTTTAGTGCGTGTGAGTTTATATATGTGTACCCTAAAGGAGCTGCAGTCTGGAGTGAAGGAACACATAAATGAGACACCATTAAGACTCTCCCCACTGTAGCACTCTCATCAGAGCCTTAAAGCACTCGTTAATAATTGAGTTATTATTTAGCCCAGTTCCAGGGTGTGTGTATGGTTTACATTCTGGACTTGGACAGAGCGCCCTTGCTCGGATTGGAAGCCTGATCAATTTGTATCTTGCACATATAGAACTGTATGTTTTTTTATATTAATGAATACTGCCTAGCAGATCGTGTGATCTCATCTCTGCAGTGGAGTTTTTACAATTGTTTATATTGCACTCTCATGTTTTTATGGTGATTGTTTTCTGGGACAACTTTTAGGTGGTTGCTGTCCACCCCTTATGTACAAGGATGGTGGATGTAGGGTTTCATTTATTTATTTAGAACTTCGGTGACTTTTGCGGTGCCTCCTTCTCGTCACCAACAGGTTAGCGCCTAAAAGACTTATGCTCCCGGGTGCTATCAATTCTAATTTAATAATAAAGAGAAAAGGGGTGACAGGATGTTGGTGATGACTGTCACTCACCTCAAAATCTCCTCTCTGTTTGGCTTATCCCCAACCAGCTGATCACAGCTAGCCCCCCTCAGCATATTTGCAAAGGGCCCGATTTCGCAGGAGCTAAAAGGGTGGACGCACCTTCTCAGCTATGGCCCATCTTGTGGGACTCATTCCGGTTCTAGGTTCAAAAATCACTTCAAACCTCGATTTGTGTGTCTGACTTTATCAACTTTAATCCTTTTTCTAGATGCCCTTTAGCCCCATTGACAAAGTGTACTGTCTATGTGTGCTCTATCAAAGGTGGTAAACATGACAGACTAGGAAAATCTAAAACTGATGACCGTGTCCAACTGCCCATCGTAACAGTTTATCCCAAACGATACTTAACAGGATTGGGGCTCATTTTATAAGACATATACACGGCCGAATGTCACCTTGCTTACTGGATACGGGACACTAGCTGTAAGAAGAGACGTGTCAGCATGGGCTTGCGTGCCTGTGCCCGGTTTCTTAGATATCGCTACTGCTAAAACTCGTGATTGCATCCGGGGCAGGTTTACTTAAAATTGGCACAGGTGATACAAATGTACTTAGTACAAGTTGTGTTGCTTGTAAAATATGGATTGGATTGAACATACTTTTGCTTCAATCTGGATTGTATAAAATGTCTGCATTCGTCTGAAACGTTTGCACCCATTTTTGTGGTAGCATGCATGTTAGGAAATAAAGCAAACACTTGTTTTTTTTGCATATTAAGCTAGAACCCTATTGCATAACATTTGATCCCATGGTAAGAAAACTGCACACAAACTGGTTCATCATTCCTTTCTGCTTATCCAAAAAGAAACATTAAAAGGTTGCTTCTCTTATCCAACGTGAAAGATGAGTTTGAGGAATAATGACACGTGCCTTGCTATCATTGCCTGGCAGCGAAGTAATGAGTCCTGTATCACACACCCGAAACCCTCCCACCTTGTTAAAAAACCAAGGGCTTTGAAACATGTAATGCAGCATCGCATGCCCCTGTTGGGATTTCTTTGTGAAGTGCATTTCCACCCTTTGAGGATGTCGTAGATCTCAGTGTGGACTTTTGCGCAGCTGCTTCACAGATCACGCTTGGCATGCTACGTTTTCTCTGCTTCCTCACTAATTACTTTGGGCCACTGGAGATGGTAGTTGTGCAGCATTGCCCCTACGTTTATTTGAAAAGCCTCCCCAGCTGTCATGCTCATTTTCATCCTGAAGTCTTCGTTGTGTTGAAACTGGGAGTGCCATGCATGCGTCTTAATTCTTTGGTTGTGAATAGTGATGCACGCGGGATTCCTGGGACCAGAACGACAGAGCTTGACGAAACGTTTTAAATAGGTTATTTGGCCTCATGAGATGGGAAAGAAAATACACGTTTTGCCTGTAAACCTTTCTGCGATGACCGCCAGCAGGTTAAAAGAAACTCCACGTCCAGCAGATCTTCGCAGATATAAACGTGTGCTCTGAAGTAGCTTCGCCATCACCCCTTCTTTTACCTTCTATGCGAAGTCCAAGTGAATTCCGCCTGTAAACTGACCAAACGAAATCAGCGCAAATATTATGATGAAAACGTCATCACTTCAACATGTCTGCGCTTGGTTCTGTTCTTTGATTGAACTACTATGACAGCATATCCCACTTTACCTAAACACGAACGTCCCGGGGAAACGAAAGTTGTGTTACAAAAACGAACAGCCTTGCATACGTTTGATCACAGCAATCACAATCGCCTTCTGTGAATACAGGTAAGCGACCCCGTTTGTAGATGTGCGGTTTGGTGGGCGTGCGAAGTGAGCGAGGCTTGTAAAAGCAGTGGCTGGCAAACCCTTTTTTTTAGTGGGGCGCGCCGCAGTGTATAGCGGTGGAGGCAGATTTGATATTGTAACAATTCTGTTACCATTGACGGTGTGTGTATCCAAACGAATCACCAATAAAGGCAAGCGGTCCGGGGGTTTGGTTGGTCCGTTGTAGTTAGTGTTCGTTTCTTACAGGATTTTAAACCCATGGCTGCAGCTGCAACAGAAAGCTCAAATTCACACAGGGATGGTGCTGCTGGCGAGTTTCCAAACATCCTTCGCTCGAGCGGCGAGGATACCTTGAAGACCTCGCAGCAATAAGTGCGGGACATCTGTCCGACTGCCCGCCCACCCCACCCCTAATATCAGGGGCGCAGGGATTTTTCCCGAACTGCTGCGAACACGTGGGGGCGGGACGGATGTGATAAAAACATCAAAGCAACGGGTGAGGAGGGAGAGAACAAGTGCAGCTAGTAATGCTTAGCCTCAGCATCCAACAACCTGCACTGACCGATCAACACTGTCTGCAGTAGGCAAGATAAAGAACTAAAGTCGAGACCTCCCAGAAAAGGGGAGGTGCCTTCGGCTCCACCCTCTTGCAGAGTGACTCCATGCATTGGGAGAGACTAAAGGTGAAGCAACGGAGCTTCTGTGTGAACACTGGTGTAATATCAGCAGAAGAAGCCGTGATATACTGCCAAAAAAAGAATATGTTTGAAAGATAACGTATGTTAGAATTCAATTCTCCGCGAGTTTGGGTAAAAACGGAGGGGAACTCGCCCACAAAGCCTTAAGAGATGCCACTTGTCCGCAGTTAACGGGGGTGCACTGAGAGGGTTGTCAAAGACTGATATCCCGAGTATGTAGTCTGATCAACACATATATCTATTTTTCCAAGCTGGGTTATCTCATCTAATGATACAAAGTTATACAACACCTCCTCTGGGGATTATAGTCAGATGTGCCCCCTGCCTCACACTTACAATAGCGCACCCTTGAGGCAGCCAGGAGACCTTGCAGTTTATTTCATATGATTCCCTGGACTGATATGTGTCCGGGACTAAAACAAGCTTTGCCCAAGACTAGGAACACCCCTTCTCAGAATGGCAAGAAACTGACTGAACATCTGGAAAGTGTGTGTATCTGTATCTCCTTGTTGTATCACAGATTGAAGTGTAACATGAGTCATTGGTACGCTCTACCACGTGTTCTTTTAATTTTACAGAGTGTATGGGTGGATTCATCAACACACATAATGGGATGGCCGTTGCTAAACATTAGCATATCAAGATCAAATATGCACATTTGATTAAATTGGCTTTGTGTAACCACCCAAATTGCACAGGACGGATGGCATTTTCCTTTCATAAAATCAACAACCACACAAAACCAACAGAGGATATATTTCTTCTACTAGTGTTTTTGAAAACGTTAAAAGGTGTACATGTTTTAAACTCCCAGTCCGAGACAAATGCTTGTTCTGGAATTTGCAGTACCAACATGAGACATTTCACCTTTAGTTGTTTGTTATCTTTCATCAGGTTATATAGTGCAGTGGTGAAGTGTCCAGCCTGCAAACCTGATGACGGCAGTGTGATCCCACAGGTGGACTTTAATTCATAAATTCAAAGACATTCAATGTTTCTCATTTTTGCTGGGATGAGGGGGGCTGAGTCCACCCTCTGAAAAAAGTGGGTGGACTCCGTCCAACTGCCTGTAACCTCGAGCCCTGCTGGTCCGTGATCCTTTTTCTTTCTCCTGATCCAAATATAGAATCGGATCAGGCCAGACTTTCAAGCACCGCTAGTTCCCCAAGTCACATCTAGGCAGACTCGCACACAGATGCCTTGGCTCTGCAAGTCGTTAAGGTGCTCAGGTTCAAATGCATTTCTTTTTATCAGTGGCAGAGCCTTTCATATGCATGATGGACCATTTCTAACTCAAAGAGCTCTCAAAGCAACAGTTACCTTGCAAATCTGTGATAGTTAAAGTGAGAAACACAAGGCACCCATATAAAGATGTGTTATATCCCTGCTGTCTACTGTCTTGAAATGCAAAAAAGTTACTTTAAGACACCAACTAAATGTTTTCAACATCATGAATAACAACGAGCTGGAAGTTTGTGACAACAATTCTGCATATCTATCTTAGTTTATTACACAACTTTTTTTATGTATCTTAAATAACTGAAAGTACAGTGGGGTTAACTAGATTTTTCAGGTGGCATTATCTTGCATTCTGGGACTTATAGTTTACCATTCAGAATGTGAAAATGAAAGCCTTCTTTTGGCCTAACATGTTTTTATAAGGATTTTTGCATGTTGTCATTTGGCATATTATGCAATTTGTATTTTTTGTAAGTAAACTCTATAAGACATCATTACGGTAGACCTTGAAGTCCAACTATTTGAGGCAAAGTTTATGATCCTGCTCCTTCGTTCCATCTACCACTCCTCGCCCCCTCCCCCTCCAGACATGTGTCCCATCATCCCACTCCCTTCTTTTTGGATGCAGCCACAGTTCCTTTTCTCCACTTCTACCACTGGCTTGTACACTGATTCATTTAACAGTAAGATCTTCTAAAGTTATTTCGAATAGGAGATAGAACCGGGTTTTGTTCAAAAAGTGGAGCAGTGTCTTCTGCATGAAAAGGTACATTTTCCAATTCTTCCCACACAAACCACGGTAATGCTGCAAGAAGTATCCGGGAAAGCAATGATATCGTGCTGATTTTCCAATTGCTGGAATGAAGGTGACATTTACCAAGCCAGCAATTGGAAAATCAGCACGATATCTTTGGTTGCCCATATGAAGACGACTTTTAACGGGGGAGGGAGAGATAAAAGGGGCGACTAAGAGAATGTGAGCCCCTTAACCGAAGTGCGTGCAATCCTGGCACCGATAAGCAGCTTCTGTACACAGGGATCGCCCAGCCCCCGCCTCTCTAATTGTATTGTAGGCGGGGAACCCCTTACTCTCCCTGCAAGTTCCCAGCTGGCAGGAGATCCGTTCCTTCTTAGAGACTTGAAAGGGGGATGCCCCTCGCAGGAAATGAATGAGTCTATAACATCTGACACCACTGACCAGTCCAGTGACCCCAGCCCTAATTCCACTAATGCTGCAGCAGGCCTGCTAAACCAGCAAAGAGCTCATAAC
The DNA here is from genome assembly GCF_040938575.1 of Ambystoma mexicanum. NCBI lineage: Eukaryota > Metazoa > Chordata > Amphibia > Caudata > Ambystomatidae > Ambystoma > Ambystoma mexicanum. The sequence goes on from NC_090927.1 coordinate 1,007,002,375, forward strand.
CTTTTTTTTTTACAAACGTGCATTCCACCCCGGACAAGAGTAACAATAACACCAGTTTTAAAGTGCATTTTCCCGAACACCCCATGGTTAAACTATGCAAGTTTTGTTTAAGGATAGCATTATTTTCCTTGAAATACGTTTTAAAATCATTGTTGGGTTTTGAGGTAAGTTTAAAATCGTTGTTTCTGGGGTGGGGTTGTAATATTAGAGCTGCATCACCCCCCCACCCCCATCCTATTATTGAATTTAAAATTATGTTGAAAAAGCTGTGCACCTTACAAACCAGCGCGCGGAAGAGTGTTGGCAACAATATTTGAGCCAAATTAGACGGATGAAACCGGAACAGAAAAAAGGGGCGGGCGGGGAGTTGTGCCTAATTGCTGTACAAAGTATGTGGGGGCAGGTCCGTGTAGGAAGTTCGACCTCCACTGTTGAAATAACATTGGAATTTACGGTTGAAGACGGCCAAGGAATTTCAGGATTTGCATCTTCTGCTTCACTAGCCACATTTTTGACCGTTTTTGCACTTTGTTTTGCCCCCCTCCCCCACCCCTCCAGAGCAGACGCTCCCAGGCGCATTCTTATCCCAGCAGAGATTGGCAACACTCTCCTGAGAGCTCACAAAAGGAGTAAACAGCCCATTGAAAGCAAAGAGATCTTTGTCCGGCTGTAGGGGCAGACTGACCGACGCCTCTTGTGGAATCTCGGAAAGCGCTTTATTGCTTCAACCCGGGATGAACCGCAGTCCACAATCTTTCTACGAATTCTGGGGTTTTAGGTGATGGTTTTATAATACTCCACCCTGAAAAACAAATGAAAGCCTTTAGGATTATCACAAACGGAGACACATTGGTGTAGTTTACGGGAGGTTGGCTACAGTTAAAAAATAGCAATTGAGATTAGGAGCAGTACTTCGTAGCCAATGCTAAATAGGCAAGAACGGAAATCTGCTAACAAAAAAAGCCTCCCTCTTAGGTGCGCAAGTCACGAAAAGCCTTGCTAGACATAAGCCACTTTAGTTCATTTAAATGTATCCTGTGCTCGCACCACTGAGTGCTACATAATATCTCGCACATGACGACAGAAACATAAAAACAGGATTACATACTGCACAAATCTAAGCAACAAACATCCCTTTCTAGTTAACGCGCCAGACGCGAAGAGCATTTTAAAAGGTAGCATGGTACCGTGTGAATGTGTTAACCCGGTTCAAACAAATGCACATTTTAACATAAAGCATTAAAAAACAACCTTCAAGAAGGTGCACCGAAAGAGCACACGGTGGTTCCTTCTATTCCTTCAAAATCCTTTCATCGATGCGGTCCTTTTCCGAAGAGCTCGTGCGGTTTGATGTCCAATATCGCAATCCGACTTGTCCCACGTGTGTGGTATTTACAAGCAGGGCAGCCCGTGTGGAGTGTAGTGTCCCTCGACCCAGCAACTGGGTGTGCCTCTGCCCCATGTCCCGTTCTCTCCACGAGCACCCACTGGTGATTGAGGGCTGATCTAATGCTCTGACCGTGCAATGTCGAGCTCTTATTTAGGAAGTCATTAATCACACCCCCTCCTCCGGAAAGAGATGTTGGAGAAACCTGTGAAGTATGAACCCCCTCCTCTAGGGCCCGCCTTCTCCCCCTCCTTAACAAATGCTTGGCCGTAACCTAGGAGGAGAGGGGGGAGAGAGGGGTGGGGTCGGGGGGAGCGAGTCACCCTTATTCATCCATATTGCAACATACACGGCAACTAACACCTTACCAATTGCAAGAGTCATATTGGTACCAAATATGAACGTGAAACCGTTTTCCGTCACTAGATACATTTTTTATGGCAGAAAAAAATAGGATTTAGATATACCACATATGGTATATCGGTTGATGCACGCAATTAAATACTCCAGCATAATAAACACATGCCTGTCTGTGTGTGTATCCGTGTGTAAATATATATGTATATCGAGATGGCTCTCATTCATTAAAATCGTTATGTCGTCTTATTGAAACAGCGTTACAATTTTTCAAAAACGTTACATAATCTTATTTTAATCGGTGTAAACAACCTGGTGTGGGGGTGCAGATAAGGTGCCCTGTGGCGCTATGTACAAGGCTGTACACGGGTATATAGATATAATACTCGATGTTTTCCTGACACTACACTAAACAAGAAAATTAATGCGCCGTTTACTGAGTCTGCGAGTCGTAAAATATATTGTAGATGTGAATAACAGAATAAAACGTTTAAATCAACAAATGCACCTCGTGTTCTGGCTGTGTGGACGGTTGCACGTGTGCGTGCGCGGAGGGCAGTGGTCGGGCATGTTTACATGTGGCACGGTGCGCAAGGAGCCATCCCCGAGCCTCCTCTGAAGAGGCGGGCCCGCGGCAGCACCCGCGGCCCCCTTTCCCCTCTGCCAAGCCCCTCCAGGACCCGACGCGAAATTAGCAGCGAGGAAGCGTGTAATTGGCGAGTCACGTGTGCGCCGAGGGAGGGGACAGTGCCAGCGCAGGGCAGCGCCTCAGAGCGTGCGAGCGCAGCCCGGGGCCGAGCGGCGCACACACAGGAGCTGTAGGATGCATGGCTGAGGCAGAGCGCTGCGAACCAAGGGGACGGCGCACAGCACCGCTAGAGAGCAGGCCACCCGTCTGCCAACATGGCCGAAGGTTACTTTTGAGCTCTTCTAACCTACGTCCTCGTCCGCTTCACTGGGATTATGTGTTTGTTTACACTGCGTGTGTGGTGTTCTTCTTCCAACCACGCTGTACGGGTAACTAAACTGCCCCCATCCACCGCTTGAGCAAGGGTACGTAATGTATACACGCGAGCCAGGGGATGGCGTGTTCATCTTGTTTGCACACGCCCCGCGTGCAATCTTCAGAATACAATTATAAAAATGAAATCTAGTTTGTATACACCTGCCCAAGCTACGCTAGCCGTCAACTCTAACGCACTGCTGAGTACCAGCAACACAGTTGATCCTCCTCTTGTGCATTAACAATTGTGCAATCAATCCCCTCTTCACCTTTCGTTTGGCTCTGCATGAGAGAGATTGGGCACGTTTCTGGTAGAGCGTTTCCATGTGTTATAGCCGCCTCTCCCGCTCTGGCGTAGGAAGTATGTTATCTGGTAAATGTTGACTATACTAGTGAATTATTGTTGTGATGCACTTCTAGTAACAGCACACCGTTGCGGAGTATGTCTCGTGTGTGTATGCGCATGGTTGCACTTGTGTTCCTTGCTGAATCATAGCCCTTTCTGTCTCAGCGACACCTCTCGCCTATTGGTTGACCGTCTTGTGTTTTTTGGTTTCTCCCACTGTAGGAGGCGGTGGCAGAGAGGAACAGGAGCCCGGGAGGCTGGCGGGGGAGCCTTCCTCCTCTGAAGAGGGCGAGCCGGAGGAGCAGGACCCAGGCGCCGTGCTACGAGGCGCCGGCTACTGCAAGTGGTTTAACGTGCGCATGGGCTTCGGCTTCATCTCCATGAGCAGCCGTAAAGGCAGCCCCCTGGTCGCGCCAGTCGATGTGTTCGTGCACCAAGTAAGAAGACACCTGATTTGTAACCCCACCCAGCTCTCACCCCCGACCCCACCCACATTGTTGGCAAAGCACTGTTGCTTCGAGTAGAGCTCCTTCTCGCACAGCGTAACTTACATCAAAACATAACAGCATGATGTCCACCGGAGTTTTGTTCCAGACCAACCCTCTACCTGCGTATTTAACCACCTCCTGCTCTATTATGGTTCCCCGCGTTTCCACCTCCCGAAAAGGGAGGGGATGTCTCGGTTCACTCGGGGTTTCTCCAGGTTTAGGATATCCGGTGTAGCTTTCACCCCTTCCTCCTCCCCACACCCCACCCAGGTCACGCTGGGTGGATGCTCTAGTAACTTGGTAGCTGCTGGTACAGCTCATGCTATGTTCCCCATGCCTAGTCTCTTGGTATTAAGCCATAGTTTAGTCAGACCTACGCTGGGCCCACATGGATGTTGGATACGTACCATGGCATATCCGAGGCCATAGTTTTCGTGCCCTTGTCTTACCCTTTCATTTTGCAGTGCCTCGTCCAACGACCCTTTGAAACGGGGGCTGACTATTCCCGCATTGAGGATTTGCCCATAACACCGGGGCATTTGGCACACTAAATTGAAACAGCCTCAGCGCTCGGGGATACAATTTTGAGCCGCCTTCTGCCCTTTTGCACGGGCCTGTCCGTCAGCCAGGCTTGTTATTGTGAAGGAAAGTGGCAAGACGTCTGACCCCGCCGTTAAAGGCGCCTAACTTGAAATCAAGGAGGGTGAGAGGGGGCTCATGTTGACATGTCCTCGAGCAGTGCACCATTGTACGTCACTTATAGGACTCAAAACGTCCAGCTAGCACTGGTAGAATGTGAGAACCCTCCTAGTGTATTAGTAGACTGTATGTTGTTGCTAGCTTGTTTTATCTGTTTGCAGTTATTATTAGAAAACGGATACGTTTGATAAAGATTGCCCTGTTTATTACATCGAAAATGGCAGGAAACCTGGATGTCTGCGATGCATGACGTTGTGGGATTATCTGGGCGACCGTGGCTGTGCTGCTTGTCATAGTCTTTTGCGTATGACCTATGCTGTCCAGCTGCAGCCAAGGCCACGCTGGGCTGCTTCATCGTGACTTAAATGTTCAGATTTCACCCATGGTTGTCTGGCACCTATTACCTCACAGGAGGATGTTTATTTTTGTTAGAGGGCTCATATTCTATGTTCCTCCAGCCCAAACTCTGGGGAGTGCAGACACGTGCTTGCTCACACTGTTAAAAAAAAAAAAATCCACGTATCTGTCCGTTTGTGCCTTTCGCAGTTCCCGGCCTTCGGCATGCACGTGCATTACACTGTAACATGAAACACACATGGCCTCTGTGGCTGGGGGAGGGGCGCACTGCTCAGTGTTTGCATTATTCAGTTTCCTGTTTCATGGTTGAAGCCCGGCCACTGTGTTAAAACGCTTGACGCCCCCACTTTAAATCGACTTCCTTCAAATCGCTGTCAGCTCTGATTGCTATCACGGTCCATTGTTTTTTCCTCCTTTTGAACCTCACCGCGTCGTTAAACAGTTCTTTACGATCTCATAAAGATATTTACAGATGCAGGGAAGGTGTAAACAATCTGTTCTACTTTGCCTAATCGTGCATCAGTTATCTCTGATTCACTTCCACTACAAATGTTAGTTTCTTTGGCCCTTAAATTTGTGTTCAAAACCTGCGCATGTACATGACTCCAATCTTATTTAAACGTTATTTCTCAAATCTGTAATGATGCCCAACGCTTGAAGTCGATGGCGTTTGACCACACGAATGTAGAATGTAGTTTATCTTTCTGTTGTATGTGCTACCCATGACCACATCAAGCTTTCGTCAGCATCGTGTGGTATGCTCTGTGAGGAGAAATGTGTAACCATGACAACAAATATGCAATTTTGCCACCCAAATTTCACCTTTTTAAAAACGACAGGGATTTTATAGAGGCGTGTTTACTCCCTAGTCATTTTAACAAGAATGCTTTTTCTCATTGTGACACGATCAGATTTGTTACATGTAAAGCGTTTGAAGTGTGTTTGTGACAATGCATGGATTTACAAAGAAGTAATATCTCCTTTTTGTGCTGATCTGCAGCATGGTTGATATGCATTGTGGTATGAGTACCCGTGCAGTGCAATAGATGTGTGCTTGCTCTTTTATTTATTCCTTATTCCCGTTGCTAGGGATATTCGGCTAGTGCGTGTAGTGAAGTGTAGCTTACAGTCATGCATTGTGTAGTCGGGTATGATCGAAGAATACAATAATGTATGTTTTTGAAGGCAGAAACTAATCTGTTTACATATGTTGTTGCTCATTACTGTTAATATGTAACATGAAGGGTTTATTGCGGCTGGTAACTAGGATACTATGTACATGTTAAAGCATGTTTTCAACACACTTTATGCATCTAAAATGTCCTTTAACTATTTAATGCTGCATTCATGTTGGAGGCATTTCAAATGCTTTTCTCCTTGTTGGCTCCTATTTACTCTGCGTATAAATGTATATTTGTTAGCACTGCCTTCTAAATACATAATTCTGGAAACTACACTTCTCCAGCATTGGATCTTTCATGGATTCACATGCTTAGAATATTCCCCGTGGGTTCCCAGCCTGGCGACAGGGAATATTCTAAGCATGTGAATCCATGAAAGACACCAATGCTGGAGAAATGGAGTTACAGGTAAGAAACTATTCCCTTCTCCAGCATTGGATCTTTCATGGATTCACATGCTTAGAATATTCCCCGTCGTCAGACTGGGAACCCACAGGGAATATTCTAAGCATGTGAATCCATGAAAGACACCAATGCTGGAGAAATGGAGTTACAGGTAAGAAACTATTCCCTTCTCCAGCATTGGATCTCTCATGGATTCACATGCTTACAATATTCCCCGTCGTCAGACTGGGAACCCACGGGGAATATTCTAAGCATGTGAATCCGTGAAACATACCAATGCTGGAGAAATGGAGTTACAGGTAAGAAACTATTTCCTTCTACGCTGTGCCTTGCTGACTGGAACCTTACTTGACAGAGATTTGGAATACTTGTAGTGTCCATACATGAGCTGGAAGAACAAGTGGAACATTGGTATTTTTCCAGGGCTTTTTTCGTTTATATATTGCTTTTGTAGCCTGTCCGTCCCACATAGATTTTCACTTGGGTGATATATTTGCAGTCGCCATTAAATGGGATTTGGAGCATGCAATTTTAGACGTGCCCCTATAACAACTAGTCTTTATTTTAATTCATTACAAATTTACAAATTTAGTTTTTTTAAATGTCCTTCAAGAGTCGTACTAGTTCGATTTGGCCTTTAAAGCGTTCATATTGTGACAGCACCAATTAGAATGGTGTTGTGAACCTTGATAACTAAATGTTACTACACAGTCACTCCTTCCTCACCACGCCATATCCCCATAAGCACTTTCAACATGCATGATGAAAAACACCTTTGATTGTTTACCATTTGTCGGTGCTGGGAAAGATGTAAACAATTACTTTGAAGATTTAAAATATCAATGGACATGCACCTTATTTATCACACAAAGACGGAGCTGTGCTGTCAAGTTGGGCTGGTGGCAGCATAAACGTAATTGGCACAAGATCTGACTGTTTTTTCCTGTCCTCTAAATCTGTGGTGGTTTTTGGCACCTGTAGAAAACAAACTCCTTTCACTTGCAGCTCTTGGTGTCATTGTCTCACTCGGTGCAGGAAGAGTTGATGGCCATGAAGGCAGTTTGACTTCTGAGATGTGAAGAGACTTGTCCTGGCAGGGTGAATGGATTTATGGGCCCTGAGGATCCCTTCCCAGAAAGTACCCAGAAAAGCATCCTCACAGCTGAAGATCAGGAGACCATTTCTAGTGCCATCAAAATAAATGTCCTGGCGAAGTACTGTTAGCTGTCTTACTGTGGTGAATCACTGAACTTTTCTGGCACCGCTTCGGTTTCCACGGAGCCCTGAGCAGCTCAGGTGCTGTCAGTCTGTTTTGCTTCAGAGGACGTTCTTTTCTGCTGCTCACAGACTGCCTGACGATGATAGGAGGAGGAGTTTTGGGGTGTTTTCCTGTTTGGCGGCCCGCCCCCTATAGTAGTGACGCCCATTTCGGCCTCCATATCAACACACACACACACCAGCGCACTCGCGCTGCGCACCGGCTAAGTACAAGCAAAGTACTGTTAGCTGTGTTACTGTGGTGAATCACTGAACCTTTCTGGCACCGCTTCGGTTTCCACGGAGCCCTGAGCAGCTTAGGTGCTGTCAGTCCGTTATGCTTCGGAGGACGTCCTTTTCTGCTGCTCACGGACTGTCTGACCTCTGACGAGGATAGAAGGAGGAGTTTTGGTGTACTTACTTTTAATTACCCTTGGACTTTAAAGGACTATTAATGATATTGTGTGTCCAATTAGAGGACTGTGTGTGCTTCCGCTCACGCAGTACGTGGGCAAGTTTGAATCTGCCGCATTTACAAGTCCTTTGTTTGTTTTACTTAAAGGTGTTTTCCTGTTTGGCGGCCCGCCCCTTATGGTAGTGACGCCCATTTCGGCCTCCATATCAACACACACCAGCACACTCGCGCTGCGCACCGGCGAAGTACTGTTAGCTGTTCGCTGTCTCGGTGTTGCTGTTCTGATGTAATTTGTTGGTTTATCTGCAAATTTAACTTGCCTCATAGTGCTAACTGAGGAAACTATTGTGGAAAATCGTTGCGTGAGTTATTTTTTATAATTTGTAAGCATTTGCTCACCTGTGTGCTCCTTTTTTAATTTCTGTCCCTTTAAATAAGGGGATATTGAAGTCAATTTAAGGGTCAAAGTTCGACTCCTGAATACGCACGTGACAGAGCTGTTTTTTGGATATCTTACTGTGTTTTGCAAGAAGAGTTTCTTAGAATCGTTGATAAACGAGTCGAGCTGTTGTTTGCGGCTGATTAGTGATCTTGCAAATTAAAAACATCAATCTCCAGTGTTTTGTAAAATGGTGCTAACATTAAAAACATGAATTCCTGCCCAAGACAAAATAAAGGCTTGTGCGGCAGTGGCAATTCAGACTCCAAAATCTTCCTCGCGCTCCATTCAGTTGGTGCGCGCGTGTAAATCTGCCTCTAACATACGCTCCTGCGCCCCCATTGCTGACATACGAACATTTTGCAAGTTTGGTGCTAAAATGAGGGGTAGCGTGGAAAAGCTTCAATTAGACCCTTCTACCAACTGAGTACTTAGTGCTCCCTCTGACGTTCTGGGGAAGGAAGGGGTGGTGGTTGATTTAATAAATACCCCTCCCGACTCTTTAATTGCTGCTGGTGCTCTGGAACTCATCAAAGAGCAACTGGGAATAAGAGGGGGGGTGAATGAAGTAGCACATATGGCAAATTTGCCAAAACCAATGTTGAACTCAGTTTCAAATAAACAGGTAGAGAGTGAGGTAGAAAGTGAATCTCCTGACTTAGACCTGGCAAAGGTAACATCAATCATGGATAAGTCCCCTACCAAGAGTGATAGTGGTGATGTGAGTAGCCTTAGTACCAGCAAGGCGGCTAATCAAGAGGGGGAAAATGGTCCGTGCACTCATGATCTATCTAAATTTCCCATGATATTTTCTCCATCGGCAAAAATGAGTCATCGGTTCTGTCCTGCTCTTTCATCCATCCAATCCCACGTCGCACTCAATATACGCCGAGTAAACAAAATTTGCCTTCCCAGGGAACTTTTGTCATAGGTTTTGAGACCTCTCTTCAAACAATGAATGCAGCATTATTTTTGCTAACCCGGTTATATGATTCCTTAGACACTAAATATGAGCAACATATGCTACTAGTAAAATTGCTACAGAATCAAGAAGAATGTTAACTCTCCATGTATTTGCTGCAATAATCAAAGGGATGATGATGTAAATGTAAAGAAAAGTATCACAGAGAATCAGGAGAAAATACACAATGATGAATCTGATGTATTATTAATCGATTGCTCACAGAACCAACAATTGGTATTACAGCAGGTTGCAAGTAAGAAAACAATACCAACTAACAACAATGGGTGTGTTGAGAAGGAAACTGAGAAAGTGATGGAGATCACAAAGAGTGTAATCATAACAGGAGATGAGGCAAAAAAAAATGTGGTGGAAAAGTGTGTACCTGGCGAGCAGTGTTTTAAAAAAAAGAAAGTAAAAACAAAAAACATAGAAACTCCGTCCACTTCCACTAGTGGAAATGGACAACAAAGTCAAGATGTTGAAATTGTAGAGGAAACGGTGCAGTGTAACAAAAGTGCTACGTAACTTATATTCGACAAGAAAAACAAGGAAGCACACATACCTACAACGAAGGCTTTAAAAAAATCAAAAAATGTTAAATCTATTCCTAACTCTAATATTTCTGGTACTAGACAGTTCATACAGGCGCTATCAAAACCGACATCGGTGACATCATTGGCGCGGAAAGCTATTGCCAATAAATATCGTGGTGTGTTGTTTAAAGCAAATCAATCCAAATTGACTAAAATAGCGTCTTTGGCTTATGAACCTTTAGACACCCTAGTATCATAGAGTAATCAGAATAAAGTACTTGATATCAATCAGGTGCCGTCTCTTGCTGCTTCCTCAGAGAATGATACTGAGTCCGCCGGTTCCTCGTCCTTAAATATAGTGAGCCCTCAAGAATTGAAAGCCTCTAATGAACAGATGCCTGCGGTACCTGCAAAATTGCCTGGTGTGGACACACTAATAATGAAGGAATGGAAAGAGGAAATTGAGAAATCAGTACAGAGAATTGTTTATATGGTAAACAAACCTAATACAGTAGACTCTTTTGAGTGTAATGATTCTGGCCAACATCCCTCTGTGGCTTACACAAATAAGTCGCCAAGAGCCAAGAGATTTGAAAATGAACTCTGCTTTAAGAGGAGCTTAGCGAACTCCGTTGAAACCTGTGCTAACACATCATCTAATTTTGCAGTGCCGCTCGCATCCGTTCCATTCCTTTGATCTTAATAGACAATCAGTTATGAATATTTTCTCGGATGTACCAGCTTTGGAAGGAATATGTTCGGCAGATATTGATCAGATAGAGTTTTTGCATCAAACTGACCTATCAGTGGTGAAATTGTGGATGAAATATGGGTTTGTGAAAAATGGATTATGGCAGGCAAGAATGGATCTGTATGAACTGGGGTTTAATTTGTTAAATAACTCTGTTCCGGATCCCCCATCAATATCCATGATGTGAAATCAATATCAGTCTAAATCTAACATAAACCTGAAGCACCAATCTTTGATCCGACAACCAAATGAAAGTGAAAGTCGATACGATGACAGAGAAATGAGATCATGTCAAAATTAACCAGTGCAGTAGTCAGTCTCCCTCTCTTTAGCCTCATGGAACACAAGAGGGTTTAAACATTTGACGAAATCTAAAGATTGCATCTTGGGAAAATTTGACATTTTGGCTTTCCAGGAGATATGGCTGGCCATCGCCCCGGTCTGGGATAATCATATTATAGCTTTAGTTCCGGCTATTGTGCCAGTCAAGGGTAGACCTATGGCGGGCCTGATGGTAGCCATAAAAATATCTCCAAACATTCACTTAGAACCTTGGTCCTCCCCCAATAGTTTTCTTCAATTGGTGAGGATAAAAATCGACTGTAAAACCATAGGATTAATAAACATATATTGGAACCATGCAGCAATATCAGACGATTAATTTTTTGCTACTTTAGAGCTCCTTCTGAACATGACTTTCTTAGATCTGACCTGTGATTATACAATCATCACTGGCGATCTGAATATAACTTGCCATGCTCAAAATGGTAAATGCCTATCTGCAGCAGCGCTGAGATGGAATCTTATAATGGATGAGCGCCAGCTAGTCAAACTGAATGGTGCTAAAGCTGGAGATATTCCACAACAAAACACCTGGTATCGTGGTGTACAAACCGCCATGATTGACTACACTTTTGTGGATAGGAACCTGTTTAATATCATCTCTGAGTTTTCAATATACCTCAACAAATAAGCAACCATGACATACAAACCATGCATTGGTCTTTGTCTTTTTATGAGAAACAACATGAAAAATCTTTGGCAACAAATCTGACTCTGAATACTGCGTTAAATAGATTCAAGTGGTCTCCTAAATTATTATATATGTTAAAATCTAATCTGGAAAGGAGTGAGAATGACAGAGTGAATGTGAGTAACCTAAATGTGCGTTCATATGTGGAAGAAATGCAGATCTTTGCTGTTAAAAGAAATGTCTTCAAGATAAATAGCAATAAGACTCTGCATTCATATGATTCTGATGTTTCACTGCGCAAAGCGCAATATCGTAAAGACAGAAGGCAGGTAATGCGTTTGAACCACATTGATAGAGGAGCTATACTTAAATCCTTTGTAAGTATAAAAACTGGTTGAAATCTAAACATGCTCTGTTATACCAACAAGATGCAGAACATATGTTAGACAAATTAAAATCCAAGAATTCAGCCAAGATATGGACTCTGTTGAATTTCACACACTCCAAGGTACAAACAGTCCATCAGTTGAATCCGATACCTCAAGAAGTATGGGCCTCATTCTATAAGTCCCTGTATGCGGATATCAATCTAGAAGAGGTCTATACACCGACTAAGAGCAGACAAGCAAAAGATTTGATTTTTGACCTGGATGATATACTGTTTCAAATATCCAAATTAACAAACTCCCGTGCGGTAGGTCCAGATGGTTTATCTAATTTTATGATTAAACAACATCCAATGGCTTGGGCCACATTTTCTTATGTATCTTCAGGAAAATGGTGAGTACTCGTTGTATACCATCCTCTTAGAGGAAATCTATTACAATAACCATCTACAAAAAAGGGAATAATGAAAATCCGGCCAATTATAGACCAATATCATTGCTAGATATTCCAAGTAAACTTTTAGCTAAATTATTGCTAAGAGACTTGAATGAATGGCTGAATGACGCGGAAATGAGGGACCCAAATCAAACCGGCTTTATGCCAGGAATGGGAACGGCCATTAATTTACACATCCTGGAAATCATTAAAAGCCTAGAACAATGGAGAAATCAAACAATTTACCTTGCCTTTATTGATTTCCAGGCTGCGTTTGATTCAGTGTGCAGGAAATTGTTGATAAAGAAATTGTGGGAGGCAAATTGTCCAGAGTATCTAATATACTAGATAAAAGAACTGCACTATAAAACAACTGTACAAATGAGACTAGCCTCCGATGGAACATTGTCAGATCCAATTCCAACATTTAGAGGTCTCAAGCAGGGGTGCATCCTGGCTAGTACTCTTTTCAACCTTTTTATGGCCGCAGTGCGTCATGAGTTTATGGACTGTAGAGCAGATGCCCCACGAATAGGGGGTCATCCCATCCCTTGGTTGTTTTATGCCGACGACCTGGTGTTGTTGGCTAAGACCCCAGGGGGTTTGAATAACCTATTGGCAGCCCTAAGCAAATATGCAAAGGAGAATTTCTTGACAATAAATCAAGCTAAATGTAAAGTTATGATATTAGGCCAGAAGAAAAATGGTCCTCAGCAAAAGGCTAGATGGAATATCCAGGATGTTGAAATTGGAATAGTCTCAGAGTATAAATATCTAGGCCTGCAATTTAATAATGACCTAGGTGATCAACCATTCCTCAGAGTTCTGAAACAAAAATTGTCAATTGGGATACGATACACCAAACAAAAATCATACAGGCTAAATATGGTAAGTTCTCTTTGATGCCAGCAGTGATTTATTATAAACAGAAGGTTGTCCCCATTTTGACTTATGCTACGGAAATAAGAAACATCATGAGAAAGACCACATGGGTTAAAATGGAAGGCGAATTTTGGAAATCCATTTGTGGATTACCCGTGACAGTATCAATATGCTTGCTACGCCATGAATCGGGGTTAGTATCTCTGTATGCGGTTTATCAATGGAAAGTGTTGTGCCTGTATCGCAAGTATCTAAAGGTCACGGAAAAGAATGTGATGCTCATGATGGGAAAATTAACGCTAAACTCAGATAACAACACAATCATAAAGTGGCGAAAGTGGATACAGTCATTAATGGTTGAAGTTGCTATTGATGAGGAGCTTCTAATAAACCTGAAAGAGCCAAAAAGAAACTATGGATGCTTGACTGGATAAAGACTAGAAATGCATGTGTAAAATTAAGAATATTTAACTCTCAATCCAATGCTATCAAGGAACTACACAAAATAGAGCAATACTTAGTGAAATTTCCGAATCCAAAAAAACAATTTGGCTATTTGAGAATAAGATTGAATATCTGTCTCTCAAATGAAGTTTGCGTTATGCGTAGAATGACGATGAATGGGGATTGTAGATTTTGTAATGAGTCATTACAGCTGGAGACTTTAAAACACTTAATTGCTGTATGTCCTGCACTAATTGAGAGGAGATGCAATTTCACCAAACATTAGTTTGAGGAACAGCACATTACGGATCATGAGGTCCTCTGGGACAAATTGTACCATAGTCAACGGGATAAAATGAACATAGCCATGCTTAGGTTTGTTGAGACATTAAACCTAAAAGACTGTAAAAACAACTGTATTTTGGGAAATGTGCAATGAATGAAATATTGTATTGAAGTATATTGATACCAACTTGAATCTAGTGATAAGTGCAATAATCAAACGAATTGTGCAAAAGGATTTTGGTTTAAAAACATGTGTTAGTTAATTTTTTAGTATGTGATACCTTTTGTGATAAACTCTTCTTTTTCTCCTTTTTTCTCTTTTTAAGAATGTAATTGTATATATATGATGATTGTGTTGTTTTGTCGCTTTGTTTTTTTGTGTTTTGTAAATTTTGAAAGGCTGTTTTTACAGCTAAATCAAAATAAATAAATGTCATGACACATATTTGTCAAGAAAGCATGCAGAGGCTCAGGAACCCAGGAACCAAGGACATCAGTGCAAGCAGTGGCAGCAAAAAAGAACAGTTGCAGAACAAAGAAACTAGAATGTGAGAGCCCTTACATAGGCTCAGAAACTCCTACCAGTTTCTCAACCAATATAACTCGAGCATAGAATAGAGCAGTAGTGAAACAATAGCACTTTATACTTGCACACATGCCATATCACAGTAGAAGGCTATGTTTAACAGCATCCCACTGATCACAAATACTATATGTTTCAGAAAGCACTAATATGATAATTTTTATGACTCTTAAAAAAATAGTAAGAATGGGGCCAGTGATTATACCCACAGACGAGGCTAAGGAAAATCACTATTGAATAAAAGAAATGTATTAATTTAGCTCCCGGGTCTTTGGTCTCTTGTGCCACATGTATAGTCAATGATTGTTGCATCTTGTAAGTAAGAGCAAAATTCATGATAGTGTGAGCATTTGTAAACAACTTTAAGGCACATATCAACTGGATTTTAACAGAAATTGAATGACCTAATAGCATTGTCTTTTGAATAAAGGACATTTGTCAATTAAGTTATTGACTATTGGCTATTGTACACTCCCTGGACAGATTTAATGGATGGTGCATTTTTAGAGTCACCATTTTTGATTGATAAGGGAGTTTGTATTTAGTATAAAATTCACAGTTAAATTAAATGGATATGATATTGCCTGAAAATGAATATGATGATTATGGCCAGCTCGTTTACTTCTTTGTTAATACATATTTATTAACGTCGAGAG
The DNA here is from genome assembly GCF_040938575.1 of Ambystoma mexicanum. Lineage (NCBI taxonomy): Eukaryota > Metazoa > Chordata > Amphibia > Caudata > Ambystomatidae > Ambystoma > Ambystoma mexicanum. The sequence continues at coordinate 1,007,017,602 of NC_090927.1, forward strand.
ATTTATGTTGTTTTGAGACGTTACATGTATATTGTTTAATATGCCATTTTTTTTCCACATATTTTCTAGTTATAGCCCTGAAGAAGACAAGGCCTTTTTTATAGCCTGGCTATTTGTCAAGACTAGTGTTGCTTCATCAAACTATAAAGTGAACGATCAAGCAAATACTTTTTTTTAAAAATAAGTGTTGAACATTTGCACTTCTCTATGATTTGGAATGCTAACAAACAAGCACTTTATGCTCGCACTTTAAGTCTTGTCAAGTTGTTTGAGCTGGTTCTCTTAATATATTTTGTAATTGAAATATGTTGGAATATTGTTTTTTGTATGTATGTTTTCCTTGTCTCATACATTCTGATTTCATTCTATATTTAAATCATGTTGTAAATGAATGTATTATGCATTTATACTATGAAGAGAGGATTCATCATCAATAAAACTTTAGTTCAGATATGACTCCATACAGCCCTATCCATAAGGGGTGTATCAGCCACTTTTGCTCCCTATAAATAGGCAAATACTCCCCAAAAATAAAAATAGGGAATACAAATACTGCCAACAAACAATAGGAAACAGACCAGTATAATCCTGTGCTCCTGCTTTCACCCACACAGCTCCATGGATATGTTTGGACCAGTAGTGCACATTGTACCACAGGATGAAGCTACTATTATAACTGCTTTATTGAAAGAAGTGAACATGCATCTTTTAATTTGCATGAATAACTAGGTGCAAAGAAATGATTATTACAAAAACATTTCCGTTTTCCAGTAAAACATATTTTTGCTCTCTTGTAAAATGCTCCCTTTGGGAACTGGATGTACATTCTTACTCCCCAAAAAATAATTTAACTCCCAACTTAAAAAAAATAGGGAGTAAAATACTACCAACTTCCAAGTCTTAGCTGGATCATTGACTCTATATAAGCATTAAATCAAGTAAATGCCAAAATTACATATATCAAATAGCAGTTATTTTTCTATCATAAATAATTATACAATAGATACATTGGATCATCAATTCATACATTAAACAATCAGATCTCTAAAATAAAATTAACATGCATTCAACAAAGTTCTACTGTAGTCTTATACGATACAGATGAAAGTGTCCTACACTTTCGTTACAATTTATTGATTATTCCTATTCCTATCGGGTCACCTGCTCCCCGTTTCACTCTAGCACTCTGGCCACTCTTCACGGGGTCTTCCCCCCCTTCTCCTTCAACTAAGGCCAGAAATCTTGGGGTCATCCTCAACTCCTTTCTCTCCTTCACCGCACGCATCTTGGACCCTCTTCAACTAATCCAGAACAGGACCGCAAGACTTATCCTGGGCCTCAAGCCCATCAATCGTATCTCTCTACCCTAAAATATCGCCACTGGCTCCTGATCATTTTCAAGACCCGTTGCATCCTCCATAAGGCTGTCTGGCCCCTGGGACCATGCTATCTGCAGCTCTCTCTTACCAAATACTCTTCTTCCAGGTCCCTTCGATCTTCTTACTCAAACCTTCTGCTGGTTAAACGCTTCTCCAAGCTGAAAGCTGGGGCAAATCTCTCTCCCTGACTGGCTCCCTCCTCTGGAACAGTCTCCCCTTCTCTCTCTCCGTCTTGAACCGGAATGCAACTCAAGCCTTTTTTCTTCTTTCCCTCTCTCCCTCTGGTGCTAACCAACCCCACAGTCGTGGAGATTTGCAGCCGGGTCCTTCACGAGTCCTATAGGGTCCTTGCCATCTGCCCAACCACCACCAGCATCCGCCCCCCTGCCCTTCTGCACTGGCCATTGGCCCACTCTTGCCCATCGGGCGGTTTTGATACAGGCTTGCACTTAAAGGCTGGGTGGTTGACCTCCCCTTAGCTTGGGATGCCTCTGAACTTGCACTTACCTGTTGCCCCACAATAGTCACTTCTAGTAAGAGCGCTGTGTGTGTTATGTTTTATTCATTGTTTTTATTGTTTATTTTGTTCCTTGCTCCCTCCCTTTTGCCTTGTGGTGCTTTGAAACACTGGGCCACATTACAAGTCTTCCGGTCTGGAATTAAGGATGCCTGTACCATCATACTGCACCCATTTCGGATTGGCAGACAACAACTCTGCTTTCCGGAGCCTCTGATGCCTGCCGGTTGCAACGGCCCCGGAAAGCAGAGTTGTCACGGAAGCACCGGCACCGTTAGCATGGGACTCCACGTCAATGGGGACTTCCCGAATCGGCTGCCTGATATCCCGGGCCGCCAGGACTTCTAATGTCCGGGGGGGCACTGGGATATCAGGCAGAGGATTTGGTGTTGCAGTCTGTCAGCAACTCGCCAGTAGAACCGCCGGGTTACCGCCCGGCTTGTAATGAGGCAGCCCACTGTCTTCTTGTATAAGCTATGGAACGGGTGCCGTGATGGAACGGGTGACGTACGCTGATGGAACGGCTGCATATGTGGATAGAACGGGTGCTGTATATGGATTAATCGCGTGCCGTATGTGGATGAAACGGGTGACACGTAAGTGGATGAAACGGGTGAAATAGGTGGGTGGAACGGATGAATTATGACGATGTTACGGGCGAAATTTGTGGACAGAGTGCATAAAACAACTTGGAATACAATAAATGGTACCGATGAAATATGTGGATGGAGTGCATAAAACAACTTGGAATACACAAAACGGATTGGAGTAAATGTGGCGGACAGGAGTGCGTGCGTGGGGCAGACTGGAGCGCATATGGCGGCCTGGAGTGCATGAGTGTGTCGAGCAGACCGGAGTGTTTAGGGCAGACGGGGACGCATGGAATGAATAAATGTGCATAGAACAGACTGCAGCGCATAGAATTACATGACGTACATAGTATGGGTTGGAATGCAGGGAACGTTTGAAAGAGCATATAACCCATCATATCCCACCCCACGCTTACTCTCTTCTTTACACAACCACTCAACTAGAACACAGAGATACTATGACACCATTCGGTATAACTGTTCTCATACCAACATCTGCCGCTCACTCCCCATCATTCTAAGTAAACCATGCTGGTTACACACCCCCCAGCCAGGCGTTCTCCTCAGGCCTAACGCAGCCACATTTGGTCTGGATAAATCCTGCCAGAACGAACGCATACTCCTGATTCCTCAACCACCACACCCACCGCTAAGAAGCAGCTACTACAGGAATACCGCACCAGCTGCACACATACCCGGGGCACACACGCGCCTTTGATTCTCTCTACTCTCTCTATTGACCTGAACTTCGGTTCCCAAGGGCGTTCAACCTACCAGCGCCTTCAGACCATACCAATGGTATATAAGGCGCTATATAAATGCAAAATAACATAACATAAGCGCCTTTTAAATGACCAATTAAATAAAAATTAAAAAATGATCACCTTCATTTGCAGCCCTCTGAAGGTCATACCAGACAGCTACAAAAGCAGTTTTGGTGCCACATGTATGGGTGAAGAAGTAGGAGACAGACACACAGGTGGCATGCTTTTGGCTATAGACTCTTATTAATGAGCAAATACATGAGAAAACATTGTCTGACCCTAGTTCTAAGAGGGGTTTCCCTGCCTCCACTAATACTATGGAAACTGTTAGGATGTCAGTTTAAACCAAAGAGTCCACAGTCCTGTGTTCAAAACCTATTTCAAGCCCTAACACTATAAATTCAACAAAAAAATAGGGGTGGTCTTCTTGACCCAGAAAAATGGCTCCCTTCTTCTGGATGACAATCCAAAGTCCAGCTCTGGGTGATGCAAACAAAAATGTTCTTCTCAAGGATACACATCAAAGGTCTCAAAAGGCTCCTTGGGTTGGGGGTTCTAGCAAGTCGTGTAAAGTAAAGTTTTGTATCTTTACAGTGTTTCGGGGGATGCCCCCTGAACTTTCTCCAGTTTCTTAGTGGTTTTCACAATGTCAGGACAAGTGTCTTTCTTCTCCTGGTCCTTATCAGGCTCTTCACAATGCCCAGGGAATGACTGCTTGCTTTTGGCTCCTTCCGTAATGTTCAAGACCAGAGGGGCATGTCTCCCTTCCCCAGGGCTTTTTCCCATTCTTCCCAATGCCAACAGAATGACTCGCGTTTCTTGGCATCTTTCCCTATGTTTATTAACACCGGCGGCTTGTTTCCCTTCCCATGGTCTTTCTCAAACTCTTCAATGTGCCACTGTTTTCAGTGTTCACAGCCCACCTGGTTCACTAGCCACCCAGCTACTATGACTATGATGATGATTTTGGAGGCAGTTTGTTATTGTGTGTGGGTCCCAGACCCTTCTTAACTCCTCCCATTTCTTGGCAATTATACCCGCCTCACTATCCTACCAGGTATTCCTTTTGTCGGATCCAAGACCCTTCTTATTGGTTTGTTTCTCCCTCTCTTTCTCGCTCGATCTTTCTCTCAGGTCCCAGACCTCTTTTATGTGGTTTCCCTGACTTTCAGGGACCTTACAACGGTCCTGGTCTTCCCACCCTCTTCGGGCGCTTTACAGTGTTTCTCGGTTGTCTGCGGGCTTTCGCTCCCCTCTCGTCTTCCGATCATTCCAGGACCTGTGGCGGCTGCATAGCCGTTCCCTGCTATGCTGTGGCCTCTTCCGATCGTTCCAGGGATTGCTGCGGCTCCACAACTGTTCCCTTCTGCTCTCTGTACTCTTCCGATCGTTCCAGGGACTGCAGCGGGTTCCTGCTGATGGGCTGTGCGGCGCATGTGGTTTCATCGCTCAAGCCTTCTCGCCAGGCTGGTTGCTCTGCCTCTTGTCTCCTGCTCCAGCCTTTCCACGGCGGACTATCCATGGACACCTCTGCAGATGGCTATCTTTCCTGCCCTCTGCTGCTTCTTCCTTTCTTGCACAGGATTTGAATCTCCTGGTTCCTCCAGGGAGGGCCTCTCTCTGTGGTTGAATTTCCTTCTTCTAATTTCATTGTACCTTGGCCAATAGGAAGTCTGTAAAGACAAGTCCGCTCAGTATGGTTTATGGAGGTATTCTTTATGCTTCCACACTTTTTCCTTGTCCCAGTACTGATCTTGAGGACAGTGAGTCAGTTGATTTCTCCCTCGTTTCAGTACATAAGGGATGATGTAAAGCAGAGGGATGTTCTATGCCATCGTATTGCTGCGATAGCACTGCCCATAGTGCAACTTTAGAAGCGTCCATTTGGACAATTAACTCCTTGTTGACATTGGGCCTCATTACGACCCTGGCGTTAACCAATGGCGCTATTAGCGCCATGGTTAACGCGGTAACTTACCGAATCCGCCATGGTGAAATGGGGAATTACCACCCCATTCCAAGGTTGGCGGGGCGGTAATTCCCCATTTACCATTGGCCCTTTCCCATTCCCATTTTTGCCCCATAGGGCTCAATGGGAATGGGGAAGGCGGTAATTGCGGTACTGCAAACTGCGGTACCGTTATTACCTTCAAGGTCCCTTTGCGGGTCCCTACTTTAATGGCTGGTACACACCAGCCGTTAAGGTCGGGAGCCGCAAAGGGACCTCGTAGTAAGGCGTTAAGGGGTGAACGGCGCCGCAACCTTTTACGGCGCCGTTCACCCTTTCACGCCTGGGTCGTAATGAGGCCCATTGTCTACTTTTAACATGGTTTGGCTGCAAGGGATGGATTTTAGGGTATCAAAGCATGCCTGATCTTCTAGGTGCCACTTTCATTTTTGAAGTACTACGTTTTTCAATTTATCGGACAGACAGGAGGTAATGGTAGAGTAATTGGGTATAAACTAAATTCCTTTTTGTTTTTGGAACGGGGGTCTCTCTACAGCCTTAACCTTTTTGGTTTGGGATTGGACCAGCCCATTTTCAACAATGAAACCTTAGTATTTAACAGCCGATTGGGCTAGATGGCATTTCTTAGGGTTGGCTATAAAACCTGCTTTTCTTAGGGCTGGTGTGACTTTATAAAGGTGTAGGATACATGTTCTGTCCTAGTCTTACTGTTGAGGACTGTAAGCTCCACAAAAATAGAAATATGGATGTAAAACGTGGTCCAGTCTTTGGAACATAGCTGGGTGCCGTGAAGTCCGAATGTTAGGACTTTGACCTGAAATAGTTCCACAGGGGTGGAGATGGACATTTTCTCTTTGTCGACTGGGTTTACTGGGACTTGCCAATAGCCCTTGGTTAGATTAATTGTGGAGAGGTATACGGCAAAGCCCAGCCGATCAATAAGGTCATCAAGTCTAAGCATGGGACAATTGTTGAACTGTGACACTGAGTTTAATTTCTGAAAATCTATACAGAACCTCCACGATTGATCGGGTTTTGCCACCAGGACTAATGGCGAGGACCAGGGACTTTGGGAACATTATATTATATCTGTGGCTAGCATCTTCTCCACCTCCTGTGAAACTATTTCTTTGCCCGCCCCTGGGATCCTATATGGTTTTAAATTAACGACTTTACCTGGTGGTGTGTGGGTATGATGGAAAGCTCCTTTTACCCTTCCATGTTCACAGTAAAAGACATGCGGGAACTGGTCTGAAAGGTCTTGGATGCATTGTTTCTGGGATTTGGGGAAGGTCAGCAGGTATTAGATTGACCATCTATTTCTTCAGACAAGACACTAGCCATTACCACCAATGTGGACTCAGCAGGCTCTTCCCTCCACTCCATCAAAAGATTAATGTGGTAAATATGGGTTTTGGCTTGTCTGTCTGGCTGGAGAAAGTACAGTAATTGCAAGGGCCAGTTTGTTCTATGACATCATAGGGTCCATGCCAACGGGAAAGCATCTTATATTCTGAGGCTGAGGTGGGAAGTAGCACAAGGACCATCTGGCCTATGCAAGAGGATCCGGTGACAGCCTTTCTATCATAGTTAGCTTTTGGCTGTTCTTGGGCCTTGCTCAGGTGAGAATGGACTATAGATCTTACTACTGACACATGCTCTTTGAGACAATGGGCCGTTTGAGACAACAGTAATATGGCCTTCTCCCGTTCTTCCCAGGTCTCTCTCAGCATGTCCAAAACATCTTGTGTGTTTCACCCATAAAGAAGTTCAAAAGGTGAAAAGCCTAGAGAGGCTATGGGTGTTTTCTGAAGGGCAAACAAGGCCCAGGGGATCATTGTATCCCAATTCTTCCATATTGTTTTCGACTAACTTCTTAAGAGCGTTTTTTAATGTTTTGTTAAAGTCCTCTACTAGACCATCCGTCTGAGGATGATAAACAGACGTTCTGGAAGTTTTGATCTGAAGAACTTGTTTAACCTAGGCCATTCGTCGACTCATGAACGTTGTCCTTTGATTGTGAGGTTCATCTTACCTACTGGAATAGGAATGGGATGAGGTGTTTGAGTATATGTTGCAAGGTGGTGTTTCACACAGGGAAGGCCTCGGGATATCGTGTGGTGTGATGTAATATTACCAGTACAAATTGGTTCCCCAACTTGGATGCTCTAAGGGTCCTGCAATATCCATCCCGCTATGTGAGAATGGGACATCAGTAATTGGGAGAGGTGGTAAGGGGAGTGGTGGAGGACTATGGGGCGGGGCGCAGTTTTCTTACATAGGGTGCAGGTTAACACAACATTTTTGAAGTCAGGGTACACCCGAAATGCAATGAAAATGACTGCATGTATTCCAATGGTTCTACAATATTCAATTTTATTAGGGAGAATACAATTAATGAAGTCATTGGGTAACTGATTTAATCCCATCACAAAATACAACTGAACACCAGGACTTGCATCCTAAATGAAGGGGGGAAAAAGCAAACATTTCAGACATATTTTCCAACAGGAAAGCACCGAAACAAGCAGACAACAACACATGTCCTACCTTCCCACAGGTCCCGATGAAAACGGTACCTCATGTGTGGGTGCACTGACCTGGGTGCAAAGGGAAAAAGCTAAAGCACTGGTTCATCAAACGCCCTTGATTAGACTGGATTTGGCTTTGTTTACAACCCACAAATTTGGGCCTGTGGCATCGTAGCCACCAAGGAAAAGAGGGCATCCCATGCATTTTTTAAAACAATACTCCTATGGGAATCCAAAGAGGTCTCACTTGCACGAATCGCCCTAAAATGTATTACACCCAAGGCCCGGCAAAGTCCAAAATGTAGAGAAAAAAACAAATTTTTCAGACATTTGCCACCAGGAAACTACTGAAACAGGCCGGCAACAACACGTGCCCTACCTTCCCACGTTCCCACGGTTGTTCTGATGAAAATGGTACTTCACATGTTTGGGTGCACTGACCTGCACAAAGGGAAAAGGCTAAACCACAAATACATCAAATGCCCTGGGGAAGACTGAATTTGGCTTTGTGGACAACCCACAAATTTGGTCCGGAGGTGTTGCACTCACCAAGGAAAACTGGGAACCCCATGCATTTCTGAAAATGAGATATCTGTTGGACTACAAAGAGGTCTGATTTGCGCGAATCGCACTAGAATGTATTACCCACAAGGCCAGGCAAAGTCCAAAATGAAGAGAAAAAAACTCATGTGCCACCAGGAAACCACCAAAACACGCTGGAAACCACGCATGCCCTACTTTCCATGTTCCCACAGGTGTCTGACGAAAACAGTACCTCACATGTGTGGGTGCACTGACCTGGGCACAAAGAAAAAGGTCTAAAACACTGGTACACCAAAGGGCCTGGGAAGACCACATTTTTACTACATTTAGTCTTCTGGAAAACCAACAGATTTGGGCCTGGGGTGTCACAGCCACGAAGGAAAACCGGGAACCCCATGCATTTTTTAAAAGGATGCACCCATGGGAATCCAAAGAGGTCATACTTGCGTGAATCACCCTCCAATTTATTACACACAATGCCCGGCAAAGTCCAGAATGTTGAAAATAAAACACATTTTTCAGATATTTGCTACCAGGAAACTACTGAAACAGGCCGGCAACAACACATGCCCTACCTTCCCATGTTCCCACAGGTGTTCTGATGAAAACGGTACCTCACATGTGTGGGTGCACAGACCTGCACAAAGGGTGAAAGCTCAACCACAAATACATCAAATGCCCTGGGGAAGACTGAATTTGGCTTTGTGGACAACCCACAAATTTGGTCCGGAGGTGTTGCACTCACCAAGGAAAACTGGGAACCCCATGCATTTCTGAAAATTAGATATCTGTGGGACTACAAAGAGGTCTGATTTGCGCGAATCGCACTAGAATGTATTACCCACAAGGCCAGGCAAAGCCCAAAATGAAGAGAAAAAAACTCATGTGCCACCAGGAAACCACCAAAACACGCTGGAAACCACACATGCCCTACTTTTCATGTTCCCACAGGTGTCTGACGAAAACAGTACCTCACATGTGTGGGTGCACTGACCTGGGCACAAAGGAAACACTCTAAAACACTGGTACACCAAAGGGCCTGGGAAGACCACATTTCTTCTACATTTAGTCTTCTGGACAACCAACAGATTTGGGCCTGGGGTGTCACAGTCACAAAGGAAAACCGGGAACCCCATGCATTTTTTAAAAGAATGCACCCATGGGAATCCAAAGAGGTCTTACTTGCGTGAATCGCCCTCCCAATTTATTACCTACAATGCCTGGCGAAGTTCAGATATTTGCCACTAGGAAACCACCAAAACACGCCGGCAACCACATATGTCCTACCTTCCCACGTTCCCACAGGTGCCGCGACGAAATTAGTTACTCACATGTTTGGGTGCAATGACTTGGGCGCAAAGTGAAAAAGCTAAATCACTGGTACATCAAACGCCCTGGGGAAGACTGGATTTATCTTTGTGGACAGCCCACAGCTTTGGGCCTGGGATGTCGGCCAACAAGGAAAATAGGGACCCCATGCATTTCTGAAAAGAAGACACCGGCAGAAATCCCAAGTGGTCTCACTTGTGCAAATCACACTAGATTTTATTATCCACAAGGTCTGGCAAAGTCCAAAATGTAGGGAAACCCCCACAATTTTCAGACATTTGCCACCAGGAAACCACTGAAACACACCAGCAGCAACACATGTCCTTCCTTCCCACGTTCCCACAGGTGTCCTGATGAAAACGATACCTCACGTGTGAGTGCACTGACCTAGGCGTAAAGGGAAATGTCTAAAAAACGGGTACACCAAAGGGCCTGGGACAACCACATTTTTACTATATTTGGTCTTATGGACAACCAACAGATTTGGGCCTGGGGTGTCGCAGCCACCAAGGAAAACAGGGAGCCCCATGCATTTCTTTAACTAATGCACCATTGGGAATCCAAAGAGGCCTCACTTGCGCAAATCGGACTGCAATTTATTACCCAAAAGGCCCGGCAAAGTCCAAAATGTGGGGAAAAATCAAATTATTCTGACATTTACCACCAGGAAACCACAGAAACACCAGCAACAACACGTGTCCTACCATCCTGTGTTCCCACATGTGTCCCAACAAAAACGGTACCTCACATGTGTGGGTGCACTGACCTGGGCGCAAAGGGAAAAGCTAAACCACTAGCACATTAAATGCGCTTGGGAAGGCTGGATTTGGATTTGTGGACATCCCACAAATTTGGGCCTGGGGTGTTGCAGCCACGAAGGAAAACTGGGAACCCCATACATTTCTGAAAAGAAGACACCTGTGGGCATCCAAAGAGGTCTGACTTGCGCAAATCTCCCAGATTTTATTACCCACAAGGGCCGGCAGAGTCCAAAATGTAGTTGGAAAAAACACAATTTTAAGACATTTGCCACCAGGAAACCACCAAAACACACCAGCAACAACACATGTCCTTCCTTCCCGCATTCCCACAGGTCCCGCCAAAAATGGTACCTCACGTGTGGGTGCATTGACCTTGTGCGCAATGGGGAAAAGCTAAACCACTTGTACATCAAATGCGCTGGCGAAGACTGGATTTGGCTTTGTGGACAACCCACAGATTTGGGCCTGGGGTGTTGCAGCCACCAAAGAAAACGGGAAATCCCTTGCATTTCGGAAAAACAAAGACACCTGTGGGAATCCAAAAAGGTCTGATTTGCACAAATCGCCCTACATATTATTGCACACAAGGCTGGCAATGTCCAAAATGTAGGGAAAAAAACACATTTTGCAGACATTTGCCACCAAGAAACCACTGAAATACGCTGGCAACAACACATGTGCTACCTTTCCACGTTCCCAGAGGTGTCCAGACGAAAACAGTTCCTCACATGTTTGGATGCGCTGACCTGGGCGCAAAGGGAAAAAGCTAAATCACTAGTACATCAAACTCCCTGGGGAAAACTGGATTTATCTTTGTGGACAACCCACAGCTTTGGGCCTGGGGTGTCACAGCCAACATTGAAAATAGGGACCCCATGCATTTCTGAAAAGAAGACAAGCACATGTCCTATCTACTAACGCTCCCACAGGTGTCCTAACGAAAACGATACCTCACATGTGGGTGCACTGACCTGGGCGTAAAGGGAAAAGGTTAAACCACTTGTACATCAAATGCCCTGGCAAAGACTGGATTTGGCTTTGTGGACAACCCACAGATTTGGGCCTGGGGTGTCGCAACCACCAAGGAAAACAGGGAATTCCATGCATTTCTGTATTGAAGACACCCTTGGAATGCAAAGAGGTCTGACTTGCAAGAATCGCCCTAGAATTGATTACCTTAGAAACAAAAAGAGGGGGAGTGTTCCAAATGCATTGGTGGAATGGGACTACAACTAATCAAGAACAATAGGGTCCACATTGCAATTAAATTGATTGTAAGTTTATATAAATAGTGATTTCAATTTTGAGTCTATCTTGACGATATCACTTAAACAACAAATAGGTGGCTGTAGCAGACTCTGAAAGCAATCGAGATAATCTCATGATAAGAAACAGAATTTATTGCCGTGGAGATTTTCAACAAAAAACATAATGATGAATAGGTAAAAACAGTCTTGCAATTATTAAACAAGTCTGAATTTAAACAATACAATGGTAAACCAAAAACCAATAAATTTAAACAGTCATTTGCTAATTACAACAAAGTGAAAAACAGAAATAATCAGTGTCTGTATCTAACTTAGATACAGTGACAAACAACATAAATTGTAAAGAAATGCCTACTCCAGGTGTTAACTTATATTCAGCCAACACTCTGGTTACTAAGTTGATAATTTTATACAGAAAAAGTGTGTTAGTTTGAAATTAGGTTTGCACATTTTTTAACAGGTCTTCCTACGTGTAAGTGTCATTTCATGAATTAATAATGAATAAATTGAATAGACATCTACAACACGTTTCTGGCAATTAACTCCAAAAGTTGCCTTCCTCACGGCGAAAAAGACACAACTGGACCCTGTGGGGAAGCAGACATAAAAATTATAAATGATAACAAAAGATCTTGTAAAATGAATTAATATTGTATTGGATTCTGTCAAGATTTTTTACGGAATAAGTTTTAAGCCAAAAGGCAAATTGCCAAATAGTATGACTGTAATTTAGTGTGAACAGCCAGACGGGGTGCTTACCGATGACCAGGGAAGAACGTCTGGGAGAAAGGCCAGGGATGACCTCACCAATGCAGCATCATCACAAAGGAGTGCGACGGAGAAACAACCTCTGAAAGGAGTAATTAAAGGCCATTTCATAATGGATCCTTGGACTTGTTTATACTGAAAGTATTATACAAATTTGGGTACTGATTATTAACAGTTGCATGCTGACCAAATAAGGTGCAAGTAGGTTAGCACCAAGAAGTACCTGGCAGTCTGTTTATGCTTTTCCCAGAGAGGATGGGTCCATTAGGTGCCGGATAGGACAAAAACATTTTGGTTGCCTTGTCACTGCTGAAAGTACTGCAGGATGAGTCTAAACACTCTTGATTTCATGATATGAATCCGGGTTGGCACACCTATGAGTAAGATAAATGCATGCGTAACTGGCTGCTATCAAGTCAAATAGTAGGATAGAATGCTGAAGCTGAAATCATGCATATATAAAGATGTAAAAATGTATAAGGCTGCTAGCAAATACATTTTATAAATAAATGAACAGGGAAAACAATATTGACTGGTAAAATTTGGGTCCACCTACCTTAAAACATATTGAAATAACCAAAATGTCGAGGATAAATGCTCTCTACTCAGTTTTGGAAGCTTTCATTTTTAAGCTTTAAGGTGCCAGAGATAACGGGAGACAGCGGGCGGCTAACCTCATGTCCCCAAAAATGCTGTTGCAACTATATTGAGAAAAATACAAAAAACAGATAGGCGCGTACAAAGAAACGCTACGGGTTAGAAAAAGATATTGTGTCCCTAAGTGGTAAAGTAGAACACAGTTCAATGCCTCAAAGTGAATCCTTCTTGTAGCGGACCCTTCTTACCGAAAGTAGAAGTTGCAATGCGCTGCATATTAGCCGAGTCGGTCTGACTGAGAAAAGGCTCCGACACGTATTCAACGTATTGAAAAAATGAAGCGTAGGAGAAGGGAAGAAAAGAGGTACCGGCTGCAAAAATGCCTGTGATGGGACAACGCGGTAGAAATGCTCTAATTGGATGGCAGGCGACGTGCCTCTCTACATCTGTGTCGCTATTGGTTGGGGATACTAAGCCTCTCTAAGCTGACATATTGATATCGTGCAGCCGTGGCTGAGACCTATGTGAGCGATAGCCTTACAACAAAGCAAACGCACGCATAGTATTCCACGCTAGCCATTGCGCTGGGTTGCAAGCCTTGCTACAGAGTTAGCGTCCACTCTGCTTGAAAGAAGATAAAGGTAAAGCTGATCACGTGAAAAATTTGTCCGCTCAAAATGTTTACGACCTTTTACTAGTCAAATTGAAAGACAAGAAGGATCCAAGGGTACTACGAAAGAAAAGAGGATTAAGAAGACGTTAATTATTTAATGATTTAATGGCACAATTTGATGAAAAGCGGACAAATGTTGATATGTGTATCATACGCCCGCCAACAACCCACCATAATAATAATGAAGGGCAAAAGTGGAGTGGATGACAAAAAACGAAAGCCAAAGCATAAATGCTTGTGCATATGATTTGTTGATTGGCCAATTAATTAACCATTTGGGTGAACACCAAAACAATACACCCTCAATGGGATTATTCAGTTTAAAGAGAACATGGAGCATGAAAGCAGTATGTACGACAGTATAGCAAAAAACGACAGGATAGCAAAAAACGATGCTGCTGCAGAAAAATAGAGAACGTTGCATCGACTGAATGAAGACAACAGGTGATTTGAAAGTCTTCAGGTGAGAATAGTCACAACAAACCAAGAGACTAAAAGACTAAAAGCAAGAGATATGGGCATAGGAAGCTTCTAAGATATAGGGAAAAATTCCTCATTTAGCCCATGGGTGGATAAACAATAAATCCATCTTGCCTCTTTCTGTAAGAGACAACGGGACACATTTGTTGAGCTTTTGACCACATCTAGGATCCACCAAAAGATATAATTGGCGGAATGGTGTAATTCGATGTAGTGGTTCACAAGGGGTGCAGATTCCATTTTACACCTAATTCTGGAGCGGTGCTCAGAGATCCTAATATGAACCGGACGAGAAGTTTGTCCAATGTATCAGAGCCCACACGGGCACTCGATACAGTACACCACCTGTTTAGTTTTGCAATTTGTCAGAGAGGAAAGTGTCCATATTTTTGCCCCAATATTAAACTCTTTCAGTTTTTTAGTAAACTGGCAAACAGAGCAAGATCTGCACGGAAAATGGCCCACAGTTGTTCTTAGGTCCCAAAGGCCCATTCCCGGTGGGTCTTTCTTGAAGTTGGAGTGTACTAGTTTATCTCGAATATTTTTGGCCCTTTTTAAAGCAAACCTGGGCAATGGGGCGTCAAGTAGACTAAGTTTCACAATGGGCCAGTATTTTGAGATCACTTTCTTAATCTGGAAGGTTTGTGGTCCATGAGTTATGACACAAGTCATTTTTGCTTTTTCAGTGCCAGAGGGTGGATCAGGTGCTGTCTCTGGGGAAAGCAATATATCCCTGTCAGTAAAGCGTGCTCTCTTCTTAGCTTTATTAATCAGTCCTTTTGGGTATCCTCTTTGAATAAGTCGAGTAATCAAGTTATCTGATTGTTCATAGAAATCACTCAGATTGGAACAGTTTCTCTGGATATGGAGAAACTGTCCATATGGCAAGTTATCACGTAGATGGCGTGGATGGTTGCTAGAATAATGCAACGAGGTGTTGCTTGCACTCGTCTTTCGGTACAAAGAGCATTTTAATTTGCCTGATTCATCTTTGATAAGAAAATCTAGGAAGGCAATCTGCTTCATGCTGAATTCCATTGTGAACTTGATATTGCCGTCTATGTTGTTTAGCCAGTTTAGAAAGTACCAAATCTGAGTCTGACCCTTTCTAGATAAAAATGATGTCATCTATATACCTCTTCCAATTGGTAATACAGTCTCGGTAGGGATTGGTAATAGATAAGATGTTTTGTGATTCAAATTTAGACATGAAGAGTATCGCTAAACTTGGGGTAAATGCTGCCCCCATCGCTGTGCCCTTCGTCTGGAGGTAAAATTGACCATTACATTCGAAATAGTTTTTCTTTAGAGCTAAAGTCATGAGATCCAAAATAAAGTTATGTGGAACTTGTTCCTGTGTGTCCAATTCTGTGAGTAGGTCTTGCATACAATTGATTGCCTGGTCTTGAGGTACACTAGTATAAAGGGACTGAATGTCCATTGTTACTAAACTTTGAGTCGTTTTGTCAAAGGCATGATTCTCGAAGAGCTTAATCACGTGGGTAGTGTCCTTTAGATATGTTTCTGTGCGAATGCTGAGGGGTTTCAGAAAGATATCAATAAATTTGCACAGAGGCTCGAGTATGGACCCGCAACCTGAGACTATTGGTCTCCCGGGCAATTTTTTCCCATGTTTTTATGTATCTTCGGGAGTGCATACATTGTTGGTATGTGTCCTTGACTTGTGGTAAGAAATTTAGATTCTTTGTCTGTGATTCATTCACGATTGTGGGCGTACTGTACTGCGCTCTCTATTTCTAATCTGATGTCGCTTGTTGGGTCTTTCCTAAGTTTTTTGTAACTAATTTGGTTCTGTAATAGTTAATTCATCATATCCAAGTATTGAGTTTTTGACATCACAACTATACCCCCGCCCTTATCAGCAGGTTTTATTATGATGGAACAATTTTTGGATAGTTCAATCAAAGCTTCATGTTCCTGCAGGGAAAGGTTATGTTTAAGAAGTTTCTCTTTAGATTTGATTTTTTCAACATCTCGAAGAATACATTTCTCAAAGGTCAAGATTTCTTTGGGCATCTCATTGTCCTGTGGTTTAAAGGTGAAGGGAACACGTAAGTCGGTGTCTGTATCTAGTTCATTGTCTGGGAGTTCATTGAAAAATACTCTAAGGCTGACAGTTCTAAGAAAACAACGAATTTCCAATCCAGTTTCGAACCAGTCCGTGGGCTGAGTGGGTACAAATGATAGCCCTTTAGACAAAACTGAAATCTGAGCAGATGTCAATTTTACATTTGCTAAAAACATTGGCATCTGTTGGTGGCAGGTAGTTATCTGGTTGGGCGTCTCCGTCCTCGGAATTGGCGTTGTGGCGGGAGATAAGGGGGAAACCATTGCTGTCCCCAAAACAGGCCTCCTGGCCCTCCTCTGCCTAAAAAAGGAGGGGGCAGTAAATAGTTTTCGAATGTTTGTTGTTGTTGCTGATTGTAACGGGCTTGGTCGTCTGAACTACTACTGCTGGAGTTTGAAAATGATACTCCCTTTATTTGTGGGTTGGGATGCTGACTGTTTTTTTGCAGTATCTATGTATTCATCGGTGGTGTAGAGGAACATTTTATTCAACTTGAAATCTTTGATATCTTGATGTAGTTTTTTTGTCTTTTTTGTAATTGTAGCTGTCTTGAAATCTTCGGAAATTTTGTTGTTTTTTTTAAGCTGCTCAAGGGCGTTGGTAATAGCCGTGTTCTCCAAAAAGAGTTTTTTTCTTCTTCATCTAGTTCTTTTTGTATCTCAGTACTAAATCTTTGGGCAGTTGTAATAGTCAGGACCATCAGGTTCCGACTGCATTTAATTGCTATATGGCGGAAAGTTGTGGTATACTCTTGGTCAGTTAGAAAAAGACAGGGCTCATTACGAACAATCAGTCCTGCTGGGATGGTATCTGCCTTAAGGTATTCGCGAAGAAAATGCCTATGTAGTTCTGTTCAGAAGTTTTCTTTTTGAGTTTCAACAAGTCATCACAGCATGTTAGCTGGGCTGCACCAGCATTTGACCAAGTAGGATCAAATATAGATGGACCCTTGATGACTTCCGCAGTTTGTTCAAGTGAGTAACTAAAAGTTTGCGCTTCGGCCATTCTATTGTGCCGCTGGAGTATTGTACTGTCACACCCCTACTGGAGACGCTGCACTGTGAGGAAATAACCCTGTGGTAACCTAATACAGTCAAAAGATAGAAGGGAAAAATCCCAAAACTGAAAGAACACAATTGATTACGCACAAGGCCTGGCAAAGTCCTAAATGGAGAGAAAAAACCCACAATTTTCAGATATTTGCCACCAGTAAACCACCGAAACACACCGGCAACAACACATGTCCTACGTTCCCACAGGTGTCCTGATGAAAACGGTACCACACATGTGTGGGTGCACTGACCAGGGCGCAAAGGGAAAAGGCTAAACCACTGGTACATCAAACACCTTGGGGAAGGCTGGATTTGGCTTTGTGGACATAACACAAAATTGGGCCTGGGGCGTCGCAGCCACCAAGGAAAACAGGGAATCCCATGCATTTCTGAAAAGATGACACCTGTGGGAATACAAAGCGGTCTGATTTGTACGAATCGACCTACGATTTATTAGATTCAATTTTCAGATATTTACCACCAGGAAACCACCGAAACACACCGGAAAACACATGTCCTACCTTTCCACATTCCCACAGGTGTCCCGAAGAAAACGGTAGCTCACATGTGTGGGTGCACTGACCTTGGCGCAAAGGGAAAAAGCTAAACCACCGGTACATCAAATGCCCTGGGGAAGACTAGATTTGGCTTTGTGGACAACTCACAGTTTTGGGCCTGGGGTGTCGTAGCCATGAAGAAAAACAGGGAATCCCGTGCATTTCTGAAAATGATACACCTGTGGGAATCCAAGGAGGTCTGCCTTGCCCGAATCGCCCTAGAATTTATTAGCCACAAGGCCTGGCAAAGCCCAAAATGTAGAGAAAAAAACACAATTTTCAGATATTTGCCACCAGGAAACCACTGAAACATGCCGGCAACAACACATGTCCTACCTTCCCATGTTCCCACAGGTGTCCCAATGAAGACGGTACCACACATGTGTGGGTGCACTGACCTGTTAGCAAAGGGAAAAGTCTAAAACACTGGTGCACCAAAGGTCCCTGGAAGACAACATTTTGACTATATTTGGTCTATGGACAACCAACAGATTTGGGCCGTGTCGCAGCCTCCAAGGAAAACGGGAAACCCCATGCATTTTTTAAAATAATGCACTCCTGGGAACCCTGAGGGGCCGCAAGTTCCTTTTACTGAGTTAAACCCGAGGGGCTAGTCCCTAGTACTGGCCTGATGTCCGAGGGGGCGCCTTCACACAGCACTACTGACGATACTGCCGAGGGCAACACGCCTACCTACCCTGTCCTGAGGTGCAGGGTAGGTCTCATGCTCCAACGCCAAGAATCCTGAAGGAACTCGAGCCCAGTGAGCCAAGCACCGTGAGACTTTGGCACGTGGCACACAGCTTGACAAGATGGGCGCCGCGTCAGACAAAATGGCCACTAGTCCGATATCACCCCTGGGAACGTAGCAGGTTGGAGAACGAGTTACAAGGTGGGACTGGTGTCAACCAGGTACGTGGCCTGCAGCATATCCATTAGCTTACCACGCAAAGAATATGCACTGGCCGCAGCAGCCACCCGCTACCCCGTCAACATCACCTGTCACCCCACTGACTTGTGAGGACAGGTTCTTTGAAAAGTTCCTCACTCTCATGAGATCATCTCAGAGGGGGGCCATCCTTCGGGATATGATCAGGGACATGCTGCCTCCGGCCCCTCCGCCTGCGCCTATAGTCATTCCTCCTATGGCTCCAGCACCTGCAGGCCCCAGTGCAGCCCCTGCTGCCTTGCCGGCACCTTCGATTCCGGCTCCCCTGCCTCCCACAGTTCAGGCTGTTCCACACCAGCCTCTGCTGCAGGCTCCGGTCGCCGCACCGCAGCCCTCAGCGCCCAGCACTCCCCCACCCGCTCTGGAGCAGTCGGACACCATGTTGGACACTGATGAGAAAGAGCACCCTGACACGCCGTCGTCAGCCAAGGCCTTGCACAAATAGCTTGCAGGTTTGGCAGTGTACTTGGGGCTTCCTCAACCCGAGGTCGAACACCCGGTTGCGGGGGTCCAGGCCGAGGTCCTCACTCTATGCCCCGTGGCTAGAACGGGGATCCCGATGCAGAAGGAAGTTGTAGCCTTGGCCAAACAGGGGTGGCTTAAGCCCCACTCGGCCCATCCTGCCAATTGGCGCCTCAATGCCAAGTATAGGCAAATGGAGGGGCATCTACCTTTGCTGTCGGCACTCCCTCAACCAAACTCTTCAGTGATCGCTGCAGCGTCACTCTACTCAAAGTCTCAGTCGTCCTTGGTGACCTCGTCCTCGGTGCTGCTAGGCAAGGAGGAGAAGATCTTGAAGGCTTACGGAAAGAAGCTTTATTCCAACACCTCGGTGCACCTTCGTCAATCTAACGCAGATGCCATGCTGGCAGCCGTTAAACAGCGACATTGGTGGGAAATAGCCAACTTCCTTCCAGAACATCCGGTGCAGAGCCAGGCATGCTTCAAGGCGGGGTTGGCAGAGGCTACATTGGTGGCACAAGACATCATGGAGTCCACTGTGGCCCACATTGACACCTCTGGCCAGGCCATATGCATCGCCACGGACATGAGAAGGACGGCCTGGCTTTGGGCTACTAAATTCAACCCAGACGTTCAGGAACACATATTAGACCTTCCATTCGAGGGTGATGACCTCTTTCACTCCACCACTGATGAGGAGCTAGATAAAAAGAAAGACAGCTTCCAAACTGCAAAGTCTTTATCCTTACGAAGCCCACAGCGTACACCTAGTCACATCAACGCTCTGATAAGGGGCGGGCATTTGGCAGCTCCGGGGCTTCCAAGAACGGAGGTCGAGGCAGCCTGACTGTACTCTGAGTCAGCACCGGCGCAAACAACAAAAGGGCGGTAGCAAGGGCTTCTTTCAGTCCCCCTCCTCAGCAACAGCCTCAGAGGAAAAGAAGGCATGAAGCGCCCCTTCGGACCCACGTGTCTCTGGTGGGGGGCAGGCTTGCTCTTCACGCACAGTTCGTGGACCCCTGGATCCTATCCATAGTGTCCTGTGGGTATCTCCTACCGGATCCTCCCTCCTGCCCTCCACTCCCACAAATTGGGACAGCAACTCTGTTGGCAGAAATTCGGTCGCTGGTCAAGGGCCAGGCAGTGGAAGAAGTCCGAGCCTCCCCGTGAGGTTTGGGCTTCTACTCCCGGATTTTCGCCATACAAAAGAAGAACCAGGCTGGCCTGAGAGTTGTGTTGGACCTCTCCAACCTCAACCTCTCCCTCCCTCTTCAGAAATTCAAGATGATTACGCCAGCACTCATAGCAGAGACACTGTGGAGGGGAGACTGGATATGCTCCCTGACCTGAAGGACGCTTATCTACATGTCCCTATTTGGCAGCCTCGTCGATCCGTTCTGCGGTTCAGGATCATTTATTTTATTTTATTTTATTTTATTTTATTTTATTTTTTACATTTGTAGAGGGCACTGCAGCCCAAAGGCATCGAGGCGCTATTACATGAAAGTGTACGCAGGCAAGATTGTGAATGCATAGAGAACATGAGGTACTTAGTTACAGAGTCAGAGTGTGGTTACATGTGCCTTTGGCATGCACGCAGAATTAAAGGCAAGTGGTTCAGGCAAACAGCCTAGTTTTAATGGCTTTGCGGAAGGCTAGGTGAGAGTCAATCCCCTTGAGGTGCGTAGGTAAGGCGTTCCAGTGTGAGGCTGCTATAGCTGGGCATCCCGGACGGACCTCCTATTCACCTGCCGCTGGGCCCAGCTCACCTCCTCTCGCAGCAGGGGGTGCATGGTCATCCACCCGATCCACAGAAATTAGCCCTCGCAGCGTGGTCCCTGAAAAAGTCACACTGAAGCATCTGAGCCTGTCTTAAACAAACCTGGACATCATTCAGGGCGCTATGTGCAAGACTACTAGGAGCCAGTACAAGAGTAAATGAAACCGGTTCTGTCACTTGGCAGACTGTAAGGAGATTGCCCCCCTTACTTGCACACTGGACGATGTGCTCTCGGCACACCTCGCACACTCAGGGGTGCAAATAGACACCTACTGCACCTACTTGCAGCCATAGGGACTTAAAGGAATTTTTAGGAGGAGGTCTTCTCCTCTTCCAAACCGGTGGTTAAGCGGCATCTGGCGAGCCTCACCAGGCTCTACCCGCCCATCAAGAAGCCACACCCCATGTGGGATCTCAATGTAGTGTCAGGCGCCCTGGCGCTCAAACCTTTCGAACCAATGGCGTCTGTGGACATCAGATTGGTCACAATTAAAACAGCTTTGTTGGTGGGCCTCACCTCTGCTCGCAGAGTCAGCGAGATCCATGCTCTGGTAGCATCAGAACCCTATACTACATTTCACAAGGATGCTCAGAGGGTGTTAAACTGCTTTGATGTCAGACATGCTCTGAAATCTTATCTGGACAGGACCAAGAGTTTCCGCAAGTTGGACGCTCTGTTTGTCACCTTCGGGGGGTCAAGGCCAGGTTATCGGGCATCCAAGGCCTCTAAAGCAGGGTGGATGGTTTCGGCCATCATGGAGGCCTATGAAGGACAGCACAAACCACTTCCAGCTAACATGCCCGCCCACGCTGCCAGAGCCAAGACCACGGCCTCCGCCTTCGACCAGCAGGTTCAGTGGCAGGTCATCAGCAGAGCGGCCACCTGGGCCATCCCTTCGGCTTTCTGTAAGCATTACTGTTTGGCTGCTGGCTCTAAATCAGTCGCGGCTTTCGGACAGGTGGTTCTAAGGAACGTGTTTGTTTAAGGAGGGTCTCCTCTCCACCCTGGGGCTACATTCAGTTGTAATCGCCCATGCAGTATGGAGGAAAGGGGACGGGACGTAGGTGTAATCAATAGTTACTCACCATAGTGATTAAGGTACTCCTAGTCCATAGTCCCCTTTCCTCCATACGTTCCACCATCCTCCCCTCTAATAATGTTGGTGTCATTAGGCAATGTTAATGTTGTTCACGCGTCAATGGGGACTGAGGATCAGCGCCAGTGGGCCGAGTCGGGTCCGCATGCTACCAGGGCCGCGCCCCACGCAACTCTAAATTTAAAGGGGAAGAAGGTTATTTCTGGTGAAAAAGGTTCCTTCTCCCATCCCTAGCGAAGGATGCCCATGCATTATGGAGGGAAGGGGACTATGGACTATGAGTACATTATTCACTACAGTGAGTAACTATTATTTTCTCTCGCAGGAGGGGGGTCGCATTCTTCATTCAGAGATCAGGCCCCTCAATCTTCATGCATGGTTTCTGAGAGGTTGAGGTACAAAGATTGGGACCTTCCGGAAAATGTCATAGAGGCTTTGCTTTCGGCCAGAAGGCCAACAACAGAATCTTTATACCGCTGCCGTTAGAACACATTTTGCAGCTGGTGTAGAGATAAAGGAATTGATCCATTTACTTGTAACACACCATCAGTTTGGTCTTTTCTACTACATTTACCCCATCATGGGCTTCAGGTTGCTACAGCCAGAGAATATCTGGCTGCGCTGTCCATTTTCAAGCGCTCTCCGGAACAAGGTTCCTACTTCAAGGTTCCTATAGTCATCCAATTTCTGAAAGGGTTGACCAACATCTTCCCACCGGTTCCTTTTATTGTTCCGGTCTGGGATCTCAACCGAGTTTTAAGCTTCCCGATGGGTTCTCCATTTAAGTCACTGCATTCTTGTCCACTTAGGATGTTGTCTTTGAGAACTGTATTTTTAACTGCCATTTCTTCTGCTTGCAGATTGAGAAAGCTTCAGGCCTTGTCTTCTAAATCACTGTTCATGGTCTTTCATAAGGACAAGGTAGTTTTGAGGGTTTGCCCCTCTTTCCTGCCAAAAATAGCGTCAGAATTTAATTTGACACAAAAGACTGTCTTACCGGCTTTCTACCCTACTCATCCATCCAAAGAGGAGGAGAGATTACACAGACCTGACCCTAGAAGAGCCTTGAGCTTTTATATCAACAGGGTTTCTCAGATAAGAGTCGATGACCAACTATTTGTTGGCTGTGAGGGCCACAGAATGGTACAAGCGTTTATAAACAAGTGCTGTCTCAGTGGATCATACTGCGCATATCTGAATTTTACAAACTGGCCGGCAATGAGTTTCCCGAATGTCTAAGGGCCCACTGGACCAGAGGTGTAGCCACTTCTTCAGCCCTCCAGAGAGGGGTACAGCTACAAGAATTCTGCAATGCTGCCAGCTGGTCTTCTGTGCATACATTTGCAAAATATTACTGTTTAGATTCCCTTTCAGGTCGGGAATCCAGATTTGGAAAGTCTGTGTTACACAGCATAAACCAAAATCAAATAAAATAACTCTTCTTTCCCGCCTCCTGCAAAAAACTGCTATGGGAGAATATCAAAGATGAGGAATAAGTGGGAGGACATAATCCATTTGAAGAACAATTACTTACCCCTGGTAATGTTCTTTCGATTGGATGTTCCTCCCACGTATTCCTCATCACCCTCCCTTCCTGCCCTCTGTCAAGGAGGAGTTTCCGTGGTTTACACCTTCCTCTCAACTAACACTCAAGTATTCTCATCTTCGAGAATGCTGTGATGGTGAGAGGAAAAACACGAACTGAGGCAACGGGCGTGGTGCGTGACATATATACCAGCGTTGCCGTCATACTCAAGGACGATAGAGGCTTTTGAGGGATACGAGGTCGACGACGACACACAGCGTCCTCTGCTGAGAAAAGTTTCCGAACTGCAAGCAGGATATCAGAGTATATCAAAGATGAGGGTTTGTTCTTCTGTCCACTGAAGAAGCCTTCACTAACTTTAACACTGCGCTTTATGCTCCCCTTTCCTCTGACTACCCTCTTACTACACTCACTTCTAAAACCCTTGCCCACGGCCCTGCATTAAACACCTCTCCTCCACACCCTGAAAACAACGATGCAAAAAAAGCTTCAACCTTGGCAATGGTCAAGAGACTCCTCTGATCTTCAGCTCTATCTCACTGCTCTTCAAAACTGTTCCTCTACTCTTGACTTTGCCAAACGTGACTTCCTGTCAAGATGTGAGCTTTCGCGTGTACAAAGTACTTACGTCCCCAAGCACCAGTCAGGGAAGAGTAACCCACTCCCTGGCCAGTTATTAGGGCCACAGGTGAGCTGGAACCGCAGCACAGGAATCTCAGGTAGCTGTAAAGAAAAGGAGTGGTGTTAATGCAATAATACATAGTATCAAGAACAATGTAAGGAGTATGGTAATGTGGCCTACCTAGTATCTTGCCATGAAGAAAGTGAGGGAAACTCATGGACAGGGAGAAAACGCCTCAAGGAACAACAGGGGTGCTGCAGATGGAGGGTTCCAGGTGATGTACCAGAAGACAGTTCCAGGAAGTGACGGTACGGAAAGTCCAGAGTCACTTAGTTATTCAAGAGGAAGTCCAAAATCCAACAAAGCCAAATGGTAATCCAGCAGTAGTCCATTGTAGAGAGGGAGCTAAGTTCCAAGAAACCTTGAGTTCAGTCAATAATCCAGGTCGTCAACCCAAAGGGTAATCCAAGAGCAGTTCAAGGTTACAGAAGCCAAGGTCAAGCACAGATCCAGATGAAACGCCACTCGACAGAACAGCTGAGAAGAACTGAGTGAATGGTACCTGCAGCTTTTATGGAGCACTTCCTGATGGATCCATGTCACATGACTCAGTGCTGGTCACGTGAGCAAGGCTTGCCGTGCCTCGGGTGTGTCTCCAGAAGTCGCCATGGCAACTGCCAGCGACGACGTAGCGGAAAACGAAGAGGCGGTACAGAGGAACTGTGGCACCTCGGGATTTCCCGTGGATGGGTAGGCAGAGCAGTGGAGCGGTCCCAGAGCTCTCGCCGGAACGAGAACCCGCAAGGCACCCAACTCTGAGGGCGTAATGGTGAGTTCGTGACACTTCTGTCTGTCACATTTCATCGCAATTCTCCTCTTCTAGGCACCTCCAGAAATCTCTCAAATCCCTTCTCTCACCCCGTAAACCACCTTCATCTCCTCTACTTTTTCTGCAAATGATCTTGCTCTCTACTTTGCATCTAAAATGTGTACTATTCACAATACCCTCGCTAATTACCTTCTAATCCCTACTCCTGCTCACTTTTCTCCACCGCTCCTACCCTCCTCTCCCATTATTGCCCTACTCCTCAAGGCTAAACCTTCCTGTGCCCCCACTGGCCCCATACATTGTTAAGCACATAGCTCCCAGTGTTGCTCCACATCTTCTTCAACTCTGCTCTTGACAATGCCACTTTTCCCTCATGCTTTTAGACAGCTACTGTCATCCCTCTCCTTACGAAACTTGGTGTAGATCCTAACTGTCCTGCCAACTTTCGCCCTGTCTTTCTTCTACCACACTATTCCAGAATCCTAGAGCAAGTAGCATTCAATCGACTTGCTGAGTTCCTTGATACTCACAACCTCCAGGATCCTCTTCAATCTGGCTTCCGACCTCTGCATTCTACTGTGACAGCTCTCCTCAATGTTAGCAACTTTATCTCTTCTCTCGGCATGCAAACCTTTAATCTATTCTTATTTTCCTCGACCTATCTGCTGCCTTTGATACTGTCGACAATTCTGACTGCCTCTCTACATTGTCTCTGCCTGGCATGAGAGATAAGGCCCTCGCTTGGTTTGCTTCATACCTTGACCCCAGACTCTTTCAGGTGACCTGGAACAGCCTTACCTCCCCAAACACCCTCTTTTATGTTGGAGTTCCCCAAGGGTCTGTCCTTGGTCTACTTCTCTTCACTCTTTAATTCAGCTCTTGGCGCCCTGATCTCTTCTTACGATTTCTCCTATCAACGTTTCACTGACCACACTCAGATCTTCTTCTGCTTTCACTAGTTAGTGTGTGATTAGGGAGGTGGTGGTGTAGGTCTTAGCAGATTTGGTGAGAGTAGACCTAGTGGTGGTCCCACTAAACGTGGAGTGCGCTTAAATGGGATAAAAAGAGCTTCTGTGGAATAACAAAATGCCATTTATCAAGTGCACGGAAAAAACTTAGTGCAAATCTGTATTTAATACAATGTGATTAAAAAGAGTGCCCCTTCTCATCGGTCCTGGGGGAAGAGTAGACCGTGATCTATGTGGGCTGTGCAAGTTCTGGATTACGGTGCCACAACACGTGTCGTGCAGCCTATGGTGTAGGTGGCATGAAGGGCTATGGGTGTTTAAATATGCAGCGTCATGCTCTTTAGAGATTCCTTACAGTGAGGGTAGGCCAACCAGTTTCTGTGCATGAAGCCGCGTGCAGTAAAGCTTACCTATTGTCAGTGCATTCAGCTGCCAAGATCGTTGAAGCAGCAGTGTGACGTCTCGGATGTCGAGGATGCAAGTGTGTTAAGTGCAGGCCAGGGCCATGTTAAAAACAGGGGCCCTGTGGTGGGGTGACTACCTAAATGCCTGTTTGGAGTTGATGCAGGCAGTCAGTAGGGCCAAAATGCAAGTCATGCATGGTGACTACCTAAATGCCTGTTTAGAGTTGATGCAGGCAGTCAGTTGGGCCAAAATGCAAGTCATGCATGGTGACTACCTAAATGCCTGTTTAGAGTTGATGCAGGCACTCAGTTGGGCCAAAATGCAAGTCATGCAAGGTGATGATGTCAGCCACTGTCAATCCCATTGGGTGTCAGCTGTCATGTAGTATAGAATCAGGCCTGTGTTACGTCATTCCCACATGTTGTTCATGACAGGTATGACATCAGTGGTTTATATCAATTTACATATGTAATTACTTTAAATAAAGATTTGACAGAAAATCAAAAAACAAATTGTTACACAGTGCAAATTCTTGTTTTTAGAAAATGGAAAGGATCTGTATGAAAGTCTGGCCAGATGCAAGGTGGATGTGGTTTCTCAGATAGCATCTGCAGCCATATTGTATAAAACACATTGCTGTAGACGGGTGTTCTGTCATAGGACATACAAACTGTTTCCATATT
The DNA here is from genome assembly GCF_040938575.1 of Ambystoma mexicanum. Taxonomy (NCBI): domain Eukaryota; kingdom Metazoa; phylum Chordata; class Amphibia; order Caudata; family Ambystomatidae; genus Ambystoma; species Ambystoma mexicanum. The sequence continues at coordinate 1,007,044,810 of NC_090927.1, forward strand.
TTACAGGAAATTCTTCCACTCTACAGTTATGTTGAAACCTTCTTTGACAGTTCGTAGTTTGTGGACCCATTTCTGTTCTAGTCTGGTCAGGGTTTTGTCAATGTCTCCACCTCTATGCGTGATGTTCACTTTCTGTAAGACACACCACTTTATATCCATGTTGGTGTGGTTCTTCTTAACATAGTGTTCCACTAGTGGTTTGTCCGGTACCTTGTTTTTTAAACAAGACCGGTGCTCGCCAATTCGGGTCTTCACAGCTCTCATGGTTTTCCCAACGTATAGAAGTCCACATGGGCATTCAATGGTGTAAATAACTTGTTTGGTATTACAGTTTGTGTGATCCTGTAAGGTCCACGAGATCTCTTTGTGTGTGAATACTTTGGTTGTCTCTATGAACTGGCAGGCCATGCATTTGCCACATCGGTAGTGTCATTGGACAGGTGGTAGGTTCCATAGAGTATTGGGTTGTTTTGGAGTTTCAAGAAACGTATGGACAAGTGACGCTTTGATGTTGCGGTTTTTCTTGAAGGCAAAAAGGGGCACTTTTTGGAGGGATCCAGTGTTCTTGATCAGTGGCCAGTGCGGCTTGATTGTCTTTTTTATCAAATTGCTGAGGGGACTGTAGGTTGTCACGCATGCCAGTCTGTCCAGTTCTTTTTTGGTGGTTTTGGTGAGGCAGATAGTACAGTCCGTGTTTGCTGCTCGTTTGCTTGCGTGTTTCACGGATTTCCTCGGGTAGCCTCTGTTGAAAAGGCGGTTTTGTAGATCTGTGGCGTGTTTCTCATATGTGTCACGGTTGGTGCAATTCCTCCTAATTCTCAAGAACTGCCCATAGGGCAGGTTATATTTCAGACCTTGAGGGTGATAACTTCCAAAGTGTAGTAAGGTGTTCCGGTCTGTAGGTTTCCGAAATAGTTATGTGTGTAGATGGTCTCCTGACCTGTAGATGTGGAGGTCTAGGAAGTCAATCCTGTGGAAGTCCCACACTTTGTATGTCCTCAAATGTGAATGTCCTATGTTTTTTGAAAAATACCAATGTATTACTACACCACTGCACTTCAAAATAAAACCCTTTTGTGCAGAAGAACAGTTTCATGAGAATTCTGTGACCATCCACACAAGGGGTCACCCACTCAGGGTGTAGCAGTGGTTACTCTTCAGCAGAGATTGACCTGACCTTGCTCATTCGTTTTTTGATATTATTGTACCAACCTGGGCAGAGCAAGGCAGTAACCAGGTACCCTTCAGAATACTGGTAGTACAAGCAGCCACTTCCACAAGAAATGCTGCATACCCTGCAATCCCTCCAGATAGGGTCGATAAAAAGGTGGATGCATGGTCTAGGAAGATTTTTACATCAGGGAGTATGGCTTTGAAATCTACTAATGTAACCTGTACCTTGGCATGGTTCACATTTACCCTGTGTGACTGCATGTCAGCGGCAGCTGAACACATCCCAGAAGGTGAAGAGCGTGATGGCTTTCTAGCCATAATAAGGGATGGAAAGGAGGCTTCGGGAGAATGCCTTCGATCAGGTTTGGACACAGCTGAGAGTATCAGTAGGTCCATGGCAACTAGCAGGATGCTACGTAGATTTGCGTGGCTAAGAAAGTCTGGTTTTGCATCGGATGTGCAATCCAGGCTTCTTAATATGCCTTTTGACGGCTCAAGGTTGTTTGGCAGCAAGGCGGATGAAAGTTTGGAGAAGCTGCAGACCTCCAAAGCGGCAGCTAAATCTCTGTGCCACCATAAGACAACCTCAGCAACGTGCCTACACAGGCTCATCTTCCTGGAGGGGTTGTCCTTTTCGTTATTATTCCTCAGTTGGAAAAGGAAAAGGACAGTCCAGTCAAAGAGGTCAAAGAAAATTTCCTCGGGGGCAAGGAAAAGGTGCTATACCTGCCCCAGCAGCGGCTTCTGTCCCTTCAGACGCTGCTGCAGCTGCCGCAAAACCACTCTGAGGTTTTGATCCACAAGACCCCGGTGGGAGGCAGAATCTCACAGCATCTAGAAGAATGGCGGGGCATTACTTCAGATGCTTGGGCACTGGAAACAGTATCCCAAGGTTACTGCCTTCCTTTTCTAAAGAAACCTCAGAATCACCCCCCGGGATACAACTCTGTCAAACATCCGGATCCGCTCCTGTTGCAGGAAGTTTTAACCCTGCTACAGAAAGGTGCAATAGAACATGTACCTGTAGCGGAGAGGAACAAGGGTTGGTATTCCCCATATTTCCTCATCCCAAAGAAGGACGGAGGACTGAGACCCATCTTGGACTTGAGAAACTTGAACAAGTTCCTAAGGAAGGACACGTTCAAGATGGTCACACTCTCTCAGATCCTTCAGGCTCTCCAACTCCATGATTGGTTGGCATCATTGGACCTTCATGATGCTTACTTTCATGTGCCAATCCATCTCCAGCATGGCAGCGAGTCTCAGGAGAGGGGGGATTCATGTCTACCCCTATCTGGACGATTGGATGATCAGAGCACGTTCCCCGGAGCAGGCCCAGGATCATCTGTCCAAGACTTGTCACTTCCTTCACAAACTAGGGTTTTCTCTGAATTTAAAAAAGTCAAACATGATACCATCACAGAAACTCCAGTTTATTGGAGCAGTCCTGGATACTTGCTCGGGCAAAGCCTTGCCTCCCGAAGAGAGAGCTCACCACATGCTGCAGATGGTAACAAGATTTCAGAATGCCCAGTATCTCCCAGCCTTCGATTTTCTCAGGTTGCTCGGTCTGATGGTATCCTGCATTTTTCTGGTGCCAGAAGCCAGATTGAGAATGAGAACCCTTCAATGGGCTCTCAGAACTCATTGGTCTCAATTCTCAGGGGAAATGTCAGATCTGTTGCAGGTTCCAGCCAAAGAAGCACAGGATCTACAATGGTGGGCTTGCAGACATCATATTCTCAGAGGATAATCTTTTTGGCAACCATGGCCAGAGATAACAGTAGTGACGGACGCCTCACACACGGGGTGGGGAGCCCATACCAACGATCTGGCAATCAGCGGTCGTTGGTCTCCGTCAGAGTCCAAACTACACATCAACCTTTTGGAGTTGGGGGCAATCAGACTAGCGCTGAAGGCCTTCCTGTCCTCTGTACGGGGAAAGAATGTCCTGATAATGACTGACAACACAGTGGAGTGGCCATGTACTACCTCAACTAGAGAGGAGGAGTGGGGTCACTGTCGCTGTGCAGACAGGCGATGCAAATCTGGTTCTGGGCAATACAAGAATGGATCTCTCTTTCGGCAATTCATCTAGCCGGAGAGCAAAACACAGCAGGGGACGCTCGAGCAGGCAGAGTACAGTCTCCCACGAGTGGGAACTATCTCAAGAAGTCCGTCAAGAGATCTTCGCCCTTTGGGGAACCCCGCAGGTGAATCTGTTCGCGACCAGTGTCAACAGGAAGTGCGAACTGTACTGCTCAAGGGAATTTCCCCCGAGAGGAGCTCTAGGAGACGCATTCGTAGTGGAATGGGAGTTTCCTCTTCTGTATGCGTTTCTTCCAGTCCCTGTGATCCCTCCGGTAAGTTGAGAAAGTTGAGATAGTTCAGGAAAACCATGATCCTAATTGCCCCGGATTGGGCCAGGAGAACGTGGTACCCGGACCTTCTGGACATGTCCACCTTCCCTCCAATACGTCTTCCAAGAAGAGAGGATCTTCTCTCGCGAGAGGAAGGTCATGTTCTCCATCCGGAGGTCAACACACTCAACTTTCATGCAAGGATTGGGATCTTCCGGATGACATGATGGAGATTTTGCTTCCGGACAGAAGGCCAGCAACCAAATCTCTGTATCGATGTCATTGGAATAAGTTCAGTAACTGGTGCAGAGAAAAGAATGTGGACCCATTTCAATGTAATATCCCCACAATTTTATCTTTTCTATTACATTTAGCTAATATGGGGCTCCAGGTTGGTACGATAAAAGGATACTTAGCAGCGCTATCCATTTTTAAGCACTCTTCAGAAGAAGAATCTTACTTCAAGAAACCTTTTAATAATTCAATTCTTGAAAGGGTTAAACAATGTATTTCCACCAATACCTTTCCAGGTTCCAGTGTGGGATTTGAACTTAGTGCTAAAATTTCTCACATGTATTCCATTTTAGCCTTTACACTCTTGTCCGCTAAGGCTCCTTACTTTGAAAACAATACTCCTTGTAGCATTGACATCAGCCCGCAGGGTAAGTGAGTTGCAGGCGCTCTCTAGCGGTCCTCCTCACACTATTTTTTATAAGGACACCATCGTTTTTGCCCAACAAAAATTTCGGACTTTCATCTGTCACAAAAAATAACTTTACCTACTTTTTACCCTCCTCCTCATGTAAGCAAAGAAGAGGAGCGGCTACATAGACTAGATCCCAGAAGACCTCTTAGTTTTTACATTTCAAGATTGGCAAAAATACGTCAGTGTGATCAACTTTTTGTGGGGTACACTGGACGCAAATTGGGACTGGCGGTAACCAAACAAACATTATCTAGATGGATAATGTTGGCTATGACAGAATGTTATAGATTGGCTGGGTAAGAACCACCTGATGGATTGAGAGCTCATTCAACCAGGGGCATGGCAACTTCAACAGCACTAAAAAGGGGTGTCCCTGTACAAGGCATTTGTGCAGCAGCCACATGGTCATCCATGCATACCTTTATAAAACATTATGCTCTGGACTGGACTTCTTCTCAAGGAAGTCTGTTTGCTAAATCGGTACTCCATTCTGTACACGATTAGAAAAAATCTATACTCCCACCTCCGAGACGAAACTGCTTTGGGAGTCTATATAAGATGAGGAATACGTGGGAGGACACAATCCATTCGAAGAACAAGTTACTTACCAACTGTAACGGTCTTAAGATTGGATGTTCCTCCCACGTATTCCTCATCAACCCTCCCAACCAACCCCACAGTACAGTTTACGTGTAGGCTTGGGTCAAAAGAGGCACGCCATTAATCAATTGACTACAATATACAAAAAAAACAGAACTGAAGCCAGCGGGCGCGCTCAAGGCTCTTATACAGGCGATGACATTGGTGTTCGACGGGTGCCGCAGAGGGACATCGACGCCGCAGTCTTGAGGGGAGCGCCCTCTGGTGGAAAGGAGAACATGTTTTCCGAAGCAGCAAGCTGAAGGGAAGGATATATCTAAGATGAGGAAACGTGGGAGGAACATCCAATCGAAAGAACGTTACAGTTGGTAAGTAACTTGTTCTTCTAAATACAGGGTGTCAGGCAGTGATCCTTATTATTTGTCAAAACGCCCAACTCCGGAGAGTCTGCTGGTATAAGTTGCCACCTCAACCGGTAGACAAAATGCCCACCCTACTATCCCTTCTGATAGGGATGAGAAGCGTTACAACGCTCTAGCCAAACACGTTTTTTCGGCTGGAAGTATGGCCCTGAAGTCAGCAAATGCCACGTGCACTTTAGCTAGGTTCACTCATACTCTTTGGGAATGTATATCCATGGCGGCTGACCATATTCTTGAAGGGGAAGAACGGGACAGGTTTTTTAACATATTCAAGGATGGATAGGACGCTATGTGTGAATCCCTCCAGACTGGTCTCGACTCCGCTGACAGTATCAGCAGAGCAATGGTGGCTAGTGCAGTTATGCACAGGTTTGCCTTGTTGAGGACGTCAGGATTTGCTCCAGATGTACAATCCAGCCTGCTTAACATGCCCTTTGACTACACACATTTGTTCGGTAGCAATACTGATGAAAGTCTGAAGAAACTGCAAAATTGAAAGGCAGCAGCCAACTCCCTTGGTGCTGCGATTAGACAACCTCCAAATGGCTGTTCATCACTACTCCACATTTTGGAAGGGGCAGAGGACAGTCAGTTCAAAGAAGCCAAAGAAGATTCCCCTGTGGTGGACGAGGAAGAGGTACTAAGACCGCCTCATCAGTGACTACTTTGCCATCAGACACTGCGTCAGCTGCCCCAAAACCTCTCTGAGGACTTAGTTCACAAGACGGCAGTGGGAGGCAGACTTTCATATCATCTGACAGAATGGCAGGCTTTTACTTCAGATGCATGGGCATTGGAAACAGTTGCCCCAGGTTACTGCCTTCCATTTCTAAAATTGCCAAATCCGCTCCTTATGCAGGAAATATTAATCTTGCTAGGGATAGGTGCTATAGAACCAGTGCCTGTAGCAGAGAGGAACAAGGGTTGGTATTCCCAGTACTTTCTAATTCCTAAAAAGGATGGAGGATTGAGACCCATCTTGGACTTAAGTGACTTGAACAAGTTCCTCCGGAAGGACAAGTTCAAGATGGTTACTGTTTCTCAAATCCTTCAGGCCCTCCAGCTTCAGGACTGGATGGTGTCATTGGACCTTCAGGATGCTTACTTTCATGTGCCAATCCATCACAAGCACAGACGGTACCGGAGGTTCACCGTTGGTGGTTCTCATTATCAGTTTTGAGTTCTACCATTTGGGCTGACCTGCGCCCCAAGGGTTTTCACCAAGTAAATGGCGGTGGTGGCAGCAAGTCTCAGGAGAGGGGGGATTCACAGCTACCCCTATCAGGACGATTGGCTGATCAGGGCCAGTTCCCTCGAACGGGCCCTGGAACATCTCTGCTCTACCTGTCACTCCTTTTACAAACTGGGCTTCTCCCTCAACTTAAAGAAGTCTCACATGATACCATCTCAAAGGCTCCAATTCATCGGAGCAGTCGCTGCCCGAGGTGAGGGCTCAAGACATTCTGCAGATGGTCGCCAAATTCCAGAGTGCCCAGTGTCTTCTGGCCTTCGATTTCTTTGAGGTTGCTCAGCCTCATGGCATCCTGCATTTTTCTGGTGCCATAGGCTCTCCTGAGAATGATACTGAGGAATGCCTCACTATCTGCGCTTCCCACCAGTCATTATATGAATCGGCAATGTCAGAAAAGGTATATGTACCCGCAAGTTTCACTTTGAAAATAAAATGGCTGACAGCAGTATGATTCTTTGTTAGTTACAAAAGTCTTCAATTAACATAAACTACACGCCAACACGTGTTTCAGCCCTCTCTGGGCCGTCCTCGGGGCGTTTAGAAAATAATATATATGTGACTATCAATCAAAACTGTACCATATCAAACATTATGGCAAAACATTTGAAACGGGTCCAAAGTGCCCAATTAGTAGTTGGGACAACCGAGTGCCATACATTGATTTGCAAAGATAAACACAAAATAAATTCATGGTAGGGGAAAAGGGAAGAGAAAACAGAAAAGGAGAAAAAAACCACATTAATTAGGAATGACAAATCCTCATTCTGGGCAGTGTAAAGATAAGTAGTACAAAATAGATGGATAATAAGTGTTAAAGGACCACATCACAAAGAGAAAAGGCAGTCCGTGTGCGCGGGGTATCTGTTGTGTGAAGCACTGAAATTGTGTGCGCTGGCTAGGAGAGTTTTCAACTTGCATGCATTGCTGTAAAGACAAACAGGACCTATTTTTAAGCAGATGTGTAGGGAACTAAAATGTTGATTCTGTATTATCAAAGTAAAATGGAATACTCGAGCTTACCAGTATGTCACGCGCTTTCTATTAAAAACGCGAGTTGGTGAGCTTTTAATTTCGGTCTCTTGTCTGTTCTAAATCGTCATCTTGTCTGCTGGTAGGACGAAGACAGAAAGGCATAGTTGCCATCAGAACCTGTATCCAGAAACCTGCAGTGTCGGTGCTCTGATTAACGGCAATGCAGGATTAGCTTACCATTAGCCGCTTGAATGCGTGTCTGTCCGGTGATTCCTGCCGGCTTGCCGGTCGCACCCTCAAAGGAATGTGGGTGTTGTCTGGGCTGACCTATTGCAGCTCAGCAAAGAAGAAAAAGTCATTGGTCATGTGACCTGTTGAAACCGTGGTATCCTAGCAACCTTGGTCGTAGTTTTGACTTAAGGAAAATCCTTCGTGTTTGGTTTGTACACACAGTCCCAAATTGATCTCTTTTAAAGTCCCCATAAAGCAAACGGGGAACAGTAGAGATCACATGTGCCAGGCCGTAACCCCGCTAGAACTTATTTAGTGTTTATCTTTGCAAATCAATGTATGGCACTCGGTTGTCCCAATTACTAATTGGGCACTTTGGACCTGTTTCAAATGTTTTGCCATAATGTTTGATATGGTACAGTTTTGATTGATAGTCACATATATATTATTTTCTAAACGCCCTGAGGACAGCCCAGAGAGGGCTGAAACACGTGTTGGCGTGTAGTTTATGTTAATTAAAAACTTTTGTAACTAACAAAGAATCATACTGCTGTCAGCCATTTTATTTTCAAAGTGAAACTTGCAGGTACATATACCTTTTCTGACATTGCCTATTCATATAATGACTGGTGGGAAGCGCAGATAGTGAGGCATTCCTCAGTATCAGTTCATGCATTCTCTGAAGGGGTACAGAGAAATTACCCTTCTACGCCCCACTACTGCAGCAAACCCTTTAGAGTAACACTTACGCAGATCTTAATCAATTGTCAGAGTTTGTGCGCAACTACCCTATTGGGGTCAATTTCTCAGCCTTCCTTTGTGCTCTCCTGAGAATGAGGTCCCTCCAACGGGCTCTCAATGGTCCCAATTCTCAGGCATGATGTCAGACCTTCTTCAGGTTCTAAGCGCGGTCGCACAGGATCTTCTGTGGTGGGTTTGCGATGACAACATTCGGAAGGGAGAATGCTTTTGGCAGCCATGGCTGGAGATAACCGTAGTGATGGACGCCTCACTCACGGGGTGGGGAGCCCACACCAACGATCTGACAATTAGCAGTTGTTGGTCTCCATCAGGAGTCCAAACTGCACATCAATCTTTTGGTGCTGATGGCAATCGGACTAGTGCTGAGGGCCTTTCTGCCCTCTGAACGGGGACAAAATGTCCAGATAATGACAGACAACACAGTGGCCATGTACTACCTCAACAAGAGAGGAGGTGTAGGGTCACTACCACTGTGCAGAGAAGCAATGCAACTCTGGTTCTGGGCAATTCAAGAAGGAGTCTCCCTACCAGCAGTTCACCTACCCAGAGAGGAGAACACAGCGGAAGATGTTCTGAGCAGGCAGAGCAGTCTCCCACTAATAGGAACTAGCTGAGGAAGTCCTTTAAGAGATTTTTGCCCTTTGGGAAACCCCTCAGGTGAATCTGTTTGTGACCGCTGTCAACCTGAAGTGCAAGCTGTACTGCTCCAGGGAATTTCCCCCCAAGAGGAGCTCTCTGGGATGCGTTCATAATAGACTGACCACTCCAAATGCATTTCCTCCAGTCCCTGTCATTCCTCAAGTAATCAGGAGGTTGAGAAAGTTCCGGAAATCCATGATCCTAATTGCTCTGGATTGAGCCTGGAGGACGTGGTAACCGGACCTTCTGGACATGTCCATCTGCCCTCCAAAACGTCTTTCACAAAGAGAGGACCTGGTTGGGTTCTCCATCCAGAGGTTAAGACATTCAACCTTCACGGATGGTTTCTGAGAGGTTGTGGTATAAGGATTGGGACCTCCCAGACGACAGAATGGAGATTTTGCTTTCTTCCATATGGCCAGCAACAAAATCCTTGTACCAATGCTGTTGGAACAGGTTCTGCAGCTGGTGCAGGGGCAAGAATGTGGACCCTTTTACATGCAGCACACCTATGGTTTTATCTTTCTTGTTACACCTGGCTAATCTGGAGCTCCAGTTTGGCACAATAAAAGGGTATCTGGCAGCGCTGTCTATTTTTTAAGCGCTCCTCTGAAGGGGTATATTTCTTCAAAATGCCACTGATGATTGGTTGCTCTTACATCAGCCTGTAGGGTGAGTGAACTTCAAGCCTTGTCTTGCAAGCCTCCTTAGACTATTTTCTTTTAGAATAGAGTGGTCCTTAAGGTTAAACCCACATACAAAGAATTGTGTCTGATTTTCATTGACCTCAAAAAATTATACTACCATCTTTTTTTTTTTTTTTTGCAACTTGTATTTATTAGTTTTACATAAATAAAACAGAAAATACAACATTGAAACTTATAACTTTCCCTTCCCCCTCCCCCTTCCCTCCCTTCGGATCGGATGAGTCATATTGTCCTGTGTTCTTATTATGCGTTGAAAAGGTCTGATACTTTGATATTATGGGGGCACCATTGTTCCATAAAGTCTGACTGGAGATATTGCAAGGTCCCTTCCCACTCTTTTACAAATTTGTCTCCAGTGCCTTGAATTTTGTGGGTGATTTTCTCCATTGTTATATGGGCCCAAACCTTCTGTAGCCATGTATAGATCAGTGGGGTATTCTTATTTTTCCAATTTTGTGCTATGGTGGTCCATGTCGCTATGAGTAGTCCCATAAAGCTTCTCCATTGTGATTTGCTGTATAGCCTTGCTGTATCATCTCTTATTCCGCAGAGCCACACCTCCTCCTCCATCAACCCCACATCCGGGAACAATTTGCCCAATTCGCTTTTCACTTCTTCCCAAAAGTGTATTATGCCTTTACAGTCTCACCATATGTGTCTCCATGTTCCCACTTCGTCACAACCTCTCCAGCAGTTGTTTGGCGTGTTTGGGTACATCGAGTGGAGCCTCTCTGGAGTGTAATGCCACTGTGTCATAATTTTGATCCACATCTCCCTGGTTTGTGCCGATCGGGTCATTCTGGGGATCTGCTTCCATAGGTCTTCCCATTGTCCATTCGTTGGTTCCTCCCCCAATGTTTTGCCCCATTTAATTCTGTATGACCATTTAATGCTTTCCCCTTGTGAGTTTATGTATTTGTACAGAGTTGATACCCACTTTTTTTCCCCCGTGTTGGAGATGATGTATGTCTCGAATCCTGTAAGGTCCCTGGTTGCTGCCTCAGTGATTATCGGGGAGTTTAGCCAGTGTTTTAGCTGTTCGTATCTATATCTATCACTTTTGGGGATATTCATGCCTACAAAGCAGGATTCAAGGGAAATGATTTCCTTATCTGCGAACATCTCGCCAATTTTAGTAATGCCCACTTTCTCCCAGCTATCACATGCCCCTTGTTCCATCCCCGGTGGAAATTGTGGATTTCTGCAGATGGGCGTGAAGGGCCCTAATGCCGTGGTTATTATGCCTTTTCGTGTTTGGCAGTCCCATGCTTCCAAAGTGATCTTCATAATTTTGCTTATTCCTAAGTTTTCATGTCTGTGTTGCCTCTGTTTCCAGAGGAGTTCTACCAGTGGGGTCCTCGCTACTGCTCTGTCTTGTTTGGCCCATATCTGCTGCAGATTCTCCCCCACCCATTCCCTCAGGACTTTAAGCTGTGCTGCCTGGTAGAATTTTTTAAAATGGGGGAGCGCCATCCCTCCTTCTCTGGTTGGGGCTGTGAGGACCGTCCTGGCTATTCTAGGCGTTTTCCCCTTCCATACAAAGGACGATACCACTTTTGTTAATGTTTTGAAGAAGGTGTCTGGGACACCCACCGGGAGAGCCTGAACATAATAAAGTACCCTTGGGAGGATGGTCATCTTGACAGATTGAATTCTACCCCACCAGGATATCTGTAGTGGGTTCCATCTGCCTAATTCCCTTCGGATGTTTGTAATTAGTGGCGGGTAGTTTTCCCCATAGAATTGCTCTATTTTTTGGGGTACACTTATTCCCAGATACTTTATACCTTTCTGTTCGATCTTAAGGTCCAGTAGTTTTGCTTCCCTTTCTATGTTTGCTCTATCCCCTGCCAGAATCAGGATCTCTGATTTTTTCCTATTAATTTTTAGGCCAGAGATGGCCCGTAATTTTCCAGTTCTCTCACTGCAGCTGATAACGTGGATTCTGGGTCCTCTAGTGTTATTAACATATCATCCGCATAGGCGATCACTTTGTGTTGCTGACCTGCCATTTCTATCCCTTTAATGTGTATTGATTCCCAAATTTTAATTAGGAGGGGTTCTAAGAACAGGGCGTACAGCAGTGGTGAAAGGGGGCATCCCTGTTTCGTTCCTCTCGATATCTTCACCATGTTCGTAACCTCGCCATTAATGACTATTCTACTGGATGGAGTATTGTAGTTCGCTCTAATGTTTGCAATATACTGGTCCCCAAACCCCATGCGCTCCAGAATTTTGAACAGAATTGACCACTCCACCCTGTCAAAAGCCTTCTCGGCGTCTACCAACAGTAGTATCGCTGGGGTGTGGGTTATACCTATTTTTTCCACTAGATGGGCTAGCCTCCTTGTGTTGTCGTGGGTCTGCCTGCCGGGAATAAAGCCTGATTGATCTTCACTAATCAGTTTTGGGAGAAGCGGGGATAACCTTGTTGCCAGAATTTACATATACATTTTTGCATCTAGATTAATTAGGGAGATTGGTCTATATGATGCTGGGTTAATTGGATCTTTACCTGGTTTGTGGAACAGCAGTACCTTCGCTTCATTCATAGTGGGGGTCACATTACCGCTATCCTTGAAGGAGTTCAGGAGCCTCGTTAAGATCGGGGTCAAAATGTCTGCATATTTTTTATAAAATGGGGCCGTAAACCCATCTGGGCCTGGGGCTTTATTACTCGGAAGTCCTTTTATGGCTTTACTGACTTCCTCTTCACTGATAGGGGTCTCTAGCGACTGTTTGTCCTCTTCTGAAATTTTTGGGAGCTTTAGGGCTTCTAAGTATGAGACTTGGGCGTTTGCATTGGGGAATTCTGTGGAGTAGAGCGTTTGATAGTATTGCCTCAGTGCTTGCTTCCCCCATGTCGCGTGTGCGTGTTTGGAGGTCACCCTTCGCATCATATATGGCCTTAATCGTTGTTTCTTTGTGCTTTACCCTTAATTGTCTCGCCAGGAGTCTGTCTGCTTTGTACGCTCTCATGTAATATCTCTGTTTCAGATAAAGTAGGTTCTTCTCTGCGCCCTTCGTGCGTAGCATCTCTAGTTGACCCTGTGTATAGTTCAGTGATTTTTTCAGTGTGTTAGTGGGGTGCGTCAGTAATTTCGCTTGGATATCTTCAATTGTATTTTCCAGCTCTTTTTCCTACTGTAACCTTTGTTTATCTCTTGTGATTTTCAACGCTATGATTTTCCCCCTAAAGACTGCTTTAAACGCGTCCCAGACTGCGCTCATTGCGACCTCCCCGGTGTCATTTTGTATGAAGTATTCCTCTATCTTTTCCCTTATGGACTCCCCTGTAGTTGGGTCCAGGATCAACTCCTGCGGAAGCTTCCACCTCCAGAGCCCGTTCTTCCTCCCTGGGAGAGTCACTTCTAACCATAGCGGGGCATGGTCCGAGAGAGCTATTGTGCCTTTATCAAGCCCATGTATCTTTCCCAGTAGGCCCACCGAAACCCAGAAGTAGTCAATCCTGGACATAGTGTTGTGGACATGTGAGAAGTATGTGTACCCCCTCTGTTCACCCTTCAGTTCCCTCCAGACATCATTCAGGGCCTTCTGGTCCATTTGTTGGCTCAGCCGTTTTGATGGCGCCCCCTGGCCATGTGTGTTCCCTGTACTCCTATCTAGATGTGGGTTCCACGCCATATTTAGATCTCCTCCCAAAATCACTTCCCCTTTAGCATAGTCTTCTAATTTCGATAGCACCTCTCTGAGAAAGCCATCCTGTCCCTGATTGGGTGCATATATTGAGGCGAGTGTTATGCGATATCCTTCGATTACGACATTGGCGAAGGCATATCTCCCTTCTTTATCTATGCTTGTATCTAGCAGTTTAGTGTCCTTTCCTGCTTTCACCGCTATCAGCACCCCAGCTTTTTTCTCAGTTGCCGTCGCCAGAGCCCAAATATTGTATCCTTTTATCCGCATTTTCTGCTTATCCCTTGTTCTAATATGCGTTTCCTGGAGAAGTAGTATATCTGCTTTTCTCCTATTGAACTGTTTCACCAGCTTCGCCCTTTTTGTTGGGTGATTCATGCCCCTAATATTGTAGGTCAAAACGCGTATCATCCCCATTGTGTTATGATTAACCTTTTAAGTGCCATGGGTATTTCTCCCCAGTGCCAGAGCCTTTTTTGGTGATTTTTGGTATGTGGCCATTCAATGGCTTGTAACTTTTTTGTTACATGAGATATCTCGGCCAAATTTGGCTCCTTTTTTTCCCACATGTAGGCGGTCGTAACGCCACCCAGGAATCCCAGGTTGCTGTAGGGGGGTGAGAGAAAATAAGGAAAAAGTGCGAAAGTTTTGGGGTTTTTCAAAAAATGCCAATAAAATGATGTACAAAGAAGCCTGTGGTTTTTTCCTTGTAAGAGCTAGGAACAAATGGTTTGCTGTGCTGAGTTCCCCAATGTGTTGGCTTTCAGGAACAGAGTGGAAATGGAAAAAAATTATTTTGATGGGGTTATCAACCGTTTTGTGAGAGGTAGGCGATTTTTGCCATTTTTGCCAATTGGACATGCATGGACGGAATGGAAGAAAAGGGCAGGATAGCCAAATTGGAGGACAGAAAGGCATATATTTCTGAAAAGTAGACAAAATTCCAAGTTTAGGAAGGGGTGATTTGCGTAGGTCAGGCAACAACTAGGTAGGAGAAACTGCCATTGAATGGGGGAAAAGCGGGAAAATGACTGAAAAAAAAGGTATGTGTTGGACATGGTTGGCTTGGTACGGCAATGGCTTCTATGAATTTTGAGAAAAGCAATGCTCCGCTACATTCCCCCGACTCTTGCAGTTAGGAGAGCATACCATTTTTGTAGTGTTTTTACAAAACAAGCAATACCACAAGCCAAACACTGAGCCATGGTACACAGGAGTTTTATGCTCACGGCCTGACCAGACGCACTTAGCATGTGTAAATTGGGAAAACCAATGTGGTGAGGAACGGCAGCCATACATTTTTTGAAAGAGCACAGGCAGACCTTTTCAAGGGTAGGTGACTTGTGCAGGTTACAAAAGTGTATGGTGGCTAAAGCAGCGACTAAATGTAGGTCACATTTGGGAAAAGAAAGGGTTGTGAGACACAAAGGCACCAGCAAATGGGTCAAAACGTTATGAAAACCACACAAACACAACACATGGCCTATCGTCAGGCGTTCCCACAGGTGTCCCGATGAAAACGGTACCCCACATGTGTGGGTGCACCTACCTGGCCGCCAAGGGGAAAGCCTAAAACACAAGTAACCCCAAGTCTGTTTTCAGAGCGAAATCTCAGACATTCTGCCGACCCGGCACAACGTACAGATATGGGCCTCGGGTGTCCAAGTCACCGAGGAAAACAGGGAACCCCATGCATTTCCGAAAAGAGGACACCCGTGGGAATCCGCAGAGGTATGATTTGCGCACATCGCCCCAGAATTTTTTACCCAGACAACCCCGCAAAGTCCGAATTGTCGGGAAAAAAACGCTTTTTCTGCACATTTCGCTCGACGCACCCATCGAAACACGTCCCCAACAACACATGGCCTACTGTCACGCGTTCCCACAGGTGTCCCGATGAAAACGGTACCTCACATGTGTGGGTGCACCTACCTGGCCGCCAAGGGGAAAGCCTAAAACACAAGTAACCCCAAGTCTGTTTTCACACCGCAAATGTCACACTCACATCATACAGATATGGGCCTCGGGTGTCCAAGCCACCGAGGAAAACAGGGAACCCCATGCATTTCCGAAAAGAGGACACCCGTGGGAATCCGCAGAGGTATGATATGCCCAAATCGCCCCAGAATTTATTACCCAGACACCCCCGCAAAGTCTGAAATGTGGGAAAAAATACGCAATTTCCGCACATTTCGCTCGGCTCACCCATCGAAACACGCCCCCAACAACACATGGCCTACCGTCACGCATTCCCACAGGTGTCCCGATGAAAACGGTACCTCACTTGTGTGGGTGCACCTACCTGGCCGCCAAGGGGAAAGCCTAAAACACAAGTAACCCCAAGTCTGTTTTCAGAGGGAAATCTCAGACATTCTGCCGACCGGCACAACGTACAGATATGGGCCTCGGGTGTCGAAGCCACCGAGGAAAACAGGGAACCCCATGCATTTTCGAAAAGAGGACACCCGTGGGAATCCGCAGAGGTATGATTTGTGCACATCGCCCCAGTTTTTTTACCGAGACACCCCTGCAAAGTCCGAAATGTGGGGAAAAAAACGCTTTTTTCGCACATTTCGCTCGACGCACCCATCGAAACACGTCCCCAACAACACACGGCCTACCGTCACGCGTTCCCACAGGTGTCCCGATGAAAACGGTACCTCACATGTGTGGGTGCACCTACCGGCGGCGCAAAAGGAAAAGGGTAACCGACTGGGAACCCCAAGCCATTCGCCACTGCCCATTTTGTTCATGTGTATTTGTAACTGAAGGGACAGCCCTAAAATCGGGCAGGAACTAATGGGCTGGGAAAACAAGATGTATATACAATGAATGTTCCTACCCTCTCTAATTCAATGCTGCAATAATTTAGAGCAGTGTGTTTTTTTTAAACCTTCCAAAAAACACCATGCATAAGTATTGAATAATGATTACGTGGTGATGAAACAACCATTAACAATGTTTGGTTTTTTATGGTAGCCTCTTTATTATTTTTGTGGCTAGTCTTTTTAATTATATTCTTAAAACAAGAAAAGAAACAGATGTTCAGATAAAACAAGGTGGCACAAGGGATCACCTTGATTTTAGCTTGACACAACTTAGTTAATGACAAATCAACAACTGTACATATAATGAACAAAACAAAGGAAAAACTTAGAAACCTGTGCAGGTCTTTTCTGGTCTGTACAAACAATATGCTATAATTATTTAGTAGGCTGAGGGTGAACACAATACGTTACGCACGCCGAGGTGAAACTGAAGGTAATCCAGCCCCCTGGCAGTGAGGGGGGACCTCCCCCTCACATAGTCCGGGGGTTGGATTACAGTTTTGAGCGATCCCTGCTTTGCAGGGATCGCTCAAAACAAGGTGCCGAAAAGGACAAGCTATCTCGTCATTGGCACTGCGTGTGCACTGTCAAGGACGAGATACCTCGTCCTTGGCACTTAAAGGGTTAAATGCTGTTGCATCGGGTCCCCTTCTGTTCTTGTTTCATTTCTTTGATTCCTCCGATCCCTTCCCCACCCTTGAACTTCCCCAACCCCCCAACTTTGAACATTAAACCAACCAAACTGTCCCCCGAGTAGGGCGAGGGTTCCTATTGATGCTAGGGCGTTGCGCCCTTTGCTCCCTGCCCTCCATACCCTCGGGGGGTCTGTTATGGGGAGTCCTAAACCCCATTGACCCATTGGTCTTCGCTGAGTCCCAGACCGTCGGTTCTTAACCCGACCGCCATCTGTGTGTTGTCCGTTCCGCTCCGCTCTCCCTCCTCACCCCGACCGGGTTTCAACCGCTACCTTTCCGTGTCCGTTCCCCAAGATTGTGTCTTCCTGGGTTCTTCATGGTACTTTTCTCTGGGTCTCCCTCCCTGCGTTTGCCTTCTTTTGCGTGTTTGTTTCCCAGCCCATTGGTCTTCTCGTTCGATCTCTCCTGTTTGTGGTCTCCCCCTGTTCCATCTCTTCATCCTGGAGGCCCATAGTGCTAAGGCCTTCTTCCACTGTGGTCACTCTTCTCTGTTTTCCTTCCCACGTAAATTGGCCAAATGGGAAGGTCCATTTGTAACGGATTTGTTTTTCTACTAATACTTTCACCAGTGGGGACATTGCTCTTCTTTTTTGGAGGGTTATTAGAGCAAGGTCCTGATACAATTGGATATATTGCCCATTCATTTTAATATGCTCCATTTTCCTGGCTCTTCTGAGGATCTGTTCTTTCTGCGGGTAGGAGGAGAGAGCCACCAGGACATCGCGTGATCTTTCCCCTGGGGCCCCAGATCTTTTCGGTCCTACTCTGTGGATTCTGTCTACTCTGATTTCATCAGTGTCTTGTGTTCTTAGTATGTCTCTGAATACCTCCTTTACCGCTTCTTTCAGATCTTTGTCTAGCCTGATTCTGCCATGTTCTTGATTCGAATGTTGGAGCGTCTAGAGCGGTTCTCCAGATCCTCACATTGTATCTCCAAGTTGTGAGTGAGTCTCACCAAGTGCTCTTGCGTTTCGCTTGTTTGTCTCGTGTCTTCTTCAAGACTTTCCACAGTTTTTTCCACTATGTCAGTTCTTTCTTCTAGGTTGTTAATATCGATTCTCATGTCTTTCTTCATGGTTGCAAATTGTTCTTGAACTGTAGACATGAATTTTTCTTGCAGGTCCATGAACCAGGTTTGCATGTCCTCCCTAGTCAATGGTTGTTGTTGCTGGGATACTGATTCTGCCTCCCCCATGGGCTCTCCCTGGGTTCTCCCTCTTGGTTGCGATGTTCCCTCTGTTGACCACATTTGCAGTATATCTGCGCCTTGTTTTGGAGGTTGGAGAGTCTGTTGGATGGGGTTCCCCTTTCCTTTTGCTCTAGACATGGTAGAGTGTTCCGTCAGCTTGTCTATGGGGCTTCTGCACCCTTGTGTAGTCCTCAGGTGGGCCCTCTACCCGTTCCTGTCCACTGAAATGTTCTTGTGCGCCTGGGGTTCTTGCTTTAGGAAGTCGTGCTGTCTGTCTTCCTGCTTCTCCCCCCTTCGTCTCTCTGTGCCTAGAAGCTGATGGCAGTTACGTGTTTCTCCTTAATCGTTTTCCCCCACGGTTGCGGGGAAGGAGGCCTCTCCTTGAATCGGGCCTGCGTGTGTGGGGGGTCTTGCATAGTGTATTCTTTAGGACTGGGGGGAATCCCCGATCGAATTGGTGCCGGAGTGTATTCACCCTGCAGGGGTTTTTTCCCCTTTTATTTTTTATATTTCCATACGGCTTACGTGCTTTTTGGGTCCCCCCCTGGGGTATCTGAGCGTGGGCGGGTGTTTAATTTTCTCCCCCCAGGTTGGCTCACCTTTTGTTCTTCATACGCTGTGTATCAGGGCGGCCCCCGCTTCTCCTCTCCAGCGGTCCGCCCTGATCGCGCTGCCTTCTCCTGACGCCGCACCCCTTCCCTAGATGCAGCAACTGCGCTCTCCACCGCATCCGATGCAGGGTGGGGTGGGGGGCGGTCCCTCCACTCGGGGTTCCACTGATCCCCCGATCCAGCCTCCTCGCTGGCCGCCGCCTCGCGCTCTCCCTGTGCCGCGTCGTGTGGTCCTCAGAGGCGCGGGAGAGTCTCCTTCGGCTCCGATGGGGGAGGGGCCGGTCTGCTTTCTCCTCGCTTTCGTCCTGAATCTGCTCTGCCTCGGTTCCGGTTCCTCGCAGGGGGGGACCGTGGGGGGAAAACTTTAAGCGATCGGGGGAGGTAGAGAGACGGTCCGTCAAGGCTTCGGTCGTGCTAATTTTGGCGGCCCGGGCGGAGCACGGTTTAGCTGCGTCTCCTCACCGCGGCCGCCATCTTGGAGTCACCTACCATCTTTTTATCCTCCAATTTATCCTGGGAATGAAGAGGAGAGATTACACAGGTTTGACCCAAGACTTGCACTTAGCTTCTACACTTCCAAGATATCTAAGTTAAGACAGGATGATCCACGTTGTGTTGCTTACACAGGCCATAAGTTGCATATGGCGTTGACAAAACAAACCTTGACTAGGTGGATTATTTAAGGCATTTCTAAATGCTACATGTTAGCTGGAAAATATCTTCAGGGTCTAAGGGCACATTCGACCTGGGGCATGGCTACTTCCACTGCTTTACAGAGAGAAGTCCCAATTCAGGATATTTGTTCAGCCGCCACATGGTCCTCCGCTCACACATTTACAAAGCATTACTGTCTGGCCTCTTCCTCTGTGGAAAGGTGGATTTGGGAAGACAGTGTTACATTCGGTACAGACAAGGCAATAAGGAACTCTTAAATTCTTACTCCCTCCTCTAAAAATGCAACACTGCTTTGGGAGTCTATCAAAAGATAAGGAATATGTGGGAGGACACAAGCCACTCGAAGAACAAGTTACTTACCTGTGGTAACATTCTTTCGATTGGATGTCCCTCTCACGCATTCCTAATCGGCCCTCCCAACCTACCCTGCCGTAGAATGTCCTTGTTATTGCAGTTTATGGTCTTTCAGGGTGAGTCACTGTCTTACGTAAGGCACACCCAAAAAGAATATTGAGAGTATGCATAGAAATGAAACTGAAACCACTGGTTGCTGCTCGCGCTATATGTTCCAGTGATGTCGTTGATATTGAGACAGAGGCCCTCGAGGGACATCGAGTCGACAGGCATCGATGCGCAGCACACCCTGCTGGGAAAGATTTCCAAAGCAGCTACAACTGGATATGGATATATCAAAAGATGTTAATGTTAAAGGATATTTGTACCGCACACTATCACCACCAGAGTGGTCCCCTGATGCTCTGGCGGCTCTGAAAAGGGAAGGGGGGGCTGGGTTGGTGGGAATAAGCTGTAAAAGTGCAAGAGAGCAGCGATGTGCTGTTGGAAGCCTCAACCCGGTGGGTCCGTTGGCTGGGTTTGGCGTGTTTTACGGTCGGTAGACGTCGTGTGCTGTTGGGCGAGTCTATGGGCCTGATCACGACTTGGCCATTACCGCCGAACTCCCCGGCACTAATAGCGCCGGATCACGAGTTCGGCAGTAAAGTAATTCCCCATTGAGCCCATTCGGGAATGCCCCATTCCCCATTGGGCTCAATGGGGAATTTTCGTGCTCTTACCGCCGGCGGATTTCCCGCCGGCGGTAATAGCGCAAATTTTCGGCGGATTTCCCCCCAGCTCAGAGCTGGATTTAAGGGTTACCGCCGAAGTCGTGATCAGGCCCTATGTGTGGTTTGTTTTGTTGTTGCAGTGTAGTGAAGTTTATGCGGATTGTGGTGTTGGAGGCTTGTGGTTGTGTTTGGTTAGAGTTTGAGAGGTGTATGCAGAGGGGTGAGATTGTTAGCTGATTGGTTATTTGGCATTGCTGTCCTTGCAATTATGTCTAGGTGTGAGGCTTGCTATCATTCACTATTCCATCTAAGTGCGCCACATTCTAACTTTCACATTTCTATCTAGATGCGACACAGGCTAAAGTTGAGAATTCCATCTGAGTGTGGCACATGCTAACTTTCACATTTCTATCTATGTGCGACGCAGGCTAAAGTTGAGAATTCCATCTAAGTGTGTCACATGCTAACATTCACATTCCTATCAAGATGCGACGCAGGCTAAAGTTGAGAATTCCATCTAGGTGTGGCACATGCTAACATTCACATTTCTATTTGGGTGTGACGCAGGCTCAAATTAAGAATACCATCTAAGTTTGGCGCATGCTAACAGCCACATATCGACATAGGCCAATCTTCACAGTTCTCTCTAGGTTTGGCACTAATTAACATTGGCCAATTATGTTAGCATGTAATATGAGGCAATATTTGTAGTCCAGCCATGAATAGATTTAGACTGGTGGTCACAAATCTCTAGGTATGCATAGGTCTATGGCAGTATGCGTTATGACAAGGTAAGGTAGAGTGGCAGGGGCTTTCTGGAACACTCACAGTTTTCGTTGGTGTCTGTTGACTGCTGGCTTCATTGGCTTCCCCTGCGGACACCTGCAGACACATCTTGGAGCTGCCAATGTAGGAGCCACCCTTTGCCTTGGGGCTCTTAGCCGAAGGGGCTGCCCCTCGGAGGCCAGGTATGTCTATCGGGTGGCCAATCACGGTGGGGGTGGGCAGGTTGGGAGGCGGGAGGAGATGGGAAAGCACGGGAAGCACAGAGGGGGAGAGAGAGGGGACAGGGCTGCACTCGGGCAGCACGGATGGTGAACTAACTTAAAAACGGGCCCAAAGCAGTCCCGGGGCCTTACCACTCACTTAACCTGGATCTCGAGCGTGGTGAGGCAGCGAGGCGGCCGGTGGCTAGGCCTGCACTCGCCTTGCTGGCAATAGCCAATCACGGTGGGGGTGAGCAGGTTGGGAGGCGGGAGGAGGTGGAAAAGCACAGGAAGCACAGAGGGGGGAGAGAGAGGGGACAGGGCTGCACTCAGGCAGCGCGGATGGTGAACTAACTTAAAAACGGGCTGAGGATGAGGAATACGTTGAAGGAACATCCAATCGAAAGAACGTTACCATTGGCAAGTAACTTGTTCTTCTCGTTCCTGGGGAAAAGAAATCAGGATTCCAAAATAGTGTATATGGGAGAGGAATGTGGGGAGCCCCACCTTATTAGCAGAATTCCATACTTCAATGACCGACCTGTAGACTGGGCTTACATAGACCGACTGAGGCATATTACCTTTAGGTAACCAAATTACAACCCACGTAAACTTCCCGGTGACTTCAGTATCCATATCCCACCACTGCTTGGTGGAGGACCTTTTTGTTTTTGGTCGTCAAATATGCAGAGATGCGCAGAAATATAATACTTGCATAAATCAGGGCATCTGATCCCACCACGCTCCATCCCTGAAAGCAAAATATATTAGGTATTGTATGTTGCTTACTCTTCCATCCTTCCACACAGTCTATACTTTTTCGAAGGGATTGTGTCCTCCGACGTATTCCTTATCTTTGATAATTCGTCTCCAGCATGCTGGCCTCGGAAATGTTTTCTCTGTAGAGGGCGCTGTGCGTCGACGTCCGCCGAGTCGATGTCCCTCGACAGCCACCGTATCGGCACTGACGTCACCATGCCCATAAATAGCCACACGCGGCGTCCGTTGCTCAGTTCCGTTTTTCCGCGCTTCGTGGGGCCTCGGAACATCGCTGCTCAGTTCAGTCAGATAAACCTTCTACATCTACTCGAATATACCAACTCGTTCTCGATGGCATCTTCATCGGAACCGACAACGCCGCGATCCGGCTTAAAAAAAATGTCAATAACGGATCCACACAGGATCTGCTTGTGGTGCTTGGGAGCCGAGCACCATTGTTCGGAGTGTGAGGACTGCATGTCCATGACGGCGAAAGCCTTGAAGGAGCGCAAGGGGAAGCTCGAGAGAGGTAAGTCAGTCAAAACCTCCTCAAAGGTTTCTTCGGCTGAGTCGAGGCATTCATCTCCTCGCCGTCGAAAACATTCCCATTCTAGATCTCGAAGTAGCTCCCACCATTCGTCGAGATCAAGACACTCAAAGAAGAGACGTCGAAGATTCCCTTCCTCGTCATCTTCTGTTTACCCAGAAAGGGTCTCCTGCCCCACAAAACACAGCTCTCAGGCTGAGTGGGAGGAATTCAGGAAGAAAATGTTAAGCGTCTTCGAGAAAGCGGCCTCGACCCCCTCGAAGACAGCTGAGGGTAATACGCAAAAATGAAAAACCCAAAAAATCAAAACTCTGCGAGTCGCTGCACCCGGCGAAACATTCCATCCAAGAGCGCTACGGGCCATCGGGTAAGAAGGCACCGTCTTCTACACCGTCGTCGAAGATCCCTTCGACGCATGGATCGGCGCCATCGATGCCGTTGTCGAAGGGTTCTTCGACGCATCGCTCGATCGACTCGACGCCATCATCGACGGCGCCATCGACGCCGATGAAAGAGAAAACCACGGCTACTTCATAGCCAACGGTGATACCAAGAGCCTCCGGCACGACGCCGAGAACGTCGTCGACATCCTCGAGTAGGATCCTGATCCTCTCGAGTTCTTCGAGGCCTCTTCCAGTTTTCTCGACGCCGTTCTCGGCACCTTCGAAGCCTGTCACATCGGCGTCGACGACGTTTTCTCACCCAATAATGACGAGTTTGGCTCCTTCTGCCTTAGAAATGGGTTTTACACCATTTCAGAGGTCAGAGTACCCTGGATTATCTTCAATTTATGAAGAAGGGGAGGATTCTCACCAGGAAACCTGTGGGTTGCAGAGGACCACACTACCTGTTTCAGAGGAATTCACCTCTGAGGAAAGAAGGTTGAAAGACCTACAGGAGTCATTACATGAGGCAAGTGGGCTGGACACTTTCCCAGAAGTGGAATTTGTTAAGCCAGACCCAGGGGAACATGCCGAACACCCTATAGAACCATGATGGCAAGGATTATTGAATTTATGGGTTGGTCTGCGCCTTCGCCTGTTTTTCAACAGGATGACCCGACAGACATATTAGACAAAGGTCCACAGGAGGATCATGTGGTCCCCTTCCATGCAGCCAGCCTTACAAATAAAGATTTCATCTATTTGGGAAACTCCTGAAGTTATCCCTGCTGTCAATAAAAGATTGTCAGCCAAGTATAGGGTAGCTGCGGCTGACCCTGAATACTTATCAAAACACCCAACTCCAGAGAGCCAGGTGGTCCAAGCGGCAACTTCATCAAGCAGCAGGACTGCTTACCCTACTGTCCCACAGGATAGAGATGAGAAGAGGTACGATTCTATGGCAAAGAAAGTCTTTTCTGCTTGTAGTATGGCGTTGAAGTCCATCAACGCCCCCTGTACGCTCGCCAGGTTCAGTCACACACTGTGGGAGTGTGCTTCATCAGCGGCTGACTGCATACCCGAAGGAGAGAAAAGGGAAGCCTTCCTTAACATTATCAAAGATGGCAAAGATGCCATGTGCGAGTCACTTCAAACTGGCATCGATTCCGCTGACAGTATCAGCAGGGCCATGGCCTTTGACGGCTCTTCCTTATTCGGTAAAAAGGCTGATGACAGTCTGGAAAAGTTGCAGACATCTAAAGCAGCGGCAAAATCGTTAGGAGCTGCAATCCGCCAAACTCCTTTTCGCCCCTCAGGAACCTCTGGAAGAGGAAAGTCCTTTCGCTATTATTCCGCATTCGGGAAAGGCAGAGAACAGCTGGCTCAAAGAGGCCAAAGGAGATCCACCCGAGGTGGACGGGTCAAAAGTATTAAAGCCGCAGCAGCAGCAGGTGCCTCTTTACCCTCGGCATCTGCCTCAGCCGCCCCCAAACCACTCTGAGGTCTTTCCACACAAAACACCCATAGGGGGCAGCTTAACTCACCATCTGACGGAATGGCAGGCTATAATGTCAGATGCTTGGGCATTGGAGACAGTTGCCCAGGGTTACTGCCTACCCTTTCTACACATCCCTCAGAGTCATCCACCGGGGCACAGCTCTCTAAAAGTTCCAGATCCGCTCCTCTTGCAGGAAATTATAGACCTGCTAGAGAAAGGTGCCATAGAACCGGTACCTGTAGCGGACAGGAACAAGGGCTGGTACTCCCCCTACTTTCTCACACCAAAGAAGGACTGAGGACTTACGAGAATTGAACAAGTTCCTCAGGAAGGACAAGTTCAAGATGGTAACACTTTCTCAGATCCTTCAGGCCCTCCAGCTCCAGGACTGTCTGGTATCTCTGGACCTTCCTGATGCTTATTTCCATGTGCCAATCCATCTCAAACACAAGAAATACCTGAGGTTCGCAATTGGCGACTCTCATTATCAATTTCGAGTTCTGCCATTTGGGCTGACCTCCGCCCCGAGGGTCTTCACCAAGCTAATGTCGGTAGTGGCTGCGAGTCTAAGGAGGGAAGGGATCCACGTCTACCCCTACCTGGACGATTTGCTGATCAGGGCTGTATCTTCGGAACAAGCTCAGATCCAGCTAGATTATGTCTGCCACTTCCTTCACAAACTGGGCTTCTCCCTCAATTTAAAGAACTCACAGATGATACCATCACAGAGACTCCAGTTCATTGGCGCGGTCCTGGACACTTCCCTGGGAAAAGCCTCGCCACCAGAGGTGAGGGCTCAAGATATTCTGCAGATGGTCAACAAGTTCCAAAACGCCCAACGTCTCCCAGCCTTCGACTTTTTGAGGTTGCAAGGCCTCATGGCATCCTGCATCTTCCTTGTGCCAGAGGCTCGCCTGAGAATGAGATCTGGGCACTGAGAACTCAGTGGTCGCAATTCTCAGGGAGAATCACAGATCTCCTCTGGATTCCGGACAAGGTAGCCCACGACCTTCAATGGTGGGCCTATTCAGAGAACATCTTGAAAGGAGAACTGTTTTGGCAACCATGGCCGGAGATAACAGTAGTCATAGACGCCTCACTCACGGGGTGGGGAGCCCATGCCAACGACTTGACCATCGGCCATCGTTGGTCTCCATCGGAGTCCAGACTACACATCAACCTATTGGAGCTGAGAGCGATAAGACTAGCGCTGAAAGCTTTCCTGCCATCAGTACAGGGGAGAAATGTCCTGATAATGACGGACAACACGGTGGCCATGCACTACCTCAACAAAAGAGGAGGCGTAGGGTCACTGCCACTGTGCAGAGAGGCAATGCAGCTCTGGTTTTGGGCAATTCAGGAAGGAATCTCTCTATCAGCAGTCCACCTAGCCGGAGAGATGGACTTGACAGCGGACACTCTGAGCAGGCAGAGCACAGTCTCCCACGAGTGGGAGCTAGCTCAGGAAGTCCTTCAAGAGATCTTTGCCCTTTGGGGAACCCCTCAGGTGGATCTGTTCGCCACAAGCACCAACAGGAAGTGCGATCTGTTCTGTTCAAGGGAATTTCCCCGGAGAGGAGCTCTAAGAGACGCGTTCGTAGTGGACTGGGAGTTTCCACTCCTTTACGTGTTTCCAACAGTCCCTGTTATTCCTCAAATGATCAGGAGGTTGAGAAGATTCTGGAAAACCATGATCCTAATTGCCCCGGACTGGGCCAGGAGAACGTGGTACCCGGACCTTCTAGATATGTCCATCTGCCCTCCAATCCGTCTTTCACTCAAAGAGAATCTTCTCTCGCATGAAAGGGAGGTCAGGTTTTCCATCCAGACATCAGAACCCTCAACCTTCACGCTTGGCTTCTGAAAGGGTGAGGTACAAGGATTGGGACCTCCCTGATGACGTCATGGAGGTGTTGCTTTCGGCCAGAAGGCCAGCAACAAAGTCTTTTATACCGCTGCCATTGGAACAAATTTTGCAGCTGGTGTAGAGAAGGGAATATCGACCCTTTTTCATGTGGTACACCAACGGTGTTATCGTTTCTACTCTAATTGGCACACTCCGGCCTTCAAGTTGGCACTGTAAAAGGCTATCTCGCAGCGCTTTCAATCTTCAAGCGCACTGCGGAGGAACCATCGTATTTCAAACTACCTCTAGTAATACAATTTCTCAAGGGATTAACTAATGTTTATCCTCCAAGACCATTCCAATTTCCCTTATGGGACTTAAATTTAGTCTTAAGCTTCCTAATGGGTACTCCATTAGAACCACTCCACTCTTGTTTGCTGAGATTTCTCACGCTTAAAACTGTCCTATTGGTAGCACTAACATCTGCTAGGATGGTGAGCGAGCTACAAGCTCTCTCTTGTAAACCCCCCCATACAATTTTCCATAAGGACAAAGTTGTCCTACAGGTCACGCCTAATTTCCTCACGAAGGTGGTTTCTGAATATCATATTACTTAGAAAATTACCTTACCTTCGTTCTACCCTCCTCCCCATCCGGGGAAAGAGGGAAGAAAGGCTACATAGGCTGGACCCAAGGCGAGCTCTCAGCTTTTACATCAGCAGACTGGCTAGAATTAGGCAAGCAGACCAACTGTTTGTAGGATACTCAGGTCACAAGTTGGGACTACCCATAACAAAACAGACCATTTCCAGATGGATTATTTTGGCCATTCTGGAATGTTACAAACTGGCAGGGAAAGAGCCACCCCAAAATCTTAGGGCTCATTCAACCAGGGGTATCGCAGCCTCCAAAGAGGGGTACCGGTCCGAGAAATATGTGCAGCTGCCACATGGTCATCCGCACATATGTTCACAAAATTTTACAACCTGGATTCCTCTGCTACTCAAGAGACCAGATTTGTAAAAGCCGTATTACATGCAGTTCATTCCTAAAAGGGAATACATGACATTATTACTCCCACCTCCAATTCCATGCCACTGCTATGGGAGTCTATCAAAGATGAGGAATACGTCGGAGGACACAATCCCTTTGAAGAACAAGTTACTTCTTACCTTGTAAAGTTCCTTCGATGGGATGTTCCTCCGACATATTCCTCATCGCCCCTCCCATCCATCCCCGCAGTAATACTTCCCTTGTGGTTGCAGCTTACGCTCCTTCAAGGTCAATAACCAATTCAGGCATGACTTATCTTATGCTGCAAAACGGAACTGAGCAACGGACGCCGAGCGTGGCTATTTATGGGCATGGTGACGTCGGCGCAGATATGGTGGCTGTCAAGGGACATCGACTCAGCGGACGTCGAGGCGCAGCGCCCTCTACAGAGAAAAAATTTCCGAGGCCAGCAAGCTGGAGACGAATTATCAAAGATAAGGAATACGTCGGAGGAACATCCCATCGAAAGAACGTTACAAGGTAAGAAGTAACTTGTTCTTCTTTTCTAATTGTAATAACACTGTCTGAAAAAGTGTGCGGGTAAGGCTTGAAACAAATACAAGTTTCCTTTTAAGTATATTAAGCCTACTAAACCGTAACACTGAAAGTCCACCCCACGCACTCACCTACCATTTAAGAGACATCACCTGAGGCGGGTAATTGAGACTATGTAATGCCTTGACCTTAGCCAGAATGTTAGCATGTAGATACATCACCCAGGATTTTGTCCAAAAACATTACACTATTTGAGATCTTCCTGTGGTTGTCTTCTCCCATATTTAGGGTCAACAATTTGAATTTGCTCTCATTGCCCGTAAGCCCTGACACTTTCGTGAAACCCTGGATTTCTTTCTGGAAGGTCACCAGATAAGTTAAAGATTAGAAAGAATGGCTAAGACATCAGCAGCTGCTATAAGACATCCCCTAACTGAAGCCTTAAACGCATCCCAAATAATATTATTTGAGGTATCAGTAAGCTAATTTAATACAAAGAAATCCTTAATGTCAATTGCAACCTTTAACTGATTCAACTTTCAAAACATACTTTGGTGCTGACCATGACCCCCCCACCCCCATGCTTTCTGTCTTCTTTTACATTATACACAATGTTAATTGGGCTGTGGTCAAGCATTGTGTGGGGAATAATACAGAGTGGGGAATAATACAGATGTCAAACCGCTTTGGAAGGGAAGTAGCACCAGATAGGTAATTAACTGGTCATTATGGGAGCGAGACAAGATGTACTCTCTCACATCTGGATTGTACTGTCTCCACTCATCTTGTAACCCCCATCTGGATAAATAGGCCTTCACCTCCTGACAATCATATTGCATTGCGAACATTTTGAATAAGAGTGGTCCACCAGCAGCTCCATTAAAGAATGTAGGTCCACTCACACTATAGTTTCTATACCCAAACTCTTCCAGCCTCTGCAGGCAGTCTAGCCGGAAACCAATTTTGCTTATTTTAGGTACATAGATCGATGCCAGTGCGACAGGATAATTTTCTAGGCTACCTCTCAAAAAGCTAAATGCACCCTTTTGGTCTGCCTGGAGGCCTTCAACCTAAAGGGGACATCCCTCTGTATCTTAATTACTACACAAGCTCTAATGCTTTTGAATGTGGAGGTTGAACGATTGACTTATTGTGCGTGATTCAGCTGCTAAACTCCTGTTTAGTGGTGTATTTGACTAATGTGAATTTCTTATGCTGCATTCAAGTTAGTACTTGCTTTTAAAGCAGCTTGTATTCTCGCTGTCCCTGGGTTAGCATCGGCTTGGGAACTACATTACTCAGCCGCCCCAGCACAGTACAAATCAGGCTACCTGGCGCACCTACAAGAAGCCCGTTTTCGCTGGTCCGCGCAAGATCACAGCGGAACGACACCTTTTTGGACATATTCTTAACTCAATCTAGATGTGGTAAGTCCAAGCACTTATCTATCTTATCTCGATAACACCAAGATTCTACACCGGCGGATCCCGGAATGTTGGGCCTAACAGCAGCACCATGAGCCTGCAGTTCCTGGTCTCCTCCATTAAGATATTACATATTATAATTATGAACTCAAAGCAGAAGATCCAAGAACCTGTCAACCCGATTACCAAGAAGCAGAAGCAGCTTTTGGAAGTAGAGGATGAGGAGCAGGGGGATCCTAGCGCTCAGGTTATCTACAAGCTGCTCAGACAGGTCGCTAAGGATATGAAGGAAGTCAAACCGACCATGGCAGATTTAAACTCAAATTTCAAACCTGAATATCAGGGTTTCAGATTTGGAAAAGACATCTACAAATATTGGTACAGAAATGTCTGGTAGCTTCAGGGCTTATAACATCCTGAAAAGTGACCTATCTAGAGAGAAGGAGAAACGCTTGGAGATGGACCTGAGACTTTGAGACGAAAACATCAGGATTATTGGAATAGAAGAGTGTTCTGATCCAGCTGGAGAGAAACTGGAACCACTTTTTTTGCAAATCCTTGAGGACTGCTATGGTGTGGATTCCATTGTTGAAGCTGATTTTGACAATATTTATCGTGTTGGCAGGTCTGTCAGCGCCAGACCAAGGCATATCCTTGTTACTTTTCTGCTTTCAAGAAAGAAGGAGTTTGTTTTAAATATTGCCAGAACCAAAGGTCCAACCACCTTCAAGGGGAAACCCTTCTCTATATACCCAGACTTCCCAAAAGAACACCTGGAAGCAAGGAAATCTTTTAAAAATGTCAAGGATTTGGCTAAAGTACCGAATATAAAGGTTTTCCTGAACAGGTATAACTCAATGACTCTCTCTTTGCCATCCGGTGAAATATCCACCAGTGATCCTAAGGAGGCTATTTCAAAGTTGGAGAAAATTTGTGATGGCTCAGTGTCTATGCCTGAAATACCTTGGATATGGAATAATGGATTCTGTTTTTGCAGATTACTAACTATATGCTTTCTACTAATGTTATTATTTATTTTAAAATGTTATTTGGTTTAAATATCATTTCAGTTCAACGTTTCTTGCGTATGCTGCTTTGCGTGTTGATATTTTTTGAAGATCGCCCGTGACAAAGAGAAAGGCAAGAGTAAAGAACCTTAATTCACGTGTCTCTGTCCACTGACACGTTGCGTAGCTTTGGTGCTGTGTGTGGATCTCTTCATGTTATGGCCCGGAACAGGAAGGTGGAATTACGTTCTCGGCTTGCTTATCCATCATCTCCTGTTTGGAAAGATTTATGATTTGTTTATGCAGCGATTCACTAGGGAGGTGTTCAGTAAATACGAGTACTTTCCACTTTATGTTTGAAAATTATTTTGCGTCCCGTGAATGTTTTATCAGCACCGAAATGTCCATGCTGGTTCTTGTGCTCCATCTATCAAGCTCAACCTGTGGCGACGCAGTCTTATCAGCTTGCTTTCACGGCTCCACAGGCTGTCATCTCCTTTGTTTCTTGCGATGGTAAGGGCTTCAATAAATCCCCTGCACGGCCAAAGAATATACAGTAATGTCGAGATTGTGCTACAGCCTAATAAAGGTGAGACGTGGAACAACGAGACATTACTTGGGTAGATGCTGCCTTTGTGAACTTACTAGCACAGTGCTGGTTTTGCTGGTTTTGATGCCATAGAACCAATGTTTGAATCAATCCTGTAATCGGCTGTGAAGACAAACAAGTTATCTATATGCCTTCTGTGACTAATAACCATTTGATCGAAAAAGCATACTTTTACCATAAAAATGCTTCTGATATTATAAGGATTCGAATGTGTATAATGTGTCTTGCCTGCCTACCCTAATGGGATGTAATCCTTACATGCAACATTGACAGTGGTTTCGGTTAAACACCAGAGTCATGTTTACCATGATACACGGAATGATCTCTGCACTATAAGGCTGTTATGTTAGCCTTGCAGGGCCTAAGTTAGGGGTGAAGATTGCTTAGAGGGCCCTCCTAGAGTGAGGTTCTGTAGTAACCAATGCTCTTATTAGTGTGTGTCTTCATGAAATAAACACTAAATGAGTTCCTGAGTTTCACTCAACAGTATGGATTGGATGGCAATAGTAGCAACGTGGAACAGTGGAGAAGCTGGGTTCTTGGAGCATTCTGAGATCAGACTGGATCCAATATGTATGATCTGGGTGCCTGCACAGTTTTTGGAGGGGAATATGGACCTTATATATTTTGTATGTCGATATATCTTTTATTACTGTTTGAAATATTTTGTTTTTGCAGGTTCTGATATAATATGCTAGGCTACTGTTTGCTATGAATTAGAATGGTTTATTCTGAACAGGGTTCTATATACTCCTTCAAGACTATGTTCTCTGCGGAGCGGTTAATAATGAATGACATGTGAGAATGAATATGGAGGTTGTGGAAAATTGGGTTGATTTCAAGGTTCAAGGAGCATGTGTGTGTGGGTATTTCAAGGACATACTTATCTTTTTCCCATTCGATTGCTGTAGTTTAGTGTAAGGGGCGATGTTAAATAATTGACAAGGCATGCTATTGCTCTTGCTGTATTATTCTCATTGATATTTTTATTTGGTCTACTTCTACTTAGTTCATGAGCCTGAAAATCTGAGGCCTGTGTTGATGATACATTGTTAGCTATTGTTATAACTTTATGCCTCATTGTGGTTGTGTCGTTATCTTAAGTAGAGGTTAAGGTGCGTGCTTATCTAGATGTTGTAGTTTGATCTAGGAGAAAATAGTATGGAATATGAGATGGAGGTGTGCGGCTTGTTATCACACATATATATATATATATTTATATATATATATATATAATTCCATTTATACTGTAATGTATGACAATTAGAAAGGTATAGTTGTATTTGGCTGCAGTTATATGTTTGCAGATTCTTAATATAATTAAAATGGAAATAAGAGTTCTATTTTTCAATTGGCAGGGGATTGGGGGTGGCTGGGCTTTAATGTTTGTAGTGTTGGCTTCCAGCATTCTGAGTGTGGGGGTTGGGGGGTTAGTTTTTCTATTTCCTTTTTATCTTTTTTGGTTGTTGATGTTCATGATATTAGTATACTTCTGTTTTTTTTTCACGAGAAAATGACATGCCCTGGAAAGCAAAATTTGAAAATACTGACTTGGAATGTGAATGGGTTGAATAATGCGAGCAAGAGACAGAAAATGTTCAATTACGTGGGGGATATGCATTGTATTGTGATATCTATTTTCTTGTCGGAGACGCACCTGTTGAAGGAAGAAGTCAAAAACTTACAGAAACAATGGGTGGGTGATGTGTTTGGTTCGTGTTATTCTTCTAGATCTAGGGGTGCAGCGATTTTAATTCGTAGAGGTGCCCCTATCAAGATCCTCCATCAGGGAAATGACAGGATGGGAGGATTATTTTTTTGTTGATAGAACTGGAGGGTGTGAAGGTGATTCTATGTAACATTTACGTGCCCTCTACAGATGACCGTACATTTTTTAGAAAAGTCTCACAAATGATACAGACCCAGGATTCTCCAAATGTGGTGTTGGGTGGGGACTTTAATTTGGTGATGGATTCAAAACTAGACCGAAGCAATGGTAGGGCTGAAATTAGAAGAGACTCCCATTTTAGATCCTTTCATTCTATGACAGATGAGAATGATTTGAAAGATTGTTGGCGTTTAATGCATCCTGATTTGAGAGAATACCGTTTTTATTTGAATTCTCATAATACTTTCTCTCGCATTGATATGCTCTTAACTAGCGGTAAAATGACTGAACATTTTAAGTCGGGTGAGATTGGTAATATTGTGGTTTCGGATCATGCCCCAGTCTCTATGGCAGTGAAACTAGATTTTGAATTTCATAAGTCTTTTACATGGAGAATGTATACCTCCATTTTACAGGATTAAGACTTAGTTGATAAAATCAGAACTGAGGTAGATCATTTTGTGAGAGAGAATCGGTCTGATGAACTGGATGTCAAAGTGATATGGGAAGCATTTAAATGCACAATCAGGGGCCTTGTATTAGGCCTTTCCCGTGGGAAAAGGAAAAAGATGTCAAATCTGAGAATAGATCTGGATAAACACGTTAAGGATGTGACTGATGTCTTGGTGGCTGATCCGAATTGCCCTGGTAAAAAGAAGGAATTATGTAACTTAGAGAGATGAATAGAGTTATTAGCGAGAGAGCTGAAAAACAATTGTTCCACCTCAAATGCTCCTACTTTGAATGTGGCGAAAAATGTGACCGTTGGTTGGCCTATAGGCTTCGGCAACAATGTTCTGAAAGGGCTATTACATCTATTAGTGGCCCTGATGGTCGTACGACATTTAACCCCATCGAAATAAAAAATATTTTCAAAAATTATTATGTGCAGCTGTATCAAAATGAGCCAGACATCACGGGTAAATGGTGAACCATTTCTTGATTCCTTAGAGATTCCAAAAGTTTCAGAGAGTGACAAAATGGCTCTTGAGAGGCCGATTACGATAGAGGAGATTAGATCGGAAATTCACAACTTGAATATTGGTAAAGCACCGGGACTGGATGGGCTTCCGGTAGAATTCTATAAGATTTTACCTGACTCTGTGATAGAATTATTGAAGGATATGTACATTACCTCACAAGCTGTGGGGCTTCTGCCACCCTCGACTGTACATGCTACAATTTATGTTTTTTTGAAAAAGGGTAAAGACTGTAATTTACCTAAAAGTTATCATACCATAAGCTTAATCAACACTGACAATAAAATTCTAGCTAAGCTCTTAGAATTAAGAATTGATCATTTGATGGGTATTATGGTGCACGACAATCAATCAGGCTTTCTCAGGAATCGTAGTACCTCTAGCAATATACGAAAATTGCTGTTAACTATGTCCACAGCTCAATCCTCAAATGAGGACGTTTCCGCCTTTACGCTTGATGCGGAAAAGGCGTTTGACAGGATAAATTGGAACTACCTTTTCTCGGTCTTAAGGAAAATGAACTTTGTGGAGAGCTTTATCTCGTGGATAAATCTCTTATACAGCCAACCTACTGCAGATGTTAAAACTAATGGTTTGCGATCCAAATTGTTTTATTTACAGAGAGGTACTAGACAGGGTTGTCCCTTTCACCTTTGCTTTTCATCTTGGTCATTGAACCTCTGGCAATTGCTTTAAGGTGCAATCAAAACTAATGCGGAGTTAGTTTTCAAGAAGTCTCGCAGAAAATTTGGTTTTATGTGAATGATCTTCTGCTAATTATTAAGAATTTGGAAAACTCTATACCAATATTGATGGAAACATTGGACACATTTTACAAAATTGCGGGCTACAAAATCAACTGGTCTAAATCTGAAGTTTTGCCATTGACTTTTTGGTGTGATAAATCACTCATTTCTTTGTGGGGTTTCCAGTGGTGTGAGAAGAGGATGAAACATGTGGATGTGTGGCTTACCCCACAGATTGAGAACATGGTGGATGAGAACATGTGTGCAGTGTGTAAAGATTTTAAACTGTGTCTGGAGAGATGAGCCCAATTAAAGTTATCATTATGGGGGAAAGCGAATGCACTGAAAATGTCTGCTGCACCGAAAATCAGTTATACTCTTAGCGTGCTTCTGCTAGATATCAGATATTCCTACTGGAAAGAATTGGAATGTTTGGTTCAGTCGTTCATTTGGAACAATAAACCTCCACGACTACAACTGTGGAAACTTCAACTCCCCGCCCGAATTTCCGTGCCTATCATTTGGCATGTTAATGTCAGTTTATTATTCCATTGCTTAAAGATCAGCCAGATCAGTGGGTTATTGTAACGCTCACCTGATTCCCGCAGAGGCGCCGGTCTTGACTGGGTGAATGCCGTATCTTCAAAGGTGATGTGTAACACACGGTTGGCTCTTTGGGCTGGACCTCTGTGCACTGTATGTCTGACTCGAAGAGTAAGATGTCTGCAGATAGAAAATATGGGATTAATGAACTGGGGTTATTGGGTGCCTCTCTCCTCTTCCCTTTCTCTTCTCCTGTAGAACCCCAAAGGTTAACACCCTCACCTTAGGTAAGTGAACGCCGGGCTCTCCATCTGCCTCGGGGCAGGGTGCCGTAACCAGTTTCTTCACTGGATAAGGGTGCAGGCCTCTTGACCTCAGAGGACTGCTGTCCGTCGTTAACTGCACGAACGGTAAGTTCTGGGCACTTCAAATGTCTTAAAAGTCTTTTGTAATGATATCTCTTGTTTTGCAGGGTTCCGGCGATGGCGGATGGCGGGCTGATGAGAGTTGAGGATCGAACCCGCGTGAGGAATAGAAGCGCCTGGAAGCACGTAAGTAAGCGCTTGTAGCCTGCTTCACGATGCGCACTAACTGTCCCTTTTATCTTGCAGGTACAAGTTCGGAGCTGTAGAGAAGCTGAAGGGTGCTGGAATACCCACTGGATTCGGCGTGGGAAGGAGTAATGGCACGTGAGTAATAAAGTTGCCCAAAATCTTTAAACGCACCTTCTTTTGTCTTTCAGATGCGGGATGCAGCGCCGAAGGCCTCCGGAGCGTACGAAGAGCTGGTAAGCTTTTGTCTTTCAGATGCCGGAATGCAGTGCGAAGACCTCCGGAGCATGCGAAGAGTAGGTAAGCCTTTGTCTTTCAGATGCCGGACCTTTGTCTTTCAGATGCCGGAATGCAGCGCGAGGCGTTGGTGACAGCCAATGGACCAGGTAAGAGATGCGCTGCCACTGAAGACCGTAGTGCTAACCTGTTCTTTCTTTGTCTTTACAGGTGCTGCTGAAGACTGGATTCCAGGATGGTAAGCCTTTGTTCCCTTAGGCCCAGGATCAGAAGACACGATGAGCATTCTGCTGCAGAGAATGCAGAATAACGCAAAGCAAGATTCATCCATCGGGTGTGGTTTAAATAGCCTCCTGTAGTGCTTAGGTGTCTCCTTCCACAGCCACGCCTAGGTAAGAAAAGAGTTCCTGCTTTCCAGAAGAGTTCCAGTGTTCTGAACCTAGGGAGTGGCTCCTGCCCCACCCAACAGGAAAAGTAGTCCCAAACAGAAGAGGATCAGGGGTTCAACTGGCAGGTAAGTAAGCAGCATGGTCTGCTGCAGGTAAGTCCACCCAAGCATTATGAACCCGGCGCTTCCAGCGCTGGGACTGGGCATCTTTATGAGCCTGGTGCCACTGGCGCCAGGACAGGGTCCAAAAGGTCCCAATTGGGACTGGCTGGCACTCGGAACCGGGGTTATGGGTCTGCTTCCAAGGGAGTCGGGCAAGTCCTGATCTTTTGGAAGCAGAGATCATGACAGCACCCCCCCTCAAGGCCCCTCCCAAACCGGGCTTCTCCGGGGGTTTGGGCTTGTTGGGAAATGTTCGATGAAATCTTTTGATTAGACGAGGCGCGTGGACATATTCTGCAGGTTCCCAGGATCTTTCTTGGGGACCGTAGCCTTTCCAGTCAATCAGGTAAAATAGTTTAGATTTGGAGATCTTGGAATCCAGGATGCTTTTGACTTCAAACTCGAGTTCTCCATCAACTAGAATAGGTTTTGGAGATGTAGTTAGTCGGGTTTGAGGTTGTACGGGTTTTAATAGAGAGACGTGGAAGACCGGATGTATCTTCATGTGAGGGGGCAAGTCCAACTTGACCGCTACTGGATTTACTATGGTAGTGATGGAATAGGGACCAAGGTATCTTGGGTTGAATGTGCGTGGTCCTTTTAGAGGTAGATATTTGGTGGATAACCAGACTTGATCTCCTACTTGATATTGGGGGGCTTCCTTCCGATGTTGGTCTGCTCCTTTCTTGTATTGTTCTTTAGCCCTTTGAAGGTGAGAAACGGCTTCCTTAAAGGCTTGGGTGATTGTAGAATGCAGGTGGTCTACTGCTGGTGTTCCAAGATCTTGGAGTGGATCCAACTCCGAGGTTCAAGGGTGACTACTGTATAAAAGAAAAAACGGGGTCTTCCCAGTTCCCGAGTGGACAGAGTTATTGTAGGCATATTCGGCTATCCAAAGGATATCTTTCCAAGTTTTTTAAGTTTGTTGTAGCATGCAGCGCAAATACTGTTCCAGAGTTTGATTGGTCCTCTCGGTTTGTCCGTCGGTTTGAGGGTGGTGGCTGGTCGAAAGTCTCACATCAATTTGAGCCGACCGACAGCAACTTCGCCAAAAATGAGAAATAAATTGACTACCTCGATCCGAAATTGGAACTGAAGGAAAACCGTGCAGTCGGACGATGTTTTCGAGAAATTCTCAGGCCAGAGTTGCTGCTGTTGGTAAGCCTTTGAGTGGAATGAAATGCGCCATCTTGGAGAATAGGTCCACGATTACTAGGATCGTATTGTATCCGGAGCATGGAGGTAGATCGGTGATGAAGTCCATAGAAAGCGTATGCCAAGGGCGAGGCGGGATGTCAATAGGGCGTAAGAGGCCGGCTGGTTTTTCCTTTTGACTCTTGTTTTGGGCGCATACTCCACAGGACATTATAAAGTCTCTGATATCTTTTTTCCAAGACGGCCACCAGAAGTAGCGCTTGATCTTTTCCGAGGTCTTGGTCATACCGGGATGTCCTTCCATTAAAGAATCGTGATAACAAGAGATTACCTTTTTCTGTAAATCTGTGCTGGGCAGGTATAACCGTTCTTGGAAATATAATAGGTTGTCCTTCACCGTAAAGTCCTTTCCCTGCAGATGCCAATTCTGTATGTCTGCTGGAGTTACCAGTAGCCTGGCTTTATCCTTAACTTCCTCTATGGATTGTGTGGCGATTACACCTAGAATTCTTTGTTCGGGAATGATAGGTACAGGTTTAGGATTGATCAAATGTTCTTCCACTCCCATCCGAGAAAGGGCATCAGCTTTACCGTTTTTTGTACCAGGTCGATAGGTTATTATGAAGTCAAACTCGGCAAAGAATAGTGCCCAACGGAGTTGCCTAGAGGATTGAGCTTTTGTGGTTTTCAAATATTGCAGGTTTCGGTGATCTGTAATCACAGTAACGGTGTGTCGGGCCCCCAGAAGATAATGCCGGCAAGCCTTAAAGGCAGACTTGATAGCTAGAAGTTCCTTATCAGTAATAGTGTAATTGATTTCAGGAGGCGAGAATTTGCGGGACCAAAATGCCACGGGATGCAACTGATTGGTTACTGGGTCCTTTTGTGATAGAACTGCCCCCATGGCAAGGCTCGAAGCATCAGTTTCAACGATGTAGGGGAGTTCTGGGCGAGGATGTTTTAAGATCGGTGCAGAGATAAATCTAGTCTTCAAATTCTGGAAAGCTTGTTCCGCCTCGGTAGACCATTCAAAACGTTTGTTTTTCTTTAACAAGGCGGTGATGGGCTGGACTATTCGAGAGAATTCGGGGATAAACCTGCGGTAAAAGTTAGCGAAGCCTAACATGCTTTGAACACCTTTTACGGAGGATGGCGATGGCCATTTGAGAATTGCATCGACCTTCTTTGAATCCATACGCACTCCGCTAGGTGATAATATGAATCCCAAGAATTCAACTTCAGTCACGTTGAAAACACATTTTTCCAACTTAGCGAAAAGTTTGTGTTGACGCAATCTCTCGAGGACCATTTTCACGTGTTTCCGATGTTCAGTTTCCGATGAAGAATAAACGAGGATGTCGTCAATGTAAACAACAACACACACATCTATGAGCTCTCTGAGGACATAGTTCATAAAATATTGAAAGGCGGCCGGGGCATTGCAAAGTCCGAAGGGCATGACCTGATATTCAAATAGCCCATACTTGGTGCGGAAGGCCGTCTTCCATTCATCACCCTCTTTTACTCGTACCAAGTGGTAGACTCCTCTAAGATCCAGCTTTGTATATATGCATGCTTTTCTGACTTGGTCCAGGAGTTCAGGGATCAAAGGTAACGGATATCTATTCTTAACGGTGATCTGGTTCAGGGCGCGATAATCTATACAAGTTCTAAGGTCCCCTTCTTTTTTTGGAACGAAGAACAAAGCTGAGGAAGCAGGGGACTTGGAAGGACGAATAAACCCATTCGCTAGGTATTGATCCAGGTATTGTCGGAGGTGAAGATTCTCAGGCTCGGTGAGGGCATAAATTCTACTACAAGGAGGAGTAGATCAGGTATCAGGTCTATCTGGCAGTCATAAGACCTATGAGGAGGTAGAGAGTTAGCCTGATCCTTCCGGAAAACATCTTGGAATTCTAGGTATTCAGGAGGTAACTGAGGAGCCTCCGAGGAAATTGCTGCCAGTGCAACACCAGGTCGAGGGTGACAAGTAGAGACACATTCTGGAAACTGAACCGTTCTTGCTCGCCAGTCGATCTGGGGATTGTGCTTCTCTAACCAAGGAATTCCTAGAATAATCTGGAACTGGGGGGCCTTGATCACATCGAACACGATCTTCTCATGGTGTCCATCTTGACTTACTAGCGTCACTTCTTGGGTGGTATGCGTTACTGGTCCGGAGGCTATCTCCGTACCGTCCACCGTAGTAATGACGTCCTTTACAGCCTTTGGACAAAGAGTCAGATTCATCCTCAAAACCATTTCATGATCCACATAATTGCCGATGGCACCGCTGTCTACGTAAGCTTCAATCGCATGTAATCGATCCGGATGTTCAGGGCTAATGAGGACCATAGGTATCACGAAATGCGAGGTCACGGAACTGGTTTTAACGCTCGGCAAGAGGACCTCTATTCTTGTCGGGCGAGGTTGTTTCCCTGTCAGAGTTTGTGACCCTGGTAACTGCAGCTCCTACTGCCTTCTTGGCTGGTTTCACCGGACAGTCTCGAAGAAAGTGCCCCGAGTTTCCGCAATAGAGGCATAATTGCAGCTGTTTTCTCCTTTCCCGCTCCTTTTGTGTTAGTGGTCCTTTCAGGCCCCCTATTTGCATGGGTTCCCCGGAGTCTACTCCTTTGGTAGGAGTTGGTGGTTTTGAAAATACTCGAGCATCAAACTTGGAACGATCGGCCTTCCTGTTCTGCAGTCTGTGGTCAATTTGAACGACTAAGTCAATATAGTCCGAACAGTCTTGCGGGGGATTCACTATTTGGGCTAACACATCTTTGAGCTCTCCACGTAGACCTCTATAAAACAGCGTAATCCTTTTGTCCTCAGGCCATCGAGTTTCCACTATCAGTCTGTTGAAAGACGCAATATAAGCCAAAAGGTCTTGATTACCCTGTCGCAATGAAAGGAACTCATTGTCCAAGGCCTGCCCCTGTGAATGTCTTGCAAACAGTTTTTCCATACTGAGCTGAAAAGCTTGAAAATCATGGAGAACCGGATCATCTTGATTAACTAGAGGGATCGACCAGTCTGCCGCATTGCCACTAATGTACGAAAGCACGAAAGCTACCTTAGCTTGATCAGTTGGAAAGGCTGCTGGCCGGCATAAGAAGTGCAACCGGCACTGATTAATAAATACTGCAAACCTCTTTGGGTCACCAGAAAATCGTTCGGGCGGAGCCAGAGGTACATTCCCAGGTAGGTTGATCTGCACTGGGTTCGTAGAGGATGTTGAAGGAAGATTTGCCCCTGATGCGGGTAACGGAGTTTGTCCGGCTTGTGACTGTAGCAATTGTCTAGCGAGATCGTCTGTTCGCTCCTTGGAAATAATCAGTTCTCTTCTTAGAGCAGTTGTTTCCTGACGGGCTGCATGCACTTCTGCTCTTAGTTCCCCAAGTAACTGGGCTAGCTGGTCGGTATCCGAGGTTTCCATAGCGCCTGGGTGGGAGTTTTGCGATAGGCTTTGCGTTCTGTAACGCTCACCTGATTCCCGCAGAGGCGCCGGTCTTGACTGGGTGAATGCCGTATCTTCAAAGGTGATGTGTAACACACGGTTGGCTCTTTGGGCTGGACCTCTGTGCACTGTATGTCTGACTCGAAGAGTAAGATGTCTGCAGATAGAAAATATGGGATTAATGAACTGGGGTTATTGGGTGCCTCTCTCCTCTTCCCTTTCTCTTCTCCTGTAGAACCCCAAAGGTTAACACCCTCACCTTAGGTAAGTGAACGCCGGGCTCTCCATCTGCCTCGGGGCAGGGTGCCGTAACCAGTTTCTTCACTGGATAAGGGTGCAGGCCTCTTGACCTCAGAGGACTGCTGTCCGTCGTTAACTGCACGAACGGTAAGTTCTGGGCACTTCAAATGTCTTAAAAGTCTTTTGTAATGATATCTCTTGTTTTGCAGGGTTCCGGCGATGGCGGATGGCGGGCTGATGAGAGTTGAGGATCGAACCCGCGTGAGGAATAGAAGCGCCTGGAAGCACGTAAGTAAGCGCTTGTAGCCTGCTTCACGATGCGCACTAACTGTCCCTTTTATCTTGCAGGTACAAATTCGGAGCTTTAGAGAAGCTGAAGGGTGCTGGAATACCCACTGGATTCGGCGTGGGAAGGAGTAATGGCACGTGAGTAATAAAGTTGCCCAATGTCTTTAAACGCACCTTCTTTTGTCTTTCAGATGCGGGATGCAGCGCCGAAGGCCTCCGGAGCGTGCGAAGAGCTGGTAAGCTTTTGTCTTTCAGATGCCGGAATGCAGTGCGAAGACCTCCGGAGCACGCGAAGAGTAGGTAAGCCTTTGTCTTTCAGATGCCGGAATGCAGTGCGAGGCGTTGGTGACAGCCGATGGACCAGGTAAGAGATGCGCTGCCACTGAAGACCGTAGTGCTAACCTGTTCTTTCTTTGTCTTTACAGGTGCTGCTGAAGACTGGATTCCAGGATGGTAAGCCTTTGTTCCCTTAGGCCCAGGATCAGAAGACACGATGAGCATTCTGCTGCAGGGAATGCAGAATAACGCAAAGCAAGATTCATCCATCGGGTGTGGTTTAAATAGCCTCCTGTAGTGCTTAGGTGTCTCCTTCCACAGCCACGCCTAGGTAAGAAAAGAGTTCCTGCTTTCCAGAAGAGTTCCAGTGTTCTGAACCTAGGGAGTGGCTCCTGCCCCACCCAACAGGAAAAGTAGTTCCAAACAGAAGAGGATCAGGGGTTCAACTGGCAGGTAAGTAAGCAGCATGGTCTGCTGCAGGTAAGTCCACCCAAGCATTATGAACCCGGCGCTTCCAGCGCTGGGACTGGGCATCTTTATGAGCCTGGTGCCACTGGCGCCAGGACAGGGTCCAAAAGGTCCCAATTGGGACTGGCTGGCACTCGGAACCGGAGTTATGGGTCTGCTTCCAAGGGAGTCGGGCAAGTCCTGATGTTTTGGAAGCAGAGATCATGACACTTATTGCCGAGTCGGGCCTGGCCGGTCCTCTTTTACCAAAGGCTATATTGACCACAACAAATGCTGCAAAGGATAGAAATCCCACTACTGAATTTCTAAGGATTTGTTGGAAAGATTTGTATGTATATTTAGGTTCAGATGCCTTGAGATCTCCCAGAGCGTCTTTGTGGATGAATGCTGCCATTAAGGAAAAAGGAAGGACATTATTTTCGGTGAATTGGTTTATTGGTGGAGTGTGTTGGATTGAGGATCTGTGGCAAAATGGAAACTGGATTTCTGGGATGGAAGTTTGCAGAAGACGGGACATTGTTGGTTATATTGAACTTGAATATAGACGTCTGAAGAAATGTATTGGGGAGGTTAAATCTGAGGGTGATGTTGATCTGAACCTACTAACAGATGCACAAGTGCCTGGAATTGGGGGGATTGCGAGTAGAGTGTACAGAAAAATTGTATCTAAATACAAGGAAAATGTAAAGCTTCGAGAAGAATGGAGCTCAAGGTTAAGTATTGATATCTCGGAGGAGCAATGGATGGATATGTGTGGGAATGTTAAACTCTGTTCATTGAATTTATGTGAATGATCTAGACCGATTAAAATTTTGAATAGGGTTTATTGGAGCCCAGAGAGATTGATGAAATATGGGATGTCTGATTCGAATGATTGTTGGAAATGTTTGAATGAAGTGGGCTCAATGGAACATATGCTCTGGCATTGCTCATGTGTTCGTGGGTTTTGGACTGATGTCTGCAAAATGTGTCTGCATGTTCTGGATAGAGTGATTTGGATTTTAAAACTATGATCTTCGGCAGTAATGATTTGTAGGATAGCCTCTCAGTTTCCCAGAAAAAATTCTTGTTCAGAGGTGTGTTAGTTGGGGAAAAAAATTATCCTCCGTAACTGGAAATCACAAGTACTGCCGCTTTCTTCCGACTGGATTTCTGAGATGCATTCTCTTGCAAATATGGAAGAGGTAATATTCAGAAGGGAGAAGAGATTAGACAATTTTGAAAAAATGTGGATAAGATTTCTTGATGTATATTAATTTTCATTCTTTTACTGGTACATGTTTTTTTGTTTTACTGTGGGGTTAGGTATCGGCATATGTAATTCTTATGGTTTTTCTATTTTGTATCTACTTTATTCATGACTGTATGCTTCTTTGATTTGACTTTCACTGTTTTATTTTTGTATAAATAAACAAGTTAGAAAAAGAGAAAAAAAGATTCTACACCGGCCCAGTGTATCCCACTCTGCTGGCCCCACCTCTCCAGATATGGGTTACCCTGATGGCCTTCATTTGCTACAAGCAGCCCAGAAAACGATCTGCTTGGCCATTGTCGAAAAATACCTTGCAATGAAATTAGAGCCCTCAACAGATCTGCTTCCAGAGCATTCTCCCCCAATCCCTCCCCTCCCACCACCATTATCCTTCGTTATAACTCTAGTTTGGGGACATCTGGAATAAGATTCAGAGCAGAAATGTCTCTTCCTAAGTTTCAGCTTGAAGCTCAGCACCAGCCCCATCCCTGACCACCCTCATCTCCATCTAATGCTCTGCCCCCCCATTCAACTGCACAACAGTTAGAGAATGCAGTGACCAGCTCTCCTCACGATGGATTAATCCCCCCATACCTCTTGCCCCAAAATATTCTGCAGTAGATAATTCAGCACTCCCTGTGCAGCTGGCCAGACCCCCAGATACCAACCCCTCTGAGAAACTGCCAAGTAGTGTAAAGCGAGCTGCAACAAATTTAATATGTGCGCTACTCAACACACGCTCACTCCCAAAAAATGCGGCTAACATACAGGACTAGATTATTGAGAAGAGCTTAGATCTCTTGTTCCTTACT
Source organism: Ambystoma mexicanum (assembly GCF_040938575.1). Classification (NCBI taxonomy): domain Eukaryota; kingdom Metazoa; phylum Chordata; class Amphibia; order Caudata; family Ambystomatidae; genus Ambystoma; species Ambystoma mexicanum. The sequence continues at coordinate 1,007,089,407 of NC_090927.1, forward strand.
GAGACCTGGACCAACAAATCTAGCAGCCCAATAATTGCTTGAGCCTCACCTGCAGGCTACACTACGATCTGCTAGAACCACCCTTTAGGCCATGTGGGAGGGGTGGCCATTATTGCTAAATTCCATCTGAAACTATTCTGAACACCTTGTTCCTGCACTAACTGTGAAAGTCTGCATGTTAAAATGACGCCTACGGAGCATAGTTGTATTAACTTTGTATTAGTCTACTGCCCCGCCCCTATAGACATGCCCACCTCTGAGGATGACCTTGTTCAAATTCTTGATGGACTACATGGCCCCAACTGCTCCACCCTGCTAGTCGGGATATTAATAGATGGCGTAATGACCATACTGACAGCCAAGCAATTACCTTGGAAAATTCAGTAAACATCATTGATTACAATGTACTCAACAACACACCTACCCATAAAAAAGGGCACACTCTCGGTTGGGTAGTGGCTAGGAACCTCAGAGTTAACATTGTGGATACCCTTCCTTGCATCTAGTCTGATCATTGTTTCATTACTTTCGTCATTCTTATTTAAAATCCACCATCCAATAGTAAGAACCCTGTGAAAACGGTAAAGAACCATAACTATTAAAAAGTCACAGTGAAAGATTTGAAGATTTCCTAGACGATATCATGACCACAACCTCAGATCTAGACCCCCTGACACACTAAGAGATCATTTTGCTCAATTAATGTGCACCATGCTGGATAGAGTGGCCCTCATCAGGAACAAGGCAGTAAAAGACAGTGCTCCTTACAAGAATGAGAACACCCAAGACCTAAGCCTAATGAAAACGGGTAAAAGACAAGCTGAGACAAAGTGGCTAAAATGCCACACTGAAGAAGATAAAACTTTTTCGAATGCTCCAGACAAAGGCTATAGATTAGCTAACCACGAAACGAAGAAAAAAATATAAAATAAGCAGATTGAAGAAGCCAGCAATAACACCAAGATGCTCTTATTGTTGTCAAATCCTTAGAGAAAACTAGTACTCTTTCCATGCCCATTGACCTTACTGACCAAGAGTGTCTCAAAATACAATGTGCTTTTCAAGCAAATGTGGATAATGCATGTTCTAGAATTAGGATCGGACCCCCTAAAGATCCGGTCATGCAACAGACACTAAAGATAGTGCTTGCAAAATCAGTTTTACACCCATCACTGTTTTAGACATGATGAATATTCTGTGGTCCTTACACCCCTCTCGGTGTCCGGAAAACATTGTCCCACCCAACCTTATTTTGGATCATAAGGAAATGTTTGCACCCTTCTTTGTTCGTCTAGTTAACTCATCATTTGCCAACAACCAGGTCCCCGATCCCATTAAAAAGGCTACCGTCACCCCACTGATTAAGAAACCCGGTCTAGATCCAAAAAAACCTAACAACCTGCGCCCCATCACTAATTGTCATTTTCCTTTGAAAATACTGGACAAATGTGCCACCACTCGACTTTTGTTGAAAAATCTAATATCCTGCACCCTAGGCCGTCCTGTTTTCAGCCCCGTTATGGCATAGAAACAGCACTTCTAGACCTTCCAACTCATACACCGGCATCTTGTTCCCATTTTTATTTTATTTATTTGTATCACGCCAGTCGCCCGGAGGCATCAGGGCGCCACAGGAAGACACATCAGACAACAAGGAGAAATAATATGGAGACGGGATAATATAGAGACAGTGATGTAGTTCTGGGAGTTATTTAAAGAGTAGGGTTTTTAGCTTTTTCCTGAAGCACAAAAGGTTGGTTTCTAGTCCTAGATCTACAGGCACACTATTCCATTTGACAGCTGCGGATATGGGAAAGGCCTTGCCCATTCCGTTGGATCTTTTGTGAGAGGCTTCTGTGATTTGGCCTCTGTGTTCGGATCTTAATGAGCGGCCTGGAACATATCTGGAAATATTTGATTTGAGGTATGCTGGAGCTTTCCCATAAAGGCATTTATGGACCAGCGTCATGGCCTTGAACAAGACCCTGTCTTCCACTTTCAGCCAATGAAGTTCTGTCATTACTAATGTGTTCGGTCTTGGGTTTCTGCTTTATAATCCTGATGGCATTGTTTTGTATGTGTTGGGGTTTTGTGGTGCACAGTTTATTTGCACTAAGCATTAGTGAGTTACCGTAGTCCAGCCGCCGTAGTATAATTGCTCTGGCTATTTTCGTACAATTCTCTTCACTAGTGTAGGGCTTTATCGCTCTTAATAGTCTATGATATAGGCAGTTCTTTGTGACATGAGCAACTTGAGCATCAGCACTCATAGATGCCTCCATGATCATACCCAATGTCTTAACCTTTCTTACAACCTGTATTGGGAAGTCCTTGACGCGGAAAGATTCGTATTGAGGGGTTAGTTTGGCTCGCGCTTGATGGGAGCCAAAGATCATTAGCTCGGGTTTTCTTGCTGTTAAGGCATAACCAGTTTTGATGCATCCATGATTCGATGTGGTTGTATACTGATGAAACTAAGTGCTATCCTTTGAGTAGTTTCCACATAGTTGCAATACCACCTGGGTGTCATCTGCGTAATTGGCGAAAAATACCTTGATGTTGTACAGGACTTAAGAGTAGTCTTATGTAAGGGTTGAACAGTAGGGGGGATATGCTGTCTCCCTGTGGGACTCCGCAAAGAATGTCAGTTGCGTAGGAGAATTTGTCACCCCAATGAACTTTAGATTTCCTATTGGAGAGAAATGATATGAGCCATGCAATTGTATTTTTGGAGCAATTTGCAACTTTTTCTAGCGCACAGTGGCTGTCATTGATCAAGGAGGTCAAAGGTTGCTCTCAGATCAAGTGGTATAAGTAGTCCAGTCTTCCCTTTGTCGACGATATTTAGCATGTGGGTCTGGAGATCCAACATTGCAGTTTCAGTTCTGTTTGCAGCACTGAAGCAAGATTGTTGGTGGTCCAATATGTTGTTAGTCTCCGCGTAGGCTTGTAGTTGGGAGGTGGCGATCTTGTCTAGCACCTTAAAGATAAAATTGCAATTGGTGATGGTTCTTAGGTTCGTAGGATCTCGATGATCGAGGTTGGGCTTCTTAACTAGAGGGGTGACTGTGACTGTCTTTATACTCATGGGCACTTCCTTGTCCCAGAATGATGTGTTGACGATTCTCATGAGTAGTGTTGCGAATAGGTCTGCATTATCTAGTATTATTTTAGACGGCACTATGTTTTCTGAGCGTGCAGTGGGCTTCATGGTGGCTAAGACTTTCTGTATATATTATAGTGATTTTTTTTGGAACCTGAAGGGTTCATGGGTGTGTCCCATGTGGGGGGATGCTCTGGAGTGGTCTGGGCATTTGAGCTCTTGATATCAGGTCCCAGGCCTTATAGATTTTATCAGAGAAGGCATTTTGGACTTTGTCGCAATCATCCTGTGATGGCGTTAAAGCGGGTATAGTGTTAGGTTATTCTATGGATTTCAGGATTTTTAATAATTTGCCAGAGGCATTGCCGGCGGACTTTATTTGATTGTTATAGAAATTTTTCTTTGCCTGTCGAATACTTTCTTTGTAGGCTTTTTCCGATTCTTTCCAGCTATCCTCGTTTGTGGAGGTTAGTTCTTTCAGCCATTTCCTTTCTCGGTTCCTTTTTTCTTTCTTTAATGACCTGATGTCAGAATTGAACCAATTTTGCTAGCTACTGTTTGCTCAAATGAGTTTGTATGTTAAAGGGGCCTTTTGGTCAACTAGTTCCTTTGTGTGGTGCATGAAAGTGTCCAGGATGATCTCGCAGGTGTCTTCTTCTGTGCTGTCTGTTAGGGTATCTTTGATAAATTGGTCTAGGTGCATTCTCTCGATTTTCTTAAAGTTGCGGCTTAGTCTCCTTGGGCTCATTAGGGATTTTCTGTTTAGAAGATCGCAGGGTGAAGGTGAAGGATATTCTGAAGTGGTCAGACCAGATGCATGCGGTTGTCGGATAGTTGTCCGTCTCAAGGTTATGGGTGGCCACGCAATCTAGTTGGTTATCATTGTACATAGTAGGGGCTGTATTCATGACCTGGTAGTTAATACTGTTGAGAGCCTTCTTGAGGCTTATTGCTTCCTTGTTTTTTGTGTTCCCTCGCCAGCAGTTGAAATCGCCTAGTACCAATGTCACAGTATTTGGGCTTTGGAGGCTGTTAAGCTGTTGGGCAAGTTCCTCGTTGAAATCCGAGATTAATGATGGAGGTCTGTAGATAATTGGATCTACCGGACGCATTCGATCTCCTAGACCACGATCGGCTATTGCTTAGCTTAAGAAATACTGGCCAATGGAGCCTAGTTGCCATCCAATAGATCCAATCCTTACTCTTATGTCGCTCCTCCAGAGTATGCTGCGGCAATGCCACATCATCGTTTGCCCCCATCTCTTGTGGGGTTCGTCAGGGAGCGTGCATGTCGCCGCTGCTGTTTAATCGGTACATCCAACCTTTTTGAAACCTTTTGGGCGAGCTCAAAGTGTTTTTTACTAACTACGCTGATGACACAGTTGGCTGTTGAATTCACAGGAGACTACCATCACGATTCGACCCTACTTTATACCATCTACGGTTGCATCGAAGCCTGGATGAACGCCAACTGGATGTGCCTCAACGGGAATACAACCGAGCTGCCGATATTTGGTACTACACATTCCAGATCCAAGCTTAACCCCAAATAGCAGTCTTTCCACATTCATGGATGTTCCATCCAAGTCTCAATGAGTGTTAAGACTCTAGATTGTCACCTGGACTCTCTGCTTGGTGCTGAGGCTCACATTAAACAGGTCGTGAAAAATGGTACTTCCTATCTCAGGCAACTGAGGAACCTCTGCCCCTTTCTGTCCGAATCCAACTGTTCATCCGTGGCCCGGGCAGTTATTCTACTCAGACTTGAATATGGAAATGCGCTCCTGATTGTGGCTTATAAGAATATCCAGGCCTTACAAGTGATCCAAAACAATTATGCCTGCATTGTAAAAAGGAAAATCTAAAAGAGACCACATCTCAGTAGCAGCAGAGACCCCCACTGTCTTCCTGTTGCTGCGCGCCTAGTATTCAAAGCAGCCTCAGTTGTTCACAAGACCTTGCATGGAACCCCCCCGTCATACATCAAAGAAATTATCTCTCCTTCAGACCCCCCAATAAAACTACGCTCATTTGTCCTAGAGCTGGTTAAAACCCTAAATTCAACATTACTAACATGTTAGGTAGATCTTTCCCCGTTGTGACTGCTAAAGTTTGGAACGCCATTCCCTTAGATCTCAGACTTTTGCAGGAATTCAATATTTTCTTTCGGAAATTGAAGACCAGTCTATTCAGCTAAGCCACCATGATGAATCCTCCTGCCGTCCTGTCTTACTTTCATCTGTGTGATCATGTTCCGGCGCCCTGATGTCTGTGGGCTTTGGCGCCTTCCAAATAAATAATAAATGTGGCTTTGCAGATACTTGTACAATCGATTCATTGCGCCTGTGCTGCAACTGGAATTAGTCCCCTCAAGCAACTGTTTATTGTAGCAAGATGATCCCTACCCTCTCATCTTTCAAAAGATTAAACAATATGGCCATATTATTGGGCAAATTTAACCCTCAACATTGTATGTCATCAACTTCACTACTTGGGCTAAAAAATGAAACTAAACATATAGTATACCTACCCCACACCAGCACCTCCCGCAATCAGTTTACAGATTACGTCCCCGACTTCAAGAAATCCACCAACCGTCTTCAACCATTCCAGAAATGTGAAGTGAACAGCAGAAGACAGTGGCATCACCATCCCCTGCCCATCCGCCCCCATATTGCTTCTCCACTCTCACCCAGCCAGGCACAGCAATTGAGCATTTGAACAGCATTCGAAACCAAACATCCTAATCACTGCCGTGCATGATCGACTAGCAATCCAAACATCTGGGATACACCGTTATCATTATTACACAAATGCAACAAGACATCAAAAAAATGTACTCATCCAACTGATTTCTTGTTCATTTCCTTCTCTCTGTTGGATCCTACTCTTTGCTGTCATTTTATACGTTCCGACTGGGCGTTGTTCCAATGGGTCGACGACAGAAGCTATAACTAGTAAGTCACAACCCATTTATGGAGAGGTTATAGAATGTTTCATACCTTTATGAGAAAGCAAAGACGCACTGGAAGGTCCATCTATAGGGGATATTGCTCTTGCGTTTGGTGACTGGTTTAAACACATATATCTTCAGGATTGTACACATTGAAACATCTTGAAAAATGTGTAGATTGTTTCCCTCAGAATGTATAGGCGCCTTTCTACATGTCACAGCCAAGAACCTTTCTTTTGATGAGTAGAGGGGGTGTTTAACCAAGAATTCCCTAAGCCTATCATTTCGGCCCTGGACCCACTCGATGTGCACAATCAATCATTAGGTCCATGCTTGAGCCTTTAGGCATTAATGTTATAAAAAGCCCCCCATCCAAACAGGTAACTCTGTCTTCTCCCTCCTCTTTAAACATTTCAGCTGGAGATTGCCTCTCCGCCATCTGTTCTCAAGGTCATTTAATTTCTCAAACGGCTGTGATGTCAGTGCTTGGAGCGCCGTAATCTCTCCCTGGAGTTTGGGTGGCTCGCTCATTGTCCGTAATAGACTCGACATCCACCGACTTACTCAATGATTGAAGCTTGCAACACATCTCTTCCATTGTACGTCATTTCATCTTTTCAGACTGTCACATCTTATTTAATGATGTTACATAGTTTGCCCAGGCAAATTGCCAGGCACCCTTTAGCGCAGGCCACTGGCGTACCTGGGCTATGCCCCCGTTTGCATCACCATCACATACTGGGGATCTCCGACCCTCTGAACATAAGTTGGACCCTCTCTATATACACCCTAGTGTCTTTGGAGGATGACAAATTATCAGTGGCACCCTCCTGTCCTCCTGGATTTCCCAGACATGGGAGCATGCATTAATTCCTCCCATGAACAGTGCAACACTCAGTGGCAAGACCAGTCAGACATAACAACTTGTGGTTCCGCTTCATGGGGCCTGACAGGGAGACCCTCGGTAATGGAAGAACACCATACCATCAGAGCCTCCACCCAGCCCCCCCCAAAAAGGGAAAAGGGGATTCAAGCTGAAAGACTCTTCACAGCAACTAGGTAACTGTTCTAAAGCCTTCGCTGAGGCCTCTCGGGCTGCACACAACAACAGCCAAGGCAGGCCAAGGCAAACATGACTCTTTGCAGCTCCATCACCCTGCGTTTTGTAGAGCTTCCCCGGCTTTCGTAGCCCACACCACCTCTCGAACAACAGAGCTCCCAGAGGGCATCTGTGCTGCTTTACGCATTGTGTGCTGCTATGCTCTCCCTCTCTCTTTCGCTCTCTATCTTTCTCTTTGTATCACTCTGCCTTTGTATGTCTTTCTTTCTAAAGGTGCCAATATTTGCTCACTATCACTCCACCACTGATTCCACAGCTTCTTCATCTCCGCATTCTCTCAAGTATAGTGGCACTACTCCCAGGCTTCCCTGCATTCTCCACTGTGTGCACTGGCTCATTGCTGCAGCTGTTTTTCAAGCAATCTGTCGCCTCTCAGCCCATGGCCTCACAGCCGAGAGTAGCCAATAAGCACCCACTCTTTCTGTGCTGGACAAGATGCAGCATTCTGGCCTGCAAGTCTCGGGCACCAACAAGATACTAGGCCACCTCTGCAGGCTGCCTGCCATGCCCCTCGGACTCATAAATGCCTGTCTGGAGAACAGCAGACGGGTGACCTTGCAGTCGTGTCTCACAGTGATGGGTCTTTAACCTTAAAGCATAAAAGAAAACAAACCAGGGCCACAACTACCCAGCCACTAAATGTAAGGAAGTGGGACTTATTATGGAGAGCAGGAAATGTACTGAGTAACAAGTAGGGAGCTAGAAAACATGATATAGAAAGCAAAAGGTTTAAAGCCCCGCCCACATGGCTTCAAAAAATACCTAGGAAGAATTGAGATAGTCGAGAAAAAGCGAACAATTTGTCATCAAAATCCACAGCCACACAAACAATCACACAAAAAATGGTAGAGTCGACACGAGTTAAACATGGAGGTAGTAAGATTAAAAAGGGTGTATTGGAATAATTACAGTTGTTGGCCCAATTATTAGATCGCAACATGATTAGATCTATGTTCATCTAGTTCAGCAGTGTAGTGTTAAGGTTGTGCATATCTGTATAGGACCGTTTCCGAAAGGGGTTAGTTAGTTCAGTTACTGGGGTTGAGTGCCCCTGCACTTTTTTTCTCTCTCATCGTATTGGAGTTTCCGGGCATCTTCTCGTCCTCGCTAAAACAGGGAAACCCATTCTGGATACCTGTATGCAAGTTAAGGATGCAGTATTTTAACAGTTGGAAAATCTCACCAGAAAATAAATAAAAATGGGTTATTTATTTATTTATTTATTTAACGTGGTTGTATGGTTATACATTTGACAACCTCTAATCACACATGTACACTTCAAACGAATAAGAGATTTGAGAATGATTACATCATAAATAAAAAAGGTACAAAAATATGGGAATTTCATCTAATTTGCCACTGGGAGCTGTCCCTTGATAATGATTAACAGTTCATCCAGAGCCCAAGAAAATAAATATCCATTTGATGTGGAAGATTAGAAAAAGAGCAAACATTGTAGCTGGGGAATCTGTGACCATGGGTTTTAAATCAGTAGTGCACAAACTAGGAGCAAAACCAACTAGAGGACCAACACGGTGGGGCATAAACCCAGGAGTATTAATAACGGCTACAATGGAGACACATAGGAGTACAGCACAGACCTGAAAGCAAAATCTAGAATGGAGCAATAACACAGTCGTTGTACCAAGGAAAAATATCACATCTTTGGCACAGTTAGAGTGAAGGTAGGGGTGGGCCAAGCATAATTGTACAAAGTCCCTCACTAGGGAGATGAGTGGGCTGCTGTTTGATCCGGGGCTACACCGTATGAGCTAACCTTTTGTCTGGCTGCTCAGACAGGCTGCTGTGGGGTACTTGTTCTTAGGCTTGACTTGACATCCACCACAATATAAAACAAGACAGAAGGAGACTAATTAATTAATGGCCTGGCAGTTGGTTTGGTGTTCAAGGGGAATTGCTGTGGTAGAGCAGTATGTGGCTAAGCTAAATAGTCTAAACCAAATGTTTCTTAGGGAGAATATGGATAGGGGCCTAAGAGGGCCAATAATCAAGAAAACAGATCCAGGAATTGCTGAGAAGGAGCTACTTGAGTTTCCTGATCAGGGCATAGCCCAGATTTTGATGGAGCTCTGAAATCGCCAGTATTGAAGAGTCTGTTTAGATTAGATAGGCCAGACGCCCTGGCTTGTGCTAAAATTACTTTTCATCTTCCTCTATGCTGTAATATCAGTGCATTGTTTTCTTGTATAGTGGATGGGGAGTAGACAGGTGGGCAGTACCTCCTGATATAGCACGCCCATGTATTGTTTCATTGTTTCATGGCAGGGCTCGAAAATAAGATTGGATAAGCAGGAGCTAAAAGTAGTTCCTGGGGATTTACAGCATTAACCAATGACCCGGAGATACCGCTGGGGAACGAGGCGCTAGTACATAGTATTCTGCAATTCTAACTTCCACATGTATTGGAAACCTATAATTTAGTTAATTATTTATGACTCTTGTGCTTTAAATGTTGTATGTGTCCTAATGAGTTAAATTCACATAGGTTTGTTTGGCATCAGTTGGTCTGGGGAGCAAAACAAAGTAGCTCCTGCTAGCTTTTGGTGTCAAGCTAACCAGGCTCTTCTAGGCTACAAACAGGATCTAATTAGCTTACAGCTCCTCTCAATTTCGGACCCTACATGGCCACACACCTCATTCCCATACCTCGTCTCTTGCATTTGTTGATTCATATAATCAATATGTTTGGATTTTAAAAAGAGCAAAACTGTAGCTCCTAATGTGTTTCAGAAAAAAGTTCAAGCAGTTTAATACAAATGTACTGAAAAAAACGTTTATTTTTGTGCTTTAAAATAAGTAACAGCATGCTGTTTCAGGCTTACGTGTGTTATACTACAGAAGCGCACATATTAAACATTCCTGCAAGCAGTTCCTTGTCAATGAGTGGCTGTAAAGTGACACAGAAAACTATGCTGGAAGCAAGGTATTTGAAAAGCGTTTCACCGCTTTAATTAAGTGCTGCAGTGATACCCGGAATTCTCTTTCCTGGATTAAGCAGCAGGCATTGTGAGGTCACAGCTGAAGCGTAATAGTTTTAGTATACTTTAATTTTAAGGAAAGTCCAGCAGATATTTAACATTTATGAGTCCGTATTCAATTGGCTAGTGTGTTGCATACATGCTTAATCGAGCAACGTGAAATTGGTTTGTACTCTTCATTCAATTTAATTAACTTAAACCTAAATGTGTAATGGTGTGAAAGTTGTTTCAAAACCATGTGTAAAAATCCACTTATTTTTATTTCGTTTTTTGTGTGTAGCCGCCGGTATGTTTGCGAGCTGTTTTGTATGCAAAACTTTATGGCTTGGAATGTTATGGAAAGCAAACCATTAGCGGAAATGAGTCCCTTTACAATTCATAAATCCGTCTCGTCAGTTCGGCTGTTGAAAACACAACTGGGTGCAACTGGACTTGCGTGTGTGCGTCCTAAACAGTTTCCTCCCCCACTCCATTGATGTTTTCTGAATGATGAGGAATTTGCACACTGCACTGGCTCAGGTTGCCGTGCTTCTCGGCCAGGGCCGCCAGGCCGGAGAGCAAAGGGTTACTCCATCAGTGGCCCATCATTTCCTGAACACGCACAGCACAAGCCTGATTTCAGTCTGCATAGTAACCTTAATGAATTTGCGAAAAGCGCTGACATGCCTTCGTTCCACGTTTCCCCATGTGATCTCAAACATTTCAAAACAATTAAACACGGCAACACGAAGGGAGAGATCAGTCTTGTCGCCTGTAACAAAATGCTCAAATTAAGCTGGGAAATTGATTGTTTAGGTTTACTGTTGGCGCCAGTATCACCCACGTGTGTTGTGGCTGCTGTGTTTTTGTTTGAGGCATTTTAAACATGATGTGACCGAAATTTAAAGTTGTATAGATATTGTTTGGGTGAAACAATTATGTATTTTTTTTAATTCATCCTAATTGCTCACAAATTAATTCCATTTCAAAGTTAAAAATGGCAGGGAGCGGGTCAAAGGCAATGCGGGGGGCGGGGGCAGAAGGGTTGTAATGTAATGATCCCAGGTTCCCAGTGCTGGCAGCGTCATGGAGGTTTGCAGTGACGTGTCATCAGTGGTAGTTTATAGTAACTGCTATTAACGATGTGAACAATTTGAATCAGGGCGGGTGTTAAAACCAAACATCCAACTCTTGGTTTTTACCGTTGTTATCCCTAAACCAACCCCCCAGCACGGTTCAAGACCACCACTCGCCCCCGTCATTGGATCCTGCCACTTATTCCAGAAGTGACATGTGGTCAAAGGCGTGGATTGGGGTTTTAAAACTGTTATTTTTTTTATTTTTTTTTAATTGTGTACAAAACCCGCCCATTGTTAATAACTGGTCAATGTTGGCTCTGATAGCATAGTATAAAACACGCGTTATTGGAAGCGCCGATGAAACCTGCTTTGTTGGGCGCGAGAGGTTTATGCGGTTTTCAAATTTGTTATGTATTCTGAGGGTTAAAGCGGAGGCCCCATTAAGAGGAACCTCACCCCCATTACAGCCTTTTTGACATGCAGGCCCCACCCATGAATGCGCGGACAGCTAATGCCGAGCTTTTGTTTCTCCGTAGAAAGGTTTTTTTTTTTTTAAATCCAGAAAGGAAAGAAAACTGTTCTTTCTTTTTTCACTCCCTGGGTCACGTGACTTCCCTTTTAGTGACTCACAGATAGGGTTGAAGGTGAATCATAGAGTGATTCAGACATCAAAACCCTGCATTTTCAATTGTGGCAAGCAGGGATGCAATGGCACATGTGAAATCCGCAGTAAAGGATGCTTGCTTAACAGACTCCCCGTTTTCCACGGCAACACCTTCTTTCAAATGTAGCGTTTAATGTTGCTAGTGAGTAACTCAGGATATGACTAAAATATAAAGCATCCCAGATCCTCTGGGATCAGAAAGATGTGTTTTCGAGCTACAGACGCTGCTGAACATCACTGTATTTTCTCCGAACCCTCCTGGTAACTACAGTGGGGGAGGGTGGTTCACCCACCCACCCACCATGCCTGCGAGTGGGGGTTGGGATTGCTCTTCAGACTGATGATAAACACACTCCCAATTGAAACAAAAAACGTCTCCGCTTATCCAGTGCCCGGTTGTAAAATTGATGTTAATCGAGGACCAGTGAGCAGGCACTTTTTTGTGTTCACAATAAACAATGTAATTTCTCTGTTGCCGACTGCAGTGAGTATGCGTTTCCTATGCTTTTTGGTCTAAAACACATTGTTTTGGTTTCCGATTTCCTCGGTACATATGGTAGTAACGACCGGCTGTACAAAATGTATTTCTGTATTTTGGTCTATACATTTAAAACAAGGCACGCGCGAGTAGTTTTCACAAATTAAGTATATTTTGTTTTCTCCTCTTCCAATCTAGATTTGTTTAAAGCAATGTATGCTCGTAATTGTTTAAACATGTTGGATGCTGACGCTTTTCAGTTAGATTTATTTATATCAAATCACCTGCTTTCAAACAAAATGTTACATAAGCACCCGATGCTCCCAAGAGAGCGTGTAGCTCTGCAAAAACCGTATCCGCATTTAAGAAAAAACTACATGCTGGTTGTAGGACGAGATTGAAGGTGGACAATAGCAACGAATTTGGATTTATGATAGTAATAAAATTGCAAAACAGTACAGCGTGGCCTCGAGCCACATGTAATAAAATTCCATGCCCTGTGGTTTTTGTTAGTATCTAACAAAAACAAGAATGTTTAGTAAATATTAGTGTGTATGTGTATATATATATATATATATATATATATTGCAATGCATTTAAAGGCCCCAAACAGAAGTCCCTTTCACATGAATAACAAGATTTTAAACACTGAAACAAAAACGGCCTGACATTTGTTTTTTAAGTACAATTAAAGATCCATGTGGAAAGGGGCCTACCAGTCATTACCAATGGATAATCAGCATTTTAATTTACAAAAGGAGGAGGAATCAAAGAGCCCTGGCACATGGAAAACAGGATTTTTAAACAATGAAAACAAAAACCGCCTTCTGCAAATAAAACAGTTTTTGAAAAAGTGAAAGTGAAAAAAATATCCCTGCTCACAGAAAAATGTCAGGAAAACAAAACATGATGTGTGGGTTGACAAAGAGCAATGTATGTTTCACCCAGTGACTTTTGAAGAGGCTCTTTGTCTTTATGAAAAAAATGTCAGGCTAAGACAGACCCATTTGCTGGCTGTGGGCAAAACTTCACAAGGACATCTCCCGCTTCCAGCCTGGATGTCACATCTTCCATCTAATGACCAACCACAAAAAAATGTCCTGCTAAAAGCGTTGAAATTCAGTTTTCTCCAGACCGACTGGCTCTGAAAGCTGGGACTTCAAGAAAAGTCATCCTTGACTGGAGCACGACTAATATGTGTGAAAATGGGGGCACCCACTTCCAAGAGCAAGCTTCCAACACAGAACAGACTGATACAGGTGATACAGGCTGACCCAGTGAAGTGAAAACAAATGGCCGGGAGCAGGACCATTTGTCCCACATGAACATTTACAATTTATTTAAAAGGACTATTATCATGTAGGCCTTTTCGGATGGATTTCATCTATGTTCCATTTTATTATGTTATTTCTAGGCGATTTTGGGGCTATAAAATTCATCTTCTTGTGACTCTGGGAATTTTAAGGGACCGTTAATATAGATTTGTGGCTGATCTGAACATGTTCCAAATGTGAGAGTTGTGAGCGGATGGAAAAGGAAATTAGGGATAGGCTTAATAACTTACATATTCATAACTGTTGTGCTTTTTATGGAAACGTCAGAAAGGTGCCACATGGCCGTGCTACATGATACAGATTTGGTGGCTTATCCAATTCCCCATGATTAGCAGAAACAAAAAATATGTTTAGTATGGCAGTTGCTAGTGAAATTATGAAGTTGTGATACATAACTCGGTTTTTGCCAAATAGTTGAAAGGAGAACAAAAGGATGATGACAATCGGGAATGGCCATATGTTGCTTCAGACCACTAAACCAATGCTGACTTGGAAGCTGGGTTTTGGAGGAGAGAGAAGGGTAACTGTCCAATCCTAGTGACAGGGATTATTGCAGGGTACTTCTCCAAGATGGTAAAATTGGTAGTGTCATCGCTGCTATATAAGGGGGACTGTACTAGGACAGGGAGACAGAAAAATGAGAAAGACAGGGACAGCAGAGAGGAGAGACAGACCATCAGGAAGGCTGAAACTTACCATCTGACAGCTGTAAGGCGACACCAGAGGAGATTGCTGAGAGTGCATCTGGGTAGAGCTGTCTATCGTAGGAAGGCCTTAAAGCTGACTGGGTCTTATGGTGGAGAGCGTGAGGCCATCTTTGAGAGTGGAGTGACCAGACCTCTGCCCTATCTTTCCAAAGTGTCCTGAGATGTAGCTGGCTTTTCTGAACCTTAAAGGAATGGTTCGGTCAGAAATGTTTATTGTCCCTACGGGTCGGCCATGTGTTTTTAAGCCTAAATCGCTCGATTTTAGAAAAATTTCCTATGGACCTTACCTGAGTTTTCGTCCATTAAACGCATGCGAAAACAGGCACCAGGGCGCTGCCATTTTGTGATAATCCTATCACTTGCCCCATCGCCCTGGCTGACCTGCTTTTGCGGCACTAAATCATATCCCCTGCCTCTGAGCCTGTCATCAGCAGACGTGTACCGCCCATTTCACAACGCCAAAGCACGTCTTGTGTCAACAATCGCTGCGCTTCAGCTAATGTCGTGTCGCCAGGACGCCTCTTCCCTCAATAAGTATAAACAGACCGTTTCACAACACATAACAGCAGATTTTCTATTCCATTCCTCTCTCTGTGTTACTTTGAGTATTCTGTGACTCGTTTCTGTGCTCTGGTCAGCTACCTTCGCCGCTTGTAGACCGTGTGAACACCTGTACCATCGCTATACATTATTTTAGTTTGTTTACCACACAATGGCTACAATAATGCCCTACATGTACGAGCCCGAGCATACCGAGGAGGAACTACTGGAAAGGGAAACATGCGAAAACGATGGGGCTTCGGAAGGCAGTTGTCAGGACGAATCAACGGATGAAGACACTGGACCTAGTCGCATGGACAGTGTTTCCTCCTGGTGTACATGCAATCGATGCAAGCTAATGCCAACCGAGGACGAGAACTGCTGCTGCTGTGAAAACTCGGGATGCGTGGCCTATATTTCGGAAGGCGATCCACGGCCGCAATGCATCACGAGCTGCCAGACTTCAGGGCAGCCTGCCTCACACATTCCCTGTTGAGGATAATGATGGTGCTTATGCACAAACTTCGCGCAACTGTTCGTCCTCGTAATCCGAGTAACGAGTAAGTATACTCTGGTTGTGATGCCACTACTATTTCATGGTCGTCTCCTATATCTAAAATTACATCTACATATCATTGTAACGCATGAAAGTCGTTCAATAGTGTGCAGTGTCTAGATAGCATTTGTCCGAGCAGAATGACATTAGTTACAAGAATTGTCATTGACAACAAAGGTTAATAAACTTACCTTGGTCATTTAAAAACAGTTTGTATCATTCTTTTTCACAGGTGGTACAGGCTGGTGGCCTATCGTTCCTTTACATGGTGGCTTCACGGGAGGCTTGGACACCACGTTCGAAGAGTAATACCCGCCTGTGCCGTTCGTGCCATAAGACAAACTTTCCCCAGTGGCAGCGGTCAGTACAGGGGATTTTCCCTCGCTGTGCTGCAACCTGACCTGTACAATGTGTAAAGTTTTGTATTTTTGTGCCATCAAAATAATAAACAAAATAAAACACCACATATATTTTAACAACGGTTGTTTCGATTTTTTAAATTAATTAAGTGTGTCTCCATTCAAGAGTCTTCCTGTGCCTTGCCTGCACGCCCACCGGCCCATCCATCCCACCCCCCTCTATCAAAGGCGGTTTGCGCCAGTGGATGCGCGCTGCCATGGGGGGCTGTCAGGAGCGCAAACGGCCAAGGTGCCAAACAGCATATATACTTGAAAAGGTATCCCACGCCCAGGGGCAATTGCTCACATGGCCTCCTCAGACCCTGTGTCTCCAGGCAGGCCTCCCCTGAAGCAGGCCGCCCCCTGAAATCCACATAAGTGTGTCTCCATTCAGCAGTCTTCCTGTGCCTTGTCTGCACGCCCCAGGCCCATCCATCCGACCCCCCTCTATCAAAGGCGGTTCGCGCCAGTGGATGCGCGCTGCCATGGGGGGCTGTTGGGGGCGCAAACAGCCAAGGTGCCAAACACCATGTACACTTGAAAAGGTATCCCATGCCCAGGGGCAATTGCTCACACGGCCTTCTCAGACCCTGTGTCCCCAGGCAGGCTTCCCCTGAAGCAGGCCGCCCCCCTGCAATCCACATAAGTGTGTCTCCATTCAGCAGTCTTCCTGCGCCTTGTCTGTACGCCCCAGACCCATCCATCCCACCCCCCTCTATCAAAGGCGGTTCGCGCCAGTGGATGCGCGCTGTCAGGGGCGCAAACGGCCAAGGTGCCAAACACCATGTACACTCCAAAAGGTATCCCACGCCCAGGAGCCATTGCTCACATGGCCTCCTCAGACCCCGTGTCTCCGGCCAGGCCCCCCCCCACGCTGTCCAGCCCCGGCAAACCACATAATACCACAACATACACACAGCATTCATTCACAAACACACCCGTTTCTAATACTTTATAAACCACTTGATATGTCTCACGAGAACATCTTTGTGCTTTGCAAGTCAACTCCTGAACGTGCTATCCGTGAACTTCTGTGACTGCTTCGAGCAAACTCGTCAGTGAGCTACCTGTGGCCATCTACCTGTTCTCCTGCAACATACTGCTCGGCTTGCTGAATCCAACTGTTTGTTGGTCAAGGTAAGGCCATGTATCCTAGTCATATTTCAGTGATTTTTAAATTTCTATCTATTTGCGAGTAGAGTACTCAATAGTGCTATGTTCATTGGTCTCATTGCTATTGACTTGAGTTTCAATTGTTATGCTATCAATAGATCTATTTATTTTAATCTGTCAATTGTCATCGAATTGCATCCTTCGCGGTTCCTGTCTATAATGTAAGCATGTTTCCTTCTCGTGCAAGACAGAACATCCAAGGGACGAGTCACATGTTCAGAGTTTAGTCACTTCATTTATACATTTCTGCAATTTATGCAAATACTAAGCCGCACATGATGAACTGGTATAGTTCCGGCAACCAAAACAAACCTTGCATTGAACATTGTATGGTTCATTTACTTTTTTATCACATTTTTATTCATCAAGATTGTATAATAATGTCGATATTTACTTTTCAGAATTTCCAACAATGCCTGCCTGTATGATTAGTGATTGCCCATGCTAAATCTGAAGGCACTACAATGCATGTATTCCCGAAAACTGTTGATTGAATAAGAGAATGGGTCAGACATTGCAGATATCCACTGGTTGAGCTGGAAAGTAGAGTTCAACAAGTCTTAGAGGACAAGAGGGGTGATCGATACCGCATCTGCAGCCGGCACTTTTCCTCGAACATGTACGCCACATCTTGGGTAACAAAGAAGAATAAACGGCGAACGACACGAAAATTGCTCGCAAACGCTATTCCCACTCTATTCGTCCACATTCCACCACCGGTGAGTCAAGTGTCCGGATTTAGCTTTAGGGCTTGCGGTAGTGTGTAGGTAGCCCAATGGATTACTTGATATTTTAGGTGTTGTGTCCATTGTAATACTTTCGACATTGATATGAGTGTATAGCTTTTTGAATAATGACATTTATCAATATATTATTTTTCGGTTTCATAACCCACAAACAAAATCTATTTATGGGCACACGGAACTGTGCTATATTGCACATTTTCAATAGCATTATTCTCAAGTATTCTGTCGCATTACATGGCAATTTTTAATATTGGCATTTCATTATCAAACAATAATTTACCTTTACAACTGCTTGACTATCCACTGAATCTGAAGCAAGAACATTCTACATCCGTGACGTGCTCGCAGTTATCAACCACTTCTAGTGCGTATCAGGTAATCTTACTTGGCTATTCCACTACAGACTTGTTTTAGTTTTTATGTATCGTGTAATTATTTTACTGAATGTCTGATTAGTGCTTTCCAATTTATATACACCTTAGTTATCGTCCACTGGTGTTTGTTTTGAGTTATAATTAGTGTTACCCATACTAATGCAAGTACTGTCTTTCAGGGAGATGCTGTCCACCACATTGACAACATCCCTAGATGTTCTTCAGCAGCACGAGGTATGGATACTGACCGCTCCATCGAACTAGATAATCAGAGCTGGAATACTTGTCGTTTGATTGTTCTACACAATGTTTCATTCTTGGTTAGCCATTGATATGTACCTGTGCGGTCGACCCCAAGTGTGTGTTATGTTTTCAATATTGTAATTCGTACTAATGAAAGTACTATGTTTCAGGCAGTTGATGGAGCATCAACCCCTGCACTTGATGCGGAGCCTGACATTCAAGTAATTCCAGGGGAAGTGGAAGCGGGACCATGCGTACACGAATCGGCGCAACAGCTTTCGGAAGTGCGCACTACATTTACAACATCAATAGATATTCTTCAACAGCACGAGGTATGGATACTGACAGCCACATGGAGCGTGATCATATAATGTGATTCCATTTGCTATACTTTCTTCCCTATTAACGCAAGTACTGTGTTTCAGGGAGACATCGCAGCTTCCACTACAATCACAACATCCCATTTAGATGATGCAGATGTAAATAAATCGGAGAAATAAGTCGATTAAATCTGGTCATATTTAGATATTCCTTGAATCTTTTAGACAATGCATCATTTGTGGTTATCTATTTAAATGTACCTGTGCCGTCAACCCCAAGTGTGTGTTATGTTTACAATATTGAAAACCATACTAATGCAAGTACTGTGTTTCAGGGAGTTGCTGAGGCGCCCTCTCCAATAAAATCATTTATGGCAGTCTATGCGGAGCCAGAGGTATGGATACTGACAGTTCCATCGATCGAACTAGATCATCAAAGCTCGACTACTTGTTGTTTGATTGTTCTACACAATGTTTAATTCGTGTTTAGCTATTGAGATGTACCTGTGTGGTCGTCCTCACATGTGTTTTATGTTTTCAATATTGTGATACATAGTAATGAAAGTACTATGTTTCAGGGAATCGATGGAGCGTCATTCCGTGCTGTCTATGCGGATCCAGAAAATATAATCGTTGCAGCGCAAGAGGAAGGGAAGACATGCCGAAACGAATCGGAGCAACAGCGTGCAGATGTTGAAGTTTGAGTCAAGAAAGTTGCAAAGAAAAGAAACAAAAATAAGGTTAGTTACAAACAGTTTATATTTTTAGAAATTGTTTTGTGCTGGGGACTATATTATGTTTTTTTTCTGTCAATTGTACTATACTTTATCTTGTGTTTAAACTGAACATCCCTTTTCCAATCTGTCCTCTAGTTACCCGTGGGTGTACGAACTATACATACACAGACAGTGAAGCAAATGAGAGATGTTGCTTGCCAGACCATTTACACTATGGATGAACTATTAATTCAGACGCGGCGTGTTGAGACTCGAGATGCTTGTGTCCAATGGCCAGAACATGAATTGAATGTGTCCGGATAATCCAGTAAAGTTTTTTTGGACCATTGCTACAGTGCGACTGCACCACCACAAGATGATGATACTGGATGTATTGGAGATAGCTCTGAAGTAGTCGCAGATCAATTTACACAATCTACACCAGCAAAAAAAATGCCACCCAAAAAGCTGTCGACATTGTTGTGTTCATCCATCAATGTTGAAGTAACAGATGTTGAAATGACAGAGAATGAACCAGCAGCAGTATTCAACGACGCATCAGAACTTGATATCGGCGATATTTCTTTCAATTCTGGTGATATGTCCGCATCGATACAGTCCGAAACAACCTTGACGCCGGATGACAGTCTAATGAAAGAGGACAAATACATAGTATTCGACAGTTGTGTGATGAATATTATAAGTATGCTGAAATGTGGGCATTCAGTTGGAGGGGAAGTATGTGGGAAGCCATTGATTCATGTGACTCGTCAAACACAAGGCAGTAACGTCAAAATACGTGCCGCCTGTAGATTAAATCATACGTTCTCATGGTCTGCACAACCGATGCTGGGTAAACTGCCAGCAGGCAATCTACTATGTGCAGCTGCCTCACTTTTTAGTGGGTCCAGTTTTAGAAAGTTAGTCTTTCTTTCAGATTGTGGGACTCCATTTCATTTCTAAAACGCAGTACTACAAATTCCAACATGATTATCTATTTTCGGCCATTAGTGATGCTTGGAAAATTGAACAATTGTCTCTAGAAAGTACATTTGAAGGCAAACTATTCAGGCTAGCCGGTGATGTACAGTGCGACAGCCCTGGATTTTCTGCCAAGTACTGCACCTACCACTTTCAGGACATGGATAGTAAGAACATTTTGAGTTCGGTGGTCGTGCAGGAGTCCCAATGTAAATCCTTAGTGGCCATGGAGAAACTAGGATTTATAAAATCATTGGAATATCTACAATCGTGGGGAATGCACATCGACCTCATAGCCACGGACAGACACGTTTCAATAGCCAAGTCAATGAGAGAGCAGTTCCCACATATTAAACATCAATTTGACGTATGGCATCTTGCTAAATCAATCAATAAGAAAATCTCGGCTGCAGGGAAAAAAAGGTTTGGAAAGTATTTCACAGTGGTCCCAGTCTATCAGCAACCATCTTTGGTGGAGCTCCAAAACTTGTGAAGGGTCAGTGGAAATCCTACTTGAAAAATGCAGGTCACTGATGCACCACTGTACCAACGTTCACCGCTGGACAGAAAACCAACATTTCCACCAATGTGAACATGGCCCTTTGTCCACAGAGGAGGCACGGAAGAAGAAGTGGTTGATTCCATCGTCACCTACACAGAAAGCCATTGAGAAGATGGTTTTCGATAAAACTCTATCAAGAGATTTGAGGGGACTGACAGAATTCTGTCACACAGGAGGTTTGGAGGTGTTCCACAATATGTGCCTACAGTACAGGCCAAAGCGATTGCATTTCGGCATACAGGGCATGAAACATAGGACTCTACTAGTGGTCTTGGCCCATAACGAGAATGTGTGCCGTGAACAATCTAGGAGTACGGGAAATATAGGGATGCCTCGCTACACTACGGCCTTTGCAAAAAGAAGTAAGAAATGGGTGGTGAAACCAGTAAATGTGGAAATGGAGTTCGTCTTTGTTAAAGGCCTTATTGTTACTGTACTAGAGAAGCACAGACATGGAATTTTGAGTGTTTCTGTGCACAGCACTGATGCATTGCCACCAAACATTGCCACTGTGCCATGTCCACCCAAAGCAGAGCTCGTTGAGAAGTACAAATCCCGGTTTAAAAAATTGTAATCTGATTGTCTTTTTGAAATTATTTTTATTGTACAGTGTACATACAAAGTATGCTAACCCTAACCCCTCCCTTCACCATCCTGGGTGGCGAACAACATGGGTGTCATCTTTGACTTCTCTCTCTATTCACCTCATATCGCTGACCTTGTGAATATGTGTATGTATATATTTTTGTTGCTGTAACTAAGTTTCGCAATCTCATGTAAATGCTGCGCACTGTTAACTGAGGGGAGGCTTGCGCGTTGCAAATAATAAAACAAACAAACAATAAATCTCACTTTCAACTCAACTCCTCGGGGACTTTATACTTTCACTGACTTTCCCCCAAAAAGTCAATGTCTCCATAGTTATGGTTCTCTAGGGCTGCAACGCTCGCAGACAACAAGGACAACGAGCGCCTCGCTTGGCGCCTTAGAACGCCTTAGAACGCTCCAAGCGAAGCCTTGCAGATGGGAGAGAAGGCAGTTCGCATTTGCACATTGAGGCCTAGTACAAAGATAGAGTCGAAAATTCAAGTTCTCACAGATGGCTTTACACAGGATGTTGCAAAGTAAGAATGTATGCTCATGCAGAGTGAAGGTCAGCGGCTTTGATTTTTTGCTTGCAGGCTGAAGAGGCCCGCGACTTGCACTGGCAGTATAAGGTTTTATTGTTTTTTGACCTTGAGAGACAGGGACCATGCCGAATGGACTTCATTTGAAGGAGGAGTGCAATAACGTAAGAGACGATAAGGATGAAAATTCTGAAACTACGCCGAGTTTCATGATAGTTCAGCATATAAAAATCGTTGGCACGAACACAGTGGGATTTATGGACTGCGTTACGCAGAGACACAATGGAAATGGCAAATATAATGTAAGTAACTCTTTAGATGCTTTTATACCTGAATGAATGAATGAATGAATGAATGAATGAAGAGCAATTAAAACATTTGTGGGATCGTCTTTCTACCGGGCACATGGGCATGCATGTGCCCATTCGACACGCATGTAGACAAACAGTCATTTCTCAGTGGTTCAACGCTAAAAAATCATTACATTGTGTGTTAACCTTGATTTATTTTGTCAGTTTTCGCATTGCTTTTAGAGCGGAACATACTCCATTGCACTATCCTCGCAAGCAAATAGTTTCAGCTCGGCCGTAATAAATAAAATGAATAATAGTAATAAAGATCGGCTGGTGAGACTAATTTCAATTTTTATGTTTTCTAAACGGGTACATCCTGCAGTACTGCTACTGCCACCTATTCCAGACCCCGGCCGATGGATTTTTCAATCGCCAGCTGCAGCTTCTTGTAAACAACTGCACAAGGTTGACTATTTTATGGGACGATCGCCAAGGGCCAATGTGCCCTTATGCAGTACTAGCAGCTAGAAGCAACATATCAACCTTTACGGTGGCCTAGTGCCTAGTTGATGGAAAAGCCTTGTGGTTCACTGTGCGACCAAAGTGCTTCTTTTAACGAAAACCAACACCCTGTGTACCATAAAGGAACAGCGCGTGACTCACGATAAACTTTAGAGGATTTGCGGATCGAGAGCAAAGAAAAAAAATTCCATTCCGATTTAATATGCCAATTGCTGAATATTCTCTAAACATTTAATGTCAAATAAATGTACTTTACTAAATGTACCGTATTGCTGTTTGATTTTAAAGTACAGTTTCATATTCCGAATTGTGGCGCGCTATGTTGTGAGTTGATCTGTGTTTTTCCGGGTTCTGTGTGAAGTCGCGTAGAAGACTACTGGGCGCGTTTGCCTACGCAGCACAGTAACGTCACGGAGAGAGGCGGGGAATATGAATGTTTTGATAATGTCAGGCTCAGGGTCGGGGGATATGATTTAGTGCTGCAAAAGCAGGTCAGCCAGGGCGATGGGGCAAATGATAGGATTATCACAAAATGGCAGCGCACTGGTGCCTGTTTTCGCGTGCGTTTAATGGACGAAAACTCGGGTAAGGTCCATAGGAAATTTTTCTAGAATCGAGCGACTTAGGCTTAAAAACACATGGCCGACCCGTAGGGACAATAAACATTTCTGACCGAACCATTCCTTTTAAACAGAGGCTTGCTATGTAAGTAGAACTGAGTCCTGGGAAACCAAAAGGTCGGGGGGAGTCTGCTTGCCTTGAATCCTTTCCCATTATAGTGGGTGGGGGCGGGGGCATACCTGAGTAGATCCTTAGCCTGTGTAACCAAAAATATAATTTAATTAATTCCCCATTTGGCAGAACACTACAGGGTGACTTTTGTTAAAACTCGAAATTAACAAAGCTCACTTCCCAGTGTATGCTGAAAACTATAGCCTATACATTAATTGGGTGATCCTTGTTGTCCAGCAGACCAAGACCTCTTTAAGGAAGAGGGGTATCTGTTCTTAAATCAGTCCAACCTGTTTCAGTAAGGGGGGGTCTCAAAACCAAAATTCCCCAAAGCATTCACATTTTTTGTCTGACTTCCCAACGAGACCAATGCAAGGGGAGGGTGTCTGAAAAACAAAGGGATAAATCACCCTGTGTTTATTTTAAACCAAAAGTGTGGGCAAAATTATAATTGCCATATGTATTTTTTACCAATCTTGAAATCCTACTACAAGCCTTTTAAATCTGCAGGAAAATCAAAATCACACAACATTACATAAGGGCCTTTGTTATTGATCAGTGTAATTATTTTGTGATTTGAAATTTGCAGAAAGGGAAGGATTGTGATGTTTTGTTAATTTCACTGTTGTAATTTATTTATGCTGAGAGAAGCTGATTGTGTTACGCCTCGCATAAAGTGGTGTTGACATTTTCGCGCTAATTCCTATTACTTTTCATTTAAATAAATACAAATATATTTCCCGTACACCAGCCTGGTTCTTGGCTCATTGTTAGCTCAAGGGAGAGGGATCCAAGGGGCATGATATGTGTCTAAGATGGGGCTAAAAAAATTATCTGTTGAACAGTTTGTTGCATGACCACTTGAGTGGGGAGGGAACAATCTCCCCGTGTTGAGGGTGACTTCTCAATAAACCGTACCAAATTGGGGCTCGGGCGGGGATTTAGCTTCTATTCCTGACCCATGACAAGTACATTGTGACAGTCTATTCATTTTGATGCAATTACATTGACTCATGTGTTCCAGGGAGGTGTATAGGTAAAACATTAAGAGTGTGTAAGAATTTATTTGAGTGAAGAAATCAAACTGGAGCAGGGTGATTTTGCCCCTGAATAAAGAAAGTGTTATCAAGTGCAAAAAGCCAATTGTGAAAAGGTCTACTGTACAAATTGGGAAGCCAGGAAGCATCTCCTAACTAAATTATTTCTCAAATGAGAGTGGGTTGAGGATGATGCAGGAAACTGGCAAACAGGAATGGTGCGGGGGTTTACCTTGGTAAGCAATGATATTTGGCCTGAAGCTGGGATATTGCATAAAGCACTTGAAGCATTTTATGTGAACACAACTGCTCATGATGAACAAATACAAATGTCTCAGCTAACTGCTCAGTTATATTTTCAATTGTTGTTAGTAGAAGAGCGTTGGCAAAATAGTAATAGGATGAATCAGGCTGGAGACCTGTCAAAGGCCCAGATCTTCAGATCTTGTTCAGCAACTCAAAGCGGAGATAAAAACACTGCAGCAAGACAGTGCAGAGCATGAAACACAGTGTTCTGCACTGAAAAATCGACAAAGAGTGTGTGGGAAATCTAAGCACACTGCAACACGAGCTAAATGACCAGGCTGCTTATAATAGTCGTTTTGGAGGACATTGCATTCCAATCAGAAATAAAACAATTGAAAACTGAAAATAGTCAATTATCAAAGGGGTTGATTCCCAAAATACCTTTGATAATGTGATGTTTTACATACAAATATACTCTGGGAATGGTTAGGACCCACCTTGTCAATGACTTGGATCAGAGAGAGCAGCAAGATGAAAGAAGGAATCACCCTTGTAAACCCAAGCCGCTGCTCTGAAACACAGTAACAGGAGACCACGGGCCCCAGGGAAACCCTTTAGGGAAGAAAACCCTGTGTGTCTTCTCTGGAAACTTCAAAGGCTTTGGTCTGGATTGCAACATTCTGGAATTGTGCTGGAAACGTCAGGGTGTCTCTGGGCATGTCCTGGAAGTCTCAACGTGCCACAACTGTGTGCAGGTACTACAAAGGAGGAAGGGAGAATACAAATTGAAATGCAGAGCAGAAGCTAAGAAGAAACCTCTCAGGATGAGTGGAAAGCACAAGTAATGTTTACCTAAGCCAGTGCTCACCGAGGTGAGAAGCGAACATGGACTCTGGGCTCCAATCGGAAGGGGGTCTGTGAGATATTCTGAATAACGCATAGAAAAGGGAGAATGTAAGACCAGAACCAGAGTCTATCAGAGAGTGATTTCTAATCCTACCTACCCAGTGGCAATGTCACGTCGCTTCGACACAGAGTGTTCGCGTTGTCTCCGAAATCCTTACCAAGCAGAGAAAGATCTGCAAAGAGGGGAGACATGATCCCAGAGATTCTGGTACTGGAGTTCCCCACCGTAACCTGCAGGGCGGCTATGAGAAAGAGGCCATCAGTTTCGATACAGAACTAACTCAACGTTGCTAAGGAAACTGGCAATGCTGTCCTACCTGGAAGTGGACAGACATGTAGCTTCATTTGCTTGAAGTGGATCTGCTGCAGCATGTGTGAAAGCTCTGAAGGAGAGAGGGATACGTAAGGAAAAGCAAGCGAGACAGAAGGAAATCAGAATGCAGGAACAAAGATAAGCGAACCTTCGGAGCATTTGCTGAAGGCAGTAGCAACGCAGGAAGATCCGATTCTGGCTACAAGAAAAGCAGTCCTCCGGCCGGTGGCCAGAGCCAAGTGACGACAAAAAACCTGAAAGCCTGCACTGTTGCGCTCTCCTACATCTGCCATCTTGGGTGGGATCGGCAGGATTAGACCGACCCGTTTCCAGCGATGCTATAAAGTCCAGCAGAACCTGTTCCGCATGACAGATAAGATCTATGAGCAGGGAAGTACTCTGAAACAACAGAGGACCCAGCTGATTCAGGAAAAAGACCTCTTGATTCAGCATAACAGCATCCTATTACAGAGCATAAATCACTTGGAAATGTAGGTAGAAAATAGATAGTCAGGTTCTCAAGAAATGACCAGAATTAGAGAAGAAAGGAACAAGATTGTAGCTTCAGTGAGGCACATAGCATCTGAACTATTAGAGGCAGCAAAATGTAGGGATGAACAAGAGAAAGATAT
Organism: Ambystoma mexicanum; assembly: GCF_040938575.1. NCBI lineage: Eukaryota > Metazoa > Chordata > Amphibia > Caudata > Ambystomatidae > Ambystoma > Ambystoma mexicanum. The sequence continues at coordinate 1,007,116,240 of NC_090927.1, forward strand.
TAGTCTCCTGAAGGAAATGCGCCTTGAATATGCACGCAGCTTACACGGCTCACGGAGGGAGAATGAATGACTTCAGCAGGAGGTGCAGCAAACAAAAGATTGGCTGGTAGCTTAGAGCAGGGTAATTGAGATTAATAAGGCCTTAGTGTCAGAACTTAAAAGCCAGCTCTCTGACTACCAACAGCAAATATGTAAAGAGAGACACGGGTGTGAGAGCCTCACCAAGGAAATCGAAAATTATAAACGGGACCTTATCAGGTCCAAGGGACAAGGCCCACTGTTCAAGATGTGGCGCCCCTCACAGCAGGGTCCCCATACCAGTCATTTATATCCTCTCATGCACAAATGGGACCAGACCTCATGCATGCCTGTTGTGACTTGACTGTCGTGTAGTCAGGAGAGACCTCTGTCCACAAGTGCCGCACAGGGAGGAGCAAAAAGACTCCCTGTGCAACCCTTGAGGCCACAGGTGGGAGATCTTCTTCCTCCGGAAACGCAGACCCTCAGAAACCCCAGACCACTGCAAAGAAAGCACCGGTTAAGTTATGCGCCCAACAACCACCACTAGTCAATACAATAACAAGTTGGAACAGTCTTACCCAGTGGAGCGGTGAGGTACTCCGGTATACCTATGGGGTTTTTCCAGGATTCTCCAGAACCCTCCCTATCGGGGAAGTATTGCCAGAAGGTCCAACGTACTTGAGATGGAACGGGCCCACCCGTTGTCAAAGTTCAGAACAAGGACCAGTGATCGTAGTGCCAGGGATAAAGAAGACGAAGTCCAAAAGCAGTCCGTGGTTCGTGGCCAGTAATTCCAAAAAGACAAAGCCAAGGAGATCCAAAAGCAATTCCGTGAAGCAGTCCAAGGTCGGTATCCGGGTATTAGAGATCAGGTACGTAGCGCCAAACAGTGTCCAAGGATTTAAACAGCTGTGAAGCGCCGGTTGCACCGACGCGGCCGTTTAAATACTGGCGCTTCGCTCCCCATCTAGACACGTGACCCGCATCCTCCGGTCACGTGATCTGCTGCTGCACGCATGCGTACCTTCCGGGTCACATGACCAACAGCCATGTCTTGGGAACGTGAAGCATTCCTGGAATGCGGAAGTGCGGCTGCACAGAGTCGATCCCTCAATCTCCATGGGAGACGCCAGTGAAGCGGGCGCCGTAACGGGTGGGTTGAAAAAAATTGGGGACCATGTGGTGGCAACCTAAAAGAGGAGGATGCTGGTAAATCCCGGAGCTGGGCATGAGATCGGGAGGGATTAGGCACCGTAGAGGGGGGACTGGGAAACCTGTTGTGATCCCTGCGAGTCGTGACAGATCCCCCCCCCAAAGGCCCACGACCCCGTGGGCAGGCAGGATTGTCCCGATGGAACCGGGCAACCAGACGGGGGGCGTGGACGTCCACGGCAGGAACCCAAGACCGCTCCTCAGGGCCATAGCCCGACCAGTCCACCAGATACTGGAGGGAACCCCTAAAGACCCGGGAACCCAGGATCGCAGAGACCTCATACACGTCAGGGGAAACCAGGGAGACCGGGGCCGAGGGGGGGGCACGAAGCCTCGTGGGAGCAGGACAGGGCTTGAGAAGGGTGAATCCGCCAGGACCTCGGGAGAGCCAGCTGATAAGCTACAGGATTGAGAACCCGGGACACCAGATAAGGACCAACAAACTGAGGCAGGAGTTTCCTACACCCCACCAACTGCAGGTGTTGAGTGGACAGCTAGACGCGCGACCCCAGGGCATACGGCGGGGCCAACACCCGCCGCTTATCGGCCTGCGCCTTCATGGATGCCTGGGCCTCGAGGAGATGGGTCGAGGTCTGGGCATGGACGGAGGCCAGGTCCATGACACAGGCAGCCGCGGCCTGATTAGCAGTGGAGGACAAATCAGGGACGGGTAGGACACGGGGATGCTGACCGTAGAGTACATAAAAAGGGGAGAAACCAGTGGAAGAGTGGACAGAATTGTTATATGCGAATTCCGCGAGATGCACCACTCGCAACCAAGACTCCTGTTGCTGCAGGGTCAAACAACACAAGTACTGCTCGAGGGTCTGATTAAGCCTCTCGGTTTGACCATCCGTTTCAGAGTCGTGACACTGCCACCTTTCCAGAACAGGGCGACATGAGGCAGTTCGACTTACCCAGGCCTAGTCCAACAGAACAGGAAGGCCAGTCCCTGTTTGATATTGATGAGTATTCATCTCTATCACACAGAAGGGAAAGTTGCCGGACCAGTGTGTCCTAGGAAGTAAGGAATAATAAGGTAAGTACTTCAGACCATGAAAACTCTTAATAGGAGAGAGTCAGAGAGTTAGATTGGCTGAAGATGTGACCACAAAGAGACCACCTTGCCTCTTTGCTGAAGGAAAAAAGCCAAACCCTTAGCCTAGGAAGGGCATTCTAAAAACCTCTGTATATTCAGGGGGAAGGGGGGAATTCCCCAGACTCCCTGGTAGGAGGGATGAGGAAATTGGGTTCTATCCTGGGCCTGAAAGGAACTCCAGGGTGAGCGACCCTGAGAGTTCACTTTGGTCCAGACAAGAGGAGTCCATACCCTGTAGTTCTGGGAGATATTCTCCACCTCGTAGAGATAGAGAGCGCCTAGAAGACAGGGACGGGAGTACTGGTAGCAGTTGTGTGTCAGAAGGTGAACGTACTCTGGTGGATAGGAAGAAAAAGACAGTGAAGCAGAGCAAGGTTATGTGAAAGACCCAATAAGACAAATCAAGGCCATAAAGAGTTTCCTGACCCCATACCACCAGAATGCCAAGTATCGGTATGGGAGCACCTGGAACTTTATGAGCAGATGATGGCATCATTCTAAATCAGGAATGATGATGAATTGTATAGCATATGCTAAATGGACATTCTCACCCGACTACTCCAGTTTTGCAGGACGGGAGAACCAGGATCATCATAAATGGTCCACTTATAAGGCGGCCATATAGAATTTGTTTTTCACCCATAGGAACTCACAAGAGGCCCGTAAAGCTACATATAACTTGCAGTGTGAGGAAGATCAGGCACCTAGTGAGTTTGTGCAGGAGTTAAAGCGGGCATTTGCTCAGACTTCTCGGCAGGTTAACACCAATTGTAGGGAGTTCATAACTACATATTTCCATGCTCTCCACCTTTCCCGAGGCACGTGAAATTTTCTCAATTAGAGCACGAAAAAAATATGTCTGGCAAAATGGCCGCCACCATTGTTGTTGACCTCGTTGCCTAGCAACTCTTCTATATCTTGCCCAGAAGGCTGCCGGCAGGCGGAAGCCGGCCCACTCTAGGAAGGCCCAAGAGAGTAAGGCCCCTTCCTGTTTGCCCCTGTCCCCCACTGCAGCCAAGCACTCGAGAGGGCAGGAGCCCTTCTCGCATCGAGCCGCATCACATGGATATCCTCTGATCTGTCGCCTCACCGCCAACACGGACTGCAGGAGCAGCCGTGCACCCATCCACTGAAACTGGGGGTTGGTCCTACCCTCTAGAATTTCAATCTTAGCAATGATTAAATGCAAGTGCGTTCAAACCCTAGTAAACACACATCTAAATGGGGTTTTAAGGCATTTATCCATTTAGCAAGCTACTTGTGAAAACACATATACATTCAGATAAATAGTAACAGCTTTTTATTATTTAGCTGGTTGTTTAACTTTTTTTCAACAAATCAACAGTGGTGCCCAAAGTGCAATACACAAACATAATTATTTCAAGGTATTATGACTGAGCATAAGCATATAAAGAAAGAAAGTAGTAATCACTTAGATGGAGGCAGGAACCCTAAAAACAACATGGAAAATCACACTAAATAGTGGGTCCCAAATAATAGGTGTAGTTTGGGAGTAGTATCACAGTATAGGTAGTGCCATTACCTTGGAGCCCAAGTGAATATAGGCAAGATGCAGGCGTCTGGATCAACGTTAGGAAGCCCACGGGGAGTCCATCCAGCTGATTAGGAAGAGAAGAGTGGGACAGGCGCTTCCTATGTGCAGAAAAGGAGGAGGGATAACTAATTTATGGAAAAGGACAATGTCCAAGGTCATCTGAGCAGAACCAGCCCTCTGAATAGAGAGGCCGGTGGGTAAAAGAGGGAGCAGCATGGTTACCTGTGAATCGAGGCACTTGGAATGGAGGCAGGTATCCTCTGTGGGAGCCGGTGTTGGCTCTGGCATCGAGCTGTGGCTCTGCAATTTTAGAGGAAGACCGAGCGAGCGCACACGCCCGCGGTTAGTGTCCCCATGCGAGGCGCAGGCGCGTGTGTATAGTGTTTGTGTGGGCGCACGCGCATGTGTCCGGGGTTAGTGACCCTGCTATGGGCGCATGTGTGGGGTGTAAGTTCTGGGTTTGAAAGCATGAAGTATGAGGCCTCGGGAGGTGATGTATACAGGGGCAAAACCATTGTAGCATTCGTGCAACATATTGGGCCTGAATCACGTTACTAAGCATGTCTTAATTAATCTAACTCCAATGTTAGGCCAAACACTGAAGGCAGGCTGCACACGGAATCCCATAAACATGAGTGTGGTGCTAGGAAGAGACTGTATGTGCCACCACTATTTCCAAACAATGATAACAAAAGTTATTACCAATGATTAAATGGAGGACATTATCAGATAGAGCGTCATCAAGCATATGTAGTTGATCTCCAATGATGTGAAAAGATAAATTAATCAAGACTACAAGTGACCAAGGTGACTGTTGTGGTAGGACCATTGAGGGTCTAATCGAATGGGCTACTCGATGGAAGTGGGGTCCCTATGGGTCTCCCTTGAGGGAGACCAAGCCACGTCCGGGGTAAGATGACATGCAGCTCGGGAAAGGCGGGCTAAGAAGCACCCCATGTTCCCAGTGCTCCAAGGGCGAGCGGGACAAGGCGGGACCGGAATAGTAATGGATTAGTGGAGTCCTAGGAGGCGTATTGAGTGCTAAATTGTCCTGGTTGGGCCTGGTTGAGGCCTTTTGTGGTGGATTTAAGTTTAAACATCCGCCATGCTTCTTTAAAGTTCAATGAGTTGGCAGTGTTAACCTTGTCTTGAACTTTGTCGACCACCCACCAGGAGAAAGAGTCAGAGCTGTGCTTGTACTCATGAAAGTGGTTGACCAGAGGAGCGCTAAAGTTTTTACATCCTATCCTGGATTTGTGTTCTCCTATGCGTTTTTGAATAGGTCTGGAGCTTTGCCCTACGTAGCGTAGTCCACAAGGGCATTGGATCACATGAATCACATCAGCTGTTTTGAAGTTTGAAAAATGCTTAAGTTGCAATTCTTTGCCGTCAATAGAAAAGGAGTTGATTTTGCGTGTTTGTTTACATGCGGCGCAGCCGCCGCAGGGATGATGCCCACGGATCTCCCTCATGTTCCGTAAAGTCGAGCGTGCAGTATTCTTAAGTGTTCTGGCGTTGGTCAGTAAATCTTTGAGGTTTTTAGACCTCTTGAGTGCCATCCTAGGCCTAGGTTCAGCGGGCAGGCTCAATTGGACCAATGGCCAAAACTTCCCAATGAGTGCCTTAAGTTTGGAGGTGGTTGGACCAAATGTCGAGACACAGGAAATGATGTTATCTGCTGTGTTGTCATGTTGTTTGGGTATCAGGAGCATTTCCCTAGGTGTATAGCGGGCTCTTCTTAAAGTGTTTTTGATGAGGTTTTTGGGGTATCCCCTGGCCGCCAATTTGAGCTGCAGATTGCTGGAGTGTTTCTGGAATTCTTCAAGCTGGGAGCAATTGCGGCATATTCTAAGAAACTGGCCGTAGGGGAGGTTATCCCTGAGGCTTTTGGGATGATGGCTGGTGTAGTGAAGCACCGTGTTCCTGTCTGTCATTTTTTTGTAAATGGAGCATTCCAGTTTGTTGTCCTTAGGTTAGATAGTGAGATCAAGGAAATTGATTTTCAGATTGCTTTTGCTGATGGTGAATTGGATTTCCTGGGTGCATGTGTTGAGCCATTCAAAGAATCGATCAAGGGTGTTGCTGTCTCCTTTCCAGATGAAAATAATGTTGTCGATATATCTGTACCATAGGGTGACAGAATCGAGAAACAGATTGGAGGTGTTAAGTACATGTGCCAGTTTGTATTCGGCCATGAAAATGATGCTAATGCTGGGTGCGAAGACGGCTCTCATGACTGTCCCGCATGTTTACAGGTAAAAGCTGTCACTGAATGTGAAGAAGTTGTTGGTAAGTGCTATTTCAAGCAATTAAACTAGGAAGTTGATGGGGACCCTTCTTTGTGTCATGTGCTGGGTAAGGTGGCTTCTTATGCATTCCAATGCCTGGTGTTGTGGGATGCTGGTGTATAAGCTCTTGATGTCAAGTGTGGCAAGAAGATCTTCCAATAGGTTAAATGGCTGGTTTTCAAATTTAGAAATTGTGTCCATGGTATCTCTGAGATGTCGGCGTGCGTTGGCTCAATGGTTTCAAGAAGTGGTCCATAAATTTCCCAATGGGTTCTAGAATAGAGCCACAACCTGAGACTATGGGTCTCCCCGGGGGTAGAGTACTGTTCTTGTGTATTTTTGGGAGGGCGTATAATGCTGGAGTTCTACCTTCTGAAGTGTTAAAAAATGCCTCCTCTTTGTCAGTAATCCAGTCCCGATCCAGCGCGTTCTGATGACTTCTTGGATCTTGGTTTTAATCTCCAATGTGGGATCTGTATTGAGTTTTTTTTATAATTCCCTTGTTCATTAAGCAGGGTCATCACCATTTCGTGGTATTGGGTGGTGTTTTGTACCACTATGCCTCCGCCTTTGTCGGCTGGTTTGATCACCAATGATTTCGTCTCGCCTAGGGTTTTGAGAGCTTTTCTTTCCCCTGAGGTTAAGTTATGTCTGTGCTGTTCAGGTGTTGATTGGAGTTTCAAGATCTCGTGCCGGATACATTTTTCAAAGGGTAAGATGGGAGGCCGGTGTTTCAGTATCCGTTGGATTAAAGCCAGATTTAGGCCTAATACCTGTGTCTACTGGTGGGGGTGGGAGTTCCTTGTCAAAAAAGAAAACTTTCCTTCTGATAGTTCTGAAGAAGTTGGACAGTTCAAGGTCCAATTGAAACCAATCAGTATGTGCACCCATCCACAGCCCTGCAGGAGCAGTCGCTTAGAATCACTCCCCGTGCCACTGCAGGTGAGCCTGACTCACACGCCCCACTGTCCGTGGGCATTGCGCCGTGCCACCTTTCCCCAGGCACCCGAAATTCCCTCCATTCCAGCACGAAAAAAATATGACCTCGTTGCCTAGCAAAGCTTCTATATCTTGCCCAGTAGGTGGAAGCCGGCCCACTCTAGGAAGGCCCAAGAGAGTAAGGCCCCTGCCTGTTTGCACCGGTTCGCGACGAGCTACAGCAACATCCGACCCAACGCCATGCAGAGCTCCTGCAATCTACTCGAGGCAGTCACCAATGGACTACATCAAGGTGAGATGCAATGTTCACCCGGAGAGCCATACCCCACATATCAATATCATATTTACCATCCATCTCATTCCAGTAGAAGCTCACGCTTACTATCACGGCTTCACAAGGCACCACTGCCTAGTAACCCTGTGTTATGGCTGTTAATGGGGAACCAGCCTATTTAAATGGCGTCCCTCAAGTTTAGGGATGCGCCGACAATCACCTTCCCAAAATCACACGAGTATATGAACAAGGCGTCTCCTACCTGGTCTTCGGAGGGTATTCGGAGGAAGGGAGTGATTCACCTGACACCCTCTCTCGGCGCTGACCAGTCGGCGCAGAGTGAAGACACCAGGGAAACCCTCAAGGGGGAAAAAACCCTCGCTGATGGAGTCCAACGGAGGAGGAGCTGGACGGGACAGGATACAGATGCATGTTTCCGTAGAGTAGGTTTGGCGTTTTATTCCTTTGTGTTGAATTCAACGTCTCCTTCCCTCAGCTGTCCGTGTCGGCCTAGGAGTGAGACTGTACGGAGATGTGGAGAGATTGGATCCCACGTGCAGGACGAAGGTGAATATCTATGTGAAAACAGACACGTTGGTAAATGAATGCAGTTTCAAAGAGAGAAAGTATTGCGATTACGGAAGTCTATCTTCCTTCCCGTACCGTAATCCCGACTGGGTGTTGGAACTAGTATCTGAGGGCCATGATTTGGATTCCAACCGCAGTGGCAGTCGGGAGGTGTGGTCCGTGTGCGTGCAAGATGTGGGTTGAGCTGTGAAGAGAAAACAGAGGAGAGGGTAAACAAGCGCTAGTGGAGGGAGTATATAATGGATGACTGATGAAGAATGCTGCCTACTTAAAGTGGAAGGGTCCCGGAGGTCTCTGTGCCGTGTTGAGCTATGAGAGGGCTGGCTCAGGAGTTCTGGGGGGTGAACGTGAGGGTTCCTAACGGAAGGGAGTAAAGAATAAAGGCAGTGAGATAAAGTCCTCTTGATATTCGGCGTCCGAGAAATCTAGAAGCGATAGTCACGAAGCGTGGCTTCTGTGTACAGTAGCAACGCGATGCTGTGATGGATCCAGGACCGGAAATACGTTCCTGTGATGAATGGGAGGAGCTTGGTCTGCAGTCTCCCGAAACACTGCACTGTCCACCAGTAAAACCCCGGCCATCTTGGATTGGGAAGTTTGGACATTCGAGATACGCCGCCAACGGCGCCAGAATGACCATCTGCCGAAAATACTATGATTGTTCGTAACAGTATGCCCCCTCTTATACGCGACAAAGCCGGGTTTACCAGGATGGAAGCGATAAAATGATCGCACCAGTCGAGGGGCGTGAACTGCAGAAGCCGGTTCCCAAGATCGTTCGGCTAGGGAATAACCCTTCCAGTCCACTAAAAACTGTAACCTCCCTCTACTGTAGCGGGAATCGCAGATTCCGGACACCTCATATTCAGGGCCGGTGTCCGTAAGCACTGGAAGAGGATTTTTAGTGGTTTGTAAATGGAATTCATTCCGTATGTCTGGTTTCAACTGAGAAACATGAAATGTGGGATGTATGCGTTTCCAGGAGTATGGAAGTTTCAATTGAAAGGCTGCCTGACCTTTTTGTTTGACAACTCTAAAAGGGCCGAAACACGTAGGGGATAAATTAGAGGTGACCAGTCTCTTAGGGAGGAATTTATTCGATAGCCACACTGTCTCCCACTTGTATTGGGGGGGCTGGAGTTCGATGCTTATCTACCTGTATCTTGCTTTTGAGTTGTGCCTCTATCAAGGCTTCCCTTGCCTCTTTCTGTCCTTTCTGAATGATGTCTATCATCCCGTTGATGTCCGGAAAGGATGACGGAGAAAAGGAAAGCGGTGTGAATACCAAAGGGTGAAATCCGTAGGTACAAAAAACGGGCTGAGGCGTATTGCTGAATGTGGGGCATTGTTATACGCGAATTCAGCCAGGGGTAACAGACTCTTCCAATTATCCTGTGCGGCTGAAATGTAACATCTGAGATAGGCTTCCAGGGTTTGGTTGAGTCTTTCTGTCTCTCCATTTGTCTGGGGATGGTACCCAGAACTTAGAGCTCTGGAGATTCCGAGGATATGACATATCTGCTTCCAGTATTTGGATGTGTACCGAGAGCCTCGATCGGATATGATGACTTCTGGAAGTCCATGCAGAGAAAATATACAATCCAAGAATACCCTAGCCATCACAGCAGCGGATGGAATATTTTGAAGTTGAATGAAATGAGCCATCTTTGTAAGGGAGCCTACTGTCACCATGATGGTATTGCATCCTTCTGAGATCGCAAGGTCCACTATAAAATCAGTGGATATGATCTGCCAAGGTTTGGTAAGTATCTGCATTTTGACCTGTTCTCCCAAGGGAGGTCGTCTAGGGCTCTTGGTTTGGAGACAGATAGGGCATGATGCTATGTATTCTCGGACGTCCTCTTTGCATTTTGGCCACTAGAACTGTCTGTGTATAAGATCTAACGTGCCTGCACAGCCTCGATGACCTGCCGAGTTAGAATCATGACAGAAACGTAATACTTCTAGATGCAAGTCTCTGCTAGGGATGAAGATTCTTTGATTTTTGAGGAACAGTCCTTGGCTGGGAATCAAGTGGTATCTCCCAATTAAGTCTAGCTGTGAGGCTTCCCATTCTCTTGACGCATCTTTGATCTTTTGAAGTTAGTCTCGGACCACTGTTACCCTCATGGGTTTGGGGAACATAGGTTCGGATTTGAATGGAGACTCCTCCACCGTGTCTCTCTGAGACAATGCATCTGCCTTCAGATTTGTCGAACCTGGGATAAAAGTAAACTTGATGCGGAAGGGAAATGTGCCCACCGAGCTTGGCGACTGTTACAAGTTTGGGCATACTGTAATATGCGGAGATTGTGGTGATCCGTTCTCACCTCAACTGGGAATCGGGCTCCCAACAACAGATGTCGCCATTCCTCAAAGGCACGTTTAATGACCAGTAATTCTTTTTCCAGGACGGTATAATTAAGTTCAGCTGGAGAAAGAGTCTTCGATAAATAGGATATGGGCTGTTCCACGTTATAAGCCCCTGGTTGGATGGGGACTGCTCCCAGAGCCTTGTGTGATGCATCCGATTCCACAATAAACCTCTTCTGTTGGTCAGGCATGGATAATATTGGTGCTTTGGTAAAAAGTTCTTTTAGTTCCCTGAATGAGAGTTGTACTTCTGATGACCAATGGAAGGGCACCCCTTTCTTTAGGAGATGTGTCAAAGGCTGTGTAAGAGAGGAAAAGTGGGGAATGAAACGCCTATAAATATTGGCGAATCCCAGGAATCTTTGGATGTCTTTGACCGATTTCGGAATTGGCCATTCTGTGATTGCTGAGATTTTGGCAGGGTCCATCGCAATGCCTTCCCCTGAAAGTATGTATCCTAGATAAGCGACAGAGGGTTTATGGAACTTGCACTTCTCTATTTTACAAAAAAGGTGGTTTTGTTGTAAGCGGGAGAGAACTTCCTGTACGTGGTGGATATGTTCAGATAATGAGGAGGAAAAGACCAGGATGTCGTCTAGATAGATTATTACATAGTGTAAGGAAATATCTGCGAATAAGTGATCCATAAACCGCTGAAATACGGCGGGGGCGTTGGATAAATCAAAGGGCATAACCCTGTATTGGTAATGGCCAAATGGAGTGCAGAACGCTGTTTTCCATTCGTCCCCTGGATTAATCCGGATAAGGTGATAAGCCCCCCGCAGATCGAGTTTGGTGTAAATGCGTGCGCCCCTTACGGCCTCCAATATGTCTGGTATGAGTGGCATTGGATACTTGTCTGGCACCGTGATCTTATTTAAGCCGCGATAGTCAATGCAAGGGCGGAGCTCTGAGGTGTTCTTTTTTGGTATAAAGAGGGAAGCTGCCGCCGGGGAAGTTGATTCCATGATTGGACCATTTTGGATATGGGTTCGTAAATACTCCTTCAGCACCTCCTCTTTGGCTGAGAGTATATACATGCGTCCGAATGGGAGAGGACTGTTGGGTACTAAATCTATGGCACAGTCATCTCTTCGGTGAGGAGGTAATTCAGTGTATTCAGAGTGGGTAAAGACAGGTTGTAATTGCTGGTATACTGGAGATGTAGTGGAGATTTGGTTTAGGAGTGTTCCAGGAGGATTCAAGTTTCCTGCCTCACAAGTTCCAGAATGGGTCTTCCTTCCCATTAGGCAGTGCTCAACACACATCTCGGAGCCCAAGAATAAAGTTCCTGCTGCCCAATTAATGTACGGGTTATGTCTTTTTAACCACGGAATTCCCAATATGATGGGATAGTGAGCTGTCCGTATGATGTCTAACACAATTGGTTCTTGGTGTGTCGCAATTGTCAAGACCAGGGAACCCGTATGATCTTTGATGGGGCCAGAAATGAGGGGACTACCGTCTATACTCACTACAGGGATGGATATGGTTTTTGCGGTTCTTGGAATGTTATGCCTTTGAGCCCAGGAATCATCTATAAAATTACCCGCGGCTCCACTATCTACCAGAGCAAGAACGTTTTCCAGTCGGATGTTTTCCCAAGCGATGGATACTCCTAAAACCACCATACCGTTTTCGGGATTTGGGCTCTGGGGATCAGAAAAAGCACTAAAGAGGGAACTATTTGAAGGGAATGGGCCCTGTACCGTCGTTCCCCTTATGGCCGGGCACTGGCGTTTCCCGTCTTTTTGGTGGGGATTAGGAGGCATTCTTTGACTGTATGAGTGTTTGCCCCGCAATACATGCAGAGCCCAAGAGACTTTCTTCTAAATCGTTCTTCAGGGGTAAGTGGTCCACGTGAGGCACCCAACTGCATGGGTTCTTCTGTGGAAACGGATTTGTTTGGCATAGCGCTTCCCTCCAAGTGAGGTCTACTGCTTCTTCCCTTTTCTCTCTGTTTCTCTCTTGGAGTCTATAGTCCAACTGCATTACCAGGGCTATGAATTCACTCATGTTGTAGGGTCGAGGCACCCTTGAGACCTCATCTTTTAATTCTTCTGACAGACCTCTACGAAATAATGTTATTAGGGCATCATCTGCCCAGGCCGTATCCGCAGCCATCTGCTTGAAACGGGTGATATACGTCAGAATATCTTGTGAGCCTTGTTTTAGGTCCAAAAGACGTTCTTGAGAAGCTATAGTCACTTCTTGTCTGCCAAACATGTTCTTCACGCTATTGCAAAAGGCAGTGTAAGAATCCAAAATAGGATTGTTATTGGTCACTAATGGAGTGGCCCAGGCTAAGGCTGCTCCGGTCATTTCAGAAATCATATGTCCTACCTTATCACGGTCTGTTGGGAAAAAGGCTGCCTTGAACACAAATTGGACAGTGCATGATTCTAGGAACTCTTTCACAAGATGAGGGTTTTCATCGAACCTGCCGGAGGAAAGTGGACCTGGAGGTACCTCTGAGCTTTGAGCCGATCTACCCACTTGACTCCTTAAAGAGGCATTGTCCTGTTTGAGAATCTGTAACTCTCTGGATAGGGCCTGCATGGCTGCCGCTAGTTGTTGGATCTGTTGATCCATGGTTATAAGAGATTTCCTGTCCAGTTACCCGTGTGAAAGGTGATCGAGTAGAATACTCCTTTTGGGCGTTGCTAGCTGTTAGGGCTGTTAATGGGGAACCAGCCTATTTAAATGGCGTCCCTCAAGTTTAGGGATGCGCCGACAATCACCTTCCCAAAATCACACGAGTATATGAACAAGCCGTCTCATACCTGGTCTTCGGAGGGTATTCGGAGGAAGGGAGTGATTCACCTGACACCCTCTCTCGGCGCTGACCAGTCGGCGCAGAGTGAAGACGCCAGGGAAACCCTCAAGGGGGAAAAAACCCTCGCTGATGGAGTCCAACGGAGGAGGAGCTGGACGGGACAGGATACAGATGCGTGTTTCCATAGAGTAGGTTTGGCGTTTTATTCCTTTGTGTTGAATTCAACGTCTCCTTCCCTCAGCTGTCCGTGTCGGCCTAGGAGTGAGACTGTACGGAGATGTGGAGAGATTGGATCCCACGTGCAGGACGAAGGTGAATATCTATGTGAAAACAGACACGTTGGTAAATGAATGCAGTTTCAAAGAGAGAAAGTATTGCGATTACGGAATATCTTCCTTCCCGTACCGTAATCCCGACTGGGTGTTGGAACTAGTATCTGAGGGCCATGATTTGGATTCCAACCACAGTGGCAGTCGGGAGGTGTGGTCCGTGTGCGTGCAAGATGTGGGTTGAGCTGTGCAGAGAAAACAGAGGAGAGGGTAAACAAGCGCTAGTGGAGGGAGTATATAATGGATGACTGATGAAGAATGCTGCCTACTTAAAGTGGAAGGGTCCCGGAGGTCTCCGTGTCGTGTTGAGCTATGAGAGGGCTGGCTCAGGAGTTCTGTGGGGTGAACGTGAGGGTTCCTAACAGAAGGGAGTAAAGAATAAAGGCAGTGAGATAAAGTCCTCTTGATATTCGGCGTCCGAGAAATCTAGAAGCGATACTCACGAAGCGTGGCTTCTCCAGCATGGGGTCTGGCATGGATTCACATGCTCATGAATATTCCCCGTCGTCAGGCTGGGAATCCTCGGTAAAGAAAAAACCAGTATCAGTTTCGTTTCTGATCTGTCTTTCGTAGTAATAACCAATCACTGGTCTCTGCGTCATACTGACCACAGCCAATGACTGCCCTCTACCTAAGCACCGCCTCTGGCAGCCATCTTCAGATTTTTACCGCACGTTCATGTGTTGGGATCCTCGTGCTATTGCTCTCGAGCGTTAGTGCTATTTTTTCGCGCTTTTTCACAAAAACTTCGATTCTTTCGGTCAAAAGAGCCTCAAGCTCCACCGATCCTACATCCGATCAACGGGGACCCGTGTCGGATTCATCTGTGCCCCTCAAGGGTGAAGATTTCGTCGAGCTACACTTCGGAGGACTCCAGAAGCTTCTCAGGCCCGGTCTCGGAGATGGCCCAGGAGAAGGGAAGCTCGACGCCCGGAAAGCTGTTCAGGGCCTGCCCTGGATGCCAGCTGCAGAACGTCTTCAAGGAGGACGAACACTCTTTCTGCCTTTACTGCCTTCATGGGGACAAGACGCACGTGGAGAAGGACTGTGCGTTTTGCGGCAACATGTCGGAACGGACCATGAAGGACCGCCATCAACGTCTCGCCAGCTGGCTGGAGGGTAAGAGCCCGTCTGGCGAGAAGAAGAAGAAATCTGAGCGGTCTTCTAAGACCTTTGAGGGCGCCCCGGCGACGGGGGCCCAACATAAGGCCAAGCACCGCGAGTCCGCTGGCACCGGGAGCGCCGAACGGTCGGGCTCTACGGGCGCCAGGCAGGGCGCACCCTCCCCGGCACCATCAACCACGAGCCAACGCTCTGGGTCGGGTAAGAGGAAGGCCGAGCACCCGGCGAAGCTCCTGGAGAGACCCCGGTCGAGCTCTAAGGCAGAGGAGGAGCGTGGCAGTGCCCCCTCCCTCAAGGATAAGGCGGTGAGCGCACCTAAGGTGGTGAAGGCCTTGATCCATTCGACCAAGCCCTCTATCGAAACGGTCGCGGCGGCCCTGGCCCAGCCTGTGGAGGCTGCACCAGTGGTGGCGGCCTCGGGGCCCAGAATCTCCCTGCCTCCTCGGAGGGAGTCTTCTTTCGTGCCCATCGATAGGACCCCCGTGAAACCCTCCGTGGGGAAGAAGGGGGGGCAGGGCGTCGTCGTAGATTCGGCCTCAACCTCAGAAGAGGAACTGATCGAGGTCTTAAGCCACGGCCTAGGCGTGGAACAAGACCAGCCCGTCGGAATGGGCCCCGACGCAGGTGACGACGACGACATCGTCGAGGATACCGACGGGGCCCCTGCTCGCCCGTCGGATTCCCCTCTGCCAGCGCCGCAAGACAACTCAGCGGCCATTTTGTTGGCTATACAGTCCTTATGCTCCGAGATAAGGACGAGACTACCGTTACCGACGGAGGAACCTCTCCCGTCGGGGGATCCAGAACCGGGACCTTCTGGTGTTCCCCCTACCAAGAAAAGAAGGATCCATCCACCGCCTCCTTTTCAACCGTCGCGCCCCGTCCAGCCCTCCTCCCCGTCCACCCGAGGGGATGATACGGGGACTGACACGGCAGCGACGGGTACGGACGACGAGGCATACGACGAGGATTTTCCGTCGTCGCCTCCCACCAGGGCTTCTCCGCCCGACGAGATTGGATCGTTCCACTCAATGATCGCCAGGGCATCCGAGCTTTTCCAACTCTGCCCTGAGGAGAAGAAAAAGGAAGGCTTCCTTTACCAACGGCGCGAGACCAAGAGGAAGACGGTCCTCGCAGTGCCTCTGTTGGACGACATTTGGGATGAGGGCCTTTCCCTCCTCAAGAACCCTTCCACGACGCCAGCGAAAAGAGACCGGTACGAGAAAAAGTACCGGGTCCCGGACTCGGCCCCCCTATGCCTCCGGGCGCACCACGTCGACTTCCCCGCCGGACGGCGAGGGAAAGAAATTGGATGCCATGGGGCGCAGAGTCATCTCGTCGGCGGCGACGACGATTAAAGCGGCCAACGCCTTGGCTATCGTGGCCCGCTACGACAGGGAACTCTGGTACAAGATAGCTCCCCTGCTGGATTTTCTGCCGGACGACAAGAGGGCGGAGGCCCTTGAGATCGTGCAGGAAGGTGAGGTGGCCTCGGACCACGCCATCACCGTGGCGACGGACATCGCCGACACTGGGTTCCGCCAGATGGGCAACGGCGTTTGCCTTCGACGTCGCGGATGGCTCAAGGCTACGGACTTTCGGCAGGACGTCCAGACCAGGGTCCTGGACATGCCCTTCGACGGGAACAACCTGTTTGGGAAGACAGTGGACGATTCCCTTCAGGCCATCAAGGCGGATACTGAGACGGCCCGGGCCCTTGGAGTACTGCAACGGCGGACGCCCTTTCGGAGCGGCGGAGGCAAGGGCGCCTCCAAAGGTTCCGGCGGCGGTTTCGCTTCCTACCGTCAAGCGGCCCGCTCGTCGTCGCAAGAGGCCTACAGAGGACGAGGCAAGTCTGGCGGACCCCGCCGTCGTCGCCAAGGAGGCCAAGGCGGCAAGGCCGCGTCCAAGCAGGATTGAACCGGCCGTGGGGTCGGGCCCCCACCGAAGCACCCCGGTGGGAGGCCGGCTGGCGGACTTCGTCAGCGTGTGGGAGTCCATCTCCACCGACCGTTGGGTGCTGGACGCCCTGGCCCGGGGCCACACGCTCGAGTTTCAAAGAAGGTGCCCGCGCGTCCCCCCCGTGGCCAGGAAAGAACTTCACGTCCCTCAACTTCTCCTGGAGGTAAAGGCGATGCTCAGAAAGGGCGCCATCGAACTCGTCCCAAAGAGGCTTCGGGGCTCCGGAGTCTACTCGCGTTACTTCCTCGTGAAGAAGAAGACGGGAGGATGGCGCCCCATCCTGGACCTGCGACGCCTGAACAAGTTCATCAAGGCGCAGAAGTTCCGGATGGTCACCCTCCAGCACGTCCTGGGTCAGCTGGAGGAAGGAGACTTCCTATCGTCGTTGGATTTGGAGGATGCCTACTTCCACATTCCCATCCTAAAGGGGCACCGAAAACTCCTCAGATTCGTGGTCCAAGGGCGTCATTACCAGTTCAAAGCCCTTCCCTTCGGACTGCGGTCGGCACCCAGGGTTTTCACCAAGTGCCTCGCACCGGTGGCGGCGCAGCTGCGCCGCGAGGGGATTCACGTCTACCCCTACCTGGACGACTGGCTCATCCGCGCCAAGACGAGGGAGCTCGCCGTGGTCCACACGGCAAGGACCGTCCAACTCCTCACGGACCTGGGATTCTCCGTGAACTACGCCAAATCCCACCTGGTGCCCGCGCAAGTCGCACTGTTTCTGGGAGCGAGGCTCGACACAGTGTCCCTTCTGGCCTCCCCGTCGGAGGAGAGGACCAGGACCATCTTGGGCAAGGTGCAACGGATGTTGGTGGCCGACGCGGCCAAGGTGAGGTCCATCAAGTCCCTCCTCGGGATGATGTCTTCCTGCATCTACCTCATTCCCATGTGCAGGCTCCGGATGCGCCCGTTACAAGAGTTCCTGGATGCGCGCTGGATCCAGACGACGGGCAGCTTCGAGGAAAGGATCAAGCTCGACGAGAGTTTCCGACGAGCGATACGGTGGTGGGGCACCCGCGCGCATCTGACGGCGGGCATGGACTTCCAGACCCCAGCCCACCAGGTGACTGTGACCACGGATGCCTCCCTAGAAGGGTGGGGAGCGCACACCGAAAGTCTGCACGCAAGGGGACTCTGGCTCCCGACGGAGAAGTCCCTGCATATCAACGTCCTGGAGCTCCGTGCAGTGTTTTGGGCCCTCAGGTCCTTCCTTCCGTCCCTCAAGGGCAAGGTGGTGAGGATCTTCACCGACAACACCACCACCATGTTTTACATCAGGAAACAGGGCGGAACCAGGTCCCCAGCGCTGTCCAAGGAGGCGCAGGACCTGTGGCATTGGGCCGTCGCCCAAGGGATTCTTCTGGTGCCGTTTCATCTGGCAGGGATAAAAAACACCATCGCCGACTCACTCAGCAGGGAGCTGCGCTCGTGCCACGAGTGGGAACTACGGCAGGATCTGGTGGATCGCCTCTTCCGACGGTGGGGCACACCCCAGATCGACCTGTTCGCGACGGCGACGAACACCAAGTGCCGGAGGTTCGCCAGCAGGTTTCCCCAGACGAGGAGCATGGGCGATGCTTTCTCGTTCCCCTGGGAGGGCCTGTTCCTCTACGCGTTCCCTCCCTTGCCTCTGCTAATCCGGCTCGTCAACCAGAGGTCACGGTGCAGGATGATCCTCGTCGCACCTGCGTGGCCGAGGCAGATATGGTTCCCGGACCTTCTGGACTTGTCGGCGTCCCCGCCAATCAAGCTGCCGGCGGACGCGGATCTACTCTCCAGGGAAGGAGGCGCCATCCTCCACCACGACCCGAAGTCGCTGAACTTGCAGGCCTGGCTCCTGCAGCGCTAGAGTTTGGAGGATACGACATACCGGCCGATTGCAGAGAGGTTCTTGCAAAGGCCAGGGCGTCCTCGACTCTTAAATGCTACGGACACAAATGGAAGAGGTTCTCTGTCTGGTGCCACGCACAGAAGATTAACCCTCTACGGATTACGCCTCCCCAAGTGCTGCCGTACCTGCTGACGCTGGCCAAAGCTGGTCTGGCACACGCGTCCATCAAGATTCATCTTGCTGCGATCTCCCGATACACCAAAACCACGGGCCGGACGTCCTTGTGGTCTCATCGTCTGGTGAAAGAGTTCATGAAGGGACTGTTCAGATCGTTCCCGCCGGTGAAGGCTCCGGCCCCGGCGTGGGAGCTCAACGTGGTGCTGACCAAACTCATGGGACCTCCGTTCGAGCCTCTGCACTCGGCCCCGTTGAAGTTTCTATCGTGGAAAACAGCTTTTCTCGTGGCCATCACCTCCGCACGACGAGTGGGAGAGATCCAGGCCCTTTCCTGCAAGGCCCCGTACTTGACTTTCCACGACACGAGGGTAGTGCTCAGGACGCACCCCTCCTTCATGCCCAAGGTACCGTCGGACTTTCATCTCAACGAACCCTTGGTGTTACCTGTGTTCTTCCCGTCGCCTTCGTCGCCGGCTGAGAGGACTTTGCACTCGCTGGATGTAGCTAGAGCGCTGAAGTTCTACGTGGACCGCACGAAAGGTTTTCGGAAGACGTCACAACTCTTTGTGAACTTTGGACCTGTCAATCAGGGGAAGGCTCTCTCGAAGGCTTCCGTCTCCAGATGGCTCTCCGGCTGTATCATGTACTGTCACCGGTTGGCAAACCGACCGCTGCCTGGCCGTCCGAGAGCCCATTCCACCAGAGCGATCGCAGCTACCACGGCGTTCCTATCTGGTGTGCCCCTGCTGGACATATGCAGGGCTGCTACGTGGAGGTCGACGCACACCTTCACGAAATTCTACTGCGTCGACCGGGATTCCAGGGAGGAGTCCAGGGTCGGCCAAGCAGTGCTGCGCAACCTGTTCGCCTGAGGTGAGCCTGGTGAGGAGGTAAGATGCTTAATGTTGAGTTGATGTGATGCTTAATGTTGAGCCTTTGCCACCTCCCGTGGTTGTGCATGTGTGTACTGCTATGTATTCTTTATTCATGAGCATGTGAATCCATGCCAGACCCCATGCTGGAGAAGGAACAAGTTACTTACCTGTAACTGTTGTTCTCCAGCATGGGTCTGGCATGGATTCACATGCGAACCCTCCCGCCTACCCCTCTGCGGCTCTTCACTTGGTCATACTGCCACTTCACGTGCTTCCAAATCTGAAGATGGCTGCCAGAGGCGGTGCTTAGGTAGAGGGCAGTCATTGGCTGTGGTCAGTATGACGCAGAGACCAGTGATTGGTTATTACTACGAAAGACAGATCAGAAACGAAACTGATACTGGTTTTTTCTTTACCGAGGATTCCCAGCCTGACGACGGGGAATATTCATGAGCATGTGAATCCATGCCAGACCCATGCTGGAGAACAACAGTTACAGGTAAGTAACTTGTTCCTTCTGTGTACAGTAGCAACGCGATGCTGTGATGGATCCAGGACCGGAAATACGTTCCTGTGATGAATGGGAGGAGCTTGGTCTGCGGTCTCCCGAAACACTGCACTGTCCACCGGTAAAACCCCGGCCATCTTGGATTGGGGAGTTTGGATATTCGAGATACGCCGCCAACGGCGCCAGAATGACCATCTGCCGAAAATACTATGATTGTTCGTAACACCCTGCTCCTATTGCACACCGTAACAATCACATTGGCGCAAGATTGGCCCCACCAGCCTACCCCGCGAACGAAACACCTAGCACAATCCACCTGCCAATGGGCAAAAAAGGAAACTCGTGCTACATATTATGCACGCTCGCCACATAGCAATGTCCAATACACCAATGTACACAATAACTATGCTCCCACCAAGGTCTCGCCCCTGCCCCAGGACACCATGCTTAACACTATCATGAATGATGTCTGTATTCTTGAAAGCAAACTGCATAAATCTAATGTTATCTCTGATAATGTACTACCACCTATTATTGCCAATGCCACCTGTATAGACCCACCCATGTCCCAAGTAGCTTTGCCCAATACTATCTTGAATGATGTCTCTACTGCTGCTAGCAAACTGCTTGAATCGAATGCTATTTCTGATGATGTACTACCATCAATGGTGCCAATGCCGCCTGTATAGACCCACCCATGTCCCAAGTAGCTCTGCCTAATACTATCATGAATTATGCCTACAGTGCTGCAATCAACACCCACGATCCTAATGTAATCTCCAACGCCGCAGCGGCACCAAAGAATACCAAAGTCGCCCCGGCCATTACCAAAGCCATAAGCCCCCTCTTCAGCATGCATCTAAAATGCTAATTGATCAACGCACAATCTATTAATGCCCACTCCCTAGATATTCATGACGTCATCTCCACTCATAACCTTGATAACCTTATGATAACCGAATCATGGTTTCATGAAGCCTCAGGCCCGGCACTATCACTAGCCCTCCCACCAGGATACAATATCATCAGGCAGGATCGCACCACCCTTGTGGGAGGAGTAGCCATCATAGCGAAAGACTCCTTGGCAATCAGGAAAATAGACAAAGGTAATATAGACATCAGTGACTACCTACTCACCAGAATTAAATTGTCAGACCACTGCACTATTACACTACACATTGTCTACCGACCACCTGGCCCCATAGGGGACTTCCAGACTGCCCTCACTGACCTTCTCTCTGACAACCTGAAACATTTCACCAAAGCCATTCTACTAGGTGACCTCAACCTTAGACTTCATGACACCAGCCACCCTGCAGCTAAAGCACTCAATACAGCACTCAAAACACTAGGTTCTTAAACACCATCTCCACACCCACCCACATACAAGGCCGCTCCCTGGACTGGATAGCCCAGCACAACTGCCCTATCACCATCACAGCCAATACACCCATCCTTTGGTCAGATCATCATGCCATTCACGTCATAATCCCCACAACCAGAAGTAAATAAACACCTGAGCTACCACTGCCCAAAGCACTTCCCAGAAGCTCCAGGTAGCTCATTAAAGAGAACCTCCTCCCATTCCCAGCCAGACCAACATACAGGCCCCCATTCTCAGCTGACCCAGAGATTCTAGCAAGGTCATAGAACATAGCCATGAAGGCAGCAGTCAAAGCCATTGCACCTCTTAAACCATGAAAAGCTAAACCAACCAGCCACACCAACACATGGTTCACCCCAGACCTCCTCATACTCCGATCTGAGAAGCGTGCTGCACTTATGCTGTAGCAAACCACACGCACAGATGAATCCAAACTCAATTTTAAATCAAAAGCTAAAGAGGACAAAAAAGCTATAATCAATTCCAAAGCCATCTCGTTCAAGGCCAGAATCCAAGAAGCCCAATCCAACACCAAAGAGATCTTCTCGATCTTCAGAGACCTAGAGACCCCTACTTCTACACCACAGAATTTCACCAAGGACAAAACCTGGTGCGACAATATCCAATCTGCTATGAATGGTAAGCTCAACACCCTCCAAACCAAAATCCAGAAACCAAACAAGCACTCAACGTCTCCACACCGGTCCCACACCGCCCTCCTCACTACCACCCCCCCAGCAGCACCAAACTCTTTCTCATTTAGAAAAATCAAAGAATCCGACATGATTAACATCATGAAATCCATCAAGCCTTCAAACTGTAAAGGAGACATATGCCCAGCCACACATATTAAGGACTTTGCCAGCCACCTTGTCCCCTTCCTCACAGCATTTGTGAATGCCTCCTTTGCCGCAAGTAAAGTCCCTGCATGCCTCAGGGAAGCCTGGGTCCGCCCCCTCATTAACAAAAAACCTTCCCTAGACCCCTGTTCACCTAATAACTACCGACCCATCACAACAGTCCCCTTCCTTCTCAAAATACTGTACAAAGCAGCTTATCTACAGGTACAACAATGTATTGAGGACAACAAACTTCTTGGACTACGACAATCAGGCTTCCGTCCAGGTCACGTAACTGAGACGGCCCTACTTGATTTAAAAAACCAAATGGACGAGACAAGTGACAAAGGGAAACCTGCGTTCCTCCTCCTCCTAGACATATCAGCCGCATTCAACCTCGTTGACCACCAAGTCCTATGCCACCACCTTTCCACTACAGCCAACCTCTCTCCCAATGCCACCCCATGGACCGCCTCCTTCTTGCAAGGGAGGACTATGTACGTTTTATCTGACCTTGCCACAGCCTCACCCTCCATCATCCTATGCGGCGTCCCGCAAGGATCATGCATTTCACCAACCCTATACAACATTTTTACACAACCTCTCTTCCTCATCCTTGACTCCCTGGGTATCTCGTATACTAACTACGCTGACGATATTCAGATCCTCCTCACCCTCACTGGAGACTGACACTGACTCAAAGACACTTAACCACATATACAGCACGATTCAAGCATGGATGGCAGCCAATGGCCTATGCCTCAACTCAGACAAAACTGAGTTACTCATAGTAGGCTCCAAGGAAACACTTAAGAACCTTGACTCCCAATTCAGCCATTTTATGATTGATAATATAAAAATCCCAGTGGCAAATACAGTAAAAACATTAGGCGTCTATCTAGACTCTAATCTAACAATGACTAGGCAAGTGGACACCATTGCCTCCACAGCAGTATACCATGCCAAACTGCTGACAGCAGCCAGACCTTTCCTGTCTAAGGATAACTGCATTACAATTGCTAGAGCCATCACAGGATCAAGACTTGACTACTGTAATGCACTGTTCCTGGCCACCTCTACCAAAAACATGACCAGACATCAGACTATACAAAACAGTGCTTTAAGAGCAGGCACGGGAATACCCAAGAAAGAACATATCACATCAGCTAGGTAAGAGGCACACTGGCTCCCAGTAAAAGAAAGAGTCCTCTTGCCCTCACCCATAAGTGCATTCACCTCACTGCTCCACCCTACCTCTCTGAGAGAATCCACCCCACTAGAGCCACCAGACCGACCAGAACTCCATATGCAAACATGCTCACGATCCCTAGAGTCAAAAGAGCAAGTGGGATCAGCTTCCTGTACCTAGCAGCGTTGCAATGGAATGCCCTACCACCACCCTTGAGAGCAGAAGTCTTTCACCTAGCATTCCGTAAGTTGCTGAAAACTATGCTCTTCAACTAAATCACATCCAAGACAGAAACTCTACTCATTCTCATGTTTTAGCTAATATCTGTATCTGAATGCGTATCTAATGTAAAGAGAATGTACCACAAACCCAGAAAGTAACTGTACTCCTGCTATGTTTTTCATTGCATGTATGTAACTTTTTGTAACTAAGACTACCACAAGTAACAGTGCCGCAATGCCTTTGGGCTGCATGTGTGCTATATAAATGTAATAAATAAATAAATAAATAAATAAAATAATGACTCAGTTGGTGCGTGACTTTCACGAGCATAGTACCCTGGATTGGGTGATTGAACAGGCCACCAGGATGTATGAGGTCCAAAAATCTGCTGAGAATAAAAATAATGTCAAACCCCCCAAACCATGTAATATCCTTGCTGCTGTTGCAAAGATGGCGGAGGCAAAAACTACACCTCCATTGGATCTGGATACAGGGGTAGGGGGGTCCTGTCATCCGCCAGACCGGCCGCAGCTGAGATTGGCGGTTGCTTCCGCGTTGGAGCTGGAGACGCAGAGGTAGAGTTTAGTCCCTTCTTTGTTTCCGCGTCTCCAGCGAGGAAGCGCAGCGCGGCCGGTCGTATTTAAGGCCCCGCCTTCCAGCATGACGCTGTGTTGCAACCCTCCTCTGGATGGTTTTCCTGCTTCCGGGTTAACACGCTTGTTGTTTCTGTCCTCCGGCTTCGGCTTTCGTACGGAAACTTTCCTACCTGTGCTGTTCTGTGCCTCTGCTTCCCTTTATACTCTCTGGATTCTCGCAGTCGGCACCTTTCTTCCCCGCTAAGCGGAGCAGGGCTCTGCTGGTCTCTCTCTCCCTCTGCTGCGGCACCCGCCGCTTGTTTCCTTTTTTCTTCTTCCCTCTCCTTACCTGGCCTTTCTGCTTAACCTTGAGGCTCTGCCTCATCCAGCGGTACCATTCCAGGTCCAGCCTTCCTTCCTGCCTCATACTGGTCGCATCTTCCCGGACTCTGCTACTCCTGCACTCCTGGCATCTGGACTATCCCTTCGCTACAGACACTGTGCTCTGCCTCGGATTCGACCATTGCCAACGGTCCATACTGACATCTGGATTGAAGAGCGTCACAGCTCCACTGCAGGGTTTTTTCCCCTTTGGGAGTTTTTCCCTGATTTCTGGCTTGGTTCCGGAAGGGAGTCGCGGGACAGCTGTTTAAACAGCAGTCACTGTGGCTTCCCTCCGTCACAAGCACCATCTTCCCAAAAAACAGAAGGATTACCTCGCGAGACGCCACCTGCAAGAGCTTGACACTTCCAGCAGCTCAGGTGAGGAGAGTGTGTGTACTGGGGAGGCCGAGGTCGGGGTGCATACTAGGTCACAGGTCCTAAAAGTAACCCTACTGCCAACAAGCAAAATGTAAAGCAGAAGGACCTGCAAACCCGGCCCAATCGAATGGTAGTCAGGTGGGAGCCCAGAACAATGTTCCCTCTGACCCTGCCACCTATATAAGTCCTTGATACAAGGGTACTAAACCAATCCTGGGGTAAAAATCCCCCCGAACTTCTCTCATGAGAGAAGTATCACTCTACCTCCCAATCTGAACTTTTTTCTCAGATATCCCCCAAACGAGAACTTGCAAAACAATCCTCTCTCTCCCTGGTTCCAGGACAATAGATTTCTGAACCTGGGAGAAGGGAGTTTCAGGATGGACAATTACGGGGGGAATTCCCAGTACCTTAGCTACACCGGGAGAAGGGACAGTTACCCCTCTCAGGAGCAGCATAGGTATCACTTTAGACCTCCCTACCACCCAGACAAGGTCTTGCAGCTGGAGCGACAGGCCAGCAACTGACCAATGATCTGGGGTGCATGCTGAGGTCTTAGTCTAACTCTCAACATAACCTTGTTTCCCAGAATTCTCCAACACCCAGGTCTGAAACCTCAGATAAACCACAGATTCTGGAGGAGGGGAGATGTCAAGCCCTTGAGGAAGTCTCCTTTCTCACCCAAACAGAACCCCTAAAAACCTCTCAGCCTGAAGGAGTCTCTTCTACTCCCAAAATTTTAGAACCCAAACAGCAAAGGTTTGTGCGGGAACTCAGGATTATCCCCTTTGAAAGAGAAGAATCCCTGGAAGATTCAGGTAAACAGACCTCTTTCAAAAACAGGGGGAGACCTCCCAAAGAAAAATGGATCCCAAAAGACCCTGAGTGGGACAGGTTAAGTATGGAGACTGACCCAGAGCCTGACACTATTCAACCCCAAACATGTGAGCCACATAGAAGTGAAATGGAGAGGACGTCCTTTTTCCAAACAGGTTGTGAGCACTGTTGCCAGGTAACGGAGGTCAGCCAAGGAGCCAAGGGAAATTAGAATTCCCCACCAACTCACATTGCGAGTTGCAAAGTTTTCTTTTACAGATTCCCGACCTCCGACACAGAAAATTGCCAAAGATCACACAGTGTTGGAGTTCAATATTAAGAAAATGACCACCGGGCTGTCAAATAAGTCACACTTTCTTTGCACCTTGGAGGAAAAGGAAGGCCAATTTCATGCACCAGTTAAGGTGCAGGGCCAGTGTGAATTAACACCTCTGGTGGATACT
Organism: Ambystoma mexicanum; assembly: GCF_040938575.1. Taxonomy (NCBI): domain Eukaryota; kingdom Metazoa; phylum Chordata; class Amphibia; order Caudata; family Ambystomatidae; genus Ambystoma; species Ambystoma mexicanum. Next base: position 1,007,142,423 of record NC_090927.1, read on the forward strand.
GGATCCCAAGCCATCCTCCTGTCAAAAAGGGCCTTTAACCAACTAAACTGGGGAGTAACCCCATAGACTTTGACAACATTGAAAAAGCATTCCGGTCAGCTCAATTGTTGCCTTATGCGTTTGAAGTTCAAGTGTGAGAAGGGGTTAGCATCCCAGGACAGGTGCGACAATGTACTTTTCCCCTCAAAATTAAGCTAGGACAGAACCTCAAATATCAGGACGCATATATAAATCTAAATTTCCATCTCCAACAACAAGGTTTATATTCAACTCCAACACCTCTAGTAGACCTAGAACACAACACCATTAGAATATTGGTGGATAACAGCGACTCTCGAAGTATCACTTTGGGCGCAGACACCTTTATTGGAATGGCGGATGATGCCCAACATTAATCTGTTGATTTAGGTAATGAAATCTTGGGACCAAACCCAAACGACTGTTTCGACAGCAGCGACGGTATTCCTCCAGAAAATAATTTTACTAGCCATGGAGGGAATTTCCTGGTGTACTCTTCCTGCACCTACGATGTGGAAGAGGTGAGCTGTGGCATTAGGATGGAGGAGGTAGTGTTCAGAGTCAAGGCACTCCCTTGAATCCCCTGTCCAAGTCAACACCATCAAACGAGATCTCTCCACCCAACTGGAGGATACCGCTGAAATGGCCAAGCCTGAGTTCTTTCCAGGTTTCAAGCAGATGGTCGAGGAAAGGATCAATCTGGCTGATGCCTGTGAGACTGAGGAGCAAAGACAAAAGCTAAAACATGCCTTCCTGGAATTCCAAGATCTCTTTTCAGTGGACTCATATGACTGTGGATACACATCCTTTCATTCAACCACCATTCCCATGGACCCCGAGATGGCTCCCGTATTTGTGAAACAATACCAGCTTCCTCTCGCATCCATGGAGTCACTCCCAGATATTATTAAGAATTTAGAATCCTGTGGGATAATTCATCCGATCTACAGTACCTTGAACAACCCGGTACTGGGCATCCTCAAACCAAATGGCCATTGGAGACTATGTGCAGACCTGCGGGAGTTGAACAAACGGGTCCACATGCCAAGATGGCCCCTTCCCTACATCGATCAGGGACTGACCCAGATCCAAGGGTCAAAGGTGTACACCGCCATAGACCTAACCAACGGTTACTGGACAGTACCTGTGAGTAGGGAAGACCAGTACAAGCTTGCCTTTACCTTTGGGGGCAACAGTACACGTGGATCTGAAGCCCCTTTGGATACATAAACTCGTGCAATTAGTTCAACATCTTCCTACATAAGGAAATGCCTGATTTGGACGAAAAGGGAAACCTGGCCTATGTGGATGATGTTTTGATCAAGAGCTCAACTGTGGAGCAACATAGCAGAAATCTGCTATGTTCTAACCAGTTGCAGAAGGCCGGAGCAAAACTGTCCTTTCAGAAAACACAGTGGTGCCCTAAGAAGTTCACTCGGGTCTTGCATGAGATTACATCTGAGGGTCATAATCCCCAGGCGAAGAAGATGGAAGCCTTGTTGAAAGTAAAAGTACCCACCGCTCTGCGAGAATTAAGAAGCCTTCATGGACTTACTAATTATAGTCAAAAATTAATTGAAGACTGCGCAGAGGTCACTTGACCCTTGGTCCATTTATTAAATCCCAGAGTCAAGTGGGAATGGGGTCCAGAACAATCCGAGGCAGTTAAACAACTGAAAAGAAGCCTTTCCCAAGCTCCTTGTTTGGCTTACCCATAAAGAACAATGAGTTCTTCTTGGAGACAGGGTTCTCAGATACTTGCCTAACAGTGGTATTGTACCAAAAGCATGACAAGGTCAACAAGGTCATCTTATACGCGAGCAACACTTTGTCCTCTGTAGAAGAAAAATTCAATGATTGTGAGAAGGCACTTCTGACAACTGTGCGGGTGCTGGAAAAATTACCGCCCATTCATACAGGGGCAGCACATCATTGTTGAAACTCCACATCAAACCTTGAAATATCTACAAAGTGACAGAATCTGGGCGGGGAACGTTAGTAATTCCAGAATTACTTCCTGGATTCTGTCTATGCAAGGCTTTTCTGTGGAGATCGGATATGGCCAAAACAAGAAGAGTCCACTAGCGCAAGGGTTGGCGGACTTGCATGATTTTGCTCAAGAAAACTGTCTCGAGGAGGAAAATGTAATGACCAACAACAGCATGGAGGCCTATTAACTTCACCCACACAAGGTCTATAAAGAAGACGTGTCGGGGGATACCGGCAGTTTATGTGGAAGTGTGTTCCTACCATGTTGATAACCACGGAGAGAATGAACTGGTGGCTGGCATTGGGAATGCCTGGGTGAATGATACCCTAGAAACCCTATGCTAGTTGTAAAATAGGACCACAAAGTAGTCCGGTTGCAGAGTTGATGGCTGTTTATCAAGCCATCCTCACTGCAGTGCACCACCAACTCATGAACTGGTCATAATCACTGACTCTGATTATGTCGGGAATGGGTTTGTGGAGCACCTGATTAACTGGAAGAATTGGGGCATGCTTTGTGCCAATAACAAACCCCTAAAACCTGCCAAACTGATGCAATAAATGGACAATCTCGTGACCTCCAATGAGATGACCATCTATTCGAAGAAGATAAGAGGACATTCAAAGATAGAGGGGCCAGATAAGACTGGGAATGACCTGGCTGACCAGCTGGCTAAACCCAGACCTCTGCAGGGGGATTTAATAGAAACAGAATCTCTGCTGGGTGAAATCCAAATGGCAGCTGTCACCGGCTCACAAACTCGGGCTAACACTGAACTCTCAACAGCCCAGTGGAGTAAAGATACCCCGGATTCAGATTTAATGACTGCACAGAAAGAGGTTCTGATCATTGGGAAATGTTTTTGACACATTGAAGACCCCGTAAACTTTCCTCTAACAGAGTCGGATTATGCCGGTAAAGAGGATTTCCGGGTGTTAATGAAGTTTTCCAAGATGTTCCGGATCCAAGACGGTTTGTTGGAAAGGAGAGCCCTATCTGGCAATGACCAGTGGGTGGTACCTACCTCATTCCGAAGTCTGATGTTGAACCATCCCCATGACGCGGCCAATGCCGGTTATAGGGGGTTTAATACCACATTAGAAACTTTGCGCAAGGTTGCCAACTGGCCACACATCGGTCAGGACCTTGACATTTACCTAAAGGTGTGTCTTGTGTGTGCTCAATTCCAACCCAGTTCACTCACACAGAGAGCTCCCCTACAAAAAAAGGTGACTGACATTGGCTTGGTCAGATTTGCAAGTCGATTTCGTCGGGCCAGTGATTCGCTCCTCTAGAGGAAACAAGTATATGTAGACTGTGACATGCTTGTTTACAAAGTGGATAGAATGTCTACCAGCCACGAATTGTAAGGCAGAGACAGCTGCTGCACTAATGATCCACCACCTCTTCTCTCGTTTCGGCCTCCTGCAAAGGATTGGGTCGGACCGAGGAAGCCATTTTACCAGTGAGGTGATGGCAAAGATGTGGGAGATTCTAGGGGTAAAAAGAAAACTCCACATTGCCTACCGCCTGGCCTCAAGCAGGGGTAGAGAGATGCAACAAAACAATTGTGAGTATCTTAAAGAAGTTTGTGACATATTCTGGACCCAGTTGAGACATCCGATTGCTGCTTGTCCTGATGGCTATTAGGTCTACACCATCTTCTGCAACAAAGATGTCTCCATTTGAGCTCATTACTGGACGAAAAAGGGTGTTACCACAGCATCCCCTCTATAGGACTCGGGAGCAGAAACTGATAAATACGTCCACTACTCATGAGTACATTGAAAATTTAAGGAAGCACCTCCAGCATGCTTATGCTTAGTGCAATTTAGAAAAGTCGGCTAAAGGTATGAAGACCCACTATGATCTAAACACCACCAAGAAAGAGTATGAAATAGGTGACAAGGTTTACCTATACAATTTTCAAAGGAATCAGGCCAAGGAGCGGAAATTCCTCCCATTTTGGCGTGGTGCCTTTGAAATTGTAGATAGAATGGCACCTGTTACTTACAAGATCTGCATCCCAAAAGGAGATTGACAGAACAAAAATGAGTCCACATCAACCAGTTGAAAATCTGTCAGCCCAGACACGCTTTACAACTGATTGAAGAGCCAAATGAAAATCGAACAGAGGAACTGTCTAAAGAATCAAAAGGAAGGATGAAAAATCGGATGGAAATGTAAGTAATTTACTTGGTGTTATTGTACAAATGAAGAAAATAAATAAAATGTGTTTGTTGAAATGGAAATGTCATGTTATGTTAGAACTGTATGTTGTTGTTGTAAATACTATGTAAATCCTCCTGGGGAAAATGTGTGTAAAAAGTACTGAAACTCTTTTTCTATCTTTTATTAGATAACTAACCCCCTTCACTTCCAGCCTGGAGGTGAGAGTGGAGTCCAGTGAGAACCCCAGGGACCTAGAAAGGAAGGAAGAGGGTGCTGTGCCACGCCCTCCAATCCAAAGATAGAAGGGGAGGGTGGAGTGCCCACTCCCAAAAGAAGGAAGAAAAGGGTGCCATACCCCCAACCCAGAGATGGAAGGGGAGCCTGGAGTGCCCACTCCCTGTTGAAGGAAGTGACGCCCAATGAAACCCCACTCTTCCCTGCTCTTCCCTAGCAAAGAGTAATGGAAGAACGAGGGGGGGCATGTGAGGTGAATTTAAAGGCCCCTAGACCCCTAATAAAAGTCCCTTTCACATGAATAGCAAGATTTAACATTGAAACAAAACGGCCTGGCATTTGTTTTTGTTTTTCAAGTAAAATGAAAGAGCCAGGTGGAAAGGGGATTACCTGTCATTAGCAATGGATATGCAGCATTTTAATTTACAAAAGGAATAATCAAATATCCTTGTCACATGGAAACAGGATGTTTAAACATTGAAAACGAAAACCGCCTGCAGATGTGTGTGCAAATAAATTTCTTTTTTGAAAAAGTGAAAGTGAAAAAAATATCGCTGCTCACAGAAAAATGTTAGGTAAACATGTGGGTTGACAAATAGCAATGTATATTATGTTTCACCCACAAAACTCCAGTGACATTTGAAGAGCCACTTTGGCTTCATGAAAAAAATGTCAGCCAAGGCATAACCTTTTGCTGGCTGTATGCACAACTACACAAGGACATCTCCCACTTCCAGCCTGGATGTCACATCTCTCATCAAATGATGAACCACAATACAAATGTCCTGCTAGAGGCGTTGAAATTCAGTGTTCTCCAGACTGGCTGGCTCTGAAAGCAGGGACTTAGAGAAAAGTCATCCTTGCTTGGAGCACGACTAATATGTCTGAGAATGGGGGCACCCACTTCAAAGAGCAAGCTTTCAACACAAAGGAGACTGATAAAGGTACAGGCTGACCCAATGAAAACAAATGGCCAGAAGCAGGAGTAGGAAGGACCATTTGTCCAACATGAATATTCACAATTTATTTAAATGGACTTATCATTTAGGCCTTTTTCTAAGCCATCATGATGCTGCTGGATTTAATCTATGTACCATTTTTTAATGTCATTTTTAGGCAATTTTGGGGATATAAAATTCATCTTCCTGTGACTAGATTTCTGGCTGATCTAAACATGTTCCATATGTGAGAGTTGGTGAGCGGGTGGAAGTTGAAATAGGGATATGCTTAATAACTTACATAATCGTAACAGTTGTGCTTTTTATGGAAATGACATAAAAGTGCCACATGGCTTCATAATACAGATTTGGTGGTCTGCTTATCTTATTCCCCATGATTAGTGGAAACAGAAAATATGTTTAGTATTGTAGTTGCTAGTAAAATTATGAAGTTGTGATAGATAACTAGTGTTTGCAAAAAAGTTGAAAGGAGAACACAGGATGATGACAAATGGGAATGGCCATATGTTGCTCCAGACCCCTAAACCAATCCTGACTTGGAGGCTGGGTTTTGGAGTAGAGAGAAGGGTAACTGTCCAATCCTAGTGGCAGGGATTATTGCAGGGTACTTCCCCAAGATTGTAAAATTGGTGGCGATTAAAAACCTGGGTAGCTCTAGAGCTGCTGGCCCAGATGGAAGCTGTAATGCACTACAAAAAATGTCACCTGAAAAATGGGCTGCACCTCTATATAGGTTATTCCAATGGATTGGAGGAAATGGGCGTATTCCTTTGACGTGGCGAGAAAGTGTAGTACTTCTGAACCATAAAAAAGGCACATGGAAAAAAAACAGAATTATAGGATGCTAGCTATGCTAGATATTCCGGTGAAAATATTTGCCAAAATCTTGTTAAATGAGCTTAATGAATGGATGGAAGAATTTAATATACCGCCTGCCAACCAATCAGGATTAAGAAAACAGTAATCAACCCTACACAATATAGTTAGCCTGGTAACAGCTATTCAAATATTCTTGTAATATTTGAAAGCTACCAATATTTGCAGCATTCATAGACTTTTCTGCAGCCTTTGATACTGTGATAAGAGAGCGACTCTGGCTGAAACTTAAAACCTGGGGCATACCAGCTGGTCTGTTGCATATGACACAGCTGCTATACAGCTGTTATATCCCCAAGTGCAGCAGTCCACAGCAGGGTCCCCGTCCTTTCCCAGAGGGGGGAAGCTGTAACGCAACCCTGCTAGAGCTCCACGGTATCCCTGACCTTGGGCGACTGACTCCCAGTGTGGGTTGAAAGTTCCCAAGCCCAGCGGTAGTTTCCAGGAGCTCCGGGACATTCCCTGTCCTTTCCTAGAGGGAGAAGCTGTAAGACAGGCTAGCCAGAATACAAGGATGGTTGGGGATCACGTACCTGGCCTTGGGCACCCGTCTCCCATGTGGGTTGACCATCCCCAAGTGCAGCGGCAGTCCCAGGGAGCCCCGGCAGGATCTCCATTCCTCCCCGCAGGTGACATCTGTAACGCAGCACAGCCAGAGGTGCAGCCTGGGCATGCGGGCGGTCAGCCCATATGGGAGACGGCTGGGCCCAGGGAAACACCAATGTTCTGCTGGCATGGGGGGCAATTTGTGGCCTGCCCCTGCAATTGTGTCCCACCCCACCAAAATATCTTCCCAGATGGCCCACTCCCACCCACACAACCAACATTCCTGCCCCAGTCTCGCCCACCCCACTGACAATGGGCCCTAACCGTAGAATAATAAAACACAGTACTCAGATAAAGTTGCATCTGCTCGTGTAGAAAAGGCTGTAAACAAAACAAAAAACATTTGTTACCTACGGTTACCCCAGCAAAAACAAATCATAACTACTACTCTCTCATAACGGCCCCCCTTTCAAGCCATCCCTGGTGGTCTACTGACCCTCATCCCCCAGTAAAAACACATTTGCCCCTTCCTAGGGGCAGAAATCTGCCCCCAGGGAGGGCTATACGAGGTGCTCCCCCATTCACTTGGGGTGGGGGGGAGAGGGCCACCCCCTTTCATTATGAAAAAAATTCCTGTGGTCTAGTGGCCCCCCAACCCCACCCATCTGCCCCCACTGAGGACCAAACCTGCAGCCCCATTCATTGGGGGGCCTACACCCAGGTTTTCTGGTGGCCCTCTCCTCCCACCCCAAGTGGATGGGGGGGGGGCATCTCATGTAGCTCTCCCTGGGGGGAGATGGGGGCAGAAATCTGCCCCCAGGAAGGGCTACACGAGGTGCCACCCCATCCACTTATGGTGGGGGGGATATTTCCACCCCCTCTTTCATTCTCAAAAAAATCCTAGTGGCTAGTGGCCCCCCACCAAATCTCCTTTTATTTTTATTAATTTTTTGTTAACTATTTGATTTTGTGCCCTCTTACCGGGGGCAGATGATTACCCATATGCCCCCAGGGGGCCCAAACCTGCAGCCCCATGCTTGGGGAGGGTGTTAGGGGGAGGCTGCACCAACCTTTCTGGTAGGCCTCTCCCCCCACACCAAATGGATGGGGGTATCTCAAGTAGCCCTCTGTGCGGGCGGATAGGGGCAGAAATCTCCCCCCAGGGAGGGCTACATGAGGGGCCCTCCATCCACTTAGGGTAGGGGGATAGGGCCACCCCCCTTTCATTCTCAAAAAAATCCTGGTGGCTAGTGGTCACTATTTTTATGCCCCCTTCCCTGGGGGCAGATGATCACCCATCTGCCCCACCCATCTGCCCCCAGGGGTCTCAATACGTGTGGCCCCATGCCTTGTGGGCCGGGGGGGAGAGGGCTGCTTACTGTAAGCAGCTCCCTCTGCCCCCCACGTCACAAACAGAAACCTGGTGTTCTAGTGGCAGTGCGGGGCGCGGATCGAGCGCTCTATGCGCGATCCATGCCCAGCAATGCTTCAAAAAAAGGTGTTGTTGGAAAGGGGAGTCTCCCCTTTCAAACAACACCTCCCTCGATCTGAATGGCACAATAGTGCCTCAGATAAAGGGACAAAAAGAAGGAAACCTACCTTCTGTTTTCACTGTGGCAGCCAAAATGGCTGCCACAGTGAAATTTACCTTGGTTCACGCAGCACGCATTACACATGCTGACGTGAAACTATGTCAGAAATCCAACCCTCGGACCGTGAGGGGGAACCTCCCCCTCACATAGCCCAGGGGTTGGATTACAGTTTTAGCAGGGATCGCACAAAACAGAACGCCAAAAAGGACAAGCTATCTCGCCCTTTGCACTACGAACGTAAGGCATCAGGACAAGCTATCTCGCCCTTTGCACTACGAACGTAAGGCATCAGTACACACCCACTGTACTACATCGACAGGGGTGTCGGCGCCTCTGTGTGCTCGAAGTCCCGCTGACAGACATTTGCAGAGCTGCTCCATGGGCATTGCCCCACAGGTGTACTAGGCCCTGCTGTCCATAGCAGGGGTGCACAACAGATTGAATGTACCTTACAGTCTGCCTGTAGTGGGCTGAAAATTAAATGAGGGTGGGACGGGGCAGTAGGCTGTCTCAACCCCCAATTCGTATTAAAGACATGGAAAAAGATTGTTTTTTTAGGTCTACCTGTCTTTATTTGTATTTCAAACTTATATTTTACATCTGTAGATGTCAGCTCCAAGACTGAAAGGGGGTGCGGGGGTGGTGATAAGGCAGTGCAGCACGCTCCCAACCCTAACCATGTGGTTGGTGGGAGCGCATCTAATGGAGAGTGGCTGCTAAAGGGCACGTCTCTGTGAAATGACTGAAAATAACCAGAATCCTCATCCCTGTTTGGGGGAGGGTCCATTTCGGACCCAGGAGATTAGCTGTGCCACTTTAACCCTTTTTTGCAAATCAGGAACATATATATCTTTTAGTTTGCCGTTTTGGTTGGTATTGACCTTTTCTGGGCCATGTTTCCACAACAGGTGAAGGAGATACATCTTTTAATTGTTCATGCTTTAGCTTTATGATTGGGTTCATTCACTCTTTGAGTGGGAGGGCCGGGTAGGTGCTTTAGCCTGTAATTTTGAAAGGCACACGTCAATTTGTCACATTCCCCATGCCCTCCCATGCACACGGCATCCTCACAAACCTTCACCCCCTAACCAAACACCATCCCTATGACCCTCACCCCAACCAAAGGTTATGCCCCATGAGCCCCACCCCCAACCAAAAGCTATGCCCCATGACCCACAACCAAAAGCTATGCCCCACAGCCTCCACCCCAACCAAATACTATGCCCCATGACCCCAACCCCCAACCAAACACTATGCCCCATGGCCCCCAGCCCCCAACCAAAACACTATGATCCCACCCCCACAAAAACGCCATCCCCATGCCTCTCCGTCCCCCAACAAGAATGCAGTTACCTGGGATATTAGAACAGTAGGTGGGCTAGCAGGAGGGCAGGCAGGCTGGGTCGCTGGCTGGCGAGCTGGTGCGTGGGCGGGTGGACCGCTTCCCACCTTGTGTAGCTGCAAGACTGACCCTCTGTTGGTGCAGCACATGCATTACATGCCTCGTAAGAGCTACATTGTAAATGCACTGTACCAATAGATGGTCATTATTTTTTCGGGCCCAGCAAATAAAGATTTTCCTAATGGAGGGCGGCCATTGTTGCTAGCAGGCTGCCCCCCCCCATTAGGAAAGACTTTAATGTCAGCAGGCTGGAAAAAGCAGCATGCTGAGCCGCACTTGGTCCGCATGCCATATGTTGTGCCCCCGTGGTCTAGAGGGACAGGATGCAACAGAGACCAGAATCGGAAGATCGGTTCTACGGTGCTTGTTCCAGGAAGGTATTCTATTCCGCATGTGAATCTATGAAAGATCCAATGCAGGAGAAGGTATAAGTTGCTTACATGTAACTCCTGTTCTCCAGCATTGGTATCTTTCATAAATTAACATGCACCCTGAAGCATAAAGGCTGATACCGGACACAAGGAATCTCCTTACCTTGCCAGGTTAGAATCTGAACATGACCTTTAGGGGTGGGGCTGGTACTCAATGTCCCATTGGATGGGGCTAAAAGCACCGATAAAGAGTTGGACCGACTACAAAACACTGCTGATTTTTCTTCATATTAAAAGTAGGAAGTGTGTAGCTGAGGAACACCAGCCTGATGACAGGGAATATTCAAAGCATGTGAATCTATGAAAAATGCCAATGCTGAAGAACAGGAATTACAGGTAAGCAACTTACTCCTTCTTTTATAACTGACATAGTTTAAGAACAACTTAATTTTCTCCAATATTAATAACAAGTATTGGTACTAGAGAATGCGTGCACAGAAACATACATTTGGTAGATATTTCCCATCAGCAAAGTGCTCCAATGTACAATTTGGTGTGATTGGTTTCTAGTGTATACATGTAAATGTAATACAAGCTCTGGTTGCAGGCTTGTGTTCAATTTAGAACAAACAGAATATTCATGTATGTTATTATGTGTATGGTGCCTACTGCCATTGTTATGGCATCGAAGTGCTGCGGTGGATGAACGTCCTTCGGAAGACTTTAGTCTGTGCAAACATGTAAATAAAAGAGCAACAGTAATTGACATTGCGTGATAAGCAGAGATGACTAGGTTGAAGCATTCTAAATCATGCAGTGCGTATTGCAAAGGCATAAGGAAGACTGCTATGTCAGTGGACAACTGGTCCTATTTTTTCATGGGACTCAGATGTATTCTATGGGTTTCAGCGCGAGAGGGGGCAAGGGATTTGTAAATAGCCTATCAATCCCTACGGCAACTGTCTACAGTTGAGGGCTCTGCTATACTTTATATGCAGAAACACATGCATCAGTGGCTAACATGCAGAGTGGATTGTCAGAGGAGACAAAGATACCACCACTCAATATCACAGTAAAAATGTAGTATAATTGATTCAGACGTGGCAGTGATAATGCATTTTCACCTATACAAAAAGCCAACTCGTCGAGCGTGCCATTACCAGTTTCAGGGTACCCGGTCCTCTAGAGGGAAACTACTTGCTATACCCCCCTGGTTGAACCACCCACCTGAGTCCTCCGAATGTCAATTTCCCTGCCTGGATGAGTTCAACTACCTTACGTGGTAGGGGAACCTGGGGGAGAGGCTACATTCCTACAGGTGGGGGCACCTGGGAGTGATAAGTCACAGAAGGCTCCAGTATCCAATGGGCCTTTGGGTGGGGCTAGCAAAGCTTATGTTAGGAGACCCTAATGTTATACAATTCAGTGCAAGGAGGCTCTGTGAAGCACTAGAACAGCTTAAGTTAAGTGAGCCTAGATTCATTGAATTTAAGTATGAGGTAGGCTCTGGGAGGGGCTGGAATAGCTTATGTTATCTACACTATGTATCCAACCAAGGTTATGATTTTCTGAAAAGAGAACAACTATCCCCCTCAATTCCCTTGTATGATTTGGGCGTATCTAATTCAAGGTCCTCTCACATCAGCACAATGTCATTAGTGTAATTTTCCTGCTCATTTGTAAATTGCATCTTTTCTATGGAAATGGTCCACTTTCACCCCAAAATGTTTTTTTCATCATCATAAAATACTTTATTTCGGCAACATTGCCCCAAAAGCATAGATAGATACAATAAAAAATTCATAAATACCAAGATACCAGAAATAAAAATTATGAAATGAAATGGCAGTGGGGCAACGATGCAAAGCACCTGTGCTTGTAAACAGAGACACAATTTAATAAATCATTTGTAAAATGATGGTGGGGCAATCACCACAAGTCCCAAAATCGCAAATATGCTCATATAATTCCTGATAAAAGTAAGTCTTTGCAGAATAACTTTGCTATGGGCCTATAACACGTATTTGTTCAAAACACATTCCAGTTATAACAAAATCATGTTGGCTCAAAAGTTGTCCTCCTTCGAATATATGGCCAGGAGAAGGAAGTTGGGACAATCCATTTTTCCTACGATACAGTACTTGCCTGAGATATAATAAGAGGGACCAACTGACTAGAGTCAGCCTTAAGCAAATATACTAGTGCTGGACGACACTGTCCAAGGTCTGTTTCCCTCAGAATCCGCTTCAGCGTTCTATCTCAGAAGTCTCTATAAGCCGGACAGAAGAATACAAAATGCAAAAGGTCTTCCACAGAATGAGAGCAAAGTAAACAACTATTGTTTGTAGGCTGATGTAACCCTTTTGCTATCACTGCTCTTAAATGAAAACAATTGAGCTTTGCCTTGTGATAACATTTCTTTCATAACTAAAATTGGACCATAAGAGTTAGTTTTGCATATCGCCAGACAATAACACTAAAGGCCTAATTACGAATTTTGCTGTATTTTGGCAATAAATCTGCTGGAATACCGCCCAACTGAATTACCATTACCCCTGGATTACAAGTGGCAATCCCCGTTGTTTTTTATGAATCCAAAAGGATTCTATGGGGCTTTTTTGTGGAATTACTGCTGTGGTCATTTTGAAGCAGTAATACTGCTGTTTTTGACGATTTTATTTATTTATGGCTGAGAGTTGGAGGATTTGGTAACTCCTCCACTACAGGGCAATAGTGCAGGAGAGCGGGAATATTGGCGGTAATTCTGTTACCGCCAATTTTTCTGCTCTGCCATACTTGTAATGAGGCCCTAAGCGTCTGCGGTTTGAAACTTTCACTAATTCATAGGATACACATGAGCCTTGTGGGTGTAGCAGCAGCAGCTGTTCACTCCACGTATCTGCTAATTTCCACTCCAATGATGTGGTTGTGATAAAATGGCTCACTGCATTAATTTTGGCTAAGTAAGATTTTACATTCTGCAGCCATGGGATACTATGGGATACCCTTAGTGCCTGGTTTAAGAAATATGGCCTTTATGATACGCTGCGTAAGTCCGGTTCGACCACAGTCAATGAAATATAACCCTAGTTCCACATGGGCATCATAGTTGGACACAGAACGAGGCAAACCTAATAATGTTTTGATACATCATTTTCTTTTATTTGTGCATGTGCCACACCTGCAAACCCCCATAGCGAGGCTCAATACATACCCACCTCACTGGCCTGGCTATTATACACATGAAAAAATTAGTTTTAGCAGCTGCCATTTGCACAGATTTCTGATTATTTTAAAGGCCTATTTCAGAATGTGCGTCCCATCAGTTAAATGTGAAAATTGAATACCCAAATAGACCAATTCTTTGACGTGGGGTATGGCAATGTTATTTTTCCACATTGTAGGAAACTTAATATATGGCTTTAACAGGTAATAATTGACTTGTAGATCCAAAGCATTCATGAATCTTGTGTAGACCAAAATTAAAGTCTGGAGTGTGATGGCGGTACGTGAATTCAAGACCAGTCGTTGGCATATGCCAACAACAAGAAAGTAACAAGCCGTCTTTTAGGTACATCCGCCTAAGCCAGAGTGAGGGCTTCATGAAACTCATTGGTGTACATAGAAAACAGCAAGGGTGCTCAAATACACTCCTGCCGAATACCCGCATTCAGAATGTGTTTTTAATTTCTATGGCTTTCAAAGGTCACATTTATCAATCTATCGTGGACATGTGGAAGTTGTACACCAATCCACAAATTCAGTGTCAGGCTACACCTGTGACAACATATGTTGTATTTAGCCTAGAGCACACCTGTTGTTTTTAGAAGAATGTGGTTGCTTATGGAAAAGTAATGGCGTACCAGGGAGAAAACCAACCCTGACACTGAGTTGTACTAACAAATGTAAAGACAACAGATGTCCACATTCTTGTGGAACTCTCCTGTCACATGCACACCCAATTGGTATTGTATATACAATCAACTTTATAATTTGACTGTAAATTGTATTCAATTAGATAACATTCGTACTCGAATATTTGATAAGACAGGTCAAAATATTTTACTTCGTCATCTGGTGTCTAGACCAATAATTCATGATACATCATATTTTTTATCTGCAATCAGTTCAAACTGGTAACCTCTAATCATAAAATAAGTTGTTCACTTTTTCAGCAAAAATTGGTTATCTTATATTTACGTCATAGGTAGACAATTTTCATACATTGAATGTGATACAATCTCACATGTGGCTAGATCAAACAAGTTAATATTCTGTGATATGTTCAATCCTTGTATGCTTCTTAACACATTTTGGGGTATTTGCTCCCCCTTCTTCAGGAGTTGTCTATCCAATGCCTTATTTCCTGTTTCCAATCTATGATGAATAATTACTAATCATGATTTAGTAACTAAATACATCAATTGTTCCTACAGTCTTTGTGGCCTGTCATGTTTCAATATTTAGTAATCACCTGGTTATGATTCTCATGAGAAGACTTTCTTCCTCCTATCTGATCGTAATGCAAGGACAATAAATTCTCCATAAAAAAATCAAAAGAATAAGTGTAAACACTGAACTACCCTTAAAAAAAAACAAAGGCTATAAACTCTTTGTTCCATAATCATAGCTGTCTCAAGTATTCAGGAATGGTCAGAGGGCCATTGCCCTAATTACCTGTATGGTGTTGGTTAAACAGGAGGGGCCTTAATGTGCATTATCCCCCGTGTGCAGGCACCTTGTGGAGGGGTCCCTTTTCTTTCAAGTAGCGCCTGAAATTACAAATATCAATGATATATGTAGAGCTACTCCCTATTTCACTTATGTTGTGTTTACTACCTGGTTATCAGCCAGTCATATCTGGTTTTACCCTGAAGAAACATCCAGATTTGGCAGTCCTGAGAGAGTGAAGATCCTGATAAATCAGTTTGATGGCTGTTATCCTAGAATGGGACCTCCTATGGATTTAAGTGAAAGACTGTTTCAATTCACTACATTATGTGTGACCTAAGGTCACAGGTCACAGTTTATTACTAGATAATCTGGCTTGAAAAATTGAGGTCCATGTTCGCTCCCCAATCTTACCTCTACCGTTGTACTTCATGTCTTGAATGAGTCCAGGGTTGCTGCAAAAAACGCGGGCCGCCAAGATGGCTGCCTTTTGTTTACTTAGTCATCACGCGATTGCGTGATGGCGTCCTGTTGTAGTTTCTATGTTTGCGTCCATAATAGCAACGCTGAGCTTCTACAATGTCTGTTGTAAAATCCTGTATAAAGATAGTTATAATTAGTGGTATGCTCAAATAAAATAATGGAAAAGGAGAATCATACCTAGTTAGTTATGGTGCAGCGACTACCTGTGGAATATCCACATGTTACAATGTTTGTTATTCCTGCCTAAAGGTCCCATGTAAGGACAGGTCACAACTCCTGTATACTAATGGGTAATAGATCGTCTAAACAGTCAGTTGTAAAGAACTTCAATCTGATGGTTAAAATCAGTAATGGTGTGATGAAATCATAGTAATCAAACCTAACGAGGTGAGCTAGGTAAAGGAGGATATGAAGGATCATCCAGGATACTGGAACATAGCTTCATATGATAACATCGCCTTCTGGATATTGTGGAAAGTCCATCATTCAGCCGAGTAGTTTAGAGTGTCTAGCATGGGTCACCTTAAGGGATATCAATGAAAATAGAGTTCAGGGTGTTCCTAGTGAATCACAGTACATTTGATATTCCCTATCTTACCAGTACACCTAAATGAATGTATGACACCAGCCTCTCAAAGTCAATGATAAGGATGTATGAATACATATTCAAGGGGCTAATTAGTCTTTGGTATCCAAGTGTTTACAAAATATGGATCATGCTCGCAATCTCCCATTTGACTATTCACAAGTTGCATGCATTCATTATCAATCCTCAATTTAAATCAAGTTTTTTTTATCATATGCCTGTTCAGAGGAAGGCCCCCAGGTTGAAATGCTCATTCATGCCATTAGTTGTCAAACTGCTCAATTTTTCAACCCAGATGATTTCTCTATGGTGCATATATTTTGCATGATTCCCCTATCTCTGCGATTTTTTTTACTACTTCCAAAATCACAACTTTCAATTGGGCTACATTGTGTTTGTTTTCAGCAAAATGTTGTGTAACTCGTGATCTCACATTGTTTGTCCTGATACTGCTCTTGTGTTCATTCCAGCATTTTTTGGCTTTCCTGCTTGTCTGGCCCACATAAAAGGTCCCACACAGGCAACTGAGTTCATAAATTACTGATTTAGAATCGCTGGTAGCATATCATTCAACTTAAATTTGGTTCCATTATATGGGTGTCTCACATATCCATCTCATTATGTTGTTGCAATGGCAGCAATTCGGACAAGCAAATGTTCCTGTCTTTTTTTGTTTCAATGTTTGTTGTCTATCTTTTGGTGGTTTTTGTGCTTTAACTAGTTGATCTATAAATCCGATAACACCGGTTTTCTATGGATTGCCCAAAATCCATAAAAAGGTGCAAACACCGCCATTAAGACCCATTGTTGCATGGACTGACAGCATCTTTAACTCACTAGTGGTCTATGTTGATAGAGCTTTCTCCAGCATGGGGTCTGGCATGGATTCACATGCTCATGAATATTCCCCGTCGTCAGGCTGGGAATCCTCGGTAAAGAAAAAACCAGTATCAGTTTCGTTTCTGATCTGTCTTTCGTAGTAGTAACCAATCACTGATCTCTGCGTCATACTGACCACAGCCAATCACTGCCCTCTACCTAAGACCCGCCTCTGGCAGCCATCTTCAGATTTTTACTGCACGTTCAAGTGTTGGGATCCTCGTGCTATTGCTCTCAAGCGTTAGTGCTATTTTTTCACGTTTTTTCTCAAAAACTTCGATTTTTTTCAGTCAAAAAGAGCCTCAAGCTCCACCGTTTCTACATCCGATCAACGGGGACCCGTGTCGGATTCGTCTACGCCCCTCAAGGGTGAAGATTTCCTCGAGCTACGCTTTTGGAGGACTCCAGAAGTTTCTCAGGCCCATCTCGGACATGGCCCAGGAGAAGGGAAGCTCGACGCCCGGAAAGCTGTTCAGGGTCTGCCCTGGATGCCAGCTTCAGAATGTCTTTAAGGAGGACGAACACTCCTTTTGTCTTTACTGCCTACATGAGGACAAGACGCACGTGGAGAAGGACTGTGCGTTTTGCGGCAATATGTCGGAGCGGACCATGAAGGACCGCCATCAACGTCTCGCCAACTGGATGGAAGGGAAGAGCCCGTCAGGCGAGAAGAAGAGGAAGTAATCCGAGCGGTCTTCTAAGACCTTTGAGGACGCCCGGCGACGGGGGTCCAACAGAAGGCCAAGCACCGCGAGTCCGCTGGCACCGGGAGCGCCGAACGGTCGGACTCTACGGGCGCCAGGCAGGGCGCATCCTCCCCGGCACCATCAACCACGAGCCAACGCTCTGGTTTGGGTAAGAGGAAGGCCGAGCACCCGGCGAAGCTCCTGGAGAGGCCCCGGTCGAGCTCGAAGGCCCCATCGGAGCGAGGCAGTGTCCCCCCCCCTAAGGAGAAGGCGGTGAGCACACCTAAGGTGGTGAAAGCCTTAATCCATCCAGCCAAGGCCTCTATCGAGACAGTCGCGGCGGCCCTGGCTCAGCCTGTGGAGGCTACACCAGTGGTGGCGACCTCGGGGCTCAGAATCTCCCTGCCACCGCGGAGGGAGTCCTCTTTTATGCCCATCGACAGGACCCCCGTGAAACCTCCGACGGAGAAGAAAAAGGGGGGGCAGGAGGTCGTTGTGGATTCGGCCTCAACCTCTGAGGAAGAGCTGATCGAGGTCTTAAGCCACGGCGTTGGCGTGGAAGAAGACCAGCCCGTCGGGAGGGATCCCGACGTAGGAGACGACGATATCGTCGATGGTGCCGACGGGGTCCCTGACCGCCCGTCGAACTCCCCTCAACCAGCGCCGCAAGACAACTCGGCGGCCATTTTGTTGGCTATATAGTCCTTATGCTCGGAGATAAGGACGAGACTGCTGTTACCACCAGCGGAGGAACCGCTCCCGACGGGGGACCCGGAGCCAGGCCCTTCTGGGAGCCCTCCCCCTAAGAGAAGAAGGATTCACCCTCCACCTCCTTTTCAGCCATCGCGCCCTGTTCAGCCCTCCTCCCCGTCCACGACTCGTGGGGATGATACGGGGACTGACACGGCCGCGACGGGTACGGACGACGAGTTTTACGACTAGGATCTGCCGTCGTCACCTCCCACCCGGGCTTCCCCGCCCGACGAGATTGGATCGTTTCACTCCATGATCGCCAGGGCATCCGAGTTCTTCCAGCTCTGCCCGGAGGAGAAGAAGAAGGAAGGTTTCCTTTATCAACGGCGCGAGGCCAAGAGGAAGACGGTCCTCTCCGTGCCTCTACTGGACGATATTTGGGATGAGGGCCTCGCCCTCCTCAAGAACCCATCCACGACGCCTGCTAGAAGGGATCGGTACGAGAAGAAGTACCGGGTACCGAACGCGGCCCCCTTGTGCCTCCGGGCACAGCCGACCCCGGACTCTGTCGTCTCCCCGGCGGCCAGGAAGAAAGCGGGGGGGGTGCGGCCTCCACGTCGACTTCCCCGCCGGACGGCGAGGGAAAGAAATTGGATACGATGGGATGCAAGGTCATCTCGTCTGCAGCGACGACGATTAAGGCGGCCAACGCCTTGGCTATCGTAGCCCGCTACGACAGGGAGCTGTGGTACAAACTGGCCCCCCTGCTGGACTTCCTACCGGACGACAAGAGGGCGGATGCCCTAGAGATCTTGCAGGAAGGTGAGGTGGCGTCGGACCACGCCATTACGATTGCGACGGACATCGCCGACACTGGATTTCGCCAGTTGGGCAACGGCGTGTGCCTTAGGCGGCGTGGATGGCTCAAGGCTACTGACTTCCGTCAAGACGTGCAGACCAGAGGCTTGGACATGCCGTTCGATGGAAACAACCTGTTTGGGAAAACAGTGGACGATTCCCTTCAAGCTATCAAAGCAGACACGGAGACGGCCCGGGCTCTTGGGGTTCTCCAGCAACGGCGGCCGCTCTTTCGGAGCGGCGTAGGCAAGGGTGCCTCCAAAGGTTCCGGCGGCGGATTTTCCACCTACCGTCAAGCGGCCCGTTCGTCGTCGCAGGAAACTTACAGGGGACGAGGCAAGTCAGGCGGCCCCCGCCGTCGTCGCCAAGGAGGTCAAGGCGGCAAAGCCTCGTCGAAGCAGGACTAAACCGGCCGTTGTGTCGGGCCCCCACCGAAGCACCCCGGTGGGAGGCTGGCTGGCGAGCTTCGTCAGCGTGTGGGAGTCCATCTCCACCGACCGTTGGGTGCTGGACGCCCTAGCCCAGGGTCACGCGCTCGAGTTTCAAAGAAGGTGCCCGCGCGTCCCCCCTGTGGCCAGGAAAGAACTTCACGTCCCTCAACTTCTCTTAGAGGTAAAGGCGATGCTCAGGAAGGGCGCCATCGAGCTCGTCCCAAAGAGGCTTCGGGGCTCCGGAGTTTACTCAAGATAACTTCCTTGTGAAGAAGAAGACGGGAGGATGGCGTCCCATCCTGGACCTACGACGACTGAACAAATTCATCAAGGCACAGAAGTTCCGGATGGTCACCCTCCAACACGTCCTGGGTCAGCTGGAGGAGGGCGGCTTCCTGTCGTCGTTGGATTTGGAGGATGCCTACTTCCATATTCCCATCCTAAAGGGACACCGAAAGTTTCTCAGGTTCGTGGTCCAAGGGCGTCACTATCAGTTCAGAGCCCTTCCCTTCGGACTAAGGTCGGCACCCAGGGTGTTCACCAAGTGCCTCGCACCGGTGGCGGCGCAGCTGCGCCGAGAGGGGATCCACGTCTACCCCTACCTGGACGACTGGCTCATCCGAGCCAAGACGAGGGAGCTCGCCGTGGAGCACACGGCAAGGACCGTCCAACTTCTCACGGACCTGGGATTCTCCGTAAACTACGCCAAGTCCCAACTGGTGCCCGCGCAAGACGCACTGTTTCTGGGAGCGAAGCTCGACACAGTGTCGCTTCTGGCCTCCCCGTCGGAGGAAAGGACGAGGGCCATTCTGGGCAAGGTGCAGCGGATGCTGGTTGCGGACACGGCCAAAGTAAGGTCCATCAAGTCCCTCCTCGGAATGATGTCTTCTTGCATTTACCTCATCCCCCTGTGCAGGCTCCGGATGCGCCCGTTGCGGAGTTCCTGGACGCGCGCTGGATCCAGACGACGGGCAGCTTCGAGGAGAGGATCACACTCGACTAGAGTTTCCGACGAACGATCCGGTGGTGGGGCGCCCGCGCGCATCTGACGGCGGGCATGGACTTCCAGACCCCCGGCCACCAGGAGACAGTGACCACGGATGCCTGCCTGGAAGGGTGGGGAGCGCACACCGAAAATCTGCACGCGAGAGGCCTTTGGCTCCTGACGGAGAAGTCCCTCCATATCAACGTCCTGGAGCTCTGTGCAGTGTTTTGGGCCCTCAGGTCCTTCCTTCCGTCCCTCAAGGGCAAGGTGGTGAGGATCTTCACCGACAACACCACCACCATGTTCTACATCAGGAAACAGGGCGGAACCAGGTCCCCAGCCCTGTCCAGGGAGGCGCATGATCTGTGGCATTGGGCCGTCGCCCAAGGGATGTTTCTGGTGCCGTTTCATCTGGCAGGGATAAAAAACACCATTGCCGACTCACTCAGTAGGGAGCTGCGCTCGTGCCACGAGTGGGAACTACGACAGGATCTAGTGGACCGCCTCTTCCGACGGTGGGGCACACCCCAGATCGATCTGTTCGCGACGGCGACAAACTCCAAGTACCGGAGGTTCGCCAGCAGGTTTCCCCAGCCGAGGAGCATGGGCAATGCTTTCTCGTTCCCCTGGGAGGGCCTGTTTCTATACGCGTTCCCTCCATTGCCATTGCTGATCCGGCTCATCAACCAGCTCAAGAGGTCACGGTGCAGGATGATCCTGGTCGCACCTGCGTGGCCGAGGCAGATATGGTTCCCGGACCTTCTGGACTTGTCAGCGTCCCCGTCAATCAAGCTGCCAGTGGACACGGATCTTCTCTCCAGGGAAGGAGGCGCCATCCTCCATCACGACCCGAAGTCGCTGAACTTGCAGGTCTGGCTCCTGCAGCGTTAGAGTTTGGAGGATATGACATACCGGCCGACTGCAGAGAGGTTCTTGCAAAGGCCAGGGCGTCCTCAACTCTTAAATGCTACGGACACAAATGGAAGAGGTTCTCTGTCTGGTGCCACGCACAGAATATTAACCCTCTACGGATTACGGCCCCCCAAGTACTGCCGTACCTACTGACGCTGGCCAAAGCTGGACTGGCGCACGCGTCCATCAAGATTCATCTTGCTGCGATCTCCCGATACACCAGAACCACGAGGCGGACGTCTTTGTGGTCTCATCGTCTGGTGAAAGAGTTCATGAAAGGACTGTTCAGATCGTTCCCGCCGGTGAAGGCTCCGGCCCCGGCGTGGGAGCTCAACGTGGTGCTGACCAAGCTCATGGGACCCCCGTTCCAGCCTCTGCACTCGGCTCCGTTGAAGTTCTTGTCATGGAAAACAGCATTTCTTGTGGTCATCACCTCCGCACGACGGGTGGGAGAGATCCAGGCCCTTTCCTGCAAGGCCCCGTACTTGACTTTTCACAACACGAGGGTAGTGCTCAGGACGCACCCCTCCTTCATGCCCAAGGTGCCGTCGGACTTCCACCTCAACGAACCCTTGGTGTTGCCTGTTTTCTTCCCGTCGCCTTCGTCGCCGGCTGAAAGGACTTTGCACTCGCTGGATGTGGCTAGAGCGCTGAAGTTCTACGTGGACCGCACAAAGTGTTTTCGGAAGACGTCACAACTCTTTGTGAATTTTGGACCTGTCAATCAGGGGAAGGCTCTCTCGAAGGCTTCCATTTCCAGATGGCTCTCCGGCTGTATCATGTACTGTCATCGTTTGGCAAACCGACCGCTGCCTGGCCGTCCGAGAGCCCATTCCACCAGAGCGATCGCAGCTACCACGGCGTTCCTATCTGGTGTGCCCTTGCTGGACATCTGCAGGGCTGCTACGTGGAGGTCGACGCACACCTTCACGAAATTCTACTGCGTCGATCGGGATTCCAGGGAGTAGTCCAGGGTCGGCCAAGCAGTGCTGCGCAACCTGTTCGCCTAAGGTGAGCCTGGTGAGCAGGTAAGATTTGCTTAATGTTGAGTTTGATGTAATGCTTAATGTTGAGCCTTTGCCACCTCCCGTGGTTGTGCATGTGTGTACTGCTATGCATTCTTTATTCATGAGCATGTGAATCCATGCCAGACCCCATGCTGGAGAAGGAACAAGTTACTTACCTGTAACTGTTGTTCTCCAGCATGGGTCTGGCATGGATTCACATGCGAACCCTCCCGCCTACCCCTCTGCGGCTCTTCACTTGGTCATACTGCCACTTCACGTGCTACCAAATCTGAAGATGGCTGCCAGAGGCGGGGCTTAGGTAGAGGGCAGTCATTGGCTGTGGTCAGTATGACGCAGAGATCAGTGATTGGTTACTACTACGAAAGACAGATCAGAAACGAAACTGATACTGGTTTTTTCTTTACCGAGGATTCCCAGCCTGACGATGGGAATATTCATGAGCATGTGAATCCATGCCAGACCCATGCTGGAGAACAACAGTTACAGGTAAGTAACTTGTTCCTTACAGCCACTTGTACAAGCTACATCCACGTATTTTAAGGACACCATGGATTTTCTTAATAACCTTACCAATTTACCGGAAATTTTTGAAAGCGATCTTATTGTATCATTTGACGTACAGATTCTGCACACTTCAATCCCGTACCAAGATGGATTCGAGGCACTTGAATGGACACTCTTGAATAACAATTGTAAGTCCAATAAAGTATTCATATTGGAACTGAGCAATTATTTATTAAAATTTGAAGCACGCACGTCAGCCTGGGGGCATCGTGGCGCTTGTTACAGACATATCTTGGTTACATAAATTACATTATTTACATAAAAATACATTATTTACAGTGGAGAATATGACATTTATACAGATTTGCACTGCAAACAATTTACATGGATTTGTGGATTATTGTGCAAGGAAGGAGGTCTTTAGTTTCCTACGAAAAATAGGGAGTTAGTTCTCAGCTCTAATGTCTGCAGGAAGGGTGTTCCAGGTCTTGGTGGCAAGGTAGGGGAAGCTTAGGCCACCGGCTTTGGCTTTTTTGATGCGTGGGATGTAGAGTAAGGGAGCAGGGTTTGGATATGGTCTCTGATACATGGGACGGGGCGGAGAGAGAGAGGCATTTGTGTGTGAGGGTGAGAACTTTAAGTGTGATCCGTTCTTTGACCGGGAGCCATTGGGCTGAGTGTCTGGCCTGGGAGATATGCTCTCTTCTTGGGATGCTCAGAGCGGTCCGGAGAGCATTGTTCTGCTTGACTTGAAGTCTGTTTAGCTTTTTTGCTGATGTGCCTGCTAGGAGGGCATTGCAGTAGTTCAATTTGGCTCAAATGGTGGCTCTGGCTATAGAAAGGCAGTTGGGTTTGGAGAGGTATTGCTTGATGGCGTTTGAGTTTGGTGGTATGCGCAGATGAGGAGGTGATTGCGCCGACTTGTCTTGTCATAGATAGTGAGGAATCTAGGTATACTCCCAGTTTCTTTACAGCTGTGGATACAGGGATGATGGAGTTGTCAATGGAGAAGTTGGCGTACTTTTTGTGGGGTTTGCCTAGGGTGCTCTGTTGACCTAGTATCATGATTTCAGTCTTGTCTCCATTGAAGCAGAGGCCATTAACTGCCATCCATGCCTGGATGATGGAATAGATCGTGTGGAGAGCCTTGGCGTCTTCGTGGTATGATCCTGAGGGGTAAGAGTACTTGTTTTTCGTCCGCAAGATCATATTGATAAACAACTACTTCAGGTACGGAACTCAGTTTTACTTGCAAGCTTCTGGAACGTCTATGGGATAGTCTATGGCCCCAGCATACGATAATCTATTCATGTTCCACTTAGAAAGCACACAGATATTGACAGAACCACCTTGGGGTGGCAGACAGATCTAATCATCTGGAAAAGCTTTATTGATGATGTTTTCATAATTTGGAGAGGTATTCTTGAATTCCCTAAGCGAGAGAATTAAATTTACCATGGAACATGGCACTCCAAAACTACATTTCCTGGACATAGAATTGGACATTGGACAAAACGGTATTATAACCAACATCTACCACAAGAAAACTGACGTTAACAATTCACTGCACTACTTGAGCGATCATCCAGGACACTTGCGAAATAATTTACCTAGCAACCAATTCTTACGTCTGAAACAGATTGTGTCATCGGCAGAAACACTAAAGGACGAGAACTTAACCATGACTGAAAAGTACAGAAGGAGGGGATATCGGAGCAACATTATTGAGAGAGCCAGAGAAAAGACTGAGAGTCTGAACAGAAAAGATCTACTAATCCCTAAAACAAAATCTGAAGAGATCCAGTTCTTGTATGCATTACGATATTCGTGAAAGAGTCACCACATAACTAGAATGATCTTGAAAAATTGGCGAATTAT
Source organism: Ambystoma mexicanum (assembly GCF_040938575.1). Classification (NCBI taxonomy): domain Eukaryota; kingdom Metazoa; phylum Chordata; class Amphibia; order Caudata; family Ambystomatidae; genus Ambystoma; species Ambystoma mexicanum. The sequence goes on from NC_090927.1 coordinate 1,007,167,177, forward strand.
TGGGTTGGACCCACAATTGAAAAAACTGTTTCCCAAACCAACAATTATAGCATACAAAAAGGGCACTCATTTTAAAGATCAACTAGTTAAAGTAGAAAGACCACCAAAAGATAGACAACAAACATTGAAACAAAAAAAGTCAGGAACATTTGCTTGTCTGAATTGCTGCCATTGCAACATCATAATGAGAGGTGGATATGTGAGACACTGATATAACGGAACCAAAATTAAGTTGAATGATTACGCTACCTGCGATTCTAAATCAGTAATATATGAATTTAGTTGCCCGTGTGTGATCTTTTTTGTGGGCCAGACAAGCAGGAAAGCCAAAGAACGCTGGAATGAACATAAAAGCAGTATCAGGACAAACAATGTGAGATCACCAGTCACACGACATTATGCTGAAAACAAACACAATGTAGCCCAATTGAAAATAGTGATTTTAGAAGTAGTTAAAAAATCCCAGCGAGGAGGGAATCATGCAAAACATATGGACCGGAAAGAACTCTTCTGGGTTGAAAAAGTGAGCAGTTTGACACCCAATGGCATGAATGAGGATTACAACCTGGGGGCCTTCCTCTGACAGGCATATGATAAAAACGTGAGTTAAATTGAGGATTGATAATGAATGCATGCAATTTGTGAATAGTCAAATGGGAGATTGTGAGCATGATCCATATTTTGTAAACACCTGGATACCAAAGACTAATTAGCCCCTTGAATATTTATTCATAAATTCTTATCATTGACTTTGAGAGGCTGGTTGCATACATTCATGTAAGTGTACTGGTAAGATAGGGAATACCACATGTACTCTGATTCACTAGGAACACCCTGAACTTTATTTTCATTTCTATCCCTTAAGGTGACCCATGCTAGACACTCTAAACTACTCGGCTGAATTATGGACTTTCCACAATATCTAGAAGGCGATGTTATCATACGATGCTATGTTCCAGTATCCTGGACGATCCTTCATATCCTTCTTTACCTAGCTCACCTTGTTAGGTTTGATGACTCTATGATTTCATCACACCATTACTGATTTTGACTATCAGATTGAAGTTCTTTACAACTGACTGTGTAGACGATCTATTACCCATTAGCATGCAGGAGTTGTGACCTGTCCTTACATGGGACCTATAGGCAGTAATAACAAACATTGTAACGTGTGGATATTCCACAGGTAGTCGCTGCACCATAACCAAATAAGAGGTATGATTCCCCTTTTCCATTATTTTATTTGAGCACACCGACAATTAGAACTTTCCTTAAATAGGATTTTACAACCTCCAACAGACATTGTAGAAGCTCCGCGTTGCTATTATGGACACGAGCATAGAAACTACAACATGATGTCATCTCGCGATCGCATGATGATGTAAGTAAACAAAAGGCAGCCTTCTTGGCCTGCGTTTTTCGCGGCACCCGTGACTCATTCAAGACATGAAGAAGAACAGTAGAGGTAAGATTGGGTAGCGAACATGGACCTCAATTTTTCAAGCCAGATTATCTGGTAATAAACTGTAACCTGAGTAGGTCACACATGTAGTGAATTTAAACATAGTCTCTCACTTAAATCCATAGGAGGTTGCATACTAGGATAATAGCCATCAAATTGATTCATCAAGATCTTCACTCTCTCAGGACTGCCAATCCTGGATGTTTCGTCAGGGTAAGACCAGATATGTTGCAACACTTAGTGGTTGATAACCAGGTAGTAAACACAACATAAGTTAAATGGAGAGGAGCTCTACATATATCATTGATATTTGTAATTTCAGGCGCTACTTGAAAGAAAAAGAACCTCTCCACAAGGTTCCTGCACACGGGGGATAATGCACATTAAGGACCCTCCTGTTTAACCAACACCATACAGCTAATTAGGGCAATGACCCTCTGACCATTCCTGAATACTTGAGACAGCTGTGATTATTGAACACCAAGATAATAATCTTTGTTTTTTATTAAGGGTAGTTGAGTTTATACACTTATTCTTTTTATTTTTTTATTTTTAGGGAGAATTTATTTTCCTTACATTACGATCAGATAGGAGGAAGAAAATCTGCTCATGAGAGACAAAACCAGGTGATTACTAAATATTGAAACATGACAGACCACAAAGACTGTATGAAAAATTGATGTATTTAGTTACTAAATCATGATTATTAATTATTCATTATATTGGAAACAGGAAATAAGGAATTGGGTAGACAACTCCTGAAGAAGGGGGAGCAAATACCCCAAAATGTGTTGAGAAGCATACAAGGATTGAACATATCACAGAATATTAACTTGTTTGATCTAGCCACATGTGAGATTGTATCACATTCAATGTATGAAAATTGTCTACCTATGACGTAAAGATAAGATAACCAATTTTTGCTGAAAAAGTGAACAACTTATTTTATGATTAGAAGATACCAGTTTGAACTGATTGCAAATCAAAATATGATGTATCATGAATCATTGGTCTAAACACCAGATGACGAAGTAAAAATATTTCGAAGGGATTGTGTCCTCCGACGTATTCCTTATCTTAGATATCTCTTTCCAGCTTTGCTTGCCTCGGAAATTTTTTCTCTCTAGAGGGCGCTGTGCGTTGACGTCCGCCGAGTCGATGTCCCTCGACAGCCGCCGTATCGACGTCGACGTCATCCTGCCTATAAAAGCCACGCGCAGCGTCCTTTGCTCAGTTCCGTTTTTCCGCGCTTACTCAGTGCCTCGGAATATCGTTGCTCAGTTTCGTACATATATTATTCCATTTTCCTCGAGATATTCGATCCATACTCGATGGCTTCCTCGTCTGAACCGACGACCCCTCGGTCCGGCTTTAAAAAATGCAGAGACTGTGGAAAAAAGTTGTCGATAACGGACCCTCACAGGGTCTGTCTGTGGTGTTTGGGAGCTGAACACCATTGTTCGGAGTGTGAGGACTGTATGTCCATGACAGCTAAAGCCCTGAAGGAGCGTAGGGGGAAGCTGGAAAAAGGTAAGACTTCTAAAGCTTCTTCTTCCTCGACGAAGTAGAGACATTCGTCTCCTCGTCACCATTCGCGCTCCAGGTCTCGAAGCGGGTCCCATCATTCTTCGCGATCGAAGCACTCGAAAAGGAGACGCCGAAGATCCCCTTCTTCGTCCTTCTCTTCCTCTGTTTCACCTAAGAGAATCCCTTGCCCCACGAAGCATAGTTCCCGGGCTGAATGGGAGGAATTCCGAAAAAATATGATGAGCGTCTTCGAGAAAGCGGCCTCGACCCCCTCGAAGACTGCAGAGAGCGATGCTCTGGTCGAAAGACCCGAAGGTTCAACACGCCGTGAGTCCCAGCACCCGGCGAAGGAAGCTTCTCGAGCGCGTCATGAACCCTCGAGTAAAGCAAAGACCTCGAATCCTTCTTCGAAGGTTCCGTCGACGCCGTCGACGAAGGTTCCGTCGACGCCGAGGGCAGTGTCTTCGACGCCGTTGTCGAAGGGACCTTCGACACACGGGTCTGTCGACTCGATGCCATCCTCGACACCGGCGTCGACGCCAAGGAAAGTCACGGTTGCGGCGCACCCAGTGGCTATTCCCAGGTCGTCAATGTCGTTGAGATTGTCGATATCCTCGAGCAGAATTCCGATTCTATCGAAGACCTCGAGGCCTCCACCTTTGTTTTCGACACCACTTTCGAAGCCTTCGACGTCAGTGTCGACGACATCGACGTTTTCGAGGCCGATTACAAGTTTGGCACCCTCTGCCTTGGAGATGGGTTTCACACCCTTTGTGAGCTCAGACCAATTGAGAACAATGTCTTCAATTATGGAAGAGGGAGAACTGTCTGATCAAGAAGAGCCATTTGAGTTGCAGGGATCTGCAACCCCAGTTCAAGAGGAGTTATCCACAGAGGAACGCAGATTAAAGGAACTCCATGATTCCTTACATGAGGCAAGTGGTTTAGACACTTTCGCTAGGCCAGACCCGGGGGAGCATGCTGAAACCCCTTATAGAGCCTTAATGGCCACGATTACAGAATTTATGGGGTGGTCAACACCTTCACCGGCTTTCCAACAGGATGACCTCACGGATATTCTTGATAAAGGTCCACAGGAGGATCCTGTAGTACCTTTTCATAAAGCTCTTCAAAGAAAAATAATGCTGAACTGGGAAACCCCAGATGTCGTCCCGGCAGTAAATAAAAAACTGTCTGCTAAATACAGGGTATCTTCTGCAGACCCAGAGTTTTTGTCCAAACACCCATCCCCAGAAAGTCTGGTGGTACAGGCAGCATCTTCTACTGACATCAAGACTGCTTACCCTACCGTCCCACAGGACAGGGACGATAAGAAATACGATGCTATGGCTAAGAAAGTCTTTTCGGCATGTAGCATGGCGTTAAAATCTATTAATGCTACTTGCACCCTTGCTAGATTTAGCCATACACTTTGGGAGTGTGCTTCTACAGCGGCTGACTGCATCCCGGAGGGAGAAGAAAGGAAGGCGTTCCTAAATATCATAAGGGACGGTAAAGACGCTATGTGCGAAGCCCTCCAGACGGGTATTGACTCGGCTGACAGTATCAGCAGAGCAATGGCGGTAAGTACAACAACCAGGAGATTTGCTTGGTTGAGAAAGTCTGGTTTTGCCCCAGATGTGCAAGCCAGGCTCTTGAATATGCCATTTGATGGATCTTCTTTGTTTGGGAAAAAGGCGGATGACAGTTTAGAAAAACTGCAAACATCAAAGGCAGCAGCAAAATCCCTAGGCGCTGCGATCCGTCAGACACCTTTTCGTCCCACAGGAACCTCTGCGAGAGGCAAGTCTTTTCGCTTCTACTCCGCATTCGGAAGAGGTAGAGGACGACCGGCTCAAAGGGGACAAAGAAGAACTACCCGAGGTGGACGGGGTAGATATTCAAAAGCCGCAGCAACAGCAGGTGCCTCTTGACCATCGGCATCTGCATCAGCCGCCCCAAAACCACTCTGAGGACTTCCCTCACAAGACACCTGTAGGAGGCAGGTTAACTCAACATCTGGCGGAATGGCAGGCTATCACGTCAGATGCTTGGGCATTGGAGACAGTTGCACAAGGTTACTGCCTGCCTCTCCTACGCACACCTCAGAGTCATCCACCGGGGATCAGCTCTCAAAAAGCTCCAGATCCGCTCCTCTTGCAGGAAATTTTAGACCTGCTACAGAAAGGTGCCATAGAACCAGTACCTGTAGCGGAGAGGAACAAGGGCTGGTACTCCCCTTACTTTCTCATACCAAAGAAAGACGGAGGACTGAGACCCATCTTGGACTTGCAGGAATTGAACAAATTCCTCAGGAAACACAAATTCAAGATGGTAACTCTCTCTCAGATCCTTCAGGTCCTTCAGTTCCAGGACTGGTTGGTATCTCTGGACCTTCAGGACGCTTATTTCCATGTGCCAATCCATCTCAAACACAGGAAATACCTGAGGTTCGCAATTGGCAACTCTCATTATCAATTTCGAGTTCTGCCATTTGGGCTGACCTCCGCCCCGAGGGTCTTCACCAAGTTAATGTTGGTAGTGGCTGCAAGTCTAAGGAGGGAAGGGATTCACGTCTACCCCTACCTGGACGATTGGTTGATCAGAGCTGTATCTTCGGAACAAGCTCAGATACAGCTACATTATGTTTGCCACTCCCTTCACAGACTGGGCTTCTCCATCAATTTAAAGAAGTCACAAATGATACCATCGCAGAGACTCCAGTTCATCGGAGCGATCCTGGACACTTCCCTGGGAAAAGCCTCGCCACCAGAGGTGAGGGCTCAAGATATTCTACAGATGGTCACCAAGTTTCAAAATGCCCAACGTCTCCCAGCCTTCGACTTTTTGAGGTTGCTAGGCCTCATGGCATCCTGCATTTTCCTAGTGCCAGAGGCTCGCCTGAGAATGAGATCTCTCCAGTGGGCACTGAGAACTCAGTGGTCACAATTCTCAGGGAGAATGACAGATCTTCTTCAGGTTCCCGACAGGGTGGCTCGAGACCTTCAGTGGTGGGCCTGTCAGGAGAACATCTTGAAAGGAGAACTGTTTTGGCAACCATGGCCGGAGATAACAGTAGTCACAGACGCCTCACTCACGGGGTGGGGAGCCCATGCCAACGAATTGACCATCAGCGGTCGTTGGTCTCCATCGGAGTCCAGACTACACATCAACCTGTTAGAGCTGAGGGCCATCAGACTTGCGCTGAAGGCTTTTCTGCCATCTGTACAAGGAAAGAATGTCCTGATAATGACGGACAACACAGTGGCCATGCATTACCTCAACAAAAGAGGAGGCGTAGGATCACTACCACTGTGCAGAGAGGCGATGCAGCTCTGGTTTTGGGCAATCCAAGAAGGAATCTCTCTATCGGCAGTTCACCTAGCCGGAGAGAAGAACTTGACAGCGGATGCTCTGAGCAGGCAGAGCACAGTCTCCCAAGAGTGGGAACTAGCTCAGGAAGTCCTTCAAGAGATCTTCGCCCTTTGGGGAACCCCTCAGGTGGATCTGTTCGCCACCAGTGTCAACAGGAAGTGCGATCCGTTCTGCTCAAGGGAATTTCCCCCGAGAGGAGCTCTGGGAGACGCGTTCATAGTGGACTGGGAGTTTCCACTCCTGTATGCGTTTCCACCAGTCCCTGTCATTCCTCAAATGATCAGGAGGTTGAGAAGATTCCGGAAAAACATGATCCTAATTGCCCCGGATTGGGCCAGGAGAACGTGGTACCCGGACCTTCTAGACTTGTCCATCTGCCCTCCAATTCGACTTCCACTCAGAGAGAATCTGCTCTCACAGAAGGGAGATCAGGTTCTCCATCCAGACATCAAAACCCTCAACCTTCATGCTTGGCTTCTGAAAGGCTGAGGTACAAGGATTGGGACCTCCCTGATGACGTTATGGAGGTGTTGCTTTCGGCAAGAAGGCCAGCAACAAAATCTTTATACCGCTGCCGTTGGAACAGATTTTGCAGCTGGTGTAGGGAAAAGAATATCGATCCCTTTTCATGTGGTACACCAATGGTTTTGTCCTTCCTACTTTATTTAGCGAATTCAGGCCTTCAAGTTGGCACCATCAAGGGCTATCTCGCAGCGCTATCCATCTTTAAGCGCACTGCGGAAGAACCATCCTATTTCAAGTTACCCTTGGTAATACAGTTTCTAAAGGGGTTAACTAACGTTTATCCCCCAAGACCATTCCAGGTTCCCCTATGGGATTTAAATTTAGTCCTAACTTTCCTGATGGGCACGCCTTTCGAACCACTCCACTCCTGTTCGTTAAGGTTTCTTACCCTTAAGACTGTTTTATTAGTAGCACTTACATCTGCTAGAAGGGTGAGCGAGTTACAAGCTCTTTCTTGTAAACCCCCTCATACAATCTTTCACAAAGACAAAGTTGTTCTGCAAGTGAAGCCTAATTTCCTCCCAAAGGTGGTTTCTGAATTTCATATCACACAGAAGATTACCCTTCCATCTTTCTATCCTCCTCCCCATCCGGGGAAAGAGGAAGAGAGGTTACACAGGCTGGACCCAAGAAGGGCTTTAAGTTTTTACATTAGTAGACTGGCTAGGATAAGACAAGCAGACCAGCTGTTTGTAGGCTACGCAGGTCACAAGCTGGGGCTACCGATAACTAAGCAGACCATTTCCAGATGGATTATTTTAGCCATTTTGGAATGTTATAAACTGGCAAGAAAAGAGCCCCCTCAAAATCTTAGGGCTCATTCGACCAGAGGTATCGCAGCCTCATCGGCCCTCAAAAGAGGAGTGCCGGTTCGAGACATATGTGCGGCTGCCACATGGTCGTCCGTCCATACCTTTACACGGTTTTACAACTTGGATTCCTCCTCCAGTCAGGAAACTAGGTTTGGAAGGGCAGTATTGCACTCTATTCATCAATAAGAGGAAGCATGAAGTCAGTACTCCCACCTCCAATAACAGAATACTGCTATGGGAGCCTATCTAAGATAAGGAATACGTCAGAGGACACAATCCCTTCGAAGAACAAGTTACTTCTTACCTTGTAACGTTCTTTCGATGGGATGTTCTTCCGACGTATTCCTTATCGACCCTCCCATCCATCCCCGCAGTACTACTTCCCTTGTTGTTGCAGTTTACGCTCCTTCATGGTGATTAGTCTAGTCCAGAAAGAATTATTATGGGTTACAAAACGGAACTGAGCAACGGACGCTGCGTGTGGCCTTTATAGGCAGGATGACGTCGACGTCGATACGGCGGCTGTCGAGGGACGTCGACGCGCAGCGCCCTCTAGAGAGAAAACATTTCCGAGGCCATCAAAGCTGGAAAGAGATATCTAAGATAAGGAATACGTCGGAGGAACATCCCATCGAAAGAACGTTACAAGGTAAGAAGTAACTTGTCCTTTGACCTGTATTATCAAAGATTCGAGTATGAATGTTATTACCTAATCGAATACAATTTGCTGTCAAATTATAAAGTTGATTGTATATACTATACCAATTGGGTGTGCAGGGAATGGGAGAGTTTCACAAGAATGTGGACATCTGTTGTCTTTACACCTGTAAAAACATGCAGGATTGGATTTTATTTAGCAGGGAAATGATTCGAGGAACTTTTATATAATTACATTTGGGAAATTGTATACTCACTTTAGATGATTATTTTAAATCACAGAGCCAGCATGGGCCCTCAGAGTTTGCAGGCCATTCATCCCGGTCTGATGGGCCTTTCAGATCTGTTCATTCACCCATAGGAGTTCTGGCCGGCATCAGATAAATTCTACTCCAGTCTTACTTATTGACATGGCCTAATCACTTCCAGATATTTTCCAAGTTCAGCATTCATCGATTTGGGACAGGGGTTCTCCTTCAGTTCATATGCTTATATATGTCTTAAATTCCAACAGTATGACATCACATTTTTCAATTGTTTCAAGTCTTTCCATTGGCTTACTTAACACATTGGCTCTCCCAGAGAATGCACCCTTTAATTTCATAGGTTGATCACATGTTTGCACATTTGACAGGATGGGGCTGTAAACTTTGGACTCAGAATTGTATTATCTTCCGGCAGGAATTTTTCCGATCAACGAAATATGGATTTTAAGATTTGCATGGTCAAGCCAAGTTCATGCAGTATTGGGTCAAAAAACCTTTTTCAGAAAAGTGAAATCGAAAAAGATCGATTTGGAAAGACCGCTCTGTGACCGCACAGAGCGGTCTTTCTAAATTAAACTGCCAGCCCTTGCGCCGCACAAGAGTGCACGCAGGGGCTGACAGTCATGACGAGACCGAGAAGACAAGCTGCAGGAGTCAGAGGTAAGAGTTTGTGTGTGTCTGTGTGAGAGTGACAAAATGTGTGTGAGTTTGTGTTGAGTGTGACAAAACGTGTATGCGGAGAGGGGGTGGAGGGCAGCAGAGAGCAAAAGAAGGACTTGGGGAGATGAACCCCCCCCCCCGAATAAAAAAGAAATTATGTCCCTTTACCTTTTTCTGAGGGCCACGCAAAATCGACCAAAAGAAATCTCTTTTTGATATGCGACCTTCAGAAAACAGGAAAATGACATAGAACCGTTCATGCATATGCGGCATGAATAAGTGTGATGAAATGGAACTAAATTATTAAAAGTTATATAATTCTAACCAAATATGTATAGGTTGTATTTAGTCTCATTTTGTAGAGGAGACTGCCAGTTTCTGAAAATTTGTTCTATTGATTCTAGTCCTCTGCACTCTAAAGTTATTGTGAAGACCGTTTTTAAAATGCACCAAATAATGCTAATTAGTCCCCGGCGAGGGTTAATCAGAATGTAACAAGCATTCTGATTGGCCCTCGCCAGGGCATTACCTGGCCGGGAATCCCTCGCGCGCACGTACGTGCCTGCCTTTGATCTTGGCGGGGGGTCGTGGCAGCCCCTTAGCCAATGAGGAGGCTCGAAACGGGGCAATCCCCCGCCAAGGACTCAGCAGTTTTTTTTCCCTCAACCCCCATCCCCTGCAAACTATCCCCTCCCTGCACTCCCAACCCCACTTACCTTCTTTTTTCTTCTTTTTCTCGGGAGCGAACGCGCTGGGAACACTTTTGTTCCCAGCGCGTCCGCTCACGATGGCCGCCATGGAAAGGGAAAACAGACTGTTTTCCCTTTCCCAGTGGCCATTTTATTTAATTATTTTTTTTTTTTTCTGTTCCGAAACGCAGAACAGAAAAAAAATGCTATTAGGACCCCGGTCTAACGGGCCAGGATACTAATAGCAATAAGCCCCTTGACGGCGGGCCATTACTGCCCACGGTAATGCCCCCAGGGCCTCGTTAAGGCCCTCGTGTGGGCCCCGGAGGCATTACCTGGGGCGATATTGGCCCGCTGTCTCGGGGTTTATTGCCACAATAAAATGGTTGCTTATTTTCTATTGAACTTTGCACATGGGACATAATCTCGTGTTGGCACAGTGAATTATGTGAGCAGCTCTCAAAGGTCCTGTGCAAAGCCAGTGATTAATAGGAATGTCTAACATCCCTTTTGTATGCTCCCATTAATACCTCAGATGTTTGTTTTCATGGGGAGAGCTAATATCAAGCGGTTAAACCTTAAGTGTATTCTGCCCATTGATGATTTGAAAATGAACTCACAGGCCTACACCATCATATCAGTTCAGATATGTGTTGTGTTCGAAGCCCTGCTGGAATGTATTTCAGTGTATTTGTTATTTGAACCAACTTTTTATTGGGTTACAAATGCTTTAAAACAACTTTTATAAGAGTGCTTTTCCACTCTTTATGTATCATATCCAAAAGCATCAACACATTACTGTAGATTATGTGAAAATGAAAAAGAAAGCACAAAAAAAAGCACAACATTTACATGTCGTACAATGGTTTCCATTTCAGCTTGGATGAGCCATTTCCTTATTTACAAACACATAATATCATTAACAGGTTGCACTTTCACTTTCCGTCGTAGGTTATTTTGCATCTGTCATGACTCACAGCCCTACCCTCTCTCTATCCCATTCCTGGGTCATATTTTCCAGGATCAATGTCTCTAATCTCGGGAGAATAGCTCAGGGGCAACATGCTCACCTTTGAGGCAAGACGACATGGAGCAACACAGGTTCGATCCCCGCATTTGCGCTTAGATACTTGCGAGTATTAAGCATGTTATAAATAACTAATTACAATTCCTCATGAGTGAGGTTCGACTGGTTCTGTGATAATACCTAGTTCTTTCAATGTTGAGGAAAACATTTAATTCAAACCTTATCTCGTAGAGCATAGCTTATGAAAGGGGCCCATATCCTATCAGTTTGTTTGCTTGTTTTATTCAGAATCGCTGCCATTTTTCCCATGCCATAAGCTTACCACAATCCCTTTAATCGGTGTTACCTTTGTGGGGTCTCTGGTATCCCACAATGTTGTGTTATGCAACGCTTTGCGCAGAGCAGCATCTTATGGTTAGCTCATATTTCTAACCCTTCCAGGTTTTACTCCCTTCTGGGGTGATCCCCAGCAGCCCAGACGCTGGACCCTCCAGTATTGGGGCCCTCATTATTTCCCTTCTTCTGTTTGTGGAAATAGCTGAGTTCTGGGCATCCTCACCGTATGTGTACCAGGGTTCCCTTTAGTCCACAGTCCCACCAACATCTGGGTGTTCTTTGTGAGTATATTATGTGGTGCCTACGAGCCGATAGGTGCCATCTGTGGATTATCTTAAATTCTGGCTCTTGAGTGCTTTTGTGCATTTTAAATGTTGCTTTAGCTGCGTCATCCCATTGTTGTTCTGTAAAAGGGGTACATAGTTCTTTTTTCCACTTTCCTCTGTAATCTAGGTTGGCCCAGCTTTCATTGGCTTTCAAAATCTTGTAAATAGCTGAGATAACTCCCCTGGTAGTATCAATTGAATCTATAGTTAGCTCCCAGAGTGGCACCTGACTTGTTCCTCATCTCATGGTCTCGTCCTGTAGCCAATGTTAAAGCTGGTGACATGAGCATATGTCCTTCCCCGATACAGCATAACCTCTAGAGCAGGCCTCAAATGATTTACTTTCCTCCCTGTTAAATGTGTCCCTTAACTTACTAGCCCCTTCCTTGAACCAGCTATCAAAATACTTGCCTTCCCTTCCAGGTGGGAATGCCGGGTTTCTGAAGAGTGGCATTAGGGGAGAAGACCATAGCGATAGTTTTAGATGATGGTTTGCATCCTCTCAGACCTTTAGGGTGAACCTCGTAATCGGGGTAATTTCAGGTGCCTTTGGTCTTTCTCCCTTCTGCAGCCAGGGCTGCTTCCGTAGGTATTCCCCTGCCACCAATTGCTCCATATGTACCCACTGTTTTTCACTACCACTCTGCAAGGGCTTTCAGCTGGGTTACTTGGTAGTATTTCACTATATGTGGGCAACCCGCCCATCTCTTGGCTCTGTGGGGAAACATTACCCTCCTCGCGGTGTTGGGCTTTTTGTTGTTCCATATGAATCTCTATACCGGATTGTATCCCTTCTAAGACATGTTTTATCACTGAGAATGGATTAGCCTGGAACATGTAAACCAACCTTGACATTATGCCCATTGAAGCTACTGGCTACTTCCCAGTCATGAGGTGTACACGTTTCTCCATCTATTAAGATCTCCCTTATGTCTCCCAAAGGTTTTGGATAGTTTGCTCCGTATAGTTGCGGGATGGTTGACGTTATTGCGACCCACAAGTACCTGATAGCTTTCATTTCCCATTTAAGCAGAATGTTTTCTAGCTCTTTTTCTACTAGGGGTTTTGAGATGTTTTGAATCTTTCATTAAGGTAAGTTTACCTTAAAGCCAGACACCTTCCCAAACTCGTATATTTCTTGCATTATGTTCTGTAGATTTGTCCCCGGATCTCTGATTATTAGCAATACGTCAACTGCAAAAAGGCTTACCTTGTGTTGTGCACCAACCCACTTTACCCCTGCTATTTCCCTGTTATCCAAAGGGCTCCATAACCATTAGAAACAACAGGGGAGGTGGAGCAGCTCTGCTTTGTACCCCTTCCAATTCAAAAACGTTCTATTAACCTCTGTTTACTTTCACCCCAGCGCTTGGTTTGCCATAAGTGCCAAAACCAGTTCTCTGAAGTGGGCTCCCATTCCCATCTTTGCCAGTACTTTATGCAGGAACTTCCAGTCCACGTGATCAAAACGCCTTTTCACCGTCAAGTGACGATCCCCTCCCGCAGATTTCCATTTGGAGGTTTTGTTGATTACATAAAGAATTCTGCATAAGTTGTCTAATGCATTTCTGTTTTTAATGGATCCTGATTGGTCTGGCATGATTAGCCCCTGAAAGCGCCCTCTTCAGTTTTCATGCCAATTTTTGTGTGTATATTCTTGCATCAATAGTAGAGCAATTGGGTGGTATGTAGAGCTTAGTTGCAGGTCATTAACCTCCTTGGGTGTCAGCGTGATGTCTACTATTTCCATGGAGGGTGCTATTGCCCTCTTCGTGCAGAACGTATTAAAGAGCTCTGCCATATAGGTGCCTAGTATTTGAGCAAATATTTTATAGAATGAAGTGGTGAAGTCAGGTTTCATCCGCTTGATTGCCTGCTGTAATAACTGAGTTAAGGGTTTGTCAAGGGCCTCAGATTGTTCCCTTGACAAACATATTTGTTTTTAGCTTCTGCTCTCCAAAATTGCCATAGTGCCATCTGGCCTTATCAACCTTTCCATGAACACCTTTTGTTCTTTTGCCTTTAATTGTCTGACCAGTGGCACCCTTTGCCTTATTTCATTTTTATAGAAGTATTGCTGGCTCCTCAGCAATTTGCTCTTGACTGCTCTGTTAGCTATGTGTCTCCATTAGCCTGTTGCGGGAGTGAGTGTCCTTGCTTATCTTAGGGACCCTGTGTGTTTGTGCTCGTTTTCCCTTTCCTTGATATCATCTTGGTCCTTTCCCCCTTTTTTTGTGGGCCTCTCCTAATTCTCTGTTAAGGTCTATTAGTTTCGTTTTCAGTTGGGTTTGGAAATCATACCAGCTGGGACCTGCATCTTTGGTGTTCCCTTTTACAGTGTCTTAAGATCAGACATATCTCTTTATCACTCCTTTTACCTTTATCTCTTATGATAGAATCCTCTAGCCTCCAGCTCTGTATCCCTTGTGTCCTTCCCTCCTCTCCCCATCTGAAAGTTATTGGTGCCTGGTCCGACATTGATAATATGTCTATGGTTTCTTCCAGCATCTTTACCAATTCTCCCAGCGTAGTGAATATGTGACCTGTACTTGATTAGTATGCGCATGGGAATAGCATTGTAATCTCTCCCTTCTGTTGAACGTGTCTCCACGAGTCAGTCAATCCTTGGACTGCTAGCATATTCTTTACTTTCTTAGATATTGCTCAGTGTTTACTTATCCCCAGTCCCTTGGATCTGTCCATAGCCTGGCCAACATCAAGTTTAGGTCTCCTGCCCATTCCCCTTCACCAAACACCTCCAGCTCCTTTAGTGTGTCTTCTAAGAAGCCTTCCCGACCCTGAGTAGGAATATAGATTGAAGCAAAGGTATAATTTAGTTTTATTCCTTTTAGGAAGACAAATTGTCCCGCTTTGTCCCTTTCTAGCTTAATTTCTGCCAGCAACATTGATCAGTGGATCAATATAGCTACTCTCCCCCATTTGGAGTTCAGGGTTGAGTGGAATTGGATGGGGTAGTCCGTGCTAGTCAGTTGGCTTGTTTCCTGCTTTCTTAGGTGTGTCTCCTGCATGCATATACCACCTGTTCGCCCTGCTTATTCAGTTCCAGTAGGATAGATTCCCTCTTGTTTGGCACATTTATCCCCCTGAAAATCCAGCAACATAACTTAACCATGGTCTGTCTCTTTTTGGGTTGTACCGTATGTCATTTTCCTCCTCATCGACCCCTCCATGAGTGTATACATGCTTGCCTTCCCTGTGAACCACCCCCAACCCACCTCTTATCAATGTATACATCTCTGGTTGCTTCCTCAGGATTTGCTGTGTCTCCCTCCTAGCAGATTCTATTGGGACTTTGTGCCTTCCCTGTACAAGTCATTGTTACTGTGCCCTTTTCCCTCAACTCTCCCCCATCTTTCTGGGAGGCCTACCCTGGGTTCCATGTTATTTACATTTGTTTCCCCACCTCCTCATTCCCTTCTTTATCTTCATGACATCAGATGTACGTCTTATCACCCCCTCCATAGTCGTTTCCCTTATTTCAATTTCTTTTCATACCCTTGGTTGACCAAATAGTCTCTCCATTTCTTTTCTCTTCGATGTCCCTAGTTCCTGAGACTCAATAGGACTGTCCCTCTCTCCTTGCCTTAAAGTCCAAGTAGCTTGTATCCTTCCTCCACAGAGTTTGTCTTCTCCATGTTGTTAATCCGTACTTTTATTCTTGTGGGAAAGAGCTATCGGTACCTGAGCTTTCTCCTGCTTAGTTCCTTAGTGATGATTCGAAAGGTTCTCCTTTTTGCCAGAGTGACTTGGGATAAATCCTTCAGGAATATTGATGTGCAGTCTTTGAAAGTTATTTTCCAGGCTCTGATAGCATTCATTATATTTACTTTGTCCCTCTAAATGTGACCTTTGACCAGGATGTCTCGGGGCCTAGTATCTGGCTATTTCCATACTCTTCCCACTCTGTTTTAGCAGACATGAGAAGAATCGTGCATACATACTGAAATATATGTTCCTTCTGTCCCCTCCTTGCTTTGATCTGGATGTCTCTTCTAGACCTATTTTCTAGGTCCTCATACTTTTCTTCTAGCATGCTGATCTTTCCGTCCAGATCTTTCACGTTTCCATTGTTTCAGTTATCTCTGATAGCGTCTCCTCCAGATCTTTCCGTCTTGTACCCAGCTGGTCTATCTTCTTCAGGTGGTGGACCTCGCTATGCTCGCGCACTGTCCCCACTGCCGGTTCCAGTGCCAGGTTTCACGTCACCAACGTCCTTCTATTTTGTCTTTTGTGGGATCTTGTCTGCCCCTCAGACAACACTCACTGACCAGCCAGAGCGGTCAGCACCCTTATTCTTAAACAGTGGTGCCTGTTTCTTCTTGCTGACGCCCCTTTGCTCTTCTCTTATGCAACTTTGTGGCCCCTTCCTTCCCACGGCGTTGACAGTGGCCCTCCTTTGGTTTCAAGTAAACAGGAGGGAAGGCCCTATGTATTGGGAAGGTCAGGTAAAGGGCAACGAAAATGCTATTATACGAACAAGGAACTGACCTCATCCCGACAAAAATATTTTTACACACACTATTACTTCCCGTGTGGTTCTTTACAAACAGAAGGCTTAAGGCTAATTCGCCTGTATAACAATGAATGTGGAACCCAAATACTTTGGATATCTGATTATATCTCAGGCTACCTCGAAGCATCCAGTGTTACTGCCTTGGAGCAAAAAACAATACATAAAGAAAACATAAAGAATTTCATTTAAGCCAGAAGGTCATTCTTCCGGCATTTTATCCTCCGCCGCATCCTGGTAAGGAAGAGGAGAGGCTCCATAGGTTGGGTCCTAGTAGAGCTTTAAGTTTCTACATTTCACGCATGTCCCGGGTCAGAGTGGACGATCAGCTCTTTATAGGATACGCTGGAAGGCGTTTGGGACAAGCTGTTACTAAGCAGACTTAGTCTAGATGGATTATCTAGGCAATTTCTGAATGTTACCACTTGGCGGGTAGGGCCCCTCCGGTAGGCTTACAGGCCCATTCTACTAGGGGTATGGCTGCCTCTACTGCCCTGCAGAGGGGTGTTCCTATTCGTAACATCTGTGAAGCAGCCACATGGGCTTCGGTCCATACTTTTGTAAGACACTACTCCCTAGATTCTTTCCATGGCATGATCTGGCCTTTGGCAAGACGGTCCTTTACTCTGCAATTTAATTGGGCATTCTAAATTTCTATATTCTAAATTCTTTTCCCTCCTCCATACGTTGGTACTGCTTTGGGAGTCTGTCATAGATATGGAATACGTCGGAGGACCCAATCCCCTCGAAGAACAAGTTACTTTCTTACCTGCTAAAGTTCTTTCGATGAGATGGTCCGATGACGTATTGCATATCGCTCCCTCCCTACCTTCCCCGCTACAGAATTTCTTATGCGATTGCAGCTTACATCTCCGCAAGGCTTTATCTGGTCATACTGGCAGAAGATTGGTGCCACACGTTCTGGGGGAAAAACCTACAAATGAGGGTACGGGCGTCGTGCGTCCTACTTAACATCCGGTGACGTCGGCTCGACGGAGGCCCTCGAGGACAGCGTATCGACATCGACGCAGACGCCGAAAATTTTCCAAAGCTGCACAGCTGTGGTGATTACCTGTCATAGATATGGAATACGTCGTCGGACCATCCCATCGAAAGAACTTTACCAGGTAAGAAAGTAACTTGTTCGTCTAGAGTTATTAGGATTGATGAAATCCTTTGATTTCACACAGGAAAGAAAATGCGTGACACTTTAAGGAACTATTACGAGGTGCCGGTTATAAACTTGCTTCCGCGTATCACCCACATGCGAGACTATGCGAGAGCACTGTTAACACCCAGGCTCACATTTGAACTTTAAAATAAAAGGTAGTTTTCCATTCATTATAGGATACTTTCTTCCACATTAGGGTGAAGGAAGCCGCTCCTTATGAATAATTAGAAAGGCTTATGACGTTGCTTTGACGAGCACTTACGAGAGGAGATGTACCTTTAAATGGAATCTGACTAGAGGATTCCAGTTGAATATTAAGGTATGTTAAAACCAGTGATTGAATTTAAAAAGAAATTGGTAACCATTCAGAGGCTAGTAAAACAACACAAAATAGTGTTTACACTAAAGGATAGCATGAAAGTTTGGTTAAACATCAGGTAACACATACGTTCTACTATTAGCGGTTTTTGCTACACAGGACCAGATTATGTTTAATGTCCAAAATTGGAATTCTACCAGTCTTGTTGACCCAACAGTCTTTTTCGTTGACCTGTTTGGCTCTGTCTACAATATTGCACGGATGGAGATGGATTGAAATAAATGGAGATCCACCCATATGCTTGAGTAGAGCAAGAAATGGGTAATTGGCTCTCCTTTACCCTAATGATAGAAATAATCGCTCTGTCGGGGAGAACAAGGGTTGATGGCTTAGTGATATGGATTTTAATAATAGTATGTTTTTTTAATTTGCTTTTGGTACCTCCAAGCCGCAATTCTGAAAGAACATGCAGCTAATGTTTTCACAGTCCTGAAGAAGACGGATATCAGAGCTCAATAGGGGATAGCTAGATTACACATTGTCGAACCTATTAGATTATTTGATAAGGGAAGTCTTATAAGTTAATAGAGAGGAACTTGGGTATCATCCTCTATAGACACCTTTAGTAGACTATTTAATGAGTGGTTGGCCCTAGTAGACCTACCCCCTTGCAGTAGGGAACTGAAGTTTGTGTTTTTTACATTCCAAATAAGTGCTTAACACTTTAGCGTATTTTGCTCTGTCTGCGTTATTTTGCACAAAACCTTTCTTTAAGGTTCTCTATGTTGTTAGAAAGCTAGATGATTTGAGACCTAGCCTCAATATATGCATTATGTTTACATGAAAATCAAGTGAAAATAGAAGCTTTCAATGTATATTTAATACTTCCTTAAGCTGAAACTGTTATATTTAACTATATGTGTGTAGTTGATGTTTTTACAGTAGAATATGTTTAATAAAACTGAAAAAGTTAAAATGGTTGATTTATCTGCCATACACTGTCCTCAATCCGAGTACTCCCGTACAGAACTCTTCTATTATGTAGAATGTAAATAAATGAGGTAAAATATTTTTGTTCCATGCGGCATCACCCTAGGCTTGCACTTGTTAGTTCTGTGGTGGACCATCACCTCCTTGCTTCATCTTCCTCGTTACAGTGATGTTTTGCATCAGGCTTGGCTGAGACTCACTCGTCCTCATCCCAGTGTTTATAAGGATGTCCTCTACTAAACCATAACCCAGGCTTCTCTGCCAGTCTTTGCATTTTCCTCCGGGAATTTGCCCTATGCCCAGCACTACTGCACTTTCAACTTTCGTTCCATGCGAGGGGTAACCCCTACTGCACTCCTTCATGTGTTCCATGAGAGAGGTAACATGTCTGCACTTAACCCAGGGCCCTACTGGACTGGGCGCACTTGTTTCCCCCTCCTTTGCACTTCTGTCTATACACTTCCATGACCTGAATTTACTTGGCCTAGTATGTTCTGTCTTGTCCCCCTTTCTCTCCCCTCCCTAATCTCGCTGCAACTGTTACGCTTGATGCAGTTGCAGTAGGTGAAATGCCACCAGGCCTAGTACTCTAGTTACTTTTTGTTAGATCAGTCAGAAACTTCAAGGCCTAATAATGAATACTGTTTTTCCCTTGCACCCTTCCCACCTTCAAGTGCTTTGAAGCACTTCACTTATGTATAAGCAAATACAAATAAATAATTACAATAACAAATAGTGGTGTGGGGGACCAAAGGGACTTGAGGAAGGTAGGGGACACCAAAGGGTTGGATGAATACTGCGTTCGCCCATGAAGGATTTCCCCTCCCATGATTTCCGCCGGCTGAGTCTATCAGGTAGCGGCCTCAACTCCCTTGTCTCATGGAAATGTGCTTCCCCCATGGAAGATGTGACAATACCCATTCTTCACAGTGCATTGAGACTCCAAATGCACAGCGTTCTGGAGACTTGCGCAGTCAGGGTCAGAGAGTTTCCTCAACTTGGGAGGGTTTGGGCCTCCGGTCTACACGGAACGGCGCTACTGCAAGGCTATTTTCGACAGAGTGCAGCTCTGTCTTGTTCCGGCCAAATATCTTCCCTACCGCTATTGTTCTCCTTTCTTCCTCAGAATCCTGGGTTCCTCAACCTCATCCTCTTTCTTCTGAGTCCCACGTTCACTTTGCTTTCATTTCAGGGGGATTTTTCTCAGCAAGGCACATACTTTTCCCTTCAGTTGTTCCTCTGGTTTTGGGAGCTCTGTCTGCTCGGGTCCCCTCAGCCTGCATCTTGGACACGCCCCAGTGTATTTTTAAAAAGACATTCTCTTGAGATGGACCCATGTGTGTGGGTGCTATCTGCTAACCAGAGGTCTTGAGTTCGGGATTCTTTGATAGTGCTGGGCCCAAAGTACTTCTTTGATGACTAGATAAGAGGATCTGGTTTCCAGATGGAGAGTATATAGTCCTCTGGGGATTCAACCCTACCCACATCAGTAATGTGTGTCCTGGGTCGAAAAGAAGTCAAGCTTGTTGTCAGGCTCTCTGAAGAACCAATAAATCCAGCATTGCCAAACTCACATTAGAACACTAATTTGGCCTTTCAGATGTAAACCAATGTATTCCCTGTATACATTCTAACAGTCTAACCTGTAATTGTGGACATTTGGTACATTTAACATAGGGTTCTCTACATAGTTGCATCATGTTTATATTTAACATTATTTCACATGCTCTGAATGAAATGCACTACAATTGGTTTGCCTTGTACACTGAGATGCTTCATTTGAAAACACAAGGCAATACTATGAAATTAAAAGGGTAATTTGCTTGGCTTTTATAGATTTCATATGACTTTTTCTGTAGTACAGCCAGGGGTATCTTCTTTGCTTGTTCACATTTCTGACACAGTATGTACAAACATGCTCTAGTCCTTATACATTTTAACATTTTTACTTTCCATTATTTGCATAGAATTGTGTCATTATTGATTTATCGGAAGAACTGCTCTGCATTTAACAGACTCTGGGCCTCATCACGAGTTGGGCGGTAACGGCAGCGTATTAGCGCCGGCGCTATTAGCCCTCCTGCCAAACCCCCCGGCGCTATTAGCGCCGGATCACGGGTTTGGTGGTAATGAAATTCCCCATTCCCCACTGAGCCCATTCAGAAATGCCCTATTCCCCATTGGGCTCAATGGGGAATTTTTCACGCTCTTACCGCCGGCGGATTTCCCACCGGTGGTAATAGCGCGAATTTTCAGCGGATTTACCCCCAGCTCAGCTGGGGAGAAATCCGCCGAAGCCTTGATTTGGTGCACCCTTAAATCCGGCGGTAATAGCGCAAGTGCCGGATTTAAGGGTTACCGCCAAACTCGTGATGAGGCCCTCTGTATTTTTTTGTTTGCAAAGATTGGGAAGGTACCTTAGTGTTTTAGTGCAGTAAAGTACCACACTTTATGTTCATAGTTGGTGAAAAGGTACATGATAGACAAAGATAGGCAGCCACTTATTCAGCATTTTACGCTTTAATTGAATTTTTGTGGGTTTCCATTTCTATAATTTTGGCTTTAAAATATGAATGGCAAAAAGTCTAGTAACCACGTTACTGGAACACTTTAAACAATAAAAAAGATTTAAAAAAAAAAAATGAATGGCAAAAGTCTGTCATACACAATGAACGGCAAGATGGTAACATCACAAGGTGAAAAGCAAGATGGGTCCTTCCACTCACCAGCAAACCTAGACCATTCCCTGAATTACCTGAACAACAAGAGTTCTTAAGCGACGATTCTTTATTAGAGACTTATTTGAGCTTGGAGTAGGAAATAAACGGAAAGCAAGGAATGCCCACACAGAAAATTAAAATAGAATCACAGCTCGAGGAATGGCCTTGACAAATGAATAAAATATGGATTTTTCAATTGAGTCTTCAGAGTCCTTAGGAGATGGGGGTCCTAGAATGTAAAGGTCAGAAAGAGAAGACTGTACGTTCCGTTCCCCTTTCCTGCAAATTGCATAGGTGTTCCTGTACAGGGATGGTACTGGAATAATTTTACTGGAAAAAGTGCGCTTTTCCCCTTTTAAATTTACAGCCCGCAAAGGTGTGGCCGCAGCTGTAACCACGCCCAGATGACATGGACTCCTCACCTCAGTCCTCTTTTCGGCACAGACTGGAACGGACCTGTATGTCGTTTGGGAGCGGATTTACTCATTGCTCCTCCTGCAAGGGATCCTTCCCTGCGTTGAATACCGATTCATTTTGTTTACAGTGTTTAGGGCCTGGCTGCAGGTGTTAGTCCTGTGCAGCGTAGAACGCGCTTACTCCAAGGTCTCTGAAGAACCGTTTAGCCAGGTGGAGAGAGGTTTTCTCGCAGTCGCTTCCGGACCTTCTCATGACCTTCACACATCACAAGTCAAAAGGCCATCAAGCAGGTAAGTGACATTTCTTTCTTCTGTACCTCAGCGGGGTTACTTCTACCCGGGGTGTTCCTCTGCTGAGTGGGGTGCACGCAATCACCAGCTCACGTGCTAGGGCCTCTAGGGCTACCGGTGCACGCATAGAGGGTTCCATGATTGTGATGCTGGAAATGCATTGAAGGGAGAGAGCCTCCATGTCCTTGTCCTGTACTCCCTTATTGTGTGTTCTGTGTTGTTTTCTGCACAGGAGTCCATTTGGGACTCCTGGCAGTACAGTTCTTCCTCTTTTTGGTCGTGGTGAACAGACCCTTGGGATACCCTTATGGCACCCATGTGTGGGTGTACCCTAGTGTATGTTTTTGGTCACCTATGTGTGGCCCACAGAGCAGGGTATGGGTTGCTGGCAGCTCCATGCGGAATTTGACAACTGCTCTGAGTAGCCTCCATTTTGGGATACCCATGCCCTGCCATAGAAATCAGTGGATTCCTGATCGGAGACAAGGTGGCCCCTGTGGCATCTTGGTTTCTATAACCTGTTACCTTGTTTTCCCAAAGTCCTGGGAAGCCCTGACTCTGTCCCTTCCCCTGACTGGCTGTTGGGTGGAAGAACCATATATGGTATTGTGGGGAAGTCCAGGCCAGACTGGCTGGAGCCTTCCCAGTGGCTTTATGTTGTGGGTACATCCTTGGGGTGGGACCTGGGTCAATGGTGTGTGGGACCAATATGCATTCAATGTTATGGGTGTCTGGTATCTGTGTGTGTGACACAAAGAATGAGACTCCTGCTTGAAACTGACATGAACGCAGTGTGGTGTGCTGAAAGGCTGGGTGCTTGCCCCAATCCACATTCCTTGTTATGGGTGTCTGGATTGAAGAGAATGGCAGAATGCACTGTGAGTCTGATTGGCTGGCTGAGCTTGGCTCAGCAGTGTGAATGAGAGACAGAACAGTATATCTGGAGGCCTCTCACTTACCAGAATTGTTCAGAATCTGAAGTCGAAACTTGAAGCTGCCTATCCTTGAAGCCCAGCTGGAAGAGAAAGATTGCTGCTGCTGTTCTTCGACAATCTGAAAGCTGCTGTGTCTATCAAGGACTGATCCAAGAGAGGACCTGGCTAGGAGACCTCTTCGCAAGCTATGAGGGAACATCGTGAAAAATCTAATCATCTTCAAGGCGCCCTGTAAGTCAGTCCTCGAAAGGCTACCGACCGGGTACGGGGTCCGCCAAGAACCTGAAGTGAAGCACCATCGTTGTCGACCACGGTTCAGAGATTTGCCGTAACCACTGGAAGCCTGTCGAGTCGTATTGCCCAGAAGCGGGACAGCATGACCCCGTGCTGCCGACGACCAGAGCCGTAACGCTCCACCATTGCCTGAGACATTTGAAATGAAGGACTGCCTTCTCATCGCCGTTGACCGCTTTGTCCTGCCGGAGAAAGTCAGGGTCGACGACGACCGAGGAGAATCCGCCGGTGAGTTTCCCGCCACCCGAAGTCCACAAAGACGCTGATGAAGATCCAAAAGCCAGCCGTGGTCGATATTGATCGTCGAAGCCAAGGCTGATGACCTGATACCCTTTCTGGGCCTATGTTCTTCCCCAATCTGCTCTGCGGCAACAAACTCTTGTCATGGCGGTGCATCGCACGCGTCATCTTCACAGGACGTCCACGATCGCTCGTCGACAAGCACAGCGAAGGTCAAAACTGCTCCCTCGACAAGTGTTCACATTTCTTCGTAGGAATCCCGACGATCCGTGGCTCCTACTTTAAAGGGAGTCCACTAAAGAAGGGCCCTCTCGATAGTCACCACCGTTTTTCTTCTCTTGAACTGCCGTGCCTGGATAGCTGTCTTGTCGTGCGGTCTGCCTTGCTCATCATGTGCTCTTGTGCTCCCCCTTTTTTCCCTGTGAGGAAGAGAAAGGGCTGTTAGATGTGCGTGATTCCTGTCAATTGCCTGACTTTGCCTGACCCTGGTGTCGGGACATGTCAAGTAAACAGCTTGGTGGTTAGTCTGCTGTCTTTTACAGTGTAGGGAAGTGTTTGTGTCGGAAAAGGGGAGACTAGAGTGAGAGTATTAGTAGGGTAGGATGGAGAAGAGGTGTTCTAGGGAATTACAACCCTCGTATCTGGAGAGTTGGTGATTTTAGAAGGGGGAGATTGGTCAGGTTTGGGAAACAAACAGGAATTACTGGATTTGTTATTGTGAAATGAACAGGGGGGATTGTGGGAACTATAGTGTGTTGTTAATGCCGACTGCGATTTCTAAAAATAATGACTGTAGGGGCATGGAAAAGAATGACCAGGAGTATTTGGGTAAGACACAGTGAAACAGGGATTCTAGGAGTTGTGGTTTTTGAGGGCAGCAGGGGTTGGGCTCCTATGGGACTTATCAGATATGGAGGGGTCATGGCTTTTGGATAAGAGGGATTCAATGGGAGGAAGGGGGCAGATGTATTACAGCCTACAAAGACCTCAAGGATTATGTCCTCCCCTCATTCTTCCTCTGTATAATACTGCATCTCACCTGGGGCATTCCCTCAAGCATAACCCCGGGATCCCCTACCCAGGTGATCCTCCCTCGCTCGTCCACCCCCAGGCTTGTTATCTGAGAGTGCCAGCCCTTCCCTAGCCACCTGAATAAGGGACTTGCGAGGTGTACTCTGAAGAATACCCTCAGGTTTCCCACAGCATGCTACTTCAATAAATTGAAGTAGTTCGGACTTTGGTGAAGGCAGAAGGATGTCAACCTATTAAACTGCTCAGAGGTCATCATAGTCACCTCCTGTAACTATTCGAGACAGGCATAGCATATTATTCAATCAGGGTACATCTTGATGCACTAGCACCATACACAACCCTTATTAATCCCTTTTCATGGGGAGTGTCAAATGAAACACACACTAGTGGCAAACAAATACTGTTTTACACAGACTAATGTTACCACTATTTGGACCAATGCATAAGAGTTCCCTAAAACATCTTGCGTATAAGGTTTCTTTTCCATTAGCCATCACATCCATCAGTAGGGATAGTGAATTGCAAGCCTTATCAGTAGACAATCCTTTTGTGGCAATACACAAGGGCAAAGTGGTGTTCAGAAGAGACCCCAGTTTCTCACTGAAATACATCTCCAAGTTCAATGTGAACCAGATGATTGAACTTCCAACTTTCTTCTCAAACCCTCAGCCAAGAGCAGAAATTAACTGCACGCAGCCCTTGATGTAAGGTGGATGGTCATGTTCTGTGTTTCGATAGGACACAATCCACATGAAAGAAAGGAGCCAATGATCTGTTTATTTGCAGCGGGTTATAGGGCTGCCACTTTTAAGTGGATTGTCAAGTGCATACAATAATGTTATGTGTTAGCACAACAACCATTGCCCTTCAAACCAAGGGCACACTCATTACACGAGGAACGGGAGCAACACTAGCATTCTTTGAAAATGTTCCACTCAAAACATTTGCAAGGCAGCAATGTGCAGTTCAGTACACACCTCCATAACACACTACTGCATAAGACACAGTCAAGGCCAGACTTGCAGGTGAAGCAAGTGGTATAAGGAAATCTATTTACAAAAGTGCTATCACACTTCTCACCAGAGACACATACTGATACCTTGTGAATCTAATCAGATTTTCAAGCACCAGAACTCAAACATCACTTACCCAATATCCGATCATCTGATGTATGTAGTCGTTAAGAATCACATGCTGCCAACCAACCCTGGTGGTACTTACTTACATCAATCCTGCTCTCTCACATAGGTGGGAAAACTAACAATCTAGGGCACAAATACACAAGAGTATGTGGTTACCTGTACATCAACACTGCATGGAGAGATCAGATAGCGGGAAACGAAGCGTGCTCCCGCAGCAGGATATGACCAAGCTACGGATGAATGTGGGAAAGCACAGAGATAGATTTAGATTACGATACGGGGAAATCCTTCCTGAATTTAACCCTACTGAATAGGAAACTACCCAATCATACCGGGCGAGGAGAAATGGGAAAGCCTGTAGTAGACTTGAGGCGAGGAAGACCGCGGGAAGCAGTGAAAGTTTCTGCAGTGCAAGTCTCTGCGCCGGCGTGACTCCTTGTAGTGATAAGAGGATTGGAGCTCACAGGGCACGGTCTGCACAGCTAAATCAGATAAGAGAGGGAGAGTACACAAGCATCAGAGTAAGGAAATGTTTAAGTCAGATTAACAGGATTCGATTTCAGAGAGAAAGAGACAAACTTACGAAGCGTTGTGTAGAAGGAGAAGCAACGCACGGGAGTGTTGTCCTTGCCAACTGAAGAGCTTTCCCTGACAACAAGGGCATAGCTTCTGGGTCCATTGGAAGCAATTCAGCTAGACGGACCCAGTGAGGACTATCCTCCATCTTGGAGGGAAAAATGACGGCACAA
This sequence comes from Ambystoma mexicanum, assembly GCF_040938575.1. Lineage (NCBI taxonomy): Eukaryota > Metazoa > Chordata > Amphibia > Caudata > Ambystomatidae > Ambystoma > Ambystoma mexicanum. The sequence goes on from NC_090927.1 coordinate 1,007,193,669, forward strand.
CGGGATCGAATCATGACATCTTCTGTTTGCACCCCCAGTGCTCTTCCCCCTGTGTCCCGCCCCCGCCCCCTTTCTGCTCTTCTCTTACTCCCTACCGACCCCCTCCTCCAGATCACCTATGGCGCGCCCTGGTTCCATCTTCTCCAACTGTTTCACCATTGACTATCCTACCCTTCTCACTAAGTCTGGTAGGAAGAAGTTCAAAAAGGATATCTTGGTCTCTAACCCTAGTCTCCCTATCGATAGCACCTACACCAGCGCGTCCTCCAGACAGATCCTCACCAACATCCTCTTTGTCGTCCTTTGCCAGGCCCATGGACTCCTCATATGGTGTGTGTTCTTTACTTTCTCTTCTTCTCCCATTAATGGTGGCACCCGGTGGGAGGCCCTACTGGCCCCCTTCCACTCTAAGGTCATCCACGTTTACCTGAATGGCACGGTCTTGGTCCAAGGTCCTAAGGCCAACCGTCTCTTTGATACTCTTCCCGCACCTCATCAAATTCCTTCCTTCTCCTGCTGGGCCTTCTCTCTCTTCTCTGGCTTCCTTGCCCCCCACCTCTGCCTCCTCCTTGGCTACCTTGCCCTCTCCTCCTTCCTCTTCTACCCCCACTTCAGCTCCTTCTACACATCCGCAAGGCGTACCTCTGACTTGTACCCCTCCCTGGAAGTCTTTCAAGGTTGGCAACCTTCTCCATATTGCCACTATCATCTCTCGCTCAGCCTTCAAACACTCCTCTGACATTTGCCGCTTTCTGGAACAACTCTACCTCGGTCTCACTGATGCATGGTTTGTGGCCAGCTCTGTCACGAGCTTTGACACTCCTCCCTAATGGCTACAACATCCTCTCTGTGCCCAGGTCCAACCATCCCAGTGGGGGTGTAGCCTTTATCTTCCCGGAGTGGATTCCTGCCTCTGTCATTCCTATGCAGGCCTACTCCTCCTTTGAATGCCTTGTCTGCAGGCTTTCTCCCTTTTCTGGCCACTCTTTCACCATTGCTACTATCTATCGGCCACCTGGTCAGATTACTCTTTCCTCTCTGAGCGGGCTGACCTCTCCTCCTCCCTTCTGGCGTCGACCACCCAACTCCTCCTTGGAGACCTCAACATCCGTCTGGATGCTGCCTGTCTCTTCTCTGGACTGTTTTGCAACTTCTACGACTTTCTATTCTTTCCTCTGGCCCGACTCACTCTGCAGGGCACACTCTGGATGTTATCATTGCCTCAGACCTCCCCCTATCTAACCCTCTCTCCAGTAGCGATCACTTTCTCCTTTCCTCCCGTCACTCTCTCTCTACACCTCAGGACAAGCCAACTCCAGAACCGCCACCGACCTTCTCGGTCATCCAGCCCATGAAGCGTGTCAGTTCAGGCTTTTGCTGAGACTTTCTCTCCACCTCCTCACCTCTGGCTGACTCACATCCTGACAGAGCCCTTTCCAAGCTCCACTTTCCTTTCCCTGATACTCTTGATGTTCTTGCCCCTTGAAGCCCAAAGCCAAGTGCAACTCCTGATACGACTCTGATCTCGTCACCCTTAACCGCAAGTACAGGGTGGCTGAGTGGAAATGACTGGCATCTTGTGCATCCTCTGAACTGGCCTGTCACATGCTCCATAGGTAATACTGTCTCTGTCCTCAGCAAGAGATCCCACATCCGAGCCTGCGTCTCTGCTGCATCAAACAACTTGGCTGAAGCCTCTAAAATTGAGCTGGCCAATCCTGCTGCAGTCTCTACTCCTCCTGTCCCCTCCCAGGCCCTCTGCATGGCCCTGGCTTCTCATTTCACATATAATACCCAGGACTTCCTGTCCACCCTCTCATCCTCTCCTCTTCCTGCTTCTCTCTCCGCTTTTACCCCCCTATCCCTCTCCCCCTGAAGCACTCTTGTGCACCCTCAGCCAACCACTGCTGCCCGGCTAACAATCACCCTATCTCCATCAATCCTTTCCTGGGCAAACTCCTGGAAAAGCTGGCCATCTCCCAGCTTTACCTCAACCCTGATTCTTTTGGTTGTCTCCATGACCATCAGTCTGGCTTCAGAGCAGCCAGAAACATGGAAACTGCTCTCCTGCACATCTGTGAAGACCTGCTCTCCAACCTTATTCTAATCTCCCCTCTGTCCTCATCTTACTCTCTCTCTTGCCTTTGACACAGTCAACCACGCCATCCTGCTCAACCGCCTGCGTGTTAACCTGGGTATCACTGATCTGGCCCTGGCCTGGCTGACCTCTTTCCTCTCCAACTGACCCTCCCAGGTCCAACTTGGGTCCTTCCTCTCTTCTATCTCACTCTCTACCTGTGGTGTACCCCAGGGGTCTAAGCTCTCTCTCTGGTTTTTCAACCAATACCTGCCACCTTTCGTCCACTGCATTGCTGCTCTCTGCTCCAACTTTCAGTGCTATGCAGATGACACTCGGCTCCTCTTCAGGCTCCCCTCTGCCACCTCTTCTCCCTCTCTCTCTGCTAACCAGGAGTGGTCTGCAGCCAATGACATCTGCCTTAATGCCAGTAAGACTGATATCATCCTCATCGACACACCTGCACCCTCCTTTCTTGTCACTCTCTGGCCGGCCTTTCTTGGCCCTTTTCCTGCTCCCACCTGTGAGGCTAAGAACCTCGGGCTCACCTTCGACTCCACACTTACTTTTCTCCTCACATCTGATGTCTCTAAGAAGTCAACCTACCAACTGCACCTCCTCAGAGGTATTCCTCCTTTCCTCACCTTCCCCCAGAAGCTCACTGTCTCTAGAGCTCTGGTTCTCTCTAGGCTGGACTACTGCAACCTCCTCTTTCTAAATCTGCCTGCATCTACTCTCAGCCATCTGCATCTCATCCAGAACAGGACTGCAAGATTTGTCCTTGGCTTCAAGCCCAGGGATTGCATCTCTCCACTCCTGAAATCACAGTGGCTTCAAGGATTAAGATCCTGTGAATGGTCCACAAGGCTTTCTGGGGCCTGGGTCCGCAATACCTTCAACACTACATTCGGAAATACCTTGCTACTTGAGTTCTTCACTCCTCCAACTCCCTCAGGGTCCGTCGCTTCTCCAAGCAACAAGTTGGTGGTAGATCTTTTATTTCGGCTGGGACCTTCCTCTGGAACAGCCTCCCTACCTCTCTGAAACTTGAGGAGAACCATCTTCGGTTCTGGAAGCACTTCAAGACCTTCCTTTTTGCTTCTGCCTTCTCTCTTCCTCCCCCTGCTGATCTGTTACTGCAATGGGCACCTGGCTACCTTCTGAATTAGGGCCTATGTCCCTGCCCACCCAGCTGCATACCTGCACTGTCTCCTGGCTGCCCTTGCACTTGGGTCTGTATCTGCAACCCTACCGGCACTTATTAGGCACCTGTTGTCTTCGCTTAAGTCCTGCACTTGCCACCTGCTGGCCACACTACTTGTTTTTATCCAGCGTTCTGCACTTTTCACTCCTCCCCTGCCCGTTGCATTTTTCCCCCTTTCCTCTCCCCTGTACTAATGCGATCTCAATGTCATTGGGCCTAGTGAGATAGTTGTCTTGTCCTCCCTTGTACCCCTCCCTTGCCTTGTCGCGCCTTGAAAGACTTGTGTATGGGCGCACTATAAATAAAATATCATATCAAGTTATTGGAGGAAATAACTAGGTTTTCACCAGGTTCCAGAGGGGTGGTGCTTGGATGGAGAAAGAGGGTCCTCCAATTCTGAATTGAAAGGAGTGCAGAGCCACATATAAAGTTTCTGATTGGTTGGTATCGTGCAAGCTTGTCTTGGACGAATTCTGTCCCTGTCTTGTCCTGGGTGCAGTGAGTGATGCATATAGCCTTGAAAGCTGTCTGTCGGCTGATGGGAAGCCAGTGGAGCACTGTAAGGGCAGGAGTGATGTGTTCTCTGGGTGAGAGGGCAAGGAAAAGTTAAGCTGCAGAGGTTTGGATTCACTGGAGTTTTCTGAGCTGATAGGCAGGGGCATCCAGATAGAGGGAGTTGCCGTTGTCTAAGTGGGAGAGGATGATTGCCAGGATTACCGATACTCTGTGAGGGTAGGAGAGATAAGGGAACATTTGTCTGAGCAACCAAGGGTAGAAATGACGTGACAGCGTTGATGTGTAGCATGTGTGTTGGGTTGGCGTCCAAGGTGAATCCCAGGTTCTCTATTGAGACTGATGCTGCAGGCGGGGCCCTTGGGGAAGGTGGCCAGGTTGGTGGTGGGGGGGGGGGGGTTTAGGTGGGACAAAGGGGGATGAAGAGTGACGTTTTACTGCAGATTAGGATTTCGGTTTTACCGGGATTGAGGAGGTTGTTAGCTGTCATCCAGTGGCTGATTTCAGAGCTGCAGGAGGCGAGGGCAGGATGGTGGGAAGCCAGCGACTTGGGAATATTGAAAATTATCTGAGCATCATCCGCATAGTTGTAGCAGGTTAGATTATGAGAGCGGGTGAATGCGGGGCAGGTGCTTGGTTAGAGATTGAAGAGGAGGGGGATATAGAGGTCCCTTTGGAGACAGGGCTGGGAAGCTTGATTTGTGAACGACTGGAGAGGAAGGAGATCAATCTTGGGGCGGAATCCCAGATTTCTAGAGAGTGGAGTTTGCCATCCAGGGGGCTGGTGAGTGTACTGTCCATGCGCGACCCCCTTTCTGTTGTTTGTTGCTCAAAAAGTGCCCAGTTTGCCCCTGCACCGCCCAGCCTCCCCTTCCTGGTCTTCGTCCTCTCCCTCCCACCCCCTGCCCCTGATTGGTTGTAGCCTTTGAGAGCGTTGGTTGAGCGACCCGCTCCTAGCACCTGCTCCCATTTACCATCCAGGGAGCAGAGCAGGTGAGTGTACTGTCCGTGCACGACCCCCTTTCTGTTGTTTTTTTGCTCAAAAAGTGCCCCCAGGCCCTGTGTGCCCCTATGCCGCCCAGCCTCCCCTTCCTGGTCTTCCCCTTTCCCTCCCGCCTCCCATCCCGCCTCCCACCCCTGATTGGTTGTAGCCCTTTGAGAGCGTTGGTTGAGCGACCCGCTCCTAGCACCTGCTCCCATTTACCATCCAGGGAGCAGAGCAGGTGAGTGTACTGTCCGTGCACGACCCCCTTTCTGTTGTTTTTTTGCTCAGAAATTGCCCCCAGGCCCTGTGTGCCCCTGCGCCGCCCAGCCTCCTCTTCCTGGTCTTCCCTTCTTCCTCCTGCCTCCCATCCCGCCCCCCACCCCTGATTGGTTGTGCCTCTGCCACACCCAACTGTTCATAACCGGTCCTCCCAGGGCAGCCCTCTGCCTGGCAGCCCCTGCGGCTAAGGGCCCAAGGCAAAGGGCGCCTCCTACATTAGCGTCTCCACAAATTGTCTGCAGGTGTCAACAGGGGAAGCCATTGAAGCCAGCAGCGGACAGACACCAACAAAACTGTAAGTGTGGCATGGGGGGGGGGGTGTAGAGCAATTAGTCTACTCCAGAAAACCCCTGCCACTCTACATTACCTTCCCATAATATAAACTGCCAAATAATTACACCATGCACACCTAGAGAGATCCGAGCATCAACCTAATTCAATGCTGGACCATAAACTTTGTGCTGCAAAACGTTCTAGAATACATGCATTAATAACTACTGCCACTCCTAGAGACAATAGCGAACATTAGCCACTTTTTGTGAATTTTTGTGAATAATAGCATGCATCACGCTCAAACGGAATTGTGAATGTTGGTATATGCCTCTCCTATATAGAATTATAACTGGTAGCATATCCCTCACGTAGGTGCTTTCTGAATGATAGCCTGTCCCACTCTCAGTTGGAATTGTGATAAATGGCATGTGTCCTAATAGCATTAAGGTTAAAGTTGAACCTAGAAAGTGTGCCTAATAGCGTCACTGTGTTACAGTTGTACCTAGAAAGTGTGCCTAATAACGTCACTGTGTTAAAGCAGAATCTAGAAAGTGTGCCTAATAGCGTCACTGTGTTAAAGTTGATCTTAGAAGTGTCCCTAATAGCGTCACTGTGTTAAAGTTGAACCTAGAAAGTGTGCCCTAATAGCGTCGCTGTGTTACAGTTGAACTTGGAAAGTGTGCCCTTATAGCGTCACTGTGTTAATTGCTAAACCTAGAAAATATGCCTAAAGCATCACTGTGTTAAAGTAGAACTTAGAAAATGTGCTTAAAGTGTCACTGTGTTAAAGTTGAACCTAGAAGGTTTTTCTCAACATCATTGAGTGTTTTCTTAATAGCGTCACTGTGTGAAAGCTGAACTTAGAAACGTGCCTAATAGCATCAGTGTGCTAATGTTGAATCTAGACGGTATTCCAATATCATTGAGTGTGCCCAATAGCGTCACTGTGTTAAAGTTGAACTTAGAAGTGTGCCTAATAGCGTCACTGTGTTAAAGTTGAACTTGGAAAGTATGCCTAATAGCGTTACTGTGTTAAAGTTGAACTTAGAAAGTGTGTCCTTATAGCGTCACTGTGTTTATTGCAAAACCTAGAAAATATGCCTAAAGATTCACTGTGTTAAAGTCGAATCTAGAAGGTTTTTCCCAACATCATTGAGTGTGCCCAAATAGCATAATTGTGTTAAAGCTGAACTTAGAAACGTGTCCTAATAGCATCACTGTGCTAATGTTGAATCTAGACGGAATTCCAAAATCATTGAGTGTGCCCAATAGCGTCACTGTGTTAAAGTTGAACTTTGAAGTATACCCTAATAGAGTCACTGTAGTAGAAATTAATTTAGTAGGTATTCCCAACATTCACTGTGGGTACCTGGTCGCATACACTTTACTGATTACCACAATATCCCATTACTACGCTTACTCTCTCCTATACACCATCATTCAACTAGAACACAGCAGTACTATGACACATTCGGTAAAGCTGTTCTCATACTAACATTACCCATCAAACTACCCATCATCCTTATAAAACCGATAGCTAGCACACATCTGCTAGCTTAGGCGTCTCCTCAGGCCTAACACAGCCAGAACTCAGTCTGAATGTCCACCCTCCAGAATGAACACATTCAATTGATCTCCTCTGCACCACACCTACCGTTAAGAAGCAGCTATCATGCAACAACCACACCAGCTGCACACATACCTGGTGCGCCCACACACTTTACGATTCTCTCTCTCAACTGACTCAAACTACGGTTCCCGAGGGCGCTCAACCTACCAGCGCCTTGAGATCATACCAATGGTACATAAGGCGCTATACAAATGCAAAATAACAACATAACATAACATGCATGAGCGGGATAGTATGGCAGGAATTCCCATGCTCTGGACCAATCACTAGATAGCAGGGTTTGCACAGCATGTGGATTCTAAACAGATAAAAGCATCCGAAACACTGTTACTGTGTTAGTAACGTTTGTCATATGAGGGATTTTACAATTCTGAGAGTGGTGTAAACTCAAGCAGGCTTCACCAATAAGGGGGTAGTAGAAATGTGTATGATGTGTACATAAAATTGAAATGTTACCTTTTGTGAAAAAGGAATGGAGACAAAGAAGTTAACTAATACAAGTTTTCTTATAAACTAAATGTTCCAATAAAATAAAATAAAAATATGTGGGATTTTACTAATTCTAGTTGCATTGTGTTATACATGTTTTTTGACAAAATTACATGGTCTTTATCAGCACAAAATGAAGTTGGTAAACGGCAACTGTTTTCAAGACAGGTCACTGTTGTAAACTTATGATGTGTACACACTCACACACACTCCTTGTCCTAAACATAAAAGGAGTCTGGTATAGCTAGCAATTATTCAAAAGACTCCACTCCGGTGAACCTGCCTAATTTGTCTTGTGCCGTAACTAACGACCCCCCGCTATGAGTTGAAGAATAGAGTGAATAATTTCTTGTATTTGTTTATTCATTTTTGTTTTTCATACCAACTCTCCCCTTGAACATTGACACCAGTTTTCTAGGTATCTCAAATCTAAACATACTGCGGGTGCATATTTGTACCCACATTAGTCACCAAACAGTGTGCTTCCTTTGTGCTTCACTCTTCTGGATTCTAATACATTCCTTAGACATTTTAAACATTATGTATTTTTTACATCCTGGCATTTGTCTTCTAAATGTGTTTCCATGCATCATGTTACACATCACCTGAACTGTATTTACAAAAAACATATACTAAAGTCCCTAGATAGACAGGATAAATCTGCTATGCTATGACTTTCTAGCTTTGTATTTCACTTTGATGGCATTTCTACATGATGTTCTTGATTTATTATCTTTTGCATCATGCACTGGAACACATTTTCATTGTCTCTTTTTGAACTAGATTCCTCTCCTCATGACTCTATAATAAGTGAAATCACATTTTGCTTTATGGTATTTTCATTTCCAATTGTATCAACATTTTGATAAACATAATTTGCATTAGGATCAGATGTACTGGGCCAACTTTCATTTGTACAGGCTTGAAAGGACATATATCTTTTAAGTGGTATAGGATTTATTTCCACACCTAGATCAGAATTCAAATTCAAATTTTAATGAGTGCGAGTGTGGGTCTCCTGCATTCACTTCTGACTCATTTGATTCCAGTCCACTATTGCTACTGTGATCAATAGAATCAATAGAAGACCGGCATCTATCCATGTCACCAGCTGCTGCATCTGGTATCTCTCTTTAAGGAACTAGGATTTCTTGCCGAATTTGATGATCAAAGACGCGTTTTCCATCGACTGGTTATGTATGTTGCTCAAAGTCATCTCTCCATATGTTTCTTCTCCACGCCCAGTACTTTATTGTCACAATAGGGCAAGTCGGAATGCCTGTTAAGAGTATCACCCTGTGTGGGCACATATTGCAGAGGGCAACTCCCACAAGTTCATTTTTTTTTTAACTTTCTTTATTTGTCTTGACAACACACCAGAAAAAACATACGGCGCCACATGGCACCAGCAATGAGTCAAAAAAACTAGCAACATACAAATAAGCAGCACATCCTGAGTCAAATGTAGCATGCAGAGGGTGGAGCAACAGACAGTTCATTAACAATTGTGTCAGGGGAAGTCATCATTTATGGGGACCTCTCAGGGGAGGACAAGACAGAGTTTGAAGGTGAGGCCATGGCGGACATATAGTCCTGAAACATCCGCCAGATGTCTCTTGGCCTTGAATGTGAGTGTTGCATTGCATTCCAGGACTCCTCAGTGTCGTGAGCCCACGTAATTGACCTGAGCCACTGTGCGTAGGTAGGCGCCCTGGGGCGGAGCCAACACAACAATATGCAGCGGACTGCCAACAGCATGCAGAGACCTGCTAGTTTTTTAGAGTCGTGGGGCAGCTGAGGGAGGTCATGGAACAGGCTGTGTAGTGGGGTGGGGGCAATAGTGTGTTCCAGAATGTCAGAGAGTGTGGAGCAGATGTCTAGCCAGAATTGGCTCAGACGGGGGCAGTACCATAACATATGAATGTAGGAAGCATGATCCGTGTGACACCTGGGGCAACTGGGAGGAACGCTGCAGAACATGCGATGCAGCCTCACTGGCGTACGATGGTATCTGTGCAGTACCTTGAATTGTATTAGTTTAAATTTAGTATTGTAGGATACATCATGGGTGCGGCCGCACATTCGGGACCATCTCTCGTACGTGAGCTCGACTCCAAGATCCTCCTCCCATGCGTGTCTCAGCTTTGTAAAGGTGGGGGTTGCCCTATTCTGCAGTAAAGAGTAAAGTCTCGACACTTTGCCCCTGAAGGAGAGGAAGGAGCAGAGCTCCGCTACTATGGGCTCGTCGGGGGGTAAGGTGGGGAAATCAGGGAATTTGGATTTGAGATTCCTCCGGAGTGAGGAGTATTGTAGCCACACTGAAGGCCGACGTTTAAGGGATAGGGGAAGATCTAGCCATTCAATAAAGTTCCCCGAGTTCCTTTTTATTCTTCCCATGTTTTAAACCCATGTTTATTTTAGTTCCAATCCTGCAGAGAAGGTCCCAGCCCATTTCAGTTTGGAATCTCTTCCAGCAGGCAGTCTTCATAGCTGAAGCTGAAGGGTATCTTTTGTACACTTTCAACTGGCTGCACACTTGGGGTACTGTGTTTCTGAAACAAGCAACTCTTTTTTCACACATGCAAAAAGCCTCTATGTAGGTAAAGAAATGTGTGTCTGAGGTTTGCTGCACTCTTATTATAAAATCTTGATTGGTCTTAGATACAGTGGACGCGCATAACCAGGAATTCACCTGGTCTATGCAATGCAAAGGAATGTATTTTCATGTGCAAATGAGAAGTACCCCCACCAGTCATTATCTCATCAATCCCCTCGTCAGCACTGTTAGAAGGTAAACCTGCATTTATGTGTTTTATGGAAGCACGCATAGTGGACAGTTTAAACCGACATTGTTCCTGTCTACTGCCATAAGGGCTAGGACTTTTAAATCACAACAGCACTCCCACTGCTTGCACGGTTCTGGCAATGTATATTAACAGTGCTTGTCACTAGCTGATAGGGAGCCCAAGAGAAGCACACCTATCTGTATATCTTTGTATCGTTAAAAGTCCTTCACAGAAACCCTACAAGGTGCTCTCCACAGTCAAAGGGAAAAGACTTAAAAACTCAACAGAACCGTGCGCACACTTGGCACGTTAAGTTAAGCTTATCTGCTATGTCATAATTAGAGAGTTAGAGAACCACCTTGAGGGCCCCACGTTGGGTGACATTCGTTGCATGTCATGTCTAATGACCTCCCGGCTATGTAAGGGCTCTGCTCCCTGCTATCTCAGCTCAGGTAGGGGTTCTAGCACCCTTCTTATGCGAACAGGAGAAGAGGCAATCAGCCACTGGACTGATTGTAAAGGTTGTTCCCCTGGACCAGTCCAGAGCAGATATGTGCTTTTGCTACAATTATTTGGTTTGTGATTTGTGGGCCTCAAAGCAGGTTTCCCACCCCATTCCCTCTCACTGTCACAGCATGAATATACAACCCTCACAACCTGACAGTTACTCACAGGTTCAGCAATAGTCCATTGCCAATTGTCACAACGTATCCTATTACGCACACTGGTAGAAGAGAGCTAGAAAGACTTGGAGAGAGACAAAAGAAACAAATAACGCAGTGCTCTGCTACGCTGTTCTCACAATATTCACTATGCCAGTGATATAGCAGAGTAAAGAACGATCAACCTTGTATATAGAATAAGTATTTTATTTACAACCGCAAAAGTCCCTCAGTTCCTTCTCTGTCAAGGTTCAGTACTGGGTACACTGACCTGCGAGTAGATACTTGCGGTGACGTGAAGTTGAGGGTGGTGTCGGGCCTCTTCAATGGAGACAAGTGCCGTGCAGGGTTGGGGAAACCCTCAAAGGTAGGGAAAATGTCCTGTGATGCAGATCTTGTGTTTTAGAGTGATCTGTTTCTGCCAAAGATGTTATGAAGGGTTTGCAGGGTTGCGCAGCATGCTGGGAAGGACGTGAACTCCTCTGCTCCTACGCGGCCGCCATAATCCTGAATAAATATCCTGCTCCAGCCATATCCAAATTGCTCTCTCTTCACACGCTCTGGTGTCGGAAGATCGGGGCTATAATCTGGCCCAACCTGGGTTAAAATCGTGGAAGCTGAAACCCGCAAAAACCATCTGATCGGGACGGGTTCCAGAGTCACCACCATCTTGGGCTGTGGGTGCCCATTTGACAACGTAGCTGCCACTGACACACACAACGGGCCATATCCAGTGGTGCATTGCGCGGTGCACAAACCAGCATTGCTCCCTCATGCAGGCTGGGAAGCGGGGGCTGAAACATGCCAACACACCGCCCGCATACCTGTGCCCTCTCCGCTCCATGGACAGGAACGCTACCTGCAAAAGTACTGGGGAGAGGAGTCGGAGTTAACCTGCTCCTCCCCCTCTGAGGAACACTGGTGTCCCAGCGCAGAACACAGCCCAGCTCCTCTCCTGGAGCCACTGAAAAAAGGCCAACAGAACGAGGAATGCGCCCAGCCATCTCCAAGACATAAGGTGAGCAAACCCCTGCTCCTGTGTGATACCACAGGGCACTGACTGCATGGCACATAATCTGCGGTCTCCCGGTCCCATGTGACAAATTGCCTATTATCCCACTCTGTCCCAGCCTAACAAGTAGCCCATTAACGGAGGGGCTTGGGAGATCAACTGGTGACCCTGCTTAAAGGGGGCACTGCCACAACTTTATCCCTCACCCCAGTGCTAACATGGACAGGCACACACACTCCTCAGGAAACATAGGAGCAGAAGAGTAGACAACAGGTTGGAGGGGTGGAGTGGCCACTACTAAAGATAAGTACAGGGCCCAAAATGGTCAAAGATAAGGCCAAGAAGCCAGCATTACAAAGCAAAATAGACCAATTCACTATGGGAGGTACCCACCTTGCCACGACCCACAGCCAGTAAACAAAAAATAGGGGAGAAGACGAGCAGAACGCCCAGATCTCTCTGTGTGACATTATGACCGCCATTGGAGAATCCAGGTCGTCGATGGAAGAAAGGATAGGCGGCCTCTCAACAGAAGTGTTCTTTTTGTGACAAGACCTCAAGAACCTGGCCTCAAGAGTGGGCATATCTGTGGAGGGAGGGCTTGCCGAAACAACGTGCACATCCTTGGAATGCCTGAGAAAGAAGGACCCTGCATGGAACACTTCCTTGGACAATGGCTCACCGATCTATTTGCGCCAAAGAAACTGTCAACATTCTTCAGTTGATCGTGCACACAAGACCCGGCGGGCCGCATGTTCCTGGGTGCATCAACACGGACGATCATCGCAAGACTCCTAAACTACAGAGACTGTGATGCAGTGCTACAGATGGCCCGGCCCACAGCCCCCGTTACATATAATGGCTACAAGATCGACTTCTTCCCGCAATACACCAGAGAGGTCCAAAAGGCATGCCAGTTGTTCGACTCCGTGAAGAGAAAGCTACACTTGCACAACATGAAATATGCACTTTTCTTCCCAGCACAGCTCAAGGTGCACCACAAGGGAGTCACACACCTTTTCCGTAACCCTTGAGAAGTGTGTACAGGGCTGGAAAATCAAATCCTATCTGGGCCGGGACCTCACCCGCCCGAGGGGCGTCCCAGAGGGAACCCAGAGCACAGACCAGCCCAGTCTGAACCAAAGCCTCAGGAACGACTCACTCCCGCTGAGAGGAGAAACGATCAAATGGACAATGGGTGACAAAGAAGGAACACTTCGGACCTCCGACCAGATGAGACCGCTTATACGGGACTGATCATATGCGGCCGCAAACCCTTGGATGCAGCCTCACCACCGCAGCAGCAGTGGTTACCCCGCACAAGTTTGACTGTGTTAGTTGTACACTAGTTGAGTGCATTCAAGTTGGGGGGAAATACAGGGTGGGACAGAGTTTTTCTTGGTCCTATTCTGGATACATACGTTTAGACAACAGATGCCCCAGGTTGGAGCAAAATATGGGAAGGGGGACCACAACGTTTTTTTCTTTTTCTTTTTCTTCGTACTTATTTCCATCGAGTCGTCACATTCATAATTACGTTTCTGATGTTTGTTAATCTGCTTAGAATCACATGCTGTGCATAGTCCGACATCCAGTGGTCACTGCGGAGTATTGCATTTTGTTTTTCGTAGTTGAAAAGGGGACGTCGACAAGGCGTGTCTGCAACACTATCCCTATAGTGACGTGCAGTGTACCCACAATCCCTCACGCGTCGAGGTCCCTCAGAATTGTTTTTTTCCGCCCAGATATTGGTCGCCTATACACGGAGCTCCTCGAGACATTGCAAAAAACTTTATTCGACCTTTGGTCGGCCTTAACTTATATTATTACTTACATCCCTCCTTCGGCGTCGTAGCTGCAAAGCTGTTCACCGCCGATCAAGATCTCCGACGGCGGTGCCTTCGACGGAGGAGGTTGTTCGGCGTTCGCCGAACACATGGCCTGGCATCGACGGCAAAATACAGTAGGGAGAGTGGGGTTGTGGGACATTTATTGTTTCTCTTTGAGAATACCTTTCCCTTTCCACTCACTTTCCTTCGGGGTTGTTGTCACATGCAATCTGTTCCTCAGGTATGGAGAGGACACCCTTTAGGTTTTGCCCGCGTTGCAAAGGCAAATTTACCTGGAAAGACCAGCATAAACGGTGTAACCGTTGCTTGCCCCTCGACCACAAAGAAGACGGCTGTGTGGCCTGTCAGCTCCTTAAGGCGAAGACTTTAAAAGACCGTAGGGTCAAGAGGTGGGCAGCCTACGCCATGTCTAGGTCTGATTCATCACCCGTCGCCGCTGTCGCCGAAAGTGACGAGGAATGTGACAACCCGACGTCAGTTTCGGAAGTCGTAGACCTCTCTAAGGAGCGTTCACGCTCCTCGTCGTCTGTCCCCGGCCCCGACAAGCTTGGCTCACGCCCTGCTTATGGGGATGAACACCCCGGCGACAAGGACGCACACAGAAAACACTCCCATAAACACACAACCCACGGCTCTTCCTCGTCGAAGACGAAGAGAGCATTAGCGCCAACGGAAACGCAGGTCCTACCGGTGGCCTCCTCAGACCGCAAGAGTCTGAAGCCCCCCTCACAACCGCAAACGCGACTAGCGACTGGGCTACCCCCAGATAAGGGCGCTATCACTAAACTGCTTGTCGACGCGCACCGGCTGAGAGCGCCCGTCGGCGTAGAGCAAGCGACGCCTGTAACGTCGACGCCGGAGGTACCCTCGACAGACAGTTTAGTTGTCGAGAGCCTGGCGCGGATTATTTCCACCGATAGCCAGAGACGGACGGCAAAAGAGTCGTCGGTTACCGCTCATAAACCGGGAGACGCCGAAAAGGCCAGAAGGAAGGCAGGAACCGCCCGCTCCGTCGAGAGGGACTCCCAGCCTACCAGAAGGCTTTTCAGAAGGCGAGGGGAACCTCTCTTCGACGTTATGGGATAGGTTGAAGTGTTTTCTAACAGAAGGCCCTCCCTTTTCTCCCCCTGACAGCTCTGGGGTACCGCAAGAAACCCTAGAGAGACTCCAGTTCTGTATTGACAAAATGGAGAGGTTTATGGAGACTCAGAACCTTCCAACACCCAAGAGATCAAGAGAGGGACGTCAGGAGGATCCCAGGGCCAAGTACCCCAGGCTGCTTGATCCCCCCCCCGAGAAGATGTAGATTTATATGACCTCACTGGAGAGGACCCCCACTTTCAGGAGGATGACAAATTTTTAGGCAATGAAGGGGAACAAAACCTAGAGGAGGAAGTTTTGAAGACAACCCGGATATGGGTGATGGGGGTATCGGAGAAGACCCAGAAGAAGGCGTTTCACAGCCCTGGCAGTCCCCATCAGCGTTTTCAGACCTTGAAGCCATAAACCGGTCCCCACCCAAAGACTCACCTATTAGGAATACATCACCTATAGACGATCAACCTACCTTTAATGCACTCCTACGCAAGGCAGCAGCGCATTTCAAGATCGAGACCGGGGAAACTTCTCCTGACATCGACTTTGTAGAAAAGATCATTAAGGAGAAACCCCCTGTCAGCCAAACCATTCCCCTCGTCGCCTCAGTAAAGAGACAAATGATTCCTTCACTAATCACTCCCGCGTTGATCAGAGGGGTCAACCCGAGGATAGAAAAATGTAGTCCTTCTCCATCGGACCCGTTATACATCAGGGGCCACTCTGTACCAGACTCCTTAGTGGTGACAAATACCAGGAAGAGAGCAGGGGTACCGCTGTCAACTGGCGAGGCACCACCAGATAAAGAGGGTAAAAAATTGTATGCCCTAGGAAAGAGGATTACAGCCTCAGCTGCCTTTTCCGCACAAATTGCCAACAACAACTGTTTGCTGGCAAGTTACGCAGATGTACAATGGAGCAAACTACGTACGGACATTGAGGAGGTACCGGAACCCCTACGTACTCGCCTTCTAGCCACGGTGACCAAAGGGACCTTAGTCAACCAAAGCATCATTAAAAATACTCTGGATGCTGCAGAGACGGCTGGGCGTTCCCTAGTCCAAGGAATCCTACTCAAACGCCATGTATGGCTACGTAATTCAGGCTTTAAACCTAAAACACAAGCATCTCTTATTAACAAACCTATAGAAGATGCAAACCTCTTTGGTAAGGCGGTGGATGAGGCACTAGAGACCGCAAAGAAGGAATTTGACACAATCAAGACACTAGACCAAATTTCAAGGCCTCCCAACAAACGGTGGTTATGGCAACAAACTTTTTTTTCGAGGCCAACACCAGCAGCAACAACAGCAGCAGCAATACTCTGCAGGTAACTGGTCCTCTAACCAAGGCACCAGTGGACAATATAACCAAAAAGGACAACGTCGTGGCAAGGGAAGAGGTCGGGTTCCCACCCCTAGAGGTTCGCAAGCCACCAACACCAAATGACACAAAGATTCGGGTCCCCTCCCATGCTTCGCCGGTCGGGGGCCGGTTAACATCCTTTCTTCCAGCATGGGAGGGTATAACATCAGACCGCTGGGTACTATCAACCATAGCCTGTATAGAATTCAACAGTTCCCCTACATACAGACCCCCAAGGGGACGACGCACGTCGCCAGAACACCTCACCATCCTTCTTCAAGAAGTGGACCAACTACTAGAAAAAGGAGCTATAGAGTTCGTACCTCCATCCCAGGTAACGGAAGGTATTTATTCAGTGTACTTCCTTGTACCCAAAAAGGACTTAACAATGCGCCCTGTACTAGATTTGCGGCCAGCGAACAAATTTGTCAAACCTCAAAAGTTTCGTATGGTGACTCTACAGGAGGTAATCCCCCTGCTTTCTCGGAGATTACATAACAACACTGGACATGAAAGATGCATACTTTCATATTTTAATGTTGCCAGCGCACAGGAAATACCTCAGGTTCATGATAGAGGGCAAACACTACCAGTTCAGAGTGCTGCCCTTCGGCATAGCATCAGCGCCGAGGGTATTCACGAAGGTACTGGCAGTGGCAGCGGCCCACCTGCACAGGTTGTCCATCCCAGTATACCCTTACCTCGACGATTGGCTCATAACAGGGGATTCTTACGAAACATGCTTCTCAAATACCCAAAAGACTGTAGACCTTTTGTTCCAACTGGGCTTCTCCATCAACGAGAAGAAGTCCAGCTTAGACCCCAGCCAGATCAAACAATTCCTAGGGGCTCTAATTCGAACAAAGGACGGCCTTGTCTTCCCCTCCAACGAGAGGGTCCAAAACATGCTGTTTCAGATCCCCCAATATGTGGCAGGTCGAGAGGTGACGGTACGCAAAGCAATGCGCTTGCTAGGAATGATGGCGTCATTTATTTATTTGGTACCTCACGCGCGCCTGCGCATGCGCCCATTGCAAGAGTGGCTCAACAGCCAGTGGTGTCAGGCCAGCGGACAATGGGACAATCTAGTAGTGGTCTTGCAGGCCTTGGTTCTCTCGCTATGGTGGTGGACAAAGGAAAACCTGCTAATAGGGAAACCTTTTGCCACACCCGCAGTGGAAGCCACTCTAACCACAGACGCATCCCTCAAAGGATGGGGGGGCTCACCTATCCCATCAGACTGCTCACGGAGTGTGGACTCCGAGCGTAGCATCCAATCACATAAATCTAATGGAGTTACTGGCGGTGTTCAAGGGACTGAAAGCCTTCCAGGAACACCTACAAGGAAAGACGGTGATGCTCCTCACGGACAGCACCACAGCCATGTACTACCTCAACAAGCAAGGGGGAACCCACTCTCCAGGACTGTCCAAGCTGTCCCAGAACATCTGGAAGTGGGCTCTCAGACACAACATGTTCCTACTGTCACAACATGTACCAGGGGAGCTCAATCTGCTAGCAGATGAACTCAGCAGAGATTTCCCCCTGCCCGCAGAGTACGAATGACGGTTCCACGAAGACATCGTCTTTGACGTCTTCACACAGTGGGGTTTCCCAGAAATAGACCTGTTTGCAACTCTGGAGAACTCACAATGCCAAGATTACGCCTCCAGGTACCCTCAGAACCAGTCCAAGTGGAACGGTCTATCGATTCCATGCTCAGGGAAATAATTTACGCTTTTCCCCCCTGACTCCCCTTCTCAACAGGATTGTGCACAAGATGCACCGGGAACAAGCCACCATGATACTAGTGGCCCCTTTGTGGGCCCGGCAACCATGGTTCGCTCATCTGATGGAGATGTCTCTGTCTCCACCAGTGAAACTGCCCTGCCCGTACAACATGCTGTCACAGGACAAGGGCAGGACTCTGCATCCATGCCCTCAAACCATGAACTTAGCAGCCTGGCTCCTGAGGTCATAGAATTTGGACATTTACAACTTCCACAAAGGTGCATGGACATCCTCAGGGAAGCAAGAAAACCTAACACTCGTCACTGTTATTCTAGCAAATGGAAGAGATTTGTCATCTGATGTAGAGGAAGAAGCATCAACCCAGTTGACTGCTCTCCCACACAAATTGTTCTTTACCTGACCTATTTGCTGGACTCAGGTCTAGTATTCAATTCTATTAAAGTCCACCTAGCGGCACTTTCTGCATACACCACTTCCCAACTCAAAGTGTCATGGTGGAAAGTCCCAGTGATGAAAGCCTTCATGGAGGGGGTAAAAAGGATACACCCTCCAATAGCAAACCCAGCTCACGGCTCGGACCTAAATGTGGTACTCACCAGGCTCATGGGTTTACCCTTTGAACCCATGCACAAGGCAACTCTTAAAGACCTCACTCTTAAGACTGCTTTTCTAATAGCTATCACCTCCATTAGGAGAGTAAGTGAACTACAGGCTCTTTCTGTTCTAGACCCCTTTGTAACGGTTCACAGAGATAACGTGGTTCTACGCACACACCCAAGGTTTGCCCCGAAATTCATCTCGAAATTCAATGTCAACCAGTCAATAGAACTACCAACGTTCTTTCAAAATCCTTCAAATCTAGGAGAAAAGAGCCTGCATACACTGGATGTGCGCAGAGCTGTCATGTTTTATATGGAAAGAACTAGACCACTGAGAAAGACTAATCAGTTCTTTGTCTCGGTGGCAGCAGGAAAAGAAGGAGATGCAGTATCAAAGTCCACTATATCTAGATGGATTGTTCAATGCATCACTCTCTGTTATACTCTTGCCAAGAGAGAACTATCCTTCAAGCCAAGAGCACACTTTACTCGTGGCACTGGGGCATCCATAGCATTCATTGCAAATGTTCCCCTTGAGTCCATCTGCAAAGCGGCAACCTGGAGTTCTGTACACACCTTTACAAAACATTACTGTCTAGATGCCCACTCTAGAGCTGATTCCCAGGTGGGACAAGCAGTATTAAGACACCTTTTCTCTACTGTTCCTTCTCACAACCCACCTCCAACTCCGTTTACTGCTCGCTAGTCTATGCACAGCATGTGATTCTAAGCAGATTAACAAACATCAGAAAGCAATGCATTACTTACCGTAAAAGCATTTCTGATGGTTGTATCTGTTTAGATTCACATGCGCCCACCCTTCCTCCCCGCTCCGATGGAAGGAATATAGACATCCTTTTATATCTCTCTCTTTTCTGTACTCACTCACGTCTAGAAGGCTCCCTCAGGGCAGAAAAAATACAAACAGAGGGACCTCAACGCGTGAGGGATTGTGTGTGCACCGCACGTCACTATAGGGATAGTGTTACAGACACGCCTTGTCGACATCCCCTTTTCGACTACGAAAAACAAAATGCAATACTCCGCAGTGACCACTGGATGTCAGACCTATGCACAGCATGTGAATCCAAGCAGATACAACCATCAGAAATTCTTTTACGGTAAGTAATGCATTGTCATGTGTAGGTTTGTAAGCGTGCACTGCAGAACTTGTGCATGATTCCGGAATGGTTGGCATTGTGAGCCGCGTACTGCGAGCCTGAAGAAGATTGCTGCAGCTCGCCGAAGAAGGAGCAAGATGGTGGTCAGCTAGAGATAAAGTGCTGCACTGAAGGGATAACACTACCGAAGACAGATGGACGTTTGCAGTCAAGTTGGACCGGATTGCACTGGCAAGAATGTTTGAAGTAAGGAAAGGGAAGCAACGGTCCCGTGGAGCTGTACGGAGCATATGGAAAGGAGAGCCCTGGCGGGATAAAGTTAGCAGGCTGGCAGTCCGGGACGGAGAAGTGCCCACGGGCAATTGGAGAAGATAAGATCCGGGCGGCACAGCTCCGATGCTGAGCAGCAAGCACGGTATGAAGATTTAATAGTCATGAAGACTCAAAGACCCCACCGCGCTACTGTGGCATTGTATACATGAGCTGCGTTTAGTGTATACATATCCCTCGGTGCACCGGCATGCGTGGAGCTGGCCAGAAACAGCTGTGTAGTGAAATGTGCTACTAAAACTGGTAATTGACATTGCAGAGGGCAGAGTACATAAACCCGCTGAGAATGTAAATCACAATTTACTAAACGGCATGGTGGATAAAGTTGCAAGCACAAGTAAGATACTGGCCAAGCCTCCAGTACAGCACTGCTGCTTGAGATCCAGGACATTCGGAAGTGCTTCTGCGCTGGAGGCAAACCAGAGGCACCGAATAAAACGGGGCATCATACTTTATAAGCAACGAGGGAAAGCACAGAACACGGCACGCCAACCAAACACACACTTTAAAATAGAGCAGCACGGCCGAGCAAGGGGCAGTTGGAGTGTCAGCAAGCGAGGGACAAGCAACGCTTTGAAGGCTCCTGAGTGATGAAAGAAGGGAGCACACGTCAGGAGGGATCGTACAATTACACCTGGTCCTGTTAGGTCATAAATCATCAGGAGACTAACTATAAGAGCACACAACCCTTTGGGATATAACTATACTGGACGCATTCATGCCCAGAGGGCTCCCACCTTTGTGAAAGGGCCAGTAATTTTAAATCGGGAAAGGAAGTCAAGACAAATGCAAAACAGTGTAGCGCAGAGGAGCCTGGTAGTACTGCGGCCCCAGCTGGCACTTGGAGGAGCACACACATATCTGGTGCAGGGGATGGCTGAGTAGCACCCCTAGGACAAGGCAGCCCAGATCAGCTATAACTACGGACCCGCCAAGCCAAGAGGGATCACGCAGACCTGCACTGGATAATATATGGTAGTGACCTTGAGGACAGCCAGTGACCGATGAGAAATTAAAGAGGGGCACACGAGAGGACAAGTGGCGGTCCAAGGGGGAGGACGGTACAGACAGGTGGATACCAACAGAGACCGCGAGTGAGCGCTGCAGAGCCCGCAGGGATTGCGATAAGGCGGAAGGCGAAAGGGTGGCAAGGAGACTACCCAACCCCTGCTGAGAGTGGGGCTTTGAAGAGACACTAGTGCAAGGAAGAGGCACTGTAACTAATACAACCACTGGGAAGCATTATGGGCAGGGGTGCTGACGGAGTATGCTGACCGGGGTACTACATAACGCGGTACCATGGCAGAACAGTTGGAGTACTACACCGCTTATAACGGACAGAGAGCAGAGGGGCACGCAGATGCAACAATGACATTGAAAGCCTAACAAGACCAAAGCAAAACAGTCCTCCATAGACGCATTCGCCAAATCAACGCAAAAGATAGACGACGCAACAACAACAGGGCAGGAAGCACGAGGAGCAGAGACCCCGAGATGGAGCGACAAACGGATCCTGGAGGCAATAGCATAATGTCATCATTGGAATTTAAAATGTACACTATCAGCATTAATGTGAACCTCTTGAGACAAGACGTCAGGGTGCTGACAGAACGCACAGGGTGCTGGAGAAAGAGGTGAAGGCCAACACAGGCAGCTGTAATGAAAACTCCAAGGAGGTCTCCATACTACAGCAGCAGGTGCGGAATCTGAAGAGCAGAGCAGAAGAGGCGGAAGGACTGGCCCCCAGAAATAATGTACGCGTTGTTGGGCTTCCGGAAGGAGAAGAAGGCTCGAACCCGACAAATTTTTATTGAGAATATGTTGCTGCAAGAGATAGGAGCAGAGCCACTCACTCAGAGGTTCACAGTTGAAAGAGTGCACAGGGCTCTGACAAGGAAGTTGCCGCTCGGTGCCCTGCCTCGACCATTTATTGCTAAGATATTGAACTATAAAGACAGAGAAAGAATCCTGGAACATTTCCAGAAAGGAGGAACGATAAGCAGAACATCAGCGACCATCATGGCGTACCCGGACTATACGTTCTTGGTGCAAAAACAGAGGATGAACTATGTGTCAGTTTAAAGGAGATTACGCACAGCTAACTTTGTTATACCCTGCAAAGATGAAGGTCTTCTACAAGGATCAAGCTGTTTTTTTCGAGACCCCAGAGGATGTGAACAATTGGATGGACAGGTTGAACCTTCCGGCAGAGAAAGACGACCAGACGAGAAGCGGAAGTGATAAGCGAATCTGCATTGCTTGCATGATGTACATTTATATCGTGAAACAGCCGTAGAGTATTGATCAGACAATCTCATCCGAGTTAGAAATTGAACAATAACTTGAGTTAGCTAAATGAAGGATGCATCGGTGCCACCAGGCCCTAGACGGCACCAGGAATCGTACTATCACCCTCAGTAGATTAGATTAGGTAGGATACTAGTAGTCCAGTATCCTCCCGCTGCACTCGGGACACTGGCAGTAGAGCCGGAATAGGAGTGAGATGCAGGGATACCTGAGCTTCAGATCCAAAGCTGGGCACACGTTGTGAATAGATGGGGGAGGGGTGGGAAGGGGAGTTAGGATAGTTAATGGGAAGTTGGCCTACAGAGACGCACAACCTGAAGAGGGTGCGGGAGACAAATGGAGGGTGAGGGTGAGGGTGGATTGGCCAAGAGAAAATGGGTGAATTGAAGATAGCAACCTGGAACGTTAGGGGTCTGAATAGTTATATCAAATGGAACAGAATAATGACATACTTGAGATGCCAAAAAATTGATATAGCCCTCCTGCAGGAAACACATCTGACCAAAGCCAGACAGGACACCCTGGCATGGAATTGGGGTGGGGTGACCTTAGGGTCCACGTACTCGGCATATGCCAGAAGGGTGGCACTGACTGTTCTGTTCAAGGTTCTACAGACCTACTTAGATGCGGATGGTAGAATGGTCATACTACGGGGGAGGGTGGAGAATAGAGATATATGTGTCATTAACACGTATGCCCCGAATCATGACACAGCTGCCTATTTCCAATCATTGTATGCTAAAATAGGCCGTATAGAGATGGGATGCTAATATGGGGAGGAGATTTTAATTGCATGCTAGATCCAGTAATCAACAGGTCGGACGGTAAATGTATTCATCCATCCCCAGCAGCGGAAGCCTTAAACACGTTGCTACACACATTTAAGCTGGAAGACGTGTGGAGGACAATGCATAAAGTAGATCAGGTGTATTCCCACTACACTGCTCCCACAAATCACTACACAAGATTAGATTACGTGTTTGCAGGAGAACTACTGGGGGAATTCACAAGAGCTGAATACAAAGCAAGGGTCCTCTCAGACCATGCACCCTTGGTGGTCATGTGGCAGGCACTACCCCCCCCCCCCCCCGAGCTAGAATTCCAACATGGAGGCTTAGAGTGGAGGCACTCAGAGATACAGGATTTCGAGAACATCGAAGAGGGAGGTGAAGGAATATTTCCAGCATAAAAGGGGCAGTGTGAACTCACCAGGTACACTATGGGAGGCCTTTAAAGTGGTAGTGCGAGGAGCAGCCATATCGAAGTCAAAGGGAATACAGGAAGTGATTTACGGGATTTGCAGATGCCGGAGAGCAGGCTAAAGGCTATAGCGCGGGCAGGGGAAAGATCCCTTGAAGAAACACAGGAGGTGGCCCATCTACAACAAGACTGTCGGAAGCATTAGGACAGGTTAGGCCATTTAAGCTACAAGAGGTACATTGAGAGACAACGCGCAGAAGCGGACAAACTGGGGCGTTTGTTGGCATGGCTCTACGAAAGCGAGAACAAACGGTAGACAGTCAGAGCAGTGGTGGGAAAGGACAGAGGATTGTGCGAAACACAAGAAGGAGTAAATAAATGTATTTATGAATATTATAAGCGATTGTATGAAGAAACCTCAGAGTGTGATGTGGTAGAGATACAGGAAGCATTCTCTGAGATTAGCCTGCCCAAGCTAAGTACAGAAGAACGAGACAGGTTGGAAGTCCCCATTACGGTAGAAGAACTAGAGCATGTGATTAAAGAACTGCCGACAGGTAAGGCCCCAGGGGCGGACGGACTCCCAGGCGAGTTTTATAAAGAATACAAAACGGATATCCTGGCCCCACTGCTAGAAATGCTTAATGAATATTTGGAAACGGGCAGATTGCCCGGATCCTTAAGGGAGTCATTGATTGTTCCCCTTTTGAAACCAAATAAGCCAGGCACAGACTGCGGCTCATATAGACCTCTTTCGTTACTGAATCAAGATGGGATGATAGTCACAGCGGTAATGGCGCTGAGGCTTAAACCGATCATAGCCAAGTTGATAGACTTGGACCAGACCGGATACGTCCCACATAGGAATATCACTGTTAATTTGCGGAGACTGCACCACGTAATATATTTTACCCAAGGAGATACACGACAATGCGTAGTGGCATCACTAGATGCAGGTAAGGTGTTCGACTCGATTAGATGGCCATGGCTGCTGTTGGTGTTGGAAAGGGTTGGTATGGGTCCGACATATATTAAATGGGTACAACTGTTATACAACAAACCTGTGGCCAGGGTCAAGACGGTCACAGTCATTTGAGAGCAATGGCAGCTAAGTAAAGGTACTAGACAAGGGTGCCCTTCGTCTCCGATGCTTTTTATTCTGGCGTTAGAGCCACTGGCGGTGTATCTACGGGATGAGTACAGGGAGGTAGGTATAGACACGCCGGGAGGAAGGCATCTCATCTCATTGTATGCAGATGACATGCTTCTTTACTTGCAGTATCCCAAAACAAATCTGCAATATGTTTTGGATGTGATGAAGCGAAACACTGTTTTGTTGGGCATAACAATGACTCCACCGAAATCGAGTCTGTTTCCATTAGAGGGATATGTTGGGAAGACAGTATGCATGCTGCCAGTGCTGCCAATTAAATCATCCATTATCTGGGGGTGGATATTTATCATGATCCTCAGACAGAACATGTGTGGAACACGGTGAGAGCAAGGAACGGAATTGAAAATGCCATATCCTTTTGGGGTAGATTACCGTAGTCCATGATGGGAGGGTCAGCACTGCTGAAGATGGTGGCGTTCCCGATACTCCTCCATTTTCTTTACAAATGTCCTGTTCGCAATACCAAGATCATTCTTCAATAAACTGCATAGTATATGCAGAAACTTCCTGTGGTATAACTCAAGGTGCAGGGTGGTACTGTGGAAGCTCCAAAACTCATGTGAACTGGGGGAATAAAACAACCTAACTTTGAAGTATATTTCATGGCTAGCCAGTTGAAATTTGTGGCTAAATGGCTATCTGACGAACAAACGCATGAGTCGAGACTGTTAGATGGACAAAAAAAAAAAGTTCTTTTTTAACAAAGTCCTATGGATAACTGACACACACATAACTCGGGGGCCTGTGTTAATGAGGTTGGGATGTAAGATGTGGCGCAGAGCCTGACAACTGATAGGGAACATTACACTGTATTCCCTGCAGATTCCACTGGTGTCGCTAGAAGGGATGAGTGACCAATTGCGGTTGAATGTGAGGAAATACTGGGAACCTAAAGGGGTGGCAACGTTAGGAGATCTCATGGAGGAGGGTTCTCCTAAGGGGTTTGAAGTATTGATGGGAGAAACCAGGGTGCACTCAGGGCAACACCTTACATATTCCTGCCTACTGAGGAATTTAAGGCGCAGCTGGCCGGGGATAGAAAGACCTATGCAGCCAGTAGAGATGAGTGATACATTTTATGAGGTGCTGGAAGCCCGGGCATGAGGTCTTGCGGATATATTAGCTATTATTGTCCAAGATGGGGAAGGAGTTGGGACAGACGAGGCAACAATGGGAGGAAGATTTTAAAGAACCAATGTCTGACGCGATGTGGAAGAGAGCTACTGTGTACCACAAAAAGGTGTCCAGGAACGTAAGGCTCCAACAGATCCAATTATATATAACCCATAGAGCACATCTGACCCCCAATAGAATAGCAACATTTAGCCAAACAGCGATACAATTGTGTCCGAAGTGTGGGGAGGTGGAGGTAGATCTGGTCCATATGTTCTGGGCATGCATAGAGCATGGTAGATTCTGGGAGGAGGTGGCTCAAACACTAGCAAAGGCGGATATGACCTTGGAGATTAGATCCCCCTTGGCTTGTTTACTGGGGGGCTTTGTAAAGCCAAAGAGAGCGAAACATGTGAGTAAATTGAAAGATCTGGCATATATATTAGCGAAACACAGAATAGCGATGGGATGGAAAGCACAGGCCAGACCTCTGGTGCAAGTATGGTGGAAGGACCTGCTGAAATGGGCGAATGCGGAAACTGTGGATTGGCAAGAAGCAGTAGGCAGGAGTTTGGACCGAGAGGGGGACGTGGAGGAAGCCTGGAGACAGTTGATTGTGGAGCTGGTCACGACCATACTAGATAACTGAGAACCGGTACACAGTCCTGCATGGAAAGGGGCAGACATAGAGATGGATGGAGTGTAAGCAAGATTGTAGTATTGTGTGGTGTAACATAGGCCGGGATAGGGGAGGAGGGAGTTGGGGGGGGGGATAAGGGGAACAAACAGACTAGATTTGCACTGTGATATAATGTACTGTATAATGCAATGTCTGTCAGTTATTGTGGTGTGAAATAAAATAATAAAACACTTTTTTTAAAACTTAACTGGGCTTTCCAGACTTTATAGACCACATACACAGTTGCACTACAGATTACTTTGACCTCAGCAAGGGCACAGTAGAAAACCCTGATGGACTGTGGGAGGCCTATAAGGAAGTACTCTGGGGGGAGATGCTCTCCTGGACCTCTGCAAAAAAGAAAGGCACAAAGACAGAGTGTAACAGAGGCGGAGGAAGAGGTCAGTGAGCGAGAGAAGGAATACCTGCTCGCAAGTATGCTGAGAAGCATTGGGCCCTCTTGACGGCTAGGAAAAAACTCTGTAATATCTCGATGGACAACACCAAACAGGCACACTCCGAGATGCATACCTGCATCTACGAAACAGTAGACCAGGCAGGCAAAATACTGACCTGGCTTGAGGGTCATAGATATGTTAAAGAATTAAGCAACAGACTAGGTGTAACGGTGCAAACAGATTGCAAAATTGCAGATGGCTTCGCAGACTACTATGCCACTCTCTATGAAAGTCCACCCCCGCTAGTAAAAAACACAATACTAGAGAACATTATACTCCAAAGCCTATCGGAGGCCCAGCAAGCACAACTAGACACTGATATAACAGAAAATGAAGTAGCAACCACCATTGCCCAACTTCACTCGGGGGGAAAACACCAGGCCCCAACAGGTTCCTAATTGAGACGTGGAAAAAAAAATGAGAGAAATGGTAGTAGTCCCTATACACAAAATGTTTAACCACTGTAAGGAATGTGGCACTCTTGCTTATGACCTGCGCAAAGCCAGTATAGTAGTCATTCCCAAACCAGGTAAACCCCCAGAACTGTGTAAATCATATAGGCCTATCGCACTACTTAATGGCGAAACCAAAATACTCACCAAAATACTCGCAGACTGCAGGCAGTAATTTCATCTTTGATCCACCCAGATCAACATGGCTTCATGCCGGACAAGTCAACCCGCATAAAAATCTGTAGATTATACCCATCGATTGAACGAACCCTTGCCATTAAAGAACCCCTGGCACTGTCAGCTGTAGACTTTGAGAAGGTGTTTGACTCAGTGATTTGGGCGGCCCTCTGGGAAATTATGAAAAAAATGGGTTTTGGAGCAAACTTTTTGGGCTCAGTCCAATTATTGTACAAAGCCCTGCTCGCGGAAGTCAGAGTAAATGGCTGGTCATCCAGAACCTTTCCACTGGGTAGAAGGACACGACAGGACTGTCCCCTATCCCTTTTACTATTCGCAATCGCTATGGAGCCTCTTGACGCATGGGGCGTCGTGGATGGGCTTCCGCTCGGCAGAGGGTGGGGAAGACAAAATCTCCCTATACGCAGATGACCTATATGCCTACCTATATATAGTAGCCCATCCTGCTCCTGCCCAATAGTTACGCAAATGCTGAAGGACTACGGAACCTTCAGTGGCCTACGAGTCAATTGGGATAAGTCCATACTCTTCACAGTCCAGAGGATGACACAAGCAATCCCCCTGGACTGCCCATACCGAAACGAACAGGAGCACTTTCACTACTTGGGCGTCAGCGTCGAAGTGGACCTTTCTAGATATCTCGCTCACAACCTACACCGACTATAGAACGCTCTGCTTTAGATGTCCGACACTGGAAGGCACTTCCGCTCTCCCTGCTGGGCAGGGCGGCCCTCTTTAAGATGCTCACCCTACCAAGCTTCCTCTACATTATACAAAACGCCGCCTTACGGATCCCAGACCTAGAATTCCATAGGATCGACAATATCCTTAGAGACCTTCTATGGGGTGGTGGACATCCAAGAAACGCCCCGGCCACATTGCAACGATCAATCTGGGAAGTTGGTGTTTGGGCTGCCCCGCATCGAATCTTACTACTGTGCGTCCCAGATGGTGGTTATTAATGATGTTTTACATGTGGACGGGGACGGAATCGTACCAAAATGTCACCCTCACAATTCCGACGGCCGAAAATGCCGACTTTGTTTTTGTTTTGGATCCCCGCTTACACCACATATAGATGTGGGGGGTATAGAACATAATATTAATATGGGGGTGGAGTGCAGGGGGTCTCCCCCCGCATATATATGTGGTGTAAAGGGGTTTAAAAAAAAGTCAGTATTTTCGGCCGTCCCAATAATCACATAGATCTGACCGGGACTTACCCCACATGCAGGCAGAAATCATGGTGCTACAAGGCAGGACCCCAATTGCAAATTTGTATCAAAGGGTATGTATCAAAGGGTAGGAAGGGCCCCCACACTGGCCCTCCACATGACACATATACGGAAAGACACCCATAGACCTAACGGCTGGGATGACAAATTGACTCTGGCACAGCCCTTATGGAAGAATGGGAACCTGGCAGAAGTGAACAAATTGCCGATATGGCCAGAATGGGTTGAAGCAGGCATCGGGAAAATAGAGGACATGCTCACAGAGGGGTCCCTTACCCCCTTTCCAGAACTGAGATGCAAATTTGGCCTACCAAACACGGAACACTACCACTTCCTGCAGATCACTCATGCCCTAGCCAAATATCTCCGATGCCCGTTAGACATGCCACACTGCTCACCACTAGAACGTAACATACCTATTACTACCAAGGTCACATCTACACTATATCAAGCAATCACAGCCTTCGCATCTTCAGAATTATCTAGCCTCAAGACGAAATGGGAAGGGGATGTGGGGCCCATTGATCTAGAAGACTGGGTACTGGCCATGATGCACCCATGTGAAATTGCAATCTCCTCCAGACTTTGCGTGATACAACTTAGATTTTTCACAGAATATGCTACCCAGAATCACGCTGTTTCGCTGGAATAGAGCGACCAGCCCTAACTGCCTGCGCTGTGGACAGGGAGAAGGCACATTTATCCATATCCTATGGGAATGCCCCAGATCCATATATTGTGGCAATCAAGCTGCAATAAACTATCAGGAGCACTAGGCGTGGAAGTGCCACTGAACCCTAAATTACTGCTGTTGGGTATCTGGGGAGACGAGAACTTTGGCCGATATGAGAAACTATTTCTATCCACTACGATAGGCCTGAGCAAACGTAACATTGCAAGGAAGAGGGGGGCTGAAGACCGCCGCAGCAATGCACAATGGGTCGCAGATGTAGATAGGTATGCGTTCATGGAACTCTGTGCTTATACTGCTCGGGGATGTCCGGAGAAGGCCTCTTAAGATCTGGCACAAATGGGAAGAGTGGGACGGGTGAACCACAACAGGTTTAACTGAATATGTAAATTGAGGGGCGTAAATGATTGGGCATAAACTTTCAAACTTTCAGTGCTACTCTCTAATACCTGTGGGACTGCGCTATTACAGCAAATCTGATCAAGCAAAGTAATGACAAACTGATGGAATGTTATTGATTGATTGTATGTTGTATGTTTCAAAACGTAATAAAATGCTATATTAAAAAAAGAAAGACAGGCTTGCAGTCCAATGTCTTTCCTTGGGCTTCACCCAGCAAGATAGTAGAGCGAGGAGCACGCCGTTAGAGATGCAGAGTCCAGAGCAAGCGTCAAGGCAGATATTGTAAAATACGTGCGCGAGGAGTGCTGCTTCAAGGAGAACAATTGTACTGGGGCAAGAAGGGCCGTAGCAGTAAGGGAGCGAGGAGCGCTGAGGAGACTGAGAAGGGTACAGGATACAGCAGGGTCCATAATAAAGAAAGGTGTGTTCACCTGATAGGAACTTGGGGAAGAGGGCAGAGAATGTGAGCAAAAGAAAGGCAGTAGAAAAAGACGGAAAGGAAACGAGGAAAGGAACGTGTAGAGAATTTAGTTGGGAAAGAAGAGGGCAACAAGGATAACATGAGCGCGTGCTGCAAGAAATGGCCTGAAAGCAGCAAGTAGAACGTGAGGAGCGCATGCTGCAAGTAAAGGCAGGATGGCAGCAAGTAGAGTGCGAGGAGCGCAGGTAGCAATGCTGGAGGGATGGCAGCAATGGAAATGAGGAGCAGGAGGGTAAATTATACCGGTCACCATTAGCAGACAGAGAAGACAAGAGCTCCACTACGAAGGCCTCCTGGCGATAAGTAGTGACGCCAGGAGCTGCCTGCATTGGATCATTATATTGGGTTCCCGGCGAGATAACCGTCAAAGGATAATCACTAGTCTTCGTCTTTGGTAACTCCTCTGTTTCTCTAGGTGGGGGCCATCTTGGAAGTGGAGTATGGTATGCACACAGCGGCCATCTTGGAGTGTGGATACCAGTATGGAAAAGGTGTAAGCATGTGGCTTTCCTTCTTCTCGATTTGTCCCAAAGCTTCCAGAAACTTCCCAAAGCTTCCAGAAACAGAGTGCCTTGACAGTATGCCCCCTCTGTGCAGGGCTTTGTCAAGGTTTCCAGGGACAAGTGCGGTTGTATCTCTTTAGTAACTCTGTGGCATGTACATCTGAAGCTCGTTCCCAGGTTCGGTCAGCTGGGCCATAACCCTTCCAATCCAATAGGTACTGTAACCTGCCTCTGAAGTATTATGAATCACAGATACCTGCCACCTCATATTCTGATCCATCAGCTGTGTCTATTGGTGGTGGATTGATTTGTGGTTGTCTGTTGAATCAGTCTTGAATGTGGAGTTTAAGGAAATGTGGAAAACGAGGTGTATTTTCTACCAGGGGGGAGGGAGAGCGAGTTGATATGCCACCAGTCCTACTATTGCATGGATCTTAAAGGTTCCAAAGAAGCGAGGGGACATCTTAGAGGGCACTAGTCGTTGGAGCAGGAATCGGGATCTTACCTGGAGGATGGGTTCTTTTTTCGTTTGTCTGTATATTTCTTCTCCTGTGCTCGTGTAGCTTGCAGTGCAGTTAAAGCCTGTGTATGACCTTCCTGGATGTCGGTCATTAACACTGTGATCGAGCGGAATTGTCCTGTTTTGGTTGTTGCTGTAGGAATGTCGGTAGGGTGAAACCTATATGAACAATGGAATGGTCTAGTACCAATTGTCGTATGGAAAGAGTTGTTGTAGGCGTATTCTGCCAGAGGTAGAAGTTAGTTCCAGTTGTCTTGTGCTGATGAAACAAAACATCTTAGGTACTGCTCCAGGGTCTGGTACCTAGCCATTTCTCTGGGTGTGGAAACCTGATGAAAAAGCCTGTTGGATGTGGTCCCCTATCGGACAGGATCCTATCTGGTAACCTGTGCAAGCGAAAAATACTTCCTAAGAAATGAATCGCCATCTGTGCAGCTGAAGGTAGTTGTGGCAGAGCTTAGAAATTAGCCATCTTGGTCATAGTGTCAAAAGTGACCATGATGGTTGTTTGGCCCATTGACAATATTAACACCACTACAAATTCGGTTGAGATGCATTGCCAGGGGTGAGTGGGCAAGGAGGGTTGGACCAAGTGTCCTAATGGTCTTTGGTGAGGAGTCTTGGTTTGCAAGAAAAGAGTACAGGCGGCTACGTCTACATAGTCTTGTACATCTTGATTCTTCTTGGGTTACCAGACGTGACGTCTGACTGCTTCCAAAGTAACTCATTTCCCTTGATGTCAGGCGATTAGTGAGTCATGACACATTCAGAGAATATTCTTTCTTAAGGTGAAGTTCGGAACAAAATCTTGGTGTCTGTAGAAAAGGAGTTTGCCTTCCATCTCCAGGTGGTAGGTTTGAATCAGTTGCTGTAAGGTGGGTCTGAGGTTTCTGGTTTCCTGAGTGAGCATTTTCATAAAATCTGCTAAATCAAACAGGAAGGTGGCTTCGGAAAACAATTTCTCTCGAATGAAAGGAGTCCATCTAGTCTTCCTGTGTTCTGGAAAGTGTGTCAGCAAGAATGTTTCCTCTTCCTGGTAAAAAGGTAAACTACAATCTGTAGGAAGAGAAAAAATAAGCCCACCCTGCGTGCCCACTGTTTTGTGTCTCAGTAGTTTGTAGGTTGTGATGATCTATATGGACTGTGACAGGGAAGTGTGATCCCAGGAGCAGATGTCGCCATTCTTTGCATGCCCTCTTGATGGCCAACAGTTCTTTTTCCAATAACGTGCAGTTCAACTCTGAAGTGGACATGGTTTTCGATAAATAGGCAATGGGATACTCGACCGCGCATGCATCCTGTTTGAGTACCGCTCCGATGACGGCATAAGAAACATCTGTCTCCAAAATAAAAGGTTGATTCTGATCCGGTAGACGTAGAATCAGGGTGGTACTAATGGCCTCTTTGAGTCCTTGGAAGGACGTCTGAGCTTCTCTGTCCCAGATGAATCTTTTGCCTTTTTTAAAGAGGGCTGTGATAGGTAAAATGCGATCCAAGAAATTGAAAATAAACTTCCCATAAAAATGAGCAAATCCTAGAATGCATTGGACGCCTTTCACGCAGAGGGGTGGTTGCCAATTGAGGATAGCCTGTGCCTTGGTGGGATCCATCATAGTAGCTTGACCTGAAAGAATGTAGCCCAAATGTGGGATTTGTGTTTGATGAAAGGAACACTTGCTGAGTTTGGCAAATGGATGGTGTTTGCATGAACAATGTGATGAATGTGTTCCGAGATGTGTTTGGAGAACACACTAAAATATCATCTAGGTAGAAGATTACCGAGTGCAGCATCAGATCTGAGAAGATGTGGTCCGTTAACCTTTGGAAGACTGCCAAGGTGTTGGACAGACTGAAAGGCATTACTCAATACTCGAAATGTCCAAAAGGTGTTCTGAAGGTGGTCTTTTACTGTTTCCAATATATCTGTTATAAGAAGCATTGGATATTTTTAGGGCATCATTTATGTTGTTTAATCCTCTGTGATTTATGCTATGCAGGGTCTTAATTCTTTGGTATCTTTTTTGGGGATAAAAAAGAGAGATGCTCATGATAGGGATTTGGATTCTGTGATGAGGCCATGACATCGATTGGTTTGTAGGTATTCTTAGAGAACTTCTTTTTCTGGATTAGACAAGGTTAATATGCTTCCGAAAGAGAGGGGTTTGTCAGACATTCGGTCAATACAACAATCACCTCTTCTGTGGGGTGGTAAAGCCTTGTATTCGTTGTCTTCAAAGATGTCATGCAAAGCTACGTATTGTTCTGGTAATACTAGATCCACATATAAAGCCTTATCTGGTCTATCGGTCAGTTCAGGAGGACAGTGTAAATCTGTCGATGCTTGCATAAAACAGTGTGCAACACAATGTTCAGACCCCAGGAAAATGGAACCAGCAGCCCAATTGATAAAGGGGTTGCATCGGCGTAGCCATGGTAACCCTAGGATCACTGGGTATAATGTGTGGCCTTTATCAGGTCGAACTTTGGGTTCTTTTGATGAGAGGATATGGACATGTTGATGTTTTGGGTCTGTTCCTTGGCCTGATGTCAGAGGAGAGCCGTCAACTCCCTCAACTGGTATCTGGACTGTCTTATGCTAACGAGTAATCTCTTGCAATTGTGCCCAATGGTCATCCAGGAAGTTGCCTGCTGCTCCACAATCCAGTAAGGCAGGTATGTTTTAGATAAGAAGCTCCTGAATGCAGAAGGTGATGTGTATCCCCGCCATTGAAGTATTTTGGGTGAGACTGCTGTCTAACTGGAACTCGGAGGCCTCTCCCGGTTTGAGGTTACCTGTAGGACTGGGAAGGGGCGTTTCCCATACGCCTTGGAGGGACGAAGGGACACTTGCGTGTAATGAGTGTTCTTTCGAACCTCAGTACCTACACAGACCCAGGTTGTGCCAACGAGTACGTTCGGAGGTGGTTAAAGGGCCTGGGGCTGCTCCCACCTGCATGGTTCGTCGACCAATTGTCTTGCCGGGACCTTGGGAGGCTCAACAGAAGTATACGGGTGTTCCTGATCTTCCTTCTTTGAATTGATTGTTCTTACAGGTGGTAATCGACCTGCATTCCCAGGGTTATCATATCGGATAGGTGGTTTGGTCTGGGAACTTGTGCAATTTCATCCTTTAGATCCTGGTGGAGACCGCGCCAAAAGATGGTCAATAAAGCATCGTCCGACCAGGCGGTTCAAACCGCCAATTGGGTGATGTACCGCAGAATATCCAGAGTTTTTTGACGAAAATGTATGATTTTGTTCCTGGGCAGAAACCGTAATTTCTTGCCTTGTGGACATGGCCTTGAGACTGTTTACAAATCCGGGATAAGAATCCATGTGCCTCATTACGGGTCCGGCGGTAACTCTGCCAGTGCTACTGGCGGGTTGCCACCGGGCCCGTAATAATTTACTGGCACCTGACTTCCCAGTGCCACCGGGCTATTACAAATCCGGTGGCCGAGAAGTCAGGCGCCAGTACATTTCTTAATCCCCATTTCCATAGAGTCCTATGGGATTCTTTGGGAGTGGGGATACGGGAGCATCAGCACCGTTAAGAACGGTGGCGGTGCTCCCGTGACAAGTCTGCCTACTGTGGCCGCTGCACCTGGCAGTGTCAGTCCTGTCTGGCACAGCAGCTCCGGCTGGCAGACTTGTAGTTTGTCTGTCCGGAAACAAGGGTGCCGGTGAGCTAACTGGCACCTTTCTTTCCGGACCGGCAAACATGTAATGAGGCCTCATGAATAGATTTTAAATATAATATTATGCCCTGCCCCTTTTCTCCGCATGGAGCCACTGTGAAATGGTGATGGTGGTCCATGATGGGCAATTTCACAAGTTCGTGTTAGGGGGGTCTTGGTCTGGGCACCCCCAAGGGGGTTACCATCAGGGTGGACGACTAAACACTGGTTGTAGTCACTGGTGGTCTAGAGACTCTGCTGTGGTCTCATTGGAACCAGCACCAATCCTGGGTTGTGGTGCACATCATCTCTCGCAGCCGCACAGGCGCTGCAGTTCTCTGTGCCGCCTCTCTCTCACTTTGTGCAGCTTGCTGGTTTTCTGCGCTGGTACACGGGTAACATGGGATGCTAGAGGGCTGCTCTCTGTGCCGTCTCTCCTGCGAGTTGTTTTGTGAGTACCGGATCTACAAAAATGAAAAGACCTGGCTAGCATTTGGATTAAGAGGCATGGGGTGATACAAATGGATAATGCTCATATATAAGCTGGCACTTGGGGTGGAGGGAGAGCGAGACAGGAATTGAGGCCTTCTCAACTGTCACTGTCCCCCACTCGGGTCGGACTGCCACTAGATTACTCCCTGGTTGGCCTCCCACCCCAGATTAAGTGGGGTTCCCATCAGGACATCGTTCCGCCTTTTTGTAAATAGACCAAAACATTTTCTTGATGTGTGATATACATTTTTAGCAACATAAAAAAGGTGTATTTATGAACCTTGCTTGACCATCTTCGGCACTGAACGTATAACCAAATGTCGAGTTCGTATTTTACATTGTTATAAATGAAAAGTAGGGCAATGCCAGAAACGAAATAGTAGGGGAATGTCGGGCACTGTAGCATGACTCCTTGCTAAACATCAATACAATCACTGAGATTTGCATTGTAGTACTATACATCTAATGATTTGTGAAGAATCATACAGTTTCTTGTTCAATATGAATATTGGGGAACATTTTCTACAATTGTATTTCCAGCCTTCTGAAGGAAGACTGTGGGGTTGACATAAGAAGATGGATTCCAGTGAAGATAATTGCTCAAAGATTCTTTTGCGACTAAGATAAATTGTTTGTAACTGTCCCACGGAGCTACTAAAACCATATCAGACTATGACCTTGTGATCCATTTTCTTTTTTATTTAGTGAATGATACTGTCGTCTTGTGGGATTCGGGAGCTCATGACATTTGCTTGTTAGGCAATTTGGAGCCTTCAGAGCAGTCCAACCCCATTCTATGCTGTCATAAAATGTGTTCGGTCTTCCTTTTGACATGTTCCTGCCTACATCTGTCACAATGACATTTATTTGGCATGACTCAAATCATACCATGGAAAGTTTGTACTCTGATTTGTAATGTTACTTTCTGAAGTGGATGTTGTGATTTGATGACTGTTTGTTAGTAAATCAATGCAAAAAATGTGTAAAGTGTTGAAAACGGATCCTGGTAAAATTATGAGACAGTGGTGTTTTTCTTACTATTGGAAGTAGAAATTTCAAGTTTAAAATGTAGCTTGCTTTCTCAAGTAAGAATGGATTTTAATTTAAAAAAAACATGGGCATTTTGTTGTAAACAGTGCTCTTTGTAACTATGTGAATGAAAATATATACTTTTATTGCCGGGGATCAGGCTTTGCAATTACAAACCTTCCCTTTGTGGCACATTGTGCTGATGGTACAGGTTTGATCACATCACTAGAGCAGTGTGGATGACTTCAAAAAGCCGCACACCGCCTTATCATGCTTCTTTTTTTTATCGAGTATTTGTCTGACTTTAGGGGTTTGTGCATCTATGTTACTTTTCCGCGTGGTGTTGACAGCGAACATATAAAGATGCAGTGAGGCATGTTTGTCCTTCTTAAGAATGCCTGTACAGTTTACTCTGTCATTATTTTTTTAGTAATATTTTTGTGCTACTATTACTGAAATAAATCATTTCAGTACATAGAAATTTGACCTTTTTCAATACAGCCAATTACATTGTATGTATGTTTTGAAAATGCTATTTGCATTGCCTACATATAGGGATAGAGGTCATGGCCTAAGCTGCCACATGCATCTCCAACCCTGGGGCTACCCGCATCTTAGGGTTTCCCCAAGGGGGAAAAGAGTACATAAGTACAACTATAATTGGCACACACTACGTGACCCAGCAAGCCCACAATAGACTGTGAGGGATCTAAGGGCTATAAATAGCGCCACCCAGAAGAGGCACACGGCGGTCGTTCATTGGATTTACCTAGAAGCCCGCCTCAGTAACTATGCGCTGCACAGATCAGCCCGTTCTGTTTGGATCACCCAAGAAACCAGCAAGAAGAGACGAGTTAGTTAATCCACCAATCCTAGAAGACTGTTGGCCTCATCATCGGTTGGGCGGAGCAGCATCCTGAGTTAAATCTCTAGCTTTTCGCCCATTTTCAGTGCAATTACCTCCGGCGCTATTACCACTGACAGTAAGCCGCATACAGTCCTCTGGACTCTGGAAAAAAATGGGGAATTACAGCACCAACACAGCTCGGGATCTGGCGCAAATTGCGCTGGACCGAGTTGCAGTAATGCTAATAGCGTTGGCGGTATCCTGGCACAATTACCGCCGGGATACCACCAAGGCCCCGATGAGGCCCTGTGTGGCCCAGATAGGCACATCTCTTTGCTACAACCTCTGCCACTCCATCCTGGTTCAGATACCGTCAAAGCTCCGCTCTGCCTGCCAAAGACATCTATAAGAAGGAAGAGAAGACTACGGGTTAGTTAAGCCCCACCAGACTCAGTAAGAACTTTGTCACGAACCCTTGATACTGGACCCGTACTTACCTTAGCCTTATCTTGTCACCCCAGTCTCCACCACTCCGCTATCAAGCTCAACTCTGCCTTTGAAGAGGGGAGCAGGACAGGTTGCTTGGACAATCATTGCATACTGTGGGCCTGATCACGAGTTGGGCGGTAGCCCTTAAATGCGGTGGCAACGCTATTACTGACGCATTTAAGGGTCTGCCCAATCATGAGTTTGGCAGCATTTACTCCTAGCTCTAGGCTGGGGGTAAATGCACCAACTTAAAGCCCATTTTCGGGCACAATTAGCCCGCGCTAATTGCGCTGAAAATGCCCCATTGGGTCCATGTGGCATGGGGAATACCCATTACCGCCCAACCCTTGATCCGGCGCTAATAGCACTGGACCGGGTGGCAGTAACACTATTAGCCCAGGCGGTAATACTGTTGGGATACCCGCCAACTCATGATGAGGCCCTGTGAGTGAAAGAATTCCAGAGCACAAGCTATAATAAGGACAGTGGGCCTCAGGCTGTAGCCTTAAATGTGGCTTTAACAGTATTACAGCTGCATTTAAGGGCTGGCCCTATCACGAGTTCGGTGCTAAATGGGCTGTTTTATCTCCTGCTTTTTTCTGGAGGTGAAAATCCCATTTAGCACCCTGTTTTCGGCGGTATTACCCCCGACTGTATTAGTGCCCGAAAATGGCCCATTGGATCCAATGGACCCAATGGGGAATGGGGATTTACCGTTAGCGGCCAACCCGTGATCCGGCGGTAATACCACCGGACCAGTGGGTGCTAACACTATTATAGTTGGTTGTTATTACAGCCGGGATACCACCCAACTCGTGATGAGGCCCAGTGAGTTAAGGAACAATTCACAACAGAAGCAATCCTCTGCTGCTGGTCACAGTGCAGGCTTTGGATGCTCCACTAGATGTCTTCCTCAGATAACATAATTTATCACATCACCAGTACACAGATTACATAAGGGTTGCAGAGGGTCACGTAGGCGTCGGGGAAGGCTTGAGTTGGCCCTAATAATCTGCATT
Organism: Ambystoma mexicanum; assembly: GCF_040938575.1. Taxonomy (NCBI): domain Eukaryota; kingdom Metazoa; phylum Chordata; class Amphibia; order Caudata; family Ambystomatidae; genus Ambystoma; species Ambystoma mexicanum. The sequence continues at coordinate 1,007,232,657 of NC_090927.1, forward strand.
CCACTGAGGTCCACATCCCAGATGTTGTGAAGGCAACCCGTCCACATACCCCAAGAACTCGCCATCTTCCCCCAAAACAACTCCTCAACCCCAGTTGAGCGCTCCCATCTATATAACCTCAGTTTTAAGAAGCCTACCGGGGAGGTTGGGTGGTAACGACCTTGGCTAGAGATCTCCACGGCGCTCCTGGAAATTGTCAGACCAGGTAGGTTGTTACAATAGAAGAGAGAGGGGTCTGCACAAAGAATTTACACTGTGCCATCTAAGAGATGGATGGCTTCTATTTTTTTATTTAAAAGATTTTATATTTCAAGGATATATACTAAGTGAAATGGTGTGCCGGCCTTGCCACTAACCACTGGCTACAAATATTAGACTCTTGGCGAGTATGAAATTGTTTACTGTGTGCATGTGGATTACTGAGGTTGCAAGTATCTTTTCATGCCTGGCTAGTAGCTTGCAGATTGAAATTTCTACGGCTATCCCAGTATGTGGCCTGATATGAAAGCAAAAGGGTAAATCAAAGTTTTGCTTTAAGATCAATTTTTTATTCGTTCTTTGAGATATTTATACCGGCTATGACTTAGCATCTACCTCCTGATATTTGCAACTTATTTTTTAAAAAAATCACTTGCTATAGCACAACAGCACTTTCTGTATAGTTACTGACTTGGTATAATTTTATCGTGTGACTGATCATTCTATGTTTTGACTGAGGTTGTTAGTAATTGATTATGTTCCTATATAACACACTTCTGCTGTACTGTATTGTGACAACTTCACGTCAAACATACAATATTTGGGGATTGCTATACACGTCCCAACCTATATAATACGTGGCAGCCTGCAAAACCTGTATGAAAATACCTAAACAATGTGGTGTTATCACCGGATCCGGCGTGCCAGAGCGTGTGTTAAAGCCATTAGCACCCCGATTTACCAAAGTGGCAACCCGGGGTGCTAAAAAATAATGATGGTCCTTCGTACAATAGGATGCACGCGGCGTCCCGTTGTACATAGGAAAATCCGTTACCAGCATGGCCACCATGGAAAGGAAAGGCGGTGCTCCGTACAGAGCCCTGCTTCTCTTTCCATGGCAGCCGTTCTGCGCAGAGAGTAAGGTGTGGCTGCGGTGGCGAGTGCCACTGCAGCTGCAATAAGGTAAGTTGGGGGTGCAGGGAGATGAACATTTTTTAAAAGGGGACGACATTTTTAAAAAGAGGACATGGTGAGGTGAAGATGGCGGTGGGGGGCAGCCACCAGGTGGCTTGGAATGTAGGCTTAGACCGGCGGTTCAAGCCTGCTTTCTTGGCCAACTGATTGGCTGGCTCCCCCAACACGGGTGCTAATGTTCTTCTTACAGGGAAGTTGTGACATCCCTCCTGACCTGTAAAAAGTAAATGGCATCACTACCGCTTTGTAATCGGGTTATTACGCTTTAGTTCTGACATCACAATCCTTGCTGCTTGAGCCAGCGCTGAGCAGTTTTCTAGCTGGCTCTGCAGCACTGATTTAGATCTGTGACAAGCTTTTCAAATTCCTTTCTTGTAAAATAGTTTTCTGTGACACTTTACACCTATTTACTTATAAGGAACTATTTGGGGCTCATTATGAGTTCCCTGGTATCCCACCGGTAATTCCAGTACTGGGGAACTACTGAACTGTCTCCCTGGCCGATATCCTGGTATTACTGGGATATTACAGGTGGAGAAGACGCCGCTAACTACCCGATCCATGGAGTCCCATAACACTCCGTTGGATGGGGTTGCCCGAATCACCGGCAACGCTACTTATGGTGCCGTTGATTCAGGCATTTGTCTGCCGGTAGGGGCTGGATCTACTGGCAGGTCAAGCTTGCCAGTACATCAGAGACCCTACCTGCAGACTTTTTTTGGATGGTCCGGAAAGGTGTTCGCATACGTTGTTACTAGCATTTTATTTCCAGACCGGCCGACTCTTAATGAGGCTCTTTGTGTTAGTATATTTTGAGCACTGCTAAAGTTTAACACATGAGGGCAAGAATCTGCATGTTCTCCAGCATGGGGTCTGGCATGGATTCACATGCTCATGAATATTCCCCGTCGTCAGGCTGGGAATCCTCGGTAAAGAAAAAAAAATCAGTATCAGTTTCGTTTTTGATCTGTTTTTCTTAGTAGTAACCAATCACTGGTCTCTGGGTCATACTGTCCCCAACCAATGACTGCCCTCTCCCTAAGCCCCGCCCCTGGCAGCCATCCTCAGATTTTTACTGCACGTTCAAATGTTGGGAGTCCTCGTGGTATAGCTTTCGAGCTTTTACTGTGTTTTGCGTTTTTTCAAAGAGTTTAATCTCATTTTTTTTCGGTCAATCGAGCCTCAAGCTCCACCGTTTCTACTTCCGATCAACGGAGACCCTTTTCGGAATTTTCAACACCCCTCAAGGGTGAAGTTTTCATTGAGTTACGCTTCTTGGAGGATTCCAGAAGTTTCTGAAGCCTACCCCGCGGACATGGCCCAGGAGAAAGGAACCTCAACACCCTTATCCAAGCTGTTTAGGAACTGTCCTGGATGCGGATTACAGAATGTGTTCAAGGAGGACGAGCACTCGAGGTGCCTCTACTGTCTTCACGAGGACAAAACGCACGTGGAGAAGGACTGTGCGTTTTGCATGAACATGTCGGATCGGACTGTGAGGGATTGTCGGACCCGTCTCGCCAACTGGCTGGAAGGCAAGAGCCCAGCAGGTGAGAAGATGATGTCCGAGCGGTCTTCTAAGTCCTGTGAGGGCGCCCCAGCGACGGGGGCCCAACAGAAGGCAAAGCACCGTGAGTCCGCGGGCACCGGGAGCGCCGAACGGTCGCGCTCCTCGGCTGCCAGGCAGGGCGCACCTTCACCGACGCCATCAACCACGAGCCAACGCTCTGGCTCGGGGAAGAGAAAATCCGAGAACCTGGCTAAGCTTCTGGAGAGGCCCTGTCGATCTCAAAGGAACTGGCCGAAGGGGAGCGAGGCGTGACCCTCCTCCTAAGGTGAAGGCCTCAAGCGCGCCCAAGGTCGTGAAGGCCTTGATTCAACCGGCCAAGGCCTCTATTGAGGGAGTCGCTGTGGCCCTGGCCTCTATTGAGGGAGTCGCTGTGGCCCTGGCACAGCCTGTGGAGGCTACCCCAGTGGAGGCGACCTCGGGGCCCAGAGTTTCCCTACCTCCGCGGAGGGAATCCTCTTTTAAGCCCATCGAGAAGACTCCCATGAAGACCCCGGTGGAAAAAGAGGGGCGGGGGGCGGTGGCCGTTACGGACACAGACACAGCCTCCGAGGAGGAGCTGGTCGAAGTCAGAGAGACTCGACAAGAATTTGGAAGAGGCCCGGTCCCACGTGAGGGATCCCGACGAGGGGGACGACGAGAGCGAGGGTGGCGACGACGAGGCCCCTGTGGAGGAGAAGCAACCGTCACGCCCGAGCCACAGGATAACTCGGTGGCCATTTTGACGGCAATCCAAGCCTTATGCACAGAGATAAGGATGAGATTTCCCCTACCCCAACTGAACCGGGTTCGTCGGGGAGCCCTCCAAACAAGAGGAGGAGGATTCATCCAGCCCCGCCCTTTCAGCCCTCACGGTTCTCCTTCCCCGGTCCCGAGGGATGACACAGGAACATATACAGCCACGACGGGGACGAATGACTACGGTGGTGATGACAGGACTGACCGCCCGTCGCCGATTCCTCGGGCATCCCCGCCCGACGAAATTGGCTCCTTCCACGCCATGATTGCCAGGGCGTCTGAGCTTTTCCAGCTGTGCCCCGAAGAAAAGAAGTAGGAAGTCTTCCTCTACAAACGGAGCGAGGCCAAGAGGAAGACGGTCCTCGCGGTGCCGTTGTTGGATGACATCTGGGACGAGGGACTTGCTCTCCTGAAGAACCCGTCCATGACGTCTGCCAAGTGGGACTAGTACGAGAAGAAGTACCGGGTCCCCGACAGCACCCCTTTGTGCCTTAGTGCACAACCGACCCCGGATTGGGTTGTCTCGGCAGCGGCCAAGAAGAAAGCGGGGGGGGCATCGGCTTCATCCTCAATTTCCCCACCGGACGGCGAGGGAAAGAAACTGGACGCCATGGGACGGTGAGTCATCTCGTCGGCGGCGACGACGATTAAGGCGGCCAATGCCCTAGCGATCGTGGCCCGCTACGACAGGGAATTGTGGTACAAGATCGCCCCCCTGTTGGACTTCCTGCCGGATGACAAGACGGCAGAGGCCCTGGCGATCCTACAGGAAGGCGAGGTGGCGTCGGACCACGCCATAACGGTAGCCATGGACATTGCCGACACCGGTTTCTGCCAGTTGGGCAACGGCGTTTGCCTTAGACGGCGGGGGTGGCTCAAGGCGATGGATTTGCACCAAGACGTGCAAGCCAAGGTTTTGGACATGCCCTTCGACGGGAACAATCTGTTTGGAAAGACAGTGGATGAATCACTGCAGGCCATCAAGACCGACACAGAGACGGCTCGGGCCTTGGGAGTTCTGCAGCAACGGCGGCCGCCCTTTCGGAACTCCAGAGGCAAGCAAGGTGCCTCCAAAGGCGCCCCGCTCCTCGTCGCAAGAAGCTTAGAGGGGACGAGGCAAGTCAGGTGGATCTCGCCGTCGTCACCAGGGAGGCCAAGGCGGCAAGGTCGCTTCCAAGCAGGACTGAACCGGCCGTAGCGTCGGGCCCCCACCGAAGCACCCCTGTGGGAGGCCAGCTGACGAAGTTAGGCAGCGTGTGGGAGTCCATCTCCACCGACCGTTGGGTGCTGGATGCCCTGGCCCACGGGCACACTCTGGAATTTCTAAAGAAGTGCCCTCAAATTCTTCACGTGGCCAGGAAGCAAAACTACGTCCCTCAACTGCTGTTAGAGGTAAGGGTGATGCTCAAGAAAGGAGCCATCGAGCTCGTCCCAAAGAGGCTCTGGGGCTCCGGAGTATACTCAAGATACTTCCTCATCAGAAAGAAGACAGGAGGATGGCGCCCCATCCTGGACCTGCGTCGACTAAACAGCTATATCAAGGCACAGAAGTTCCGGATGGTCACCCTCCAGCACGTGCTGGGCCAGCTGGAGGAAGGCGACTTCCTATCGTCGTTGGACTTGGAGGATGCGTACTTTCACATCCCCATACTAAAAGGACACCGAAAGTTTCTCAGGTTCGTGGTCCAGGGACGGCACTACCAGTTCAAGGCCCTCCCATTCGGATTGAAGTAGGCGCCCAGGGTGTTCACTAAGTGCCTAGCGCCAGTGGCGGCGCGGCTGTGCCTGCAGGGGATCCACGTCTACCCCTATCTGGACGATTGGCTCATCCGAGCAAGAACAAGGGAGCTCGCCATCGAACACACAGCGAAGACCGTCCGGCTGCTCACGGACATGGGATTCTCCAATTTCCCCAAATCCCACCTGGCTCTGTCGCAGTTCACACTGTTTCTGGGAGCCAGGCTCGATACAGTAGCGCGATTGGCCTCGCCGTCGGAGGAAAGGAGGAAGGCCACCCTGGGCAAGGTGCAGCGTCTGCTGGCCACGGGCGTGGCCAGGGTGAGGTCCATCAAGTCCCTTCTCGGGATGATGTCCTCATCCATCTACCTGGTGCGCTTGTGCAGGCTTCGGATGCACCCTCTGCAGGAGTTCCTCAACGCTCGTTGGACGCAAGCGATGGGCAGCTTTGAGGACAAGATCTCGCTCAAGGAGGTATTCCGCCAAGTGATTCGGTGGTGGGGCACCCGCACTCATCTCACGGCGGGCACAGACTTTCAGACCCCAGCACACCAGGTGACGGTGACGACGGATGCCTCCCTGGAGGGGTGGGGAGCGCACACCGGAGATCTTCACGCGAGAGGCCTCTGGCTCCCGGAGGAGAGGGCGCTTCAAATCAAAATACTGGAGCTCTGAGCGGTGTTCTGGGCCCTCAGGTCGTTTCTCCCATCCCTCAAGGGCAAGGTGGTGAGAATCTTCACTGACAACACCACCACAATGTTCTACATCCGGTAGCAGGGAGGAACAGGATCCCCAGCCCTGTCCAAGGAAGCCCAGGATCTGTGGCGCTGGGCCGTTGCACAGGGGATGTTTCTGGTACCCTTTCATCTGGCAGGGACAAACAACACAATCGCCGACTCGCTCAGCAGGGAGCTGCGCTCATGCCAACAGTGGGAACTGCAGCAGGATCAAGTGGATCAACTTTTTCAACGATGGGGCAAACCCCAGATCGACCTGTTCACGACGGGGACGAACTCCAAGTGCCAGAGGTTCGCCAGCAGGTTTCCCCAGCCGAGGAGCATGGGCGATGCTTTCTCGGTCCCCTTGGACGGCCTGTTCCTGTATGCGTTCCCTCTGTTGCCGTTGCTACTGCGACTCGTCAACCAGCTCAAGCGGTCCCGGTGCAGGATGATCCTCGACGCACCGGCGTGGCCGAGACAGATCTGGTTCCCGGACCTTCTGGACTTGTCAGCGTCCCCACCAGTCAAACTGTCGACGGACGCATATCTTGTCTCCAGAGAAGGAGGCGCCATCCTTCATCACGACCCGGAGTCGCTGAACTTGCAGGCCTGGCTCCTGCAGCACTAGAGTTTGGAGGGTACGATATCCCAGCGGACTGCAGAGAGGTTCTTGCAAAGGCCAGGGAGTCCTCAACTCTCAAGTGCTACGGACACAAGTGGAAGAGGTTCTCTGTCTGGTGCCGTGCACAGAAGATTAACCCTGTACGGATTACGGCCCCTCAAGTGCTACCGTACTTACTGTCGCTGGCCAAAGCTGGACTAGCTCATGCTTCCATCAAGATATATCTGGCAGCGATTTCCCGATACACCAGAACTGCAGGACTGTCATCCCTATGGTCTCATCGCCTGGTGAAGGAGTTTATGAAAGGACTGTTCCGATCGTTCCTGCCGGTGAAGGCTCCTGCCCAGGCGTGGGAGCTCAACGTGGTGCTGACCAGGCTCATGGGCCCGCCATTCGAGCCTTTGCATTCGGCTCCGTTGAAGTTCCTGTCGTGGAAGACAGCGTTCCTTGTGGCCACCACCTCCGCACGACGCGTGGGAGAGATTCAGGCCCTAACCTGCAAGCCTCCATACTTGACTTTTCACGAGATGAGGGTGGTGCTGAGGTCGCACCCCTCCTTCATGCCCAAGGTGCTGTCGGACTTCCATCTCAACAAGCCCTTGGTGTTACCAGTTTTCTTCCCGTCGCCTTCGTCGCCGGCCAAGAGGACTTTGCACTCGCTGGATGTAGCTAGAGCGCCGAAGTTCTACGTGGACCGAACAAAGAGTTTTCGGAAGACATCACAGCTGTTTGTGAACTTTGGACCTGTGAACCAAGGAAAGGCTCTCTCTAAGGCTTCCATTTCCAGATAGCTCTCCGGCTGCATCATGCACTGTCACCGGTTGGCAAACCGACCGTTGCCCGGCCGTCCGAGAGCCCATTCGACCAGAGCGATAGCTGCTACCACAGCGTTCTTGTCTGGTGTACCCCTGCTGGACATCTGCAGGGCTGCTACGTGGAGGTCGACGCACACCTTCACGAGATTCTACTGCGTCGACTGGGATTCCATGGAGGAGTCCAGAGTCGGCCAGGCAGTGCTGCGCAACCTGTTCGCCTGAAGGTGGGCCTGGTGAGGAGGTAAGAGTTGCTTAATGTTGAGTAATGCTAAATGTTGAGCCTTTGCCACCTCCCATGGTTGTGCATGTGTATACTGCTATGTATTCCTATATTCATGAGCATGTGAATCCATGCTAGACCCCATGCTGGAGAAGGAACAAGTTACTTACCTGTAACTGTTGTTCTCCAGCATGGGTCTGGCATGGATTCACATGCGAACCCTCCCTCCTACCCCTCTGCGGCTCTTCACTTGGTCATACTGCCACTTTACGTGCTACCAAATCTGAGGATGGCTGCCAGGTGCCGGGCTTAGGAAGAGGGCAGTCATTGGTTGTGGGCAGTATGACCCAGAGACCAGTGATTGGTTACTACTAAGAAAGACATATCAGAAACGAAAGTGATACTGATTTTTTTTTCTTTACCGAGGATTCCCAGCCTGACGACGGGGGAATATTCATGAGCATGTGAATCCATGCCAGACCCATGCTGGAGAACAACAGTTACAGGTAAGTAACTTGTTCCTTCTTACTTATTTTAAAGCCCAAAACAAACACGTTTTTAGTTGCAACACATTAGAAACTACATACTCCTACGTCCCGTCCCCTTTCCTCCATACTTATGGGACATCTCTCCGTCCTGTGGGACGGGACTGGAGCGTTTTGTAAAAAGCATCCCAAACATTTTTTTCCAAAAATGTGTCCTTCCTCTCTTTCTTGCGTGGGGCCCGGTACGCGGCTGTAACCCTGCCCACCTTGGCTCCGCCCCGCGCATCGCCCATCAGTCCTTTTTCTCTGCTCGTTCGGGATTGGACGCACTTGCATCCTCGGAAGATATTCTTCCCCTTTTGGCTCTCTGGCTCTCGCTAGCGATCGTTTACTAGTCTGTCTATGTCGTTCAAACTAGACTTTCCAGATTGCTCTTCGTGTCATCGACGCTTCGCGAGGGCGGATACCCATCCTCTTGGTCTAGGGTGTTTGGGTCCGGATCACCGTTGGGACGCCTGTTTTTACTGCGACTCCCTCACGGTCCAGGCACTTCAATGTCGGTTGGAGCAGTGGGAGGAGGTGTTCCGGCAAACTCCTCCTTTGCATTTTCAGGCGTTCATCGACGAAAAGAAGAAATGTCCGATAAGTTCTTTACTTTTCACAGCACCCCGGCCGGGGGATACCTTTCCGGGTTCTTCCCGAACCGGGAGGGGCGTTGATCGCTCTGTCACCGGGGATTGCCCTGAGGTGCCCGTTGGGCCTAATAATTGTACCAGAGTTTTCTCCGAGGGTCTCCGTACGGGGCCTGTGGATACCGGAGCACGCTCCGAGGCCCCTCCTGTGGGGGCTGTTTGTGGACCCAGTTCTACTGAGTCATGGGGTATCGGAGCTCGCTCTGAGGCCTCTCTGTCGGCTTCCCTCAAAAATAAGACCGGGGTGCACCCCGAGGCCTTGGGTGGGCTTGCTGTCACCGAACGGATGTTCGAGGCCCGCGCAGATAAGGCCGTTACCGGACCCGGGTCCGAGGTCCCTCGTACAGAGGCTAAAGCTACCAACAGCTCTGAGAGGCCTAGCAAAGCCTTGTCGGTGAAAGCTGTTTCTCACCGTTCCCGCTCTTGCGGCGACAACAAACCTGTTGAGGGGGCAAGGAAGCAAAGTTCTTCTTTTACTGGCAGTGCCGAGGTCCTTCCTTTGAAGGCTAATTTGGCGGTTAGCACTGGCTCTGCCGAGGTCCCTTATGTTAAGCCTAAAGTTAAGACCCCTGATCCATCGACAGGGACCCCTGCCTCACTTCCTCACGTGCCGCAGTTCCCCTCAGGTGATGACAAAATGATGCCCGTTCCCGCCACGACCGCGACAGCCATTTTGGGCGCTGCCCCTACAACTACGCCCTCGGCGTCAGGTCTATGGCTCGGTTCTGTGGGTGAACACAGAGTCCCTTGTGAGCATCCTTATTGGCCAGTTTATGATTGGAATGCCTGGATGCCCCTTCCTCACTCTGTTTCGTTGCCTGTGGGGTCGGCGCCGTTGATTTATGTGGATACGTCGACGAAGGGGCCGGTGTGGAACCCCTCCCCGTTACGCCTTGGAATTATCCTCCTCATGAGAGGCCACCTCAGGTTCCAAAGCAGTCCCCGGAGGAAGCCTTTTTTGGTAAATTTCAAACGCTCATGCGTACCGATCCCATGAGGGAATATTTCAAAGGGCTTTTTAGGGGGATATGTCCGCCCGTGCCTCCGGCTCCACCCGTTCCTCCGGTGGTTCCGCTGGCGCCTCCCTTGCCCACGGTGCCTTCCCAGACTCTTCCGCCTTTGCCACAATTGTCCCCCATGGACAAGGCAGCGCCCGACGCGGCTCAGCAAGATCCTGACCTGTCGGATGACGCGCAAGGCGATCAGGACAACAAGGACCTGCCCCGCTCTATTAGAGCTTTCCATGACCGGGTACTGGACATGATGGCTTTTTTAGATGTTCCGGTGCCTTAGGCACCTGCTCCGCAGGAGGGTGTGCTTTCTGGGGCGTTCACTCTGTCTCCCTTGGAGCGTACCGGCCTGTTCTTGCAGAAGGACGTTCTGGCCGAGGTCCGTAGGGCCTGGGAGAGGCCACACTGTGGACTTTTCCTCAATAAGAAAATTGACGTGCGATACAGGCTACATTCTTCGGAAGAGGTGGCCCTGTCGTCTTGTCCCCCCCCCTCCTCCACAGTGGTGGCTGCGGCCACTTTGCAGTCCAGGCCGGCAGCATCCTCTTCTACGACAGCTACTCAGGTTCTGGGAAACGAGGATAAGCTCCTTGACTCCCTTGGGAGGAAGATTTTCGCCAATGCCGAACTGGTGTTAGTGGGGGCTAATATGCGGATGTGGAAAGGTCAGTTTGAGTTTGAGGAGTTCATCCCGGTCGAGAAGCTGGAAGATTTTAAGGGGGGATTGGCTGATGCCAGAGTCCTGGGCTAGGATCTCCTGGAGGCTGCGGCTCATCACGTGGACACCTCGGCTCGGGGCCTTATGCTGGGGGGTTGATACCTCACGGCAGGCATGGCTACATGCCACTAAATTCTCAAAAGCGGTACAGGACAAGGTGTTGGACCTTCCGTTCGATGGTAAGGAGCTCTTTCAATCCTCAACAGACGTAGAGCTCACCAAGAAGAAGGATAGCACTCAAACGGCTAAGTCCTTGTCGGTCCTTGTTAAGACCCCCTTCAAAACCCAGAGACCGCTGTCGCAAAGCCGACCCTCCTCTGGCTTTACGGGCTTCCTTGACCGGAAATCTCGCAGAGTGGATACCCCCTCTGGGGATAACCGCCGCAGGCAACAACGGATTCGGTTTTTCTCCCGCTCCTCTGCCTCCTCTTCAGGTTCAGGTGGCAACACCACCGAAAAACCTGCAAAATTAGGGTTTTATGCGCTCGCATGAGACCCCGGTGGGAGGACGCATCGCGTCTCATTGGGAGGCGTGGCAGACCATCACCGAAGACAGATGGGTCTTGTCAGTCGCTCGGGCGGGCTTCCGCTTACCCCTACCCCCGACCCCACCCTTCAACCCTCCTTTTCAGCTGTCGGGCTCGTCCTCCCTCAAAGCCGAGGTTCAGAAACTTCTGGACCTCAGAGTTGTGGAACCTGTTCCCTTTGGGGAACGAGGGGAGGGCTTCTACTCCCGGCTGTTTACGGTGCCCAAACACAACCAGGCTGGCCTGCGCACCATCCTAGACCTTTCCCAGTTCAATCTTTTCCTACCCCAAGAGAAATTCAAGATGATCACGCCCAGCCAGATACGGTCCTCCTAGCAGATGGCCGATTCGTCATCCTTGCAGATGGGCGATTGGCTCAGTGTGGTGGATCTTCAGGATGTGTACATGCATATTCTGATTTGGAATCCACACAGGAGATATCTCAGTTTCTCTTTGGGAGAGGAGCACTTCCAGTTTCGAGTGCTTCCTTTTGGCCTGTTAAGGTGGACGTCACGTGGACGTTGCGTACCTGTGTTTCCTGAAGACGGACGAACTGGAGAAGCCAGACTGTAGCTGCAGGAAGTCAAATGATGAAAAGATGACGTAAGGAAGCAACCTCCACCCAGTCCTGATAGAACAGGTATGGATGGGGATCTGCTCCTGACGCCATGGAGACACTTCCCTGCGGATTATCGTGACGCCAGGACAGTGCAAGCACTGACAGGGAAGGTAGATGATTCAGGAATGTCCAGATCAGAAGACCGAAGATAGAACTCCAAGGTATGGTGAAACTTGCTAGTGAACCTGTCCAGATGATGTTGCAGGAGTATCCTGGAGCTCCAATGATGAACAGCTGAAGACAGGAGCTGGTACCCCGGCTGGAAGACACAGGCAGAGAATGGTGGGGAATACCAAAACAGGAGGAACAGAGAACAGTAAAAGAATGAAGGCAGGACCCTCTGGAGAACTGGCACTGAAGGGAAACTGATGCCAGAAGGGAGTGGCCAGGAGACAAGGAAAGGGAACCCAGGGGGAATGGCTCCAGGGGAGAAACGGGAACCAAGGGAATAAGGAGCCCAGAGTGACTCAGGGGGCTGGGAGAGAGACCAAGGTCAGGAATCCAAGGAGGGAAAAAACAGGAACACCACAGGGGCTCAGGGCTGAGACCAAACAGGAAACCAAAAACAGGGAACCCATGCCAAGGCTAAGCTAGCAGGAACCAGCAGGGTGGAGACGCGATTCATTCCCGTACTCGAGCGCAATAAGAAGCTCTCGGCATGGAACCGAGGCTTGAAGCGCATGCCGCACCGCGCATGCGCCGACGTCCCCTGACAGCAGAACGAGGCTTGAAACGCAAGCCCAAGCTGCCAGGGTCTGGTTTCCCTGACGTGCATCTGCGTCTCTTAGGAACGAGCATGGATGGGTGTCGGGGAACCAATCCGCCCGCCAGCCGGAATCTGGGGTAAAACCGCCAGGATCGAAGGCGTTTACCTGAGGTAAGTATCCTAACACCATGACTCCCCTCAGAAAGACCCGGAGCACCGGTTTCCAAGGATGACGAGAATAAAATTCTCGCACCAAGCGAGGAGCATGTACATTAATTACCCACTGGTTCCCAGGTACGCTCACAAGCCGGATAACCCTTCCAATCAACCAAGAACTGCAAACATCCCCGCCGGTAACGGGAGTCGCATATCTCTTGGACCTCAAACTCAGGAGCCCCGTCTACAGTAATGGCAGCAGGTCGGGAGCAGGAACGACCATAGGGGTCATGAAGATGGGGTTTGAACAGGGAGACGTGGAATACTGGATGGATCCGCCAAGACACGGGTAAAGCTAACCTAAAGGCCACTGGGGACACCCGTTTGGTGATACGGAAAGACCCTAAAAACCTGGGGGCAAGCTTGACCGGAAGATTCCGGGCCGCTAAGTTCTTGGAAGATAACCAAACCAAATCTCCCACCTGAAAAGGAGGTTCAAGACTCCGGAACTTATCGGCAGTCTCTTTCATACTCTCCCGTGTCTGAGCTAGGGTACCAGCAGCCCGTTGGTGGAGTTCTTGGATCGTAGAAACCAAATGATCGGCTGAGGGAACCATGCTGGGATTCACTGGCGGAAGTGGAAATAACTTTGGATGAAGACCAGAGGAACAGAAAAAGGGACTCAGTCCAGTTGCAGAGTGAACAGAATTATTGTATGCTACTTCAGCCAAAGTAAGATGTGAAACCCAGTCAGATTGGGAAGCATTAGTGAAGCAGCGTAAATATTGTTCCATGGTTTGATTCGTTCTCTCAGTTTGACCATTGGTTTGCGGGTGATAGCCTGAGCTGAGGGCCCGATGGACACCTAAATGTTGGCAAAGCTGACTCCAGAAGGATGAAACAAACTGAGACCCACAATCTGATATTATCTTTTCCGGAAGACCATGCAGACGAAAGATGTTACTCAGGAATGATTGTGCCATCTGGAGGGCTGTGGGTATCCTTTCAAAAGGAACAAAATGAGCCATCTTGGTGAAACAGTCTATTACCACCATAATACAGGTGTACCCATCGGAAGGTGGAAGGTCAACTACAAAGTCTGTGGCGATAGTATGCCAAGGATATGGTGGTTCTTCAATAGGTTGCAACAAGTCGATGGGTTTCTTACGTGGATTTTTGACTTGAGCACAAACAGGACAGCACTTCACGTAATGCTTGACTTGTGTGGCCCATCCTGGCCACCAGAATTGACGTGCGATTACTTCTTGGGTGTTACGAATACCACGGTGACCGCCAATCTTGGAATCATGGAAACTTTGCAAAATGATCCTGCAGAGACCTTCAGTGGGAAGATACAATCTGCTTCGATAGAATAGCAACCCATCCTTTTCTCTCATCTGAGGAAGTTTGATCAATACTGGTCTTCTGGGATCAGCTAAGGTTTCCTGTGCCACTCTGTAGATAGGGTACAAGAGCAAATTGAAAATGCTTCGGGGCCAACAGAGGCTGGTCCCGTCCCTCCAGCTTGATGTCATCTTTCAGAGAGCGGGATAAAGCATCTGCTTTCACATTTCTGGAACTCGGAATGTAGGTGATGTTGAAGTCGAAGTGTGAAAAGAAAAAGGCCCACCGAGCCTGTCGAGCAGTTCTGCACTGTAGAGAACGCAAATATTGTAAGTTACGATGATCTGTGCGTACCTCCACAAGTAAACAATCCCCTAGGAGATGGTGTCGCCATTCTTCAAAAGCTGTCTTGATGGCTAGGAGCTCTTCGATTATCGGATAGTTCCGTTCACTAGCAGAGAGTTTCCTAGAATAATAAGCCACAGGGAAATCCATCTCCAAACTTGGATCACACTGTAACAAAACCGCTCCAATTGCGAAATCTGAAGCATCTGCTTCCACAATGTAGGGTTTGTCATCCTGTGGGTGGTGAAGTATAGGAGAAATACTAAAGGCCTTCTTAAGTATTTCAAAGGATGCTTCAGCTTCTGGTCCCCAAACAAAAGGTTTCTTGGTACTAGTTAAACTGGACAATGGTGCTGTTAACCGTGAAAAAGATGGAATAAAGCGGCGATAAAAGTTAATGAAACCCAGGAAGCGTTGGAGAGACCGCAGATTACTGGGATGTTTCCACTTCAGAATGGCACGAATCTTAGCCGGATCCATATGTACACCTGAGGCGCTAATAACATAACCCAGAAATTCAATGTGTTCTTGGTGGAAAAGACATTTCTCTGCTTTGGCGTATAAATTATTTTGCTGCAAACGTCTGAGAACCTCCTTCACATGAACAATATGGTCTCCTAGGTCCTTGGAGAAAACCAGGATATCATCCAGATAAACCCAGACGGACATTCCAATGAGATCAGCAAAAATATGATCCATGAACCGTTGGAAGACGGAAGGGGCGTTACACAAGCCGAACGGCATAACTCGATATTCGTAATGTCCTGTAGGAGTCTTGAATGCCGTCTTCCATTCATCTCCAGGCTTTATGCGCACCAAATGGTAGGCGCCTTGCAGGTCGAATTTGGTAAAGATGCGGGCGGTCATGTAAGGACTCCATAATAGTCCGTATTAAAGAAGTGGATATCTGTCCTTCCTGGTTATATCATTTAATTGCCTATAATCAACACATGGACGTAGGGTTCCCTCCTTCTTCTTGACAAAAATTAAAGGGAAACCTGGAGGGGAGTTGGAAGGAGTAATATATCCTTTCTGTAGGCAATCCTCAAGATACTCCTGTAAAGTCTCCTTCTCCTGAGTAGTTAAAGAATATACCTTGCCATGTGGTATCACTGAATCAGGGAGCAAATCGATGGAACAATCAAATGTTCTGTGAGGCGGCAACGGAATATCCTTTGGCTCAGAAAAGACCCCTCGGAACTCCGAATATTCATATGGTACTGTTGTTATTGCATAAAGACGGAGTAACGCCTTCCTCAGTTTGGGTGGAGACACTGTCCTTGAAGAGGCTTCAGTAACACAACACTCCCGCAAACAACGATCGGAACAAAACATTACTGTCCGAGTAATCCAACTGATATTCGGGTTATGGTAGAATAACCATGGTAATCCCAAGATGATAGGGTACAAAGGGGTCTTGATGACATCCAAAGATATTCGTTCCAGATGTCCTTCAATCTGTAACTTTAAAGCCCCAGTATGTTGATGGACAGGGCCAGAAGATAAGGGTGTTCCATCTATTACCTCTACAATGGACGCACAATTCTTTTCCAACAAAGGGATTCCATTTCTTAAGGCAAAATCAACGTTGATGTAATTGCCAGAGGCGCCGCAATCCAACAACCCCAATACCTCAATGGCTTCCTTGCCTGGCCAAGATAGCCTGATATTTAAGGCCATAAGAACCGCTGGTGGCATTGGTTGCTGGACTGGTGTGGAATTTGGAAGGACTGTGGAAGAGGATAGGCCCATCGTTGCCTTCCCAACACACGACAGGCCATTTAGTTTTCCTACCTTCGAAGTGGCCGCAGAGGGCAAGTACTGAGGTAATGGCCCGACGCCCCACAATACAAACACAGCCGAAGATCCCTTCTTCGTTTCCTCTCAGCATCGGATAAAGGACCCCTGACTACTCCCAATTGCATGGGTTCGGAAGCTGTTTCAGAAGGTCCTGGAGTTCTGACTGGTGCGGGAAAAAATCTTGGAGTTGATCTTTCCTGTCGGTGTTTCTCACTCCGTCTCTCCGCCAGTCTATGGTCGATACGCAATACTTGTTTTTGTAGGGATTGCAGGGACTCAGATTCAGGGATGTGCAATAATTCGTCTTTGTATTCTTCCCTCAGTCCTCTTCGGAAAAGGGTCCTTTGGGTAACTTCTGGCCATTGGGGATCTGTGGCAAATTGACGGAAGCGACTGATGTATGTGATTATGTCGCTTGATCCCTGTCTCAAATCCATAAACTGATTCTGGGCTATAGCAGCAAGATTCGGTGACTGGAATACTTCTAGGAAGGCCTTCTCGAATGCAACAAAATCCTCCAGGATTGGGCTCTTTGCCACCACGAACGGGGTGGCCCAAGCCAATGCATTACCAGTCAGATTCCCCAAAATGTATCCAATCTTGGCCTTGTCCTGGTTAAAGTGCATAGGGCGGCACAAGAAATGGATCCGGCAGTGATTACAAAACTCGGCTACCCTTCGAGGATCACCATCGAATTTCACTGGACTGGTCTGAGCCATCGCAGTTTCCACAGCACTACTTGACCCGGCTCCTTGTGCTACCATCTGACGTAGAGTGAGATTTTCTTGATGTAGAGCCGTCATCTCAGTGCGCAACACCCGGATCTCGTCCTTTAATTCTTGCACTTCCTCCATCTCAGTATCTGAACTGGTGGGTAGGCGTCTTAATCTGTTAAGGTGGACGTCACGTGGACGTTGCGTACCTGTGTTTCCTGAAGACGGACGAACTGGAGAAGCCAGACTGTAGCTTCTAATGATGAAAAGATGACGTAAGGAAGCAACCTCCACCCAGTCCTGATAGAACAGGTATGGATGGGGATCCGCTCCTGACGCCACGGAGACACTTCCCTGCAGATTATCGTGACACCAGGACAGTGCAAGCACTGACAGGGAAGGTAGATGATTCAGGAATGTCCAGATCAGAAGACTGAAGATAGAACTCCAAGGTACAGTGAAACTTGCTAGTGAACTTGTCCAGATGATGTTGCAGGAGTATCCTGGAGCTCCAATGATGAACAGCTGAAGACAGGAGCTGGTACCCCGGCTGGAAGACACAGGCAGAGAATGGTGGGGAATACCAAAACAGGAGGAACAGAGAACAGTAAAAGAATAAAGGCAGGACCCTCTGGAGAACTGGCACTGACGGGAAACTGATGCCAGAAGGGAATGGCCAGGAGACAAGGAAAGGGAACCCAGGGGGAATGGCTCCAGGGGAGAAACGGGAACCAAGGGAATAAGGAGCCCAGAGTAACTCAGGGGGCTGGGAGAGAGAACAAGGTCAGGAATCCAAGGAGGGAAAAAACGGGAACACCACAGGAGCTCAGGGCTGAGACCAAACAGGAAACCAAAAACAGGGAACCCAGGCCAAGGCTAAGCTAGTAGGAACCAGCAGGGTGGAGAGCGCAGCGGCGAGACAGGAACGAACCGCGTTAAGACGCGATTCATTCCCGTACTCGAGCGCAATAAGAAGCTCTTGGCATGGAACCGAGGCTTGAAGCGCATGCCGCACCGCGCATGCGCCGACGTCCCCTGACAGCAGAACGAGGCTTGAAACGCAAGCCCAAGCTGCCAGGGTATGGTTTCCCCGACGTGCATCTGCGTCTCTTAGGAACGAGCACGGATGGGCGTCGGGGAACCAATCCGCCCGCCAGCCGGAATCTGGGGTAAAACCGCCAGGATCGAAGGCGTTTACCTGAGGTAAGTATCCTAACATGGCCTCAGTTCGGCGCCGCGTGTCTTCACGAAGATGATGTTGGTGATTGCGGCCTATCTTCGTCTGCAGGGTATCCATGTGTATCCGTATTTGGACGACTGGCTCTTACGCAGCCCTTGTCCGTTACAAGCAGCGGGCAATCTTCACTCTCCTTCAGCTCCTGTTCCATCTTTGGCTGTCGGTGAACTGGCGGAAATCTTCCATGACGGTCTCGCAGGACTTGATTTTCATGGGTTTTCGCTGGAACATGATCGACTGCAGAGTGTACCTGACCGGGGACAGGATGGCGGATCTGTTAGCCACGTGTCAGATGTTTGCGCAGTCGGAGAGCATGTCGGCCAGGTGGTTCCAGAGGCTTCTGGTCCTCATGGCCTTGTGCGTGTTGGCTCTTCCTCTTGCTCGTCTCAAGATGAGGCGGACCCAGATGGCTCTTCGGAGTTCTTGGCGTCAGGCTGGGGACCCGGATTCCAAGCTGATAATGATTCCGGCTTCCACGAGAGTGGACCTGTAATGGTGGTCATCTCTCAGCAACCTGTTGGTGGGTGCAGGGATTCAGAACCCAGGCCCTACGGTGACGATCACGACGGACTCCTCCCTCCTGGGGTGGGGTGCGATGTTAGATCCTCTTCAGGTCTCGGATCTCTGGTCGCCTCAGGACAAGCTCCTCCACATAAATCGTTTAGAGCTTCTGGCGATCATACTAGCGCTCAGGGCGTTCAGACCGGTCATAGCCAACAAGATGGTCCGCATACGCACGGACAATGTGGTGTCGATGTATTACATCGACAAGCAAGGGGGAACCAAGTCTCCTCCTCTCGTGGACCTGTCCATCCAGATTTGGAATTGGGCAGTGCTTCATGGTCTTTGGCTGCTGGCAGTGCACATCCTGGGCAAGCTGAATGTCACAGCGGATGCCCTCAGCCGGCAGACAGTGGTCAGCTACGAGTGGCAGTTGAAGGTGGAGGTCCACTCATGGATTTTCTTGCGTTGGGGCACACCGGAGGTGGACCTCTTCGCTACGGCGGTAAACAAGAAGCTTCCTCAGTATGCCTCCAGAGGGGGTCTGGGAGCCTCCTCTCTGGCGGATGCACTCGAGATTCCATGGCACAACATGAGAGCTTACGCCTTCCCGCCTCTGCCTCTAGTCCATCGAGGAATTTGGAAGCTGAAGAACTCGGTGAACTGTTCCCTTCTGCTCATAGCTCCTTGGTGGCCGGCCAGGTTTTGGTTCTCAGAACTTCAAAACCTGTCGGTGTATCCGCCGATCAGGTTACCAGTGACCCCCGATCTTCTTTATCAAGGGGGAAGAGCAGATGTGGCACCCCTACCCTCACGGACACTGAGATCTGCCCAAGCTCAATCGCTCACCATGCCTAAATACAACCTGCAGACTGAAGGCGGCGTCAGCTTCCCAGTCCTCGCAGCTAAACTTTGGAACTCAGTCCCATTCTGCATCAGAACTCTCCCATCCACCACACTTTTCAAACACAAAGCTAAGCTATGGCTATCCTATACACCTCACTCACTACCAGTCTAAGCCACATACCCCACCACTCTTGCACTACCTGCACCTGCTTGTAAATGTATTGTTTTTCTCTGCCTGCACATGCAGCCTGCCACTTTGTACCGCTTTGCCTTAATGTATGCACCTGTGATTGTATTCTTTGATTGTATGTAACTGTACCTTTGTGCTACAAGATATGTGCCTGGTTGCCCTTGGGCCTAGTGCGCTATACAAATAATTAAAATATAAATACAAATACAATCGCTCAGCTTGACGGCATGGTGCCCGAGTTCAAGTCTTTAGAACATCTTAACTTGTCAGCGGATAACATGCGTATTATCCAGGCAGCCAGGAAACCCATAACTAGATCCCAATACAAGAGTAAATGACTCAGCTTCTGTCATTGGTGTTTGGAGAAACAGTTGGACCCAAGGGGGGCTAAGATTGACACAGTGCTGTCCTTCGTATCCTTCTTAGCAGAGTTGGGTGTTCACGTTCTGTCATGCAGAACTTACCTTTCAGCGGTCTCCGCTTATCTTTCTACGGACCAATGTTCTTACTCTCTGGGTAATCCAGTGGTTAGGAGGCATTTTGCAGGCTTGACACACCTCTACCCTCCAATTCGTAGCCCGCACCCGCCGTGGGATCTAAATGTAGTCCTGACAGCATTGTGCCACAAGCCTTTTGAACCAATGGCCACTGTGGACCTCAAGTAACTATCCTGGAAAGTGTCCTTTTTGGTCACTGTTACGTCAGTGAGGCGGGGTGAGTGAGCTCCAAGGCCTTGTCGGTGGAGCATCCCTTTTTGGTCTTTCACAAGGATAAGGTAGTCCTACGGACGAATCCTGCTTTCCTGCCGAAGGTGGTAACTGAATCATTCGATTTCCCTGCCAGTCTTTTTTCCGAACCCTACCTCAGAGGCAGAAAGTGTTCTGCATTGTCTTGTTGTCAGAAGGGCTCTTAAGTTCTATCTGGACAGAACTTCAGAGTTTAGGAGTTCTTCTCAACTGTTTGTGACTTTTGGTAACCCTCAGGGTAAACAGGCGTCTAAGGCGACTATTTCTCGGTCGATCGTCGCCTGCATTACGGAGTCTTTAACCGTCCAAGGGCTGAAACCTCCTAAGGGTATTCATGCACACCTGGTGCGGGGCAAGGCAGCCGCGGTTGCTTTTCAGAAATATGTCCCCTGGGAGTCCATCACTAGGGCAGCTACTTGGGCCTCCCCATCTGCTTTTTGTAAGCATTATTGTCTTGATATGAGCTCAAGAGCTGATGCTCAGTTTGGTCAGGCTGTGCTGAAGAACCTTTTTCAGTAAGGGGTATTTCCATCCACCCATAGTTCCTGTTAGGAGTGCTTGGGAATCTGCCCTAAGTATGGAGGAAAGGGGACGGGACGTAGGAGTATAACCAGGTTACTCACTGTAGTGACCACCTTACTCCTAGTCCATAGTCCCCTTTCGTCCATACGCCCGCCCGCTGTCCACTCTAATAAGGTTCCTCTGTTATTGCTAATAGGTCTCTGACCTGGCGATAGAAAAGGACTGATGGGCGATGCGCGGGGCGGAGCCAAGGTGGGCAGGGTTACGGCCGCGTGCCGGGCCCTGCACAAGAAAGAGAGGAAGGACACATTTTTGAAAAAAAAAACATTTTGGATACTTTTTACAAAATGCTCCGGTCCCGTCCCACAGGACGGAGAGATGTCCCATACGTATGGTGGAAAGGGGACTATGGACTAGGAGTAAGGTGGTCACTACGGTGAGTGACCTGGTTACATTTAGTTGGTGTGAGTCCCAAAAGTCTCTAAATTTAGAAACTGTACAATCTCTTGCAATATCCTTTTATCGTACAGTACGGGCTACTTTATCCCTAATACAGCTCAAAAAGTATTGTCAGTGACAATGCAATATAATGCGTTTTTTCATGCACCGTTCTGTATTTGATTGTGTGATATACATAATCACTAAAGTGTATAGCAGTATACCCAATCATTACCTTCTGTGAAATATATGGAAAAGCTATTTGTAGATTATTTTTGTCACCAAAGTCCTAAGTTTTTTTCAGAATAGAGCACACGGCTGTTTTCCACAGGCACGACATAGCCTGGGGCTTGATCTCACAGCAAACATTTGCTCTGTTGAAACAGGTCTCAACTCTCTTGCTTTGCGAATGGATACATAGCAGCTATATAACATGGATTTTTTTTTTATCATTGCAGTTTTGTGACTCCCCACTAGCAAAAATCTCACTTTACTGTATACTATGTTAAGTGGAATTTGTTGCTGATGATTGATTCAAAGACAAAAGATAGTTTTGACATTGATAGATTGTCCTTATGGATGTATTTGTCCTTTAGTAGGTGGAGCTGTATTAAATCTAGTGCTTCAGTTACATTTTTCTAAGAGGAAGTGATAAAGTTCCAAGCCTGAAAATGTAGGAGGTTTTCCACTTCTTGGAAGTCAAAATACTTCCATACGAAACATTTAGGGAGTAAGGACTTCCATGACAAAAAGTAAATTGCTAGTTAAGAAGACTAATAAGAGTTCTCCTGCCTTCTGTTTTTTTCATGTCTGGGAAGAAAAATGAGGGCAAAGTAACAATTGGATTTTTTAAAGTCCCAATCTGATTGCATAAAGTTGGAATGCCATCTCCGGGAGATGTACGAGGAAAATAAAATATTGTCAGCATGTCCCAAGTTGTACTTTGGACTCTCCACAACTTGAAGTCCTATTTTAAGCACACTGCCGACTATGGATGTGATTGACCTTCAGGCACCTGTTTTTTGGTGGTTGGTCAGGTTGTAGACAGCCAATCAATCCCCCCAAATCAAATGTTCTGCACTACACATTGTCGGACTTTGGACAACAGAACTATCCCCATAAATTGCATATACGGCATCTTGTGTGCTCAAGCAGCAGAACGCAGATGTATCCCTCCTAAATCACGTTCCAAAAGAAGGTAGAGAATGATCAGGATACCGAAATAAGCCCACATGGCCAAAACATGTCTTTTAGTAGATTTTGTAACCAGTTCAAAACTAGGCAAACACAATTCTGACATTCTTCCTCAGAAACCTTACCCATTTGTGTAAAAGTTGTACATTTCTAGGGATCAAAACATTTAACACCCCCTCTGACTCTAGAAAGATAGTCGCTCTCCCCTGCCTCTCTTTTATACTATAGAAATCTGTTAATGGGTGACACAGTACCTCTGGCTCCAGGAGACCACCTGTGCGGGCAGCTTACACCTTGTGCATATGCTAATCCTTGACAGCCTCTCCCTATCTTTGGACGGACAGCCTTTAAAATCTGTATGCATAAAGCAGGCCATATTTTTCCCTGTTTTCATCGTTTGGCTTTGTAAGGAACTCGGACTAAGATCCTTACCCAGCAATTGGGCAGAGAAACTGAAAACCTGAGATTGCAGTGTTATTGGACTTTCCATCCTATCTTCCCCATTCAAATCCCCTTTCCTTCACTGCTACCATGCTTTTCTTGACCTTTCTGCAGCCACTGCACCCCCTTTAGGCCAAGGTGGTGCACATTAAGGAATCCACACTCAAACTTTTGCCTTTTTTGTTCCTCGTTTTGTCATGAAGAACACTGTACAGTTTTGCATCATCGCTCTGGTACCAAAGTCCTGGTGAGGCCCTACAAACTGGTGAGTTCTGGCTGTTGGGGGATCAGGGGGAATTTCACTTTGGCCTGTGGCTTAGTGACTTGTGTGTGAAAAGCGTGTGGGAGATAGCAGGGTAGACATCTGGGAGAAACTAACAGGAATGTAACAGTAAGGTTTGAGGCATCTCTGAGCCTACTAGCCAATAGAATACAGAAGGTAAAATGTGTAATCGCTGTCCTCAAATTTCAAGCACCCCTTGCCTCCCATCACCCTTAGCATGTAGTTTATGGTAATAAGTGGAGTTCCCATACTTGGACAGTTAGAGAAATGCTTTTCTTGCAGAGCCGCGCACAGCGAAGATAACAAAGTGGCGGAAGGGTGCTATGCGAAACCACTTAAACCTGTTTTTGGAGTTTTGTATAATCTGGACTAACATATCCGAAAAAGCTTGAATAAAACACTAATTTATAACTGACACCTTAAAGTATGATGCAAGTATATCTTTGTCTCAGGAGTTGTTCAGATTTCTACAGCACTGGGGTGCCGGTGCCAGTTTTGGAATTTGTGTGTTGAAGCAGTGGGCTGTGTGAGTTCATATCTCAGAGACCAGATGTAATGTGGGTTGTTGGGTAGCTGTGGCAATTCTGTACCGTGTGTTTTTGTTATGTGGATAGTGTATGTTAGTTTGGGTGGTTATGCTGTTGAATTGTTGTAGCGTTTAGGTTACTGTGTGATTACATGTGATAAGCAGTTGTGTTGGTTGCATGTTTTGTTGTATATGTGCATGTGGTGCCAGCTCTAGCTGGTGTCTTCATAACTGACCAAATATGTGCTCTAATCCTAGTTCTAAGGGTAGTGCTTGCTGTGAGTTTAGGGCATCTAGAAATAGGTCCTCTTGCACATAATCATAAGTCTGTGGATATTGTAGAAGGTGCGTACGACAGAGTAGCGTGTCAGGATGTCAGACGATAGCCTGGTTATTACGAGGGCTGAGCTTTGGTGCGAGGAATTTATAGCAAAACCATGATCCCTACATTCTAATTCTGTGTCAAGACCGGAGGCGAGCATTATGCTTCTCTTTCTTTAATACACATTTAACACAGATAGCTCAGCATCAATATTTTAGCAAAGCAACTGTTGGAAAACATTAAAACTTACTTAGAAGCTGACATCCTCAATCAAAAAACTTGCCAACTCAAAGAACTTGTCAACCACAGAAGAAAACATGACATGGAGCTTTTCTGGGCTCCGTTTCCCAGGGGTCCTTGCCAGTATGAACCAGAACAACCAATCCTTATCAACATGGTCATTTATATGCCTGTAGCCCTCCTTCTGCTTCCTCTTTCTTTGCTGCTCACAGCAAGATAAGATCAGTGCCCATACTCCTATGTCCCGTCCCCTTTCTCCCATACTGTATGGACGTCCCTCACTAGGGACAGTAAACGGCACCTTTTTCCCCAGAAAAAATTGTCTTCCCCTTTACATTTACGTGCACGCGGGGGCGCAGCCTTGGCAGCATGTGCTACCCTGACTTCGCCCACCGGCGTCACTCCTCAGTCCTCTTTTCTGCGTCGTCAGGAGCAGAAAGTTTTCACCAGCGCTCCTGGGTTAGGCCTCAGGCCTTGTAATTCCACGCGCACTTCCCCAGGATATGTTTTCCCTTTTTTGTCCATAGGGAATTCCTCAGAGTCTAACATACTCTGTCCTCTGGTGCCACGCTTCTCCCCAGCGTATGTCAACGGTGGCAGGATTCAGCAGGTGTCCGGCCTGCAAGGGTCCCTTCCCCACGTTGGGTCGACACACGCTCTGCCTCAGGAGCCTTTGTCTAGACCACAGCTGGGACAGCTGCTCAGCGTGCAACGCCCTACCCCCGCGTTCGTTGAAGAACCGCTTGGCCAGGTGGAGGGAGCTGTTCTCGAGATCACCACCGGAGACCCTCAAGGAGAATGTCGGAGGAAGACCAGGCCAAAGGTAGGTGCCCTGATCTTCTCTGCACCCTGCAAGGGTGACACCTTCCCTGGCAAGCGCCCAAGCGGGAGGAGCCTTTCAGGTTCTAAGACCACGAAGGGACTGAGGCTCGAGAAGCTACCGGCCAACCGGCTGATGGGTCCACAGGCTTTCCCGGTCCCATCGCTGAGGGGCCGCAAAGCTCTTATACCAGGGACATACCAGGCCTGATCCCGAGGGGGTGCCTATACCATGACCAGCACTACCAGCAACATGGCCGAGGGCACTCTGCCTACCAGGTACCTACCTGAGGTGCAGGGAATGTCTGAGCCTTCTCAATCCAGCGTGCAGGCGGATATTGATCCCAGTACATCAGTTGTCACGCAGCAGGAACGTGGCACAGTGAAGGACAAAATGGCCAGCCCGGATAGACAAATTGGCAGCGCTTACAGGGCCTTCCCATTCCATTACGTGGGCATCGGAGCGACGTCAAGGTGGGATTGGTCAAGCCGGTTACCTGGTCCACCTCTTACCCAACGGCATCCGCACAGGGCCGATTCGCAAGACCCTAGCTACACCAGGCAAGGTGCAGTGATAGCACAGCATCCGGTACAGGTCCAAGGAACCACTCGCATGCCAGTGGGCTCCTCTCCAGTGTCAGAGACAGGTTCTTTGAAAGGTTCCTTACCCTCATGAGATCGCCACAAATGGGCACCATCCTCAGGTGGGTCATTCAAGACATGCTTCCTCCTGTATCGCCTCAACCTCCTGTCATGCCCCTAGTACCGGTGCAAGCCCATGTTCCCGCACCACCCGAGGTGCATGTCGTTACACTGATTTCACCCCCAGTGCACCCCCCGCCACTCCTGCAAACTCTGGCACTGCATGTCCGCACCCCACAGCTGCCCGCATCACCCCCAGGCACACCACTGGCAGCACCTGACCTGCAGGACACAGCGGGGGGACACAGCGGTGATCAGGACCAGGACACTTCCACCTCAACTAGGGCCTTCCATGAGATACTGGCAGGCATCTCAGAGTATCTGGGTAACCCACAGCTACAGATTGAATAACCAGAGGCAGGGGTATTGGCAGAAGTGTTAACCATCTCCTCAACCCCAAGAACCGGCATACCTTTGCAGAAGGATGTCGAAGCTTTAGCCAAAAAAGGCTGGGTGAAGCCACATTCCACACAGCCTACCAATAAACGCATGGATGCCAAGTATAGGCAGGCGGAGGGAGATGCTCTAGTTCTGTTGGTGCACCTGCAGCTGCATTCCTCAGTTATTGCAGCAGCCTCTGTGTATTCTAAGCCTCAGGCCTCCGTGTCTGCCCCTACATCAGCCCTCCTACGAAAGGAGGAAAAGCTCCTGGAGACATATGGGAAAAAGATCTATTCTAATGCTACGCTCCACTTCCGACAGGTCAATGTGGATACCATGCTGGCCGCGGTTAATCAAAAATTTGGCGGGAGATAGCAGACTTACTCTGAATTTTCCGGCACACAGTCAGGCCAGATTCAGGGCAGGTCTGAGAGAGGCGAAGATAGGGACCCAGGATATCATGGAGTCGACAGTGGCTCACAAAGACACTGCAGGCAGGGCTATTTGTGTCGCCACTGACATGAGGAGGACATCTTGGCTTAAAGCTACTAAGTTTAACCCTGATATACAGGCGCACATCCTCAACCTGCCCTTCGAGGGGTTGGGGGACTTGTTTCATTTAACATCAGAACTGGAAAAAAAGAAAAACAGCTCGCAAACAGCTAAGTCCCTGTCAATTATATCTTAGACTGACACCAAGACCTATAGCCAGAGTCACCCACGCTCTGACAGAGGTTGTACCTTCGGCGGCTTCAGGGACTTTCAGGAGCGCCACTCCAGGCAGCCGGACAAGTCACCCAGCCAGCATCGGCGCAAGCAGCAAAAATCAATGAACAAGGGGTTCTGCCAGTCCCCCTCCCAGGCACTAGCCTCAGAAGGAAAGACACAAATACGGTGCCATCCAGATCCATAGTTCTCCTGTGGAGGGCAGGCTTGCCCTTCACATTCACTCCTGGGGAACAAGGTTCGAAGAACCATGGATCCTCTCAGTGGTTTCCGCCTGCCGATACCTCCCTCCCACCCCCCTCTCCCACATATTGGGACAGCAACTCTTCTGGCGGAGATCTGCTCGCTCACGGCGATTCAGGCGGTGGAGGAGGTTCCAGTCTCACAACGAGGCATGGGCTTCTATTCCTGTATCTTCGCCAACCAAAAAAAGGAACCAGGCTGGCCTGCGTGTTGTACTAGACCTTTCATCCTTTAACCTTTCCTTACCCCCGCAAAAGGGAGTCCAACGCACAGCTCCCACTCTTATGCACATGCTGTATGACTTGGGGTTCTCCATCAACCTCAGGAAGTCACAGCTACTTCCCATGCAGTCCTTAATATTCCTGGGGCTTATTTGGGATACAAGGATGGAAAGGATCTTCCCCTCTGAGATCAAGATCATGTCTATCAAGAAGGTCACAGGGCCTTTTCTCAGCAGACCAGAATATGGGAGTGGGAACTGGCGAACATCATCTTATCGGCAGCCTACCGCTCGGGGGAATCCAACCTGGAGGCGGACAGACTGGGCAGGCTCAGGGTTGACAACTACGAGTGGCAGTTGAACGAGGATGTCCTGAGGAAGATATTCAGTGGGGTGGGGCCACCCACAGGTGGACCTATTTGCCACCAAGAGCTACAGGAGATGCCACCAGTTTGCATCCTGGAGGGGGCATGGCATGGGCTCTCTGGGGGACATGTTGCAGATTCTGTGGGACAACATGAGTGCATACACCTTTCGCCCCACTCTGTTGATTCACAAGGTCATCTGCAATGTAAAGGAGTCACAGAGGCTTCAGCTCATCTTGATAGCTTTGGGGTGGCCAGCCAAAACGTGGTTCTCAGAGCTCCTCCATCTGTCGGATCAACCTCCGGTTGCACCTCCGTTGGATCCAGCCCCCTACTCTCCCAGCAAGGGGAGACAGTGGTTCACCCCGCTCTGCAGAATTTCTCCCTGGCAGCGTGGTTCCTGAACAAGTCATCCTGAAACTTGTCACAGGGCAACCTGGTTATCACTAGGGGCAAGAAACGATGCCACAAGCAGTCAGTACAAAAGCAAATGGATCAGGTTCTGTCACTGGGCGAAAGGCAAACAAGATAGATCCTCTGGCATGCTGACTGGACGACGTGTTATCCTTCTGTGCACATCTGGCTTACTCCAGTGTGCAGGTAGACACCTGTCATACTTTTCTGGCGGCCATAGGAGCCTACAAGCACTCCGGAGATAACATCTTTTCCTCCTCCAACCCGGTGGTCAAAAAGTACTTGGCGGTCTGACCAAATTGTATCTCCCGGTTAAGCATTCACATCCGGTCTGGGACCAGAACGTGGTGCTGGGTGCCATGGCCCACAAGCCTTTTTTCGAGCCCCAACTCGTCAGTGGATATCAGGCTGGTTACTATAAAGACTGCTCTACTAGTTGGTCTTCCATCAACGTGCAGAATCAGTGAGATACAGGCGATGGTGGCTTCAGAGCCATATACCACATTTCATTGGGACAAGGTGGTGCTCAGGATGCACCCTGCATTCCTCCCTTAGGTCGTGTCATTGTTTCACCTTAATGAGGAGATAGTACTTCTGACACTCTTTGCGGATCCAATGGATAAGGCTCAGAGGGTATTGCACTGTCTGGAGGTCAGGCATTCTCCAAGGTTTTACGCAGACAGGACAAAGTGCTTCTGTAAATCTAATGCACTGTTCATCACTTTTGGCGGGTCAAAGCCAGGTTGTCGGGCATCTAAGGTAAGGCTTCTTAAATGTTGATGGCCATCAAGGAGGTGTATGAGGGACAGCACATGTCCTTGCCAGAAAACATGCACGCCCACGCCATCAGAGCCAAGGCAACGATCATGGCCTTCCAAAGACAAGTTCCATGGAAGACGATCAGCAATGCAGCTACTTGGGCTTCCCCATCGGCCTTTTGCAAACACTACTGCTTGGATGCCAGTGCCAGATCGAGCGCAGCATTTGGACAGGCGGTTTTGAAGAACTTGTTTTCTTAGAGGTGCGTCTCTCCTCCCCAGGGCGACATTCAGTTGTAATCGCCCAAAGAGTATGGCAGAAAGGGGACGGGACGTAGGAGTAAGTATATGTTACTCACTGTAGTGACTTACGTACTCCTAGTCCATAGTCCCCTTTCCTCCATACATGCCACCATCCTCCCCATTAATAAACCTGTATCACTAGACAATTATAATATTGTCGACGCGTCAAAGGGGACTGAGGAGTGGCGCTGGTGGGTGGAGTCAGGGGAGCCCATGCTTCAAGGGCCACACCCCTGCATGCATCTTAATTTAAAGGGGAAGAAAATGTTTTCTGGTGAAAAAGGTTCTGTTTCCTGTCCCTAGCGAGGGAGGACTATAGAGTATGGAGGAAAAGGGACTATGGACTAGGAGTATGTTAGTCACTATGGTGAGTAACATATCATTTTTAGTCCCCTATCTTTGGTATCATGTGTTTATTGACTTCACTTACTAGTGTATTCATGCTAAATAGGTATACTTAATTATTTGTAAAAAAAACGGAAAGCGGGCAGAGGCCCTTTGTTTCGCTGCGTGTCCTTGCGCAGTGGGTATTTCCTTACCTCGGACCCATGCGGTAAGCAGTCCCATCAAGTCTACCTCCAAGCGTTTCGCTCCAGGCAGGCATCAGGGGGACTTTCGCTTTGCTTTGGGCGCTTTCGCGACAGTTTATCCGCTGTTCACCCTTCCCCTGAACAGCAAGCTATCCTTTTCAGGCTCCACGCCTCACCGGGGATGCCCACGTCCTACCAGCTCCATTCGGGCAGGTCGCTTGCTCGCACCCAGCAGGGTGAGCAACGAATCCGCTTGCGGGTTCTTTTTTCTCTTTATTGCTCCTCGTCGAAGCTCAGTGAGGCATTTCCTCATCCTAGAGGGGAAGAAAATGTTCGTCGAGCATCAGAGGAGCAGTGTTCATGTTGTCTGCCTCTTCAAGCCAAAATATACAAAACATCTAGTACATACCGCAATGAAGCATCAGTAAGGACTCTGAAAAAAGAAGGTCTCGAAAGAAAAGAAAATAATAAGAAAGAGAAGGCATAAAAAAAGAATTAAGTGGAACATCATCCTCCAAGCCACATCTGCCCTCTGTGTCCTAACGAGACAACATGTCCCAATATGACCCTCAAGAAGACCAGGGAATGGTCAGGGTAGGAGAAGACATGGAGTCTAATGTTGAGACCACTATTAAAAAAGGCAGTAGCGAATATGCTGGCGCCCATCCAGCTTCGCCTGGATGACATGGAGGTGCACCTTAGGAACTTTCCCAGTACCTCGAAGGGGAGCACCCACAAAAGGAAAAGCAAACTACTAGGGGAGTGGGGGGACTATGCCGGCAAGAGGAAAGATACCGCACTGACCCCCCCCCCCCGAATCGCCCAGAGCCAGCAGAAGTATCTCTCTGATGCCTACTCGAGGCTTAAGAAAGCCTTTTTGGCAAGGACAGAGACCCCTTCTGCCTTTGGACCCTCTGGCCTGGAGGAGAATAAACAGGGCGACAGACCCTCTAGCCCAGAGGATGTACAGCAGGGCACTGATGGGGATCCTTCTCCTCAGACAGCAGAGGATGAAGAGGACCGGGATGACAGCCCACAGCTCATCCAATCTGGAGCCCCTGCGGGACCCGTATTCGGTGGCAAGCAGCCCCAGAAGGAGGCCAACTCCGAGCAAATGTTTGTCATGGAGGACATGATTCACCCCACATCCTCTGACTGGGCCATGTCCCCGCCTGTAGTAGAATATATTAGAGCCAGGCTACGGAAGCCTTTAGACAAGGAAGTCCGAGCTAGATTCAGAGCAGAATCCCCTCGGCCAGAGATTGAGAGGAAAATGGCACTTACCCTAGAATTAGATGCCAGGATGATCACCTTTCTAGGTAAAAACTGCAAAGACCCCAAGAAAGGCGATTGATCTGGCATGGAATTCCTGCCAGGATAAGGTACTTGAGAACACAGGCCCGCTCGCTAAGATTGTAGACCTGTCCGAAGAGGCCATGGAGACGGGTAGACAGACCCACTCACCTTGGTCAGGATGAGCTCAGAGGTCTTTATGCCTCCTCAGCAATGCCAATGGTGCTATATCCGCAGAAAGACGGGAGGCTATCCTCCATGAAGATAGACCCAAAGCTGAGAGAACTGTCCACATTGGAATCGGGACCAGCCGCCCAGGAGCTCTTGTTCGGGGACATCTTTGTGAAAGAAATGGCCAAATCTATCGGCACCTTCACAGCTC
This sequence comes from Ambystoma mexicanum, assembly GCF_040938575.1. Taxonomy (NCBI): domain Eukaryota; kingdom Metazoa; phylum Chordata; class Amphibia; order Caudata; family Ambystomatidae; genus Ambystoma; species Ambystoma mexicanum. Next base: position 1,007,263,985 of record NC_090927.1, read on the forward strand.
TAGATGAGGTCCCAGTCTCTTAAGAGTTTTCTCCACTAAGGTTTTCTCTCGTGCCAGAAGAGGCAGGGGCCACTCCTCTGGCCGTTTCACTTTGGATAGAAGTTCCCAGCAATTCTGTGAGTCTTCAACCTACTGGCCAGAGATCCTGAGGAAGAACCAGGGGTCGTAGTTGGAGAAGGCCAGCGAGACAGCCAACAACATAGACCACAGGTAGGTCTCCGCTGCATAGCACTGGTACCGCAAGTGACGGTAGAAGGCAGGACAGCACAATTTGCGCAAGTGTGGGACTATCAGGAGATGCTTGGGTCCAGGACACTGCGAGGGGCTATCGCATTGACTTTGCAGAACCCGCACAGTTGCAGCGTTCCCCCAGCACCCCATAGTCATGTCAGCCACGGACAGGGCTGCACTAGGTGCAGAGGTGCGCAACCTGTAGGAAAGGGCGCAATCTGCTGGTGCAGGGACCAAGGTAGCTTTTTTAGCCCCATCTTCCCAGTCAGACGGGAGGAGAAGGTTTGTCCGGTGATGAATCTCAAAACCTTGAACAACTTTGCCATATACCGTCACTTCAAGATTGAGGGCATCTAGTTGCTCAGAGACATACTCCTGCCTAGAGACTGGCGGGTCTGCCTCGACCTCAAGAATGCTTACCCGGCAGTGCCAATTTGTCTGCAACACGCAAGGTTTCTGAGGTTCGTCTGGAGGGAGCTCGACTGGGAATACAGGCTCTTGCCCTTTTGGCTCTCGTTGGCGCCCTGGACCCTCACCAAGCTGATGAGGCCAGTGTTAGGCTCCCTAAGGGAGAGGAGAATGAGGCTGATAATATATCTTGACATCATCATGTTGCAGAGCGAGGCCCTAATCGAATAACAATCGTAGACCGCGATAGACCTTCTCCAGAGCCTAGGTTTCCTGATCAACTGGTAGAAGTCTGCTTTGGCCCCCTCGCGACAGCTGGAGTTCCTAGGCTAAGTCGTGGACACTGAGGATTGCCAACTATGGCTCCCAATGGCCAAAGTTCATGCCACGTGCAGGGCGATTCACTCACTGTTGGGAAAAGAGACCATCTCTATGAGGGAGTTAGCCAGAGTGATAGGACTAGCCCTCGTCCATTTAGGCCATATTCACAGGGCCGCTACATTATTGCCTGCTGCAGCACCTAAAGTGCCGACACCTGAGACGCAGTTTCTCACACCCAGCGGCTAGCCTTGTCACCTGATGAGAGGACAGAGCGGCACTGGTGGCTAACCCACATGGAGGTCTGGAACGGCAGGGCGATCTTCGGATCAGCGCCAGACCTTGTGATAGTATCAGACGCCAACTGGACAGGCTGGTGAGTGAGTTTCGGTCCGATCGCCACTAGAGGGAAATGGTTGCCCGAGGAACTGAAACTGCATATCAACTGCCTGGAGCTCCTGGCGGGTTCTTTCACAGTTCGTTCTTTTGCCAGTGACCGAATCAGCTGCTATATACTACTCAAAATGGACAACATATCAGCAGTCAGATACATCAATCATCTGGGTGGCACCAGATTGAGATCTCTGGCAGATTTAGCCAAGGATTCTTGGTACTTCTGCCTACAGCGCCAGATCCCGGTGACGGCAGAGTACCTGCCGGGTAACGTACGAAGTGGCAGACTGGCATTCCCGGCACCTGTCCGACTACAGCGACTGGAAGCTGTGCAGGGAGGTCTTTCTTCGCTTACAACGCAGATGCTTGCCGCCCGGCTGAACACCCAGCTGGCAGTATTTTTCAGCTGGAGGTGGGATCCGGCTGCTGAAAATGCATTCCTACAACAGTGGGGCGACGGGGTCGCCTATGCTTTTCCTCCCATTTGCGATGGTAGCAAGGACCCTGGTGAAAGCCTGTCAGCAACAAGCAGAATTAGTCATTGTAGCCTCAGTGTGGACCTCTCAGTTCTGGTATCCAGCTCTTCTGGAACTTTCACCCGATTCTCCAATCCTAATACCCCAGACTCAGGATCTAGTGTCAGGTCTGAGCGGGGAGTGGCCTGCCCTCCTCCAGAGCGGGTCACTGACCTTGGCAGTGTGCAGGATTTCAGGTCGAGATGGAGAGTCACAGGAATTTCGTGCAAGGCTGTCAGCCTCATTGAGGAGAGCTGGGCCCCTGCAACGTCCAGCAGATACGCAAACTCATAGGGAACACGGGCGCACTGGTGTGTGGAAAGAGGCCTCTACCTGGTTTCTGCCCCTATAGCGGAGGTCTTGAACTTCCTTGCAGGACTGGCGGAGCAGGGCTTAGCATACAGGACTGTGAACGCTTACTGCTCATTGATCTGAGCTGAGCACAACCTGGTGCCTTTCTTCGGCAAGCGTACTATTTTGCTGTGCTTAGTGTCTTGTGGGAGCGTCTCAGAGATCAGGGCGCTAAACTTTGCCGACAGGATGTACTCCCCGAAATGGGTGGTATTTCATGTCTCCAGAAGAACAATATCATACTATTGTAATCACATATAAGGCTTTCAGCAAGCAGCAAAGCTATGCAATGTAAGTTGCCTGAAGGGTTATGAGGAAATGACATCCTCCCTCAGGACGGACAGGAGGGGTCAGTTGCTGATTGCCCTCTGCAAGCCGCATAAGGCAGTCTCCGCCCCTATGCTAGCTAGCTGGGTGCGCTGGACGCTGACCCAGGCCGGAATAGATACCGCCCAGTTCGGGACTCACACAGTTAGGGGAGCCATGGCCTCCAAAGCTGTCAGGTGTGGGTTAGACTGAAGGACGTCATGAGGATTACAGACTGGGCAGAAGAATCAGTCTGTAAAGAATATTACCCGAAACCTATGGAGCAAATGGCGACGTTAGTATTGAGTACGCATTAAACAAACATAATGCTCGCCTCCGGTCTTGACATAGAATTAAGATTTTCCAGAATAACTTTTAGAAAAGTCTTGATTCTATTAAAGACACAGAGGTGAGCATTATCCCACCCGGTTGATGAAAGTTCAGGTCAACTGTCCACTGGGCTTAGCGAGAAGTGTATGGGACGTATGTTATTGGGACTTGGGCATGTTCGAAGTATAATGCTTTCTGATTGTAATGACGGAATTATTTTCCCCTCCCGTGTTGTTCTCCTGACACTTTGATGCAGAGGTTGTTTTCTCCTTCTCTGCCTCTTTGTTTTTTTTCTGACAGGCTCGTTGGATGAGTCCAGGGCTGACGGGCGTGTTGCAGTGCAAGGGGATCTACAGCATTGCCAGAGTTTTGCAGCGTCGAAAGAGGAAGCAGAAGGAGAGCTACGGGTATATAAGGGACCATGTTGATTAGGATTGTTTTTTCTGGGTCGCATGTTCATTGGCTATCATTCAGACTGGCAAGGACTCCTGGGAAACAAAGTCCTGAAAGGCTCCATGTCATATTTTCTTCTGTGGTTGACAAGTTCTTTGATTGAGGATTTCAGTCTCTAATTCGAACAATTGCTTTGCTAAAATCTTGCTGCTGAGCGATCAGTGTTAAACGTATTAAAGAAAGAGAAGCATAATGCTTGCCTCTGTGTCTTAAATATAATCAAGACTTTTCAAAAAGTTATTCTGGAAAATCTTCATTGGCTTTCAAATCACTTCAGTGCTGATTACTTGGACATAATGCTGAGGAGGAACTTCCATCTGCTTGCACCATATGGTCCTACACTTTGACAGGAATTCCTGATGCAGTAAAACTGTTAAAGAGAACACCCAGAATATGATGCTGATTCAGAATTTTGTTGCAAAATAAATAACTTTTGCTACTTAAAACTGTAAGGGCCTCATCACGACCTCGGCGGTAACCCTTAAATCCGGCGGTAGCGCTATTACCGCCGGATTTAAGGGTCCGCCGAATCAGGGCTTCGGCGGATTTCAAACCAGCTCTGAGCTGGTGTGAAATCCGCAGAGAATTTGCGCTAATACCGCCGGCGGGAAATCCGCCGGCGGTATGAGCGCGAAATTTCCCCATTGAGCCTAATGGGGAATGGGGCATTCCCGAATGGGCTCAATGGGGACTTCCAAGTCCGCCCAACTCCTGATCCCGCGCTATTAGCGCCGGGGGCTATGGCGGTCGGGCTAATAGCCCCCGCGCTAATAGCGCCACCGCTACCGCCGAGGTCGTGATGAGGCCCTAAATCTTGCCACCAGGGCCTCAGCTAAAATTTCGCAGTGTGGGGATATGGTACTTCTGTGGAGTAAAAATACAGTTCCCAATTCCAATGAGGGTATCTTTTAGGCGAGTAAAGAGTTTTTTTTTCTTCAAACAGTTGTATTTATTCCCTCATAATCACATTCTTTAATCACATTACAACCACTGGCATGCTTCTAACATCTTTTCCATAAAATTGTGCCTTTAAAGCCTCTGGTTTCTCGACATACGACTGTAGTGAACATGGGATTTTATACATCATTAACCACAGCATACAACCTTAACACGTTGACTTCGCATACCCCCCCCCGCCCAAAACCCAACATGTATGGTACCATTATTGCTGTTCTGCGTTTCTGGATCTGAGTTTCTTTTATCGGAAGAGGTTTCCATTTTTAATCGAACATTCATATTCTTCAATAACATTGGTTTGTAAAGGGTGAGCTTCCCTATCTTTCATATATTAATGGAACGGTAGTCATATCAACATACATTTTTGATATTTCCCGGCTCTCAGCGCGCACACCTTCTCCATGACCAATACTCCCCATATCTTTACCCACCACCACACAGCCACTGGGCTCTCCTCTACTTTCCAGCTTTGAGCTGGGGTCATTCGAGCTGCCATTAGTAAATGTGTCATAAGAGTGGCTGTGTTGTCACTTGCCGAGTAGACTTCCTCTACCTCTGCTCCTAATTGGATCACCGTCGGTGCGTCCAACAATTGTACTCCTGTTATTTCTTTTCTCCGGCATTGGATCTTTCATGGATTCACATGCTTTGAATATTCCCTGTCGTCAGGCTGGGAACCTCGGTCCTTTTTAAAATAGCGTTTTCACTTGGAAAAACTTTGACACTTAAGTGTCCTATCAACGTCTTGCTTAGCTACCACCCAATAGAGCGTAGGGTATAAATAGACACGCCCCCGTGGCTTCCCTTCAGATTTCAACCGTCTCCAAAGTGTCGGGATCACCTCGTGCTCGTTTTGATTCTACACATTTGGTGTGTTGTGGTGTTTTTTTCCCAATGTCTTCGGGAAAAGCTTTGTTTCGGCCCTGCGCGACTTGCAGGCTGAAGAAGTATATGAAGGGGACGGGCACATGGACTGCCTCTATTGCCTCTACCCTCATCACTCCGCCGAAACCTGCGACATCTGTAAGGGTTTCTCTCAGAAAACACTGAAGGTCTGCAATCGGCGCTTGATATTGTGGCTATACAATGGTGCCTACCGTCCATCTGAGGTGGGATTGGTGCACAGCCTAGCATCTGCGAGACCTGCTCCTACAGTTCCTTGTCGGTTGGCGTCGGCTGAACCGCCGACTAAGAAGTCTCGGCCTTCTAGTGCAGACAAGAGTGGCCGCCCCTCTTAGGGCAAACACCTGATGAAAGGGACTCCTTCATCGTCTAAGCATGGTCAGTCAGTCTGACCAGTCCCGTAGGCCTGAAGGAAGGCCTGAGAAAATGTCTTCTTCTTCTGCTTCAAAAAAGGACAAAATGGACTCTTCGAAACGCTCCTCTTCAGGAGACCATCGTAGGTCATCCTCTGGTAGAGAGTCTTCGAAGCATCTATCCAGGGTGTCCAAAAGGGCTGGATCGCCTGAAAAATCAGCACCACAGCTCTCGGCGTCGTCGACGGGAGTCCTGTCGTCGACGGTTTCACTGCCGGCTATGCTGTCTGCCTCCACGATGGGGTTGTCGGCTCCAGTGACTGCGGTCGACGAGGGCCCGAGGTTTTCATCATCGACGGACAACGTGCTACCAGCGGGTGGGGCGTGGCAGCCTTCGGCGTATGACGCACTTCTACCAGACACTTTGCTACAGCAGGAGTTGGCCCTTTCAGTGTTGTCGATGGAGGAGGGACTAGAGCCTGTGGTGAACCCAACAAGCCTCGGCTTACAGTGTGTTGGCCCTTCGACGACGGTGGGAGTACAGACTGTTCCATCTGCGTCTCCTCTGCTGAACCCGCAGTCGGTGCTGTCCCTCCAGGTCTTATCTACACTGCAGTCCCTGTTGAGTCAACTGGATTCAAGATTGCCTCCTGTGGGTATGCCCCCGGTGACACCTATCATCGACGCGGCAGGTGTCCCTCCGCGTTCTACGGCTGAGTTGCCTGCTTCCCGGCCGATGAGCACAGAGCCTCCTCGTTCCCATCTGGAGGAGAGTGAGCTACCGGACTCTGATTCTGCCCAGGGACTCTATCTCTGATGTCTCCTCGTTGCCATTGAGAGACCCGACATGGGAGTCTGATGTGGAAATGGAAGCTCCTAGGAGTCCAGCGCAACCGTCGTCCCTGGGTGACATTGGGGCATTTCATGCCATGATGGCAAAAGCCTGTGTTGAGTTTGGTCTGACCCCAGAGGAAGAACGAAAAGAACGTTTCCTATTTGACCACATGGGAAGAGAAGGAAGGTTGTTTTCTCTGTTCCAATTCTGGACCATGTCTGGCAAGAAGGCCTACGCACCATGCGCCACCCATTTTCAGAGCCTGCAGTCAAAGGGAGATTGGAGAAAAAATGTAAGGCCCCGGACTCTACGCCAAAGTGTTTGATTTTACAAACCACCCCTGAATCAGTGGTGTCAGTGGCGGCTAGCCGAAAAGCCAGAACACAGCACAAATGCACTACACCTCCTGACAGTGACGCTAGAAGACAAGGTGCCTTCGGAAAAAAGGTTTTAACGGTGGGGGCGACGACAGTAAAAGCCGCCAACTCGTTGGCGATTATGGTGGGCTACGACCGCGAGATGTGGCATCGGCTGGCCCCTCTGTTAGAACATCTACCCGAGGAACCCCCGAAAGGCTGCCATGTTGCTGGTGCGTGAAGGTGAGGAAGCGTCAAATCACAGCATTAACATTGCTGTAGATTTAGCAGAATCTGGTTTCAAACAGATTAATAATGGGGTGGTACTACGTCGGCAGGCCTGGCTGAAGTGCACGCACTTTAGGCCGGAGGTTCATTACAAGGTATTGGACATGCCCGGTGAGGGGGAACAAATTGTTTGGAGAAAAAATAGAGGAAGCCCTCAAGGGCATGAAAGAGGACTCCGATACAGCGAGATCATTGGGAACTTTGCAAAGCGGGTGGTTGTTTTGCCCCTTCCGTGGAGTTTCAGGAAACGCCCGGTTTGCTGCCTCCAGAGACCAGAGTTATGGTCGGTCTGGATAGTCCTCACAAGGGTATAGATGGGCAGGACAGTCTACGCGAAGAAGCCAAGATTTTCAGGCATCCAGAAGGAGAGGAGGACAGCCCTCTTCCGCCAAAAGTAAACGAACAAAATCACAACAATGACGGTCCTCGAAGAAATGTGCTGGGGGGCAGAGTAGCTCTACACGTCGACGAATGGAACAAAATTACATCAGACCGTTGGGTATTGGACACAGTACGGTTGGGCCACTCTCTGGAATTCAAGGGCTCATCGGTTCCCATTCCTCCCGTGTATTCTGTGCAACCTCATCGTCACATCTTCCAGCAGGAGGTTGTACTTATGCTACAGAAAGGGGCTATAGAATTGGTTCCAGTGGCCGAAAGAGGTCAGGGGATTTACTCCCGTTAGTTTGTGGTGAAGAAACCCAACGGCAAGTGGTGACCCATTCTGGACCTTCGGACGCTGAACAAGGCACTGCAACGCCTAAAGATCAAGATGCTCACACTTCAAGAAGTCATTCGGTCGGTACAGCCGGGGGAATTTCTGGCGTCATTGGATTTGCAAGACTCCTATTTCTCCAGCATGGGGTCTACCTAAGCACCGCCTCTGGCAGCCATCTTCAGATTTTTACCGCACGTTCATGTGTTGGGATCCTCGTGCTATTGCTCTCCAGCGTTAGTGCTATTTTTTCACGTTTTTTCTCAAAAACATCGTTTTTTTCGGTCAAAAGAGCCTCAAGCTCCACCGACTCTCCATCCGATCAACGGGGACCCGTGTCGGATTCGTCTGTGCCCCCCAAGGGTGAAGATTTCGTCGAGCTACGCTTTTGGAGGACTCCAGAAGTTTCTCAGGCCCGGACATGGCCCAGGAGAAGGGAAGCTCGACGCCCGGAAAGCTGTTCAGGATCTAACAAACTGGCTCCCCTGCTGGACTTCCTACCGGACGACAAGAGGGCGGATGCCCTGGAGATCCTACAGGAAGGCGAGGTTGCGTCGGACCACGCCATCACTATTGCGACGGACATCGCCGACACTGGGTTTCGCCAGTTGGGCAACGGCGTGTGCCTTAGGCGGCGTGGATGGCTCAAGGCTACGGACTTCCGTCAAGACGTACAGACCAGAGTCCTGGACATGCCATTCGATGGGAACAACCTGTTTGGGAAAACAGTGGACGATTCCCTTCAGGCCATTAAAGCGGACACTGAGACGGCCCGGGCCCTTGGGGTTCTGCAGCAACGACGGACGCCCTTTCGGAGCAGCGGAGGCAAGGGCGCCTCAAAAGGTTCCGGCGGCGGTTTCTCCACCTACCGTCAAGCTGCCCGCTCGTCGTCTCAGGAGGCCTACAGAGGACGAGGCAGGTCTGGCGGACCCCGCCGTCGTCGCCAAGGAGGTCAAGGCGGCAAAGCCTCGTCGAAACAGGATTGAACCGGCCGTGGGGTCGGGCCCCCACCGAAGCACCCCGGTGCGAGGCCGGCTGGCAAGCTTCGTCAGCGTGTGGGAGTCCATCTCCACCGACCGTTGGGTGCTGGACGCCTTAGCCCGGGGCCACGCGCTCGAGTTTCAAAGAAGGTGCCCGCGCGTCCCCCCCGTGGCCAGGAAAGAGCTTCACGTCCCTCAGCTTCTCCTGGAGGTAAAGGCGATGCTCAGGAAGGGTGTCATCGAACTCGTCCCAAAGAGGCTTCGGGGCTCCGGAGTTTACTCGAGATACTTCCTCGTGAAGAAGACGGGAGGATGGCGCCCCATCCTAGACCTGCGACGTCTGAACAAGTTCATCAAGGCGCAGAAGTTCCGGATGGTCACCCTCCAGCACGTCCTGGGGCAGCTGGAGGAAGGAGACTTCCTGTCGTCGTTGGATTTGGAGGATGCCTACTTCCATATTCCCATCCTAAAGGGGCACCGAAAATTCCTCAGGTTTGTGGTCCAAGGGCGTCACTACCAGTTCAAAGCCCTCCCCTTCGGACTACGGTCGGCACCCAGGGTATTCACCAAGTGCCTTGCACCGGTGGCGGCGCAGCTGCGCCGCGAGGGGATCCACGTCTACCCCTACCTGGACGACTGGCTCATTCGAGCCAAGACGAGGGAGCTCGCCGTGGAGCACATGCCAGACCCCATGCTGGAGAAGGAACAAGTTACTTACCTGTAACTGTTGTTCTCCAGCATGGGTCTGGCATGGATTCACATGCGAACCCTCCCGCCTACCCCTCTGCGGCTCTTCACTTGGTCATACTGCCACTTCACGTGCTTCCAAATCTGAAGATGGCTGCCAGAGGCGGTTCTTAGGTAGAGGGCAGTCATTGGCTGTGGTCAGTATGACGCAGAGACCAGTGATTGGTTATTACTACGTAAGACAGATCAGAAACGAAACTGATACTGGTTTTTTCTTTACCGAGGATTCCCAGCCTGACGACGGGGAATATTCATGAGCATGTGAATCCATGCCAGACCCATGCTGGAGAACAACAGTTACAGGTAAGTAACTTGTTCCTTCCACATGCCCATGCGTCGACGACACTGAAAATTCCTGCGATTTGTAGTGGGTCAAGATCATTACCAGTTCTGAGTGCTCCCATTCAGTCTGAAATCGTCCCCCAGGACATTTACGAAATGTTACGCGCCGGTGGCGACGTGGCTCCGACGAGTAGGTCATCACGTCTACCCTTACCTGGACGACTGTCTGATACGCGGCTCATCGCCGGCGGCGACACAGGCAAGTCTCAACGTTACCATGCAGCTGTTGCAATGACTGGGCTTCGCTGTCAACTTCAAAAAGTCATATCTATCTCTCTACAGGAGCTTGGTATTTCTGGGCGCAGAATTTCAAACTCAGCTAGGCCTGGTGAAGCCCTACGTCGAGAGAATTCAAAAACTTGAGCAGAAAGCGGCAGAGTGGAAAGTCAGAACAAGAGTGTCGGTCAGAAAGTACATGTCGCTGTTGGGAGGCATGGCGTCATGCATTTCGTTGGTGAAGAACTGTTGTCTCTTCATGAGGCCGGTGCAGGAGTTTCTTGCGGACTGGTGGGCTCAGAGTCGCAGATCGTGGTCCAACAAGGTGGTGGTCAACAGTGACTTACGGGACACTCTTCGATGGTGGCAGCTCTCGGACAATCTGGATCGGAGAGTGCCGTTGCTGGAGCCGGAGTTTCAAGCTACAATTGTGACGGATGCCTCTCAGACAGGGTGGGGAGCGCATCTGGGGAGCTTCCAGGTTCAAGGTCTGTGGTCTCCGGTCAAATCGAGTCTTCACAACAATGTACTGGAACTGAGAGTGGTTCATTGGGCTCTAAAATTGTTTCTGACGCGCATACGCGGCTTTGTGTTGAGGGTGTTGACAGACAATACCACCACAATGTTTTACCTCAGGAAGCAGGGGGGCACTCATACCAGGGTGCTCTCGAGAGAGGCTCAGGAACTTTGGCATTGGGCCCTGGTACAAAACATCAATATTGTAGTGTTTCATCTGCCGGGGGCGATGAATGTGCAGGCAGACTCGCTCAGCAGAGAAATAAACCAACTCCACGAATGGCAGCTGAAGGAACAGCAGGTTTCAAGCATTTTCTGAAAATGGGATCGTCCTACATTAGATCTTTTCGCCACTCGAGAGAACGAAGTGCAAGGAGTTTGCCAGCAGGTGGCCTCAGCCCGGGTCTCTGGGGGATGCATTCTCATTCCCGTGGACGGGCATTCCCTCCATTTCCACTCATTCGGCGGACCCTCCAGTGGATTCAGAAATACCCATGCCATGTGATTTTGGTGACCCAGTACTGGGCCAGGCAACCGTGGTTCTCAGACCTACTCCATCTATCCGTAGCGGAACCGGTTTGGTTGCAAGTGACGCCGGACCTTCTGTTTCAGGACAAGGGCGCAGTATGGCACCACGATCCAGGCTCTCTCAGCCTGACGGCTTGGCACCTGATTTCTCCGAGTTTGGCCTACTGAGCATTTCTGGTGACTGTCGCCGCATTTTGGAGGCGGCTAGAGCTCCGTCCACGAATGTCTCCTATGCATGCAAATGGAAAAGGTTTTGTGTGTGGTGTAAGGGCCAGCCTGGGATGGAGCCTTTTAAACATTTCACCGGAGCAAATTCTACCCTACTTGTTGCGCTTGGCAAAGAAAGGTTTGGCGTTCTCCTCCATAAAAGTACACCTTGCGGCCATTTCTAAATTCACTCAGAAGAGGCATGCTACCCCTCTATTTAGTGATTGTCTGGTCAAACATTTTCTAAAAGGATTGTTTCTGACTTTTCCTCAAGCCAAGAAATTCCCTCTTGGTTGGAGCCTCAATCTGGTGCTGTCAGGTCTGATGAAATCCCCGTTTGAACCTATGTTGTCGACGCCCCTGCAGTTCTTGACGTGGAAAGTGGCGTTTTTAGTGGCCATTACTTCGGCAAGAAGAATATCTGACTTGCAAGCTCAAGGACAAGGTGGTGTTGGCCACTAACCCACACTTTATTCCAAAAGTGCCAACCACTTTTCATAAACTTCCATCGTGCTACCATCATTCTTTGCTTCTGCTTCCTCATCGGCAGAAAAGGCGCTGGATACGCTGGATGTGAAAAGAGCATTGAAATTTTATCTGAGTCGTACTCAGGAGTTCAGGCTGTCTAAACAACTGTTTGTGGCTTATGGACCCTCCTTCAAGGGAAGGGCAATCTCCAAACAAGGACTATCTCACTGGATCTCATCGGCTATTTCCTTCTGTCACTCTAAGGCGGGAAAACCTTTGGAGAGGCATCCGAAGCCGCACTCGACGAGATCCACCGCTTCGTCGGCGGCATTATGGTCACAGACTCTGCTGGTGGACATTTGCCAGGTGGCCTCCTGGTCGGTGCTGCATACCTTTACTTGACATTATTGCCTGGACCAGCAGCATGGTGAAGATGTGCAGGTGGGACGTGCAGTCCTGCAACGCCTGTTTCAATAAGGCAAGCCCCACAGTCTCGGGGTATCTGTTTCAATGTTACCACTGCTAATGTCTTCTTTGCTGGTCTTATGTGTTTGCTTTCCGGATGTATTGGTTTGCATTACACGCCTCCATGCATGATGGCTACTGCCATGTAATCTATTCAAAGCATGTGAATCCATGAAAGATCCAATGCTGGAGAAGGGAGTAGTTTCTTACCTGTAACTCCATTTCTCCAGCGTTGGTATCTTTCATGGATTCACATACGCCCGCCGGCCTCCCCTGCATGCAACCTAGCTGGTTCCTCTACTTTGGAGGTTAAAATCTGAAGGGGAGCCGCGGGGGCGGGTCTATTTATACCCTACATCCTATTGGGTGGTAGCTAAGCACCCAAAAAGACGTCGATAGGACACTAAATTGTCGAAGTTTTCCAAGTGAAAACGATATTTTAAAATGGACCGAGGTTCCCAGCCTGATGACGGGGAATATTCAAACCATGTGAATCCATGAAAGATACCAACGCTGGAAAAATGGAGTTACAGGTAAGAAACTACTCCCTTATATGCCCCAGGATCTCCTTTCAGAACATTTTAGCTTTAGGGCAAGTCCACCACATGTGATGTATATCCCCTTTTCCCCCGCATTTCCTCCAACACAGAGGGGAGTAATTTGCATTGATTCCATGTACCCAGGGAGGGGACATTTACCACCTATCGAAAATGTTATATGCTGTTTCTTTAATGGCCATGCATTTAGATGTTTTATATGCCCTCCTCCATATTGGCACCCATTCTTCCTCCGTGATGGGGGTGCCAATATCTTTCCCCCACCTTTCCATGTATAAGAAGTAATCCCCCAGTTGTGCCCTGTCCAGCAGTCTGTATAATCTTGATAACACTCTAGTTGTTATTCCTTCCTGCAATGTCAGTTCTAGTTCCACTGGGGCTCTTGATCCTGCCTTTTTGACCTCTCGCTGGGTAATCCAGTGCCTAATCTGCACGTATTTATAACAGTCACTTTCGTTTATACCGACTTTTTCCTTACATTCCTCAAAAAGAAAGGTGGTCCTGTGAGTAAATAGTTTTTATGAATCCGTAATCATTTAATCTAGTAAATCATGCACATTAAAAGTTGTAGTTTTATCGTAAAGATCCTTGTCTCATTTCATCAGACAATATTATTATTAAAATTCCTTCTGCTAGCACGATTGCAGGTTTCCAAATTAAGATTCGATGAGCAGGAGCTCAAACTAGCTCCTGGGTGTCAGGCATCAAACTGTAGGCAGGAGCTACATCTGGGGAACCACGAGCAAATACACAGTGCACTCCAAATCCAACTTCCACGTGAGATGCACACTTTAACTTTTTGCCCATTATGTGTGGTCCATTATATTTAAATGTCTCCTAAATGTTCCCTAATTCTTCTGTATTTACATTCTCAAGCACTCAAAGTTAATGTCACGTATGCCTGATTGTAAGGCACCAGTTGGACTGGGCAGCCAAAAGGAGCTCCTGTTAACTGTTGGTTTTCAGCTAACCAGACTCTACTAGGGTAGGAGCAGAAGCGAAATGGCAATTTCGAACCCCGTCATTGATCTGAACCCATTCGTGGAGTAGTGCAGGATGTCCGTGCCCTATGCACATCCGTTGTTTCCTATTTTTCTTTGGGAGTACTTTTACTCCCTTTACTTTTCTCTGAGTATTTGCCTGTTTTCAGTGAGTAAGTGTTTAATAGACCGCATTATTCTTAGTTAAAACAGGTGTTGGACACTTCCATTGCTGATGTCCCAACTCTGCTCCTCTGATTTAACGTAACTTCTCATTTAAGTATGTCATGGAAGATACTGGTGTTGTGGGCATTAGATGTCAGGAATTGACATTGGTTTGTCCTTCATGCTTACTAATATGTGAACACGTGATTTTCCGTGACAGCTGCTATTTTGGCTTTATTGCATTGAACCCTTTGGTGGATTATTATTTTCATTTTTTATATACATTTCACTTCTTGGCCCATGCGTATTTTCTAAAATGATGCTTTTAATTGTGATTCGCATGCATTTTGTAAATGTTTTTAGTATGAAGGGAAATTGTTCCATGTGCATCAATGCAGAGGTAAAACGAGGTGATGATGGCTGGAACATTTACAATTAATCCTAACCTCTGGCATTGTCTGAACATGGCCTTCAGGTGAGGGGTTTACCACTCAACGTCCCATTGGCTGGGAACAAAAGCAACCATAATGAAGAGAGTAGACTACAAAAAAAGTACCTGCTTGTTTCCTTTACTAGAAGTATTAAGTAGGTAACCGAGGATTCCCAGTCTGACCACGGGGAATATTCAAAGCATGTGAATCTTGAAAGATACCAATGCTGGAGAACTAGAGTTAGGGGTAAGAGAGTTACTCTCTCTCTGGGATTGCTCTGGGCAACCTTCCAGACAATCATTCTTCGCCTGCCAAGCCATTACAAAAGGGGACAGACCACATGGAAATCATGCTTGGTCTCACCCCCAAAGGGGCAGTCCAGCCTGAACTGCTTGGCCACATCCCTTCTACAAAAGTGACATTGTTCTTGGATGCTAATATTAAGCAGTGTTATGAAATATATCATTTTGATGAGACTCGCAGAGAGATTTCCTATGAGATTTCGCCAACGGTGAATAAGGACCTAGGTATGCAGATTTAGTTACATATTTGTCAACAGCCTTTAAGCAAAATAAGGGATGATTAACACTCTCACCTTGAAAATACATCACTTGTGGCTTTTTATGCCTTCATTCATTACTGCCCCTTTTACTTGAAATCTACTTCTTAGAATAAAAATACTTGATCTTGATATGTTTACAATAATTGTGTAGAAAATGCATTTTTGATAATATGTGGCAAGTGTTCATTTCACAGTATCATCTTCTAAGAACTCATGTGTAACCTCTTGGCACTTTGATCAATGTCCTTTACCCATCCCATTATATGAATCGTATATGATTTCACGATTATTATGGTGTGTTTGTATTGCTATCAATCTCATTATTTATTAAATGCGCAGCCCAAAAAGAAACCCTTTCATGGGTGTAATATAACATTCTAAATAGTTAAGTTGCCTGTTTATTAAGGCTAAAAAATACTTGCCATTTTGGTAAGACCATAGAAGTCATCAAAGTCCCCTGATTTGTCAAAAGGTGTCTTTTTCAAACGTCTTTGGGACTCATCTGGAGTTAGGCGGAGCAGTAAAAATGTGGCGGTAATGCTGTTACTACTGCATTGCCGCTCCGTCCAATCTCGAGTTTGGGGTAACCTCAGAGCATTCACCTTGAGCTCTGAACTGGAGGTAACGCGCTGGCTTTTCCCACATTTTCGAGGCATTTATTGCGGGGCAATTACTGCGGGGCAATTGATGCCGGTGTAATTGCGCGGAAAATGTCTCATTGAGTCCCATGGACTAAAAATAAAATAGGGCTTTAGTGGATACCGCAACTTGTGATCCGTGCTAACCGTGCCAGACCAAGGTGCAGTAATGCTAATTGGGATGAGCGGTATCTGCCAGGATAGTGCCCACTCATGATGAGACCCTTTGCGTTTTGTTGTGTGAACGTTGTTTTGCATTCCCACTGGTTAAATATTAATTTTCACTGAATCAGAACTCCCGCACATAATGACACGATTCTGCTTTCTTGATTGACTAAGATGTAATGCAGAAAAAGCAATCTTATTGCTAAAGTTTGAAGAAAAAAGGACATGGTTGTGTTGGTTTTCAGTGTGCATTTTGCACCCATACCATGCTCAATCTTAAGGTGTCCTCATCAAACACACCATTATGTAACAAAGAAAGGATGCTTTTGTAATGCACAGAAAAGGCAGAATTAATTATGGCTCACGCTCTGTTTTGTACTTACAAATCATTGTAGAGGTTATCTGCCATTGTCTGTCGAAGAAACGCATCTCATTAAGTTTATGTAAAATATTATTTTGTGTGCCAATTTTCATAGTATATGGACGCATACCCTGAAGTTATTTTTAGTAGAACAGTTTTATACATTTAAATTTGTTACAAAACGGAGCCTGAGTTTGTGTTAAATATTTAACATAAAACATTGTTTTCTAAAATTGGTCCGTATTATTGCATTTATAGTAGCATATTTATCATTGTTAAATGATTGGTATAATACAGGAATGGCTTGTTTTGTATATGATGAAAGTATCCTGTTGCTTGGATAGCGTTTAAATCTAATTATATCAATTAAATAACGGGGAAATTGATATCAGATCATATTGCAAATTCATACCGATGGCAAATGTCTGTTACAGAAGAAAATGAACTGCTCTAATAAAGGAGTCAGTTTAAGATTTAAAAATGAAGAACTATTTTCGGAAGCTACTCGAGTGACGGCAGCGATTCCATAAACTACAGACTGATTGGTGTGCTCACTTAAATGGCTAAGCAACCTTTGACCGTGGACGGCTGACGTAATACAGAGCTCGGTAATTGTGGGAGGCGTCATTTCACGCAGTTAGCAATCTTCTCACATGATGTCACACATTAGAGGTGTGGTGGTTGTCATGCGTTGTTATTTTTTCTGCAGTTTGACTACAAAAATTAAAACTAGGAGATGTTTTAATTTGCCTTGAAATGTGCACAACGGGATGCTCACGAGATACGCCCAGGAGTACGAATATTAGGTAACCGTTTTCTATGCAATCTTAGTTCATTTAATATAATGCGCCGCTTTAAAAAGTACATTTTGCAAAATCGAATGCAACATAAACGAGATTAAAAGTGCTGGAACAATTCACGTCAGGCTGTTTGTGAAGACATCGGGTTAACGATTAGTGGCATCCCTTTACTTGCCGTTTTTAACATGACATGCTTCTCCTCTCAACCTCTGTCATCCCATTTTAATTAAGTAGGCTGACGGAATGCTTTAATTGCTAATTACCACAACATTGTCTACGCTTGAAATCCTGACCGTGTCGCAATTGTTTTAATTTTTCAGCAGTTTCTATTGTATTTATTGATAAGCAGGCGCGTTTTGTTTCTGGTTAAGAAAAAAAATAGATCGGATTTCAGGAGTGTTCGTTTCATGCATGTAGAAACGTGTATTCCCGTTTCTCGTTAACGATAGGGAATGCTTCTGTTTTCTCTCTAACTACACAAAGTTTGCCTGCTTTCCTGGATCATGTACTTGTGGATCTATACCTACACACACAGATGTACACAAAACGTTCTATATTGAAACTGAAAATTACCAAAAAAGCTGGAATTATCTCTACTCTTTCATTGGACATAGAAACTGTATCGCTAGACATGTTTTCGATTCAGCAATTAAGGTCACAAATATTAGCGCTATAATTTACATTTGTATTCAAAATGTTTGCTCATTGGGAATCAGCTGATGACGGTTTAGGTCAACACTTCCACCCCCGAACTCCCCCTCCAACTTAACCTATTCTCTTACCCCTCCCCATATATTTATTTTATTTAATTTGACTGAAAAAACGATCAAAAAAAAAATTCGGACAAATCGAAAAGGTCAAATGTTTTTCCATCAGTATGCTAATACCGCCAATGAGATGACCACTTACAACGTGGTTAATGCATGTCTAGCTGTGTTTCATGCTATACAATATGTTTTGAATTAAAACACGCCATTTACTTACTGTTGTCTTAATTAACTGTTTTGTGCAGCACATTATTGCATGGTTTTTAAAAATATCAACATATATAGCCAACACATTTTCTCTGCACAAGCCAATAAACTGGGTCTGGGTTTTAATATATTCTTGGTATGTTCAAAGTATATCTTTTTTTATTTTGTACCTTTATTCGTTTTTAATAGCAGTTTGAAGAAAATAAACATGAACATGTGTTTTAATACAAAAGTAAACCATCCTGCTGTCAGTGCAGTTTGGTGCTGGTCTTTTTACTGCCACTGATGGAGTAGGAGTTACAGTCCCCTCCGCTTCTTTAATGTATCGTCATACAGATCGTAATGTAACAAAGAAAGAATGATTTTTGTAATGCACAGAAAAGGCACAGTAAAGTATGGCTTACGCTGAATTTTGTACTTGCAGAATATAGTTGATTTTATCTGCAGTTGTTGAATAAGCACATCTTAGGTAAAATAATATTTTGTGTGTCAAAGTGAACAAAACGAAACAAAATAAAATACTAATGCAGCTGCGCAGATATGTTCAAGATAGTCACAAACTTTATAATTGTATGTTAGTTAAGATTACATAACATATTTTCGTGATCTAAAAGTGCAGTACACATCACAAAAAAAGCTAATATATTTACTTTTAGTATTTAAGGGGTAGAAGATGTGCATGATATTAGCAAGTTCAAAAAGCTATGCTTTTTTTACCTGTACACACTTTAGTGATAAATAAAGACTGTGACCGCAAACAGTCGAGTTTTGTTCACTTCACGTAGAATTTTGTTGTTTTGGAAGGAACATTTATTTGGACTGGTCAGTAAACATTTTCGGCATAATCTCAAATGTATTACAGGGATTTTCAAAATTCGAGTTTCTTTAATGTGTTTTGGGCAGTTATTATATGGCTATCCCATATTGATCACAGTCATCTATGACATGCTATATTTTCACTTTTGGAGGTGGCCATTTCCCCCAAAATGCTTTATATTAATCATGTTGGCAGTGTTGTTTATTTTTTCACCTGCAAAAGAAATACCACATGTGTAGCTTGAATGTTTATGTAATTATCCTCATTGCCATCTTCTCTATTCGGGTAGCATGAGCTGGATCACCTTCATTTTCATATACAATAAAGATTGCCCAAGCGCTCAGTGCAGGAAGTCTTGATTCTATTAAAGACACAGAGGCAAGCATTATTCTTAGTCTCCTTTATTGCTGCTTAACAAAGCTTTTTAAATCGTTCAACCTTTTTTCTTTGTTTTTTACATCAGTTGGCACTGTTGAATAAAAAGAAAAACTACCAAGAAACATAATGACAAGGGGCTAAACTACAGCCCCCATGAACCCAGCAACTCTGTAGTCCATAGCCTCAGGCCTGTTGCCTAATAGGGAATCCCCTGACGCCATAAATCCTTGCTGTCCTAGGTCCTTTCTTCTTCTTTTTTATTCTCTCAAGCTGCTCCAACCATGTAACAGTCTAAGTAAACAGTCTTTAATAACTTGAATAGGCCTCGCTACTCTCTGCGATCCTGCTCTCCTCTATTCTACTTGAGTTCCTTATCCTCTCCATTGAGGTCCTATGTGATCACTCTTGTGAATTCTTATGTTCGTCTCCTACGTGAAAAGAAATTGGAACTGTTAGGGAGGGTTATTTTCTCATATGTACATTAACATATATACTGTACATTTTTCAATCTGCGCAAATACTCAGTGGAGGGATAATGCTCGCCTCTGTGTCTTTAATAGAATCAAGCCTTCCTGCGCTGAGCGCTTGGGCAATCTTTATTCTATGACAAGACCTGAGGCGAGCACTATGCTTGTTCAAAGCTTTGCATTACCGCGAAGCACTATTGGAGACTGGCTTGAAATAGAAGGTTCTGAAAACCGAGTCGCTGGACCAGTCTGTCGCCTTCATGATCTCCTGCAGCGGAACTCCCGCTGCAAAAGCTCTGGAGGCCATAGCTCCTCTGGTCGAGTGAGCTCCAAAGACAGAAGTGTCTATTCCTGCTAGCTCCATGACTTCTCTCACCCATCTCACTATAGTGGCTGTAGCCACTGCTTTATAAGGCTTTCTGCGCACTATGAATAATTGCATCACATTCTGTGGCCTCCTCGCTGCTGTCACTACCTCATAGCATTTTATGCACTGTGCTACGCAGAGTTTGCAGTTATCTGGAAAATATGGGTACAAGATAACCCTTGAGTTGGTCTTAGTACTATGCGCGATATTAAATGCTACTCCTTCTGGATAAAAGATCTTTCTGTCCACTTCTAAGGCCTTGATTCTGAGACTCTCCTACAAGATACTAGGCTGAGTAAAGTGGATAACTTCCCTGATAACTGTTTCCCTGACAGCGGTCGTTCCCTAGCCATTGCTCAAATAATTGCAGGACCTTGTTAACATCCCAAAGCGAGGTGTATCTAGGTAGAGGGGGTTTGCTCACCTTGACTCCTTTAAGAAGCCTTTCCACTGCTGGGTGCTACCGGGAGCCCATCTATTAACTTGTGCTTGGCTAAGATAGCAGATCTGTACACTCCCACCATTCTAAAAGCTTTGCCTACCGCAGGGAGGGACGCTAGAAAGTTAATGACATGCACTATAGGTGCTGAAATGGGATGAATACCCCTACCCCTGCACCAAAGGTCCCAGGCTTGCCAAGTGGAATTATAGCTCTGCACTGTGGAAGGGGCCCATGAAACTCTGATAAGTTATGTAGCCTCCTCTGAAAGTCCCAGCAGACACCGTCTTCGCCTGAAATTGTGCAGGCCAGGAGGGTTAGTGTCTGGTTCTGAATCAGGAGGTGTAGGGCTCCCGCCAGATCGGATAGGAGATCTGCCCTGTGCGAAATCCTCTGGGGGAAATGCGTAGAAAGTTCCATCAGAACTGGAAACCAGGCTTGCGATTTCCATTCTGGTGTCACAATGACTAGACCTGCCCTGTCTCTGCGTACCTTCGCTAGTGCCCTCGCCAGCATCGCAAAGGGGGGAAAAGCATAATGAGTTTGACCCTTCCAGCTGTGCAAGAATTCATCTGTCCCTGCCGCCTCCGGATCCAGTCTCCAGGTGAGATATCTCGGCAGTTGAGCATTCAGTCTCGAGGCGAATAGATCTGTGTGCAGAGGTCCCCACCTCTGCTGCAATTTGTCGAAGACTGATCTGTGAAGACTCCAATCGCTTGAGTCTATTAAATACCGGGAGTTCCAGTCTGCTACCGCATTCTTCGCTCCCAGCAGATATGCTGCCTTGATTAATATCTTCTTGTCTAGGCAAAAGTGCCAGAAGTCCTTCGCTAGCTCCGCTACCATCCTGGACTTTATGCCCCCCATCTTTTTGACATATCTCACTGCTGTTATATTGTCCATTCGAAGGAGGATGCAACAATACGCTCTGTGTTTGGTAAAGGCTTTGACTGCGAAGGAACCCGCTAGGAGCTCCAAACAATTTATATGGAGTGCTAGCTCCTCCTGCAACCACTTTCCTCCTGTTTCCGTGTGGCCGCATCTGACTCCCCAACCCGATCTGCTGGCGTCTGATTCTATAATAAGTTCTAGTACGTCGCCGAATATGGCACGACCGTTCCATGCCTTGATGTTATGGAGCCACCAGAAGAGTTCTGTCTTGCTGTCCTTGTCTAGAGGAACTTGGTGATGATACCTCCATCCATGCTGCAAGTACCTGATCTTGAGACCTCTGAAGGGGTCTATAATGTAATGGGCTGGGAAATATCGCCTGGATAGCGGCCGCGAGCAGTCCAACTATCCTGGCTAGATTCCGAAGCGATATACCCGGTCTCCTCAGGACTGTCCTCAAATCCTTTTTTATCACTCTTATCTTGGGTGCCAGGAGTTCTAGCGTAGCTGTCTTCGTATCTATCAGAAAACCCAGGAATTCTATCCGTTTGCACGGCCTCAAAACTGATTTCTCTGAACTTACTAGAAAGCCTAACCCCGAAATCAATGACGTTGTCCACTGCACTTGCTTCTGTAACCTTTCCTTGTCCTCGGCCATAAAAAGGATGTCGTCCAAATAGATGATCATCCGAATTCCCTGATCCCGCATTGCATTCGCCAGGGGTCTCAGCAGCTTGGTGAAGGCCCATGGCGCTGAGGCTAGGCCGAATGGCAAGGTTTTGAACTGCCATAGGTCCTCCTTCCATACGAATCTTCAGAACGGACGATATTGAGGCGCTATGGGCACTGTCAGGTATGGGTCCTTCAAGTCTAGGTGCGCTAGCCAATCGTTCTTCCTGAGAAGATCCGCTAGCAGATGGATTCCCTCCATCTTGAAGTGTCTGTATACTAGCCAGCTGTTTAGCTCTTTTAAACTGATGACTGGTCGTACCTTGCCCTTGCGGTGGACCAGAAACATGTTGCTCAGGAAACTCCCTGCGTGTGGTTGTGCTCCCTCTATGGCCTCTTTGTTTGCTAGCATCTGGATCTCTGCGTCTAATAAAGCAGTCTCTGATTGTGAACTGTGCATGCGCGCAGGGGGGCTTTGCTGCACTGGAGTCTCGAAGAACTCCAGATGAAAACCTTGAGCGGTCTGTAAGACCCACGCATCTGCTGATAGCTCACACCAATTGTGTATGAAAAGCAAGGTTCTCCTTCCTACTGGGGGATACATCGCTACTCGCTCTCTCACCTGCTGTACTGCTCTGATGTCTAAGTATCCTCTGCCTCTGCGGCCCCTGGATCCTCTACCTCTATTAACAAAGACAGCGTCCTGTTGGTGCGTTTCCCAGTATTGGGCTCTCGGGCCTAGGAGCCTTCTGTTTGAATTGTACCAGCCAGCCAAGCGCCCTCTATATCTGCTGGCCCCTGCAAAAACCCGTCCAGGAAATACTTTCCTTATCGATGCCTGGGCTTTTTCCAGCACAAACCTGTTTGTTTCTTTTATGAATGTGTCCCCAAAGAGCAGACGCTGCGCACCTTCGCCCGCTTCGCATAAGGCTAAGTCGTCGAGTTTATTGTCTGTCTTTAGTAGCATCGATCTACGTCTTTTGGCTGCAATTGCGCTGTTCCCATTCCCAAGCAAGCATACGGCCCTCTGAGCCCAGCCTACCAAAATAGCTGGATCTATGGGTTCCCCAGTGTCCTTGGATCTCTCCGCCAGGTCCATTATTTTTGCAATGGGCCCTGTCAGGTCCAGGACCTTGTCCCTGCATGATTTCCAGGCGCGGTCCATGTCCTTCCTGGCATCCTTCCCTACCTTGGTAACAATGGTCAGCATTTTAGGGTCTAGCTCCGGGGTATCGGATACTTTGCCGGTAAGCTCTGGCCTAGGGCACTAGGCTCTGAGACGAGCCTGGTCTCCTTTTCTAGTGGTTTTCTGATTTTCTGCGACATGTACAGAGGCACTCTTGGTGACAGGGTCCATTCCGTGGATCTAGGGTGCCTAATAATGTCCGGCTGAAATGTATCGGATATGTCTTCATCCTCTCGGATACCCTCCACAATGCTGGCTTTATTCTCGCAGGATACTTTGCTCTGCAATGCATTGCTCTCGTTAACTAGACTTCTGTCGTCATCCTCTTGATCTTCCTCCTTGTCAAACTCCTCGGAGGATGAAAGAGCGTCCCCTATGTTTGTCGCCCCTGGGGCAGGGGGTATGAGGCTGGGCACTGCTGATCTTGATAGTAACGCGTTTCTAAGCCTGTTAAAGGCATCAGCCACCTCCTGGGGCTTCTCTCTCTTCCCCAGCGATAAGCCCGGGGGGGGGTAGAAGAGTGGTTCCTCTTCCGGGCCACCTTACACCCCCTTGTGTTGCTATCCAGAAGCTGATAAGTGGTGGTCCCCTCACCTGGGTCATCGTGAATGCCAACTTTGGTGCCCAATATGCTCTCGAGTGCCTGAAGCCTGTCCTGCAGTGGTTTCACTCCTTGAGCTACGGCTCTCACTAGAGAGTCTCCCAATACTCTTTTGAAACTTGGAGAAAGGTCAACCTCCTCCTCTTGCAGCTCCTCCTGATCACTATACTCACTCCAAGCTTCACCTCTGTCACAGGCCATAATTGTGCAATGTGTGGGGAACAAACACTGCTCTAGACCTTGTTGGACTGTCAATCAGCTTGGCTGAACCAAACTTTTCAGCCAACGTCGAGCGTTTCAAATTCGTCATTTATTTATTTATTTATTTTTAATTAGAAATCTAGAACAGCCTCTTATACTCTGGTGAAACGCTGCCAAGTCTCAGTGGAAATCGCTCAGTGAAAGAGCTTTCTGGCAGAGGAGCGTTGGAGGAACTCCGCTATTCGTATTGGGACCGTTGGCGTTAGTGAGCCCAATTGCGCATGTGTGTGCTGGAATAACTGTGTGTCACAGTTCTGTCAGATCCTCAGCCAACGGGGCTCATAATAGAAATGAAATGCAATCAGAGCCTAAACGCGAGTGAGATCACTCGCGGCTTGGTCCCATAAATGAAGCACATTTGAGTAAACAGGATAACTCGGAGAACATGATGTATATTCGAATTAACCTGAAAATGAACACTGTGCGCCTCTCGATGAGGAAATCATGCTGCGCGCACAAGATATAACAACATTTAACAACATGACTCTTAGTTAGGCTTGTTGTACGCGTCAAGCGCCCCCATTAAATCGACCCAATTCGCAATTATACTCGAAGAAGAAATAGGGTACTTAGCTTGTGTCAGCAGCAAAAAAGAAGAGGAAAGGACCTAGGACAGCAAGGATTTATGGCATCAGGGGATTCCCCATTGGGCAACAGGACTGAGGCTATGGACTACACAGCTGCTAGGGTTCATGGGGGCTGTAGTTTAGCCACTTGTCATTATGTTTCTTGGTAGTTTAGGGATCAAAGGCTGAAAGATTTAAAAAGCTGTGTTAAGCAGTAATAAACGAGATTAAGCATAATGCTCGCCTCCGGTCTTCCATAGAATTAAAGATACCTGGCACAGAGGAATTGGCATAAATATCCTAGTAGATGCATGTCTACTACCCAGCCACTTGTAATTATGGCCTACTATATATTACTTTCACCCTTGAGTATCTAGGATGGTGAGACATCAATATTTAACACTATTTAATTTATTTCCTCCATGTTTACGTTCGTAGGAAAGTAAATGTTAGTACAGTGTGAACATTACTTTTGATAAAGCGTGTGCTGCAAACTCTCATCTCAGAACAGGTTATCATGCCGTGTTCTTTCTGGAGAGGAGCGCCTGCTACCTTTTTTGAAATATTTGTAAGGAACTTGGGGTTGGTCACCACCCTAGGTTACCTGGGAGCAACCAGACGTGGTCTCCCTGCTCACTGTGCTCAGAGAGGCTCAGCTTCACCTCACTGATGAGGCCCAACAAGGCTGAAACACCTGTAATGGGGTTGCTTGTGGTACTCTTGTTCAGAGAGGAATTGCCATAGCATTTCGATGCTGGACTGCCTGTGTGGGCGGGACAAAGACTGATATGCAAATGGATATTTCCCATCTGTGAAAGGTACAGTGACCAAAAAGTGTGTGCTGCAAACTCTCATCTCCGAACAGGTTATCATGCCATGTTCTTTCTGGAGAGGAGCGCCTGCTACCTTTTTTGAAATATTACTTTTGATAAACCTCTTCCTTTCTAGTCATTTACACGTCTATTTTTATCAAAATTCGTTTGGTACTATCCTGTTTAAACTGTTACTTGACTATTTCTAGCACTCTGTTTTACAAAAGATCATTGCCTAAATTATAAGTGTAGACTTGAATGTATGATAGTTAAGTTGGCTTCCAAGATGTGTGTTACTTGATTGGCTTTGTATATCACTGAGCGAGGAACTGCAGTCTGTAATCTGGTGTGCTGATTTAAGGAGAGGGATTTTCATTTGTAAAACATTTTTATTAGTAAAACGTATTCATTAATTGGTGTAAGAAAACGTTGAAGCTAAGCACATCATTTGCATCATTTTCCAAATAATTTAATTCGAAGCCTGAGGCTCGGATTTCCAAGTTAGAAATCATGGAATGGTGTGTAGTGACCTATTTGTAGTGGTGTTCTGCAATATTTTAAAACTGATTATTATTTTAAAAAGAGATTAGTTTGTTTTCATTTAGCTTGCAGTTGTGTTTAGCTCTGTGCAAATACAACATAAGGTGGCCCAATATTTGGTGTAACTTGGAGAAACAGCATGCAGTAGCTTAAAATATGTTGACGAGGCAACATGACATGGTTATGTCACTTTAAATGCATTGTGCGATAATCTTCAGATCGTTTATTGTACTACCACCAGTTCATCTTAAAACATGCAGAATTATTTTTAAATGCTACATTTGACTGATTGACTGAACGAGTGATGCACTTAGCAAATGACATTTGTTTCCCCTAGTGCCAGGAAGTAGATTTAGTTACTATTAAAAACTATGCAAGGAAATTGCATTTTTGTATACTGTTTGTTCTAATGTAGATTCTGCACATATATCCAGCACCATAACCGTTTGTTATATATTTTTTTTGTATAGGTACAGACTTTTTTACCCTGGCCAATTAGTACTTGCTAAAATCCTCGAAACATTAAAAAAGTTTAAACACGAGTATTCTTTGCAAAAATCATGGCACAAGAATCTTACTTGGCCATACATAGCTTCTGCTTAGTACAAATGCAGCCTTATTGGCATTTTTATTGTGGTTGAATGCAAAGAAATCATGTTGATTTGTGAGGGCAGTTACTGAGAGATCTGCTGGAAACATACACACCATGACGCATCACAACAGTAGGTATCTAGATTTTGTCAAACCCAATAGTCCTAAACGATAGTACCTCTGTTTATGATGTTATTATCGCCAAGTGTGTATACACTGTATGAACACAGAAATACTTCCACCAATACAAAAGGTCATGTGAAGGTAAGAAGAAAATACAAGTGTACAGGAGACCATTACAAAGCAAGCAACAACCACAGACCCAATTGACTAAGGAATTTCCCAGAGAAACTGCCCAAGACATCGGTACCAACATAGGAGACTTGGCAGAGAACAAAACATAAAAACTGTGACGCCCTTCGAACTGTACTTCGCCCCTCCCCCTTGGCCAACCGTCTGGTAATGATTAAGTTGCACACACCTCATTGAAACCAATCATCCTCCCCATATAGACTGCCTTCAGTTTGGCAGGGTATAAGATAGTTGCAGAGCTTCTCACCTTTACCAGCTCATTGTGGGCTTCTATCAGTGCCCCATGTCTGGTGAGGGATTCCCAACAGAGATCAGGGAACTAAGAGGATCTGCCACTCTGTTAACAGATCTCCCTTCTTCCCCAACAAACAAATTAAATGCTCTGTGACCTTATTGTTTGAAAGAACCTTCATGATGTTACCCCCAGATTGAACACCATTGTTTGGTTTCCTGCTAGGCAATACTCCTACGTCCCATCCCCTTTCCTCCATAGTTATGGGACATTCCTCTGTCCTGTGGGACGGGACTGGAGCACTTTGTAAAAAGCATCACATTTTAAAAAAATGTGTCCTTCCTCTCTTTTTATGCGGGGTACCGCACGCGGCCATTACCCGCCCTCCTTAGCTCCACCCAGCGCATCGCCCATCAGTCCTTTTCTCCACACGTTCGGGACTGGACGCACTTGCATCTTCGGAAGATTTTTTCCTTCCAGTGTCCTTCTCTCCTGCTCCGGTTTAACGGTCGCGTAGTAGTCCGTCTATGCCGGTTCGGTTAGATTTTCCTTCTTGTTCTTCTTGCGAGCGACGCTTCGCTAGGGCGGATCCCCATCTGCTTTGTTTAGAGTGTTTAGGTCTGGATCACTGGTGGGAGGAGGTGTTTCAGCGCGTACCTCCCCTGCATTTGCAGAGTTTCATCAACGAGAAGAAGAGACGCCCAGTAAGCTCTTTATTTTTTAGGGGGACTTTCACAGAGGCCCTCGGAGAAAACTCTGGTACCTTTTTTAGGTACCAGAGTTTTCTCCGAGGGCCTCTGTGGTGGGCCTGCCTACACCAGATTACAATCCGAGGCCCCGCCTGTGGGGGCTATTCAACGTCCCAGTTATATTGAGGCTGGGGGTACCAGAGCTTGTTTCGAGGTCTCCTTGTCGGGAGCTTCCCATACAGACACCGGGGCGTGCCCTGAGGCCTCGGTAGAGACTTTCTGTACCGAACCAAGGTGCGAGGCTCCTTGTGAGGGAGCTGGTACCGGACTCTGGTCCGAGGTCTCTCTATGTGAGGCTAAGGTGACCGACAGAACTGAGAGGCCTGTTAAGGTCTTGTCGGTGAGGTGGATTCCTCATCGTTTCCGCCCTGGTGGTGATAACCGGTTCTGTCGAGGGGGCACAGAGTGAGGTCGCTGAACGTAATTCCTCTGTTACCGGCGTGGCCGAGGTTCCTCTATTAGAGGCTAATTTGGCTGATAGTATGTCTCAGAAACATCCTAGGCCACACAGTACCGGCTCTGCTGAGGTTCCTTGTGTCAAGGCTAAAGTCAAGACCCCTGACCCGTCAGCGGAGACCCTTGCCTCACTCACATATGTGATGCAGTTATCCTCAGGCACTGACAAAATAACGCCTGTTCCCGCGCAAACTACGGCAGCCATTTTGGACTCTTACCTTACACTTACGCCATCGGCGTTGGGTGCTGGGAGCATCTTTTCAGGTGAATATTGTTTTCCTTGTGCGCCGTTTCGTCCAGTTTATGACTGCAACGCTCAGATGCCATTACCGCACGCGGTCTTGCTTCCTGCAGCGTCTGCGCCATTGACCTGTGTTAATCCGGCTGGAGAGGGCCCTTCTTGGCAGGCCTCTCCCTTGCAGCCCTGGAGCTACTCCTCTCATGAGAGGCTTCCGCCCGCCACAGTGGCTAAGCCTTTGGCGGAGGATGCTTTTTTCAGAAAATTTCAGAAGCTCATGCACTCTGACCCCATGAAGGAGTATTTCAAAGGTCTTTTTAAGGAAATCTGCCCTCCAGTGCCAAATCCTGTGCCGACGGTTCCTGTCGTAGCACCGGTTGTTCCGGCAGCTGTTCCACCTCTACCTGTTGGCCCACCTCCAGCCCTTCTGCCCTACCTCCCTTGTCTCCAATGGACAAGTCTTTAGCGAAGCCAGATGTGACGCAGGTCGATCCGAACGTGTTGGATGACGTGCAAGGGGATCAGGATGGCGATGACCAGCCCCTCTCTGTTAGGGCATTCCATGACAGGGTACTGGACATGATGGCTCTTTTGGATGTTCTAGTACTTGAGGCACCCCCTCCGCAAGAAGGAGTGCTTTCTAGGGCGTTCACCTCATCTCTCAGGAGCGCACCGGCCAGTTCTTCCAGAAGGACGTTTTGGCCGAGGTCCGCAAAGTCTGGGATAAGCCACACTCTGGACTGTACGTTAACAAAAAGATTGACGCTCGTTATAGGCTTCATACTTAGGAGGAGGTAGCCTTAGCGTCTTGCTCGCTCCCTTCCTCCACATTGGTGGCGGCCGCCACGCTACAATCCAGACCGGCTTGACCGTTGTCTACAGCGGCGGCTCAGGTTCTGGCCAAAGAGGACAAGCTGCTTGACTCTTTAGGGAGGAAGATCTTTGCTAATTCGGCACTGCAGTTGCACCAGGCGAACGCAGAGCTCATATTAGCGGGGGCCAATATGAAAATGTGGAAAGGTCTGTCGGAATTTGAGGAGTTCAAACCTGCAGACAAGCTGGACGATTTTAAGGCTGGCCTGCGGACAAGCTGGATGATTTTAAGGCTGGCTTGTCAGATGCCTAGTCCTGGCGTAGGATATGCTTGAAGCTGTGGCTTTTCATGTCAGCACCTCAGTTCGGGGCCTCATGCTTGGCATGGACACCTCTTGTCAGGCTTGGCTTCATGCCACAAAGTTTTCCAAGGAGGTTCAGGATAAAGTTCTAGACCTGCCCTTTGACGGCAAGGAACTGTTCCATTCGCCAATCGATGTAGAACTGACTAAGACTAAGGACAGCACCCAGACAGCCAAGTCCCTGTCCGTTCTGGTGAAACCTCCTTTCAGGGCTCAGAGAACGCCCTTGCATCTTCGGTCCTCCTCTGGTTTTTGGGGGTTTCTGGATCGAAAGACAGTAGAGTCGATCCTCCATCTGGAATCTCCTGTCGGCATCAGTAGCAAGGACGATTTTTCTCTCAGTCCTCTGCCTTCTCCTCAGGATCTGAGGGTCTCTCCACAGAGAAACCCGCTAAATGAGGTTTTTCGGCACTCACGCGTGTTGCCGGTGGGAGGGCGCATTGCGTCTCACTGGGAGGCTTGGCAGACAATCACGAGGATCAGTGGGTCTTGTCCATTGCTCGGGTGGGCTTCCGCTTGCCCCTTCACCCTATCCCACCCTTCAATCCTCCCTTCCAGCAGTCGGGGACACCCTCCCTCATAGCCGAAGTCCAGAAGCTTCTGGATCTCAAGAAGATGGAATCCACTCCCCTAGGAGAGCGAGGGGAGGGCTTCTACTCCCGTCTGTTTATGGTGCCCAAACACAACCAGGCTTGCCTGCGCACCATCCTAGACCTTTTCCCAGTTCAACCTTTCTCTCCCCCAAGAGAAATTCAGGATTATCACCCCCTGTCAGATAAATTCCTCTGTACAGAAGTCCTCATTTGCAGCCCGCATCGGAAATATCTATGGTTTTCCATGGAGAAGGAGCATTTCCAGTTTTGTGTGCTTCTGTTTGGTCTCAGCTCGGCACTGCGTGTCTTTACGAAGATGATGTCGGTCATCGCAGCTTATCTTCGTCTACAGGGTATCCATGTGTATCCGTATTTGGACGATTGGCTGCTGCACAGTTCTTGTCCACTGAAAGCCTCGAGAAACCTTCAGTCTCTCCTCCAGCCCCTGTTCCACCATGGGCTGTCGGTGAACTGGCTGAAATCCTCCATGATGGTCTCTCAGGACTTGATCTTCATGGGTTTTCGTTGGAACACAATCGATTGCAGAGTGTACCTGACTTCGGACAGAATGGCAGATCTGTTGGCCACGTGTCAAGTGTTTATGCAGTCGGAGAGCATGTCGACCTGGTGGTTTCAGAGGCTTCTGGGCCTCATGGCTTCTTGCGTGCTGGCTCTTCCTCTTGCTCGTCTCAAGATGAGGCGGACACAGATGGCTGTTCGGAGCTCATGGCTTCAAGCAGTGGACCCAGATTCCAAAATGATACTGGTTCCACCTTTCATGAGGGCGGACCTCTTGTGGTGGTCGGCCCTCGGTAATCTGTCGGTGGGCGCTCCCTTCCAGGACCCTTGCCCACTTTTGACTGTCAAAACAGACCCCCCAACCCCCTTTTGGGTTGGGGTGCGATGCTGGATCATCTTCAGGTTTTCGATCTTTGGTCGCCACAGAACAGCTTCATATAAATTATCTGGAGATCTTGGCGATATTCCTGGCGCTGAAAGCGTTCAAACCAGGCATTGTCAACAGGGTGATCCATGTCCGCACGTACAATGCCGTGTCCATGTTCTATATCAACAAGCAGGGGGGTACCAGGTCTCCTCCTCTTGTGGATCTTGCCATTCAGATTTGGGAATGGGCCATTCGGCATGGAATCTGGCTGGTAGCAATACATATCCCGGGCCAGCTGAATGTCACTGCAGATGCCCTCAGCCGACAAGCAATTGTCAGCTACGACTGAACACGCAGATCCTCTCTGATATGTTTCGCTGTTGGGGCACCCCAGAAGTGAACCTCTTTGCAAAGTCTACAAACAGGAAGCTTCCCCTGTATGCTTCCAGGAACGGGCTCGGAGCCTCCTCACTGCGGGATGCTCTTGAGATTATATGGCACAACATGAAGGCCTACGCTTTTCCGCCCCTTTCTCTGATCCATCGGGCGCTTTGCAAGCTAAGGAACACAGTGAATTGCTCCCTGCTGTTCATAGCCCCTTGGTGGCCGGCCAAGTTTTGGGTTTCGGAGCTTCAGCATCTATCAGTGTGCCCGCCGCTCAAGCTTCCGCTGGTCCTCGATCTGCTTCATCAGAGCGATCAGCAGCTGTGGCACCTCTCCCCACAATCGATCAGCTTGGCGGCCTGGTGCCTGAGTTCAGATCTTTAGAGCATTTCAATTTGTCCGTGGATACCATGCGCATCAATCAGGTGACCAGGAAGCCCTCTACAAGATCTCCGTATAGAAGTTAATGGCTTTGTTTTTGCCACTGGTGTTTGGCTAAGCAGCTAGACCCCAGGGAGGCTACTACCAACATAGTCCTGTCCTTTGTTTCACATCTGGCAGAGTATGGCATCCATGTCTTGCCCTGCAGGACTTATTTATCTGCTGTTGCCGCTTATTTTTCCACTGACCAGTGCTCATTTTCACTGTCTAATCCAGTCTTTAACTTTGCAGGCCTGATGCATCTTTATCCTCCTGTTCGAAACCGGCATCCAAGGTGGGATTTGAATGTCCTTACGGGCTGTCATAAGCCTTTTGAGCCCATGGATACTGTCGATTTTAAGTACCTTTCGTGGAAAGTGTCCTTTTTGATTGCTGTGACTTCGGCAAGGCATGTAAGTGAGCTTCGGGCCTTGTCGGTGGAACATCCATTCCTTACTTTTCATAAGGTTGTCCTGTGGACATATCCCGCCTTTCTTCCGAAGGTGGTCTCTGATTTTCATTTGAATCAGTCAATTTCATTACCTGTCTTCTTCCCACACCCGCCCTCAAGAGGCCAAAAGGGTTATTCACTGCCTGGACGTTAGAAGAGCCCTTAAGTTCTATCTGGACAGAACATCTGAGCTTAGGAACTCTTTGCAACTTTTTGTGACCTTTGGAAATCTGCAAGGAAAGCCGGCCTCGAAAGCGACCATCTCCCGATGGATCGCTGCCTGTATTTCTAAGGCTTATACCATTCAGGGTCTTCGGGCCCCAAAGGGAATTCATGCTCATCTTGTGCGGGGCAAGGCAGCTGCCGTTGCCTTCCAAAAATATGTTCCCTGGGAGACCATCGCGAAAGTGGCTATGTGGGCCTCCCCATCAGCTTTTTGTAAGCATTACTGTCTGGACCTGAGCTCCAGGGCTGATGCTCAGTTCGGACAAGCTGTGCTTAGGAACCTGTTTCAGTAAGGAGTTTCTATCCAACTGTTATTCCTGTGAGGAGTGCTTTGGAATCTCCTATAAGTACGGAGGAAAGAGGACGGGACGTAGGAGAATAATAAAGTTACTCAGCTTAGTGACTACCTTACTCCTAGTCCTTAGCCCTCTTTCCTCCATACACCCGCCGGCCGTCCCCTCTAAAAAGCTTCCTCTGTTATTGCTTAAAGGTCATAGACCTGGCGATAGAAAAGGACTGATGGGCGATGCGCTGGGCGGAGCTAAGGAGGGCGGCATTACGGCTGCGTGCACTGCCCCGCGTAAAAAGAGAGGAAGGACACATTTTTGAAAAATGTGATGCTTTTTACAGAGTGCTCCGGTCCTGTCCCACAGGCCGGAGGAATGTCCCATAAGTATGGAGGAAAGGGGACTAAGGACTAGGAGTAAGGTAGTCACTAAGGTGAGTAACTTTATTATTTATACACCCTGCAAACTTTGTGCCGAGAGTCTGCAAGATCCATAGACAACTCCCTACCCAGGAAGTTCTCAAGACTGGTAGCTTGATACCTCCCACTTATCCTAGTCCCGTACCTACCATTTCATTCCTGCGCTATGGCTTCCAAGTGGCTCAACTTCACAATATTTTGAGCAACACATTGGTTAAATGTTGTAGTGCTGTCTATTAGACTCAAGTTCAGAACCAGTGCTCCGCCTGCCACAGTCTCCTATCCAGAGTTTCTAAAGACAGCCTAGCCATGGTCATTTTTCCTAAGAGCTGCACTAGTTGACCTTAAACCACTGAACGCTTTGCTTCCATCCCATCCCTTTGGCCTGCAAAGATCTCCTGCAGTGTCTCAGCTGTATGTTCCCTCCTGGAGCCCACCGGCACAACACAGCCAGCCTTCACCCTCCTCTCCATAAGAGCTGTCTCTCTGTATGCAGGACACTAGAGAGAATTGCCTGCTCCTCAACCCTTTTACTTCAGCATGGAATTACCTGGGGCTGTGCTGCCCATGCACAAAAATGGGATCGCACAAAGCCCTGTTCTGCCATTCACCAGATTGAACTCACTGTGTGACAAGGGAGCAGCTTCATAGATGTATTGCTAGCCTCCCTGTGCACCACAACGGTATTGGGGTGAATGGGAGGGACCTCAGGCTGCCCCCACTTACGCTAATTTCCCCAGCAGGGACCCACATAGTATTTCCTAAATTGATCCAGTTTGCAACTCACCATGACGCTGCAACACTTGTGCAATGGGAGATAAAAGTGGCTCCCTCATAGCACAATGCATCTCCCTTGGTCTGCCACCCGTTCCGCCCCTGCTTCTCCAGGGGACACACACGTGGATCCCCCACTGTCACAATCCATGCCCCTGACCCCCTCAGGTATAACAGCCCCCTGGCAGCAGTGGGGCTAAAGCCCTTCACACTGGCCCCAAGGGCCTTAAAACTCCATCAGAAACATTAATGGAGTCAGTCCTTTGGCGCCAGGCTCATTATCAGGAATAAAACAATACCAGTTTTGGACCTTAATCCAACATGGATGCCTATTACACAGCTCAGTTCTTTAGAACCAAGCCATGCGGTCTAGTGTTTTGGGTGTGGCTGGGCCTGGAACTACTTGGCCTGGAGCTACTTTACGTGGCCTATTTAAACCACACCCAAACAGCAGAACACGCTTCTCTTTATTCTGCACTCCTGCAGCGGAACGCTCACCATGTCTAGCTCCTGCTCATCTGCTTCTGCGGCAGCCCGATCCGGAAGCTCTAGATCTGGATTCTATTAATAACCTGGAAGAACAAGAACAGCATTAGTGAGCAAGAACACTTACCTGTGAATTAACCGGTCTTGAATCCATCCTGTGCTTCGCTTACCTCGCCCATCTCCAGAGTTCGCTGCAACCTGCAAAGGTAAAGAAACAAGGACAGCATTAATAACAATTCTTACCTGGGCAAGCGAGTCCTGGCTGCACCCTGCGCTTCTCTTACCTCGCCCATCTCCGGGTTTCACTGCAACTTACAAGGAAGAAGGAACAAGGTCAGCATTAACAAAGCACTTACCTGGGCAAGCAGCGCTTCAATCGCTCATCACTCCGGAACATCACCGCAACCTGTACAAAGAAGGGAAGAGAACACAGGTTAACAATTAACACCAATAAACAGCGCAGCGCACCGTGCATCAATAACTCACCATGGTCTTCGCCATCGGCTCTGCAACTCCGATATCGCAACCATCCCTATGAAAACAAAAAGAGACTTTGTTAGGGAACAGCGTAGTGGAGCAAGACGCCGAGAAGACAGAGAAAACAGAGGGAAAGAAAGAAACAGAATAAAGACGGAAAAGACATTATAACTCACCTGGAAGATGGCAAGCAGAGTTGGAGTCACAGCCGGTCTGGACCCGACATAAAGGCCCACGGACCAGTGAAGCAACTAGGTCCACGGAACGCCTGCACGAACCACGCGCCCCTGCACAGAGACGCAGGCCGGATAGTTCAACGCACAAAAACCTAAGGTGAGCAATAACCCCAAGGGAAGGGATTTGGACCAGAGGGAGGTGAACGTCCATCCATCACAGAACCAGTATCTTAACCCTCCATTCTCCTGTTATAGGCGCTACCCAACATCTGGCACATAACCAAATAGAGAGGGGTCCGGGATAGCGCTTAGACCTCCATCCAGTATCGTATGACACCCCCGTGGATACCAGTTGAGATTAACATCCACCCATTTGATTTTGCCGAGCTTCAGACTCCTCCCACACTTAATCTGGGGGACATCCCTGGACGCCCCGCTCCTCTCCACTCCCCAGTTAACTCTCCATCCTCCCTGGCCCTTGTCCACAACTCTCACCTCACAAGGTCTGCTGGCCTGACCTGTCCTTTCCTCTTTTGCTCACCATACAATGCGGAAAGGACCATCATTTGACGGCAGGCTGCACTAGGATGGATCCACGCTTGCTGCCCCACTAACAGAGCAGCACAAGAGCTCCATGAAATTAGTCTCTCTGGAGCCTGACAAGCTCCATCCCCACCTCATAGTATTTTAAGATGAAACTAGTGACCCTGGAACCTTAATACAGACAGGAAGTGTACACAGTTATCCGACCTACAGATACAGTAGTTATCCATTAAACAAGTTAAAAACGTGTACCGGTGTTGTGGTAAGTCAGAATCGGGAGAAGCATGACTCATCATGGTTTGTCTCAGTAATTGCTTGCTTGTATTTCCAAAATCGTATACTAGCCCTAAAACACAGATCCCTATACTAAGAAATGGAAAAAGAGTGCATGA
Source organism: Ambystoma mexicanum (assembly GCF_040938575.1). Taxonomy (NCBI): domain Eukaryota; kingdom Metazoa; phylum Chordata; class Amphibia; order Caudata; family Ambystomatidae; genus Ambystoma; species Ambystoma mexicanum. Next base: position 1,007,300,059 of record NC_090927.1, read on the forward strand.
CAGGGTGCCATTAACACAAATCAGTTGGCATCTAAAAGTAAAATAGATCTAGCCTGATCCTAGCCCTATCACTATAAAGGACAGATAATTAAAACACAAAAGCCACTTGCTACCTGTTGCCCAAGTGGCATATCTCTGGTTGGTTTCTGACCCGCCCTCAAGGTTTTCGAGATGAGAGAAGGGCATCTTGCCCCGAATAGACTTCAGATTTGCCACCAGCCAATGTCTCTGGCACCTTGCCCCAATCCATGGTTCCAATGAAATAGTTCAACAAGTTATTTTGGGCTTCCTGCATGGTAGTTAAAGAAATAGTCAATGGGGCTCATTACAGGTCTGGAAGTAACCATGCCAGTGCTACTGGTGGGTTGCCGCCGGACTTGTAAATATTTACTGATGCCTGGCTTCCCGGTGCCACTGGGGGATTACAACCCCGGCGCCCCGGAAAGTCTGGCACGGGTAAAATGTTGTTTCCCATTTCTGTAGAGTCCCATAGGACTGTATGGGAGTGGGGACCACGGAAGCACCGGCGCTGATGCTTCCGTGATGGTCTGCCTACCGTGGCCACTGTGCAGGGTCAGACCAGTAAGCTTACCGGCACCGTTGTTTCTGGACCGGCATACTTGTAATGAGCCCCAATGTCTCGTCGCCTCCTGGCTGGCTATTCATTGGTCACTGTTCTACAAGGAAAAGTCCTTACAAGCATTCTTGAAAAGACCGGCCTTGTCCGGTCTTGTGCAGAATCCTTTTGGCGCCTACCCATCCCTGGGGCCTCGGGTTGTACAGCCCCATCTGGGTTGTGTCTGTGGGTATCCTCCTTTGGTCTGTCTGGATTCTTGCCCCATCCTGGGCTCTATGGTTTCGCACACCCACATGGAGTATTTGTTTTATCAGTCCTACTTGGGCCTTTCTGTCTCTCTCAGCTTTTCATCCCGGCTTGGGTTATACAATCCCTCACCCCGGTTTAGCTTCTCTATTGCTTCAGCCCCTTTTGGGTTGTTCATATTCTCACCCCGGTTGGGGTATGTGGGCCTTGGCCTCAGTTCAGGTTGCTTCAGCCCCTCTTGGGCTGCATGGATTCTCAACCGACTTGCGGAATGTGGGGTCTTGCCCTGGTTCAGGTTCTTTGGTACTTCAGCCCTTCCTGGGCTGTTTGTATTCTCACCCCAGCTTTAGGTATGTGGAGCCACCTTCGGCTTGTTAGACTTCTCACCCTGGCATGGGGTATTCGTGCTTTCACCACACTGTGGTGTATTTCTGATCTCACCCCAGCATGGGGTATGTGCGGGCGAGTCTGTTCTCCCTTCGGTTCCCCTAATGCACTGCATACTGTACGAATCCTAAGATGTCACTTCTAACTGAGTGGGAGCCTCTTCCCATTAGGCCAGGGAGGTGAGGCAGCTACCCGATAGTCCCCCTGTAGGTGGTATTCAGTGTGAGGGTCTCATGGAAAGAGACTTCCCCTCTGGGGGAAAAGGGGGAACATCTCGGGAGAACACAGTATGCCAATCCTCCAGCCACACCCTACACACCTGTCTGTCCCATAAAGAACATCTTCGTATCCCATTCTTCCATGTATGGTTATCTGACAATTTAAGTACTTGGACGCTGAAGAACAGGGACTACCTCACGGAGAACTACTTGCCAAGTACTGGGAGGAAGAGGAGGTGCAGAGCAAAGAGGAGTAATGGTGAGAACTTGAATGAACATTCTAGTTGCCTGTGTCCATTGTCAATAAAGACGAAAGAAGGACTTAGCATTTTCTCAAGCAGGCTGTCAATCCCTCTCTGGAGGATCCGTAAATGAAGGAGTCGTTCGGCATGGAGAACAGAAGCGGGTGCTGACCGAGATGCTAGCGGGCAGGCAAAAACGTACCTACCCGATCCACTGTGGTCAGACCAACTGAAGAAAGGAGAAGCAGAAATCCAGCCTTGTGACACAGTGGGACCGCGCGGTCAAATGAGGACACGTATTCTGTGCCGGACTATAATCTGCGCAGCTGGTGCAGTACAACCAGGAATGCAGGAAGCCACGAGGAACCCAAAGCTGGAAGTAGAGGAGCCAGAGATCAACTGAAGGACGCCAGCAAAAACCCTTCAGGCACAAGGTTTGCCGGGACAGATCGTGGGGGCGCAACAGAGTCACGGAAGACTCTCAGTCCAAAGAGCAGGGGTGAGAAGGAAGCCCCTGGGGAGAAGAAACTTTAAAAATTGCAAAAGCAATAGCAAATCTCGGGTCTAGAACCTGCACCCACCAAAGCAGATCCATTCCAGTCATCTTTGTGGCAGTACCTGACAGGAAAGTGAACCCGGTCTGCCAAATCAAAGTGGTTGAGAAATACAGGTCTAGGACTCACACCCACAAGAGAAGAGAGTTCCAAACCATCTTACTCATGGCAGTGCTTGGCAGGAGAGTAAACCAAGTCTGGTGTGACGAATCGTATGGAATCATTCCTAAGCCCCTAGCTGAATACCTTGCTGCAATAAAATTCCACAATTACATCTCCTGACCTCCCTCACACGCCCTCCTCCTACATTCTACACTCCACCTACTCTCCCATCACTCTCTTCTTCCATCTCCCACTTTAGTGTCATAAATACTGATTAACTCTCATCTCTACTAATGAATGTTAACCGGTCTTGTGCCCCATCAGTCCCTCTTGCTCCTCAGCTGGTCAAGCTTATTGCCCCTCTAGTGGCCTCTCACCTCACTCAACTGGAAAATGACATCTGACAGTATCCTACATGTAGATTACTAGACTCTTCCCTTTGTACATACTGTATATATTGTTTCACAGTGTTTTATATAGTCTCATTTTGCATCACACTGCTTTTTACCACAGTGTGTAACAGGCCCCCCCTTATGCCTGTACTCTGTACATATTGACTACCTGTATTCTTTTATAAAACTCAATGTCGTAATGTATGATCTCGCACAGCAATGTAACCTAAGCTGAACAACCCTCTTGGTGCCTTTTGGCGCCCTGATACCCTCAGGTCTGGCACACATTATAATTAATAAAACAAGCAAACAAACTCTTCAACCTGTCCTTCGGCTCCAGTTGCTTTCCCTCTATTTTCAAATCAGCCAAGGTAAATCACTTGACTAAAAAAGTAAGGGGCTAACCCAAACCTACCAGCTAACTTTCGCTCTGTGCCTCTACTTCCGTACTACCCTAAAGGGCTCAAAAGGGTTGTGTTCAACCCTCTTACAATTCCTTAAACATCCACAACCTTCGAGACCCCCTACATGTCACTCCACAGAAACCTGCTGTCCTGAATGTCTCCAACTTAATTACCTCTGCTAAGCACTCTAGCCTTTTCTCTATACTAATTCTCCTTGACCTGTCCACTGCCTTTGGCACTGTTGATCACTCTGATCTCTGCAATGCTCTCTCTTCTTGGGGGTTCATGATGGAGCTCTTGCCTGGATTGAATCCTACTTGGCAACTGTGACGAATCCTTGGATGTCGTCAATTCTCCGATGGTAGGGAGAACCCTTCTCATGTGGCCCGGGCGGTGCAACCACAGTCAATCCCCCTGGGGTGGTGCACTGCCGGAGGATACCATGGGGAAAGATCATCCTAATGGGATAAGGGATGACACCCTAGGAGAGACGAGGTATATCCATACCACTGAAGTCCTTCACCCTCGCCAAAGTGTTAAGGTCCTCAATACTTCTATGCAAACAAGGTAGAAGTATGTCCTCCTTTTTCTAATGAGACGAAGAACGGTCATGGCATCCTGAAGAATAATACTGTGATGAAGAAGATGCGCGCAATGCAGAAGTGCACGCCGCGTAACCGCTGTGAGCAGACCAGCCCTTTCAATCTGGCCCGATGAAGGAATAAAAAGTGTAGAAGGACTTGTAGCGGGCACCCCTTCTCTCCCTTGAAGAGCTGTGTGGAAGAGGGCCATGTTTGCTGCACATTGGAACGCCGGGACACCCGAGAAGTTAGATAGCTCTTTAGGCGTCCCAACATACTGGCTGGAACGGCAGGGTGGCGGGCAATGACGGCAGGTGATCCCCAGGTGTGGAAAATGACACGACTTGTGGAAGGAAAGCTGGTGCTGTGGAGTCACTGCAGAGCTAGCCGAGCCGCTCTAAGGCACACAAGTCCCGCGGCTGAAGGAGGAAGCTGGGAGAAGGCAAACCCCCTCGCAGACTGAAGCCGTAGGTCTGCGGGAGTGCTATAGGATGCTGGGAACCCGAGGAAGTGGAAGCAAGCAGAGGAGGGGGCACAACAAAAAAAACTAGTGTCTGGGACTCTGAAACTACAAGGAAGAGGTGGCAGATAGAGAAGGGGCAAGAAACCCCAAACCAAGGGTCTGGGACCCTAACTAGAAGAAGAGATGGTGGTCCATAGACAAGAGGTAGAGTACCCTGAACCTAGAGTCTGGGACCCTGAAAGTAGTAGCGAAGCAGCTGTTGCATCCCTTATTATATATGGGAGTGCTTGGCAGGAGAGTGAGCCAAGCCTACCGAGAAGGAAGAGCAGTCCCGGAGAAAATGCATCAGTTACTCATCTTCAGTCTCAGTGTCTGGGACAAAGGTGAACCCTGGTGGCTGTGCAATAGGTAGTACTTGGCAAGAAAGTACACCAAGTCTACCTAAAAAGAGAACTGTTAAAGCCAGGCGAATCTGGAGGTTGCACCCAAATAAAAAGGGCAGTTGTTAAAGAAGTTAGTACTTGCCAGGAAAGTACACCAAGTCTACCTAGAAGGAGAATTGTGTTTGTTATGCAGGTCTGGGACTCGCACCCATATAAGAACAGTTGTTAACTCCTCTTCTTAATCACAATACTCAGGAGTAGAGTGAACTCAGTTGGCTGTGGAAAAGGAAGAGAAACCTGGGGAGGGGAGAGAAGAGTGAACCCAGTTGGCTGTGGAAAAGGAAGAGAAACCTGGTGAGTTGAGCTGACCCCATGGTTTGTGAACATTGGAGGTCATTACGACCCAGGCGTTAAAGGTTAACGCCGTTGTTAACCCTTAACGCCTGATTCCAATTTTAACAGCTGCTTTTAGCAGGCGTTAAAATCCATGGCGCTAAACCACCTTGGTGCTAATTACGGCACCGTAATTTACGGTGCCGTAATTAGCGCCTTCCCCACTCCCATCATACCCTATGGGGCAAAAATGGGAATGGGGAAGGGTAAATGGGAAATGGGGATTTACCACCCCACTCACCTTGGAATGGGGCGGTAAATCCGCCATCCACCATGGTGTAAACATAGTTTACACCATGGTGGTAAAGTTGGTGTACTTACCGCCTGGGTCGTAATGACCTCCATTGTATCAAAGCTCAAAGATTGGAGATATTCTCTCATCATCTTAAGGAACTGGAACCAAGGGAAAGTAGGCGCTTTCTCTTGGAACTCTTTACCCCTATGGAGCTTTGTTTATTTCTTTTGCACCATTTGGAACTTTGTGTTTTGAACTTTGAGAAGAACCACCTGCTCCTTTGCACCTTATTTTTAGTTATTCGTGTGAGGGCGAGAGTTAGGGTTTTGACACAATGGTGGACTTATCTTTATTATTATTTCTTTTAAAATAATATTTTATCGTTTTCCATCAAATACAAGCAGTATACAACCGTGTTGACAAAATATAATACTAGTAAAAACAAAGCAATGGTAACATAAGTAATTCATTGAGAGATGTTGCAAAAGCAGAACATAGCAAACAAATCAAAACATCTCCTATTGTTGTAATAATACAGAATATCCCAACCCCACTTCACACTTTTGTCCCTGAGCACAACAATACACAAACACACAACACAAGAAAAGACAGGACAAACATGAGCAAACACTATATGTAAAAAGGGACGAGGGTGAGCCAAACCAGCAGATCATTATTCATACAGACATTATAAGAATCCATAACAGTAATATTTTCAGCATATAAGTCATTGGAAGTACCCCAAGTGAATTGATAGTCTTTAACCAAATTTTGTTTAGCATATGAAACCTTTTAGCTAGCAGCCAATAGCAACATACTCTTAAACCAGTCCTCAAGTTGGGGTTTCCCGTTAGACTGCCATTTTCTCAAAATATGTTTCTTAGCCAGTAACACTGCTTTGAATGTCCAATTTGGAACTCCAGCTGATAACAAACCATTGGGAATAAGCGTAGAACATAGAATAGTTGAGTATGTGACAGTACTGACTGTGTTACAAACTCACATCACTTGACATCTTGACATACCCCTTTAAGATATATGTTGAGGCAGGGATACCCCACTTAGTGTTAAGGCTAGCAAGGCTTTTCCCCTGCCCCATTCTTCCTTCAATAAAAGTCTGTAGCAACAAAAATGCCACCTGTGTGTTGATCCCTCGCTACTGCACCCTCACACACCTCACCAAGTCTCTGTCTCCTGGAGCAACAACACCTCTCAACGTACTTCTCTAACTGTTGTTGTTCCACAAGGCTCTATCCTGGGTCCTCTCCTCTTCACATTATACATCTCCGCTCTTGGGGCACTAATCTCATCCTTTGGGTTCTCGTACCAACTCTTTGTGGACAACATCCACATCTTCTTTTTTCTTGAACTTTCCTCTGATCTCTATACCAACATTTCCAACTGTCTCTCTGCCATTACATTTTGGCTGTCTTTGCACTCTCTGTTGTTAACCTCTACCGAAATAGAGGTGCTCTTCTTCCCTGACAAATACTCTTCATCATCTCTTCCTCTGCCTATCCAATTCCCACCGGATACTTTCCTCTACATCATCTATGACCCTTTGAATGGATTGGGTCCTCCCACGTATTCCTCATCTTTGATATTCAAGTCTGCTTGCAGCTTGCTTTGGAAAAAACATCATATGGTCGACCGTCGTGCAGTGCCGAATCTTGGTCCTCGACTGTCTCCGTAGCCTCCTTTGTGACGTTGACGCTGATATATATTGGCACACGCGCTGACCGTCGCCTCAGTTCTGTTTTTTCTGCATTGCTGCGTGCTTCGGAGCTACTCACCTCAGCTATTAAACTACGTTTTGCTTTGAGAATGGCCTCCACACCAAAGATGGTCTTCAAGCGGTGGTCGGACTGTGGGGCCAAGATGTCGATTACAGATCCGCACTGTGTTTGTCTGTGGTGCCTGGGATAGGGCCACAAGGTCGATAACTGTGGCTCGTGTCAGCCGATGACGGTTAAGGCCTTGTGGAAAAGGACGGGTAAGCTCGCTGCAGGTAAGCACTTACCCCTTCGAAGAGGAAATCTTCCTCTAACTCGAGAGATGTCTCTCCTGTAAAAAAAAAAAAAAAAACAATAAAAATCATAGACGTTCGAGGTCTGGTTCACAACACTCGTCTTCCTCTTTCGATAAAAAGGTAAAGAAAAAAGGTGCTGCAGGTCCTCATCTTCCTCCTCTGAAAGAGTTAGTTTCCCAAAGAAGAACTCGACTCCAGCAGAGTTAGAAAACTTCCCTTATAAAAATGTTAGAAATGATTTTACAAACACGCTCCTCCGAGTGCTCCTTTAAAGGAGTCAAGAGAAAAGTGGCCACCCCTCGGCGCCTATTTAGACCGGTAAGGAGTCCCGTGTGTCCCCTTCTCGTGCACCTGAGAGCCCGAGAAGAGGGGTTCCACGACATAAATCCAAGGAATCTTCCTCGACGCACAAGAAAAAGCTGGTGTCTATTACCTCGAAACATTCAATAACGGCATTGAAGCCTTCTTCGAAGGAATCGAAATTGTTTGTCACCTGAACCTTCGAGGCATATAATCATATTGGGCCTTCGAAGCAAGATAAGATGTCGACGCATTCGTCGACAGTTTCGAATAAGCCGTCAAAGCCTTCAACGTCTTCGACCTCAGCGGAGCATTCTTCGCTTTCGAAGATGGTAAAATCTATTCCTGAGGCTAAATTGTTGCAACCCATACCAAGATCTGATTTCTTTAGGCAGATGGGTTCTATCTTTAAAGATGATGATGAGGAGGAAGAGGATCAGCCCCCCTTTTGGGTATGAGTATGGAACTCCAAATGTTCCAGAAGAATTCATTTCAGATAAGTCCAAGATGCAGAATCTTGTGGAAACATTAAAGGAAACCAGTAGTTGGAAACCTCATCAGAAACAGAATTAGGAAATGCTGAGATATCTGGTTATACTGATCCTTCTTACAGGATGGTTATTGGTAAAGTAGCTGAATATCTGGGATGGTCCAGACCTGCAGCCATTTTGGAAACTGATGACCTCACTGACAGACTGTGGGCCAATTAGAGAAGCTGTATTACCATTCCATGCAGACCTGAGAGTATGGGTAATTGAAAACTGGTTGAAACCGGCTTCAATTCCGTCTGTTAATAAGTTATTAACAAAAAAATACAAGACCTCTTCTGCAGATCCTGCGTTTCTGAACAGACACCCAACGTCTGAAAGCTTAGTGGTTCAAGCAGCAACAGTGTCTTCAAAGGCTGCAGCATATCCTCCAGCTGCAGCAGATAGGGAAGATAGGAGGATTGACTCTTTAGGTAAGAGTGTTTATTGCCGGGATTATGGCATAATAATCTGCCAATGCTACCGGTGCGTTAGCGAAATACACACATACCCTTTGGGGTGTAGCTAAAGCAGCAGAACACATCACAGAGGGAGAAGAGAGAGAAGTGTTTTTTAAGCCTGATACAAGATGGCAAAGATGCCATGAGGTGATCTCTTCAATTTAGTTTAGATACAGTGAACTCGACCAGTAGAGCCATGGTTGCCAGCACAGTACTTAGACGTATGTCTTGGTTAAGACAATCTGGATTTTCAGCGGATGTTCAGGCACGTCTGCTAGACATGCCATTTGACGGTACTTCTCTTTTTGGGGGGAAGGCCAATAGCAGTCTAGAAAACTGCAAGCTTCTAGAGCTGCAGCAAAATCTTTGGGGGCGGCAATAAGACAACCTCAATCTACAGGTCAATGATGGAGAGGTCGTTCTTTTCGTTTCTATTCCTCCATATCTAGAGGAAGAGGTCAGTTTCCACAAAGAGGTAAAAGAAGACCCGATCATGGAAGAGGTAGAGGAGGAAGGGCTCCCTGTTCAGCACCTGCAGAGGTACCCTCAGCTGCAAGTGGAACAGCAAAATGACTCCTTCAACCACAGAACAGTAGTAGGGGGTAGACTGTTTTACCATTATCATAGTTGACGAAGCATAACTTCGGATGCATGGGTGTTACAAACAGTAGCAGACGGGTACTGCCTACTATTCCTGACAAGATCTCCTGATTGCCCCCCAAGAACAAAATCAACCTTGGTACCAGATCCGCTTCTCCAACAGGAGATTTTCATCATTTTGGAGAAAGGTGCGATAGAATTGGTACCTGTAGCAGAGAGGATCCAAGGTTGGTACTCTCCTTACTTTCCAATCCCAAAGAAGGACGGAGAAGTGCGACCCATCTTGGACTTGCTTGAACAAGTTTCTCAGGAAGGACAAGTTCAAGATGGTAACTCTTTTGCAAATCCTTCAGACCCTTTGACTCCAGGACTGGTTGAAGTCATTGGACCTACAGGTTGCTTACTTTCATGTGCCGATACATCAGAAGCACAGAAAATACCTGAGGTTTGTGGGTGGGGCTTCTCATTATCAGGTTAGAGTTTTCCCATTCGTTCTCACCTGCGCCCAAGGGTTTTCACCAAACTTATGGCAGTGGTGGCAGCAAGTCTAGGGAGGGGGGGGGTTCACATCTACCCCTACCTGAATGACTGGCTGATTAGAACTGTTTCTCTGGAACAGTGTCAGGGTCATCTCAGGAGCACCTGCCACCTCCTGCATGAGCTGGGTGTGCCCCTGAACCTCAAGAAGTCTCATTTGACACCCTCTCGGAAGCTTCAATTTATTGGAGTAGTCCTGGATTCAACCTCGGGGAAAAGCTTTGCCACCCGAGGTAAAGGCTCAACATCTTTTGCAGATAGTCAAAAAATTGCCCAACGTCTTCCGGCCTAACACTTCTTAAGGTTGCTCGGCCTCATGGCATCTTGCATTTTTCTGGTGGCAGAAGCCCATCTGAGAATGAGATCCCTTTAGTGGAGTGGGCCCTCAGATCCCAGTTGTATAGGGGTGCCAGACCTCTCCAGCCTCAATGTTAAGACGGATTTCTGAACTCTGTCCTGGTGGCGCAGAAGTTCAGAAGGCCAACCTAATTACTTGGAACAGGGTAACCTCTGGACGAGCCAGACCAATCAAGGTAGCGATCGCGGCGGTCAAGACTAGGTCTCAAGAGGGGTGAGGGTGACTGAAAGCCCGCAATGAGCACACAAAGCAAGATCACTTACAAACTACTCCAAACAGTTGTTATATTAAAAATATATACACATTTATTTCAAGGCCTTTAAAACAATGACCGTAGCGAGAAAATCACAATATCACAATAGTAAACCAACACATACCATATCAACACAATATATATACAAATACAACAAGTCTCAAGCGTTATATGCACGAAATGTGTAGTCCACCTAAAAGGGAGGGAAAACAGGCAGTGCGCAATAATGCTTAGACCCAGTTCGCCTTCAGAGGCACCTAACTAGATGGAAGTCCGAGCCCTGCGAAGAGTGGAGCCTTGTGCTCAAAAGTACCTGCACGCGCTGGTGCCAACGGGCAAAAGGAGAAGCTCTTCGAGGGAAATCAGGCAGTTCAGTTTAGTGCACAAAAGAAGAAGAACAAGTTCCGCGACTCAAGCGCAGCCTCCACAGTGGGCAGAAGCAGAGCGCGAGTACGGAAAAGGGTGCTGTTTGACACAGCGGGGAAAAGCAATGGGCTCCTGCAGGAGGGCGACCAGATCCTAGCTATGCTACTCACCGGTCCCCGATGCAAGCAGACCCAGGCTTCTCCGCATCAGTTTCAGCAGCTGGCAGGTTCAGAAGAGCAGGGAACGCCTCGTCGTCGTGTTGAGTAAAAAGACGTCCCAATCGAAGAAACCGGCACAGTTTGTTTCCACAGCAGGGCAACGGAGCGGCCGTGTGTATTTGAGCCAAATGTACACTACTCACTTCAGACCTGGGAACGCCAAGTGTACGAAGCGTGTGGGAGTGACAAGGACTCGAAATACTACACAACCTGGCGGCGGTTACAGAGCAAGACTCCCGTGTAAGCTGGTCAGTCAGCTGGATGGCCCAGAGACGCTTCCGAAGGCTTACTGTCAGGAGATGGTGAAGATGCCGAGAATAGCTGTTCCCGCTATTCCAAGGGTCGAAGTTCCAGTACAGGCCTTCTGGTTCGATCAAAGGTGAAAAGGGTTTCACAAGGCGACAGCAGTGCAGAGGAGAAGTCCTTCAGCGGATCACCAGCGATTCCTCGGTCCAGCCTCTTGGTTGCAGGATACTTGGCTCCTGTATTCCTTCGTTCGTGAGAACTCAGGAGATCGACATGGTAGTGGTGTTTCCAGCCCCCTCTTATCCACGGTTCCCTTCGTGCCAAAACGGAGGGGACCCAATGGGAGATCCGCTCATCAACACTCACACCATACGTGGACCAATCACGGACCACGGTGGTCCCAATCATTCACACTACCCTAGACTCTCTGGCACCCAGGATGTGTATTGGGACCAGACATCCCAGCCCACATCCTGGAGGCACACACAAGACATGTAGAAGCCCGCGAAAGCATCCGTGTTTCGTGGGAAAATACATGCCCAAATAAGGAAGGCCCCGGGTCGGCTCGACCTGGGGAAGGTGAAGGGAGCAAGACGGTCAGCGGAAAGGACAAAGGAGCCTCGTGGTCTGGCCATTTTGGGAGCCAGGCCACCACGTTGGGCTAAGCGCGAGAAATGCGCTTAGAACGCCAAAAGGAGCTCAAAACACAAGAAACGATCGCTGCCACCATTCCCGTCCCTGAATCACTTGCACCGATCAGATACAATCCTAAACGAGTATCTAGGGCCTGTAGAAGGCTAGAGACCCAAGAGAGCTGTAACTTAGCTTACAGTGCCCTCTTGTGTCATGTTGCACGAAAGCCACAACATGATAAAAGAAACTACGGGAAACAGCGTTCCCCGGTACTGACTGTCTTAAGGGCATGTCAGTTTCCCCGTAAGAAAGGAGCGAAAGCCCAGAGGAGTGCGGCAGAAGGCTGCACTTCTCTGGCAAAGTCAAGAACAAGGTGAAAAACAACAGCAAAAAGTTTAGGGGTTGCCACATGGAAGGAAAATTACCTACAATTACGAAATCTTTCCTAACACTCGCCCCTCCCAGACTATGGACAGGGGGAACTAATCCACCCCTGGATGAGTCTCATGTTCAGGTCGGTTAAACATTCTGGACAACCCATCAGCATTGCTATGTTGGACACCTGGCCTATGCTCAATAGTGAAGTCGAAGCCTTGTAGACTTATGGACCACCTAAGCAACTTTGGATTCTCCCCCTTCATGTTCATTAGCCACTTTAAGGGCTTATGGTCAGTTTGCACAGTGAAGTGGGTCCCATAGAGGTAGGGCCTCAGCTTCCTTAGGGCCCACACAACAGAGAAACATTCTTTCTCTACCGTGGACCATCTGAGCTCTCTGTCCTTAAGCTGGCGGCTAATAAAACCAATAGGGTGTTCCTTACCCTTCTCATCTACTTGTGATAGTACAGCTCCTATCCCAGTGTCAGAGGCGTCCGTCTGCACGATAAAAGGTCTTTGATAATCAGGGGCCCTGAGGACAGGGGCCTGGCACAAGGAGTCTTTTAAGCCAGTGAAGGCCTTCTCACACTCGTCGGTCCAAGTTACCTTCTTGGGTTTCTTCGGAGTTGTGAGGGCAGTCAGAGGGGCAGCTATGGTGCCATAGTCTGCCACAAAATTGCGGTAATACCCCGTGAGTCCTAAGAAGGCTCTCACTTGGGTTTGCGTAGTGGGGGTAGGCCAGTCTTGTACTGCTTGTACTTTACTGGGAAGAGGCTGTATCCTCCCTCCACCTACTTCATGTCCAAGGTAAACCACTGAGCCTTGTCCAATCTGGCATTTACTAGCCATTATGGTCAGGTGTGCTTTCTGAAGAGCCTGGAGCACAATCCCGAGGTGTTTCACATGGTCTTCCCAGGTGGCACTGAAAACTGCTATATCGTCCAGATATGCAAGACAGAATTCGTCCAACCCATTCAACACATGATTCACAAGCCTCTGGAAAGTGGCAGGTGCATTCTTCAACCCGAACGGCATTACCCGGAATTGGTAAAGGCCGTCAGGAGTAGAAAATGCTGTCTTCTCCTTGGCATGTTCTGCTAAAGATATTTGCCAATAGCCAGCAGTGAAGTCAAACGTGCTGAGGTACTTGGAGGCACCCAAAGTATCCACCAGCTCATCTGTTCGAGGCAAGGGGTTTGCATCTGTCTTGGTGACAGCATTCAGAGCCCTGTAATCCACGCAGAACCTCAATTCAGAAGTGCCTGCCTTTGGAACCAAAACCACAGGGCTGGACCAAGGACTACTAGAGTGTTCAATCACCCCAAGGTCTAACATCTTGTTGACCTCGGTCTTAATATAAGACCGTACTTTGTCTGACATCCTGTATCCCCTACTTTTGGTAGGTACACTGTCTCCTGTGTCAATGTTATGTTTGCACCAAGGTGTCAAACCAGGCAACTGTGAAAACAGGGGGGAAAACTGCCTAAGCAAACTTTTCACCTCAGCCTGCTGATCAGAAGTCAGGTGAGGGGCCACTCGGACACCCTCAAAGGAGCTATCTGAAGGACCGCTTTGGAACAGGTCGGGGAGAGGTTCCGACTCCTCTTCCTCAACATCTGAAGCCAGTAGCAGTGCTGCGATTTCGACTCTTGGGACGAAAGCCTTCAGCCTATTCACGTGAAACACTTTTGGAGCCTGTTCAGGCCTTCCAAGGTCCACTAAATAGTTAACCTCACCCAGGGGCTCCACCACTGTGTAAGGGCCTGACCATTTGTCCTGTAAAGCTCGAGGCCTTATGGGATTCATGATCATGACTTGCTGACCAGGTGTAAAGTTGATGAGGGAAGCTTTCTGGTCATACCAATGTTTCACCAGCGCTTGTCCTGCCTTCAATTTATCACTAGCCAAGCCCATCAGAAGTACCATCCGTTTTCTGAGCCCTAGCACATAATCAACTACGTTGGTAGTAACAGGGGGAGTGGGCATCTCCCATCCCTCTTTGACGATGGCTAAGGGTCCCCGTACGGGATGACCAAACAGAAGTTCGAAGGGGCTGAAGACAACACCCTCCTGTGGTACCTCTCGGTAGGCAAACAATAAGCATGGTAAAAGAAGATCCCATTTTCTTCTCTGAGGTTCCTCCAGAGCCCCAATCATGCTCTTTAACGTTCTGTTGAAACGTTCCACCAGACCATTGGTCTGGGGGTGGTATGCAGAAGAGAACTTGTAGGTGACCCCACATTCTTTCCACATAGCCTGCATATACTTCGACATAAAGTTGCTGCCACGATCCGACACAACTTCTTTAGGGAAGCCAACCCTAGTAAATATGCCAAGTAAAGCTTTTGCAACTGACTTGGCAGTTACAGTTTTCAATGGGATGGCCTCAGGATATCTGGTTGCATGGTCGACCAGCACCAGGATAAACCTATTGCCTGAGGATGTTTACGGGTCAAGGGGACCAACGATGTCGATCCCTACCCTTTCAAATGGTACCCCCACAACTGGGAGCGGTACCAACAGAGCTTGGATTGTCGCGGCAACCTTACCAGACAACTGGCAGGAGGCACAACTCCTGCAGTGACTTTCTACTTGCACCCCCATTTTGGGCCAGTAGAAGTGCATGGATAACCTTTGCTTGGTCCTCTTCATACCAAGGTGACCAGCAAGGGGAACTTCATGCGCCAACTGCAGGAGGAAGGGCCTAACAGCAAGGGGAACCACCAACCTCCTATGGTCTCCTTCTGTAGACTCTGTGGGCTCACTATACAGGAGTCCACCTTCCCAATAAATCCTATGCGTCCCAGGAGGTTCACCCTCAAGCTGGGAGCAGGCCTGTCTCCTTAGGCCTTCCAGAGATGGGCACTCACGTTGGCCTTTACTGAATTCGTCCCTATCAGGACCTCCTTCAACTAACAAGTCTTTTAGTTCAGGATGATCGTTTAGGGTCAAATACTTCAGGCGTCGCCACCTCCTCGTCAGGCCCGGGCGATTGACCAACTTCCTCCACCACAGTGGTAGGCGAGCTCGGGGGAATATTCTCTTTCCCTCGTCTTGACTTGTCGACTCCTTTCACCTTGGGTTTCCCCTTCCGCTGGGGCAGCGTATTGGTCTTGGCCAATGCTGCCCGTGCTTGAGACCGTGTGTAGGGTCTTTCGGCAGTGTCTCCTACGAGCCCTAAAGCTCTGAGATCATTACCTAACAAGACCTTTCCCGGGACGTTTCTCTGAATGCTCACTGGAATCCTGACTGCTGTACCATTTAAAGTAAGATTTACAGGTATTACTGGGAACATACGGAGTGGGCCGTCAGCCAACTTAGTGGGCATCAGAGTAGCTCTGGCAACTTCCTCTGAGTCTACCAAGGTAGAATCCACTACAGTGCGACTGCACCCACTATCCCTAGGAGCTGGAGTATCTACTACATTGATCAGCACACTGTCTTTAAAGTAGTGCTTGGTATTATCCGGAATCCTAGCATAAGCCTCTGCGACTTTAGGCTCCCAGGAACCCAGGGAAACTAAAACTACCTCAGCCTCTATCCCGCTGGGAAATGAGTCGGAGGAGAAGGATGCTCCTGTAATCTCTTCTGCCTCGTTGGAGGAGAAGGCCAGATTAGCGGAGTGGACCCCCAAAGGTCTAACCTTACACCGGGGATCCCCCTTCACGTGTTCAGTTGCTCCACAAGCAAAACAAGATCCATTGGGTCTGTTTACATAGGGAGGCTTATTGTAACCAGAGTTCTGTTTCGGAGGCTGACCTCCACTACCCTGTGAGTTCTCTTGTGTCTTACCCTTATTTTTCTTTTTGTGGCCCTTATGAGAAGATTTATCAGATTCTCCACCCTCCATATCTTTGGACTTTTTCCCTTCCTCCTGCTTACCAGGATGAGTTTTGTCCTTATGGGACACTCGATGTGACACCCATAAGTCTGCTGCAATGGCCAGCTTCTTAGGATCTATCTCCTTCGAATCGGCCAAATGCTGCTTAAGCTCCGGGGAAGAAGATGCAAAAATGTGTTCCAGCATGACAAGATTTATCATGCCTTCGAAGGTAGAAACCTTATAACCTTCGACCCAGCCAGTTAAGTTTTTCAAGGACTCAGTGACATAAGATACCCAAGTACCACCTTCCTTTTTCTTATACTCTCTGAAACGTTTCAAATATTGGGCCGGAGTCTTCCCAAACTTTAAAATGAGAGTTTGCTTTAACATTGCAAAATCAGCCCGCTCAGCCTTCGACATTTCCATAATGGCACTACAGCCAGAATGGGGCAGTCTGCTGAGTAACCAGGCAATCTTATCAGCATTGTCAACTTGTTGAACTTCGCATGCATACTCAAACGCATTCAGCCAGTCCATAATGTCATTCCTTTCCTCATACACACTGAGCAGATCTTTCGGAAACCGTGGATGAGAGGAAGCCCCAGACCCATGTCCAGGACCCTTGGACCCATTTGCAAACTGAAGCTTGGCCAGTTCCAACTGGTGATCCCTGTCTTTTTGTTTTTCTGCCTGTTCGATTTTTAGTTTGGCTATGCTGAATTCAAGCTCCTGCTGCCTAAACCGCAGCTCTTGCTTCTTGAATTCAAGCATAGCCCTCCCCATCAGCACTGGCAGAGGAAACATTAGACATCTCGTCCTCCCTGTCCTCGTGGTCACGATGTATCAGTGCAGCGGCAGAACCGTCGGTTCTACCAGTGAGAGCAGCCCCACCTCCTTCCGCACTGTCCTCCGAAATTATAGCGTCAAGCTGCGCTTCTTGCCACGCCACGATTCTTTGGATCATTTCCAATTTCGTGCCTTGAGAGGAAACACCTCTCTCTGCACACATCTTTTTTAATGTTTCTGATTTGGAAGCATTTAAAGTTAACAAGGTATTTGTTTCCATACTGTTAGATAGGACTATGGCCTTTTTAAAGTTATACTACAACAATTCACTATGTGTCCTGGTTGGAATAACCTGAAATGCCTTAGTTCGTGCGCAACACTGGATACCTTCAGTTGTATCCCACCGCTGTACACCAATTTGTTAAGACGGATTTCTGAACTCTGTCCTGGTGGCACAGAAGTTCAGAAGGCCAACCTAATTACTTGGAACAGGGTAACCTCTGGACGAGCCAGACCAATCAAGGTAGCGATCGCGGCGGTCAAGACTAGGTCTCAAGAGGGGTGAGGGTGACTGAAAGCCCGCAATGAGCACACAAAGCAAGATCACTTACAAACTACTCCAAACAGTTGTTATATTAAAAATATATACACATTTATTTCAAGGCCTTTAAAACAATGACCGTAGCGAGAAAATCACAATATCACGATAGTAAACCAACACATACCATATCAACACAATATCTATACAAATACAACAAGTCTCAAGCGTTATATGCACGAAATGTGTAGTCCACCTAAAAGGGAGGGAAAACAGGCAGTGCGCAATAATGCTTAGACCCAGTTCGCCTTCAGAGGCACCTAACTAGATGGAAGTCCGAGCCCTGCGAAGAGTGGAGCCTTGTGCTCAAAAGTACCTGCACGCGCTGGTGCCAACGGGCAAAAGGAGAAGCTCTTCGAGGGAAATCAGGCAGTTCAGTTTAGTGCACAAAAGAAGAACAACAAGTTCCGCGACTCAAGCGCAGCCTCCACAGTGGGCAGAAGCAGAGCGCGAGTACGGAAAAGGGTGCTGTTTGACACAGCGGGGAAAAGCAATGGGCTCCTGCAGGAGGGCGACCAGATCCTAGCTATGCTACTCACCGGTCCCCGATGCAAGCAGACCCAGGCTTCTCCGCTTCAGTTTCAGCAGCTGGCAGGTTCAGAAGAGCAGGGAACGCCTTGTCGTCGTGTTGAGTAAAAAGACGTCCCAATCGAAGAAACCGGCACAGTTTGTTACCACAGCAGGGCAACGGAGCGGCCGTGTGTATCTGAGCCAAATGTACACTACTCACTTCAGACCTGGGAACGCCAAGTGTACAAAGCGTGTGAGAGTGACAAGGACTCGAAATACTACACAATCTGGCGGCGGTTACAGAGCAAGACTCCCGTGTAAGCTGGTCAGTCAGCTGGATGGCCCAGAGACGCTTCCGAAGGCTTACTGGCAGGAGATGGTGAAGATGCCGAGAATAGCTGTTCCCGCTATTCCAAGGGTCGAAGTACCAGTACAGGCCTTCTGGTTCGATCAAAGGTGAAAAGGGTTTCACAAGGCGACAGCAGTGCAGAGGAGAAATCCTTCAGCGGGTCACCAGCGATTCCTCGGTCCAGCCTCTTGGTTGCAGGATACTTGGCTCCTGTATTCCTTCGTTCGTGAGAACTCAGGAGATCGACATGGTAGTGGTGTTTCCAGCCCCCTCTTATCCACGGTTCCCTTCGCGCCAAAACGGAGGGGACCCAATGGGAGATCCGCTCATCAACACTCACACCATACGTGGACCAATCACGGACCACGGTGGTCCCAGGCATTCACACCACCCTAGACTCTCTGGCACCCAGGATGTGTATTGGGACCAGACATCCCAGCCCACATCCTGGAGGCACACACAAGACATGTAGAAGCCCGTGAAAGCATCCGTGTTTCGCGGGAAAATACATGCCCAAATAAGGAAGGCCCCGGGTCGGCTCGACCTGGGGAAGGTGAAGGGAGCAAGACGGTCAGCGGACAGGACAAAGGAGCCTCGTGGTCTGGCCATTTTGGGAGCCAGGCCACCATTTTGGGTTAAGCACGAGAAACGCGCTTAGAACGCCAAAAGGAGCTCAAAACACAAGAAACGATCGCTGCCACCATTCCCGTCCCTGAATCACTTGCACCGATCAGATACAATCCTAAACGAGTATCTAGGGCCAGTAGAAGGCTAGAGACCCAAGAGAGCTGTAACTTAGCTTACAGTGCCCTCTTGTGTCATGTTGCACGAAAGCCGCAACATGATAAAAGAAACTACGGGAAACAGCGTTCCCCAGTACGGACTGTCTTAAGGGCATGTCAGTTTCCCCGTAAAAAGGAGCGAAAGCCCAGAGGAGTGCGGCAGAAGGCTGCACTTCTCTGGCAAAGTCAAGAACAAGGTGAAAAACAACAGCAAAAAGTTTAGGGGTTGCCACATGGAAGGAAAATTACCTACAATTACGAAATCTTTCCTAACACTCAACTGAGTATAGATAACATTATAGGCAGATCAATGGTTCCAGTATTGTAGAAATCAGAATTAAAGTGCCTTTATTTGAAGATTAAAAAAAGTGCATGTAGCGCAACCCATATTTGGGTTAGAATGACCCAGTAAGTGAAGAGTGCCTCAAGTATTACATACATCATGAATATGTAACAATATATTATGAAAATGAGATAGGTGAAAAATGCTTTAAAGTATATAATGACTCCCCACTGGTTAACACAGTAGGCAGACTGGGATATATTTTAAAATGGGTGCCAAACACAAAATGTTGTCTTGAGGACAGGTGTGAGAGAAACCCGACTCATGCTGATACAGTAGAAAGTCTTTGGCAGCATCTCACAGTGAGATAATTATGTTGGAAGGTCAAATTTACCAATTAGTACAGATCAGCTGCAGTACTTGGCAGCATAATTGAGCTTCTATATATTTTTCCACTGTATGAGACACTGACTAAATTTGGCAGGAACTCGAAGAGTAGATAAGAACTGATAGTGTTATGATTAAAGTTGCTTTTGGCAGGAATTGTAGGATTTGTAAAGCCTAAAATGAGCTCATCAGTCTATGCGTCAGTCAGCAAGTGTTTGGTTAGTACGAACTAATGCGTGCTTGGTGCGTAACAGATAAGCCACCCAATCAAAGGATAGGCAGAGCTTTTCTCTGGCTAAAAGGACCTATCAGATATGTGCACTGAATTTGCATGAGGGTATTGCATCATTCAAAAAGGCCTATATAGGAAGGCGAAGGCAGAATGACTGTGTGCTGTTCCAGAGTATCTTGTAGCCTATAATAAAGATGGCTGTGAAAACTCACCCGGTCATCCGTTCCTTTTTTCATGTCCCAGAGTCCGAGTTCACAAATGCCAGAGAGCTAGATGGGATGGGATAGGACCCTCCTGTACACAGTGGCCTCAATTCTCCGGCAGAATGACTTACTCCAGTTCCCGACAAAGGTCGCCCACGATCTCCTGTGGTGGCCCACCCGGGAGAATGTGATGAGAGGAGAAAACATTTGGCAATTATGGCCGGAGATGACAGTTGTGACGGACTACTCCCTCTCAGGATGTGGAGCTCATATAGCTTTCAATAAGCAGGCACTGGTCTCAGTCGGAGTGCAGACTCCATATCAACCTTTTGGAGCTGAGGGCAATAACTCTGATGGCCTTCCTGCCCTCGATACAGGGGAAAAGTGTTCATACAACAGAGTCGCCATGCCTTACCTCAACAAGAGGGGGCATAGGGCCACTGCCCCTGTGCAGAGAGGCAATGCAGCTCTGGTTCTGGACACTAAGAGAAGGAATAACTCTTCGGGCACTTCATCTGGCCGGAGAAAAGAACATGGCGGCGGATGCTCTGAGCAGGCAGAGCACAATCTCCCACGATTGGGAACTTGCTCAGAAAGTCCTTCAAGAGATCTTTGCCCTTTGGGGAAACCCTGAAGTGGATTCGTTCACGACCAGTGTCAACCGGACGTGTGAGCTTTTCTGCTCTAGGGAGTTTCCCCAAAGAGGAGATCCAGGGGACGCATTTGTAGTGGATTGGGAATTTCCCCTACTGTACGCGTTTCCGCCAGTCCCTGTTATTTCTCACGTAATACGGAGGTTGAGGAATTTCGGCAAAACCATGATCGTCATTGCTCCAGATTGGTCCAGGAGAACATGATACCCAGAACATCTGGAAATGGCCATCTGCCCTCTGATTCTTCTTCCCCAAAGAGAGGACCTACTCTCGCAAGAGGGAGGTAACGTTCTTCACCCAGACATCAGGACTCTGAACTTTCACGCCTGGTATCTGAAAGGGTGAGATATAAGGGTTGGAACCTTCCAGAAGACTTGCTTTTGGCGAGAAGACCAGCAACTAAATCCCTGTACCGCTGCCGTAGGAATAGATTTCGCAGCTGGTGCAGGGAAAATAAGCTAGATCCTTTCTCATGTAAACTTCTTTTTATCTTTCCTACTTCTTTTGACCCATTCTGAGTTGCAAGTAGCCATGGAGAAGGGCTATTTAGCGACATTTTCAATTTTCAAAAGACCGATTGTGACACAATTTCTAAAAGGCTTAACAAATTTGTTCTCGCCTACTCCCTTCATCGTGCCATCATGGGATCTAAACCTTGTACTAAGAGGTCTTATGGGAGCTCCCTTTGAGACTTTACATTTGTGCCCTCTAAGGATTCTCACCATTAAAACTGCATTTTTAGTGGCTATCACATCTGCCCATAGGGTAAGTGAGCTTCTACGGGCTCTATCTTCCAAACAACCTTTCACGACCTTCTCCAGGGATAAGGTAGTTTTAGGGCTGAAGTAATCTTTGTTTCCTAGGGTTGTGTCAGAATTTCATATGGCACAAAGTATTGCACTACCTTCTTTTTATCCTCCTCCTCATCCATCTAAGGGGGAAGAGAGACTTCATGGTTTAGACCCAATGAGGCTTCCAAGTTTCTTTATCACACGGACGACAAGTATTCGCCAAGATGATCAGCTTTTTATTGGTAATGCTGGTCATAAGTAAGGATTAGCTGTCACAAAATAAACCATCTCTAGATGGATTGTTCGTGCATAACTGAGTGTTACTCATTGGCTGGCAAGGATTCACCTGAAGGTCTAAGAGTGCATTCTAGTAGAGGAGTGGCTGCTTCATCAGCACTTGAAAGAGGCGTACCAGTGATGGGGCATTTGCAGAGCAGCAACATGGAAGCCCCTGCGTACATTTTGTAAATTCTACTGTGTAGATTCTTTTTCAGGAGAAGAAACCAAATTTGGCAAAGCTGTCTTCCACAACATTAACAAATAAAAGAAAATTCTTAGCAACTTCTGTCAAACTGCTTTGGGAGTCTTTAAAAGATGAGGAATACATGGGAGGACACAATCCATTCGAAGAACAAGTGACTTACCCCTGTTAATGTTCTTTCGACTGGATGTTCCTCCCACAAAATCCTCATTGCACTCCCATCTATCCCCTCTTACTTAGAATTTCCATGTCCTATACCTTCCTTTCTCGCAACGTCAAGATATCTCCTCCTGGAACACTGCATGCTACTTAAGGATGGGAAAAAACTAAGAACTGAGGTAACGATCAGCGCGCGTGTCAATAAATATCAATGTCACGAAGGACGCTACAGAGACTGTCAAGGAAGATTTGACGCTGCATGACACTCGACCATATGAAAACATTTTCCGAAGCAAGCTGCAAGCAGACTTGAATATCAAAGATGAGGAATACGTGGGACGAACATCCAGCCAAAAGAATGTTACCAGGGCTAATTAACTTGTTCTTTTCACACCTTCTCTACTTTCATCTCCAAAACTGCACCGCCGGCTTGTCTCAAATTCCTACATATTTGGAAAATCAGGCACCTTCTTCCTTTCAACACAATCAACTATCTCTGAACTGCTCTTGTCTTCTCTAAACCTGTGCCAGCATCCTCTTTGGTCTCTGTCCTCTCTAGATTATCATTTACTTTGCTACCAGGACTCGCTTTGGAACTCACTCACTTCACAACGACTTCCTTGTACCAGCCCCATGCTTGGTGACTGACGATGCAAAACATAGCCAGATTCAAATGTTTTCTCCTCAGTCACAAATCTATCCATGGTAAGGCACCACCATATCTATCCTCCTCTATCCAACTCTTTAAGCCTTCTCATAATCTCAGCTCTGCTTCCTCATCTATCCTTATGGCTTCTCGCCCTCCCTGTGCGCCCTCTGACTTCAGCCTTTCTCTCTTTTTGCTCCACTTGCATGGAATTCTCTTTCCGTACACATCCAGGAAATGGTCCGCATCGAATTATTCAAAACAAACTAGAAGCCTACCTTCTCGCCTCAGAGTAACCTACCTCTTACCTGCCTTCTAGCTAACATTTTTCCCTCACCTCTAATCTGCTTCTATCCCTCACTGTCTCTACCTCCACTCTAGCACTTCACCCATCATGGTCACATTCCTAACACAGCTGGCTGTACCGCCTTCCTCCACTTAGAAATGTCTAATATTGGGTGTACTTATCTATTTATTACAAAGGAGTGTGAGAGCCCCTCTGCTGACAACAAACATGGGTCAGATACCCTGTTCTATGACATTCCTTAGACTCAGGAGGGTCGACAACCACTTGTTAGCTCACTACACCCTTCACAGGGCTACCACATCCTTGCTTAATCTATTTATGTCCACTCATGTATTGTCCCTGGTGACAGTTCCCTCTACTCCCCTCCACAACCTGGGCAAAATGTCAGTGGAGCTAATCCCATTGTAAGAGGCTCACTGCGTCCCACCACATCTAATTTATTATCTATTGTACTTTATTTTATGAACAAAAGAGCATTGTTCCTCCCTGTATAAATACATTCATAAATATCTGTCTGATGCAATTTCCATCTAGCCATCAAAAACGTTGACTATCTGGGACAAGGGTGGATAACACATATCCCTGTTAAGAGATTTCTTGTCCTCTAAGGAGGGCCACACCCAGTGGAATCCCCCTTTGCCCCTAAGGGGTGTTAGGCATAGTGGGGTCACCTCCCGCGTCCCAAATTGGGTGACTCCCCCAACGGGTCGACGGGACAGATTCCCTAGATTTGTCATATTGTGCATGTAGCATGTTCGCACATTGTGCTGGTTTGCAGTTTTCTATATGGTGTTCATCAACCTTGCATCAGAGAGCAATTTTATATGTCAAGACCGGAGGCAGGCCTTTTGCTTCAGCTTCTTTATTCTAACTCTTCAGCAGTTTCAAATCTTTAAACTTTCCTTCACTGTTAATGTTAGAGGTATTTTTATCGCACACCCGCACCACCGGAGTTGTCCCCAGATGCTGTGGCGGATCTGAAAAGGAGGGTGTGTAAAAAGGGGGAAGAGGGGGGGGTGTCTTAGTAGGGTGTATGGGAAGCGTAAGCAGAAAGTTGAGCTTGGGTTAGCAGGTTTTCCTGACCTTTGTCTTTGCGTTCTGTCCTTAAAAGCCATGATTATCCTGTGTGTTTGGTGCGTAGTTTGTCCCCTTAGCTGGCGGGCATGCTGAGGAGTGGTAGTTTTCCTCTGTGTTACTCTAGTGGTATGTCTACCTGGCTGATGCTGGTGTGTTCCCCGACCTGTGTTGGTGGTGATTGTGAAGAGGGTTCTGGTCACTCCCTGCCCATCCCTTAGTGGGGGTCCTTACCTACTACCTATGTTTCCTATGTGGACATGGTTTGTTGGGGTGTCCTCCCCTCGCCTTTAGGTTAGGAATGATTAAGTTAGGGCCATGGGTTACTCCTTAAGGTTCTTGTTTCCCGTTGGGTGCACGCTACCTAGTTGTTTCCTTCTGGTTCTGGAGCAAAGAGACAAGTTTTGAGTAGTTTCCTGAATTCCAAATTATCCCTTGTGTTGCGTATGTTTTTTGGTAGGTCATTCCAGGTTATTGCTGCCAGGTGAGAGAAGGATGATCCTCCACATTTTTCTTTTTTTATTGTATGATTTTGGTTCTAAGTGAATGTCGTTGCTTGATCTGAATGGTCTTGTCGGACAGTGGATGGTTATTTTCTCATTTAGCAACTCTGCTCCTTGGCCTTGTATTGTTCTGTGCGTTATGCCCATATGATAGCTAACTTGTCTGTCTCTTCCCACCTCCCCTTACTGCCCCCCCTCCAGCACTATCTGAAAGGTTGTCAGGCCTAGTATGATAGTCGCTTGTTTTGTTCCTCCCCTCTCCCTCACCATTTTGTTTTTCTCCGGCTCCACCAGAAATGTCGTCAGGCCTAGTACGGTAGTCGCCTTTCTGCTTCCATTTCCTTACCACTCACCCACTCCCTGTCGTCAGGCCGAGTACGATAGTTAATTTCACATCCTTACTGTTCATGGCCTGTAAGAATGTCATTGTATTTTCCCATGATCCCTCCCTTGCCTTGAACCTCTTTGAAACACGTTGTGTATATGCGCTATATAAATAAACTATCATATCATATCATTGTTTTGAACTTCATTTGCTGTTTAATTGATAACGAGTGTAGCATTTTCAGAGCTGGGGTAACGTGTTCTCTTCGTGGTAGTTTGAGCAGGAATCTAGCCGCATCGTTTTGGATGCGCTGAAGTTTCTTTAGTTGTCATTCTGGCATTCCTAGGTATAGGCTGTTGGCGTAGTCTACTCTGGACATGACGAGTGCGATGATGGTGAGTGTTTTGGGGGTGACAGAAAGGAATGGTAGGATCCTTTTTACCGCCTGTAGGAGGAAGAAACTTTTCTTGATTATGCCGTTGTCCATCAAGACTCCCATTGTTTATGGAGTCAGTGCTGTTCCAAGTTCCGTCGGCCATGGAATGTAGAGATTGTTTCCCCCGCTTTTGGATATGATCATTATTCATGTTTTGCCCGGGTTGGGTTTGAGGCTGTTGGTGTTCATCCAGCTATAGAGTTCTTGTAGGCTGTCCTCCATTGTTATGGTTTCTGCCTGTGTACCTTGTATTTTGTAGACCATCTGTGTGCCATTCGCGTAGTTCTCCAGCATTGGATCTTTCATGGATTCACATGCTTAGAATATTCCCCGTCGTCAGACTGGGAACCCTCGGTACACATATATAGTCGTTTTCTATAGGAAAAAACTTCCGACACTTGTGTGTCCTATCCACATCTACGTCCTCTCCGGGGCCGTCCACGCAAGCCCCGTTGGACGTAATGGTATAAAAGGCCCCGCCCCCGCGGGTCCCGTCAGATTTCAACCGTCTCCAAAGATAGTGGGATCTCCTCGCGTAGTCTCTACTGCTAGAATTTGTCAAATTGTCGAACTCCTGTGAGTTTGGGAGTTTTATCGGAATGTCGGGAAAACCTCTATTTCGCCCGTGTGCCACGTGCGGATTGAAGAAGGTTTATGAGGGGGACGGCCATTTAGACTGTATTTATTGCCTCCACCCTCACCACTCGGCAGACCAGTGTGAAATATGTAAGGGTTTTTCCCAGAAAACCCTGAAGGATCGAAACCGACGACTGGTATCCTGGTTAAATGACGGTGCGGGAGCGTACCCTCAGTCTGAGGTGGGCTCTGTGCGCAGCGTGGCCTCGGCGAAAACATCAGGAGCTCCTCGGCGCTCAACTTCGTCGGAGCCTCCGGCTAAGAAGTCACGACCTGTGGAAAAGGACGTTCCACGAAGTCACTCTTCTAAGGATTCTGCTAAAGACTCAAGAAAGACATCTTCGTCAACTTCGTTGAAGAAAGGAAAGGAGAGGCCTAAATCCTCCTCGGGCGATCAACACAGATCAGCCACGAGTAGAGATTCGGAGAAACGCAGGGAGAGCGCTGTGAAGGCGGGACCGCCTAAACCACCTGCAGGCCCAACGTCGACGACGACGATCCAGTCGGTGTCCTCACTGCCTCTGACGCAGTCGATTTCACCCGTCGTCAACCCAGCGACAACCTTGACGACGATGTCCTCGTCGACGGAAGTTCTGGCTTGGAGACCAGAAGTATTTGATGTGGGGTTGCCTGACACATTGCTACAGGAACAGGCAGCGTCGATTGCCTCGAAAGAAGACGACGGCTTCAGAATTGTGAGCCCGGAGGACCTCGGTCTACGAGCCAGGTTTCCAGCAGGAGCAACCTGCTCTCAGGTGTTTACCCAGCCTCCAAGCTCTCAGGCGAACCTGTCCATGGAGGTACTGTCCTCTTTGCACTCGCTGCTGAAATCGCTGGACGAAAGGCTTCCACCTATACCGTCGACACCCCCCGTCGACGAGCCCGGCCCTTCACACCGCCCGACCAAGTCGATCAGGGTTCCAACTACTCCAGCGGTCCAGGAGGAAGGTGAGCTTTCGGACTCCCTATCTGACCACGGGTCAGTGTCAGATATATCCCTCTCACCATCTAGGGATCCATCCTGGGTGTCGGATGTGGAAATGGAAACACCAAAGAGTCCTACTCACCCGTCGCCACCGGACGATATAGGTGCCTTTCATTCTATGATGGAAAAAGCGTGCAAGGAGTTTGGCCTGGTCCAGCAGGAGGAGAAAAAGGACTGTTTTCTCTTTGACCGTATGGGCAAGAGTAGACGCTCAATATTTTCAATACCCATTTTAGACCATGTCTGGAAAGAAGGTATTCAAACCATGCGTCACCCATTTTCTGAGCCGGCTGTCAAAGGCCGCATTGAAAAGAAATTTAAAGTCCCAGACTCTACACCGAAGTGTCTTTCGTCTGAACATACACCAGACTCGGTGGTGTCGTCGGCGGCGACGAGAAAAGCAAAGGCCCAACATAAATGTTCTACCCCTCCAGATAACGAGGCGAGGCGCCAGGACGTGTTTGGAAAGAAGGTTCTTTCTGTGGGGGCCTCGACGGTGAAAGCAGCTAACTCCCTGGCGATTGTGGCCAGATATGACAGGGAGATGTGGCACAGACTGGCACCTATCCTGGACCACCTCCCGGAAGAACATAGAAGAACGGCGATGTCCCTGGTTCGAGAAGGCGAAGAAGCATCGAATCATGCTATTAATATAGCGGTGGACCTGGCAGATTCGGGTTTTAAACAAATAAATAACGGAGTTGTTCTAAGACGCCAGGCTTGGCTTAAGTGCACCAACTTCAGACCCGAAGTACAGTATAAAGTCTTGGACATGCCCTTTGAAGGTGATCTTCTTTTCGGAGAAAAGGTGGATGAGGCCTTGAAGGGCATGAAGGAGGACTCAGATACAGCACGCTCGTTGGGTTCGCTCCAGAGCGGTAAGCCTTTTCCTTCTTTTCGTCCCTTTAGAGGAGCATCTGGAAACTCAAGATTCTCAGCGACCAGGGATAGATCTTTTGGTAGATCAGCGTATCCTTCCCAGGGATATAGACGCGCCTCTCAGACCTCAAACCGGCGCAGAAACTTCCAGTCTTCCAAGAGGCGACCAACTTATTCGTCGTCGACGAGCAAGCAGAAAGACCAGCAATGACGGGAAGCGTACCGTTCTGGGAGGAAGAGTGTCAAGCTGCATCGAGGAATGGGAGTCCATCACAACAGATCAGTGGGTTTTGGACACGGTGAGGTACGGGCATTCCCTACTATTCAAATGCAAACCTCCAAAATGTCCACCAATACACCTATCCCAGCCACATCTAAACATCTTGCGGCAGGAAGTAACACTCATGTTACAGAAAGGCGCCATCGAATTAGTCCCTGCATCGCAGAAAGGCCTAGGGGTATACTCGGGGTGTTTTGTGGTAAAGAAGCCCAACGGAAAATGGCGCCCTATTCTCGACCTGCGAGACCTCAACAAGACCCTACAGAGTCAAAAATTCAAAATGCTTACACTGCAGGAGGTGATCAAATCCGTCCAAAAGGACAATTTTCTGGCTTCACTAGATCTACAGGACGCCTACTTCCACATTCCGGTGTGTCAAAAACACAGGAGGTTTCTGAGGTTCATGGTAGGTCAGACACACTACCAATTTGCGGTGCTCCCATTTGGTCTAAAGTCCTCCCCAAGAACGTTTACAAAATGTTTAGCACCCGTGGCAGCCTGGCTGCGAAAGAGAGGGCATCATGTATACCCGTACCTCGACGACTGGCTTGTGAGGTGATCCTCCCCAGCGTCGACCAACAACAGCGTACAAGCTACCTTACAACTTCTGCAACGATTGGGGTTCGCAGTGAACTTCGAAAAGTCTTCTCTAAAGTCCTCAAGGAGCTTGAAGTTCTTGGGAGCTCAATTCGAAACCCACTCGTGAATAGTGAAACCGTCCCTAGACAGAATATTGAAGATCGAACAACTGACGAGTCAACTTCGCCTACAGAGCACATTTTCTGTGAGAAAATATGTGGCAATCCTGGGTTCCATGGCTTTGTGCATCCACCTAGTAGCGAACTGCCGATTATTCATGAGGCCACTACAGGAATTCCTGTCGGACAGATGGAAGCAGGCCACGGGCCGGTGGTCAGACAAGATCCTCGTCGACGACGAGGGTGTCATCAGATCCCTCCAATGGTGGAAAATCTTTCACAACCTGGACAGAGGGGTTCCTCTACAAGAGCCGGAATTTCAGAACACCATCATCACGGATACCTCCCTGACGGGCTGGGGTGCACACATGAATGATCATCAAACCCAGGGCAGATGGTCTTCGACCGAATCGCACCTACACATCAACGTGCTGGAACTGAGGGCAGTGAAATGGGCCTTGAAATCATTCCTTCCACATATCAAAGGATCAAGCGTAAGAGTGCTGACAGACAACACGACAGCCATGTTCTACTTGATAAAGCAAGGAGGCACCCGATCCAGGACCCTCTCGGCGGAAGCGCAAAAGATCTGGCACTGGGCGTTGAAACACAACATATCCTTAGTGGCTTACCATCTCCCGGGTGTGAAGAATGTGCAAGCGGATTCCCTGAGCAGGACAATGACTCAAATACACGAGTGGGAGCTGGACACCAGTCAGATACAAATAATCTTCGGAAGGTGGGGGACCCCCTCAATCGACCTCTTCGCAACGAAAGAAAACAGGAAATGCGATCAGTTCGCGAGCAGATGGCCTCAAAAAGGATCCCTGGGGGAAGCGTTCTCGTTTCCTTGGACGGACAAATTCCTGTACGCTTTCCCTCCGTTCCCCCTTATACGGAGGACAATCGAGGGGATTCTCAGGTACAAATGCCGGGTCATTCTAGTGGCCCCGTACTGGCCGAGACAACCATGGTTTTCCGACCTCCTACATCTGTCGTTGGAACGGCCTATAACTCTCCAGAAAGTGCCGAACCTACTGTCCAGGGACAAGGGAACGGTGTGGCATCACAATCCGGATAGCCTCAACTTAACAGCATGGCTCCTGACTTCTCAGAGTTTGGCAGCTTGAAAGTCTCGTCGGATTGCCGGAGAATTCTACAGGCGGCTAGGGCCCCTTCGACTAACAAATCATACATAAACAAATGGCGAAGGTTCTGTACGTGGTGTCAAACCCAACACGAAATTCAGCCTTTAGAAGTAACCCCTGAACAAATTCTTCCGTATCTTCTTCACCTAGCTGAGAGTGGGCTGTCATCATCGTCCATCAAAGTACACTTGGCGGCCGTTTCAAGGTTTACGAGGAGGAGACAGTCTTCACCATTATTCAGTGACAGACTGGTGAAACATTTCATGAGGGGTCTCTTTAGAACTTTCCCCCCTACGAAACGGTTCCCACCGTCGTGGAGTTTAAATGTGGTGTTGGCTGCCTTAATGAAGCCTCCGTTTGAGCCAATGTCCTCTTCATCCATGCAGTTCCTATCGTGGAAACTGGCTTTCTTAATTGCCATTACATCGGCTAGAAGAATGTCGGAATTACAGGCACTGGTCATAGATCCTCCGTATATGAGATTCTTTAAGGACAAAGTAATTTTATCAACTAACCCTACTTTCATCCCGAAAGTACCGACAGTCTGTCACAAGCACTCGACCCTGGTCCTTCCTACTTTCTTTGCGTCCCCGTCGTCGACGGCGGAAAAAGCCCTTCATACTCTGGATGTCAAAAGGGCGTTAAAATTTTACCTGCAAAGGACGCAGGATATCAGAACTACCAGACAGCTGTTCATTGCCTATGGCCCGTCGGTGAGAGGAAGGGCAATTTCCAAGCAAGGGCTGGCTCGATGGGTCTCTTCGGCGATTACTTTTAGTCACTCCAAGGCCGGGAGACCCCTACAAGAGTACCCTAGAGCCCATTCCACGAGATCGACAGCCTCCTCCGCGGCTCTATGGGCTGGAATTCCTCTAACAGACATCTGCCAGGCGGCGGCATGGTCTGTTCCACACACGTTTACACGCCATTACTGCCTGGAAAGGCAGCAAGCGGATGAGGTACAGATGGGAAGGGCAGTGCTGCGCCGTCTGTTTCAATGAGGTAAGCCAAATACGGTGAAGCTGTTGTCTCTTACCTTGCCTATGTTTGTTTCCTTGATCTTATTTATGTATTATGAATATGTTTATATCTGAAAATATGTTGCTGCTTACACACATAATATATGTATATACATATTGGACTGAGAGTGTTTCTTGTAAAAGTAAGTTACATTGCATTCTCACTCCCGTCTTCAATGATACTGCTATACAATCTATTCTAAGCATGTGAATCCATGAAAGATCCAATGCTGGAGAAGGGAGTAGTTTCTTACCTGTAACTCCATTTCTCCAGCATTGGTATCTTTCATGGATTCACATGCGCCCTCCAGCCTCCCCGGATTGCAATGTGCAAGATATGTGCATAAGCAGGTTTCCCTTTTTCTACTTTGGAGGGGCCGAAATCTGACGGAACCCGCGGGGGCGGGGCCTTTTATACCATTACGTCCAACGGGGCTTGCGTGGACGGCCCCGGAGAGGACGTAGATGTGGATAGGACACACAAGTGTCGGAAGTTTTTTCCTATAGAAAACGACTATATATGTGTACCGAGGGTTCCCAGTCTGACGACGGGGAATATTCTAAGCATGTGAATCCATGAAAGATACCAACGCTGGAGAAATGGAGTTACAGGTAAGAAACTACTCCCTTATAGCAAGTGAGGCCGTGTTTTTTAATGATCTTGATTAGTGGCGCCAGGTATATGTTGAAAAGCAATGGGGATAAGGAGGATCCTTGTGGTACTCTGCAGGTGCATTCTCTTGGGGTTCATTTGAAAGGTTTGATCCAAACAGTTTCTGTTCTGTTTGTTAGGAAGGATTTTATCCATTGTAGGGCTAGGTCGGAGATTCCTATTTCTTCCAATCTCCCGATTAGGATGTCATGGTTGACTGTGTCAAATTCTGCAAAGAGATCCAGTTGTATTAGCTGTGCTTTTGTCTGAGTCTGCATTAGTCTTAAAATCATCCCAGATTGAGAGCTGTGCCATTTCCGTTCCTATTATTGGTCTTAAGTCTACTTGTGCTTGATCCAGCACTAGGTGTTCTTCTATGAATTCTTGCGTTATTCTTTAGATGTATGTTTCGAGTAGTTTTGCTGGGAACCGGATGTTTGAGATGGGTCTGTAGTTGGAGAAGTCCTTCACGTTTCCTGCTGAGTCCTTGAGGAGCGGCTTGATGTATGCCAATTTGAATAATCTCTGTACTTTCCCTGTTGAAAGCGACTGGTTGAAAAGGTTTCTGTAGCATTCCATCTGTGTTCCTTGTGTCAGGATTGGTTTGTGCATATCTGGGGGGCAGGGATCCAAGGGGGAGCCAGCTTTGTTGCTATTGCTTACCAGCTTGACAAATGTTTTTTCTGATATTTGAGAGAAGCTTCAGAGTTTGTTCTGGCGATGCTCGGATGGATAGTATTGTTTTTTGGTCTTATGGATTTCCTTTTTGTATGAGTGGATTTGTCGTTGGAATTGTAATTTCTTTACCAGGTTGTTTTTTTCCCCTCCATTCTAGTTCAAGCTTCCTGTTTTTACTTTTCATGACGCTGAGTAGCGGGGTAAACCATTTTGCTGTTGCTCTTTTGCACAATGGGGTGAAAGGTTTTTCTTTGGAGATCTCGTCTATTATTTTGCTGATCCATTTGTGCAGTAGTTCTGTTTTTCTGTTATGGTCAGCTTCATCCATTCGTTGCTGGCGGTTTGTTTGTTTCCAGACGTTCAACTAGGTTGACTTCTTAAATGGTCCTCCAGTTTCTTTTCATGATAGTTGCCAGTTTTTCAGGTTGTTTGGTTGTTGATGTGGCAAGCGTGGTCACGAAGGGGATGATGAGGTGGAGCGCACCAGAGGATCTGTATTGGTGGTGCCGTGGTGATGAGGTTTTTGCTGGCGAATATTGCGTCTAGTGTATGTCCCGCCGTGTGAGTTGCTCCTTTGACTAGCTGATGTAATTTCATTGGGCCTCATTAGGACCCAGGCGGAGTGGGTTTCCGCCAGCGCTAATCGCGGCGGACCCGTCCGCCGTACTACGAGTTCCCTTAGCGCCATGGAGGTTTTCTCCGCCTGGTTTTACCAGGCGGAGAAAACCATGGCGCTACGGGACCTCGTTGTTAATTACGCCACCGTATTTTACGGTGGCGTAATTAACTCCTTCCCCACTCCCATTATACCCTATGGGGCAAGAATGGGAATGGGGAAGGGCAGAATGGGGATTGGGGATTTACCGCTCCGCCGAGGTCGGAATGGGGCGGTAAATCCGCCAACCCCCATGGCGCTATCGACGGCTTTCCGCCGTGCTTCGCGGTGCATTTAGCACCGCGAAATCCGCCTGGGTCCTAATGAGGCCCATTGTCCTCAGTTGTTTGGCTAGTGATTTTTGTGTGTTAGCGATTTCTTTGTCAAACCAGATGTTGAAGTCTCTAAGGATTATCAGGTGTTCCTGCTCTATGGCTAGGTTGGTGATGGCTTCAGTGAAGGTGTCCACGAAGGTTGCATTGTATGTCAGTGGTCTGTATACCAGGATGAATTTGAGGTTTGTCTTTGGGTTTGCTGTTAGGCAAAGGATTCACGATTTTCGATGGTTAGTTGTTCTTCAGTTTCAATTTTGAAGTGTTCCTTGTATGCTATCACTAGGCCTCCTCCTCTTTTTGTATTCCCTGTTTGCTTGTGAGCACTTGAAGTTGTCAGGGAGGCAGGTATGGAGTGTATTTTTGTAATTGTCGTCTAGCCATTTTTCGGTTATGAATAAGATGTCGATATCTCCGTCGCACACGAGGCCGTAAATCTCTTTGGCATGCTTGGACATTGATCTGGCGTTGATTAGCTTGCAATGGATCTTTTTGATGTGGTTCAGTTTGTTTTTTTTTATCCTTGTTTTGTCTAACGGTTGTTTAGTTGGAGTGCTTCCTCGTAGATTGGTTGGTGATGTGGAATCTGCTTCGTCGCTAACGTGGTATTTTAGGTTGATGGTTGGTGCCCTTGTGTTTATGTGATGTATGGAGTGAGGACTTTGGTTATGTACCCTCTCTTCTTTTTTTGCGGGATTCCAGTTTGTTGTCAGCGTGTCTGGATCTGTCGGTGTTGGAGTGTCGAGGTGTTGTGTGAGGTGCATTGTAAGATATAGGGATTTTTCTCTTGTCATGTTGTTTGTTCTGTTGGCTGTAGTTTTTGTTGGTGTGCGTTCTGTATTCGTGGCAGGAGGAGGGTGAGGGTGTAGATCAGTTCTGTTTGTTCCTTGTTCAGATTCTCTTTGGCAGCGTCCATCTCTATGACGGGGCATTTTGTGGTCCTTGATAGAAGGACTTTTAGGATATTGAGGGTACACAGGCAGTAGCCCGCCTGTAGGGCCTTGTGTTATTTGGTTGGATTCGACTCTTATCCTCTTGCGATGTGATAGCTGTATGTCCTCTAGAGGTGGTTGTCCAATTAGCGGGTTAGGTTCTGGCGCTCCTCTTTCTATGGATGCCTGTCTAGGCGGGGTACTATGCATTGGAAGTGGGCAGCACATTTGGACATGTGCAGAGGGTGTCTGGCTCCTAGTTAACTTGAACAGTGACCTGGCTATCGGTACTTGCTTTCAGTGGTTGCTGGGTGTTCCTCGGTGAAAGGCGGGCCTAGGTTTCGAAGATGGCAGGCAGTGGGAGAACACACCTAGATTTGAGATTCCTAGATATTGGGAGAGAAGGCCTAGGTTTCACAAAAATGGCAGTCAATTGAGAAAACCACACCTAGATTTGAGGTTCCTAGATAGTGTGTGAAAAGGCCCGGGTATCACAAAATGGCAGTCAAATTGAGAAAACACACCTAGCTTTCAGATTCCTAGATAGTGGGAGAAAAGGCCTAGGTGTAACAAAATGGCTGTCAAATTGAGAAAACGCACCTAGATTTGAGATTCCTAGATCGTGAGAGAAAAGGCATAGGTGTAACAAAATGGCAGTCAATTGAGAAACAACACACCTAGATTTCAGATTCCCTGATAGTGGGAGAAAAGGTGCGAAATATGGTTATCTGGCACAATCAGGTAATCTGACACAATCGGGCCAAATGCGAAAATAGGGCTTTTGAATGGATTGTGTCCTCCCACGTATTCCTCATCTTAGATATATCCTTACCTTCAGCTTGCTGCTTCGGAATTTTTTTTGTCTTCTCTTCACCAGAGGGCGCTCCCCTCGAAGCCGCGGCGTCGATGTTCTTCGGCGGCACCCATCGAACACCGACGTCATCGCCTGTATAAGAGCCTCGAGCGCACCCGCTGGCTTCATTTCCGTATTTCCGTTAGCTTCGCTTCGGATTGTTTCAAACGGCGCTTCAATCTTTTGTGAAGAAAGCTGTGTCGTCTTCTTCCAACCCTTCCACGCCGAAGATGGGATTTAAAAAAGTGTGGAAAGAAAATGTCTCTGACTGATCCACACAAAAATTGTCTTTGGTGCCTCGGTCCGAACACCGAATTGAAGACTGTGGTTCGTGCCAGTGGATGACCCATAAAGACTTGAAAGAATGCAGAGGTAAACTGGCGATGAGGGAGGGTTCATCGAAGTCCATTTCGAAAGGGAAAGACTCGGCCGAGTCTTCGAAAAAGTATCGTAAAAAGCATAGGTCGAGGAGTAGATCGCGAAAGTCTTCTTGTTCGTCATCCAAAAAGACAAAGAAAAGACGGCATCGATCATCCTCCTCGACATCTTCGGAGGAGGTGATAGCATGCCCATCAAAGCATGACTCCCTGAGTAAATGGGAAGCCTTTCGAGTTTACATGCTAAAAATCTTTGAGAACGCGGCCCAGACCCCCTCAGAAAAGGCTAAAGAAGACCATGCCCCTATTCACGAAAAACGTGACAGAGAGAGGTCCAAAACAAGAAAAGCTGATAAAAAGTCGTCGAGGGTGTCACCGAGGGACTCTTCTCGATCACCTCATGAAAAAGACCTTTCGGTGCATAAATCGAAGGTAGAGGGAAACAAAATGGTGTCGAAACATCATACGCCATCAAAGTCAATATCGGCGCCATCGAAGACTTCGAAGGCCCCCGAGTCGAAAATTCCTTTGAAGGAAACTACGTCGAGTTCACGTTCGATAACTTCGAAAGCTCCTTCGACAGTTTCCACAACCCCCTCGACGATCAAATCGAGGTCATCGAAAGTTCCCTCGACGTCGAAGCATGTGTTATGACATCGGCGTCATCGACGTTTACGTCGACGCCCAAGCCTTTTATAAGGGAAAAACCCACATTACCAGAAAAGGTTTTTCAACCTGAGAATAGACATGACTTTTTCAGGACCCATGTCATCTATCTATGAGGGGGAATCATCAGAAGAGGAAGAAGTCCCCTCTGCTAGTGTTAAATTTGGCACAAGATTTGTTCCAGAGGAATTAATTCTCAATCAAAAATTGAAGATCTACAAGAATGTTTACAGACTGCAAGTTATTATTCCTCAATGGGAAAAGGAAGACAGGCCAGTCAAAGATGTCAAAGAAAATGTCCTTGGAGGCGAGGAAAAGGTGCTAGATCTGCCCCAGCAGCGGCATCTGTCCCTTCAGCTGCTGCTGCAGCTGCCATAAAACCACTCTGAGGTTTTGACCCACAAGACCCCGTTGGGAGGCAGAATCTCACAGCATCTAGAAGAATGGCGGGGCATTACTTAAGATGCTTGGGAACTGGAAACCTATCCCAAGGTTACTGCCTTCCTTTTCTAAAAACCTCAGAATCACCCCCCGGGATACAACTGTGTCAAACATCCGGATCCACTCCTGTTGCAGGAAGTCTTAACCCTGCTACAGAAAGGTGCAATAGAACATGTACCTGTAGCGGAGAGGAACAAGGGTTGGTATTCCCCATATTTCCTCCTCCCAAAGGAGGACGGAGGATTGAGACCCATCTTGGACTTGAGAAATTTGAACAAATTCCTAAGGAAGGACAAGTTCAAGATGGTCACACTTTCTCAGACCCTTCAGGCTCTCCAACTCCAAGACTGGTTGGTATCATTGCACCGTGAGGATGCTTATTTTCATGTGCCAATCCATCCCAAGCACAGAAAATACCTGAGGTTCCCAGTTGGCGGTTCTCACTATCAGTTTCGAGTTCTGCCATTCGGGCTGACATCGGCTCCGAGGGTTTTCACCAAACTGATGGCGGTAGTGGCAGCGAGTGCCGGGAGAGGGGGGATTCACGTCTACCTCTACCTGGACGACTGGCTAATCAGAGCACGTTCTCCAGAACAATCTCAGGAACATCTGTCAATCACCTGCCACTTCATCCACAACCTGGGCTTCTCCCTCAATTTCAAGAAGTCTCACATGATACCATCCCAACAACTCTAGTTTATCAGAGCAGTCTTGGACATTTCCTCGGGCAAAGCCTCGCTGCCCGAGGTGAGAGCTCTCCACATCCAGCAGATGGAAACAAAATTCCAGAAAGCCCAGCATCTGCCGCCCTTCGATTTCCTTAGGTTGCCCGGCCTCATGACATCCTGCATTTTTCTGGTGCCAGAGGCCATAGTGAGAATGAGATCCCTCCAATCGGCCCTCAGAGCTCAGTGGTCCCAATTCTCAGGGAATATGTCAGATCTTCTGCAAGTTCCGAGCGCAGTTGCTCAGGATCTATCATGGTGGGCTTGCAACGACAACATCCTCAAGGGAAAATCTTTTTGGCAATCATGACCTGAGATAACAGTAGTGACGGACGTCTCCCTCACGGGGTGGGGAGCTCACACAAACGATCCATCAGCGGACGTTGGTCTCCATCGGAATCCAAACTACACATCAACCTATTGGAGCTGAGGGCAATCAGACTAGCGCTGAAGGCCTTCCTGCCCTCCGTACAGAGAAAGAATGTCCTGATAATGATGGACAACACAGCGGCTATGTACTACCTCAACAAAAGAGGAGGCGTAGGATCACTACCTCTGTGCAGAGAGGCAATGCAGCTCTCGTTCTGGGCGATACAAGAGGGAATCTCTCTATCGGCAGTTCACCGAGCAGAACACAGCGGCAGACACTCTGAGCAGGCAGAGCACAGTCTCCCACGAGTGGGAGTTAGCTCGGGAAGTCCTTCTGGAGATCTTTGCCCTTTGGGGAGCCCCTCAATTGGATCTGTTCGTAACCACGGTAAACCGGAAGTGCGATTAGTATTGCTCAAGGGAATTTCCCCCGAGAGGAGCTCTAGGAGACGCGTTCGTGTGGATTGGGATTTTCCCCTACTCTACGTGTTTCCTCCAGTCCCTGTGATTCCTCAAGTAATCAGGAGGTTGAGAAAGTTCAGGAAAACCATGATCCTAATTGCCCCGGACTGGGTCAGGAGGACGTGGTACCCAGACCTTCTGGACATGCCCATCTGCCCTCCAGTACGTCTTCCACAAAGAGAGAATCTTCTCTCGCAAGAGGAAGGTCGGGTTCTCCATCCAGAGGTCAACACACTCAACCTTCAAGCATGGTTTCTGAGAGGTTAAGATACGAGGATTGGGATCTTCTGGATGACGTAATGGAGATTTTGCTTTCGGCCACGAGGCCAGCAACGAAATCCTTGTACCGGTGTCGTTGGAATAAGTTCAGTAACTGGTGCAAAGATAGGGATGTGGACCCTTTTCAATGTAGCACATCAATGGTGCTTTCCTTTCTATTAAATCTAGCCAATTTGGGGCTCCAGATCGGAACAATCAAAGGATATCTTGCTGCGCTGTCTTTTTTAAAGCGCTCCTCGGAAGAGGTTTCTTACTTTAATACACCATTAATAATACAGTTCCTGGAAGGACTTACAAATGCATATCCTCCAATACCATTTCATGTTCAACTTGGGATTTAAATGTAGTTCTTAAATTCCTAACATGTATACCATTTGAGCCTCTGCACTCTTGTCCATTGAGGCTTTTAACCCTAAAGACTGTTCTTCTTGTGGCATTAACATCAGCCTGCAGGGTTAGTGAACTACAGGCTCTCTCATGTAAACCTCCATACACCACATTTTACAAGGACAAGGTAGTTCTGAAAGTTAAACCATCTTTCTTACTGAAAGTAGTTTCCGACTTCCATTTGTCGCAGAAAATTGTTTTACCAACATTCTATCCTCCTCCTCATTTGGGAAAAGAAGAGGAGAGATTACATAGGCTGGACCCCAAGAGGGCCCTCAGCTTTTACATTTCAAGAATGACAAAATTACGTCATGATGACCAACTCTTTGTGGGTTACACGGGTCGTAAATTGGGGTTAGCGGTGACAAAACAAACTATATCCCACTGGATCATTCTAGCTATATCGGAATGCTACAGATTAGCAGGAAAAGACCCACCGGATGGGCTAAGTGCTCACTCCACTAGGGGAATGGCTACTTCAGCGGCTTTGAAGAGGGGAGTCCCTGCAAAAGATATTTACTCGGCTGCAACATGGGCGTCAATGCATACTTTTATCAAGCATTACTGCTTAGATGCCTCTTCCTCCAATGAGGGACTATTTGCCAGAGCGGTACTTCACTCTGTCCATGAAAACAAAAACTAGCACTCCCACCTCCAAATTGATCACTGCTATGGGAGTCTATCACAAGATGAGGAATACGTGGGAGGACACAATCCATTCGAAGAACAAGTTACTTACCAACTGTAACGTTCTTTCGACTGGATGTCCCTCCCACGTATTCCTCATTAACCCTCCCAGCCTACCCCGCAGTACAGTTTGTCTTTTCTTACAATTTCCTCTCACGATGGACCTATCAGTCACAGCATACGCCTGGATGTGCCACGAGTATTTCCTCGAAAAAACAGAACTGAAGCCAAAGGGCGCGGCTCGAGCTACTTATACCATCAGTGGCGTCGATACGGTACGGAGCCCGTCGAGGGACAGTCAACGCCACGACCTCAAGCACAGCGCCCTCTGCCAAAAAAGTTTCCGAAGCAGGGAAGCTGGCGATAACGAATTATCACAAGATGAGGAATACGTGGGAGGAATATCCAGTCGCAAGAACGTTACAGTTGGTAAGTAACTTGTTCATCTGGCACAATCAGGTCAAATATGAAATAAGGCTGTCATGCACAATCAGACTAAATGCAAAATAAGTCTATCTGGCACAAGTCAGGTTATCTGGCACAATCAGCCTAAATGTGAAATATAGCCATCCGGCATAATCAGGCTAAATGTGATAGTGGGAAAAGGGATGGATGGTGGGAAAAAGGCCTAGGTTTCAAAGCATAGCATACATTGAGAGCACACCTAGATTCGATTTTCCTGGCTAGTGGGGAAAAGTCTTAAGTTTCAAAGTTTGAAAGTGCAGCAGTTAATAAGAGCACAGGCAGATTAGTATTTCTTTGAGAGATGTCTAACGTGCAAATATGGATGCAATTAGAGCAGAGTGATATGTCTAGTACAGAACTGGTGATTAGCGGTGAGAAATAATCATTTTAATTTAAAGGTAATAATAGCCTAATGCGAATGGTGGGGTGGTTTAATGAAGAACAGTGGTGACTGTTGCCTACCTTGTCAGTGGCTGCTGGTTGACGGCTGCTGGCTTCTTGCTTCCCCTGCTGACACCTGCAGACATGATCTGGAGTTGCCTCTGTAGGAGCCGCCCTTTTCCTCAGGCCCTTATCTGAGTGGGATGCGACGGGTAGTGGGCAGCCCAGATGAGTTTAGTAATAAGGGAGAATTTAGCCAATCAGAGGAGGGGGCGGTAGGAGTGAGGGATGGGAGAGAGCAAAGGCGGTGAGGTGGGGGAGCGGGAAAGAAGCCAGGCGCTGAGTGCACAGTGAATCCCCATGCGAGGCAAATACAATTACTACCATCAAAAAGAAAACACATTTAGTTTTAAACTAAATAATAATAGTTTAGCATTTATGTAGCGCTACGAACCCTCGGGAATCTGAGCGCTGCTTATTATTACCCACATTGTGTGGTGCTCATTTATCGACCTCGGAAGGATGAAAGGCTGAGTTTGGCCCTTCGGGATTCGAACCTGCGTCAGCAGGCTCTGCATAGATGTCAAAGCGAGCGCTCTATTCGCTGTGCTATCCGACCGACATAAAAAGAGGTCGCTCAGGCATGCAGATAATGCTCACATGACACCCATTCCACAAGTAATCCTTAGGGCCTCAGCTACAAATGTGTTTTGAACTGCAACTAGCTTCCTGTTATGCAAGGCAGCACTACCCAATCCGCAGGAGAAGGGCTGGATGGGACAGGGGGAAGGCCGCGAGGAGGGAGACCAGGGAAGAAACCAGACGCAGAGCCCAGGCGAGGCAAATACAATTACTACCAGCCAAAAGAAAACTTAATTTCAATGGGAGAGAGGGAAGGTGGCGAGGAGGGGCAGCGGGAAAGAAGTCTCAAAGGATCACCTGGCTGAAGGGTCTGTGGGAGGATACCGGATACCGAGACACTGTATCCCCTTCCCTGTAACACCTTTACTCCATTCTACCCGGTAGAATAACTCAACCCCACGACCCCCTTTCACACTTGAGATGTCCCAATACAATGATTAGGCAGGGTCAGGCAATTACTGGCCATCACGCGCACACACCTGACTGCCATTACACTTCCCCACACGGATATAAGGCGGCGCACGAGAGCACACTCTGAGCGAGACAAAGCACATGAGAAAACAGCAGTTCCAAGATGGCAGTTTAACACGAGAAGAAAGACGGCGAAACAGAAGGGGATCACAAGGAGGGAAGTGCCCTTTACCTCTTCGAAAAGGAATTGTTACTTTCACAAAACCTTGAGAATGGAAAGCGTAAGACCAGGAAGCCAGGCTGAAGAATCCTGCATTGTGTGCCGGAGGTACCCAGGGCCCTCTGCGTCGATAATCAAGGCGGGGAGAATCGCCTACTACTGTGATACTGTCCTTGGCCCCTACAACAAAGCAGCACCAGTGAAATCAACATAGCCAGTGAGTTGAGGGAGACCGATACCAGACCGGTTTGTGTTGAAGTCAAGGTTGCCAGCAGCAGCATTCTGTGGTGAGTGCTGAAGGGGACAGTGTATGAATCGCATGTGATAAGCAACGCACGTAAAATAGAACAGACAATGCGTGATTGAACTTTAAAATCAAGATACAATACCTTTGACAGAGTGGTCCGGCTCCGTGTGCATGCTCATTCGGAGGTTTCTGTAAGATATCCCATTGAGAGTTGATTAAGGTGAAAGAGTGACAAAGAACTGTGCATCGAAGTGGTCCTGCGGTGGGTGAAGCAAAATCCTGTGCACAATTGAAAATCTTTCGGGTTGATACTGCCAAGAAAGTTGATGATAAAATTGGTCTGAGCCCTAACGAGGGAGATCAATTGAAAGCTTTTGTAAAGCAAGTTTTACAGTGAATTAAATTTGTCCGAGCCCGGCGGAGGGAGACTGATTGAACATTCTGTTAAACGGATCTGAGCCCGGCTGAGGGGGTTCCAGGGTGAACCGTGAAACACCTGAGAAATTGAATACATGAAAATCCTACGAGCATTGTGTTAAAGGGGAACTGAGCTCTGCTCAGGGGGATCTGATGTGAGTAGTGAATCACCTGGGAAATTGAGTATGTGTGAAA
This sequence comes from Ambystoma mexicanum, assembly GCF_040938575.1. Taxonomy (NCBI): domain Eukaryota; kingdom Metazoa; phylum Chordata; class Amphibia; order Caudata; family Ambystomatidae; genus Ambystoma; species Ambystoma mexicanum. The sequence goes on from NC_090927.1 coordinate 1,007,342,587, forward strand.
TCCTAAGAGGAAAAGAACTTATTATTTGTTTGTCGCATCAGGCCCTCTGAAAGAAGAGACTTTGAAAGGCAAAGAGACTTGGGCACGGAAGGCCCTGATGCTAATGTTTGAACTTTACCCTTGTGTTAGAGAAGCCAGAGACTTTGCTAAACTCTAGTGTGCTGCCCTGTCCCGTGCTGAAAATGTGGGGAAGGGAGGCCAGTGGCCTGAATATCCTGACATATAATTTCTTGAATACTTCTTTCTTTTACATAATTGTTTCCGACACTATTTGTATTTCGAGGTAAGGATTGCCAATAGTTTTTCTTTTAGTATCGGCCCTTTTGTTTTGACAAGACACCACCAAGACTGCGTCATTATTATTTGATGGTCGTAGCTTGCTCCCATCTTTAGATTTAGGATTAGATAGGCGTTTTTCAAACCCTTTTTGAAGTTCAATAAACACCCTTGAACTGTGGTCACTTGTGTCTGTCTTACTGTTGGTGCCATGCTTCCTTACAGTATTAAGGCACAGAAATTGTTTTGTTATGGAGCATGGGCCGTAGCGAGGTTTAGCAGAGCGCAGCAGGGTCGTGCACGTTTGTTTTTTCCCATTTTATTCACTGACATAGGTTAATTTCCATTCGCGACTCAGCACAAGCTTATATGAACGCGAGAAGGCCCCGTACTCATGTCGGAGTAAATTCGGGGGCCTTAGAGGATCAGAATCCCTGCCCGCTGTGGCGAACAGCCTCTGAAACGGAGAGGAAAACCAGCACGCTACTGTGCTTTGTGAGGGGTTAGAAATGAAAGGCATACACAACTTTGCAATATTTTCAACAACAGACATATTTATTAAACAAAATGGGTTGGATAAAGGCCTTTCTGTCCCTACCCCAAAGAGTGTTTTCCATCCTAGAAAGCTAAAACTAAAGATCAGTCTGTCTCGTCGTCAAAATGATGCAAACTTGTGTCCAAAACATATCTGACCCTCACACTAAAACAAACTATCAAAGGTGGAAAATAAAGCTAGCATTACGGTACACTTTCCATTGTGTTGCTTTGTGCCTTTTGTACTGCACCCAGTATCCCACGTCATACCCCATTGTACTGCATCTAGCCTGATGTGTTGCCCCTAGCATCTCGCTGTGTATCCTATTGTTGAACCATAGCTACCGTAAACATTGCAAGTGGTATTTTGCCTATCATTCGATAACTCTGACCTTTGCCCCCTACCTACTTTGTGCTATTATTGAATAATGCATTGTCCTTTTGTGTACTCATTTTGATTGATGCATCTTGCCTATCTTGTACTAATTGATTGATGCAGCCTGACTATTTTGTGCCACTACTGAATGTTGCTTCATGCCCACTTTGTGCCCTTATTGACTATTGCATCTTGACCATTTTGTACTAATCTTTACCCAAATTGACTGCAGATTAGCCTGCTCTATTGAAACTATACTAAACATAAGTGCCCATATGACCTCACCCCTGCTCCTGAAAACCCCCAGTATACATAACCCCCAACATGCTCAATTGTGCCCACTGTGCTGTACCTAGGAACTTACACAACCTTAGTTAATCATTGCACGCTATTGAACCATGTCTATGCCTCCTGTAATGCTTTCGTGCCTCATAATTCTACCAAGTTTATTTTCCTCACCTATGATGGCCCATAAAGATATGAGCAATGACTTCCAACCGACCTACACTGACTTCCATGCCTTGCCTTACACACACACAGAGGCCTCATTACGAGTCCGGCGGTAACCGAGGTGGTAAAACCGCCTGGTTACCGCCGGTCTCGTATTACCATTCCGCCTCCGTGACTCCCGGAATTACCGGGGCATTACAACCCCGGTGTCCTGGGAATTCTGAAGGCGGAATGGTGTTAATCCCCATTTGCATTGAGTCCCATAGGACTCAATGGGGGTGGGGATCATGTAAACACCGGCACCATATCGTGATGGTGCCGGTGTTTCCTCGTCCATACCTGGCGGGAATGACACCTCCGCCTGCAGGACTTGAGATCACCCAGTATGGAAACAACGGTGGCGGCGGGTTTACCACCACCGTTATTTCCATACCGGGTGACTCGTAATGAAGCCCAGTATCTCCTTATCCATGTCCCTTACATTGCCATTATCTGACAACATTCCACCGTCACTATACCTACCGGCCTGTCACCCTGCAACACCTAGCAGGCTCATCCCACCTACATTCTGCAACTGTTTGTTTGTTTATTTATTGTGTTCACCGGACCCTGAGGTAGCAGGGCGCAAGAGAACAAGGAAGTTTACAGCGTGGTTACATACGTTACAAGTTACAGGTTACAGAGCAGGCAGAGTGGACATTTCTTGACTTTGCAAGGTAAGACAAGTGCAGGTGCAGACAAAGCGCAGCCAAACAATCAAATCTATGGCGAACGAACAATATAGCAAGTCGGTGGCGAACGAGCAATATAGCAGGTCGTTGCCTCATGGTCCTGTCACTAAGGAATGACTGTATCCAGACTATAGCCTCCCCTGAGAAGTGGGCCGCCGAGTCCAAGTGATTGCATAGGACTCTGTGGTCCACCAAGTCAAAGGCGGCTGATAGGTCTAGAAGGAGGAGGAGGGCTAATTTGCCCTGGTCTCTGTGTGAGTCTATTTGGGCCTTTAAATCATACCCTCACACCTGCACAATGGATAAATCTCTTTGCTACGAGACCCACACCCAATCAACCTTGCCCAACCAAGACTAGGAATTTAAGACTAGGCTTGAGACTTCAGCCAGGACATGTAGTACCTAACCATAAGCATAACACTACTGCTAAACGCTCCTCTACCAGAACTAAAGTACCCAATGCCTCCATCAGCTCCAAGTACAATGAACCTATGCATAGCGACTCCGCATCTCACACGGAAAATAAGTCACAGAACCTCAACCCCTATATTAAGGGTGCTCTCATAAACGCTAGATCCATATCAGCCCACGCTCTAGATATAGTGGATATCATAACCTCTAACGATTTGGACTTTCTGGCCATAACAGAGACCTGGCTCCATGCCACGCCCTTGCTCTTGCCATTCCAGATGAATACTCCATAAATCGATTGGACAGAGAACTAGCAAAAGGTGGCGGTGTAGCATTTATTGCCAAAACCTCACTAAACATAAGGCTCGTACGTAACCTAACACTCCCTTCAGGGGAACTACTATCAATGAAGCTGCCCATTTCAGCTTCCCAAATGCCTACCATCCACCTCATATATAGACCTTCCGGGTCCACCTCCAACTTCAAAGAAGACATCACTCTTCTCATCTCCAACAACACCAAACACAACTCTCAGATCTTATTATTAGGTGACTTTAATCTAGGCATTCCGGACCCTAAAGACGACAAAGCATTTACCCAGGCCAGCTCTCTCTCTGAATTAGGCTTTACACATCACATCACCCTTCGTACACATAATAAAGGAAGAACCTTAGATTGGTTGGCCGACCTAAACTGTGACACTAATATTCTTTCCAACACACCTTGCGCATGGACTGACCACCACATTATCACATTTACTATCAAAAAGACAACCTGTTGGACCAGCAAACACCCATTGCTCCACCAACATGCACGAGAAACAATCAAAACATAACGGTGGAAAAATGACTACCTCTACTACAGCTGATCATTGACTTGACGTCTACCAACTCTGACCCTACTGCCCTAATAGACCTATGTGCCTTACCATGCTCAGTGCTATCAATAACCGAACACCAGTCAAAATGCGCAAAGCCAAACCCTGTGCGCATCTAAACTCATGGTTTACCCCTGAATTAAAAACCATATGCAAGAACAAGAGAAATGCAGAATCTTCTTTGAAAAAAAACTCCCCTTCAACCATCAACCAGAACAAATTAACCACCGCATCCAATAATGATAAAGAAGCTATTCTCCAAACAACAACAATAAACTCCTATAATGAGTGAATTATCAATGCTAAATCTAATACGAAAGAGCTCTTTAGCATTCTTAGAAACCCCCTCTGCTTTTCCAGACACCTGTATTAAAGACACCACATGGTGCAATAACATTCAGAAGACCTTACATGGCAAAATATCGATGTTACAAACTAAAATAAAATCCAACACAACTCAACCCCTACCACCAATTAAACAGCCCAACACTCATGAAATGTTCAATCTGACCTCTCTCCATTAAAACGGTTGAGGACATAATCTCAAAGTTGAAACCGTCAAGCTGCGAGGGAGACATTTGCCCCGCACCCATCATCAAGAATGTAGCAAAGCACCTGGCACCCTTCATCACAACTCTAATTAACACCTCATTCGAATCAAGCATAATTAATCCCAACCAATCTGAAAGACGTGTGGATTCTTCCCCTCCTAAAAATCGCCACTCTAGACCCAAACATCCCCACTAACTACAGGCCTATTACAACAGTGCCATTTCTCTTAAAAATCTTGGACAGAGCATCATACCTGCAGATGCAGAACCATCTAGAAAATCACAAACTCCTGGGCCTCTGGCAATCAGGTTTCCAACCAAAACACGGCATGAAAGCGGCCCTGATTGACCTCAAGACTCAAATGGACAACTTAAAAGACAACGGCAAACTAGACCTCTTGGCTGCATTTGACTTGGTTAACGACAAAGTCTTAAACAACCACCTCTCATCAGCAACCCACTTCTTAGACAAAGCAAACGTCTGTTTCAATCCTTTCTAAATAATAGATCCATGAGGGTCTTTGCACCCTCATCCTCCGCTGATCCAGCTCTCCCTCAAGGTTCCTGTGTATCACCAACACTATATAACGTGTTCACAAAACCCCTGTTCGACGACCATGACCATTTGGGTGTCATCTACTCTAACTATGCAGATGACCGCCAAATACTCATCCCTATCACTGGGGACTACATTAAAGACGCTAAAGTCCTAAACATGTCAAGGAGTCCTCCCCTTCTCACCTGAGTCCGGTGTTTGCCGGTGTCTTCGATCGCTGCCTTCTTGTGAACGCTCCTGGTCTTGAACAGCGCTGCTCGAGTCTCATCTGGTTCCAGGTTGCGTTTAGTTCCGGGAGCGCGCAGTCCAGGAATCCGGGAGTCTGGGAAAGGCTAGTAATGCTCGGAACCAGGAAGGGGGAAAGGGTCAGGAGTGGGTAATAGCACTGGAACAAAGGGAACAATACCGCGAGCTACGAACACAAGTCTGAGGCTACTCTGCAATAGCATTGAGACGCGCGTAGCCGCGGTCTATAAATAGATCACGCCGCGTTCAGCGCATGGAGCGAGCAAGGGCTTCAGCTCTGGACGGCCATGTTGGAAGTAGTACGGAATGTAAGCCCCGTTGAGACAAGGACCAGGAGGTCCAAAAGGGGCGTGATCTGAAGTTCATGACAGCATGCCTCTCCGAAGGCCTTTCCCTCCAGGTTTGCCCGGGTGTATTAGGCAAAATCTTCTGAGCAACCGAGGAGCCTTGATATTTGAAACAGGTTCCCAGGTCCTTTCGCTAGGAGGATATCCTTTCCACTCCACTAGGTATTGAAGATGGCCCCGCTTATACCTGGAGTCACAAATATGGGACACCTCATATTCCAGTTGGTTGTCAACCAATAGAGGAAGAGGTCTGGATGTAGGGCTTCAATAGGGGTGTGTGAAAAACTGGATGAATTCTTTTCCAGGAGTCAGGTAGCTTGATTCGATATGAGACAGGATTGATAATCTCCTTGATGGGAAATGGACCATAGTAGCGGGGAGCCAGCTTGTTTGGTCGCAAGTGTCGGGGGATTAGTTTTGATGACAACCACACTCGGTCACCGACCGTATAGGAAGGACCTGGTCTTCTCTTGGAATCCGCATACCTCTTGGTCTGTAACCTGGCTTTCTCTAAGCGTTCTTTAGCCTCCCGGCGAATGTTGATAAGAGTTTCGATCCAGGATTCAACATTAGGTACTGGTGTAGGGTAAGGAAGAACCGAGGGTAAAACCGATGGATGGAACCCCTGACTACAATAAAAAGGGCTGGTCTGTAGCGCTGAGTGTTCGGAGTTGTTGTAAGCGAATTCCGCAACGGGTATCAGGAGAGACCAGTCATCCTGGACCTTGGTGGCGAAACATCGGAGGTATTGTTCCAGGGTCTGATTTGCACATTCTGTGGCTCCGTTGGTTTGGGGGTGATATCCTGAAGAGAGGGCACGTTGGATTCCTAGTACCCGACAGAGGTGTTTCCAGAATTGTGAAATGTATTGGGGACCCCAGTCAGATATGATCTTGGAAGGAAGCCCATGTAGTCGGAATATGTGTTTCAGAAATATTCCAGCTAGCTCTGAAGAGGAGGGTAGTTTCATCAGTGGCGTAAAATGGGCCATATGACCATGATGGTAGTATATCCTCGGGAAAGTGGTAACTCCACTATGAAGTCTGTAGCAATGATTTCCCATGGTTTAGAGGGTAGAGTGGGCAGCAGAAGAAGACCCGCCGGTCTTTTGTTTATTTTGGGCACAGGTTATACAAGCCTGGATGTATTGCTGTACGTCAGACTTCATTTTAGGCCACCAGAACTGTCTCTGAATAAGACGGAGGGTGTTGGTGATACCTCGGTGCCCGGAATGGAGTGTGTCATGACAAAGGTTTATTATTTTTTGCTGTAACTTCCGGGTAGGAATGAGTAGTGCACTGTCCTTTTAATAAGTAGCCTTCCTTGGCTTTTAATTTCCAGTGATTTCTTGTTGAAATGTCCTTCCATATTTCCGATGTTTGGGTTTGCGATCGGACTGCTTCCAGGAGATCAACTGCTTGGGCTACGAAGATCGTGGGAGAAAACATTTAAGGAAATGCCTTATCTTCAGTGATCACGTAGTCAGGACGGCGAGACAAGGCGTCAGCGATCAGGTTCTGTGATCCAGGGACATGGGTAATGTGGAAATGATACTGGGCAAAAAAGTAGGCCCAACGTGCCTGACGACTGTTCCTGCACTCGAGTGACTGTAGAATCTGAAGGTTTCGATGATCAGTACGGACTTGGACAGGATGTCTGGCTCCCAGAAGTAGGTGTCGCCATTCAGTGAAGGCTTGGCGAATGGCTAAGAGTTCCTTTTCCAGGACGGAGTAGTGTGTTTCACTAGGAGTTAAGGTTTTTGTAAGATGAGCAACGGGGTGTTCCAAATCATCCTCCATTTTCTGCTTCAACCCTGCTCCTATAGCGTAATTAGAGGCATCCGTTTCCACTAAAAAGGGTCGACTTGTATCGGGTTGAGCCAAAATGGGAGCTTGTGTGAACTCCGTCTCCAAACGCTGGAATGCAGTTTCTTGTCATGTTGACCAGACGAATGGGGTGTCCTTCTTTAGCAGAGCCACTATAGGTTGTACAATCTCGGAAAAGGTGGCTATGAACTTTCGGTAGGATTGGATTTGTTTCACGGACGTGGGAGTAGGCCAGCCGAGATTGGCCATTACTTTTAAAGGGTCCATGCCAATCCCCTCTGGACTAAGGATAAATCCCAGATAGTGCACAAAGGTAACGTGAAACAAACATTTTTCAGGCTTGGCTAAGAGGTGATGTTGCCAGAGTCTTTGTAGAACTGCCTTAACATGCCCTTCATGCTTCAGAGGGTCCTTGGAAAAAATCAATATGTCGTCCAGCTAGACAATGACGAAGAGAAACAACATATCAGAGAACACCCTATCCATAACACGTTGGAATACTGCTGGGGCATTGGCTAGTCCAAAGAGCATGACCAGGTACTCGTAGTGGCCAAAGGGTGTTCTAAAGGCGGTCTTCCACTCTTCTCCTTCCCGGATACGGATCAAATGGTAGGCACCCCTGAGGTCCAATTTGGTGAATATTACGGCTCCTTTCACAGCTTCCAGGATATCCGAGATCAGGGGCAGTGGGTACCGATCCTTGAGGGTGCATTGATTTAAGCCTCTATAGTCGAGGCAAGGTCTGAGTTCCTTGGTATCCTTCTTGGGAACGAAGAACAACAAAGCACCCGCTGGAGATTTCGAGGGTCTTATGGTGCCGTTTTCAAGATTAGTGTCTAGGTATTTCCGAAGGGCCTTTTTCTCGGGTTCGGATAGAATGAACATTCTGCCGAAGAGAATTACAGCTGAGGGATCCGTATCTATGGCACAGTTTTAGGGCCTGTGAGGGGGTAAGGCTTGGACTATGGCAGTAGAAAATACATCAGCATATCCCTGATAGGCCTCTGGAACTTGTGTGATACTGGAAACCATGAGTGGTGTTTCTTGGTCTCTTGGTGGTTCTTTAGAAGTTACCGGGGAGGGGTCCAGGGATAGACAGTGGGACATACAGAACTCTGAGCCCAGGAATAATGATCCTGCTGTCCAATTGACATACGGATTGTGCTTTTGTAACCAGGGCATTCCCAAAACCATGGGCTAATGGGCTGACTTAATGATGTCGAATGTAATCCGCTCTTGATGATGGTTTATGGAAAGTTGGATCTCTTTAGTCTGCAGGTTTATGGGTCCTGAAGAGAGAGGTCTTCTGTCAATTGCTTCCACCGGCTGCATGGTGTTTCATGTCTTGTACGCATTATGATGACTAACAACCCAGTCTTGATCAATGAAAATTCCCATAGCTCCGCAGTCCACCAAGGCCAGAATGGGATAGATCTTGTCTTTGGAGGGCGACAGGAAGGCCTGTAGTATCACCAAATTGTTTTGTCCAGGAGAGTTCAAGGATGGAATTGATGTGGAGCAAACATCTCTCTCCCGAATCTCTGCTCCATTTAAGATCGGGAGCTGGCGTTTCCCGAACGCAGAGGAGGTGCCAGAGGACATTCCCTGACCAAATGTTTGTCTGAAGCACAATACATACACAAACCCGTATGGATCCTTCTCAATCTTTCTTGAGGTGATATGGGTCCACGAAAGACTCCAATTTGCATGGGTTCAGGTTCTGGGGCTGGACTTGGGTTTGCATCCGTTCTGGCTGTGCTCTCAAAGGACGTCTTGGGTGGGTTTCCCTTGGATTTCTTCCTTTCAGCCTTCCTTTCCTGGATGCAAAAGTCTTTGCAAGACCAGGTTCATTAGTGCTTGGAATGAATTTGGTCTGGCCACCCTGGCCAGTTCATCCTTGATCTCATCGCTCAGGCCTCTCCTGAACAGGGTAAAACTAGCCTCAGAGGACCAGTCTGCTTCCTTAGCCAATTGTTTAAATCTGGTCACATAAGTGAGCATATCTTGGGAGCCCTGTTGAAAGTCCAGCAAGTGTTCTTGGGCAGTGTAGACCTGCTCTGGACAGTCAAACATGCCTTTAAGGGCCTCAATGAACCCATCATAGTCGTCTAGGAGAGCATCGCCGAAGTTAACAAGGGGTTGTTGCCCAAGTTAAGGCGTTGCCGGAAAGGTGGGATATGATGAAACCCACCTTAGCCCTAGGAGTCAAGAAATAATAGGGCTTAAAGGTAAAGTGGACCAGGCATGAATCCAGGAATCCGCGAAGGGTTTTTGCGGAACCATCATACTCGTCAACAATACCGCCCAACAGGACACCCTCCTTTGTAGCAGAATCCTGGGATAAGACCAATTGTTTGAGCGCGGCGGTTTCCGCCTTAAGATTGTGAACTTCGGTTGATAATTCTTGCATGCGTCGCAGTAAGTCCTGCACTGCGGCTTCCATCTCGTTTTTAGGTTCGATCAGGTGGCGTCTCAAACTGTCAAGGAGTTCCCCCCTTCTCACCTGGGTCCGGTGGTTGCAGGTGTGTTCGATCGCTGCCTTCTTGCGAATGCTCCTGGTCTTGAACAGTGCTGCTCGAGTATCGTCTGGTTCCAGGTTGCGTTTAGTTCCGGGAGCGCGGAGTCCAGGAATCCGGGAGTCTGGGAAAGGCTAGTAATGCTCGGAACCAGGAAGGGGGAAAGGGTCAGGAGTGGGTAATAGCACTGGGACAAAGGGAACAATTCCGCAAGCTACGAACACATGTCTGAGGCTACTCTGCAATAGCATTGAGCTGCGCGGAGCCGCGGAAGGCGTGGTCCATAAATAGATCACGCCGCGTTCAGGGCATGGAGCGAGCAAGGGCTTCAGCTATGGACGGCCATGTTGGAAGTAGTACGGAATGTAAGCCCCGTTGAGACAAGGACCAGGAGGTCCAAAAGGGCCGTGATCTGAAGTTCATGACAAAACAACATCTACCTTTATCACACAAGCCTGGATGGCTAAGCATACACTTTGCCCCAACAACGACAAGACAGAGTTACTCTTATTAGGCTCCCAATCCAGACTTAACATACTTGATGGACATAACTAATCTTTCAACATTGACACCAATAACATAACGGTATTTAAGGATGTTAAAACGCTAGGTATTTACCTAGATTCCTCGTTTACCATGACCAGACAAATCAACGCAATAACCTCCTCCACTGCCTACACCTGCAAGTTTAGCAACGCATGTAGACCAGTTTGAATGGATTGTGTCCTCCAAGGTATTCCACATCTTTGACATGTAATATCCACAGCTTTGCACTTCAGAAACTTTTTCGGCAGATGGCGTCCTGCGTCGATGGTGTCGGGTCAATGTCCCTCGAAGGCTTCAGTCGAGGACGACGTCACAGGATGTTATAAATAGGACGCACAGCGCCCGTAGCCTCAATTCTGTTTCTTCCGCGAACGTGTTAACTTCATGAGACTCGGCGCGCCTCGTGTGTTCATCATTACGATGTCTTTCTCTTCGACCCCTCCGACTCTGCGGTCTGGCTTCAAGACCTCCCGGGACTGCAAGTCGAAGATGTGCCTCACCGACCCCCAACACATTGGTTTGTGGTGCCTAGGCGAGTCGCACGACACCGACGACTGCTCGAAATGCCAGTCGCTGACTGCCAAGGCCTTGCGGGAGCGGAAGGGGAAGCTCCAGGTAGGTAGGGGCTCTAAGCCTGTTACGTCACGGACTTCCAAGCCCAAAGTGGTTTCCACCGACGACTCGAGTGGCGACTCTCCGCGTCGGAAGGAGTCCTGGGGTTCTCGGTCCCGGAATGGTTCCCGCCACTCGTCCTCCTCGTCCCAGCACTCTAGGAAGTGATGGATGGTGCCTCGAGATGGGCAGCTTTTAAACAATCCATGTTAGCGATTTTTTAATCACAGGGGCTGGACACTTCCCTGGAAGTGGAATTCGGTAGACCTGAGCCTGGGGCTCATGCGTAGTCTTTTTATAGGAGGCTCATGGCGCAAGTCTCTGAGTATCTGGGCTGGTCTAGTCCTTCTGAAGACTTTGTGCAGGATGATCTGATGGACATCTTGGATCAAGGTCCGTCCTCTGACCCTGTTTTGCCATTTCATCTTACCTTGGACAAAAGGGTGGCAGCTACTTGGCAGTCCCCAGAATCTCTTCCAGCTGTTAATAAGTCTCTGACCAAGAAATACTGCCCTTCCGTTAGCGACCCCAGCTATCCATCTTCTCACTCTACTCCCGAAAGTTTGGTTATTCAGGCGGCTACGGCGCCTCGAGTCAGGCGGCGTACTCTACCATCTCTCCGGATAGGGACGACAATCCCTTCGACGGTTGTGCCGGAAGGTGATTTCTGCTGGGAGCATGGCCCTAAAATCGGCCAACTCCACGTGTGCCTTGGCAAGGTATTCACACACTCTGTGGAATTGTGTTTCTTTGCCGGCTCAGGATATTCCCAAGGGGGAAGAAAGGAATGGGTTCCTTGCTACTTGTGCAGGATGGCAAGGATGCCATGTGTGAATCCCTTCAGTCTGGTTTGGATACGGCCGACAGCGTTAGCCGATCCATGGCTGCGAGCACCATTATATGCAGATTTGCGTGGCTACGGAAGTCAGGGTTTGCTCCGAATGTGCAGGCCTGTCTTCTCAACATGCTCTTTGATGGCGCACATTTGTTTGGCAGCAAGGCTGACGAGAGCCTTGAGAAGTTGCAGACCTCAAAGGCTGCGGCGAAATCTTTAAGCGCTGCAGTGCGTCAACCTCCGCCTTTTCTTCCTAGGGGACAGCAGTGAAGGGGAGGTTTCTTTCGTTGCTACTCCTCCTTTGGTAAAACGAGAGGGGCCACCAGTCAAAGGGGCCTGCGAAAAAGTACCAGTGGTGCTCGGGGAAATCGTGGTGCCAAAGCCGCTCAGGCAGCTGCTTCTTTACCTTCAGGCACTGCCGCAGCCACTTCCAAACACTCATGAGGCCATGTCCCATGGTTCGCCGGTTTGGGGCAGACTGTCTCAGCATCTCGAAGAATGGCGTGCCATTACTTCGGATGCGTGGGTTCTGGATACCATTTGGCCACGGCTACTGCCTTCCCTTCATTCAGCAGCCTCACGACAATCCACCGGGGAAACTCTTTGAATCTTCCGGATCCACTACTTGCTCAGGAAATCTTGAGCCTGCTGGAGAAAGGCGCTATAGAACTGGTGCCTATAGCGGAGAGGAACAAGGGATGGTACTCCCCTTATTTTTTGATCCCAAAGAAAGACGGGCGATAGAGACCCATCATGGATTTGCGTTGATGAACAAACTTCTCAGGAAGGACAAGTTCAAGATGGTTACTCTTTCTCAAGTCCTCCAGGCCCTTCAACTTCAGGATTGGTTGGTGTCTCTAGACCTCAAGGATGCTTACTTAATTTCATGTGCCGATTCATCCCGCACACAGCAAATACCTGAGGTTTTCGGCTGGCGACTCGCACTTTCGATTTCAGGTCCTGCCATTCGGCTTGTCCTCCGCCCGAGGGTCTTCACCAAGCTAATGTTGGTGGTGGCAGCGTACCTCAGGTGAGGGGGATTCACGTCTACCCCTACCTGGACCACTGGCAGATCCGTGCGCGCTCTCCAGAGCTGGAGTTGGATCATCTCGGTTTCACCTGCCGCACCCTCCACAGGCTGGGCTTCTCCCTGAATTTCAAGAAGTCGGATCTGACACCTTCCCAACAGCTCCACTACATCAGGGCTGTTCTAGACACGTCCTTGGGGAAGTGTTCGCCTCCCAAGGTAAGGGCTCATCACATTGTGCAGATGGTGGATAAGTTTCAACATGTCCAGAGTCTCCCGGCTTTCGAATTCTTAAGGTTGCTCGGCCTCATGGCCTCCTGCATTTTTCTGGTGCCAGTGGCCCGATTGCGGATGAGATCCCTGCAGTGGGCTCTCAAGATGCAGTGGTCATAGTTCTCTGGCAAGATGTCAGATCCCATTCAGATTCCACTCTCGGTCCACCAGGATCTTCTGTGGTGGGTCAACGGAGGGAACCTGATGAAAGGGGAACACTTTTGGCAACCGTGGCCGTAGGTGACGGTAGTGACAGATGCTTGCCTCACAGGATGGGGCGCTCATGCCAACGATTTGACCGCCAGCGGTCATTGATCTCCGTTGGAGCCCAAAATCCACATCTTTCTGTTGGAGCTGCGGGCCGTCAGGATAGCCCTCAAGGCTTTTCTGCCCTCTCTACGGGGGAAAAGTGTCCTGATCATGACGGACAACACAGTGGCCATGCATTACCTCAACAAAAATTGGTAGGGGTAGGGTCACTTCTGTTGTGAGAGAGGCAATGCAGCTCTGGTTCTGGGCCATCCAGCAGAAAATGTCGATCTCTGAAGTTTATCTGGCCGGAGATGAAAATGCAGCAGCAGACGCTCTGAGCAGGCAGAGCACGGTCTCCCACGAGTGGGAGTTGGCTCAGGAAGTCCTTCAGGAGATCTTCGCCCTTTGGGGAACCCCGCAAGTGGATCTCTTCGCCACCAGTGTCAACCAGAAGTGCGAGAGATTTTGCTCAAGGGAATTTCCTCCAAGAGGAGCCTTAGGAGACGCGTTTGTGGTGGATTGGTCATTCTCACTGCTGTACGTCTTTCCTCCAATCCCCGTCATTCCTCAAGTGTTGCGGACGTTACAGAGGTTAGGTTCCCACATGATCCTCATTGCTCCAGAGAGCGTGGTACCCGGACCTTGTAGAAATGTCCATCTGTCCTCCACGCCGTCTTCCCTTCCGAGAGGATCTGCTTTCGCGTGCGCGAGGGAGGGGGCGGGGCCTCAGGTTCTCCATCCAGAGGTCAAGAGACTTAACCTTCACGCTTGGTATCAAAAGTTGAGGTATAAGGATTGGGTCCTCTCGGATGACGTGATGGAGGTGTTGCTTTCGGGCAGGCGGCCTGCAATGAAATCCCTGTACCGTTGCCATTGGCGTAAGTTCTGCGACTGGTGCAGAGATCAAATTGTTGATCCTTTACAGTGCTCCATTCCTATGGGTTTGTCTTTCTTACTTTCTTTGGCCTACTAGTAGGTACCATTAAAGGTTACCTGGCAGCGCTGTCTATCTTTAAGCGCTCGTCTGAAGAATGTTCTTATTTTAAGATTCCTTTTATTTCTCAGTTTCTTAAAGGACTGACTAATGTATTCCCGCTGTCCTCTTTCCAGGTGCCGGTTTGGGATTTGAATTTGGTTTTGAGATTTCTCATGGGTGCTGCGCTTGAACCTTTGCACTCTTGTCCTTTGAGATTACTGTCCTTCACGACTGTGTTCTTGGTTGTGGTTGCTTCCGGTCACACAGTGAGTGAATTGCAGGCACTTTCATCTAAGCCACCCTTTACTGTGTTTCACAAGGACAGGGTTGTACTGCGAGTATGTCCCTCCTTTCTACCTATGTTTTCTGAATACCATTTGAGTCAAAAGGTAGTTCTTCCATCTTTCTACCCTCCTCCTCATCCTGGTAAGGAAGAGTAGCCACTCCATCGGTTGGATCCTAGGAGAGCTGAGCTTTTATATTTCTAGGATGTCCAGGGTCAGAGTGGATGATCAACTCTTTGTAGGATATGCTGGACACCGATAGGGCCAGGCTGTTACCAAACAGACCTTGTCCAGGTGGATTATCCTCACCATTACGGAATGTTATTGATTGCTGTGCAAGGACCCTCCTGAAGGGTTGGGAGCTCATTCCACTAGGGGCGTGGCTACTTCCACCGCCCTCCAGCGGTTGTTATATTTCGGAATATTTGTGATGCCGCTACATGGGCTTCCATCCACACCTTTGTAAAACATTATTCCCTGGATACGATGCATGGTCAGGATATGGCCTTCGGGAAGGCGGTTCTTTATTCTGCAATCTAATTGGGTACTCTAAATTATTTTCCCTCCTCCATTTACTGGTACTGCTTTGATGTGGAATACGTTGGAGGACACAATCCATTCGAAGAACAAGTTACTTACCAACTGGTAACTTTCTTTCGACTGGATGTTCCTCCAACGTATTCCACATCGCCCTCCCAGCCTGCCCCTCAGGAGAATTTCCTATGCGATTGCAGCTTCTGTTTCCGCAAGGCTAAGTGCAGTCAAGCAAGCATGAGATGGTGCCACACGTTTAGAGGGGAAGCTACGGGCACCGTGCATCCTATTTATAACATCCTGTGATGTCGTCCTCGACGGAGGCCTTCGAGGGACTTTGACCCGACGCCCTCTACTGAAAACGTTTACAAAGTGCACAGCTGTGGACATTACATGTCAAAGATGTGGAATACGTTGGAGGAACATCCAGTCGAAAGAACGTTACCAGTTGGTAAGTAACTTGTTCTTCTTCCCACATCCAATTGCACCTCCATAGCCAGAACTTTAGTTCTCTCCAAAATTGACTACTGCAATGCACTCTATCTAGGGACAAGCCAACGCAACCTTAACAACTTGTATGTAATCTAAAACTATGCCCTTAAATCATCACTGTACCTCCCAAGGTCTCAACATATCTTGGACATAAGACGGAACACTCAGTGGCTCTCTGTCAACCAAAGGATAGAGTACAAAACTCTATCACTTACACATAAGTGCCTCGCTAACCTAGCGCCTAGCTATCTGGCTGACAACTTCACCCGTAACACTACAGCGCGTCCCACTAGATCTGCCCAAGCTCACTGCTTAAAGATCCCCAGGTTTAAGCTCCAGAAAGCTGGAGGCAGTAGCTTCCCCGTGTTACCCGCTAAATTGTGGAACACCCTGCCACCTACCTTAAGAATGGAACCCTCCCTCCATCTATTTAGAAAAAGCTCTAAAATATCGCTTTCTCGCAAGAACTCTAGGAATCCCATGACTATACTCCCTTAATTTTCAACTGTAACTTCTGCTCCTTTTTGTCTACCACATTCTATCAGTAAATTCTGTCTGCATCAAATGTATCAAATGTAACTATAAGTAATGTGTCTTGTATCATATGTACCTGTACGAAGTGCGCTCATGTAACTGTAAGCAGTGTGTCCTGTATCATTTGTACATGTAAGCAATGCGCGCAGATGCCCCAGAGCTCGGTGCGCTATATAAATAAAACAAAACAAAAAATAGTAAATGGGCCTCATTACACGTATGGGGAGACTCACCAGTGTTTGCTAGAATTTCTAAATCGGGACACACTGATGCAGCAACTTTTTAAGTCAGGAAAGGTTTCCCCTGTTCAGCAGATCCTCGCTGGCTCCTCGTTCTACTGCCAGAACTACTACTGTTCCCGGAAACTTCATCCCCAGCAGCCTCACTGGCGTTGCCGGTGGTGCAGCGGTCCTTGCACAGCACCACTATGCTTCTTTCGGCCTCCCGTTTCTCCAGTACGTCAGGCTCGCAAGTGGTTGCTTGAAAGAGCCCGTCTCTTTTAGCGTAGTCCGTTACAGTGCGCCGGCGTGTGCCTACAGTTCTGCTTCCCGCTCCGCCTGCTCTGCATCTCTCGTCTCCACCTGTCAATGAAAGGTATTCCCCTGGTTTAAATATCCTGCACAGCTGATTTTCATTATGACAACCAGTCCGCACGTTTGGCTTGGGGTATCCTTCAATCCACACTATCTCCTTCCTCCTCTTCCTCTTCTAAGTACTTGAGGCTTTGTGGGAGTTGGAGTCCACATGAACTTTAGATCTTTTAAATCTTTTTGTATTGTTCTGGATCTTTGTTTGAATCAAAAACATTATAAACAGGTGGGGGGTCATTACGACCCAGGCGCTAATTGCGCCAACTTTACCACCATGGTGTAAACTATGTTTACACCATGGTGGAAGGCGGATTTACCGCCCCATTCCAAGGTGAGTGGGGCGGTAAATCCCCATTTCCCATTTTCCCTTCCCCATTCCCATTTTTGCCCCATAGGGCATAATGGGAGTGGGGAAGGCGCTAATTACGCCACCGTAAATTATGGTGGCGTAATTAGCATCATGGCAGGTTAGCGCCATGGATTTTAACGGCTGCTAAGAGCAGCCGTTAAAATAAGAATAGGCCTTAAGGGTTAACGCCTGGGTCGTAATGAGGCCCGTGATGTTAAGTCAGTATTATGTGTAAATGAAGTATAGATGGTGTTCTGTGGGGATTGATTTGCAATAAGAGGTTTTTGTGTCTTAGAGTAAGAGGGATTTTTGAAGTGACAGCAAGCCATCAGGAATTTAGGAATTATAGGGTCTTCTTTTGAAATGGAAAAATACCACATCTCTCCTGATGGGGTCACTGATGGGGTCACCACATCTCACGGACAGCCATCTGCTCCCATGTGATCCTACCTCGTAATGCCACCCCCAGGGTCAGGATCAGGTAGCGACTGCCTTCTCCTGGCCACACGGGAGGAGATCTTAGGCTGCGGATCAATAATGATTCCACAGGATTCATTACAGCATGCACAGGAAGCGGAAGCCGCATACGTGGATTAAAGGCACAGGTGGCAGACATGGGGAGGAGCTGGCTCCAAGCCAGTTTCTACAGCATTGCCGGTGCCCGGATCAAGCACAGCGAATGCGTTATTAGCACTCGGGCGAGCCCCAAAGCACTCTTTAACTTTTCCGTGCTCGCGATCTCAGAGCTCAGTTCAGAATAACTGTGCCCAGGCTCGTGCACGATATCTACACAATACCAGGTGCAGCCACATTCTGCCTTACTGACAGGACAAACACAGCCTACATTAGGTCTCTCTGCCACATTAAAAAAAGAGAGATTATATTAAAAAAAGATATATATCACAAAGAAAGTGGGACATTTTCTCCCGGGCCCATTAGAATCTAAAGGGACGTGTTACTCAGCCTGCAGGTTCAGGCACTGGCCCAGTCCAGCACATTACTGCCACTCCATCCCCGATGCTAAACACTAGCATCACTGGGGTCATGTAGGAATACTTTTGGAGTGAAGGGAGCCAAGAGGAGGCAGAAACAGAGCAAACTGACTCTCAGTTTTAAGAAAGTGCTGGGGGACTCACTACTGGAAGCCGTCTCACAATGGTTTAGGCCCCTTCTAGAGAGACTGGATACTTTGGAATCCCTGCTGGGGAACAAGAACGATTGCTCACAGATTGGTAAGGCTACTGGCACACCCGACCTAGTTCCCAGAGTTAAAGGAGACAAACAGGGGACTACTCAGGCCCAAAAGAAGAAACACTCTTCTACTCCCTTGGGCCAAGATGACAGGGGCGTGAAACAGACCCCAGAGGCTGCTGATGTGTTTGGATATCTCAAGGAGGCGTTCCCCAAGATGTCAGCTGTGCCAAGCCTCCTACCCCTTACCCCACGGGAAGATAATATGGGTGGTACTGATGATTCACAGGACACAGACGCCTTGTCTGTGGACGATATGAGTAGCAAGTAGAATGAGAATGAACAAATGCTTAGTAAGAAGCAAGCCAGAAAAGAAAAACACATCGAAGAGCTGAACACAAAGGTACTGGATATGTTCAATCCGGAACGCATTAGGCATCGGAGGTACATGGACTGGCAATTGTCGCCAAGAGTTTCATTGTATACGGAGCAGAGGATATGGAAACCTCTGGAGTAAGAGGCAGGGCTCCTCATGCGGTCCGAATCTCCAAGACCAGAATTGTAAAGTAAGGTTGCGGAAACAGAGATAGAGCTGCATATGGTCACCTTTGTTACAAAAGCATCGAAAGACCTACTCAAGGGAATTAACAGATCATGGAAGAGCTGTTGAGAAAAGCTCTTGGATTTGACGGGACCGATTGACAATATCATGGATCTGGTCAAAAGGGCAAGGGACACTGGCAAACCTGTTGACCCAGAGGTGCTAGCGAGCTGGGCTCAGGCGGCAGTTTGTCTTCTGGGGAACGCTAACTGTGCCCTCTCCTCCGAAAGACAGAGGAGCCTACTCCTCAAAAGCGATTCCAAGCTAGGAGACCTTCCTAACATCCTATGAGGCAGGAGAGGCAGCCCATGGGCCTCTGTTTGGCAAGGCTTTCGCCAAAGAAATGGGTACATTCGTAGGGACGTCTTCGGCTCTCGAGAAAGCCCAATCTTCGATAGAAAAGATCTTCCCGAGTTTGTGCTAGGACCATTCGCTACTAAGGTCGCCTGACTGGTCATCAATCCTTGTTTAGTAGGCCTCGCGGTGCCAGGGCACAATATTGGGAATCGCGTCAGCAAGATTTTTTTCCCCAGCATGAGGTAGAAATACCAGAAGTCATAGAGGACGAGGTTACGGCAGATTCCAGAGTGCACAACCAGATCAGAATTGTCGCCAGCCCCTATCCTCCAGTCGGGAGGAGCATGAAAGAATGTATACACGAGTGTCGCAATCTATCCCACAATGCTTGGGAAGTGCAGACTTTGACACTCACGCAAGCGCGCACCCCTCTCCGTATTCACACATACTTAATAGAATTTCAGCTGCTAGAAGGTGAGATACAGCAAATCAGAGAGAAGAGGGCTATAGACCACAGTGAGGGGGAGGAAGCTACCTTCAGCAATATGTTCATAGTGCACAGGAAAGGAAAAGTAAGGCCTGTGATGAACTTGGAGCTCAACGGTTGGGTAGTTTACAGACATTTCTAGATGGAGGGCATTCACCATCTCGGGGGCATTCTCAGGAAAGGCGGTTTGCTGGCCTGCATAGACCTGAAAAACGCCTCCCTGGCAATCCTTGTAGCATTAGTACACAAGCCATGGTTAAGTTTTAGATGTCGAGATCATCTTTGGCGGTTCAAGACTTTGCCATTCGGGCTGTCCTCAGCGCCATGGGCTTTCACCAAACTGATGAGACCCGTAACAGCTGCAATCAGAGAGAGAGGTATCAGGACTATCGTGTACCTAGACAATATTCTGATCTTAGCGGAAAACAGGGAAGAAATGGGGTTGCAAATCCAGTAGGTGAAAGACCTTCTTGTATCCCTCGGTTTTCTTAACAGTCAGGAGAAGTCAGACTTGAAACCCAGCCGGAGGATGGACTTCTTGGGGTTTGTTATGGCCACTAGGAAGGCTACCCTCGAGCTCCCAGCAAGGAAGATAAGATATATTAATAAAGAGATCAGGGTGTCTCAGGAATACGAAAATATCCCTGAGGACTCTAGTGAGGATAGTAGGGTTGCTGGCCTCCTCCATTCAGGCTATCTTCTATGGGCTGTTGCATTACAGAGCCGTTCAGAGGCTAAAGCCCAGATATCTTCATCAAGCTCTCAAGTATCATTAGACGATTCCCTTTGTTCCGGAGGGGGGGACAGAACTAGAGTGGTGGCTCTGGAATATGGAAGCGTGGTACGGCTGCGCCATCTTCAGAGATGTGCCAAAACTAGTAGACTGGGGGGCAAGGTGTAGATCCATGGAAACGGGAGGCAAATGGGCCCGAAGGAGCTAGCCCTCCATATCAACTGTCTCAAACATTTGGGTGGGTCGTTCGCCATCAAAGCTTTTACAACAGACTAGAAACATTGCAGCATTCTGCTAAGGATGGACAGGGTCACAACTGTGCGTTACTTAAATTATTTAAGGGGCACAAGGTACAGATTACTAGCAGATTTGGCAAAGGACGTCTGGCACCACTTCCTAGAGTGCGGCATATCAGTCACCGAAGAGCATCTCCCAGGCTCCCTAAATGTTGTACCAGGTTGGAACTCCCAATACTTGGTGGATGCCAGCGACTGGATGCTGCACAGGGAAGTTTCAGGAAGTTAAATGTCATCTGTGGGCAAGTAGACGTTTGTTTGTCTCCAGACTGAACGCTCAGACCCCCACATCTTACAGCTGGAGGTTGGACCCGGACTTGATAGGGACGGATGCTTTTCTACACAGCTGGCAGCGCAATCTCCAATACGCGTTCCCTCCATTCGTAATATCTATCAGGGTATTAGCAAAGATTTGCAGGGAGAGAGTGGAACTGGTGATCATAGCCCCAGCATGGAAGTCTCAAGCGTGGTTTCCAGTTCTGATGGAACTTTCTTCATATTTTCTGAGAGCTCTTCCACAGAACCAGGACCTGCTCACAGACCCGACTGAGAAGTCTCATCCACTAAGCGGGATTTCTGAGAGCTCTTCCACAGAACCAAGACTTGCTCACAGACCCGACTGGGAAGTCTCATCCGCTAAGAGTGACTGGGAATCATCCGCTTTTGGCCTGCAGGGTGTCAGGAGACGATGGAGCCTGCCAGGCATTTCGATCCAGGCTGCCAAGCTTATCAAAGAATCATGGGCGCCCTTCACCCTCAGGAACTAAAACGCTGCATTGCACAAAGTTGGAGGACTGGCGTCAATGACAGTTTCTGCACCTATAGTACAGGTGCACAATTTCCTGGCTTCCCTAGCAGCAGACTGGAAAGCTTTTAGGACATTGGGGGTTGCACAGGAAGCCCTTCAAGACAGTAGAAGCGGCCACCATAGCTAGAGGGGTGCGCAAAGTGATGTCTCAAGCTGGGATAGATATATCCATATTTGGCACTCACTCAGTTGGGGGGGGGCGGCGGGTTTCCAAGACATTTGTGACAGGAGTGAGTCTGCAAGATGTTCTGTGAGCGACAGATTGGACTAATGATGGTGTTTTCAGAGCATTTTACTTCAAGCCGATTATGTCAGTGGTGATGACAGCTTTGACCAAGCATAATGCTTGCCTCAGAATGAAGATTACCGAGGCTTACATCTCAGGGAGTATTGATACTGTTAAAGACACAGAGTCGAGCATTATTTCCGCCCAGCATATGCACGTGTTGATAAGTTGACCTAATTGTGTCGGTTTTATGAAAAGTACACAGGAGAGGAGCAGAAGAACAGCTGAGCAGCCACACTGAGTGAGAGGTGTCGACGGACATCAGCGTAATCTTGTGAGGTCTAGTTCAGTTTCCCAGCAGGCACAGGAGTCTAGTTTATTTGGCTTACATCTCAGGTTGCCTTGATGAGACATTGCTTTGTGAAGTGTCGCTTGGAGCATCAAAAGCAGAGGAAGGGACCTAGACAGGAAGTGAGGTGCTAGGTCCAGGGAGGAAGAAGTGGTCAATGAATGCACTGCAAAACAGGGAGGACTGAGAGGGACTTGTAGTTCCATTATGTTATTTCTGAAAAAACAAAAATCACACGGCCCGCGGTAGCGGCCGTGTAGTTATGCTTAAGTTGCTAAACCCATAGGAAGACCACTTCTGGGCGGCTTATAACTTTGCTCCCCCTGGACGAATCCTTACCAAAGTTTGCAAAAAAAAGTATATGGCCCGCTTTTAATTTCCTGGGAATGTGGGGAAAGGGTTCGTGGAGGTGGGGCAAAGTTATAGGGGGCGTCCCAAATTTTCTTTTTTTCCGTAGACTGAATAGCCTTAACCTTTGCGCACACATACAGACCGAACGAACGGCTGGATGCATTTTAACCAAATTTGCAGCAGGAGGGGGGGGGGGGGGGGCGTGGTTCCGAAAGCGATCCTTTGCTTGTTTGGTGGAAATCTGACCAGTACCTTTGTTGCGAAAAACTGAAATGTACGTCTCACAAAATTAGTGATATCTGGCTCCGCAGACCCATTTCGCTGTTTGCTCCGCGGACAAAAGTCTCATTGGCTTGCACTACGCCGTGATGTCGGCAAACATTGGACGCGGCCGGTGGTTGGCTGGAGGGAAGCGTGCTGTGCATCAATATATTTGGGCAATGCCACCCTGGAGTATCGGAGGACAGTGCAGCACCGAAAGGGCGTGGCAAACATACTTTACGCCATGTGGTGGTGGGAAGAAGGGATGGAAAGGGTGGGGGAGTGAGAAGTGGTTCATCTGAGATATGTTATTAGGTGGAAGAAGACGGTGGTGTGCGAGCAGTATCCCGTGCGTACTGCAGAAATTTGCGGGTCCCTTCACAGGCGACTACCATGTATGGGGAATGCAGGCAGCCTTCGTTACGGCACGGTAGCTTGTGCCGCGACCTCTTTGCCTTGGTGGCCGCTCAATTGCAGAAGGGGAACGCATTACACATGACATAAACATTGTAACATAGCGTGTGCTATGTTGTGTTGCGTGTGGTAGGCCCGTAGCCCCTTCCACACAATTAAGACTACAAGTGACAGTACAAATTCACCTTTGGTACAAGCCTGTACTACACAGTTAAAGTGGTAGCGATAGCTGAGCAGCCAGACTTATCTCAAGAGCAAGTAAGCAGTATCAGTTAGTTATACAAAGGACAGAAATTATTATTATTCAGGCAAACACTGACTCAGGTTTTCAAGTAAAAGAATATACATTTATTTCACTCTTCAGTTGTATAACATTACACTATTATAAGCAGTCTAAAAATCACACTCTTAATACACCACACCACTTCCCTTAAATTCCAGACAAGTTAAGCTCACAAATGTAAGTGGGAGCAAAATGGCACTCCAGCAATTTAAAAGGGAGGTAAAGACATGGTTAATAGAAATTAAATCGCACCAACAGGAAGGTACTCAGGGCAATTGAACAAGAGGAACTACAGCGATAGAATGAGGTAGAAAAGGCTTAGGGCCAAAGTCAATGGGTCAAAAGTCTTTTGCTCAAAATCACACAGTTCAGGGTAGTTTGCGGTAAAGTTCGTGGCACGGGTTCCGGACGAGGTTGGTTGATACAAAAGTTAGTTCAAAGAGAAGAGAAGGACAAGTCCTCGGATTGGAGATAGATTTCAAACACTTTCACCGCGGCTGAACGAAACGAACAACCGGATTTGCACAGTACCTTAAAACAGAGAGGAAGCTGTAGCCGAGGCAGACGTTCCTGGTAGTTGGCTCACGGTTCCTGAAGCGATTGTCGGACTGACAAGAATTAGGAAGACTGGAGGGTCCTGCACTACTCAGGGAAGAAACCAGCAGCAGAGCAAAGCAACAAATAAAAGGTGCGCTCCTTAAAACCCAAGCAGGGTCCGACCTTCCCGGCTATCCGGCCCACTGTAGCTCTGTACAGCGGATTCTACCAGAGGAGAGGTCCTGACTTGCAGTTTGGGCGAACTGGTTGGTCCCACCAGCTCAAGGGAAGAAGTTTCCTGAAGGATCTTCTGTCATCGGATTCTGAAGATTCGGACCTGCAGCAGGGCTTCACCGGGCGGTTCAGTCGTTGTAGGGGTCCTCTTCCATCAGCTCCTCGTTGGTTCTTTCGTTCCAGTGGCGACTCTGCCTTTCCAGTCCCAGAGACCTGATTTTTATGCAGTTTTCCCCCCTTCATACTGTCTGGCTGTCAATCACACAGCAGGGTGGCTGTCCTGGCAAGGACAGTCCCCTAAGCCAATCAAACAGGAGTGCGACATGGGTTACCAGGGGAACCTATGGCAGGGGTCCGAAGATCGCTCCCTCACATCCTGCCTACCCAGACTTTCAGGCGCCTTAAGGAGGGCTTCTGTGCAGAAGCCCGCAAAAAACAGAGAACAAAGGAATCATCCCTGGTTTGGCGTGCAGAGAAAAACACGAGAAAGACTTTACAAAAAGAAATGGCGAATAAACCCAGCCGGAGCCAAAATAAAATGTATTTGGTCAAGCGGGTTTATGTTTGAGGCTACTATAATCATAGTTATATAAGATAACCGCGGTAGAAACGTTAGGGTAGGTACCACCGCCACCAGCCAAGTCTTGATGTAAAGAGAGCGAAACAATGCTCCAAGAGACATAGGGCCTCATTACGAGGTATGCCGGTAAGTGAAAAATGATGC
This sequence comes from Ambystoma mexicanum, assembly GCF_040938575.1. NCBI lineage: Eukaryota > Metazoa > Chordata > Amphibia > Caudata > Ambystomatidae > Ambystoma > Ambystoma mexicanum. The sequence goes on from NC_090927.1 coordinate 1,007,367,380, forward strand.
CGGTATGTAAATACTGGCATCATTTAACGTACTGTAGCATTCTGACCCACAAACCCGGTATTTACGGCAACGTTATTTACTGTGCCGCTAATAGCGGCAGAGGCGCGTACACGCGCCTCTCTAGGCAGTAAATCCCGGCATGCCGGTAATAGGGGGCAATCACAACCCACGCAAACATGCAAATACAGGCATCGCGAACCCGGTAATAACGGGCTGCATGATGCCGGCAAAACAGGCATCGCGGACCACCCGCAAACAGCAAGCAAGATACAAGGCAGCTGCCACAGGTGCACACAATCCCCACAGGTGGAGCCAATGGAGGCTGTGCCAGTATACACTGAGCACACCCACACACCACAACCCCCCCCCCCCACAGGTGTAGGCAATGTAGAGTGACCCAGTACAAAAGGAGCACACCCACACACCACACCCCTTCCTACACCAAAATGCTACCACTAGCATTTGCAATCATGGCGCAGGAGGACATGCCTATACTGCTACAACTACAGCAACAACAACAACAACAACAACAGCAGCAAAAACAGGCAGCACAGAGGAGACGCAGGAGGAGAAGGAGGGTGAGGCAGGCCCAGCAATTGCCACCAGCGCAGCCACCAGTGCCTCATAGGCAGCCACCAATCCCTCGCACCAGACTCAGCCCATTCAACCTAACCCCTGAGCAGATCCACACCCTGTACCGGTTGGACCGTGACACTATCACCACCATAGTGGACATGATACAGAACGACATTGCAAGCCACATACAAATACGCACTGCCATCCCCCCACTACTAAAGGTGGTGTCTGTGCTACACTTCCTGGCCACAGGCACCTACCAACACACAGTGGGACAGCTGCATGGCATTTCACAACCACTATTCTCATGCATGCTGAACCAAGTGCTGGATGGCCTCCTGAAGCACGAAGCACCCATATATTCCTACCACGGACTGGGCAGGAGATAGCCGAAACCAAAGTAGGCTTCCATGCACTGGCAGGCATGCCCAATTGTGTCAGTGCCATCGATTGCACCCATGTGGAATTGGTAGTCCCCCATGCCATAGAGGCGGTGTACCGCAATCGGAAGCAATACCACTCCATGAATGTGCAAATGGTATGTGACTCCAGCAAGATCATCACCCATTGCTGCGCCCGATTTCCTGGATCCACACATGATGCCATGGTACTGCGCAACTCCACGCTACCCCGTCACATGGAGCGACATGCTGGACCACGTGCCTGGCTGCTCGGTGAGATGCACAACAGGGCCATGGGCATGCCGTGGGGTACTCATGTGTGCAGATGCAGAAGGGGTGGGCTATTGCACCCATGTGGGAAAGGGGGGGGGATAGATCAGCGGAAGGAGGAAAGGGGGGGAAATAGTGCAGCTGGCTGGCAATAGCCAGTGAGTGGATGATGAATGCAGAGCTAAACACTCCTTGCCTGAACCAGCCAAACGGAACATGACACATCACTGGTCCACATCTCGCAAATAATGCATATGGATGTCAACAAGTAAGAGGCACAACCAGGGCACCATGGTGATGGCAAGCAATGCATGACTGAATAGGGTGGCAACTGTGGCAATGTGGCTAGTGTGACCATGCATAGTAAAGAGTATACAGCATGAATTGGAGGGTAAACATTTGCGCAATACCACAGCACATCTGCCTCAGCATGCATGATTACACCCTGCATCGTCTATTCAACCCCATCCAGTGTACCACACCTCTTTACAGCATACATTGCATATAGGTGACTACTTTGTACACGTACAGGGACATGTGCATGCCCACACCAAATAGCTGCTGCCATGACCATGCACCCTGAAGGTCGCAGTTCAGAGTGACACACACCTATTTGTATCTGCTTGCAGGTGATGGTGGATATCCCTTGAGGCCGTGGCTACTTACCCCTGTGCGGAACCCGCAGAACCACCATGAAGAGGAGTACAATCATGTGCACACTCGTACCCGTGTTGTGATTGAGCAGACCTTTGGCCTGTTGAAGGCGCGGTTCCGCTGCCTAAGCAGGTCTGGTGGGGCACTCCTATATAGTCCTGAGAAGGTGGCAAAGATCACCATGGCCTATGTCATGCTGCACAACATGTGCGTCCGAAGGAATGTACCACTGCCACCTGACATTGACATTCATGGCCCGGGTGAGGATGAAGGGGATGGAGACAGAGGCGAAGGAGCACCCCTGCCAGTACGTGATGCACGGGACGGCCATGCTGTACGCCAAGCACTAATTGACGAATACTTTTAAGACACAGGGACCATGAATGACTTTTGTCAGTCAGACACTGGGCCAATGTGAACATGCACGAAGGGAATGTTGTTATTTGGACACTGAACACCGTAACACATTAAATGGAGGCACACCAAAAATAACACTGTCCAGCCATGGATTGTTCTTCTGAAAACTTGTGTATTATCTGTAAGTGCAAAACTGTGCCCACTCCCCCCTCCCAGAACCCCCCAAAAAAATCCCTCACCCACCCCACAGACCCCAGTGAATAGCCCAACAAACTCCCTCACCCACCCCACAGATCCCAAATGTCCCCATGACAAACAGTGTTGCCTTCAACAATGTTCCACCTCACATTTTTTCATTTCCAAAAATGTCATTTCTTTGGGACTTTTGGGTCTGGGGGTGCCATGGCCGTGCGCCATGCGCTCCTGCGAGTTAAGCGCACAGGGCTTGATTGAACCGAGGTGGAAGGGGTTGACGTGGTGGAGGTGTCAATTGTCAATCCCCTTGGTGAGCCATGGTGTGGCTGCTGCACTTGTGTGATGTTCGCTAGTAGGGCCTCGGTCAGTGACCCCATGGACGCCTCCACGGCAGCTGTATTCGCAGCAATGGCCGTGGCTATGGCCTCATTACCGGCAACGACCTGTTGTCGCATTATCTGCAGCATCTCGTCTTGGCGGGCCTCCACCCTTGTCAGACGGACCTCAAAGGGGGTTTCATTTGCAGGTGTACCGGTGGCTGGTGGAAGGCAGGGTGGTGGAAGGCAGGGTGGTGGAAGGCAGCGTGGTGGCAGGCACCTGCGTGGGTCCCTCGTCCTGGGCACTGTCCTCCTCGAAGATGCCGATGTCCGAATGTCCAAGGTCGGAGTCATGGAGACATGGGTCATCCAGGCTCTCTGTCTCCGCATGGGGAAAGGGGGGGCCAATGGGGGTTGGGCTGGGCATTCCCGAAAATTCTTCAGCCTCTTCAACCACCTCTGTGGACACGACGTCCGTGGTGGCCGGCGGTACAGCTGACACTATTGCAGCAGGTGCCCCCTGCAGGGTTGATGCCTTGCGTGGCACACTGGGAATGGTCGCAGGCAATTTCTTGGAGGAGGGGGTTGCGGTGGCCCTGGTCCCCTTGCGTGCACTGGATGTGCTTGCCCCTCTGTCCTGGGTTCCACCTTCCTCATCGGTGCCTGGGAGATAGAAGAGATGCAGGTCATCAGTGAGATTGCCAAATGGCAGCTGTGATTTGTTGCGGTGTCATATGTTCATACATTCAGGCATGATTTCATTTCTGTTGTGTGGCATTTGGTGTACTGAGGGGACATGTTGGCAATGATTGCATGGCTGGTGGCATTGGATTATCTAGGTGTGGGGGGGGCATGGGCATGGATGGGTCATGTTGCACCTCTGTTGGGATTACATATTTCACTCAGCATGCGTGCGGTGCAGGGGATGGCAATCAGTATTCTGTTGGTGAGTTGATGTTGCCTTGGATAAAGGAATTGCCTTGCCTAATCTGACTTCCATCTCACTTGTGTCACATCATGTTTTGTTATAGGTGGATGTGATGGTTCACTCACCTTCCTCTGTTGTAGTGGCTGCCCCGAACTCCTGGCCTCCTATCCCCTCTATGGATTCTGGGTCGATGAGTCAACTTGCGATCTCCTCCGATGCAGTGAGCTTAACAGGGGAGTGTGTGCCACCGCCTGTCACCATTGCGGCCCTCCGGTTCTCCGCCAGGATCTTCCGGAGACGGAGGTCGTCCCAGCGCTTTCTGCAATCCCGTACGCTCCTTGGGGTGCTCCCCACTGCTGTTACCCTCTGAGCGACCTCCTGCCACACCTGTTTTTTATGGGTTTGGTGCGCATGCTTCAGGTCTGTGCTTCGGATGATGTCAGCATGCTGTTGTTCGGTGTCCGCTAGCATTGTCAATTCAGCATCTGAAAAGCGCTGCTTCCTCTTCCTTTGTGTGCTTTTTCCGGTGGCCTTTGACATCCTGGTTGTGTTTTGGCAGTCAACAACACGGGTGTAGTGGTGGTAATGGAGGATGGCAATGGATTGCGTTTTTAAAGATGGCCGGCGGCCCGTTTCCCGTTCCTGCGCGATGACGTGATTTCCGGATCCGGATTTTACGTACACGGTTATACCGTGCCGGTATTTAGGTGTTGGTATGAGGCGGTGACGCTATGGGCGGGCCGCACAATGCCGGTATGAGGGGGTTGGTGGCACTTTACCGGCATGGCGGAATTGGCACTACCGGCATGGGGGAACGCGCGTGCCCGCGCACTCGTAATCACCCGCTGTTAGCGGGTTCATACGAGCACAGACCCACTCGTTCCGTCATGCCGGTAATGCACCCGCTTTTACCGGCATACCTCGTAATGAGGCCCATAGACAAAAAAGGATAATAATTAACCCTTCCCAATACTACATGTAAGATGGGGTGTACTGGGTCTGTGGTTTAAAGTGACTAAAGTAAAGTTAATGGCAACTTTACCTTTTCTGGGGGACAGTAGTCAGCCCGAGAAAATGGAGTTAGTGGGAAGTCTCAAAGACAACCCTGTGTCACTGCACTGAAGGTGCTGTGTACCACACATGAAAATATGAGGCCATGGAGTAGGTGAGGCTCCAGTGCTCAAGGTCACACAAAAAGTGAAAACACACATAGCAAAACACATGTAAGAGTGGGGAAAAAAGGCTCACACTCTTACCAGGTGAGAACAATAAATCCTAGAAATCCAGCAAAGATGCTGAGGGACTCATTAGGTAAGGGAAATCGGAATTCTCCCTAACAGTTGGTTCCATGAGTGTGGTCATTGTTAGAACATTCTACAGTTTTCGGTGTATGGCTGGAGACGGTGCAGTGAGAAGGTCTGCAGTGTGCTCACTGGTTGCAGTGTTTGAATACTGTCAGTATAGAAGAAGTTAGGTTTCAGGTGCATCTTCTATGTGCTTGGATACTGCAGTGTGTCAACTGGGTGCAGTGTTCTAATAGTTTGTGCATAGAAGTGGATATGGTTGAACTGCATATTTTATGGGCTTGGCTAGTGTCCATTGTGCTGACTACTGTACTGCACTTTGAAGTATTGTTTTGTGCACTGAATAGAGTGTTGGGAGCAGGGCCTCTCTTGTGCACAATTAGTTTGCTCGGTTGGCAGTAACAACATAGTGTGTGAATGAAAGTGGGTAGGGGTGCCAGAGGCTGTGTTATGTTTGTAGATTCTGCTAACTGTTGCATGTTTCCATGTATAGCTGTATTACAGTGCAGAGGTTGGGTAGGAGTGCCGGTGGCTGTGGTACGTTTGTGGATTGGGATACTTGGTCACATGTTGGCATGCATGGTTGCATTACATTGCAGTGGGTGTGTCCAATGCCTAGACTCTTGGGTGCATGGCCAAAGGCCATAGGCATTAGGCCATGCACCCAAGAGCCAAAGAATAGACCACACCCACCACAGCAATGCAGTTTGGACTCTGCATCAGTCAGAAGGTGGTGACCTGTAAAGAATGGTTGTGGAGCTCATTTTAGACTTACTAGAGCACCAGAGGTGAGCTGACCTGCGTACATTGTTGGTTCCATGGGTGTGTTCATTGTTGAACATCCTACAGTTTTCGGGTGTATGGCAGAGATGTGAAGTAACAAGTCCTGCAGTGTGGCCACTGGGTGCAGTGTTAGAATACTGTCAGTATAGAAGAGGGTAGGTTTGAAGTGCATCTTCTATGTGCTTGGATACTCTGCTTTGTACAGATTGGCGGGAGTAGGGCCAATGTTGTGAAGATTTTGTGGTTTGGTTGGAAGTGACACAATACTTAGGGAATGGAAGTGAGTATGGGTCCCGCTGCTGTAGTATGTTTGTGGATTCTGCTAACAGTTACATGTTTCCATGCATCGCTGTGTCATGGTGCGGGGGTTGGGTAGAAGTGCCACTGGCTATGTCACATTTGTGGATTGTGGTATCTGGCCACATGTTCACATGCATGGGTCCCGTATGTTGTGCTGGGTGTGGGCAAGGCCTGGACTCTTGTGTGCATGGCTAAAGTTGTGATGGGTGCCGCGCTGGATGATTTTGGATGCTGAAATTGTGGATTCTTTTGCAGAAGTTTCTACTGGACATGCTTTGGAAGCACACGCGACGGGCACTGCAAGTGAGTAACTGTAAAAATGGAGTGCCTTACAGAAATGATAGTGTTGGATGCAGAGGTCTTGGATGTCATTGGTGCATGGGTGTGTCGATAATTCACAGTACCCAATGAGGGAGAGCTGGAAAATAACAGTGGAAAGGGAAGAAGTACTGTCCCTGCTTTAGTGGGGCACGGCCCTCGCTGTAGCTGGGAAAGTGCACGTGCCATATATTGCCATTCTGAGCATGGTGTGCATGGAAATGGAAGTGTGGGGATTATCCATTCAGGTGTTCAGGGTGTGGATGACAGGAAGGGGCGGTTCTATTTTTTCCCAATATGGTTGGTAGAGATGGAGAGATGCACAGTGCTGATCGTGGGTAATACCTTTGTGCAACATTTGCACAGGTGTGCTGTGCAAAGAGGCGTTGCTGATAATTTCGGCTTGGAAGGAGTGGGCGCTTTGTGGGGCAGTGTCTGAGTGCAATTCTCCAGTATGGGGTCTGACATGGATTCACATGTTCATGAATATTCCCTGTTGTCAGGCTGAGAATCCTCGGTAAAACGAAAAAAAAAATCAGTTTCAGTTTAGTTTCTGAACTGTCTTTCTACTAATAACCAATCACTGATCTCTGGGTCATACGGCCCCCAGCCAATGACTGCCCTCTACCTAAGCCCCTCCTCTGGCAGCCATCTTCAGATTTTTACCGCACATTCAAGTGTTGAGAGTCCTAGTGCTATAGCTCTCGAGCTTTTACTGCGTATTGTGTTTTTTCGAAGTTTACTCTTATTTTTTCAGTCAATTCGAGCCTCAAGCTCCACCGATTGCCTTCCGATCAACAGGGACCCGTTTCAGAATTTTTCTCTGCCCCTCAAGTGCGGATTGTCGTCGAATTACACTTCTTGGAGGATTCCGGAAGATCTTCGAGGCCTACCTCGTGTTGGACATGGCCCAGGACAAAGGAGATTCAACGCCTACTGGATCCAAACTTTTCAGGAACTGCCCAGGATGTGGACTGCAGAACGTCTTTAAGGAGGACGAGCACTCTCGGTGCCTCTAATGCCTATATGCCGACAAGTCGCACATGGAGGAGGATTGTGCGTTCTGCAAGAACATGTCCGTCCGGACCATGAAGGACCGTCGTAAACGTCTCAATGACTGGCTGGAGGCGAAGAGTCCAGCAGCAGGTGAGAAAAAGAAGTCTGAGCGGTCTTCTAAGACCTTTGAGGGCGCTCCGGCAACGGGGGCCCAACAAAAGGCAAAGCGAGTCCGCGTGCACCGGGAGTGCCATCGGTTCGGGCTCCTCGGCTTCCAGGCAGGGCGCGATGGCACCGACGCCATCATCCACGAGCCAACACTCTGGCTCGGTGAAAAGGAAGTTGGAGAACCCGGGTAACCCTTTGCCGATCCCGACGGAGAAAGCAAGGGGGGGCAAGGCGGTGACCCTCCCCTCAAGGTGAAGGCCTCAGACTCGCCCAAGGCCATGAAGGCCTTGATTCACCCAGAAAAGGCCTCGATTGAAGGAGTCATGCGGCCCTGGCAAAACCTGTGGAGGCTACTCCAGTGGAGACGACTTCCGGGCCTAGAGTTTCCCTGCCACCCCAGAGGGAATCATCTTTCTAGCCTATCGAGAAGACCCCCGTGAAACCCTGAGACGAGAAAGAGGAGGGGGGGCACGGTAGCCCTAACGGACACATATACCACCTCCGAGGATGAGCTTGCTGGCGTTAAAGCTATCCTGGACAAGAAGTTCGAGGCCTATGGGAGGGATCCCGAGGAGGCTGACGTAGAGAGCAACAGTGGTGCCGATGAGGAGCCGTGGGCCGTGGAGGAAACGGAGGACCCTGCCCCCAACGGTCACTCCCGTCGCAACCGATGCTTATGCCACAGGACAATTCAGGATCAATCTTGATGGCTTTGCAGACCCTATGTACGGAGATAAGGACAAGGTTGCCTTTACCCCCTTTACCCCCAGTGGACAATCCAGCGGCACCTGGACCATTGGGGAGCCCACCGAACAAGCGGAGGAAAATCCATCCTCCCCCTCCCTTCCATCCTTCACCTCCATCCCCTCCACCGAGGGATGAAACTGGAACGGAGACGGCGACAATTGGGACGGACGACGACGGTGGTGATGACGGGATGGATCTCCCATTACCCCCTGCCAGGGCCTCCCCCACCGACGAAATTGGCTCCTTTCACGCCATGATCAAGAGGGCATCAGAGCTTTTTCAGCTATGCCCCGAAGAGCAGAAGGAAGGTTTCCTCTACCAACGATGGGAGGCCAAGAGGAAGATCATCCTCTCAGTCCCGTTACTGGACGACATCTGGGACGAAGGACGGCCCCTGCGAAGAGGGACTGGTACGAGAAGACGTCCCGGGTCACAGACTCCGCTCCTATGTGCCTCAGGCCACAGCTGTCCCCGGATTCGGTGGTCTCCCCGGCAGCTAAGAAGAAATCGGCGTGGGCGACGGCATCTACTTCCATTTCCCCACCTGACGGCAAGGGGAAGAAGCTGGACGCCATGGGACGACGGGTCAAGGCGGCCAACACCCTTGCGATCGTGGCGTGCTACATCAGGGAGCTGTGGTTCATGAACGCTCCCCTCCTTTGCCTGCCTCCAAGATGACAAGAGGGCGGAAAACCTTGAAATCATACAGGATGGCGAGGTGGCGTCAGACCACGCCATCACAGTGGCCACGGACATCGCTGACACCGACTTTCACCAGATGGGCAACGTTTGCCTGCGCCTGCGTGGTTGTCTCAAGGCCACCGACTTGACCAGGATACTGGACATGCCCTTCGACGGAAACCACCTATTCTTGAAAGCGGTGGACGAGTCGGTACAGGCCATCAAAGCTGACACTGAGACGGCCCGTGCCCTAGGCGCTCTTCATCAACGACGGCCGTCCTTTCGGACCTCCAGAGTCAAATCTCAAGGAGCCTCCAAAGGATTCGGCGGCAGTTCATCATCGTACCGTCAAGCTGCCTGTTCCTCGTCGCAGGAAGCTTACAGAGGCCGCCTCAAGACCAGTGGATACTGTCGTCGTTGCCAAGGAGCCCAGGGTGGCAAGGCCTTGGCGAAACAGGATTGAACCGGCCGTGACGTTGGTCCCCCACCTAAGCACCCCGGTGGGAGGCCGGCTGGCGAACTTCGTCAGCGTGTGGGAGTCCATCTCCACCGACCGTTGGGTGCTAGATGCCCTGGCCCACAGGCACACTCTGGAGTTTCAAAGAAAGTGCCCCCATTTCCCTCCTGTTGCCAGGAAAGAAAACCACGTTCCACAGCTGCTTCTGGAGGTACAAGCCATGCTGAGAAAGGGCGCGATAGAGCTCGTCCCAAAGAGGCTTCCGAGTATACTCGCGGTACTTCCTCGTCCGAAAGAAGACCAGCGGTTGGCGACCCATCCTGGACCTTCGGCGCCTCAACAAATACATCAAAGCCCAGAAGTTCCAGATGGTTACCCTTCAGCACGTGCTGGGACAGCTGGAGGAAAGCGACATCCTATCGTCGCTGGACTTGGAGGATGCTTACTTTCACATCCCCATACACAAAGAACATCGAAAGTTCCTACTTTTCGTGATCCAAGGGCGGCACTACCAGTTCAAAGCCCTGCCCTTCGGGTTGAAGTCAGCCCTGACGGTCTTTACCAAGTGCCTGGCACTGGTGGCGGCGCGGCTGCACCTACAGGGATTCATGTTTACCCCTACCTGGACGATTGGCTCATCTGAGCGAAGTCAAGAGAACTCGCCGTCAACCACACAGCGAAGACCGTCCGCCTGCTCACAGAGCTGGGATTCTCAATCAACTTTGTGAAGTCCCACTTAGTACCGTCGCAGGACGCTCTGTTCCTGGGATTCAGACTTGACACAGTGGCCCGGTTGGCTTCACCGTCGGAAGAGAGGACGAAGGCCATCCTGGGCAAGGTACAGAGGCTGTTGACCATGGAAGTGGCCAGGGTGAGGTCCATCAAGTCCCTGCTCAGCATGATGTCATCTTGCATCTACCTCGTGCGCCTGTGCAGGCTGCAGATGCGACCACTACAGGAGTTCCTCGACGCCCGTTGGATGCATGTGAAGGGAGCTTCGAAGACAAGATCTCCCTCAACTAAACTTTCCGTCAAGTGATCCGGTGGTGGGGCACCCACATGCATCTCGCGGCGAGCATGGACTTCCAGACCCCAACGCACCAGGAAACAGTGTCGATGGACGCCTCCCTGGAGGGATGGGATCGCACACAGGAGATCTCCACGCAAGAGGCCTTTGGCTCCCAGAGGAGAGGTCCCTGCACATACACATATTGGAGCTCCGGGCCGTGTTCTGGGCCCTCAGGTCTTTCCTTCCGCCTCTCAAGGGCAAAGTGGTATGGATCTTCACCGACAACACCATCACGGTGCTCTACATCCGGAAGCAGGGGGGCACCAAATCCCCAGCCCTATCCAAGGAAGCGCAGGACCTGTGGCACTGGGCCGTCGCCCAGGGAATATTCCTGGTAACTTCATCTGGCAGGAGTGAAATACACAGTTGCAGACTCACTCAGCAGGTAGCTGCGCTCTTGCCACGAGTGGGAAATTCGGCAGGATCAAGTGGATCTCCTATTCCGACGATGGGGCAGTCCCCAGATTGACCTGTTTGCGACGTCGGCGAACACCAAGTACCGGAGGTTCGTCAGCAGGTTTCCCCAGCCGGGGAGCATGGGCTATGCATTCTCCTTCCCCTGGGACGGCCTATTCCTGTATGCGTTCCCACCGTTGCTGTTGCTTCTGCGACACATCAGTCAACTACGGTCCCGGTGCAGGATGATCCTCGTCGCACCGGTGTGGCTGAGGCAGATATGGTTCCTGGACCTTCTGGACTTGTCAGCACCCCCCCACCCAGTCCAACTGCCGATGAACGCGGATCCTCTCGCCAGGGAAGGAGGTGCCATCCTACATCACGACCCGGGATCGCTGAACCTACAGGCCTGGCTCCTGCAGCACTAGAGTTCGGAGGCTATGATATCCCGGCGGACTGCAAGGAGGTACTTGCAAAGGCCAGGGTGTGTCTGGTGCAGTGCACAGAAGATCAACCCTCTACGGATTACGCCCCCTTAAGTGCTGCCGTACTTACTGTCGCTGGCCAAGGCGGGCTGGCACCTGCCTCCATCAAGATCCATCTGGCGGCTATCTCCCTTTACACCAGAACTTCGGGGCGGTCGTCGCTGTGGTTCACCGCCTGGTGAAGGAGTTAATGAAAGGACTATTCCGCTTGTTCCCACCGGTGAGGGCTACGGCCCCGCGTGGGAGCTCAACATGGTGCTGACCAGGCTCATGGGTCCCCCATTCCAGCCCTTGCATTCTACCCCGGTTAACGTTCCTATCGTGGAAGACAGCGTTTCTTGTGGCCATCACCTCCGCATGATGAGTGGGAGAGATCCAGGCCCTCTCCTCTAAACCTCCATACCTGACATTCCACGGGATGAGGGTAGTGCTAAGGATGTACCCCTCCTTCATGCCCAAGGTGCCGTCGGACTTCCATCTCAACGAGCTGTTGGTGTTACCTGTTTTCTTCCCGTCCCCGGCTGAGAGGACTTTGCTCTCGCTGGATGTGGCTAGAGCGCTGAAGTTCTACATGGACCGGAAGACATCACAGCTGTTTGTGAACTTTGGCCCTGTGAACCCAGGGAAGGCCCTCTCGAAGGCTTCCATATCCAGATGGCTCTCTGGCTGCATCATGCACTGTCACCAGTTGGCAAACCGACAGTTGACCGGTCGATCGAGAGCCCAATCAATCAGAGTGATAGCTGCTACTACGGCGTTCCTGTCTGGTGTGCCCCTGCTGGACATCTGTAGGGCTGCTACGTGGAGGTCGACTCACACCTTCACTAGATTTTACTGCATCGACCCGGATTCCAGGGAGGAGTCCAGAGTCGGCCAGGCAGTGCTGCGGAACCTGTTCATTTGAAGGTGAGCCTGGTGAGGAGGTAAGAGATGCTTAATGTTGAGTTGTTGAAATGCTTAATGTTGAGCCTTGCCACCTCCCGTGGTTGTGTATGCCTGTACTGCTATGTATTCTTGTATTCATGAGCATGTGAATCCATGCCACCCCCCATGCTGGAGAACAACAGTTACAGGTAAGCAACTTGTTCCTTTCCGTGGGATGGTTCACCTTTGCAGATATGTGGCATCTGTGGCTACCGTTAATGTTGTGGTGATGCATTATGAAAGTCTTTATATTTGGGTTACATGTCGTGTGGACGTTTGCTCCATCACTTGAAGAAGTTGCTGAATGCAGTAATGCAAACTTTTCTCACTGCCAAGGTCGTTTTCTCATGCATAACACCAAGAGGAGTATGGGACCATGCCGGTGTAATTTGCCCCATCCAGCGGTCCGAAGGTGTCTTATAAACAGAAGCATGTGTGAATGTATGCGCACTGCTGGGATGTTCTCCACCCGCTGAGATCATGAGGTCGTATGCAGTGGTTCCATAGAAATGGCATTTATTGGACCGCCATTGGCAATGCCATTTTCTTTTACACTGTGCAAGAAGCATTGACTAGAATTCGGCAAAGATGTAAGGAGGAGAAGCAATCAGAAATGTATAGGAAGAGAAAAGAAAAAGTTGTTTGCAAGCACGTCAAAAAATAATTCTTCTTTTCAGACCCACCACTACAGATGGAATCCCCTACCCTGTTTCAAGTTTCTCCCCCGCACCTCCTTCCTAGCATGATAGTTCATTGGATTCCGCAATAGTGTCAGGAATACACGTGCCACATCCGGGCCTTTTCAGGATGGCAGGCATGGAAATGGGACTGTGGAGGCTAATGCATTGCTCAATAAGGTTTCTGGTTGTGGTGTGTATGCAAAAACGGTGGCAGAAGGTCTATTTGTACAGAGAACTGCAGAAGGCTATGGTTGAAGTGTGCAAGGTAAGGGGAAGGCATCCTGTTTGTATACATGCAGTGTATGTACTTATTGTATGTTGCTAAGAATTGAATACTGCTTTTGTGCGATATGTTTGAGTTTTGTACGAGATGGGTAAGTGCGGAACAAAATTTGTAGCATTGTCGGAAGGAAAGAAGACAGTTGCTGTTTGGATATTAGAATGGCTAATATGGGTAAATGAAAACGTTGAAAGAATATTCCATTGCAGTGGCACTAGATGGTAGGGTATGGGAGAAAGAACAGTACGTCTTGTAAGTACATTGTGGACGTTCAGTGGCAGACAGCCTGCTCAGAGGCACTTATAACACAGTTGTAAAATTAGTTTAGTTTAGTTTATTCATTTATATTGCGCGCCAGACCCGGGGGTATGAGGGCACAGGAGCAGCAAGGTTATTCTCAGCTTGGTTACATTGCTGTACAGTAATATACATAGTATGCATGGGTTGATACAGTTGCAGGATACAGTGATATGCAGTATGAGGGTGAACATATTTACATAGATAGCAGCAATAAGCAGGTAAACATATTTACATAGGTAGTAGCGACATGGTCCATTATTGGTCCTTATTTTTTAACCAATGAATGTAGCTGCGTCTAGAGTGGGGATAGGTTTGGGGTGTTCTGAGGGAAGGTGGTAGGGAGTTCCAGTGATGGGCAGCTTTCACCTGGAAACTGTTGCCGCCCATTTTGGTTCGGTTGAACCTGGGAACTGTAAGAAGGTTGGCGTTGGTAGATCTGGTAGGCCTGTTAGGGGAGTATATCTTTATTCTGTTGGCAAGGTAAGGGGGGGGCTGCATTATTGAGGCATTTGTGTGTTAGGGAGGCTACCTTGAGCATGATTTTATCAGTGGTGGTGAGCCAATTGTGGGTTCTCCTAATGTTAGAGATGTGTTCTCTCTTGGGGAAGCTGAGTGCAGCTCTGAGAGCATTATTTTGTAAGGTCTGGATTTTATTGGTAATCTGTTTGTTGGCTCCTACATTGAGGGTGTTACAATAGTCCAGTTTTGAAAGTACAAGGGCTCTGGCTAGGGTGATGAGGTTCTGGGTGGATAAGAAGGGTTTAGCTGCTCTTATTAGCTTACAAGTGTAGGCTGTGGTAGAGGCCATGGAGCTGACCTGTTTCTGGAAGGAGAGGGCGGAGTCTAGGTAGATTCCCAGGGTTTTCACTTCTTTGGTTACCTTAATGGTGTTGCCGTCTATAATGAAGCTGGAATAGTTAAGGTCCAGTTTGTTGAGATTAGGGGTGGAGCCTAGGATGATGAGTTCCGTCTTGTCATCATTCAGGCATAGACTGTGGGAGGCCATCCATGCCTGGATGATGAGGTATACCCTGTTCACCAAGGCCAAATCCTTATTGTAATCTCCCGTCAGCGGGATGAGAATCTGGGTATCATCGGCATAATTAGTGTAGGTGATACCCAGACCGTCAAGATCATCAAACAGGGGCTTTGTGAACACGTTATACAGTGTGGGGGAGACGCAGAAACCCACATGTGATGGGGATGGGGTCGGCAGAAGCTGAAGCGGAAAAGACGCGCATTGATCTGTTACTTAGGAACGACTTAATCCAGCCAATGGCTTCTTGGGAGAAGTGGGCAGCTGAATCCAAGTGGTTGCATAAGATTTTGTGATCTACTAGATCAAATGCTGCTGAGAGGTCTAGGAGGAGTAGTAGGGCAGTTTTCTCATTATCTCTCAGAGTGTCAATTTGGGCCATAAGGTCTATGACAGCCGTTTCTGTCCCGTGCTGGGGTCTAAAGCCAGATTGCCGGATTCCCAGGAGGTGGTTCTGTTCTAGATATTTTTGTATTTGTTGGTAGGCGGTCTTATCTAATATTTTGAGCAGGAAAGGGACAGTGGTGATGGGTCTGTAGTTAGTGGTATCAATGGATCTAGGGGCGGTTTTTTGAGAAGAGGGAGGACCCACGATTCTTTAATATTGTTGGGGATGATGCCTGATGTAAAGGAAGCGTTAATGAGTTTGGTAATGAAAGGGGAGAGGTCTCTTGCTGCGTCTTTGATGATTTGAGCGGGGCAAGGGTCGCCCTGGCAGGTAGAGGGTTTAAGGCTGAGGATGATTTTTTCCACTTCTAGTGTGGAGACTTTGGAAAAGCTGAAACGGGAGATGGGATTAGGTATAAGGTTCTGAGGTATAGGGCATGTGGAGGTGTTAGTGGGGTTGGTGGAGTTAGATAGCGCCTCTTTCTTGTTATTAATTTTGATTTGAAGACCTGAGTTTTTATTGGACAAGGCGTTTTGGATGCTAGTGCACCATTCTTTATCTGTCGCGCATGTGTCTGGGACTGGGACGGGGGTTTCCAACTCTTTGATGATGGAAAACAGTTCCTTGGTGCTGGATTTAGCTTGTGAGATTCTTTGGTTGTATGAATCTTGTTTGGCGAGAAAGATTTATTTTTTGTATAGGGAGACTATTTTGTTGAGGATTAGCTTGTTGGTGTCAGTGGGATGTTGTCTCCAAGCTTGTTCCTTTATACGTTTCTCTGATCTGAGAACGTTTAGGTGGGAAGAGAACCAGGTGTGCAGGTGTTTTTTTGGTTTACATTTTCTCAATTTTAGGGGTGCAATAGAGTCTAAGGCTGAGCGCATACTGTTGTTATAACTGTCTACAAGGTGGTGGGGGTTGGAGGTAGAAGGGAGTTGGTTCAAGTGGGAAGGGTGAGGGGGATACGTTTTTCGGCAGTGGTATTTTTCTTGCTTCTCGTGGGAATCGCTGTGGCGAGTAGGTTATTGGAAATGGGGCTTGAGGCTTCAAGTTTGGAGGTGAGGAGATGGTGGTCCGACCAAGGTTGGGGAGTATTGGCGCTGATGGTGGCCACGCAGTTGTAGTCTGCTACCCAGTCAAGGTTTCTGCCTTTGTTGTGGGTAGGGGTGAATACTCTTTGGGTGAAGCCTAGTTCTAACAGGGTGTTGTTGATGAGGGTGGCCTGGGTGTCTTTGGGGTCTTTGAGTCCTAGGTTAAAGTCTCCTAGGAGGAGACTCGGGGAGGCATTTTTTAGGTTGTTAGTGAGGCAGGTGGTGAGGTCTTCCTCGAAGGAACCTAGAGGTCCCAGGGGTCTATAGAGAACATGGATGTTGATGGTTTGGGAGTTGGCAGTGGGGAGCTGGGCTGAGAGTGTTTCACAAGAAGGGAAGTGGTTAGTGGAGTCAAGTCTGATGTTAAGGTGTGATTTGGCGATTATGGCTAGGCCTCCGCCTCTGGATTCTGTTCTGTCTGCTTGGAGGATTGTATAGTCGCCAGGGATGGCTAGTGAAATGGAGCCAGGACTCGGTGATGGCTAGGAAATCTAGTTCCTCTGCAAGGATAAGGTCTGCTATGTCTGTGGCGTGGGCTACTACAGATCGCGCATTAATTAGTGCACCTCTTATGGTCGGGGTGATAGTTTGTCTCAGGGGTCGGGAGGTTGTATTGCGAGCCTTATGCTTGGTCGTGTTATTAATTAGGCTATGCTTGGGGGTTTCTGTGGGGTGGTTACTGGGCGTAACCGAATACATAGGTGTGGTCCGATTAGTCCGTTTAGCATGTATGGACTCCCTGGCTCGAGGCTCGTATAGTTTGGGTAGTCTAGCCCGTAATTTGGCATTTCTAGCAGTGAGGCTACATGGTGTAGTGGTGTACATGATGAGAGGGGTGGTGTTGGCTATGGGGGTCAGGCACGAGGTAAGGCTGGGCTGGCCGGATAGTTGGAGAACTACTCTCAGCAGTGCTGAGTAGATGCCTGGTAGGTACATTCTGTTAGGTGTAGGTGATATATGGCGGTCAGATGGCAGGGCAGGAGGCTGCTAGGTACATCTAGAGGGGTGGGGCAATTGGGTCCAAGATTCAAATACCCTGCGCAGCAGTCAGGTGGAGGGACGGGTAGTTACTGGACAATATTTGTAGATCACAACCTAGGCATAAATACCGTGTGCAGGCATATATGCACAGCTAAGGCAATCTGTCTAGATTCGAAATTCACAGCCAGGGCAAAAAACAATGTGCAGGCATGTGTAAGCAACTAGGTCTAGGCAATGGCCCTCATTACGACCCTGGCGCTAAGTAACGTACATTACCGCCATGGCGTAATTAAAGTTTCTGTGCTGGGTCGAAGCCGTAAAAAGCGGGACATTACGACCCATCGGGCACGAGCATTGCGCCATGGCGGTAATGTAAACAGCGCCATTGGCGTTAATGCCCCCAAAACAGCACCTACCGGCATCGCATGCCGCGTAAGGTGCACTACCGCCATCCCGGCCACCGATCATAGCACTGACCTTAATTAGCGGTCACCGTAATTAGCGGTGACCGCTAGTAAGCGGAACCGGAAGTAGCGTCATCGCAGCGGAACGGGAAAGAGCACGGCAGCCATCTTTAAAAACACAATCCATTGTAATGCTCCACTACCACTGCACATCTGACCCCGAGACCTTGCAGAAAGCTACAGCCACATCCACGCATCCCCACAATGCCAAAAGTTGTTAAAAAAGCCTGCGATTGGCAGCGGCAGGACCGCTTCAGCAGGGAGGAACTAACAATGTTGGCTGAAACGCTACAGGAAAAGGCGGACATTGTCTTCTCCGCAGAAATGACAAGACCAGCCATAGCCCGCAAAAAGGCCATATGGGAACTCGTAGCACAACGGGTCAGCGCTGTAGGAACCACCCTACGCACCTCAAAACAGTGCCGCAAAAGATGGGATGACCTCTGGCTCCGAGTAAGGGGCATACTGTTGGCCAACCGCAACATGGGCATGGCAACTGGCGGAGGAGCAGACTCCCCAATTAAGATGCAGCCATGGAAGGAGATATGTGCCTCGACGATCGGCATGGAGAGCATTGAGGGGGTCGGTGGAATGGAGAGAGGAGCCCCGACATCAGGAGACACAGGTAGGTGCCTCTAATTTAGCCATGCGAAACCCCCTGAATTCCACTTAAATGTGCATCACAATGTTGCCCTATAGGGTTAACGCAACACATCAGCAGAAGACCTGCACCCTGCACACATGCAGCATGCACACTCCACAGCAAGCACCCACATTCCTGCATGTTCAACCCACCCAAAAGGGAGACAACCTGTATGTCACAGCCTACAAAGTGCACCATCTAACCATGAAATTCATGGCAGTCATCACAATGCCTGCTCAATGTCCGCTGACCCATCAATAACACTTTCCCTCCTCTGCTCCACCACAGGCTCCCAGTCGGACACCGCAGGGACGAGAGTGGCACCACACCTGCCAAGAAGGCCAGGCCAGAGGCAAGAGCACACCAACCCTCCACCTCTGCTGGACCCAAAGTCAAACCACAGCAGCCAAAATTGCCTGTCGCAAAACAGCCCAGGGCAGCAATGATCCCCGAGGCAAGCAGCATGGCACCACCCACAGAAGACACACAACAACTGCTGCCCACTGAGGGGAATGTGTCTCTGGGGAGCAGTACAATTGGGGAGACTGCTGCCATCGCAGCCTGCTCCGACAGCGATGTGGGAAATGAGGAGGATGACACAGAAGGTCCCCCCACTGCCCACCTTCATTCCCCCCACCAGTCCCTAAGTAGCCTGCACGGAGACGGCACACAGGGGCTATCCCCTGAAGGGTCATGGCCAGCCACTCCCAGCCCAGTGGGAGGAGGGGAGTAGCCCAATTACCCCGGCAGTTGCAACATCCAATGCCCCAAATTTCCAACAGTCGCTGGACCAAATAATGACGAGGCAACAACAACTGTCCTCACTACTCACGCAGCATGTGGCTGATTGTGGAGGTGCCAGTGCAGACATGGAAAGATGTGCTGAGACTGTCAAGGCAGCCATCCAATCCGCAAGCAAAGATATATGTGCGGAACTAGCCGCGGTGCGGAATGTGCTCGGTGAGCTTGTACAGACAATAAGGGACACGCAGCGTACCGAGCAGCCCAGTACCTCCTCCGCTGCCAGTTCTGCCGCAAGCAGCCCCGTCCGCAGGTCAGCCAGGAACCTGCGGAATACAGGCAGGGGGGCCCCAGGGGCTGGGAGAGGGGGCTGCCAATAGTGGCCGCCCAGTGGACGAATGGAACATTACCCACTTCATCACGGGCACCGTCACACCTTTGCAGGGAGTCCAGGGGGATTGGGTGTGTTGGGGAGTTCAGGGGGAGGGAGGATTGGGTGTGTTGGGGAGTTCAGGGGGGCATGGGGGATTGGGTGTGTCAAACCTATTCACATTCATAATACACTTTTTCCTTTTGCACAAATCAAATGTGTGGACATTGCTCATTTCGTATGTGTGCTTTATTGGTGTACAGTCCACAGTGTGCATGTCCCAGACACACACAGTGCCCCAAGTGCCGTCTCCATGTTACACACACCAGCCGTGTGTGCGAGAAGCATTGGTCAATGATATTTTGACGCATTTCACACCCCTCCTGTGCATCGCTGCCTCCATGAGGTGCTGCCTCATCCACACCCTCCGCATCCTCATCGTCAGGTGGTTGCAGTTCAGCGTCAGGGGGCAGGGCCACATTTCGTCTGACGCACATATTGTGTGGCATGACACATGCCATGACGATCTTTGCCACCTTCTCATGGCGGAACAGGAGTGCCCCACCAGACCTGCTGAGGCAGCGAAACCGTGCCTTAAATAGGCCATATGCCTGCTCAATCACCACACAGGTACGTGTATGTGCACGGTTGAAGTCCTCCTCGTGCTGGTTCTGTGGGTTCTGGACTGGTGTAAGTAGCCACCTCTTCAGGGGATAGCCTGCATCACCTGTATGTGGGCGAGAATGTATGTGTCAGTCATGACGTCAAACTCAAAACTTGACGTGCCACCATGGCTTGCATCCAACTGTTACTTCGGACCACTTTGAAATGCACTAATTGATTCGCACTATGCGACAGGACTATGCTCATGGCTCTTATGGACTGTTGTGCATGCCATCAACCAATGTATGCAGGGGGGTCATGTGCCTCCTTCGTGCGCAGTTATGGGGGACAGGCCTTTCAGTTGGTGGTGTTTGGTGACGTGCATGTAGGTGCATTTTGTTGAAGTCATTGTGGTCTGAATTGGTTCAATGCACTTGCAGATGGTTGTGTTATGGTTGGGACACACCTTCGTTCACATGGTAGGGCTGCGTACATCAGGCCTTAGGTTTACTGGTGTCAGCTGAGGTTTGTGATGCATTAGGGTATGATCTGGCTCCGTTGTCTTTGCTACTCACAGCCAGGTGGAGTATGCATTGGTACGTCGTTCGCCTACCCACTTCGCAATTCCATGGTCATGACATTAGACTCACCGAGTAGCCAGGATCTTGGGCCTGCATGTCGCTCCATGTAGCGTGGTATTGTGGAGTTCCTCAGGACCATTGAATCATGGGTTGCTCCGGGGAATCGGGTACAACAATGTGTGAAGATCCTGTTGGAATCGCAGACCATTTGCACGTTGATTGAGTGAAATAGTTTACGGTTGCGGTACGGTGCCTCCATGCCATGTGGGACCACCAATTCCACATGGGTGCAGTCGATGGCACCAATGCAACCAGGTATGCCAGCTAGTGCATGGAAACACACTTTGGTGTTTGCAATCTCCTGGTCAGTCCGTGGTAATGAGATGTGGTTGTCTATGTGCTTGAGGAGGGCATCGAGCACTTGGATCAGTGTACGAGAGAATAATGGTTTTGAAATGCCATGCAAGTGCCCCACTGTGTGCTGGTAGGTGCCTGTGGCCAGGAAGTGGAGTACAGACACTACCTTCAGTAGGGGTGGGATGGCGGTTGGTGTTTCTATCATGCTGACGATGTCGTTGTGTGTCATGTCTACGATGGCGGTGATGGTGTCCCGGTCCAAACGGTACAGGGTGTGGATCTGCTCAGCGGTGAGGTTGAATGGACTGGCTCTGATGCGTGGGATTGTGGGCTGCCTTCGTGGTGCCACTGGCTGTGCTGGTGGGGCTTGCTGGCCCTGCCTTGCCCTCCTTCTCCTCCTGCGTCTCCTCTGTGCAGCCTGTTGTTGTTGTTGTAGCACTTGCATTGCTATCAGGTCCTCCAGCCCTAACATTGCTAGTCCTATTGGTATCATTGTGGAGTGTGACTGGGTGTGGGAAGGGGTGGGGTGTGCTCTTTTTGTACTTCCTGAGTCTGTATTGCCTCCACCTGTAACGCTCACCTGGTTCCCACGGAGGCGCGGCGTCGAAGGCGCAGAACTCTGAAGATGGACAGGAAGGGCCCCTCTATTCTGGCTTCCCTGGCTCGTTGGATACCCTCCCGTGCGTGAAAAGGGAGTATTACCAACTGTGGAACAATGCTCAAGCCTCCCACTCCCTTCCAACCCTCCACGATACCTCCTCCACGATTCCCCGTGAAGCCTCACCTTAGGGTTTGGAAGGATGAGCTCTCCATCCTGCTTCTGATGCAGGGGCGCGTTGAAACCCAGTTACTTCACTGGATTGAGGATTGATGGGAGTTCAGGTAAGCTTGACTGTTCAGGTAAGGCGCTGTAAAAGTTCTGTTCAAAAGTTCAAGCTTAATAATAATGTTCGTTGTCTAATTGCAGCAAGCGCTAATGCTTATGTCTTTTTCCCCTTAGGGGCCGGGGTTCGGAGTGCCGGAGATATGACGCCGCCCCGAAGTGAAACAGTTCTGGATGAGCGCTCAGGTAATGTCTTTGCATTCGCTCATTCAATGTCTTTGTCTATTTTCCCCATAGTGGCCGGGGTCTGGAGATGCCAGGAAGCGGCAGGACCCGAAATGCAGTGGGAATAATCCAACAGGTAAGACTTAAAAGGAAACTGAGCTTTCCTTATTCCTTTTCTCCCTCTCACCTTTGTTCTTGTCTTTTTTCCTCTAGGCGCCGGGGCTTAGCTGAATCCGGAAGATCGCTGCTGAAGATGGAAGCGCCTTGCAAAGGTGAGTAAAATGCAGCGCTGCAGCGATCGAAACAAAATGCCTTTAAAATGATGTCTTCCTTTTCAGGGCCGTTGGAGAAATGACTCCGGGATGCAGATTTAGCAGGTAAGGGCTTTTCTTCTCCTATTCTCTTCCTTTCTCCCCTTGCAGGTGTTCCAGGGTGCTGGCAGGCGTGGCTGAAGTCAGGATGCAGGAGCTGACACGGTGAGCGTCCAGCTGCTAGGTGCAGAACAACGCGAAGCATGTGTGGCTGTTCGGGTGGGGTTTAAATAGCCTTGGAAGAAGTTCCTGGTATGTATCCTTCCACCAGTCAGGTATGTATCCTTCCCCGACCACACCCGGGTGGTGAAGTAGTCCTACAGGTTAAGTAGTCCCATTCAGGCCTCAAGAGGGCCTGGATGAAGCAGCAAGGTCTGCATCAGGTAAGTGTGCACCCAAGCACTTAAACACATATCCTCTTCTATGAGCCTGGCGCCTAAGGCGCCAGGACTGGGGTCCGCTATGAGCCTGGCGCCTAAGGCGCCAGGACTGAGTACAAAGGGCCCCGACTTGGGCCCGCTGAGACTTCCCTGGGGAAAATGATGTCTGCCTCTGGGGTTGCTGGGCCCGGCCTGGCTCCTTAGAGGTAGGCATCATGACAGTACCCCCCCTCAAGGCCCCTCCCAAGGTCTTTTCCTCCGGGGGTTTTGGTTTGTGCGGGAATCTTCGATGGAATCTTTGAATTAATCGTGGTGCGTGAACATAGTTACTGGGTTCCCAAGATCTTTCCTGAGGTCCATATCCTTTCCAATCAACAAGATAGAAGAGTTTCGATTTAACTATCTTGGAATCTAAAATGTCTTTCACTTCGAATTCTAATTCTCCATCAATTTGGACAGGGCCTGGGGGCTCAGACAGTCTGGTTCCAGGTTGTACTGGTTTTAGAAGAGATGCGTGAAAAACGGGATGAATCCGCATGTTGGATGGTAAATCGAGTTTTAAGGCCACTGGGTTGATAATAGCTTTGATGGGGTAAGGCCCAATGAATCTGGGATTAAAAGTTCGCTGACCCTTGAGGGGTAGATGTTTAGTTGCTAGCCATACCTGATCTCCTACTTGGTAAGGAGGAGTTTTACTTCGGTGCAAATCAGTGTTTTCTTTATACTTTTTCTTGGCTTGCTGTAAGTGGGTTGTAGCTTCTTTGAAGGCTTGGGTTATTGTGGAATGTAGGTGATTTACTGCAGGCATCTCCAGGGTCAGAGGTGGATCTAGGTCAGAGGTCCGAGGATGGTGACCATACAGGGTATAAAAAGGAGTCTGTCCGGTTCCAGAATGCACTGAATTGTTGTATGCATATTCTGCAATCCAAAGGATGTCCTTCCAATTCAACTCGGATTGGTGTAACATGCACCGCAGATATTGCTCGAGAGTCTGATTGGTTCTCTCGGTTTGTCCGTCGGTCTGGGGGTGGTGGCTGGTGGATAACCGCACGTCTATTTGTGCTAGTTGGCAACATTTCTTCCAAAAGTGGGAGATAAATTGACTTCCACGGTCTGAGACTAATATGGAAGGGAAACCATGTAACCGCACTATATTTTCCATAAATTCCTTGGCCATGGTGGAAGCTGACGGCAATCCTTTAAAAGGGATAAAATGGGCCATTTTGGAGAATAGATCCACTATTACGAGAATCGTATTGTAACTACCACAAGGAGGCAGGTCAGTTATAAAGTCCATTGACAAGGTGTGCCAAGGTGCTGGTGGAATGTCCAAAGGTTGAAGTAGGCCGGCTGGCCTTTTCTTTTGACTCTTATTTTGGGCACAGATTCCGCAAGACAACACAAATGACTTTGTCTTTCCTCCAAGAAGGCCACCAGAAGTGGCGTTTGATCTTTTCTTCTGTTTTCGCGATACCGGGGTGTCCTTCCATTAATGATTCATGATGACGGGTAATGACAAGTTCCTGCAATTCTTTACTTGGCAGAAATAACCGCTCTTGGAAGTAGGGTAAATCATCCTTAACGGTGTAGTGAGGACACTTTTGACTCCATTCCAGTAAGGCAGAAGAGTCAAAAAGCTGTTTTACTTGAGCTTGGATGTCCTCAATGGTTTGCAATGAAGTCAAGCCCAGAATTCTTTGTTCCGGTATGATTGGCACAGGTTCTAAACTCGAATTGGGTTCTTCCATGCCTATCCGGGATAAGGCATCTGCCTTACCATTCTTGCAGCCAGGGCGATAGGTAATTACAAAATCAAATTCCGCAAAGAATAAAGCCCATCGGAGTTGTCGCGAAGATTGAGCTTTGGCCGTCTTTAAATACTGCAAATTTCTGTGGTCCGTAATTACGGTGATGGTGTGTCTTGCACCGAGAAGATAGTGACGCCAAGCCTTGAAAGCTGATTTAATAGCCAGTAGTTCTTTGTCGGTAATTGCGTAATTGAGTTCAGGTGGAGAGAATTTTCTGGACCAAAAGGCTACAGGGTGTAGTTGGTTAGTTTCTGGGTCTCTTTGCGACAGGACAGCTCCCATGGCCGAACTGGATGCATCGGTTTCCACGATGTAAGGGAGATCTGGGCGCGGGTGCTTCAATACAGGTGCAGAGGTGAATTTGGTTTTCAGGTCCTGAAAGGCTTGTTCAGCCTCAAGAGTCCATTCAAAGCGTTTATTTTTCTTTAGGAGAGCTGTGATGGGTTGAACAGTTCGAGAAAATTCCGGGATGAACCTTAGATAGAAATTGGCAAAGCCAAGCATGCTTTACACTCCCTTCACAGAGCTAGGAGATGGCCATTTGAGAATGGGGTCCACTTTCCGTGAGTCCATTCGGATTCCTTGAGGTGTCAGGATGAATCCGAGAAACTCCACTTCTGTGGTATGAAAAACGCATTTTTCGAGCTTGGCAAATAATTTGTGCTGGCGCAATTTCTCAAGAACTGCCCTAACATGGTTTCTGTGATCAGATTCTGAGGAGGAATACACCAGGATGTCGTCAATATAAACGATGACACAAACGTCGATAAGTTCCCGAAGAACATCATTCATGAAGTACTGAAAGGCGGCAGGTGCGTTGCACAAACCGAAGGGCATTACTTGATATTCGAAGAGCCCAAATTTGGTGCGGAATGCAGTCTTCCACTCGTCGCCCTCTTTTATACGTACCAGGTGGTAAGCTCCTCGGAGATCTAGCTTGGTGTACACACAAGCATCTTTTACTTGGTCGATAAGCTCAGGTATCAGGGGCAAAGGGTAACGATTCTTAATCGTTATCTGATTTAGGGCGCGGTAGTCAATACAGGCCCTAAGGTCTCCTTCCTTTTTAGGTACGAAGAACAAAGCGGAAGAGACTGGTGACTTTGATGGGCGAATGAAACCATTGGCCAGGTATTGATCCAAATACTGGCGCAAATGCAGGTTCTCAGGTTCAGTAAGAGCATAAATCCTACTACAAGGTAGTTGTGCATTGGGTACCAAGTCGATTTGGCAATCGTAAGATCGATGGGGAGGTAAGGTGTTAGCCTGCTCTTTCTGAAAAACGTCTTGGAATTCTTGGTATTCAGATGGTAGCTGTACAGGGGTGGAAGTTACAGAGGCTAGACCCATAGCTGGATTCCTTGGGTAACAGGTTGGTTCACAATCAGGAAAAGTTATCTTCTTTGTTCGCCAGTCTATTCTCGGATTATGTGTTTCTAACCAAGGGATTCCAAGAAGTACTTGAAATTGTGGGGCCTTGATCACATCAAACACGATTGCTTCCCGATGTCCGTCCTGACCCACCAGAGTGATTTCAACTGTGGAATGCGTTACAGGCCCTGAGGCTATTTCGGTTCCATCAACTGTAGTAATTACATCTTGGGTTACTTTTGGGCGGAGAGGAAGCTTAATCCTGGAAGCCAATTCACGGTCTATGTAATTTCCAATAGCTCCACTGTCTATGTATGCTTTTATAGCATGCAACTGCTGAGGCTGTTTTGGGTTCACAAGCACCATTGGCATGACAAAATGCGAGGTCAAAGAGTTTGTTTTCAAGCTCGGAAAGCGGACCCCTACGCTTGTCGGGCTAGGTCGTTTCCCGAACCAGGTGTCAATAACTCGTTATCAGTGGCTCCAACCACCTTCTTGGGTGGTTTAACTGGACAACTTTGAAGAAAGTGACCGGAAGTTCCGCAATACAGACAAAGTTGCATTTGTCGCCTTCTCTCTCGTTCCTTCTGCGTTAATGGTCCTTTAACACTGCCAATTTGCATAGGTTCGGAAACGTCAGTACTCTTGGAGTTAATGTGGGTCTTGATAGGTACTCTGGTTTCATACTTGAGCCGATCTGCTTTTCTATTTTGAAGTCTGTGATCAAGTTGAACCACTAAGTCTATGTAGTCTGCGCAGGCCTGGGGTGGATCTACTATCTGAGCTATAACATCTTTAAGCTCTACGCGCAGGCCTTGATGAAACAATGTGATCCTTTTATTTTCAGGCCATCCGGTTTCCACAACTAGTCTATTAAAGGTGGCGATATAGGACAAAAGATCCTGATTACCTTGTCGTAAGGATAGCAGTTCGTTGTCAAGGGCCTGTCCCTGCGAGTGTCGAGCGAACAATCTTTCCATGCTGGCCTGGAAGCCCTGGAAATCCCGGAGAATGGGATCATCCTGATTTACCAATGGAATAGACCAATCGGCAGCACAGCCACTGAGGTAAGATAGTACAAAGGCTACTTTGGTCTGGTCGTTGGGGAAGGCCCCGGGCCTGCATAAAAAGTGTAAACGGCATTGGTTCATAAAAACGGCATATTTCTTGGGATCCCCCGCAAAACGTTCCGGCGGGGCCAAAGGCATGTGTCCAGGTAGATTGATTTGTACCGGGTTATTCGAACCCATTGTTGTAGAAATATCTCCGGAAACAGGTAAAGGAGTGTGCTCTGCCTGGCCCTGCAATAACCTTTTGGCCAGATCATCAGTTCTTTCCTTGGATAGGATTAGTTCCCTTCTGAGAGCATTAGTCTCCTGGCGGGCTGAGTGCACTTCTGCCCGTAATTCCCCTAAAAGATGGGCCAGCTGATCTGTCTCGGAAGTCTCCATAGCGCCCAGGTGGGAAATTGTGGTGAGGCTTCGCGTTCTGTAACGCTCACCTGGTTCCCACGGAGGCGCGGCGTCGAAGGCGCAGAACTCTGAAGATGGACAGGAAGGGCCCCTCTATTCTGGCTTCCCTGGCTCGTTGGATACCCTCCTGTGCGTGAAAAGGGAGTATTACCAACTGTGGAACAATGCTCAAGCCTCCCACTCCCTTCCAACCCTCCACGATACCTCCTCCACGATTCCCCGTGAAGCCTCACCTTAGGGTTTGGAAGGATGAGCTCTCCATCCTGCTTCTGATGCAGGGGCGCGTTGAAACCCAGTTACTTCACTGGATTGAGGATTGATGGGAGTTCAGGTAAGCTTGACTGTTCAGGTAAGGCGCTGTAAAAGTTCTGTTCAAAAGTTCAAGCTTAATAATAATGTTCGTTGTCTAATTGCAGCAAGCGCTAATGCTTATGTCTTTTTCCCCTTAGGGGCCGGGGTTCGGAGTGCCGGAGATATGGCGCCGACCCGAAGTGAAACAGTTCTGGATGAGCGCTCAGGTAATGTCTTTGCATTCGCTCATTCAATGTCTTTGTCTATTTTCCCCATAGGGGCCGGGGTCCGGAGATGCCAGGAAGCGGCAGGACCCGAAATGCAGTGGGAATAATCCAACAGGTAAGACTTAATAGGAAACTGAGCTTTCCTTATTCCTTTTCTCCCTCTCACCTTTGTTCTTGTCTTTTTTCCTCTAGGCGCCGGGGCGTAGCTGAATCCGGAAGATCGCTGCTGAAGATGGAAGCGCCTTGCAAAGGTGAGTAAAATGCAGCGCTGCAGCGATCGAAACGAAATGCCTTTGAAATGATGTCTTCCTTTTCAGGGCCGTTGGAGAAATGACTCCGGGATGCAGATTTAGCAGGTAAGGGCTTTTCTTCTCCTATTCTCTTCCTTTCTCCCCTTGCAGGTGTTCCAGGGTGCTGGCAGGCGTGGCTGAAGTCAGGATGCAGGAGCTGACACGGTGAGCGTCCAGCTGCTAGGTGCAGAACAACGCGAAGCATGTGTGGCTGTTCGGGTGGGGTTTAAATAGCCTTGGAAGAAGTTCCTGGTATGTATCCTTCCACCAATCAGGTATGTATCCTTCCCCGACCACACCCGGGTGGTGAAGTAGTCCTACAGGTTAAGTAGTCCCATTCAGGCCTCAAGAGGGCCTGGATGAAGCAGCAAGGTCTGCATCAGGTAAGTGTGCACCCAAGCACTTAAACACATATCCTCTTCTATGAGCCTGGCGCCCGCTATGAGCCTGGCGCCTAAGGCGCCAGGACTGAATCCAAAGGGCCCCGACTTGGGCCCGCTGAGACTTCCCTGGGGAAAATGATGTCTGCCTCTGGGGTTGCTGGGCCCGGCCTGGCTCCTTAGAGGTAGGCATCATGACACCACCTGTGCTGATTCTGTGCACCTGTGGCAGCTGGATTCACTGCACATGGCCATTTACGGTTGGTTCGCGATGGCGTAATTAGCACCATGGCGGTAAGGTACTTAACGGGCTTAGTGATGGCGTTAGGTGCATGTCCGCTTGGGTCGTGATCCGCGCAGCTTTGCGCCATGCCGGTATTTACGGCGTGGCGGGTCGCGTGCGCGCGACCTTGTTGCAGTTAGCGGCAGCGTTAACTACGGTGCCGCTAATGGCATCGTAGTTAACGGTCATGGGTCATGATCGGACCTAGCGGAAATCGATGCCGATAATCATTTACCGCCATCGTTTTTCGCTTACCGCCAGGGTCGTAATGAGGGCCAATCTGTCTAAGTTCGAATTTCACAACCAGGGCAAAATATTTCTACCTGTACTTTGCGAAGATGGGTGGCCATGTGGTTGCAGAAATCTTGCATATTTTTACACAACTGTCTACTGAAGGTGCTTTTGAATCACACGCCACTTGCACTCTGCATGTGTAACGGTACATGTGAAATGTTGTACAGAACTGACAGCATTGCAAGCTGACGTCTTCGATGTGATTGGTGGATGCATGTTTGACTATTTAACAGTACCCAATGAGGTAGTGTTGGACAAAAAATAGAGGGAAGGGAAGGACAGCTCCTGCTTAACTGAGGAGCGGCCATTGTGGTACTTGGGGAAGCGCACGTGCCACAGTCTGCGCTCCTCATTATGCGGGCCAATCGAAATGGGACTGTGGGGATTATCCAATCAGGTACTGAGGTTGTGGTTCACAGGAAGAGGCGGTAATACTATTTTTCATTACTCTGCGTAGTGAGGAGCGCTGACATTGAAAAACGCAATGTATTGATTTTGGGCGATGGCTTTGTGGTAGATCTGCACCAGTAAGCACAGGAAAGGCACGTTGATGGCGATTTCGGTTTGTAAGGAGTGGACACAATGTGGTGCACTGTCGATGTCAGCAGTTTTGGTGTTATGCTTGACCTTTGCATACAAGTGGCCAGTTTTGCTACAGTGCACGTTGTCATCGTGCATTATGGCGGCATGCATTTGGGTTACATGACTTGTTCACGTGTGTTCTATCAATTTAAGAGGCTGATGAAGGCAGTGAAGAGGCTTTTCCCCACTGCCCAGGTGATTTTCTCTGCCATAACACCAAGAAGAATATGGAACTGTCCTAATGTATGCTGTGCCCAGCCAGAGACTGGAAGGGGTCTCATCAATAGAAGCATGTGTGATTTTGTGTCGGCTCGTGGGATGTTCTTCTGCAACCATGACAGCATTCATTCTCGAAATACAGTGTGTTTCCATACAAATGGCATTTCTTTGTCCAGCATTGGTGATGCTCTTTTGTTTGCCCATATACAGGAGGTGTTGAGAAGTTTATTCCAAGTATGTGAGGAGGAGATGAAAACAGAAAACCCTATAATAACTGAAAATAAAGGTGTTTCTCGAGAAGCATTAAAAAAAGGCTCTTTTCAGAGCCACCACTGATGACAAAATCCCCTACCCTGGTTGAAATTTATTCCCCCACACCCGCACACAGCACGAAAGCCACATCCGGTGCTTTTGAGGATGAAGGGCATGGAAATGGGACTGTGGAGGCTAAGGGATTGCTCAATAACATTTCTGAGTGTGGTGTCTACGCAGAGGAATGTTGTTCAGAACTGATAGTGTTACATGGAGAGCTCTTTACTGTGATTGGTGGATGCATGTATGACTATTTATCAGTACGGAATGAGGGGATGCTGGACAGAAGATAGTAGAAAGGGAAGAAGGGCTGTTACTGCTTTACTGGGCGCGGTACTTCGGGAAGCGCACGTGCCACATACTTACGTTGTGAGCATGTTGCCCATGGGAATGGGATAGTGGGGCTTATCAGTACTGAGGGTGTGCTTCACAGGAAGGGGCGTTAATACTTCTCTCCATTACTGTGCGTAGTGCGCCGGGCTGACATGGTTGCCATTACTTGCAAAGGTAATGTAGCATAGCAGAAATTGTTCCAAACTCAGTTACAGCTCACACCTATCTAGGCTGCTACTCTGTTCTGAAAAGCTACAAACAGAATGCGGAGCAGGTCAAGTGTGTGACATTTTGTAGGGCTGCTGCGGAGACCTTGCAACCGGCAAAGAGGCCTACATCGTTGAACCAAATACATACATGTGCAAAGGTACATTGTGGGGAGTTTGTAAGCGTGTAATTTCCCAATAATACTTCATAGATTGCAGAACATTGCGCTTTTCCACTGTTCAAGGGTCCAGATCGTGTCCCCGCTATAAGGGCCCACGCGCAGCATGGGTGCGGTCCATTGTGATGTTGTGCATGTTCTCCATTGGGACGGCTGTCCGCAGGATGCGTTTTGGGCGGAATAGTTTGTGCACATGTGCATAGGTGTCCTATGCACACCGTTGGGATCTCTGCACTGATTAATAGTGTGACACATGTGCACCGACCATTTTGGGATGCGCTGGGTGTTTGTAGGCTATAGTAGGTGGGATGTTTGTGTACAGCTACCTGTAGGATGTTGGTGGGCGCCTCAAAATACTTAAAGTTCGTCACAAGTTTCTTCGCATATGCTGGACAGGGGCGTGTTACCAGGAGATAGAGGAAGAGATGCGCATGCGCGCACTTGTGCAACGGACAAACAGTCGCTCCCACAACTAGTTGTAGGCGGTTCACAAGGTGCAGACATGCTATTCTTACTGGCGTGGTACAGATGCCTCCATTGTGATTGCGGATAGGCCGGGCAGGTGCAGTGTCAGTAGGACACCTCCCTTTTCCTTAATTGCAGTAATTCCCACCAGTACTGTGCGCCGCTGAGTCATAATGGCCTTTTAAAACCAAAGGAAAAGCCACATGTACACTTAGCAACAACTTGCATATCAACATTTACTTCCACACATTCATACATGCCATTAGGAAAGGGAGCGGGTAGCAGAAGTGGATACTTATTGTGGGGAATTGGGGATTTGCACAAGTTGGTCGTGAGGGGAGGAAGGTATTGAGTTAGCAGCGTAAAGTCTCTAAGCGCACAGATTTTGAGGGGATGGCGGGCTGTGAAATGGTGAAGGGGTACACGTGCAGGTCGGGCAGTAGTATTTTATTTTGACCATAATATGTCCTCTTGAGGCGGCAAAATTGTTCACCAATTCTTCAATTTTGCCTTCCAGGCTGTCCAGTTTGCTATTTACAGTTTCCTTCCTTTCCTGTGTCTGTATGCTGTTGTCGAAAGGGTGCCGCTCGTGTTGCCTTGCTTTCCTTTCCAATATGTTCTCTTAAAGAAAAGAATCTGTTAGGTGTACCTGAAGCAATGGATATTACATATTTTACGTTTCAGACTGCAGTGCGTACCAATGGGGTTACTATCGTAAGTCATTGCGTCCTGAGGGAAATTTTCTTGCAGCCACTCTAAGGTGCTTGGCATTGCTGCGTAAAAAAAGAAACCTTATGCTTCTCAACTGTTGTATACTGCACCACCTGTACAATTATCAGACAAACCTCAGTGTGCTTACTACATTGTAGTGACGTTCTGGTCTTAGTACTTTCCAGTCCTTACTCTGCCCGTTTGTTCTTTGTTACCATGTAAATTAGCAGTGCGGTAGGATTGTTGAAGGCAGACGTCACTTCTCTTGTTGGTGCATTCCGTTTTAGTGTAGTCCCTATGCCTATGTGCTGTTTGTTTCATAAGTACAGAGTTTGCAGACTGTCAAGATTGCCACAAGACATCCAGCCCAAAGTGTTCGACAACGGGTTTTCCCCGTTTTAAGGAAACTCTGTTCCTTTGTTAAAGAGCCAAAATGCCCTTTCCGAACTGTGCTGCCATGTTGCCATGGCGACTATGGCGTCCTCTCCACTAACAAAACTACTGCGCTGTACGAAGGAGGAGGAGCCAAACGAGTTTGCGGCTACCAGTTATAACGCTTCCGGGTAGCCGTACGCGCTGCTTCTGATTTTCGTCTGAATCACAGCAAGCTCTCGTTCCCATGTCTTGACCCCCTTGACTGCGCCTGTTCTTTTCCTGGCCTTTGACCGCAGTCTGTGTTTCTTGAACTCTTTTGCTTCCTTGTTTACCTGCACTTGGATTGTTTACACGTTGCCAAACCCTGGAACACTAATCGACCTGCCTTTGTCTACTGTTTGTTACCTCCTGAACTGCTTTCACGTTGCCGGGCTCCGGAACGCTATTTGACCTTCCTTGCCTGCCGTTCTGTTCTGCACTGCTGTCCGCACGCTGCCAAACCTCGGAAAGCTATTTGACCTACCTTGCTTGCCGTTCTGTTCTGCATTTCTGTGAGCATGCTGCCGAATCCCGGAACGTGATCTGACCTGCTCTGCCTCTACTTTTCGCACCGGTCTTCCAACAAAACCTTTCTTCAACACCTCGGATTCGTCACGCAGGCTCCAAAGGGACAACAACCGAATTATCTACACTGTGACATCATCATCACCTTACCTGAGTAAATCTGCATACCCAAGAGAATGGCGGACAAACTAGAGACTGACACCCTGCGCTCAGGTCGTTAGGCGTCCTCGTTTCGTCAGGATAGTCTGGGACTAGAGACTGCCAAATTTCCGTCTAGGCGTCCTTGTTTCGTCGTGAGTTGGAGATAGGTTGGGTTTGCAGAGTTTTCTCAGTAGTGCCTTCTCACTGTCTACCCATTGGTAAGTCTCTCTGTCTATTATTTCTCCATCATAGAAATTTGTTGTTATCATTTATTATCACATCCTAAACTTGTCTTTCCTGCTCTATCTCCTGAATCTTGAATCTTCTGATATACAATTTTCTTCCTACAGCCCATATTCTCAGTGTACGTCAACACTCACTACAGTGTTCCTTAATCGGCTGCATTGTCTACGCTCCACGGTGCTGTGTGCATCTCCAGCTACGGCAGTAGATCCATCTTTCGACTAATTGGTTCCTTTGTAGCTTACTTGGAAATACAAAGGGACACATTGGTAGGAAGAACTCAACGGCTCCTCTTCGAGTTCTTCTACCAAGCCTCCTGATCACCAGTCGGACTAACTTGACACAGACCTCCTCTATTTTCCCTTGTACTTCATGCACATGGTGCTGTTTGTATATGTTCCTTGGGTTGGGTGAATGGTACCACTATGTAAGAGCCCCTGCCTTTCTGAGCAGGTTTGATGCCACCCGAAGTCCGCAACCAGATGCATAGTCTACAACTGCTGTGCTCATTAACATGGTGTCAGCAGGTTCAGTATGTCCTACAGTACAAGGGTATCCTGGAAAAAACATGAAATTCAGTGACAAAATGTTGTTAAAGGGACGTTATGGTTAAGTTGCACTAGTAAAAACCTATAAAATTCATTGGAAATACATTGTTACACGGACGTTGTGGTTACAGGTAAAACCGAAAACCCCCAGAAATTCACCCGTTATGTTGAGCTAAGCAACTATAACTCATGCTGCCACTGTGCACTGCAAGGACTAACACCCATGACATCAAAGATGTCACTGATGACATCACGTCTGGCTCTTTTTTTTGTTCACTGACATATGTAGGACAGGTGGTTTTCTTCACTGACAGTTAGAAACTTAAAAATCAAAAGGTATATAATTGATTGTGTCCTTTGCTGTGAGGGGCGGACCCAGCCCTTGTTGGTATCGAATTGCATATAAGGGCGTCCATAATGTGTTGAATCTCACACCCTGCTTCCCGTTACTCCTACGTCCCGTCCCCTTTCCTCCATACTCATGGGACATCTCTCCGTCCTGTGGGACAGGACCGGAGCACTTTGTAAAAAGCATCAACATTTTTCCAAAAATGTGTCCTTCCTCTCTTTCTGGCGCAGGACACGGCACGCGGCCGTAACCCCGCCCACCTTGGCTCCGCCCCGCACATCGCCCATCAGTCCTTTTCTCCGCTCGATCGGGGCTGGACGCACTTGCATCCTCGGAAGATTTTCTTCCCTTTTTTCCTCTCTGGCTCTCGCTAGCGTTCGTTTATTAGTCTGTCTATGTCTTTCAAGTTAGACTTTCCAGATTGTTCATCGTGTCACCGTCGCTTTGCGAGGGCGGATCCCCATCCTCTTTGTTTAGAGTGTTTGGGTCCAGAACACCGTTGGGACTCCTGTTTTTACTGTGACTCCCTTTCGATCCGGGCACTTCAACGTCGGTTGGAGCGGTGGGAGGAGGTGTTCCAACAAACTCCTCCTTCACATTTTCAGGTGTTCATCGACGAGAAGAAAAAACGCCTAGTAGGTTCTTTACTTTTCAGAGCACCCCGGCTGGGGGATACCTTTCCGGGTTCCTCTCGGTCCGGGAAGGGCGTTGATCGCTCTGTCACTGGGGTTCGCCCTGTGGTGCCCGTTGGGCCTAATAATTCTACCAGAGTTTTCTCTGAGGGCCTCCGTAAGGGGCCTGAGTACGCTCCGAGGCCCCTTCTGTGGAGGCTGTTTGTAGACCCAGTTCTACTGAATCGTGGGGTACCGGAGCTCGCTCTGAGGCCTCTGTCGGCTTCCCTCAAAAACAAGACCGGGGTGCACCCTGAGGCCTTGGCTGGGCTTGTTGTTACCGAACGGGTGTTCGATTCCCGTGCAGATAAAGCTGTTACCGGGCCTGGGTCTGAGGTCCCTCGTTCAGAGGCTAAAGCTACCAACAGTTCTGAGAGGCCGGACAAGGCCTTGTCGGTGAAAGCGGTTGTTCACCGTTCCCGCTCTTGTGGTGACACCAGATCTGTTGAGGGGGCAAAGAAGCAAAGTTCTTCTTTTACCGGCAGTGCCGAGGTCCTTCCTTTGAAGACTAATTTGGCGGTTGGTATGTCTCAAAAACATTCCAGGCCTCATAGTACCGGCTCTGCCGAGGTTCCTTATGTTAAGGCTAAGATTAAGACCCCTGATCCATCGATGGGGACCCCTGCCTCACTTCCTCACGTGCCACAGTTTTCCTCATATGAGGACAAAATTGCGCCCGTGCCCGCCATGGCGGCCATTTTAGGTGCTACCCCTACAACTACGCCATCGGCCTCTGGTGTAGGGCTCGGTCCCTTTGGTGAACCTAAGGTCCCTTGTGCGCATCCTTACCGGCCGGTTTATGATTGGAACGCCCGGATGCCTCTTCCGCACGTTTCGTTGCCCGCGGGGGTGGCACCTTTGATTTATGTGGATATGTCGGTGGAGGGGCCGGTATGGCACCCTTCCCCGTTATTTCCCTGGATTTGTCCACCTCATGAGAGGCCTCCTCAGGTTCCGAAACAATCTCCTGAGGACGCCTTTTTAGGTAAATTTCAAGCGCTTATGCGCACCGACCCCACGAGGGAATATTTCAAAGGACTTTTCAAGGAGATATGTCCACCTGCGTCTCCGGCTCCACCCATTCCTCCGGTGGTTCCGCCGGTGCCTCCCTTGCCCGTGGTGCCTCCCCCGGCTCTTCTGCCTGTGCCACCATTGTCCCCAGTGGACAAGGCAGTGCCTGACACGGCTCAGCAGGATCCTGACCTGTCAGATGATCTTCAAGGCGATCAGGACAACGAGGACCTTCCCCGCTCTATCAGAGCCTTTCAATACCAGGTACTGGTCATGATGAGTTTCTTAAATGTCACGGTGCCTGAGGCACCCGCTCCGCAGGAGGGTGTGCTTTCTGGGGCGTTCACCCTGTCTCCCTTGGAGCTTACCAGCCTGTTCCTGCAGAAGGACGTTCTGGCCGAGGTCCAAAGAGTCTGGGAAAAGCCACACTCTGGACTTTTTGTCAATAAGATTGACGCGAGGTACAGGCTACATTCCTCTGAAGAGGTGGCCCTGTCGTCCTGTCCGCCTCCCTCCTCCACAGTGGTGGCTGCGGCCACGTTGCAATCCAGACCTGCAGCATCCTCTTCCACGACGGCTACTCAGGTCTTGGGAAAAGAGGACAAGCCCCTTGACTCCCTAGGGAGAACATTGTTTGCCAATTCGGCCTTGCAGCTCAGGCAGGCCAACGCTGAGTTAATATTAGCGGGAGCTAACATGCGGATGTGGAAAGGTCTGTCGGAGTTTGAGGAGCACATCCCGGTCGAGAAGCTGGAGGACTTCAAAGGAGGCCTTTCCGATGCCAGGGTCTTGGCCCAGGATCTCCTGGAGGCTGCGGCTCATCACGTAGACACCTTGGCTCGGGGCCTTAAACTGGGGGTTGATACCTCACGGCAGGCGTGGCTGCATGCCACTGAATTTTCTAAGGAAGTGCAAGACAAGGTGTTGGATCTTCCATTTGATGGCAAGGAGCTTTTTCATTCTTCTACTGATGTAGAGCTCACCAAGACCAAGGATAGCACTCAGACGGCTAAACCGTTGTCTGTTCTGGTCAAAGATCCTTTCAAATTCCAATGACCGTTATCTCTAAAATTCAACTCTCCTCGGGTTTAGGGGCTTCCACGACCGAAAATCTCGCAGAGTGGATACTCCAGCGGGGAATAACCGCCGTAAACAACAGCGCACGCAGATTTTCTCTCGCTCCTCAGCCTCCTCATCAGGTTCAGGTGGCACTGCCACCGATAAGCCTACCAAATGAGGGTTTTTCGCGCTCGCACGAGACCCCAGTGGGAGGAAGCATTGCGTCTCATTGGGAGGCGTGGCAGATAATCACAGAAGACAGATGGGTCTTGTCAGTCGCTCGAGCGGGCTTCCGCTTACCTTTACCCCCTACCCGACCCCTCAACCCTCCTTTTCAGCTGTCGGGCTCACTTTCCCTCAAGGCCGAAGTTCAGAAACTTCTGGACCTCAGAGCTGTGGAACCCGTTCCCCTTGGGGAGCAAGGGGAGGGCTTCTACTCCCGGATGTTTACGGTGCCCAAATCCAACCAGGCTGGCCTGCGCACCATCCTAGACCTTTCCCAGTTCAATCTTTTCCTACCCCAAGAGAAATTCAAGATGATCATGCCCAGCCAGGTGCGCTCCTC
The DNA here is from genome assembly GCF_040938575.1 of Ambystoma mexicanum. Lineage (NCBI taxonomy): Eukaryota > Metazoa > Chordata > Amphibia > Caudata > Ambystomatidae > Ambystoma > Ambystoma mexicanum. Next base: position 1,007,404,909 of record NC_090927.1, read on the forward strand.
CTTACAAATGGGCGATTGGTTCAGCGTTGTGGACCTTCAGGATGCGTATATGCATATCCTGATTTGGAATCCACACAGGAAATATCTCTGCTTCTCTTTGGGAGAGGAGCACTTCCAGTTTTGGGTGCTTCCTTTTCGCCTTCGTTTGGCGCCACGTGTCTTCACGAAGATGATGTCTGTGATTGCGGCCTATCTTCGTCTACAGGGTATCCATGTGTATCTTTATTTGGACGACTGGCTCTTACGCAGCCCTTGTCCGCTGGCAGCAGTAGGCAACCTCCAGTCTCTCCTTCAGCTCCTGTTCCATCTTGTGCTGTCGGTGAACTGGCGGAAATCCTCCATGACGGTCTCACAGGACCTGATTTTCCTGGCTTTTCGTTGGAACACGATCGACTGCAGAGTGTATCTGACTGGGGACAGAATGGCGGATCTGTTAGCCACATGTCAGATGTTTGCTCAGAGCATGTCGGCCTGGTGGTTCCAGAGGCTTCTGGGCCTCATGGCCTCATGTCTACTGGCTCTTCCTCTTGCTCTGGCCCATCAAGATGAGACGGACCCAGATGGCTCTTCGGAGTTCCTGGCGTCAGGCTGTGGACCCGGATTCCAAGCGGATAATGATTCCGGATTCAATGAGAGTGGACCTGGATTGGTGGTCATCTCTCAGCAACCTGTCGGGGGGGGTGTGGGGTTTCAGGACCCAGCCCCCACGGTGACGATCATGACGAACTCCTCCCTTCTGGGGTGGGGTGCGACGTTAGATCTTCTTCAGGTCTCGGACCTCTGGTCGCCTCAGGACAAGCTCCTGCACATCACTTGGAGCTCCTGGCGATCTTCCTAGCGCTCAGGGCGTTCAGACCACTCATTGTCAACAAGGTGGTCCGCATACGCACGGACACCGTGGTGTCAATGTATTACATCAACAAGCAAGGGGGAACAAAGCTCCCTCATGGACCTGTCCATCCAGATATGGGAGTGGGCCGTACTTCATGGTGTCTGGCTGCTTGCAGTGCACATCCCGGGCTAGCTGAATGTCACAGCGGATGTCCTCAGCCGGCGGACGGTGGTCAGCTACGAGTGGGAATTGAAGGCAGAGGTCCTCACATCCGGTGAACAAGAAGCTTCCTCGGTATGCCTCCAGAGGGGGGCTGGGAGCCTCCTCTCTGGGGGATGCCCTCGAGATTCCATGGCACAACATGAGAGCTTACGCCTTCCCGCCTATGCCTCTAGTTCACTGTGCGATCTGGAAGTTGAAGAACTAGGTGAACTGTTCCCTTCTACTCGTAGCCCCGTGGTGGCCAGCCAGGTTTTGGTTATCAGAACTTCAACACCTGTCGGTGTATCCGCCGATCAGGTTACCAGTAACTCCTGATCTTTTTCACCAGGGGGAACAGCAGATGTGGCCCCCCTCCCCACAATCGCTCAGCTTGGCGGCATGGTGCCTGAGTTCAAGTCTTTAGAGCTTCTCAATTTGTCTACGGATAACATGCGCATTATCCAGGCAGCCAGGAAACCATCGACCAGATCTCAGTACAAGAGTAAATGGCTCAGGTTCTGTCATTGGCGTTTGAAGAAGAAGTTGGATCCAAGGGTGGCCATGATTGACACGGTGCTGTCCTTCGTGTCCTTCCTAGCACAGTCAGGGGTTCATGTTCTGTCATGCAGGACTTACCTTTCAGCGTTTTCCGCTTATCTTTCTACAGACCAGTGGTTAAGAGGCATTTTGCAGGTTTGACACGCCTCTACCCTCCGGTTCGTAGTCCGCACCCGCCGTTGGACCTAAATGTTGTCCTGTCGGCGCTGTGCCATAAACCCTTTGAACCAATGGCTACGGTGGACCTCAAGTACTTGTCTTGGAAGGTGTCCTTTTTGGTCGCCGTTACGTCGGCAAGGAGAGTGAGTGAGCTACAGCCATTGTCGGTGGAGCATCCTTTCTTGGTCTTTCACAAGAACGAGGTAGTCCTTCGGACAAACCAGCCTTTCCACCGAAGGTGGTGACCGAATTCCATCTGAATCAATCGATCTCCCTACCGGTCTTTTTTCCGAACCCTGCCTCTGAGGCTGAGAGGGTTCTACACTGTCTTGATGTCCGAAGAGCTCCTAAGTTCTACCTGGACAGGACTTCTGATTTTAGGAGTTCTTCTCAACTTTTTGTGACCTTCGGTAACCCCCCGGGCAGGCAGACGTCTAAGGCAACTATTTCTAGGTGGATCGCCACCTGCATCACGGAGTCCTTCACCATCCAAGGGCTGAAACCTCCTAAGGGTATTAATGCACACCTGGTGTGGGGTAAGGCAGCTGTGGTTGCTTTTCAGAAATATGTCCCCTGGGAGTCCATTGCTAGGGCAGCTACTTGGGCCTCCCCATCTGCTTTCTGTAAGCATTATTGTCTCGACATGAGCTCAAGAGCTGACGCTCAGTTTGGTCAGGCTGTACTGAGAAACCTGTTTCAGTAAGGGGTATTTCCATCCACCCATAGTTCCTGTAAGGAGTGCTTGGGAATCTCCCATAAGTATGGAGGAAAGGGGACGGGGCGTAGGAGTATTACCAGGTTACTCACTGTAGTGACCACCTTACTCCTAGTCCATAGTCCCCTTTCCTCCATACGCCCGCTCGCCGTCCCCTCTAATAAGGTTCCTCTGTTATTGCTAATGGGTCATTGACCTGGCGATAGAAAAGGATTGATGGGCGATGCGCGGGGGGTGAGCCAAGGTGGGCGGGGTTACGGCCGCGTGCTGGGCCCCACGCAAGAAAGAGAGGAAGGACACATTTTTGGAAAAATTTGGATGCTTTTTACAAAGTGCTCCGGTCCCATCCCAGAGGACGGAGAGATGTCCCATAAGTATGGAGGAAAGGGGACTATGGACTAGGAGTAAGGTGGTCACTGCGGTGAGTAACCTGATAATTCATGGCCGCCCTTATCAATCAATCGTCAAGGTATGGGTATATGTGATACGCCCCTCTCCTCAAGTATGTGGCCACTGGAGCCAGATACTGTGCCAAGGTTCTTGGTGCCGACCAAAGCCCAAACAGCAGGACCTTGCACTGATAGTCGCTGCGTCCTACGGTAAACTGAGGAACCATATGTGGGCCTTTTGGATTGGCACGTGGAAATATGCGCCTTGTAAAACTAGTGACTGGCTTCTTTATTACGAAGAAGCAGGAGAAACCTCTTTTCCTTCGTTTTTTCTTGAAACCTTCACAATGGCTCGTTGGACGAGCATCTTGTTTACCTCGTCCACCAGGACGAGTAGATGGGGTTGTATTGATTCCCCATCTCCTCACAACCTTCCACCCGGGAGACAGCCTCTCAGTGAGAAAATGTATGGAGCTGCTGGGCCGTTGCAGGAATTTCTGTCAGACCGATGGTCTCAAAATTGGAACGACATGGTGCAGAGGAGTCAAACATACACATAAATATCCTGGAACTGAAGCCCATGTTCCAAGCTCTTCGTTCAGTCCTACCAGTACCTAAAGGAAGGGTGGTGAGAGTGTAACAGCACCACCATGTACTATATACAAAAGCAAGGCGTTATTCGCTCAAGGACAATGTTGCAAGAGGCACAATCATTGTGGCACTTGGCAAACAACAATCAAATAACTCTGTAGGCCTTCCTTCTGGCAGACAAGCCAAATGATGGATCAGCTCAGCAGAGCGACAGACCAATGCCACGAATGGCAAATATCAAACGAACAGCTGAAAAAGGTATTCAGACAGCAGGGCTCACCCCCTATAAACCTCTTCACAACTTGTGAAAAGACAAAGTGTCTGAAATTCGCCAACAGATACCCACAGACAGGTCCTCCAAGAGACGCCTTCACACTGTCCTGGGAAGGGGTTTTCACGTATGCATTTTCCCCTACCTCCGTGGTATGCAAATTTTTTCAAATGCTGTCCATGTACTAGCGCAGGATCATTCTCGTAGCTCCAGCGTGGCTGCAGCAGGGTGATGAATTTAGTGGAGTCATCACGTATCCAACAGCGGTGACCTCCTCATGTGGCCAGGGGAAGGCGGCTGCGACTTCATCCTGAGTCTGGGGGCCGTTTCATGAGGGAGGATCACATGGGAGGAGACAACTACCGGGGAGATGTCTTCACTGGATGAGACGCAGCATCTTCCCCCTTCTCATGAGTAGGACCCCAATATACGCAAGACCCTTTTCCATGAGGAAGACCCTTTGATGCCCCAGACCCTCATGGCATACTGTCAGATACGTGTTCCTACTGGTGGAGAAGTGAACTCTCTTCTCAACAGCGCTCCTGGGTTTGGCTTCAGCCATGTAATACCACACGCTCTTCCCCGGATACTTTCTTCTGTCTCTTTGTCTTCTTTTGTCAATCAGGTACTCGGTTCTCTGGAGCCACGCTCCGCCACGGCGCATGTCGACTTCAGCGGGCTTCAGCAGGTGTCCAGCCTGCAAGTGGCTCTTCCCTACATCAGATCCCCACGCTCTTTGCCTCCGCTGCCTTTGCCCCGACCACGGATGAGAAGGTTGTACTGTGTGTGACGCACTCTCCTCGCGTGCCTTGAAGAATAGACTGGCTGGGTGGAGAGAGCTCTTCGAGAGGTGGCCTCCAGAGGACCTGAAGGACCAAGCATCGATCAAGTCCCAAGGTAGGGCCGCTCTATTCCAGCGCACCCCACAAAGGCGACACCTTTCCAAGGAAACGCCCGAGCGGGAGGATCCTCTCAGGCTCTCATACCAGTACCAGTACGAGTATGGAGGCTAATTCAGCTACCAGCCGCCAGACCGAGGGGTCCGTAGACTCTCCCGAAGACAGTGCTGAGGGACCGGAAGGTTCTTTTACTGGGTGTACACCTGAGGGGCTATGCCCTTGTACCGGCATCATGGCGAGGGGGTGCCTACACGCAGCACTTTGGACGATTTTGCTGAGGGCGACACGCTTGCCAGGCCTTGGCCTGAAGTGCAGGGCTGGTCTCATGCTCCACTGTCAAGAGTCCTGGAGGAGTCTGGGCCCAGTGAGCCAAGCACCACGACTTCGGCACGTGGCATGCAGCTCGACAAGATGGCTGACGTGGCATACAAGATGGCCGCTCTTCCGATACCTCCCAGAGGAACAGTGCAAGTGGGTGAAGGAGTTACAAGGTGGGACTGGGGGTCAACTAGCTAGGTGGCCTACAGCGTATCCGTCTGCAGCACAGGGTGGGTTCTCTCTGCAACCAACTAGACAGAATACACACCAGCCCCAGCAGCCGTCCGCGAACCCATCAATATCACCTGCCACGCGACTGGCCTGTGTGGACAGGTCCTTTGAAAAGTTCCTCTCCCTAATGAGATCTCCTCAGATGGGGGCCATCCTCAGGGATGCTATCAGGGACATGCTCCCTCCAGCCCCGCCGCCCGCGCCCATAGTCATTGCTCCTATGGCTCCAATGCTGCAGGCCCCTGTGCAGCCACCGCTGCCCGTGCCGGCTCCTTTGATTCCGGCTCCCATGCCTCCCACAGTTCAGGCGTTTCCGTACCAGCCTCTGCTGCAGACTCCCGTCTCCACCCCCCAGCCCTCAGCACCAAACACCCCTCCTCCTGCACCAGATCAGCCAGACGCCCAGGTGGACACTGATGAGGAAGAAGACCCTGACACACCATCAGCCAAGGCCTTCCACAAACGACTTGCAGGGCTGGCTGAGTACCTCAGCCAGCCTCAGCCTGAGATCGAGCCACCGTAGACAGGTGTGCTCGCCGAGGTCCTCAGTCTACGCCCCTCAGCTAGGACGGGGATCCCGATGCAAAAGGATGTTGTCGCCTTGGCTAAAAAGGGGTGGCTCAACCCGCTCTCAGTCTAGCCGATCAATAAACGCCTAGACGCCAAGTATAGGCAAATGGAGGGAGATACAGTCTTGCTGTTGGCCCACCCTCAACCACACTCTTCGGTGATTGTTGCGGCTTCACTCTACCTAAAGCCTCAGTCGTCCTCGGCCACCTCGTCCTCAGCACTGCTAGGCAAGGAGGAGATGATCTTGGAGGCGTATGGGAAGAAGCTTTATTCCAACGCTATAGCTGACTTTCTTCCAGAACTTTCAGTGCAGAGTCACATTTCAAGGTGAGACTGGCAGAGGCTAAAATGGTGGCGCAGGACATCATGGAATCCACTGTGCCCCACATTGACACCTCTGGCCGGCCATATGCATCGCCACGGACATGAGAAGGAAGGCCTGGCTCCAGGCTACTAAATTTAATATGGATGTCCCGGAACGCATATTGGACCTTCCATTCGAAGGTGGTGACCTCTTCCACTCCACCACCGAATAAGAGCTAGATAAAAAGAAAAACAGTTTGCAAGCTGCAAAGTCTTTTTCCTTAAGAAGGCGACGCCCGAAGCTCACACCCAGTCAGATCAACACGCTGACCAGGGGCAGATGTTCAGAGGGTTATGCGGCTTCCAAGAGCCGAGATCCAGGCATCCCGATCGTTCGCAGAGTCAACACCGGCGCAAACAACACAGGGGGTGGGGAGTAAGGGCTTTTTCCAGTCCCCCTCCTCCGCAACAGCCTCAGAGGGAAAGAAGGCATGACGCACCCCTTCGGGTCCACATGTCCTGCAGTGCAGTACCTGACTGATTTGCATATGGCTGAACCCTTTTTGCAATGGCACAGACGGGCTAAAAAACAGGGGTGTGGAAGGTTGCCCAGAGCAATGCCAGCAGTTCAGATTCATTCAAAACCTTCCACCCATCACTTTTTTGGTTTTAGTTGATCTCTAGGTTAGCCTGTGAGAGGCTCAGGTGCTTCAGCGTGACCTGCTCAGGAACCACGCTCCTGCAGGGTGGATGACCATGTGCACCTGTTGCGCCAGCAGATGAGCTGGACCCAACGGAAGGTGAATGGGTGGCCTGCCCGATAGGCTGAGAAGCTCTGAGAACCACGGTCTCGCTGGCCACCATGGAGCTATCAGAGTGATGTTGAGGTGGCAAGACTCCTTTATCTTGCAAATCATCCTGTTGACCAGGGGGTGGGCAGGAAGGCGTATGCTGTCATGCCGTTCCTCTGTATCTGGAATGCGTTGCCCAGGGAGCTGGGGGCCCTGTCCCTGGCAGGACGTGAACTGATGGCTCTTCTTGTTGTCCCACAAGGCGAAAAGATCGACCTAAGGATGTCCTCATTTGCTGAAGATCTCCAGAAGCTCCTGGTCATTCAGTTGCCACTCGTAATTGTCCGCCCCCAGTCTGTGGAGCCTGCCCACTTACAGGTTGGACTCCCCCAGAAGGTGGATGGCCCTCAGGTAGATATTGTTCTCCAGGCCCCATTCCGACCGGCTGATCCCTAGGCTGCATAGTGGAGGAGACCTGGTCCCACCCTGCTTGTTGCTATAGTACATGCTGGTGGAGTGGTCGGTCTGGATGAGGATGACCTTGCCCTCAACGAGCGGTACAAAATCTTTGAGGGCTAACCAGACGGCCTTCAGCTCCAGCCAGTTGATATGGGACTCCTGCTCCTGCCGGGTCCAGACCCCATGGACGCTGTGGCTGCCCAGAGTGGCCCCCCAGCCTTCTAGCGATGAGTCTGTCGTAATAGTGACCTGCAGAGCCGGCTGACAGACGGGCTTGCCCGTCCGTAGGATGCAGTCCCTGGACCACCATGTGAGGTCCGAGTTCAGAGATGGAGGAACGTTGACCAGCTCCGCTTGGGCGCCCCAATCCTGATTCCAAGATGCTGCTAAGTGCAGCTGTAATCTCATCAGCCTGAGTCTCGTGTGGGGTATGGCCAGTAGGACCACTGCCATGAGACCTAACAGATGCTGGTACTACCAGGCAGAAGTTACTTGTCGGGTGAGGAAGTGAGTAGTGGCCCTCTTGCGCCAACAGAGTTGCTGTACCAATCTGTCGGAGTGGAGGGGAGGAGGGAGGAGATGAAGGGAACGGTAGGCGGTACCCCCGTGGATACTACAGAGAAGATGCAGGGGTCCGCGAAATTCTGATGCCAGAACAGTGCATGAAGGGCAAGCCTGCCCCCCACCAATGGGAGCAGCCCTGCCCAAACTGCTAGAGATCATTCAGGGTGCCAGGAGCAAGGCTACCAGGAGCCAGTACAAGAGTAAATGGACTAGGTTCTGTCACTAGGCAGATGTCGCAATCACACTCGACACTCTCCCCCAAACCACAGAAGCCGAATGAATTCGACCCTCCCACTGTGGTTGGCACAGGCACCTGATTATATGATACCGGTCACCATGTGGCAGCCAATGGGGGGGGGAGAGGGAATAGGGAGAGGTTGTGGATAGGGTGGGGGAATTAGGAACACAACGGAAAGAGGGTGAGGAAGCACCTAGGCTGGATAGGAATGGGGGAGCACAGGGTAAACCGTAACTTATCTGCACATATTTATACATCCTCCTTTAACTCAATACCTGGATGCACACAAACATGAGATGAGAACACACATAGATATCTGTCCCCTGGTCCTACCTAGTCAGGCACACCTTAATACATGTACAAGATAAACATAAACACATAGTGAACAGTTTGCTTTAAGCGTAATGAAACAGACAAATGGGAACCTTCCCAACATGATATGACACAACGCATGGCCCCTTGGGCAGGCATGAGCAACACATAGATGAACTCAAATAGCACTTGACAGCCAACACTAGTTTGCAGCAATAGCTTGGCTCATACAACTTACACATATTTTATTAGCACACATGCTTCCCTGATACGAGGATTACTTAACTGTCCTTGTGTTATGACACTGTGATTAGCACCATAAAGTCGGAACTTCCTTAACTGGCCAAAAGTTCCAAGAAGGCACATGGAGAACATAGAGCAGCCCCCATGCACTCAGACCGCCTCATAAATCACTCCCTTGTTCGTTAACAAGGACTAAGAGTCCCGTACACGTAGCTTCATGTCCGAGCCCCTCCTTGTACTTATTTTTAGTCCGGGAGCCCTGCGGGGCTTACCCAGACAAAGAATGCGCTGCGGAATAGCAGACCCGGTAGAGACCCTGCCCTCCGACCTGCATGCTCTGTCCTGCAGTTCGTCAAAACAGCATGTCGAGTAGCGAGCAGGAAACTCCTTCTGCAGCCGAACAAACGTCTCATAGAAAAAATAAGCTGCACCTGCCCAGCGCCGTTGCCGGCTGATGAGCTGTTCCCAATCACGATCAGCTGGGAACGCGCGCATAACCAAGGAGTACATCTGCACTCTAAGGCTGCTGGAAAGTGTAGTGTTTGCCTCCCGCAGCTCCATGCACTTTACCGAGCAAATTGTAACACCCCACGTCTGCCCCAACCCCTATTTGTGACAGTACCTCCTCTCCCAGGGCTCTTCCCTGGACCAGGTTTCTCTGGGTATCGCAAATGAAATTGTTTCACCAACCTGGGGGCATGCACAGCTCCTGCAGGTTCCCATGAACAATCCTCCTGGACATAACCTTCCCATTGAATCAAATACCATAATTGTTGATGTCTTCTTTTGACGTCCATGATGCGTCTTACTTCATATTCCGTTTGACCTTCTTTAACAATAGCCAGAAGTTGTTTCGTAGTCATCCCTGGAGCTGCGGGTTTAAGCAAAGACACATGGAACTCCGGATGTATAGGTAAGGTCTTTGGCAAACATAATTTCATGGCTGTAGAACACACATTGTATTATCTCATAGGGCCCAATAAATCGAGGCATGAATTTATGAGACCCCACCAAAGATAAATCTGTCATTGACAACCAAACCCTGTCTCCAACTTGATACTTGGGACCCTCCTGCCGTGGCTTGTCAGCCTGTTTCTTATACGCTCTCTTGGCTTGTTCCAGATTTGTGTGTGCTTTCCGTCTGATCTCAAGAAACAACTGTTTACGCTCCTGTAACACTGGAATTTGTTCCATGTCCGGCAAATATTCTGGTAGTATGTTCTGTTCATGACCATATAAACATTCATTGGGTGCCATACCCAAAGAGGCATGTTTTGTGTTAATATATGTAAGTTCCCCCAACCATAGTGTCTGCACCCAGGATTCCATGCCGTCTCCTAAATAGCATCTCAAATATTGCTCAAGTGTTTGATTCACCCTTTCAGTTTGGCCATCTGTTTGCGGGTGATAGGGCACAGTTGATTCCAAACATTCGACAGAAAGCACGCCAAAATCTTGAAGTAAACAGAGGTCCTCTATCTGATACAATACTCTTCAGAAGACTATGCAATTCTCACATTTTAACAAATACACCACCACCACATCCTGCCTTAGTTCAGGCCACCAAAAATACCTTTCCAACATAGTTTGCATCTTTTTTCGGCTTGAGTGTCCCGCTAAGGGAGAGTTATGGCACCATTGCAAAGCATTGTTTTGTAACTCTTTAGTAGGCAAATACAATCATCCACTATGATAAGGCAGCCCTTCCCGCACTGTTATTGCAGGATGACTGTCTCGCCATTTTTGAAGTTGTGTTGGTCTCAGGGCCCTTTTTACTTGGACAACTATTTTCTTTGTAATAGTACCAATGATCTTTTCTGGGGGAAGGATGACCACTACATTGTCTACATTCTGCTGTCTTGTCAATGCATCTGCCTTTCCATTCTTGCTCCCGGGCCTGAAAGTTACTATAAAATCAAATTCATTAAAGTACTGGGACCAGCGTACTTGTCGAGGACTAAGTGTTTGAGCAGTCTTAAAATATTGCTGATTTTTGTGATCGGTTACCACCACCACCTGATGGCATGCCTTCAACAAGTAATGCCTCCACTCCAGAAAAGCAGATCGAATAGCCAACAACTCCTTATCAGTGATAGAATAGTTTTTCTTGCAGCTAGATAACTTCCTTGAGTAAAACGCTACTTGATGCCATACTCCTTCCTCATCTTTCTGCGATAATATGGCCCCTAACGCTACATTGCTAGCGTCAGTGTCCACCTGGAATGTTCTATCCGTGTCTGGGTGTTTCAACACCGGTGCTGTAGTAAAGGCTACCTTTAATTCCTGAAACGCTTTCTCTGCTTCTTGATTCCAAGTAAATCGCACTGCTTTTCTGAGTAACTGTGTAATCGGAGTTACTATCTTCGAGAAATTGCTGATGTAACACTGGTAGAAGTTGGCAAATCCTAAGGAGGATTGTATGTCCTTTATGCACTGGGAGAAGGCCAATTTGTCACTGCCTGCACCTTCTTCGGATCCATTACAATACCTGCCGGTGTTAGTATAAAGCCTAAGAATTTAACCTGAGTCGTATGAAAAGAACACTTATCTAACTTCACACACAATTGGTACTCCTGTAACGGTTGTAGCATTGCCCTCATATTTTTTACATGCTGCTCCTGAGATGATGAATAAATCAAAATGACATCTAGATGCAAGGGCCACTTGCCCAGGATCACGAGAGTGGCACCATCAAGTGGAGGAAGCAGGGGGCATCATGGTTCACGCACATCTCTTTGGGACGTTTATACATGGGGGGCCTGGTTGGACGCAGTCCTGGCGCCTTTGGCGCCAGGCTCATAGAAGAACTTAAACAAGACATTTTCATTATGGGCAGAAGTGCTTGGAATGGAACGCAACTCTTTTATTATGGGCAGGAATACTCTCAAGAACTTCTCACTTGTGTGTAATTAGTCTGGGTGTGGCCTCCATATGCATCTGCATGTGCAACTTTTAGGAGTGGCAGGGTGTGGCAAGCAGGACTGAGCTAAGGGGCGTGGCCTTAAGAGCTCAGCTATAAAAGCCAGCCCAGCCCCAAGGCACACGCTTTGCGTTATTCTGCACCTCCATGCAGCGTAACGCTCACCATCGCCTGGGATTCAACTTACCTGGCGAGATCCTGCCATCTACATTCATACTTGCCATCCAGAGGATCCTGCTCTCACCTGTACGCTTCTTTCTGGCACCGCGGCTCCCCTCCAAACATCTCGGAGTGCAGACATCTTCTTTCTGGCAACGCGGCTCACCTGCAAACATCTCGGAACACAGACATTATCTGGGCACCGCGGCCTGACGCACTCCATCTGAACTCGCAGCACCTGCAAAAGAAAGGTTAGACACTTGACAGATATCTCATTAAGGACGCGCTGCCATTAAACCTTGCGCCTTCCCTAAAACCATCACTCATCTGCTGCCGGACATTGCGGTCGCAGCCATCTCCCGCTCAGCTGCGTTCTGCGCCTCCACAGCCATAGTTAGGCCGCATTTCCATCTATTTCATCATTCACACTTAGCCACTGAAATCACACCTTGGGTCGAAGGGTTTGGGAGATACCACAGTCACCTATCAGTGCATTCATATGTTTTTCCATATCCACTCCGGAGCAGTGCCACCAATTGTCGCCGCCCACAGCTGATCCGCAGGGACGAAACAAGAAGGGGGTGATCTAACTCCAGGGAGGGCTGCAACTGTGCCCCAACGCCTCCGCAGTGACTAGGTGAGTGTAACACTATATAGACAATAACAAAAACATCAGTGAAAAATACCTCAATACCTCCTGAAAAAAAAAATGGAATTGCCTCTGGAGCATTATATAATCCGAAAGGCATGACAAGATACTGTAATAGACCAAATTTAGTCCTGAATGCAGTCTTCAACTCATCCCCACCTTTCACTCTTATTAGATGGTATGCTCCTCTCAGGTCTTACTTTGTATAGATCTTAGCTGCCCTCACCTGATCTAGTAAAACTGAAATTAACGCCAATGGAAATCTATTCTTTACCGTTACCTTATTTAATGCACGGTAATCAATGCATGTTCGTAATGTTCACTCCTTTTTAGGAACAAAAAAGAATGGTGAGGAGACAGGAGAGGTGGAATGCCTAATGAACCTTTTTGTCAACATGTCATCTAGATAATCTCTTAGGTATTGATTTTCTGTTTCAGTAAGTGCGTAGATTCGATTGCAAGGCAACTTTGCCCTAGCCTCCAATTCAATTACATAATCATATGGTCGGTGTGGAGGTAACTTTCCCCCCCACCCTTATCAAATACTTTCACAAAATCCATGTACTGCGGGGGAATACCTGGTCCAACTGCTCCCACCACCTGAGCTACCTGCCCCTGGTCTGCCAAAAAAGCTGCAGGCCCCAATTCCTGTATCATATGTGACTAGCACCTCTGCTCCTCAAACCATACTGTCTGCTTTTCCCAATCAATTTGTGGATTATGTTGTGCCAACCAGAGCATTCCTAAAATTAGACCAAAATGAGGTGCTGCTATCAAATCAAAAGTAATCTCTTCACTATGGCCTGATTCACATATCATATACAATGCTTTAGTTTGTTTCCATATTGGACCTGACACTAATGGAGACCCATCTACTGACTGAACTCCTTCCACCCGCTGTTTATCCTGTAAGGGCAATCCCTGCTGTTCGTCCAGTGTAATATCAACAGAATTGCCAGCGGCCCCTGAGTCCACCATTGCCAGTACCGCCTACTTGGTCATAGCAAAACATAAAGTCACCAAAATGTATAAATGGGAGGTCTTACTCCCTACTGTATTTGCCACCCACCTGGAGAAACTTGATTCCTTCGGGCCTGTCACCCGTGTTCCCCCTAAGGCCGGCCCATCTCTTTTCTCGCTTCCTTCTTGCTCCGCTCCCCCACCCTGAACTCTTCTGAGGAGTATTAGGGCAGGTACGTATAAAATGACCTGCCTGCCCACAATACAGACACAAGTTGTTAGTCTTACGTTGTCCTTTTTCTGCAGCTGACAATGGCCCTCTTACACTTCCAATCTGCATAGGTTCCACCTCACTGGCCCTTCCACCCAGACTCCTGTCTAATCTCACAATAGGTAATGCTTCAGGTCTTTTCTTATCTCCCTTCTGCTCATTCATTCGATGGTCTAACCCCAATTCTAGATCTATCATGGCAATACAGTTACCTGGTTGAGGCTCTACCTGTGCAATTGCATCCTTCAGTTCCTCTCGTAACCCCTGATAAAATAACACTGTTTGTTTCACCACTGGCCAATCAGTCTCAGTCACCAATCGATTGAACTGAGTCACATACGTTGCCAGATAACATGCTCCCTGCCGGAATCCCAGCAACTCTTTATCTTGTGCCAGTGACACTTCCCGTCTGACAAATAATCTGACAAATTCAGCCAGAAACCCATCCCAGTTATATAACAGTGGGTCACCTTTTTGAACCAGGGGCATTGCTGTTCTCGCCTGAATAGTTTCAAACGCTGTTGATTTACACAAAAAATGACGTCTACATTGAGTGAGAAACATCATATACTTTCGGGGATCCCCCGAAAATCGTTCAGGTGCAGCTAACGGTACGCTACTTGGAGGTTGAACAATGACGGTAGAGCTCCTACTACTAGAAGCTCCCATAGCTGTAGTTGCACTGGTCCCCTCTAAGGGCGTACCTTGAGCTACCAAACTCTGCACCTGGGCTTTCAAAGTGGTGGATTCCTGTCGGGCATGGGCTAATTCCACCTGAATCTCTTGAAGGGCCTTTAGTACGTCGGCCAAAGGCGGAGGAGTCACTTCCATTTGGGTTGGGTGGTTGTGAGTATCCCAATATGGGGGCGTCTTATTATGTCACAATCACACTTGATAGGGGAAGAGAGTTCGACACTCTCCCCCAAACCACAGAAGCCGAATGAATTTGACAACTCCCACCGTGGTTGGCACAGGCACCTGATTATATGATACAGGTTACCACATGGCAGCCAATGGGTGGAAGAGGGATTAGGGAGAGGTATTGGATAGGGTGGGGGAATTAGGAACACCAGAAAGAGGGTGAGGAAACACCTAGATTGGATAGGAATGGGGGCGCACAAGGTAAACCGTAACTTATCTGCACATAATTATACATCCTCCTATAACTCAATGCCTGGATGCACACAAACATGAGATGAGAACACACATAAATATCTGTCTCCTGGTCCTACCTAGTGAAGCACACCTTAATACATGTAAAATATACACATAAATACATAGTGAACAGTTTGCTTTAAGCGTAATGAAACGGACAAATGGGAACCTTCTCAACATGATATGACACAACGCATGGCCCCTTGAGCAGGCATGAGCAACACCCAGAGGAACTCAAATAGCACTTGACAGCCAACACTAGTTTGCAGCACTAGCTTGGCTTCATACAACTGACACATGTTTTCTTAGCACACATGCTTCCCTGATACGAGGATTACTTGTTTGTCCTCGTGTAATGACACTTTGATTAGCACCTTAAAGCCCGAACTTCCCTAACTGCCCAAAAGTTCCAAGAAGGCACATAGAGAACATAGAGCAGCCTCCATGCACCCTGACCGCCTCATAAATCACTCCCCTGTTCGTTAACACGGACTAAGACTCCGCACACGTAGCTTCATGCCCGAACCCCTCCTTGTACTTACCTTTAGTCCGGGAGCCCCACAGGACTTCCTGGACGAAGAATGTGCTGCGGAATAGCAGACCGGGCAGAGACCCTGCCCTCCAACCTGCGTGCTCTGTCCTGCAGTTCATCAAAACATCATGTCGAGTAGCGAGCAGGAAACTCCTTCTCCAGCCGAACAAAAGTCTTATAGAAAAAATAAGCCGCACCTGCGCCGTTCCCGGCTGATAAGCTGTTCCCAATCACGATCAGCTGGCAATGCGCGTAACCAAGGACTACATCTGCACTCTAAGGATGTTGGGAAGTGTAGTCTTTGCCTCCCGCAGCTCCATGCACTTTACCGAGCAAATTGTAACACCCCACGTCTGCCCCAGCCCCTATTCTGACAGCAGACTCTAAGCAGATCAACCCCCCTTACGTGCACATTGGATAACATGCTCTCATTCTCTTCACACCTCGCTTACGCAGGTGTGCAGGTGGACACATGCTGCACGTATTTGGCGGCCATAGGAGCCTACAGAAATTCGGAGGAGGAGGTCTTCTCCTCCAACCTGATAGTCAAGAGACATTTGACGGGCCTCGCCAGGCTCTACCCGCCCATCAAAAGACCACACCTTGTGTGGGACCTCAATGTAGTGTTGGGCGCCTTGACGCACAAGCCGTTCAAGCCAATGGCGTTCGCGGACATCAGGTTGGTCAACATTAAGCCAGCTGTGCTGGTGGGGCTCACCTTTGCTCGCCGAGTCAGCGAGATTCAGGCTCTGGTGGCCTCGGAGCCCTGTACTACCTTTCACAAGGAAAAGGTGGTCCTGTGGACACACCCCGCGTTCCTACCTAAGGTACCCTCCGCTTTCCATCTAAACGAGGAAATAGTCTTACCTACGTTTTTTGCCGACCCTAAGGACGAGCCTCAGAGGGTTTTGCAGTGTCTGGATGTCGGGTGTGCTCTGAAATTCTATCTAGACACATGACCAAGGGTTTCCGCAAGGCGGACACACTGTCATCTTCGGGGGGCCAAGTCCCGGATGTTAAGCATCCAAGACATCTATTGCATGCTGGATGGTTTTGTCCATCAAGTAGGCCAATGAGGGGCAGCAGAAGCCACTTCCAGCTTACAGGCACGCCCACGCGGTCAGAGCCAAGGCCACGGCCATTGCATTTCAACTGCAGGTTCCATGGCAGGTCATCAGCAGGGCGGCCACCTATGCCAGCCACCCCTTCGGCCTTCTGCAAGCATTACTGTTTGGTCGCCGGTTTCAAGTCAGACGCAGCTTTCAGACAGGTGGTTCTAAGGAATCTGTTTTCTCAAGGAGGGTCTCCTCTCCACCCTGGGGCTACATTCAGTTGTAGTCACCCATGCAGTATGGAGGAAAGGGGATGGGACGTAAGACTAATTATAAGTTTCTCACCTTAGTGACTAACGTACTCTTAGTCCTTAGTCCCCTTTCCTCAATACGTCCCACCATCCTCGCCCCTAATAATACTGGTGTCATTAGGCAATGTTAAATATTGTTGACGCGTCAATGGGGACATGAGGTGTGGCGACGGTGAGCAGAGTCAGGATAGTGCATGCTCCCGGGGCTGCACCCCAGCGCGCCTCTAAATTGAAAGGTTTCGTCTCCTGTCCCTAGGAAGGGGCGCCAATGCAGTATAGAGGAAAGGGGACTAATGACTAAGAGTACTTTAGTCGCTACGGTGAGTAACTTATCATTCCTTATTGTAAAACCAGTAAACAGATCTGTTCCAATACCATGGGCCTCAATATGAGTCCGGCGGTAACCCTGCCGGTTGTAACATTTTATCGGCACCTAGCTTCCCAGTGCCACCTGGACATTACAAGTCCCGGCGGACCGGGAAGCCCGGTGCGGGAAAATGTTAGTCCCCATTCTCCTGGAGTCCTATATGACTCCATGGGAATGGGTTCACGGAAGCACTGGCACCGTCACTAATGGTGCCAGAGCTTCTGTGATGAGTCTGCCTACAGGAGCCCTATGTGTTTAACAAAATCTAGGAACTTCAACTCCCAGAATTCTCCAAGTACTAAGATGAGGAAGATGCAGGAGTTTGAACCATGTACCAAGGATCTGAACCTCAATGAGCAGTCTAGTTGTTTTAATGAAGTACCTGTGCGCAGGACATTTAAACCTCAGAAGCACACTATTCAGAGATGCAGTGAAGGAGAAGACATTGGCTCCTGTTCAAGAGCTCTGAAACAGGACCTACTGGCTTGGTGGAGCAGAGGAGCCGCCACTGGAAAGAAAAGAAGCAGAAACCCGACCATAGACGCTGGAGAATGCCAGTAAGTCTTCCCGAGGCTAGTGGAGACCCCAAGGCATTCTGGCAACCGCACCAACAGCAATTTTAACATTGTAACTTTGTGAAAGGCTTACTTGTATACCAAAAGGCTAAACAAACCCCAGTGAACTGTGAATATCTGACATGCGATTGTGGGGCACATCTTAAAGAAACCCTGCCAAGAGGATATATCTACATCCAGCCTAGGGCCATACCTACAATATTGATTAAACTGAGAAGCATATGAAAGATCTGGGTAAACCAAAGACACACGGTCTAATTAAATGTATGTGAGAAATCCTGACAAGCAAGACAGTAAGCCATTGAAATAAATATAAAAGTCCTGGCAGGGGAGTATACCAGGCAAGTGAAACTCATAAGTGAAGACCTTACAGGCGAGTACATCTAGCAGTTGGAGTTGCAGAAAGAGTCCTGGCAGGAGAATACATCAGGCAATTTGCAAGCCCCATGAAAAAGTAAAGGAAAGATTGGTGTTTATTTATTGAACCCTGGAAAGTTTGATGTTAAAGAAAGACGTTGCTGTCCAGATCCCTGGAAAAAGCTGCATTGAAGAAAGACTGTTAAGGACTTGGTTGCCTAAACAGGAATCCTGGGAGTCCAAGCTAAATATCAAGGAACTGTTCACACTAGTGACTATTCTTCTTACAATTGAGAATCCAGGGGAAGGTATCCATAGTCTGGAACCAAAGGCCCCCACCTTTAAGAACACTTTTGTTGGAATTATACTTATTTTAGTTGTGAACACATTTTGGCCAGTTGAAGATATTTTTTCCTTATAAAATTTTCGTTTCTTTATAGCGTGAGTGTCCGGATTGGATGTTTTGGGCACAAGGACAGTTTTTCAGTTATTGACATCCTGACACAGACAGATCCTTAGTTTTTAGTTTATAGGCAGGGAAACTCCTCTTTAGCATAGACGACGCATAGCAACACAGGTTCGAATCGTGGCCTCACGCTTAGAAACTGGTCTTCGGTATTAAGCACGTTATAAAAGAACAATTACAATAATTATAGGGCGAGAGCAGCATTTTCAAACCCTTTTTCTTTTAATAGATATGTTCTTGTGAAAACATGACAAACTTTTGTCCTGCTCTCATTTCTGCCTCCTCACAGTATCTTGTAAGAACCAATGTAATACTGCAAAGGCCTGTGGGTCTCTCCAACGGGCCTCTTGGAATTACTAAGACCTTTGAACACTTTTGTGACTGTTTGTTTGCACTTTCTGAAACTGTAGCCTGAAAATGAACTTACTTATATTGTAATTACTTTCCTTTATATAACTTGATATTCAAGTAATATATTTTGATATACATTTAGACCTTCCCTTATTATATGTTTATTGAAATTGCTTGTGATAGCTTTTATCCATTCCGCTCCTTCCAAAGAGTTTGCCTTAACTGGTTAGCAATACTACCACGTGGAGAGTCTGAGGAAAACAATGTGTAAGCCAAAGCCAAGTAGGTTGATCTGTCTAGTTCCTATAAGTCGGGCCCAAGATGAATTTTCCTTGACCAATGGAAGACCAAGCAGATTGTCTGAAAGATATTGTGTGATCTCTCCAATAATAAAACAGCACTACAAATATAAAGACCGCAACAAGGCATGATGGAAAGAGAAATCTGTGGGCAAGATGGTGGCGGGTTTGGTTAATGCACTAGGTTTTAGATTTGTTGAATCTAAATTGTGGCTTATTGATAGCTTCACAGGAGCTGAAAGTGCAACAGTGACCATGCACTAATTACACAGCCAAAAACTGTTACACAAGTACAACATGTAATTCCATTAATAATACGTTATGACACATCTTTTAGTCTTCAATAGGACCAAACAATACCTTGGATTTTTTTTTAATTGCTTCAATAGAACTTATTAGTCATTGTTTATCATTCTCGATTTGTCGTCTTTGGCGGAAAAAATTGTTGCTATTCATAATTGAGATTGGGATGAAAGCACACTTTGTATTATAACTTAATTGACAGTAATTTCTTTCTATTCACAGAGCAAGCTTTACATGGAAGGCTTTAGAAGCCTAAGAGAAGGTGAGCCAGTTGAATTTACATTCAAGAAATCATCCAAAGGCCTTGAATCAATATGGGTAACGGGCCCTGGTGGCAACCCTTGTTCGGGAAGTGAGCGACGGCCCAAAGGAAAAATAGTACAGAAACGAAAACCAAAGGGAGACAGGTAAACCCCTTCTTGTTGTTTCCATTTGCAAATTGGTTTCATAAGCATTTGTTCTCTTGGTTCCTTTTTTATTGACAGTTCATTTGGTGTGTTCTCAGGAAAGCAATATTAAACAGTGCTACCCCATTAGTTTGCAGCCCCATTGGTTAAAGGCCCATTTGTTTGTTTTTTTTACACATTTTGCTGCACGTTTATATGGGGTTAGGTTTAGGTATGTATTAAGGGGTGGGAATGTGGGGAGTTGGGGGGATCTCCCCTGATGTGATTCTTATCACCTCCACCTTTCCTCTTCCCCTAGGGGAGTCTTGTAGCTTTAACGAATGGGGATGGAAAGTGTTATGTTTCATGCATGCAAAAATTTGTACAAGTGAAATCAGCATCTCGGATATACAACTATAAACATCAGCATGTGTTTGATGTGGTAGTCAAGGCAAAAGAAAACTGAACTAAGATGGCATATAAGACCAGCAAAACATCTGCCAATATGTGAAAGTGCCCTCAAAATAAAAAGACTTGAAACAGCCTATAAAAATTGGCAGAGGGGGTGGAAATCGCTTTGTTTCCAACAAGACAGTGAGCAAATGCTTCAGAAAATTGTGGGAAAATCAACCGCTGATATATGGAGTCTCCTGAATATAGCCACATATAAAGGACAGGCCTCAGTCCAAATAAATTCCACCTCTGAACGCAAATGGTGCGAATACTATCAGTATGTATCAGTCCCCGCTATCTGGCATGGTTTTCTCTACTAAAGGTGATTGCCCTCATATAGTACAATACTAACACGAAGACTTGCTATATTACATCACAAAATTAAGCATGTCCCGAGCTATTGGGCCAGATGGCCTGGACAACAAAACATTAAAAGAACATCCGGAAAAATGGGCTGCGATTTTAAGTAAAATCTTCACACAAGTAATGAGGCGAGATACCACCCTCATGGAATAAATCCATATTGATTCCATTGTTTAAAAAAGGGAGCAGAGCAGACCCGAGTGTATATAGACCAATAGCTCTGTTAGATTGTCCAGGGAAGATTATTGCTCGCATGGTCCTGGGAGACTTCAATGCTTGGCTTTCTGAAAAAAACATAAGCGATCCATTTCAAATTGGGTTCTTGGCAGGTCTTGGTACTAGCATCAATCTAATCATACTAAATGCAATCAGAGCTAAACATCAACATCTAAAGCAACCACTTTACATTTCATTTGTTGATTTCCGCCCGCTTTCGATGCTGTTTTAAGAGAACTTTTGTTTAGTAAATTGGTGACTCAAGATTGCCCATGGTACATCCTAAAATGGTTGATTGAATTCCATACTGAAACATCTATACAAATCCGATTGGATAGAGAGGGCCTGTTGTCGGGTCCAATCATGACATCAAGAGGGCTGAAGCAGGGATGTATACTTGCTTCAGCCCTCTTTAACTTTTTCATATCGGATTTAGGAATGGGGTTTTTGAACTGTATAACTGATTCACCGAAATTGGGCAATCCGGTCATAAGATGGCTGCTTTACGCGGATGACCTCTTAATTTCCAAATCGGCCATGGGCCTGAATAACATGCTCCAAGCCTTGGAAAAGTATGCCCATGATAACCAAATCACAATTAATGTTAAGAAGACCCAAATAGTACAATTTGGCTAAAGGAATCATCGCAAATGTACCATGGCTTGGCGTATTGACAACAATAGAGTTGAGGTAGTAAGAAGTTACATCTATCTTGGTATAAATATTAACAACGATAATCGAGATCTCCCTTATGAAATGACCTTACAAAGGAAAGTTTCTGCTTAAGAAGGGGA
The DNA here is from genome assembly GCF_040938575.1 of Ambystoma mexicanum. Lineage (NCBI taxonomy): Eukaryota > Metazoa > Chordata > Amphibia > Caudata > Ambystomatidae > Ambystoma > Ambystoma mexicanum. The sequence continues at coordinate 1,007,426,492 of NC_090927.1, forward strand.
CTTATTATTATACGACTGATGACTTTGTAGGTGCTATCTGGCTGCGCATGCAGAGAGGGATTTGCAGTCCTTATCGTTTGGATAGCCTTTATACTATGGGCAATATGTCGGTTAATAGATTGAAGTTGAAGTCTATAGTGGCAACCAGGCAAACCTTGCGGGGGGTGGTTTGGAGAGAATGTCCAGTCATATGGTTTTAGTAAAGATGCTTCTCTTTGGCATAATGAGGTCTTACAATTGAACGACAGATGTTTGATTTGGCAGATTTGGGTTCGGAAGGGGATTTTAACAGTAGGTGATATGTTAGATGGTGATCATCTTTTGACATTTGAAGACATACAGAGGAAATATGAGTTGCATGAACGAGAGAGACAAAAATATGACGACCTGATTTGTCTTAGGCAAAGAATGATTGGTGTTTCATTAGAAACCAAACCTACACTGTGTCAATTGCTTACAGGCCAAGAGTATTCAGTACGTACATATATGAATTTTATGCAATTGGAATATAAACATGTTGAGGAATGGGATAAATTGAGATTGGTGTGGTCAGATCTAAATATTTTACAGACGGGGAATGGAAGGATATTCTTAGAGTAAGTGCCAATGTGGGTACGGATTTGAACTTGCGTCTGATTAGGCAGAAAGTGGTGGGTAAGGTATACTGGACACCAGTTCAAATGTTTAAACTAGGGCTACAAGCTGATAATCTATGTTAGGGATGTGGAAAGGAAGTTGGTACCCTTATACACCTACTGTTAGGAACACCCCTAGAAGTCTTTGGAAACACTGGAAGATTCACCATCATTGGCGCACCCAGTGGAATTCAAGATGGCGCCTGTTGGATCACGTTTCCATTACCTAACAGTGCAGGTCTAGTTCTCGCACTCAGTTTCCACGTGATCACTCCTACTTATACACTGAATCACTAACACACTGCGTTGCTACTCGTTCCCGTGTATGCATTGCTCCCTAACCCTTGGTGCTGTGCTCTCCAGCCGTCCTTTCACTCGTATTTTCATTTTCCTTTCTTCAGTTCGGCTTCTACCGCCCCTGGCCTTTTGCCGTACTCGCTGCTCGCAGCGCCTTTCCTCAGCTCGGCGTCTGCCAACTTTGGCCGTTCGCTGTTTCCTTTTCCACACGGCTTGCCGTGTTAGCTGCTCCTAGCCCCACTCGGCATCTTTTACTCCGCTCCGGCGTCTGCCACTCCCGTGCTCACAGCTTCTGTTTTACTTACCTCTCTCTGCTTCTTTCCTCCTCTCCTACCTCTGGAGTCTCGTCTCTCGAGTGTCAGTTCACTTCTCCTGGTATTGTTGGGTTCCTCCCCAGCACCTTACCTTGGATTATTCGTATCCCGCATCCAGTCTTCAATTGAACAGCAAGCTTACTATTCTACTTCTTCATTGATCCTGTGGACTACCATTCTACACAATCGGAACCTGTCTGATTCTGGGTTTTCTTCCCCACGAGGGTTTCCCAGGGGGTGGCCCCCTAGGTGCACAGAGTACTACTCACGGTCTCTGGACTCCTGGGGGGACGTCTCTCTACTCTACAAACATCCGGATAAAACCCGAAGATTCGCGAGTACCTTTCCAGGCATAAAAAGAAGGCGAGGTGTTGAAAGAGATTGTAAGAGATAGCAACGCCATGGAGCAACAGATACAGCAGCTCGTAGCAGCTGTACAAAATCTCAATACCGAAATCCAAACCTTGCGCAATGAAAACACCATGCTTCACCAAGTAGTACACTCAAGAATCGAACTGCCTCCAGGACCCCTCCCTATGGGGAAATATGACGGCAATCCCAAAAAGCTAAAAGAATTCATTGACTCTTGTACGGTACAATCTACATAGAAACCGGCCTTTTTTCCTAACGACCGATCCAAGGTCAGCTTCATGATATCCAACCTATCAGGGAGTGCTCTGGCTTGGGCCACACCCCTGGTGACCACTAATAATCAAATCTTAGACTCTCTAGCCTGGTTCTCCAATAGCCTACAGGCCATGTTTGGACGCAGAGAATTAGTGGTCTCTGCACAAGAAAACCTCTTAGACCTGAAACAAGGAACAATGGAAATTCTGGCGTACATCACACAGTTCAAGCAACGGCCTGGGCAGATGACGCCCTCATTACTATTTTTAGGAGAAACGTAAACGAAGACAACTGGGACGACTTCCTTCCCTATGCGGAAATAGCATACAATAATTCTCAACAATCTGCTACCAAAATGTCTCCCTTCTACTGTACATGCGGATATCATCCTGTAATAATCCCTACCACTCCTCCCAGAATTACCAACTCTCCTGCAGTAGAAGAATTGGTGGCCAACATTCAGTCTGGACATGCCCTGGCCCGTACAGCTCTCAAGGAAACCAAGAAAAGACTAAAAAACAAGCAGACAAGCGAAGATCCCAAGAACCCACTTACCATCAAGGGGATTTGGTATGGTTGTCCTCTCGATACCTCCCAAAAAGACTGATACCTACTAAACTGTCCCCCAAGTATTTTGGTCCATTTACGGTTTCCGGAACAGTAGGGAAAGTGGCATATCGCCTTCAGTTACCTCCTTCTTGGTCTAGGATACATAATGTCTTCCACGTCTCTCAGCTAAAGGCCAATGTTTCAGACAGGTTCCAAAGGCAAGAAAGAAACAAACCTTTGCCTATTGACTCCTCTGAAGGACAAGAATATGAAGTATCGGCCATAGCGGACTCCAGATACCATCGGGGAACTCTTCAATATCTCCTAGATTGGAAAGGTTATGGACCGTCTGACAGGACTTGGGAACCAGCTTCTGCAGTTCATGCACCTACATTGGTGCGCCGATTCCACAGGTCTCAACCGTGGAAACCCGGACCTTCCACCCCACGGGAAGGGCATACTGTTAGGAACACCCCTAGAAGTCTTTGGAAACACTGGAAGATTCACCATTATCGGCGCACCCAGTGGAATTCAAGATGGCGCCTGTTGGATCACGTTTCCATTACCTAACAGTGCAGGTCTAGTTCTCGCACTCAGTTTCCACGTGATCACTCCTACTTATACACTGAATCACTAACACACTCTGCGTTGCTGCTCGTTCCCGTGTATGCATTGCTCCCTAACCCTTGGTGCTGTGCTCTCCAGCCGTCCTTTCACTCGTATTTTCATTTTCCTTTCTTCAGTTCGGCTTCTACCGCCCCTGGCCTTTTGCCGTACTCGCTGCTCGCAGCGCCTTTCCTCAGCTCGGCGTCTGCCAACTTTGGCCGTTCGCTGTTTCCTTTTCCACACGGCTTGCCGTGTTAGCTGCTCCTAGCCCCACTCGGCATCTTTTACTCCGCTCCGGCGTCTGCCACTCCCCTGCTCACAGCTTCTGTTTTACTTACCTCTCTCTGCTTCTTTCCTACCTCTGGAGTCTCGTCTCTCGAGTGTCAGTTCACTTCTCCTGGTATTGTTGGGTTCCTCCCCAGCACCTTACCTTGGATTATTCGCATCCCGCATCCAGTCTTCAATTGAACAGCAAGCTTACTATTCTACTTCTTCATTGATCCTGTGGACTACCATTCTACACAATCGGAACCTGTCTGTTTCTGGGTTTTCTTCCCCACGAGGGTTTCCCAGGGGGTGGCCCCCTAGGTGCACAGAGTACTACTCACGGTCCCTGGACTCCTGGGGGGACGTCTCTCTACTCTACAAACATCCGGATAAAACCCGAAGATTCGTGAGTACCTTTCCTGGCATAAAAAGAAGGCGAGGTGTTGAAAGAGATTGTAAGACCTTCTCTGGGATTGCTCTAGAGTTCGAGATTTCTGGGTTGATAGGATTGATATAATTTTAGATATAGTTTTACATAGATCGGGTGGGGAAGTGTGTGTGTGTGTGTGTGTGTGTGTGTGTGTGTGTGTGTGTGTGTGTGTGTGTGTGTGTGTGTGTGTGTGTGTGTGTGTGTGTGTGTGTGTGTGTGTGTGTGTGTGTGTGTGTGTGTGTGTGTGTGTGTGTGTGTGTGTGTGTGTGTGTGTGTGTGTGTGTGTGTGTGTGTGTGTGTGTGTGTGTGTGTGTGTGTGTGTGTGTGTGTGTGTGTGTGTGTGCGCTCGTGTTCAATTTTGGATGACTTTAATTAACTGTTGTATTTTGCTCTTTTATTGTTTACATAAATGAAAAGTTTCTTGGTATGTCGGGGGGATTATTTGATTATGTCCTTTGCTTATTGATATGTTATTTCATTATGAGGTTTTGATTTGTGTTCTCTGGTTAACTATTCCTTTCTGTATTTGACTATTCTGTGATTTACTTTAACGACATACTAATAAAGAGATTTGTAAAAAAAAAAAAAAGAAAGGAAAGTAAACACCCTTATTTCTCAAGCTCAAATTATAAATGGAAGATTCTGTAAATTTACTATCCAGCCATTGCTGGTCTTCTACAAACAAAGTCTCACCTATTTTACTGTATGGTGCCGAGACAAAAAAAGTGAGGCCACCTAAATTTTGGAATATGCTGGAAGCTAGGCATTGGAGAACTCTGCTGAAGCTGCCATCTTCTGTGCCAATGTCATTAATTAGACATGAACTTGGTTTGATCGTGTTAAATGCCGGGTATAAATGGAAAGTATGTGCCTTGTACAGAAAATGTTTATCAGGAAAAAATGCTAGTGGGTTGTTGAGAATATTGTCTGAGTATATGCATTCATCGACTGACACATTTATGGAAAATTGGAGATCTAAGGCACAGGAATTTTTAAGTGCTGAGGAATTGCTTGTACAGAATCCTGATCGTGCTAAAACTAAACTATGGCAAAATGATTGGATCTCCACCAGAGAATCATGTGGTCCATACAAAACATTCATAGCAAATCCATTCATGATAAAAACCTATGGATTAACAGAACAATACCTTCTAAAGTCTCCCAATCCGTGGCATCACTTAGAACTTTTGCGCCTCAGACTCAATTTATGGAAAACCAGGGAAATCACAACAAGATGGTATCCACAAGATCAAATCACAAATATGTGTAGATTTTGTGGGAAAGCAATAGAAACATTAGAACATATCATTAGTGAATGTGTTAACCTATTATCCCTACGCATCAAGTATTTTAAAAGTTTGTTTCATTCCTCAATGTGTATGGATGCTAAGGATTTATGGCAGCATGTTCATCACATTCATTCAAAATCCATTGGCTATGCAACAGCAAATTTTTTATCTGTATTGAATTTAGACACTGATGATCTTGATGACATAAATTTGCTCAAGTTTAATGTAATTAATGCCCTGGAAGGGAATAGTTTAAATATGTGACTCATGTTTCTGTTTTCTTCTCAATTTCAGTTTTTATTTTTCTTTATTTTAATATTAATTGTAATGTTTGTAGAAAAAAGTTTTAATTGTAAAATGAATTATATTAAGTAAGTTCTGTTGAAAGGTTGAAAATTTCAGCCGAATCAATGAAAAAAAAAGACCCCCCACCCAGTAGGGGCTGTGTCAGGAATAGAGGTAGAGAAAAGCAAATGCCTGCCACTGTGAATCAGAAGAGAGAGTAGGCAACAACCCTCAGCAGTGGGCAGCTATCCTTACTTATGCACACAGGACCGATTTACTAATTTCACATATATTTTATTGATGGTAACCACTCAAACCTTCTACTTGCCCTTTTCATATCAAAACATGCATCATGTACAGTATGTCAATATACATACAGTACTTCAAATAGATACTCCATACTTCATATTTGTGCTTCTACCATTTCTGACTTGTTACTCAATAATAAACACTCAATTAATGCTCCTACATTCTCATGTATAGTGTAATTTGTGTCATTATGAGAAACAAGTAATAAAAAAGCATTGCTACAATTATTGTCACTACACACAACACACTTAATATGCAAAAGGTTCTCAATAAATAAGCAGATATCATTGTCATCTCAGAAGCATAATAGCCACTTCAAAAGTATCTGTCTACCTCCTTATATCTCACTAGGCAACCTCATGAAATTAACTGCCCTTCCAATAGCTCACCTCTTACCCAATGTGATATTAAGAATGGGTCAAACACGCCCTCATACTCACTACTGTCCTCAGAGGGTAGGGAGATGAGAGCTGGAGGCTGGATGCCTGGAGTCTTGTGGTGTGCATAATCCAAGATTAATTAAAAAATAACAAATCCAATTGGAAAAAACAGCTATCAAACGCACCAGACTCTTTTAGCAAAAATCAGCCAAAATAGGTAAAAGTGCCTTAAGATTTAGTGTCAATTGGAATTAACCATGGTGCAAACATCATCCAACTTGGGTCCTTCCTCTCTGCTATCTTTTTCTCTACCTGTGGTGTCCCCCAGGGGTCTAACCTCTCTACCTGGCTTTTCAACGAATATCTGGCACTCCTTTCCCACCGCATTGCCGCTCTCTGACCCAAATTTCAGTGCTATGCGGACAACACTCGGGTCATTTTGTGGCGACCCTCGGCCTCCCGCCCCACCCTCATCTCTGACTGTCTATCTGCTATCCAGGAGTGGTGTGCCGCCAATGACCTCTGCCTTAATGCCAGTAAGACCTGAGATACTCCTCATTGGCACACCCGCTCCCTCCTTCCCTGTAGCTCTCTGGCCGGCCTCTCTTGGCCCTCTTCCTGCTCCCACCTGCAAGGCAAAAAACCTCTGGTCATCTTCGACTCCACACTCTCCTTCTCTCCTCACATCTCTAAGAAGTCACACTACCTGCTGCACCTCCTCGGAAGTATTCTTCGTTTTCTCACCTTCCCCCAGAAGTTCACTGTCTCCAGAGCACTGGTCCTCTCTAGGCTTGACTATTGTAACAGCCTCTTTCTAAATCTGCCTGCTTTTACTCTCCGCCCTTTGCAACTCATCCAGAACAGGACTGCGAGAATTGTCCTTGGCCTCAAACCAAGGGATCGTATCTCTCCAGGACTGAAATCTCTGCACTGGCTCCCAGTGGCTGCGAGGATTACATTAAAAACCCTTTGCATCGTTCACAAGGCCTTCTGGAGCCTGGGGCCTCAATACCTTCAACTTTCTCTTTCTAAACATCTTCCTTCTCGAGCTCTTTGCTCATCCGCCTCCAACTCCCGCAGGGTCAGTTGCTTCGCCAAGCAACGAGTTGGTGGTAGATCTCTTTCTTCAACTGGTGCCTCCCTCTGGAACAGCCTCCCTGCCTCCCTCAAACTTGAGGAGAACCATCTCGGGTTCCGGAAGCACCTCAAAATCTTTCTCTTTTCTTCTGCTTGTTCTCCCCCTCTCCCCTGCTAACCTACTGCCTGCTAACCTGAACTGGCTACCTGGTCACCCTCCGAAAAAAAGGAGGAAAAGTCCCTTCTGCATAAATTGTTGCATTCTGCTTCCGGGTTCCAGTCTGCTTCTGGATGGCCTCTGGTCTATCTTGTCTAGCTCCGTCAGGTCCTCAAACAGCTGTGCTTCTGCCCCTCCTGGAGCTGGCCTTTTTATTGTATTGGAGCATTGTTTTACTTAAGCCGTCTCCTCCCTTCATTAGCAGGGTACTGACTCCCCTGTCAATAACAACTCACCTAATTATCAGCGTTTAGCAGAGTGCTGCCTCCCCCATCACTAGTAGGTTGCCATATTATCTCTAAAACAAGGACAATGGCAAGTTACCTTTAGCCTATTGTCTACATTCTCCCTCACATCTGGCTTTGCCCGGAAGCATTGTAGTACATTGTAGTTTCTTGGTATATTGTTATTACTAACAGGAACGTTCAGTCTTATTTATCAAAACAAAACAGAGGCAATTGGAACACGTCCAGACCATTGTTATTGTAATGCATCTGAGTGTTCCATAACAATAGATAAGTCTGGTGCACAGCCCAGACTACAAGCTGAATGGGGAACTCTATTCATTACTACTAATATAGGTTTACTGAATTCATATATTGCAGTGCAATTCATTATGTACAGGTCAGCATGCCTAACATCTAAAGGGCTTCCGATATCGCTCAGCCCTCGGCCTGACCAAAATACATGTCAACCCCGCTTTTTTGTGCGGTGAAATGTGTAAAATAATCGAGCAAATGGGTTTCAAGCAAATTTCCTTGAGAAAACATCATAGAACCTATTGAACATTATCGGGCATGTTTTACAATTACTGACTAAATGGACATGGCAAAGCAATGTGCACAATTTTAAATGTGGTTATACTTAGGTGTAGGTATTGACTCAATATTTTGCCATTTGTAAACATACACCCTTGTCAGGTTATGCTTTCTGTTTGACCTGTAAGGGCAGCAACTATGACAGAAAAACTAGCAACCCCCCTCCACTCTTTGTGAGTTGGTGGCACATGAAAGGGCGATAACGGCCTTTGGCAAGGACTTGATGTCCCCATTAGCTTTCTCTTCTATACACTCAAGGGCGATGTCTTGATCCTCGCATTGTTTAAGACTGGTTGACTGTAAAAAGGAGAAAAATCATTTAGTGGAAAGTACAGCAAAAAGAAATCTCAATTTGAAAATGTGTCTACTGTAAATTGTTAATATGCATAATAGAAGGTGCAGCATAATCATTACAACCCACATGGGGATGCCCAACATGAACAGTCTTATTAACTAATCACCTAAAGCAATTGCGGATTTATGAAGGAGAAATTCTTTGAACCAGAACTAGATGCGAATAACATATTCAGGGTCGCGATGCATGAATGGGTTCTTTGGAGTATGTTATCCAAATAGCTTGCAAACAGTGTTACAAGGCAATTGGGGCCAAGGAAGCTTTGGAATTTAAAGGAAACTGTAACTGCGTAAACTGTTGGTTGTGTTTTCATAGAAAATTGTCCTAATCTGAAGCAAGAGGAGTTCAGGGCTAAGCTAATATTATCATAGGCACAGTATCAGAAATCTCATGTAGAGGTGTCTATATATTGTGGTATGCCAGAAATAGGATTCGGACCACTGGCCATGATTCAAACAGAAGATGTGTATTAACTTAAATGAAACCCAACCTGCCTAATCTGGCCCTACTGCTATCGTGAGGCTCCCTATCTACAACTGGCAAACCTAAGACAACCTAGGATATCTTGCAAACATAAAGAAGTCTGTCCTCAATCTGAAACCTTACCTAACTAACCGGCTCTTCTACTAAACACAAATGATAATTAAAGTAAATGCCTGCTAGTCTTAGAATCTTGTAGCTGATCCTTCTCACTCAACAATTCTTGAAAATAAATGTTCCTTGAAAACAAGTGTTCATCACAGTTCTGTGTTTGACCTTTACCAACAGTATCACGTAAGAGTCACTCAGTTTTATGGCAGTTCTTGAAAACACAATTCACTTCTGAAGTCTTTTACCATGGGCTGGTTTTCCTATCAGTTCTGTATAAACTTAGAAGTCAGGGTTGTAGTCAGTAGTTATACTGTCTGCAACCTTCTCTCTTGGTCCTCTTGGCTCACCTTGTTTTCCGTATCTTGGCTTGGTCGCATTGAGCCTTTACCATCCTTCTAGCCCCTTAGTTTATACCTTCGCTCTGGTATTTTTTTCAGGTATACTCTTGGTCTCATCTATATATTCACCTTAGTTTTAGGGGGTTACCGACTATCACTCTCATAAGCTTCACCCCCATTTGCATTCCACCAGTTCATGTATTTCCCTGTGTTAATTGCAGAGCTTGACCGCCCACCTCTCATTCTCATGTCCAAACCGCGTGCCTGATGCTCTGCGGTATTCTCTCCAGGGCGGGTCGGTGGCACTAACTCACATTGGGTCGCTGTCGTTCTCCAGTGGCATCCTTCTCTGTGGCCCCTCAGTACCTCTTTCTTTGGCTTCTTCCAGCAGGAGCCTTCTCGTGGGGTCGCCAGTGCTTTCTTGTGCCTGATCCGGTATCCGCCTTCTCGTGGGTTCACCGGTACTCTCTCTGTATTTCTCCAACAATCTCTCCTCCTCTCCTTCCTCCAGTGTTGGCCTCCTCTTGGGTCGCCGGTGTCTATTTCTCTTCCTCTTTTAGCATCTCTCCAGATGTGAGTGGAGAACCTCTCTTGGTCAGCGCTCCTGGGCGCGTCTCCAGGCAGCACTTGTTCTGCGCTTCTCCAGCTGTTCTTCTCCTTCAGGTGACGATACAAGGGTATTTATATGGGTTGCTAAAATGCGAGACAAAGTTCAGTTGCTTACAAGACTGCACAGTTGAGTTGGGGGATTAGCATTAACGTTAGACACATAAATAGGCGTTTATCGCTTTGACAACCTCTTCAGCTCCCATATAGGCAGAGAACACAAGCTTTAGATGAGATCATAAGAAGCACTAGGATTCCTAGACCTCTAAAGGGGAGTACTGCCCCCCCCCTCCAACCCCACTGAGATCCCTCTTGACCAAACTTCTAGGGCAGGACTTGCTTAGTGGGCTTACCTCCCTAGTCTCAATGGGGTGGCTCCCCATTGGGTAGGGATGAATACCCTGGGTTTGTGTGTGTGTATATATATATATTTCTCCAGCATTGGATCTTGCATGGATTCACATGCTTAGAATATTCCCCGTCGACAGACTGGGAACCCTCGGTAAGCTTATAAAGCCGTTTCCCATAGGAAAACGTTCGACACTTTCGTGTCCTATCTACGGTTTTTGGGCCGCGCACGCATCCCCCACTAGGATGTAGCGGTATAAATGCCCCACCCCCGCGGCACCCTTCAGATTTCAACCGTCTCCAAAGTAGTGGGAGCACCTCGTGTAGTCTACTATTTTGTCTAGGTTGTGCTGTTGCAGTTTCTCCTGATGTCAGGGAAAGTGCTGTTCGGCCCGTGCGCTACGTGCGGGTTGAAAAAGGTGTACGAGGGGGCGGACATATGGATTGCATATATTGTCTACACCCTCATCATTCGGCAGACAAGTGCGACATATGTAAGGGCTACTCCCAGAAGACTCTTAAAGATCGGAGTCGAAGACTTGTGGCATGGTTAAACGACAGAGCGGGGGCATACCCACCTTTGGAGGTGGGCTCCACACACAGCGCGGCCTCAGCATCAAAATCTTCAGGGGCCCTGCGCCGCTCGACATCGTCGGAACCCCCGGTGAAGAAATCGCAACCGGCAGAGAGTGAATCATCGGGAGGCCATTCCAAGGACTCTTCGTCGAAGAAAGCCTCGTCATCCTCATCTTCAACGAAGAAAGACAGAAAAGAAAAATCTAAATCCTCCTCGGGCGATCGTCATAGATCGACCTCGGGTCGAGATGCAGAGAAACGCAGGTCGAGTTCGGAAAAGGCGGGAACGCCTCATAGGCCTGCACGACCACCACCGTCGTCGACGGTAGGGCAGTCGTCGACTACTTCTCTGCCGCTGACGCAGTTGGCCTTAACCGTTCCTGGACCGCAGACGACGACGATGGAGCCGACTATCACTTCGTCGACGGAGATCCCGCAAGAGGCCTGGCGTCCAGAGGTATACGACCCAGTTTTGCCGGAGACACTTCTGCAGCAAGAGGCCTTCTCGGTGTCCTCGGGAGACGAGGATGTGAGAATATCTGGCCCTGCAGACCTAGGGTTACAAGGGGTTACCAGGCCTCTCTCCGGGAGCATTCCGGGTCCTACCCCTCTGCTCAATCCCCAGTCACTTTTGTCGCTGGAAGTCTTATCCACGTTGCAAACGTTGCTGAAGACACTGGATGACAGACTACCTCGAACAACTCCGGCTAGGTCGGCCATCGACGACCCGGGCCCGTCTCGTCGGCCACCGCCATCAACTCCCGCAGCAGTGCCGCCGGATGCAAACCTCTCGGCTTCACGCCGCGATGAAGGGGAGCTGATGGATTCGGACTCGGACAGTAGAGCCTCAGCAGTTGTCTCCCTTTCCCCCTCCAGGGATCCAACCTGGGAGTCCGAAGCAGAATTGGAAACCCCGAGAAGCCCAGCTCAGCCGTCTCCCCCAGACGATATCGGGTCGTTTCACACCATGATGGCCAGGGCATGTACAGAATTCGGGCTGGCCCAGGAAGAGGAGAAAAAGGACTGTTTTCTCTTCAACCACATGGGGAAAAAGGAGAAGGTCGGTGTTTTCAGTACCCATCCTGGATCATGTGTGGAAGGAGGGATTGCAGACCATGCGCCACCCTTTGTCGGAACCAGCGATAAAGGGTCGTCTAGAGAAAAAATGTAAGGCCCCAGACTCTACCCCCAAGTGCCTTTCCTCCCAACCAACTCCTGACTCCAATTCTCGAGATGTGGCACCGGCTGAGCGGCTATGTTGCTGGTCAGGGAAGGTGAAGAGGCTGCCAATCATGCCATAAACATCGCAGTGGACCTTGCGGAATCGGGGCTTAAGCAGGTGAATAACGGTGTGGTTCTCCGACGATAGGCATGGCTGAAATGCACCAACTTCCGACCGGAGGTGCAGTACAAGGTACTGGATATGCCTTTTGAAGGAGACCTCCTCTTCGGCGAGAAGGTAGACAAAGCCCTGAAGGGCATGAAAGAGGACTCGGACATGGCGTGTTCCTTGAGGACCCTCCACAGTGGTCGAAGTTTCCGGTCTTTTCGTCCCTTCAGGGGAGCATTGGGAAATTCCAGATTCTCAGCATCGAGGGACAGATCCTTCAGTAGGCCAGCATACCCCTCTCTGGGATACAGACGGGCTTCTCAAGCGGCTAAACGTCGCTGGGACTACCAGGCCCCCAAGAAGAGAGCAGGTTACTCGTCGCCAAGGGATAAGCAGACCAAGGACCAGCAATGACGGGCATCGGAACGTTCTGGGAGGCAGGGTATCATGCTACATCAACGAATGGGAGCAAATAACAATAGATCGATGGGTATTGGACACTGTAAGATACGGACATTTCCTGCAATTCAAAAGCAACCCTCCACACATTCCACCGGCGTTTGTAGCTCAATCCCATCTGAGCGTGTTGCAGCAGGAAGTAGCACTTATGCTACAAAAAGGTGCTATAGAATTGGTTCCGTCGTCACAGAGCGATCAAGGGGTTTATTCCCGATACTTTGTGGTGAAAAAGCCAAACGGAAAGTGGCGTCCCATCCTAGACCTGCGCGATCTAAACAAATCGTTGAAAAGCATAAAGTTCAAGATGCTCACGCTCCCAAGAAGTGATCCGGTCAGTTCAAGAAGGGGATTTTCTGGCCTCTCTGGACCTGCAGGACGCATACTTCCACATACCGATGTTTCGGCGACACAAGAAGTTCCTAAGGTTTGTGGTAGGGTAGACTCACTACCAGTTCACAGTACTTCCCTTTGGACTGAAATCTTCTCCCAGAACGTTCACAAAATGTTTGGCCCCGGTGGCAGCCTGGCTGAGAAGGCAAGGCCATCATGTATACCCGTATCTCGATGACTGGTTGGTGAGGGGGTCCTCCCCTATGTCGACTCACAAAAGTTTGCAGGCCACCATGAACCTCTTACAACGGCTGGGGTTTGCGATAAACTTCGAGAAATCCTCGTTAACGCCATTGAGAAGCTTGGTGTTCCTGGCCGCACAGTTCGAGACCCAGTCAGGGTTAGTGAGGCCATCCCTCGACAGGATCGCCAAACTCAATCGATTGGCAGGTCAGCTGAAAATCAATACCAGACTGTCAGTGAGAAAATATACGTCAATCCTGGGCGCTATGGCGTCCTGCATTCCTCTGGTGGGCAACTGCTGCCTGTTCATGAGGCCAGTGCAAGAGTTTCTGGCGAACCGCTGGACGCAGGCTCAAGGGCTCTGGTCAGACAAAGTGACCGTCAACGACAACGAGCTCCTACTAGCTCTTCAGTGGTGGAAAAGCTTCCTTAATCTATCCAGAGGAGTACCCCTACAGGAGCCGGAGTTTCGGTTAACCATAGTGACGGACGCGTCCCTTACAGGCTGGGTGGCACACATGGGCACTCTGCAAACACAAGGGCGTTGGTCTCAGAGGGAATCACTCCTGCACATCAACGTTCTGGAACTGAGAGCAGTGGGCTGGGCCCTGAGGGCGCTCCTGCCGCACATCAGAGGGTCCACAACACCACAGCGATGTTTTACTTGAGGAAGCAAGGCGGCACACGATCCAGAACCCTTTCCATCTAGGCTCAGAAGGTGTGGCACTGGGCTCTGAAGCACGATATATCCATCGTAGCTCATCACCTTCCAGGAGTAAGGAACGAACAGGCGGACTCGCTCAGCAGAAATATGGACCAGATTCACAAGTGGGAAATAGACAGCGGTCATTTGTCGAAGGTCTTCGAGAAATGGGGACGGCCTCCGCTGGATCTCTTCGCTACGAAGAGGAACAAGAAGTGCGAGATGTATGCCAGCGGGTGGCCACAGGAAGGTTCGCTGGGGGAAGCGTTCTCCTTCCCGTGGACAGACAAGTTCCTCTACGCCTTCCCTCCGTTTCCTCTGATACAGAGAACTCTGCAGTGGATTCGCAGGTACAGGTGCCGGGTCATCCTGGTGGCACCGTGTTGGCCGAGGCAGCCGTGGTTTTCCGACCTGCTTCACCTGTCAGCGGATCATCCAATAACGTTCCCAAGGGTTACCAACCTCCTGTCCCGGGACGAGGGAACAGTGTGGCACCACAATCCAGACAGTCTCAATCTCACAGCTAGGCTCCTGATTTTTCAGAATTTGGTGCCTTGAACATTTCCACGGACTGTCGGAGGATCTTACAAGCTGCGCGAGCCCCTTCCACCAACAAGTCCTACAGGTGTAAGTGGAGAAGATTCTGTGCGTGGTGTCAAGGACAGACAGGAGTGCAACCTCTGAGGGTTACTCCGGAACAGCTTCTGCCGTATCTGCTACACCTAGCAAAAAGCGAATTATCCTTTTCATCACTAAAGGTTCACCTGGCAGCCATCTCTGGGTTCACGAGAAGAAGGAAGTCGTCTCCCTTGTTTAGCGACAGGTTAGTGAAACACTTCATGAGAGGTTTGTTCCGGACATTCCCTCCGGTTAAACGTTTTCCACCAACGTGGAGCCTGAATATAGTGCTAGCAGGGTTAATGAAACCACCCTTTGAGCCAATGGCCACATCGTCGATGTAGTTCTTGTCATGGAAAGTGGCCTTTCTAATAGCTATAACATCAGCTAGACGGATCTCGGAGTTGCAAGCGTTGGTCATAGACCCTCCGTACCTAAGATTTTTTAATGACAAAGTGATTCTGTCAACAAGTCCTCGTTTCATCCCAAAATTTCCTACAACTTATCATAAGCACTCATCCATTATCCTGCCCACCTTTTTCGCGACCCCCTCATCGGCTGCAGAAAAGGTCCTACATACCTTGTCAAGAGAGCTCTAAAATTTGACCTTCATCCAACTCAGCAACTTAGATCTACACACCAACTCTTTGTTGCATATGGCCCTTCGGCAAAGGGGAAGGCAATTTCAAAGCAGTGACTGGCCCGATGGGTCTCGTCGGCGATTGCCTTCTGTCATTCAAAAGCGGGAAAACCGCTACAAGGACATCCGAGAGCTCATTCCACCAGGGCGACTTCGTCGTCGACGGCGTTGTGGGCAGGAGTACCGCTGACAGACATTTGCCAGGCGGCAGCATGGTCAGTGCCTCACACATTTACCCGCCACTACTGCCTCGAAAGACAGCATGCGGACGAAACACAAATGGGAAGAGCAGTCTTGCGCCATCTATTTCAATAAGATTAGCCCTTTTTCAAGAAGGGTCTATGCTTATTTGGAAATATATATGTATATTTATAGCTTTATATGGGTATTGCTCTGTGCAGGTACTATGGCACATTTTAAATTCGAATCTTATGTAAGCGTGGTTCGCTATACACAGGCTTGGGAGGGTGCCGGATTGCATTCACACCTCCTCCTTTTTCAGGATCACTGCTGTGCATTCTATTCTAAGCATGTGAATCAATGAAAGATCCAATGCTGGAGAAGGGAATAGTTTCTTACCTGTTAACTCCATTTCTCCGGCATTGGTATCTTTCATGGATTCACATGCGCCCGCCGGCCTCCCCTAAATGCAATCGTCTTGTAGTTCTTGGTTTCACCCCATTCTGCTTTGGAGGGGTCGAAATCTGAAGGGCGCCGCGGGGGCGGGGCATTTATACCGCTATGTCCTAGTGGGGAATGCATGCGCGGCCCAAAACGACGTAGATAGGACACGAAAGTGTCAAAAGTTTTCCTATGGGAAACGGCTTTATAAGCTTACCGAGGGTTCCCAGTCTGTCGACGGGGAATATTCTAAGCATGTGAATCCATGAAAGATACCAATGCTGGAGAAGTGGAGTTACAGGTAAGAAACTATTCCCTTCTGAGGCTTGTGGATCTGCTTACAATCACATGCTTTGCATAGGCCACCATCTAGTGGTACGTGCAGTGTATTGCATCACTTGTTTTCAAAAGTTGAAAAAAAGGGACGTCTACAGGGCAGGTCTGTAATACTATGCCTAGTGTGACGTCGGTAGTAACTATGCTCCTTCGTGCGTCGGACTCCCTGCAATTGTGTTTGTCCACCAAATTGGACGGTCGCATGTTGCGTAGCCCGTGGCTTCCAGCCATTATTTCTTATTGTTATTGTTCAAATTAATATTGTGATTGATCGACTGACACATTTCTTCTTCTCGACAGTGCTTTCGTCTGACGAAAAGCTTTGCCCAGAACCTCCCTGTCGACCACCGTCACAGCTTCTGCCTACCTTAGGCCTTGGCCTATGCAGTAGGGAGAGACGGGGTGGTCACATTCCAAGTGTCCCTTAGAGAATGCCTACCCTTTCACTACCCCTTTTTTCTACTTCTACCCTTCCAAGTTTCCCTTATCATGGAAAACACTCCCAGGGTTCGAAATCGAGGTGAGCTGGGAGCTATGTAGCTCCTGCTTTTCACCTAGAAGAGCCTAGTTAGCTTGACACCAGGAGCTACGCTTGGCTCCGCTGGCCAACTAATTCAGAACAAATACACCTATGTGGATGCATTTCTGTGGATCAGTGGCAATCTATAAATAAACATTAGGATACATATATAAGATACTTAAGGCCTAAGGGGTCATGAATAATGGACAAAGTGATGTGGATACATCTTATGTTGAAGCTAGATTTGCAGAACGCTGTGTACTAGCTACGGGTTTCTCAATTGTAGTTCTTGGTCATTGATTAATGCTGGATATCCAGGAGCTGCTTTTAGCTCCTGCTTATCAAAACTCTTTTTTTTTTTTAACCTTAATTTCTGAGGCAGACATGCAAGACATGCCCACCAGCCAGCCGCAGAGTACAAGAACATTTTTTTTTAAAACTTTTATTTATTCAGCTTGGTAACACAGGTACAGGTGAGCAACAATAAGGCATATGAAATCAAAGCAGTTCAATCGGTACAAATACACATAGTTCGTTTAAACGAAGCACATAAAGGAAAAAAGAATCAACATATGCACATGGGGGGACACATGGGGAGTCGGAACATAAACAGATGGGAAAAGAAAGAATTCAAGGACCGCCTAGGGATGAACTAGGTGAGGGGGCTGGGGATACAGGATCCGAGTCGGAGTCAGTGGGAGACATAAATGAGCAAAACTTCAGCTAGATATCTCTAGGTCTGGAGTGGGCGGGCTGCTGTATCGCCCAGGACTCTTCTGTGTCGGAGGCCCACATCACTGCCCTGAGCCACTGTGCATGAGTAGGGTTGGTAGGTCTAAGCCAGCAAAGCAGAATTGTGCGCACAGCAAGTAACATACAGAGGCCAGCAAGTTTTCTGGAGTCACGGTGGAGCTCGGGGAAATCATGAAACAGGCATTTCATCGGGGATATGGGAATGGGGGATTCAAGGATAGACGACATAGTAGAGCATACTGAGGTCCAGAATTGAGCAAGTCGGGGACAAGACCATATCATGTGGATATAATTAGCATCATCACATCCACACCTAGGGCACTTAGGGGAGGAGTCGCCCGAGATGCGATGTAGCCTGGTCGGGGTATAGTGGTACCTGTGAAGCACCTTAAATTGAATTAATTTGAATCGGGAGTTGAAGGAGACACCCTGGATACGTGAACACATATGGGCCCAGCGCTCATCGGTCACCTCGAGGCCGAGGTCAGTCTCCCAGGAGCGCCGCAGTTTGGGGAATGTAGGGGGCAATCTGGTTTGAAGCAGAGTGTATAGTCTCGAGATTTTGCCCCTCAAGGGGATGGGCGAGGTTAGTTCGGTGATTGCAGGTTCATCGGGAGGCAGTGCTGGGAAGCATGGGTACTTGTGCTTGAGTACTCTACGGAGGGACGAATATTGGAGCCAAACGGAGGGTCTCCGTCTGAGGGAAGCCGGGAGGTCAGGCCACTCAAAGAAGTTACCCTGTTCGAATATGTCACGCAGCAATTCAAAACCCGCCTCGGCCCAAGAACGAACTACAGAGGGTGGGACTCGTGGGACTTCCGGGAGGAAATTCCAAATTGGGAGGTTACCGTGGAAGGGATGGGTGGTGCCCAGTATTTGCCAAGATTTGGATAAGGCCAGGGATGTGCATGCCGCTGGGTCCAGTGAGTCCGATATCACTGGCATAGGTGTGATCACGAGAGATCGAATTTCACGGTCACTGACTGATAGTCTCTCTAGCCTGACGTGGGGAGGGGGGTCCAGAGTATTGAACCAGTGTGCAGTATGTTGGAGTTGTGCCGCCAGCCAGTACCTAAGGAAGTCTGGTGCCCCAAAGCCACCAGCTTCCATGGGGGCGGAGAGGGTCTTGAGTTTAAGGCGGACTGCGCCCGAGTGCCAGAGGAAGGTGTTTAGGGTGCGTGTCAGCGCCTGAAAAAAATCAGCTCCCGGCCAATGCGGAATATTGGCAAATCTATACAGTAGTTGGGGAAGTACCACCATCTTCAGTACCCCTATCCTGCCCGCCAGTGAGATCGGAAGTTTGTTCCAGCCCTGTATTTTTATAGTAAGATTTGCAAGGTATGACTGTTCGGTGTGCCTGGACACCACTACGCCTAAATAAGTAAATTTAGATTGGGCCCATGCGAATCCCATGGTATCGGGAGGTGGGAGTGTACTGGGAGTGAGCGGAACGAGGGTTGATTTGGAACAGTTCACCGTGAGGTCAGAGATACGTCCAAATAGAGCAATATCTTCCAGTATTGGGGCCAGGTTAACTTCGGGGGAACCAATATAGAGGAGAGCATCGTCAGCATATAGAGAGACTATATTTGAGGAGCCAGCTGTACGCAACCCCCTATGCGAATGGTTCTGGCGAAGCATGTTAACAAACGGCTCCATTGCCACCGCGAAGATTAAGGGTGAGAAGGGGCAACCCTGTCTAGTTCCCCTGGCAATGTGAAAAAGGGGGGAACAACGGCCCTCGGTACGGACTCTGGCCACGGGGTTGGAGTACAGTAGCCTGACCCAGGAGACAAAGGTGGGGCCAAATTTGCATTTGTCAAGTACCCGCCAGAGATAGCTCCACGAGACCGAATCAAAGGCCTTTTGCATATCAAGAGTCGCGGCCACCGCGTGTACACCTGGGCTTACTCTACTTATGATGTTGAAAAGGCGTCGCAAATTCAAGGAGGTAGAGCGGCTCGGGATGAATCCCGACTGGTCCGGATGAATGATATGTGGCATGAAGGGCATAAGCCGTAGAGCGAGTGACTTGGCATAAATCTTGACATCACAGTTGATCAATGAAAGCGGACGGTAAGAGCCGCATTGAGTGGAGGATTTATTAGGTTTTAGCAGGACTGTAATAGTGGCTTCACGGAGTGAGGGGGGGAACTGACCTGCCTCCACCGACTCCTCCCAGAGTGCTGCCAGATGAGGGAGTAGGAGTGATTTGAAGTGCTTATAAATCTCGATTGGTATACCATCCGAGCCTGGGGATTTGCCCGAAGATAGGGAGTCTATGGCCTCCGAGAACTCCTCAGGGGTGAGTGGGTTTCAAAGGGACCCGATGGTATCGGGAGAGAGGGCCGAGAGGGGGAGTTTATCGAGGTAAGCATCTATTTCCGCCGTAGTGGCGTTGTCTGAATGTGCATATAGGGATTGATAGAAGGAAAGGAATTTGGTATTGACATCACCAGGGGAGGTGGCCAGGGACCCGTCAGGTCTCTCAATTCCGGGAATAGGTGGGGCACCAAACTCACGGCGGAGAAGTCTAGCTAGGAGGTGGCTAGGACGTTCACCCTCACCATATCTCCTTGCCCGACCGGGGTTATCAAGAAACCTCAGCTCGCGGTCTGCGAGCGAGCGGAAGGTGTCCAATTCCGTGCCAATTAACGCAAGGATTTCCGGGGTTGGGTCTAGGGCGTACTGGGCCTCCAGCGCAGATAATGTGGCCTCGCTTCCAGCGATTTCCCTACGGATAGTTTTGAGGATACCATTTTTCTTGGAAAGGGCAATGCCTCTGATATAGACCTTAAAGGACTCCCATAGGGTGGCCTGTGAAGACACGGAGTTGGTGTTGATCTCGAAGAATTCCTCGATCGCCGACCCCATCTCCGAGCTAAAGACCGAATCAAGGAGAGAAAGTGGTTTCATTCTCCAGTATCTGGTTTGGTCTCGGTCTAGACCCCAACATAGGGTGACAGTCACTGGGGAGTGATACGATAAAGTCCTAGGAAGGATTGCCATACCAGACACGGTTTTCATAAGATCGTCGGATAACAACCATCTATCAATCCGGGAAAAGGAGTCGTGAACCGAGGAATAGAAGGAATAAGAGCGGGAGTTGGGGTAGAGGAACCGCGTCAAACAGGGCCAAGCGAGGAAGGGAGGAAAGTGTGGTGTATGCAGCTCTGGAGAGTTGACGGGGTCTGGAGCCAGATCTATCAAGATCCACGTCGAATATCGTATTGAAATCGCCTCCCCAGAGAATCGGTATCGGAGGGAAGCCATCCAGCAGAGTTATAAGATGTGTGTAAAAGTCAGGGTCGTCAATGTTGGGACCATATATATTTAGCAGGATAA
Source organism: Ambystoma mexicanum (assembly GCF_040938575.1). Lineage (NCBI taxonomy): Eukaryota > Metazoa > Chordata > Amphibia > Caudata > Ambystomatidae > Ambystoma > Ambystoma mexicanum. The sequence continues at coordinate 1,007,447,304 of NC_090927.1, forward strand.
CTTCCCTATTTTGTAGGGTGCCATGGAGAAGCACGTACCTGCCCAGGGGATCAATTATCGTAGCAGTGGGGACAAATCTAAGGCTCCTGTGGATAAGGGTCATGACCCCGCGGCTCTGGGTAGACTAGGTGGTGAAGTACCTTTGTGGGCCCCATGTTTTAGCGAATTTGTCACAATACTCTGTGCATGCATGCGTCTCCTGAAGGAACAGGATTTTAGCCCCATGACGCTCGGCCTGAAGTTGTAATAGCCTAATTTTCTTGTAATTACCCAGACCCCGTACGTTCCAGCTCATAAATGTCAAAGTTTCCTCACTCAACCCTCCAAGGGCAGCCATCAAGGAATACGGGTAGATAGAAATGTGCCCCCCATGGTCGGCGCCCAGTGCGGGCAGATCTGTATCGCCGACGGGACTGTAGTGCTTCGGACTCGACCTTCTCTGCGAACACCAAGCTTTTTTTAACATATAACCCCATTCCCCCCTCCCCCTCCCGCATCCCTCCCTCAAACAGAGGGATGATCACCCTATAGTCCAACAACCAGAACAGTGGCATCAACGCCTGGGGGGCCTGCGAGGCGGCCTGGCGGCGATGCTCCGAACCGTGAGTCAATATTAGGATAACGATAATGCCCAATGCTAATATCAATTCCCGTCCAAGGGAGGTCTCGTGGGGGAAGGGGCAGGCATGGTAAACATATAATGAACCAATTTAACGGGGTTCACCCGGTCAAGTAGCGTTAGGACAATGAGCAGGGAGCAATAACAGTAGTGAAAAACATCAAAGATAACAACATTATTTGTTACAGGTGCGAACAGGTGGTCTCATGGGAACCACATTAGGTAATGTCAGAATGCCAGAGGAACAGGTAAGTACTGGGGCAGGATATAAGGGCATCCGTTGAACAAATGTCTTAAGCTGTGGTGAGCCAGTAGTGGTGTCTGTTGCAAGAGTATTTCAGCCGGGAAAGCGTTCATCTATGAACCTGGAGGCCTCCTCGGGCAGCGTGAAGAAGTAAACGCGGTTTGCATGTTCGATGCGCAGTTTAGCGGGGTATAAAATGGAATATTTCACCTGGAGGTCGCGTAGTCTCCTCCTCACCGCCAGGAAGGTCTTGCGTTCCCGCTGAACAGCCACTGAAAAGTCCGGATATAGATGGATCCTGGCCGCGCCTAAGAGAAGGTCCCCCTTGGCCCTCGCCGCCCTGAGGAGGGCATCACAGTCCCGAAAGTTTAAGACCCTGGCTATGATCGGGCGTGGGGGTGCACCAGGTTTGGGTTTCGCCGTGAGTGAACGGTGGGCTCTCTCGATCGCAAACTGCGGGGAGAGTTTTGGGGAATCAAGGAGCTGGAGCAACATACCCTCCACATAGTCTTCCATGGGTTCCTGTATACCGTCTTCTGGCACCCCGACAATGCGAAGGTTGTTGCGCCTCGAGCGAGATTCAAGGTCCTCGTTCTTCTTCTCCACCTCGGTGAGACGGGTGGATAGTATGGAGACCTCCGCACGGAGGGAACCTAGGCCGTCTTCGGCGGTGCTCACACGCTCCTCAATCTCGGTCACACGACCATCAGTTCTTTCCATATGAGCTTTAATGGAGGATATCGTGCCATTCATATCATCCAGCTTGCTATGAATTGTGGTGAACCCCTCACGGATAAACTCCATCATCTTCTGGGAGTCGGATGGTTCCGGCGCGGGTGAGGAGGAAGAGTCCTGTGTAGATGCCTCCGCCCCGGGGCCCACCGAGGGTTTAGTGAAAATATTGATGGAGGATTGCTTCTTGCCGGTTTGTGTCGACATGTCGCCGGAGGGGGGATAAACTTAAGCCCCGGAGACCAACCAGGAGAGTGGATATGGTGGCCAGGGCAGGTTCCAGGACCAAGCAGGCAGCCTATGACAGAACGGAAGAAATATGGCGTCTCCGCCGGAGGCACGCCGCGGTAGTCAAACCACGCAGGAGCAAGTTAACCGGAGGAGGGCCCAGGAAGTTTTCAAGAAATTCCGCAGGGGGTCCGGACCCAAGAAACAATGAGCTGCCGGAGAGATACAAGGAGCCAGTGTTGAAGTAGTGTAGGGAAACAACCCTGTCTGAGGCAGTAGGACGGGTGGCGCTCGGTGCGGGTCGTTGGAAGCAAGTGGAGGGGGCCGGGGCTCTGGACCAGTAGCAGTAGTAGGCCCAACAGCCGGGTGGATCGGTTGTCTTCGTGACGTAACGGAGGTGGTCAGACCGACTGCCAACCCTAGATGGCTGAAGGAGGGAAGGGGAGGCAAGCTTCCAAAATCTGAGAGGAAGAGGGCAGGGTCCGCTGCTGTGTAGTAGGCGCGGAGGATATCGGGCCAGGGCCACTCACCATCCGGGGTAGGATCGATGCACACTCGGGTCTCGGACAGCACACCACCCAGGACGGGGCAGCGGAGCGGGTCGCTCTGGAATCCAGTGTGGTGAGGAGGAAGAGGCCGCTGTGCAGTACGGGCCAAGCCGGGGCGAGCCGCGTAAGGCGAGTGGGGCGCCCCTCCCCACACAGTAGGCTGCAGGCCGCGGAGCACGGGTGGGAACTCCTGGAGCCGAGGCCGGAGGGCAACAGCCTCCGCCCTTCCCGCAGCGGGCTGTAACTCCGCAACAGAGGCTCGGCGGGCGAAACTCGCGTGGTAGACTCCCAGTCCGGTCAGTGACCCACGCCGGGGGTCGGCTATACGCTGTATCGGGGCAAACAGGAGATTTTACAGATAGAGAGTGCCACACGGGTCGGAGCAGTGAATCAGGCGGCCATCTTCATCGAGCGCAACAGCGCCCCCCTTAGTACAAGAACATTTTGACATGTATAAGCTAGTTATAATTTACAATGTAGGACACATTTAGCTGCAAGCAGTTCCATACTACACATAGTCTGCGCTCACACTCATTTCACTGGTCCCCCTGAATCCTGGTCCTCAGTAATGTGGTCACTATGCAAATATATTCTAAGTGGACCCCCTATGTCCTTGGACCTGCAAACAGTTGTTGTCATTAGCACATAGTCCTCCCCTCTTTCATCTATAAATATCGGTTCTTTCAGCCGCTCGTCATTGCTGGGAGAATGCTTAGTTTTCCAATGCTTGAGTATACATTTTTTGGCGACTGCACATGCAGTATTAAAGAATCGATATGTAAAAGTTGAGTCTTCCCTATGTCTCACATTAATTATTTGAGTGGCATCAACGATGGCGGGATCCCTAGGATGACATCAAGTACAATTGCAGCCCGCTCCCAAAATGCAAAGATCGGGGGGGCATTCCCAATACATGTGAAAGGAATCTGTCAGTGCCTTACCACATTTGGCACATTCGTCACTCACCTCAGGGGAGACTTTTGCCAGATTGGCTGGGGTATAATGCAATTGGTTGAGTAGTTTCAATGGAATCAATCGGAGACCTGCACACATCGAAACAGTTTTTGTCAACTGGCAACACCTGCACCATTGTTCATCCTGCAATGCTAGACCTAAAACTTTTTCCCATTGACCCTGTATAATATTCCCAGTCTTTAGGTTAGTCTGGAGCAAATTATACAGCCTTGAGACTAGCCGCCTGATCCTGGCCCCCGTTACTATTGTAGTAATGCACGTGTTTCCGGCTCAGCCGGGAACGAGGGCCATCAGCTGCGGAACATCGCTCTCATTCAGTAGTACTGCAGCACTTGGAGGGGACCACCACCCAGCTTATAAGAGAAGTCCTCAAGAGATGCATAGACTCCCCCCTGACCCCCCATGGGGAACATATCCCTTAACTTCAGTTGCCCCAATTCATCCCAGGCCCATTTCAGTTCTTTATCAAACCAGGGGGTAATACCTCGGAAACCCCATAAGGGCACGTCCCTGTGGTAGGGTGTCATTATGTCAAGTTTACAAAAAATACGAGACCAGGTGTTGACTGTTGTTCGGACCGGATCGAAAGTGCAGGAGTCCACATATCTGTCACTGAAAATCACAGATTTAAGGGCAATTGGGATGCCCCATAGTGCTCTAGCTGCAAATGAACCACTGTCGTCTCGCTGGCATTCCAGTGTTCTGCAAACTGTGCCTGTGCAGCTAAATAGTTTAGCTCGAACGCAGGTGCCGCCATCCTGCCACGATTATATGGTTGTTAGTTACTCCCAACTGATCCGGCCCGTACACGCCCCCCAGAGGAATCCCACCGTCATTGATTTAAGTTTTGTTAAAAAGGGCCATATGGGAATACTACTAAATAAATATTTAGAGCCGCTTAGGGACCACTACCATCTTCAATAGGGAGATACACCCATAAATGGATTTCTGATGTTTGTTATTCTGCTTAGAATCACATGCTGTGCATATGGTCTGACATCCAGTGGTATCCGCAGAGTATTGCATCTTGTCTTTCGAGAATCAAACGGGGGACTTCGACATGGTCGTGTCTGTAACATTATCCCTACGTGACGTGTAGTGTACCGAAGATCCCTCACGCGTCGAGGTCCCTCGGATTGTTTTTTTCCGCCCAGCATACTGATCGCCTTATGCGGAGCTCGTCAAAGACATTGCTTATTGTCCCCTCGACCTTTGGTCAAATAATTATTTAAAATAATTCAGATCACCCTATCCGTTCCTCCTTTCGACGGCTGTTCCAGATCTCCACCGAAGACCTTCAGAACTTCGACGGACGGTGAACCAGTCGGCGCTGCCGACCACGTGGCCGGGCCTTCTGCCGGCCTACACAGTAGGGAGAGTGGGGCTGGGGTGGACATTTTTCTTATAATCTGAGAATGCCTTAACCTTTCCTTCCGCTTTCCCCTTTGGTCTTCGTCACTCTACCCATCCTCAGCTATGGAGAGGACTCCATTTAGGTTTTGCCCTATTTTTAAGAGCAAATTTCCTTGGACAGATGAGCACAGGCAGTATAACCGGTGCTTGCCCCTCGATCACAAGGAGGGAGGATGCACGGCTTGTAAGCTCCTCCGTCCTAAGACATTAAAGGAGCATAGAGTCAATCGGTGGGCGACCTACTGTATGTCGAAGGACGAGTTTTCTCCCGCTGCCGCAGCCACCGAATGTGACGACGTCGAGAGTGACGATCAGACCAAGAACCAGGGTCTGTTGACCTTTTGACGGAACACTCGCGTTCCGCATCGTCTGTTCCCGGACCCGCTAGGCACGGCTTAGGCACTGCTATGGGGACGTCACACCCCTGCGACAAAGACGAACCTGTGCACAGCACTAAACACACAACCCCAAGTCAATCTTCAGCCAAGAAGGCGTCCGGCGACAATAGGATTCCGGTTCCCCTGAAGAGGGAACTACCGAAAAAGGCTGCCGTCGAATACAAGGCCCCGGCTCCGCCGAAAAAGACTCCCTCGCAATCGCAGGCTGAAGCTGCATGCCTCAGGACTGCGAAGGACGTCGCTGACAGCTTAGCTAGGATTGTTTCTGCCAATTCTCAGAAACGGCAGTCCAGGGATGCTCCGAGGCCTACAGAAAAGGCCACGGATCTGCCGAGGTCCAATGATTGCCTGGGGGGAGTGCCAGAACCCACCCATAAGTCGAAAGAGAAGCACAGAGACGTCACTCCTCTGTCGGTCCCTCAGGAGGAGTTCTCTGAGGGTGAAGAAGTGCTGTCTTCGATGTTGAGACTAAAATCTCGACGTTTTACGACAGATGAGCGTATTCAGGACCCTTTTCCACCTCTAGACCCTTCTAGGTCTTCGGTTTGGACTAGAGAGAAATTTGAAAACTACATGGAAAGGCTGGACAGGTTTGCTTCCCGTTCAGAACACCCCACACCAAGGAGGCCATGTGATGAGAGCCCTGTGGACCCCAAAGCAAAATTTCCATGGCTTTTTGACCCCTCTTTGGAAGACGATATATACAACTACGACCTTACTGAAGAAGACATTCCTGCAGACACTCGGGGTGAGGAATTCATCAACCCTGAGGACATGCATGGTCACATAGAGAGCTGGGAGGAGAACCCGGATGTGAGTGACCCTCAACCATGGCAGTCCCCAGATCCACAAGATCCTGATGCCCTGTCTCTGGATTCTCTCCAGTCCACCCTCACTAGTCAACAACCCTCGCCAGTGGATGATAAATTGACTTTCAATGTAATGTTGCTTAAAGCAGCTGATCACTTTAAGATTGCTACAGATGAAGTTGTCCCTGAAGCGGACTTCGTGGAGGACATCTTCAAGGAGAAGCCGCCAGCCAGCCAAGCTATTCCTCTCCTCAATTTAATTAACGTCTGGCGCCCCCCTAATTAACACCTGCTCTCACAAGAGGTGTTAACCCAAGAATAGAAAAACTCTTCCATCCTTCTCCCTCAGACCCTCTGTAAATCGGAGTTCACTCCACCCCAGACTTGCTGGTGGTGACTACTACAAGAAAGAGGGCAGGGGTCCCTTTGTCATTTGGCAAGGCACCCCCCGATAATGAAGGTAAATGAATGTATGCCCTTGGGAAGGGGATCACGGTTGCAGCAACGTTTTCAACACGTATTGCCAACAACAAAACCTTGTTGGCCAGCTACGCCGATGCGCAGTGGGCCTTACTACAGGAAGGCATAAATGAGGTTCCCGAACCTCTACGTTCTCGTCTCCTCACCACTGTCACTGAGGGCAGATAAGTGAACTAAAGCATACTTAAGAACACTTTGGATTCTGCCGAAACAGCTGGTCAATCCCTGGCTCAGGGTACACTACTGAAGAGACATGCGTGGCTACGGAACTATGGTTTCAAGCCAAAATAAACCCGTGGAAGAATCCAACCTGTTTGGGAAGGCGGTCGATGAGGCCCTTGAGATCACAAAAAAAGGAGCATGACACCCTGAAAACACTGGACCAAGTTACACAAAGACCCTCTACAAGATGAGGATCTGGGTCCAAACGGGTTTTTCGTGGCCAACGCTTCCCTCAACAACAATACTCCTCGGGAAACAATTGGAACTCTCCACAGGGAAATAGCGGATACACTGCCCCGTATCCCCAAAGGGGTCAGTGTCGTTGCAAAAGAAGGGGCTGGGTCTCTACCCCTAGAGGCTCCCCGGCCTCAGGTTCAAAAGGACCCAAAGATTTGGGTCCCTTCCCATGCCTCCCCGGTCAGGGACCGGCTAACATCGTTCCTTCAGGCATTGGAGGGGATACCTACAGACCAGTGGGTGCTAAAGACCGTGGCCCACAGGTACTGTATAGAGTTCAACCGGTCTCCAACATTCAGACCTCCACGAGCAAGACGACTGACACCAGACCATCTTTGCATACTTGTTCAGGAAGTCGAGACACTACAAGAGAAAGGAGCCATAGAAATCGTACCTCTGTCACAGGTAAAAGAAGGTATTTATTCAGTGTACTTCCTTGTACCCAAAAAGGATCTAACCATGCGCCCTGTTTTAGATATGCACCCAGCGAACACATTTGTAAAGACACAAAAGTTCTGCATGGTCACTCTGCAGGAAATAATTCCACTGCTATCACAGGGAGATTACATGGAAACACTGGACATGAAAGATGCATACTTTCATATTTCAATGTTGCTAGCGCACCGAAAATACCTCCGATTTATGATACAAGACAAGCATTATCAGTTACTACCCTTCAGCATAGCATCTGCTCCAAGGGTATTTACAAAGGTACTAGCGGTGGCAGCAGCACATCTGCGCAGGCAATCCATCCCGGTCTATCCTTACCTTGACGACTGGCTCATAACAGGGGACTCATACGAAACATGTCTGTGAAATACCCAAAAGGCGATAGATCTTTTATTCAGTCTGGGATTCTCTATCAATGAGAAGAAATCCAGCGTAGACCCCAGTCAGGTCAATCAGTTCCTAGGGGCTCTAATTTGACCAAAGGATGGCCTCGTCTTCCCCTCCAACGAGAGGGTTCAAAACATGTTGTTTCAAATCCCTCAGTATGTAGCCAGTCGAGAGGTGACAGCAAGCAAGGCTATGTGACTGATAGGAATGATGGCGTCATCTATCTATTTGGTCCCTCACGCACGCCTGCGCATGTACCCAATGCAATAGTGGCTCAACAGCCAGTGTTGACAGGCCAGCAGACAGTGGGACGGTCTAGTGGTTGTCTCGCTGGCCCTCGTTCTCTCGCTGCAGTGGTGGTCGAGGGACAACCTCTTGAAGGGGAAATCCTTCAGCACCCCCGCAGTGGAAGCCACTCTAACCACAGACGTGTCTCTTACACGGTGGGGAGCTTACCTGCTTCAACAAACAGCGCACAGAGTTTGGTCGTCAGACATATGATCCAACCACATAAATCTGTTGGAACTGTTGGCAGTGTTCAAAGCACTAAAAGCTTTCCAGACACAGGGGAAGACAATCCTGATCCTCACAGACAGCACCACAGCCATGTACTATCTGAACAAACAAGGGGGCACTCACTCTCCAGGGCTGTCCATACTTGTCTCAGAACATTTGGAAGTGGGCTCTCAAATGCAACATGTTCCCGTTATCAAAACATGTTCCAGGGTAACTCAATCTTCGGGCAGACGTACTCAGCAGAGACTTCCCGTTGCCCATGGAGTACAAATGGCATTACATAGAGACATCGTCTCCAATGTTTTGGCAGAATGGGGCTTCCCAGAGATCGATTTGTTCACAACTCTGGAGAACACTCAATGCCAAGATTACGCCTCCAGGTAACCCCAGAACCGTTCCAACGGGAACAGACTGTGGATAACATGGTCAGGGAAATTTGTCTACGCTTTTCCCCGACTCCCCTTCTCAACAGGATCGTGCACAAGATGCACCAGGAACCAGTCACGATGATACTGGTGGCCCCCCTTTGGGCCCGCCAACCCTAGTTCGCTCATCTGATGGAGATGTCCCCATCTCCTCCAGTCAAACTGCCTTGCCTGTACAACATGTCGCAAGACAGAGGGGAGACGCTTCACCCATGCCCGCAGACATTGAACTTAGCGGTCTGGCTCCTGAGGTCAGAGAGTTTGGGCACCTGCAGCTCCCTCAGAGATGTATGGACATTATCAGGGAGGCAAGAAAACCAAACACCAGGTATTGCTATTCCAGTAAATGGAAACGATTTGTCATCTGGTGCAACTCAAAGAGCATTAACCTGATTAACTGCTCTCCCACACACATTGTTTTGTACCTAACTCATTTACTTGACTCAGGCCTGGTTTTTAACTCCATAATGGTGAACTTAGCTGCGCTTTCAGCCTATACTACATCACAACAGAAAGTGTCATGGTGGAAGATACCAGTTATTCAAGCTTTCATGGAGGGAGTGAAGAGAATTCACCCTCCCATTTCTAACCCGGCTCCTGGATGGGACCTAAATGTGGTGTTTACTAGGCTTATGGGGGCTCCTTTCGAGCCCATGCACAAAGCAAGTCTTAAAGACCTCACCTATAAGACTGTTTTTTAATAGTTATTACCTCCATTAGGAGAGTAAGTGATCTACATGCGCTCTCAAACCTAGATCCCTTTGTAACAGTTCACAAAGATAAGGTGGTTCTGCGCACTAGATTTGCGCCTAAATTAATTTCCAAGTTCCATTTGAACCAGTCGATAGAACTACCAACATTCTTTCAAAATCCTTCAAGCCTGGAAGAAAGAACTCTGTACACATTGGATGTACGCAGAGCTGTCATGTTCTACATGGAAAGAACTCGACCGCTAAGAAAGACTAATTAGTTTTTCGTTTCAGTGGCGGCAGGAAGAGAAGGAGACTCAGTCTCCAAATCCACTATCTCTAGGTGGATTGTCAAATGCATCACACTCTGCTACAGTCTTGCTAGGAGACAACTGCCCTTCAAGCCTACAGCACATTGTATTCGAGGGACTGGGGCGTCCATAGCATTCATTGCAAATGTTCCCCTTGAGTCCATTTGCAAAGCGGCAACATGGAGTTCTGCACACACCTTTACAAAACACTATAGCCTAGAGACTCATTCTAGGTCTGATTTCTCAGGTGGGACAGGCAGTACTAAACATCTTTTCACTACTGTTCCTTCTCACAACCCACCTCCCACTCTGGGTACTGCTCGTTAGTCTATGCACAGCATGTGATTCTAAGAAGATTAACAAACATCAGAAAGTTTGGGCCGGGTTACCAAAGATATGCATTACTTACCGTAAAAGCATTTCTGATGGTTTTATCTGCTTAGATTCACATGCGCACACCCTTCCTCCACCGCTCGGATGGAAGGAATATAGAAGTCTTACCACTTTCTCTCTTTTCTGTACTCACTCACGATTGTCATAAGGCTCCCTCTTGGCAGAAAATACAATCGGAGGGATCTCAACGCGCAAGGGATCTTGGGTACACTACACGTCACATAGGGATAGTGTTACAGGCACGGCCATGTCGACGTCCCCTATCGATTCTCGAAAGACAAGATGCAATACTCTGCGGTTACCACTGAATGTCGGACCATATGCACAGCATGTGAATCTAAGCAGATACAATCATCAGAAATGCTTTTACGGTAAGTAATGCATATCACCGGTAACCCGGCCCAAACTTTCAATTTGAGAGCCAGTTGCTGCAGATAAACCTCATGATTATCTGCATACAGAGATTGCTGGGTCTTGGAGACATTTATCTGTAAATACCAGAATCTCTGAGGTACCCAAAGGAGCCCTATTAGGGCAGTGGGCTGCGAGGTAGATGTCATAAGGGGGAACCGCTCAGATTTAGTGGTATTTATTTTATTGCCATAATACAGCGTGAATTTGAGGTCGCAGATTTCTTCAGGATCTCGAACATATAATAGTGCATCATCTGCATATGACAGCAGCAAGGGCAGCCTGTCATTCTGATTCTCCTGTGTCTGTGATTACCTCTGATTAATGCTGCAAGTGGCTCAATCGTGAGCACAAACATCAGGGGGGAGAGTGGACACCCCTGATGTGTGCCCCTCCCCAATTGAAATGGGACCGATATTGTGTCATTAGGCGGAACCTTGGCCGTGGGGCCGATGTAGAGCAGCCACACGCATTGAATGAAGTAAGGACCACATTTAAACCTACTTAATACTTGGACGCTGCAGCCGCCCTAGTCTGAGGATTAATTTGGGATATTACATAGAATATCCTTCGCAGTTTAGCGCTGTAGATCTGGTGGGAATATATCTTGACTGATCTGGATGCACCAAAAGCGGCATGCGTGTAAGAAGTTGCATTACCAATACCCTGGCAAACGCCTTAGCATCAGAGTTCATTAATGATAACGGTCGATAGAAGGCCACATCATGGCGTGGGCTGGTAGGTTTCAATAGTACTGTAATGATTGCCTCTTGCGGAATAGGAGGTAGCCTGCCCCTTTGTAGTGATTCTTCCCATATCAGCAACAGTCTGGGGGAAAGCAGTTGCTAATATTTCTTATAGAACTCAATCCCCAGCCCATCAGATCCCTGAGCTTTACCCGATGCTAGAGACTTTATTGCTGCAGCCACCTCCTCCACTGTCACCGGTCACTCTAGCACTTGGAATGCCTCCTCCGACAGCACCAGAAGTTTGATACTATGCAAGTAGTGCACAAGGTCTGTCTCAGTTGCTGTATCACAGTTAGCATAGAGGTCTGAGTAGTGTGCATGAAAAATCCAGTTAAATCAGCATCCTTAGTGGAAACCTCTACCAGCCCGCCCCAGAATCCCAATGATGGGCTGTCTAACACCCTCCGCTTTAGCAACTGTGGCCAGCCACCTTCCTGGCTTGTCCCCCTCACCATATTGCCTAGCCCTTACTGGTATGGACATATACAGCAGTTCCGTGTCAGCTAGCTCTTTGAACTTTGATACGTTTTCCTGTATCTGCCCACACATTGCCCCACAGCGGTTCACCCCGTGTTTGTTCTCCAGCTCCCTAAGGTGTTTTCTACCTTGCTCATTTCTCTCCTAACACCCCATAGAGCCACTGACACAGTAGAGAGGAGCATTACCATAATCCATACCTTAAACGCTTCCCATGCTGTTGTGAAAACCAGAAGGTGTCTCAGCCGCTAGTCCCCTGGGATCTGTCATCCAGGTTGCCAGGACATGTTCATCGCTTTAGCATTCAGTTCCTGGGGGTGGACCAATGCGGGAGGATCAACTGGATGTGGGTGAGGGTCATCTGGGAGTGGGACACTGATGGATGAGACACGGAATCCAGTTCCTGGGGGTGGACCAGTGAGGGAGGATCACCTGGATGGGGGTGAGGGTCATCTGGGAGTGGGAGTGGGACACTGATGGATGAGACGCAGAATCCCACTTCTTTCAACACCTTTACCCCATCCTCGGCCAGAGAATCGCTTGACGCAGTGGTACTGTCCCTGGCTCCTACAACAAAGCAGCGCCAGTGAAGTCAGCACAGCTGGTTAGTTGGGGAGACTGTTAGCAGACCGGTCTGTGTTGAAGCCAAGGTTGCAAGCGGCAACATTGTATAGAAAACAAAGCAAAAATTGTATGAAGCGTATGTGATGATCAACCCGAGTAAAATTGAACAACAGATGAATGATTGAACTTTGAAGCCAAGATACGATACCTTAGACAGAGTGGTCCGGCACCGTGTGCATGCTTATTTGAAAGACTCTGTAAGGTATCCAACTGAAAGAGTGACAAAGAATTGTGAATCAAAGTGGTCCTGCAACGGGTCAAGCAAAATCCCATGCACAATCGAAAGTCTTCGATGTTAATAGCGTAAGGAAAGTTGATGACAAAGTAGATGAAGTTGGTCCGAGCACGGCAGAGGAAGATCAGCTGAGAACTTTTGGTTAAAACAAGTTTGGGTTCAAAAGCAAATTGAAATTGGTCCAAGGGAGACTAATTGAATATTGTCTTAAGTTGATCTGAGCCCGGCTGAGAGGGATCCAAGGTGAATAGTGAATCGCCTGAGAAATTGAGTACTTGTGAAATCCTAAGAGGAAAATAACTTATTGTTTCTGTAGCACATCAGGCCCACTGAAAGAAGAGATTTTGAGAGACAAAGAGACATGGGCACAGTAGGCCTTGATGCTAATGAATGACTGAACTGTATCCTTGTGCTAGAGGAGCTAGAGACTGTGCTAAGCTCAAGTGTACCACCTTGTCCCATGCTGAAAATGTGGGGAAGAGAGGTGTGAGAAACCTGAAGGTGTCTCCCTAGCTAGTCCCCAGGGATTTGTCATTCAGGTGGCCAAGACATGGCCATCGCTATTGGATCCAGTTCCTGGGGGTGGACCAGTGACGGAGGATCACCTGGATGGGGGTGGGGGAGTCGTCTAGGAGAGGGACACCGATGGTTGAGCCGCGGGATCCACCTTCCTTCAACACCTTTTCCCCATCCTCTCCCGTAGGATATTTAAAAACACTGACCCACCCTTTTCCGACACGAACATTTTTGCACAACATGAGACAGCGGACTAACAGCAGAGCCGTTTATCTGACATGTCCCAATACAGGGGTCGGGCAAAGTCAGGGTATTGATTAGAATCACACACACCTGACGGCGCTTTCCCTTCCCCACAGGGATAAAAGGTGGAGCAAGAGATCACAGTATGAGCAAGGCAGACCGCACAAAGAGACAGTGAGCAAGGCAGACCATGCAACGAGACAGCTATCCAAGCCCGGCAGTTTAAGAGGAGGGGAAAGGCGATGAATATTGAGAGGTTGACATGGAGAGGCACAGCCTTGCCCTTTTCAACATAGACCTGCGCAAAGGGAATTGTAAGAACCTGGACAGTAGCCCAAGTTTGCTGCAACATATGTCAATGGTACACAGAGCGTGTCGACGCTGATAAGTGGGAGCGAGGGAAATGCCTGCTACCGTGGTACCGACCTTGACTCCAGTTACGAGAAACTCCAAGCGGTTCATCACAGCCAGTGAGTCAAGGGAAGAGCCAATAAGGGTCGCGCTGTGGTGAATGAAAGTCGCAAGGTGGCAAGTTGAACCGAGTTCAAAGAATTGTAAAAGTGTTAAGGTGAGACCAGCTGCAGACTGAACCGGCACCACATGGGTGCTAACTCGAGAGACTCTGGTCGATCCTCGTGAGTGAAACTACAGATGTCAGAAGGCCATAGGAGAGCAGCCAAGATAGGTCAAAGTGGTCGTACAGGAGGTCAATCAAAATCCCTGTAGAGTCAAAAGCCTATCACCTAAGAACTGTTGAGAAAGCAAGGAAGTGAATCCCGCATTGAGAAAGCAAGGGAAGTGAATTCCGCCAGCATTGAAAGATTCGATAGGGGTCAGCGCCCAGAAGAGGGGGACCCAGAGGGGGCAAAGTCTAAAGTTCAAAGAAACAGTGTGTCGACAAACGTGAACCCGACCAAGGGATGTCCACTGAGAATTGTTTAAAAAGACAATAAGATTTGAGAATGGTGGAAAAGCCATAGTGAACCTGGCGGAGGGAAGCTGAAATAAAGAGGGGTCAGCCCCCAGAAGAAGGGGACACAGGGGTGAAGAATCCTCACCCTAAGTGAAAGCAGGAAACACACTTTCATTTGATTGAAGCAACTTTTATTTGGTTACGTTGGGCTCTCGAAGAAAAGAGACTTTCAAGTGAAACAAGACTTGGCCATCAATGACCCCGATAGCTGCAAGGGGAACTGTCGTCTCGTGCTGAGGAAGCTCGAGAGTGTACGGTGCTCCAAGATCCCACTTAACCTCGTGCTCAAAGCGTGGAGACGGGAGACCCAAGCTGCCGCATCCTGACATATTATTTGTGAACACTTCTTTCTTTTCTTGCAAAAACTATCCCAAACCCTTTTTGGTATTAGTTGTAAAGGTTTGGCAATAGGTTTCTTATTATAGGCCCTTTTTATTTGCCACAACGCCACTAGGACTGACTTATTTTCATTTGATGTTCGACGCTTGCTCCCATCTTAGATTTAGGTTTTCCAACCTTCATACAGTTTAATAAACACCCTTGAACTGTGATCACTTGTGTCTGTCTTTACTGTTGCCACCATAAATTCCTTACAGAGACCAATGGCCTGAACCTCTTGACTTATTTTTTCTTCAACACTTCTTTCTTTTTCATGACTTGTTCCGTCACGATTTGTTTTTGGAGGTAAGGCTTGGCCATATGTTTATTAGTATAGGCCATTTTATTATGACAAGACACCTCTAGGACTGCTTTATTATTATTTGATGGTGTTAGCTTGCTCCCTTCTGTAGATTTAGGATTAGATGGGCGTTTTTTAAACCCCTTTTGAACTTCAATAAACACCCTTGAACTGTGGTCTCTTGTGTCTGTCTTACTGTCGATACCGTGCCTTCCTTACACCGTGGAGCACATCTGAACGGACACCTCGTTACTTACAAAAAATGCTGCTATTTCTCTGTGCAATGTCTCAACCAGAGCAGTACCCCTAACTATCGCTGGTGCCATTCTCCACAATGGCCGAGGTCTGGGCAGTGTTCGAAATCCAGCGTCAGCTCAACAGGGGAATGGCCATAGAGTGTACACAGGTAAACCTTACAGACTTGTGCCAGCAATATCAATACAGGGGAAAGGAGCCAAAAATCTATCTGTGACCCAGAGTCATGGACTGATGAGTAAAAAAGTATTTTCCCTGGTATGGGGATGCAGTTCTCTTCACACATCGTTAATTGGAAAGTGTAGCATCAGCTGATGCAACACCTGGGCCGCCCTTGGTAGCACCCGACGATCTGTCCATCTGATTATCAAGAATAGTGTTGAAGTCTCCTCCCCAGAGTATCGAGGTATCATTAGCTTGTATTAGTGTCCGAAATCAATTGGCAAGAGTCTTCTACATTAGGGCCATACGTATTGACCAGCACTATCATCCTGCCGACCAGCTGGTCCCAGACTACGACATAGCGACCCAAGGGATCAACCCTACACTGAGAAACCTGAAACCCTATAGAATGATGAATTAGGTTTAGGAGGCCCAGACTGTGGTGAGTTGTCTCTAGTATTGCAGGGGGCCCCGTTTACGTGACAAGGACTCATTCACCCTACCCAAGGCATGTGTTTCCTGGAGCATAAGTATCAGTGGGCCATTTCTATCTACATAGGCAAGGACCTTCCTTGCCTTGACTGGGTTATTAAGCCCACGTGTATTTGATGTGAGGAGCTTAACAGGTAGGCCCCCCTATCTTACCCTGCTACTAGCCATGTATATTGATATCCACACATGTGTCCAAAAGCGCTCACAAATGTCCAATGTGTACCGTTCTTTTGCATGCCCGCCAAAATTTTAACCCCAACCCTACCAGCCATCACCCCCACCATCACCATCAACCCCAACAAGACGGTGAAATCCATAATTCGCTCCCACTGAAACTCTAGGGAGCGCACTGCGAATAACAACTTAATTTGCGGTGTGTTGCATCGTTCAGCATAGCGCCCACCCCGGTTTAGCAGAACTTTTCAACACAGAGCTACGTACTTACAACCAGTGATAGTGATAAGTGTTCCGGCCCCAGAGGATGATTGTGCCGTGGATGATGCTTGATCCTTCCGTCCCGTATACGGGCCAAACTCCATGGGCACCAGTATCAATCTCTCAATGTATGCTGCGGCCTCCTCAGGAGATTCAAAAAAGTGTGTACTTCCACTGTGCTGGATATGCAACTTAGATGGAAACATCATAGCATAATGCACTTGTCTTTCCTTTAGTGGTTGCTTTACCTGATCGTATTATCTTCTAGCATCCTGGACCTCAGCCAAAAAGGCAGGATAGATATGAACTTTAGCAGACTCAAAGTGAAACTAGCCCTTCTCCCTCTCCATTTTGAGGATCGGATCTCGATTGTAGTAATTCAACAGGTGAGCGATGATGGTGTGCCGTGGTACTCCGGGCTTCGGCAGCAGAGCCAGCGCCCTCTTGACCCAAAAATCTGCAGAACATTGTGCATCACCAAGGATGGATTTCAAGAGAACTTCCACAAAGTGTTCCTTGGGCCCCTGAACAGCCTTTTCTGGGATCCCCATGATTCTAATATTATTGTGGCCAGAGCGGGACTCTAGGTCATAGCATTTTTCACGTACCGCAAGCAGCTCATTCTTAAAATCCTTGAGGTCCCGGCTGTGTGTACCCACAGTATCTTCAAGGTCACCGACATGTGTTTCCACCCCAGTTGTGCAGCTACTCTCTTTATCTAGCTTAGTGCACAGGGAATTGATATTAGCGACAATGTCACCCAATTTGGTATTGACTGAGGCAAATCTCGCCTGAATCATAGACATATAGGGGTCCAAATCGGCATTGACGGTGGGACTCGCCTCAGGGGCTCCAGCCGTTGCATCTGTATCCACTGTCTCCCTGAGAGGGGTGCTGGTGAATGAATCCATCAGGCCTTTTTTGTGTTTTCCAGCACTATGTGTCATGACAGCAATTACTGAGACAGGTATGTCCGTGCAGGAGTATATGAAGCGCACTGAAGTCTCTGCGCAATGGTGATCCCGTCATGCCCCAACCCGTAGGAGCCCCCAATTAGACCGCCCGCTCAGTTGGGGCATCTGATGCAAGCAGGGATTATTCACTGTACACATATATCAATTGGCCCATTGATCGTGACCCAAGTATATATATATGCACAGGTTTGCCACTAAGCTGGTGTAAGTGATCAGAGGCCCATGAGGGTGGCCAGCGGGGTTCCTGGGACTTCAACTGTCCAGTGACGTGAGGTGCAGCAGATACGTTGGAGCAGCACTGCAGTGCAGGGCCCAATCCTGATGTATGAAAGTGGTGCACAAGTACTTCTACAGCCATTATGTCAGCTGCCATAGTGACAGGAGAGGAGCAGTGCCACTATAATGCTGATCACCTCCAATCCGCATACAGCCTCTTTACCACTGCTGACAATTCTCACGCAGACCTCGCGAGGGAGGAGCGGGCTGTGATCAGGGGGCCACAGGAGCCGGTGCACAAAGGAGGCTTCTGCCGACAATCACCGGGGTCTGCACTGGCAGCCCTCAAGATCCACCACATCCTCTGAAGGGAAGTGTTGTTGCACCGGGGTATGCTCTTTCCCACTCCGCCAAATCGCCAATTCGGCCCAGGCTACCCAGTGCTACAGCCCTGCCGCCGGCCTCAGCATCCGCTCCTCGACCCCAGGTCAGGAGAGAACAAAAAAACCTGCGTACTTCGCCCAACCCAGCGTTGTTCAGTGCATGTTCCACTGTGCTGAATATTGTTGGTGGGCGCAGAGCTGTTCAATCAGGCAGCCATTACATTGCTGCTCAGCAGGGCCCCGCCCCCTGCTTATCAAATCTTAATTTCGATCCTTACTCCCTTTAAATTCTGCCCCTCCTGCCATTAGAAGTATCCCAGTAAGGACACCTATAAGGTGTGTAATCAGTGCCTTCTCCGGGATCACTCCAAAAAATGCTGTGCAGCCGACAGATTCTTCGACTGAAAACTATCAAAGACGAGCGAACAAAACATCAGACAGCCCACGCTATGCAGGCCGAAGATGCAATAGAAGTGCCAGAAGGTGCAGAAGAGTAGAGGAGGAGGTGTCTACCGCACAAAGTAATGCGGAAGATGAATCGAGAGCAGCAGTTTGCCATGCGCCAGTCCTCCCCTCTGAAAGGCATGGCAGCGGCATTGCTATGGACATCACACTGTGAAAGGCATGGCAGCGGCATTGCTATGGACACCACACCTGTGGACAGTGGCATACATGGTCATAAAAAACATAAGCATACAACCAAAGCTCTTCGACAAAGCATTTGTCAAAGCATGGCCACCTGGACCAGAAACGTTCCTCTAGCGGTTCTTCCTCAACAGTGTCCTCTGCGCCCACACCTCGTGCATGCCATGAAAGTCCAAAGAGACAAACATCGAGCAAACGATCATCTGCGCATATAAAACACAGGTCGCAAGTTTCAAAAGCACACGTGCCAAAACGTGCACCGAAACAGACCCCCGTTCCCAGTAATACCCACACCATTGAATGGGTTTCGATACACAAACAACTGTCGAAAATCCTTCATTCACAAATTTCAGAAAAAACACATACATCAACAAAAAAATCACATTGTACAGAAGCCTCTTCTCCTTTGCCCCAGGGTTTAGGCTTTAACGCACATCATACCCCTGAAGCAGCTACATTCCCTTTACATGATTCTACTAATCCAAAGACACGGTCACTTCATTTGTAAACTTTATGGAGAAATGTACTCGTTCAGGTGAACAGATACAGATAATGCAAGAAGAGCCTCCATGTAAGTCCTCCAAGTTACAGGGGTTACAACCTCATGCCACCACTTCTTCTCAAGACAAGGGAATTCATATAAACAAGACACTTTAGATCAAGATGATACTAACTACTATGATGATGATCAGTTTGAAAATGACCCAACATAATGGCCAATTCTTAATTCCATCACCACCAGATGTTGATCAGCCTGTTGCTGACTCTTCAGTGCATGATCATGTCCTACACAATGATCTACTCAAGAGGGCAGCGGATCATTTAAAAATACAAACTTAAGAGATGCCACAGGATCTAGATTTCATAGATGAAATGCTTGAAGAAAAGTCTGCCTTAGGTTAATTTATGCCTTTACTACAGTCAATACGTAAAAGGATACAACCATCCCTACTTTTACCTCGCTCTTACCGGGGCTGTTAACCCCAGATTAGAGGGAACTTTTCGACTTGCGCCTTCCGACCAATTGTACATCAACGGTCATCTTAACCTGCAAAAGAGCAGGGAGACCATTAGCTTCTGCTGAGGCACACCCAGAAAAGGAGAACGAGAAGCTTTTTGCATTCGAGAAAGAGGTAGCTAAATCAATCACATTCCAGGTGTGAATTGGTAATACCACAACCCTGCTCTCCATTTACAACAGATCCCTTTGGGATAGGATGCAAACTCAGTTAGATTCTGTCCCAGAACCTGCTCATACAGAGATCTTAAAAACAGTTAATGATGGTAGACAGGTGGCAAATAACATCATTAAAGGCTACCTCAATGCAGCAGATAATGCAGGCAGAATTGTGGCCGAGGGTACCATACTAAAACGCCATGCCTGGCTATCGCAGTCAGGGTATAAGTTGGAAACTCGGGCAACGCTACTAAATATGCCCATTAAAAGCAATGTGCTCTTCGCGAAGGCAGTAGGTCACACCCTTGAGATGGCCAAAAAAAGAACATGAAACTTTAAAGTCTGTCAGACAAATCTTCAAGAAGCCAGACATACCAAAAGGTGTCTTTATGTTGTTTTTTTCTAGGCCAAAGTTACCCAAGAGCCTCTCAATCTACGTTCAACCAGAACAAATATCAAACCACAGCGCAATCCACCTCCTTTCAGCCCACCTATCATGCATGGTTTATGCAAGGTGGAGGCAGATCTCGGGCGGCAGTCTCTAAAGGCAGCACTACCCAAAAACAATGACGCCCCAGTTAAAATATCCTCCCATCTTACCCAGGAAGGGATTCGAATATCACTTTATGCCCACGCATGGGAGGGGATCACATCAGACAAGTGGGTGCGCTCAACCATGACAAAAGGGTAGTCCATAGAGTTCCTATCCAAACATCATCATCATCATCCAAAGCAGCGCAAGATGTCACAGGAACATCAGCAATTTCTTAAAGAAGAAATTCAGGCACTTCTTCAAAAAGGAGTGGTAGAACTGATCCTCCTCACGATGTAAACAAGTGTATTGTGAGGGGCCAGAAATGCGAGCCGGACAACTTGGTAAAGGTTTTTCAAAAGATGCCATTTTATTCACTCAAAAGGGTTTGACAAACGCCTCACTATCCCTAGGATTTTCCTGCCTAACAACGTAAACTATAGAAAACACTCTAACAAAAGGAATCTGTCCTTCACACGTATACATACATCAAACTCATAAAGGGAATATATGGCAATTCAAAGATAACATAAATAACAGTTATATCCAACATAAACCTGATAATTCTTTATTCTTGTAACCTGGGTCAGTTCCTCTTCCCCAGATTCAAAGCAGGATTTTCAATCACAAATTCAAAATAGGAAAGTTCCGTTTTGTAACAAAGTTCGGATCATAGAGTTCTTCTGGCTCCATAAGTCTTCCACTTGGACTTTAATAAATGGTTCCATTTGATGACAAGTGTTTGGACCTCATTACGAGGTTGCTGGAAAGCCGCTGGTACTACAGGTGGCTTACTGGCAACCTCAGCTTAGCGTTTCCGCCGCCCAGTATTACCAAGATATTACAGGCGGCAGAACGTACGTTCCCATTCCCAAAGAGTCCCATAGAACTCTAGGAGATGGGAACCACTGAAGCACCAGCAGTGTTGTGAACGGTGCTGGGGCTTCAGTGAATTATCTGCTGTATGGACCTAACCTACAGGTCACAGCCCCTACTGGCAAACAGAGACAGTCCAGAAAGGGTTCCAGCAATATTGTTAGCGGCACCTTCATTCCGGACCGGCTCACTTGTAATGACCCCCTTGTCTTTCCACTTGTAGCAAAAGTTCGACACAAACACTTAACAATTCATGAAACACTTTAGTTACTTTGCCACTTCTTCACAAATCCTTCGACCACAACATTCTCTGTGTCAACTGCAAAGTTTTGTCAGAATGATTATGCAAAAATTCATGAAAACTTTAGTGGCTTTGCCACTTCTTCTTCACAACTCCTTTAACCACAATGCCGTACTTCAATGATTTCTTTCTGGCCCACTAACCTGCCAGGACTACCATTGAAAGGTCCCTATCATGGTATACTCGCCTGCCAGGACAAAAGCTCCTAACACCACTACAAGTACTCTGTGGTAAGGTCTACTGCAGGTCGTTAAAGTCTTTAACTTCCAACCACATCAACATTCACAACTTCTTTTAGGAAAACCTATTACCCATTGGCGCTGTTTATTCCACTCTTGGTTTTGCCATAGGCAATGTAGGTTATGCTCCTCTCCTTTTGAATACTCTATACCAGGAGGGCCCTTCTCCTGCCACTTCTGTTTTTCCACTTTCACATCAACAAACTGCTGATAATGTTTCTTTCTTATGCTTACTCCGGTTTGGCTTGGGCAGTTCGTTTTGTTTTGCTTAACTATTGCCTCTTCCTCATTATGGCAACAACAGTTACAATCTGCCTGCAACAATGTTCTTTTGTCATTCAGCCAACATGATTTATAAACTCTGTAAAGCATTGCCCCCTCCTTTCTTTGGCATTGATATGTGTAGTGAGCTCACTTTTGTTTTGCTCTTTCTTTATTTTGGTAAAGGTGCCAACTTTTAGACCAATGATTGTAGTCTTTCTCTTCTTGCCAGTTCACAAAGTTCATATTCCACCAACATGCTTTCTTTCTGAGTTTGGTATTCAAAACAACTGTTAATGGTCAGTGGTTGCATACATAGCGTACCAGGATTACTCTTCACTGGTGAACTCACCGGATTTTTCTCATGCGTCAGTGCCAACTGCTGCCACTGCTCGCTCTGCTTCTTCTGCCTCCGCCTACACAGTTGGCTGCTTCTCGGTTCCTGCGGCCCAGGCCGAACAGGAAAAGAGCTTCCATCGCTCCTAGTGTACACCGGTGCTTGTCTGCCACCAGGACACCGCAGACCAGCAGGATAGCCTCTTTCTCTCTAGCGGGAAAGCTTGCTGCAATGCTGCTTCCCGTGGCTCGACCTCTGCAATTTAGGTTATTAACCTGGATAATGTCTCAGGACCGGCGGCTCAGGCATCTCCCTTCTTCTTCTGCTTCTCCTGCAACTGCAACGGGCAGTCATTGCAACTCCACTCTCTTGTTCTGATGTCCTGCACCTGAGAGGGCCCTGCATATTCAAAAGTCATGCTCAGGTGTGGGTCATTAGAACCACTAGACTGCATCATGCAGTTTAGTGCCTCCGAGTCCCTCTTCCTCGTCCCAGTACTTGGAGTATTGTGGGACTTGAAGTCCCCAATGTTCTGGTTCCTTCTTTCTTTCAAACCACAAACTTCAACATCATTATATTTACTGTCTATTAAATGAATCATTAGGGAAGAGTGTTAGAGGAATTGATGTCTGATTCAGATTTAACGGGACAGTTATATTTATCAGAAGTCGGGATTTTTATATTCGGATTCCCAAATACATTTCTCTGGTTGCCACAAGAGTTTTCCCTAGCCTTAATTTGGACATCTTTGTGAAAGGGAGTCTGACACTGACAACAAGCCATTACATATTCTGTCATTGTAGAAATCCCCCTTTCTGCAGAAGACTAATACAGCGTCTCTCCTAATGGAATCCTTTTGTTCCCTTGGAGGCCTTCTCCTCCCTTATACACCCAGCTAATACCACCCGAGAGTTAGGATCAGTTAGGTTAGGATCAGTTAGCGGCTACCTTCCTATGGCCACCTGGGAGGAGACTTTAGGTTGGGATTGTGTGAGGATTCCGCAGAATTAATCACAGTATTTATTCAACTTACTTCCTTGTTCCCAAAAAGGATTTAACTATGTGCTCTGTGTTAGACCTTTGACCAGCAAACACATATGTCAAACCAATAAAGTTTCCAATGAAACTTCAAGAGGTAATCCCACTATTAAAAGAGAGGGATTACATGGCAACATTATATATGAAAGATGCATACTTTCATATTTCAATGTTGCCAACCCACAAAAAATATCTCGGGTTCAAAGTCGGAACACGTGTTACCAATTTAAAGTTCTTACCTTATGCATAGCCTCAGCGCCAAGGGTATTCACCAAAGTACTTGCAGTGGCAGTTGCTCACCTGCGCAGACATTCTATTCCAGTGTACGCTTACCTTGATTACTGGCTAATAAACAGAAACACACATCAAGAGTGTCATCAAAATACCCAACCTACTTTACAAACTAGAGTTCTCAATCAACGAGAAAAAATAGTCTTGTTACCTGTGAAACCAAGCTATTTCTTGGGGCACAAATCCAGACGAAAGACACCTTAGTCTTCCCCTCCAATGAGAGGGTACAAAATGTCCTGTTGCAAATTTCACATTATGTAGCCAGTCGTCGGATAACCGTACGGGAGGCCATGCGCTTACTAGGGATAATGGCCTCCTGCATTTACATAGTACTTCACGCCCGATGACAGTGGCTAGCGAAACAATGGTCGCAAGCGGTCAGTGGAACGATCTAGTGGTAATTTCTCAGAACCTAGTTCATTCTCTGCAATGGTGGACAAAGGAGAACCTTCTGCAAGGTAAATCATTCACCACCTGCGCAGTTCAAGCCACTTTTACCACAGACGCATCACTGTAAGGATGGGGAGCCCATCTCAACCACACTGCTCATGGGAAATGTACAAAAACATTTAAAAAGCTTGGAGGCCTTTGAACACAGCTAACATGTTGCTTTCTAACACCTAATTCAAGGGACAACAGTCGTAGTCCTAACAGACAGTACAGCAGCCATGTTTTACCTAAACAAGCAGGCGGGAACACATTCTCCAAGTCTGTCCAAACTAGCACACAACATATGGAACTGGGTGCTGAAATGCACCATGTTCCTCCTGTCCCGACATGCTCCAGGGGAACACAACTGTCTAGCCGATGTTCTAAGTAGAGACTTACAGCCTCAATCAGGACACAAATGGTAGTTACACAAAGACATTCTACACAATGGGCCTCATTACAACTCTGGCGTTGGACCATGGTGCTATTAGCACCATGGTCCATGCCGGATTCCGCCATAGGCCTCAGTGGGAATGGGGAAGGCGCTAATTACGGCACCGTAAATTACGGTGCCGTAATTAGCACCAAGGTCCCTTAGCGGGTTGGACTTTAACGCCTGCAAAAAGCAGACGTTAAAGTGTGAATCTGGCGTTAAGGGTTTAACGGCGCCGCAGCCTTTTACGGCGCCGTTAACCCCTTAACGCCAGGGTTGTAATGAGGCCCAATGTATTATTCACAGGGGTCAACCAGACCAATTATATTTGCAACACAGCACAACGCACAATGCCCAGAATACATGTCCAGGTACCCCCAAACTGTGTCCAAGGGGAATGCTGTGCAGATGAACTGGCCAGGGATTTTTGCTTACGCTTTTACCCCAACACCACTTTTCAACAAAATCGTCCACACGATGCACCAGGAACATGTCAATATCATTCTGATAGCTCTTACGTGGGCATGTCAACCATGGTACTCCCACCTACTCACAATGTCCCTTTGCTCACCAGTAAAACTCACGTGCCAATACAACATGCTGTCCCAACATCAGGGGACAATATATCATCTGTGCCCTCAAACTCTGAACATGGCAGCCTGGCTCCTGAGTTCATAGAGTTTGGTTGTCTAAACTTACCACAAAGATGTATGGACATCCTCAAGGAGGCACACAAACCTAATACCTACCATTGCTACTATATTAAGTGGAAATGGTGTGTTATCTGGTGCAAAACTCGAGACATCAATCCAATTGATTGCTCTCCCTCACACATTGTTCTATATTTGCTTCACCTTTTGGACAAATGGTTAGTTTTCAACTTTTGTAAAGTCAATTTAGCTGCACTATCCGCATACACTTCAACATAAGGTCTGGGAGCCCCTCTAAGAGAATGAACACGTCCAAATAACCTGTTCTCTGGGCAGGTGCCCACTCTGGAGGGTCTACAACCACGTTGTAGCTCTCTGTAACTTTCACAGAGGAGAAATGTATATTTGCATATCAGTCTGCTCCCATCCACTTGGGCAGTCCAGCACTGAAATGCTAGGCAAATCTCCTCTGAACAACAGTACTAACAGCAACCCCAGACACATGTTTTGGCCTAGTTGGACCTCATCAGTGAGGTGAAGCTGTGCCTCTCCAAGCACAGTGAGGAAGGGGTCCATGTCTGGATTACCCTGGTTAACCCTAAATTCCTAAAAATACAAAATAAAGGTCTGGGAGCCCCTCTACCAAGATTGAACACAGACAAATAACCTGTTCTCTGGGAAGGTGCCCACTCAGAAGGGTCTACAACCACGTTTTAACTCACTGTACCTTTCACAGAGGAGAAATATCCATTTGCATATAAGGCTGGTCCCAGCCACTTGGGCAGTCCTGCACACTCCTTTGTAATTTTGTAAAACTTGAGGTTTCACCCTAAGTAACCCAGGGTAATCCAGACGTGTGTACCCTTTGCTTACTGTGCTTAGAGAGGCACAGCTTCACCTCACTGATGACACCCGAGTAGGCTGAAACGCGTGTGTCATGGGGGTTGCTGAAGGTACTCTGGTTCAGAGGAGAATTGCCTAGCATATTGGTGCTGGACTGCCCTTGTGGGTGAGAAAAAGACTAATACACAAATGGATATTTCTCCTCTGTGACAGGTGCAGTGAGGTAAACTGTGATTGTAGACCCTCCTGAGTGAATGAAATTCCATAGAACAGGGTATTTTCTCCATGTTTGTTCTCAGTAGAGGGACTCCCACACTCTTTTGTAACTATCTGCATGCACCACCTCTCAAACAAAAAGTTATTTGTGGAAAGTGCCAGTGGTTAAAGCATTCATGGAAGGTGTTAAAAGGTTACCCCAACCTATTTCAAGCCCATCCCCCGGATGGGATTTAAATGTTGTACTTTCATCCCCTCGAGCCAATGCATAAAATCAGTCTTGAACACCTCACTTACAAGACTGCATTTATTATTGCCATTACATCCATGATAAGAGTCAGTGGGCCTCATTACGACCCAGGTGGTAATCTCCCGTCATTACCGCCATGGCGTAATGAGCGCTTACGCCGTGGGCCGATGGCGTAAAGAGCGCCACATTACGACCCATCGCGCACGAGCATTACGCCATGGCGGTAATGCAATTAACGCCATGGCGGAAAAGGCCCCTACCGGCATCGTAAAGCGAGCAAGGTGCACTTCCGCCACCGTAATTAGCGGCCACCGTAATTAGCGGTCACCGTAATTTGCGGTGGCCGTAATTTGCGGTGGCCGTAAAAAGCTGAACCGGAAATAGCGTCATCGCGCCGGAACGGGAAACAGCACGTCGGCCATCTTTAAAAACACAATCCATTGCCATCCTACCGAACAACACCAGATCCAACCCTGACACCTGTCCCAACCAATCACCCACCCATCCAAGTACCCGAAAATGCCTAAAGTTGTAAATAAGGCATGTGACCGCCAGCGCCAGGAGAGATTCAGCCGGGAGGAACTCTGCATGCTTGCGGAGACCCTGCAAGACAACGCAGGTGTCGTATTCTCCCCAGAAATGACCAGGACAGCGATAGCAAAGAAGAAGGCCATCTGGGCCCTGGTGGCCGAGCGCGTCAGCGCGGTGGGGACCGTACCCCGCACCCCACAGCAGTGCAGGAAGCGCTGGGATGACCTACGCATACGGGTCAGAGCCGTCATCTCTGCAAACCGCAACCTTGCCCTGGGTACCGGTGGAGGGTCGGAATCCCCACTAAAACTCCAACCGTGGGAGGAGATCTGTGCAACCACGATTGGCATGGAATCCATTGAAGGCGTCGGAGGGATGGAAAGGGGAGCTCCGACATCAGGCGATGAAGGTAGGTGCCTCAAACAAGACATGCCATAGTCACTGCAGTCCATTCATGTGTAGCACAAGGTTGCCCTACAGTGTAAATGCAACACATTTCAACACTGCCCATAGCCACATGCGAGCACCACCCTGTATACACTGCTGGCACCCGCATACCTGCATCCACATTCCACACTAAAAGGAGACAACCTGCATGGCCCTGCTTGAAATCTGCCTCATCTACTGACCAGAATAATGTCAATCATTGTCATTCCAAAGTCCGCAGACCCATCAATAACGCCCTCCCTCCTTTGCTCCACCACAGGCACAGATTCACACCCCGAGGACCAGGACACCCCTGCGACGAAGAGAGCCAAGAAGGCCATCAATACCGTCCCCGCACCCTCAACCTCAGCTGCAGTGAGGCAGACCCCACAACAAGCAGGACCCACTGCGAGCATACCGGACGTCCCACTGGCAAGCACCCCTGTAGGCAGCAGGCCAGCAGCAGCTGCTCCACCTCTACCGACATTGCCTGCCACAGAAGGCACCGGGTCAGCGGCCAGCAGCAACATCGATGAGACAGCTGCAATAGCTGCATGTTCAGACTCAGACATGGAGCACAAGGTCAGAAGCCCCACTGACCTACTACATTCCCCCTGTTTCTCAGACGCCAGCCCCCATGAGGATCACACACAGGGGCACACAGAGGTAGAGGAGTGGCCTTCCACCCCATGCCCAGTCCTCACTCCACAGGAGGGGAGCAGCCCCTCCATCACACCACCAGCACTGGCCATGGGCCAGCAGGGGCAGCAGTCCCTCGAGGACATCACAGAACGGCAGCAACAACTGTCCACGATGCTGACTGAGCATGCCGCGGAATGTGTGGGGGCTAGGTCAACCATTGAACAGGCCACGGAGACCCTAAGGGCCGAAGTAGCGCAGAGCACTGCCACCCTGAGGGATGCCATGCAGGCCATGTCCAGGGACATCTGTGCTGAACTTGCCGGCTTGCGTCGTGCGCTCACTGAGCACACCCACACCCTACAGGACGTGCATGCACGGGGGCAGGCAGGGACATCCTCCACTGCCAGTTCTGCACAGAGGAGCCCCGTGCGACGTTCCGGACGTAACCTGCGCTCCACAGCCAGGGGTGCCCCAGGGGCCGGGAGAGGGGGCTTGTAACAGCCTGTGGCCACTGTCACAGGCATCTGTTGACACCTACATGGGGTGTGTTGGGGTGTGCAGGGGGGAGGTGGGGGGGTGTGTTGGGGTGTGCAGGGGGGAGGTGGGAGGGGGTGTGTTGGGGTGTGCAGGGGGGAGGTGGGGGGGTGTGTTGGGGTATGCAAGGGGGAGGTGGGGGGGTGTGTTGGGGTGTGCAGGGGGGAGGTGGGGGGTGTGTGTTGGGGTTTGCAGGGGGGAGGTGGGAGGGGGTGTGTCACGACGTTTCATAGTTTGAATACACTTTTTTCTTTCCGAAAAAGAATTGTGTGGACATTTTCATTGCGTATGTGTGCTTTATTGTTGTACAGTCCACAGTGTGCATGTCCCAGAGCCACACAGTGCCCCAAGTGCAGTCACCATGTGATACACACCAGCCGTGTGTGCTAGAAGCAGTGGTCGATGATACTTTGGCGCATTGCACGCCCCTCCTGTGCATCGCCTCCTCCATGGGGTGCCGCCCCATCTGCACCCTCCTCATCCTCATCGTCAGGTGGTTGCAGTTCTGCGTCAGGGGGCAGGGGCACATTCCGTCTGACGCACATATTGTGTAGCATGACACATGCCATGACGATCTTTGCCACCTTCTCATGGCCATACAGGAGTGCCCCACCAGACCTGCTGAGGCTTCGGAACCGTGCCTTCAATAGGCCGAATGTCTGCTCTATGACCACACGAGTACGTGTATGTGCACGGTTGAAGTCCTCCTCGTGCTGGTTCTGTGGGTTCCGGACTGGTGTAAGGAGCCACCTCTTCAGGGGATAGCTTGCATCACCTGTATGTAGGCGAGAATGTATGTGTCAGTCATGTTGTCTGATCAAGAACATGATGTTCCACCATGGCTTGCATCCAACTGTTACTTTGGCTCACTTCTGCATGCACTAATTGATTCACACAATGCAACCAGTATATGCTCATGGCTCCCATGGCCTGTTTTGCATGCCATCACCCAATGTATGCAGAGGGGTTGTGTGCATTGTGAGTGCCCATCCTCTTTCTCCGTTCTCTGTGTTACTCACAGCCAGGTGGCGTATGCATCCCCCCCTTTCAGCCAGGTGGAGTATGCATCCCCCCCCCCTTTCAGCCAGGTGGAGTATGCATCCCCCCCCTTTCAGCCAGGTGGAGTATGCACCCCCCCCCCTTTCAGCCAGGTGGAGTATGCATCGGTACGTCATTCACCTGCCCACTTCCATGACATTGGACTCACCGAGTAGCCAGGATCTTGGCCCTGCATGTCGCTCCATGTAGCGTGGTATTGTGGAGTTCCTCAGGACCATAGAATCATGGGTTGATCCGGGGAATCGGGCACAACAATGTGTGATGATCTTGTTGGAGTCACAGACCATTTGCACGTTGATTGAGTGGAACTGTTTCCGGTTGCGGTACGGTACCTCCATGGCACGTGGAACCACCAATTCCACATGGGTGCAGTCGATGGCACCAATGCAACCGGGTATGCCGGCTAGTGCATGGAAACCCACTTTGGTGTTTGCAATCTCCTGGGCAGTCCGTGGTAATGAGATGTGGTCGTCTGTGTGCTTGAGGAGGGCATCGAGCACTTGGATGAGTGTTCGTGTGAATAATGGTTGTGAAATGCCATGCAGGTGCCCCACTGTGTGCTGGTAGGTGCCTGTGGCCAGGAAGTGGAGTACAGACACTACCTTCAGTAGGGGGGGATGGCGGTTGGAGTTTCTATCATGCTGACAATGTCGTTGTGTGTCATGTCTACGATGGTGGTGATGGTGTCCCGGTCCAAACGGTACAGGGTGTGGATCTGCTCAGCAGTGAGGTTGAATGGATTGGCTCTGATGCGTGGGATTGGGGGCTGCCTGCGTGGTGGCACTGGCTGTGCTGGTGGGGCTTGCTGGGCCTGCCTTGCCCTCCTTCTCCTCCTGCGTCTCCTCTGTGCTGCCTGTTGTTGTTGTTGCTGTTGTAGCACATGCATTGCTATCAGGTCCTCCAGCCCCAACATTGCTAGTCGTATTAGTATCATTGTGGAGTGTGACTGGGTGTGGGAAGGGGTGGGGTGTGCTCTTTTTGTACTTCCTGAGTCTGTATTGCCTTCGCCTGTGCTGTTTCTGTGCACCTGTGGCAGCTGCATTCACTTAACATGGCCCTTTACGGTTGGTTCGCGATGGCGTTATTAGCACCATGGCGGTAAGGTACTTAACGGGCTGGGTGATGGCGTTAGGTGCATGTCCGCTTGGGTCGGCATTTGCGTACCTTTCCGCCATGGCGCTAAGTACGGTGTGGGCGGTCGCGTGCGTGCACCCTTGGCGCAGTTAGCGGCAGCGTTAACTACGATGCCGCTAATGGCATCGTAGTTAACGGTCACGGGTCATGATCGGACCTGGCGGAAAACGATGGCGGTAACCATTTACCGCCATCGTTTTTCACTTAGCACCAGGGTCGTAATGAGGCCCAGTGAATTACAAGCACTCTCAGTTCAAGATCCCTTTATTACCATCCATAAAGACAAAGTAGTGCTAAGATCACACCCACGTTTTTCGCCTACATTTATTTCAAAGTTCCATGTCGAATCATTCCATAGAACTTTCAGCTTTCTTCAAAAACCCAACAAGTTCGACAGAAAAAGAGACTCAATACGTTAGATGTTAGGAGGGCTGTTATGTACTACTTCAACAAAACAAAGCCATTCGGAAAGACTGATCAATTCTTTGTGTCCATTGCAACAGGAAGATAAGCTGATCCGGTCTCTAAGTCAGCTATCTCAAAGTAAAAGTCAAATGCATTCAAATGTGCTATTCCCTTTCCAAAAATCCTATGCCTTTCACACCCAGAGCACACTCTACACGTGGCACATGGGCTACCTTTGCCTTTATTGCGTATGTGCCTTTAGACACCATTTGCAAAGCAGCTACTTGAGTTCCATACATACCTTTAACACAGCATTATTGTCTGGATACTCATTCCAAACAAGATTCACAGGTCACAGGTGGGACAAGCAATATTAAAACATCTATTTGCTGCTGTACCTTCAAACATCCCACCACCTTCTCCAGGTAGCTCTCGCCAGGCTATGCAAAGCATGTAATACTAAGCAGATCCACAAGACTCAGAAGGCATTCATTACTCACCGTAATCATATTTGTGATACTTTTATCTGCTTCGTTTCACATGCTCCCATCCTTCCTCCCCTCTTGGTGTTGAAGGTACATAGACATCAAATACCTTACACTTGTTATTTCGTACTCACAAACACGTCATGCTCCCTCATGTCAAAAACAAAACAATCTGAGGGACTTCAATGCATCAAGGACCATGGGTACTACAGACGTCACATTGGGGATAGTATAGCAGACACGCTATGTCAACGTCCCTTCTCGGCTTTCGAAAAAAAGTTATGCAATACTCTGCACGTACCACTAGATGGCAGCTTATGCAAAGCGTGTGAATCTAAGCAGATACAAGCCTCAGAAATATGTTTACGGTGAGTAATTATTTTTTATTGTATTACAACTTGTCTTTTTATATTCTTTTTTTTCCACCATCGTAGTCGACATGTTACGCAAAGTCTATTTCAGAGTTAACTTTAACTTCTTTTGACGATCGCAGTTCGATTCATGTTTCGACGAACATCCTGAAGACCTTCCGGCTGCCGAATCTTGACGAGTCCTCCGATTGGCAACAGGCTTTGGCCTACACAGGCTTTGGCCTTGCAGTAAGGACAGTGGGGCGGGGGGTGATTGCCTTCATTAGAGAATGCGTACCTCCACTATCCATATATACTTCCCTTGCCTAGCTGCCTTTTCAATTCAAATTAGCCACATAGAGAACTCCTTTTAAATTGGGACAAAGTTGTAACAAAGTACCAGTGGAAAGACACCCATTGAGTGTGCAACCACTGCCTTCCTTGAGACCACCCAGAGGGGTGTTGTGCATCATGCAAATTATTTAGGCCCAAAACCCTTAAAGAAGGGCGCACCAAATGGTGGCCGGCTCATGCTATTATGGCTGAATCTGAAACTTCTACTTGCACCTTTGAGTCAGATGTAGAAGGCCAAGGCAACGACTGCTGATTTCGGAAGCTGAAGACGTTTCAAGGGTACCTTCCTGCTCCCATATGTCAGTCCCCACCCTCATAAGGCAGTAGCAAAGTGCTGTTTTGGGGAAAACTGGCGACAAATACGCACGTACACATAAACCGCAAACAATCCCGAGCCGTTCTTCGACGCTGCATACCGGGGCAAGACACCTCGCAGCCTACCGACCATGCGCGCCATAAGCCTGCTGCGCTTCTGCGTCCAGCGCAAGGCATAAAACAAAACCGGTGCCTTCAGGCTTGCATGAAAGTCCCTGACGGGTGTTTCGCAAACGCAGAAACACGCCGAAATCACACAAGACACATTCTAGCAGAACACCATAAAAAGTCCCATAAGCACATCTCACACACACCTACTGTTTGTTTATTTATTTGTATGGCGCACCCGACCCGGAGGTATCTGGGAACCTTTAACACAGAGAGTACAAGTATACCTTTAGCTTGGTTACAGTGGATGCCAAATACAGCAAATACTGTCTCAGAGAAGGAGCCACTATATACTAGGGCTACCTTACCTTTATCCCAGTCTTTTCAAAAGAGAAGGGTTAGGGCAGACCCTGAAGCTATTGTGTTCTCTGTCTGAAACACACAAGACAGGAACCTGTTCCAGAGAGTGTTTTGTGGGCATTATGGACAAGGTCTCCTCTTCCAATGGATTGTGTCCTCCCACGTATTCCTCATCTTGGATATATCCTTACCTTTAGCTTTACTGCTTTGGAAATCTTTTCTCTCTCCACCAGAGGGCGCTCCCTCAAGGCTGCGGCGTCGATGTCCCTCGGCGGCCTCCGTCGAGCATCAACGTCATCCGCTGTATAAATGCCTCGAGGTCGCCCATTGGCCTCAGTTCTGTTTTTACGTTAGCTTCGCTTTGGATCGATAAAACGGCGCTTCAGTTCGTATGAATAATGTCATCTTCATCTAATCCTTCCACACCGAAGACTGGATTCAAGAAATGGCATAAATGTGGCAGAAAGATGTCGCTAACTGATCCCCATCGTAATTGCCTCTGTTGCCTCGGTTTCGACCACTGTATATATGATTGTGGTTCCTGTCAGTAGGTGACCCATAAGAACAAAGAGGTAAACTGGCGGTGGGGGAGGAATCCTCGAAGTTTTCTTCGAGAGGGAGAAAAGACTCAGCTGTTTCTTCAACAAAACGTCATAAAAAATCTAGGTCGAGGAGCAGACCCAGGAAGTCCTCTTCTTCTTCCTCTAAAAAGTCAAAGAAAAGACTACACCGGTCTCCCTCTTCCTCAACGTCGTTTGAGGAAGTCATAACATGTCCGTCAAGACATGACGCCCCAAGAAAGTGGGAAGCTTTCAGAGCATCTATGTTAAACATGTTTGAGAATGCAGCCCAGACCCTCTCAAAAAAGTCTAACGAAGAGCATGTCCCGGCTCACAAAAAAAAGAGACAGGGGAAGATCTAAGACGAGAAAATCTGACACATAATCGTCGAGGGTGTCGTCCAGGGAATCTTCTGAGACAACTCATAGAAAAAGCCTAGCTGTGCATAAATCGAAGGCAG
This sequence comes from Ambystoma mexicanum, assembly GCF_040938575.1. Lineage (NCBI taxonomy): Eukaryota > Metazoa > Chordata > Amphibia > Caudata > Ambystomatidae > Ambystoma > Ambystoma mexicanum. Next base: position 1,007,481,445 of record NC_090927.1, read on the forward strand.
AACTCAAGAAAATGGCATCAGACTCTCATACGTCATCAAATTCCTAGTCTAAAACATCCTCGAAGCCTCTATCGAAGGCAGTCGAGCTCAAAGTGTCTATGACCCAACCTAAAAAGGTTATGTTGAGTGCACAGTCGACAGTATCGAAGGCTCCTTCGATGGTCTCGACAACTCCTTCGACGGGGTCGACGATTCCTTCGAGGGTGTCGAAAACTACCTCGACAATATCGAAAGTAATGCCTACAACATCGACGCCATCTACGCTTTTGTTGACGTCTTTGTCCATTCCAATGGCAAAATCGCCACCAGTTTTAAAGTCTATGCAACCTGAAAAGGTGTTTCATCCAGAAAGCAGACATGACTTTTTTAGAACCATGTCCTCCATATATGAAGGAGCTTCATCAGCAGAAGTTGTTTCACCTGCTGGTGTTAAATTTGGTGCAAAACAAGTCCCTGAGGAGTTAATAGACCCTCCATCTAAGATGCAAGACTTGTATGAGTGCTTGCAGTCAGCAAGTGGTCTGGATACATCTCCAGCTCGGTCAGGCTTTTCAAATTCATATTCTGAACATGTGGATGCAGGTTATAGAAAATTGATGAACAGGGTAACTGAATTCATGGGATGGAGTAGAAATTCACCTTTCGAAGGGATTGTGTCCTCCGACGTATTCCTCATCTTAGATATCTCCTTCCAGTTCTGCTGGCCTCGGAAACTTTTTTCTCTCTAGAGGGCGCTGCGCGTCGACGTCCTCCGAGTCGATGTCCCTCGACAGCCGCCGTATCGACGTCATCCTGCCTATAAAGGCCGCGCGCAGCGTCCGTTGCTCAGTTCCGTTTTTCCGCGCTTACTCAGTGCCTCGGAATACCGTTGCTCAGTTCTTAGTCAGATTAATCCTATTTACCTCGAGTCATTCGATCCGTACTCGATGGCTTCCTCGTCGGAACCGACAACTCCTCGATCCGGCTTCAAGAAATGCCGAGATTGTGGGAAAAAGATGTCGTTGACTGACCCTCACAGAGTTTGTCTGTGGTGTTTGGGAGCTGAACACCATTGTTCGGAATGCGAGGACTGTATGTCCATGACAGCTAAGGCCCTGAAGGAGCGTAGGGGGAAGCTGGAGAAAGGTAAGACTTTTAAAGCTTCTTCTTCGTCGACGAAGTCGAGACACTCGTCTCCTCGTCACCATTCGCGCTCCAGGTCTCGGAGTGGGTCCCATCACTCGAGATCGAAGCACTCGAAGAGGAGACGTCGAAGATCCCCTTCTCCGTCTTCCTCTTCCTCTGTTTCGCCAAAAAGAATCCCTTGCCCCACGAAACATAGTTCCCAGGCTGAATCGGAGGAATTCCGCAAAAATATGATGAGCGTCTTCGAGAAAGCGACCTCGATCCCCCGAAGACTGCTGAGAGCGATGCTCTGGTCGAAAGACCCGAAGGTCAAAAACGCCGCGAGTCGCAGTACCCGGCGAAGGAAACCTCTCGAGCGCGTCTCGAACCCTCGAGTAGGACTATGACCTCCAAACCTTCCTCGAAGGTTCCGTCGACGCCGAGGTCGGTGTCTTCGACGCCGTTGTCGAAGGGACCTTCGACACACGGGTCTGTCGACTCGACGCCAGCTTCGACACCAGCGTCGACGCCAAGAAAAGTCACGGTTACGACACACCCAGTGACTATCCCCAGGTCCTCGACATCGATGGCTTCGAGATTGTCGAGTAGGATTCCAATTCTGTCGAGGTCTTCGAGGCCTCCGCCTTTGTTTTCGACGCCACGCTCGAAGCCTTCGACGTCAGCGTCGACGACATCGACGTTTTCGAGGCCGATAATGACAAGTTCGGCACCCTCTGCCTTGGAAATGGGATTTACTCCCTTTATGAGTTCAGAACAATTGAGAACTATGTCCTCAATTTTGGAAGAGGGTGAATTGTCTGAACAGGAAGACACATTTGAGTTGCAGGGACCTGTAACCCCAATTAGAGAGGAATTTTCCTCTGAAGAGCGCAGGTTAAAGGATCTTCATGATTCCTTACATGAGGCAAGTGGGTTAGACACTTCACCTGAGGTGGAGTTTGCTAAGCCAGACCCGGGGGAGCATGCTGAAACCCCCTATAGCGCCTTAATGGCCAGGATCACAGAGTTCATGGGGTGGTCTGCACCTTCACAATCTTTCCAACAAGATGACCTCACGGATATTCTTGACAAAGGCCCACAGGAGGATCCTGTGGTGCCTTTTCATAAAGCTCTTCAGAGAAAGATCATGACAAACTGGGAAACCCCAGATGTAGTACCAGCAGTAAATAAAAAACTGTCTACAAAGTACAGGGTATCTTCTACAGACCCAGAGTTTTTGTCTAAACACCCATCCCCAGAAAGTCTGGTGGTACAGGCAGCATCCTCTACCGATGTCAAGACGGCTTATCCTACCGTCCCACAGGACAGAGACGATAAAAAATATGATGCTATGGCAAGGAAAGTCTTTTCAGCATGTAGCATGGCGTTAAAATCTGTTAATGCTACTTGCACCCTTGCTAGGTTCAGCCATACACTTTGGGAGTGTACTTCTACAGCGGCTGACTGCATCCCGAAGGGAGAAGAAAGGGATGCGTTCCTGAATATTATACAGGACGGTAAAGACGCTATGTGCGAATCCCTCCAGACGGGCATTGATTCGGCTGACAGTATTAGCAGAGTAATGGCGGCAAGTACATCAACCAGGAGATTCGCTTGGTTGAGAAAGTCTGGTTTTGCCCCAGATGTGCACGCCAGGCTCTTGAACATGCCATTCGATGGCTCTTCTTTGTTCGGGAAAAAGGCGGATGACACTTTAGAGAAACTGCAAACTTCAAAAGCAGCAGCAAAATCCCTAGGAGCTGCAATCAGTCAGACTCCTTTTCGTCCCACAGGAACCTCTGCGAGAGGCAAGTCTTTTCGCTTCTACTCCGCATTCGGAAGAGGTAGAGGACGACCGGCTCAAAGGGGACAAAGAAGAACTACCCGAGGTGGACGGGGTAGATATTCAAAAGCCACAGCAACAGCAGGTGCCTCTTTACCATCTGCATCAGCCGCCCCAAAACCACTCTGAGGACTTCCCTCACAGGACACCTGTAGGAGGCAGTTTGACTCAACATCTGGCGGTATGGCAGGCTATCACGTCAGATGCTTGGGCATTGGAAACAGTTGCCCAAGTTTACTGCCTGCCTTTCCTACGTATACCTCAGAGTCATCCACCGGGGATCAGCTCTCAGAAAGCTCCAGATCCGCTCCTCTTGCAGGAAATTTTGGACCTGCTAGAGAAAGGTGCCATAGAACCGGTACCTGTAGCGAAGAGGAACAAGGGCTGGTACTCCCCTTACTTTCTCATTCCAAAGAAAGACGGAGGACTGAGACCCATCTTGGACTTGCGAGAATTGAACAAATTCCTCAGAAAAGACAAATTCAAGATGGTCACTCTTTCTCAGATCCTCCAGGCCCTTCAGTTCCAGGACTGGTTGGTATCTCTGGACCTTCAGGACGCTTATTTCCATGTGCCTATCCATCTAAACACAGGAAATACCTGAGGTTCGCAATTGGCAACTCTCACTATCAATTTCGAGTGCTGCCATTTGGGCTGACCTCCGCCCCGAGGGTCTTCACCAAGTTAATGTCGGTAGTGGCTGCAAGTCTAAGGAGGGAAGGGATTCACGTCTACCCCTACCTGGACGATTGGTTGATCAGGGCTGTTTCTCCGGAACAAGCTCAGATCCAGCTAAATCACGTGTGCCACTTCCTTCACAGACTGGGCTTCTCCCTCAATTTAAAGAAGTCACAAATGATACCATCGCAGAGACTCCAGTTCATAGGAGCGATCCTGGACACTTCCCTGGGAAAAGCCTCGCCACCAGAGGTGAGGGCTCAAGATATTCTACAGATGGTTACCAAGTTCCAACATGCCCAACGTCTCCCAGCCTTCGACTTTTTGAGGTTGCTAGGCCTCATGGCATTCTGCATTTTCCTAGTGCCAGAGGCTCGCCTGAGAATGAGATCCCTCCAGTGGGCACTGAGGACTCAGTGATCACAATTCTCAGGGAGAATGACAGATCTTCTTCAGGTTTCCGGCAGGGTGGCTCGAGACCTTCAGTGGTGGGCCTGTCTGGAGAACATTCTGAAAGGAGAACAGTTTTGGCAACCCTGGCCGGAGATAACAGTAGTCACGGATGCCTCACTCATGGGGTGGGGAGCCCACGCCAACGACTTGACCATCAGCGGTCGTTGGTCTCCATCGGAGTCCAGACTACACATCAACCTGTTAGAGCTGAGAGCCATCAGACTTGCGCTGAAGGCGTTCCTGCCAGCTGTACAAGGGAAGAACGTCCTGATAATGATGGACAACACGGTGGCCATGCGTTACCTCAACAAAAGAGGAGGCGTAGGATCACTACCCCTGTGCAGAGAGGCGATGCAGCTCTGGTTTTGGGCAATCCAAGAAGGAATCTCTCTATCGGCAGTTCACCTTGCCGGAGAGAAGAACTTGACAGCGGACGCTCTGAGCAGGCAGAACACAGTCTCCCACGAGTGGGAGCTAGCTCAGGAAGTCCTTCAAGAGATCTTCGCCCTTTGTGGAACCCCTCAGGTAGATCTGTTCGCCACCAGCCTAAACAGGAAATGCGACCTGTTCTGCTCAAGGGAATTTCCCCCGAGAGGAGCTCTGGGAGACGCGTTCATAGTGGACTGGGAGTTTCCGCTTCTGTACGCGTTCCCACCGGTCCCTGTCATTCCTCAAATGATCAGGAGGTTGAGAAGATTCCGGCGAACCATGATCCTAATTGCCCCGGATTGGGCCAGGAGAACGTGGTACCCGGACCTTCTAGACTTGTCCATCTGCCCTCCAATTCGACTTCCACTCAGAGAGAACCTACTCTCACAGAAGGGAGGTCAGGTTCTCCATCCAGACATCAAAACCCTCAACCTTCAAGCTTGGCTTCTGAAAGGCTGAGGTACAAGGATTGGGACCTCCCTGATGCTGTTATGGAGGTGTTGCTTTCGGCAAGGAGGCCAGCAACAAAGTCTTTATACCGCTGCCGTTGGAACAGATTTTGCAGCTGGTGTAGAGAACAGAATATCGACCCTTTTTCATGTGGTACACCAATGGTTTTGTCCTTCCTACTATATTTGGCAAATTCATGCCTTCAAGTTGGCACCATTAAGGGCTATCTCGCAGCGCTATCCATCTTTAAGCGTACTGCGGAAGAACCATCCTATTTCAAATTACCCTTGGTAATACAGTTTCTAAAGGGGTTAACCAATGTTTATCCCCCAAGACCATTCCAAGTTCCCCTATGGGATTTAAACTTAGTACTAACTTTCCTGATGGGTACACCTTTCGAACCTCTCCATTCTTGTTCGTTAAGATTCCTTACCCTTAAAACTGTTTTATTAATAGCACTTACATCTGCTAGAAGGGTGAGCGAATTACAAGCTCTTTCTTGTAAAACCCCTCACACAATATTTCACAAAGACAAAGTTGTCCTGCAAGTGAAGCCTAATTTCCTCCCAAAGGTGGTTTCTGAATTCCATATCACTCAGAAGATTACCCTACCATCTTTCTATCCTCCTCCTCACCCGGGGAAAGAGGAAGAGAGGTTACACAGGCTAGACCCTAGGCGGGCTTTAAGTTTTTACATCAGTAGACTAGCCAGGATAAGACAGGCAGACCAGCTGTTTGTAGGTTACGCAGGTCACAAGCTGGGGTTACCAATAACTAAGCAGACCATTTCCAGATGGATCATTCTAGCCATTCTGGAATGTTATAAACTGGCAGGGAAAGAGCCCCCTCAAAACCTTAGGGCTCATTCGACCAGAGGTATTGCAGCTTCATCAGCCCTCAAAAGAGGCGTGCCGGTTAAAGACATATGTGCGACCGCTACATGGTCGTCTGTCCATACCTTTACACGTTTTTACAATTTGGATTCCTCCTCCAGTCAAGAGACTAGGTTTGGAAGGGCTGTACTGCATTCTATTCATCAATGGAAGACAGCGTGAAGTCAGTACTCCCTCCTCCGATAATAGAATACTGCTATGGGAGCCTATCTAAGATGAGGAATACGTCGGAGGACACAATCCCTTCGAAGAACAAGTTACTTCTTACCTTGTAACGTTCTTTCGACGGGATGTTCCTCCGACGTATTCCTGATCGACCCTCCCATCCATCCCCGCAGTTCTACTTCCCTTGTTGTTGCAGCTTACGCTCCTTCAAGGTGATTAGTTAGTCCAGAAAGTATTATTGTGGGCTACAAAACGGAACTGAGCAACAGACGCTGCGCGCGGCCTTTATAGGCAGGATGACGTCGATACGGCGGCTGTCGAGGGACATCGACTCAGAGGATGTCGACGCGCAGTGCCCTCTAGAGAGAAAAAATTTTCCGAGGCCAGCAGAGCTGGAAGGAGATGTCTAAAATGAGGAATACGTCGGAGGAACATCCCGTCGAAAGAACGTTACAAGGTAAGAAGTAACTTGTTCTTCTATCAGGATGATGACATGACTGACATCCTTTCAGGAGGACCTCAGCAAGACCCCATACTTCCTTTTCATGTAGCCTTACAAAGGAAGGTTAACACTGCATGGGAAAACCCAGAATCTATTCCCGCAGTTAATAAGAAGTATGTGTCAAAATATAGACCCTGTCCCTCAGATCCGAATACTTAAATAAACACCCATCTCCTGAAAGTCTGGTAGTTCAAGCAGCTACCTCTACTAGAAATGCTGCATACTCTACAATTCCGCCTGATAGGGATGATTAAAAGGTTGATGCATGGTCCAGAAAGATCTTTACGTCAGGGAGCATGGCTTTAAAATCCACAAATGTAACTTGTACCCTTGCAAGATTTACATATACCCTGTGGGACTGCATGTCAGCGGCAGCTGAACCCATCCCGGAAGGTGAGGAGCGTCAAGGGTTCCTATCCATAGTAAGGGATGGAAAGGAGGCTTCAAGGGAATGCCTTCAATCAGGTTTGGACACATCTGACAGTATCAGTAGGTCCATGGTGTCTAGTACAGTGCTACGCAAATTTGCATTGCTAAGAAAGTCAGGTTTTGCACCGGATGTGCAATCCAGGCTTTTTAATATGGCATTTGACGGCTCGAGCTTGTTTGGCAGCAAGGCGGATGAAAGTTTGGAGAAGCTGCAGACCTCCAAAGCGGTGGCAAAATCACTCAGTGCCGCTATACGACAACCTCATCAAACGCCCCTACACAGGCTCATCTTCCTGGAGGGGCCGTCTCTTTCGAATGTATTCCTCATTTGGGAAAGGAAGGGGACAGGCCAGTTGAAGAGAGCAAATGAAATTTCCTCAGGGCGAGCAAAAGGTACTAGATCTGCCCCACCAGCGGCATCTGTCCCTTCAGCCGCTACTGCAGCTATCGCAAAACCACTCTGAGGTTTTGACCCACAAGACCCCACTGGGAGGCAGGATCTCGCAGCATCAGGAAGAATGGCGGGGCATTACTTCAGATGCTTGGGCACTGGAAACAGTATCCCATGGTTACTGCCTTCCTTTTCAAAAGAAACCTCAGAATCACCCACTGGGATACAACTCTGTCAAAAATCCAGATCCACTTCTGTTGCAGGAAGTCTTAACCCTGCTACAGAAAGGTATAATAGACCATGTACCTGTAGCGGAGAGGAACAAGGGTTGGTATTCCCGATATTTCCTCATACCAAAGACGGACGGAGGACTGAGACCTATGTTGGACTTAAGAAGCTTGAACAAATTCCTCAGGAAGGACAATTTGAAGATGGTCACACTTCCTCAGATCCTTCAGGCTTTCCAACTCCAAGACTGGTTGGTATCATTGGACCTTCACGACGCTTAACTTTCATGTGCCAATCCATCTCAAGCACAGAAAGTACCAGAGGTTCGCGATTGGCATTTCTCACTATCAGTTTTGAGTTCTGCAATTCAGGTTGACCTCCGCCACGAGAGTTTTCACCAAGTTGATGGCGGTGGTGGCAGCGAGTCTCAGGAGAGTCGGGGATTCACCTCCACCCCTACCTGGACAATTGGATGATCAGGGTACATTCTCCAGAACAAGCCCAGGAACATCTGTCCGAAACTTGCCACTTCCTTCACAAACTAGGGTTTTCTTTGATTTAAAAAAGTCAAACGTGATACCATCTCAGAAACTCCAATTTATTGGGGCAGTCCTGGATACTTGTTCGGGCAAAGCCTCGCCTCCCGAAGAGAGAGCTCACCACATTCTGCAGATGGTAATAAAATTCCAGAATGCCCAGTATCTACCGGCCTTCGATTTTCTCAGGTTGCTCGGCCTTATGGCATCCTGCATTTTTCTGGTGCCAGAAGCAAGATTGAGGATGAGATATCTTCAATGGGCCCTCAGCACTTAATGGTCCCAATTTTCAGGAGAAATGTCAGATCTGTTGCACGTTCCAGTCAGAGTAGCACAGGATCTACAATGGTGGGCTTGCAGGGAACATATCCTCAAGGGAGAATCTTTTTGGCAACCATGGCCGAAGATAACAGTAGTGACGGACGCCTCACTCACAGGGTGGGGAGCTCACACCAACGAGTTGACAATCAGCGGTCATTGGTCTCCATCGGAGTCGAAACTACATATCAACCTATTGGAACTGAGGGCAATCAGACAAGCACTGAAGGCCTTCCTGCCCTCTGTACAGGGAAAGAATGTCCTGATAATGACGGACAACACAGTGGCCATGTACTACCTCAACAAGATAGGAGGAGTCACTACGACTGTGCAGAGAAGCAATGCAGCTCGGGTTCTGGGCAATACTAGAAGGGATCTCTCTGTTGGCAGTTCATCTAGTTGGAGACCAAAACACAGCGGCGGACGCTCTGAGCAGGCAGAGCACAGTTTCCCACGAGTGGAAAATGGCTCAGGAAGTCCTTCAAGAGATCTTCGCCCTTTGGGGCACCCCACAAGTAGATCTGTTCGTTACCAGTGTTAACAGGAAGTGCGAACTGTACTGCTCAAGGGGATTTCCCCCGAGAGGAGCTTCCACTTCTGTATGCTTTTCCTCCAGTCCCGGTGATCCCTGAGGTAATCAGGAGGTTGAGAAAGTTCAGGAAAACCATGATCCTAATTGCCCTGGATTGGGCCAGGGGAACGTGGTACCCGGACCTTCTGGACATGTCCATCTGCCCTCCAATACGTCTTCCAAGAAGAGAGGATCTTCCCTTGCAAGAGGAAGGTCATGTTCTCTATCCAGAGTTCAACACATTCAACCTTCACGCATGGCTTCTGAGAGGTTGAGATATAAGGATTGGGACCTTCCGGATGAGGTCATGGAGACTTTGCTTCCGGCCAGAAGGCCAGAAACAAATTCTCTGTATCAGTGTCGTTGGAACAAGTTCAGTAACTGGTGCAGAGATAAGAATTTGGACCTATTCCAGTGTAAGATACTCCTACGTCCCGTCCCCTTTCCTCCATACTTATGGGACATCTCTCCGTCCTGTGGGACGAAACCGGAGCACTTTGTAAAAAGCATCCAAAACATTTATTTCAAAAATGTGTCCTTCCTCTCTTTCTTGCGCGGGGCCCGGCACGCGGCCGTAACCCCGCCCACCTTGGCTCCGCCCCATGCATCACCCATCAGTCCTTTTCTCCGCTTGTCCGGGACTGGACGCACTTGCATCCTCGGAAGATATTCTTCCCTTTTTTCCTCTCTGGCTCTCGCTAGCGATCGTTTACTAGTCTATGTCGTTCAAACTAGACTTTCCAGATTGCTCTTCGTGTCATCGACGCTTCGCGAGGGCGGATCCCCATACTCTTTGTCTAGAGTGTTTGGGTCCGGATCACCGTCGGGACGCCTGTTTTTACTGCGACTCCCTCTCGGTCCAGGCACTTCAACGTCGGTTGGAGCGGTGGGAGGAGGTGTTCCGGTGAACTCCTCATTTGCATTTTCAGGCGTTCATCGACGAACAGAAGAAATGCCCGGTAAGTTCTTTACTTTTCACAGCACCCCGGCCGCGGGATACCTTTCCGGGTTCCTCCCGGACCGGGAGGGGCGTTGATCGCTCTGTCACCGGGGATTGCCCTGAGGTGCCCGTTGGGCCTAATAATTGTACCAGAGTTTTCTCTGAGGGTCTCTGTAAGGGGCCTGTGGATACCGGAGCACGCTCCGAGGCCCCTCCTGTGGGGGCTGTTTGTGGACCCAGTTCTACTGAGTCGTGGGGTACCGGAGCTCGCTCTGAGGCCTCTCTGTCGGCTTGCCTCAAAAATAAGACCTGGGTGTGCCCCGAGGCCTTGGGCGGGTTTGCTGTCACCGAACGGATGTTCAAGGCCCACGCAGATAAGGCTGTTACCAGACCCGGGTCCGAGGTCCCCCGTACAGAGGCTAAAGCTACCAACAGTTCCCGCTCTTGCGGCAACACCAGACCTGTTGAGGGGGCAAAGAAGCAAAGTGCTTCTTTTACCGGCAGTGCCAAGGTCCTTCCTTCGAAGGCTAATTTGGCGGTTGGTATGTCACAGAAACATTCCAGGCCTCGCAGTACTGGCTCTGCCGAGGTCCCTTATGTTAAGGCTAAAGTTAAGACCTCTGGTCCATCGACTGGGACCCCTGCCTCACTTCCTCATGTGCCGCAGTTCCCCTCAGGTGATGACAAAATGGCGCCCGTTCCCGCCGCTGCGCCCATTTTGGGTGCTGCCACTACAACTACGCCATCGGCCTCAGGTGTAGGGCTTGGTTCCGTGGGTGAACACAGAGTCCCTTGTCCGCATGCTTATCGCCCAGTTTATGATTGGAACGCCCGGATGCCCCTTCTGCACTCTGTTTCGTTGCCTGTGGGGTCGGCGCCGTTGATTTATGTGGATACGTCGATGGAGGGGCCGGTGTGGAACCCTTCCCTGTTACGTCCAAGGAATTATCCTCCTCATGAGAGGCCGCCTGAGGTTCCAAAGCAGTCCCCAGAGGAAGCCTTTTTCGGTAAATTTCAAACGCTCATGCGTACCGACCCCATGAGGGAATATTTCAAAGGGCTCTTTAGGGAGATATGTCCGCCCGCGCCTCCGGCTCCACCCGTTTCTCCTGTGGTTCCGCCGGCGCCTCCCTTCCCCACGGTGCCTTCCCCGACTCTTCCGCCTTTGCCACCATTGTCCCCCGTGGACAAGACAGCGCTGACGCGGCTCAGCAAGATCCTGACCTGTCGGAAGATGCGCAAGGCGATCAGGACAACAAGGACCTGCCCCACTCTATTCGAGATTTCCATGACGGGTACTGAACATGATGGCTTTCTTTGATGTTCCAGTGCGCGAGGCACCCGCTCAGCAAGAGGGTGTGCTTTCTGTGGCGTTCACCCTGTCTCCCTTGGAGCGTACCGGCCGGTTCTTGCAGAAGGACATTCTGGCCAACGTCCGTAGGGTCTGGGAGAAGCCACACTCTGGACTTTTCGTCAATAAGAAAATTAACACGCGATACAGGCTGCATTCTTCGGAAGAGGTGGCACTGTCGTCTGGTCCGCCCCCCTCATCCATAGTGGTGGCTGCGGCCACTTTGCAGTCCAGGCCTGCAGCATCCTCTTCCACGACAGCTACTCAGGTTCTGGAAAAGGAGGATAAGCTCCTTGACTCCTTTGGGAGGAAGATTTTCGCCAACTCGGCCTTGCAGCTCAGGCAGGCCAATGCCGAGCTGTTGTTAGCGGGGGCTAATATGCGGATGTGGAAAGGTCTGTCGGAGTTTGAGGTGTTCATCCCGGTCAAGAAGCTGGAAGATTTTAAGGGGGGGATTGGCCGATGCCTGGGTCCTGGCCCAGGATCTCCTAGAGGCTGGGGCTCACCACGTGGACGCCTCGGCTCGGGGCCTTATGCTGGGGGTTGATACCTCACGGCAGGCGTGGCTACATGCCACTAAATTCTCAAGAGGTACAGGACAAGGTGTTGGACCTTCCGTTCGATGGTAAGGAGTTCTTTCATTCCTCAACAGACGTAGAGCTCGCCAAGACGAAGGATAGCACTCAAACGGCTAAGTCCTTGTCGGTCCTTGTTAAGACCCCCTTCAAAACCCAGAGACCGCTGTCGCAAAGCTGACCCTCCTCTGGCTTTAGGGGCTTCCTTGACCGGAAATCTTGCAGAGTGGATACCCCCTCGGGCAATAACCGCCGCAGGCAACAACAGAATCGTTTTTTTCTCCCGCTCCTCAGCCTCCTCTTCAGGTTCAGTTGGCAACACCACCGGAAAACCTGCAAAATGAGGGTTTTATGCGCTCGCACGAGACCCCGGTGGGAGGACGCATTGCGTCTCATTGGGAGGCGTGGCAGAAGACAGATGGGTCTTGTCAGTCGCTCGGGCAGGCTTCCGCTTACGCTTACCCCTACCCCCTACCCCACCCTTCAACTCTCCTTTTCAGCTGTCGGGCTCACCCTCCCTCAAAGCCAAGGTTCAGAAACTTCTGGACCTCAGAGCTGTGGAACCCATTCCCTTCGGGGAACAAGGGGAGGGCTTCTACTCCCGGCTGTTTACGGTGCCCAAACCCAACCAGGGTGGCCATCCTAGACCTTTCCCAGTTCAATCTTTTCCTACCCTAAGAGAAATTCAAGATGATCACGCCCAGCCAGATACAGTCCTCCTTGCAGATGGGCGAGTGCTTCCTTTTGGCCTCAGTTTGGCGCTGTGTGTCTTCACGAAGATGATGTCGGTGATTGCAGCCTATCTTCGTCTGCAGGGTATCCATGTGTATCTGTATTTGGACGACTGGCTCTTACGCAGCCCTTGTCCGTTGAAAGCAGCGGGCAATTTTCAGTCTCTCCTTCAGCTCCTGTTCCATCTTGGGCTGTCGGTGAACTGGCGGAAATCTTCCATGACGGTCTTGCAGGACTTGATTTTCCTGGATTTTCGCTGGAACATGATCGACTGCAGAGCGTACTTGACCGGGGACAGGATGGCGGATCTGTTAGCCACGTGTCAGATGTTTGCGCAGTCAGAGAGCATGTCGGCCTGCTGGTTCCAGAGGCTTCTGGGCCTCATGGCCTCGTGCGTGTTGGCTCTTCCTCTTGCTCGTCTCAAGATGAGGCGGACCCAGATGGCTCTTCGGAGTTCTTGGCATCAGGCTGTGGACCCGGATTCCAAGCTGATAATGATTCCGGCTTCCATGAGAGTAGACCTGGAATGGTGGTCATCTCTCAGCAACCTGTCGGTGGGTGCAGGGTTTCAGGACCCAGTCCCTGCTGTGACGATCACAACGGACTCCTCCCTCCTGGGGTGGGGTGCGACGTTAGATCCTCTTCAGGTCTCGGATCTCTGGTCGCCTCAGGACAAGCTCCTCCGCATAAATCATTTAGAGCTTCTGGCGATCTTCCTAGCGCTCAGGGCGTTCAGACCGGTCATAGCCAACAAGGTGGTCCGCATACGCACGGACAATGTGGTGTCGATGTACTACATCAACAAGCAAGGGGGAACCAAGTCTCCTCCTCTCGTGGACCTGTCCATCCAGATTTGGGAGTGGGCTGTGCTTCATGGCGTTTGGCTGCTGGCAGTGCACATCCCGGGCCAGCTGAATGTTGCAACGGATCGGATACCCTCAGCCGGCGGACAGTGGTCAGCTACGAGTGGCAGTTGAAGGCGGCGGTCCTCTCATGGATTTTCTTGCGTTGGGGCACACCGGAGGTGGACCTTTTCGCTACGGCGGTAAACAAGAAGCTTCCTCAGTATGCCGCCAGAGGGGAGCTGAGCTGGGAGCCTCCTCTCTGGGGAATGCACTCGAGATTCCATGGCACAACATGAGAGCTTACGCCTTCCCGCCTCTGCCTCTAGTCCATCGAGGAATTTGGAAGCTGATGAACTCGGTGAACTGTTCCCTTCTGCTCATAGCTCCGTGGTGGCCGGCCAGGTTTTGGTTCTCAGAACTTCAACACCTGCCAGTGTATCAGGTTACCAGTGACCCCCAATCTTCTTTATCAGGGGGAACAGCAGATGTGGCACCCCTCCCGGGAATTGCTCAGCTTGACGGCATTGGTGCCTGAGTTCAAGTCTTTAGAACATTTTAACTTGTCTGCGGTTAACATGCATATTATCCAGGCAGCCAGGAAACCCTTGACTAGATCCCAATACAGAAGTAAATGACTCCGGTTCTGTCATTGGTGTTTGGGGATACAGTTGGACCCAAGGGGGGCTGCGATTGACACACTGCTGAACTTCGTATCCTTCCTAGCAGAGTCCGGTGTTCACGTTCTGTCATGCAGAACTTACCTTTCAGCGGTCTCTGCTTATCTTTCTACGGACCAGTGTTCCTACTCTCTGGGTAATCCAGTGGTTAAGAGGCATTTTGCATGCTTGACACGCCTTTACCCTCCAATTCGTAGTCCGCACCCGCCATGGGATCTAAATGTAGTCCTGCCCGGCATTGTGCCACAAGCCTTTTGAACCAATGGCCACGGTGGACCTCGAGTACCTATCCTGGAAAGTGTCCTTTTTGGTCGCCGTTACGTCAGCGAGGCGGGTGAGTGTGCTCCAGGCCTTGTCGGTGGAGCATCCCTTTTTGGTCTTTCACAAGGATAAGGTAGTCCTACGGACGAATCCTGCTTTCCTGCCGAAGGTGGTAACTGAATTCCATCTGAATCAGTCGATCTCCCTGCCGGTCTTTTTTCCGAACCCTACCTCAGAGGCAGAAAGGGTTCTGCATTGTCTTGATGTCAGAAGGGCTCTTAAGTTCTATCTGGAAAGAACTTCCGAGCTTAGGAGTTCTTCTCCAACTGTTTGTGACTTTTGGTAACCCTCAGGGTAAGCAGGCGTCTAAGGCGACTATTTCTCCTTGGATCGCCGCCTGCATTACAGAGTCTTTCATCGTCCAAGGGCTGAAACCTCCTAAGGGTATTCATGCACACCTGGTGCGGGGCAAGGCAGCCGCGGTTGCTTTTCAGAAATATGTCCCCTGGGAGTCCATCGCTAAGGCAGCTACTTGGGGCCTCCCCATCTGCTTTTTGTAAGCATTATTGTCTTGAAAGGAGCTCAAGAGCTGATGCTCAGTTTGGTCAGGCTGTGCCGAAGAACCTTTTTCAGGAAGGGGTATTTCCACCCACCCGTAGTTCATGTTAGGAGTACTTTAAGTTACCTTTTTAATAACTCAATTCTTAAAAGGTGTAAATAATGTGTTTCCTCCAATACCTTTTCAAGTTCCTGTGTGGGACTTAAACTTGGTACTAAAGTTCCTCACATGCATTCCATTTTAGCCTTTGCAGTCTTGTCAGTTAAAGCTCCTTACTTTTAAAACAATACTTCTTGTGGCAATTACATCAGCCCGCAGGGTAAGTGAGTTGCAGGCACTTTCTAGCGGGCCTCCTCACACACCATCTTTTATAAAGACAAAGTGGTCCTTAGAGTAAAACCCTCTTTCTTGACAAAAATCGTCTCAGATTTTCACCTGTCACAAAAAATAACACTGCCTACATTCTACCCTCCTCCTCACGCAATTAAGGAAGAGGAACGGCTACATAGATTAGATCCTACTAGAGCTCTTAGCTTCTATATTTCAAGATTGGCAAAACTACGTCAATCTGACCAACTTTTTGCGGGATACACTGGCCACAAATTGGGACTAGCCGTGACCAAGCAAATATTATCTAGATGGATAATTTTGGCTGAAAGTGATTGTTATAGATTGGCTGGGAAAAATCCTCCAGATGGGCTGAGGGCTCATTCAACCAGGGGCATAGCTACTTCAACAGCTCTTCAAAGGGTTGTCCCTTTGCAAGATATTTGCGCAGCAGCCACATGGTCATCCATGCATACTTTTATATAACATGCTCCAGATTCGACTTCTTCACAAGGAGGTCTGTTTGCTAAATTTGTACGTCAGTCTGTACATGACTAAAATTTCTGCAATCCCACCTCCAATACAAAACTGCTTTGGGAGTCTAAGATGAGGAATACATGGGAGGACACAATCGATTTGAAGAACAAGCTACTTACCAACTGTAAAGTTCTTTTGATTGGATGTTCCTCCCACGTATTCCTCATCGACCCTCCCAGCCTACTCCACTGTACAGTTTACATGTTTTACACTCTAAATTCTTTTAAGGCTTGGGTCAAAAGAGGCCCACCATTAACTACAATCCAGTGGCTAAAATATACGAAAAAACAGAACTGAGGCCAATGGGCGCGCTCGAGGCATTTATACAGCGGATGACGTCGACGCTCGACGGAGGCCGCCGAGGGACATCAACGCCGCAGCCTCGAGTGGAGCGCCCTCTGGTGGAGAGAGAAAAAATTTCCGAAGCAGCAAAGCTGAAGGTAAGGATATCTCAAAGATGAGGAATACGTGGGAGGAACATCAATCGAAAGAACGTTACAGTTGGTAAGTAACTTGTTCTTTTGTAACATTCATGCAGGGCTCGAAATTAAGATTAGATAAGCGGGAGCTAAAATCTGCTCCTGGGTATCCAGCATTAACCTGGGGCCAGGAGCTACCACTGAGAAAGAAGGAGCTAGTACATAGCTTTCTGCAAATCTAATTTCCACATAAGATCGCAACTTATCATTTCTTCTGAGGCTTGTGGAATCGGCTTAGATCACATGCTGTGCATAGGCCGACATCTAGTGGAAGCTGGAGAGTATTACAGTTGTTGTTTTCGAAACTCGAAAAGGGACGTTGACAGGGCGTGCCAGTAATACTATCCCTAGTGTGATGTCTACTGTACCCATGATCCCTCATGCGTCGAGGCGCCTCCGATCGTTTTTTTTCCGCCATTCTAGACGGACGCATATAGCAGAGTTCCTATTTCGGCATAAAGCTATTGACTTATTTCAATTTCGATAGTTAATTCTTTCTATCCTTTACTTCACCGACCTCCGAAACATTGCGCTGTTGAAGACAAAGAAACTGCCCATCGAAGGACTACCGCGACGGACCATTCGGCCTTGGAAGGCTGCCCTGGGCCTCGGCCCAGACAGTAGGGAGAGAGGGGGGATGTCATTTTAGGATGTATATGCCCCCTTTCCTACACTATTTTCGCCCAGCTGCCATAGTTTGTAGTTATAGACAAGATCCCATTTAAATTCTGCCCCAAGTGCAATCGTAAATTCCCGTGGGTCGACGAGCATTTAGTCTGTAACTTGTGTCTCCCAAGAGACCACGTCGAAACGTCTTGTCGAGCGTGTAGGCTCTTCAAGCCGAAGACTTTAAAGGACCACACCAAAAAACGCTGGGCCCACTATGCCAGGCAGCTCGAGGCCATGGAGGTAGAAGGTGCTTTCATTGATGGCAGCAACGCTGCCATTTCGGACGGCAGGGGCGACGGCCTAGCTCCGGCTACCTAAGCGCTGGCCCCAGAGGACAGGCTGGCGGCTATCATGTGGAGACTTCACCCGGCGGCGGAAGAGCATCAAAATCACACACCACTAAACACATAACCTCGAGTCGAGACTCGACACATGGGTCGAGTGTTCGACAACGCACGGCACCCAGGGAAAGGTTAGTTGAGTCCCTGTCCTCTGGACATTCTCGTTCGAGATCGCCACACGATAGGACCCAACCGTCGAAAGACGGCGAGGGTGTCACGTGCAAAACTCTCTCCGAAGGCCGGTCTTCCGCAGACGAGGCTTGGGCCCTTCCCACTCCCGAAAGTCGATGCTCTGCGCAAATCAGGTAGTAGGGCCCAAACAGTTGGTTACACACGGCTCTGCGGCTCTCTGCGCCGGGGGGGGGCAGTACACAAGAAGAAGTCCTCAAAGACCCCTCATAAGGCTAAAAGCCCTCTTAGGGAAAAGAAAAAAACAGAAGGAAAAACCTAGAGAATCTAGGCCCATATCTCACAAAGATTAACAAAAATCTAAGGTAATACCTCCCTCAGATGAGGATTTAGAACTTCCTTCACAACCTTTGGTAATCCCAAGTTCAAAAGAATAGTCATCACAAGACATAGAAAGGGTGATGAGGAGAATGACCTTTCTCCAGCATTGGATCTTTCATGGATTCACATGCTTAGAATATTCCCCGTCGTCAGACTGGGAACCCTCGGTACACATATATAGTAGTTTCCTATAGGAAAAAACTTCTGACACTTGTGTGTCCTATCCACATCTACGTCCTCTCCGGGGCCGTCCACGCAAGCCCCGTTGGACGTAATGGTATAAAAGGCCCCGCCCCCGCGGGTCCCGTCAGATTTCAACCGTCTCCAAAGATAGTGGGATCTCCTCGCGTAGTCTCTACTGCTAGAATTTTCGAATTGTCGAACTCCTGTGAGTTTGTTAATTTTTTTTCGGAATGTCGGGAAAACCTCTGTTTCGCCCGTGTGCCACATGCGGATTGAAGAAGGTTTACGAGGGGGACGGCCATTTAGACTGTATTTATTTCCTCCACCCTCACCACTCGGCAGACCAGTGTGAAATATGTAAAGGTTTTTCCCAGAAAACCCTGAAGGATCGAAATCGACGGCTGGTATCCTGGTTAAATGACGGTGCGGGAGTGTACCCTCAGTCAGAAGTGGGCTCTGTGCGCAGCGTGGCCTCTGCAAAAACATCAGGAGCCCCTCGACGCCCAACTTCGTCGGAACCTCCGGCTAAGAAGTCACGACCTGTGGAAAAGGACGTTCCACGAAGTCACTCTTCTAAGGACTCTTCTAAAGACTGCAAGAAAGACATCATCGTCAACTTCGTCGAAGAAAGGAAAGGAAAGGCCTAAATCCTCCTCGGGCGATCAACACAGATCAGCCATGAGTAGAGATTCGATAAACGCAGGGAGAGGGCTGTGAAGGCGGGACCGCCTAAAGCACCTGCAGGCCCAACGTCGGCGATGACGAACCAGTCGGTGTCCTCACTGCCTCTGACGCAGTCGATTTCACCGGTCATCAACCCAGCGACGACCTCGGCGACGATGTCCTCGTCGACGGAAGTTCTGGCCTGGAGACCAGAGGTATTCGATATGGGGTTGCCTGACACATTGCTACAGGAACAGGCAGCGTCAATTGCCTCGAAAGAAGACGACGGCTTCAGAATTGTGAGCCCGGAGGACCTCGGTCTACGAGCCAGGTTTCCATCAGGAGCAACCTGCTCTCAGGTGTTTACTCAACCTCCAAGCTCTCAGGCGACCCTGTCCATGGAGGTACTGTCCTCGTTACACTCGCTGCTGAAATCGCTGGACGAAAGGCTTCCACCTGTACCGTCGACACCCCCCCGTCGACGAGCCCGGCCCTTCACACCGCCCGACCAGATCGATCGGGGTTCCAACTGTTCCAGCAGTCCAGGAGGAAGGTGAGCTTTCGGACTCCCTATCTGACCATGGGTCAGCGTCAGATATATCCCTCTCACCATCTAGGGATCCATCCTGGGTGTCGGATGTGGAAATGGAAACACCAAAGAGTCCCACTCACCCGTCACCACCGGACGATATAGGTGCTTTTCATTCCATGATGGAAAAAGCGTGCAAGGAGTTTGGCCTGGTCCAACAGGAGGAGAAAAAGGACTGTTTTCTTTTTGACCATATGGGCAAGAGTAGACGCTCAATATTCTCAATACCCATCTTAGACCATGTCTGGAAAGAAGGTGTTCAAACCATGCGTCACCCATTTTCTGAGCCTGCTGTCAAAGGCCGCATTGAAAAGAAATTTAAAGTACCAGACTCTACACCGAAGTGTCTTTCGGCTCAGCCTACACCGGACTCGGTGGTGTCGTCGGCGGCGACGAGAAAAGCAAAGGCCCAACATAAATGCTCTACCCCTCCAGATAATGAGGCGAGGCGCCAAGACGTGTTTGGTAAGAAGGTTCTTTCTGTGGGGGCCTCAACGGTGAAAGCAGCTAACTCCCTGGCGATTGTGGCTAGATATGACAGGGAGATGTGGCACAGACTGGCACCTATTCTGGACCACCTCCCGGAAGAACATAGAAGAACGGCTATGTCCCTGGTTCGAGAAGGCGAAGAAGCATCTAATCATGCTATTAACATAGCGGTGGACCTGGCAGATTCGGGTTTTAAACAAATAAATAACGGAGTTGTTCTAAGACGCCAGGCTTGGCTTAAGTGCACCAACTTCAGACCCGAAGTACAGTATAAAGTTTTGGACATGCCCTTCGAAGGTGATCTTCTTTTCGGAGAAAAGGTGGACGAGGCCTTGAAGGGCATGAAGGAGGACTCAGATACAGCACGCTCGTTGGGTTCTCTCCAGAGTGGTAAGCCCTTTCGTTCCTTTCGTCCCTTTAGAGGAGCATCTGGAAACTCAAGATTTTCAGCAACCAGGGATAGATCTTTTGGTAGATCAGCGTATCCTTCCCAAGGATATAGACGCGCCTCTCAGACCACAAGCCGGCGCAGAAACTTCCAGTCTTCCAAGAGACGACCAACTTATTCGTCGTCGACGAGCAAACAGAAAGACCAGAAATGACGGGAAGAGTACCGTTCTGGGAGGAAGAGTGTCAAGCTGCATCGAGGAATGGGAGACCATCACAGCAGATCAGTGGGTTTTGGACACTGTGAGGTACGGACATTCCCTACTATTCAAATGCAAGCCTCCAAAATGTCCACCAATACACCTATCCCAGCCGCATCTAAACATCTTGAGGCAGGAAGTAACACTCATGTTACAGAAAGGCGTCATCGAATTAGTCCCTGCATCGCAGAAAGGCCTAGGCGTATACTCGCGGTGTTTTGTGGTAAAGAAACCAAACAATGGCGCCCTATTCTCGACCTGCGAGACCTCAACAAGACCCTACAGAGTCAAAAATTCAAAATGCTTACACTGCAGGAGGTGATCAAATCCGTCCAAAGGGACGATTTTCTGGCGTCACTAGATCTACAGGACGCGTACTTCCACATTCCGGTGTGTCAAAAACACAGGAGGTTTCTGAGGTTCATGGTAGGTCAGACACACTACCAATTTGCAGTGCTCCCATTTGGTCTAAAGTCCTCCCCAAGAACGTTTACAAAATGTTTGGCACCTGTGGCAGCCTGGCTGCGAAAGGGAGGGCATCATGTATACCCGTACCTCGACGACTGGCTTGTGAGGGGATCCTCCCCAGCGTCGACCAACGACAGCGTACAAGCCACCTTACAACTTCTGCAACGACTGGGGTTCGCAGTGAACTTGGAAAAGTCTTCTCTAAAGCCCTCAAGGAGCTTGAACTTCTTGGGAGCTCAATTCGAAACTCACTCGGGAATAGTGAAACCGTCCCTAGACAGAATATTGAAGATCGAACAACTGATGAGTCAACTTCGCCTACAATCCTGGGTTCCATGGCATCGTGCATCCACCTAGTAGCAAACTGCCGATTGTTCATGAGGCCTCTACAGGAGTTCCTGTCGGACAGATGGAAGCAGGCCACAGGCCGGTGGTCAGACAGGATAACCGTCGACGACGAGGGTGTCATCAGATCCCTCCAATGGTGGAAAATCTTTCACAACCTGTACAGAGGGGTTCCTCTACAAGAGCCGGAATTTTAGAACACCATCATCACGGACGCCTCCCTGACGGGCTGGGGAGCACACATGAACGATCATCAAACCCAGGGCAGATGGTCTTCGACCGAATCGCACCTACACATCAACGTGCTGGAACTGAGGGCAGTGAGATGGGCCTGGAAATCATTCCTTCCACATATCAAAGGATCAAAAGTAAGAGCGCTGACAGACAACACGACAGCCATGTTCTACTTGATAAAGCAAGGAGGCACCAGATCCAGGAACCTTTCGGCGGAAGCTCAAAAGATCTGGCACTGGGCGTTGAAACACAACATATCCTTAGTGGCTTACCATCTCCCGGGTGTGAAGAATGTGCAAGCGGATTCCCTGAGCAGGACAATGGCTCAAATACACGAGTGGGAGCTGGACACCGGTCAGCTACAAATAATCTTCGAAAGGTGGGGGACCCCCTCAATCGACCTCTTCGCTACGAAAGAAAACAGGAAATGCAAACAGTTCGCGAGCAGATGGCCTCAAAAAGGATCCCTGGGGGAAGCGTTCTCGTTTCCTTGGACGGACAAATTCCTGTACGCTTTCCCTCCGTTCCCCCTCATACGGAGGACAATCCAGGGGATTCGCAGGTACAAATGCCGGGTCATTCTAGTGGCTCCGTATTGGCCGAGACAACCATGGTTTTCCGACCTCCTACATCTGTCGTTGGAACAGCCTATAACTCTCCAGAAAGTGCCGAACCTACTGTCCAGGGACAAGGGAACGGTGTGGCACCACAACCCGGACAGCCTCAACTTAACAGCATGGCTCCTGACTTTTCAGAGTTTGGCAACTTGAAAGTCTCGTCGGATTGCCGGAGAATTCTGCAGGCGGCTAGGGCCCCTTCGACTAACAAATCATACATATGCAAATGGCGAAGGTTCTGTACGTGGTGTCAAACACAACACGAAATTCAGCCTTTAGAAGTAACCCCTGAACAAATTCTTCCGTATCTTCTTCACCTAGCTGAGAGTGGGCTGTCATCATCGTCCATCAAAGTGCACTTGGCGGCCATTTCAAGGTTTACGAGGAGGAGACAGTCTTCACCTTTATTCAGTGACAGACTGGTGAAACATTTCATGAGGGGTTTCTTTAGAACTTTCCCCCCTACGAAACGGTTCCCACCGTCGTTGAGTCTAAATGTGGTGTTGGCTGCCTTAATGAAGCCTCCATTTGAGCCAATGTCCTCTTCACCCATGCAGTTCCTATCTTGGAAACTGGCTTTCTTAATTGCCATTACATCGGCTAGAAGAATGTCGGAATTACAGGCATTGGTCATAGATCCTCCATATATGAGATTCTTTAAGGACAAAGTAATTTTATCAACCAACCCTACTTTCATCCCGAAAGTACCGACAGTCTATCACAAGCACTCGACCCTGGTCCTTCCTACTTTCCTTTCGTCCCCGTCGTCGACGGCGGAAAAAGCCCTTCATACTCTGGACGTCAAAAGGGCGTTAAATTTTTACCTGCAAAGGACGCAAGATATCAGAACTACCAGACAGTTGTTCATTGCCTACGGTCCGTCGACGAGGGGAAGGGCAATCTCCAAGCAAGGTCTGGCTCGTTGGGTCTCTTCGGCAATTACTTTTAGTCGCTCCAAGGCTGGGAGACCCCTACAAGGACCCCCTAGAGCCCATTCCACGAGATCGACAGCCTCCTCCGCGGCTCTATGGGCAGGAATTCCTCTGACAGACATCTGCCAGGCGGCGGCATGGTCAGTTCCACACACGTTTACACGCCATTACTGCCTGGAAAGGCAGCACGCGGATGAGGTACAGATGGGAAGGGCAGTGTTGCGCCATCTGTTTCAATGAGGTAAGCCAAATATGGTGAAGCTGTTGTCTCTTACCTTGCCTATGTTTGTTCCCTTGATCTTATTTATGTATTACGAATGTTTATATCTGAAAATATGTTGCTGCTTATACACATATATATACATATTTGGACTGAGAGTGTTTCTTGTAAAAGTAAGTTACATTGCATTCTCACCTCCGTCTTCGATGATACTGCTATACAATCTATTCTAAGCATGTGAATCCATGAAAGATCCAATGCTGGAGAAGGGAGTAGTTTCTTACCTGTAACTCCATTTCTCCAGCGTTGGTATCTTTCATGGATTCACATGCGCCCTCCAGCCTCCCCGGATTGCAATGTGCAAGATATGTGCATAAGCAGGTTTCCCCTTTTCTACTTTGGAGGGGCCGAAATCTGACGGGACCCGCGGGGGCGGGGCCTTTTATACCATTACGTCCAACGGGGCTTGCGTGGACGGCCCCGGAGAGGACGTAGATGTGGATAGGACACACAAGTGTCGGAAGTTTTTTCCTATAGGAAACGACTATATATGTGTACCGAGGGTTCCCAGTCTGACGACGGGGAATATTCTAAGCATGTGAATCCATGAAAGATTCCAACGCTGGAGAAATGGAGTTACAGGTAAGAAACTACTCCCTTGAGGCCAATTTCTACAAAAAAGACACTGCATACACAGGTCTCTGCTCTAACTACTCAACCCCCTTCTAAAAGGGTCTCGTACAGATGGTCCATTGCAAAGCACAGTCATAGAATACTATGACCCAGAATCAGAGCATGAAGATCTCTCTATTGTAGAGGCAGCTGACTATCAGTACGATGATGAGGATACAGCAGACCCTTATTATGGGGATGTTGAGGACCCAGAGGCCAATATGTACCCTATAGACTCTCCTATTGATCAAGACCTTCCAATTGTTGATTCTCCTATTGATAACCAACCCCTTATTAATGAGGTGCTAGCCAAGGCGGCTGAGCACTTTCAAATTAACAACCAGGGGGTACAGGAGGATAAGTACTTTGTGGAACAAATCCTTGGGAACAAGAAAACAGTGGCGCAGTTTATTTCTCTTCTGAACTCAGTGCAGCGCAGGATACTACCGTCATTAGAAGCCCCTAACCTTACATGGGCTGTAAACCCATGTGTAGAAAAGCAATTTAAACCCGTACCTTCAGACCCATTATATATTAGAGGGCAGCTGAAGCCAGACTTGTTAGTTGTAACTATAACTAGGAAAAGAACGGGCACCCCCCTTTCTTCCTCTGAGGCCCCACCCGACAAGGAAAGCAAAAGGATTTACACCATGGCTAGAAGGTCTCCTCTGCGGCTTATCAGACCAGATTTGCAAACATTACAACACTTTTGGCCAGTTACAACTGCCACAAATGGGTGGAAGTGTTGGCTTTACTTTCGTCTGTCCCAGAGCCACTGAACTCCCAGCTAGCGCAGGTGGCTGCAGAAGGGAGGGCAGTGTCAAGCTGTTTACTTAAGACCAACCTTGACGCGACGGACAGTGCCGGAAGAATCATTGCTATGGGTACTGTTATTAAACGGCATTCGTGGCTGCGCCAGTCAGGTTTCAGACCAGAAACGCAGGCCACCCTAATAAACATGCCTATTGAATCCAGTGTACTCTTTGGCAAGGCCGTCAAAGATGCCCTTAAGACAGCCAAGGACAAGTATGACACGCTTAATTCGTTGGGGCAACTCACCAACAAGCCTCCCGCCCGGAGTGTTAATGGCAATTTTCGCCGTTTTCGCGGCCAAAGTTCTCAACGGGGATCCAACTACAGTCAAAACCAGGGTTCCTCCTGGGTAAATAATCAAGGTCAGTCCTCCCAGGGCTATCCTAGAGGACAGTGCAGAGGTCGTGGTCTGGGGAGGGGCAACCCCTCTCGAGGTGGCACACCACCTCAAAAGCAGTGATATTCCCCTCCAGGTGCCCTCCCATGCCTCTCCAGTAGGAAGGCGCAGTGCCTGCTTCACCCACGCATGGGAGGGAATCATCTCAGACAGATGGGTGCTGTCCACAGTAGCAGGCAGACACTGTGTAGAACTCCTCCAACAACCCCACGACCACTCCCCCACTACAAAAGATCCACTCAGAAGAACACCAGCGTATCCTTCTCGAGGAGATAGCCACACTTCTAATAAAGGACGCTATCGAAGTCGTCCCGGCCAACCAGGTAAACGGGTATTTATTCAACTTATTTCCTTGTGCCAAAGAAAGACCTAACAATGCGCCCAGTATTAGATTTGCGCCCTGCAAACAAGTACGTCAAACCACCAAAGTTCTGCATGATTACGCTGCAAGAGGTAATCCCTCTACTAAAAAGGGGGGATTACATGGCAACACTGGATATGAAAGATGCTTATTTTTATATTTCAATGTTCCCAGCGCACAGAAGATTCTTGCGTTTCAAGATAGTGAACCAGCACTACCAATTCAAAGTGCTGCCCTTCGGAATAGCCTCTGCTCCAAGGCTATTCACAAAGGTACTGGCGGTGGTGGCAACGCACCTGCGCAGGGAAGCAATCCCAGTGTACCCATTCCTGGACGACTGGCTCTTTACAGGGGAGTCCCCCCTAACTTGCAGACAAAACATTCAAAGAACAATCAACCTTCTCTTTCAATTGGGGTTCTTCATCAACGAGAAAAAGTCAAGCCTAGTGCCAAGCACTTCAAAACAGTTCCTAGGAGCTGTCTTAAACACATGAGAGGGGTTGATCTTTCCGTCAGAGGAAAGAGTACACAATGTGTTACTGCAAATACCGCATTATCAGGCGGCGGCCAGATAAGGGTGCGCAAAGCTATGCGTTTAATAGGCATGATGGCATCTTGCATTTACCTGGTTCCTCATGCGCGCCTGCGACCCATGCAGGAGTGGTTGGCGAAACAGTGGTCTCAGGCAAGTGGTCAGTGGGACAATCTAGTGTCATTTCGCCAACACTTGTACAAAATCTTCGCTGGTGGACAAGGGAACATTTAATGAAGGGAAGCCCTTCTTCGATCCAGAGATACAGGTGATTGTCACGACGGACGCCTCTCTAGCGGGGTGGGGGGCTCACTACCTTCACCACACAGCTCAGTGTCTGTGGTCTCGCACTGCAGCTCAGAACCACATCAATCTGCTAGAGCTTGTGGCAGTATTCAAAGCCCTTTGGGATTTCAAATCCCATTTAACGAACCAATCTGTGCAAATCCTGACAGACAGCACTACAGCGATGTTTTATATCAACAAACAAGGGGGCACACATTCTCCAAATCTGTCCAGACTTGTGCAGCAAATTTGGAAATGGCCACTGAAACGGAAAATGTTCCTGTCGTCACAGCATGTTCCAGCGGAACTCAACTCTCTGGCAAACTCATTGAGTAGAGATCCTCTACCAGAACACGAGTGGCATCTACACGAAGGAGTCGTACAACACTTCTTCTCTCAGTGGGGTTTCCCCACAATTCACCACAAACGAAAACGGTCAATGCCCAGACTTCGCGTCCAGGTTCCCTCAGCCAGGCTCCCAAGACCTCTCATGAGGAAAGTGGTGAACAAGACCCACAAGGAACCGATGACGCTTATCCTAGTTGCTCCTATGCGGGCAAGACAACCATGGTATCCACATCTGCGCAAACTGGCCATGTGCGATCCCATCAAACTCCTGTGCCAGTACAATCTACTCACTCAGCACAAGGGACTAACAGTGCACCCGCAGCCTCAATCAATGAACATGGCAGCATGGCTCCTGAGGTCATAGAGTTTGGACATCTCAACTTGCCACAGAGATGCATGGATATCTTGAAAGAATCAAGAAAACCAAACACTAGGCAGTGTTCCTTTGCCGAATGGAGAAGATTCGTAATTTGGTGCTAGTCGAAACTAACCCCATAGAATGTACTCCATCCCACATTCTAACTTATATGCTCCATTTACTAGATGCAGGGTTAGTATTAACTCCCTAAAGGTCCACCTGGCGGTTTTATCAGCCTACACGCAGAGCCGGCCTTAGGAGGGGGAGAGCCTGGCGACCGCCTGAGGTGCCATTAGCCCCCACAATGCCAGCTCGAGGAGTCTTTCAAGGGCTACCCGAGCTGGCATAGTGGCAGAAGGCGTGGCAGGCGCCTCATTGTCATTAAATGCACACGTGGCAGCGGGCTCATTTAATGACAATAGGGTGCTGACGCGCCCTATTCACATAATTACCTCCTCACCGGAGCGAGGAGATTTAAAAAAAAAAGCAAAGTGTGCCTCCTGGCCCCACCCCTAGGTCGCTGCTGCTCTTAAGGCTGGCCCTGCCTACACGACTTCCCATAATAAGGTCTCATGGTGGAAAGTACCGGTCATCAAAAAATTCATGGAGGGAGTAAAGAGACTCCAATCTCCAATTTCTAACCCACCGCCAGGATGGGATCTCAATGTGGTACTCGCTAAGCTCATGGGACCCACTTTCAAGCCTATGCTCAAGCCTAGTCTCAAGCACCTGATTTATAAAACTGCCTTCCTAGTGGCTATCACTACCATAAGAAGACTTAGTGAAATTCAAGCATTGTCGGTGCAGGATCCTTTCTTTGTTGTACACAAAGACAAGCTGGTTTTACATACTCACCCTAGGTTCTCCCCTAAATTCATCTTCAGATTTCATGTAAACCAATCAATTGAGCCACCAGCTTTCTTCCAGGAACCCAGCAGCTCAGCTGAGGGAAACTTCCACACACTAGATGTGAGGAGAGCGGTCCTCTACTACGTAAACAAGACCAGACCGCTAAGAAAAACAGATCAATTGTTTATCTCTATAGTGCCAGGCGGAGAAGGTGACTGCATTTCTAAGAATGCCATCTCTAGGTGGATAGTCAGATGTATCCAACTGTGCTATTCCCTATCAGATAAAACACTGCATTTTACGCCCAGGGCTCACTCCACAAGAGGTACTTGAGCCACTCTGGATTTCATTGCAAATGTCCCCTTAGACAGTATTTGCAAAGCAGCTACATGGAGCTCAATACATACTTTCACTCAGCACTACTGCATTGACACTCATTCCAAGACAGATACGCAAGTGGGACAAGCGGTTCTTAGACATTTATTCGAGGGGATTGGGTCCTCCGACGTATTCCATATCTATGACAGTAATCACCACAGCTGTGCTGCTTCGGAAATCTTTCGGCGTCTGCGTCCTGCGTCGATGACGTCGATACGCTGTCCTCGAGGACCTCCTCCGACGGCCGACGTCACCAGATGTTATAAGTAGGACGCACAACGCCAGTAACCTCAGTTCTGTTTTTTCTGCGAAAGTGTTCGCTTTGGAGATCTCGGTGCGCCTCGACTCTCTGGAGTTTCTGTTCTTTTGGTTCTTCGAACCTGTTCGTTTTGTGAAGTATTCTCGGGATGTCTTCCTCTTCTTCCACACTGCGTCCGGGCTTCAAGAAGTGTGGGGACTGCGGGACCAAGATGTCGGTGACGGACTCACATGACGCCTGCCTCTGGTGCCTTGGGGAGGCCCACGACATGGATGATTGTGTCGACTGCCAGTCGCTTACGTCCAAGGCCTTGTGGGAACGTAAGAAGAAGCTGTCCAAGCCCGGGAAGTCGAGGTCCACTGGGCTTTCGACGGACGATTCGAGGGGCGACTCTCCGCATCGTAGTCGTAAGTCTAGGGGGTCTCGGTACCGGAGTGGGTCCCGCCACTCCTCTGCCTCTTCGAGGCACTCCCGGAAGCGCCGTCATCGGTTGCCTTCCCCGTCCTCATCCGAGGACTCCGCCCGTCGGCAGGTTTCTTATCCCACCAAGTGTTCCTATCCGGAGGAATGGGCTTCCTTCGGGAAGAAAATGTTGGCGATTCTTGAATCGTAAGGCTCCGGTCCATCCGCACCTCCGAGAGGGGTCGGTCGTGACCGTACTGGAGACACTGCTCGTACGCCTTCGGGCTCGGGTGGTCGGCATGATTCGCGAGAGAGGTCCCACTCGGACAAGGGGAATCGTTCCAGTCATGCCCGTTCCAGGTCCCGGTCCTCGACGCGCTCGAGCCCGTGTGCACCTGTGAAGTCTTTGAAGAAGACGTTGACGCCGAGGTCGCCGACAGACTCTCTCGAGGCTCCGCCTCTGAGGAAGTCGTCGACGCCATTGGCGCCCAGGCTGTTGAAGGACACGCTCGGGGCTCTGCCATTGATGCTGTCGCGCCACGCTCGACGTCGACGCCGTTTCACTCGACGCCCTCGACGCCTTTCGAGGCTGTGGTGTCAGAGGTACCCCGTGGCACGGGGGAACCCCCTTAGAAAGGCTCTGGCCAAGGCAAAACATGGCTTTCTCCTGTTTTCTTTGCCGCCTTTCCAGCCTATGGAGTATATTTCCGAGGTGGAAGAGGGTTCTGAAGATGGGTTGGTTCCAGACACGGTACCAGATGAGATTCTTTCTGGTCATAGCCAGATTGAGGACTTGCGTCAGTCACTGATTGATGCCAGTGGTCTGGACACCTCTCCGGAGGTGGAGTTCTATAGGCCTGAGCCTGGCACCCATGCCGAGTCGTCGTACCGGCACCTTATGTCGAGGGTCACGGACTACTTGGGGTGGTCGGCGCCCCCAGTTGATTTTGTACAGAATGACCTGACGGATATCCTCGACCAAGGTCCACCCACTGACCCGGGTACTGCCATTCCATATGGCTCTGAAAAGAACGGTGGTAGTGGCTTGGACTGCTCCGGAGAGTCTCCCGGCAGTGGGAAAGTCTTTGCCGCGAAAATACCGCCCAGCCAGTAGTGACCACTGCTACTTGACCACGCACCCCACTTCGGAGAGTTTGGTGGTGCAGGCGGCTACGGCCCCAGCTAAGCAGGCGTTGTATCCTACCATCCCTCCTGATAGGGACGACAAGAGTTTTGATGGCTGGGCGAAGAAAGTGTTTTCCTCAGGGGGTATGAACATATTCCCAAAGGGGACGAACGGGATGGTTTTCTTGCTATTATTCAGCATGGCAAGGATGCCATGTGTGAGTCCGTTCAGTCGGGTTTGGACATGGAAGACTGTGTCAGCCGGTCCATTGCGGCGAACAACGTAATACGCAGGTTTGCGTGGTTGAGAAAGTCAGGGTTTGCTCCTGATGTGCAAGCCAGGCTCCTGAACATCTTTTTGGCAGCAAGGCTGACGAGAGTCTTGAGAGGTTGCAGACCTCCAAAGCTGCAGCGAAGTCGTTGGTCGCTGCAGTTCGCCAACCTCTGCCTTTTCGTCCTAGGGGACAGCAATGGAGGGGAGGTTACTTTCGTTATTACTCATCCTTTAGTAAAGCGAGAGGAGCTGCAAGTCAAAGGGGCAACCGTAAGAGTGCCAGAGGTGGAAAACAAGGTACTCGAGGTGTCAAGGCCGCGCGTGCAGTAACCTCTTTGCCCTCAGGCAACGCCGCAGCCACTTGTGCTCAGTCATGAGGCCCATGCTTCACCGGTTGGGGAAAGGCTGGCGCAGCATCTTGTAGAATGGCGTGCCATTACTTCAGATGTGTGGGTTCTGGAGATCATAGCCCACAGCTAAACCGCTCCCGACGGGGAACCCGGAGCCAGGCCCTTCTGGGAGCCCTCCCCCTAAGAGAAGAAGGATTCATCCTCCACCTCCTTTTCAGCCATCGCGCCCTGTTCAGCCCTCCTCCCCGTCCACGACACGTGGGGATGATACGGGGACTGACACGGCCACGACGGGTACAGACGACGAGGTTTACGACGAGGATCTCCCGTCGTCACCTCCCACCCGGGCTTCCCCGCCCGAAGAGATTGGATCGTTTCACTCCATGAACGCCAGGGCATCCGAGCTTTTCCAGCTCTGCCCGGAAGAGAAGAAGAAGGAAGGTTTCCTTTATCAACGGCGCGAGGCCAAGAGGAAGACGGTCCTCGCTGTACCTCTACTAGACGATATTTGGGATGAGGGCCTCGCCCTCCTCAAGAACCCATCCACGACACTGGCTAGAAGGGATCGGTACGAGAAGAAGTACCGGGTCCCGGATGCGGCCCCTTTGTGCCTTTGGGCACAGCCGACCCCGGACTCGGTCGTCTCCGCGGCGGCCAGGAAGAAAGCGGGGGGGGGGGGGGCGCGGCCTCTACGTCGACCTCCCCGCCGGACGGCGAGGGAAAGAAATTAGACAAGATGGGACGCAGAGTCATCTCGTCGGCAGCGGCGACGATTGAGGCGGCCAACGCCTTGGCTATCGTAGCCCGCTACGACAGGGAGTTGTGGTACAAACTGGCCCCCCTGCTGGACTTCCTACCAGACGACAAGAGGGTGGAAGCCCTAGAGATCTTGCAGGAAGGAGAGGTGGCGTCGGACCACGCCATTACGATTGCGACGGACATCGCTGGCACTGGATTTCGCCAGTTGGGCAACGGCGTGTGCCTTAGGCGGCGTGGATGGCTTAAGGCTACTGACTTCCGTCAGGACGTGCAGACCAGAGTCTTGGACATGCCGTTCGACGGAAACAACCTGTTTGGGAAAACAGTGGACGATTCCCTTCAAGCCATCAAGGCGGACCCGGAGACGGCCCGGGCTCTTGGGGTTCTCCAGCAACGGCGGCCGCCCTTTCGAAGCGGCGGAGGCAAACAGGGTGCCTCCAAAGGTTCCAGCGGCGGATTTTCCACCTACCGTCAAGCGGTCCGTTCGTCGTCACAGGAAGCTTACAGGGGACGAGGCAAGTCAGGCGGACCCCGCCGTCGTCGCCAAGGAGGACAAGGCGGCAAAGCCTCGTCGAAGCAGGACTGAACCGGCCGTGGGGTCGGGCCCCCACCGAAGCACCCCGGTGGGAGGCCGGCTGGCGAGCTTCGTCAGCGTGTGGGTGTCCATCTCCACCGACCGTTGGGTGCTGGACCACTAGCTCAGGGTCACGCGCTCGAGTTTCTAAAGAGGTGCCCGCGCGTCCCCCCTGTGGCCAGGAAAGAAAATCACGTCCCTCAACTTCTCTTGGAGGTAAAGGCGATGCTCAAGAAGGGCGCCATCGAGCTCGTCCCAAAGAGGCTTCGGGGCTCCGGAGTTTACTCAAGATACTTCCTCGTGAAGAAAAGACGGGAGGATGGCGTCCCATCCTGGACCTACGACGACTGAACAAATTCATCAAGGCACAGAAGTTCCGGATGGTCACCCTCCAACACGTCCTGGGTCAACTGGAGGAGGGCGATTTCCTGTCGTCGTTGGATTTGGAGGATGCCTACTTCCATATTCCCATCCTAAAGGGACACCGAAGGTTTCTCAGGTTCGTGGTCCAAGGGCATCACTACCAGTTCAAAGCCCTTCCCTTCGGATTGAGGTCGGCACCCAGGGTGTTCACCAAGTGCCTCGCACCGGTGGCGGCGCAGCTGCGCCGAGAGGGGATCCACGTCTACCCCTACCTGGACGACTGGCTCATCCGAGCAAAGACGAAGGAGCTCGCCGTGGAGCACACGGCAAGGACCGTCCAACTACTCACGGACCTGGGATTCTCCATAAACTACGCCAAGTCCCACCTGGTGCCCGCGCAAGACGCACTGTTTCTGGGAGCAAAGCTCGACACAGTGTCGCTTCTGGCCTCTCCGTCGGAGGAAAGGATGAGGGCCATCTTGGGAAAGGTGCAGCGGATGCTGGCTGCGGACGCGGCCAGGGTGAGGTCCATCAAGTCCCTCCTCGGAATGATGTCTTCTTGCATTTATCTCGTCTGCCTGTGCAGGCTCCGGATGCGCCCGTTGCAGAAGTTCCTGGACGCGCGTTGGATCCAGACGACGGGCAGCTTCGAGGAGAGGATCACACTCGACGAGAGTTTCCGATGAGCGATCCGGTGGTGGGGCACCCGCGCGCATCTGACGGCAGGCATGGACTTCCAGACCCCCGGCCACCAGGAGACAGTGACCACGGATGCCTCCCTGGAAGGGTGGGGAGCGCACACCGAAAATCTGCACGCGAGAGGCCTTTGGCTTCCGACGGAGAAGTCCCTCCATATCAACGTCCTGGAGCTCCGTGCAGTGTTTTGGTCCCTCATGTCCTTTCTTCCGTCCCTCAAGGGCAAGGTGGTGAGGATCTTCACCGACAACACCACCACCATGTTCTACATCAGGAAGCAGGGCGGTACCAGATCCCCAGCCCTGTCCAAGGAGGCGCAGGATCTGTGGCATTGGACCGTCGCCCAAGGGATGTTTCTGGTGCCGTTTCATCTGGCAGGGATAAAAAACACCATCGCCGACTCGCTCAGCAGAGAGCTGCGCTCGTGCCACGAGTGGGAACTACGACAGGATCTAGTGGACCGCCTCTTCCGACGGTGGGGCACTCCCCAGATCGATCTGTTCGCGACGGCGATGAACTCCAAGTGCCGGAGGTTCGCCAGCAGGTTTCCCCAGTCGAGGAGCATGGGCGATGCTTTCTCGTTCCCCTGGGAGGGCCTGGTTCTATACGCATTCCCTCCATTGCCATTGCTGATCCGGCTCATCAACCAGCTCAAGAGGTCACGGTGCAGGATGATCCTCGTCGCACCTGCGTGGCCGAGGCAGATATGGTTCCCGGATCTTCTGGACTTGTCAGCGTCCCCGTCAATCAAGCTGCCAGTGGACGCGGATCTTCTCTCCAGGGCAGGAGGCGCCATCCTCCATCACGACCCGAAGTCGCTGAACTTGCAGGCCTGGCTTCTGCAGCGTTAGAGTTTGGAGGATACGACATACCGGCCGACTGCAGAGAGGTTCTTGCAAAGGTCAGGGCGTCCTCAACTCTTAAATGCTATGGACACAAATGGAAGAGGTTCTCTGTCTGGTGCCACGCACAGAAGATTAACCCTCTACGGATTACGGCTCCCCAGGTACTGCCGTACCTTCTGACGCTGGCCAAGGCTGGACTGGCGCACGCGTCCATCAAGATTCATCTTGCTGCAATCTCCCGATACACCTGAACCACGGGGCGGACGTCTTTGTGGTCTCATCGTCTGGTGAAAGAATTCATGAAGGGACTGTTCAGATCGTTCCCGCCGGTGAAGGCTCCGGCCCCGGCGTGGGATCTCAACGTGGTGCTGACCAAGCTCATGGGACCTCCGTTCGAGCCTCTGCACTCGGCTCCGTTGAAGTTCTTGTCCTGGAAAACAGCGTTCCTTGTGGCCATCACCTCCGCACGAAGAGTGGGAGAGATCCAGGCCCTTTCCTGCAAGCCCCCGTACTTGACTTTTCACGACACAAGGGTAGTGCTCAGGACGCACCCCTCCTTCATGCCCAAGGTGCCGTCGGACTTCCACCTCAACGAACCCTTGGTGTTGCCTGTTTTCTTCCCGTCGCCTTCGTCGCCGGCCGAAAGGACTTTGCACTCGCTGGATGTGGCTAGAGCGCTGAAGTTCTACGTGGACCGCACGAAGTGTTTTCGGAAGACGTCACAACTTTTTGTGAACTTTGGACCTGTCAATCAGGGGAAGGCTCGCTCAAAGGCCTCCATTTCCAGATGGCTCTCCGGCTGTATCATGTACTGTCATCGGATGGCAAACCGACCGCTGCCTGGCCGTCCGAGAGCCCATTCCACCAGAGCGATCGCAGCTACCACGGCGTTCCTATCTGGTGTGCCCTTGCTGGACATCTGCAGGGCTGCTAGGTGGAGGTCGACGCACACCTTCACGAAATTCTACTGCGTCGATCGGGATTCCAGGGAGGAGTCGAGGGTCGGCCAAGCAGTGCTGCGCAACCTGTTCGCCTAAGGTGAGCCTGGTGAGGAGGTAAGAATTGCTTAATGTTGAGTTTGATGTAATGCTTAATGTTGAGCCTTTGCCACCTCCCGTGGTTGTGCATGTGTGTACTGCTATGTATTCTTTATTCATGAGCATGTGAATCTATGCCAGACCCCATGCTGGAGGAGGAACAAGTTACTTACCTGTAACTGTTGTTCTCCAGCATGGGTCTGGCATGGATTCACATGCGAACCCTCCCGCCTACCCCTCTGCGGCTCTTCACTTGGTCATACTGCCACTTCACGTGCTACCAAATCTGAAGATGGCTGCCAGAGGCGGGGCTTAGGTAGAGGGCAGTCATTGGCTGTGGTCAGTATGACGCAGAGATCAGTGATTGGTTACTACTACGAAAGACGGATCGGAAACGAAACTGATACTGATTTTTTCTTTACCGAGGATTCCCAGCCTGACGACGGGGAATATACATGAGCATGTGAATCCATGCCAGACCCATGCTGGAGAACAACAGTTACAGGTAAGTAACTTGTTCCTTATGAGCCTGTTCAGTGAGGGTATCATATAATTTAAACAAAGCAGACAGTGAAAAGTGGGTCGCCTTTAACGCAATTTCCATTAGTGCAACACTATTTTGCGCAGAGTTGACTATGTCTATTTTCTGTAGTGGTTCCTCAGAAATAGGTAGAGCCTGAAAATGCGCTTTTTCCAAACATTTCGATACTTCATCAAATGTAAACACCGACGGCGCACACGCTCTCCTCGGCGTTGGTGCACAAAACAACACATGTATACTCGAATAATCAGTTCCAATACTAGAAAACATAGCAGGTGATTTAGACAAATTATCTGATAAGAGCTGTGGAGAAAAGCCAGAGTTAAGCGAATTCAAATCAATTACTACACCATCAGATTCAACTGGCACCTTGATCGCATCAACTACGGCTGTACATGGCACTGAGTTCAACAGACTAATGTCCGTGATTGAACTGTTCATTATTGCCATTACAGCATGTGGAGAAGAACCCAACGTTGTGATTGTTGAAACTAAATGCCCTTAGCGCTGTGTTAGTTTATAAGGTTCACGGTTTCTCTTTTGAATAGCATCAGTCACATTTACATTAGAGACAACAGTGGTGCTAGAATACGTACCGGACCTCACCGCATTATCCATCAGCGGATTGTACGTTATGGGTAATGTATCCTTGCAAAATTTTCTAATATCCATGCCGTTGCTCGGTGCGGCTTTCACGGATACCGCCTTCCGTGCAGCCTTCGGAGTAAACGTATAATTCAGAGGACACATTTTTGCATTATTACCCACAATACTCGCCGCCTTGGGCTTATTTACAGGAAGTAAGCCCTTTGACATTCCTGTTTTTAAGGAATTCGCCATGCCTATACCGCGCCCGAGCAAGTCGAGAAGTTCCCACCGCCTCCGCCGCGACTCCGAGGCGAAGAGGCAAAGAGGGACTTGTTGGGACTTCGCCTCGGTGCGCGCGCGGTGGTGCGCACGGCTGGCTCGTTTTGTAGAGACGTAACACAGGGGGGCGTGGCCACACTTGAAAAAGAAAGAAATATAAGGCTCCAAGTAGATGTTTAACCGTAGATTAAGTACTCCACAGTAGAAATAAACTCCTTGATGCAGCTTCAAGTTCGAGTATATACCGTGAAACGTTGTAAACGGCAGTAACAAATAAATATCCAACAGCGTTTGCACAGCGTTTTGCCGAGCGTCCTGAGGCAAAGAGGGACTTGTCAGGACTTGCTTGGTGTCACTATTCTAGAAGATAAAAGGTTTGCCTCACTCTTCTAATGCTGTGTGTCAGGATTGTCTACAGTGTCACCAAAAATCACTCTGTTCTGTGACTAACTGTGATACCAGTGCAAAAAAAATGGAGGTGCCGAGGAGAGAGCCTCACCTCGCCCACGACGACCCCTTACACATTGCATGTCCAGAGGTCTCTGAAGAGGTAGCAGTATGCCAATTCCAGTGAGTGTTGCTTCCTCCATACCCCACTGTTGTAGTGTGGGCCACAACACTTCTAGCGCCATCTACCTCTGGTGTGGTTGAATCCCCATGTTTCTCCAAGTGCAGACCTTAGGGGGGGGGGGGCAATCTCCTCACACTCCCGACCACTGAGGAGACGCATCTTTGCCGCCTGCCCCAATCTGGCTCCCAAAGATGTGTCTCCCATCCTCAACAGTGACGCCTTTGCCCCACCTATTACAAAGCAGAGTAGCAAAGCCCGAATTCGGAAAGAAAATGAGGCTGATAGGCTTCTCTGTCCAGAAGGACAGAAAGCAAAGTAGGTGGTTTCTGAGACAGGTCAGGTTCTTTGTACTCCTGATGATTCGTGGGGGATTAAAAAGAGATGGAAAACATAGGTTTTTTTTTGGTCCGGGTTTTGACGTAAGGCAGCATGCCTTCACGAGTAAGTACTGAGACTTGGAGCTAACGAATCCAGTCTTTTTTTCCTTAACTGTATTGTACACAGTTCAGACATGCAACCGTAACCGCTTTATTCACAAAGGAAGATATATTTCTTCCATAAATAAGGGATGCTCCGAAGTTATTTTTAATAAGAATATTTATGATGGGAATAACTTTGGCGGAAAACATTCCTGCTGGTGCTACGTGTGATCATTTTCGACGGTACGTTTCAATGCTTTCAATGCAATGGCGTGACAGTCCCAACGTGTACCCTTGTCTGAAGTCTTCGCATTGTGGAAGCTGTTTTTTTGTGTCTCGGTAAAAGCATAACAAAGAAGGCTCTTTCTGAGCGGAGGTGAAGTCCTTAATTTCTCCTACATTTCGCGTGTTTATTCTATGTCCGGCGTAGCCCATCAAACAACCATCTCTATCTGTTTAATGAAACGTTACAAGAAAAAACACATTAACAGTTGATTTAAACTCCCGCTAAGTGCTAGCTAGCAGTGCCGTATATCTGACAGGGTGCTATGGCAACCAAATGGACCACAAGAGGCGTGTGTGGCATTGCCTAGCAACTAGAAAACCAGCGGATATGCAGGTGATCTGATCAGCGTTAACAATGATGGAGCACTAGATTATCATGTTTTAATTGCCACTGAGGATTCCCGGTGACTTCACAAGCTGCAAGGGGTTCACGTCAGCCACAGGAAATACTTTGCATCTATTGTTAAAGTGCATGTGTATTTGTCTGCCCTTTTTTGGCCAATGCTCATAACATGTTTTAATAAACATAGGGCCTGATTTACAAACGTTTTTTAAAATGGCACAATCCCATTGAAAAACGGTTTGTAAATCAGGCGCATATTGTTTCAGAAGTTGCACATAGGAAGGAAACTGTATCTTCCGTGCTGCATGGAGCATATTAATTGCATATATTGATGAGTTGAGATGCTGATCTCATTAGCGTGATTAAAGAAAGCCTTTGCAAAACAGACCTCGGCCCCAGCACACCCCACTTTTAATTTTGCAGATTCTTAGGCCAAAAGGAATGACTATTTGAAGGTGCCTGTCCATTATCCAACACAAATGGTTCTAACACGTGAAAGCCAATCGAAGGATTGCTGTAAAGAAAAAAACGTCAGTGTGCCCAGATTTCTGTCGGATTTTTCGCACGAGAGCATCAGGTACTTTTTGTGCTGGACAATTTTCTGTACTGCACATTACCACCATGATTTCCCATTAAGCAATATATTTTAGCGTATTAACGCAGAGAACCTTTATAGTTGGTGTGCTGCAAGTCGGTGCAGGTTGATGCTGCTTCCAATTGATCACTGAAGCATACAGCTTGTACAATATTTTGTAAGTATTTTTTTATTATGAGGAACACATTCTATATCACATGTTTTGTTGTCTTGTTTGTCTTGATTGTGGTTCGTGAACTTCCCTTTTGTGTAAAGGAAAGGACTGGCAAATGTAAGCGCCATTTTGAGTATTAAGAAACTTCATGGTCTGCAGATTGCTTGTTGACTTAAATTACAGTTCGACAGAAATGGAGACCAGAAAAAATCTAGTGCCTAGGTAGCGTCCTGTTCTTTTTCAGCCAATTTGTATCTAGACCTGCCTCCCTTTTTCTAGCGGCAATTAAAATGCCATTTTATAGCTCACTATAAAGGAACCATGTTGGCTCCTGTTAGATGGAAGATGGCCATAATGCTGTAAATAAAGTAAGCATTGGCAAAGCTAATAGGATTTAGCAGTCATGTGTAAAAGAAAACTCAAAACTTCATTGCACAAATAAAGAACACCCCACGCCATTAAAGGTGATACCAGTCATAAAGTACTTTGGGTAAAAAGATACACTTCAAACAAAAAAGTAGAGCAAGCCAAACTCTGTCATGCCTTGGGTGTATGGAAGTATAGGACTCCCCATTAAATTAACAGCAAGGGCAACTAATTCCAACTAGGGCACACACTGATAATCACGATTCTAGGAATAGTGAAGGATGGCATAATGGCACATCACTAAGGCGGATGTGTATTTATACACATTTGCCAACTACTACTATTGAGAACCATTTAAATTGGGTAATAAGACTACCTGTTATTACAGCACTTGGATGCTGGCGGATTAGGACATTAAGTTCCATAATAGTAAACATCATTATTCAGGGTATTCATAGCAGTAGTGGCACATGTGAGCCACCATTTAAGAACAGTGCAGAGTGCCATCTATTAAGCCAGAGCAGCCCTAAAGGGTTAATACATCCTCATCCCAATTGAGGGAGGCGGCAGCTCCTTTTAAACAAACTTCATCAGAACATCAGGCAAGTCATTTCACAACTTAAACGGTATTGTAATGACTACTATCTATAGAACATATTTACTCTTCTAATAATTGATTCATTGCATAAAAATATCCCGGATCTAATACCCTCTGTATCCCACCACAACAATCCCTCCACAGAATCTGTGACAAGAAATGGGCTGTTTTTAATCTGAATGTTTTATTGAAAATAATAAATCGGTAAATGAAACATGGTCCCCTAAACTTCGTTAGCACCCGGGCAGGGGTAGCGAGCCAATCCGATGGCTAGGAATGCAGGCTTGAACCGCTGGTACAAGCCCACGTTCCAAGCTGCCTGACGGCCGGCTCCCTCTCCCTGCCACCATCTTCCCCTCCCCTCCATCACTATTTCCCCCACCCCCACCCTACTACATAACTTTGCTTGGGCCGAAAACGTGGGCTGCCGGGCCGTTATCCCAGTTCCAGCCCCTGGATTGGGGGATGAATGCCACATTGTGGAGAAGTTACTCTCAATATTCCACATGAATACAGGTGGCTTTTGTACGGAAAAGAAAACTAAACCTTCCTGCTACTGTCTCGCTATTCTAGACCAATTGGGATTTTTTTAACATCTCACAATACAGACACAACTTGACGTTCATTTTCATAAGTTAATTCGCACAATCTGCAGGTTGGAATCGTGGTTGTCTACTTGAAAGCAATTTCTCCTTAAAATCGGAAGGCAAAGCCGTTCTCAGAATAAAGTTGAAAACAAAATAATGAACTCTGTATTCTCTGAAACCATTGACAAGTGTTGGCAATAGATAAACGTATTGGCTCAGTACTTGGCTCTTTTATTCAAGGACTGATTAAAATCTAAAATGTTGGCGACTG
Source organism: Ambystoma mexicanum (assembly GCF_040938575.1). Lineage (NCBI taxonomy): Eukaryota > Metazoa > Chordata > Amphibia > Caudata > Ambystomatidae > Ambystoma > Ambystoma mexicanum. Next base: position 1,007,521,899 of record NC_090927.1, read on the forward strand.
TCTGCGACAAACTGTTTGTACATAGCTTGGGCCCAGAATTAAAAATGTGCTTGTGAGGTTGACATGGTTGCAATTATTTTAAAGGCTTGTTTTCAGGAATTGTATATCTTTTTGGAATGCTTGAACAGTAGCCCATAACTCCCTTACTATTTTCTAGCAATCAGATACACAATCTCAACACTCCTGTTCAATGTGTTCAAGGAATCGATTTCATTTACTTCACTGATTTCGACAGACACCATTCACTAAGACGTTTCATTCCTGTGATAAGGTGCTCAAATAGTCATAAGACAAATCCAATAAGTTTTCAGTTTTTATTACCAAAAATGTGGCTTTCAATTACCAGCAATTTGGCTCATAGGCTAGCGGCTGTCCCTGTGCACCTTTTCTTTAACATTTGAGGAACTCCCACCTCCCTACTCCAACATGTCGTATTGCAGTGCCAGTTCACTAGAGCCAGGGTATCCCTATTGTCTGGTCTAAACCTGTTTTAGGGGGTTCCTAAAGGTGATGGCCTTATCACTCTGACTCCCTCAGGAATGTCTGAGGTGACTTATGGGGGAGTCTGATTGTCTTGGTGCCCTATTCCTCTAGATAATAATTTCTCAACCTTTTCCTCTCCCTATACCTGTCTCTTCTCCACCCACCTGTCTGTCTGCTTCTCACTCTCTTTTAATACTCTGTCTCCTGGTCATATTGTTCTCTTCCCCATCTCCTATCTCCATCCTCCAGCTCCCTCCAGAACCTACACTTTGAAGGGATTGTGTCCTCCGACGTATTCCTTATCTTTGATGTTACCCATTCCAGCTTGCTGGCCTCTGAAACTTTTTCAGTAGAGGGCTCTGCACGTCGACGTCCCTCGAGTCGGTGTCCGTCGACAGCCTCCGTATCGGCGCCAACGTCATTGTGCGTATAAATAGACTTGTGCAGCATCCGTTGCTCAGTTCCGTTTTTCTGCGCTTCGTGGGCCTCGGAAACATAACGTTCAGTTCCTTTCTTCAGGAACAACCTTCTTATTCTTCGAAGATTATTACCTTAATACGATGGCTTCTTCATCTGAACCTTCGACTCCACGGTCCGGTTTCAAAAAATGTTGTGACTGTGGGAAGAAAATGTAGTTGACGGATCCTCACAGGATCCGTTTGTGGTGCCTGGGATCGCAGCATCACTGTTAGGAATGCGAGGACTGTATGTCCATGACGGCGAAAGCCTTGAAGGAGCGTAAGGGGAAGTTAGAAAGAGGTAAGGGCTTTAAAACTTCAACTCCCTCGCAAGTTTCTGTGGCCGAGTCGAGACATTCGTCTCCTCTCCTCGTCGACAAAACAAACATTCCCGTTCAAGATCTCAAAGCGGTTCTCATCAGTCTTTGAGATCAAAACACTCTAAGAAGAGGCGTTGTAGATCTCCCTCTTATTCTTATTCTTCCTCTACCTCCCCAGAAAGGGTCACCTGCCCCATGAAACACAGCTCTCCAGCTAAGTGGGAGGAATTATGTAAAAAAAAATGCTTAGCGTCTTCGAGAAAGCGGCCTCGACCCCCTCGGAGAGGTCTAAAGGTGATATCCTGGGTGAAAGACCCGAAAAATCAAAACGCTGCGAGTCGTTGAACCCGGCAAGAGAGAATACTCGAGCGCATCATGAACCCTCGAGTAAAAGCAGTAAGACCACGTCATCGACGCAGTCATCGAAGGTTTCTTCGACTTACAAATCTGCGCCATCAACGCCTTTGTCGAAGGATCCTTCGACGCATAAATCGGTTGCATCGACGCTGTCTTCGACGCCACTGTCGACTCTGATAAAAGACAAATCTACAACTGTCACTACGTCAAAGACAGTAGAGGTGTCGAAAGTTTCCACCATGACGTCGCGTATGCCATCGACAATCTCGACGACGCCGAGTAGGATTCTGATCCTCTTGAGTGCATCGAGGTCCCTTCAAACTTTCTCGACGCCTTTTTCAGGATTGTCGAAGCCTTTGACTTCCACGTCGACAACCTCAACGTTTTCTCAGCCATTGACAACCAATTTGGCTCCTTCTGCTCTAGAAATGGGTTTTAAACCATATCCTAGGTCTGACTACTTTAGAGCCTTGTCCTCTATATATGAGGAAGGGGAGGATTCCGACCATGAGAGACCCTTTGGTTTACAAAGGACTGCAATACCCATGCCAGAGGAATTAATCTCTGAGGAGAACAGGTTAAAAGACCTTCAGGACTCTCTACATGAGGCAAATGGTTTAGATACTTCTTCAGGAGTAGAGTTGGCTAAACCAGACCCTGGAGAGCATGCCGAGACCCCTTATAGGATTCTGATGGCCAGAATAATTGAATTCATGGGGTGGTCTAACTACACCTTCTTTTCAGCAGGATGACCTTACTGATCTTTTAGATAAAGGTCCACACGAGGATCCTGTTGTTCCTTTTCATACTGCTCTGCAAAGAAAAATGTTGGCAAATTGGGAAACTCCTGAAGTTATCCCTGCAGTAAATAAAAAACTTTCTGCCAAATATTGGGTATCTGCTTCAGATCCTGAATATCTGAGCAAGCATCCAACTCCAGAGAGTTTAGTTGTATAAGCAGCAACTTCATCAAACAGTAGGTCGGCATACCCTACTATTCCACAGGACAGGGATGATAAAAGATTTGATACCATGTCGAAAAAAGTCTTTTCGGCATGTAGCATGGCGCTTAAGTCTATCAACGCCACTTGCACGCTAGCAAGATTCAGCCACACACTTTGGGAGTGTGCTTCATCTGCGGCTGACTGTCTCCCAGAAGGAGAAGAAAGGGAAGCATTCTTAAACATCATCAGGGATGGAAAGGATGCAATGTGCGAGTCCCTCCAAATAGGCATTGATTCTGCTGACAGCATCAGCAGGGCCATGGCAGCAATTACCACAATCTGCAGATTTGCGTTGTTGCGGGAGTCTGGTTTTGCTCCAGATGTACAAGCCAGACTTCTGAACATGCCCTTTGACGGCACTTCTTTGTTTGGTAAGAAGGCTGATGACAGCCTGGAGAGATTACAAACATCCAAGGCAGCAGCGAAATCTCTTGGGGCGGCAATCCGGCAGACTCTCAATCGCCCCTCAGGAGCTTCCTGAAGGGGAAGGTCCTTTCACTTTTACTCTGCATTCGGAAAAGGCAGAGGACAGGTCGCTGTCCAGCTCTGCCAACCTCACCTAAACCTCTTACTGTAAACTGCTGGCTTTCTCTAGCCTTCCCCTTCCAGCCTAGAATCTGCCCTTTGCTCCCATTGGTTACCTGAGTCAGCTGCTTCTTGTAGCCAGTCGTATTATCGGTGGAAAAAACATCTATTTAAAAAATAGTGTACACAATCTCTCTTTTTAAATAATTATTTGAAAAAACATCTTCATATTGGGAAAAACAGCTTTGTATTGTGATTAGCAACAATGATATGACTGGACTCCAAGGCATTGAGTGGGGAGTTAGGGGAAGGAAAGGGGCAGTAAGGATGCCTCATGGTTGTTTAAAAGGGTAGGATGGTGGTGTGGTTGGTGCAGAGCGAAGAGGCAGGAAGGAGGGTTTGAGGTGTGCCACCCTCTCCTGAATAAAAATAAATCTGTAATACAGTTGACATTTAATGGGTGTGGGAAATTATTTTTTAATAGTATTTGTCTGTCTTGTTATGCCATAAAGGTCCACTAGATGGCACAACATGGCGGCAGGGAAACAATATACAAAAGCTATTTTTCCAGCGATTTAATGACTATAACCGCTGCTTCCTTGGTCCAATCTGTCAGAGCTATTCTCTTGAGGAACGGGACTTCCCCTAGAAGTCTTTATAAGGACCTCAAGCCCTACCCTTTTGTCAGCCTCCATCTTTGCCATTGGGTCACTTAATCTCTGTGTCTCCCCTTGACTCAGTAAGTCAGTGGTGTAACAGTGTTTGTGGATTTTTCCTAGGCTCCGAACAGGAGCCCTAGGAAAACTCTAGTCTCTTATCAGGTGACACCACCACCACCCACAATTGTGCTCGCCTGACCCTCGTGCTCCCATGACAATGTGCCTGTGAGATGCTGAGACCTGCCACACCACTCCCCCGCCACTACTGCGCCCTAGCGATACTGCAGCTTGCAGTAACCCTAACTGCAATATCCCTCCATGCTATCCCACCCCTGCTTCATCTTACCTCTGCTTCATTTTACTATGCAACATCGAGCCCCTACTGTATCAAGACCCTGCTGTATTCACCCCCTGCAACTTCCAACACCTGCAATACTGCACCTCTCTGGTACCCTTCCCTGCGGCTATTTTCCTTCCAAGCAGTATCCTGCCCGATGCAACCAAAGTTTTCACTGATAAAAACTCCCTGACTTAACCACATTCAATTAGACTTGTTGAGATCCAGACAACCAAATACAGAACATTAACCAAACCAAAACGCATCAAATCCCAAGAAGGAACTGACAACTAAGCAGGAAGCCCTTTACCCAACAACAACAAACCTCTACAAAATGTCACGCACCAGAAAAGACAAGAAGACGCCAAACGAGAACAGATTAGACAGAAGGAGAATAATCAGCTCAATGAATCATCTGAATGGGAGACCAAGCAACTAGGAACCAATGAACACCAAGAAACTGTACATTAAACCGCCTCCAGGAAGAATGCCATTTCACAAGAACACAACCAAAATCGATGTATCTGTCACGCTGCATTTCAACATATAACACACCTCAACAACCAGCCATCCATAATCACTAAAACGACACAAGGAAGGATGATGGAAACACAAGGAACATATCTGAGATGGACAGAAGAAATGCAACTGAACCAAGTTCATCACTAAAAACTGGCCAGATGACAAGTTTGACTAACACAAACCTACAGACAAAACCCGTTACCCCAAAACGCAACCCTCTTGAACTACTCAACGAAGAAATGGAGCCAACGACAATCTCCCATACAACTCACAGACCAAAACCTAATGGAGAATCACAAAGAAAGACAAACCTGTGCCAAACCCAATTACCAATATTGCCCACAAAGGACAAACCTACATCAGTTAACAAAAAGATTCAATGCAACCTAGTCAATGCCATATGTCAAAACGCAGCAGAAAGATATATGACCTCCTGAGCGATGGTGGAACAGACATCCTATTCATGACCAAGACTTAGTTAACTGAAGAATTCAAACATGAATTCCTACCCAACAACTTCAAATTAAAACAAGCAAACAGAGAAGGGAAAAGTGCAGGACTCAAAGGTAGACGCCATAACTAACATTGCCACAAAATAGGACAAGATGGTCATATTAGGAGACTTCAAAATATGGTTTGAAGAACATTTCATCTCCGCTAAGTCACTAACTTCTCAACTAGCAACGATCTAACTCCAGAAAATGGTGAAAGGAGCCACCAACTCAGCAGGACACACTCTGGATGCAATCTGCTGCAGAAAAACCTGTTCACTACTGCACCCCCAAGTACATTATCTGGAGTGACCACTTAATACCCTTTGTGATCCATGCACCAACAGAAATACAATCGGACCGTCCAAATATCCCTTCAACTCGAAAAGAAACTGAACATCTCTAAACACCATGGAACACCAGAATAGAAAACACAAATAGGTAGGCACTCAAAAAAAGTGGATCACAAAAACACTACATGCTATCTCACCGGAAACGCTGTTCACCCCTTCTTAAAAGAAAATGATAGCGAGATGGTTCACACTCCATCTCAGAGCTTTTTAAAGAAAACAAACATGAAACTAGAACAAGCATGGAGGAAAAACTGAAACCATCAGAAAAATCTTGAATACCACAGACAGATGCGACTATAGATAACCAAAACCATCAAATCAAAAAAACTATACAAAAAAAGTGCATTGGAAAAGCAAGCAACACCCAGAAAGAGATGTTCGGCATCATCATCCTCCCAGGAACCCGACAGCCTGCTACAACACATCCAGTGCCACCCAGAAGCTGTGCGACGACCATACAAACCACTTAAAAAAACAAAATCCTAAACATCCAGCAAGTCATCAAAAGTATACCCAAGAACACAAATAACAATTCCACTAATCGCCCAACTCGAACTAACTACAGGACTAAACTACTTCTCAGTGATCTCGAATGAAAGGTTTAACAACCTAGTGAATCAAAAGCAGCAAAGTAAGATCTCCTGCAGTACCTTGCCAACCTGACATCTACAAGATCATCCTCACCCAAGAGACACCTGCAGAACATTTTTGGAACTTAATGAACCATTCTCTGGCAACAGGAGTTGTACTGCAAAGCTTCAAACCGGCACCCATTAAACCACTCCTCAAAGACCTAACCAACAACCGACCTATCTCAAACATCCCTTACACAGCGTAACTCCTAAAACGTATGTATATGAACAAATCCTGGTACATATAGAAAGCAATCAGTTATTTGACCAGGCACAAGTAGGTTTCAGAACCATGAGAGGCATGGAAACCACACTACTTACCATCTTCGATGACCTAAAAACTAACGCTTACTCCAATATCACCTCAGCGCTAATACTACTGGATCTTTCAGCAGCCTTCAACACAGTCCACCACGAAGCTCTCATCACAATATATCAAGAAATAGTGATTAACAACACTACCTTACTATGGGTAAAATCCTTCCTAACAGAAAGAACTGAAACAGCCAAGCTAGCCCACTTCAGGTCAGCACCACACACACCAACCTCACCCTGATACTCTTCAATATCTCATCAACCCCATCAAAAGACAGGACATCACCTGCTACAAGTACACAGATGACACACAGATCATCTATAAGATCTGTACTACTGGAGAACAAGATCAAACCATCACCAACTGCCTCACTCAAATAAACAAACCCTTCTTACACGCAATCAAACAGATTGCACCTTTCCTCACCTTCCCACACAGAACACTCGCCATCATCTCACTCATGTCAAGAATAGGCTACGCCAACAGCATCCAGCTTGGAATGCATGATTACCTCACAAGAAAACTACAGCAAATACAGAAATCAGTGGCAAGACTACTCCTTAGACTCAACAAGAGAATGCATCACATCAGCACTGAGAACCCTCCACAGGCTAACAGTCAAAAAGGATTTACTTCAAACCCCCGTTTCTGATGCTTGTTAATCTGCTTAGAATCACATGCTGTGCATATGGTCCGACATCCAGTGGTAACCGCAGAGTATTGCATCTTGTATGTCGGGAACCGAAAGGGAACGTCGGCATAGGCGTGTCTGTAACACTATTCCTATTGTGACGTGTGTAGTACCCAAAATCCCTCACGCACCGAGGTCCCTCAGATTGTTTTTTTCCACCCAGATAACTGGTCGCCCTATAGCGGAGCTCTTACTAGAGACATTGGGCCTCATTACGAGTCACCCGGTATGGAAATAACGGCGTGCAACCCGCCGCCACCGTTGTTTCCATACCGGGTGAGCTCGAGTCCTGCAGGCAGAGGTGTCATTCCGGCCAGGTCTGACCTGGCGGGTTTAACATCGCCCGCCTGCAGGGGGACGTGGAAACACTGGCACCATTAAGAGAAGATGCCAGTGTTTCCATGGTCCCCATTCCCATTGAGCCCTATTGGACTCAATGGGAATGGGGATTTACCGAATTCCGCCTCTGGAATTCCCGGGTCACCGGGGCTGTAATGCCCCGGTAATTCTGGGAATCACGGAGGCGGAATGGTAATACGAGTCTGGGGGTAACCGAGCCGGAAAAACCGCAGGTTACCGCCAGACTCGTAATGAGGCCAATTGTTTATCTTTACCGTATTGTTGGTTTATTCCCCCTTAAGTCACTTCGCCCAATAAGAACATCTTCGGCGAAGACTATGGGGGAATCGTCTACAGCTGTGGATTTCGGCGCCTAAGATCCGGCGGCCGGATTTTCCACGTGGTTGGGCCATCTGGCCGACCTAAATAGTAGGGAGAGTGGGGTCGGGGTGGCCATATTGTTTAGTATGTCTTTCCTCCTTTCCCCTCTTTGCCCTGTCGGTCTGGCCATCCTTCCCTTTTGCTATGGAAAGGACTCCTTTTAGATTCTGCCCTAAGTGTAGGGTCAGATATCCTTGGAAGGACGAACACAGGATGTGTAACGCCTGTCTCCCCCTAGAGCACGACGAGAAGCGGTGTGCAGCGTGCAAACTCCTTCGGCCAAAGACCATTAAGGAGCGCTGTGTAAAGCGGTGGGCCGCGTGCGGTATGTCACGCGTGGAGCACTCCTCCCCCACTTTCGCGCCAGCTGAAAGTGGCGGGGGGTACTTAGGATGACCAAACGTCCAATGCGGATGTTATAGACCTTGAGGCGGACACTTCTAGGTCTGCCACGCTCGTCCCCGACACTTCCAGTCTCGACTCTGGTCTTGCTACAGGGACTACACCCGGCGACAGGGGCGTAAAAGCACATCGCACTAAGCACACAACCCCTAGGCCAATTTCGACATCTTCGTCGGAAAAGGTGAAAGCGCCAACGGGGGCGCCGAAAACTTTGCCGGTTCCCTCGGATCGGTCAGATCCAAAGCCTTCCCCGCATCCGCAGCAGCGCATTGCGACTGGGCAGTTGAAACAGACCAAAGGTCCTACTCCAAAACCTACACGCGTCGAAGCTCGGGAGCCTGACGCTTCAGCGATTTCGAAGCCCTCATTAGGCCTGAAAATTACGGCTAGGCCTCTACCCGGAAAACCGACCACTAGGCCTTCTAGTGCCGCGGACGGTATCTCTACTGCCGACAAATTGTCTCACGACGATTCGGTGACTATACAGAGTAGGATCGGAAGAATGGCAGCGGCGGTGGGCCTTACTCCGGTTCCGCCTAAGGTCATGGGCCAGGCCACGGAAAAGATTTCAGAGGATTTGGTTCCTGATTCCAATGAGACTTACGTAGATAGTCAAGAGCCCCTCTCCGACACCCTGAGAGGTTCCTCTCGACGCGACAGTGCGGAGAACATCGTTTCTCCTCGCATAGGCCAGTTTGGGTCCTCTAAATGGACTACAGAAAAATTTGAGGGTTGTATGGATCGGCTGGAGCAGATTATCAGTTCTTCTGATCATCCTCCCCCAACCTCCAAATTCAAGAAGTTCAGTCTCAGCTTTTCCAACAAGAAGACGTGGTCCATATGGACACATATAGAGGCATCTATAATGAAGAAGAAGAAGCTTCTTTTGTCAAACTATGAGGAAGATCAGCAGGATACGACGGAGAACTGGGAGGAAACCCAGCAGGAAGGTCAAGACCCTTGAACACAGCAAGATCAGGACTCTGATTTTTTGTGCCTACACTCTCCCCCGTCCACCCCAGCTCGCCAGGCCTCTCCTGTGGATGACCAGATGGCTTTCACCTCCATGTTGAAGAAAGCAGTTGAATACTTCAAAATTGCCACTCAAGAGGCGGTACCTGAGCAGGATTTCGTGGAGGATATAATTAAGGAAAAACCTCTGGCGAGTCAATCCATCCCCCTACTTAACTCTGTTAAGAGACGGGTAGCTCCCTCATTGGTCTCACCTGCTCAGACACAGGCAGTGAACCCGAGAGTCGAAAAATGATTTCAACCTTCTCCTTCCGACCCTCTGTATATCAAAGGGCACGCCATCCCAGACTCACTGGTAGTGACTACCACTCGAAAGAGAGCAGGGGTACCCCTTGCCACGGGAGAATCACCACCGGACAAGGAGTCTAAAAGGTTGTATGCCCTGGGCAAACATGTCACATCAGCAGCTGCATACACCATTCGGGTTGCTAATAATACTACGCTGATGCCCAATGGAACTTGCTGCAGGAAGGCCTCCAGGAGGTTCCTGAATCTGCCGGGACAAAGCTTCTGGTCATTGTTTCGGAGGGAAGATTGGTTAACCAGAATGTGGTGAAGAACACCCTAGACACTGCAGAAACAGCAGGCAGCTCTCTTGCCAAGGGAGTCTTCTGAAAAGACACACATGGATGTGCACATCAAGATTTAGAACTGAGACTCGGGCCTCCCTCATTAATAAACCCATTGAGGAGACTAACCTCTTCGGGAAAGCAGTGGATGAAGCTTTGGAGACAGCCAAGAAGGAGCATGAGACTATAAGGTCCTTGCACCAAATTACACAGAAACCCTCCTCCCAGAGGGGTAAAAATTTTCGGCTGTCCTTTTGAGGGCAAGCCCGTGCTGGTCAAAACAACTACGGCACGGGTAACTTCAACACAAATCAAACATCTGGAAGCCCCACTTACTACCCCTCAAGCGGTCATAAACGCGGCAGAGGCAGAGGCCCCAATCCCAGAGGAGCCACGGCCTCTGGTCCGAAATGACCACCAAGAACAGGTCCCCTCCCATGTCTCCCCGGTCGGGGGTCGATTAACATCTTTCCTCAAGGCATGGGAGGGGATAAGTTCCGACCAGTGGGTCTTTAAGACGGTCGCCCACGGTTATTGTGTGGAATTCGCCCGACCTCCACAGTTCAGATCGCCGCACTCACGGCGCCTTTCACCGGACCATCTGGAGATCCTGATCCAAGAGGTGGAAGCACTGCTGGGAAAGGACGCCATAGAAGTCGTCCCTATTCTTCAGGTAAACAAGGGTATTTATTCAGTGTACTTCCTTGTACCCAAAAAAGATCTCACCATGCGTCCTGTTCTAGATCTGCGCCCAGCGAACAAGTTTATAAAACCCCAGAAGTTTTGCATGGTAACACTGCAGGAGGTGATCCCTTTGCTGCAACAGGGGGACTTCATGGCAACATTGGACATGAAAGATGCATACTTTGATATTTCAATGTTGCCAGCGCACAGAAAATACCTAAGGTTCATGATCCAGGACAAACCCTACTAATTCAAGGTACTCCCCTTCGGCACTCGGCGCCAAGGGTGTGTACCAAAGTCCTGGCAGTGGCAGCAGCACACCTGCGCAAACTATCAGTCCCAGTTTACCCTTACCTCGACGACTGGCTCATTACGGGGGACTCGTTCGACGTTTGTTTTTCGAACACCCAAAAAACAGTAAATCTCCTTCAGCCTGGGTTTTTCAATCAACGAAAAGAAATCCAGATAAGTCCCCAGCCAAGTAAAACAGTTTCTGGGAGTGCTAATTCGGACGGAAGACGGTCTTGTCTTCCCCTCCAGCGAGAGGGTTTAGAACATTCTTTCACAGATCCCTCAATATGTAGCCAGTCGGTAGGTGACGGTACGCAAAGCAATGCGCTTGCTAGGAATGATGGCGTCATGCATATACTTGGTTCCCCACGCGCGGCTGTCCATGTGTCCCATGCAAGAGCGGCTCAACAGCCAGTGGTGTCAGGCCAGCGGACAATGGGAAGATCTGGTAGTTGTCTCACCAACCCTCGTTCTCTCTCTGCAGTGATGGTCAAGAGAAAACCTCTTGAAAGGGAAGACCTTCACCACCCCTGCAACAGAAGCCACTCTCACGAGACGCATCTCTCACGGGGCGGGGGGCTCACCTGCTTCAGCAGACAGCACACAGGCTCACCTGCTTCAGCAGAAAGCACACGGAGTGTGGTCCCCTCAAGTAGCGTCCAATCATATAAACTTACTGGAGCTATTAGCGTTGTTCAAAGCATTGAAAGTCTTTCAGATGCAGCTGCAAGGGAAGACCGTGCTGATCCTAACCGGCAGCACTACAGAAATGTATTACCTGAACAAATAGGGGGGCACTCACTCTCCAGGGCTATCCAAGCTGTCCCAAAACATTTGGATATGGGCTCTCAAACACAAGATGTTTTTGTTATTGTTACGCTCACCTGGTTCCCACGGGGGCGTCGACCGGAACTGGGCCGCTGTTGTTTCCACCAGCATGACGTGTAGCGCCGAGATGACTGACTGGACTGGCCCGCTCAGCCTAGTTTGTCTGGCTCGCAGGAATATTCTTCTGCAAAGGAGAAGAGGAATTAACCACCCGTGGAATTGAGTGTCAACCCACCTTCCCCACTCCTGTTGTCTTCCCACAGATCACTCTTGATGTCCCCTCCTTATTCTCACCTGATGGTTTGGAAGGATGAGCTCTCCATCCTGCGTCGACCGCAGGGGCGCGTTGAGGACCAGTTACTTCACTGGCGTAGAGGAATTGGTGAGTTCCTGTATTGACTCTAAAGTCCAATTATTCATAAGAGTTCAAATGTCTGATCTTCACTCTGTCCGATTCCTTGCAGGTTGCCGATTAATCCACTCGAAGATTTCCAAATGGCAATTGGTAAGATTCAGGTAAGTCTATTGTGGTTTTCCCCTTAGGGGCCGTGGTACGGCGATGAAGCAGAGTTGACTGCGCCGACCCGAGATGAGGTGAGTACCCCCCGTGGTAAATCAGGTAAGTCCTTGGGGGTATCTTGTATAGCCTTAGAGAGTCCCCTTGCTCACCTTGCTGTCTTTGCCTCCTTAGGTGTCGGAGGGCGGCCGCGAGATGGAGAGAGCGTGATGGAATGCTGAAGTACCGCCAAGCAGGTGAGTTCAGCGCGGCGCCGTAGGAATGCGAAGCGATGCTTCAAAGACTTCTGTCTTTCAGCTCCGTGGCGAAATGGATCGGGATTCAGGTAAGGATTAAAGTTAAAACTCCTGTTCTAACCTTTATCCTTCTTTTCTTCTTGTTTCAGGAGTCCCAGGACTGAAGCAGGCGTGGCTGAAGACTGGAGCTGCTGAAAACACGGTGAGTGTTATGCTGCAGCAAGCAGAATAACGCGAAGCACATGTGGCTGTCCGGGCGTGGTTTAAATAGCCTTGGAAGAAGATCCAGGTAAGTATTCTTCCACAGCCCCACCCAAGTAACAAAATAGTCCATTCAGTAAAATAGTCCCTCCTAAGCCTCATTTGGCTTGAGTCTTCATGCAGCATGGTCTGCCTCAGGTGAGTATGCAGCATGGTCTGCTAGGTAAGTTATCAATAATGAGCCGGGCGCCCATGGCGCCAGGACTGACTTTATCTTTAAGAGCCTGGCGCCATAGGCGCCAGGACTGCACCCAAACAGCCCCTAATTGGGGCTTTTGGGCATGCTCCAAGTGGCATGATGCCTGCTTCCCGGGCTGCTGGGCCTGGTCTGGTCTTCCGGGGGCAGGCATCATGACAGCACTCCCCCTCAAGGCCCCTCCTAAAGTCGTTCTCCCCCTTGGCCGTGGTTTGTCTGGAAATTCCCGGTGGAACCTCTTCACTAAACGAGGTGCATGCACGTGGTCACTAGGTTCCCAAGACCTTTCCTGCGGACCATAACCTTTCCAGTCAATTAGGTAAAAGAGTTTTGATCTCACTCTTTTTGAGTCCAAAATATTCTTGACTTCGAACTCGGGCTCCCCGTCTATGAGGATAGGTTCAGGTGGAGTAGTTAGCCTAGTTCCTGGTTGCGCTGGCTTCAAAAGAGACACGTGGAAGACGGGATGGATTTGCATATGAGCAGGTAGGTCCAACTTGACGGCCACTGGGTTAATAATTGCCTTGACAGAAAAAGGTCCCAAATACCTGGGGTTAAAGGTCCGAGTCCCCTTGAGTGGTAAGTGCTTAGTGGCTAACCATACTTGGTCCCCTATTTGGTATTGAGGAGCTTCACTTCTGTGCTGATCCGCATCCTTTTTGTATTTTTCCTTAGCCTTTTGCAAAAGGATGGTTGCTTCTTTAAAGGCTTGTGTAATAACAGCGTGGAGATGGTCCACTGCGGGCATCTCTAAATGCTGGGGTGAGTCCAAATCCGAGGTTCGAGGATGGTGCCCATAAATGGTAAAAAAAGGACTTTGTCGAGTTCCTGAGTGTATGGAATTATTGTACGCATACTCTGCGATCCACAGAATGTCTTTCCAATTCCCCTCAGACTGATGTAGCATACAACGGAGGTACTGTTCAAGAGTCTGGTTGGTCCTCTCCGTTTGACCGTCGGTCTGAGGGTGGTGACTGGTCGAAAGCCTAACATCAATTTGTGCCAGTTGGCAGCATTTCCTCCAAAAATGTAAAATGAATTGACTGCCCCGATCTGAAATTAACACTGAAGGAAAGCCATGCAGGCGGACAACATTTTCAAGGAATTCCTTGGCCAGGATTGAAGCTGAAGGTATCCCTTTCAAAGGAATGAAGTGGGCCATTTTAGAAAAAAGATCTACAATAACTAGAATGGTATTGTAACCTTGGTACGGGGGTAAATCCGTCTAATGACAAGGTATGCCAAGGGGTAGGTGGTATGTTTCATGGTTGCAATAATCCCACAGGTTTTTTCTTTTGCCCTTTATTTTGTGCGCAAATGCCACAAGACATGACAAATGACTTGACATCCTTTCGCCAGGTGGGCCACCAAAATTGCTTCCTAATTTTAGCTTTGGTTTTTGCAATACCCGGATGCCCTTCTATTAAGGTGTCATGGTAATGGGAAATGACAAGTTCCTGTAGTTCTTTTTGCGGTAAAAATAGCCGGCCTTGGTAGTAAGGTAAATCATCGATGACAGAGTACTCTGGACCTTTCTTTGCCCAGTCCTGTAGGGCAACGGAATCAAAGAGTTGGTGGATCTTGTTTTGAATGTCCTCCAGTGTCTGTATGGATGTCAGGCCAAGGATTCTCTGTTCCGGAATTATGGGTACGGGTTCTAAAGTTATTTCTGCTTCTCCCATTCCAATCCGGGACAAGGCGTCTGCTTTACCATTCTTACAACCTGGTCGATAGGTTATTACAAAATCAAACTCGTCGAAGAACAATGCCCAACGGAGTTGGCGCGAAGATTGGGCTTTGGCTGTCTTTAGGTATTGTAAGTTGCGGTGATCGGTGATGACCGTGATGGTATGTCTTGCACCCAGTAGATAGTGCCGCCAAGCCTTGAAGGCGGACTTGATGGCCATCAGCTCCTTGTCGGTTATGGCACAGTTTAATTCGGGAGCTGAACATTTTCTTGACCAAAACGCCACTGGGTGAAGCTGGTTAGTTTCGGGATCCTTTTGGGAAAGGACTGCTCCCATGGCTGAACTGGATGCATCTGTTTCCACTATGTAGGGAAGCTCGGGGCGCGGGTGTCTTAATATGGGAGCAGATGTGAATTTAGCTTTTAACTCTTGGAAGGCGTTCTCGGCTTCCTCTGTCCACACAAAGCGTTTGTTTTTTCGCAATAGCGTCGTAATGGGATGTACAATGTGCAATAAGTCTGGGATAAACCTGCGGTAGAAATTGGCAAAGCCAAGCATGCTTTGAACTCCTTTGATTGAACTTGGCAAAGGCCAATTAAGAATGGCATCCACTTTTCGTGTATCCATCCGGATTCCTCTCGGGGTCAGAATAAATCCAAGGAATTCCACTTCCGTAGTGTGGAAGATGCACTTTTCCAGTTTAGCATATAATTTATGCTGACGTAACTTCTCTAGGACTGCTCGGACGTGTTTTACATGCTCAGATTCTGATAAAGAGTATACTAAGATGTTGTCGATGTAAACGACCACACAAACGTCGATAAGCTCTCGGAGGACATCGTTAATGAAGAACTGGAAGGCTGCTGGTGCATTGCATAGTCCGAAGGGCATCACCTGGTACTCAAATAGTCCGTACTTGGTGCGAAAAGCAGTCTTCCATTCGTCACCCTCTTTGACACGTACCACATGATATGCCCCCCGATGCTCTAGTTTCGTGTATATACAAGCGTCCTTCACCTGGTCTAGTAGTTCTGGGATCAGAGGCATTGGGTATTGATTCTTGATGGTTATCTGATTCAGTGCGCGGTAGTCTATACATGTTCTAAGGTCGCCTTCCTTTTTCGGTACGAAGAACAAAGCTGAAGATGCAGGGGACTTGGACGGGCGAATGAAGCAATTAGCAAGGTACTGGTCTAGGTACTGGCGCAAATGGAGATTTTCGGGTTCCGTAAGGGCATAGATTCTGCTGCAAGGTGGTTGTGCTCCAGGTACAAGGTCTATTTGACAATCATACGATCTGTGAGGTGGTAAGGTGTTTGCCTGTTCATTTTGGAAGACATCCTGAAAGTCTTGGTATTCAACAGGTAATTGTATGGCTGCTGGAATTACTGGGGCCAGGACTGAGTTTTGAGTTTTCCTTGGGTAGCAGGTTTGAGCACCTTCTGGGAAGGTTAGTCTCTTCTCTCGCCAATCAATACAGGGATTATGTTTTTCCAACCAAGGTATCCCCAGTATCAGCTGAAACTGTGGGGCCTTGATTAAGTCAAACATCATAGCCTCTCGATGCCCATCTTGACTCAGCAATGTCATCTCTGCAGTGGAATGAGTTACGGGTCCAGAGGCAATTTCCGTTCCATCTACAGTGGTGACAACATCGGCCGTGGTCTTGCGGGTGAGAGATAGATTCATCCTGTTAGCCAATTCCCAGTCCAAGTAATTTCCTATGGCTCCACTGTCTACGTACGCCTTTACCGCGTGCATGCGTGATGGCTGCTCTGGATCTACAAGGACCATGGGTATGGTGAAATGCGAGGTCAGAGTGTCCTTCTTTAAGCTCGGCAAGCGGACCTCTACGCTTGCCGGGCGTGGTTGTTTCCCGAGTCAGATTTCACATGGTTTTCGTCTGCTGCTCCTATAACTTTCTTGGGTGGTTTTACAGGGCAGTTCCGAAGAAAATGACCAGTAGTTCCGCAATATAAACATAATTGCAGTTGCCGTCTTCTATCTCTTTCCTTCTGGGTTAAGGGTCCTTTAACTCCCCCAATTTGCATAGGTTCTGAGACATCTACTCCCTTGGAGCTTACGTGGGTTTTAACCAACACCCTGTTCTCAAACTTGGTTCGGTCAGCCTTCCTGGTTTGAAGTCTGTGATCGAGCTGGACCACTAGATCTATATATTCAGCACAGTCTTGAGGCGGGTTCACCATTTGGCCCAAAACATCTTTGAGTTCTCCCCGAAGTCCTCGATGGAATAATGTGATTCGCTTGGCTTCAGGCCATTCGGTTTCCACTACTAATCTATTGAAAGTTGCAATGTAAGATAAAAGATCCTGGTTACCTTGACGTAGGGATAAAAGTTTGTTGTCCAAAGCCTGTCCTCGGGAGTGTCGGGTGAATAGACTTTCCATGCTTGTTCGAAAACCATGGAAATCTCGAAGAATCGGGTTATCCTGGTTAACTAGTGGAATGGACCAATCCGCCGCACTGCCGCTGAGATATGACAGTACAAAGGCTACCTTGGCCTGATCGTTTGGGAAAGCTCCAGGTCTACATAAAAAGTGCAAGCGGCATTGATTCATGAATGTTGCAAACCCTTTTGGGTCTCCGGCAAAGCGTTCAGGCGGAGCCAAAGGAACGGCTCCAGGTAAATTTATCTGCACCGGGTTACTCGATGGTACAGGAGCTGGACTTGCCCCAAGTCCTGGTAGAGGTGTTTGTCCAGCCTGGCTCTGTAATAGTTGTCTGGCCAACTCATCAGTTCATTCTTTTGACACTATCAGTTCCCTCCTGAGGGCATTGGTTTCTTGGCGGGCGGAATGCACTTCGGCCCTTAATTCCCCTAATAATTGGGCCAACTGATCAGTTTCCGAGGTCTCCATGACGCCCAGGTGGGTATTTGTGGGTAGGCTTCGCGTTCTGTTACGCTCACCTGGTTCCCACGGGGGCGTCGACCGGAACTGGGCCACTGTTGTTTCCACCAGCGTGACGTGTAGCGCCAAGGTGACTGACTGGACTGGCCCGCTCAGCCTAGTTTGTCTGGCTCGCAGGAATATTCTTCTGCAAAGGAGAAGAGGAATTAACCACCCGTGGAATTGAGTGTCAACCCACCTTCCCCACTCCCGTTGTCTTCCCACAGATCACTCTTGATGTCCCCTTCTTAGTCTCACCTGATGGTTTGGAAGGATGAGCTCTCCATCCTGCGTCGTCCGCAGGGGCGCGTTGATGACCAGTTACTTCACTGGCGTAGAGGAATTGGTGAGTTCCAGTATTGACTCTAAAGTCCAATTGTTCATAAGAGTTCAAATGTCTGATCTTCACTCTGTCCGATTCCTTGCAGGTTGCCGATTAATCCACTCGAAGATTTCCAAATGGCAATTGGTAAGATTCAGGTAAGTCTACTGTGGTTTTCCCCTTAGGGGCCGGGGTACGGCGATGAAGTAGAGTTGACTGCGCCGACCCGAGATGAGGTGAGTACCCCCCGTGTTAAATCAGGTAAGTCCTTGGGGGTAGCTTGTATAGTCTTAGAGAGTTCCTTTGCTCACCTTGCTGTCTTTGTCTCCTTAGGTGTCGGAGGGCGGCCGCGAGATGGAGAGAGCGTGATGGAATGCTGAAGTACCGCCAAGCAGGTGAGTTCAGCGCGGCGCCGTAGGAATGCAAAGCGATGCTTCAAAGACTTCTGTCTTTCAGCTCCGTGGCGAAATGGATCGGGATTCAGGTAAGGATTAAAGTTAAAACTCCTGTTCTAACCTTTATCCTTCTTTTCTTCTTGTTTCAGGAGTCCTAGGACTGAAGCAGGCTTGGCTGAAGACTGGAGCTGCTGAAAACACGGTGAGCGTTACGCTGCAGCAAGCAGAATAACGCGAAGCACGTGTGGCTGTCCGGGCGTGGTTTAAATAGCCTTGGAAGAAGATCCAGGTAAGTATTCTTCCACAGCCCCACCCAAGTAACAAAATAGTCCCTTCAGTAAAATAGTCCCTCCTAAGCCTCATTTGGCTTGAGTCTTCATGCAGCATGGTCTGCCTCAGGTGAGTATGCAGCATGGTCTGCTTCAGGTAAGTTATCAGGACTGACTTTATCTTTATGAGCCTGGCGCCATAGGCGCCAGGACTGCACCCAAACAGCCCCTAACTGGGGCTTTTGGGCATGCTCCAAGTGGCATGATGCCTGCTTCCGGGGCTGCTGGGCCTGGTCTGGTCTTCCGGGGGCAGGCATCATGACAGTTCTCCCAACATGTTCCAGGGGAACTCAATCTTCTGGCAGACGTACTCAGCAGAGATTTTCCTCTGCCAGAAGAATACGAATGGCGACTGCACGAAGACATTGTGTCCACTGACTTCGCAGAATGGGGTTTCCCAGAGTTCGACCTGTTCGCTACTCAGGAGAACGCCCAGTGCCAAGATTACGCCTCCAGGTACCTCCAGAACCGATCCAAGGGGAATGGTCTCTGGATAACTTGGTCGGGGAAATTTGTCTACGCTTTTCTCCCGACTCCCCTTCTCAACAAGATGCACAATATGCACTAGGAACCAGTTACCATGATACTGGTGGCCCCCATGTGGGCCCGCCAATCCTGGTTCGCTCGCCCGATGAAAATGTCCCTCTCCCCACCAGTCAAGCTGCCCTGCCCGTACAACATGTTGTCTCAGGACAGGGGGGAGACCCTACACCCATGCCCACAGACTCTGACCTTGGCAGCCTGGCTCCTGAGATCATAGAGTTTGGACACCTGCAACTCCCTCAGAGGTGCATGGACATAATCAGGGAAGCGAGGAAACCTAATATACGTTATTGCTATGCCAGCAAATGGAAACGTTTTGTCATCTGGTGCAATTCCAAGGGCGTCAATCCCATCGATTGCTCACCCTCACACATTGTGTTGTATCTAACCCACCTGTTGGACTTTGGGTTAGTCTTCAATTCCCTAAAGGTTCATCTGGCTGCTCTGTCAGCCTACACTACATCACAACAAAAGGTATTGTGGTGGAAAATACCAGCGATTCAAGCCTTTATGGAAGGGGTTAAGAGGATTTATCCTCCCATCAATCACCCAGCTCCTGGATGGGATTTGAATGTGGTTTTGACCAGGCTCATGGGAGCTCCCTTTGAGCCTATGCATAAAGCAAGTCTGAAAGACCTGTCTTATAAGACAGCCTTTTTAGTGGCTATCACTTCTATCAGAAGGGTAAGCGAACTACAGGCTCTTTCTGTTTTGGACCCCTTTGTCACAGTCCACAAAGATTAGGTAGTTCAGCGTACACACCCCAGGTTTGCGCCTAAATTCATCTCGAAGTTCCATGTGAACCAGTCAATCGAACTACCCACTTTCTTCCAGAACCCTACCAACATGGCCAAAAGAAGCCTTCACACACTAGACGTGCGCAGGGCAGTCATGTTTTACCTGGAAAGAACTAAACCACTAAGGAAGACTAAACAATTCTTTGTTTCAGTGGCAGATGGTAGAGAAGGGGACCCTGTCTCTAAATCAGCTATCTCAAGGTGGATTGTCAAATGCATCACACTGTTACACTCTTGCTAAGAGAGAACTGCCCTCCAAGCTTGGAGCACGCTCTACTCGAGGCACTGGGGCATCCATAGCATTCATTGCAAATGTTCCTCTTGAGTCCAATTACAAAGCGGCAACCTGGAGTTCTGTACACACCCTTACAAAACACTATTGCCTAGACACTCATTCATGGTCTGATTCTCAGGTGGGACAAGCAGTTCTAAGACATCTTTTCTCTACAGTTCCTTCTCACAACCCACCTCCAACTCCAGGTACTGCTCGCTAGTCTATGCACAGCATGTGATTCTAAGCTGATTAACAAGCATCAGAAGACATGCATTACTTAACGTAATGGCATTTCTGTTGATTGTATGTGCTTAGATTCACATGCGCCCTCCCTACCTCCCCGCTTGGGGTGGAAGGAACATAGACGTCTTACTACTTTCTCTCTTTACCTACTCACTCACTATAGCCTTGGGCTCCCTCATGGCATAAAAACTACAATCGGAGGTACCTCGGCGCGTGAGGGATTTTGGGTACTACACACGTCACGATAGGGATCGTGTTACAGACACGCCTATGCCGACGTCCCCTTTTGGTCCCTGAAAGGCAATACTCTGCAGTTACCACTGGATGTCGGACCATATGCACAGCATGTGAATCTAAGCAGATACAATCATCAGAAATGCTATTACGGTAAGTAATGCATGTCATATAGCACACAGAGCAATATATGGCCAAGTGGTGGAATTCATACAGGAAAACATCTCCATCTGCAGGCCAAAACCAACCCTAAGATCCAGCCATGGCATACACCTTGAAAAAAGCAGTAATCAGCAGTATTCTCTTGCATCTCACCAAAAACCTTGGAACTCACTCCCCAAGGAATTTCGAACAACAGAAAATTACCTAAAATTCAGAAAACCACTATAAACCGATTCTTCGAGCATCCACCTGTAAAGTTAGGTCAACCAGATCGGGGTACAATGCCAGGAGTGATGGAACCACAGAAAGGGCATCCCTCTATAGAAAACTACTGCCTTCTTGTTCTCGGGCCAAGAGGTCTCTGCAGACAATTGATTGAAGCGGGTTATGTATTCAATAAGTGTTTTCCTTGTGCAAGGTCAAATAATTCTAGATCCCAGGATTGGGCCTTATACCTAGTATCAAATACTTTGGACATTTCTTCAACCAATAAATCAAAGTCGTAAAGGACTGGGTGATCTTTTTCTAGTAATGGATTAGCCCAGGTAGCTGCGACACCAGATAGATGAGACAACAGGAAAGCGGCCTTGGTGGTAGCGTCAGGGAATGCCTGAGGTCGACAGAGAAAATGGAGCTTGCATTGATTCAGGAAAGTGCAGAACTTTCTGGGGTCCCCATGGTATCTTTCAGGAGCTGCTAGTGGAAAAGGAGAAGGGACCACTACTGGTATCGGCGCGGGGGGGGCGTAGTTGAGGGGCTTGGGGTGTGGTATCCCCAAATTCGGGATCGGCAGGTAGGGCATGACGTGTACTTTTGTAGAGCATCAAGGTGATGAATGAATGGCCGTCGTGGCGGCGGCCATGTCAGCCCGTAGAACAGCTATTGCTTGCACCAGAGCGGCCACGGGATCCCCGGCTGAGGCCTCCATAGTCCAGAAAACCAGTCAGGCTTCACAGTCTGTTATATCTTGATGGTCGTGCAGACTATGGAACCTCTGTCTATAAGTGACGCACAGAAAGGACAAAAATGACTCCCTGTGCGACCCTTGAAGCCACAGGTGTTGAGTGCCGAAGGTGCAGGAACCAGGAACGCCGGAAACCCCCCGACCGCTGTAAGGCAAGCAAGGGTTAAGTACAATTGGTTCAAGAGAGGCAGACTATATATATTGCATAGAAAATCACTACCAGGCTTACCTAAGAGGTTGAGGAGTGGGGTGTCAAACCATACCCTGCGCTCGGGGTAGGCAGGGTTCCTACACTTGTGGTGAATGAATGGCAGCAGCAAATGATGGAGTACAAGGTCGGCACGTTGGATGGATGGAAACACCTGTGCATGGAGAGGTGAAAAGTTCAAGAGAACTGGAGGGATAATCCGTATGCAATCTAAGAACGTTCCGAGGTCAGTATTCCAAGAGCATCCACACAGTCCAAGGGTAATCCAGAGAAGAACCAATGTACAAAACAGGAGTCAAGAACCAAAGTACCAAAAGGCAAACGTAGTCCAAGGGCAAGGCGAAGAAATCCGTCAAGCAATCCGAAGTTCGTTACCAGGAAACAAAAACAACTCGAGAGCGCCAAACAGTGCTTGATGTAAACAGCTGTGAAGCACCGTGTAAACGTGCACTCGCTGTTTATAACAGCGCCGGGCCATCAGGTGATGCATGTTACGGTGTCAAATGTCGGGGGGTCCCTAAGATTGCTTCCACGTCACGTGTACCGTCTTGTGAACGCTTTCCCATCACGTGACGCGGAACAACTCTGCACCAAGAGTTACGGCGGCCCGTCGCAAGACGCCATGGTAGTTGCCACTGAAACATCGATCGCAATGATCGCGGGTGTTCATTCGTGTCTGCCTTCCTCCATCTGCAATATCCATGACTACCATCCAGCTGCTGCCGTCCTGTCTGCGTGTGTGCTGGTGAGTGAGCAATAGGGGGACTGGAGGGACAGGTAGGGGACTGGAGGGACGAGTATCTAATGAGGCAGGGGTACTGGGATTCATAATATTGGCAGACCGCATGACAGAGCCCCCCCCCAAAGGCCCACGACCCCGTGGGCTGGAAGGAAAATCACGATGAAACTGGGCAATTAAACGAGGGGCATGAACATCCCTAGCAAAAACCCACGAGTGATCCTCGGGGCCGTAACCCAACCAGTTAACCAGATACTGTAACCGCCCCCTATGAAAACAGGAACCCAAAATGGCACATATCTCAAACTCATCAGGGGACTCAACAAACACCGGGGCAGGAGACGTGACAAAATGGGTAGGGTCATGATAAGATTTGAGCAACGAGGTGTGAAACACCGGATGAATATGCCAGGTGCGAGGGACAGCCAGGCGATAAGCCACCAGATTCAAGACTCCAGACACCCGATAGGGGCCAACAAACTGCGGAAGGAGTTTGCGACAACCAGGAATGTGTAAATGACGGGTAGACAGCCAAACGCGGTCCCCCACCTGGTATCTGGGAGCCTCAACCCGTTTCTTATCAGCAGCCAACTTCATAGACGATTGTGCCTCACTTAGATGGGCAGTGGTGTGGGCATGGACAGTGGCAAGATCACGGACACAGTCGGTAGCGGCAGGTGTATCAGATGAAAACAGATCAGGTAAAGGAAGAGTCCGAGGATGCTGGCCGTAGAGCGAGTAAAACGGGGAGAAGCCTGTGGAGGAATGCAAGGCGTTGTTGTAAGCGAACACAGCAAGGTAGATAACACTGAGCCAGGACTTCTGATATTGTAAGGACAAACAACGCAGGTATTGCTCCAAGGCCTGATTCACACTCTCCGTTTGACCGTCTGTCTCTGGATGGTAGGCGGAGGAATACCGGGCGTCAATCCCAAGCATTCTGGTAAGGGCTCGCCAGAATCGGCATGTGAATTGTGACCCCCTATCGGAAACCAGAATCGTGGGCAGTCCGAACAAACAAAACACGGAGCTAAAAAATAGCTTGGCCAGAACAGGTGCAGAAGGGATGCCAACACAAGGGATAAAGCGAGCCATTTTAGTGTAAGAATCGACCACTACCCACACCGTATCGGACCGTGAATTCGGGGCAAGTCAGTTACGAAATCCGTCGTGAGAGTGTGCCAGGGTTTTGGGGGCACATGCAGAGGCTGTAACAAGCCCAATGAGCAACCTCTCTGTGATTTGCATTGTGCGCACGCCGAACAAGTATTAACGTAGTTCTCTACGTCACGTCTCATCGACGGCCACCAACACCATAGGTCTAATGTGCGCTGTTGACCATGGTGTCTGTTGATGGCAGCGTCGTGCGACCACTCTAAGGCTAGGTTTCGGATGTCACTAGTAGTCAATACTAATCTTCCTTGCACAAAAGGAAGTCCATCGTGATAGACAGGATCCCACTCGGAAAAAGAGATGGGGATGTTGTGATACCCATAGACGTATAGCGGACAGCATAGGTTGCAAGGGTGTGCAGATGCAGACAACGTTACCTTGTTCCAACACTGTGTCAGGAAAAACCGGAAGGGACACCCCCCCAGGCGAGTGTGACAATGCGTCCCCCTTCCCGTGTGACACACCCGGCCTGTGTTTAATCAGCAAGTCGTAGGCTGCAAAAAACAGAGGCCATCTCACTTGACGGCTGTTAACACATTTAAGGGAAGCTAGGTCCTGTAGGTTTCTGTGATCGGTGTACACTACAACCTGGTGTTTGGCCCCCAGAAGATGATGTCTCCATACCTGAAACGCGTCTTTGACGGTAAGGAGCTCCTTTTCCGTGAAAGTGTAGTGTACCTCAGTAGAGGTAAATTTCCGTGAATGATATGCAACCGGATGAAGATGACCTGATGTCGGGCATGGTTGGGAAAGCACTGCCCCTAGTGCAAAGGACAAAGCGTCTGCCTCAACAATGAAGGGGAGATCAGGGTCTGGATGTTGAAGAATGGGGTTGTGGTGAAAGCAGATGTAAGTGATTCGAAGGCTGACTGTGGTTCAGCTGTCCATGTGAACGGGACATTAGGGCTGGTCAAAACCGTCAGTGGTGCTACTATAGACGAGAACCCTGGGATAAATCGCCGGTAAAAGTTGGCGAAGCCAAGAAAGGATTGCAAGGCCTTAAGGCCTTAAGATTTACGGCCAGTCCACCACTGCACAGACCTTAGACTGGTCCATGGTCAGTCCGCCGGGGGAGATATGGAAACCCAAAAATTCAACCTCGTTAGTATGGCACTGACATTTTTCAGGTTTGGCGAATAGGGCGTTCTTGTGTAGTCGGGACAACACTTCTCTGACGTGAACGACGTCTTCCTCGAGTGAAGGGGAAAACATAAGGATGTCATCCAGGTATATCACTAAACACGTCGTCCATAAACGGTTGGAACGTGGCCGGGGCATTGCACAACCCGAAGGGCATAACTGTATATTCATACAAGCCCCGTCGGGTGCAAAATGCCGTCTTCCACTCATCCCCCTCACGGATACGGATCAGGTTGTAAGCCCCCCTGAGGTCTAATTTGGTATAAATGGAAGCGTGTGTCAACCTGTCTAGGAGTGGAGAAATGCGGGGAATCGGGTAACGGTTCTTAACCGTGACGGCGTTCAAACGCCTGTAGTCTACGCAAGGGCGGAGGTCACCCTCCCTCTTTGGAACAAAGAAAATCTGGCTTGCCACCGGTGAGGTCGAGGGTCGTATGTGGCCCAGTCGTACAGCCTTCTGAATGTACTCTTTCAATGAGGTTTCCTCAGAACCAGAGAGGGAATAAACCCCACCCTTGGGTATCGGGGCATTAGGGACCAGATCAGTGGGGCAGTTATATGGTCTGTGTGGTGGCAAACCTTCTGCTGACCCTTCATCAAAAACAGTATGGAAATCATGGTAAACCGCAGGGATGTTAGTCAATACTGCGCCTACAGTGTGCAGCGTTGATACAGGTGTTTCGTTAACCCCGGCTATGGCAAGGAGGGCAATAGTTTGTGCCGGTGATTGTACCTCTTCGTTGTCTATAAGACAGAAATGTTGACATACCTCAGATTCGAATGTTGATGAACCCGGCCCGTACCCCAGTTGATATGAGGGTTATGCTGCCGTAACCAAGGTATACCCAAGATAACCCCGAATTGGGGCGTGAGGTCAAATGAGTGTTTCCTATGGGTGTCCTGGATGGTGACTTCCAGAGGGGCTGTCTGTTGTCTGATGGGCCCAGAAGCGAGGGACATCGCATCAACGGCCTGCACCGGCTCAGGACATTTTTTGGCAACCAGGGGTAGATGAAGGGGGTTGGCCAACTGAATATCAATGAAGCAACACGTGGCCCCGGAGTCAATGACAATCTGGACTGATGTGTGATGGATGGACTTGGTCTCAATAGTGCTTAGACTATGATGGGTCTTATGGAACCAAATGTAGGGGATGAGTCATATGTGCTCGCCCTGGTCCCTAATCTCAAGGGCGAGCTTTCTGAAAACCCTGATTCTTGTTTTTGTGCATGGAGAGGTGAAAAGTTCAAGAGAACTGGAGGGATAATCCATATGCAATCCAAGAACGTTCTGAGGTCAGTATTCCAAGAGCATCCACACAGTCCAAGGGTAATCCAGAGAAGAACCAATGTACAAAACTGTCATGATGCCTACCCCGGGCATCAGCACCAAGGCCCTCAGCTCCGGGAGCAGGCATCCAGACATTTGTTTAAACCTGAACAGCCCGGCTAGGGGCTGTCTGGGTTCAGTCCTGGCGCCTTCGGCTCCAGGCTCATCATAGAAATCAGTCCTGGCGCCTTAGGCGCCAGGCTCATAGACTTTAATTACCTGATGCAGACCATGTTGCAAAAGAGTCCAAGCCTACATGAGGCCTGGATGGGACTATTTTTTACTCGGGCGTGGCTCTAGGGAACTTCTTACCTGGAACTACTTTGGAGCCTATTTAAACCACACCCGAACAGCAGCACATGCTTTGCGTTATTCTGCATCCAGCAGTGTGACGCTCACCGTGCCTGCAGCCAGCATACAGTCTTCTGCCACGCCCGCGTGCCTGCAGCCAGCATCCAGTCTTCTGCCACGCCCACCTGGAATCCGGAGCTCCTAGAATAAAGAAGAAGAAAAGGACAAGGTTAGAAAACGAATTTATTTCAAATTCCTCACCTAATTCCGGAACCATTTCATCTCCGGACCTGGAAAGTACATCAGTCCTGCACGCGTCGCTTCGCCAGCTCCAGCACGGCGCCATACTCACCAGTTCTCACAGCATCTTTCGATCCGGCACTGTCTCCATCATTTCTTCACCGTAATCCGGCACCTAGGGGACACAAGAAAAAACAAGGTGAGCCAAGGGAATCAACAAATACAACCTCTTACCACCATAGACTCACCACCGTCGGTATTATTCCATAACTCTCCACATTTTCATATGCCGCATCTGTAAAGAGGGAGAAAAACAACACGTTAACGCATGCAATTGTTACCGGACAGCGTTGGGTAACACAGACTCTTACCTGAACGCCAGCAGCAGCTACGAGACCTTCTTCTCACGAACTCAGTTGCAATTTAAGGAAGGAAGGGGACAAGAGTGAACATTGGGCACATTGAACTCTTTGAACTTGATACTTACCAATCCCGCCAGGGACTTCAGAGTCAATACTTACTGGAACTCTCCCAACGCCTTCAAACCAGTGAAGTAACTGGTATCTACGCGCCCCTGCAAGACACGCAGGATGGAGAGCTCATCTTTTACGAACTAAGGTGAGGTTACTAAGGGGATATCGGAGGTGATTAGTGGGGGAGAGCGAGAACAGTTGGGAGGCCATCACTAAAACCCACAGGTGGTTAATCCCTGTCTCCACTTGCAGGAAAATACTTCTTCGGGTCCAGCAGACAAGACTAGGCGGGCCAGTCCAGACAGTTATCTCTGCACTACGCATCACGTTGAAGGAGACCGCAGCTGTCCGGGTCCGATCGACATCCCTGTGGGGTCCAGGTGAGCGTAACAAAAACAGGAGTCAAGGACCAAAGTACCAAAAGGCAAACTTAATCCAAGGGCAAGGCGAAGAAATCCGTCAAACAATCTGAAGTTCGTTACCAGTAAACAAAAACAACTCGAGAGCGCCAAACAGTGCTTGATGTAAACAGCTGTGAAGCATCGTGTAAACGTGCACTCGCTGTCTATAACAGTGCTGGGCCGTCAGGTGATGCACGTCACGGTGTCAAATGTCGGGGTGTCCCTCAGATTGCTTCCGCGTCAAGTGTACCGTCTTGTTAGACGAACGCTTTCCCATCACGTTACGCGGAACAACTCTGCACCAAGAGTTACGACGGCCCGTCGCAAGTCGCCATGGTAGTTGCCAGTGAAACATCGATCGCAATGATCGCGAGTGTCCATTCGTGCCCGCTTTCCTCCATCTGCAATTTCCATGACTACCATCCAGCTGCTGCCGTCCTGTCTGCGTGTGTGCTGGTGTGAGCAATAGGGGGACTGGAGGGACGGGTAGGGGGACTGGAGGGACGAGTATCTAATGAGGCAGGGGTACTGGGATTCATAATATTGGCTGGACGCATGACACCAACCTGAGCACCTGCAGACCATGAAAATGGCAGTGGTGTGGAGTATAAATCACAATAAGATATAATTTCTAATGGGTTGTATCCTCCCATGGATTCCTCATTTTTGCTATATCCATATCCTGCTTTGCAGTCTCAGAAAAAGTTTTGACAGCAGAGGGCGCTACGTGGCATCGAGTCGATGTCCTTCAATGGTTACCATTCCAGGGTCCGGACGTGACATTGATAGTAGTATAACTAGCAAGCACTGCGCCTGTTGCTGTCATTAATTTTGCCACTAGCACATCATCCTCTCGGAACGGTTTGACTCACCTGAGCGATCTAACTTTCATAATTCTTTTTGACTTCTGTGAGAAACCAGAATGTGTCTCACCCGCTAGTCCCCAGGGATCTGTCATCCAGGTGGCCAGGACACGGCCATTGCTATTGGATCCAGTTTCAGTTCTCGGGGGTGCACCAGTGCGGGAAGATCACCTGGATGGGGGGTCTTCGAAGAGTGGGACGCTGGATGGTGAGACGCAGTATCTCCTTTCCTATAACACCTTTTCCCCATCCTACCAGGGAGGATACCTAGGAACTCAACCCGCCTCTCCCGACACAAACACTTTCTCACGGACAGCTCACTGTGAGAGAAAACAGACGAACACCCGAGCCGTATACCAGACATGTCCCAACACAATGGTCAGGCAGAGTCAGGCAGTTACTGATAATTACACACACCTGACTGCCGTCACACTTCCCCACATGGATAAAAGGCGGAGCACGAAAGCACACTCTGAGCAAGGCAAAGCACGAGGAAGCAGCAATTCCGAGATGGCAGTTTAATACAAGGAGAAAGATGGCAAGACCACAAAGAGTTGCAAGGAGGGAATTGCTCTTGGCCTTTTCAGAGTTGGACCGCTACTTTCACAAGCTCTCGAGAATAAGAAGCATAAGACCGTGAATTACAGCTGAAGAAAGGCGCATTGTGTGTCGAAGGTACCCGGGGCTCTCCCGCATCGATAGCCGAGGTGGGGAGGAGCGATTGCCACCATGTTACTGTCCTTGGTTCCTACAACATAGCCGCCCCATTAAAGTCAGAACAACTGGTGAGTCGGGGAGACTGATAGCAGACCGGTCCTTGTTAAAACCAAGATTGCGAGTGGCAACATTTTATGAAGAAATTGGCAAAGAGAACAGCGTGTGGGGCGTTGGCGATGAGCGACACGAGTATACTTGGAACCAGAGAAGAAATTGAACTTTGTGATTGAACTTCGGGATGCAACCTATGATACCATACAGAGAGTGGTCTGGCGCCACATGGGCGTTCATTCAAAGGTCTCTGTTAGGTTTCCAACTGAGAGTGTAAAATTGTGAACTGTGACACTGAAGTGGTCCTGCAACGGGTCAAGCAAAACCCTGCGCACATTCAAAAGTCTTTGATAGCTAGTTGAACTGCAGTTGGCCCAAGCCCGGCTGAGGGAGACTGATTGTGAAAAGGGATCTGAACCCGGAAGAGGGAGATCCAAGGTGAAGATTCTAGTACAAGGTGGATCTGAGCCCGGCTGAAGGGGATCCAGGGTGAAGAGTGAATCGCCCTACTTGAATACTTGGAAACAAACATTTTGTTTGTTTTGTATATCAGGCCCTCGGAATCAAGAGACTTTTGATAACTTGAGACTTGGGTATAGTAGGCCCTGATGTTGGTAATAGAACTGTGTCCTTGTGCCGACGAAGCCCGAGAGTGTGCTATGCTCGAGTGAACCACCTTGTCCCCTGCTGAAAACATGGGGAAGGGAGGCCAACAGCCCAACCATCATGACTTATCATTTTGTGAACTCTTCTTTCTTTTTAATGATCATTACCCCCACACTATTTGTAAATTAGCGGTAAGGACTGGCAATGGATCTTTTAATATAGGCCCTTTTATTTTGACGAGACTCCACTAGGACTGCATTAATATTGTTTGATAGTCGTAGGTTGCTCACATCTGTAGATTTAGGATTAGATAGGCGTTTATCACACCTTTGTTAAAGTTCAAAAAACACTCTTGAACTGTGGTCACTTGTGTCTGTCTTACTTCGATACCATGCCTTCCTTGCACTTCTCAGTAATGTCTGTGCCAAAAACAAACTTTAAGAGATGTGTGGACTGTGACTCGAAGATGTCGATCACAGATCTGCACAGAATATGGCTCTGATGCATCGGCATGGAGCACAAAATTATCGGGTGTGGCTCCTGCCATTCGATGACTAGCAAGGCCTTAAAAGAGAGAAGGTCTAAACTCAGGTCAGTCGGTTTCAAAGTATCCATCCTCCACTCCTTCAAAAAGAAATCTTCCAAAGGAAGGAGTTCTACCGGAGACAAGTCTCCAATAAGGCCCAAGAAGCACTCCAAACATTCCAAGAGTCGAGATCTTTGAGCTGTGCCCGTCACTCTTTGTCTTCATCTTCCAATTCCTCACCTGACAAGCATCAGGTACGTTTCCCTGATAGGACCGCCCCGGCAGCTGAGTGTCAAAAGTTCAGTCAAAAAATGATGGATGATTTTTCAAAGGCGGACCCTTGAAAGAGCTGAAGAAACTGATCACACTGCGTCTTCCAAGACAGGCTGGGAAACGTCAAAGGCTTCGACCTGCATGCCCAAAAGCCTGAGTCAGAAGACCTCATGGATGTCGCCTTGAGTAGGGTCGAAGGTGACAACCACAGAGACTTCATCAAAGCCAATTGCGAGTTTTAAACCGCAATCTAAAAAAGTTTTTTCCAAGTCCTTTTAGTTTGTCTTCAAGGAAGATGAAGAAGATGACCATATCAAATCCTTCGGGTATGAACGTTTTGAGACACATAATGTTTCAGAAGAAATTATATCTGATCAGTCTCATCTAGAGGACCCAGCTGCTTGCCTTAAGGGTGCCAGTGGTCTAGACCTCCCCATAGGTGGATTTTGATACACCTGATGTGAATGCTCATCCTAAAGCGGGATATAGAACCGTTATGAACAGGGTGATCGAATATTTGGGTCAGGGGTGTCCTACAAAGGACTAAATTCAGGAGGACCTTACAGACATCCTGGATAGAAGCCTCCCGGATCTGTGTGGGGATTGCAAGAGACAAATATCCCCTTTTTCATGCATATATGTGTAGGGGAGACCCCCGCAACCCACCGATATCCCGCCACCTTTTTTATCAAATGAACTCACCTCACCCATATATATATTTCGGAGGCTTGTGTAATCTGCTTAGATCACATGTTATGCATAGGCCGACATCTAGTGGAAGCTACAGAGTATTACAGTTGTTGCTTTTGAAACTCAGAAAGGGACGTCGACCGGGGTGTGCCAGTAAGACTATCCCTAGTGTGACGTCCACTGTACCCATCGTGCTTCACGCATCAAGGTCAATCGTATTGTTTTTTTCTAACATCAATGTCGGTTGCTCATAGCAGAGTTCCTTCCGGCTATCGCCATTACTTACAAAAATCATTAATTCTAGTTACTCTTTCTGTCCTTTGTTAGCCGTTCTCCCGCAAGACCTTCGGCAATGGCATGGAGGACTACATTCGTCGACGACTACTCCAACTCGTCTCAACGAACCTTTCAGATGGCCAGCAGAAGGCCGCAACGGGACTCGGCCCTCACAGTAGGGAGAGCAGGGGTTGTTCATTCTGTAGTTTCCCAAAGAGAATGCATATTCCCTTCGCTAACCAGTTAATTCGCCAGGCAGCCTTCCCCATACACAATGGAGAATACACCTTTTAAATTTTGCCTGTACATGCAACTGTAAATTCCCTCGGAAAGACTTGCACCGGGTGTGCAACCTTTGTCTCCCAAGGGATCATTACGAGGGCCACTGCAAATCTTGCAAGCTCTTCAAGCCCAAGACTCTTAAAGACCGCAAGACAAAGCGCTGGGCCCACCACGCCACGCAGGCCGAAGTCGCCATGGATGTTGAGGGAGCCTCCAGTGACGGCAGCATCGACGTCTATAGTGACGCTGAGGGTGAACGGGATCCGTTGAGTGCCTGTGTGCAAGCCCCCGACCCCATCAGGTAGGCCGGCGGCTCTGCCACGGGGACGACACCCGGGGGTACTGGCACGAACAAACAACACCACACAAAAAACACATCCCACGGCCAAAAGCCGACCTCGACGCCGACAGGAAGGCCACACATAGCATCAAAGGGGAGGTCTGACAGTTCCCTGTCCTCTGGTCCATCACGCTCACGTTCGCCTCAATACAGGCTCCCAAAATCGACAGACAAATCCGGTTCTGACGCTGTGTCCAAAAGCTCAAAGTCCACACACCAAAGACTGAGCGTCGAAAGAGGTGTCGACAGTCCACACTCATGCCGAAAAGCGACCGTTGAAAGACGCATCGATGGCCCCTGCGAAAACCACACAAAGTTCGAGGATGAGTAAGCTCATCAAAAAACACATCCCTGACACGGTCGAACGTAGAAAAACCACAATTCTCCATAATGGGGTCTGGCATGGATTCACATGCTCATGAATATTCCCCGTCGTCAGGCTGGGAATCCTCGGTAAAGAAAAAATCAGTATCAGTTTCGTTTCTGATATGTCTTTCTTAGTAGTAACCAATCACTGGTCTCTGAGTCATACTGCCCGCAGCCAATGACTGCCCTCTCCCTAAGCCCCGCCCCCTGGCAGCCATCCTCAGATTTTTACCGCACGTTCAAGTGTTGGGAGTCCTCGTGCTATAGCTCTCGAGTTTTTACTGCGTTTTGCGCTTTTTCAAAGAGATTTATCTCATTTTTTGGTTTAATCGAGCCTCAAGCTCCACCGTTTCTACTTCCGATTAAGGGGGGCCGGATTTATCCACGCCCCTCAAGGGTGAAGTTATCATCGAGTTACGCTTCTTGGAGAATTCCCGATGTTTTTGAGGCCTACCTCGCGGACGAGAAGAACATGGCCCAGAAGAAGGGAAGCTCGACTCCCGGCAAACTGTTCAGGATCTGCCCTGGATGCAACCTACAAAATGTGTTCAAGGAGGACAAGCATTTGAAATGCCTTTACTGCCTCCACGAGGACAAAACGCACGTGGAGAAGCACTGCATTTTACATGAACATGTCGGATCGGACTACGAGGGATCGTCGGACCCATCTCTCCAACTGGCTGGAAGGCTAGAGCCCAGGTCAGAAGAAGAAGAAGTCCGAGCGGTCTTCTAAGTCCTGTAAGGGCGCCCCGGCGACGGGGGCCCAACAGAAGGCCAAACACCGCGAGTCCGTGGGCACCGGGAGCGCCGAACGGTCGGGCTCTTTGGTTGCCAGGCAGGGCGCAGCCTCCCCGGCGCCATCAACCACGAGCCAACGCTGTGGCTCGGGTAAGAGGAAGTCCGAGCACCCGGCGAAGCTTCTGGAGAGGCCCCGGTCGAGCTTGAAGTCCAATTCGGAGGGGGAGCAAGGCGGTGACCCCCCCCTAAGGAGAAGGCGGTGAGCGCACCTAAGGTGACGAAAGTCTTGATCCACCCGGCCAAGGCCTCTATCAAGACAGTCGCGGCGGCCCTGGCTCAGCCTGAGGAGGCTACACCAGTGGAGGCGACCTCGGGGCCCAGAGTCTCCCTGCGACCGCGGAGGGAGTCCTCTTTCAAGCCCATCGACAGGACCCCCGTGAAACCTCCGACGGAGAAGAAGGGGGGGCAGGAGGCCATCGTGGATTTGGCCTCAACCTCTGAAGAGGAGCTGATCGAAGTCTTAAGCCACGGCATTGGCGTGGAGGAAGACCAGCCCGTCAGGAGGGACCCCGACAAGGGGGACGACGAGAACGTGGAGGGTACCGACGAGGTTCCTGTCCGCTCGTCGGAACCCCCTCAACAAGTGCCGCAAGACAACTCGGCAGCCATTTTGCTGGCTATACAGTCCTTATGCTCGGAGATAAGGACGAGATTGCCGTTACCACCGACGGAGGAACCGCTCCCGACGGGGGACCCGGAGCCGGGCCCTTCTGGGAGCCCTCCTCCTAAGAGAAGAAGGATTCATCCTCCACCTCCTTTTCAACCATCGCGCCCGTCTCAGCCCTCCTCCCCGTCCACGACCCGGGGGGATGACACGGGGACGGACACGGCCACGATGGGTACAGACGACGAGGTTTACGGCGAGGATCCTCCGTCGTCACCTCCTCCCCGGGCTTCCCCGCCCGACGAGATTGGATTGTTTCATGCCATGATCGCCAGGGCATCCAAGCTTTTTCAGCTCTGCCCGGAAGAGAAGAAGGAAGGCTTCCTTTATCAACGGCGCAAGACCAAGAGGAAGACGGTCCTCGCTGTACCCCTACTGGACGATATCTGGGATGAGGGTCTCTCCCTCCTCAAGAACCCATCCACAACACCTGCGAGAAGGGATCGGTATGAGAAGAAGTACCGGGTCCCGGACGCGGCCCCCTTGTGCCTTTGGGCACAGCCGACCCCGGACTCGGTCGTCTCTGCGGCGGCCAGGAAGAAAGCGGGGGGGGGGCATCGGCCTCCACGTCAACTTCCCCCCCCGGACGGCGAGGGAAAGAAATTGGACACGGTGGGACGCAGAGTCATCTCATCGGCAGCGACGACGATTAAGGCTGCCAACGCCTTGGCTATCGTAGCACGCTACGACAGGGAGTTGTGGTACAATTTTGCCCCCCTGCTGGACTTCCTACCGGACGACAAGAGGGCTGAGGCCCTGGGGATCTTGCAGGAAGGGGAAGTGGCGTCGGACCACGCCATTACGGTAGCGACGGACATCGCTGATACTGGCTTTCGCCAGTTGGGCAACGGCGTGTGCCTTAGACGGCGTGGATGGCTCAAGGCAACAGACTTCCGGCAGGACGTGCAGACCAGAGTTTTGGACATGCCGTTCGACGGGAAAAACCTGTTTGGGAAAACAGTGGACGATTCCCGCAAGCCATCAAGGCGGACACGGAGATGGCCCGGGCTCTTGGTGTTCTCCAGCAACAACGGCCGCCCTTTCGGAGCACCGGAAGCAAGCAGGGTGCCTCCAAAGGTTCCGGCGGCGGATATTCCACCTACCGTCAAGCGGCCCGTTCGTCGTCACAAGAAGCCTACAGGGGACGAGGCAAGTCGGGCGGACCCCGCCGTCGTCGCCAGGGAGGACAAGGCGGCAAAGCCTCGTCGAAGCAGGACTGAACCGGCTGTGGGGTTGGGCCCCCACCGAAGCGCCCCGGTGGGAGGCCGGCTGGCGAACTTCGTCAGCGTGTGGGAGTCCATCTCCACTGACCGTTGGGTGCTGGACGCCCTGGCCCAGGGTCACGCGCTCGAGTTTCTAAAGAAGTGCCTGCGCGTCCCCCCCGTGGCCAGGAAGGAACATCACGTCCCTCAACTTCTCTTGGAGGTAAAGGCGATGCTCAAGAAAGGCGCCATCGAGCTCGTCCCAAAGAGGCTTCGTGGCTCCGGAGTTTAATCAAGATACTTCCTCGTGAAGAAGAAGACAGGAGGATGGCGTCCCATCCTGGACCTACGACGACTGAACAAATTCATCAAGGCACAGAAGTTCCGGATGGTCACCCTCCAGCACGTCCTGGGTCAGCTGGAGGAGGGCGATTTCCTGTCGTCGTTGGACTTGGAGGATGCCTACTTCCATATCCCCATCCTAAAGGGGCACCGCAAGTTTCTCAGATTCGTGATCCAAGGGCGGCGCTACCAGTTCAGAGCCCTTCCCTTTCGGATTGAGGTCGGCACCCAGGGTGTTCACCAAGTGCCTGTGGCGGCGGCGGCGCGGCTGCGCCTGGAGGGGATCCACGTCTACCCCTACCTGGACGACTGGCTCATCCGAGCAAAGACAAGGGAGCTCGCCGCAGAACACACAGCGAGGACCATCCAACTACTCACGGACCTGGGATTCTCCATAAACTACGCCAAGTCCCACCTGGTGCCCGCGCAAGATGCACTGTTTCTGGGAGCGAAACTCGACACAGTGGCGCTTCTGGCCTCGCCGTCGGAGGAAAGAACGAGGGCCATCTTGGGCAAGGTGCAGCGGATGCTGGTTGCGGACGCGGCCAAGGTGAGGTCCATCAAATTCCTCCTCGGAATGATGTCTTCTTGCATTTATCTCATCCGCCTGGGCAGGCTTCGGATGCGCCCGTTGCAGGAGTTCCTGGACGCTCGCTGGGTCCAGACGATGGGCAGCTTCGAGGACAGGATCACACTCGACGAGAGTTTCCGATGAGCGATCCGGTGGTGGGGCACCCGCGCGCATCTGACGGCAGGCATGGACTTCCAGACCCCGGGCCACCAGAAGACAGTGACCACGGATGCCTCCCTGGAAGGGTGGGGAGCGCACACCGAAAATCTGCACGCGAGAGGCCTCTGGCTTCCGACGGAGAAATCCCTCCATATCAACGGCCTGGAACTCCGTGCAGTGTTTTGGGCCCTCAGGTCCTTCCTTCCGTCCCTCAAGGGCAAGTTGGTGAGGATCTTCACCGACAACATCACCACCATGTTCTACATCAGGAAGCAGGGAGGTACCAGATCCCCAGCCCTGTCCAAGGAGGCGCAGGATCTGTGGCATTGGGCCGTCTCCCAAGGGATGTTCCTGGTGCCGTTTCATCTGGCAGGAATAAAAAACACCATCGCCGACTCGCTCAGCAGAGAGCTGCACTCGTGCCACGAGTGGGAACTACGACAGGACCTAGTGGACCGCCTCTTCCGACGCTGGGGCACACCCCAGATCGATCTGTTTGCGACGGCGACAAACTCCAAGTGCCGGAGGTTCGCCAGCAGGTTTCCCCAGCCGAGGAGCATGGGCGATGCTTTCTCGTTCCCCTGGGAGGGCCTATTCCTGTAGGCGTTCCCTCCTTTACCGTTGCTGATCCAGCTCTTCAACTAGCTCAAGAGGTCACGGTGCAGGATGATACTCGTCGCACCCGCGTGGCCGAGGCAGATATGGTTCCCGGACCTTCTGGACTTGTCAGCGTCCCCGTCAATCAAGCTGCCAGCGGACGCGGATCTTCTCTCCAGGGAAGGAGGCGCCATCCTCCATCACGACCCGAAGTCACTGAACTTGCAGGCCTGGCTCCTGCAGCGCTAGAGTTTGGAGGTTACGACATACCGGCCGACTGCAGAGAGGTTCTTGCGAAGGCCAGGGCGTCCTCAACTCTTAAATGCTACGGACACAAATGGAAGAGGTTCTCTGTCTGGTGCCACGCACAGAAGATTAACCCTCTACGGATTACGGCTCCGCAGGTACTGCCGTACCTACTGATGCTGGCCAAGGCTGGACTAGCGCACGCTTCCATCAAGATTCATTTTGCTGCGATCTCCCGATACACCAGAACCACGGGATGGACGTCCTTGTGGTCTCATCGTCTGGTGAAGGAGTTCATGAAGGGACTGTTCAGATCGTTCCCGCCGGTGAAGGCGCCGGCCCCGGCGTGGGAGCTCAACGTGGTGCTGACCAAGCTCATGGGACCTCCGTTCGAGCCTCTGCACTCAGCTTCTTTGAAGTTCTTGTTGTGGAAAACAGCGTTCCTTGTGGCCATCACCTCCGCACGACGAGTGGGAGAGATCCAGGCCCTTTCCTGCAAGCCCCCGTACTTGACTTTTCACGACACAAGGGTAGTGCTCAGAATGCACACATCCTTCATGCCCAAGGTGCCGTCGGACTTCCACCTCAACGAACCCTTGGTGTTGCCTGTTTTCTTCCCGCCGCCTTCGTCGCCGGCAGAGAGGACTTTGCACTCGCTGGATGTGGCTAGAGCGCTGAAGTTCTACGTGGACCGCACGAAGAGCTTTCGGAAGACGTCACAACTTTTTGTGAACTTTGGACCTGTCAATCAGGGGAATGCTCTCTCAAAGGCTTCCATTTCCAGATGGCTCTCCGGCTGTATCATGTACTGTCATCGGTTGGCAAACCGACCGCTGCCCGGCCGTCCGAGAGCCCATTCCACCAGAGCGATCGCAGCTACCACGGCGTTCCTATCTGGTGTGCCCCTGCTGGGCATCTGCAGGGCTGCTACCTGGAGGTCGACGCACACCTTCACGAAATTCTACTGCGTCGACCGGGATTCCATGGAGGAGTCCAGGGTCGGCCAAGCAGTGCTGCGCAACCTGTTCGCCTAAGGTGAGCCTGGTGAGGAGGTAAGAGACGCTTAATGTTGAGCCTGTTGCCACCTCCTGTGGTTGTGCATGTGTGTACTGCTATGTATTCTCTTATTCATGAGCATGTGAATCCATGCCAGACCCCATGCTGGAGAAGAAAAAAGTTACTTACCTGTAACTGTTGTTCTCCAGCATGGGTCTGGCATGGATTCACATGCGAACCCTCCCTCCTACCCCTCTGCGGCTCTTCACTTGGTCATACTGCCACTTCACGTGCTACCAAATCTGAGGATGGCTGCTTAGGGAGAGGGCAGTCATTGGCTGTGGTCAGTATGACGCAGAAATCAGTGATTGGTTACTACTACGAAAGTCAGATCAGAAACAAAACTGATACTGAGTTTTTTCTTTGCCGAGGATTCCCAGCCTGACGACGGGGAATATTCATGAGCATGTGAATCCATGCCAGACCCATGTGGGAGAACAACAGTTACAGGTAAGTAACTTGTTCCTTATGGACCAGGTTGTCAAGAAGAGGCTGAAACGGCGAATCATGACACTTGGTTCATATGAGCCAGTGTACATGAGGGCGGCAGAGTCCATGGTACTGAAGGGGTTACAGTCCCTGATGACAGGGGTCCTGATGTTATGCTCAGGGGTTTCTCTGTCCCTTCCCACCTCATCTCTTTCAGCCCCTATTCCCTGGTGACATGTCAAGATCTGACTCTTTTGCTCCTCTATTAAGGCCTTGCTGGTCTCAATGATTTGCTCTTGCATGGCTATCTGTTTGTGGAGCCTCTCATTCTTTTCACAGAGAGCCTCATTCGAAGGGATTGTGTCCTCCGACGTATTCCTTATCTTTGATAATACGTTTCCAGCTTGCTGGCCTCGGAAATTTTTTCTGTAGAGGGCCCTGCGCGTCGACGTCCGCCGAGTCGATGACCCTCGATGGCCACCGTATCGGCGCCGACGTCACCATGCCCATAAATAGCCACGCGCTGCGTCCGTTGCACAGTTCCGTTTTTCCGCGCTTCGTGGGGCCTCGGAACATCGTTGTTCAGTCAGAATAACCCTCGATATCTACTCGAATAAATACCAACTTGTTCTCGATGGCTTCTTCATCGGAACCGACGACGCCGCGATCCGGCTTCAAGAAATGTCGAGACTGCGGTAAAACATTGTCGATAACGGATCCACACAGGATCTGCTTGTGGTGCTTGGGAGCCGAGCACCATTGTTCGGAGTGTGAGGACTGCATGTCCATGGCGGCGAAAGCCTTGAAGGAGCGCAAGGGGAAGCTCGAGAGAGGTTAGCCAGTCAAAACCTCCTCGAAGGTTTCTTCGGCTGAGTCGAGGCATTCGTCTCCTCGCCGTCGAAAACATTCCCATTCTAGATCTCGAAGTAGCTCCCACCATTTGTCGAGATCAAGACACTCAAAAAAGAGACGTCGAAGATCCCCTTCCTCGTCGTCTTCTGTTTCCCCAGAAAGGGTCTCCTGCCCCACAAAACATAGCTCTCAGGCTGAGTGGGAGGAATTCAGAAAGAAAATGTTAAGCGTCTTCGAGAAAGCGGCCTCGACCCCCTCGAAGACAGCTGAGGGTGATACCCCAGGTGAAAAACCCAAAAATCAAAAAGCCGCGAATGGCTGCACCTGGCGAAACATTCCACCTGAGAGCGCCAAGAGCCATCGGGTAAGAAGGCACCATCTTCGACGCCGTCGTCGAAAATTCCTTCGACGCATGGATCAGCGCCATCGACGCCGTTGTCGAAGGGTTCTTCGACGCATCGGTCGATTGACTCGACGTTATCGTCGACACCGACATCCATGCCGATGAAAGAGAAGACCAAGGCTACTCCACAGCCAACGGTGATTCCAAGGGCCTCTGGCACGACGCCGATACCGTCGTCGATGTCCTTGAGTAGAATCCCGATCCTCTCGAGTTCTTCGATACCTCTTCCAGTTTTCTCGACGCCTTTGAAGCCTGTCACATCGGCGTCGACGACATCAACGTTTTCTCGCCCAATAATGACTAGTTTGGCTCCTTCTGCCTTAGAGATGGGTTTTACACCATTTCAGAGGTCAGAGTACCCTGGACTATCTTCAATTTATGAAGAGGGGGAAGATTCTGACCAGGAAACATTTGGGTTGCAGAGGACCACACTGCCTATTTATTTCAGAGGATTTCACCTCTGAGGAAAGAAGGTTGAAGGACCTACAGGAGTCACTACATGAGGCAGGTGGGCTGGACACTTCCCCAGAAGTGGAATTGGTTAAGCCAGACCCAGGGGAACATGCCGAAACACCCTATAGAACCCTTATGGCAAGAATTATTGAATTTATGGGTTGGTCTGCGCCTTAGCCTGTTTTTCAACAGGATGACCTGACAGACATATTAGACAAATGTCCACAGGAGGAGTGCAGCCTTACAAAGGAAAATGACATCTAATTGGGAAACTCCTGAAGTGATCCCTGTGGTCAATAAAAGATTGTCAGTCAAGTATAGGGTAGCAGCTGTTAACCCTGAATACTTATCAAAACACCCAACTCCAGAGAGCCTGGTGGTCCAAGCGGCAACTTCATCTAGCAGTAGGACCGCTTACCCTACTGTCCCACAGGAGAGAGATGACAAGAGGTACGATTCTATGGCGAAGAAAGTCTTCTCTGCTTGTAGTATGTCGTTGAAGTCCATCAACGCCACCTGTAAGCTCGCCAGGTTCAGTCACACACTGTGGGAGTGTGCTTCATCAGCGGCTGACTGCATACCCGAAGGAGAGGAAAAGGAAGCCTTCCTTAACATTATTAAAGATGGCAAAGATGCCATGTGCGAGTCACTTCAAACTGGAATCGATTCCGCTGACAGTATCAGCAGGGCCATGGCGGCAAGTACAACAATCCGCAGGCATGCGTGGTTGCGAAAGTCTGGCTTTGCTCCAGATGTACAGGCCAGACTTTTGAATATGCCCTTTGACGGCTCTTCATTATTCGGAAAAAAGGCTGATGACAGTCTGGAAAAGTTGCAGACTTCTAAAGCAGCAGAAAAATCTTTAGGAGCTGCTATCCGCCAAACTCCTTTTTTCGCCCCTCAGGAACCTCTGGGAGAGGAAAGTCCTTTCGCTATTATTCCGCATTCGGGAAAGGCAGAGGACAGCCGGCTCAAAGAGGCCAAAGGAGATCCACCCGAGGTGGACGGGTCAAAGGTACTAAGGCTGCAGCAGCAGCAGGTGCCTCTTTACCCTCGGCATCTGTATCAGCCGCCCCCAAACCACTCTGAGGTCTTTCCACACAAAACACCTGTAGGGGGCAGGTTAACTCCCCATCTGACGGAATGGCAGGCTATAATGTCAGATTCTTGGGCATTGGAGACAGTTGCCCAGCGTTACTGCCTACCCTTTCTACACATCCCTCAGAGTCATCCACCGGGGAAAAAAAGTTCCAGATCCGCTCCTCTTGCAGGAAATTATAGACCTGCTAGAGAAAGGTGCCATAGAACCGGTACCTGTAGCGGACAGGAACAAGGGCTGGTACTCCCCCTACTTTCTCATACCAAAGAAGGACGGAGGACTGAGACCCATCCTGGACTTACGAGAATTGAACAAGTTCCTCAGGAAGGACAAGTTCAAGATGGTAACTCTCTCTCAGATCCTTCAGGCCCTCCAGCTCCAGGACTGGCTGGTATCTCTGGACCTTCAGGATGCTTATTTCCATGTGCCAGTCCATCTCAAACACAGGAAATACCCGAGGTTCGCAATTGGCGACTCTCATTATCAATTTCGAGTTCTGCCATTTGGGCTGACCTCCGCCCCGAGGGTTTTCACCAAGCTAATGTCGGTAGTGGCTGCAAGTCTAAGGAGGGAAGGGATTCATGTTTACCCCTACCTGGACGATTGGCTGATCAGAGTTGTATCTCCGGAACAAGCTCAGATCCAGCTAGATTATGTTTGCCACTTCCTTCACAAACTGGGCTTCTCCCTCAATTTAAAGAAGTCACAGATGATACCATCACAGAGACTCCAGTTCATTGGAGCGGTCCTGGACACTTCCCTGGGAAAAGCCTCACCACCAGAGGTGAGGGCTGAAGATATTCTGCAGATGGTCACCAAGTTTCAAAATGCCCAACGTCTCCGAGCCTTCGACTTTTTGAGGTTGCTAGGCCTCATGGCATCCTGCATCTTCCTTGTGCCAGAGGCTCGCCTGAGAATGAGATCTCTTCAGTGGGCACTGAGAACTCAGTGGTCACAATTCTCAGGCAGAATGACAGACCTCCTCCGGATTCCGGACAAAGTAGCCCGCGACCTTCAATGGTGGACCTATCCAGAGAACATCTTGAAAGGAGAACTTTAGATAACAGTAGTCACAGATGCCTCACTCACGGGGTGGGGAGCCCATGCCAACGACTTGACCATCAGCGGTCGTTGGTCTCCATCGGAGTTCAGACTACACATCAACCTATTGGAGCTGAGAGCGATCAGACTAGCGCTGAAAGCTTTCCTGCCATCAGTACAGGGGAGAAATGTCCTGATAATGACGGACAACACGGTGGCCATGCACTACGTCAACAAAAGAGGAGGCGTAGGATCACTGCCACTGTGCAG
This sequence comes from Ambystoma mexicanum, assembly GCF_040938575.1. Lineage (NCBI taxonomy): Eukaryota > Metazoa > Chordata > Amphibia > Caudata > Ambystomatidae > Ambystoma > Ambystoma mexicanum. The sequence continues at coordinate 1,007,564,809 of NC_090927.1, forward strand.
AGAGGCAATGCAGCTCGGGTTTTGGGCAATTCGGGAAGGAATCTCTCTATCGGCAGTCCACCTAACCGGAGAGAAGAACTTGACAGCGGACGCTCTGAGCAGGCAGAGCACAGTCTCCCACGAGTGGGAGCTAGCTCAGGAAGTCCTTCAAGAGATCTTTGCCCTTTGGGGAACCCCTCAGATGGATCTGTTCGCCACAAGCACCAACAGGAAGTGCGATCTGTTCTGTTCAAGGGAATTTCCCCCGAGAGGAGCTCTAGGAGACGCGTTCGTAGTGGACTGGGAGTTTCCACTCCTTTACGCGTTCCCACCAGTCCCTGTTATTCCTCAAATGATCAGGAGGTTGAGAAGATTCCGGAAAACCATGATCCTAATTGCCCCAGACTGGGCCAGGAGAACGTGGTACCCAGACCTTCTAGATATGTCCATCTTCCCTCAAATCCGTCTTCCACTCAAAGAGAATCTTCTCTCGCAGAAGGGAGGTCAGGTTCTCCATCCAGACACCAGAACCCTCAAACTTCACGCTAGGCTTCTGAAAGTGTGAGGTACAAGGATTGGGATCTCCCTGATGACGTCATGGAGGTGTTGCTTTCGGCCAGAAGGTCAGCAACAAAGTCTTTATACCGCTGCCGTTGGAACAAATTTTGCAGCTGGTGTAGGGAAGAGAATATCGACCCTTTTTCATGTGGTACACCAACGGTGTTATCGTTTCTACTCTACTTGGCAAACTCAGGCCTTCAAGTTGACACTGTAAAAGGCTATCTCGTAGCGCTTTCTATCTTCAAGCGCACTGCAGAGGAACCATTGTATTTCAAACTACCTCTAGTGATACAATTTCTCAAGGGATTAACTAATGTTTATCCTCAAAACCATTCCAGGTTCCCTTATGGGACTTAAATTTAGTCTTAAACTTCCTAATGGGCACTCCATTCAAACCACTTCACTCTTGTTCGCTGAGATTTCTCACGCTAAAAACTGTCTATTGGTAGCACTAACATCTGCTAGGAGGGTGAGCGAACTACAAGCTCTCTCCTGTAAACCCCCACATACGATTTTCCACAAGGACAAAGTTGTCCTACAGGTGAAGCCTAATTTCTTCCCAAAGGTGGTTTCTGAATTTCATATTACTCAGAAAATTACCTTACTTTCGTTCTACCCTCCTCCCCATCCGGGGAAACAGGAAGAAAGGCTACATAGGCTGGACCCAAGACAAGCTCTCAGCTTTTACATCAGCAGAATGGCTAGGATCAGGCAAGCAGACCAACTATTTGTAGGATTGTAAGATACTCAGGTCACAAGTTGGGACTACCTATAACAAAACAAACCATTTCCAGGTGGATTATTTTGGCCATTCTGGAATGCTACAAACAGGCAGGGAAAGAGCCACTCCACAATCTTAGGGCTCATTCAACCAGGGGTATCGCAGCCTCTTCGGCTCTCCAAAGAGGGGTACCGGTCCGAGACATATGTGCGGCTGCCACATGGTCGTCCGCACATACATTCACAAAATTTTACAACCTGGATTCCTCCACTAGTCAAGAGACCAGATTTAGCAAGGCCGTATTACATTCGGTCCATCCCTAAGGGGATACATTACATTCTTACTCCCACCTCCAATTACATGCCACTGCTATGGGAGTCTATCAAAGATAAGGAATACGTCGGAGGACACAATCCCTTCGAAGAACAAGTTACTTCTTACCTTGTAACGTTCTTTCGACGGGATGTTCCTCCGGCGTATTCCTTATCGCCCCTCCCATCCATCCCCGCAGTAATACTTCCCTTGTGGTTGCAGCTTACACTCCTTCAAGGTCAATAACCAATTCAGGCATGACTTTTCTTATGCTACAAAACGGAACTGAGCAACGGACGCAGAGTGTGGCTATTTATGGGCATGGTGACGTCAGCTCCGATACAGTGGCCGTCGAGGGTCATCGACTCGGCGTACATCGACGCGCACCGCCCTCTACAGAAAAAATTGCAGAGGCCAGCAAGCTGGAAACGTATTATCAAAGATAAGGAATACGTCGGAGGAACATCCCGTCGAAAGAACGTTACAAGTTAAGAAGTAACTTGTTCTTCTCTCTCTGTGCTTTCTGCCTGGATTGGAAATAATGGACCAATTTTTGCTGCAGGAGACTCGCCTTCTGAGTTTTGTCATTATTGGTCTGAGTGTTATTTTCCAGAACATCCTCCACCCGCCTGGTGTTCTCTAGTAACTTCTCATATTCAGTTTAACTTCACTAAACTCTTGAAGGGCCAGCTTTCTTTCCTCTAACTTAGTTTTTAATTGGCTGACTTCCTGGCCTAAGGCGTCCCTCTCCTGACTTAGAGTGCCCCTCTCTTCAGCCACGTCGTCCCTCTGTTTCTTAAATGCACTAGATTTCTAGCACTCATCAAATTCCTCTTGAGAGTGGATGTCTTTAATAATTATTTTCCTCTTTCAAGGATTCTAAGCAGTTTTGTAGGGTGGCTGCCTGCTATGCCAGGCTCTGTTAAAAGTTAATTGCTGCTCCAGCTTCTGTTGACTCTGTTGTAAAGAGTCAAGCCTTACCTGACATTCTTTTTGCAGTGTTTGAACTTGGGTATTTTGCTCTGCCTTCTCTTGCTGTAAGAGAGCCACATCTTCTTTTAGTTTGGTGATATACTGCGTAGCCCCTGTTTCTGATTTTTGGCTCTTCTGGAGCCTTTGTTTGCTCTGCAGAGTCCAGATGTTTGTTTGTTTGTTTTATTATTTATAATGCGCACATAACCACAAGGATAACAAGGCGCGAACATAGTAAGAGGGTTGTATAGCTTAGTTACATACAGCAAATTAAATAACGTCCCGTGGAGTTACAATAGGGATACAGTGGTAACATGGGTAAACAGATATCAAAGACATTTTATCTAGTGCAGTTTATATAGTAGCAGGAGGTAGCGGGGGTACACTGAACAATAATACAATTGGTGATGGCACTGATAATGGCATGAGGAGCCACCAGGGAGTATAATTTGTCATGGTCCTTCATCCATTGTATAATGTATGTCCTGAACTGAAAGTAAGATCAGTTTGGATTTACTGCAGTGTTTCCCCTTGCTTCTTTGCCAGAACAATAGATTGTCTGCATGCTTTTCCTATATTATTCCTATGTGGAGGTAAAGGTAGGCCTCTATTTTGGCAATTTTGCACTGCTCCTCTTTTATTTTTGGGGCCATGTACAGTTTGCTAAGCGCTTGGTGCAATGGACCCTTGTCTTGCCATGTATCTAAGTCTATTGCAGTGACTTGGTTTTTTATTTCCTTGTAGCCATACCTGTTCATCCTGTTCAGGCCACCCACCCCTGTGTTTTATTTCCTGTAGCCATACCTGTTCGGGCCACCCACCCCTGACAAACAGTTTGTGCAGGAAGTGCAATTTCCTTCTCACCTATTTCAGGGTTAATTTACTTTTGCAAACAGACCCAATTTTTGGTGTATTTCTTTTGAGAGATGCTTGTACGGTGTAGCACAGTACGCCAACCCAGCAAGGTGTCTGTACCCTGCAGGGTAGTATGCTGTGTTAGACTGTCACGGGTGGTATTTCAAATTCAGAATTGTGGCAGGAGCCCCTAAGCTGTAAGGGATTTCAATCAGGCACACACCTAGGTTTCACCTAGCATGTAGTGCGCAATTAATCCCTTATTTATTTTTGTCTATAAGTTTGATATGCTGAATGATATACAACTCATATCACACCCTTCTCAAAATACCTCCCCAGGTCACACTGAACCAGGAATCAGGCTAGTTTGCAAAGGTGAATATTTATTTATGTATTTAATATTCAAATCACACATAAGTTTAATATATATATATGGGACAGCAATCACCTAACGGTGCCAAGACAATTCAGAAAATAAGCAAAGCAATTGAATTCACTTCTAATGATGCAGAATAGAAAGCGCAGGAAAAAGAACAGTTTTGGTTTGTGAACAAATAGCGTTTAGGTTAACATTCCCCCTGCAAAGTTTTTTAAAAAAAATACCAATGAGCAATCCTACACAAATGTGAATAATCAGCAGGTATTCCGGAATGAAAGACAAGGTCTAGAGTTAGATGCAATCTTCCCTCCCCCAACAAGAGAGAAAACTATTTTTGGCAAATGACACTTTTAAACTGACAGGTGAAAATTGCTTTGTAAAATAATGCAAAAGGGTGCAAAAATGCTTAAATGGAGAACAATTCTGAGGAAAGCAACACTAAACTGGTCCTAACACACATGAAATATAATATAAACAACAGTACACACTTTAGATCAGAGTGGGATGGAAGAAGCACTTGGAAATGGGACAAAGACACGTGTAGTATGTGTGAAGAGGTGGGCACCACCTTTAATTTTCTAGGAATTTCTCTAATTAGTTGGTTAGGTGATTGCACTTCTGGACCAGCCGGACTGATGTAGGGTCCTATGACACCTGGACCCTGTGTCCACACAGTATGCAAAGTAAAGTTGGATAAGAATATCCAACTCGGTCTGGCGCTCTCGTTGAGGCTCATGATGAGCTATGATAGTTCTGTCTGAAGTAATTGAATTTGAATAACTTCTTCGGTTATGCTCGAATTGAACTAGAGCAGAGGTTTTCAGTTAACAGTCAATAAATGTATATAGTCCCTGCAAATTATCCAAAAACCAAAATAATTGTAAAGAAACATACCAGAAATTAGGTAAATTACATGTGAAAGAACATACTAGAAATGAAATAAATCATATTGCACTCAGTGTGTTTAAACCGTAGTTGTAGATTAACATATGCATAAGGAACCATCATGTAAAAGATAGTAGTTAATGGTGAATACGTTCATACATACCCAATATGAGCGTGTGTCCAAATGCGTGAAGTTGTAAAGAAAAGAAACAAGAAAACGGAGAGAATCTAGGGTTGGTATTGTGCAATATAGACCAATGTGAATAACCATACTTTATACACTGCATCTAACATTTATATGTTAGTCCAAAGTACCTTAATGAATGTTCGTTAGGTTTCTCATTCCTTTTGTATGAAACCGTCTTTCTCAAGTGGCTATGCTGCAGAAAATCAAGTAATGTGAACTTAGTATGGTCGTGTCAAGCGAGGTAATTGCAGAGTGTGGTGAATACATTTAATAATGAAATAGAAGCTTACCAATGCATACTTGAGATCGTATCACGAAAAGAACACTTGTGCGTGTGCCGCATTAATGGGGATTATAATGTTGTGCTTGGTTCTCATGGCAACCCAACGTGGCGTTACAGGGTGGCAGGAGACGTGCTGATGTTCCACTGTCTCGCGTCCCGCATCCCCATGGAAACAGGGGAACGGGACGGGTGGGGCGCTTGAGTAATCCTGAAACGGTTTGAATGTTGAAGTTTAATAATGCACTGCAACTTCTAATATATGTGATGTAACTATCAAAAATAGAAATCAAAAGATAGTAAGAGGGGAAAACAAGAGCGGATGTAAATATGTCAAACCGCAAGGTGCGGTATTAAAGTGCTTGTGCAGATGTTGTGTCGCAAAAGCCTGTAAATGGAATAGCGAACAATGCTTACATCTTCATGAGTATGTTATCCTGTGGGGTAGACAAATGCGTGTGCCCCACACAATCATGCATTACGAAAGTCTCACTCCATGTGCAATGAAAAGGCGTTTGGCAAACCACTCGTATGTAATGTCAGAAAAAATAGAAGTGATAGATACATTAGATTACTGACACAACTGAAATGATTTGCATAATGTCTAATGTCATGTATGAGATGATGTATGATGCAGTAAAAAAGGGACCTTGTCTTAGTGCACATGTAGATTATAAACAAACGTGTCTGTGTTAACATTAATGGTTGTGTTACAAATAGCATGCCCAATTGATCTTTGTTCAATTCTCGGGGAGTCAAAGTCCCCAAATGTTCGATCCAGAAACATTCCCCTCTATCAAGTTTGTTCTGGATGTTTTTATGTGGCTCATTTTTCTGAACCACTTCCAATATAAGGAAATTAATTTGCGCCAAATTGTGCCTCTTATTTAACCAATGCCTTGCAACAGCTGAGTTCAAGTTTTTGTTGCGTATGCAAGAAAGATGTTCGTTCCATCGAAGTTTGGCTTTCCTTGGTGACTGTCCAACATAATATTGTTCGCATATATAGTGCGCAATGAAACCCTTACTTATTTTTGGCTATGAGTTCAATATTCTGAATGATATACCACTCATATCACACCCTTCTCAAAATACCCCCCAGATCACACTGAAACAGTAATCAGGCTAGTTTGTAAAGGTAAATATTTATTTATTTAATATTCAAATCACACAAGTTTTACGTGTGTGTGTATGTATATATATATATATATATACGACGGTAATCACCTAACAGTGCTAAGACAATAAAAAAAATAAAGCAATTGAATTCACTTCTAATGATGCAGAATAGAAAGCGCAGGAAAAAGAACAGTTTTGGTTTGAGAACAGATAGCGTTTAGATTAACATTAACCTTGCAAAGTTTTTTTTTTTTAAATATTAATGAGCAATCCTACACAAATGTGAGTAAACAGGAGGTTTTCAGAAGTGAAAGACAAGGTCTAGAGTTAGATGCAATCTCCCCAACCCCCCAACAAGAGAGAAAACCGTTTTTGGCAAATGACACTTTTAAACTGACAGGTGAAAATTGCTTTGTAAAATAATGCAAAAGGGCGTAAAAATGCTTAAATGGAGAAAAATTCAGAGGAAAGCAACACTAAACAGGTCCTAACACACATGAGATAGAATATAAACAACAGTACACACTTAAGATCAGAATGGGATGGAAGAAGCACTTGGAAATGGGACAAAGACACATGTAAACTTTTGAACTTTGAAAGTGCGCAGCAAACTTTTACTATGTGATATTGGAGAAAAACTGGTCAAATACACTGTTCCGTTTGTGGATGTAGGTATGGGTCTTAGGTATCAGTGAGAGTTGAAATTTCGTTTCTATCTTTTAATTGAAGAAGTTATAGGGGTTTTAGTGAGAGGCATTTTTTAAAATAGGCGCGAAAATGAAAACAGAAATTTGATTTTGAAAATGACAGATAGGTTTTATTACACTATATTAATGACTGTGAAAAAGAGGAGGCCACACATGAATCTTCACAGCTACGTGGCCAGCGCAACCATTCACATGGTGGATACTCAATTTCTGGGATTTACTTAAGTTACTCAAAATCACTAAGGAGTTATGGTTTTGTAACACATGTGAGAAAATCAGCGCAAGAAAGATTCTAACAATACTAGGGTTCTGAATTTAAAGATGGGATCGGTTGAGATTGGGATGATACAATGCAGATATACTATGGGTCATTGTTCTTCCTGTTCATACTTACAGTTCTTTGTAATTAAATTGGACCGTCCGCTCTGGTCATTGGGTCGGATCAGGTCTACTGTCAGCAGGGCATCTCTGGAAGGATTGGATCAGCGGCGCGGTTCTGATCAATTTTTGACTGCGCCTCAGACTGGATTTGGAGGGCCCTTCTGGTCACTGGACACGGCAGATTACAGGATGCAAGTTTCAGCGGGCAAGCCTTGATGGTAGCAATCCAAGCAGAAACAGAATTATTCTTTTAAGTTTTGGATATGTGAAATTGGGTCTACCTAGCAATAGTTCAGCAATACTAGAGTCTGGATTCTGCAAAGAAATCTGGATCTTCAAAGATTTCTGGAGTCAGCTACAAGATGAAGGGTTCTGGAACCAGGTGCTGCGCTGAAATCTGGATGGGTTCTGGAATCAGTGTGTTCTATTTGTAGTAAAACTCCTATATTTATACTGTCAAATGCCATCCCCCAGTTTATGGTGTGGGCAGAATTTCAAAAATACATCCCCACGGCTGTGAGTGGCTGCAGGCACATGCTTTGTCCTGGTTAATGGTCTGAACAGAGCTGTCGTCTTTATGATGCGATTTAGGAACTCCCACACTGATTTTGACCACAATTTAGCTTTCCCAGAAATACACATTTTTACCAGTATGCCCTCTACTAAAATCAGACACACGCATTACATTTTTTATGGTTTATCCTGGCGTCCAATTCCCATCTCTGTAAGAGTTGTCTTTCTCATTCTATGGGATTTCATCGATTTTAATCATAACAGTTTGGATTAATAATTTCTAATTCGGTACACCTGGGCGCTTATCAATGAATCATGTACATACAATTTTAGGCTTGCAACCTTAATAGTTATGCTACCATAAGGATTTTTTCGTAACTTTGGTGCCTTAAGTGGTACAGATTTCATCAATGTCTTAAAAGCAAAAGCCTAAAATTAGGTTAATATCTACCAATTTTTAGATTTATACTCCTTCAGGTTGAACAGTTAAAGAGTTGCAAACTTAACCCGAAATACAGATTTAAACACCAAGAAGTTCAGAGTTTTTTTCTTTTTCTCCTTTCAACAAACAGCTGTCAGATCCCTTTGCTTTGATCAGGGTGGGGTGGAGAGGGAAGCATCCTGTCCCTCCCCTTCCTGGAGAGGGAAGCTCCCCTGTAGAGATAAATTGGGCAGATTACCATTGTTCCTGGCTCAGCCAGAGACAAATGTCTGAGGCTCTCTTTGTTTTCAGTATGCGGGAACCCTTAAGCAGCCATTAGCCTTCCTGTAGCAATTGAGTGTCAAGCTGAAATGTGAATCTTTCCCAGGCTGGACTGTCAGATCAGAATTAAATAGCTGATTAGCTCCAGACTGGGTTGCTTTAAATTAAAGTAATTTCATTTCACATATAAAATACAAACATAGTTTGAAAGGGATTTGGGCATTTTAAAAGAATTAGCCCTTCACAAACATGCTTTAAATAGGCGGGTTTAGCAATTTTAATCAGGAAACAGAAACACTTTTAAACTGGATTCGACAGCTAATTTTCTGATGCAGCGGAGATGTCAGTGAGGCCTGGATTCCTCTGACTGCACTGGAGAATCTATGATTTCAGCACTTTTCATTTCTTCAATAATTCACTGGGAAAATTACTGAATTTAGCGCCAAAACAGCACGTTGAAGGTTGCCATTGATTAGGAAGCTGTATTTAAGGGGAATTTTCAGATTTTTAGCCCACTTTTGTGGCATTGATTGATGTAACTCGTAACAGTACTCACTGGCCTTCTCCTGCAGGGAGTTGTGTTTTGACAATCAACTTTGCCTGTGTGCGGCAAGGTGGTGCAGCATCTTTGTGATTTCTGAACCATGCCCAGTTTTTGCAGATTTAGCGCGCACAGTGGTTAGCGCCTCCATTTTTGGCAGTTTTCTTTCCCCCATTGGCAAAGGGGTGTAGTAGGGTGCATTGGCATGGGTTGAAATAATCCACATGAATATATTGTTGTCCGCAAGAGAGCCTGGTGCAGGCCACCTCCATTGTTCGCCTGCAGTCCTGTCTACATGCCAATGCTGCCAGGCTCTTAGAGCTGGCCTGCATACAGGTAGGGCTGTCCAGAGCGATCCAATACCCAATCTCATGCACCAGATTTTTAATCTGCTTTAACCACGGCATTGAATGGCTACCATCCAGCGCCAAATAGTTGGTCAGCAACTCTCTAAACATCTGTAATCCCGGTGCTGTCCATACCCGAACACAGAAAATAAATGGTTTAATGGATAAAAGAGACTACAGCAGCAGACCCTCTGAGCAGGCTGATTATGGTGTCCCACTAGTGGGAGTTAGTTCAGGAAGTCCTTCTAGAAAGCATCGCCTTTTGGGGAACCATCAAGTGGATCTGTTTGCATCAAGTGTCAACAAGAAATGCGACCTGTTCTGCTGCAGGGAATTTCCTCACTCGGGGGGGGGGGGGGGGTGCGCGTTTGTAGTGGGCTTGGAATTTCCACACCTGTACTCGTTCCTACCAGTGCCTATTATTCCTCATGTCATCAGGAGGTTGAGTATGTTTGGGAAGTCCATGATCCTGATTACTCCGGATTGGACCAGGAGGACGTGGTATCCAGACCTTCTAAATATGTCCATCTGCCCTGTATTCCTTCTTCCTCAGAGAGTGGACCTTCACTCACAAGAGGGAGGCAGTCTTCACCCAGAAATCAGAACAATTAACCTTCATGCCTAGTTTCTGAGAGGTTAAGTGGGATACAATGATTGGGACCTCCTGAAAGACGTGATGGGGGTTTGGCTTTCGGCCAGAAGACCAGCAACTAAAGCACTATTACACTGCCGTTGGAACACATTTTGCAGCTGGTGTAAAGCTAAAGATATTGTTCTGATGCTTGTTAATCTGCTTAGAATCACATGCTGTGCATATAGTCCGACATCCAGTGGTCACCGCAGAGTATTGCATCTTGTTTTTCGAGAATCGAAAGGGGACATCTACATGGGCGTGCCTGTAACACTATCCCTAACGTGACATGTAGAGTACCCAAGATCCCTCACGCATCGTAGTCCCTCAGATTGTTTTTTTCCACCCAGCATACTAGTCGCCTTATGCCGAGCTCGTCCAGAGAAATTGATATTGTTTTCTTCGACCTTTGGTTGTATATAATATTAAGGGTTATAGATATTACCCTACCCTCCCTTCCATCAATGGCTGTTTTCCAGGTCTCTGCCGAAGACGGTTCATCGGATCTTCGACGGACAGTGTCCCGGTCGGCGCTGCCGACCACATGGCCGGGCCTTCTGGCCGGCCTACACAGTAGGGAGAGTGGGATCGGGGTGGACATTTCCATTTCTGAGAATGCCTTTCCCTTTCCTCTCTCTTTGTTCCCTGGGTCTCTTAGTCACTTTCTATTTCTTCATCTATGGAGAAGACTCCATTTAGATTTTGTCCTTCTTGTAAGGCCAAATTCCCTTGGAAGGATAAACACTGTAAATGTAATTAGTGTTTGCCCCTTAATCACAACAAGACGGTTTGTGCGGCTTGCAAGCTCCTGCGCCCGAAAACTTTGAAGGAGCACTGTGTTAAGCGGTGGGTGGCCTACGGAATGTCGCTGGCCGAGTCTAGCTCTCCCGCTGCCACAACCACTGATTGTGATGAGGGGCTGAGTGACGAACAAGCCTCCGATTCGGAGGCGATTGACCTCTCGGCGGAGCACTCTCGCTCCATGTTGTCTGTCCCCGGCCCTGCTAGGCAAGACTCAGGTCCTGATATTGGGAATGTACACCCCGGCGACGAAGATGCACACGTGTTACACACTAAACACACAACCCCAGGGACGTCTTCAATGAAACAGTCAAAACGATCCATAGCGCCAACGGGCACACCGATAACGTCAGGCCTGCCCGCCGACCGTCAGGATCGGCAGCCCTCCCCGCAACCGCAGAAGCACCTTGCAACTGGGCCCTCTAAATCGAAGGGTGCTGCCCCCAATATTCAGGAATCCGTCGAGACGCATCGTAAGAAAGCGTCCTCAGCTGAAAAGGCCCCGGTTCCGCCGAAGGTAGTCGCGCAACCAGAGGCCCGAACTTTAGAACTTCCAGATTCTGAATTGATCACCAAAAGCATCGGCAGGATCATTTTGGTGGATTCTCACAAGCAACGGTCCAAGGATTCATCGAAACCCAAGGACAAGGATTCATCAAAATCCAGAGATAGGCCGAAGGAGTTGCTGGAACCTACGGGAAGGCCTTCAGACAAACAAAAGGACACACGTCAACCGTCTGAACCCCGAAAATACTTTTTGGAAGCTCCTGAAGGGATTTCTTCGACGTTAAAGAAGAAATCTCGATGTTTGCAGACAGAAGATCCACTAGAAGAGCCCATTCCACCCCTGGACTGGTCTGGTTCTCCAGCATGGGGTCTGGCATGGATTCACATGCTCATGAATATTCCCCCGTCGTCAGGCTGGGAATCCTCGGTAAAGAAAAATCAGTATCAGTTTCGTTTCTGATCTGTCTTTCGTAGTAGTAACCAATCACTGATCTCTGCATCATACTGACCACAGCCAATGACTGCCATCTCCCTAAGCCCCGCCTCTGGCAGCCATCTTCAGATTTTTACCGCACATTCATGTGTTTTGATCCTCGTGCTATTGCTCTCGAGCTGTAGTGCGTTTTCGCGCTTTTTCATAGGAAAATTCTCTCTTTTTTCGGTCAAAAGAGCCTCAAGCTCCACTGTTCTTTATCCGATCAATGGGGAATCGTGTCGGATTCCTCTACGCCCCTCATGGGTGAAGATTTCGTCGAGCCATGCTTTTGGAGGACTCCAGAAGTTTCTCAGGCCCATCTCGGACATGGCCCAGGAGAAGGGAAGCTCGACGCCCGGAAAGCTGTTCAGGGTCTGCCCTGGATGCCAGCTTCAGAATGTCTTTAAGGAGGACGAACACTCTTTTTGCCTCTACTGCCTGCATGAGGACAAGACGCACGTGGAGAAGGACTGTGCGTTTTGCGGCACTATGTCGGAGCGGACCATGAAGGACCGCCATCTGCGTCTCGCCAACTGGCTGGAAGGGAAGAGCCCGTCAGGCGAGAAGAAGAAGAAGAAGTCCCAGCGGTCTTCTAAGACCTTTGAGGGCGCCCCGGTGACAGGGGTCCAACAGAAGGCCAAGCACCGCGAGTCCGCTGGCACCGGGAGCGCCGAACGGTCGGGCTCTACGGTTGCCAGGCAGGGCGCATCCTCCCCGGCGCCATCAACCACAAGTCAACGCTCTGGCTCGGGTAAGAGGAAAGCCGAGCACCTGGCGAAGCTCCTGGAGAGACCCCAGTCGAGCTCGAAGGCCCCATCGGAGGGGGAGCGAGGCGGTGACCCTCCCCCCAAGGAGAAGGCGGTGAGCGCACCGAAGGTGGTGAAAGCCTTGATCCACCCTGCCAAGGCCTCTATCGAGACAGTCACGGCGGCCCTGGCTCAGCCTGTGGAGGCTACACCAGTGGAGGCGACGTCGGGGCTCAGAGGCTCCCTGCCACCGCGGAGGGAGTCCTCTTTCAAGCCCATCGACAGGACCCCCGTGAAACCTCTGACGGAGAAGAAAAAGGGGGGCAGGAGGTTGTCGTGGATTCAGCTTCAACCTCTGAAGAGGAGCTGATCGAAGTCTTAAGCCACGGCATTGGCGTGGAAGAAGACCAGCCCGTCGGGAGGGATCCTGACGTAGGAGACGACGAGAACGTCGAGGGTGCCGACGAGGCTCCTGACCGCCTGTCGGAATGCCCTCAACCAGTGCCGCAAGACAACTCGGCGGCCATTTTGTTGGCTATACAGTCCTTATGCTCGGAGATAAGGACGAGATTGCCGTTACCATCAACAGAGGAACTGCTCCCGACGGGGGACCCGGAGCCAGGCCCTTCTGGGAGCCCTCCTCCTAAGAGAAGAAGGATTCAACCTCCACCTCCTTTTCAACCATCGCACCCTGCTCAGCCCTCCTCCCCGTCCACGACCCGTGGGGATGATACGGGGACGGACACGGCCGCGACGGGTACAGACGACGAGGTTTACGACGTCGCCTGCCCGCCCGATGAGATTGGATCGTTTCATGCCATGATCGCCAGGGCATCCAAGCTTTTCCAGCTCTGCCCGGAAGAGAAGAAGGAAGGTTTCCTTTATCAACGGCGCGAGACCAAGAGGAAGACGGTCCTCGCTGTACCTCTGCTGGACGATACCTGGGATGAGGGTCTCGCCCTCCTCAAGAACCCATCCACAACGCCTGCGAGAAGGGATCGGTACGAGAAGAAGTACCGGGTCCCGGACGCGGCCCCCTTGTGCCTTTGGGCACAGCCGACCCCGGACTCGGTCGTCACCGCGGCGGCCTCCCCACCGGACGGCGAGGGAAAGAAATTGGACACGATGGGACGCAGAGTCATCTCATCGGCAGCGATGACGATTAAGGCTGCCAAAGCCTTAGCCATCGTAGCCCGCTACAACACGGAGTTGTGGTACAAGATCGCCCCCCTGCTGGACTTCCTACCGGATGACAAGAGGGCGGAGGCCCTAGAAATCTTGCAGGAAGGAGAAGTGGCGTCAGACCACGCCATTACGATAGCGACGGACATCGCTGACACTGGTTTTCGCCAGTTGGGCAAACGGCGTGTGCCTTAGACGGCGTGGATGGCTCAAGGCAACGGACTTCCGGCAGGATGTGCAGACCAGAGTCTTGGACATGCCATTCGACGGGAGCAACCTGTTTGGGAAAGCAGTGGACGATTCCCTACAAGCCATCAAGATGGACACGGAGACGGCCCGGGCTCTTGGTGTTCTCCAGCAACGACGGCCGCCCTTTCAGAGCGCCGGAGGCAAGCAGGGTGCCTCCAAAGGTTCCGGCGGCGGATATTCCACCTACCGTCAAGCGGCCCGTTCGTCGTCACAGGAAGCCTACAGGGGACGAGGCAAGCCGGGCAGACCCCGCCGTTGTCGCCAGGGTGGACAAGGCGGCAAAGCCTTGTCTAAGCAGGACTGAACCGGCTGTGGGGTCGGGCCCCCACCGAAGCATCCCGGTGGGAGGCCGGCTGGCGAACTACGTCAGCGTGTGGGAGTCCATCTCCACCGACCGTTGGGTGCTGGATGCCCTGGGCCAGGGTCACGCGCTCGAGTTTCTAAAGAAGTGCCCGTGCGTCCCCCCTGGGGCCAGGAAGGAACATCACGTCCCTCAACTTCTCTTAGAGGTAAAGGCGATGCTCAAGAAAGGCGCCATTGAGCTTGTCCCAAAGAGGATTCGGGGCTCCGGAGTTTACTCAAGATTCTTCCTCGTGAAGAAGAAGACAGGAGGATGGCGTCCCATCCTGGACCTACGACGACTGAACAAATTCATCAAGGCACAGAAGTTCCGGATGGTCACCCTCCAGCACGTCCTGGGTCAGCTGGAGGAGGGAGATTTCCTGTCGTCGTTGGATTTGGAGGATGCCTACTTCCATATCCCCATCCTAAAGGGACACCGAAAGTTTCTCAGATTCGTGGTCCAAGGGCGTCACTACCAGTTCAGAGCCCTTCCCTTTCGGATTGAGGTCGGTACCCAGGGTGTTCACCAAGTGCCTCGCACCGGTGGCGGCGCGGCTGCGCCTGGAGGGGATCCACATCTACCCCTACCTGGACGGCTGGCTCATCCGAGCAAAGACAAAGGAGCTCGCCGTGGAGCACACGGCGAGGACCGTCCAACTACTCACTGACCTGGGATTCTCCATAAACTACGCCAAGTCCCACCTGGTGCCCGCGCAAGGCGCACTGTTCTGGGAGCGAAGCTAGACACAGTGGCGCTTCTGGCCTCTCCGTCGGAGGAAAGGACGAGGGCATCTTGGGCAAGGTGCAGCGGATGCTGGTTGCGGACGCGGCCAGGGTGAAGTCCATCAAGTCCCTCCTCGGAATGATGTCTTCTTGCATTTATCTCATCCACCTGTGCAGGCTTCGGATGCGCCCGTTACAGGAGATCCTGGACGCTCGCTGGATCCAGACGACGGGCAGCTTCGAGGACAGGATCACACTCGACGAGAGCTTCCGACGAGCGATCCAGTGGTGGGGCACCCGCGCGCATCTGATGGCGGGCATGGACGTCCAGACCCCGGGCCACCAGAAGACAGTGACCACGGATGCCTCCCTGGAAGGGTGGGGAGCGCACACCGAAAACCTGCACGCGAGGGGCCTTTGGCTGCCGACGGAGAAGTCCCTCCATATCAACGTCCTGGAACTCCATGCAGTGTTTTGGGCCCTCAGGTCTTTTCTTCCGTCCCTCAAGGGCAAGGTGGTGAGGATCTTCACCGACAACACCACCACCATGTTCTACATCAGGAAGCAGGGCGGTACTAGATCCCCAGCCCTGTCCAAGGAGGCGCAGGATCTGTGGCATTGGGCCGTCGCCCAAGGGATGTTTCTGGTGCCGTTTCATCTGGCAGGAATAAAAAACACCATCGCCGACTCGCTCAGCAGAGAGCTGCGTTCGTGCCACGAGTGGGAACTACGACAGGATCTAGTGGACCGCCTCTTCCGACGGTGGGGCACACCCCAGATCGATCTGTTTGCGACGGCAACGAACTCCAAGTGCCGGAGGTTCGCCAGTAGGTTTCCACAGCCGAGGAGCATGGGCGATGCTTTCTCGTTCCCCTGGGAGGGCCTACTCCTATATGCGTTCCCTCTATTGCCGCTGCTGATCCGGCTCATCAACCAGCTCAAGAGGTCACGGTGCAGGATGATCCTCGTCGCACCTGCGTGGCCGAGGCAGATATGGTTCCCGGACCTTCTGGACTTGTCAGCGTCCCCGTCAATCAAGCTGCCAGTGGATGCGGATCTTCTCTCCAGGGAAGGAGGCGCCATCCTCCATCACGACCCGAAGTCGCTGAACTTGCAGGCCTGGCTCCTGCAGAGTTAGAGTTTGGAGGTTACGACATATCGGCCGACTGCAGAGAGGTTCTTGCAAAGGCCAGGGCGTCCTCAACTCTTAAATGCTACGGACACACATGGAAGAGGTTCTCGGTCTGGTGCCACGCCCAGAAGATTAACCCTCTACGGATTACTGCTCCTCAAGTACTGCCGTACCTACTGACACTGGCCAAGGCTGGACTGGCGCACGTTTCCATCAAGATTCATCTTGCTGCGATCTCCCGATACACCAGAACCACGGGACGGACGTCTTTGTGGTCTCATCGTCTGGTGAAAGAATTCATGAAGGGACTGTTCAGATCGTTCCCGCCGGTGAAGGCTCCGGCTCCGGCGTGGGAGCTCAACGTGGTGCTGACCAAGCTCATGGGACCTCCGTTCGAGCCTCTGCACTCAGCTCCGTTGAAGTTCTTGTCCTGGAAAACAGCGTTTCTTGTGGCCATCACCTCCGCACGACGGGTGGGAGAGATCCAGGCTCTTTCCTGCAAGCCCCCGTTCTTGACTTTTCACGACACAAGGGTAGTGCTCAGGACGCACCCCTCCTTCATGCCCATGCCGTCGGACTTCCACCTCAACGAACCCTTGGTGTTGCCTGTTTTCTTCCCGTCGCCTTCGTCGCTGGCTGAAAGGACTTTGCACTCGCTGGATGTCACTAGAGCGCTGAAGTTCTACGTGGACCGGAAGACGTCACAACGTTTTGTGAACTTTGGACCTGTCAATCAGGGGAAGGCTCTCTCGAAGGCTTCCATTTCCATTAGATGGCTCTCCGGCTGTATCATGTAGTGTCATCGGTTGGCAAACCGACTGCTGCCTGGCCGTCCGAGAGCCCATTCCACCAGAGCAATCGCAGCTACCACGGCATTCCTATCTGGTGTGCCCTTGCTGGACATCTGCAGGGCTGCTACGTGGAGGTCGACGCACACCTTCACGAAATTCTACTGCGTTGATCGGGATTCCAGGGAAGAGTCCAGGGTCGGCCAAGCAGTGCTGCGCAACCTGTTCGCCTAAGGTGAGCCTGGTGAGGAGGTGAGAATTGCTTAATGCTGAGTTTTGGATGTAATGCTTAATGTTGAGCCTTTGCCACCTCCCGTGGTTGTACTGCTATGTATTCTTTTATTCATGAGCATGTGAATCCATGCCAGACCCCATGCTGGAGAAGGAACAAGTTACTTACCTGTAACTGTTGTTCTCCAGCATGGGTCTGGCATGGATTCACATGCGAACCCTCCCGCCTACCCCTCTGCGGCTCTTCACTTGGTCATACTGCCACTTCACGTGCTACCAAATCTGAAGATGGCTGCCAGAGGCGGGGCTTAGGGAGATGGCAGTGGCTGTGGTCAGTATGACGCAGAGATCAGTGATTGGTTACTACTACGAAAGACAGATCAGAAACGAAACTGATACTGATTTTTCTTTACCGAGGATTCACAGCCTGACGACGGGGAATATTCATGAGCATGTGAATCCATGCCAGACCCATGCTGGAGAACAACTTGTTCCTTCATCTGTTTGGACCAGAGAAAAATTTGAAGGATGCATGGACAGGCTGGAGAGGTTTGTGGACCTCTCTGAGAAGTCCCCACCCAAGAGATCTAGAGAGGAAAATCCCCCTCTCCCTGTGCCTAAGTTCCAGAGGGTCTTTGACCGTACTCAAGATGAAGAAGAAGAGGAATATGTTCATGACCTCACTGAGGAGGAGGCTCAAGATGAAGATCCCTCCGCCGACTCTGAGGAGGTTCATTTGGACCCCTCTGCGGGTGGGGAGTAGACCCCAGACCCCATTGATCCTCGCCCAACACCGGAACCTGATGCCTTGTGCTTGGACTCCCCTCCAACCACCCCTACTCAACAGGCCTCCCCGGTTGACGATCAAATGGCTTTCAACGCCATATTGAGGAAAGCAGTGGAACACTTCAACATTGCTACTCAGGAAGCCGTTCCAGAGGCTTATTTTGTGGAGGACATTTTAAAATAAAAACCACCTGCCAGCCTAGCTATTCCTCTCCTTAATTCAATCAAGAAGTGATTGGTCCCTTCTTTATTAACACCTGCACTTACTAGAGCAGTGAGTCAGAGGGTAGAAAAATGTTTTCGACCCTCCCCCTCCTACTCCCTGTACATCAGGGGTCATTCTACTCCACATTCACTGGTTGTGACAACTACCAGGAAAAGAGCAGGGGTTCCCCTATCTACTGGGGAGGCACCCCTTGACAAGGAATGTAAGAGACTTTACGCTCTGGGGAAAAGGATCACTGCGGCGGTGGCTTACTCCACTCGCATTGAAAAGAATACAACTTTGTTGGCCAGCTATGCTGATGCACAGTGGGCCAAGCTAGAGGAGGGCCTTAAAGAAATCCTTGAACAGCTGCAAGCCCGTCTACTCTCAACAGTAGTAGAGGGCAGGCAACTTAACCAAAGTATGCTAAAAAATACTTTGCATGAAGCAGAGACGGCCGGAAGGTCTTTGGCTCAGGGTACCCTCCTGAAAAGGCACGCATGGCTAAGGAACTCTGGTTTCATGCCAGAAACACAAGCTTCACTTATAAATAAACAAGTGGAGGAAACTCATTTATTTGGAAAGACAGTGGATGAAGCCCTCGAAATTGCAAAAAAGGAGAATGAGATCCTTAAGACTCTGGATCAGATCACCCAGAGACTTTCACAGAGAAGGGGGAGCAGGAATAGACGTTCCTTTCGTGGCCAAAGTTTCCCTCAAAATCAATACGGCTCGGGAAATAACTGGTCCTCGCCCCAAGGAACCAGCAGCTACACCACCCCATATCCCACAAGAGGGCAACGACGTGGTAAAGGAAGGGGCCGGAATTCTACCCCTCGTTGCTCCCTGGCCTCAGGCCAGAAATGACCTGCAGTTCCAGGGGCCCTCCCATGCATCCCCGGACGGGGCCGGCTAACAACATTTCTTCAAGCATGGGAGGGAATAACTACAGAGCAGTGGGTTCTGAACTTGCCCACGGATACTGTATAGAATTCTGCCGGACCCCCCAGTTCAGACCGCCACAAGCAAAATGCCAATGCCAGAACATATGCGCATCCTGGTACAAGAAGTCGAGACCCTGCAGGAAAAGGTTGCCATAGAGGTCGTACCTCTTCTACAGGTAAACAAGGGTATTTATTCAGTGTACTTTCTTGTACCCAAAAAGGATCTCGCCATGTACCCGGTACTAGATTTGCGCCCAGCGAACAAATTTGTGAAGCCACAAAAGTTTTGTATGGTCACTCGGCAAGAGGTAATTCCCCTGCTCACACAGAGGGATTAAATGGCAACATTGGACATGAAAGATGTATACTTTCATATTTCACTGTTGCCGGCGCACAGAAAATACCTCATATTCATGATACAAGACGAGCACTATCAGTTCAAATTACTACCCTTCGGCATAGCCTCTGCACCAAGGGTATTTACAAAGGTACTGGCAGTGGCAGCAGCACGCCAGCGCTGGCAATCCATTCCAGTTTATCCTTACCTCGACGACTGGCTCATAACAGGGGACTCCTATGAAACATGTCTGTCAAATACCCAAAGAACTATAGATCTTTTATTCAGTCTGGGATTCTCCATCAACGAGAAGAAATCCAGCCTAGACCCCAGTCAGGTCAAGCAGTTCCTAGGGGCTCTAATTCGAACAAAGGAAGGCCTTGTCTTTCCCTCCAACGAGAGGGTCCAAAACATGCCGTTTCAAATCCCTCAATGTATAGCCAGTCGAGAGGTGACGGTACGCAAAGCTATGCGACTGTTGGGAATGATGGCGTCATGCATTTATCTGGTCCCTCACACGCATTTGCTTCCAATGCAGGAGTGGCTCAACAGCCAGTGGTGTCATGCCAGCAGACAATGGGACGATCTAGTGGTTGTCTCGCCAGCCCTCAATTTCTTGCTACAGTGGTGGTCGAGGGATAACCTCTTGAAAGGGAAATCCTTCACCACCCCCGCAGTAGAGGGCACTCTAACTACAGACGCATCTCCCACAGGGTGGGGAGCTCACCTGCTTCAACAGACGGCGCACGGAGTTTGGTCGTCAGACATAGCATCCAACCACATAAACCTGTTGGAACTGTTAGCGGTATTCAAAGCACTGAAAGCTTTTCAGACACAACTGCAGGGAAAGACGATCCTGATCCTCACAGACAGCACCACGGCCATGTACTATCTGAACAAGCAAGGGGGGCACTCACTCTCCAGGGCTGTCCACACTGTCCCAGAACATTTGGAAGTGGGCTTTCATGTTCCTGTTGTCATAACATGTTCCAGGGGAACTCAAACTTCTGGCAGACGTACTCAGCAGAGATTTCCCACTACCCATGGAGTATGAATGACGATTACACGAAGACCTCTGGTCGCCTCAAGACAAGCTCCTTCACATAAATCATCTTGAGCTTTTGGCGATCTTACTGGCGCTCAAGGCATTCAGGCCGGTCATTGCCAACAAAGTGGTTCTCTGGGATATGCTCTCGAGATTCCTTAGCACAACATGAGGGCCTATGTTTTTCTGCCCCTGCCTCTGATTCATCGGACGATTTGCAAGCTGAGGAACATGTGAACTGTTCTCTTATGCTCATAGCTCTGTGGTGGCGGGCCAGGTTCTGGTTTTCAGAGCTTCAACATCTGTTGGTATGTGCACCGATTTGTCTTCCGTTGGTTCCCGATCTGCTTCACCAGAGAGATCAGCAGCTGTGGCACCCCTCCCCACAATCGTTCAGCTTGGCGGCGTGGTGTCTGAGTTCAGATCTTTAGAACATCTCAGTCTGTCTGCTGACAACATGCGCATTATCCAGGCAGCCAGGAAGCCCTCGACGAGGTCTCAGTACAAAAGCAAATGGCTTTGGTTCAGTCACTGGTGCTTAGTCAAACAGCTGAACCGCAGGGTGGCTACAATTGACACAGTGCTGTCTTTCGTCTCTCACCTAGCAGAGTCGGGCATTCATGTCCTGACATGCAGGACTTATCTTTCAGCTGTGGCCGCCTTTCTATCCACGGACCAGTGCTCTTTTTCACTGTCGAATCCAGTGGTTAAGGCACTTTGCGGGTCTAATGCGTCTTTACCCTCCTGTTCGCAAACCGCACCCGACATGGGATCTAAATGTGGTCCTTACGGCCTTATCCATAAGCCTTTCGAACCAATGGCTATGGTGGATCTTAAGCACCTTTCGTGGAAGGTGTCTTTCTTGGTCGCCGTTACTTCGGCAAGGCGTGTGAGTGAGCTCCAAGCTTTGTCAGTGGAGCATCCCTTCTTGGTTTTCCACAAGGATAAGGTTGCCCTAAGGACAAATCCTTCTTTCCTACCAAAGGTGTATTCTGATTTCCATCTGAATCAGTCAATCTCCCTGCCTGTTTTCTTTCCAAACCCGGCTTCGGAAGCGGAGAGGGTTTTGCATTGCTTGGATGTTGGAAGAGCTCTTAAGTTCTATCTGGACAGAACATCTGAATTTAGGATCTCTTCCCAACTATTGGTGACCCTTGGTATTCCGCAGGGTAAGCAGGCCTCTAAAGCGACTATCTCCAGATTGATTGCTGCCTGTATTAGAGTCTTACACGGTTCAGGGTCTCCAACCTCCTAAAGGGATCCATGCACATCTGGTAAAGGGAAAGGCAGCTGCGGTTGCCTTTCAAAAGTATGTCCCCTGGGAGACCATTGCGAAAGTGGCTACTAGGGAATCCCCTTCAGCTTTTTGTAACCACTACTGTTTGGACCTGAGCTCCAGATCTGATGCTCAGTTTGGCCAGGCTGTGCTGAAAAACCTTTTTCAATAGGGGGTTTCATTCCACCCTGTAGTTCCTGTGAGGAGTGCTTGAGAATCTCCCATAAGTATGTAGGAAAGGGGACGGGACGTAGGAGTATAATAAGTTTACTCACCGTAGTGACCACCTTATTCCTAGTCCATAGTCCCCTTTCCTCCATACGCCCGCCCGCCATCCCCTATAATAAGGTTACTCTATTATTGCTTAAAGGTCTCCGTCCTGGAGATAGAAAAGGACTGATGGGCGATGCACTGGGCGGAGCTAAAGAGGGCAGGGTTATGGTCACATGCTGTACCCCGCGCAAAACGAGAGGAAGGACACATTTTTGAAAAAATGTGATGCTTTTACAAGGTGCTCCGTTCCCGTCCCACAGGACGGAGGAATGTCCCACAAGTAAGGAGGGAAGGGAACTATGGACTAGGAGTAAGGTGGTCACTACAGTGAGTAACCCTATTATTCTAGGTCTGATTCTCAGGTGGGACAAGCAGTACTAAGACATCTTTTCACTACTGTTCCTTCTCACAACCCACCTCCAACTCCGGGTACTGCTCGCTAGTTTATGCATAGCATGTGATTCTAAGAAGATTAACAAGCATCAGAAGACATGCATTACTTACCGTAAAAGCATTTCTGATGATTGTATCTGCTTAGATTCACATGCGCCCACGGAACATAGACGACTTGCTACTTTCTCTTTTCTGTACTCACTCATTATAGTCATAGGCTCCCTCACGGAAGAAAAAATACAATCGGAGGGACCTCGTCGCGTGAGGGATTTTGGGTACACTACACGTCACGTTAGGGATAGTGTTACAGGCACAGCCATGTCGATGTCCCCTTTCGATTCTCGAAAGACAAGATGCAATACTCTGCAGTGACCACTGGATGTCGGACTATATGCACAGAATGTGATTCTAAGGAGATACAATCATCAGAAATGTTTTACGGTAAGTAATGCATGTCATTCTTTTACTTGCAATACACCTGCAGTGCTTTCTTTTTTGCTGCACTTAGCCCATCGGAAGCTGCAGGTGGCTACTGTCAATGGTTACTTGGTGGCGTTATCCATCTTTAAACACACGCCAGAGCAAGGCTCTTACTTTAAGATCCTGATTGTTATTCAATTCCTCAAGGGATTGACAAACACTTTCCCACCGGTCCCCTTTCTGGTCCCGTCCTAGGATTTGAACCTGGTATTAACCTTCTTAATTTGAACCTCTCCATTCTTGTCCACTCAGGTTATTAACCTTGAAAACAATCATTTTGGTGGCTATGACTTCTGCTCGCAGAGTGAGTGAGGTGCAAGCCCTGTCATGTAAACCTAATTTTACAATATTTTCCAAGGAGAAGGTAGTCCTGGGGGTTCGTCCCTCTTTCCTTCCCAAGGTGGTGTCTAAAATCCACCTGACACAGAAAATAATACTACTGGCTTTTTATCCACCCCCTCACCCTTCTAAGGATGGAGAGAGGCTACATAGGTTAGACCCAAAAAGGACTCTTAACTTCTTCATTTCTAGGATGGCAAATGTCATTCAAGATGACCAACTATTTATTGGTTATTCAAGGCACAGGCTAGGCCAAGCCATGACCAAACAAACTTTAGCCTGTTGGATCATCCTATGCATTTCAGAGTGCTTCTCCATTCCTGGAAAGGATGCCCCCGAAAACCTAAAAGCCCACTCCACCAGAGTGGCTACCACTTTGGTTCTTCAAGGAGGTGTTCCAGCACTTTCTCGAAGCATTATTGCTTAGAGACACTCTCAGGTCAGGACGTTCTGTTTTGAAGAGTGGATCTGCACAACGTCAATCAATAGTGACAAAATCCACTTTTCCCATCTCAATTTCCAGAAGCTACTGTGGGAGTTTATATAAAGATGAGGAATCTGTGGGAGGTCACAATCCATTAGAAGAACAAATTACTTACCCCTGGTAATGCTCTTTCTACTGGATGTTCCTTCCATGGATTCCTCATCGCCCTCCCAGCCTACCTCTCCAACTGTGGGTGATTGTTTTAATATATCTCTCTTTCAATGCACGTGCAGGTTATTAATCCTCAATTTGGCGGTGCAGAAAGAGGGAAAAACTAAGAACTGAGGGAAAATGCGCAGTGGGTGCTATTTATACTACCATCAACCTCACATCTGGATGTGGGAATGGCAACTGCTCCCTCTGCTGTTGAAATGTATTTCTAGACTGCAAATCAGGATATGCATAGATCAACAATGAGGAATATGTGGGAGGAATATGCAGTATAAAGAAAATGACCAGTGGTAAGTAATTTATTCTATTGGGGCATTTGTCTAAATCCTCAGAGATTATTGTACTCGCTTCTGGTGTGTCTTTCAGCGGTCTAGAATGCATGAGGTATATACACCAACTTCAAGCATCACCTCAAGATATTCTATTCCTTTCACTCTCTCCAGAAGCTCCCAAAATCAATCTCTTGCAATCTGTCTCTGTCTTGCCAAAGAACTCTGCCTTCAACCCCAACTCTTACTTCCAGTCGGCTCCCCGAGCCAGACAATGAAAAGCAATTTTTGTTCTGATCTTTGGTCCATAAAGACATCTAACTGCCTGTCAGATTCTGAATATCTTCAGACTGCATGTGAAAAAGGGATACCCTGACCAAGTACAGGCGATGTATGTCTTTACTTTTTCTGCATTCAATTGACCATGCATTCACTTTGTCACTTTTATGTCTTCAATCTTTTAGTTCTTCTTTCTTTTACTTATTCTAACATTCACTTTGTCATTACTCAGGGAGACTTTCTGTACTCCCCTGTCATTTTCCAAACAATTTTCTTCATCTTACTGCCCCTCCACCCCTTTGGCCCTACCCTCTTTCTACAGCTAACCTTAACCATATCCATTGCCGCTGTGATACTTTCTGAAGGTGCAGATGAAGTCAAAGCAAGAAGACGGAAATGCATGAAGAATTAAATGTCTAAATGTCTGACAAAGTGATTGTAGAAAAGGTAAGCATTGAAGATGTATGTATGGATGAAGTGAATGGAGGATATCCAGAGAGGATACAACGTCCTGTCATCGACACTCATTCTTACGACTGGTGTTTTTACAGACTTTTTGCTGAAAAAACGTTTTGACATTTTTGTGGGGGTGGTAAAGGGCCTTTAAAGGGTCGGAGGGGTCGTCAATAACAACAAATAGGTAGAGGATGAGAGGTTTTGGGGGGAACCCCCCCAAAAATAATGTAAACAAACATTTAGATGGATTTTTTCGTCAAAAATTGTGTAAAAACACCTGTATTAATCATGAATTTACAGTCCATCGGGTTACATTTTTCTTAGTTAAAGTAAATTCTACACACGTTTGGAAATATGGACTACTCATTGATCAAATGACACTGGTTGTAATTAGTACAGATCATGCTTACCACTGAACCCCTCAGTCTGACCAACCACCAAATTAGCTGACTTCATTTGAATTTGGAAGCAAACAGGTTGGAGAGATTGTGAGGGGCTAGCTACATTGATCTGAAAATTCGAATAGCCTACCATGCTACACTTGTGATCCTTTAGAGAACTGAAGACTGCCAGGCTGTAAATCAGTTTAAGTGGGAGTAATTTACTTGATATTCTTGCGGTTGGGATTAAAATTATTTTCGTGTGAAATTGTAATTCTGTTGTTCAAGTCCAGTAAAAATATATATTAACTCCAAAACAACTAACATTTAGTAACTGTGACTGAATGACTAATGACTGAGGGAGAACCCGGATGAGTAGTTGTTACTAAAATCCTACCCAGCCCAATACTGCTACTAAACCAGAATTGACATCAATCATAAAAGTGAAACAGGAACAACAAAAATATTACAACTCCTTTGCCTCTTTAAGGTAACAGGGCCGTGGGTAAC
The DNA here is from genome assembly GCF_040938575.1 of Ambystoma mexicanum. Taxonomy (NCBI): domain Eukaryota; kingdom Metazoa; phylum Chordata; class Amphibia; order Caudata; family Ambystomatidae; genus Ambystoma; species Ambystoma mexicanum. Next base: position 1,007,590,685 of record NC_090927.1, read on the forward strand.
CCATACTCTTCAACAAGAAAATATCCAATACAAAAATTGTACTGTTGTACCAAAACGAAAGAAATGTTCACTCAAGGTTCCATACATTTTTTTTTTTTAATTAAGCTAACAATACAAGTGCACTATTAAAACACTAACAACTCGCCCCTGTAAAGAAATACACAGGGTATTCAGACTATTGGATGAAAGGGGCACTTTGGGTATTAAAACAGGTGTCTAAGAAGAAATGTAAATCCTTAATTTGCCCTTCCCCGCCAGGAAGGTTGCCAGCGAACACATGTAAGTTAGCCATTTCCAGTGGGAAGAGTCCTTGTTGCCAGTGTTTCAGAAGCAGGTCACTCCAAATGTACCCCTGAAGTGGGTGGGAGGGAGGCAGTGGTCGTCCCTTGGAAATCCTACTCTTCACCCCAATGGCAAGGGACTTTGGACAGACTGATGCCGCAATACGTTTCCAGTAAAATCCTTCTCTATTATTTGATATTCATAAACACTGAATATCTGTCCCAGGGATAGACCTTGGACCGCATTTTCGATATAGAGAGAAAACTGTAAAATATATCAAAATCATTTCATATCATGTAAACATTACACAATTAGTACTGCCGATCTGGCCTTTTGCAACTATCAGTTTTGTTCTACTAAAAGCCTATGCAGGATGACCATCATAAAACTACAACCATAGAGGAACCAATGGCTAGATAGGAAGCAACCGGTAGTTTTAGCCATGTAGTACAGAAAGTAAAACAATGTTGCATTAAGGCTGGGGACCTCCCCAGTACCATGGTAGATGGTAAAGAGGCTGTGGAGGAATGCCTTCAGTCAGGACTAGACACTGCGGATAGTGTAAGCAGGCCCATGGCATCTAGCACAGTCCTACGCAGGTTTGCATGGCGAAGGTAATCTGGCTTTGCACCTGATGTACAATCTATTAATATGCCCTTTGACGGCTTGAGGTTGTTTGGCAGCAAGGCGGACGAGAGCTTGGAGAAGCTGCAGACCTCAAAAGCGGCAGCAAAATCACTTAGCGCCGCTATAAGACAGCCTCAACAACACTCTTACGCAGGCTCATCTTCCTGGAAGAGTCGCCCCTTTCGCTTCTACTCCTCTTTTGGAAAAGGGACGGGGCAGGCCAGTCAGAGAGGCCAACAGAGAAAACCCTTTCGTGGTGGAAAAGGGAAAGGTTCTAGATCAGCCACAGCAGCGGCTACTACCTCCTCAGCCACTGCTAAGCCATTTTGAGGTCTTCATCCACAAAACCCCGGTGGGAGGCAGAATCATTTGGTATCTGGACGAATGGAGGGGGATTACGTCAGACGACTGGGCACTAGAGATAGTGACCCATGGTTACTGCCTTCCTTTTCATCAAAGACCTCAAGATCATCCACCTGGAGCCAACTCTGTAAAAATTCCAAACCCACTCCTTGTGCAGGAGATCTTAACCCTGCTAGAGAAAGGTGCAATAGAACATGTACCTGTGGCGGAGAGGAACAAGGGTTGCTACTCCCCTTATTTTCTCATCCCCAATAAGGACAGAGGATTGAGACCAATCCTGGACCTAAGAAACTTGAACAAGTTCCTCAGGAAGGACAAGTTCAAGATGGTGACTCTTTCTCAGATCCTTCAGGGTCTTCAGCTTCAGGACTGGCTGGTTTCATTGGACCTTCAGGATGCTTACTTTCATGTGCCAATCCATCTCAAACACAGAAAGTACCTGAGGTTCGCAATTGGTGGTTCTCATGATCAGTTTCGGGTTCTACCATTTGGGCTGACCTCCGCCCGAGGGTTTTCACCAAACTGATGGCGTTGGTGGCAGCGAGTATCAGAAGAAGGGGGATTCACGTCTACACTTATCTGGACGATTGGCTAATCAGGGCGAGTTCTTCCAAACGAGCCCAGGAACATCTGGCCTTGACCTGCCACTTCTTACACAGACTGGGCTTCTCCCTCAATTACAAGAAGTTACAAATGATTCCAAGCCAAAGACTCAGTCATCGGAGCAGTCCTGGACACTTCCTCAGGGAAAGCCTTGCCTCCCGAGGAGAGAGCTCACCACATTCTGCAGATGGTAACAAAGTTTCAAAATGCCCAACATCTATCAGCATTCGACTTTCTAAGGTTGCTAGGCCTCCTGGCATCCTGTATTTTTCTGGTGCCAGAGGCCAGATTGAGGATGAGATCCCTTCAATGGGCCCTCGGGACTCAATGGTCAAAATTTTCGGGGGAGATGTCAGATCTTCTGCAAGTCTCAATCAAGGTGGCTCAAGATCTCCTATGGTGGGCTTGCAAGGAGAATATCCTCAACTGGGAACCTTTTTGGCAACCATGGCCAGAGATAACGGTAGTGACGGACGCCTCACTCACGGGGTGGGGAGCTCACACCAACGATCTGACAATCCGTGGTCGTTGGTCTCCATCGGAGTCCAAACTACACATCAACCTTTTGGAGCTGAGGGCAATCAGACTAGCGCTGAAGGCCTTTCTGCCCTCTGTACAGGGAAAGAATGTCCTAATAATGACGGACAACACAATGGCCATGTACTACCTCAACAAAAGAGGAGGAGTAGGATCACTCCCACTGTGCAGAGACGCAATGCAGCTCTGGTTCTGGGCAATTCAAGAAGGAATTTTTTCTTATCGACAGTTCATGTAGCTGGAGAGTTGAACACAGCTGCGGATGCTCCGAGCAGGCAGAGCACAGTCTCCCAAAAATGGGAGCTAGCTCAGGAAGTCCTTCAAGAGATCTTCGCCCTTCGGAGAACCCCTCAAGTGGATCTGTTTGCGACCGGTGCCAACTGGAAATGCGAACTGTACTGCTCAAGGGAATTTCCCCCCGAGAGGAGCTCTAGGGGACTCGTTCATAGTGGAATGGGAGATTCCACTTCTGTATGCGTTTCCTCCAGTCCCGGTGATCCCTCGGGTAATCAGGAGGTTGAGAAAAGTCAGGCAAACCATGATCCTAATTGCCCCGGATTGGGCCAGGAGATCGTGGTACCCGGACATTCTGGACATGTCCATCTGCCCTCCAATACGTCTTCCAAGAAGAGAGGATCTTATCCATCCAGAGGCCAACACATTCAGCCTTCACGCATGGCTTCTGAGAGGTTGAGATATAAGGATTGGGACCTTCCGGATGACGTCATGCAGATCTTGCTTTCGGCCAGAAGGCCAGCAACAAAATCTCTGTATCGGTGTTGTTGGAACAAGTTCTGTAACTGGTGCAGAGATAAGAATGTGGACCCGTTTCAGTGTAATATTCCCACAATATTATCTTTTCTATTACACTTGGCTAATCTGGAGCTCCAGGTTGGCACGATAAAAGGTTACTTAGCAGTGCTATTCATTTTTAAGCGCTCCTCAGAAGAAGAAGAATCTTTCTTTAAGATACCTTTTAATAACTCAATTCTTAAAAGGTCTAAATAATGTGTTTCCTCCAATATCTTTTCAAGTGATCGCTCATTGCAGCGGTCCCGCTCCAGGGAGCTCCAACAAGAGCATTCCCGAGCACTCCCAGCAGAGCCAGTCACACCACTCGACTCCATGAGTTCAGCATTATGGATCGCTAGATCAAATGCTGTAAAGTGCAGGATTGGGCAGATGCGGCTAGGAAACAGACGGCGGGACCGTAAGAATCTCAGTGGACAGCGATCGCATTGACCTTGACGTTTGAGGCTCCTGTGGACAAGTCCTTTTGTTCCCTTTGTGACTTTCCTGTCTTGATTGCAATACAAATCATTATAGTTAACTGGAAACATCTTCATAGCAGCAGTATCAGGGCTTAGTGGAAGTCTGTATTTAATGTGCACAGAATGGAAAATGCCTTGCTGTAACTCCTAACTTAATGATGAAATATGATTGTAAATAGTATATACCAACCCTAATATAATAGTGTCTAATTCATAAATGGTATATAATAAATGGTGTTTATTGTATATTTCAAATTTACGGTTACTCTATATGTCTTCCTCTTTACTAGTGTACTTTCCTGCTATCAGATTTATCATAGGATATTTGTTAATAGATTGTTCCTAAATATTTAGTAGTTCTATGTATTAGAATATACTATTGTAATGCATGTCCTATTGAATGTTTCTATCCTTTGAAAGATATTAATACTTAGTAAAGCTATATTTCTGATGGATTGTGTCCTCCCACGTATTCCTCATCTTAGATATATCCTTACCTTCAGTTTTGCTGCTTCGAAAAAAGATTTCTCTCTCCGCCAGAGGGCGCCCCACTCGAGGCTGCGACGTTGATGTCCCTCGGCGGCATCCGTCGTGCGCCGACGTTATCCTGCTGTATAAATGCCTCGAGCCGCACCCTTTGGCCTCAGTTCCGTTTTTCCGTTAGCTTCGCTTCAGTTCGAGAAAACGGTGAGTCAGTTCGTAGAAATGTCGTCTTCATCTAATCCTTCCACGCCGAAGACTGGATTAAAAAAATGCCAGAAATGTGGGAGGAAGATGCTACTGATTTATCCCCATCGGAATTGCCTCTGGTGCCTTGGTTCCGAACACCGTATAGACGAGTGCGGGGGGCGTGGCTAGTGCACATGGCGTGGAGCTAACTGCTGAGTTGCCGAACGAGATCCTGTAATAGATTCTGCAGCGGCATATGAAAACCTAATCTTCAGCCACAAAACCCTAATTTCAGCAGGGGAATCCTTTCCCCACCACCCAGTGTGCACTCCGATGCAGGAGGAACTCAGAAGGCCGCCGCGGAGACCGTCTTTGGAGACCCTACCTCCCCGCTCACAAAATGGCGCCGGCGGCTGGAAGATGATGTTCGGAGCCGGGGTGAGATGGTGGAGCCCTGTGGAACACAGTCCCCACGGTAGCGGACCAAGACTATCCCCAAACTGCTCCGCCCGCACCACCCACTAGCACATCCACACCGTTGCCGCCAGAGGGTGTGACACTGGGACCTGGGGCTGGCCGCCCATGGAGCGTTGGCCCTTGGCGGGAGACTGGGGCGAGGCGGAAAGCGCCCGCGGCTGCTGCCGTAGAGGAGACTTCGTGAGGTGAAGCCAAGAGGAGCGGGGCTGCAGTGCCCCAAGACGTACCTGCTGAATCGGAGCCCGGTGAAAGGGAGCGGCGGCTCCCGCAGATCATTCCCAGGTACGTGGCACTCCTCTACTGATCCTGACTCAAGGAGCCTAATGCGGCTCATTCCGGCACAGGATACCGGTGCCCAGCTGCCCAGCCTTGTTCTGGCAAAAATCGGAACCGCTAAACCGAAGAAAATCCGTTAAAAAAAAAGTGGCCCCTGGTGATCCACAGAGTGGCCGGCGGTGCAATCGAGCCTCGTTGTTTGCTGAGGGCTGGCCTGCACTGGGATCCTCCCTACAAGGAACTGCCTGGTGAGAGAGGGGGCTGCTGTGACTAATCTGTGGATTCCCACCGTCTCCTGCCTGAGGCTGTGGAGTGCGCGGGCTGGGAGGGACTCTCTGCCCCTCGACTGCGACACCGCACAAGGTGATCCTTCACCCGCCACAGTGCTATTGGTATTAGCGCTTACCTGGGGGGGTGGGGATCTGCTGCCCCGACACAGCACTGCTAGCGGGAACGCTGAAGTGCTGGACGGCCCGCTGCAGTACTCCCAATGCCTGCAAGTCGCTTGGACAGATACTTGCATTCTTCTGGCTTCAGGTACTCTTACTAATACAGAGCAGGTGCCTAGAGGCCTGCATCTTCTGTTGGCCTCCTTTGCGGCGCATGAACTGGGCCTCTGCCTCCCATCCCTCTCCCCTCCTCTTGGTGCACGGACCGCATGCAGGGGGCCCATTGGATCTCTGATGGCTTATTGAGTGCCCTCACCGGCCCCCCTGCTGATACACCCGGATAGTGTGTGGTTGCTGGAGGATTTACAAATCCTGGACCTCCTCCCCACGAGAGCGCCAAAGTCGTTGGCCCACAACCTAAGCCATGCATTGAGTTGTCCCTGACTGCTACTGTGCCCATTTTGGTCTGCGTGTTCAGACTGTCTAAAGGAGCTGGGCCCCATTAGATACTTTTTGCACCTTGGTGCCCCTTCTGCTGCTCCAGCTAACCCATCCACAACTGGTTGGGCACAAGTGATACAGCAGAGACTGGTTCCTGCAGCCGAGAGTGGCAGCACAAAGGGACCTACTCTGTTGAAGCCGGCACAGAACCCAACCCAACCTGTTGACGAGACAAACCGGTAGCGAGTACCCTGAAGATGCTCTGGCATGCAGAACAAAACAGCACAGTGCTGGAAAGGCCCACAGAGTCGCCTCATAACACGGGCGGCCGCGTTACTCAACCAGGTACTGCGACACCATTCGGACTGCCTCAACACGGGGGGTCAAGGCTGCACCCCAGAACGATCTAACAGGCAATGTCCCCTGCTAAGAACAAAACTAAAGCATCTGTAATGGACTCTTTCTCGGCAGTCAGGCGGAAGATACAGTCGCAACAGGAGTCCCCTGAGCACCGGGAATCTCGCCCTTCGGACAACACTTCCAAAGATACTCAGGTGCTGCAGGCCATTGCGGCCCTGAGGACATTCATCGATACAAAGATAGATGAGGTCAAAACTGATATGCAGCTGATGCGCCAAGACGCCTGTAATCTGGCAGAGTGACCACGGTGGAAACGGGACTCCACAAAACCATTGAAACGACGACTGACCTGAAAGCCAAGGTTCAAGAGCTGGAAAGGAATGTGGCATGGTTGGAGGAGAGGTCAGAAGACGCGGAAGGACGCGCACGCCGCAACAACATCCGTATTCTAGGGATCCCGGAGGGAATGGAAGGGTTCAACCTGATGGTATTTGTGGAAACCATGTTGCAGCAAGAAGTTGGTGGAGGGCGGCTGTCACAGGGCTTTTTGGTGCAAAGAGCCCATAGATCACTACAAAAGAGGCCCCCACCGGGCTCCTATCCCCGCTCAATGATAGCGAAGATTTTGAACTTCCGAGACAGAGAAACAATACTCCGATGCTCATGAGAAGGGGTGGAAATAAAGAGAGATGGCTCCAAGATTGTTATCTACCCGGACTACACACCTGCGGTACAACGCGCCAGCAGTTTCTTTGTGCCAGTCAAAGCAAGGATCCGGAAACTGAACCCCAAATATATGCTGCTATATCCGTCTCGTCTCAGGTGCTTTATAATGGGAAGACAATATTTCTAGAAATTCCTGCAGCGGCCAACATGTGGATAGAACACAATGGACTCGCTGGAGAAGAGGAGCCCATCACTTGAAGACCCTTGGTATGGATGGGAGGGCTGGGTTTTACCTAAAAGCTGTAGAACAGTGGAGGAAGCTGTGGCTCGTTGGCCACAGTGCTAAGTTAGCTGGCCGCAACATGTTCTGTACTGCCGATTCGGACGGCGAACTTGCAGAGCCACACGCACAGCACACTGGTACCCACCCCACGAGAGACCAGTGCAGGCCTGTTGCCAGCACCTCACCAACGCCGAATGACCTGGACAGGTCCAGATGGCGAGGGGGCTCCTGAGCAGTGCCATCCCGTGGCACCAGCTGGGAGCAGTTGTTTGTTAATGTTGTTTATTTTCAGGTTCATCAAGTTACATGTTCAGTTAGTCACAAAGTCTCCAGATGTTCGGGGGGATGGAGGGTGGCACCGGGGCGAGGGAATGGGGGCATATGAGCAAAGCACCCGAGAAGCGGGCACTTCCCATGCTAAAGTGGTCAGAGCGAAGTGGAGTGGCCAGAGTCGGGTGACCCCGAAACTCACTTTAAACTAGTATGGCAGCACAAATCAAAGTCATGACATGAAATGTCAGGGGGATGGGCACGTTCCTTCGGAGGAACAGAATTAAATACTTCTTGAATAGAAAGAAGGTGGGGATAGCCCTGCTGCAGGAGACCCATCTAACGAAGGAATATACGGCCAAACTACAAGGGCTGGGGACGGCAGGGGTACGGAGCGACATACTCTAAATTTGCAAGAGGGGTGTACACATGGATAAGTCCTCAGATTCCCTTTAAACTGGGGGGGGGTGGTGTCGGACCCAGAGGGCAGATTGAACTGTGCATAGTAAACTCCTACTTTCCCAACTGTAACATTCCGGCCCACTTGGATCTAATCCATACTAAGATCACCCAACACAGAAACTGCTTCTTTCTATGGGGAAGGGACTTCAACTGTGTTCGTGACCTGGACCTGGATAGGTCTGTCCCTCCATTAAACCGCATAACTGCCTCCACTGCACTGAACACGGCGGTGGATCGGTTAGACCTGGCAGATGTCTGGCGTGAGCTACATCCTGGGAAAGAGGTTACTCTTATTTTTCATCCCCTCATGGCCTGTACACCAGGTTGGACCACATATTCATAGTTAAAGAACATATGCCCCAGATGGAATTTGCACAGTACTTAGGACGATCTATTTCTGACCATTCCTTCTTAATAGTAGAAAGGAGGATGGTTGGTCCCAGGACCCCATCCTGATATGGAGGATGCCCACTGATGCACTGAAAGACCTAGCCTTTAGGGAGGAGCTCCGTGACACTCTTGAGAAGTACATAGAGGAAAAAGTGGGCAGTGTGGCACAGCTGGGCACAGTTTGGGAGGCACTGAAAGTAGTATTCCGAGGGGAAGTCATAGCGAAAGCGGTTGGCATCAGGAAGCTATTGCGAACTGAGCTGGAGCAAAAGAAAGGTGAAATCCGAAACATAGAAACCACCACCTTGGGTGGGGAGGGGGAGGAGGAAAGGCTAACTCTGCTTAGGAAAGAGTGCAAAGAAATATGGGGTAGACTATTCAAATTTGATTCCACTGCAAGGACCATTAAGGCACATACGGAGGCAGACAAACCAGGCCGCTTACTGGCATGGCTCTGTAAAAGGGAGCACCTCCTCCCTCCCTCCTCCGCCCCCCCCCCCCCCGAGTTTTACAAAACATACGAGTCCTCCCTTGCATCGCGCCTGCATAAAGTATACCAGGAGGCATACGAAGGAGGGGTGCTGCCAGAAAGCACGAGGGAGACGCTAGTGGTCCCGATGCTCAAACCTAGAAAGACGGCAGAAGAGTGTGATTCGTACCACCCGCTTGCTATGCTTAACTACGATATTAAGATACTGACCTCTATACTGGCGAAGCGGCTTTCCAGGCAGATGTGAGAACTGGTGCACGCAGATCAATGCGGCTTCGTGCCCGGCCGTAACACAACAATGAATCTCTGCCGGCATGTTATGGACCAGGCAGATCGGGAAGGAGGATCTTTTGCATTGTTATCACTGGATGCTATAAAAGCATTCGATTCCTTCTACTGGGAATGGCTCTTAGCAACCCTCAAGGAATTCGGATTCGGGGAGGGCTTCATCATCTGGGTGAGAATCCTATACACTAAGCCGAAGGCTAGGGTGAGATCTGGGAAGTTCATCTCCTCGGCATGATACATGCGCAGGGGCACCAGGCAAGGCTGCACGCTGTCCCCCATGCTTTACATACTGGGCCTCGAACTCATCGCAGTTTATTTCAGGAAACAATTTTTTGATGCTGGGATTCGAGTGGGTACAGTAAACCATATAATATCACTATATGGAGACGATGTCCTCCTGTATGTGAGGGACCCACACCTCAATGTGCCGACTATGCTGGAGTTCCTGGATAACTATTCAAAGGTCTCGGGCACTCAGTTCAGCAGACAAAGTCCTGCCTGTTCCTGCTGGCAGACCTGAGAGGTGGTGACGTGAAAGACCTGCCCAAGTTGGGAATTCAATGAAAATCAGAGTCATTTACATATTTAGGAGTCAACATAATGCATACACCATAGACAATGCATGAGCACAACACGGGTGACACACTCAAGACGTTACGTAAATCGATCGGATTTTGGTCCAAGCTTCCCCTATCCGTAATGGGCAGGGCATCGATTGCCAAGATGATCATTCTCCCCAGGTTTCTGTACCATTTCCAGAATGTGTGCTACTATATTAGGTCCTCCTTTTTTTGTCTACTTGAGACAATACTTCGGGTTTTTTTGTGGGGAACAGGCAGACACAGGCTGGCACTGACCACTCTGACTCTCCCCTGTTGTATGGGAGGGATCCAACTCCCGGATCTGGAGAAATATTACCTGGCAGCACAACTCGGCTTTATGGCTAGGTGGCTATTGGACAATGTCACGATGGAAACAGTGCTGCTACAGCACTTGGTGACCCCCACTACACTTGAGGGAAATTGTCTGGGCACCCCCCAACTGTCTGGACAATAAACCCATGATAGTAACATTGGGGAAGCAGATTTGGCATAGGACCAGGACGCTGTTGAGGTTGGATCATCCCTACTCCCCCGAGATCCCATTGATCTCAGACTTATGCAAAACCAAAACCGATCTAGCGAACATCAGACACTGGGAAAGAAAGGGAGTTTATACCTGGGGGGACCTGTATGATGAGGGAACTTTCAGGGACTTCACATCACTTCAATCCGTGGAGGGACTGCCCGGAAGTCAATACCTGTAGTACCAACGACTCAAGTGGGTAGCACGGACAAAAAGGAGTGAGAGGCCGGAAAAAAACTGCGGCTGACCCCCTTGTCACATTGCTTTATAGCCTAGGAATGGGTGGAGGCTGGTGTCCAGGAAATATGGCCAATTGATAGATCGACCTAACCTCAAAAGCATGGTCCTGAAATCCAGTTGGGAGGCGGACCTGGGCCTAGAAATTCCAGATAGAGAATGGGAGAGGGCCCTCGCATTTCCCAAGGAAGTGTCAAGGAATGCCAGGTTTTGAAATATACAATTAAATGTATTATACCGTACATACATGACCCCAGGTAGAGTGGCTAAGTTTAATGCGCAAACCCGCCCAGAGTGCACCTGGTGCAAGGTGGAGTCGGCGGACCTGATGCACATGCTCTGGGAATGCCCCAGGGCACAGGGCCTTTGACTTAAGGTGGAGCAGACCTGCAGGAGGGCTGGAGTGGCCCGATATGACTGGTCCCCTAAGGAATGCTTATTGGGAACTTACCTCAGGTTGGCCAAGGTAAAACATATTGTAAAACGTATGGACATGGCATGTGTGCTCGCTAAGAGAACCATCACAGTGGCGTAGAAGAGTCCCAAAGGACCACAATTCTCCGCGTGGCACAGTGAGCTGGAGCGCTGGGTAGAGGCGGAAACCAGGGCCTGGGAAGATGGCGTCTCCAGATCCCCTGATGACGCCAGTGCGACTTTCGAAGCATGGAAGGCCCTCACAATAGAAGTGTTTTACCCCTCCGATGACAAGCCCCCCTGAACCACTGCTCATACTAGTAATAATAAGCCTGGCATTGACAGACGGCCTGTTCCACTGTGCATTTTATCCGATGGAATGCTACCTTTCTCCCTCCCCCCGCTTGCCCCGACCTCACGCCTCCCACCCGTTATAAACTGCAAAATGTGCTATACACGGAGACAGTTATTGTTTGTTATGTATTGTTTAAATTGTTACAAGAATACTATGGTAGTTCTGAATGAAACGCACTGATTAGGAAATGATTACATGCAACTGTAAATTAAGAAAATGCCAATAAAGAAATTTAAAATAAAAATAGACCAGTGCGGTTCCTGACAATCGATGACCCATAAGGCCTTAAAGGAACGGAGAGGTAAACTGGCGGTGGGGGAGGAGTCCTCGAAGTTTTCTTCGAGGGGGAGAAAAGACTTGGATGAGTCTTCGTTAAAACGTCACAAAAAATCTAGGTCGAGGAGTAGATCCAGGAAGTCCTCTTCTTCTTCCTCAAAAAAGGGGAAGAAAAGACGACACCGGTCTCCCTCCTCTTCCTCGGCGTCATCTGAGGAAGTCATTACATTTCTCCAGCATGGGGTCTGGCATGGATTCACATGCTCATGAATATTCCCCGTCGTCAGGCTGGAAATCCTTGGTAAGGAAAAAATCAGTATCAGTTTTGTTTCTGATCTGTCTTTCTTAGTAGTAACCAATCACTGATCTCTGGGTCATACTGCCCCCAGCCAATGACTGCCCTCTCCCTAAGCCCCGCCTCTGGCAGCCATCCTGCGATTTTTACCGCACGCTCAAGTGTTGGGAATCCTTGTGCTTTAGCTCTCGAGTTTTTGCTGCGTTTTCACGCTTTTTCAGGAGATTTTCTCATTTTTCGGTTTAATCGAGCCTCAAGCTCCACCGTTTCTACTTCCGATAACGGGGACCTGTTTTGGAATTCTTCTACGCCCCTCAAGGGTGAAGTTTTCGTCGAGTTTACGCTTCTTGGAGGATTCCGGAAGATCTGCGGCCTACCTCAACGGACATGTCCCAGGACAAGGGAAGCTCGACGCCCGGATCCAAGCTGTTCAGGTGCTGCCCTGGATGCGGATTACAAAACGTTTTCAAGGAGGACAAGCATTTGCGATGTCTCTACTGCCTTCATGAGGACAAGACGCATGTGGAGAAGGACTGTGCGTTCTGCAAGAACCTTTCGGAACGGACCAAACAAGATCGTCGTTCCCGCCTCGCCGCCTGGCTGGAGAAGGGCACAGCAGGTGAGAAGGCGAAGAAAAAGTCTGAGTGGGCTTCTAAGTCCTGTGAGGGTGCCCCGGCGACGGGGGCCCAACAGAAGGCCAAGCACTGCGAGTCCGCGGGCACCGGGAGGGCCGAAAGGTCAGGCTCTTCGGCTGCCAGGCAGGGCGCGACTTCCCCGGCACGTTCAACCACGAGCCAGCGCTCTGGTTCGGGGAAGAGGAAGTCCGAGCACCCGGGTAAGCTGCTGGAGCGGCCCCGGTCGATCTCGAAGGGGGAGCGAGGCGCTGACCCTCCCCCCAAGGCGAAGGCCCAAGACGCACTTAAGTGGTGAGGGCTTTGATCCAGCCGGCAAAGGCCTCTATCGAAGTGGTCGTTGCGACCCTGGCGAAGCCGGCTGAGACTACGCCAGTGGAAACGGCCTCTGGGCCCAGAGTATCCCTCCCACCGCAGAGGGAATCCTCTTTCCAGCCCATCGTTAAGACCCCCGTGAAGTCCCCGGCGGAAAAAGAGGGTGGGCGGTGGCCATTACAGACTCGGAAACAGCCTCTGAGGAGGAGCTAGTGGAAACCGAGAAGGGCCTCAACGAGAGGTTCGAGAAGGTTCGATCCCAGGGGGCGGTCCCCGCTGACGTGATCGAAGATAGCGACGATGGCGACGAAGAGGGCCCAGTGGAGCGGCCATCCCGTCCGTCGCAGCCATTACCCGAACCCCAGGATAGCTCGGCCGCCATTTTGTTGGCGATCCAATCCTTATGTACCGAGATAAGGACGAGATTACCACGAACCCCGATGGAGGATCCAGAACCAGGCCTGTCGGGAAACCCTCTGAACAAACGGAGGAGAGTCCACCCCTCCCCGGCCCCTTCATGCCCACGAGGCCTGTGGACCCCTCATCCCCCTCGCCGGACCCTAGAGAGGATACGGCAACGGATACAGCGACGGGGACGGACGGCGGCGATGACACAGCGGACATCCTGGACATCCCGTCATCACACCCCCCCCCCTGCTTCCCCCCCCCCCGCCGGACAGCGAGGGCAAGAAGTTGGACTCCATGGGATGACGAGTCATCTCGTCGGCGGCAACCACGATTAAGGCGGCCAATGCCTTAGCGATCGTGGCCCGCTACGACAGGGAGCTCTGGTACAAGATAGTAGCTCCCCTGCTAGACTTCCTGCCTGACGACAAGAGGGTGGAGGCCCTAGAAATTCTGCAGGAAGGCGGGGTGGCGTCGGATCACGCCATAACGGTGGCAACGGACATTGCCGATACCGGATTTCACCAACTGGGCAACAGAGTTTGCCTCCGCCGACGAGGATGGCTCAAGGCGACGGACTTTCGCCAGGACGTCCAGACCAGAGTGTTGGACATGCCGTTCGACGGCAACAACCTTTTTGGTAAGGCGGTGGGCGAGTCTCTACAGGCCATCAAGACCGACTCAGAGACGGCCCGGGCCCTAGGGGTGCTTCAACAGCGACGGCCCTTTCGGAGCTCCGGAGGCAGACAGGGTGCCTCCAAAGGATCCAGCGGTGGCTCCTCCACTTACCGCCAGGCGGCCCGCTCCTCTTCCCAGGAGGCCTACAGAGGTCGCGGCAAGCAAGGGGGATCCCGCCGTCGTCGCCAAGGAGGCCAAGGCGGCAAGACCGCCTCCAAGCAAGACTGACCCGGCCGTGTTGTCGGGCCCCCACCGAAGCACCCCGGTGGGAGGCCGGCTGACGAAGTTCGTCAGCGTGTGGGAGTCCATCTCCACCGACCATTGGGTGTTGGACACCCTGGCCAACGGGCACTCGCTGGAATTCCAAAAGAAGTGCCCTTGCATTCCTCCCGTGGCCAGGAAGGAGAATCACGTCCCTCAACTATTGTTGCAGGTAAGGGCGATGCTCAAGAAAGGTGCCATCGAGCTCGTCCCCAGGAGGCTCTGGGGCTCTGGAGTGTACTCAAGGTACTTCCTCGTCAAATAGAAGACAGGCGGTTGGCGCCCTATCCTGGACCTGCGTCGGTTAAACAAGTACATCAAGGCGTAGAAATTCAGGATGGTCACCCTCCAGCACGTGCTGGGACAGCTGGAGGAAGGCGACTTCCTATCGTCGTTGGACCTGGAGGATGCTTACTTCCACATCCCCATTCTAAAAGGACACAGGAAGTTTCTCAGGTTCGTGGTTCAGGGATGCCACTACTAATTCAGAGCCCTACCATTCGGATTAAAGTCAGCACCCAGGGTATTCACCAAGGGCCTGGCACCAGTGGCAGCCCGGCTGCGCCTGCAGGGGATCCACGTCTACCCCTACCTGGACGACTGGCTAATCCGGGCAAGGATAAGGGAACTCACCGTCGAACACACAGCGAGGACCGTCCGGTTGCTCACGGAACTGGGGTTCGCCATCAACTACCCCAAATCCCACCTGGTTTCATCGCAAGTAGCACTGTTTCTGGGAGCGAAGCTCGATACAGTGGGGTAACTGGCCTCCCCGTCAGAGGAGAGGACCAAGACCATCCTGGTCAAGGTGCGGCGCCTGTTAGCCACGGACGTGGCCAGGGTGAGGTCCATCAAGTCCCTTCTCGGGATGATGTCCTCATGCATCTATTTTGTACCCTTTTGCAGACTTCGGATGCGCCCGCTACAGGAGTTCCTCGACGCCCGCTGGTTTCAGGGGACGGGCTGCTTCGAGGACAGGATCCCTCTCGACGAGGAGTTCCGTCGGGCGATCCTATGGTGGAGCACCCGTGCTCACCTCAGTACAGGCACGGACTTTCAAACCCCGGCGTTTCAGGAGACTGTGACGACGGACGTCTCTCTGGAGGGTTGGGGGGCCCACACAAGAGATCTCCACGGAAGAGGCCTTTGGCTCCCAGAGGAGAGGTCCCTCCACATCAACATTCTGGAGCTCTGAGCAGTGTTCTGGGTGCTCAAGTCGTTCCTTCCGTCCCTCAAGGACAAAGTGGTGAGGATCTTCACCGACAACACCACCACAATGTTCTACATACGGAAGCAAGGGGGCACCAGATCCCCAGCCCTATCCAAGGAGGCCCAGGATCTGTGGCACTGGGCCGTCACCCAGGGGATGTTTCTGGTTCCCTTCCACTTGGCAGGAATAACAAACACCATCGCCGACTCGCTCAGCAGGAAGCTGCGCCCGTGCCACGAGTGGGAACTACGCCAGGACCAGGTGAATCGGCTCTTCCAACGATGGGGCAAACCCCAGATCGACCTGTTCGCGACGGCGACGAACTCCAAGTGCCAGAGGTTCGCCAGCAGGTTCTCACAGCCGAGGAGCATGGGCGATGCTTTCTCGTTCCCCTGGGACGGCCTGTTTCTATATGCGTTCCCTCCGTTGCCGTTGCTGCTCCGCATCATCAACCAGCTCAAGAAGTCCAGGTGAAGAATGATCCTCGTCGCACAGGTGTGACTGAGGCAGATCTGGTTCCCGGACCTTCTGGACTTGTCAACGTCCCCACCAGTCAAGCTGCCAGCGGACGCGGATCTTCTCTCCAGAGAAGGAGGCGCCATTCTCCATCACGACCCGCAGTCGCTGAACTTGCAGGCCTGGCTCCTGCAGCGCTAGAGTTTGGAGGGTACGATATACCGCCTGATTGCAGAGAGGTTCTTGCAAAAGCCAGGGCGTCCTCAACTCTCAAGTGTTACGGTCATAAATGGAAGAGGTTCTCTGTCTGGTGCCGTGCACAGAAGATTAACCCTTTGCGGATTACGGCCCCTCAAGTACTGCCATATCTACTGTCGCTGGCCAAAGCTGGACTGGCTCATGCCTCCATCAAAATCCATCTGGCTGCCATCTCCCGATATACCAGGACTACGGGACGGGCGTCCTTGTGGTCTCATCGCCTGGTGAAGGAATTTATGAAGGGACTATTCCGATCATTCCCGCCGGTGAAGGCTCCTGCCCTGGCATGGGAGCTTAATGTGGTGCTGACCAGGCTCATGGGGGCCCCATTCGAGCCTATGCATTCAGCGCCTTTGAAGTTCCTGTCATGGAAGACAGCGTTCCTCGTGGCCATCACCTCCGCACGACGAGTGGGAGAGATCCAGGCCCTATCTTGCTAGCCTCCATACTTGACTTTTCATGACACGAGGGTGGTGCTGAGGACGCACCCCTCCTTCATGCCCAAGGTGCCGTCGGACTTCCACCTCAACGATCCCTTGGTGTTACCAGTTTTCTTCCCTTCGCCTTCGACGCCGGCCGAGAGGACTTTGCACTCGCTCGATGTAGCTAGAGTGCTGAAGTTCTACATGGACCGCACGAAGAGTTTTCGGAAGACGTCACAACTGTTTGTGAACTTTGGGTCTGTGAATCAAGGGAAGGCTCTCTCGAAGACTTCCATTTCCAGATGGCTCTCCGGCTGCATCATACACTGTCACCGGTTGGCAAACCGACTGCTGCTCGGCCGTCCGAGAGCCCATTCGACCAGAGCGATCACTGCTACCACGGCGTTCCTGTCTGGTGTGCCCCTGCTGGACATCTGTAGGGCTGCTACGTGGAGGTCGACGCACACCTTCACAAGATTCTACTGCGTCGATCGGGACTCCAGGGAGGAGTCCAGGGTCGGCCAAGCAGTGCTGCCAAACCTGTTCGCCTAAGGTGAGCCTGGAGAGGAGGTAAGAATTGCTTAATGTTGAGTTTTGGATGTAATGCTTAATGTTGAGCCTTTGCCACCTCCCGTGGTTGTGCATGTGTATACTGCTATGTATTCTTTTATTCATGAGCATGTGAATCCATGCCAGACCCCATGCTGGAGAAGTAACAAGTTACTTACCTGTAACTGTTGTTCTCCAGCATGGGTCTGGCATGGATTCACATGCAAACCCTCCCACCTACCCCTCTGCGGCTCTTCACTTGGTCATACTGCCACTTTGCGTGCTACCAAATCTGAGGATGGCTGCCAGAGGCGGGGCTTAGGAAGAGGGCGGTCATTGGCTGGAGGCAGTATGACCCAGAGATCAGTGATTGGTTACTACTAAGAAAGACAGATCAGAAACGGAACTGATACTGATTTTTTCTTTACCGAGGATTCCCAGCCTGACGACGGGGAATATTCATGAGCATGTGAATTCATGCCAGGCCCATGCTGGAGAACAACAGTTACAGGTAAGTAACTTGTTCCGTCCGTCGAAATATGATTCCCCAAGAAAGTGGGAAGCCTTCAGAACATCTATGCTGAAGATTTTTGAGAATGTGGTCTAGACCCCCTCAAAAAAATCTAGCGAAGGCCATGCACCTGCTCATACAAAAAGTGACAGGGGACGATCTAAGACAAGAAAATCCGACAAAAAATCGTTGAGGGTCGCCCAGGGAATCTTCCCTGACGCCTCATAAAAACGCCTACCGGTGCAAAAATCGAGGGTAGAACTGGAAAAAATGGCATCAGACACTCATACGCCATCAAAACCCTTGTCTAAAACTTACTCGAAGGCGGTCGAGCACAGGGTGTTGACAAACCATCCCAAAAAGGTTACGTCGAGTGCACAGTCGACGGTGTCGAAGGCTCCTTCAACAGTGTCGACAATTCCTTCTATGGGGTCGACAATTCCTTCGAAGGTGTCGAAGATTGCCTCGACTATATTGAAGGTGATGACTACAACATCGACGCCATTGGCGCCTTTGTCAACATTTTCATTCATTCCTGTTACAAAATCTGTGTCTCAGTCTATGCCACCTCAGAAATTATGTCATCCTGAAAGTAGACAAGGTTTCTTTAGAACCATGTCCTCCATTTATGTGGGAAGTTCATCAGGAGAAGATGTTTCACCTGCCGGTGTGAAATTTGGTACAAAACAAGTCCCTGAGGAGTTGATTGACCCTCAATCTAAGATGGCAGACTTATAAGTGCTTGCAGTCAGCAAGTGGTCTGGACACATCTCTAGAATGGCTGAGCATGCTGATGCAGGATACAGAAAGTTGATGAACAGGGTAACTGAATTCATGGGGTGGAGCAGAAATTCCCCTGTTTATCAGGAGGATGATATGACTGACCTCCTTTCAGGGAGACCTCAACAAGACCCCATACTTCCTTTTCATGTAGCTCTATAAAGGAAGGGGAACACTGCATGGAAAAACCCTCAGTCTATTCTGGCAGTAAATAAAAAATAAGTTTCAAAATACAGGCCCTGCTCTTCAGATCCTAAATATTTGAGTAAACACCCATCGCCTGACAGTCTTGTAGTCAGGCAGCTACTTCTACTAGAAATGCAGCATATCCTACAATTCCCCCAGATAGGGATGATAAAAAGATTGACGCATTGTCCCGAAAGATTTTTATGTCAGGGAGCATGGCTTTAAAATCTACAAATGTAACTTGCACCCTTGCAAGATTTACATACACCCTGTGGGTATGTAGGACAGCGGCAGCTGAACACATCCCTGAAGGTGAGGAATGGGAAGGGTTCCTGTCCATAGTAAGGGATGGAAAGGAGGCTTCGGGGGAATGCCTTCAATCAGGTTTGGACACATCTGACAGTATCAGTAGGTCCATGGCATCTAGTACAGTACTATGCAGGATTGTGTGGCTGAGGAAGTCAAGTTTTACACCGGATGTGCAGTCAAGTCTTCTCAATATGCCATTTGACGGCTCAAGGTTGTTTGTCAGCAAGGCGGATTGAAAGTTTGGAGAAGCTTCAGACCTCCAAAGCGGCAGCAAAATCACTCAGTGCCGCTATACGACAACCTCAACAACACCCCTACACAGGCTCATCTTCCTGGAGGGGTCGTCCCTTTCGATTTTATGCCTCATTTGGAAAAGGAAGGGGACAGGCCAGTCAAAGAGGACAAAGGAAGTTTCCTCGCGGACGAGGAAAGGGTACTAGATCTGCCCCAGCAATGGCAACTGTCCCTTCAGCCGCTGCTGCAGCTGCCGCAAAGCCACTCTCAGGTTTTGACCCACAAGACCCGAGTGGGAGGCAGGATCTCACAGCATCTGGGAGAATGGCGGGTCATTACTTCAGATGCTTGGGCACTGGAAACAGTATCCCAAGGTTACTGCCTTCCTCTTCAAAAGAAACCTCAGAATCACCCGCCGGGATACAACTCTGCCAAACATCCAGACCCGCTCCTGTTGCAGGAAGTCTTAACACTGCTACAGAAAGGTGCAATAGAACATGTACCTGTAGCGGAGAAGAACAAGGTTTGGTATTCCCCATATTTCCTCATACCAAAAAAGGACAGAGGATTGAGACCCATCTTGGACTTGAGAAACTTGAACAAGTTCCTCAGGAAGGACAAGTTCAAGATGGTCACACTTTCTCAGATCCTTCAGGCTCTCCAACTCCAAGACTGGTTGGTATCATTGGATCTTCAGGATGCTTACTTTCATGTGCCAATACATCTCAAACACAGGAAGTACCTGAGGTTCGCGATTGACAATTCTCACTATCAGTTTCACGTTCTGCCTTTCGGGTTGTCCTCCGCCTGAGAGTTTTCACCAAGTTGATGGTGGTGGTGGCAGCGAGTCTCAGGAGAGGAGGAATTCACGTCTACTCCTACCTGGACGATTGGATGATCAGGGCACGTTCTCCCGAACAAGCCCAGGAGCATCTATCCAATACCTGCCACTTCCTTCACAGACTAGGCTTTTCCCTGAACTTAAAAAAGTCAAACGATACCATCACTGAAACTTATCAGAGCAGTCCTGGATACTCGCTCTGGCAAAGCCCCGTCTCCTGAAGAGAGAGCTCACCACATTCTGCAGATGGTAACAAAATTCCAGAACGGCCAGCATCTACCGGCCTTCGATTTCCTCAGGTTGCTCGGTCTTATGGCATCCTGCATTTTTCTGGTGCCAGAAGCCAGATTGAGGATGAAATCCCTTCAATGGGGCCTTGGGACTCAATGGTCCCAATTTTCAGGGGAAATGTCAGATAGTTTGCAAGTTCCAGCCAGAGTAGCACAGGATCTTCGATGGTTGGCTTGCATAGAACATATCCTCAGGGGAGAATCTTTTTTGGCCACCATGGCCGGAGATAACAGTAGTGACGGACACCTCACTCACAGGGTGGGAAGCTCACACCAACGAGTTTACAATTAGCGGTCGTTGGTCTCCATCGGAGTCCAAACTACACATCAACCTATTAGAGCTGAGGGCAATCAGACTAGCGCTGAAGGCCTTTCTGCCCTCTGTGCGGGGAAAGAATGTCCTGATAATGACGGACAACGCGGTGGCCATGTACTACCTCAACAAGAGAGGAGGAATAGGATCACTACCACTGTGCAAAGAAGCATTGCAGCTCTGGTTCTGGGCAATACAGGAAGGGATCTCTCTATCGGCAGTTCATGTAGCCGGAGAGCAAAACAGAAGGACTGACGCTCTGAGCAGGCAGAGCACAGTCTCCCACGAGTGGGAACTAGCTCAGGAAGTCCTTCAAGAGATCTTCGAACTTTGGGGAACCCCTCAAGTGAATCTGTTTGCGACCAGTGTCAACAGGAAATGCGAACTGTGCTGCTCAAGGGAATTTCCTCTGAGAGGAGCTCTAGGAGATGCGTTTGTGGTGGACTGGGAATTTCCACTCCTGTACGCCTTTCCTCCAGTCCCTGTGATCTCTCAAGTAATCAGGAGGCTCAGCAAAACCATAATCCTAATTGCTCCGATTGGGCCAGGAGAACGTGGTACCCGGACCTTCTGGACATGTCCATCTGCCCTCCAATACGTCTTCCACAAAGAGAGGATCTTCTCTCGAAAGAGGAAGGTCACGTTCTCCATCCAGAGGTCAAGACATTCAACCTTCACGCATGGCTTCTGAGAGGCTGAGATACAAGGATTGGGACCTTCCGGATGACGTCATGGAGATTTTGCTTTCGGTCAGAAGGCCAGCAACTAAATCTCTGTACCGTGTTGTTGGAACAAGTTCAGCAACTGGTGCATGGATAGGAATGTGGACCGTTTTCAGTGTAATATTCCCACAATATTGTCTTTTCTGCTATACTTGCCTAATCTGGGGCTCCAGGTTGGCACGATAAAGGGTTATTTAGCAGCGCTATCTATTTTTAAGCGCTCCTCAGAGGAAGAGTCTTACTTCAAAATACCTTTGATTACACAATCCTCAAAAGGTCTTAATAATGTGTTTCCAATACCTTTTCAAGTACCTGTGTGGGACTTAAACTTAGTACTAAAGTTCCTCACATGCATCCCATTTGAGCCTTTTCATTCTTGTCAGTTAAGGCTCCTTACTTTAAAAACCATACTTCGAAGGGATTGTGTCCTCCGACGTATTCCTTATCTTGATAGATCATCTCCACCTTGCTGGCCTCGGAAAAAAAATGTCAGTAGAGGGCGCTGCGCATCGACGTCCCTCGAGCCGATGTCCCTCGACGGCCTCTGTATCGGCGCCGACGTCATCATGCGTATAAATAGACTCGCGCAGCGCCCATTGCTCAGTTCCGTTTTTCCACGCTTCGTGGGCCTCGGAATCACGTTGCTCAGTTCGTTAGTCAGATATATTCTTCATTATTCCTCGAGAATACCAACTCTTACTTGATGGCTTCCTCATCCGAACTGACGACTCCACGGTCTGGCTTCAAAAAATGTCGAGACTGTGGAAAGAAAATGTCGTTGACAGATCCTCACAGGATCTGTTTGTGGTGCCTGGGATCGGAGCACCAATGTTCGGAGTGCGAGGACTGCATGTCCATGACGGCAAAAGCCTTGAAGAAGCATAAGAGGAAGCTTGAGAGAGGTAAGACAGTTAAAACTCCTTTGAAAGTTTCCTCGGCAGAGTTGAGACATTTGTCTCCTCGCCGACACAGGAAACATTCTCGTTCTAGGTCTCGAAGCAGTTCCCACCACTCTTCGAGATCCAAGCATTCAAGTAAGAGACGTCGAAGATCCCCTTCCTCGTCTTCTTCTGTTTCTCCGGAAAGAGTCACCTGCCCCACAAAACATAGCTCTCAGGCTGAGTGGGAGGAATTCCGTAAAAGGATGCTTAGCGTCTTCGAGAAAGCTGCCTCAACCCCCTCGAAGACAGCTGAGGGTGATACCCTGGGTGAAAGACCCGAAAAATCTAAACGCCGTGAGTCGTTGCACCCGTCGAAAGAAACTACTCGAGAGTGTCACAAACCCTCGAGCAAAGGCACTGTGCCATAAACGCCATCGTCGAAGGTCCCTTCGACGAATAAATCTGCGTCATCGACGCCATTATCGAAGGGCTCATCGACGCATAGGTCGATCCAATCGACGCCGTCTTCGACGTCGACGCCAAAAAAGAACCAAACCCACGGCCGTCACTACCTCACAGCCAGTGGTCATACCAGGGCCTCTGTCATGACTTCGAGGTCATCGACAACCCCGAGTAGGATCCCGATCCTCTCGAGTTCTCCGAGGCCTCTTCCAATCTTCTCGACGCATTTTTCTGTGTTTTCGAAGCCTTTAACGTCTGCGTCGACGACGTCGACGTTTTCCCAACCAATTATGACAAATTTAGCCCCTTCTGCTCTGGAAATGGGATTTAAGCCATTTCCAAGGTCTGATCATTTCAGACCTTTGTCTTCAATTTATGAGGAAGGGGAGGATTCGGATGAAGAAAGACCCTTTGGGTTGCAGAGATCTGCAACACCAGAACCAGAGGAATTTACCTCTGAGGAAAATAGGTTGAGGGACCTTCGAGAATCCTTACATGAGGCAAGTGGGTTAGATACTTCCCCAGAAATAGAATTTGCCAGACCAGACCCAGGGGAACATGCTGAGACCCCTTACAGAATTTTAATGGCAAGAATTATAGAATTCATGGGTTGATCTACACCTTCACCTGCATTCCAACAGGATGACCTTAGAGACAATTTAGTTAAAGGCCCACAGGAAGACCAGTGGTTCCATTTCACGCTGCATTACAAAGAAAGATATTGGCTAACTGGGAAACTCCTGAGGTTATCCCGACGGTTAACAAAAAGTTATCAGCCAAATACAGGGTATCTACTACTGACCCTGAATTTTAACTGCATCAGGCAGTAGATCGGCATACCCTACTGTTCCACAGGGCAGGGATGACAAAAGATACGACTCTATGGCTAAGAAAGTTTTTTCTGCATGTAGCATGGCGTTGAAATCTATTAAAGCTACTTGTACGCTCGCAATGTTCAGCCATACACTTTGGGAGTATGCTTCATCAGTGGCTGACTGCCTCCCAGAGGGAGAAGAAAGGGAAGCATTTCTAAACGTCATTAAGGATGGTAAAGACGCAATGTGCGAATCCCTTCGAACTGGCATTGATTCTGCTGACAGCATCAGTAGGGCCATGGCGGCAAGTACTACAACCCACAGATTTGCGTGGTTGCGAATTTCTGGGTTTGCTCCAGATGTACAAGCCAGACTTTTAAATATGCCCTTTGACGGCTCTTCTTTGTTTGGTAAGAAGGCGGATGACAGCCTAGAAAAGTTACAGACATCCAAAGCAGCAGCAAAATCCCTGGGAGCTGCAATCCGTCAAATGCCATATCGCCCCTCAGTAACCTCTTGGAGAGGTAAGTCCTTTCGCTTTTATTCCGCATTCGAAAAAGGCAGAGGACAGTCGGTTCAAAAAGGTAAAAAAAGATTCACCCTAGGTGGACGGGGTAAAAATACAAAAGCCGCAGCAGGTGCCTCTTTACCCTTGGCACCTGCATCAGCCGCCTCTAAATCACTCTGAGGACTCTCTTCACGAGACACCAGTAGGGGCAGGCTAACTCAACATCTGACGGAATGGCAGGCTATTACGTCAGATGCTTGGGCATTGGAGACAGTTGCCCAAGGTTACTGCCTGCCTTTTCTACGCATTCCTCAGAGTCATCCACTGGGGAACAGCTCTCGGAAAGTTCCAGATCCGCTCCTCTTGCAGGAAATTGTAGACCTGCTGGAGAAAGTTGACATAGAACAGTTACCTGTATCGGAGAGGAACAAGGGCTGGTACTCCCTCTACTTCCTAATACCGAAGAAGGACGGAGGACTGAGACCTATGTTGGACTTACGAGAATTGAACAAGTTCCTCAGGAAGGACAAGTTCAAGATGGTAACTCTTTCTCAGATCCTTCAGGCCCTCCAGGTCCAGGACTGGCTGGTATCTCTGGACCTTCAGGATGCTTATTTCCATGTGCCAGTCCATCTCAAACACAGGAAATACCTGAGGTTCGCAATTGGCGACTCTCATTATCAATTTCGAGTTCTGCCATTTGGGCTGACCTCCGCCCCGAGGGTTTTCACCAAGCTAATGTCGTTAGTGGCTGCAAGTCTAAGGAGGCAAGGGATTCATGTTTACCCCTAACTGGACGATTGGCTGATCAGAGTTGTATCTCCGGAACAAGCTCAGATCCAGCTAGATTATGTTTGCCACTTCCTTCACAAACTGGGCTTCTCCCTCAATTTAAAGAAGTCACAGATGATACCATCACAGAGACTCCAGTTCATTGGACCGGTCCTGGACACTTCCCTGGGAAAAGCCTCACCACCAGAGGTGAGGGCTCAAGATATTCTGCAGATGGTCACCAAGTTTCAAAATGCCCAACGTCTCCGAGCCTTCGACTTTTTGAGGTTGCTAGGCCTCATGGCATCCTGCATCTTCCTTGTGCCAGAGGTTCACCTGAGAATGAGATCTCTTCAGTGGGCACTAAGAACTCAGTGGTCGCAATTCTCAGGGAGAATGACAGATCTCCTTCAGTTTCCGGACAAGGTGGCTCGAGACCTTCAGTGGTGGGTTTGCCAGGAGAACATCTTGAAAGGAGAACTGTTTTGGCAACCATGGCCGGACATAACAGTAGTCACAGATGACTCACTCACAGGGTGGGGAGCCCATGCCAACGACTTGACCATCAGAGGTCGTTGGTCTCCATCGGAGTCCAGACTACATATCAACCTGTTAGAGCTGAGAGCAATCAGACTAGCGCTGAAGGCTTTTCTGCCTGCTGTACAGGGGAAAAATGTCCTGATAATGACGGACAACACAGTGGCCATGCACTACCTCAACAAAAGAGGAGGCGTATGATCACTGCCTCTGTGCAGAGAGGCGATGCAGCTCTGGTTTTGGGCAATCCAAGAAGGAATCTCTCTATCGGCAGTTCACTTAGCCGGAGAGAAAAACTTGACAGCGGACGCTTTGAACAGGCAGAGTAAAGTCTCCCACGAGTGGGAACTAGCTCAGGAAGTCCTTCAACAGATCTTCACCCTTTGGGGAACCCCTCAAGTGGATCTGTTTGCCACCAGCATCAACAGGAAGTGCGATCAGTTTTGTTCAAGGGAATTTCCCCTGAGAGGAGCTCTAGGGGACGCGTTCGTAGTGGACTGGGAGTTTCCACTTCTGTTACGCGTTTCCTCCAGTCCCTGTCATTCCTCAAATGATCAGGAGGTTGAGAAGGTTCAGGAAAGCCATGATCCTAATTGCCCCGGACTGGGCCAGGAGAACATGGTACCCGGACCTTCTGGACATGTCCATCTGCCCTCCAATTCGTCTTCCACTCAAGGAGAATCTTCTCTCGCAGAATGGAGGTCAGGTTCTCCATCCAGACATCAGAACCCTCAACCTTCATGCTAGGTATCTGAAAGGTTGAGATACAAGGATTTTGCAGCTGGTGTAGAGAAAAGAATATCGACCCCTTTTCATGTGGTACACCAACGGTGTTATCTTTTCTACTCCATTTGGCAAATTTGGGCCTTCAGGTTGGCACTATCAAGGGCTATCTCGCAGCGCTATCGATCTTCAAGCGCACTGCAGAGGAACCATCGTATTTCAAGTTACCCTTAGTAATACAATTTCTGAAGGGGATTAACCAATGTCTATCCTCCAAGACCATTCCAAGTTCCCTTATGAGACTTAAATTTAGTCTTAAATTTCCTGATGGGTACTCCTTTTGAACCACTCCACTCTTGTTCACTAAGGTTTCTCACCCTTAAAAATGCCTTATTAGTGGCATTGACATCGGCTAGTAGGGTGAGCGAATTACAAGCTCTATCTTGTAAACCCCCTCATAGAATTTTTCATAAAGACAAAGTTGTCCTACAAGTGAAGCCTAATTTTCTCCCAAAGGTGGTTTCTGAATTCCACATCACTCAGAAGATTACCTTACCTTCATTTTATCGCCTTACCCATCCGGGGAAAGAGGAAGAAAGGCTGCATAGGCTGGACCCAAGGCAGGCTTTGATCTTTTACATCAGCAGACTTGCTAGGATTAGGCAAGCAGACCAACTGTTCGTAGGTTACTCAGGGCACAAATTGGGATTACCGATAACAAAACAGACCATTTCCAGATGGATTATTTTAGCCATTCTGGAATGTTACAAACTGGCAGGGAAAGAGCCTCCTCAAAATCTTAGGGCTCATTCAACCAGGGGTATCGCAGCCTCTTCGGCCCTCCAAAGAGGGGTACCGATTCGAGACATATGTGCGGCTGCCACATGGTCGTCTGCACATACCTTCACAAGATTTTACAACCTGGATTCCTCCTCAGCCAAGAGACTAGATTTGGCAAAGCTGTGTTGCACTCTGTGCACTCTTGAAGGGAAACATGGCAATTGTACTCCCACCTCCAGTTACACACCACTGCTATGGGAGTCTGTCAAGATCAGGAATACGTCGGAGGACACAATCCTTCGAAGAACAAGTTACTTCTTACCTGGTAACGTTCTTTCGATGGGATGTTCCTCCGACGTATTCCTTATCGCCCCTCCCATCCATCCCCTCAGTAAAACTTCCCTTGTGGTTACAGCTTACGCTCCTTCTGGGTCACTAACCAATTTATGTAAAACAACTATTGATGTCAAAACGGAACTGAGCAACGGACGCTGCGCGGGTCTATTTATACGCATGATGACGTTGGTGCCGATACGGAGGCTGTCGAGGGACATCGGCTCGAGGGACATCGACACGCAGCGCCCTCTACTGAAAAAAAATTCTGAGGCCAGCAAGCTGGAGATGATCTATCAAGATAAGGAATACGTCGGAGGAACATCCCATCGAAAGAACGTTACAGTTGGTAAGTAACTTGTTCATCTATAGCATAATATATATTTGTAATTACCTATTTAATATTTAGTTAACTTTAAAAACATTGTGAAAGATAAGTAAATCTTAATACTAAACAAATATACTTTAAGTATTTATATAATGAATCAAATGTTTGAATTATTCTTGTATTATTGCTACATACTGGGCCTCATTATAACTATGCCGGTCCTGTCCAGGTGCTTCCGTGGTCCCCATTCCCATTGAGTCCTATCGGACTCAAATGGGATTGGGAATTTAACATTTACCGGCACCTGACTTCCCAAAAACGCTGGGGTTCTAATACGCTGATGTTACCGGCAAGCCAGGCGCCAGTAAATATTGCAAGTCCGGCAGCAACCAACCGATAGCACCAGCAGGGTTACCACCGGACTTGTAATGAAATCCAATGTCTTGTTATATATCATTTATTATGAACATTTATTAGGAAAAACGATTTTTTCTAACTTAATACAGATGATCAAAATGTTAACACCAATCAATGCCAGAGCCCCCTTTTGAAAGGAAACTGGTCAAACTCACCACAAGCATACCAAAAGCACCCAACAACACTAAAAGCACATACTGTTATTCTTCATGTCCAAAATGCAAAATATGCAAGGTGACTTTACAAGCAAGCCAATCACATCACATTTTCCCTACTCACTAATCCGATGCTACAATCATCCATCCTTGCTTTCAAACCATTCAGCTCAAAAGAGCTCATAGAAACGGATGAGAAAATCGGGTATATGTGATAATTTCAGTGGAAAAATGCAGTTCGCTGTGAATACCAGTAACAATGTTTTGCATCCTGAAACATTATTGTTCTTTCAGGATATCGCAAGGTAAAAAAGCACTTGTCACTGAACAGTTGTTTAGACTGGAATTGTAAGGCTGTCCTGAATAATGCTCAAATCTCATAAATGGGTTGGGGAACCTACCTGTACACCACTTACTACTCCAATGCCTCCACAATACACCTACCATCCATTACCTCACACACCCATATGCACTCACTATAACTTGGACACCCCTTTGGCGGTGCACTGGAGGGCTGACGAGTATGTGGATGTTAGGGTTTTCTCTTTGCGTTTGGAGCTTCTGCACCAACCAACGTGGGGCTGCTACAGAATACTGAGTCCGATGCTGTTCCCTCTCAGACAGATCCTTCTGTACTGTAACAATCCTAGAAAGAAAACTGCGTGCATATGGTAGTTCTGTGATTAAAAAAAACGGGGAAGAGGTAAAATGATAGCCTTCAGTCCAGGTGTAAATAAAGAACATTAAATACATTTTTGTAAAATAGTAACAAGGTAAAACTTTACTAAATTGCCACTGTGTTTGGCGTTAAGCAGTAAAATTGGAGGTATTTCCATTATGGACAGCTTTACCACTATGCCAAATTGGAATCACAGAAAATTGGCATTAATTCCACAGGCACAATACCCTGGGGCCAGACATGATGCCATGATACTAAGGAAAAGCACCCTGCCAGCGTTCATGCATAGACAGAGGACAGCTCACCTGGCTTGTGGGTAAGAAATTGGCATATCTAACGCACAGGATCACGTCACACACCTGTGGTGGATAATGTTCAGCAAAGTGTAACAAGTAAAGTGCCATGAAGTGCACAGAACAGACCTAGTACACTGACTGACCCACCCCGTTACACAGACAGTACTCATGTGATGACACAGGGTATCCTGCCATGCAAGGCAGCACAACGCATTCAGGCCACCTGCCACAACCGTAGTAAAAATGTACTGCAACACCATAACTGAAAAGGGCTTTGCAGATGGCATGACACTGACAAAACCTGGATTACTTCTGAATCTTGCAATGTGACTGACTCCAATTGTAGCATGTTTGAAGAGTCACATCAACCTCATTCATGTTTTGCAAGGGAAGCTGGCCCTCCACAGTTACCATCGCTGAGGACACCTGTGAGGAACCCTGGCATACCACAGTAGTAAGCCTACAGTGATGCGCAGCGGAGGACAAGGCCATGCATTGAGTGCAAATTAGGATTTCTGAAAGCCAGATTCAGGTGCCTGCACCCCACAGGTGGTGCCCTCATGTACAAACCAGATGAAGCAGGCAAGGTAGTATTCATCACTGCAATGATGCACTACTTGTGCACTTGAAGGCACATTAAAGTGCCACCAGACGAGGCCCAATCACACCGTAGCTCAAATGAGGATGTTTCTGAAGGTATAAACAGGTCAGCACAGGACATACTTTGGTGTGTGACGGAAGGACCGATGACTATGCACTTATGCAACATTGAGGGCAACGATGAGTCACTGAATACACAACTTACTCAACCATAGAATAAACGTTTCAAAAACACTAACTTCAAACAGTGATTTATTCAGAACCTGACATACCATAACTGGCTGGCAGTGTGTGCTTCTTGGTGCTGGTTGCTGGCGTCCTGTATGGTCCTGCAACATCAGTCTGTTACTCGGTGCTTTAGTGCCTGTTGTGGTATAATTCAGATGTCCATTCACATTGTTGCATCGTGATACAACATCGAATTTCAGCACTGTGCATTGTTCTTCCGGAGGCCGGGGGAGGGCATGCATCATGTGTCTGCCACTGTGTTGGGACCATGTACTGGGTAGGGGTCACCAGGTAATAGGTGTGGAGTGCAGTGCTTACTATGGATAGGCAACCCTGGTATGGGTTGACCAACAGGGTGTCCTGTCCAGATGTGCGTCAGGACTGTTGGGGCTTTGATTGTGGTACAACAGTAAGGTGATTGCACTGCATTGAGTTGTGAGTGAGTCAGTTGGACGTGATGACGGGCATGGACTGTGCAATGAGTCTTCATGGCGCCTTGCTGCTGATGGGCTGTGCACATGCTATTGTCAAATGGATGCATGTTGTATGTGTTGTATGTACTTCGGTGGTCCTCGTGCCAAGGAGGGGTTGTGCTGTACGCTGTGGGCCTGATCACGACTTTGGCGGTAACCCTTAAATCCGGCGGTAGCGCTAATACCGCCGGATTTAAGGGTCCGCCAAATCAGGACTTCGGCGGATTTCGCCCCAGCTCTTAGCTGGGGGGAAATACGCCGAACATTCGTGCTATTGCCTGGCCGCTGGCTCCAAATGCTGCCTCCAAACTCTGCAGGGCCCACACCCTCAATGCCAACCATGTGGATGATGCCAGCGACCATCTCCTCCCAGGGTGTGAGCATGGGTGATTCTCCAGTGGCAGCTGTCTCCCTGCCTTGTATTGCAATCAGACGCCATACCCTGGCCTTGGTCGTTCCAACGCTTTTTCATGTCCATCTCATCGCGTTGGACATTTCCTATGGCCACCATCTTGTCCCAGATGTCTGCTCCTATTGTGTTTTTGCGCTTCTGGGATATCTGCCGGTGTTGAACTCCATACAACTCATTCAAGTGAGCCACGACTGCTCAGCCAATACGGTGAGCTCTTGCTCTGTAATTTTAGGTTTCTGCATTCTTCTATCCGGCACCCGTGATTTCCCCTTTCACCCTGACATGATTCCACTTGTCAGTAGTCCTGGATGGCACTCCGTTTTGCTGATATCTGATGGATTGTGATATCTAAAATGGCTGCTGCACTGCTTCCTTTATAGGCCGCGACGTACCACAGCTGACCGAATTTACGTTGGCAGTACCTCTGAGGATGGAAATTCTGTTGTTGGAAATTCCGAGGATGGACACGACGGTAACAGTAATTCTGCTGATTATCAGTGGATTTTCCGAAATTGGGTCAGGTTTCGGCTGTAATTCCATTAGGCGGATTTAACGTTACCGCCACTGTTGTGTGCGTGCGCTCGCCAGGTTGTAATTCATCGTTAACTCTGCTGAACAACACAGCGGTACCGCTAATTCCGTCTTTGTGGAGTTACCGCCGAAATACTGCCAAACTCGTAATGAGGGCCAAAGTTTATTTTAACCAGTGCTAACACTCGATATCCAAAACCCAATACTCTAATATGCCAACTAAACCGTGCCTAGTAGCATGCTTCAGGGATTGCCTACCAACATGATCACTGAAATGACTGCAATCTTAAATGCGTCAATATCCTAGGCGGAAGTCTCTGACTGAATGAGACAAGCAATAATGGGGGTGGTGGGGGAGGGACAATAGAGAAAATGCAATGTAATGCTGCTTCATTCTGAAGCTCCAGTACTGCTGAGCCAAATATAGAAATATAGCAGAGGAAATGCTTTAATCCATATGTTCAGGTATTTGAAATAGAGCTGGATAGAGTGCAGAGCCACTGAAAAACACGAGGGCCAGCTCAAGTGGGGTTTTGCCTATATGAAAGTCACAGCACTGCAACGTTGTCCTGAGTGGGGCTTCCCCTCCATCTTAGGGCATTGGATGCTGTGGAATATAAAGAGCTGGAACCGATGGCAGATCCATCAACCATGAGCGATTAGCTGGGATTCAGTGAGGCATTGTATAGAGATATCTGACTGGTGAGTGCAGCAAGCAGCCCCCATTCCTGATCCCAATTTCTGCGTTACTGCCAGAAGGCCGATTCACATAGGTGATTGGTGCACAAGAGACTGCCAGCGTTGCGATGTTACAAAGAGATCACACAAGGACAAGATAGATTTCAGGCGTTGTGACAACACGGTTACATTGTGGTCATAGGTTAGAAAAATAAGAAACGGGGGTGCTGTTGAGCAGCCAACAAGCATGGCCGCTTAGCTTTCATTTCCGCACTTCGGTGGATCACCAAGCTGCTCGGTGGTAGCGGCTTCCGGAACATAATCCGCTCCAAAATATACCAATTTGTCCGTAAGGTACCCAGGAATGCTACGCCAGAGTTTCATCTGTGGCTGTGCCTGTCCTGCTGGACTATGCCCGCTCGAACTGCGCAGGTTCTGGGAAAGGAGGACAAGCTCCTTGACTCTCTTGGGAGAAAAATCTTTGCCAACTCGGCCTTGCAGCTCAGGCAGGCCAATGCCGAACTGGTGTTAGCGGGGGCTAATATGCGGATGTGGAAAGGTCTGTCGGAGTTTGAGGAATTCATCCAGGTCGAGAAGTTGGAGGACTTTAAGGATGGTTTATCTGACGCCAGGGTCTTGGCCCCGGATCTCCTGGAGGCAGCGGCTCATCACCTAGACACCTCAGCTCGGGGCCTTATGCTGGGGGTTGATACCTCACGGCAGGCGTGGCTGCATGCCACCAAATTCTCAAAAGAAGTGCAGGACAAGGTGTTGGACCTTCCGTTCGATGGTAAGGAGCTCTTTCATTCTACAACGGATGTAGAGCTCACCAAGACGAAGGATAGCACTCAGACAGCTAAGTCCTTGTCGGTCCGTGTTAAGGCCCCTTTCAAAACCCAGAGACTGTTGTCCCAAAGCAGACCCTCCTCTGGCTTTAGGGGCTTCCTCGACCGGAAATCTCGCAGAGTGGATACCCCTTTGGGGAATAACCGCTGTAGGCAACAACAGACTCGGTTTTTCCCCCGCTCCTCTGCCTCCTCCTCAGGTTCAGGTGGTAACACCACCGAAAAACCTACTAAATGAGGGTTCTCCGCGCTCGCACGAGACCCCGGTGGGAGGACGCATTGCATCTCATTGGGAGGCGTGGCAGACCATCACCGAAGACAGATGGGTCTTGTCAGTCGCTCGGGCAGGCTTCCGCTTACCCCTACCCCCTACCCCACCCTCAACCCTCCTTTTCAGCTGTCGGGCTCACCCACCCTCAAAGCCGAGGTTCAGAAACTTCTGGACCTCAGAGCTGTGGAACCCGTTCCCCTCGGGGAGCAAGGGGGAGGCTTCTACTCCCGGCTGTTTACGGTGCCCAAACCCAACCAGGCTGGCCTGCGCACCATCCTAGACATTTCCCAGTTCAATCTTTTCCTACCCCAAGAGAAATTCAAGATGATCACACCCAACCAGATAGGGTCCTCCTTGCAGATGGGCGATTGGCTCAGTGTGGTGGATCTTCAGGATTCGTACATGCATATCCTAATTTGGAACCCACACAGGAGATATCTACGTTTCTCTTTGGGAGAGGAGCACTTCCAGTTTCGAGTGCTTCCTTTTGGCCTCAGCTCAGCGCCTCATGTCTTCACGAAGGTGATGTCGGTGATTGCGGCCTATCTTCGTCTGCAGGATGTCCATGTGTATCCGTATTTGGACGATTGGCTCTTACGCAGCCCTTGTCCATTGAAAGCAGCGGGCAATCTTCAGTCCCTCCTTCAGCTCCTTTTCCATCTTGGGCTGTCGGTGAACTGGCGGAAATCTTCCATAACGGTCTTGCAGGACTTGATTTTCTTGAGTTTTCGCTGGAACACGATCGACTGCAGCGCGTACCTGACCGGGGACAGGATGGCGGATCTGTTAGCCACGTGTCAGATGTTTGCGCAGTCGGAGAGCATGTCGGCCTGGTGGTTCCAGAGGCTTCTGGGCCTCATGGCCTCGTGCGTGTTGGCTCTTCCTCTTGCTCGTCTCAAGATGAGGCGGTCCCAAATGGCTCTTCGGAGTTCTTGGCGTCAGGCTGTGGACCCGGATTCCAAACTGATAATGATTCCGGCTTCCATGAGAGTGAACCTTGAGTGGTGGTCATCTCTCAACACCTGTCGGTGGGTGCAGGGTTTCAGGACCCTGCCCCTACGGTGACGATCACAACGACTCTTCCCTCCTGGGGTGGGGTGCGACGTTAGCTCTTCTTCAGGTCTCGCATCTCTGGTCGCCTCAGGACAAGCTCCTCCACATAAATCATCTAGAGCTTCTGGCGATCTTCCTAGCTCTCAGGGCGTTCAGACCGATCATTGCCAACAAGGTGGTCCACATACGCACAGACAATGTGGTGTCGATGTACTACATCAACAAACAAGGGGGAACAAGTCTCCCCCCCCCCCCGAACACCCCTATGGGAGTGGGCCGTGCTTCTTGGTGTTTGGCTGCTTGCAGTGCACATCCCTGGCCAGCTGAATATCACAGCGGATGCCCTCAGCCGGCGGACAGTGGTCAGCTACGAGTGGGAGTTGAAGGCGTAGGTCCTCTCATGGATCTTCTTGCGTTGGGGCACACCGGAGGTGGACCTCTTCGCTACGGCGGCAAACAAGAAGCTTCCTCAGTATGCCTCCAGAGGGGGGCTGGGAGCCACCTCTCTGGGGGATGCTCTCGAGATTCCATGGCACAACATAAGAGCTTACGCCTTCCCGCCTATGCCTCTAGTCCATCGGGCAATTTGGAAGCTGAAGAACTCAGTGAACTGTTCCCTCCTACTCATAGCCCCGTGGTGGCCGGCCAGGTTTTAGTTCTCAGAACTTCAACACCAGTCTGTGTGTCCTCCGATCAGGATACCAGTGACCCCCGATCTTCTTCATCAAGGGGAACAGCAGCTGTGGCACCCCTCCCCACAATCGCTCAGCTTGGCGGCATGGTGCCTGAGTTCAAGTCTTTAGAACATCTTAACTTGTCTGCGGATAACATGCGTATTATCCAGGCAGCCAGGAAACCCTCGACTAGGTCCCAATACAGAAGTAAATGGTTCTGGTTCTGTCATTGGTGTTTGGGAAAGAGGTTGGACCCAAGGGAGGCTACGGTTGACACGGTGCTGTCCTTCGTATCCTTCCTAGCAGAGTCGGGTGTTCACGTTCTGTCATGCAGAACTTAACTTTCAGCAGTCTCTGCTTATCTTTCTACAGGCCAATGTTCTTACTCTGTGTAATCCAATGGTTAAGAGCCATTTTGCAGGCTTGACATGCCTCTACCCTCCAGTTCGTACTCCGCACCCACCGTGGAATCTAAATGTAGTCCTCACGGCATTGTGCCATAAGCCTTTTGAACCCATGGCCATGGTGGACCAAAGTACCTATCCTGGAAAGTGTCCTTTTTGGTCGCGGTTACGTCAGCAAGGCGGGTGAATGAGCTCCAGGCCTTGGCAGTGGAGCATCCCTTCTTGGTCTTTCACAAGGATAAGGTAGTCCTACGGATGAATCCTGCTTTCCTTCCGAAGGTGGTAACTGAATTCCATCTGAACCAGTCAATCTCCCTTCCGGTCTTTTTTCCGAACCCTACCTCAGCGGCAGAAAGGGTTCTGCATTGTCTCGATATCCGAAGGGCTCTTAAGTTCTATCTGGACAGAACATCCAAGCTTAGGAGAACTTCTCAACTATTTGTGACTTTTGGTAACCCTCAGGGTAAGCAGGCGTATAAGGCGACTATTTCCCAGTGGATCGCCGCCTGCTTTACGGAGTCTTTCACCGTCCAAGGGCTGAAACCTCCTAAAGGTATTCATGCACACCTGGTGCGGGGCAAAGCAGCCGCGGTTGCTTTTCTGAAATATGTCCCCTCGGAGTCCATTGCTAGGGCAGCTACTTGGGCCTCTCCATCTGCAGTCTTGACATGAGCTCAAGAGCTGATGCTCAGTTTGGTCAGTCTGTGCTGAAGAACCTTTTTCAGTAATGGGTATTTCCATCCACCCGTAGGTCCTGTTAGGAGTGCTTGGGAATCTCCCATAACTATGGAGGAAAGGGGACGGGACGTAGGAGTATAACCAGGTTACTCACCGTAGTGACCACCTTACTCCTAGTCCATAGTCCCCTTTCCTCCATACGCCCGCCCGCCATCCCCTCTAATAAGGTTCCTCTGTTATTGCTAATAGGCCTTTGACCTAGCGATAGAAAAGGACTAATGGGTGATGCGCGGGGTGGAGCCAAGGTGGGCGGGGTTACAGCCCCATACCGGGCCACGCGCAAGAAAGAGAGGAAGGACACATTTTTGGAAACATTTTTTGGATGCTTTTTACAAAGTGCTCCGGTCCCGTCCCACAAGACAGAGAGATGTCCCATAAGTATGGACGAAAGGGGACTATGGACTAGGAGTAAGGTGGTCACTACGGTGAGTAACCTGGTTATTATTTGACACATAAAAGAAGTTTATAGTCGAGGTCGACTTCTTATCGCTCCACGTTGTGTGAGCAGGGATGTCACCCTTGATGTTACCATTTAACATTACGTTTCTATCATCCATTGCAGTATACCATCTGGCTGCCAATTTTTGAGAGCCTATCTTTGTGTTGTTCCAGCCATTGTTTGTTTTTAGGCACACTAAATTAAGATCCCCAAAAAGAATGATGTTTGGGGCTTCTTGATCACTGTTTATATCATCAACTAATTCATAGATTTTCGTTATGAATTTAGTTGTGCCTGCCAGTGCTTGCTGCCAATATACGTTTATTAAGTCAAGTTGATTTTCCTTTTTGGTCTTACTGCATGTTGATTTTATAATCGTATGCTGTATGAATGCATAGTGATTACTTGATAAAATAGTTTTCCACCCCGAGTTTTTTTTTAATCATCATCGTCAGCCCTGCAGATGGGCGCCCTTTTTTTCTCATTATGGCAGGATTAATTGATATCTCAAAATCCTCTGCGATAGGGCAGCTGGCCATCCATGTTTCCTGAAGGCATATGATGGTTAGATCTTCTATCCATTTTGAGCAATCACTAAATAGATGCTTAAATCCTCTGGTGTTCCAGGATAGAATGTTAAGCTCACAGCCTTCTTGCTTTTTTTGGCGTTAGCTTTTTTGCCCTCCCAAAACACCAGCTAGCCAGTTCCACTGTGTCGGCGGTTCTACTGGACTAGTTGCATTCGATTGTTTCTCCTTTTGGTTTTCTGGGTTCTGTTTGCATCTAAAAGTTATCTTGATTTGTTCACCCGGAATCAATTTATTTGAGCTTTTGTCAACTTCAATCGCAAATGGTTGCATATATCCTGTATCATTTTCATTCTCAATTGCAGTCTTATTTGGCTCTATATGTAGTTTATTGTCTACCTCCGCGCGTCTGCTTCTATCACTTTGACTGGGGGACACATCATATCTGGCTGTCATTTTTTCGATATATTCATCTGATTCTTCATGTATATCGAACCCCAAAGATAGTATAAAGGGGACAGCCTTCATCAGTAAGTCACAAATCAGCCTGGAATCAATGTGAAGACGTGCTCCTTCGTTATGACGTTCGTCTATGAATTCTACAGTTTGGATGTTGCTTAAACCAGGTACATGATTTAATAGATGAAGGATGTTATTCCGGTTGAGAATTAAGTCATCTTAGAATTCTTTCAAGGACCAGTCGGTATTTAGCCGTTTTAAGATGTCGTTTGAGAGGTTTGCTTTGCATCTGCTTTGTAGACCCTCTGTTTACTTCGACTTTATTGCCCTTGTTTGTCGAATTATATGTTTTTGGATTAAGTTGTTTGGGTTCAATTGAATTAGAATTGTGTTTCATTTCGCTAATAGCTGGTGATTCAAAGGATTGCTCTTGCCCCTCCCATTGCGTTGTGCACTTATCCGTTGTTGGGGCTTTTTCCTTGGTTATCATTGTCAGTCGTTTTCTCATCCAAGCTTAAAAACTTTGAGGTCGATTCATGGAATTAATGTGCGCCGAAAATTCCCGCGCAGAGGTGCCAAAATGTGCGATTCGCAGTAAAAGTGCGAAAATCGCAGGGAAACCAGCGCACATCGATTCATGGAAGTCCGTGCGCGAGAAAAACATTGGATGTGCGCTGAAAAAGTGCGCCGGGCATGCCGGCGCACAGGTCATCCAACAGCGTGCGCCACGGCCACTGCGAAATCTCACATAGCGCGGCACACATCACAAAAGTAGGCGGAACACGGGGCGTAACACTCGCAATGGGGAACAACGTGTGAAAACATGGCCGTCACGGGGGAAGTACAGGAGGCAAGTGCGCGGAACGCCCACACGCTCGCCTACAACCCGTATTCATGGAATTGAATAGGGCAAACCAGCGCACGGTGAAAGACGCGCACAGGGCCAAACAAGTACGCCACAAGGAAGCAGGCGGTAGCGTCCCTGCGCCTGAAATAAATGTGCGCCAAAATGTGCGCTAACAAAAAGCACCCATATACAGGCATGATGAATGGTCCATAGAGTGGCCCTCTAGGAGAAATGAGGTGCACAGGGGTACCGACAAACACGGACACTCGCTGTGTGAAAAATAGCGTGTGCGTGTGTTTCTGGGTGCGTGGGAAGTTCCACACGCGATTGGCCTGGGTACGTGTACTTCGGGGTGCGTGGGAAGTTCCACACGCGATTAGCCTGGGTACGTGTACTTCGGGGTGCGTGGGAAGTTCCACACGCGATTAGCCTGGGTACGTGTGTTTCGGGGTGCACGGGAAGTTCCACACGCGATTGGCCTGGGTACGTGTACTTCGGGTGCGCGGGAAGTTCCACACGCGATTGGCCTGGGTACGTGTATTCCGAGGTGCGCGGGAAGATTCACACGCGATTTCAGCAGGGTACGTGTATTTCGGTGGTGCCGGGGAATGCTACACGTGATTTGGCCGTGTGGGTCCTCCCAGGTGTTCCCTCTACACCCTCCACAGCCCCTGCAGGCAGCTCACACCACAGGGGACAACCCTGCACCCCTGCTCATGTTCCACAGGCAACCCATCCACCATGGCCATGCCCCCCAGCCAACCCACATGTCACCTTGCACTACCGATCACCAACACATGTCTCCCACCACCCCCACCCCCCAGCAGTGCAGGGCACCCTCCACCAGGCCCCCACACACGTCCCCCTGCACCCCCAGCATCCAGGGGCACCCTCCACCAGGCCCCCACTCATGTCTCCCACCACCCCCACCCCTCAGCAGTGCAGGGCACCATCCACCAGGCCCCCACACATGTCTCACATCACCCCCACCCCCCAGCAGTGCAGGGGCACCCTCCACCAGGCCCCCACTCATGTCCCCCTGCACCCCCACCCCCCAGCAGTGCAGGGCACCCTCCACCAGGCCCCCACACGTCTCCCACCACCCCCACCCCACAGCAGTGCAGGGCACCCTCCACCAGGCCCCCACACATGTCCCCCTGCACCCCCAGCATCCAGGGGCACCCTCCACCAGGCCCCCACTCATGTCCAACTCATGTCCCCCAGCACCCCCACCCACCAGCATCCAGGGGCACCCTCCACCAGGCCCCCACTCATGTCCCCCTGCACCCCCACCCCCCAGCATTGCAGGGGCAGCCTCCACCAGGCCCCCACTCATGTCTCCCATTACCCCCACCCCCGCCCCCCAGCAGTGCAGGGGCACCCTCCACCAGGCCCCCACTCATGTCCCCCTGCACCCCCACCCCCCCAGCAGTGCAGGGCCCCCTCCACCAGGCCCCCACACATGTCCTCCTGCAGCCCCACCCCCCAGTATCCAGGGGCACCCTCCACCAGGCCCCCACTCATGTCCCCCTGCACCCCCACCCCCAGCAGTGCAGGGCACCCTCCACCAGGCCCCCACTCATGTCCAACTCATGTCTCCCTGCACCCCAACCCCCCAGCATCCAGGGGCACCATCCACCAGGCCCCCACTCATGTCTCCCATCACCCCACCCCCCAGCAGTGCAGGGCACCCTCCACCAGGCCCCCACACATGTCCCCCTGCACCCCCACCCCCCAGCAGTGCAACGGCACCCTCCACCAGGCCCCCACTCATGTCCCCCTGCACCCTCACCCCCCAGCAGTGCAGGGCACCCTCCACCAGGCCACCACTCATGTCCAACTCATGTCTCCCTGCACCCACACCCCCAGCATCCAGGGGCACCCTCCACCAGGCCCCCACTCATGTCTCCCATCACCCCCACCCCCCAGCAGTGCAGGGCACCCTCCACCAGGCCCCCACACATGTCTCCCACCACCCTCACCCCCAGCAGTGCAGGGCACCCTCCACCAGGCCCCCACACACGTCCCCCTGCACCCCCACCCTCCAGCAGTGCAGGGGCACCCTCCACCAGGCCCCCACTCATGTCCCCCTGCACCCCCAGCATCCAGGGGCACCGTCCACCAGGCCCCCACCCATGTCTCCCATCACCCCCAGCAGTGCAGGGCACCCTCCACCAGGCCCCCAATCATGTCCCCCTGCACCCCCACCCCCCAGCAGTCCAGGGCACCCTCCACCAGGCCCCCACTCATGTCTCCCATCACCCCCACCCCCCAGCAGTGCAGGGGCACCCTCCACCAGGCCCCCACTCATGTCCCCCTGCACTCCCACCCCCCAGCAGTGCAGGGCACCCTCCACCAGGCCCCCACTCATGTCCAACTCATGTCTCCCTGCACTCCCATCCCCCAGCATCCAGGGGCACCCTCCACCAGGCCCCCACTCATGTCTCCCATCACCCCCACCTCCCAGCAGTGCAGGGCACCCTCCACTAGGCCCCCACACGTCTCCCACCACCCCCACCCCCCAGCAGTGCAGGGCACCCTCCACCAGGCCCCCACTCATGTCCCCCTGCACCCCCACCCCCCCCAGCAGTGCAGGGCACCCTCCACCAGGCCCCCACACATGTCCTCCTGCACCCCCACCCCCCAGTATCCAGGGGCACCCTCCACCAGGCCCCCACTCATGTCCAACTCGTGTCCCCCAGCACCCCAACCCACTAGCATCCAGGGGTACCCTCCACCAGGCCCCCACTCATGTCCCCCTGCACCCCCACCCCCCAGCAGTGCAGGGCACCCTCCAACAGGCCCCTACTCATGTCTCCCACCACCCCCACCCCCAGCAGTGCAGGGCACCCTCCACCAGGCCCCCACTCATGTCTCCCACCACCCCCACCCCCCAGCAGTGCAGGGGCACCCTCCACCAGACCCCCACTCATGTCCCCCTGCACCCCCACCCCCACCGCAGTGCAGGGCACCCTCCACCAGGCCCCCACTCATGTCCCCCAGCACCCCCACCCACCAGCATCCAGGAGCACCCTCCACCAGGCCCCCACTCATGTCTCCCACCCCCTCCACCCCCCCAGCAGTGCAGGGCACCCTCCACCAGGCCCCCACACATGTCTCCCATCACCCCCACCCCCCAGCAGTGCAGGGGCGCCCTCCACCAGGCTCCCACTCATGTCCCCCTGCACCCCCAGCAGTGCAGGGCACCCTCCACCAGGCCCCCACTCATGTCTCCCACCACCCCCACCCCCCAGCAGTGCAGGGACAGCCTCCACCAGGCCCCCACTCATGTCTCCCATCACCCCCACCCCCGCCCCCCAGCAGTGCAGGGCACCCTCCACCAGGCCCCCACACATGTCTCCCATCACCCCCCAGCAGTGCAGGGGCACCCTCCACCAGGCCCCCACTCATGTCCCCCTGCACCCCCACCCCCCAGCAGTGCAGGGCACCCTCCACCAGGCCCCCACTCATGTCTCCCACCACCCAGCAGTGCAGGGGCAGGCTCCACCAGGCCCCCACACATGTCTCCCATCACCCCCACCCCCCAGCAGTGCAGGGGCACCCTTCACCAGGCCCCCACTCATGTCCCCTGCACCCCCACCCCCCAGCAGTGCAAGGCACCCTCCACCAGGCCCCCACTCATGTCTCCCATCACCCCCACCCTCCAGCAGTGCAGGGGCACCCTCCACCAGGCCCCCACTCATGTCCCCCTGCACCCCCACCCGCCAGCCGTGCGATTTGCCTGGGTACGTGTATTCCTGGGGTGCGCGGGTAGTCTCCCATGCGATACCATCAGGGTACGTGTATTATGGGTCCGCGTGAACTTCCACACGCGATACCAGCAAGCTACGTGTATTACGGGGTTCGCGGGAAGTTCCACACGTGATTGCCCTGGGTACGTGTATTTCGAGGTGCGTGTGAAGTTTCACACGCGATTTTGCAGGGTACGTGTATTTCGGTGTGCAAGTGAACTTCCACACGCGACTGGGCCTGTGAGAGTGGGGTACGTGTATTCCAGGGGTGGGCGGGAATATTTACTCGGGCGGGAATATTTACTCGCGACTGGGCCTGGGAGAGCGTGTTACGTGTATTCCTGGGGTGGGCGGGAAGATTCACACGGTCGCCTACAACGCGCCGAAAAATAAATGGTCCAATCCTGAAACACGTACGCCAGCAGGAAGCAGGCGTACGTCGACCCGCGCAGCATAAAAGTGCACGCAAGCAACAAACAAGCTCAGACGCCAGGATGAATATACCGTTCCTAGCAGCAG
This sequence comes from Ambystoma mexicanum, assembly GCF_040938575.1. NCBI lineage: Eukaryota > Metazoa > Chordata > Amphibia > Caudata > Ambystomatidae > Ambystoma > Ambystoma mexicanum. The sequence continues at coordinate 1,007,633,038 of NC_090927.1, forward strand.
TGGCCGTGGGTTACCAAAGGAGGAGGAGGAGGATAGTGAGGGCCCGAATTTTCACTCCCAGAACCAGCCTTTTTGGGATGCCTGATGACCAGGTGTATGGGAGGTACAGGTTTCCACCACACATAATACTGGACCTGGTCAGTGAGTGGGAGGATGACCTCACATCACCCACCCTGTGCTCCCAAGCACTCAGCCCCCTGGAGAAGGTCCTCAATGTACTGCACTTCTTGGCCACAAGATCATTTCAGCGGACAAGTGCCATAGTGGGTGGGGTGTCACAGGCCACGCAGTCACGCTGCCTACACCAGGTCTTGAACATCATCACTGCACGCCCATCAGTCCGCAGGCACATATACCTGTCCAGGACACCTGCAGAAAGGCAGGCTGCCGCCCTTGATTTCTACGGTGTGGCACAATTCCCCAAAGTGCTATGTGCCATCGACTGCACCCATGTGGCACTACGTCCCCCCAGGGCATCTGAGCACATCTATAGGAACCGCAAGCACTGGCATTCCATCAACGTGCAGCTAGTATGTAATGCCAAGGGAATCATCACCTCAGTAATATGCCAACTATCCAGGGTCCACCCACGACAGCTTCATTTACCGAATGTCTACCCTAAGCCGGGACCTAGAAGCTGGGCGGCATGGCGATACATGGCTGCTTGGTGAGTATGAATGCCACTGCACATGCATGCATGTCAGATGCAGAGTTATGTCACTACCCCACTAATGATACCCATCACCTCCTCCCCAGGGGACAGTGCCTACCCTCTGAGCACCCACATGATGACGCCAATTCGGAACCCCATCACGCCTCCCGAGGTAAGATACAACACAGCCCATATTGCAACCCGGGGCATAGTGGAGCGCACATTCGGAGTGCTGAAGTCACGCTTTCGCTCCCTTGACCGTTCTGGCGGGCAGCTGTTATATGCGCCCCCAGTAGTGTGCAGGATCATAGTGCCAGCATGTGTCCTGCACAATGTTGCAACACGCCGGGGCCTGGCTGTGGACATGGTGGTGCCCCCACATCCCCAACCACATGCACGCCCGCTGCGCATGGGAGGGGAAAGAGCACGGGGTGAGGCAGCCCGTACGCAGCTGGTGGCTAATTACTTCACATAGAAATCACACCCCTGTGGAGTGCACACAGCCCTGGCACATACCATCTGATAAGCAATGATGACTCGACCTGACAATTATGACGAAAAAAGGGACAGTCAACTGTCAGAACCATAGCAGCCTGAGATTGTTCATGTGGAAGTGTCACAATGTGTGCATCCCTATCTACACAAACACCACCAATGCAGTGTCATCAAAAGACACACTTCCATGCTGCAGAAATGAATACCCACTTGCAAAATACTACATGAGAACAGTGCCGTGTCTCCCAACCCCTCCCCGGCACGGCCACACAACGCACCATGGCATGTCATGCAATGTGAGAGCAAACAAATTAATCCCCACAACATGCCCCAAGTGTCACCAACTACAGTGTCCCTAATGGAAACATGGCCCCACATGAAATGCTCACAGTAATGCAGGACCTACAACACACATTACCAAATACTTACCAAGAATACCAATCACCTACACAACCTCCAACCTACCTTAAACATGACATTACAGACTTAAAAAATTGGTAGCCTCACTACCTGATGATGCCAGCACTTCGAACACTTCCAAGTATACAGTGTTAGCGCCACGCAAGAGTGTAGGTGCACTGCTTACAACATGGACTCCAGTTCCAAGGTGGACCGCCTTGTGAAGACATGAGAAATGGACCTGCAAATTAGGAGGATGAGATGGATGCAGAGGCACATATCAATACACCATGCAGTGTACAATACAACCACAATATGCACTATGAATGTATACACAGTATTGACTACAGACTGCCCACACATCGAATGGGAGTCCAACGTCACCATGTACGTCAATGTCACTTGGGCACACCCTTTGCAAGCCCATGGAAACGGGAAGCAGGAGGGGTGTCTGTCACACAAACCCAAGCATCTGAACCAAATTCATGACAAGCCTGCATGTGCCCAGCCACAATACAGCGTATGCCCACGGGAGCCACACAAGGCAACACACTGTCCAAAAAAAATGAAAATAAAAAAATAACAAATGGCCATTAATGGGCCCGGTGGGGTAGGGGAGGCCACCCAGGAGGTCCGAGGACAGGGTGCACACCAAAACCCACCTGTGTGGATCTTGCGGAAAAAAACACCTCCATGGGCGCATGGCCTGCACGGCTACCCTATTGTGAGAGAATCACTGCTGTTGCTCTCCTCACCCTCTGCAGCTGCATCAGGAGGTGGTGGCACTATGGGAGGCAGCCCACGCAAAGCCCTAGTCTGTTCCTCCATGGCAGCAAGCATGCGGGTGTGGTAGGTCTCGTTCTGGAGGATAAATGTGCGTAGGTCCCCATGCAACAACTCACGGGATGCCCGGACCTCCGCCCTAGTTGCCTGCATCTCAGCTGAGAGCGTACGTGTGAGACGCTCCAGCTGTTGTTCTGTCCTTCTGTTTGTTGAAGCCTCAAGCTCAACAAGAGTCGTCCTGAGGTGAAGGAGTTCCACCCTCAGGGCTTCCCTGTGGCCCTGGGACTCTATGGAAATGGCTTCCCGCAGAGTCGCCAGTGCCGCCGCCTGTCCCTGTCGGACACCAACATGTCCTCCCTGTGTGACTGGCAGATGGAGTCTGTTGCCTGCTGTAGTCGCTCCATCAGCCTTTCGGGGGGGACAATGGAAGTGGCCACCCTATCCATGGCCTGAGCCATCATCTCTGATGATGCTGCCTGTTGGGTTGCCATACTGTATATGGATTGCTCCCATGCGGTATTGCCAGGTGGCGTACGGCCACCACGTCGGCGGGCACGACACCTGTCTGAGGCAAGGAGAACTGCGCCTTGCTGTGCCGGCACTGCCTGAGGCTGCAGGACTGCATTCCCCCTCTGATCTGCTGGCCCAGGAACAGGATCAGATGTTGCGGAGTGTGACCCTGCATCCTTAACCACCCAAGGCGTACCTGCCAACACTGACATCCCCATTGAGGGTTCTAACCCTGGTGCAGGTGGGTCGGACAGAACAGAATCCCTCCCAGGAACACTCACCTGCGACGGCACATAGGTCTCATCATCCGAATCGACACCTGAATACAGCTCGGGGGAGGTGCAGCCAGAGACACCCCTTGAGAGCATGACCTGCAGCAGTTGTGGGTTCTCACCCACCACCACACCACGTCCTTCACTGGTGGTCGGTCGGGCCTGAGACCCCTCCTGGGTCTGCACCATCTCCACAACCCCAGCAGTATCAAGTGCGTCATCCCCTGCAAAGACATAAATGAAAACAAATGGAAACGGGAATTAGCACTATGGCACACAATTAGGGCTGAGAAGCTACAGAAACAGTACTTGATTGACACATGTCCCACATGACTAAAACCCTCCCATGCATGCACCGTCACTGCGTGTGAAGGGTAGGCAGATGGCACACATTGAGGACACCAAGATGGAAGATTAACACATTTGCTGCATGCTGCCTAGCAGTGGCATCACACATTGGCCTGTGATTGGCAGGTCAAATACACATGCCATCACACAGATGGCATGTACCCTAGCCATAAAGTGAAGAGGGAGAGAGCACCAATTGTTCATTCAGTCCAGTTTGCTCATGAAATTGATTTTTTCATTGAACTGGTTCAAATGTTTAACCTGGAGCTGCCAGTCCAAAACGGTCCTATAGCACAGGGACATGTCTAAACAAATCATGTCCAGGAAACAAAGCCAGTCCACTGTACCATAGCCATGTCAGACATGTGACAATAGGACTGAGAAATGCCTAGTAAAAGTGGTGGTATGCAAACAATCTGCCTGAATAAACAGAGGAAAATAAGCAACAATGTTGTGGCAAGATGACACTTCAAGGGCAACTGGCGTGGTGTTGGGCTGGATGTCTAATGTTGGCAGAAGGGATACTGCTATACCCAAATGCTGGTGCGCAGAATGTATTGGATGAGGCACATGGGTGACCCAAACCACTCAGGCGCACACACCCTCACCTGGCACCCAAACAGAAGCCCTCACACACACACCTTGCACATGGATGACACACACATGCATGTGCACTCACCGGACAATGCCTCGTAATCTGCCAGTTCTCCCACGCCTTGGATCTGTTCATCTGTGACGTAGGTCCCAGCAACCTGCTCATGTGGAGTGAGTTCTATGTCCTCTGCTGGAGACCCACCTCCAGTCACTAGAGTTGCGGCATGACTTGAGGCCAGCTTATTCTTTGACCTGCGCTTCAGGTCATTCCAGCGCTTGTAGCATTCAGTAGCTGTGCGCCTCACGATTCCAAGGGCACTTATGATGTCTGCCAGTGTGCCTGACGTTGTGCAGGTGTGGTCCTGGATCCTGCAACAGTCACCATTTCGCGGTCATGTGCGGACACATACTCTACAAGTGCATTCAGTTCGGCCTCATTGAAGCTGGGCTCCGTTGACGGGCCGGACTGTGTAGCCGTGCCTGGGGCATCAGCCTCTACTGGATGAGCACTCTTCCTCTACCGCTTGGAAGGTGGTGGGGATCCTGAGTGTCCTACGCCGCTCTGGACACTAGGGGCAGGAGCCCCGGTGGACTCTGTACTAGGAGTGTGGGATTGCACACTCAGCACAGGAGTTGGTGCAGGCATTAGCTCAAGTGTGATGGTGTCAGGGGGAATGTCAGCATGATGGACTTGGACCGACACTGTCCTGGCTGGGTGTGTGAGAGGTGGGGTGGATGGAGCCGCAGCTGCCCCTGCAGCCTCCCCAGCCTCCCTACGATGACCTAGCTGCCCCTGATCCACGTGGCCTGATGACACCAACGTGCACCGGCGCACGTGGCCTAGACCTGCTGACCTGGAAGTCAGCCATGGAGTCACCCTGTGCCAGGTCTGGTTCCACAGTGGGCTGGTCCAAAGGGCTGAGCATGGATGGTGTCAGCCACGTTACCCTCAACCGGGGGTGGGGGCATGGGTGTCCCTGACTGCTCCTCCACACATGGGGGGCTAGGGGCACCCTGCAAGTCACGGCCACGTCCCCTACCGGATCCACCACAGCCACCACTTGGGGCTCGGCCACCTTTGCCACCCTTACGGCTTGTTCGCCTCCCAGCCATGGCACTGATGTTATTGTGCGTATGGGAGTCGAGGTGATCTATTGTCCTGGGCAATTGGGGGTCAAAGGGGTTGGGTACCAGATGGTAATCGTACCCTAGTGCTCTAGCAAGGCTGTATGTCACCCCTGGGGAAAGATGACGGGTCACGCAATGCACAGGCACCCCAAAAAAGGGAAGTAAGGTGCACGCAACCCCTCCTAGACCACGTATGTGGAAAAATAAACCTGCACTACGCTGTGGCACCCAGAAACACAAGAATGAACGTATGCGTGTCACACGCAGCCTAGAATGACCTCTGAAGGGGTATGCGACACACAGGGCAAGCACAGATGTTAAATGCGTGCACGACTCACCGTCTGCCAGGAACAAAAGCGTGAAAAATATGCACGTGTGCGCGTTGGCAACACCCCCGCAAAAAGAAGAATTGTACGCTGTCTGAGGAGACAGGACAACAGTAGAAGGGAACGCTGTTTGAGGAAACGGGCCCAGGAAAAAGAGGAAAAGAGAAAAAGCTGTCAGAGGTAACAAGGAGTACGAACTTGAAACGCCGTGAAGTAAATCGCGTGTGAACCGACAAGAAGTACAGATTTCACCCACTGGCTCTCCACGAAAAGCACGTACAAGGAAATGGCGTTCTACACGTACCTTTTATACACACGTCACAGACGCGCATACGCGATGAGGCCATTTCCACCAATTACACGCTTTGACACTCGGACGTGTATCTTTTTTTTTTTTTACACGCGCCATTCTCTACGGCCATGCGCGTGACGTCATAGCTGCGCATGGGGGCCTTTGGGCCAATGAAATCGCGTATGCGTGCAGACGCGCTTACGCGCTAAGGGCCTTTCCTCGAATTACACGCAGACGTGCAGGATTTTCATGTGCCAATTCACTCCGTATAAATCTGGCCACGCGTAAGCACACGGAAGACCACGCTCCTGCCCAGAAAGCCGATTTACTGCCCCCCAGAGCCCCGAGCACGCTCCCACCTGCCATCTGCTGCTGCCTGACTGCCTGCTGCCCACGTGCCCTGCCATTTGCGGCCTGCACATCAGCCAGGGGTGCTGTTGCCGTGACCACCCCTGCTGGAACCGAAGACTCCCGACTGGGATTCCATCACTCCACAGCCCAGCCCCAGGACCCAGTTGCCCACCCACTCCTGCCTCTGGGGTTGTCATGTCGGGCACTGCAACATCTGGCACCACTGACAACCCCCGGCCAGAGAGGCAGAGGAGCACCAGCTTCAGTGCCAGGGAAGTTGGTGTCCTGGTGGAGCAAGTCCTGGGGCAGTATGATGCCCTCTTCGGAAGTGTGCGCGCCGACAAGGAAGGACGGACTCGGATCTGGACGGACATCGTGACTGCCATCAACGCGGAGGGGGTGGCAGTCCGCGACTTCCAACATGTCAAGAAGCGCTGGGAGGACTTCAGGTCGAGGACCCTGAACAAGGGCCGGCGCCTCTTGAAGGCAGCGGATGCTAAGGGGCACCGGGGCCACTTGTCGGAAGATCAGATGAGGGTCCTGGAACGCATATCCCCAGCGCTCCACGTCCAGGTCCTTGAGAGGCAGACCCGTCTGGAGTCGAGCAGTAAGTGTACATGCATCATGATTGTAAGCTGTGCGTGTGGTGATGTGCCAGTAGTGTGCCGGTTGCACATCTGTTTGTATGGGGCCGAGTATGGGTGGGGGTGTACAGGGCCATGAGGCTAACACATGCGAGGGCTGTCATGTGTGAGACATGGATGGTGCTTGTGTGTGTAGGCTTGCATGCCAAATGCAGTTGTGTGGGCACACATGTTTGGATGAATGTGTATGTAAGTAGGCATGTTCGTGATGTCACGCATGTATGTTGTTTTCAGCTGCATGTATCAGCACTGTGTACATGTGCATGTGTGTGTATTTGACAAGGGTGCAACAGTGATGCAACATGGATGCATGTGACAGCGGGATGTGGAAGCCTGATTGGCAGATGTGACATGGATGCCCATCTGAACACTGCGACAGTTGGCTGAGGTGTACACATGCATGCAAGTGTGGTGGTGTGCGTGCATGTGTAGTGCACTCCCTGTTTTGCATGTGATGTCTGGCTCACCTTTGCCTGCTCATGCTGTTGTATGTGTATGGATGGTGCTGGCAGTTGCGATGTGGCTGTGGTATGGCTCATGTGTGCAAGTTGAAATGACATGGGTGTTGCCAATTGTGATGCCATGTCTGAGGTTTGCCAATGCCACTCATGTGCAACTGTCATGTGTGTATGTGTCCATTGTGCAGTGCCCTGATGCCTGTGTTTTATTTTTCCCTGTCTGCAGCGTCAACTGATGAAGAGGGCGGAGAAGGTGCTGTGGAGCACAGCGGCGGGGATCGCACCGCCAGCCGGAGACGCAAGGCCCGGCTCCCCTCCCAGGTTGTGATCTCGTTGGGGAGTGAGGAGTCCGGTGCCGCGTCCCAGGCCGCAGCTGCCGGGGGGAGGTCCAAGAGGCAGAGGTCGGAGTTGGACTCCTCGGCAGCAGAAGGGGCATCTGGGATCTGGGGCCCCACAGGGCCCAACGGGGGAAGATGGCACGGAGTCATCCAGGTTGGTGGGGGGTTTGGTGGAAGAGGAGGCCATGCAAGCAACAGAGACGGGGTCTGGAGGTGGGGATTCCACTGGTGCTAGTGGTGCAGTGCAGGACCAGGGACAGGAGGCAGCACAGGTCGCCGCGGAGGTGCCTGTGTGCAATCCTGTCCCTGATCCTGTCACTGCATCATCTTGCACCAGCAGGGATGCCTACATCCAGACCCGTTTTCAGGCAGGGGATGAGCTCACGACTACTGGCCTTCCTCTGCCTGCGGACGTGGCTATCCGGGTCCGGGTTGAGCCTGTCCTGACTGGTGTGGCGTTGCGTCAACGGGCCATGCGAGGTGACCTGCAGTCTTTTCATGAGGAGACTGCACGTCATCTCGAATGGCTCGTTGACCGCGTCGGCCTTCTCGGACAGGTCACCCAGGCCGGATTCCTCCGTTTGATGGGGCTTGCTACGACCCCCTCCTCAACTGAACACCCTATGCGCCAGTCATCCTCTGTGCCATCTTCCCACCCATTAGTCACCTGGGTGCCCTGTGGAGCTGCCTCTGACGGTGCGGCCAGGCTGGTGGAGGAGGCATCCCTGCCACAGTCGGGAGTCGGGCGTCCAGCAGGGGTGGCCACATCAACGACTGCACCCCAGCCAGCGGAGGATGTGCAGGCAGCAGGAGGCACGGGCAGAGGCACAGCAGCAGCAGCAACGTGGTGGGAGCCATGATGGCTCGGGGCCTTCGACATCGGAGGGGCAGGCATCGGCCGGAGGGCAGGAGGACCCAGGATGGGAAGTGTCTTCCGTGTGGCAGCGGTTGGGCCACGCCATAGATGCGGATCGGCAGCGGGCGGAAGAGGCACGACTCACGATGGTCAGGGCGGAGAACTCCATGCGGAGGGCCCTGAGGCGGGCCGAGTGCCTCGAGGCAATCCGGAGGGAGTTTGGGGTGAACATGTGGACGGCCCTGTGGACCCTCGGGGCCATGGAGGAGGACCGCCTCCGGGACATTGAGCAGGAGTTCGATGATGCCCTGGCCCGGAACATCCCGAAGTGAGCCGTCGGACTAGCCCGCTGCCCTTGTAAATAGTTCTGTAGTTAGTGTTAGGTTTCCTTTGGTTTTGCATTTTTTTTGTACCTTTTGGACAATGGGCCACATTTTTGTATATATATTTTTTTTAGGTAGTGTTATTAGATAGGTTTCATTTCTTCGGTTGGGATCATGGACCCTGGATTGTTTATCTGTATATAGTTGACTTTTGGATTTTCATTTTTTTTTATGATTTACCCATGGAGCAATGGTTTTCGATTTTAATTTTCCATTGGATTTACTTTTGTGGACTGTGACTTTGGACACCTTTCCTTTGGATTCTGATTAGTGGTTTTGCATTATTTCACGGACCTGCTGTTTTTTTTTTAATTTCCATTATTGTTTGTTTATTTTTGATTCAATTTATGTTGCTTTTAATACATATTTTTTCTTCAAACTTCAATGTGTAGTATCATCTCATTGGTTTCATGCATATCATGATATGGGTTTTGACATTCACTGACACCCATTGGGTGTATGTGAGGGACATGTGTTCATTTCCAAACTTGCAATTGGGGTTCTATCATGTTTTTGCCATTTCTAAGTGGGTGGATGCAATACTCAGGTGGGTGTTTGGCATTTGGAGGCTGACCATAAGGGCCAGGGATCTAGATTGTGATGACATGTTGGCTGGGGGACATGAGTGGGGGCCTGGTGGAGGGTGCCCCTGCACTGCTGGGGCATGGGGGTGCAGGGATACATGAGTTGGACATGAGTGGGGGCCTGGTGGAGGGTGCCCTGCACTGCTGGGGTTTGGGGGTGGTGGGAGTCATGAGTGGGGGCCTGGTGGAGGGTGCCCCAGCACTGCTGGGGGGTGGGGGTGATGGGAGACATGAGTGGGGGCCTGGTGGAGGGTGCCCCTGCACTGCTGGGGGATGGGGGTGCAGGGAGACACGAGTTGGACATGAGTGGGGGCCTGATAGAGGGTGCCCCTGCACTGCTGGTGGGTGGGGGTGCAGGGAGACATGAGTTGGACATGAGTGGGGGCCTGGTGGAGGGTGCCCCTGGATGCTGGGGTGTGGGGGTGCAGGGGGACATGAGTTGGACATGAGTGGGGGCCTGGTGGAGGGTGCCCCTGCACTGGTGGGGGTGGTGGGAGACATGAGTGGGGGCCTGGTGGAGGGTGCCCTGCACTGCTGGGGTGTGGGGGTGATGGGAGACATGAGTGGGGGCCTGGTGGAGGGTGCCCCTGCACTGCTGGGGGTTAGGGGTGCAGGGAGACATGAGTTGGACATGAGTGAGGGCCTGGTGGAGGGTGCCCCTGGGGGTGCAGGGGGACATGAGTGGGGGCCTGGTGGAGGGTGCCCCTGCACTGCTGGGGGGTGGGGGTGATGGGAGACATGAGTTGGGCATGAGTGGGGGCCTGGTGGAGGGTGCCCTGCACTGCTGGGGGGTGGGGGTGATGGGAGACATGAGTTGGACATGAGTGGGGGCCTGGTGGAGAGTGCCCTGCACTGCTGGGGGGTGGGGGTGATGGGAGACATGAGTGGGGGCCTGGTGGAGGGTGCCCCTGCACTGCTGGGGGGTGGGGGTGCAGGGAGACATGAGTTGGACATGAGTGGGGGCCTGGTGGAGGGTGCCCCTGCACTGCTGGGGGGTGAGGGTGGTGGGAGACATGAGTGGGGGCCTGGTGGAGGGTGCCCTGCACTGCTGGGGGTGGGGGTGCAGGGGGACATGAGTGGGGGCCTGGTGGAGGGTGCCCCTGGATGCTGGGGGTGGGGGTGCAGGGGGACATGAGTGGGGGCCTGGTGGAGGGTGCCGCTGCACTGCTGGGGGGCGGGGGGTGGTGGGAGACATGAGTGGGGGCCTGGTGGCGGGTGCCCTGCACTGCTGGGGGGTGGGGGTGATGGGAGACATGAGTGGGGGCCTGGTGGAGGGTGCCCCTGCACTGCTGGGGGGTGGGGGTGCAGAAAGACATGAGTTGGACATGGGTGGGGGCCTGGTGGAGGGTGCCCTGCACTGCTGGGGGGTGGGGGTGGTGGGAGACATGAGTGGGGGCCTGGTGGAGGGTGCCCCTGGATGCTGGGGGGTGGGGGTGCAGGGGGACATGAGTGGGGGCCTGGTGGAGGGTGCCCCTGGGGGCTAGGGGTGCAGGGGGACATGCGTTGGTGGGCAGTAGTGCAAGGTGACATGTGGGTTGGCTGGGGGGCATGGGCATGGTGGATGGGTTGCCTGCGGGACATGTGCAGGGTAGGGCCCTGTGGTGTGGGCCGCCTGCAGGGGCTGTGGAGGGTGTAGAGGGAACACCTGGGAGGACCCACACGTGCAATTCACATGTGGTGCTCCCCGCGCACCCCTGGAATACATGTTCCCTGATGGAATCGCGTGTGATACTTCCTGCGCACCCCTGAAATACACGTACCCTGCTGCTTTTGCATGTGATACTTCCCGCGCACCCCTGGAATACACGTACCCTGCTGCCACGTACCGTGATGGATTCGCGTGTGTTACTTCCCACGCACCCCTGATGTACACGTACCCAGGACAATCGCGTGTGAAACTTCCCGCGAACCACTGAAATACACGTTCCCCGCTTGGCGTTTGCTGTTTGGCAGCCCTGTGAACTGGTCCATGGTTAGCGCAGCCCTTTGCAATGATTTGGGAATTTTGAAGGCTTTTCCTTGCGCGAGGGCGTTCTTGGGGGTGTAACTGGCACTGCTGCAGGGTCGCTGCACCACTCTGCGCCACGGCTGGTTTCAGAGGCTAAAATCCATGAATATGCTGTGCGATGAAAAGTATTTTTTCGCACGCGGCTGGCGCAGTGTATCGCACGGGGACACTGTGCGCCAGCCGCGTGCGCCACTTATATGCGAATTTCTATGAATTACCCTCTTAATCTCTTCTGTTACTGGGTTTGGTGGCTTGTGATTCTCCAGCGGTAATATTAGCTTACAGACTCTGTCTTTCACTAAGGCCTTGCTTTCATTATTTGTAGAGGTATCTGTTTTTGCACTAATATCAGATTTTGCGATGCCAGCTGGAGAATCCACAAGCTCATTTTCCCACTCTTCCTGGGTGTCATCTGAGGCAATTTCATCTTCATAAGTGGACTGGTTCAGTAGATCATTTGGATTTTCTATTTGGATTTGATCCACAGGAGCCTGCCTTCAACTATTTGCTTTACTGCTTGTTCATCTTGTTTGGGCTTCTCACACAGTCTTTCAGAGTTGACAAATACATTCACTGCTTTTAGATTTCTGAGAAATTTTCAGGAACCTAAGTTGTTTCTCTTCCTAATACATTTTTGATTTTTTTGTTTTTTTTCTGGCATCGATTTATTTACCATCATACTGTTCTTTTGAAAAATTGAAAATGTTTTATCCTTATCTTCAGCTGTTTGTTGCTTGTTGAGGTCTGGATTACCAATCAGACCTTCACCATTTGCAGACGTTGTTGGTTTCGGGGACCTCAAGATTTCTCCTTCATTTGTATTTCTAATTTTCTGTGCAACCTTTGCATGTGCATTTTCAGAGGCCAAGGGTGCAAGATGCGTTTCTTGAGTGTCTGTGAGGTCATCCACGTCGATTACTTCCTCTTCAGGCATTACAGCAGCATCAGCGATTATTATCGCATTTTCTTTCTCAATCAGATTATTTTCGTCAATGTGAGTGTCACTTGTCGTGATTGCCATGTTTATATTTGGATTGGGTTCCTTGTCGTGCGGGTTTGCAGTGATCTCCATATTATTTGCATTATGTATACTTTGATTGTGTTTGTGGAGCTCCAAAGCTTCTCTGGCAACCTCAGCCAGCAGCCTCTTATTTTAGCTGTTATTCCTTTTTTGGTCAGCAAGCTCTTTCAGTGCTCCATCTATTCTGCTTATGTTGTCCCATATTTTGTATCTTGCAGTGCTGTCGTTGGGTTCACCGCTTACCAATTTTGTGTTCATCAATGCAGACAGTGTTGATAGATCTTTTATGTTTTCATTTAGTTGTTCATATAATTTCATCATGGGCACTATCGCAATATTCAATGATGGTATTATGTATGGCCTAAGATCATTTAGTACCTCTTTGATAAAATTTTGAGATAGATTTTTTTTACAGTTCTGCTTGCACTGTGATTTGTTTTGATGGCGTCTTATTTTGGGATATTGACGATCCATTATAGATTAGTCAAGCGAGGATTCGTCAGATGCAGAAGATAAAGACCAGGCATCTTCAGGCTGCTCTTGTGACTCATTGTCAGAATGAAGATGGGGCATGACCAAGTTCTTTTTACCCACAAATTCCCTGATTTTTTGGAGTCTGGTTTAGATCAAGTTTCCTCTTTTGGGAGCACATCACCTCAAGGGAAGGGCTTGAGTTCAAATGACGGCGCTTTCGTGCTCCAGGCAACCCTTTAAAACCCGGGCTGAGCGTCTCTACAGCGGGATTATGAGGCAGTGAGGTCGTTTTCAACTCATTTGAAGTGCTTTGACTTTCATCGTTACTACCTGTAGGGCAGTCATTTATCGATGCTTTGGAGTTCAGGTCACCATTCATTTTTGTCATGTCTTTTAAGAGTTTGTTTACCACCGACGTTTGTTTGAACTGTGATCCTTACATTCACTTTCATTGTTTGTCTAACTTTTGTCTTGCTTGCTCTGAAGCATCCACATAAGCACCGCAAAGCTGATTTACATTTTCACCAATTGGATCAAACACTCCACCTGTTTCTCCCGTGTTATTCCAACCTTCCGTCGGTAAATCCTGTTGTTCGTCGATCACGGTCACGACCACGTTGCTTTGTAACTCGGTGTTGCTGGACTTGATAACACTTTTATTATAAGGAAATTCTTTTGGTAAGTCGCATTTTATCGAGAAGTTGTTGCTTTCGATCCAAGCGCCTGTGCTTTCTGATGTTAGGCGCTGCATTCGACTTTTTAGAGTATCGTGCTTCCATGCTTCAGATATTCGCAGATTACATAATTTCACCCATGCAAGAAAACGTAATCGGGGAAAAGCTAGTGAATTAGGGTCTCTTTGAGTTTTGATGTCACTCATGATCACGCTGGCTAGGGCCATTGCTTCAGTAGTAGTGTTTAGTATGACTCCGAGCTCACGCATTCGCTCATATATTCGGGTTAATTCATTTTTGTTCTCATACCCTCCACGCGCACTCACATTCGTACTGATGATTGCACTCTTGTTGCTCAGCAACATTAGGGTCATGGTTAGTGGGGTGTGCGCTGTAAGATTGAGCGTTACGGTTTATCATCCCACTCACAGTGACCAAATACTGTACAGCCCGACGGCTTTGATTATTCATGTGGTTGACAGCAGCGGGTTTCGAAGCAAAAACAAAACGTTCAGGTCTTATTTGTGGTTTAACACATTCACTGCCTGTTTCTTTTACCTGTGAAATGCTCTGACCACGGCTTCCCTCGCAGTCACGTCGAAGTTTCAGGCGTGTGAGCGGCTGTCAAATCCTACGTTCTTGCCCCTTTTCCTGGGACATGTTGGAAGTGAGTAGAGCCTCGAGAGCCTCACAAGCCTCCAGAGACTCTTGAGACTCAGCACTGACGCTGCGCCGCTCCGCAGGTTGCTGAGGTTCTTATGGACAAAGATTCCAAATGTCAGTGCAAGTAGACAGAGGACAGGGTCTGCTCTCAGCACACAACAGACTCTCGAGACTCAGCACCGACTCCGCGGGTTGCTGAGATTCTTATGGACAAAGATTCCAAATGTCAATGGAAGTAGAGAGAGGACAGGGTCTGCTCTCAGCACGCAGCAGACTCTTGAGACTCAGCACTGACTCTGCGCTGCTCCGTGGGTTGCTGAGGTTCTTATGGACAAAGATTCCAAATGTCAATCGAAGTAAAGAGAGGACAGGGTCTGCTCTCAGCACACAGCAGACTCTCGAGACTCAGCACGGACTCTGGTAAAAAAAAAATAGTTTTGCATTAGATATGTGAGAAGATCCAACTCTCAATAATATGAACTTCTGCAAGTCTGTATGGCTCACCATTGGTATACTGGACGTGTCAGTGATGTTGTCACTAGCGAGGGTCTGTGCTTCCGTCAGTATGCTCTCCTAAAACAATTGGAATGTGAATCAACCGATTACGAAAATATTATGCTTATTTCGAAGGGCACTATGGCATACTTTTCTTTGGTCATAATTACTTTCTGTGATGCTCCTAAAACCAGGGACAGATGTCTAGCAAAATGTGGTATACTTATAAAGTAATACAATTTGATAAATATGCAAAGTTTAGTAAGAAACATTTACACCAAAAGCACCAAACCATTCATGTAGTTACCTGTTCAGTACCCCTACCTACAGCTAATTAATCATTCGGGACTCAACTGGTCCAGCGTGTGCATGAATAGGTTGGGATTGAATTTGGAAGCAATTTACGTGACGTTCTGAGTCAATGCTTTTTTTGTGTACTGCGATTGGGGTAAAGTGCAGGCTGCAGATGCGGAATCGATCGGCACTCAAGTCTCCCAACACATCCTGGGCTCTACTTTCAAGCTCGTCCACCGGAAATCCACAATATCTGACCGATTCTCTTATTCGATCTATATTCCTCGGGAATGCATGCATTATTGTGCCTATAGGTTTGTCATGGGTCTTAGAACGGCAACCATAAACCATACAAGCGGGCATTCTTGAAAAATCTGTAAAAAAAAATAAAAAGGTAAACATAGTTACAAAAATGTTTTACATGAATGCGTGAGAAAGATGTAATTATATCAACATTTTCTATGCTATGTTTGTTTTGGTCACAGAAGCAAAAACTGTGTAGCGTAGTCGAATATACACTAGGATAACCTTCATACAGAATTGATTGATGTGACGCAAATCGTAACGTGTTACTCGTCCGTTGAATGTACTTTCATGCATCAAAAGTAAACATGCTTATAGACATGGTCCGCGAAGGATGCAATTCTATCCCAATTGACACTGATGACATTTGCTATATATCGAGAACAGAGCAAAGTAAGCAGAAGACAATGGTAATAGCAATGACATGAATGAACATTACACTACACCAGGTGAGGCCAGGGATGTAATTCCCGAATTTACCAGGCCGCCGCTCAACCCATGATGAAATCGGAACCGGATGCCATAATATTGAGAAAGCGTTTGGATTTGTACAAACGTTTGCCAAAAAACATCGTTGGAGCAAAAACTTTGCTGATTTGGCTGCTTTTACTTGCATAGCCGCCATTAGACTCCTTGAGGCTTCTGGAACTCTAACATGTCCGCCTAACCATTTCTCCTGTTGTCACTGCTCCCACCAGGATGAGCCTACTCTGATTGGAGCTCTTATGGTATTTGAGCCAATCATCTTCGCCAGCAGGCGAACACCGGCCCACCCACAAAGGCCACACAACAAGGCAATCCCCTGTCTGGAGCCTGTCGCGAGCCGTCAGAGCCTCGGGCCAGGGACGCTGCCCCTTCGACCTGAGAACCTTTCCTTGGATCCTCTATACTGACTGATCACTTTGCTGGGGTAAGATTCAAACCCCATCTTTTATGCACCTAAGCCATTGCCCTTATTACCGACTTAAATCTCACCTGAGACTGTGCCCCGTATACACTAAGTACATACGCTCTACTGCGGTGTGTCCATGTTAAACACTATCACTACGTGATAGTTACACAATGTTTCCTATTCCATCCGGAAATATTGTACTTTCGATTGCACTTGCTGCCGCTGGAGCAACGCGCATCCCACCAGATCTACTGCTTTAGCACACCTGCCACGAGTCAGACTACATGCCTGCCTATGCTATTCGGCCACACTGCACTGACTCACTGTATATGCATCTGTCACTATTCAAGTAGAAGTCCAGTCAAACACGTAGCCTTCCTTCACAACCGAGTGGTACGTGCTGATTCCTGATTGTGAACAGCTCCTTAGCCTCTGTAGATATAACCCACTGCCTCCACTTGCTCACTTTGCCTACCGCAGTTTATCATGGTACCTTAAGATTACAGCGCCATGCCCTAATGAGATGTACGTTACATAGCCTCCAAGTTACCGTACCCAACCATCTAAAACTCTAGTCCTGTGTTGTATTGTGCCTATCCAATTGAGAACTGCACTGCATCTAGCCTGCTGTGTCCCATTACTTGAGTCGTGTATCTAGCCTGCCTTGTGAGAACTGTTGATTCGTTTAATGTGCTCTACTCTGCCTATTTAAATGAGAACTGCACTGCATTTAGCCTGCTGTGTCCCATTACTTGAGTCGTGCATCTAGCCTGCCTGTGTGAACCGTTGAAGCGTTTAATGCTTGCGAGCACATTGTAATGAATGTATAAGCAAATGTTTTTAAAATGCATCTGTCCTAACCTAAACACAGCCACCCTGCACAATATTGCTATGAATTTGCCCATTATTAGCTATTTGCAATTGATAGCTTCAATCTGTGTTGTGAACTATCTGCCATAACTGTGCTGGCCCAATCACTTGCAATTGCACTTGTAAAGTCCCGCACTGCTGTGCATAATCACCCTGGACCCTCACCAACGCACAAGATCTGCTGATGCTGCCCGCTTGGACGCTTATATAGCGGCACCCCTCAGGTACCTAAGTACTGTTCATCCCATACGCGCATGGCGTTGAAATACTGTCTTTATTTTGAAAGCTGTACTTAGCCTGCCCTGAAAGCTGTACTTTGAAAGCTGCATCTAGCCTACCTCTGATAGCTGCATTCAGCCTGCCTGCTACTACAATGCACCTTGATAGTAGCATTTAGCCTGTCTCTGATAGTTGCATTTAGCCCACCCTTGAAAGCTGTACTTTGAAAGCTGCGTTCAGCCTACCTCTGATAGCTGTATTCAGCCTGCCTGCCACTACAATGCACCTTGATAGTAGCATTTAGCCTACCTCTGATAGCTGCATTCAGCCTGCCTGCCACTACAATGTACCTTGATATTTGCATTTAACCTGTCTCTGATAGTTGCATTTAGCCTGCCCTTGAAAGCTGTATTTTGAAAGCTGCATTTAGCCTGCCTATGATAGCTTCACTCAGCCTGCCTCCGACAAGCTATATTTAGCTCTGCCTTGATAGTTGATAGTCTGCCTTTGAAAGCCACAGCATTTAACCTGCCTGCCAATATACTGTACCTTGATATCGTACCTTGATTGTCACACCTAGCTACCTATGCGGTATCTAGTCCCTGATCGCTGCAAACTCTTTGACTAGTTTCGCCACCTGACTTCCACACCTACTAACGGCCCACAAAATGTACCTACTAGGCATTTACTCAATACTGTTGAGAGTCATTCTCTCCCTTATCAACTCTTCCAGCGCGATTACCTTTACCTCTAGCATGGCCTCTATAGGCACCATTCCAACACCTTCCAGCATGCCTCTCACCATAATTACTCTGCCCTACTCCTCCAAACCATGTAGCCCCCTTGCGAGAAATACCAGGCTACGAGCTAGACTACCCAAACTATACAAGCGTCGAGCCAGAGACACCATGCACTCTAAAGTGAATAACCGTTCCACAACTATGCACACGACCACTACCACCAACTTCCATCTGGAAAGACCCAAGCAAAACCCAACTAATACCTTGACTAAGCATAAGGTGCATGACAGACTCTAATCCTACTCACACCAAAAACACTGCCCCACCTACAAGAGGTGCCCTTATCAACGCACACTCTATAGTAGCCCATGCTACAGACATAGCAGACCTCATTCTAGCAGAGGATTTAGACTTCATAGCCATCACCAAGTCCTGGCTCCCAGCCCTCTCGCTAGCCATTCCCGACGACTACACCATCCTCTGAGCGGATAGAACAGAATCTAGAGGTGGCGGCTTGGCCATAATTGCTAAAACACACCTCAACATTAGACTCGACTACTCGAACCACCTCCCATCCTGCGAATCACTCACAGCTAAGCTACCTACCGCCAATTCCCAAACTATATCCATTCACCTATTCTACAGACCTCCTGGACCCCTAGGTTCCTTCGAGGAAGACCTTAGTACCATCATCACCAATAACCTAAAAAAAAATCCTCCCAGAGCCTCCTCTTAGGGGACTTCAACCTAGGCTTTAAAGACTCCAAAGATCACCAGGCTACCCTCATCAACAATACTCTTTCTGAATTAGGCTTTACCCAAAAAGGATCTGGCCCCACCCATAACAAAGGGAGAAACCTCGACTGCGTAGCAGATTACAACTGCGCGGCCTCCATCACCGATAACTCCCCTCAACCTTGGTCCGACCACCATCTCCTCTCCTTTACCCTCGAAGCCTCGAGCCCCATCACCAACAATGTGCTAGCCTCAGCCATCCCCACGAGAAGTAAAAAAAAAAAATATCACAGTGGAAAAACTGATCCCTCTCATCCTCCCTACACTTAACCAACTCCCTGCCACTTCCAACCCCTACGACCTTGTTGAAGGCTATAACAAAACCATGCGCACAGCCTTAGACTCCATTGCACCATTAAAACCTAAGAAAATGTAAACCGAAAAAGCATCTCAACCATTGGTTCTCTAAGCACCTTAAAACTCCTAGATTAGAAAAACGCAGAAAGGAACAAGCCTGGAGACAATCTCCCACAGAGCACAACAAAATACTGCTTAATAAAATAACGTCCAATTACAAAAAAGAAATCATAGCTGCCAAACAAGAGTCTTACAACCAGAGGATTGCACAATCCAACTCCAGCACCAAAAAGTACGATCATTAAAGAACTGGAAACACCTGTGCTAACTCCAGACACTAGCGTGAAGGACAAACAATGGTGCACCAGTGTCCAAAATGCCCTAAACAATAAAGTCACATGCCTTCAAACTAAAATTAAAAACAAGAAAGATTCCATAGCCAAACCAACCAACCCCACTAACACGACCCCGCGCCCCACGCCCCAACACCCTCTGCCCAAGCCCTCTCGCTTTAGCTTCTCCAAAGTCTCCACTCTTGAAGTGGAAAAAATCATTCTCAGCCTAAAACCATCTAACTGTCAGGGCGACCTTTGCCCCCCACAAATGATTAAAGATGCGGCATGAGACCTCTCGCCATTCATCACAAGACTCATCAATGCCTCCTTCTCCTCAGGTACCGTGCCCAGCAACCTCAAAGAGTCCTGTGTCCTCTCCCTTCTCAAAAAGCCCTCTCTTGACCCCTCCATTCCCACCAAATACAGATCCATTACCACCGTCCCCTTCCTGCTCAAGATATTAGACAAGACAGCCTACCAACAAATCCAGAAATTCCTTGAAATAAACCACCTCCTCGGTATTCGTCAATCAGGCTTCAGACCGCAACACGGGACAGAAACAGCCCTTATCGACCTGAAGGCTCAAATTGACACTCTTGGAGACAATGGGAAAACTGCTTTATTGCTCCTCCTTGACCTCTCTGTGGCATTTGATCTAATGCAATTACCTGGACACTGCTGCCCACTTTTCCCAAGAAGCCATCGGCTGGATCGAGTCATTCCTCAGCAACAGATCTTCTCCACCACAGCTGCCGCCGACCCCATCCCCATCACATCCAGAGTCCCCCGGGGATCATGCGTCTCCCCTACACTGTACAACGTGTTTACGAAGCACCTGTTTGATGATCTAGATGGTCTTTGTATCACCTACACTACCTATGCTGATGATACCCAGATCCTCATCCCGTCGATGAGAGATTACAACCATGATTTGGCCTTGGTGAACAAGGTGTACCTCATCAGCCAGGCATGGATGGCATCTCACAGTCTATGCCTGAATGATAACAAGAATTAACTCCTCATACTTGGCTCCACCGCAAACCTAACAAAATTGGACCACAACTACACCAGCTTCATTATCCCTAAACAGGTTAGCTCCATGGCATCCTCCACGGCCTATACATGTAAGCTTATAAGAGCAGCCAAACCCTTCTTATCCACCCAGAGCTGCTTTACATTAGCCAGAGCCCTTGTATTATCAAAACTGGACTATTGTAATGCCCTTTACGTAGGAGCTAGCAAACAGGTTACTAACAAAATACAGACGCTACAAAACAACGCTCTCAGAGCAGCGCTTAACAACCCCAAGAGAGAACACATCTCCAACATTAGGAGAGCCCATAACTGGCTCAACACTACAGATAAAATCCTTCTCAAAGTAGCCTCACTAACACACAAATGCCTCAACAACGCTGCCCCCCCGCTACTTAGACGACAGAATAAGTAAACACACTTCCAATAGACCTACTAGAACCTCCAACGCCAATCTACTCACAGTTCCCAGGTTCAATCGCACCAAAATGGGTGGCAACAGCTTCCAGGTGAAAGCAGCCCAACATTGGAACTCCCTACCACCCTCTCTAAGGACACCCCAAACCTACACACACTTAAGACGCAACTACATACATTGGATAAAGAACAATGACCGCTAATTCCATCCAACCCACCACCGCTACCCACTATGTAAATATGTATACCTGTAAATCTGCAAACCTTTCTCTGTATCGTGACTGCTGTAACCATCTATGATCCTATTGCAATTATTGTAATGCATTGTACATGTAACTAAGCTGTGTATAACCTTGCTGCTCCTGCGCCCACATACCTTCGGGTCTGGTGCGCAATACAAATGAATAAACTAAACTAAACACTACTAGTACATTCGTTCGAAAAAGATAGAAATTTAGAGATCAAAAAGAGATGATTAGATGACCTGACCTTACCTTGACTAACAATTAGATTCAATAAGCAGGGTAGTTAGTAGCAGGAGAACAGGTAGTGCGATCAAGAGTTGATTTCCTGTGCTCACAGATGTTCTGAGGTAGCACAATCACGAGCTGACTTGCAGTGCTCACAGATGTTCTCAGGATGACTATCAAGGGGTTTATAAAGAATTAGAAAAGTGGGTGTGTATGTGAATGAGTGACGTCTTTATGGCGTTGTCTTATGCGGATTGCAGGGGTGCGGCCTGCTTCAGAGGTAAATGCCTGGAGACGGGGGATCTGGGGAGGCCATGTGTACAATGGCCCCTGCGTGTAAGATACCTTTGAAGTGTCAATGTTATTTGGCACCTTGGCTGTTCCCATCCTGCCAGCCCCCTCAGGAGCGCATGGCCACAGGTGTGAACTGCCATTGATACTCGAGGGGGTGTGGAGGGGCGTGGGGCATGCAGGAAAGGACCGGAACACTGCTGAATGGGGACACACTTATGTGGATTGCAGGGGCGTGGCCTGCTTCAGGCAGCATGCCTGGAGACACTGGGTCTGGGGAGGCCATGTGTACAATGGCCCCTGCATGCAAAATACCTTTGAAGTGTACATGGTGTTTGGCACCTTGGCCGTTTCCACCCTGCCAGGAAAAGTGAGCGTTCCCATGATTCACTGAAAAATTTAAACAACTAATCAGTACAGTTCTGTTGTGTTTTATTTTGTTGCTGATGTTGACGGCACAAATGTACTACACATTGAATAATTCGAGTTGCAGCACAGCGTGGGAAAATACCCTGTACTGACCGCCATCACTGTGGAATTCCGCTCGAATGGCACAGGTGAGTATTACTCGTCGAACGCAGTATGCAAGCCTCCCATGAAGCCACCATGTAAACGCACGATAGGCCACGAGCCTGTACCACCTATGGAAGAGAAACATACAAATTGTATTTAAATGAACATGATAAGTATACAAACCCTATTTGAAAATGCAGTCTTGTATCCTATGGCATAGTTGGCAGTACATATTTTACTTCATGGATCAATCAACTTGGGCTTTAAAGTGTAGACACATTACAAAACACCTATGCATTCCATAACGTTTGGGGCACAGAGAAATATTGTTTCTTGGTTGTACGTGAAAAACACATAAGATGAACACTATGATTTCCCCACATCGCGAGTGATGCATAGAATTGCAAGACTATATCCTTTTGGCAGTGATAGATCAAAGTTACGACAATATAGGAGACAAACATGAAATTTCAGTGGCCTAAGTGACATCACATCTAGAGTACACTTAATTGTTACTTGGATTGCGAGGGCAAACAGTTGCGCAAGGTTCATGCATAAGCACCATCATAATCCTCAACACGGACCTTGTGAGGCAGGCTGCCCTGAAGTCATGCAGCTCGTAACGCATTGCGGCCGTGTCTCGTCTTCCGATATGTAGGCCAAGCATCCAGAGTTTTCTCTGCAGCAGCAGTTCTCCTGCTCGGTTGGCATGACCTTGCACCAATTGCAGGTACACCATGTGGAAACTTCTTCCATGCGACTAGGCTCAGGCTCTTGATCCGGTGATTTGTCCTCCCAACTGTTGTCCGAAGCCCCATCATTTCCGCATCTTTCTCTTTTGACTAATTCCGCCTCGGAATACTCTGGCTCGTACTGGTAGAGCTGTATTGTTGCCATTATACGACAAAATTAAAATAGATTGCAATGATAGTACCAGGATCTGTTTGCACGTGCTACGAGCAACGAAGATAGCTGAACAGAGCAGAAACGAGCCACAGGATACACAAAAAAACGATTGAAAAAGCAACTCTGATGTTGTCTGATGAGATGCGGTCTGTTTATACTTATTGAGGAAATAAGTTTTGGAACATGATGATTTTATCTAGGAGTGCTTTTTGAATATTAGAGCACCATGTGCTAACCTTAACACAAGTATCGGGGGAGCTGAAGGAGATTCTTGTTCTTTAAGTATCTTAAAGAGTTATTTTGTACTTGACTTAGCTTGCAAGATCTGATTGTTATAGGTGTCTTTTTTGGCTTGGAAGATTGCCTCTTTGTAGGTGAGGGATGCTAGTATAAGGCTGTCCTTATTAGAGGCCGAAGGTAAGCTTTTCCATCGGGCTTCTGCATTTCTTTTTTCGTTACGTAGAGTTCTAAGGTGGGGCGTGAACCAAGAGTTGAGGTGTGCATGTGGGTTAGATTCCCATAGTTTAAGAGGGGAAATGGTATTAATGGCTTTGAGAATAGTTTGATTGTACATATCAACTAGCGCTGTAGGGTCAGTGCACAACTCGGTGGCATTGTTTAGAATGGGTAATATCAAAGGGAGCAGTTTCTCACTAGTTATATCCCTTTTATTTCTTGTATTGACAGTCGGTGTGATGTTCTGTTTGGAGCAGTGGTTATCGGAATTAATATGGAAAGTTATCATATGGTGATCTGACCAGGCTCAGGGGGTATTGGACAAAATGTTGATGCTGCAATTGAAATCTACCAGCCAATTGAGGGTTCTCCCTTTGATGTGGTTCTGTTCCTGGATGTGATGGGTGAAACCCAGTTCGGTTATAGAGCTGGCGATGTATACAGCTTTATGGTCCTTTGTATCTTGGAAGCCAAGATTAAGGTCACCTAATAGAATGATTTGTGAGCCAGGCTTGGTGTTGGCTGATAAGAGGGTGGTAATGTCTTCTGCGAAGGTGGAGACTGGTCCAGGTGGCCTATAAACGAGGTGCATGGTAATGGTCCTGCTCTTAACTCTTAGATAAAGGGTGTCTCTCGCCCGGGCGTATGAAGCAAATGGCAGATGAAGAAAAGGACAATTCCTGTTTGGAACTGCACGGACCAGGAGGACCCAGGGCCCAAACCCCTGCACAGACAGCAGGTAAACATGCACCAACATGCGTTTACTCCCTCTGTCCCCAGAGGCCATCCCCACCCCTTCTGGTCCCCCTGTGATGTTCCCTTGTGCCCCCCTCCCTTCCTGCACACAGGTGTTGGCTGTTCTACTTAATTCTTCTAACCTGCTGCGCCCCATACCCCCAGCCTACTTCTGCAGGAGTCTGTCCTGATACATTAGATACATCCTGCTGTCAACATCACTGTCTTGTGGCCAATGCTGGATTTGACCTTTATGGACTTCATTGATTCACGGTGTGTCACCTTTTCTCAACTTTCATGCTGGACTTCCTTTGTACCTTGTACTCATGGTGGCCCTGAATCATGCTGTTCCCATCTTCATCTTGTATCCTGGCTTGCAACAGTATGTGTTACTTTCTATCTGCAATTGTATTCGCTCTTCCCTCTTGCTTCTCCACTCTTTTTGACTGCTTACTCTCGGTTCTCTCCTCCTCTCCCTTTCACCCTTTTCCTATCTCCTCCCCTTACTTTCTTCTATGCACTTACTCTATCTGAATTGTCTCAGGACCTAGTATGATAGCAACCTCGTCTGTCTCCTCCCCCTCCCCTTACATGTTCCCGCCCCACAACCCCTTCCAGCACTATCGGAAATGTTGTCAGTCCTAGTACGATAGTCGCTTGTTTTGTTCCTCTCCTCCCTTTCCGCACCCCTCTCCCTCACCATTTGTTTTTCTCCCGCTCTAGCAGAAATGTCATCAGGCCTAGTATGGTAGTTGCCTGTCTGTTTCCATTTCCTTCCCACTCTCCCTCTCCTTTCCTTATCTATGTCTTAGCTCTTGCACTATCTGAAATGTCATCAAGCCGAGTATGATAGTTAATTTTACATCCTTACTGTTCATGGCCTGTAAGAATGTCATTGTATTTTCCCTTGTTCCCTCCCTTGCCGTGAAGCGCTTTGGAAAACATTGTGTAGAGGGGCTATATAAATAAACTATCATATCATATCAAAGAGGTGTCCTGCCATTTCCATGGAGAGACGTCATTAGCTGGTGCTCATAGAACGTTGACACGAGACGTGCATTCGCATTGTGAAATGGGGCGTACGCGTTTAGCGATGTCAGCTTCAGGGGCGGGGGATATGATTTATTGCAGCGAGGGCAGTTCACCTTAGGGCGATGCAGCAACGGATAAGATTAGCACAAGGTGGCCGCGCCCGGCTGCCTGATTTCGCATGTGTAAAAGGTACGGTGCATAGGAAATGTGATCAACGTATGCTTAAAAACACATGCCTGAGCGCTCGGGACAATAATATTTTTGATTGCACTATTCCTCTAATCTTTATTTACTCATGCACCACGAATATGAAAAGGTAACAAAATACTTGCAATACGGAATACCTACAAACAAACATGCATATCATTTGAGGTTTCTTACATGCTTTTGTATTTATTATACCACAAATAAAAGATGTTATAATGAAATTGGCATGTGTGTTCCATTCACAGCACAGTCCGGTAATGTGTATGAGTAGTAGTGCAAATTATGGATTTGTTCTGCTATAGCTGCAACATAGTGTACTCATTTATACATTGAAGGTCACATTGTGTAACATATATATACATTAACACAAATTAGAGCAGTACAATCTATCAGATATTAATGGCAGACATCTCGCATCCTACTCATTTAATGGCTAACTTGATTAAATGTCCCAAAGCTAACACTGCAGCTTTCGTAACCCTTCCTCCAAGTTTGTCAGATGCATGCAGACCACCAAACCCAGTATAATTATGTGTGTTTCTCTCTTTTACTGGTGTTAATAATAGTACATATTTGAAACATGATGTATTGCTTTCTAAAACATTAATGCATAACATTGGCAAGAGTGAATATAAAACGGTACCTGTGCATGTGCTTGATCACGTTTTTCAGTTTGTTCCTTAAAGTGCACTGTTTTTGTATGCCACCCATGTTTGACTTTCCATGTCTGATGCAATTTTCACTTCTTATTTTGATATCATAAACTGAAACTCATAATGCTATGCTTTAATAAGAATAGCATGCATTAACAGAATGTCTTCTACCAGAATTGTTTACCTTCCATAGATAAAATATGATATATGTTGTACTTCAGAGCATAATTAAATGATCCAAGAGTGAAGGTGGGAGCCAAAATGGCTAACTTCTATAAATAGCGTCTTTCTATAGAGCTGGATATATTGTTTGACAGGAGGCAGTGTAAGGAGAGTCGTAACATTGTAAATTTCTTTACACCCACACAATCCTTTCACAGTGTGAATCTGTGCTTTCACAGGCCTCTAGACCTACAACTGTGACTATCATTGAAACGCCATGAATGTGATTTGTTATTTTGAACTCTGTTGAACTGTAAGGATAACTGGTTATATTGCATGTACATGATGGAGTTTTCTGTTTTGTTACACTGCATGGATTTCATAATTGACAGCGTCTGTTCATTTTCCTGTCATGCATGCTGAGGTTTGTATGGAGATTGTACTATAGGATGAAGCCAGAAGGGTTCTTTCCATGACAAAATGTTTTGTTTGAGGTTGGTGATAAAGTTGAGGTACCTGAGGAATGCCATTCCAATGGATTGTGTCCTCCCACGTATTCCTCATCTTACATATTTGTATCTTCCAGCTTGCTGCCTTGGAAATTTTTCACTAGAGGGCGCTGTGCTCGAGGCAGTGGTGTTGAATGTTCCTCGAGGGCCGCCGTCGAACATCGACATCATCCGTAGTTTAAAGGGCTTGAGCCGCGCCCGTTAGCTTCAGTTCAGTTTTTCCGATAGCTTGCTTCGTGACACGAAAACGGCGCTTCAGTTTTTTAAGTCATTATGTCTTCATCGTTGAATCCTTCCACGCCCAAAATTGGGTTAAAAAAATGTCAAAAGTGTGGGAAGAAAATGATGATCATCGACCCCCATCAAAATTGTCTTTGGTGTTTGGGCCCTGACCATCGGGTCGACGAGTGCGGTTCCTGTCAGGCAATGACCAACAAGGCTCTGCAGGAACGTTGAGGTAAACTGGTAAACTGGCAGTGGGGAAGGAATCCTCTAAGTCTCCTTCGAGAACCATAAAAAAATCAAGGGAATCAGGTGGAAAGTCTTGACATCTTCCAAATCTAAGAGACGACACCAATCTCCTTCTTCTTCCTCCTCCTCCTCATCGGCTGCCCTTCCAAACATGATTCCCCTGAAAAGTGGGAGGCTTTTAGAACCTCCATGTTAAAAAAATATCAAGAATGCTGCTCAGACCCCCTGAAAAAACTATGTGAGACCATGCCCCTACTCACTCCAAATGTGACAGAGGGAGGTCAAAGACCAGACGCGCGAGATCCGACGACAAGTCGAGCCCCTTATACTATGGATGCAGTTGATGTTCGACGGCGGCCCTCGAGGAATATTCAACGCCACTGCCTCGAGCACAGCACCCTCTAGTAAAAATATCCAAAGCAGCAAGCTGGAAGATGCAAATATCTAAGATGAGGAATACATGGGAGGAACATCCAATCGAAAGAAAGTTACAGTTGGTAAGTAACTTGTTCTTCTGTTGATGATTCCACTTGTCTGAGTGGGCTTTTAGGCATAGCAAAAACATCAAGTGAGGAGGATTTAACAGAACAAGCAGTGGTCAACGTCATGAAAGTAGAGTTGTTCTCTAAGTGCAGCTTTCAAGTGAACTCTCCAGAGCGATGACATGCTAATGCCCTAGAACATGATACAAATCTTCCTCATGAGGAGTGTTTTACATCTGAAGAGGTGCCTGGCTCATCATATGTTCTCAATAGGCCCCTGGAGAAACCTTTCGTTTTACATCGGCATGTTCCTTTGCAGAAAAGATTGCATTTGTTGATCTGCATCCCTTTCTCTCAGCCAGCACTGATTGTGAAAATATTTCCCTTTAAGGAATCAGAATTTTACTATCGAAGGAAGCCAAGTGGAGACCTCAGTTAGAGCTCCTGGCTCACATGTAAATTAAAGAATAAGACGTAGAAGCCTTGTATTGTAGCATATGTATTGCTTTTTAAGATTCTTCTCCATCTTTTATTAGTGGCTGTTCTAATTTTAGGCATCGTTATCAGGCAGCTAAGAAGCATGCAACTTCAAAAAGTGACTCTGATGCAATTAACGCCTATTCTAGTAAAAAGAAAAACAGAAGTATCGATAAATTAATATAAACCAGTCTCATGCTTCAAAGAAAAAGGGCGTACTTCAGAAAAATGTATGCTATGGATCGCATATTTAATATTGTGAAACTGCTGGGAAACCAAGGTTGTCATTGCATGCCCATGGAACTAATGAATCATCATATAATTGAAATAAGTGAAATGGCCATGGGAATTTTTCTAGAAATTTTCTTCTTTCACATTATGAAGTATCACCTAAAAATCATCTTCAAAAGTGTATTAAAAAAAGAAGAAATTGTTCCCAAGACAGAAGACTAATGGGCGGACTTGCAACTGGGGCTTTGCATGGATCTCTAGTCACATTTATGTCACATAAAACTGTAAAGAAAAAACTTTCATTACAGTTTTATATTACATGGCAATAGTTCAGTCCATGAAAACATCAGTAGCGTCTGAAATGGGGGATGAAAGATTCAGTATCCAAGTTGATTCTTCACAAGAAGTAGGAGTTGTAGACCAAGCTGGCACTTGTGTCCAGAACCGCCAGCACGACTCTTAACAGGTTGACCCAGGAAAGGCAATAACAGCAGCAGGAGCAGACAAGCATTTTTTCCTAGCCATGGATCGCGCATCTGCGGGTATCGGGGCGGGGCGGTCACCCACTGTGACAGTGTACGAGGGGAAGACAGCACCGCAGAGATGCTGCTGGGGCACTGTTGCTTTCCCGCACACATATCTCGTGGGAAACAGCGGTCTCATCAACGGCCCCCCTCATTAACCTAATTAACACTCCGCGGACATGCAAGGGCTGACGCCCAGCATGTTTCTGCTGTTTACTGAGGGCCTATTTATAACGTTAAACGTAAGGCTTGAGGTGCCTCAGGAGAGCTGTGTGTGCCTCTAAATACTGCAAGAGCATGGGGCGCTGCTGTAGGTATGGAACGTGGTGCATGAGCAGAGCTGCATGGGTAGTGATGGGCAGGGATTCAGCGTGCCGGGGCAGCACCAGACAGCCTCCATCCATATGCAGGCTCAGTGATTTCTCCAATGCACACATCCTTAATCACTAAGTGAGCTTCGGGTCATTCTCGTGCTCAAGCCACGCCTCACAGCCATATGTGACATCGCTAGGAAGAGTATATAGGTCTTGTGGTTTTACTATTAGTGTGATAAATGAAATGAGCACACAAGCCTGTGTCCATCCTGTGTGCATTGTATGCTCAGAAGGATTTCGAGCTAATTTGCTATCACAGACACATTTCAGATAAAAAATGTTTCCCCAAATGCCGTTTGATGTATTTATTATATACATTTGTTTCCCCAAATGCCATTTGATGTATTTATTATATACATTTGTTTCCCCAAATGCCATTTGATGTATTTATTATATCATAATAAGGACAGAAATGAGGACACCCCATGAGGACAGAAATCGGCATCCCTAGCCAACTTCAGCCAACAACCTCACCGGCTGCACAATCGCTACCAGGTATCATATTTTAATAGAGTTGTGTGAATGCTAGCTTTTGCCACACTTGAACTAAGTTGTGGACCTTGGCAAGGGCCGAGCTCGGATGGAGTTGTGAATGATGGCAGGTGCTGTGCCTGGACGTAAATGCAAGCGTTGGTATGTGCCACGCTTCGAAGGGGCTGTGAGCAGTATCCTGCATGAGCAGCTGGATAAGACGATGAATTCCGACAACTGCCAAATATGGATGGAGTAGCGTTGGCTGACTGATGCCGCATACTGACTGGATTGGGAATGCTATCTGGGCCAGATTTGGATGGACTCACAAACGCCTGCTTGCCCAGCATACAGACAGGTTTGACGGAGGTGGCCGGGGCCGGACTTGGACAAGGTCATGCATGTGAGTGGGCGTCATGTATGGAAGGGACTGCAGTCTCGGCCGGTCCCAGATCTGGATGGAGATGCGCAGATGCTCGTCCGCTTCACATGGAGAGAATATGGAAGTTTAGCGCCTCCCTTCCAGACAAGCAATGCCAATTAACCAATCCACCAACAATTTCACCCCTCTGCATACACCTCTCAAACTCTAACCAACCACAAGCCTATAACATAACAGCCCGCACAAACTTCACTGCACTGCAACAACAAAACAAACCACACATAGACTCGCAAAACAGCACACAACTGCCGACCAGAAAACACCCCAAGCCCAGCCAACAGTTAACCCAGTTGAGGCCGCCAACAGCACATCACTGCTCTCTTCCAGCTTATTCCCACTAACTCACCCCTCCCCTTCCTTGTTTCAGAGCCGCCAGGGGACCACTCTGGTGGTGATAGTGTGCGGAACAAATATCCTTTAACATTAACATTAGATATGTTAAAGATAAATCCATTATGGAACGGCTCATCTCCGTTCTCCCTGTAAAAGATGCATCAGGAAGAGGATTCAATGAACTGCTTACGTCTAGTCTTGAAGACTATTGCTTGGATTAAAAAAAAAAATCATTTTTTGATGGTGCAGCAAATATGACAAGTGAATATGTGGGTTTTACGAGCACAGATTGCCAAAGTAGTGCCTGTTGCGGTCTATGTTTGGTGCTACAGTCATATCCTTAATCTGTGTGTGTCCAATTGCTGTGAAGTATTGGAGGCAAATAATTTCTTTGATCTCCTAAATCGTTTAGCAACATTTATTGAGAATTAATTTTTGGAAAGATCAACTTGATCATAGAAAAGAGCATGACAAATTGATGCGATTATGAAAAAATTTGGATAAACACGATGGTGGGTAAAGGAAAAGACCCAAAGCTGGTTTCTTAGAGATAAACACTCTCTATTTGTGGATACACTTCAAGTTGTATTGTTGATTTCACAAAATAATCAGTTTGATTAAAATACCTCTTCTGAGGCCACATCTTTGTTTGAGTACAGGACCATTTTATCAGCAAACATATCACTGCCTATTTTTGAAGTTATTGGTCCATTTTCAAAGTATCCACAAACTAGTTGGATTTACTTTATGGTGGCATGGAGACTGGTGAAAAGTGCAGTTGACCAACTGTAAAAAATGTACTTCCATCTTATAGATGAAAAGGCTTTACAATTTGCCATGAAAATGAATGGCCTGATGTCTGAAAATGATGTGCTAAACTCAGTAGAAATGGAAACTGAGCTTCCAGTGAGAATGGTTGCAGGTAAAAAACGTATGCTTGGAGAGTCCTCACTTGATGAATGGCCTACTGATGAAAAACAACTTTTCCGAGCTGATGTATTTAGAATCATTCTTGATCAATCTTGACAGAGATTTTCTGAAAATAGGTAGCTGGTTCTTGATTCCCAATACCTGGATCTTCGTTTTTTGAGACCATCTGCAAAGATCCAGAAGTGCTAGACCAACACATTCCCAAATCTTACAGAAGATGAGCTAAGAGAGCAAAATAGAGTTACTATTGCTGTTGGGGATGATAAAGATGATAACTGGGGTTTCTATAAACAGCATGACATGCAACAGCAAGCAAATTGCAAGTCATGCAAAAAACAATCCCTTTGCTGTCACAGATTGCTGCTGGAGTATAATCTTTGCTCAGTTTATGAAAACCTTTCTGTTGTGTATGAATATCTGCTGACTCTTTCTTTTACACAAGTTGCATGTGAGAAGGCATTTGATGATATGATAATTTATAACGCGCCTTTACACAAGTGTTTCTAGGCACGACAAGACAAGGGAGGGAAGACAGATGGAGGACAAGACCAACTATCTTACTAGGCCTTGTGTCATTCAAATCGTGCAAGTGTGAGAACGAGAAGTTCAAGGGGAAGGGGTTGGAAAGTGCACAGGAAAGGGAAGGGGAAACAGGGTAGCATTGCTCTGAGTAAGTGCAACCAGGGCAGTGCGGCTTTGGGTAAGTGCCTGGAGGCAAGGGATTGTAGAGGTTAGTCACAGCCCCTAAGAGCATGCTAGGCCCGAAGGCAGTGCACAGGAGACTGATCAAGAAAGAGCCTGGCACCCAGTGAGACTCTGAGGTTAGCCAAGCAGCCAGTCGGTGCAGCAGGCAAGTCCGTCAGGAAGGTCAGCCATGGAGGGAGAGAGCGGTAGCAGAGGAGAAAAGGAAAGTTTGAGCTACTTCCGGAACTTCAGGTGGTCGGCTAAAGTTTGAGAGGGGCAGGGAGGCCATTCCAGGGGGAGGCACCTGCGGAGGAAAGAGATCTACCCCCACTCTCTGCCTCTCGAAGCATCTGACCCTTGCAGCCACCAGTGCCAGTGGAGAGATTTCAGGGCTGGAGAGATACGGTGCCTGGGCGTGAGGCCAAGGATAAGTCTTGCAGTCCTGTTCTGGATTAGTTGCAGAGGTCGGAGAGAAGCGGAAGGCAGATTGAGAAAGTGGCTGTTGCAGTAGTCCAGCCTAGAGAGAACCAGGGCTCTGGAGACAGTGAGCCTCTGGGGGAAGGTGAGGAAGGGAAGAGTACATTTGAGGAGGTGAAGCTGCTAATGGGACTTCTTGGCAACGTCATAGATGTGAGGAGAGAAAGAGAGAGTGGAGTCGAAATGACACCAAGGTTTTTGCGTCACAGAAAGACGAGGGTAGAGGACCCAAGGAGGGCGACCGGAGTGAGAGAGGAAAAGCGGGAGCACGGGTCCCAATGAGTAGGATCTCCATCTTACTGGCATTAAGGCAGAGATTGTTGGAGGCACACGAATCCTGAATCGTGGATAGACAGTCAAGAATGAGCGGGAGAGGAGAGGAGGCTGATGGGAGCCGAGAGGAGAGCAGAGTGTCATCCACATAACACTGAAAGTTTGAGGAGAAGGTAGAGATCAGGTGGGCCAAAAGGGCCAAGTAGACATTGAAAAATCAGGATGAGCCTTGGGGAATGCTACAGGTAGAGAGAGAGAGGTAGCATAGAGAAAGGAACCAAGTTGGACCTGGGAGGGGCGGTCCAAGAGGAAGGAGGACAACCACTACAGTGTCTGATCCATGATGCCCAGGTTCTCACAGAGTCGATCAGGATGGTGTGGTTGACCGTGTCAAAGGCAGAGGAAAAATCAAGGAGGATGTGGACAGAAGGAATGCTGGAATCATGGTTAGAGAGCACATCTTCACGGCTGTTCAGGAGATTAGTTTCCATGCCTCTGGCAGCTCTGAAGCCAGACAGATGGTCATGGAGACAACCAACATATTCAGCGTGGATGGTAAGCTGGGAGATGGCCAGCTTTGCCAAGAGTTTGCACAGGAATGGGGGGATAGAGATTGAGCGATAGTTAACCAGACAGGTAGGATCGGCAGATGGGTTCTTGAGGTGGGTGCACAAGGGAGTGCATGAGAAGAGGGGAAAGTTCCAGTGATGATAGAGTGATTACAGAAATCGATAAGGCTGGAGCGAGGGTGTCATTGTGGTCCTTAATGGTTCTGGAGGAGCAGGAGAGCACCTGTTTGGATGAAACTTTCATAGATCGGACTTGTTTAGAAACCTCGTCAGGTGTTGTCGGAGAGAAAGGAGGAGGGGAGGGAGAGTTGGCCAAAGAGGGGCTGAGAGAGGAAGAGGAGATGGAGGACACAATAGCCTGTGTTTTAAATGTGATTTGAGAGGCGTAGAGCCCTACAGAGGGTCTGGGAGGGAACAGGAGAGGTAAAGACTGCAACAGGATTGGGCAGTTACTTGCAGATTTTAAAGAGTTTGGCCATGTTTTTGGAGGCCTCAGCAGCACGGGCTTGAATGTGGGCTCTCTTCTTGGACAGGACAGAGAGTCTGTATTGCCTTTGGAGCAGGCGGCAGGCCAGTCTGTCAGAGCATGCGCCCTACGCCCTCCACTTCCTCTCAGCCACCCTGCACTTGCGTTTCAGGATGGCGAGGTCAGAGTCATACCAAGAGTTGCTCTTGGAGGTAGGCTTCAGCTGGAGTCTCATGACAGGGGAAAGGATGTCCAGAGTGCTGAAGATAGATAGATGCAGATTAGAGAGGGCCGTAAGACCATGAAGGTAGGTGACAGTGCAGGTTTGGGGTGGGCTTTGCCTGAGGGATAGATAATTTCAGGTTTGAGGAAAGTAGAAGTGGTCAGTCCAAGAGAGAAAAGTGGTGAGAGGGTTAGGGAGGGGATGTCGGAGTGTGTCGGATCAGAGGGCTGAATGGAAGGAGATAGCTGTTGCAGAGGTTGCAGAATAGTCCACAGGAGGGATTGGAAGCATCCAGGTGGATATTGAAGTCTCAGAGGAATTTGAGAGGTAGGGGCAAAGAGAGAAGAGTAGAGGTCAGCCCACTGTGAAAGGAAGAGGGCAACCTGGCCAAGAGGCCTGTAGTTAGTGGCCACAGTCACAGATAGGCCAGGAGAGATGGAGCCTGCAGACTAGGCATTCAAAGGAGCAGTATGCCTGCGTAGGAATGACAGAAGCAGGGGGCCACTCAGGAAATATCAGATCTACTTCTCCTGCGGGTCGGTTGGTTCTGGGCTTGGAGATGATCTTGTAGCCGTCAAGGAGGAGTGTCAAAACTCTTGACAGAGCTGGTTGTTTCAGTGAGGACGAGGACATCCAGGTCAAGATTTTCAAAGAGGTGGCAGATGTCTGAGGTGTGTTTGACAGCAGAGCGAGAATTCAGAGTGGCGATGGAGCAGGTTGCCACATTTGAAAGACTTCCGGAGTGGGGACACAAGCTTGAGGTGCACCCAGGGGAAGTGGAACAGGGGCCGGAGAGTGGGCCGAGGAGACAGCAAGGTGCTAGTAGGAATAGCAGGAGAAGGAAGGAAGTTCATAAGACTCGGGAGATGCCTGTCAAACAGTAGGAAATTTGGCTGAGGGCCTCTGGACCAAGACGGTACCATTCAGATAGACATTAATGATGAACTTGGCAGAGTAGAAGGAGGCCAAGAGGGCCTCCCACTGAGTGCTACCATTAATGGGAGAGGGAGAGAGAGGAGAGAGAGCCGAGACCATATGAAGGGTCTATAGGTCTGGTGATGGAATGACAAAGTGGATGTCGGTGAGAGTCTATCTGGAGGAAGCAATGATGTAAGTATCAGCAATAGGGAGGTCCAGGTTGGAGACCAGAATGTCCCTCCTGAACCTCTTCCTTCCAGACTTAGTGAGAGGGATAGAATAGGAGTAGCAGTTAGAGAAGATGGGAGAAACTGAAAGCACCATAGAGGGAGCGAGGAGAGGAGGAGGTGGGAGTGGAAGAGAAAGGAGAGACACATGGCCCCCGCCACAATGCAGGAAGCACAATGGTGGGGGTCAGGTGGCTTAAAACAGTACAATAGTAACTACAACAGTGCAA
Organism: Ambystoma mexicanum; assembly: GCF_040938575.1. NCBI lineage: Eukaryota > Metazoa > Chordata > Amphibia > Caudata > Ambystomatidae > Ambystoma > Ambystoma mexicanum. Next base: position 1,007,668,716 of record NC_090927.1, read on the forward strand.
CAGAAACCACAGTAGAGGGGACCTAGAAGTGGGAGAGAGCCTATTGGGGCACAGATTCACACAGCAACAGCAACAGTAACACAGTAGAAGGGGACCTAGAATTGGGAGAAAGCCGAAAGGGGCACAGATTCGCAGTGCAACAGAAACCACAGTAGAAGGGACCTAGAATTGGGAGAAATCCTAAAGGGGCACAGATTCACAGTGCAACAGAAGCCACAATAGAGGGGGCCTAGAAATGGGGAGGGAGCTTAAAGGGGCACATATTACAGATCAAAGTAACACAATAGAAGGGGACCTAGAAATGGGAGAGAGCACAAAGGGGCACAGATTCACAGATCAACAGTAATACAATAAACGGGGACCTAGAAGTGGGAGATTTGACAAACTAAAACGCATACATTTCCGACTTAGGGCCACATAGGGACAAGACCTACTTGATGCAATACTAATTATGTCACTAGAGGGAAATCTTCTGTAACTTGTCCAGTTTCCAGGGGAGCTATACATTCTGCATACACGTTCTCCTTTGATGAGGGCTTTGTTAACGGTGTCAACAAAGATTTTGATTTAAAAGTTTTAGAAATATAATATATCTCCTTTAATTTGTTGATAATGAAAATGTAATAAAAAATCAATATAATACACCAATGCTGCTGAATGATACTGAAAACAAGGACGTATTGTTATTTATTTGTTGTGTGAATTTTATATTTGGTTTGCACATTCATGTTTGTTTTATGCATTGGATTCCAGAGTTCATTATTTGATTATTTGTTTTAAGAGTCTTATTTCCCCTAAAATAAATTGGTTGCTATGTTTTACAGCACTACATTGCTGTTTTTCATGTGTTTTAATTGCTAAGTATATTTTAATATTAGTTCTGCTGTTTGAATGCTGGTTTGGGGCCGGTGGTAGGTAGGAGGGGGTGCTGAATTGTGGTCCATGACTGGAGTGGAGGGTGCTAGGCTGCAAATGGGCCACTTAATTGTCTTCAGGCCCCACCCCCTGAACCCCAGGCCAAATGGTGCCAGTCCTCCCTTGAATGCAGCTCTGGTTTTGAGCTCTACAAAACATGATCTCTTTGTTGGCTGTTTATCTAGCTGGAGAAGAGAATATGATGGTGGATACTCTGAGCAGGCAGAGTATAATCTCCCACGTGTGGGCGTTGACTCGGGAAGACCTTCTAGAGATCTTTGCCCTCAAGTAGATTTGTTCACGTCCAGTATCAATAAGATATGTGACCTGTGCTCCACAGAATTTTCTCTGTGAGGCGCTCTGGGGGACACGTTCGTAGTGAACTGGGAATGTCCACTCCTGTGCGCATTCTCAGCAGTCCTCATCATTCTTCTTGTCATCAGTAGGTTGAGAAAGTTTGGGAAATACATTATCCTAATTGCTCCATATTGGCCCCATAGGACATGGTACCTGGACCTTCTATACATGTTGGTATGCTCTCCATTCCGTCTTCCTCATGAGAGTAGACCTACTTTCCCAAGAGGAAGGCCTTCTTCACCCAGGAACTAGAACTCAGAACCTTCACGCCTGACTTCTGAGAGGTTAAGATATAAAGATTGGGTCTTTCGGACAGAAAACCAGCAACAAAAACACTATATAGCTGCCGTTGGAGCACGTTTTGCAGCTTTGTGTAGAGCTAAAGATATTTTTCCTTTGAATTGTAATACACCTGTAGTGCTTTCTTTTCTGCTGCACCTAGCTCATCAGGGGCTGCAGGTGGCTACCCTCAAGGGATACCTGGCAGCGTTATCCATTTTTAAAAATCTGTTTATTTGTGTTTTAAAAACAAAGTACAAACCATAAGGTAATACAAATAAAGTCAACCTTTTATCTCTCCCCACCACATTCCTGGTCCAGCTTCATTCCATATATAAACCATACAATGCGAGTCCATTCGAACTGTATTAATGTAAATAAGCCCAATGTCGGTCAATATTATGTACCCTTGCTAGTCTCCCTCAGGATCATCCCAATATCCGCTCTTGCCTTATGTTCAGGGTGGTAGATCATCGGTAGAGGTTTCTAAATGTTTGAGGAGTGTGTCCCATGCCAGCTCTAAGTCGCTGTCTCCTATATCACACCTCTTGTATTATCAGCTTCTCCACTGCCACCCATTTTAGCAACCGTTGGCTCAACAAGGGATCTGCGGGACATTTCCAGGAGATAGCCATTCAGCATCTTGCTAACGACAATAAAAATGCTGTTGGCCTCTTCCTATGCCCCGCTTTGTTCCTCCTGGTAGGACCCACAGTAAACAAATTTCAGCAGAGCAATCCAGCTGGCCCTCCAATAGGATATTTATTTTATTGGTCACATTGTGCCAGAAATCATGTATTATTGGGCATTCCCACACCATATGACAGAACCCAGCTGATTCCTTCCTACACCTGGGACAGCTGGGTGAAATATCCGGGTGTATCATCTGTAGTTTCTGGGGGTCATATAAACATGGTGCAAGATGTTAAATTGAATTACTTTGAATGAGGCATTTTTGGATACTTTACTAATCTGTAGGCATATTTTATTGCACGTTTTTTGTTCGAACGTTACTTCCATATCCCTTTCCCATTTCACATTTATCTTCAACTGGGTCTGGGTGTGACTATCTTGTAATGCAGCGTATAACCTTGATGTTGTATGTCTTAAGGTACCTAAGGTTAGGATGGTGTGGGCAGTGGGGGTCATTGGGGGTTCCTCTGGTATGAAACTCCACTTGTTCGCGAAAACCTTTGTCAGCCTTGCAAAATTCAAGAACTGTTCCCTCGGTATCTGAAACATCTCGTCCCACTGTGAATTGTAGCAGGTTCCCAACTTCAAATAGGTCTCCCACCGTGAGACATCCTGCAGTAGCTTATCTAGCATTGCCCATATCTTTAATGATCGCCTCCACCTTAGCATCCACTCTTAGGTATATATCGGTGCTGTATCCCTCTCCTAACTGCTAATATGTGTACTGTTCCACAACTGTCTAACCACTTGAGTTATGCAGGCTGCATCTGATCTTCCCATCTACCTCCAAAGTGATTCCATCCTTGTATAGTATCTCCAGGGATCACTTATTAGTAATCTGTTGGTTCCCGCATTTCTGGCATCCCATCTAGTAGCATGTTGCAACTGTGATGCTAAGAAATATAGCTCAAAATCAGGAAGGCCAATTCCCCCATCTTGATACTTTCCACGCAATGTAGTGAGCGCTACCCTTTGTCATCCCCCAGCCTACAGTAATTCCGCCATCTTACTGTCCAGTATCTTAAAAAAGGGCAATCTATATGTGGGATGTTGGCAAACAAGTATAGTAATCTATATCCTCGGGGAGGCCAACGATGCAAGGTTGTTTATTCTTGATCGTCCTTCCGAGTCTTCTGCTCAAGCATCTAGGCCTTGGACGTCTTTAGCAATGTGGAAGCCTGTTTCTTGAGATTCTGAATCTCTCCTTCGTTCGTCGTGACTCTAAGATCCATAGCCTTCCGTTTTTGTGTGGTTTCATGCATGTCCGCTCTGAGGTTCAGCTCTTCTCCGATAGTACCTATTTTAGACTCAAGGGCTAGTCTGGAACTCTCTACCGCCTGTAGGCTTTGTGCAATCTTCCCTTCCAGATTGGTAGAGGCATCTTCATTGGGTATTGGGGTAGATACAGTCACAGGAGTTTGTGGGTGCATCACTGGGGTTGCATATTTATCAATTTTTGGTTGTCTGCCTTTGCCCCCCATCAGAAACACGTAACAGCTCTGCGCTTATCCTCATCAGTACAGTAAAGTATTAAAGGCAGTGAATTTGAGGCAATGCTGATGTATCCCTCCGTTCATGTCACAACTTCTATACTCCCCTTCTACAACAGGGCAACCTCAGCATATATTGAGATGAATCCGTTATTTGTGTTATTCGCCCAGTGTTCCAGTGGTGGGCCCTTTCTTAGTATAATGTGACATATGAGGCTGACCTCAGTCTCTTGGCCTCCTTTGCTGCTCCCTGGGGTGGTTCTTCACAGTAGTTGCCGAGGGGACTGGGGAAGATAATCTACAGGCGCTGAAAACCCCAGGATGTATATTCCTTTCTCAGTTCCCGCTTTCTCGTTAAGCTGCTGCACCTTCATTGATTTGCCTTTCTGTGCTCCCCACCGGAACACATTTACTTTTGAGGAGAGTTTTGCAAGCACCTTAACGCATGAATCACTTGTGAAGGGGTAGTACTCACCAGATTACTCTGACCGCACTCCGTCCCACCAGTAGGGTCAGATGTCCCGGTCTCCGATGGCACGACACACTGCCGTGCTTCCGGCAGGCACTCTCCGTGAGCTACTCCCAGCGTCAGGCTTCTGTTGTTTTTGCCTGTCAACCTGTAATATTTGTTGCGCCGGCCAATGGTCTCTCAGCCCGGGACTTTTCTGCGGGGAGGGACGTTCCCTGCAACAGGCATGTCTCCCCACGTCTCACTGTTGGCATTGGGCAGGCTCTGGATTGTCTGTTCGGCGTCCCTCTGTTGTCTCACTGTGCCTCGGTAGCCATATTGAAGGCGGACGTCCTTCTCTCATTCTCGAAACATCAAAGTTTATGGAATCCTATGCGGTTTCATTAATCAAGAAGGATATTCCCATAATCCTGGGACTTTTTTTCCTCAGATTCCAAGTAGGAGTCGACGGATGTAGCTTGTCGACAGGATAATGGAAGATTTCAATGGGTGGTTGCGGGAGCCTCATAGAATTAGGACCTCATCTGCCGCCCGCTGGTCAAGCCAACACACCCCTACCCCCAACCCCTGGCTGCCCGGTATTATCCATTTTTAAACGCACGCCAGAACAGGGCTCTTACTTTTAGATTCCAATTGTCGTACAAGGACTGACAAATAATTTCCCTTTCCTGGTTCCGTCCTGGGATTTGAACCTAGTACTAACATTTTTAATGGAAGCTCCATTTGAACCTCTCCATTCTTGTCCTCTTGGTTGATTAACCCTAAAAATCTTCTTTTTGGTGGCTATCACTTCTGCTCGCAGAGTGAGCTACAAGGTTTGTCACGCAAACCACCATTTACTATATTCTCCAAGGACAAGGTAGCTTTGACGATTTGTCCCTCCATCCTTACCAAGGTGGTGTCTGAATTCCGTCTGACACAGAAAATAACTTTACCAGCTTTTTATCCACAGCCTCACCCATTTAAGGGGAAGATATTTTACACAGGCTTGACCCAAAAAAGGGCTCTTAGTTTCTACATTTCTAGATTGGCAAATACCATGCAGGATGACCAATTATTGATTATACTGGCCACAACCTAGGCCAAGCCCTGACCGAACAAATTATCGCATTGGATCATCCTTTGCATTTCGGAGTACTACTCTCCATTGCGGGGAAAAGATGTCAGTGAGAACCTAAGAGCTCATTCCACCAGAGAAGTGGCAATTACCTTGGTTCTCCAAGAGGTGTTCCAGTGCAGGACATTTGCAATGCCCCAACGTGGTCCTCGCTCCACACTTTCTCAATGCACTACTGCTTTGACACTGTCAGGCCAAGAGGCTTGATTTGTAAGAGCGGTTCTTCACAATATTAATCAATCAGTAATCTGATCACTACAAAAATCCACTTCTCCCCGCTCCATCTGCAAAACTGCTATGGGAGTCTATCTAAAATGAGGAATCTGTGGAAGGACACAATCCATTAGAAGAACAAATGACTTGCCCCAGGTAATGTTCTTTCTACTAGATGTTCCTCCCATAGATTACTCATTGCCCTCCCACCCTACCCCTCTGATTGTGGGTGAACGTTGTAATATACTTCTCTCTTTCAAAACCCATGTGTGTTATTTAATCCTCAAGTCGGCCGTGCAGAAAGAGTGAAAAATAAAGCACTGAGGCAATAGGCGCAGTGTGTGCTATTTATACCATCATCGACGCCCAGATGCTGGAATGGTAACTGTTGAGGGACATCAACTCGATGCTGCACATCCCCCTCTGCTTTCGAAAAAATTCTAAGACTGCAAAGCAGGATATGGATATTTCTAAGATGAGGAATCCATGGGATGAGCATCTAGTTGAAAGAACATTACAGGGGTCAATAATTTGTTCTTCTCTGTTCAGTAGCAAGCTTTGCACCCATTTGTTTTAAAACATTTTGTATTTAATGTGATTGTTTACCCGTCACTGCTGATGCTCATTTTGTCACTGATGATGCTCATTTGATTTGCCATAAAGGGTTAAGAAACTGAATTGGCCTGAAAACTTCCTGAGTGCGCGTGTCACACAAAGTTGTAGATTCACATACTGAATGTTACTCCCTTATATATAGTAATTCCTACCAAAGTTGAATCGGCCTCTTTTGGTGGGTCCCCTGACAATGCCTGTGCAAGGTGAAGTGATGAAAGAAGGTTATGGAAAAGAGTCTTGAGCATATACGTGAGGAAAATTTTGTGTTGGCACATGATGCCCTCTTGTTCTGTTTGATTGTTTTCGCCCCAGACCCTCACACCAGATTGGACCCCAGTGAAACAGTTGCATGTATCCAGTACGTTTGGTTACATTGTTTTACTTCTAAAATCGCAATCTTTACAAAATGGAAATGTGTTCATCAGTTTGTAGTTAGATTAATTTGCTATGCAAAATTAATCCTTATAGAAAGATGCAGAGCTCTGGCATTGATTTGTCTTTTTCTACTTACAGATGCTACAATTGTGGTGGCCTTGATCATCATGCTAAGGAATGTAATCTACCTCCTCAGCCAAAGAAGTGCCATTACTGTCAGAGTGTCACACACATGGTGGCTAACTGCCCTCTTAAGACTGTTCTTCAGTATCCTGCTGGCTCTCAGGGAAGGCCTGAAGCAGACGCCAAACTTTCCACTTCACCACAGGAAAGCAGCGGGTCCCGTGCCCATTCATCTCCACCATATTCACAGATGGGAAGACCTGCGGTCCCAGAGCGTTCAGGCACATCACCACAAGAAGCTCCCTTACCTAGGGTGTCCCCGTTGCTTGAAGAACAAAGCAGAAAGGGGCCTTCTGTGCAGAAAAGAAAAAAAACTTAAAGCGTTGTCTTTAAGGTTACTTATTCCTCCACCCTTTTGGGACGTCTACCTCATGCCAGTACAAGGGGAAGCCTTTTCACTATCAGCAGCTGACCTGAAATTGTTACTACTGTTGCGGAACTGTGAAATAAACATTCAGAGTAAAGAAAACCGAAAAATCACTCCAAGCAAATTACATATGCACATGCAGAGTGGACGGTGTTCTTTCACTTGAGGTTTTGTGCAGGTGTTTTACTTGTGTGTGCTCAAAGTATAAAGATGCAGCAGCTGCGTCCTACCCCAAATACCACCATATATACCACTGGAAGCCACTTGAAAGGACAGTGAACACAGCAAGAACTGTGACACAATTTAAGGATTTACGCCTGATGTTTAGGTGACGTTTTTTGATAACCCTCTGTTAACGCGTTACACTGTTAGATCAGAGTATTCTCATTTGCAAACATAATCCAGTTAATTTACCATGGAAGAGCAATATACAAGGAATTCGTTTTTGGAAACTCCCACCTTGAAGAAATGTTTTTCATGACTACATAATTGTGGGAATATCTAACATTCTGTTACTTGTGCGCAAACCAAAGGATCTTGCAGTTTTCAAATCTACCCATGTTCAGGCATCAAGCGCATATGGCGAACATCTCCCTGCAAGGATTCACTCCTTCATGAAAACATCTAGGGATTTTGTATGTTTTTTGTTGTATGTTTTTCAGGTAGTTTCTGAAGCACAAATGACACAGCAGATTTCCAGCAGCCATTTGTATTTCACAGAGAACGTACAGGTATTGTTTAAATCACTGTGCTTATATGGCATGCACAGTTTAACTTAAGTACAATTTGATTGTGGTATATGCAAAGGCACCTGCAGCAGATGTGTCCGCCTATGTTGAATGCGGTGATCACCAACCTTCGTGACCCTGAATTAGTTGTTGAATGCCCAAGCAGAAATTATAATGGCTGTGGATTCTGAGCCTTATGGATGTGCAAATAACAGCTTCAGGGATGCATTTCAACATCTGTGTTCTCGTGTGTGCCGAAGCACTCTGAACTTTACACTGTGTGCCAAAGAAAATTTGTTCATTTTGTTGAAGGATGCAATTATAGGCATTTACAGAAACTGTGGTTGAAAGCACAGTCGAATACACAAAGAAAAAGCAGTGTTAAACCCTAAATGGGTTTTACATGAACCTTTAAATGCAAAATTAATAGCCGCCTTTACAGGATCAATTTCTGATTCATGCAAAAGAAATTAATTTACAATCATTGACCTGAAATAAGCATGGGCATTTGTAAACATTGTCACATGATGGTCTATTTTTTAAAAATTTGATTTACTTGTGTATAGACAAATTTTCGGCTTTTACAAGGATGAAGATCATCGTTCAGTAGTTACGATTGGAACCTTACTCGTACAATTATTGTTTGGTTTTTCCATTTAATTCAATTTTCTGAAAAGCGGCGTTTAAAATCTTGACACCTGCGATTGTCCATCTAGTGTTTTCTCCGGAGACGAGACGGACCCACCACGCGCAAGATGGTCTATTGTGTTAAAAATGTGAGGCAAGTGTTCAGCAGCTAGGATAATCACAGGTTAGCAAACTGCCTGACTGGATGTAAAATGGCACACATATCTCACAGTCCGATGGCAAAGTGTTTTCATCTTCCATGCCTTTATAGTGAGGGTTTCATTGCAGTTCCTTCAGCTTTTGTGTACAACAGATACAGCAACCTGCCTGCGCAGGTTCTGACTGCGGACAGTCTACACTTGCACATTGTTTAAGAGAACATCAGTGTTTTTTCATGCTGCTCCTATCAAGGAACTGCATCTTTTATTACTGACAATATTGAATGTGATGTATCTATTGAGACATACGTCCTTATCTAATGAGAAGCATCTATGTCTTTTTTAATTCAGTAGACCAGTCAATGTGGGATTAAGCACCAGGCAGAAGCGAAACCCAGGTGAATAAGCAAAAATGCAAACTTTGTGGGCCGACTTGACAACATAAAAACCAAAGTTTCTTTGAAAACAATCAAGAAAAATTGTTTTGGAAAATTGGACTTTCCCTGTTAACAAGTAGAAAATGTTCAGTGCTTAGGCAATCATGAATGGTTGCAATCTGGAGATGTCAACGTGTGTGTGTGTGTGTGCGTGTGCGTGTGCGTGTGTGTGTGTGTGTGTGTACAACACACCTGGCTGAACTGCTACAGTAAAAAGCACATACCAGGCCTATCTTGTGATTAAAATAGGTTTTATTTTTGTATATTAAAAATATAACACTGTTACATAACTTACTCAGGACAAATAACTTTGCTCAGGGAATATGTTTTATTTTCCTTTTTACAGAATAGTCCACTGAACTGCTTACGCTGATCAAACCAAATAGACATAGGCCTTTGTAGCTATATTATAAGTATTATGTACTGATCACAGTAACTACCTCTGAGTTTGACATACACCCATGTTTCTGATAATCAGATATCAATCTTTTTGTATTTTAATTTCATGTGAAAATGTTTATGCACAATTTCTTTACAGAATACCTATTTGAATGTGTAATAGTATTGTATTCACAACATGTGCATAGGTGACGAAATAAGAAAGACTGTTGTGTTTACAGCAAAAGGCTACCTCATACGTACTGCATAGCATACATTTGTGCTGCTACAACCTTAAAGGTGGTTGTTAATTCTACGGTAAATATCATCTCTGTACATGTGACTGCGTTATGAATACAGGGACATTTCTCTTCAACACTCTAGTCAATAAATACACACACACACACAATGATGTCAAACTGAGTACACCTCTAACTAGTATTGTATATCACAGATGGCTGTTCTTCAAGCAGGTGAAAAGTTGCTCATTGTTGACAAAAAGGAAAACAGTCATTTGTTTGAATGTTACTTTATTGTATTTTATGTACACAAATATTTGTAAAGTAATATGCAAAAGGCACTACCAATATTTTAAGCACGCTGATTTGAGTCAGTGCTACAGTGAAAGGGCCTTTGGTTAAAATGTGATTCTGGGGCTTAAACAAAGAATTTGCATATGCTTCTGTGGTTCTTATTAGCTTAAAGTAGGCTTGTGTCTCTGAGAGGACGACCAAATCCCTTCCACCCCATCTGACACTCGTACGTGCATTTGCCACCCCTCACTCTTTCTTACCCTTAACTGTAGGAAAGTGTCTTGAAAAAGGCAAATACAGCCATAGCAATTATTGGTATGTGGACCAATTTCTGTCAAAGAATCTGGAAAAAATTAAAATGGTAATAAGAACATGTAGTCGCTTAAAGCTATGGCTGGCATGTGGTTATGAGGCACTCTTGAAATTATACACAAAAATATAAATTCACACATCTCCAATTCTCCCCTAATTTTTCCTACATTTGTGCTTAGGGTGGGGAAGGATAAAGCTTCTCTTTTGTCAGCATTGATGATGCAATCATATTCAATTTCTGAAACACTGAGCGGTGCTGTTCCAGGACTATGCATACCTGCCCTCTGTTTCTGAAATAACACATATCACCTCATTACGACTGTGCCAGTCCGGAAACACCGGTGCCGGTAAACCTACCGGCACCAGTGTTTCCAGACGGCACAGTACTACTCTGCGGGCGGGTGCTGTCCCGCCTGCCAGGATCAGACCTGGCGGGCGGAACAGCACCCACCTGCAGAGTTTCACAGAAGCACCGGCGTTGCTGTCTTATGGGATTCCATGGGAATGAGGACTTACAAAATTACCGGTGCTTGACTTCTCGGCCGCCGGTGTCGGAATACCCTGCTGTTACCGGGAAGTCAGGCGCTGGTAATTAATTTCGGGTCCGGCGGCAACCTACCGGTTTTACCGGCAGTTTACCACCAGACCCGTAATGACGCCCATAGATTCCAGATTGGGATTCAAATCCAGATATGTGAGCAACAACAAACCTATCCCTGGACACTGATGCTATACAGTTATTTCTAGGCATTCCAAAACAGGAAAGTATTCCTCTTTTGCATATGGACAATCTTGTTACGAGATTAATGTGTAGTAGTTCTTTAAAAGTAGAGTAACCACAGATGTGCACCAGCTTTTGTACACACAAGACAACATATTTTTTAGAAACACTCTTGCCACTCAAATCTTATTTTAGAGTATACAGTACTGCACATGTATATTTGTTCTCCAACTTATTCATGAGAAGCTTTTTGGATTGCCCAATGTCTGGACATTACACGTCAAGAAGTTATGCCAAACTGAGGTTCTGACAGATTATTTAATGCCTGCATGGAAATACCCTTAATGATGGTAACTCCATGACAGGCATGGAGGCATGTTCCAGTGTGCATCCGCATCTATTCCTGTCTCAAAGGCTGTTTATTGTGAGTGTGTTTCAGGGTAAAGATATCACTTTTGCCAGTTAATAATGAAGACTGGTCTTACTGTAGTTTTTCATTTTCATCCTGGCCACAGGCCCTGCTCCTTATAGAGTAACCCTGTACTCCAGGATTATAGCATCATGGTCTTTATCTGTTATAATCATCTCATTTGTTGTGTCTCCTGTATGCCTTTGAGTCTAAATAGGTGTTTGCTTCTGGACATTCACTGACAGGAGTTGGCCAATACAGCTTGTTTCACAAAAGACAACCGCTTTGATTTTATGCTCCTTTTGCGCCTTGAAACACTTGTGTATAGACGCCTTGCAAATGCCATATCATATCCTATTGAAACAGTTGTTTTAAGGATGGTGTTGTGTTTATATTAATACCTGTCTGCAAGTCGGGTAGGTCACAACTGCTGCACGTTTTTCACATAAACAGGAGAACAGCAGCACAGTCTTTGCAAGGGGATGGGGTTAATATGTGATTGAGCAAAGAAGTATATTTTTCCAGTTGCCCCTAAGATATAACTTTTAGAACAAATAAAAAGTTCAGTCTTAGGAACTGTAAGATAAGTCTTAGAGCAGCAGGAACACCAAATGAATGTAATGCTTTCTCTAGAACACTGTGATCAGGACACTGTTAGAATATTCTCTGCTCTGTCTTCTGAATTCATTAATATTTAAGATGACTTATTTAAAGATCTTGAGTTTGATGCTGGTCTGTATAGCAGCAACTCAAGAACGCAATCATCTGCAATCCCTTTCTCTTCCATGCCCTCCACTAAACTTTACTTTGTATTTGGGTTTTCACACAGAATGTTTTCTCAGTCTGTATTACAGTCTTTCATCTATTGAGTCCATCTGAAATTCCTCAGTGGTAGATAGGCCTAATTGTACAGGAGACTTAGAGTGTGGCAGTTGGTAGAGGCAATTAATACTAAACTCCATATTCTGCCATGGTGCCAGAAATTCTAATGCCACCATCCCCTGCCAGCATATCTGTAACAGTAGGTTGGTCTTGTTTATCCCTTCCCAGGTGATAGTTAAAGTTCTAAGGAATATCTCAATAGCTGTTGAATGAAAGAATGCACTCAATCATCTGTAGCCCTCTACAAATTAACTTTACCTTGGCTTTCTTACACACCAACCATGGGATGTCCTCTTTTCTGACGATTCCAGCATACAGATTACACCGGATCACCTAACATTTCACAGAATATCTTTAGTATCTTTATTATGGTGTTTTAAGAGTAGTTTGCCTGATAGCCTTGTTTGTTTCCCTCGAGTTAAGTCTGACCTGTGGAAATTGATACTGACACATTTTTCTAGTTTGATTCATAAACAGAAACGTCCACCGGGGAAAAGGAGGGGTGGGAATTTGCCTAGCGCTACAGATGTTTTGTCTTTTATGGGAGTATTTTCAGAGCAGTACCTTTCTTGTCCCAAACCCTAAGGTCTCTCTCTATCTTTATAGACCTTTTTGTTTCTATTGGGAGAAGGCTGCTTGGGAGTGCACAGATCTATGACAGACAATCCCTAGTCAGAGGATGACTAACAAGAGTTATATTAAAATGTTGGTGCTAGCGGCCATCTCTTTTCGAGGACTGAGGTAGTTCATCCTGTTAATGCTTTGGAAATAAGTGTTGGTATATAAAGACAACTCTTCATTATTTTAACTGAAATTGCAGGTGAGTCCCCACATGTATCCTATTTAAATAGCCCATGGATTTTGGAATGGCTCTTTCACTATCCTTTCTCACTCCCTTGCCATACTCCATTTTGTGGGATTGGCCAATTTGGAGATAGGCATACTGGTATACCTAACATATGGAGGGACTTTAGATTTTAGTATCTGTTAACAATTGCCCCCTGCCCCTCAATGTGCCCGTTTCTGACAGAGCACAACTACTGCAGGTTGCATGTAGTCAGTATTTGGAGTAAAATATAGGACACACGCTCTGTATTTTCTATGTTTCTGGGCAACAATGCTGCTTCTTATTGCACCCCACTTTAGGAAAAAATAAGGCTGGTGACTATGTTGTAAATAGTCGAGGCACAGCAAGTTGCAAGGCCCCTTTTTCTGTCTACACCCATTTAATAGACATAGGACCTCATTACGAGTTTGCCGGTACAGTAACAACGGTACCGGTAAGCTTGCTGGTACCGTTGTTATCGTACGGGCAAACTAAGAGTTCTGCTTGCGGGTGCCTTTGCAGCCACCAGGTCTGACCTGGTGGCCGTACCGGCACCTGCGAGCAGAACATTAACGGTACCGGTGCTACCACCCTCCCCATTCCCATTGAGCCGTATGGGCCTCAAATGGAAATGGGGAATCATTTTTTTCCGGCATCCAGAAAAGGGCAATTAACCGGGTCTGGTAAGGTCGTAATGACCCGGTAATTGCCCTTTTCTTGGCGCCGGAAAAAAATGAATACCGGCGGTAGCTGTGCCTGTACTACAGGCACGGCTACCGCCAGCCTCGTAATAAGGCCCATAGAATGGACTGCAATATTACAGTGCCAGTGCTTTTCACAACATGTCCGCCATCTTAGGGAAATACCAGTAGTACAGTGAGGTAAGTTGTTGCACATGTTTGACGTAAGTCTGTTTAATTCCATCTCTCATTCGCTTTCAAGAGTCTTCCTCCATTCCTCTTGTGGCTCTCGTTTTTGTGTCCCAAATCTTGTTTCTTTTCATGTAGCTTAATTCCTGTCTCTTGTCTTCATGTATGTTACTCGCTCTGATACATGTGTTTTAATTGTGCGCTCTAATATATATATCACTGTGCCCTTCTCCACCTCAAGCTCACCATCTTAATATAAAAAATATGGCAAGTTTGCTGTTGGAGCAGAGTGAGCAGGGCACCCGTTTTTACTCCCTCACCTGCCTCATAGAGCTCAGTATAAAAGCCAACGCTCCACTATAACAACGCAAGCTTGTTTTCATTAATAATACCCAGACCTCTTTACGTGAGCCTAATAGGCACACCCCTGGCCTGTCCATTTTTGTGACAGTTTATGCACATGTGGTGATTATGAAATCTGTTTGAATGAAACAACAGAGCCAATTTTTCCATTCTTAATCACTACTTATCTGGCATGACTCAGTAAAAGAGGTTACATTATGTCTGTGATCAGTAACCGACTTACTAGATCGTGCTGTCTTGTATAGTCCGGCTTTACTAAAGGAATTTAGAATAAGAGAAAATGAACTTACTTTCCTGTAACATTAATTCTCACTATTGTATGTCTCCCTGTATTTCTAATAACACCACCACTTCCAATGGGCTGTAAATCCTATTTCATCAGTGTTTGGTATAGGTTCAATATTTCTGAGGCTGAAGTGTGAGTAGCAACTTGCTTACAACCACAGAATTTTAGATATCCATAATTTTTGCTAAATTCCATTGTTAAATATTTTCCAGTTAAGTGAAGATGATTGAAAGCAGTTTATCTCTTCTACAAGAACAAATTAATATGTAACAACTTTGCAGTGTTCTAGATAAATAAGCAGAGAGAATGGAACACTCTCAAAACTTTTTATATGGGTAACAGGGTTTGCTAGGGAAATTGCTTAGTCGCAATACAGCTGGTAGGGGATTGTATCTTTTACTAGCGATTTTGGCCCTTGGCTTTGTTGCTCTAGCCCTTGTGCCATCCTTGGAACAATTTAAGGTATTTTAAGCACACATTGGTGTCGGGTAAAGCGGGTATTAAGGATCATTCGTCTTTTAAAGTGGACATGTTATATTGCCTCCATTTAACTTCCTGAAAAATATAGTGATACTATTCCGGACAACTACGGCATATTCATGAAAATAGCTATCACATCTTGCCTATGCAAATTTCTTTGCCCTTGTGTAGCAGTACCGACACAATCTAATAAACGTCCTTTGATGTGGCTGGACCGAATAACATATGAAATGGTATAAACTGTAACCCCAGCTTTATAGTTTCACCATACAACTCGTTGGTTGCTGTAAAAAGTAATGTGCTTTATGTAGTTGTATAGCTTTTTGGTGATGTGTAGCCGTAAAGTTCAATCTATCAGGAACCAATCTGGTCTTGAAATGGAAATGTTACCTGACTGGTATATCAGTCTTATTCCCTTCTTGGGACCAGACAGAAATATACTAGGCTTTTCGATTTTTTTGCCCTTCTTACTATAGCGATTTATAGTTTTACAGGAGAGCAAACGGGTAAATCATTAAGATTTCAAGCCGATTTTGGAATAATTTTCAAAAGACCATCGTACGAGCACCTGCTTTATAAAATCTATTTTTAAACTTTCTTTGATAGGTAGATAACATGCTGTAGATATTAAAATAATTGTTCTTTGTTCAATAGCCTTGATCGGCTGTGCCCAAGTCTGTTTAAATGGGAGATAATTCTGCCTGATTTTGAAGAACCTTAGTGAGGAAGCTCCTAACACAGTATAATAGAACAACTTTAAACTGTAACCTGTCGTAGCAGGCAATTAAAGTGCTCAGCAGTAATTTATTGGGCAGTAATTTCTGGATTCAAGCACTCGAGAAACTCATTGTATGGGTAGCTTGAATCCATTTAATAAGCTGTCAAATTAGTCAGTAATGGCCATTCTTTGCATCAAGAACACTACAATGGTACTGGTAAGATATGAGGTAAAATTCAGTGCAGCTATCTTGTTGTCTATGTATGCTGTCCAGCATCACTAACTTGCTTTTGTTAACAGTTCTGAGATTTGCATTGGGCTTACTTGGAGGCATCTACACCAGTTTACATTTGCAAAATAGCTGCCCCGTGGTACTCTATGATATATTATTGGTCTCACATTGGTTTATGTTAATTCAAGTTCTTTGCGTACCCTGCCGACACCTTGGGTTCTCATAGTTTTGGCAAAGAGCTTCACCTCAAAGAAAAATGTCCACCCATAGCTCAAACAACATACATGTTACATATGCCAGTTTGACTTTAATATATGATTTAGTTTTCTAGTAGTCAATGCTAAATGTAGTTTACATATGTTTAAATCCCCACATCTCAAGACTCCTTCAAGCTATGGCAATAATGAAATTGCTTCTGAACAAAAGGAAACGATCATAAAGCATATCTTCTCCGGTGGTAGGCACGCATACAAGCACATCTTTGAGTATGCTCTCAAAACAAGAGGAGTGTTGTTCATAAGCCTCAAGGAAGAGGAAACCAAGCTGAGACATGCCTTCTCTTTAGTTACGTTTATAAGAGGTAAAAGGTATGCGTTAGTTTGCAATCAAGTTTTACAATCCAATTTTGAGTTAGAGGTACTCCGGGAGCATGGCACCAGAATGCATTGTGAACATGGTAAACTGTTTTTGTTGCTCTCTTCCTGATAGGAATCCCTGGCTGCCAGACAAACTGTTTTTCATGTTCTTCAGTGTCATGGTCGATTTCATGTAACGATAAATATTGGCCACTCGCACACTTTCTAGGAGAGAAAATGGTCTGTACTGTGACCTAGTCTGATGAAACCTACCCCCCAGACAACAGACTTATTTTCGGATTTATAGAAAGACCAGAGTCTGTAAAGATTTCCCAGTCTGTTTTCTTGGTTGCCAGTATGTGACACCCAGAAGTAACCATGAAGCTTGGTTGCCAATCCTCTAAGCAGAGGGTAGCTGTCTTATCAACAGTTTACTGAATATATTTCATGTTGGTTATTGACATTATTGACATCCCTTCTTATACATTACTGGACACACCGACTACTAGAAAGAGGCAGTGCTAGCAACCAGCGATCGATTTTAAAGAGGACTGGGACATATTCTGGATTAATTCACTTTAGATTCCAAAGCATTGGGAATCTGGTGACATCCCGAATATGTCCACAATGTCATGTGGAAAAAGCCTTACCAATACAGCACTGCCCATAAATCATAGAGAAAATTGATAATAATATATGGTAAATGTACAGCTTCTTAATTTTTACAATGCTCTGTGGTCCCTCTTTCTAAGGTGTATCTGCCCTTAAAATTAAGCAAATAGTAACACATTTCTGTTAAGACCATTTTAGTAGCACTTTACTCTCCAAATGACTAGATAGCTACAATTGCATACATTCTACATAAGGGTTTCCTTAGTTATAAAGGTAAGTAGAACTGGCCTAAAATGTGTCCCAATTATCTTTTAAGTGGGGCCAATTCGCAAAGAAGTTACCATGAGTAATTCTTAATAACTTCAGAGTAGGTCAATTACTCACAGTCACTTCGTCTGTGTATCAAATAGCCCTCTACAGGTTTAAAGTATGGGTAAGACAGAGTTACTTCTTTGAAAATTGGCCCTTTGTATGTCATGAAGCAAAAACTATGTCAGTTTGCACAATTCGTTTTAAAAGACAAACATCCTATAAGAGAAGTGGCAAGGGATTAGCAAAAGAAAATGAATCCCCCATAGGAAGATAATGTACATATCCCTCTTTACCATGCTAAATCCAACATTTCAATAACCCCCTTATTCGTTTTTTTAATGAGCAGCCTTTAATTCCTGTATATGGTATGAGCAGTGTTCTAGTTACCATACCCTCACGAGATTCTGAAAGTCCAGGTGAGAGATTGTGGGGAAAAAGGGAGATTAAAAAGCCATGCATAATACTTTGTATGGGAATTCAATATCATATGTGGAGTGGCATTTGGATAGTGGGGTGAAGTTAATAGAAGCCTGCTTTCTCCTGCTTGGAGCAAGGTAATATTCCATAATGTGTATTGTTTTGCAGTGGGCTGAGATAAGTGAAATGTATTCAATGCCAATTTGGATTGTTTTACAACATTTAAAGAACAAAATCAAATTGTGTAGGGTAAAACATATTTCGTCACATATAGGCTCAATTAACTACAAACATACATGTGTTAAAACATTCCTTCATAGTAATACCGAAATTGTGCTTCCTTGTTGGCGCTACCCAAGCTCGTATTTTCTCTTTAATGCCCCATGTAACATTGATTATATAATTTCTAATGATAAAAGTATGGAAATCTCATTAAGTCTTTCAAAGTAATTTAAATTAATTTATCTGTGTGCTGCAAAAAATGTTTATTATCTTAAATATATATTTGATTTGCCCCTCTTTATGGCTTTCAAACTAATCGGGGTGAAGGCTGAGGATAAGTGCATCTCCTGATGCACTGTTTTACCTTATTAGATTTTGTCAAGAGATTGTATTGTCTTTTTTTAACAGTAGAGCCTGTTTTTTGCAAATGTCTGGGCCATATTTTTCTCAAGAATCAACAGTTGGTTAAAAACACTGAGTAGTGTTTTCTGGATAGTTTATTAGTGTAATTATTTGCATAGCTTTGTAAAATGAGCAGAAATGCATGATGTTGGACACTAACTCCATCTACTCTCATTTGTTTTAACTGATACATTTGCTCAGATCTGCTTTATGGTCAGGAATCTGCAATTTTGATTGTAATTGGTGGTGTAACATTATGAACGACAGGTTTGTTTGTGTCCATTGTGTCCATGAACAGATTTTTGGGCACTAATGGGAATGTTCAGTCAAGTGCTTCCTGGTTTCTAGCAGTGGTCCTTGGGAGAATTGTTGAATACTAGTAGCAGGCTGGTTTGAGAATATGTTTCTACTAACAGCACTGCAACTGCTCCACAGAAATGTTTTATGGTACCAGAACTTTAAAGAAGACAGTAAGGTTTTCAGCAAAACAGAATTTCATATTTCCAGCTTTATGAAAAAGATATTGACTACCTCATCCTTTGGGAATTTTAGCAACAGCTCGGGTGGCAAAACTGAACTGGTACAATTGGTATGCATTGCCTACCAACATAATATCAATAGTCATAACCATACTAGAGACCAAAGTCAACACTGATTTCTTTATGTTTTTAAATACTGTCTAACAGTTTTCATTTATCTTATGTAAAATAGGTAATACCTCATTGTCCATTTTGACTCCTTCATGTTGTTTACAAGATAAAATAAAAATAACTTGAATTGTAGATTTAAAAAAGTAAAATACATTGAATTGATGCGTCAAAGGTCATTTTGCCTGTTTACATTCTTCTTGATGGATTAAAACGCATTGAATGCCTTTTTGAATATCATGTTTTATATTCTCATTCCATGCCTTTCATTATTTCTGCCAATCATGGATGTAGTGAGGTTTGAAAGATTTACTTAAGTATCAAAAACAAATAAAACATATAACATTGACATTTATGTTGGTGCTTTTTCTCTGTATTCTTTTCCATGCCTTATTCAACGAAGAACGAGATACCACCTTGAACATCCTGGATCTATTGAGTGCAGCATTTGGCAGGCTTTGTGTGCCAGATCTGCCATTAATGTTTATGCATTTGTTTGACTAGGAGCATACTTAAGTTAGAATTCCTGTTCAGAATGTGATTTAATAAAAACCGGAACCTTTTAAGTCATATTCACTTTGAGAGGAAGGACTTGTGGACCCAGGAATCATTGTGTTAACATGCCTAAATACATCAATTACCTTTCTGCTTGTCAAGAGTTTAACATCTCTGATTCTTTAAGTAATGTCTCAGCTTAAACTTCTCGGTATAGCTTTTGATTGGCACTCTGAAAGAAAGCCAGCAAATAAGCCAGCTTCTGCAGAAACCTGCATGTTACAGATTCAAATCTTCTCGGGCTTAGTTAACTCTCATTTTTCCAAGGTAAAATGGGGAGTGCTATTGAGTTCTGCAATCAAATATTTTTGTTACATGAGCACTACATGATGAAAGATAAGTTCATTTTAGTTGCATAGTGGTAGCTCTAATTCTTCCGATTAGCAGTTTCTTCCGTTGGTATACTCACCAGTGATGTTACCACATAGGTTTACTCTCGCCCCCTGGGACTCAAGATCATGCAATGTGAGTCTGCCCCTTCAACGTTTGATACTTATAATAACCAAGACGCACTCTCATGGATAAATATTGTTACTGGTTAAGTGATTACCTAGTCTCTTTCCATAAATTACTCTAGTCACCAACATTCTTGAACATAATGACGAACCCACACTTAAAGGTAAGGGGGATCTCACACAGAGGTTGTTTTGTCTTATGAAACTTTTATATTCCCTTTCTTTTGCTTAATACTGGAATCTAGTTATGGATTCTTGAATAGTGCTCAAATATTTGAGTAGCTACACTATATGTGCAATGGATGCATGAGCATGGGGGACTTAACATAGTTGTGACAATGTGTGGTATAAAAGGAAGAGTGCATTGTTCGAAATTGTTGGGCCTGGGATCTGTTTGGATCTTGGTGTGGCTTAGAAGTGCCTGGTTAGCTTGACTGAAATACCTGCCAATCGCTGTTTACTACTTCCTAGGTCAGCTTGTGCCATATAAAAAACCTCTGCCGCATTGTATGTGCTTGGGAATGTGTATAAAGAAGTATTAGGACACATCTAGAAGACATATAAAGCATAATGGTTCAACTATAATGAACAAAAGTTATAGTTTGCATCTCATGTGACCAGTGAAATTTGCGGAGCACTGTTTAGTAGCATTCCCCCGAGGTATCTCCTGCTTACTGAATGATGCTTAATATCCAAGAGTTGCTTTAAGCTCCTGCTCATCAAATCTTTATTTCGATCCATGGACTGGCAATGGCTTGGCTTATGGAATCTTGGAGGGCATGTTATTTACCAGACCCGGGCAACGATGTTGAAAGAATGTTGCTCTGGAGATCATGTTCGGGGCTGGAGGAGAGGGAAGAACATTGCAGTTGTTACAGGGATAGGTGTAAATGGGCGACTGATGCATCACGGTAGGAGTGCATGGTGACGATAAAAGGGAGAGTTTAGAAGTTTGCACAAGGAAATAGGGGTGAGATAATGAGCGTCATTCTGTGATGCATATGCTGACATGGAAATAGTGTCAGGGAACAAAACCTCACTGAAGTAGGGCAAAGTAAATTAAGTTGTAATATAAGTGATAGATGATATATAGTATATATATAGTGATAGATGATACCTTCCTGGTAAAAGAAAAACATTTGGTGGGACCGTATGGGGAAATTGGTGAAGAGGTTTACTTTAGAATTCTCATGGCATGTGCATCGTACAGTATTCCCTCTCAGTATAAACAGGGAGGGGTTAGTGTTCAAGAAGAACTCCTTGTTGTGGTGCAGAAAAGCTGAGAGGAGATATAACACTTAGCATTGCATAATAATATGTGCACCCTCGTCCTCACACACCAGACGCTAACATATAGGAAGACATGCAGGCATCATGAAATGTACCACTTGTGTAAGGTAAATAGGGCTGGGAAACCTATGGGTAGTGCTCCCCCCAAGGAACAGAGTAGTCTAACGCTTCTCTGTTACTAATGGCACTTTTTTTTAAATTGGCCTTGTCAGAAACAATCAACGGCATAGCCAAGAGGTTTGGCTTTAGTGTAGGGATGGGATGGGTGCTTGTCAGGCACTGCCAAATGGTACTACCTGGCTATAAGAGGTCAACAGCTGGGAAATGGTGTGGCTAGCTGGTCATATGCTGTCAGTGCCTGACAAATGCCCATCTCATATCTCTTCACAACTCTAAACTGTTGGTTTGGCCAATGTTTATTTATAATGACTTGAGTTCCAGGAATCTATGTGAGAACACGCCTATTGCTTATTAGTCAAGTGGCTGAAGGCACACTTGGGTGAGACCGTTGTATTACACCAGGTACTCCGTTTCAGCTGTAGTTAAGCCATTGAATATCAGCATACTGCTTAGAAATAATCCTGGCCGGCTCGATATGGCACAAAATGTTACATTGACGCATGACAAATAGCTCAATGAGACCAATGGAGGATGTATTTTGGGCGCTGAGGGACAGTAAGTTTGTGGGAATGGCTATAAGGATTATCATTCATTCATTACCTTTTATTCGGCTCAAAACCACAAAAGAACTTAACAAAATATTATAATGCATCACAT
This sequence comes from Ambystoma mexicanum, assembly GCF_040938575.1. Taxonomy (NCBI): domain Eukaryota; kingdom Metazoa; phylum Chordata; class Amphibia; order Caudata; family Ambystomatidae; genus Ambystoma; species Ambystoma mexicanum. Next base: position 1,007,691,012 of record NC_090927.1, read on the forward strand.
ACAAATACATAGAATATGTTAAAAAAAAAACAGTAAAAACAAATAGAATCATGAATTAGATAAAATAAAGTACATGAAATTAATCTGAATACAAAAGCAGATTGGTCATAATACATGTTGGGAGAGGGGGGAAAAAATGATATTCGCAGCCCCCAGAATTAAGCTTTACACAACATGAGATGAGACAACATCAGTTACCACTTAAATATATAGGATTGATATGCATTGTATTACACGTTGGGCCTCAGAAGCCAAACATGGTGTATACATTTAGCCACTCTATAGACCCTTTCTGGATCATCGGCTCTCTTACATAACCCCAAGGCCTCAGTGACAGTGCGGTGAGAATGCCTGAGGATCTTAAAAAGGGTTTGAGGTATAAGACTCTCAATACCTGGGTATTAGGACAAAAAAACAAGAAATGGGTAGGTCTCTTGGCAAGTATTGCAGATGGTGCAAATACCCAGACATGGGTAACATGGTAAACTTTGCCACCTTCAGTGTACCCAATCTAAAGTTGAAGACCGGCCGCGGAGTAAAGGGCGGTGCACTTTTGGATGCCTGTGCTGTTCTGCTTCTGTGGCTCTGGCGGAAAGACTGTTGGAGCCTGCTTTACTTTTCTTTCTTACTACTTGTTATTATGATAACGTGCATTAGTTTTGAACTTGGAACTGGTGCCTCTACCTTTAAGGCCCTCCGAGGTGTAAGCCACTCGGTGCCCTTTTGGAGGACTCCTGTGATGTTCTGCTGCTGTTTGGCTCTGGAGGCTGTGGAGACAAAAGGCATAGGAGCACCCATTCTCTATCACCGGACACTCCATTACAGGAGAGCGGATCCACACCACTTACGGTAAGCACGCCAGAATCGATCAGTGTTCTTAAGGCTCTGAAAGAAGGACAGCGCAGACATACTGTGCTGTAATATTCGTTGTTGTGTTGGAGGCGTGTGAGGGGGTGTGGAATAAGAGGCCGGTTTTGAAATACCAGCGCCAGAAACCATTGGCACTGAAGAGCTCTAAAGAGGTCTCTGAAAATTCGGGAGACTGTTGGAGAATCTTGCTCCTTTGATCCCGCGGGTACTACTTCTTGGTACGAAGTTACACATGCGCCACTGAGCTGCTATAGCCGGCCGAAAAATATACAATAAACCTGGCAATTTTAGCTCAGTGTGTAGTGCTGTGACAACCACGTGGATAACCTTTATAGCAGCACAGTTAGTGATTGCACCATAGCATCTGACATTAAGTTGCGCAGCAGTCTATTTACAGATAAGGAGAGGAAGGTGGAAGGAGATGGTTCCTACCTGCTGGAATTAGAGCAGGCGGGATCCACCTCCACCCAAGTTTTTGCTCAGAACACGCGACTCAACAACCAATCAATAACTCAAGCCCAAATCCATGCTGAGGCAAAAATGATCACACCGAGGGGCAGTGAAGATGAGCGAAATCATCTAACTGCACTTTTGCAACAATGGCAATGAGGTCTGGAGTATACATTAACAACTAAAAAGATTCAGCAAAAGATTCAAACCCATTTTGGGAGGAAAAGACACAAAAGCTTTAATGAGGTGGGGAGAGACTCTGTTATCCTTTGGCCTGTGCCACAAACCCTGCAAACTCCACCCTCTACCTCTGAAAGACACTCTTCCACTACTAATTTGGACATTGCTATGGATACAGCATGCCTGGAAAGGGACAGAGAATCTCCACCTCCTTTAACTAGGAGCTCCTCAAATTACTCACAGCATAATCTAGGAACGCAAGAGAATGTAACTCAGCCAGACCTATCTATAGAAAAACCTGAGCCAAGTACAGATACGCTGATGGCTTTGAATTTTGTTCTGAACTCTTTAGTCTCGGTTTCTGAACTACTGAAAATAGAAGTTCAATCACAAGTGGGAACACTCCTGGAAATGACAAATGGAAGTAGCATCATGAGAGTCAACCTTGGTGGGGTTGGTCTCAACTATTAACACCAACATGACCCTACCGTTAAGAGATCTAAGACTAGAAGTAGTCAAACAGGGTCTCGACATTTCCTCAATTCAGTCTATGCTAAGCAATCGGAAGAAAATAGACGAGGAAAATAATAAATTACTGTGCGAAATGGCACAATTCTTGAAAGAAAACATCATGTTGTAAATTCAAGAAGGAAGGGATGATGCTACCCAAATTCAGCTGTTCGATGATACACCTCTTTCAGAATCAGTGCTGGAGGAATATCGGCGCTTGGCAAATGTAGCAGATGGGGAGTTGGAAAATTCTGTAATAACAGTGCAAACAAAACCTGCAGTGGAAACAGAAAAGCAGGCCGAGGCTGAGCCCGATTGGTGTCCGGCCTACTGCCAAAGTTCAAGAAGCAGAAGGAATATGAGAAAACGCCAAGCGGGAAGGAAAAGATCAAAAACGTTGCAATCAGTCTCTAAGAAGAATAAGACAAAAGTGAAGAGTAAAGATGCATCAAATGCCATTATAACAGACAACCTTGTTCATCAACAGAAAACGATAACCCCTAAGCATAGAGATGATGTACAACTGATGGCAGTCGGATCTAGAGACGAGTCCGTTTACCCAGGAAAAAATGAAGACCCAGATAAAATAAGAACTAAGGGAACAATGAAAAATGGCAGAAAAAATCCAAAAGTACTATGCAAGCCACTACGGATGAGACTGTCCAAATAATGAATATAAGCATTGGCTCTAAAACAAATCTGAATCAAAAACAATGCAGTGTGTCACAAAGGATGACCTGGATGAGAATAATGCAAGAGGATCAAGTCTTGCCAAAAGACACCAGAGCGCCAAACCCTCTCCTGCAATTCGCCAAAAAGACAACATAGTGAAATTGGTCAAATGGGCACCTATCTTTCTACAGAAAAGCTCCCTCCTGAAGCAAGAGACTGCATACTCAAGTGAGCTACCATTAGCCCAAACTCAAAATAATCTTAAACTGCCCCCAATCTTTTTACCAGCTAAAAGAAAAAATGCGGTGGAGTGCTTGGCAGCACAAACACATTTACTATCTGCCGTAGCTCAGGGCCCATCTCAGATAAAATCTTTAAAAACTGATTGCATGTATAATGGGAATGGGAATTCCGTGGCACTCATTATTCAACACAATCATGGAAAACACAGGTCAAGCAAGCAAACTACAAACACCAAAAAACTCCAAGGACTATGTTACCCAAGAGCATGTCTTAGACTTTGCAAAAAATTGAAACAACACAAGTCATTAAGTCGTTCTGTGATCTTGGGAATAATTAAGAAAGTCAAAAATGTGTATCTGTTTTCATCAAAGGATATCGAAAGTGTAACATTCACCTTGGCACAAGATCCCTACTTAGTGGAAGTAGTATTTACATCACCCAGCGCAAGAAATGCTATCCTGAATGAAGCAGGAGAATTGGAGATATATGGTTTGGAAATCTCAATTAGCGAGTCCAAATGGGATCCATAAGATTGCAGTGGGATTGTAGAGTCTACCATAAAAAGTCCAACAAGGGAAAGGGTGGTCCAGGACCTTGGAAAAGAAGAGCACAGAAAATCTAAAGCTGAACAGAACTTGCAGGGAAATGCCTTATCCCTTTTGCCAGAGATTCTCTTCCAGGTCCTGCAGAAACTGGGCGTAGGCACCCAGCAGCTTTAGAAGGGAAGGTTTAGATGATGAATGGTAGCTCGGAAGAGGATGGGGTGGCATCCAAAACATGGCATAGAGGGGATTCCTCCTCTACTTTGGACTACATCTTTGTTTCTCAGTATTTGTATACACTGCCCTCGACAATGCTAGGGGACCGCAGTAGACTAGAGCTTTACTTTCCCGACCTATCCAGCTCCTCTCAAAGCGTAAATAAACAGCTGTTGAGTGGAAAAAAAGGCAAAATCGGGCTGGTAAAATATAGGCATGGTGGTAAAAATGTAAACTCACAGCTGAAAAAGATCCCAAGAAGTATTTAGGAAACAAAATGCCACCCACAAACATTTAGCAAATTCCTTTGGGCTACATCTGCTCCCAATGAGCCAGTAAATCCGGTTAAGCAAAAACATGACCATGTTTTTGACGAAGAAACACAGAAAATGAAAAGAGAACACAGAAGAGCCGTGCGCAGAATCAAGCTGGCAGGGCTTTCATTAAAGGCCTTTAAAGCAGAAATTGGTAGAGAAAAGACCAATTATAGATCATGGTCACTTCTTCAGAAAACCTCATGACTTCAGAAGGACGGAGAACAAGTGCTCAAATTACTCAGAGAAGGGAACACAAACTTGTGGGCACTCATTAATAACCTTGAGGGTGGAACTGGTAACTCCTTGTGCAACTTGGTTTCCGAGAAACGGTGGGTAGAACATTTAACAGAGGTTTTTAGAAACACCAGTGATTCCATATTTGTAGCAAAGCCATACACTTTACATTACATTACATTTGTTATGCACACTATTCGCCCTCGGGCATAAAGGTGCGGACTGGAAAGAGAAGACAACACAAACAGAAAGCAGAAAAGAAGTTCAAAGGACCCACAAGAAATGTTTACTGGGTCCCCAACAGAAAAGGATGCAGGTGATAGCAGCAAAAACTGTCTGGCCAGTGGTCAGAAAGGTGTGATTCGTTTAACCAGATCATCCATGGTGTAATAAGCTCAGGAGAATAAGAGAGTTTTCAATTCTTAAAGGCTTGGGGAGAATTGTGACTACTTAGTCTTGCAGACAATTTGTTCCAAAGGGAAGGGGCCTTCACATTCAACGCTCCATTTTCAGCCTTTGAGGTCTTGCATCTTGGCTGTATTATCAAATTTTGATTTCCTGATATAAGAGTTCTTTGATTGCACTTTTCTTTTATATAGCTCTGTCGATATGCAGGCATTATTTGTAGCCTGCATTTGAATGCAATGACTAGCACTCTAAAATTGATCCGGGATTCAATAGGAAGCCAATGAAGAGAACGCCTGGCCTCTGTTACATGACTGTGCCTAGGAAGTCTGAGAACTTTCTAACCGCCCAGTTCTGAGCAACCTGCAGCATTCGCATTTCTCGCTGACTGATACCCAGTAGTAGGCTGCAGCAGTAATCCCGCTTAGGACCAATTATCGCTCTGGCAATTGTCTCTGCACTTTCTTGGGAAATCAAGGCCTTAAATGAGTCAACAATTTAACACAATATACTACCCCCGCCACCACTGTTGAAATATGTGCTTTCATACTCAGTGTCGGGTCCAAGGTCACTCCTAGAATTTTTGATAAAGGAGAGATACTGTCTCCCAGTTTAAAGGAGCTATAGGCTTGATTTAAATTATTTAGAGCCTTTGGGCTACCAACAATCAACAGCTCTGTCTTACTTCGATTCAGAGCTAGGAAATTATCCAGCATCCACCTTTCAATGAGTAAGAAGATTCTATTAACCTCCAACTCATCTTTCTCATGATGTCCAGTTAATGAGATGACACATTGGGTGTCATCTGCATAATTTGAAAACATGACCCTCTCCTCCTCTAACATGAAGAAGAAGGGGCCATGAACAAATTATAAAGACAAGGCGACATGCTTGCACCTTGTGGTACCCCATACAGAACAGATAGTGGAGTAGCTTCTGCGGAAGCTGAACAGACCTTGGCATACACGCCTTGGCAATTGAGGTTTAGTGAGAGTGACATAGAGGAGGTAATCATCAAATCCTCTGCTTCAAGAGCAGCAGGCCCTAATGGTCTGACATATCAAATACTCAAAAAAGAGCCGGTGCTGTGGTCACAACTTTTATTCAGCCTGTTTAGTGAGATCCTCGAGGCGTCTATTTCCAGTATCCTGGAAAACTGCACTGGTTATTCCATTCTTCAAATACGGTGATCGTCTAGCAGTGGCTAATTATAGACCTATAGCCCTGCTCGACATAGAAAGCAAGATCTTCATGAAGCTTTTGTTGAATGAGCTAACACAGTGGGTAGAAGATCGTGGCATCTTGTCTCGCTTACAAACAGGTTTACGGAAAGGCATGTCAACAGCTTTAAATGGCCTTATATTAAACCTGGTAAGTGAAAAGGCAGAAGAAGATCGATCATTGCCCCTATTTGGTGCGTGGGTTGATCTATCAAAAGCCTTTGATCAAGTGGACAGTGCCCTACTTTGGAATAAACGGAGACAGCGGGGCCTGCCAGAAACAATTCTGGCAACGCTGGTGGAGCTGCATAGAGAGACCAACCTTGGAGTCCGCTCGGGTGAGTTAGGGCACATGTCAGAAACAATCGAGGTAGAAAGGGGGTTAGACAAGGGTGCCTAGGAGCCCCTCTTGTTTTCAGTCTTTACCTGGCAGATATGGGCATCTCCTTGGGGCCATCTGCATTGGCCAGCCCAGTGTTGAATGGGAAAAAGAACTTTTGGCTGGCCTGTGCAAATGACATAGTGCTGCTGGACAGGACGCCAATCGGGCTACAGCACCAGTTAACTACATTGAGTAATTACGCAGAAACCAATAAGCTCTCTAAAAACCCTGGCAAGTCAAATGTGGTTTTTAAGCGTCCACAAAAAAAATCAAATACTCAAATTGGGAATTAGATGGACAAAAGGTGGAGGCGGTTAAATACCTGGGATACATCATCCATGCCTCACCAGCTCTCTATAAAGCTGACGCCAAAGTTACAGCAAAAGTGGTGCAGGGTGCAGTGCAAATGCTGAAACTAAATCAGAAGCTCTGCAAATTTTCTATTTTGCCATTAGTCAGATACTATTTGGCAAAAATAGTACCAGTTATTCTTTATGGTTTGGAGGCTAAGCCTCGACTTTGGGCCACCGATTGGGATATATTTGAAGGTCGGCTATGGAAGAGAGTACTAGGTCTCTCTGCCTGCTTGCCTAGTTGGAGTCTTAGATATGAGCTCGGCTTAAAATCTCGGATGCATGGCGAATTGGAAACTAATCTCCTTATATCGGGAGATTGTTGGATAAGAGGCCTCTCTCTATAGCGACATCAGATGTCACATGTTGAAATCCAAATCTGTAATTTTTACACGGTTGGAGAACAAGGCGAGAGAGCTCCTCTCTAGTATCGACCTTGATCTGGACACACTTATTTCCAATCCATTAAATAATTGGGTAAAAACTAGAAAAACTAAGAATGAGCGCACCTGCAAACCCCTTTTTACAGGGCGAGAAAAAACGATGTTGCCTTTCAAACTATTTTACGAAGTCCCCAGACAGTTCACTACGTAATAACTTCCCAAGAATCAGATGAAACCTGGTCCATTGTGGGGAAGAACTGGCAAGGCGAAAGCGGGGAGATAGAGCAAAACAACTATGCAAAATTTGCATTAATCCAGCAAAACAAACGCTCAGACACCTGCTTATGGATTGCGAAGGGACATGGAGCCCACGTCTAGCACACTTTGTCTCAGACTTCTTCTGGGACAGGATAGTCTTGGTCTGCAATGGCGTATTAACAGCAGCGGTGGTACGTGTGTTAAAAACCTGCGATATCATCTTTTAGAAAACTACAGGACCTTAATGTCAGCAAAGGAAGAGATTCCCAAAATAAATTATGGCAAGTGTAGTAAAATCAATTATTAAGTGAAAAGAATTAGCTATTGTTTTTTTTCTTGTTTGATTGTTATGTACTGGTACACAATTTTTATATACTAATTGTATTTAGTTTAATAATTTTGTAAAGACTTGCGAGTCATAAACAATTTTTTTTTAAAAACGAGAAAAAAAAGTTGACCTACAATGCGCAGGCATAGTGAGGGTTAATCAAATCAATGTATATTCCGAACCCAAAATCAGATTTTTTTTCTTACATAATTGAGCACCGGCTTTAGATTCCTGCATGCGCCCACCATTTTCCCTCTGTAAAATTCATTGTGTAATCTGGCTTTTATGCTTTGCTTTGTTAATCGGCATGGGTTGAAGCCAAGTGACCTGCTCATTCATATCACAAAGACTCTTCCTGACATGTGCCACCCATGGCAGTCTCATATCTCCCTTAAGGCTCAACAAGTGTGTCGGGTCATCCCTGAAAGTCCCAAGTTCCGGAGTCTGCCATAGCCGTAGCCAATACACAATAGGTTGTCATGCAGCAATCATGTCAATAGGGCACACATCAATTTCAAGATGTAACAGAGAATTGGCTGTACTCTGTGGGAGCCATAATAGGCTCTTGAGGAATTTGTTTTCCACCACAGTCAATGATTTCGGGTCCACATACCCCCAAAGCTCTGCCCCAAAAAGGGCTGCTGCTGTGGCCTGTTTCCTTTACAAGTCCAAAGCTGGGGAAATGGCACCTCTTCCATGCCTAATAAAGAAAGTGCGTGTCCCACCGCCATATTTTTCCAAAGTTATCATAGACAGCCAACTTGCTTATCCAATACCCTTTCTCATGAAATCGTGTTCCGAGGTAGTCATATGACTGCTTGTTCCAGGAGCATACCCTCAGTCCTGAAGTCAAGTTTCAGATGTTTACCAAAGTTGGGCTTAAACACCATCGTTTTTGTTTCGTCTGTGTTCATGCTCAACTTTAATTCCTCGCACTTTCTCATAAAGGACAACAGTGGCGTTCTCAGTGCCTAGAGCGTAGGGGACAGGATCACAGCGTCATCTGCGGAAAAAAGACCTAGATTTCTCCTCAGGCCCAGCTTTGGAGAATCTTTACCTTCAACGAACAGCAGTTCTAAAACCTCCTCTATGTATATGCAAAACAAAAGTGGGGCCGAGGCACATCCCTGATTTACACCTTTTGTAACATCAAGTTGGTCGGTGACCTCTTCCCCCCCAGGCCCACTCTAATGACTGCTTTATTATCCTTATAAAGTGATTGAATGACAGTTATTAGGCCAAGGGGCATTCTCCTTTTTACCAGAACTCACCAGAGGAGAGCCCTTCGAATATATTTGGATAATGTTAGAGGCAAAAGCTCAGTTCCACTGTGCCCTTTCCACCCTGGAAACCCTTCTGGAGCGTCATGATCTCATTTTCTGTTACGCAGGGCTGAATGTGCCCTAAAATCACCTTAGCAAAAACATTGCCCAAAAACCTTGCCCAAGCTGACTAGCAGTGATGTAGTCCGGTAGTTTGCCAGGCACTCTTTCCCTCCCTTTTTATATATATATTGGCACTATTTCTGCTAGACGCCATGATTCAGGGACAGAGTCAGCTGTAATAAGGATTATCATGTCCATGGTCCGTCAATGGATCTATAGATAAACGGGTTAAACGCCCACAAGCTGTGTGCATCTCTTCACAACCCAGCTCCCTCCTTGATGTATCCCAAAGCAGTGGTTTCAGCTTGTAGGTGGTTCTTAAGTGCCATCTAATAGCCAAAGCTAAAAAGGGATTTAAAATTGCAATATTCATACCAAGCAACATTTCTGCTCTGCCCCCACTGGAAGTGGAAACAGGAACGTGGGAAAGGAAAACTCTGAGCCCCCTGGAGACATAGGGCCTAATTCACAGAGCGTTTTCAAATGGGTTGTTGTCGTGAATTAGGCCCATTCTGTATAGAGGTAATTAGACTGAGGGGCAAGCACGCTTATACAAGGAGTGAAGCAAAAACCTGGTGCAGAATGCTTACAAGTAAATCTTCATAATTCTGCATATTCACTCTCACACTTTATCAGATGTGTTCTTACCCTGGAGACTGGCAAATCATATCCTGCTTAAATGAGCACATTATTCTTCTTCTTTGAAATGTGTTTTTTATTTTTATAGCTGATGTTCTCCCTACTGAAGATTATAAACCCGCTACTTAATTGTAGAATGACAAATTATTTTAAGGTGGTGGGCACTCAAGCACAAGAACCACTCAAACTTGAGTAATGAAGATGAATGGTATTTAACCAAACCATTACTTTCTAGTGCCGGTCCTTTCTCTGAGAAAATAGAAAGCAATTCCTCATCTTTTCTTAAGATACACTAATCTCGAGACACTCTTTAGGTTAATTACATGTAATCCTAACGGAGCCGCCAACTACAAGGCACAGGACCTAACCTGTCTCTGGCAGAACTAGTAGAATTTCCGAGCCAATACAAAGGTTGCAAATAAAATCCACTGTGCTGTAGATACACCTATGAAAGAAAAACACGGAGCAAAGAAAATCTCAGGACCTTATATCCAGCTTCCCAGACCACGGTTTTCCTAATGCTGCTACCACAATCATTAGACTGGGAATATCAAAATAAATAAATTGTCCTACACCCTGAGCAACTTGACAATACAGATAATTAATCTCTTTTCTATCTCCAAGGGTTATTTTGTTCTTTTTAGCAAAAATAATCAAATACTTCTAAACAACAATATTCTTGCTAACTAAACCTTCTTAAAACGCTCTGCGTCACAGAAACTATTTTATTTGAATTTCTCGTATATATTGGGCCAAGGCTTGCCAATATGGGCATGCACCACCCTCGGGCCCTAGCCTGGCGTTTTGGCCGAATAACGAATTCGCCACCTTCTTTGGGACCTTATCTTGTCACCCGGCTCTGAAAAACAACATAAAAGGAAGGTGTGATAAACACGACCATTCCATATATTTTTTTAAACTATGTACACTAGTTAATAGAGTTTCCAACTGCAACTCCATTCAAATTCTACTGATTACTTGACTTACATACTGCTTGCCTTCTCTTGAATTCCCCCATTGTGCATGTCTACGGCGCTCCCCGTATGGAGGTAGCTTTCCTTAGGATGTGTGTCTTTAATATTTGTATAACAAGAAATTGCTTACTCCTTTGCGGTGGGGCCTTAAATTGGATTGGAAGCTAACTCAGATTCTGCTGCATCAGGTGGATGAGTTAACATAGAGAGGCTGCACAAAGAAAAGTATAGCTATATAACTCTTTATTTGCATACATATGTCCTTGTTTTGCCCTAAAGCAACAAAAAGATTTCAACCCGGGGGAAGGAGTAATGGAGTAATGCTGCATTGTACGGCAAAGGAAGATGTGCACATATTGGTGGTTTCCTTACATGACTTGCGGAGAGAAATCTTTCTTTTCCCTTATTGTGTATTCTCAGGTCTTCCATGTGGTGTCTCATTGTGTTTCTGAGGTCTGCCAGAAACTGGAAGCCTGCTCATTTTGATGATTTTAACGACAAGGACAAGAACCTCAATTTCAATTTCTCTAACCTTGTAGCAGGCCCTAAGAGATCTAAGGCTTAGTCTGCCTCTCGGAAATTAAAAGCAACCCCTACATCAACAGGTCAGGCAACACTATGAAAAGAATGGTTTACAGAATCCCAAAAATGCAGAGTTTGCCAGTATGCCTTTTTATTGATTTGTTTCCATTTATAAAGCGCTCAAAGTGGCCCTTAGGCATCGTGGCACTGTTACAGTAGAGCTTACTTAGTTGCAAGAGAAAACAACAAAAACTGGAAGGTGCTGACAAACGCTGTTGCATACATGGGAAATTACATGGTGTTGGCCTACTGGTTCCAAAGTTACAGGAGAACCCAAGCATGGCGCTTTTAAACTAACAGTGAAGTGAGTACTTAAACAGGACATTAGAATAGCAGATACAATAACACAGTTTTAGACTTAGTGGTTCCATGGTTACATGGGAACCACGTCGGCCATCCATATGCAGTTACATGAGATTAGATTAACAGTGACTGTACTAAGGCGGAAAAAAGGGGGAGCTCCGGTGGGGCTATTCATGATGGCTAGTTATGATAGCGTGCTAGCGTGATTGTCTTAGTTGAAGAGCTTGGTCTTCAGTGCTTTGTGGAAGACAGAGTATGAGGTTTCATTTCTAAGTGACGTGGCCAGCGCATTCCAATTCTTAGGTGCTAGATATTGGAAGCTAGCACCTCCAGCTTTAGCTCTTTTGAAAGTGGGGATGAGGATATGGTTGGAGTTGTGAACTCGTATGGGTCTGGAGGAGGTGACACGTGTAATTATTTCTGATAAGTATGGGGGGCTGTGAGAGAAATGCACTTATGAGTGATAGCCATGATTTTAAATAGGATGTGCTCTTTAATTGGGAGCCAATGTGCATCCCTTCTTGCCTGGGTGAGATGTTCCCTTTTGGGAATGCAGAGTGCAGCTCTGAGGGCATTGTTTTGCGTGACTTGTAACCTTTTAAGGTTTTTAGCTGACGTGCCCATGCACAAGACATTGCAATAGTTTGGCCCCAATGGTAGCCCTGGCTATTGTGAGGCAGTTTTTAGTCGACAGGAATCGTTTAACCGCATTGATGATTTTAGTGGTGAGAGCTGCCGAAGAAGCGATGGCTCTGACTTGGTGCGCTTTGGAGAGAGAGCTGCTGAGATGTTAAGGAGGGTGTTATCTTTGTTAAATATTCTGTATTGAGGGTCCAGCTTGTTGAGAGTATCTTTGGTGCCTACCAGGAGGATCTCTATTTTATCTTCATTGAGACAAAATCTATTAGCTGACATCCAGGCCTGGATGACTGCATATGTGTTAATCCTGTTCATAGAAGCCCGTGAGAGGGAGTAAGACTTGAGTATCATCGGCATGGTTTGTGTAATCTATGCCGTCTTCATCCAAATCATTGAAGAGAGGTAGAGTAAAGATGTTGTAGAGTGTGGGCGCAGTGCAAGAGCCTTGAGGGACACCACAGGTGGATGGTTGTAGGTGCGGCGCAAGCATGGTCCGAGAACACTCTCATAAATCTCCCCTTCAGGAAGGAGGAAATCCATAAAATGGCTTCCAGTGAGAAGTGGGCAGCATTCTTGAGTTGTCTACACCGGGTCGATGGGTCCACTAGATCAAATGCTGCCGATAAATCTTGGAGGAGGAGAAGTACCGGCTTGCCTTTGTCCATTAAATCCCCGACTTGGATCTTTAGGTCAAGTAATGCAGACTCTGTTCCATAGCCTGGGCGAAAGCCTGATTGCCCTTTTCCCAATATGCTGTTCTCCTCCAAGAACTGCTTGATTTGACCATAGGCAACTTTGTCTCGAATTTTTAAGAGGAAAGGAACCGTAGTGGTGGGACTGTAGTAATTGGGTGAGTCTGGGTCTAGAGAAGGTTTCTTTAATAGGGGGCGGACCCACGCCTCTTTAAGGTTGGCAGGGACGGAGTGGGCGTTGAACAAGGCATTAATGAATGCTCTCAAAAACAAGGTTAACGTATCAGCACAATCTTTAACAAAATTTGCCGGGCGGACATCGCCCTTGCAATTGGATGGTTTAATTTGCTGGTTGATGGTTAGTACTTCTGACTCTGTCACTACTCTGAAGGAGAATAGTTTTTCCTCCTTGGTGCCTGCGCTGGTCATCAGAGACACAGGCAAGTTAACTTTTGGACTTTTGGCAGGGCCTTGTGGTGGGCGTGTACCTTTTTTTGCAGGAGCTCAATTTTATTAATTATGGCCGTTTGGATACTTGTGCACCATGATTCATCTTTCACAATATCTATGGTGCTTGTGACTGGTGTGGCAATTTTTTTCTTTGGTGCTAGCAGAAAGCAAAACTACAATATGGTCATATGTCAAGCGCGGAGAGGAAGTACATAGGCATGGTGTGAGGGTAGATGACATTACGGTATGTGGCCTCAGGAGAGCTTAGTCGCGTGGGACAGGATTAGAAGGGCACATGTGGGTGAAGAGGTTTCTAGCCACGTAGGCACGCCAACTCTGCAAGACTGCAAGAACGGTAGTGCGATGACAAACAGTATCCACTGGGGCAAAAGTGCTAAGGCGTCATGTGCGGTAGAGGCAGTCAGCTCTAGTAAGGAACAGCCATAAACACGCTGCGTTACAAGCAGAAAACGCCGAAGGATCACTAGTAAAGAATTAACCAAACAATAGGTACTCACTTTAGGTTGTTTGCGGAGTAAGAGCGGGTTAGTGTAACGCTCACCTGATTCCCACGGAGGCGCAGGTCTGGCTTCGAGTGCTGATGCTTCTTCAATGGTGAAGCGCAGGACTCTGAAGATGGACAGGAAGGGCCCTCTACTCTGGCTTCTCCGGCTCGCAGGAATATTCCCCTGTGCGTGAAAAGGGAGTATTACCTACTGACTGAGTTATGATCAAGCCTCCCACTCTCTTCCAACCCTCCACGATCCCCTTCCACGATTCCCCGTGAAGTCTCACCTTAGGGTCAGGAAGGATGAGCTCTCCATCCTGCTTCTGATGCAGGGGCGCGTTGAAACCCAGTTACTTCACTGGATTGAGGATTGATGGGAGTTCAGGTAAGCGTGACTATTCAGGTAAGGCTCTGTAAAAGTTCTGTTGCAAGTTCAGAAGTCCAAGCTTAATAATAATGTTCGTTGTCTTTTTGCAGCAAGCGCTAACGTTTATGTCCTTTTTTCCCCTTAGGGGCCGGGGTTCGGAATGCCGGAGATATGGCACCGACCCGAAGTGAAACGTGCTGTTCCAGTTCCAGTAAATGGCAGGTTAGTTCTGGTTGAGCGCTCGGGAACTGACTTTGCATACGCTCATTCAATGTCTTTGTCTTTTTTCCCCATAGGGGCCGGGGTCCGGAAAATGCCTGGAAGCGGCAAGACCCGAAATGAAATGAGGTAAGTCTTATTCCCTTCCTTCTCTCACCTCTTATTCTTGTCTTTTTCTCTAGGCTCTGGGAAGTGGCTGTGTATCCGGATGATCGCTGCTGAAGATGGAGGAACCCAGGAAAGGTGAGTGAAATGCAGCGCTGCAGCGATCGTAACAAAATGCTTTTAAAAATAATGTCTTCCCTTTCAGGATCGTCGGTGATGTCTCCGTGGTGCAGATTTAGCTGGTAAGGTCTCTTGTCTCCCTTTGCAGGTGACCCAGGATGCTGACAGGCGTGGATGAAGTCCAGAAGCAGGGGCTGACACGGTGAGCGTCCAGCTGTGAGGAGCAGAACAACGCGAAGCGTGAGTTGCTGATCGGGTGTGGTTTAAATAGCTTTGGAAGAAGTCCCAAGTGTGTATCCTTCCACCGATCAGGTATGTATCCTTCTCCGACCACACCCGGGTGGAAAGTAGTCCCACAGGTAAAGTAGTTCCATTCAGGCCTCAAGAGGGCCTGGATGTGGCAGCATGGTCTGCATCAGGTAAGTGCACATGAAAACACTTGCACACATGTCTAGCTTTATGAGCCTGGCGCCTAAGGCGCCAGGACAGAGGTCCAACATGAGCCTGGCGCCAGGACTGCGTCCAAAGGGCCCCAGCTTGGGCCCGCTGGCACTCCCCTGGGGGAAATGATGCCTGCCTCTGGGGTCGCTGGGTCGGACCTGGCTCCTTGGAGGTAGGCATCATGACAGTTAGAACAGTCCGGGCATAGTGCTTGGCACAACGACCCAGACAGGCACTGACAGGCTCTTAAGAAGCGGCCCTTTAGAACGGTGGCCGGCTTCCGCCAGCCGGTTCCGATGATAGGCTGATGTAAGGAACGATAGCCAATCATAGTAGCTCAGGTGCTGTGAGCAGCAGCTTCACAGAGATCGGGTGATTGCATCTGCCATTTTCAAATGGTGCAACGAAATTCTAAAATACTCACGGCCAGGAACTAATACCGCAGCCAGATGGTGCAGCGAACACGCTGCCAAATGAAGCGATGCTAGCAGGGCGCTTCTTAAAAATGGTGTGCACCAGTGGGGAGAGGTGCAGTGGTTGAATGGTGGGTAGTGGTTGATCCTCGTGGGGTATCCTACCCCGTAGCTCGCCGAAAATCCTTGGAGGAGAGTGAGAGGGCTCCAGCCCTTGCGTGTTCAGCTGGAGTAATAGACGTAGAAGTTGAACCACAACTCTGAACCCATCTCCGTTCCTACACTGATTCGATCGTAATCAGTTAACAGGCCAAACACATCAGTGCCAGAGAACCCACCAGTTACGAACCCTAGAATCATGTTCTGCAAGGTATGAGTGAAAAGAGGATGCATACGCCCTTCAAAGTTCAGACATTCTTCTATGGGAGAATACCTGTTACCCATTGAATGCCATACACACTCTAACGTAACGAGCCATGCAACAATTATTTGGAAAACTGAGCAACCCATAGAACTAGTTTGGATTGTGGGCACTAGAATTGGGACTACTGCTCTGGCTGATCACTGAATCCCATATCACTTGAAACATAAGCAAACCATAATCTAACACACTATGGACAGGTTTCTGGAATAATCCCCTGGGAAGGCAAGATGAGTTGCATTGGCCAAACTCTAAAGGTATGACAATACAACAGTCCTGCCAGACATGAGCTTTAATACATACCTATCCCAGACCAAGACCCTGC
Organism: Ambystoma mexicanum; assembly: GCF_040938575.1. Lineage (NCBI taxonomy): Eukaryota > Metazoa > Chordata > Amphibia > Caudata > Ambystomatidae > Ambystoma > Ambystoma mexicanum. Next base: position 1,007,707,158 of record NC_090927.1, read on the forward strand.
AGTCTGAATTTTGAAGCCAAACGCAGAATGATAAATCCTATAAAGGAAAATGTGCTCTTTCAAACAAAGCCATTTATGGCTGTTGACGTGTGAGGCACTTTAAGACACAGTGATATATATTTTGTTGAGAAATTTTATGAACCTAGGTCTTCTGGGGCTCTCTTGGCTTCCAATCTGAACAGTGTATTTATGAAACATGTTAAAATACCAGGAAATCTTTCTTTCCTGCTGCATGTCTGAAATTGTAGCAGAGGCTTTAAACTAACTCGGGATTAGCCAAAACCTGACATCATCAATGTACCTTATGTCCAGATTCAAGCTTTGAATATACAAAATAGAAAGCCATATGGAAAGAGCAAACATAAGCCCCATACATGGGCAAACTCCTCACAATATCTTTGGAGGAGGTTTAGCTTCAAGTAACCATGAACATCACCTCACCACAAGTGAAAACAATTCCCAGAAACTTGATGTGATTTACAAATGATCATTTGTTTTATAAAAGAGCTAAACACAATAAGCAGTGGCATGTCTCTCTTTAAAGAGAATCTAAACTGCTTAGATAACGTAAGAGGAACCAGCATCATAAGCTACACAAACAACGGCTTGCCATGTTTGGATTTTAGACCATTCTGCAAGGAGAGTTTTGAGAAATCTAGGAAACTAACCATTCTCTTAAGGTTATATTGCAGACAAATCTTAATAACCATTTCGAATGGTTAGCTGCTTCGGAAACACTTTTTCGGTAGAGGGCGCTCTGCGTCGATGCAGTTGACTCAAATGTCGCTCGAGGGCCTATGTCTCGAGGTCGACATCATCACTGGTATATATAGCATGCGCAGTGCCGTTAGCTTCAATTCCGTTTTTTCCACGATAGCTGACAGTGAAAACTGCGACATCCGAATAACAGTGGCATCGTCTTCAACTCCATCGACCACGAAGACCAGGTTAAAAAATGGCACGATTGCTGCGCTAAAATGTTTCTCACAAATCCTCATCGGGTGTGTCTGTGGCGCCTTGGTGTGCAACATCGAATGGCAGACTGTCAGTCTATGACTGGTAAGGCTTTGAAAGAGCGAAAAAGGGAAATTACCTGCGAGTAGGCCCCCTACTAGATCCCCCTCGATGACTCAGTTGAAAAAGCACTGACGAGTCGAGTGGCGACTCTCCTCGAAAGAAAAAATCCCAAAAACCCTCTCGATCCAGGAGTGGATCCCACCACTCTTCATCTTCGTCAAAGAAGATGAAGAAAAGGCAACATAGATCACCTTCCACCTCCTCATCCGATCCTGAGAGGAGTAGTACATGCTCAACCAAATCATCAAATCTTGCTGAATGTGAGTCATTCAGACAGAAAATGTTTAAAATCTTCGAGAAGGAGGCCCGACCCCCTCGAAAGAGAGGGATAAAAGCCATGGTCCTGTTGTGCCTGTAAAAGCTGATGAGGAAAGGGCTAAGGCGAAATCCTGCGTTGCCGCCAGCCCGGGACGTAAACCAGAAACCCCACGAGAACCATTGAGGTCCTGACTCGTTGAAAAGTCAAAAACTATTGAGTCAGCATTCAAGCCCATCGAGGGCTCCATTGACACCATTGTTGAAACCATCGACACCACTGGTGGCAAAACCTTTGACGTCATTGGCGTCGAAGCCATCAGCGTCTTTTCCCGTGAAGTCTTCATTACCCTCTAAGGAGTTTGAAAACTCATACAAACCGTGACCTAGAAAGGATTTTTTCAAATTTTTGTCTTCTATTTATGAAGAACACAAGCCTTCAGACCCAGATACTCCTTCCTTTGGATTACAATTTGGTCCACCTAAGTCCCGGAGGCCTTTATCTCTGAGGAGTCCAGGTTAAAGGACGTGTACAAAAATCTTCAATCCTCAAGTGGCATTGACATATCATCTGAACTTGAATTGGGCAAGCCGGAGCCGGCAGGCCATACAGATGCCTCTTATAGGCAGCTTATGACTAAGGTGATAGATTTTTTAGGATGGGGCAGACCCTCACCCCCATTCGAACAAGATAACTTGACAGATACATTAGAAAAAGGTCCTCAGAAGGATTGTGTTCTTCCTTTCCATATTGCCCTACAAAATAGGGTAAAGGCAAACTAGGAGGCTCCTGAACCTAGTCCAGCAGGGAATAAAAATCTCACCAAAAATACAGACAAAACATCCTACACCAGAGAACTTGGTGGTTCAGGCAGCAACATCTACTTCTAGATAAACAGCTTATCCAACCATTCTGCCAGACGTGGATGATAAGCGCTTTGATGCTTGGACTAGGAAAGTATTTTCTGACGAGAGCATGGCTCTTAAGTCTGAAAAAGCCACTTGCGTTTTGGCCATATTTACGTTCATCGTGTGGGACTGCATAGCCATGGTGGCTGAGCATATTCCCGAAGGGGGAAAAAGAGACGGCTTCCTGAATAGAGACAGAAAGGAGGCTATGCGCAAGTCTCTTCAATCAGGACTGGACTCTGCTGACCGCATCAGTAGAGCCATGGAGGCAAGCACTTTGATGTACAGGTTTGCGTGGTTGAGAGAGTCTGGATTTGCACCGGACGTGCAGTTTAGGCTCCGCAACATGCCCTTTGACGGCACTCAGCTGTTTGGCAGCAAGGCTGACGAAAGCCTAGAGAAGCTGCAGACCTCAAAGGTGACAGACAAATCCCTTGGCGCTGCTATCAGACAGCCACAGCCATCTCACCCTAGTGGATCATCTTGGAGGGGTAAGTCCTTTCACTTCTACTCCTAAATTGGAAGATCAAGAAGACTGGCTAGTTAAAGGGCAAATGAAGATTCCCTCATGGTGGACGAGGGAGGGGTGCCAAGTCCACTCAAGCAACGGCTACCTTACCATCAGCTGCTGCTTCAGCCGCCTCAAAACCTCTCTCAGGCCTTAACTCACAAGACCCCGGTGGGAGGCAGACTCTTGCAGCATCTGCAAGAATGGCAGGGTATTACTTCAGATGTGTGGGCATTGGAAACAGTAGCCCAGGGTTATTGCCTCCCCTTTCTAAAGAATTCCTCAGGATCATCCACCGGGGAGCTACTCGTTCAACGTTCCAGATCGGTTCCTTTTGCAGGAAATGTTGAGCCTGCTAGAGAAAGGTGCTATAGAACCAGTACCTGTGACGGAGAGGAACAAAGGGTGGTACTCTCCCTATTTACTAATCCCCAAGAAGGACAGAGGATTGAGACCCATCTTGGACTTGAGATGCTTGAACGAACAAGTCCCTCAGGAAGGATAAGTTCAAGGTGGTTACCCTTTCTCAGATACTTCCGGCCCTCCAGCTTCAGGATTGGATGGTGTAATTGGACCTTCAGGACTTTCATGTGCCTATTCATCAAAAGCACAGAAAGTACCTGAGGTTCACCATTGCCGGTTCTCACTATCAGTTTCGAGTTCTGCCATTCGGGCTGACCTCTGCCCCAATGTTTTTCACCAAGTTAATGGTGGTGGTGGCAGCGAGTCTCAGGAGAGGGGGGATTGACGTCTACCCCTAGCTGGGCGATTGACTGATCAGGGCTCGTTCTCCCTCAGCATAACCTGTCACTCTCTCCAAAGACTGGGCTTCTTCCTCAATTACAGGAAGTCCCAAATTATACCTTCTCAAAGACTCCAATTCATCCAAGCAGTCGTGGATGCATCCTTGGGAAAAGCCTGGCCACCCGAGGTGAGGGCTCAGCACATCCTGCAAATGGTCTCCAAATTCCCGAGTGCCCAGCGTCTTCCAGCCTTTGACTTTTTGAGGTTGCTCAGCCTCATGGTATCCTGCATTTTCCTGGTGCCAGAGGTTTCACTGAGAATGATATCCCACCATTGGGCCCCAGGACACACTGGTCCCATTTCTCGGGCAAGATTTCAGATCTAATCCAAGTTCTGAGCAGAGTCGCTCAGGATCTTCAGACTAGCGCTGAAGGTCTTTCTGCCCTCTGTACGGGGAAAGAATGTCCTGATAATGACGCACAACACAGTGGCCATGTACTACCTCAACAAAAGAGGAGGTGTAGGGTCACTACCACTGCAGAGAGACATTGCAGCCCTGGCTCTGGGTAATTCAAGAAGAATCTCCCTCTCAGCAGTTCACCTAGCCAGAGAGGAGAGCACGGCAGCAGATGCTCTGAGCAAAGTCTCCCACGAGTGGGAACTAGCTCAAGAAGTCCTTCAAGAGATCTTTGCCCTTTGGGGAACCCCTCAAGTAGATCTATTCGTGACCAGTGTCAACCAGAAGTGCGAACTGTTCTACTCCACAGAATGTCCCCCAAAAGGAGCTCTAGGGGACGTGTTCATAGTGGACTGGGAGTTTCCACTCCTGTATGTGTTTCCTCCAGTTCCCGTCATTCCTCACATGATCAGGAGGTTAAGAAAGTTTGGGAAATCCATGATCCTAATTGCTCTGGATTGAGCCAGGAGGGCGTGATACCCAGACCTTCTGGACATGTCCATCTGTTCTCCAATACATCTTCCACAAAGGGTCTGGTTCTCCATCCAAAGTTCAAGAAACTCAACCTTCCGGCATGGTTTCTGAGAGGTTGAAATTAAGGATTGGGACCTCCTGGATGACGCAATGGAGACTTTGCTTTCAGCCGGAAAGCAAGCAATTAAAACCTTGTACCGCTGCTGTTGGAACAAATTCTGTAGCTGGTGCAGGGAAAAGGATGTGGACCCTTTTCAATGTAGTGCACCTATAGGATTACCTTTTTTGTTAAATTTGGCAAATCTGGGGCTCCAGATTGGCACCATTAAAGGATACGTGGTGGCGCTTTCAATCTTCATGCGCATGTCGGAAGAGTTATCCTACTTCAAGATATCATCCTACAATTCTGAAAGGGACTCACTAACATATTCCCTACATCTCCATTTCAGTTCCGATTTGGGACCTCAATCTTGTACAAAAACTCCATATGTGCGCTCCTTTCCAACCACTTCATTTGTGTCTTTTAAGGCTATTGACCTTTAAAACCATCCTATTTGTTGTATTAACATCAACCCACAGGGTGAGTGAACTACAGGCCTTATCTTGTAAGCCTCCATATACTATTTTCTTTGAGGAGAAGGTAGTTCTTAAAGTCAAACCACCTTTACTACCGAAAATTGTATCAGACCTTTCATTAATCCCAGAAAATTGTGTTACCATCCTTTTATCCTAGCATGGATAAGGGGAGACTGCATAGGCTTGATCCAAGATGAGTACTTAGCTTTTACATTTCCAGGCTGGCTAAGTTACGTCAGTATGACCAACTTTTTGTTGGATACACGGGTAAAAAGTTGGGACTATCTGTTTCAAAACAAACTTTGGCTAGATGGATCATATTGGGCATTACGGAATGCTACAGATTGACTGAGAAAGATCCCCCAGAAGGTCTCAGGGCCCATTCCACAAGAGGCATGGCAACATCTTCAGCTTTACGGAGAGGGGTGACGGTACTTGATATGTGTGCAGCGGCCACACGGTCTTCCATTCACATTTTCACAAAATATTACTACTTGAACTCCTCCTCAGGTCAGGAAGGAGGATTTGGTAAGGCAGTGTTACATGCTGTCCATACCAAATTTTAAATTTGCATCTAAAATTCGTACTCCCTCCTCCAAAACTAACACTGCTTTGGGAGTCTATGTAAAGATGAGGGATACGTGGGTGGACACAATCCATTTGAAGAACAAGTTACTTACCCCTGGTAATGTTCTTTCGATTGGATGCTCCTCCCACGTATTCCTCATCTTTAGATATCCTTTCCAGTTTAGCTGCTTCGGAAAAACCTTTTCTGTAGAGGACGCTGTGCATCGATGCAGTCGATACTTGCATGCTCTCACCCTTTTCTTTGACCAGAGCCTCTGCCCTGTCTTCATCTGCCTTTTTCTTCACCAATGACTTGGTCTTCTCTCGCTCTGCCTTTTTCATGGCCAGGGCGTCATTCTACTCTTTCTCTGCTTTGGCTTTTCCACAAGAACATTTACTTGTTCTTTCTTCACTCTTTGGCCATTTCTCCCTCCTCCTTTTCCATACCCGCTGCTTCTGTATTTACAATTGCTGTCTTTTCATGTACCACAGCGCCTGCCTGTGCACAAGTCCAACCTCGCTCTGTTTTTCTCTGTCGATTTTTTGGTATTTATTGGTCATTTGTAAAGCACCTATACACTGAAAAACAGATTTTCAAGGTAGGGGAGGGAACAGGGAAGATGCAAAGAAAACATTCTTACTGGCCCTTGACTCGTTTAGATTGAGCAAGTGCTATAAGAGTTAAGATGCATACATACAACACTATAGGTGACATAAAGCAGTGGACACAAGAACATGGAACAGAACTGTTGTACTAGGCCTGATAGTATTTCAGAGAAAGTAAGAGCTATGACATGGATGAGGGAAAAAGGGGGGTTAGGGGGAGGGAGAGGGGAAGGGGCAGACAACAAAGAGCAGGAAATAACTATTGTATTGGGCCTGACAGTGTTTCAGAGAGTGCAAGAACTATGACATAAATGAGGGAAGGCGGTGGTGAGGGGAGAGAAAGGAGAAGGGACGGACAGAATGATGATCAGGAAAGGAAGGACGTATAGAGGAGGCAAGAAGGTACACGTATGTTGAGCAGTCTACAGATCAGGTTTACCAGAACACACAGTTCAGAGGATGCAATGCTGTATGACACACCTAGGCCAGAAGTACACAAAATCAGTACAATTGGAGGAATGCAAGATGGAGAAAGCACACATAGATTTGAATTTGCCAGGATTACACAAAATCAGTATAATTGGGGGAATGTACTTGGTAGGGAGCGTCTGAGTGAAAGAATCCTTGTAGGACAAAGCACCAAATAGGAGTGAGGTAGCGGCCGGAGCCAGAAAGAGTTGTGCAGCAGATAGGTGGATAGTCAAAGCCCATGGCTGGGGGAACCAAAGTGCTTACCCAGCAATGTTAGTGGTATTTTGATCAAGCTCCAGAGAGGGGGGACGGATTGAGGCGACAGCATGGGGGTGCCTCCCATCGCTCGGACAGGGCCAGACAGGCCTTTGTGCAGGCCTTCGTGTCGGGGGTGCCAGCACTCGCATACCGACTCCCCATTGGCCCAGAAGATGGGATGAATGGCCAATCAGGAGGCAGGCAGGGCACAAGTACACCACACCGGTGCTGCAGGGAGAAAGCAGGTCGCCATGATGGAAAGGTGCAGGCTCCGTGCACCACGTGGGCGGCAAGTCCAGAAGGCGGGTCCGGGCCTGCAGACATGGAAAATGGGGGGGGAGGTTCATCCATGGAAAAAGTAGAGCCCAACTGAAAGAAAGACAGCGAACATTGCTGCGCTAGATGTAGAATTGCAAATTCTGATCCACAAATCCAACACGGCTTACCATTTGACTGTCGAGATGGAGGGCGGTCTCCTTCCGGCATTGCCGGTGGGTCTCATCCTCCTCAAAGGTGGAAACGAAGAATGCAGTTGTGAGAGGCCAGACAGGCTTTTGTGCGGGTCTGCGTGTCGGGGGGCTGGCACTTGCCTGCTGGCTCCCCATTGGCCCAGAAGATGGGATGAAGGGCCAATTAGGAGGCAGGCAGGGCACAAGCACAGCACGTTAGTGCTGCAGGGAGAATGCAGGCTGCCGTGATGAGCAGGGAGGATAGCTTTGGGGCAACACACAGGTTTTGGAAGCAAGACCACGCTGAGCAACACAGGTTTGAATCCTGAATCCGCACCGAGCTTGCGTTATAAATAACCTGCACTTGCACGATCTGAATGTACAAGGCCTTGTAGGATCGTTCCTCCCTCCCCCGGGGCCCCTTATCCTTATTGCGCTTTGAGGCACATGTGTATAGGCACATAATAAATGACCAATACAAATTTTAACAAATGGAACTGTGCAGCCTCCGTGCACCGCGTGGGCATTGCCGGTGGGTCTCATCCTCCTCAAAGGTGGAAACGAAGAATGCAGTTGTGAGAGGCCAGACAGGCTTTTGTGCGGGTCTGCGTGTCGGGGGGCTGGCACTTGCCTGCTGGCTCCCCATTGGCCCAGAAGATGGGATGAAGGGCCAATTAGGAGGCAGGCAGGGCACAAGCACAGCACGTTAGTGCTGCAGGGAGAATGCAGGCTGCCATGATGAGCAGGGAGGATAGCTTTGGGGCAACACACAGGTTTGGAAGCAAGACCACGCTGAGCAACACAGGTTTGAATCCTGAATCCGCACCGAGCTTGCATTATAAATAACCTGCACTTGCACGATCTGAATGTACAAGGCCTTGTAGGATCGTTCCTCCCTCCCCCGGGGCCCCTTATCCTTATTGCGCTTTGAGGCACATGTGTATAGGCACATAATAAATGACCAATACAAATTTTAACAAATGGAACTGTGCAGCCTCCGTGCACCGCGTGGGTGGCAAGCTCCAGAAAGGAGAGAGGGGCATGCAGACATGGAACGGGAGGGGGGTGCATCCATAGTGAAAAGTCGAGCCCAACTGTGCAAGTGGAAAGAGAGACGGCAAACATCACTGCGCTAGACGTAGAATTGCGAATTCTAATCCACAAACCCAATGGGGCGTATCATTTCACTGGCGAGATGGAGTGCAGCCTGCATTGCAGATGGATCGCCTTCTCCTCAAAGGTGGAAACGAAGGTGCCCTGCTCAAATGATCCTGCTTTGCCTTTTCATGGGCCAAGGATGCTTACTCCAGTAGGAAATGGTGAGCGGGTCATCCAAAACCCAAATAACCATCTTCTACCCTCCTCTGATTTGTGTTTTTTTTTTTTCCTCACCTCTTTTAGTATCCGGGTCCTTTTTTGCACCACCTTTTTGCTCTCCAGGTCTTCCATTTCTCTCTCTCTGGATTCTTGCTTCTCTGCACTTTTTTCCCACTCTGGGTTTTCTTTCTCCCCACCTTCTCTCACTGGTAGTGTTTTTTCTTTCTCTCCAACGTCTTTTGCACTCCATGTTTTACAGTTTGATCACCACCTCCACTTGAATCTTTGACTACTTATCCAACATTTTTCCAATTCTCTAATGTTACCACTTGACAGCTACGCACTTCAAAACATCCTTTCACTGCTATCCTTGAAGCAGACCTTGTTATGGGACTTAGACTGAGTAGCTTCTGTCTGAGTGGCTGAAAGGGTCAAATGTTCTGTCTGAGTTTGCCCTGTGGTAAGGATACTTTGTCGTCCTGAGACTGGGATAGAAGACTTTAAATAGATCTCTTAAGTGTGGAGTTGCAAGCTGCTGCAATGGTGCTAATATCTGGCTGTTCCTTCTTGCAGAAGGTCTTCCCTTTTCTGTTGCCTCGTTAGGCTGTCCACTCACTCAGTGGGTTAGTGTGTGTGCTATTTGTAGGGCTGGGAGTTTGAAAAAATATTTCTCCTATATTCTGTGGGTGTATATCCCGTTGATTTTAATGGGGACTTTGGCCATAGGAGGCTCTCTACTGGGATTAATGTGGTAGGGAAAACATGAATTTCCCTAGCCTCAATTCTCCCTTTACAGTGAGAAAGAAGTGGAATCATCTCTGCATAGATGGTTGTTTGCCCAGGAGCAAGGTGAGATTCTTTCTCCCTATCCCCCTGAAAGTTGAATGGGAGAAGAGTCGTTTCCTTTTCAGGGTGGGAAGAGGCTTCTGGGGGTGATTAGATTTTCCCAAAATGCCTCTTTCTGTTGGATCCATAGTTTTTTCGGATCCACTCAGCTTTTTTCCTTTGATTAAGCAGAATTGTACGATATGTAGTCCTTATAACCATTTGTATCAAATCTTATAAGCTCCAAGCGTATTACTTTCTGAAACAATATTTGCAAACATGTAATAACTATTACTTGCAAGAAGGAAGATGCTTAGTCCCCAATATAACTCTACCCTCGTTGGCAGAAAACGGTCACTCACATTCTCTGGAATTTTCGGTATCTCTAAAGAAAATTCATAGCAGCTTGTAAAATCTTTGTTGGGTTGTTTCTCAATTGAACCACCATCCCCATGTCCTTCAGCTGTCTTGATGGGGTGGAGCATCGGATTCAAATGCAGTGCTTGGACCCCAGGGTTATCTGGCTTTACTTGCCCATTGGTTTTGGTGCAGACCTGGCTCTGCTGGTCCTTTTTAAGCCCTCAACTGGTGCCCAGGCGCGTCAGTCATTCCACTTGAGGCACACGGTGGGGTGTCCATTGTCGCCCCTGCTGTTTGCATTAGCAATAGAGCCGTTGGTGGAGATGATTAGGCAGACACATACATAGGGGGAAACATATAAGGCTGTGGTATCCCTATTTGCAGACAATAAGGTGGTGTATGTTAACTACCCGCAAGTTATTTTAAGACCAATTATGGAGGATGTATTGGAATTCGGGTTAGTACTCTGGATTGAAAATGAATGTAGCTAAGTCGGTGCTATTCCCGCTCACTGAAAGTACAGGGCAGTTTGATGATGAACTGTGGTTTCAGCGGCATATGAGTTATACCAGATATTTACAGATAGATATTGAACATCTCCTGAGGTCTTGTATCAGCAAAATTATGCGTCAGTACTAGAACATACCCGAGGGGTGTGGAAAAGGTGGATGAGCTTCCCACTCAACCTCTACAGAAGGTAAAAATGGTCCTACTCTCTTGGTTTCTTTATGTATTTTTAAACGTACCAATAGCGATATCGAAGACATATTTTCTTGAAGTGCAGTCGAGATATCTCGGTTCGTTTGGGTGTGCAAATAAGTGCATTTACCGTCTAAGAAACTAGTGACACCATTGGATAAAGGGACTTTGAGGGGTATTCCGAGGCTGCGCAGGTGGGATTTCGGCAAACAGGTACGAAGGAGGAGCAGAAAGGAGGTATGTGGAAATGGAAATGGCACTTGCAGCACCATAACGGTAGAGGAGATGCGATGTAAAGGGGCCATTACGCCTTTCGACTTCTTTCTGTATTATAGGTTGAAGAACTCTTTGAAAGCTCTATTCTCTACCTTTCCGGGGGAACTGGCAGTAGCTGCCACATTTTATGAGGTAGTGGAGAGGGTGGATACCAGTGAGATTGTGTCTCCCTTCTCTGGTAAAGCACAAGAGAATACAATAGGGTGGGGTGAGTCATCTCGATGACTTTGGGAAGCATTGTTGGTCGACACTGTCTGAAAAAATGTGAAAATATTGTTGCGCGCACACTAGGAACATTGTCCTTAATAGTAGGTTTAAGCTAATTAATTTTAAATATCTTCATCAGTTCTATTATACCACTACAAAATTACATACATTGTTTCCAGATACCCTGGATAAGTGCGCCCGTTGCGCCACAACACCACCGGATTTTGTACGTGTAGCATGGGGTTGTCCTTCAATATTTCAGTTTTGAAAAGGGTTTTCGATACAGCGAGTATTATGACTAGGGAGGAAGTGGGGCTTGAGCCAAGAGTTGCGCTACTGGGATACACTAAGCAGATTGCTGGGCGAGTGCCTAAACTAGTTGAATTGGTCATGCTTTTGGCTAAATGGAGGGTGGCAATGGTGTGGGGTAGAGCAAGAAGTTCCACACTAATGCAATGGAAAGAAGATATCCTATACTGCAATGAAATAGAAATGCAGTATGGAAGATTAACTCACTCCTGTGCCAAACCTAAAAATATCTGGGACCCTTAGAAGCAATATCTCATTTCGCGGGCCTGTGAGAGTGAGACCCGATTGGATGAAGAGACGCCTTCAATGCATGTCACCATTGAATGAGGCGGAATTTAATGTGTACCTGTTGAATGAGAAGGAGTGAATACCTAACTAGGGAGGGGGCACAACTGTAAATAATGAGATGTCAAGAGATAACACTACAATGATAAATGCATTCAATGTAAGTTGTCAACGGGAGACAAAGTAATGATCGGCTATGGGAATGGGGGCCAGGGGTTGATTCACTGAACCACTGTCGTCTTGTTGTTTTTAATTGTTGAAAACAATAAATAAGTGTTTTTAAAAACAATACTTTTGCCCAGGCTCTAACTACCATGGAATGACTTGCCATATTATCAGAACGTTAGCAACCCTGCTGTCTCCACTTCACCTCTTTTGTTCTGCTTTTTCTTCCCTTATCCCTTCACTCCACCTCTTATTTTTCTCCTCTTTCCTCATCCATGGGCTCCTTGTTGCTCTGCAAGCATGATCCTCCACCTCACTTCTCCAAACTACTACACCCATCTTTCCAGGTATTATTTACTCTTCCGTTACTTTTCCTCCTTACACTCCTCTCGTCTTTGTTCTTCTCACTTCTTCCCATTCACTTCTCTGCACAATCCTGCACTCTCTTCCTTTGACTTCCAGCTACCTTCTTTCTTCGCTCTTGTTTTTACCTCTGCTCTACTCCCCCGTCCATTACTCCTTTAACCTACTCTGCTCTTCTTCTTGCTTCCACTTCACATATTCTTCTGTATCTTTCTACTGTCTGGGTACCCCCCTTCCACATCTCTCAACCTCCTCTCCTCTCTTCCCCCGCCTTTACCTCTTATCACTCACACTGGCTGCAGGATCTGAGTCTATTTTATTTCTCACCTACACAGGCCATGGGAGAAATGTTTGCTCGATTGTTGATGTGTGTTCAGCGTGTTAGCCCACTCAGGGATTGGGCGATGGGCATAAGAGCTACAATTTCTGCATCTGATACTGGTGGGCCAGGGGAGAAAGTCATGGTGACAAGTAAGACAGAGACAAATGATCACAGTTCAAGGGTGTTTATTGAACAATGATTGCTATGTGCAGGTTGGAAAAACGCCTAATCTAAACCTATTCTAAGATGGGAGCAAGCGTCGACCATCAAATGAAAAAAAAGATAGTCCTAGTGGTGTCGGGTCTATACTAAGAAACCTATTGCCAAACCTTACAACTAATACAAAAACAGTGTGGGATAATTCTAAAAAAAAGAAAGAAGTGTTCTCAAATAATATGTCAGGATGCGGTAGCCTGAGTCTCTGTTACCCACGTTTTGGACACTGGGTAAGATGGGAGTTTGGAACACAGTAGTCTTGGGCTTCTCCAGCACGGGACAACAGTTCTAATGGCAGCTCTCAGGACACACTCTCGAGCTTTCACCTATCAGGGTCGTCGATGGCCAAGTCTCGTTTCACTTGAAAGTCTCTTGAATGCCTCGTCTACAGGCTTTCTGTCCTAGCCATTCCCTTACTGTGGCTACTATCTATTGTCCACCTGATCAGATCTCCTCCTTCCTCTCTGAGTGGGCAAACCTCTCCTCTTCACTCCTGGTCTCGACCACTCAACTCCTCCTTCTTGGAGACTTCAACATCCACCTGAATGCCTCCTGTCCTTCCTCTGGATTCTTCTGCGACCTGTGCGACTCTCTCTCTCTCTCTATTCTCTCCTCTGGCCCGATTCACTCCTCAGGGCACCCTCTGGATGTTCTGATCTCTTCAGACCTTGCCCTTTCTGTCCCTCTCAGCACTCCTCTCTCCTGGAGTGATCACTTTCTCATTTCCTCCCAGCTCACCCACTCTGCCCCTCAGGCCAAGCCAACTCCATCACTGCCACCCACCTTCTCGGTCATCCAACCCATGAAGCATGTGTCAGTTGAGGCTTTCGCTGCCACTTTCTCACCTCCCACCCACCCCTTTGGCTGACTCTCATCCTGACACAGCCCTTTCCATGCTCCACTCTGCTATATCTGATACTCTTGATATTCTTGCCCCTGTCATGAGGATCCGCCTGAATTCCAAAGCCAAGTGCAACTCCTGGTACGACTCAGAAATTGTCACTCTTAAACGCAAGTGCAGCGTGACTGAGAGGAAATGGTGTGCTTTATGTACATCCTCTGACAAATTGGCCTGGCGCCTGCTTCAAAGGCAATACCGCCTCTCTGTCCTCATCAAAAAGAGAGCTTACATCCAAGCCCGCGTCTCTGCGGCATCTAACAACTCGGCTGAGCGCTTTAAAATCTGCAAGGAACTGCCCAATTCTGCCGCAGTCTCTACCTCTCCTGTCCCTTCCCAGGCCCTCTGCACGGCACTGGGTTCTCATTTCATCTCTAAAACTCAGGACATCCTGTCCTCTCACTCCTCTTCCTCCCTCTACTCTCTGCTCTTCCTCTGGCCCTTCTGCAGCCACCTCTCCTCCCTCCCTCCTCTGTCTTCCCCTGTTCTCCCCAGACAAGGTTTCTAGAGAAGGCAGATCTATGAAAGTCTCATCAAAACAGGTTCACCCCTGTTCCTCCAAAAACATCAAGGACCGCATCGACTCCCTGGCTCCTGCCCTGGCCGACTTCTGCAACCACTCCTTCGCCACTCGAGTCTTCCTGTCCCCCTGAAGCACTCCCTGGTGAACCATCTTCTTAAGAAACCCTCTGCTGACCCTTCCTGCCCGGCTAACTATCATCCAATCTCCATCACTCCTTTCCTGGGCAAACTCTTGGAAAAACTGGCCATCTCCGAGCTCAACCTTCACACTGAATCTGTTGATTGTCTCCAGGTTAATCAGTCTGGCTTCAGAGCTACCAGAAGCACGGAAACTGCTTTCCTGAACATCCGTGAAGACCTGCTCTCCAACCTTGATTCCAGCACCCCCTATGTCCTCATCTTACTTGATCTCTCCTCTGCCTTCGACACGGTCAACCATGCCATCCTGCCCAACCGTCTCCATGATAACCTGGGGATCACCGGTCAGGCCCTAGCGTGGATGACTTCTTTCCTTTCTGACCGACCCACCCAGGTTCAACTTGGGTCCTTCCTCTCCTCTATCTCTACCTGTGATGTTCCCCAGGGGTCTAACCTCTCTGGTTGTTCATCCAATACCTGGCACTTCTTGCCCACCGCATTTACGCACTATGCCCCAGCTTCCAGTGATATGCGGATTACACTCAGCTCATTTTCAGGCTACATTCAGCCACCTCTTCTCCCTCTCTCGGAATGTCTGTCTGCTATCCAGTAGTGGTGTGCCGCCAATGATCTCTGCTTTAATGCCAGCAAGACCGATATTCTCCTCATCGGCACACCTGCTCCCTCCTTTCCTGTCACTCTCTGGCCGACCTCACTTGGCCCCCTTCCTGCTCCCACCAGTGAGGCTAAAAACCTTGGGGCACCATCAACTCAACACTCTCCTTCTCTCCTCACATCTCTGAAGTCACACTACCAGCTCCACTTCCTCAGAAGTATTCTTCCTTTCCTCTTCTTCCCCCAGAAGCTCACTGTCTCTAGAGCTCTGGTTCTCTCTAGGCTGGACTATTGCAACAGCCTCTTTCTAAATGTGCCTGCTACTACACTCCGCCCTCTGCAACTCATCCAGAACAGGACTGCGAGACTTGTCCTTGGCCTCAAGTCCAGAGATCGTATCTCTCCAGGACTGAAATCTCTGCACTGGCTCCCAGTGGCTGCAAGGATTATGTTCAATCCTCTCTGCATTGTCCACAAGGCCTTCTGGGGTCTGGGGCCTCAATACCTTCAACTCTCTCTTCCTAAATATCTGCATTCTTGAGCTCTTTGCTCAGCCGCCTCCAACTCCCTCGGGGTCAGTCGCATCTCCAAGCAACGAGTTGGTGGTAGATCTCTTTCTTCGGCTGGGTCCTCCCTCTGGAACAGCCTCCCTGAAACTTGAGGAGAACCATTTCCAATTCCGGAAGCACCTCAAAACCTTTCTCTTTGCTTCTGCTTTTTCTCCTCCTTTCCCTTGCTGACCTCGTGGCTGAAACTGAAACTGCACTGGTTACCTGGCCACCCTCTGATCTCAGGCCCATGTCCAAGACCCGCCAGTCACACACACCTGCACTGCCTTCCTGGCAACCTGCGCACTTGGGGACTGTTTTTCTGTATCCCCACAGTCCCACTACCAGCACTTGACACCTGATGTCTGCACTTACCCTTGCACTTGCCACCTGCTGGCCGCACTTTCCCCCTTCCCGTGCACTTGCGCAATCTGAAGGACACCTGGCTTTGACTGTCTTCCCTCTGTTCCCCCTCCCTTGCCCTGTCGTGCCTTGAAACACTTGTGTATAGGCGCGTTATAAATGCCATATCATATCATATCTTGCCTTCGAGGCCCTGACATGCTCAAATAACAAAACAAAAGTTCCTATAACAAATGAAAGTTTTGTCTCCAATGTTCGCTGGGTGATGGGTTCACCCCTGGGTCCCCCTCTTCTGGGCGCTGACCCTTCTCAGTTGTTGATCACAGTTTCACGTAGGGTGATAGCTTCACCCCTTGGTCCCCCTCTTCTGGGCGCTGACCCTTTTCATATCGTATTCCACAAATCTTAATGTCTTTTTAAGCAGTTTCAAACACACTGTTTCTTGGGACTTTAGACCTTGCCCCTCTTGGGATTTGCTTCCCTTGTTTCTTCTCACTGTGGGATTCACTTCCCTTTCTTTGGCTTAGTTTGTAGATCAAAGTCTTTCGATTGTACAGGGATTTTACTAGACCTCCTTTATGACCACTTTGACCTCTTTCAGCAACTCTCCTACGGCCTTCTGGTACCCGTAGTTCCGCTGATATGGGGACCAACCAGAGTCTCTTGAATTAGCACCCACGTGCTGCCGGTTTTCCCTCTGCAGCTGGTCTCCCCTTAACACTTCTTACAGTTCTTTACACAGTTCATTAAACTTGATTCAAACTTGCCACTTTGTGCACTTCTCATTCAACAGAACCCGGTTCTTATCGATTCTCTCCTCGACTCACCGGCTGTGATGAACAGCTTGGCTTTTCTTCTTCATTGGAATCAAGGCTGGTACCACGGCTGCGGGAGCTTCCTTCACTCCTGCTTATCAGCTTAGGCTTGCCCTGTGTAACGTTGACATCTGCTACAAGACACTTATGTTATTGTTCACAGTCTTAGGTTCTCTCCCACGAAGGTTCTGCAGTCTTGGGATGAAAAGGGCAAGGCCACAGCTCTGAGCGCCACCCTCTCGATTCCTGCCTCCTTTCTTCTTCTCTCGAATGGCCATGCCTGATTAGCCATCTCGTCATGCTGTTTGCCGTGCTCGTACTGTGCTATCTGGCTCCACCTTTAATCCCTGTGGGGAAGGGAAAGGGCTGTCAGGTGTGTGCGATTCTCATCAATTGCCTGACTTTGCCTGACCCTTGTATTGGGACATGTTAGGTAAACGGCTCAGGTGTTAGTCTGTTGTCCTTTGTGTTGTGCGAAAGCGTTGTGTTGAAAAAGGGGAGGCAGTGGTTTGGAAGGTCCTGCATGAGAGGAAGGGGAAAATGTGTCAAAGGAATGGGGATAGCGTGTCTCACCCATCGGTGTCCCACTCCCTGAGGACCCCCTTCCAGGTGATCCTCCCTCACTGATCCACCCCCAGAAACTGGATCCAATAGCGATGGCTGTGTCCTGGCCACCTGGATGACAGATCCCCGGGGACTAGGTTCAGGTTTGAATGCTATCTTGATTTTAGACCATGGACTGCAGCAATCTCTGCTGCCTGCCATCACCAGCCTCTGCTTTGGTTTGTACTCAAGTATTGCTTTGGAATTTTCAAAACCATGAAGACCACCAAGTTGGGTCTGCGAATTTCCAGGCAAGCAGCTGTCACAGACTTGCGTCTCTCCAAGAATCATCAGTTCATATTGGTATGATCTGTTTGTATCCTCTCTCGGTTTTGGCTCCACAAACCACATGTGTTTTGTCTCCCATCCTATTAGTATGACATATTCCAATTCTCCAAATTATATTGGGGATGTTATGGTGGAGAACCGCCCCAAGGCTCGCAATGGGCTTGGAACCAGGTAACTGTCTCCAGCCCACAGGATCACCCCAGCTTCTTCTGTTAGAATCAGACACCCTCTTACAGATCAAGTGTTCTAGCAGGATCAATGAGGGAAATTCCCATCCCAAAGCAGTGCCTTGCCTTTACCCAACTCTTACCACAGGCCTCAATAGGAGGCAGGATTATTTAATTTGCCCATCATTGGGAACGGGTGGTAGGCACCTTATGCAGTGGGCACCTTACACAGTGCATACAATGGGTCCAATACTGTGCAACATTATAGTGAGGCAACACACCAATTCAGAACATCTGCCTCAACTTGTAGAGGGGATCAATCCCATTAAAAAAGGGAGCAATAAATAATTCCAAAAAGTGGTAAAGACTTATGCATTTTTCCACATACTTCCTTATACTTCTTTATTCATGAAAAAAAGGATAGAGGTCTATGAACCATTCCCCAGCATTCGTTCTTTCATAGATTCACATACTGTTTGAATATTCCCCTTCATCAAGCTGGGAATCCTCTATAACATTAAAGCCATTTTCATTTGAATTTGAAACTACAGTCGCTTTAGTATTCTCTTAGTCATTTTGGGTCGTATTGCCCCACAACCAATAGGCAGAGACTCCCTGAGCTCTACCCCTGGAGGCCATCTTCAGATTTCCTACCACACATGTTGGGAGTCCTCTAAAAGTTTGTATTCTTCATTTGATGATCTACATACTTCTTTCTATAGATTTCTTCGCAATTCGGTCATTTTTGGGAGGCCTCTGTTGAGTTATTTCCTGTTGTGGTGTTTGCGAGGGTGTTTACATCCTTGGTGCTCCCCTGCTAGGCAAACCTTTGCCACTTCTGGGTTGAGTCATGTTGGAGGCTTCCTCTTTGCCCCACCGTGTCTGATCCTGAACCAAAGACTATCTATGTGGCAAACTAACACGTGGAGTGTATTTACTGCCTGTACCCCTGAACAGGACGTCAACTCATGTTCCATTTGACATTTCTTCTCGAACCAAACTCTCCGGGTCTGGCACAGAAGGTTGGTTACTTGGCTTGATGAGAGTAGTGTGGCCTCAGACTGTGATTCTGTTCAGATCCATGCTTTGCTCCATCACAGCAGACCCCAGGAGCATGCTCCCTCTACCTTGTGTCCCACAAGGAGGGATACCATGGTAAGAGGAGGAGGAAGGAACATGCCAAATCATGCTCAGTCTGCCCAGAATAAGGCAGTCAATGTACCCACGCCTCCATGTAAAAAGCCTGAATCTATAAAGTCTCCTGTGACGGCTTTGTCGATGGCTCATCCAACGACTCCTTGACTGTCTACATCCCATTCGTCCATGAAGACCACAACTCTATTGATGCTCTCTTTCTCGATTGCTGGAAAGTGCAGCAGAACGTCCTCCATCCCGTCTATGTCTTCATCCACCACTCCATTGACAGCAGAGTCGCTGATGTCTTTGTCCACTACGACATCATCGACGAACAAGACATCCACCTTGCTGACAACTAAGAAGCCTCAGTCACTATGTCCATCACAAAATCATCTGTGGTTTCTTACCCTGCTGCCCGACCACAGTCCTCATCCATTTCTTCCGGCTCGCTTCGATGCATACAACCTCTATTTACACTGGCTCCTTATGTTCCTCCTGTTGTCCCTGGCCCTTCCCAGGTGCCGCCTGAGAATATCTTAGAACATGATGACATTGTCATTGAGAGCCCAGAAGGTGTGTTTTTTTGCATGTCGAAAAGAAAGAAGTCCTTTCATCGGTGCCGCCTGATCAACTACTTCCTATCATGCAGCCACCACATAGCCCTTGCCCTCCTGCTGTCCCTAAACCTACACCTACCCCCAGTCAACCGGAGGTACACTGTCTCATCACTGGCCCTTTTGTTGTGTCAGAATTGCAGTATAGGGTACTGTTGATCCAGGCCACTCGATGTGAGCTACCTTCTCTCCTGGCTCCATCTAGACGCTGCAGCTGCATCTCTCCATTGGCTCCTCGCCCTTTTGTTGATTCCTCATGATCTAAGTCTGAGCACAACGCTTCTCAGGGTGGAGCTGCTACAACAGATGAGTTTCTTTGATGACCTTGTTCCAGCAGATGGCAAACCTGATGATCCGCCCATCCGAGATTCCCCACCTGACGAGATTGGTACTTTTCATTCTCTCATCTCCAAGGCTGCCCTACTGATTTGCTTCCACAGGAACAGAGCAATGAGGCTTCCTGTGCCAGCACAAGGAACAGGTACAGAATATGGTTGTCTTTACTCCAGTGCTTGATGACATCTGGGAGGATGGCTCCCTAAGCATGAAAACCTCTTTGCGAAAAAGGACAGGTTCAAAAAGAAATACAGGGCCCGGACAGCACCCCCAAATGCCTGTGAACCCAGCCCAGTGCGGATTCTGTGGTCTTTGCGGTGGCTTGCAAACATTCCTGCAACCCTTCTTCTCTGTGTGTTGTTCCAGCTGACAAGGAAAGGAGGCAGTTGGAGGCTTCTGGTTAGCACATTATTTCTACGGCGACCACTACAAATAAAGCTGCTAACTCTTTGGCCATTCTGTCCCAATACAACAGAGAACAGTGGTTTAAGCTGGGCCCCATCCTGGAATTCTTGCCAGACTACAAGAAGAAAGAGACTTTTAAGGTTCAGGTTGCTTCCGACAACGCCATCTCGGTTTCAGGAGACTTTGCTGACACCGGTTTCTGGCTGATGGTATATGATATGGCATTTGTAACGCGCCTATACACAAGTGTTTCAAGGCGCGATTAGGCTAGGAAGGGGGAACAGATGAAGGACAGAGACAACAATCTTTCTAAGCCAAGTGACATTGAGATGGGAAACAGTGTGGTACTGCACCGACATGGGTGCCTGAAGGCTACCAACTTCCGACTGAAAGTGCAGGCTAAGAAAATGGATATGCCTTTTTTTTGGGCCCTGCAGCAATGCTGGCAGTCCTTTTGTCCAATAAAGTCCCGGTGACCATCTAATCGATCACAGTCTTACCAATCTAATATATAGCTGTCAATTGGCAACTACACAGGCTAGCAGCAGTGATGCAGCTCCTCCCAAACATGGGGTCAAGCCAGTAAGCAGCTCTGATCAGACAGCAAGATCACCCCCAACTTCCACTCTCCTGTGAGAGGGCGTCTTTCCCATTTCCTTACTGAGTGGTCCGAAATCACCACAGACAAATGGGTGCTGTCCTTATTCCAACAAGGGCACACCCTAGAATTTCAAGGCCAACTGCCCAACATTCCTCCAACCACAAAAGTGAACAATTTTGGCTTGGAGCCAAAATGGTCGGTCCAGCTCTATGAGAGCTCCCGGCTGCCGCCACGCATCCACTAAAAATGCACAGGTGAAAGGCAACTCGTAGCACATCCTAACGGAGTCCCTGATGTCGGAATCTACCCTGCTTAAGTGGAGCTAGCCCCGGTACCACTGCAAGCCAGGGGGCCGAGGCAAAGCCGTGAGATCTGCGGTGCTGGAGGAGGGCAGGAGCCTGTGCCCAAAATGGTGGCCGACAGGACCTAACGGACCCCCGAGCCGACGCGGAGCCTAGAGCCGGGATCCTCATCCATCGAGCCTTGGGGGTCCCGAGCAGTTCAGCAGCCCAGGGTGGGGGCGCAGACCGAACCTCGGTCGGAGTGTGCGGCCCCCCCAGAACAGCGGCCGGCTCCACACTGCCCGCCAGGAAGGAGCCGGAGGAGCACCCAGCGAGAAGCTGCCTTCTGGGCGACTGTGTCTGTAGGGCAGTGGTCTGCCTTCGGGGGCTGGGGACAAGGGGCCCCTGCCTGACGGTGCCCCGAGGTGCGTGGAGTGAAGGAGCTTTCAGGAGCGGCGGACCGCCTCACTGAGCGCACCATGCGAGAGCCTCGAGGGGAGCTGTCCTCGGGGTGACTGGTTCGGCACCCGACGCCCCCCCCCCGCCAAGCGAAGAGGAGCCGGGCACAAAACGGCGGGCAGCTCTCCAGGCGCCGTCGGGCGAGGAAGGAGAGGCGGGGAGTCAGGTGGCTCCGGCCCGCACCAGGGCCCTGGGAGAACCCCAGCCGGTAAAACAGTGTGGTGGGGGCTCTCGCTGCCATCCCCCACCCCATGACTCCTAGCGCGGCTGCTCTCCCCCATCTCACAACCAATGCTGATTTGAAGCTGATGGGGGAGGCCCGGAACTGGGGCAGCCGCAGCTCTGCTCCGACCCAGCAAAAAGGCATTGCGGGGTCCGGAGGAGGCCCCCAGACTAACATTCCAGCAGAGGCAAGGAAGAGCGGCGCCTAGAGCACCACCCACAAACCGAGTGAGATCCCCGCCGGCCCAGGAGGAGCCAAGGACAGCTTTGCTTGGGGGGTGCGGACGTGGTCCCCCCCCCTCCCAGATCCACAAGAACACCAGAGGGGGGCCTGACCAAACTGCCCCAGGCCAGCGCAAGGGGAGCGAGGGCAGGGTGTCCCGTCCCAGCCTGCTCAAGCACATCTAATATAACTCGGAGGGGGCCCAGCTGGGGGTCATCAATATCCCAGTCACTGGGCACCCCCGGGGCTCTGACCCATCACCAGGATTCAGCGAGTCCCCCGCAACAGACGCGGAGGGAGACCGGCGCGGGGGAGGGGCAGCCCCGAACTTCAGGGGCCCACCCGGCCTCGGAGGGGAGGATCGGGATCCCCACGGACCCTCAAGGCGCAACACACTACCCCCTGGCTCCGCAGACCGCTCAACAGACTCCAACGAACAGAGCGCCCACTGGGGCGCAATAAGGAGGGGCAAAGAAGAGGCTCCAACCAACGCACAGTGACCATCAGGGCCCCAACGAGCAACCACCCGGTGCTTAACACAACGCATTAGCCCTAAGGAATGAGCCCTCCAGGCCTCAGTAAGCCAGGCAACCGGGAGAAGGTCTGCGCCACCCGCGACCCAAAGGGCCAATTGCGCCAACAAACAGCGAGCTACCACGGGGAGAGACCACCACGACCCTCGCGGGACCCACCAAACCAAGAGAAATCCTCCCTCAAGACATCACAAGTGCAGTCCTCCCCTCCAAATATGACGAAAGCGCTCAAAGCCACGAAACAAACAGACATCTCGACCCTATTGGCAGCCGCGAGCGCAGACAAGCCCAAAGGGGGGACCGGCCAGAGACCGTGTCCGCAAACCCAATCGCTGCAGTGGACCCTGCCACCATGACACAGTTGGTGACCAAATCGGACTTGCAGGAGCTCTTACAAGCCCTCACAAAAGAATATCAGAGGGGCACAGAAGAAGTCATGGGAAAGATTACAGCTCTAGACAAACGAGTGGGGGAAGTGGAGACAAGAACCGAAGAGGTGGAGGCGACCCTGTGCAAACACGGGCACGAGATTGGCGAAAGTTCAGACAGAATCGCAGCACTCGAGGCCCGATGCGAAGCTATGGAATTGAGGCAGAAGGACGCCGCAAATCGCTCTCGCCGGAATAATATCCACCTAAGGGGAATTCCGAAGACAATCCCGGACGCTGACATGCCCCCCTATGTGAACGACCTATTCCGTTTCATCATAACCCTCCCCGACGACATCCCACTGGAGCTGGACAGGGTGCATCGAACGAGGACCATATCGAACACGGATACCTCACCGGATGTCCTAGCCAGAGTGCACTTTTACAAAGTTAAAGAGGAAATCATCAGAGACGCTTCTATCTCCCTCTAACAGGACCTAGCAGCCATAACACTAGCAAAAAGAAAGGCCCTACGGCCCATCATGGACTGGCTCAGGGAAAAGAAAACCCCTTACCACTGGGCGTTCCCCACGGCCCTAGCGTTCTCTTGGGAGGGAAAACCCTGCCTGATCCGCACCCTGCAGGAGGGAGAGAGGCTTCTAAACCCAGACCCAGAAGACGACATCCAAACCCAAGAGACATCAGCGCGAACACCCCAAACAAGGGGTGCTGACCCCGCCTGGACCAAAGTGGGAAGACGCCGAAAAAACTCCGGGGACCACCAACCAAAAACAAGCCAAATGGCTAGATCTGGTCTCACCTCCCAATAAAGAATTAAGAATAGGTAGGCCGAACAGAAGCCCAGGAAAAGGGGTTAATACGATCTTGGCACATCAGAGACTCATCGTTTCACCAAATAACAGTTGAGGCACCGTTGCCTCCAAGCTGCAAGGATGCGTTGGCCCAGCCAGATGCCCCGTTGGCAGATGGCTGACTTTCAAGGCCTTAAAGACTTGGATTGTTAGTTTGTTCGGGGGGGCAGGGGTTCAGAACAGGGGGACAGTGGCCAAAAACCCAGCAACACAGAGGGGAACCAACGCACCGGAGGGATCGCAACAAGAACAGCCCTAAGGACACAGAAGCAACATAATTTCAAAAGATGGAGGCCACTAAGGAACTAACCATGATAACATGGAACGTATTGGGGCTGAACTCACCTAGAAAACGGAAGTCAGTGGAACAGAGACTGAGCCATCTAGAAGCCGACATCGTGTACCTCCAAGAAACACACCTCCTACAACCGGACGAAAAGAGAGCAAACTTCCGCCAATACCCCACAAAGTTGTTTGCCTCTTCGTGCCATAAAAAAAGGGGAGTTGCCATTCTTCTCAGCTGGGCGGTGCAGCTCACCCAAATCTCGATTAAACGCGACCCAGCGGGGAGGTACATACTGCTCAAGGGACTCCTGTAGACCTACCGATCACCATAGCAGCAAAATACGCTCCAAATTCCAGCCAGGACCGCTTTCTCAGCAGTCTTCTCCCCACGATCACCTCCTTCATGGAAGGGCGCCTCCTAATCGGAGGAGACTTCAATCTCACCCCAGACCCCAATACAGACAAGACACTTCCGCCCTCTAGGGAGGACTTTGCCCGGGGGCACTGGGGATGGCAGAATTCCTGAGGAACACGGGCACCGTCGACACCTGGAGATTGG
The DNA here is from genome assembly GCF_040938575.1 of Ambystoma mexicanum. Lineage (NCBI taxonomy): Eukaryota > Metazoa > Chordata > Amphibia > Caudata > Ambystomatidae > Ambystoma > Ambystoma mexicanum. The sequence continues at coordinate 1,007,731,705 of NC_090927.1, forward strand.
CTCACTAAGGAGAGCGAGACTATACATTCTACTCCCACGTACACAGAGGCTATTCAAGGATAGATCTTCTGTTAATGACCAGCGCACTCTTCCCCTGTATTGAGGACATTCATATTGGCCGCAGAGTGATATCCGATCACGCCCCAGTCATAGCCAAGCTGCAAGTGGAGGGCCTCCCAGCACCCCCCCAGAGAGCCTGGAAACTCCAGGATTACGTCCTAGCAGACATAGCATTAAGCACCGAGCTACAGGTTTCCCTGGAAAACTACTTCTCAGAGAACGCAGCCAAAGGCACCTCTGAAGCCATGGTCTGGGACGCAAAGAAGCCAGCCATCAGAGGAGCGGCAATCAACTGCACCGCAGCACAGAAGAGAAGGCACCAAATCCAACTCGCTAAGCTAGAGGCAGAAGTGGGCGAAATAGAAGCACGATACAAAATCCGCCAAACCGTGAAATTAAGCAGAGAACTTAAAAGAGTGAAGACAAAACTGGAAATGCACCTGGCAGACAAAACGGCCCGAGCATTAGCTTACACAAAACAATTGTACTATATAAACAGCAATAAAGCCAACCGTCTGTTGGTCCAGAAACTGAAGAAACTGCACTCCTGAAACAAGATACTAACGCTTCAGGACCAAGGAGGGAGAATTTGCTGCACAGAAGAGGAAAAGATGGGAGATCCTCACTAAACACCACATGGGGATCATGTCGGGCCCTGCCACAAGCAAGGAAGCTCAAGCCCAATATCTGCACCCATTCCGGCGAGACCCTGCACCCTCACAGCTCGACTCCTTGGAACTACCATCCTCGGCTGAAGAAGTAGCGGAAACAATCTGGTTTTTGAAAAACACAGCCCCAGGCCCCGACGGCCTGACCGACCAATTCTATAAAAAGTTCTCCCACATCCTGGCCCCTCGCCTTGCCTCGCTATACAACTCTTCCTGGAGTCAGGCTCCGTCACCCCCTCTATGGAGGAGTCCCTAACGGTGCTGCTACTAAACCCGGAAGAAACCCTGAGCTCTGCTCCTCATATAGACCTATCACATTACTGAATAACAACGCAAAAATCTTCTCTAAAATCCTGGCAAGCAGACTGGCAAAACACCTCCCAGAGCTGATCCACCCAGACCAGACGGGATTCATCCCAGGGTGAAGCACCTTTGATAACACCACGCGCACCCTAAATATCATCGAATCTGCAGGCAGTACGGGCGAGCAAATGAAAGTCCTATCGCTAGACGCAAACAAAGCATTTGACATGCTAGACTGGGGATACATAGAGGAGACCCTAAAGCCTCTGGGCATCGGCCCAAAGTTCCGGAAATGGACCCTGGCCAACTATCAGCATCCAACTACAGCACTAAGGGTAAACGGCAATACATTTCCCAGAATCCATATCACCAGAGGCACGAGGCAGGGTTGCCCGCTATCCCCGCTCATCTTTGCACTATCCATGGAACCGTTTGCCAGCAGAGTGCGCAAAAATCCCTCAATAAGCGGGCTATCGGTCAGAGGAGAGGTATACAAAATAGCGATATACGCAGACGATGTCTTACTATCCCTGACCAAGCCGAAATTATCCTTGGAAGGGCTCTAGAACAAACTGGCCAACTTCGGAGAGGCATCAGGATTCTCAATTAATCTCGGAAAATCCACGGCCCTGGGAATCAACATTCTGGGAGACACAATAAAAGCTCTAGCTTCCAATCACCCCATTCAATGGACCAACTCACACTTCACCTATCTGGGGGTAAAGATTACACAGAAAATAGAAGAAGCATACAAGCTGAATTTCCCCCGCTGTTCAAGGAGCTCCAGGCGGACCCAGTAACATGGCAAAAACAAGAAGTGCCATGGCTGGGAAGAATAACAGCAGTAAAAATTAATTTGGTACCTAGGTTGCTGTATCATTGCCAGGCCCTCCCAATCTCCATCCCTAGGAAGGACCTGCTGAAGCGCCAAACAAATATCATGAAATTTATCTGGGAGGGTAAGAAGCCGCAAATAGTGAGAAAAGTGGTGACAAGGAGTAAGCAATCGGGAGGCCTGGGAGCCCCAGAAATAGAGAGAAACTGCTTGGCCGCCCAGCTCTCGCCAGCGTTCACCTGGAATCTAACCACCAACAAACCCCGCTGGGCGAATCTAGAGGAGGACTGGTGCCGAAGCCCCCTTGAAGCGCTTCCACACATCATCAGACCCATTGACCCCCCCAGGGAGGGGCCCCTAACCGCAACCAAGAATACAGTTGAGAGCTCGAGGAAGGCAGCCAGGCGGTGGAATCGCGGAAGCACAATTGGCCCCCTATCGCCGATCTGGGACAACCCGGACTTCACCCCCGGAATAACACCCAATGACTTTAATCACTGGAAAACCTGAGGGCTAAAGCATGTGGGAGACTTTTACGAGGAGGGCACCCCACTAACTTTTGAAGAATGCAAAGTGAAATTCGGGGTGCCGGAAACAGAAAGATTCCGCTACACTCAGATTCGACACTGGCTCTCGCACGAGCCCATGAAAACTCAGGGCTGCAGAGAGCTAACGGCACTGGAACAACACGACGACTCCCCCCCAGAGGGAAAACATCGGCCCAATATGGACTACTAGATAGAACTGATCCCGACAAAAAAAGAGGCATACATGGAAAAGTGGGAAAGGGACATCAGCAGGACAATTGATAAGTAAAATGGGGGCACATCTGGACCAGAATGCAAAAGAGCTCGAAGTGTGTCACCAATAAGGAAGGGGCGATCAAAACCTGCTATAGATGGTATTTAACCCCAGAGACTCTGAACAAGAGCAACCCAGCTATCTCCCCACTATGCTGGAGAGGATACAAAGACACAGGCACACTATTTCACTTACTCTGGTCATGCCCCAGATCCGTTGAATACTGGAAGGAAATCCTGGACCTAATCAAGCCGATCACAGGGCTAACGATTCCATGGGACCCAGCAATAGTCCTACTGGGCAGCACAGGGGAGGGCCAAATTCCACTCACCGGCAACTTAGAAAGCTTGTGCACACAACTTCTCATGGCGGCAAAGATAGCAATAGCAAGACTACGGAAACATCCAGAGGGCCCCGCCGTGAGCCTGTGGTGGGCCAAATGTTGGGACATCGCAGCCGCGGAAAAAATAACCGCCATCCGCCTGGGGAACAGAAACACGTTTACCGACACCTGGGCCCCCTTCCTAGACTATGCAGATCAGTTCCCAGGCATGGCAAGGAAACCGCCGCCCCTCCGCTGGATGGACAAATACGACTAAAAGAATCCATAACAAGCCCCGCGGCCTGCAGCGAAGTGGCCCCCCAAATATTACTAACCCGGGATCAAGAGCAGCGGAGGGCAAGACAAACTCAGAGAAACACCCAGCCTCAGTCTAATTCCAACCAATACCTCCCCGCAAAAGACAATTAGTTAAAACAATTTCCCCCAAGGACTACAGCTCCCCCGATGGACTGTCCCCCAGGGTTGCCCCTTTGTCCCCCTACTCCCACCTAATTATGTTCTTTTTATGTTTATGTTGTGGTTTAATATGCTCATTTCAAATGAACTATGCAATATGTGAATTAACGCACTTGAGACAGTATGGTTGTTGACAAAATCAAATAAAAAGAATGCTGGAAAAAAAAGGTGAACAATTTTGATGCTCCAAAGCAAAGTCAATGCCCTCCTCTGCAAGAGAGCCTTACATCACGTTCCTCACGTCCAGGTATTTCCTGATGCCTAAAAAGTCAGGCAGTTGGAGGCCAATTCTAGACCTTAGTCTATTGAATAAATTCCTCTGTTCTCAGACATTCAGGATGGTTGCACTTCAACACATCCTCACTCAACTTCAGCACAGAGCTTTTGTGTCTTCACTGCACTTGGAGGATGCATACTTCCACGTCCTGATCCATCTGTGCCATAGGAAGTTACTCTGGTTCACAGTGGCAGGCCTGTAATATCAATTTAGAGCACTGCCCTTCGGCCTCAAGTCTTGCCTAAGGGTTTTTACCAAATACCTGGCCCAGCTGCATCCACGTCTACCTGTAACTGGAAGATTGGTTGATCTGGACCCCTTCCCTTCCTCATGCCATACGTCACACCACGACAATGATGCATTGTTTATACTCTCTGGGATTCTCCAGCAATTACAACCAAGTCCTGCTTCACTCCTTCCCAAAAGATTCTATTCCGTTGTGAACAACTAGACACAGTTTCTTGCATGGTTAACCAGTCGGTAGACAGTGTTACAGCCATCCTGGCAAAGACCAACTTTCTCTCACTGAAGCAAACAGCATTGGTCCTTTCTTTGAAGTCTCTCTTCGGGATGATGTCTTTCTGGATCTCTGTAATGCAGCACTGCCGGCTTTGGATGAGGCCTCTTCAGGACTACTTGGACGCCAAATGGAAGCCATTATGAGGCTAATGGGATGACAAGTTGTCACACTGCCCTTCCGCATTGTCCTGCTCTGTTGGTCTGTTCCTACCGAACTCGTCAAAAGGAGCCCCATTCCAACCTCTGGCACATCAGGTCACAGTCAGCACCAACACATCATTGGAGCACACACTGTGAATTACCATGCCAGAGGCCTGTGTTCTGAGCTCTGCAGTCCTTCCACCTCCATCTCCAGAGGAAGGTTGTTTATTTGATCACAGACACTACCACCCCCATGATTTGCATACGGAAACAAGGTGACACCTTATCACCACTCCTCTCAGTGGAAGCGTAGGCAATCTGGAAGTGGGTCCTGGCACACAGGCTGTCCCTGTCCCCCTTTTATCTTCTGGGCATTGTAAGGAAGGCTTGGTATTAAACAGTAAGACTGACACAAGTGATCCCAGTTCAAGGGTGTTTATTGAACTTCAACTGGGTTTGAAAAACACCTATATAATCCTAAATCTAAAGATGGGAGCAAACTACGACCATCAAATAATAATAACGCAGACCTAGTGATGACTTGTCAAAATTAAAGGGCCTATACTAATAAACATATTGCCAATTCTTACTTCTAAATACAAATAGTGTGGGAAACAATGTTTTGCACAAGAAAAGTGTTCAAGAAATAATATGTCAGGATATTGCAGCTGTTGGCTTCCCTTCCCCACATTTTCATCACGGGACAAGGCGGCACACTTCAGTTTAGTACAGTCTCTGGCTTCTCTAGCATGAGGATGCAGTTCAAATCTCTGTATCAGGGCCTTGTGTACCAAAGCCTCTTTGTCATTCAAAGTGTCTTACTTCAGAGGGCCTGATACGACTAACAAACATTCAAAAGTTCCTTTCTCCTCAGGATTCCCATGTACAATTTCTTGGGTGATTTTCGATTCACCCCGAGTCCCCCTCCACCGGGCTCAGACCCACTTTAACACAAAATCTTCAATTGCTCTCCCTCTGCCAGGCTCGGACCAGATTCATGTATTTTTCCAAACTGTCTCTATTTCATCAAAATCGAAGACTTTCGACTGTGCGCAGGATTTTGCTTGACCTGTCGCAAGACCACTTCGATTCACATTTATTCGTTCACTTTCAAATGGTCTCCCTCCGCCAGGCTCGGATCAAATTTATCGACTTTTATTACTCCTCAGCTGGATACCTTACAGAGACCTTCGATTGAGCACCTACGCAGTGCCAGACCACTGTGTCAAATGTGTTGTAGCTTGCTTTAAAATTCAATCACTCCTCAGCAGTTTAACTTCACTTGCGTCTCTTAACACACACGTTTTAACAATGTGTGTTCCAGCAATCGCCATGTAATGTTGCTGTTTGCAACCTTGGCTTCAGCACAGACCGGTCTTGAATCGGTCTCCCCAACTCACCGGCTGTGTTGCTTTCACTGAAGCAGCTTTGTTCTTGGAGCCAAGGACAGTACCATGGTGGCTGGTCATTCTTCCTGCCTTGATTATTGACGCGGGAGGGCCCCAGGTATCTCCGACACATAATGCAGGATTGTTCAGCCTGGTTTCCTGGTCTCACGCTTTCTCTCGAGCTTTTGGGAAATTGATATTGATATTTTATTTCTATCTCGCTCTTACACAAATGTTTCAGAGCACAACAAGGCAAGGGAGGGGAACAGGAGAGAACAAAAAAATGATCTTACTAGGCCCAGTGACATTGAGAACGCGTAAGTGGGAAAGTAACAGTTCCTTGTCGAAAAGGTCAAGAGAATTTCCCTCCTTGCGATCTCCCACAGTTTTGCAGCATTTCCTCTATTGCTCAGCTGCTGTCTCGAAACTGCTGTTTCCTCGTGTGCTTTACCTCGCTCAAAGTGTGCTCTCGTGCTCTGCCTTTTATCCATGTGGGGAAGTGTAATAGAAGTCAGGTGTGAGTGATTGTCGATAATTGCCTGACCTCGCCTGACCATAGTATTGGGACATGTCAGGTACATGGCTCGGGTGTTAGTCTGTTTCCCCTTAGAGCTGGCTGTCAGTGAGAAAGTTTTCATGTTGAAAAAGGGGGGTAGAGTTCCTAAATATCCTACCAGGTAGAAATGGGGTAAAGGTGTTACAAGGAAGGGGATACCGCGGCTCTCCATCTGGTGTTCCACTCCACAAAGACCCGTCACCAAGGTGATTCTCCCTTACTGGTCCACCCCCAGGAACTGGATCCAAAACTGATAGCCGTGTCCTGGCCACCTGGATGACAGATCCCTGGGACTAGTGGATGAGACACCTTCTGGTTTCTCACAGCATTCACAATTCGATTGCCGGCTCCCTAAGCAGGGAACTACGCTCCTGCCACAAGTGGGATCTCCTCCACATTCAGCTTTATCTCATCTTTCAGACATGTGGTGTTCCAGAGACAGACCTCTTCTCCACCACGGAAAACGCCAAGTGCAGAGCATTTGCCAACATGCTCCCCCTAACGGAAACCTGGGGGGTGCCTTCACATTTCCGTGGACAAGCAAGTTTCTCTCCTTCTCCTTCCCCCATCCCAGCTGATCCCCAAGATCCTGCATGCTTTTAGACAAGAGCAGTGCAAACTTAACCCAGTAGACCCAGCCTGGCCGAGACAATTCTGGTTCTTGGAACTCCTCAGCCTCTCGTTGGCACCTCTGATCCGTCTGCCTCCTATCTTCAACTTCTGTCCAAGAACAAAAATATGGTTCTGAACCACCACCCGGCCTCTCTCAACCTGATGACCTGGCTCCTGCTGTCTTAGAATTTGGACACATTTCTTCGCCGCAGAATTGCTGTGATGTTCTGGTAAAGGCTTGCGCACCTTCCCCGATCACCTGCTATAACCACAAATGGAAGCGTTTCATGAATTGGTGTACTGCCAATAAGGTTAATCCCTTTCATTTCTTACCTCAGGCCACTTTACCATACCTGCTTTCTTTTGCCCGTTGTGGACCTTCGCATTCCGCCCTTAAAATCCATATAGAGGCTATTTCCAGATGTACCCATACATCTGCCGCACAATAGATATGGTCCCTTCGCCTTATTAAAGAATTCCTGAAACGTCTTTTCCGGGCCTTGCCGCCTGTGCTGACGTTGGCCCCGGCTTCGGAGTTGAATGTTGTTCTTTCCAAACTCATAGGTCTTCTCTTTCAGCCTTTGCACGAGACAAAAATAAAGGTCCTCTCTTGGAAGACTGCTTTTTTAGTCACAATCACCTTTTTCTGGGAAAGTTGGAGAGATCCTGGCTTTATCATGAAAACCGCCTTACCTGATGCTCGACAAGTCCAAGGTCATGGTATAGACAAATCCTACCTTCATGCTTAAAATGCCCTCCTCGTTCCATCTTAAAGTGCCCTTGGTCCTGCCTTCTTCTTTGCCTCGCCCTATACTCTGGAATGACTCTCACAGCATTCACTGGGCGTGATGAGGGCCTTGAAGTATTATGATGCTTGGACCAGCAACTGCAAAACTTCTCAGTAGTTTGTGACTGTGGATAAAGGGCTGGCCAAGTCCTCCATCTCCCACTGGCTGTTCGCCTGTGTTTCCTAGTGTCACTGCATTGCTAATGGGCCACTTCCTGGTCGGCCTAAGGCACACTCCACGAGGGCCATTTCTTCCACTACCGCCTTCCTCTCCATTGTCCCACTGTCACAAGATTCTACTATGTCAACTGGGGTTCCACCAAGGAGTCCACGGTTTAGTGAAGCAGTGCTTCACAATTTGTTCATGTTAGGTGAGTTTTTCCCGAATGTGAGACTGTTACCTCCACCCTTTTGCATTGTATGCGTATGTGTATATGCTCCTTTATAATCTATTCAAACAGCATGTGAATCTGTAAAGGATCCAGTGCTGAAGAAGAAATATGTTACTTACCTGTAACTCCTCGATAGATTCGCATGCAACCCTTCCCTCCTTAGCCCGCTTGGCTGGTCTTGGCTCCTATTGCTGCTTTCACATGCAGTATGCTAATCTGAAGATGACCTGCAGGGTTGGAGTCTCTGCCTATGGGCCATGGGGCAATATGACCCGTAACTACTAAAGAGAACACTAAAGTGACCAAGTTTCAAATTCAAACTGCTTTAATGTTACAGAGGATTCCCGAGCCTGACAGCGGGAAATGTTCAAATAGCATGTGAATCTATGAAAGATACCAAATCTGGGGAACAGGACTTAAAGTTAAGTAATGTATTCTTTCTGGATTTTTTAAATGACAGCACTTAAACAAATTCATACCTGGGCTCCAGTTAGATCGATGCAAGCCATGTAGCATTTGGGGCACATTTTCCTATTTCAATGCTTTCATGACACAAGAAATAGCTGCACAAATGCAGGTGTGTGCTGTTCATTATAAGTCAAAATCCTCCCTTTTGGGATAACGTTGGCATGAAGAGTGTTCACAAAGGTGTTATGGTGTTGGCAGCACCTGGGCAACTGGCTGGGAAAGAGGAGCATGCCAAAACAATGAATTCAGCATACACTGAGGGCAGTCCAAATCATTCAAAGATTCTCGTAGAATATAATCCAGAGATTCATTCACTATAATTAGTTTTGCATCACATGCCGCCATTAGGTTGTAACACAAGGAAAATGCACACAGCAAATCATATGCAGTCATTCATTCTGTATATCATTCAATACAGCTAAAAAATAACTCACCCATTAAAGCCATCGTCATGGAGCCGATATGCAAAGGTAAACACCAACATTGACAACAATGCCCTATAATTCCAAGATGATAGCAGTGAACATATTGCTTTAGTTAGGATACAGTGGACCACTGAAACATACTCTCTGCATTATGGATCAGAAGGATTATTATATCCTTTAAGCATACTAACAGTTGTAGCCATGTACAAATGGATAGGTCATTCTCAAAGCAATGATAATAACAAAAATGTACTGCAGTACGAAAGTAAATCGCAACTCTAAACTATAACCATTTCCAGGTACTAGAGTGATGTTGCATTGATTTTCCAATTTTATTTTATTTGCATGCACTCAGAAAAATGATCAGGATAAACCCATCCGATATGATATAGAAGATTGGGAAAATTCCTGGGCCTATTTTCCCAATGAATTCCATTATGCTTGTCAATTGATGGAAGTAGAAGACGGAAGTCATCAACCAGTCTGTAATGATTCCTAGGATTGAACATTTCATGGGGAGGAATTTACCACAAGGGTTTGTACTCCTTTTGGCCAATCAGGTGCTTTCTCTAGAGTACATTGCTCTATACAATGCTTCTGCAAAAGGTTCTGTATTGCTGGTGATGGTAATCCGCATGTTAAGGAAGTATGCCAGCTTCTATAATGACTGCAGGAACTGCAAAGGCCTTAACTCAACTTCAGGCCAATTCAATAGCACAGGTCCAGACTGCACTGGTGGGTGAAGGCTGATCTCACAGCATGTTACCACTTTGGAGATGGTGACTAGACTGACAACTCCCACAGGCACACCATAGCATAAAGTGTTGAACTGCACAATGTGGGAACCATTTGTTAGCAAGGCTTTACTGCTGAAGGTTTCCATTCACATTGCACTCAATGTACAAACTGTAGAGTTTGAATACTGCTCATGTGTCAGACCTTTGATCTGTCCTGACATCTTGCATTGAGTGTTTCAACGCAGTCCTTCAAGGCATACTGGTGAATAGTAGTGTCTCCATGTGTTACACAAGCATGGGTGCAGGGTACCTTATATATAATTTTTACCCAGCGATCTTCCACTTGATGCAGTGTACCCCAAGACTGTAATGTTTCACATATTAAAGCTGGCCTTGATGACACTGGAATGTTTAAGATCCCATAGATTGTCCAGAGCATAAAGTCTTTTCCCCATGCTGATGTTCCATATAAGGTCTTTTTAAAGACACTCAATAGTATAGGTTGACCCTGAGATGGCTTGTTGACGAGCCTGTTTGGACAATTAATGCCCATCACTTGTACAGGCCATGTTAAGGTAGTCCAATCCTGTAGACAGTGGCCCTCATTGCGACTACGGCGGGAACCCGCCGGTGCTATCGATGGGTTGCCGCTGTACCCGTAACACCGGATCCGCCGCCTGACTTCCCGGTGCCACTGGGATATTACAAGTCCCGGTGGAGTATGAAGTCAGGCAGCAGGTTTTGTAAGTCCCCATTCCCATGGAGTTCCGTAGGACTCCATGGGAATGGGGACTCAGAAGTATCCGCACCGTTGCTAACGGTGCCAGTGCTTTCATGGCAACTCTGCCTGCAGGGGCACCTGCGCCCAGCAGGGTCAGACCTGTCAGGCGCAGCGGCCCCAGCAGGCAGACGCCTAGTGTTGCGGTCTGGACACAAGGGTGCAGGTAAGTTTACCGGCACCCTTGTTTCCAGACCACCACACTCGTAATGAGGCCTAGTGTGTCAAAGAAATCCATAGTTCTTAGAAGTTTGACAGAAACCTGTTGATGTTGATAATCTTATGCGCATCGGAAGTGTGCCGCAAGTGTGGCTGTTGGGCTGAGGCTGAGGAAAGCTTTGCTGCCTGCTGCATTGGATTACACAGGCTCGTCGGCAAGGAGAAGTGTCAGTGTCGAAACGCCATGACTGCTTCCCTCCTGCTGGACAGTGTAGCCGTGACTACAAACCCCACCCCCTGGCTGGATTTCCGCCTCTCTCCAGTACCCAGCATTCTACATATACTTCCATGCTCACGCACCGCGCGCGCGACCGCACGTGTGGCTGTTGGGCTGATTTCTGCCATCAGTTTTTCCAACTGCTCTATTGCATCAACTGTTTCACATATGAAGTTGTTAATCGCTTTTCGATTGGCGCACTGTATCTGACTGAAGCTATTGCTAAGATCACTTTTCTTTGAATTATCCATATATGGTGATTAATCATGGCTAGTGGTTTAAGAAGTGTGAGATGTGCCGAGTCTGCTGTGTATCATGGGGAAATTACTGATGCCCTAGCAGACTTAGGCACTCGTCCAAATATGGGTAAGATCAGCCCTCTTATGAAGGATATCATGGTTGACGGGGACCTTGTTTTAGACCAGCCGGTATTAAAAGTGGGAGGATCTGTGCCTCCCGCTAGTATCAAGCTTGATGATATCAAACAACAGCCAGCCAGTACCGAAAATATAATTACCGCTACCATTGCACAGGTCCATCTTTCAGCAGGTGAAACCTGCAATGTATTGGGGCATTCGTTTTCTGTGCAGGAAATGCAGGATATGGATCCATTGGAATGTTCTGTTCTTCCTGATTCCAATAACGATTCTGGGCTAGATGGATCAATTGTTGGACCTGGAGTGATAGCGCAATTGGATAAGCAAGTAAGGCTATCATTGGACTATTAACTCCCCTTATTCCATGCTCTAGAGGACTTGATGACAATTGTTTACCCTCTGGCAATAACGATTTTGTCTTTAAGTCTAGGAACTCCGCCTTTGTGAATGGTAACTATGAAAGGGGCCCAAATGAGCCTTGCTTCCATGCAGGTGCTCTTGTTGATCATGTCCTGGGACGGAAAGTCCAATGTCTTAACAATCCCCCCAGGATTAGTGATGGGGGTGATATTGATAATCCTCAGTGTTCTTCTCCCGCTAACAATATATCTTCTACCCCTGAACAACAGGAGATACTTTTCCTGTTATTATCCATATCCTCGATCTCCTGGACAAAGGGCATGATGTCACGCATCTTGAGATGCAAAATATAAAATATTCAATCAATGACATCTTGACCAAATTAAATCTTTGGAAGGATTCATGATGGCAATGGAGTTTGTAGACAGGCTGAAATAGAGTCATGTAGGGCTTCTTCAGTATCTGGCCCCTGTGCCTCGCACATTATGAGGGGATCGCCTGTTGAAAAGAGCATGCAGTGTAATATTGTTGAACCTGCAGTTGCTATTGGAAAAAGGGTCCCTGAGGTAAACAATACTGATATACTATCTGGTAACTTGCCTATCCCTGGCCTTCTCCATTTGTCTATAGTAGATGATATTAAGGAAATGAAATCAGTCATGCTTGAAATCAAATTTAATTCATTTCAAGCATCGGCACCTCAACAGGCAGATGAAGTTCTTGACAGTCCTTCTGCACTAATGAATATTATCGAACAGGAGGCTACAGGGGATCTGTCTGTTGGGAATTCGAATAGCCCTGTAGTATTTATGTCCCGACGTACCAAAAGACTCCATCTTAGAGCAGTTAAATGAGGTGAGAAAAGAAGAAAAAAAGTAGAGGGGCAGCCCAAGGAATTCAAGAATAAGCCAGCAGTCAATAATGATGGGGATAATACTAATATTAAGAATTGCGGTGCAATTAACATTGATGATGAAATAATAGATCTTAATCAATTGTCTGAAGAGAGTCAATCCCATCTCCTCACAAAGGTAGTGAATGTGCATATGATGAATACTGAACCGGAAATTCAGATAATTGGGGATGAATTATTGGGAACGACATCTCATACTGAGGTGATGTCTACATCTAAACTATTGAAAGCTGACTGCAATAGCAGAACTAAGGAAACGATTCCTTCTAAAACGATATTGGAGATAGAGAAGAAACAAAAAATGCTACTAAACTACTCTTCATCAGAAGACAGAAAGCAAATAAGTACTTCTGTGATGATTTCTGGTGATAGTAGCTTGTCTGTTAACTGTGATGATGGGTCTATGTGCCCTAGTATCACCAATTGCGAGGATGGTAAGAATCATCTCTCGTATGTGGAAGTCTGTCGCTGTCAGGTGATAAGAACCCGGTGCTCGTCTTGAATGATTCTAGTGCTTCTGTTATTATCATGGGCATGGGAAAGTCTAGGGGATTACCTTTGACTCAGGGGCCTCTGCTAATGTCAATGTTCCTTTTATTGTGGATAACCCTGTAATTTCAATTAACGAATGCATGCCGATAGGGGAAGTAGCGCAGTCTCTATCCTATTCCTCCCTGTCAAGGAACAGATCTCTTCCGGAAACCAATCCCTCCTAAAATGGAGTCTCATGCACTCATACTAGATACTTTGATAAATGCTCTTTTAGATGGTTTGTTGACTTCAGAGTCTCTAATCAAAGCACTAACTGTACCGGGGCCTCTTGTACAACTTACAGAAAAACATCTGATAGCAAATGATGTAGTATTGGGTGCATCAAGGGGTCCTGGTGTGGGGGGGCTGCAAGTAGGGGGTGTTCCTATTCGGATAAATGGTATAGTGGTGTCTGCTGTAATTCCCCTTTCATGTATATCAGCGAATACCTTGCTGCCTGCCCCTGCAGCAGCGTCGTCTGCTCCTGTTTTAACCATTGGGGAAGCTTCACATGGTGCATTTAATATCATTGGTTTGGAAGGAAAGTCTGATATCCTGAGAAAAGCAAGAATTAACCGTTCCTATGTACTCGATTTGATATCCCATATTCCAGCGCTAAGAATTGTAACTACAAAGGACTTTGAAAGGATATCATTACCACATCAAAATAATTATAGATCAATTTGCTATTTACCATAGTCAGCTATTTTGAAATGTATTTGGTTATATAGGACTGAGCTCATGGATTTGGGATTTGCATTACAAACCTTTAACGATGAGGATGTAGCGCAGGAATTCTTGTATTTCCAGGTGATCAGTCAGGGCCTGGACGACGACCGGACTAACACAGGGCTGGATGGCCAAGCTTATGAGAAACAGAGTATCTCACAACTTCTATCCATTGCTGGTAACATCAAGGACTGGTCCTGGATAGAGCCGTTAATGAAGTCCATCTTCACATCCAAATTAGCTAAAACGCCAGCCTAGCACCATCTTGATCACAAACTGGTTATATTCTCATGGAATTCATGTGGGTACCAGAATCTCTTTAGGTGGTTTGCTTCTTTGTCACCTTCAGGGAACCCGGCTGTTATGTTTTTTCAGGAGACTATGAAAACTGATTCATTATCTCTACAGGGGTTTCAAACATACTGCTCCCAGGCACTTAAGGCTAGGGAGGGTCGGCTGTCTGGTGGCTTAGTTGTAGCGATCAATAATAACATGGATTGTACTACTAGGCTCATTTATTCATCAGAGCATATTTTGGCTGTAGAAATGATTCTAAGGGATAGGCTATGCAACCCATTTATATTGATTAGCCTCTATTGGAATCCACTTAAGATTTTGTTAGATAATATTCAAGATGAAATGGATAACATTTTGGAAAGTGCATTTAGCCAAAATTCCAATTACCTAATTATTATTGGAGGAGATTTTAATTCATCCTGTCTGTTAAAAACTGAGGAGTTAGTGACAGACAGTGAGGATTACGCATCGAAGGCAATGTTGAGAGGGAACAGATGGGTTGACTACATAAATGACTGGGACATGGAACTTGTTCAAACATCAGAAATGTGCCCGCACTTTACAAAGAGGTGAGGTAAGGCGTGCTCCATGATCGACTTTTTCTGTGTCTCGCAATCGCTTGGAAAACTAGCTGAACTAGTGAATGTACACGACATAGCTTATAGTGATCACACGCTTATTCAGCTGTCCATTGGAATTTCCATCACTAGGCATTATATTGATGATGGACTTCAACTGTTAGAACTCAACCAAAACCCTATTTCCTTAAGATGGAACCCAGCCCTATGCTATCGATTGTCATCTTTGGTCTTACGTGACTTAAATAATATGGGGGAGGAGCTACATCTTTCCTTTTCCCTACAGCTATATGACTTGCTTGTATCTAATGCTCTCAAAAAGGCCATAGTTTATTTGATTGCTAAACAGAAACTAAGTAAAGGAGCAAGCAAACATGTGTTTGATTACAACTTAAAGTTATTAAAATGAGCAAAGAATAAGAAATTGAGATCTCTGAAGTCCGAGTATTTATCTAAACTGCATTACCTTTTCTCTAAGAAACGCATACATCAAAAGTATAAAATAAAATAAAAGGTATTAAGATTATGACTCATAATGATGTAAGTTGTAATTTGATTAGGTTTATTTGTCAGCATGATACCAGATCTATCTGGACAATAACCAAGCATTCGGACTCTAGAGGTAGGGATTTCTCGGATAATTCCGGGTGAGGTATGGAAAGCACATATTGAAAGCAAATTTCAGCTTCCTCCTCACTTCAAACATATTAAATATATAAGTCAAAGATGCTCTGAAAATTCACATCTTAGATGGTCCATAAAAGATATTGAATGGGCCATCGGTAGGTTATACCATTCCAGAGCAGTGTTCCGGATGGTATTCCACCATGTGTATACAAGGCGGATCCTTTGTTATGGGCCTCGATTTTAAAGTGCAAATTCGATCTTATTTTTGCAACACTCTCCCTTCCGGAAACATGGTTTACATCTATTATATTTGAAAAAGAAGCAACTGTGCAGCCTTATAGGCAACCTTTGGTGAGTTGAAAGATTAAGTATTTTGGATTGTGCTTGTGTCTATTTAGAGTTAAAGGGCTGCGGTGTATGGTGTTGTCACTGAGGCTGCCCAGTATTTATAAGATACTAGATTATGAAAAGACACCTATAATTGCCCAGCACCCTTTATTGTTGAAAAGAAATAAAGAATCAAGTTGACACTACTTTGTGATTTTAGTTTGTAGTTTTTATAAGATGCAAGTTCAAAGCATAACAAAAGAAGTCAATTACATGTTGCTCCTCTTGTTTATTAGGAGAAATTAAAGTTTCTTCAAGTCCTTACATGAATCGTAGGGTTTTCCAAATATTGCAAATGCTCTTATTTCCTTGAAAATGTCGAATACATGTTGCTCCACATGTTTGGTCATGAAATAGGATGCAATATTTTTAGTATTATACAAGAAGTCCTCTGAAAGTATATAGTATATCCTTAGTTCCCTCGACACGTGTTTCTCCAGATGGGGTTACCTGGTTCTTCAGGAGGGTCTAAAGAGTAACTGTGGATAAATACACCATATAGGTTATAGATGCTTGATAGTCATTGTGAAAAACGAAAAGAAATATAGAGATAAGGTGCAAGAAATGGAAGGAGCATATAAACATTAATTATTAAGAATATGTAGGTGGCTCAAGGTCTGAAGAGACTGTTACTCACTTTTTGTGGGCTGAGTCTGTATATTCATGAGGGTTGAGACATACTGGTAATTCTCTAGTGCATGTCACTTCTTTCCATAAGGGTAATAGCGATGGTAGGGGATGTAATCCCTTTTGTTTGGCTCTAATTGAGAAAAAAGTCAAAGATAAGGGGAATAACCTCCAGGCTGGTGGCATGACATTAATAATATCTTGTTGGTTTTTCTAAGTCTATCCCTAAAGGGATCAAGGTTATATGCATCCATCCTTCTTACCTTGATAAGCTGTATTGGGCTTTCTCCTGGATAAGTGTTGAGAAAAGGTGATCTTCTGCTCTATGGCTTGATAACCACGGTAGTATTGTGTGTCTCAGTTAAAATGGCTGCTATTTATGCTGGCGTGATGACATCACACATTTTTTAACGTAACGTGTTGATGTCATCACGCCAGGTGCCATTTTGAAACGGGTCGATCCTGATGAAAGCGTAATTTTATGTGTTTTTGATGATCTAAATGGCTATAATGGCCTGATGTTATGTTATTTGTCATTATTTATGTAAGAAGCCTTGAGTCACTCTGTGTGTGCTTTGGGTGAAGACCTGTGTTAGCTTCAGAATTAAAAATTCGGATTTTGAAGAAATGGGGAGAGGAACTTTGTAATGTAAAGTTGTTGGTGATGCACTGTGGTCAGTCTTAGTTGTCTTAATATCTTGTTGGTTTTTCTAAGTCTATCCCTAAAGGGATCAAGGTTATATGCATCCATCCTTCTTACCTTGATAAGCTGTATTGGGCTTTCTCCTGGATAAGTGTTGAGAAAAGGTGATCTTCTGCTCTATGGCTTGATAACCACGGTAGTATTGTGTGTCTCAGTTAAAATGGCTGCTATTTATGCTGGCGTGATGACATCA
Source organism: Ambystoma mexicanum (assembly GCF_040938575.1). Classification (NCBI taxonomy): domain Eukaryota; kingdom Metazoa; phylum Chordata; class Amphibia; order Caudata; family Ambystomatidae; genus Ambystoma; species Ambystoma mexicanum. Next base: position 1,007,749,009 of record NC_090927.1, read on the forward strand.
CACATTTTTTAACGTAACGTGTTGATGTCATCACGCCAGGTGCCATTTTGAAACGGGTCGATCCTGATGAAAGCGTAATTTTATGTGTTTTTGATGATCTAAATGGCTATAATGGCCTGATGTTATGTTATTTGTCATTATTTATGTAAGAAGCCTTGAGTCACTCTGTGTGTGCTTTGGGTGAAGACCTGTGTTAGCTTCAGAATTAAAAATTCGGATTTTGAAGAAATGGGGAGAGGAACTTTGTAATGTAAAGTTGTTGGTGATGCACTGTGGTCAGTCTTAGTTGTATTGATCAGTATACGTATCAAGTTGCATTGTAAAATGTGGTAAACCATACATCACATAACAGGAAACAAATAGCTCAGAGAAGTATTATATGGATATAGTCAAATACAAATGTCCACATTTATATAGTGCAGCATGCTGTAGTAGAGAGAAAAGGTGATGTTAGATAAAGTGGAATAATTCATTGTCCGTGTTTAAACCGGTATGGCAGCAGTCTGCCAGGCAAATCCATTTAGCTTCACACTGTCATAGTTTTGCTTCTCTATTGCCTCCTCTTGCCAGTCTAGCAATTGTTTCAATTCCAAAGAAAGAAATTCCCTTTAAGTCATATTGAGCATGTTCTTGAAAGAAATGATTAGCAGGTGGGTATCTCAGATCCTTGTTTCTTAGTGTTCTTAGATGTTCTGATATGCAAGTTTTTAGATGTCTAATTGTACTGCCGATGTACAGTTTTTTACATGTGCATATTATGCCATATACCACGTAGTTTGAGTTGCAAAGGGACTTAACAAATACAGCACTTTTAAGGAATATGCTAAATTTAGTAGAAAAAGGGATTTGAGATGTACATATATAACGATGTTCCCCTGTAATATTACTTGCAAGTATTATCTGCGTTTTAAATTTAACCAATTTCACACGCGTGAAAGGATTAGTCATTGGGGAAGTGAGATGGATTTGGATCAGGTGTTGGCTTGTAGAATTTTGAACTGTGATGCACCTAGTGAAACACTTAAACATCTGGTGTTGGAATGTCCACACTTCCGAGTAATAAGGACAAACTTACTAAAGAGATTTATTAACATTGAATTTGTTGATTTTTTTATCTCCTCTGGGCAAGAATGATGACGAGGGAGTGCAACTCGATTATCTCTGAATTGGTACATGTACTGAGGACAATTGAAGCGGAATTGTTAATATACAATTGAAGTACTACTTAGTACACCTTTTGTAATTGCTCTAAACCTCTTTTATACCAAACAATGAAGTGCTTTTAGACTGTTCCTAAAGTATTATGTTCATATTTAAATGTCTGTAATGGTTTGAGTGGTTTTAACTTGTGATTTTAGTGGAGCACTTCACTTTTGCGAAATTTCTTAGACGCTTATGCGACCTATCTGCTCTGATACTATTTGCACTGCTTGGCTATTAGAATGGGTGTTAGGATTGTCAACTCCCGACGCCTGTCGCCAACTGCACCGTTTGCGTAATTTGCCCACTTAGTATGTGTAGATGCTGGAAATTGTAAGATTTGTTCTTATTTACTATGTTAACTAAATTTGTGAAGTATTGCATTTTCTGTATATGGACAAATTCACTCGTTTTATGTGTGGATTCTATTCAACTTACTCTTTTTTTATCGTTGAAGCATATGTATTGAAAGCTTTGAAAAGGTTTTTTTGAAACCATAAACAAATAAAAAAATAAAAAAGATCATCTTGCAGGGTTTCCCAGCCTTCTTGGAGGATGTGCGCCATGTCAACTATCACATCTCTTAGATTATAGATTCCTTGCTACGGCGCACTGACATTGTCATCAGCTGCATGGAAACTGTTCAGGTGTTGGATTTCTAACACTTCTTCCTTCCAAGTATATGATGAAGCACTTTTTAATCTATTTTTGTCCTACCCTTTCCTAGATGATCTATCTTATCTAGGATTACTAGCCATTCACCAGCGTTATCCCATCTGTCTATCTCACTGATAACCACATTTAAGGGTGCTTGCTTAGCCATTCATTGGCATGCTTTGCCTATGGAAATGAGATAGGTCTGTGGCCTGTTATATGTGACCCAAGCTTTATAAGGACCTATACCTCTGTGTTTCCTATAGCACTCATTTATCTGGATATTCCAGGCTGCTGGAGTGCATCTGTAATATGTTCACTTTTATTTGTCTGCACTGCTTTGTTAAGCTCATCAGTTGTCCAAAATGTACCTTCTTTGGCTTTCCAATCTGGATAAAAGGATATATCATGCTAACTACAGGTAGTTTGGAAATGAGTGTAGTTAAGAAAGTGCATCAAATATGGACATTTACATGCAAAGTCTAGAGTGTCAACTCTATGTACTTACCAAGATTCATTCCTTCTGATCCCCACCATGTTATTTTATGAGGGACTGATTCTTGCCAGGATTTTTTTTGTTATTGTGGCAAGAAATGTTTCATCGCATATACCACAGAGTATGTGGACCACACACATTGACCATTCCCTGGGAGGAGGAGGCAATGTATACCTGATGTTTTCTGTGGATTTTCCCTGTTCTATTGTTACATAAGAAAATTGTACCTTAAACTCAAGTGGTGAGTCTGGAAAAGAAACACAGCACAGTGCTCCCAGTGGGTTTCCTATATCCACTGCACTGGCTCTTGTTTCCAAAATACTTCACAAAACAAACATGATTGGACATGCCATCTACATTTTCCAAATAATCTTCTTGATCTAATAGTGCTCCTTGAGCATATGCTTCCATCTTAGCCTTTGAATATGTTCATATAGGTGTCAGAAACATGACTTTTAGGGGACACTGGATGCTATCCTTGATTCATCTATCAGTGATAGTGTATGTATCTGGAGTTGTGCTAGGCCCACTGTAGGTTTTATACTTGCACATCCAAAGCTGAAGCTGGCCTAACTCAAGTGAATATATGCTAATTTGTGTTGAGATCCTACCCGTATCAGCCTGCACCTCCCTCTTGTGTAGTGTATGTGCTAAGGCTAACGTTATCTGTATGCTGGTTGTATGGATGTCTACGGGGGACAAACATATTTCAGAGGTTAATAAGACAAAAAACTTAGCCACAGCAAAATCTAGAACAGAATGACTGTCCCAATGATGATCTTGCATTTTTTGGAGCACTTTGTATGTTGGAAAGCTTTCAGGAATGATCTTGCACTTTGTTTTGTTTCTGGCTTTATTTGTGGCTCAACTGTTCTGGAAAAAACAAAACAATGAGAACAGGGAATGAACCATCTGGAGCTGGCTTAAGATGGTGTGCAGACACTTGACAAGTACCTATTTCTGGGAAACAGAGCTGGCCGGGTTCTGTTCTTGAGCCAACTACATCCAGTACCATGACAGGAAGTCTGTAGCATGGCCCAAGTGCTTCTCTCGCATGTATTTTCCTGAGCACATAGTCACCAGGCTTCAAAGGGCTGTGTGATTAGTTTTTTGCTGTGGATGTGTAAATGTTCCTCACAACAGATTGACTCCCTCAGGACATTTGTTAAAAGCAGCTGGTCTGGCCTAGTCAGAGAACTATAGGAATTGTATAAGTCAGGCATGAACATAGGAATGCCAAACAGCAAATGATATGGGGTGTTACCTTCACTTTGATAAAAGCGAGGTAAGTTATTAATTCTACGCTGCACAAATGGTACATAATTAACGCAATGACCTCCAGAAGATAGGATTCATTTAGTCAAGTATGCTTTACTATCCCATTTGCTCTCTCGACCACCCCATTAGACTGAGGTCTGAACGGGTTTGAGAATTGCAAGATACATCTTTAAAATCTGCAAGGAACTGGCCAATCCTGTTGCAGTCTCTACCTCTCCTGTTCCCTTCCAGGCCTTCTGTACGGCTCTGGCTTCTCATTTCTCTGCTAAAACTCAAGACATCTGTCCTCTATCAGTGCCTCCTCTCTCTGCTATCTCTCCCTCTCCTCCTTCTTTCTCCTCTTTCTCTCTGACAACACTTGACAAGGTTCCTAGACAAATCCGATCTATGTTCGTGTTGTCCAAACAGGTGCTCCTCTGCTCCTCCAGAACCATCAAGGACCATATTGACGCCCTCGCTCCAGCCTTGGCCGATTTCTGTAATCACTTTTTTGCCACTGAGGAATACTGTAGAAGTTGTAGTCCTCTGAAACTAACAAGAAAGGAGAGACAAATTCAGACGGTACAGACAAGCTGAGATGATCGCTGCAGCTCGAGGCAAGCGGAAACAGCACATCCAGCCAAGGACAAGGGGAAGCAGGAACATTCCAGCTACAGAGGTAGTGAGCCACCTGCAGAACCTGCTCATATTTACAGACGAGAGGGCTTCATTTTGTGGTCTTGACACATGTGACCGAGACAGAGAAGACCGTTCCCAGAGAACCATAGAGAAGAAGATACAATTGTTGCTCATGTTTCGTTAACTGACTGCACTCTCACAGGCTTGGGTGATCAGAGAATAGCGACACTAGGGAATGATTCACACCTCCATGTTCTTTCCCATTACTTTGAAGAGGTAAATTCAGTCTGAGAACTGTCTAGGGTCCCAGGGCTGGTGGGGGGACACGTTCTGCCCAATCCAAATTCACCTTTCTCAGGGGGATATAATTTGTTGCACAGGCCAATGGTTTTTGCAGCAACCCTGCAACATTGCTGACGGCTGCAGTAGAGGTGGTCCTAGGAGGAGCCACTAGATATGGCTAGCCAATTAGAGGATTAACCTATGGAAGTTCTATATGGAACCTTACCCAAACTGAACAATGTAAGTGTTTGATAGGTTTCCGGGAGGGAACCTGGATTTGTGATGTTAAACCAGAATAAAACTGGGTGACACATGCGTAGAAGCTGAGAGCTCTAGATGAACCTTGTTTTTCTGATGTGATCCCTGTTATGTTTATATGCTAATAAACAACAGTAACTTTGCCCCATGGCTGAGTCCTTAATTCTTGTTGCTGGGAGTTTCTGAGGGGCCCTAGGTTTCTCTGGGAATAATCGGGGTGACTGTTAGAGGAACCTAGCCACGCTATATGAAGTGGTAGCAGAGGAGGTAGCTACGTTCTTTCGGGAAGAAACTGCCTCGTCCCGCTGCATGCCCGAGGGGCTGTGTGGCGACCCGTGGAAATCTGCATACAGAGTGACCTGAAAATGCAGAAGAGGTCGACAGGAGCCGTCTTTGAAAAATTCCTGCCTGCTTCCTGTGGGACACCTATTATACTGGATGGCATAGTGACAGATTGTGGTAGAGCCGTTGCCTGAGAGACCTCAGCTGATCACGGAATGTAAGTATAGACTCAGCTATTGACAAATGTGGGGAAAACAGATCTGTTCAGGGGTGTTGTAAGGATACCTGTTTGTTGGGCAGTCAGTTTGGGTGGTATGCTTAGACAGTCGGCTTAGCTTGCGCAAGAATAAAAACTTTGAGAAAAAGAAACAAAAATATATGGTGGTTTACCTGGGTATATTGGGTAGCGGAAAAGGCTACCTTTTATAACGGAAGGTGGTTTCCTAAGGTTCTCTCTGAGATGTAATCATGTAAGGCGATGCTACAGAATAGGGACCACAAGATTGGTTGGTTTATCCTGTTAGAAGAAGCAGGAAGGCGGCCGTGTATACGTTATGTTGTGTTTTGTTGTTTTATCATGACAATTCTTCCTCTATGGTAGTGGTGACATCACTCATGAGGTTGCTTTATAGGATTTAAAGATTGCGAAACGTGGTGAAATTTGGTAGGCAATTTGTCGATTGTGGTTGAAAATCACTTTTGTTCCTTTGGAGCGGAGCGTGAGCGGCACACAAGTGGAATTTTAAGTAAATTCTTAAGGGCGGAGAGCCGCAAAGGGGCAGTGTGCAGAGCACACCTGAGTTTACGGTGTTGAGCTGGAGAGGCTGAGAAAATATGCTATACTGCTTTGATTAAAATCGGATGTGTTGAAAACTTCGATTCGAGGTCAAGCAAGTATTTGATAAAGTAATGTTTAAAGTAACACAATGGGGGATACGCCTCTCCAACACTTTTGCAAGTCCCTTCCACGGTATCAAGACAAAATACGCAAGCATAACACGCAATGGGTTCACGACGCAGGGGGCAAGTTGGCAAAGCCATGGCCCAAAGATGGATGTTTTTCCAAATGTGTACAGCAACAAATGGTCACTTATTTACAGGCAGCATATGAGGGGAGTCATTAAAGAAACCGATTGGCCATACTAGAATTGTGGAGAATGTTTCAGGACAAGGAAGGGGATTTGACTCTGCGACATTGGATGCTGAGCCAACGGGTTGCAGAGAGTGAACAGCCCTCGGCACCCCTTCCTCCTCCTCGTACAGTAGACACAAACACAGCAACAGAGAGCAAGAGATTTTACCCCATTAAAGAATTAAAAGCAGCGTCAGGATACACAAATCCCACTTTTGCGCCACCAGCGTACAGCAGCAGAGACGCATTTGATAGCACAACACTTCTGAGTAAGACGTCACAAGACAATAGCAGCGAACGCAAGGAGGGCAGTGAGATGCAAGTGAAACTACAGGAGAATGACGCAGGGAATACAGGACTTGCTATGAGCCAAGAGTTAGTACCATCAATCAAATGGATAGGTGGACAATAAGCCAGCAAGCGAAACAGGGAACCGCTGGTGTAACAGGGCCCCCGCAAGCGCTGCGGTGCGGGGGGCACCACCACCACATGTCCTGGGAAAAGGACCCTCTTGGACAAAAAAAGGTTTTTTATTTTTTATTTTTTTAGTCACTCTGCCTTTATAAAGAAATTATTTCTGTTTGAAGTCCTAAGGCTCCCTCCATCCCATGACATGGAAGCCTGCAGGCTGGAGGCCTCCATGTCATGGGGTTGGGGAGCTCTATGACTCCAAAAAGAAATGTTTCTTTTTGAAGTCACTATGCCTTCATAAAGAAATTATTTCCAGTATGGTTCAGTCCTTAACGGAAATCATTTCTTTATGAAGTCGGAGTGACTGAACAAAAGAAAGCATTTTGAAGTAATAGGGCTCCCCTCAACCCCATGACATGTGCGTGTGGGAGTGCTAACCCTTCAAATGTTGGGAGATTTGCTAACATCACGATGGCGGGGGAGGGGCAAACTTATTTGTGTGGGGCGTCTAACTTCCTTATGCATTCTAATGAGACTATTCTAGTGCAGCTTCAATGTTACAAGTAGTTAACACTCTCCTCTAAGTCTGAAAGCACACACTCATGGACTGCTGTGAGAAGAAACTGTCTCCTGTCCCCTTTCTACCCTTCCAATCACTTCCCTGGCATGCAAGTACTAAACCCACATCAAGATTTCAATTGCCTAAAGAATTCTGCATTTGAATCTAGGTACTAAAAGTGAAATGCTTTACGTTAGTAATTGCTGGGCCTTTGTTAACAGTGAAACCCAGGTGCCGTTTAACATCTGTGTCCCGTTATGTGCGGCAACGGCTCTGTAGGTCTGTAGTTCAACCAGGTCGAGTTAACATAGCCCAAAATGTCAAGGAGGATCGGGTGGGGAGGGGTCTGAAGCCCAGCCAGCTCAATGGTGTTGCATCACTACTTGTGTTTAATCCCTTGGTTACTTATTGGTAATCCTCACTACGCATAGCTCTATTCTTCTTTGTCCCAGTTCTTGTGTATGAGGCACTTTGACTCATACACAAGTACTGGGATGGGGTAGAGGGACATAGTGGTAATGCCTGGCTTAGTTACCCATAATCTTCATTACTGCTAGACCTGCTCTTCCTCATCCTGGAACTGACCTATGAGACAAGGAGCCTCATACATAATTCTGGGCCTCAGGGCTGAGAAGCTGATTTTGGGGGTTGGGGCAGGGGTGGGAGACAGAAGAGATGTGTGGGAAGGTGTGGGGTCATGGGGTGGGACGGGATTGTGCGAGAAATTGTAATGGTCATCCATGTCCAGGCTAAGCAGGCTTGCTATGTGGTATTAGTGGCTAGAGAGGCATTTTGGTGCAGCCAGTCTAGTCATTTCTTAGTTTGGCTTAACTTTTTTTTAACTGGGCATCTCTGATAAAGCAGTCCTGCTAAGTGTAATTACCTGGCTAGACTGGCATATCTTTCTCCTGGTGCAGTGTGCATCATACCCCAGCAGCTGTATGTTTGTGCGCATTGTGCAAGCATGGTAATCTGGGCTGGCACTGCAGAGAACGTGGATAAGGAAGCAGTGTCCAGTAAAGATAAGGAAGAGGAAGCTAAAGAATGGGCGGAGATAATGGTGGACGTGCATAGGAGGGAGAGGACAGAAAAAGAGGATAAGGAGAGATTACAAAGGGAAAGAGCAAGCAGAAGCGTGACAGAGAGAAGGAGCAAAGAAAACAGAGAGAGCTTGAAGATATAGCAAAGAGAAAGGCAGAAGAAGAAAAGGAAAAACAAGTGCAGCTAAAGAAGGAAAAAGGAAGGTTAGAAGTTGAGCGGATCGCTAAAGAATGCCAACACAAACAAAAGGAAGAGTGCAGAAATGAAAGAGACAGGAACGAGAGGGAGGCACTCTACCAAAGTAGTAGGGATTAAGATGGATCTGGCACGTGTAAAAGATGCGGATGGGGAAGGTATATGATAGGGGAACTCTATAGGAGCAGGCGAAGAAGCACAGCTGCCCCAAGCAGTGGGACAACCTAATTTTAAGGGGAGTTGCTTTCAGCGATGACAGACGGGGACAGTGACAGTAGCATCAGAACCATGGGGTCAGACAAAGACTCACAGGGGAGTGAGGACAATGAGGAGGGAAAACAATCTTGCCCCTATGGACAGAAAAAAGGGAGACATTGAAGGGCGACTGACGTGACTCATGGGGGGCATGGGACACAAACAATATCACTCTGTATGTGCAGAGGCTTAGGGCCCGGCCCAGATGGAAGAGCATAGGGATGGCAAGGGCATTCACAGCCACTAAAAATGTAAGGGGACAAGACGGAGGAGGGAGACTAACACAATTCCCATTACTGGAGTAGGGAGGTGGGCAACCTGAGAGCAAATGGACAAAGACAATTTTAGATGCAAGCTGCCATCATTGATGGCTGGTGCTGCGGCTGGGAAGTGTATCTTTGAGATCGAAAGAATAACAGCAGGGACAACATTAGCGGTGGGAGTCATGAAAGCCTACTCTAAGCCATTCTTGGAGAGGTAGCTAGCGACGTATGGAAAAGAGCAGGGTATCTCGGAGAGACAGCACAAAGCACGGCACACAATGGTGCACCGTTCAATAACTGTCGAGTGGCCGTATGGCAAGCTCTAAGGGTGTAATATCCAGACACTTCAGACATAAGCACGATTATGGCACGCAAAATGCATGAGGACGAAGACCCACTTCAATACATTCAACAGATTCAAGGGCGATGGAGTCTTGAGACTAGAGAAGCGTGGGACAAAACGGTGGGGTTATTTTATCATATATTATGTCTGGGGCTACCAGACTAAGTGCAAAAGCACCTTAAGAAACTAGTGGGAATGGACACTAAACCTTGGTCAGAAATCCAGCTAACCATAGTGCACTAGTGTAGATTAATGCAAGAGATTGCAAGAAAAAAGCAGGAAGAGAGAAAGCAGGGGGAAGCACATTTGGTGCTGAAAAAATTATCAAAAAATACTATGGAAGGGGTGGTGTTAACAAGCAGAGAAGGAGTAGTTACACAGCACACGCAGAACAGGCCAGAGATGGCCGTGGGAGGTTTTGCAGGACGAGGGGACATGAACCAGTGGTCAAGAAGACGAGGAGGATGTTGCTTTGAAGAGGGTTCAGACAACCGATACAGAACATGGAAAGGTTTCAAGGGGGGCAGCAAAGGCCAATGGGGGGTTCCATAATATGTTGGTTTTGGAGACGACAAGGACACATAACCCGAGCCTAACACATGTTTCGAGCTTTCCACGGCTCTTCATCTGAGGCTTAATAGGGATAGAGCCTGAAATTTAAGCTGAAGGGACAATGCCCAAAAAGTACTCTGAAGGCTTCGCAATTACGGTTAAAGCTGGTCGGCTGTTTAGACAGACTGAAAAAATCAATGCGCTGCATTTTGGGCATTGTCCCTTCAGCTTAAATTTCAGGCTCTATGCCGTGGAAGGCTCGAAACATGTGTTAGGCTGTTGCTTGTACTAAACCTTGGACTTTAAAGGCTGTTCTTTCATACAAATCTTATTTTGCTATACTTGGCGCAGTGAAACTGGGACTTGTTTGTGTTGCAGTGTAGAAATTACTCAGTGTATTTACTGACAGTAGTAGCAGAAAAGTAATACAAGGTGGACAAGGCAAAATTACAATATTGCCAAAAGGAAGTGCTTTACATAGGACAATTGATATCTTAGGATGGATGAAGGGTGACTCCAAAAAGGGTGGAGGCGATCCGCAGAACGCTGATGCCAGAGACAGTGAGGGAGATACAGCAGTTTCTAGGCCTCTGTAATTATTGCAGAGCGTGGGTGTTTTACTATAGCACATACACGAGACCTTTGTTAAGCGGACTCAAGGAAGCACAGAAAGAGAATGGCAAGTTGCTGTGGACACACAAAATTACTGATGTATTTGAAGAGCTGAAGAAAGCAATATGCACAGCTCCAGTGTTAGGGATTCTAGATTACCGTGACAAATGTTTCCCGTTCTCACACACCTGCATGACTGCAGTTCTCACACAGAAGACTACCTTTGTCACGCCCCTTAGGAAGCGCTGGTCGCTATGGTGCCGTTGGGCCAGAAAGTACATGGCGTCCATTTTTTCACCCAAGATGACGACTACAGCGTTTGGTAGCAGTCTAGCTGTTGTGTATCCGCACGGCAACTTGACTCCTCCCTCTCAGCCAAACGCCGCATATCAGTCCCTTTTGTCAACAAGCAGGCACGTTGCTTCTCCAGCATATCAACGCTACGTAAGTTCGAACCTAGGCTTGCCTTTCTGTCCTTACAATGCTATTGTGTTCATTGACCTTCTCTTCTGTTTCCTTGCCAGCTATCCCTATCCCCATGTCATAGGATAGATACCGCTGCACCTTCATCCGCAGATCGAACGTTATCTCCTTCAAGGGATGCTTCCGGGGTTTCTCGGATATCCAAACTGGAACTTCCCTCGGTTACATCCGAGGTACAGGGACCGGGTAGGGTAATTCTGTTTTCCATCTGTTCTGAGAGATTTGTTCTAAATTTATTTTCTTCCTTCCTCAAGCTGAAACCTCCCTTCCGTAATACAGTGATCTACTTAGCTGAACCACAGTTCAGCAGGCAATCCGATTCCTCTAACAGGTACTTCTTTTTATCTGAGACCCACATACCTTTGCTTCCAGTATCTCTGCCCATATTCACCCCCCTTTTTCCCTGTTTAGTGAATCCTTCCGAAAGCTGAATCCCCGGTCTTTGGCATAACAATTGCCCAGCCCGCTACAGGTGCTTGCTCCATCTTGCTTCCCTCTTGCATTGATTTCTCTGTTGAGTTTAACTACCCATTACCTTTGCCTAACATGTCTCTTTAATTTTCTGACATTAGACTACACAATACTCCCTACCTTGAGTTGCCACAACTAGAAGACATCAGAAGGCTGACGAGGGAGCAGACGCGCAGGGTTTTCTTCCCACTCGAGGGTTTCCCTGGGAGTGCTCTTCTTTTCCAGGGCTTTTGCCACTGGAAGGAAGGGAGAACCCAGTGGGCTTCATTTCACCTACTTCCTACCTGGTATCCGGTTTCAAGTAGATTCAAGAGGCCTTCTTTGCGGGTGAGTCCACTCTAAGGTTTTGTTACTTGTCACCACCACTGAAGTTTATTGTTCACCATCATAATTTACCGTTGTTTAACAGTTAGCAATGCCCAAAAAGAATAAGAAAGAACCTTTTTTAGGACAGTGGTGTGACTGGGAGTGAAGCATTGGCTCGCTTCTCAATTAAGGATAGTTCAAGATGGACCCGGCCCAACAGCAACAACTGCTGACCGTGGTTCAGTCCTTAACCGCAGAGTTTCAATCTCTGAAACACGAGAATGCTATCCTACACCAACATGTGGGGAGAGCTCCCAGTTGTTCAGAGCAACCCCCGGGACCTATTCCCGGAGGTCTCTATGACGGCGATCCTCATAGGCTAAAGGCTTTCATAGAAGCCTGCACAGTACAATTTTCATTCAAGGCTGTCTTCTTTCACAGTGATAGGGATAAGGTTGGTCACATGATCTCTAATCTAACCGGGCCAGCCTTAGCTTGGGCAACACCTCTAGTAACTAATAATAACCCCTTATTGGATTCTTATCCGGCCTTTCTAAATAGCCTTAGGAGTATGTTCAATAGACAAGAAATCACTGTTTCCGCTCAAGAACAACTCTTAGACTTTAAGCAAGGGTCACAGGACTTATTGCCCTATATCACTAGGTTCAAACAGTTGGCCGCAGGTACTTCCTAGGCAGATGGCGCCCTCATTACTCTTTTTAGAAGAGGCCTTACTGAAGAGTTAAAAGATGAGGTGTCTCGTGTACCTCGCCCCCCCCAATCTTGCAGAACTAATCTCTATGGTAATGCAAATGGATTACTGCATACAGGAAAGACCTATCACCAGACAAACTCAACCTCTTCTGTTGAAAATTGCTTCCCACTGCAAATCCATCACGTTCGACATTATCCGAACTGCCCATTATCCAATAATACTTGGTTTACCTTGGCTCAGGATTCATAATCCGTACATAAACTGGACGGCAGGAACCATCTTTATGGGATCTGAATATTGTACCACACACTGTCTTTCGAACGGAGCTCTAGAATTTCATGCTGGTCCTTCTGTGCAAGACCTTAGGTCGAAGCCCACAATGCTGAACTTTATTCAGGGCATTCCTGAGATCTATAAACCCTTTAACACAGTGTTTTCAAACACAGAATATGCTGAACTTCCACCTCACTGGAGGGATGATTGCTCTATCAAATTGATGCCAGATGCTCCTATCCCATTTGGGCGCATGTATATTCTGTCCTCCCAGGAAAAGGAAGTCCTAAAGGAATGCCTGCAAAAGAATCTGCGCCATGGTCTTATAGCAGAGTCCAATTCTCCAGCGGGAGCTTCTTTATTTTTTGTTCCAAACAAGGATTCAAGAGAACTTCGACCTTGTATAGACTATCGTGGATTGAATAAGATTACAATCGCCGATAGGTATCCGATGCCCTTGATCCCGGATATAATTGAAGCTGTTCAAGGTGCCACTATCTTTACTAATTTGGATCTCCGCGGAGCTTACTACCTTATCCGTATCCGAGCTGGCGACGAATGGAATATGGCATTCCGAACACCATTCAGGCATTTCGAATATCGAGTCATGCCCTTTGGCCTATCTAATGCCACCGCTGTCTTCCAGCGTTTCATGGACCACATCTTCTCCGACCTCCTTCTCCATTCGGTGATCGTTTACTTAGACGACATTCTAATCTTCTCCCCATCCTATTCTCAACCCACTCGACATGTCTTAGAGGTACTCCAAAGACTTTCCAATAATCACCAATACTGTAACTTGGATAAATGTGAATTTCACAAGGATAAGGTGGCATATCTCGGTTACATTCTTTCCAAACACGGAACTTCCATGGATCCCCAAAAGGTTTCTGCTATAACCGAATGGGTTACTCCCAGAAGCGTCAAGGATCTTCAGAGATTTCTCGGGTTAACCAATTTTCACCGGCGCTTTATTCCTAACTATTCGGAGGAGATCTTACCTATGACCGCGCTTCTGAAGAAAGGAGTGCAATTCCTTTGGTCGGATGAGGCTCAACTGGCCTTTGATAAGCTCAAGATGCGCTTTATTTCTGGTCCGATCCTTATTACCCCTGATCAAACTCAGAGGTTTATATTGGAATCGGACACTTCCCACCATGCATTAGGAGCCGTTTTTTACAGGAGAACCAACAGGGAATTGAATGTCCGGTGGCTTACATGTCCAAAACGCTCTCACCCTCCGAAAGAAATGATACAGTCCTTGAAAAAGAGCTGCTGGCTATCAAGCGTCCCTTTGAGGAATGGCGGCATTTACTACTTGGTGCCTGTCATGCTGTTGAAGTCTGGACAGACCATAGTAACCTTCAAGCCCTCCAATATGCCCATACTCGAAATAGTAGACAAGCCCGCTGGGCACATTTCTTCTCCCCTCATGAGATCACTTTCACCTTCATACCTGGCAGAGTCAACTTGAAGGCCGACGCTTTATCAAGAAAAGATTCTACGTTAACTAATGCTTTCAGGTCAGAGCCAATATTTCCTAGGGCTCGCTTTCTGCAAGTAGTGACAACCTTTCTACAGTCTGTATCAGAAGCTACAGCCTTGTTTCTTAGAATTAAACCCACAGCACTGGATGATTTGAAGCTAGTTATGTCCCAGGGTTGTGCGTACCAGGAGAAACTATTGTTCTGACCATCAGAAGATCTGAAGAGGGTGGTATTACAATTGTGCCATGACTCACGTCTCGCAGGACACCGTGGAATCGCTAATACCAAAGAACTGGTACAATGTCATTTTTGGTGGCCCGAATGGGCTCAGGATATCCGGGACTATGTCTCGACTTGTTCGATTTGTCTACAAACTAAGTCCCCGCGCACAGCTCCCCAGGGTCTCCTTTCTAACATGCCTGTTCCAGTTCGTCCTTGGCAATTCATTTCTACCGACTTTGTGGTTGACCTACCAGTTTCCGAAGGGCGTACCACAGTTATGGTGGTCGTGGACTACTTTACAAAGTTGGCTCATTTCGTTCCGCTTCCTCAGGTTCCCACGGCGGCTCAAATGGCAAGAATCTTCATCGCCCGAATCTTCTCCCTTCATGGACTCCCTGAAACCATAGTATCGGATCGAGGGCCCCAGTACACCTCTCGATACTGGCGTCAGATCTGTTCTTATCTAAAGATCAAGAGGGCCCTGAGCTCCGGATTCCACCCGCAGACCAATGGCCAGACAGAGCGTCTCAATCAGATGTTGGAGGGATACTTACGCTGCTACATTTCGGCTTCCCAAGACAATTGGTGCGAGTCATTGCCCTTGGCTGAATTCGCCTATAACTCAAGACATTCTGCTCTACAGACCAGCCCGTTTCGGTGCTCTTACGGATTTCATCCGATCTGTTTCCCTATGGGTTTGTCCTCTCCATCTAGATTTCCAGATGTCGATAGTTTTCTCCTCAGCATCCAAGAGTTTCAATGTTCCGCTCGTGCCTCTCTTCTTTCCGCCCAAGAACGCGTCAAGAACTCTGCAGATCGTTGCCGCTCCCCGGCACCGCTGCTGGCCCCAGGGGATTTTGTATGGTTGGCATCTCGCTTCTTACCCTGCCATCTGGTGCTGTCTAAATTGTCACCAAAATATTTTGGTCCTTTCCCTATTCTTCAGAAAGTGGGTTCCGCTGCCTTTTGGCTTCGGCTCCCTGCCTCATGGTCCCAGATCCATCCTGTCATTCATGTCTCCCAACTGAAGAAGGACGTGGCAGACCGTTATGCTAGAAGCCGAGCTTCCCGGCCTCCTCCAGTCTCTACCCTTTCGGGTCCTGAATATGAGGTGGCTGGTATTTGTGACTCCAGGATTTTTCGGGGTCGTCTTCAGTATCTGGTTAACTGGCGAGGCTATTCCCCCACCGACCGTTCTTGGGAGCCTGCGTTTGCTGTGCATGCCCCTCATTTGATTCGGTCCTTCTTTCGTTTTCATCCCCGTAAACCGGGTGCCCTGGCCCTTCGGAGGGAGCATACTGTCACGCCCCTTACGAAGCGCTGGTCGCTATGGTGCCGTTGGGCCAGAAAGTACGCGGCGTCCATTATTTCACCCAAGATGGTGACTACAGCGTTTGGTAGCAGTCTAGCTGTTGTGTACCCGCACAGCAACCTGACTCCTCCCTCTCAGCCGAACGCTGCATATCAGTCCCGTTTGTCAACAAGGAGGCGCGTTGCTATTTCAGCATATCAACGCTACGTAAGTTCGAACCTAGGCTTGCCTTTCTGTGTTTACAATATTATTGTGTTTATTGACCTTCTCTTCTGTTTCCTTGCCAGCTATACCTATCCCCATGTCATAGGATAGATACCGCTTTACCATCATCAGCAGATCGAACGTTATCTCCTTCAAGGGACGCTTCCGGGGTTTCTCGGATATCCAAACTGGAACTTCCCTCGGTTACATCCGAGGTACAGGGACCGGGTACGGTAATTCTGTTTTCCATCTGTTCGGAGAGATTAGTTCTAAATTTATTTTCTTCCTTCCTCAAGCTAAAACCTCCCTTCCGTAATACAGTGATCTACTTAGCTGAACCACAGTTCAGCAGGCAATCCGATTCCTCTAACAGGTACTTCTTTTTGTCTGAGACCCACGTACCTTTGCTTCCATTACCTCTGCCCATATTCACCCCCCTTTTTCCCTGTTTAGTGAATCCTTCCAAAAGCTGAATCCCCGGTCTTTAGCATAACCATTGCCCAGCCCGCTACAGGTGCTTGCTCCATCTTGCTTCCCTCTTGCATTGATTTCTCTGTTGAGTTTAACTACCCATTACCTTTGCCTAACGTGTCTCTTTAATTTTCTGACATTAGACTACACGATACTCCCTACCTTACCTTGAGGTGCCACAACTAGAAGACATCAGAAGGCTGACGAGGGAGCAGACGCGCAGGGTTTTCTTCCCACTCGAGGGTTTCCCTGGGAGTTCTCTTCTTTTCCAGGGCTTTTGCCACGGGAAGGAAGGGAGAACCCAGTGGGATTCATTTCAGCTACTTCCTACCTGGTATCCGGTTTCAAGTAGATTCAAGAGGCCTTCTTTGCGGGTGAGTCCAATCTAAAGTTTCGTTCCTTGTCACCACCACTGAAGTTTATTGTTCACCATCTTAATTTACAGTTGTTTAACAACCCTAAGACAAAAGCCCTTGAATTACTATGGTGGATGTTTAGACCCCGTGATGAGTGGACATTACCCCTGTGAGCAAGCTCTGAAAAGTCAGCAAGTATTACTATAGGCTGTAGTACCACACTTTACGTGGAGCACGCTCTCTTTGCTATTCTAGGAAGGCCCAATGTTGACTACACAAAGGGCCTCTATGTCACAATCACACCTATTAGGGAAGAGAGTTTGACACTCTCTCCCGAACCACAGAAGCCGAATGAATCGACCCCTCCCACCGTGGTTGGCACAGGTACCTGATCGTATATACAAAGGACACCACGTGGCAGCCAATGGGGGGAAGAGGGATTAGAGAGAGGTTGTGGATAGGGTGGGGGAATTAGGAACACAGGAAAAAGGAGTAGGGAGCACCTAGGTTGGATAGGAATGGGGAAGCACAGGGTAAATGTCTAACCTGCAAACACCTAACACACAAATCCGTACTTCCTTCCTTGCACTCTGGCAAGGCACATAAACCTACCTCACACTGTTCCTGACTGACGTGGTTAGATACACCTTAATACATGTACCACAGTTGATGACACATAGAGAGCACAAGACTTTCAAGCGAAACAAACAAGGGAATAATATCCCTGCATGAAAAGACAAACACATGGCCCTTTTGGGCAAAGCAACAGAAGCACATTAACATACATAAAGGTTAGCACACTGTAGATAGTCCCAGTTCACAGCACTAGAACCATTGTCCAACACTTGTTTCATGTCCACTAAGATACTTGTTCTCTTAGCTCAGAATTGGATGCAATCGTATTCATGTCAAGTTCATGCCCCTTTTGAAAGAACCATCAGCTTTAGAAGGAAAACCTTGCTTTTACAAACACATGCCGTGATAATTGATTCCCCAACACTCTTGAAATGAGAGAACACTTGTAGGTCATAAATCACAGTGCCCGCCCCCCGTAGTACTTAGCTTTAGTCCGGGAGCCCCTTGGGACTACCCGGACGAAGAAAACACTGCATCAAAGAAGACAGTCTAGCAGCGTGTCCCCTCTCCGACCTGCGTGTTCCTCTGGGTCAGTAAATCATCCAGCCGTCGGGCACAGCGAAACCTCCTCTGTCCTCCTCCAAGCCAAAATAAGCCGCACCTGTCTTGCGCCTTTGCTGGCTGATAAGCCTTACTGTTTGCAATCAGCTGGCAATGCGCGTGAATACAGGACTACAAAAACGCCAAGGGGCTGCTGGGAGTTGAAGTCTCTGCCCCTGTAGCTGCCCAACCGTGTTCATCTCTCGTACTGCAGCACCCCACGTCTACCCCATCCTTTATTCCTGACAGTACCTCCTCTCCTAGGGCTCTTCCCAGGACCCGGTTTCTCCGGATGTCACAAATGGAACTGTTTCACCAATCGGGGAGCATGTACCCCCATAGCTGGTTCCCATGAACAATCATCAGGGCCATAACCTTTCCATTGGATTAAATACCACAGCTGTTGATGTTTTCGTTTAGCGTCCAAAATACGTCTTACTTCATATTCCGTCTGACCTTCTTTTTCAATAGCTGGAGGTCGCTTAGTGATTACCCCTGGATCTGCGGGTTTAAGCAAAGACACATGGAACACTGGGTGTATGGGTAGAGTCTTTGGCAAACATAATTTCATTGCTCTGGCAGACACACATTGTATAATTTGATAAGGCACAATAAATCACGGCATGAATTTGCGAGACCCCACCAATGATAGATTATTAGTTGATAACCACACCCTGTCTCCTACTTGATACTTAGGCCCCGCCTGCCGCTGTTTGTCAGCTTGTACCTTATATGCCTTTTTGGCTTGCTCCAAATTGGCGTGTACTTTCTGTCTGATTCCAAGAAGCAACTGTTTGCGCTCTTGTAACACAGGGATGTGTTCCATTTCCGGGAAATGTTCCGGTATCATGTTCTGTTTGTGGCCATATAAACATTTGTTGGGTGCCATGGCTAAAGAGGCATGTTTAGTGTTGTTATACGTAAATTCGGCCAACCATAATGCTTGCACCCAAGATTCCATACCATCTCCGAGATGACACCTTGAATATTGCTTGAGTGTCTGGTTCACCCTTTCCGTCTGGCCATCTGTTTGCGGGTGATAAAGCACAGTTGATTCCCAGCATCTTACAGAAAGCATGCCAAATTCTGGACGTAAATTGAGGTCCTCTATCTGATACAATACTTTTTGGAAGACCATGCAACCTCACCACATGTTGAAGAAATAGTTCTGCTAATTTGCCTGCCCCTTGCATTCCCACACAAGGAATGAAGTGGTCTTGCTTAGACAAGTAATCTACCACCACCCATATGGTATCGAACTGATGGTTGGGTGGGAGATCTGTAATGAAATCCATGGAAATGTGCGTCCACGATTTCTCAGGAGTAGGTAAAGGTTGTAACAAACCCCTCTTTTTCACATGATCAGCCTTGATGCGTACACAATTTTCACATTTGGACAAATACATTTCCACATCTTTTCTTAATTCAGGCCACCAAAAGTACTTTTCCAGCTCTGCTTGCATCTTCCCTTTGCCTGAATGTCCTGCGAGTGGAGAGTTATGGCACCAATACAAAGCTTTATTTTGAAACTCTTCAGTGGGTAAATAAAATTGTCCATTATGATAAGGCAACCCCTCCCGCACTGTTCTGGAGGGATGACTGTCCCTCCATTTTTTCGCATCTGGGGTGGTCGCAAACCTTTTTTTACCTGATCCACTAGTTTCTTAGTGATAGTGCCAATAACCTTTTCTGCAGGGATGATTGCCGTTACTTCACCCACTATATTGTCTAGATTCTGTTGTCTGGTCAATGCATCAGCCTTTTCATTCTTGCTCCCCGGCCGGAATGTGATGACAAAGTCAAATTCATTAAACTACTGAGACCAGCGGAGTTGCCTGGGACTCAGGGTTTGCGCAGTCTTAAAGTATTGCATATTCTTATGATCGGTCACCACCACTACCTGATGTCTGGCCCCTAACAGGTAATGTCTCCATTGTATAAATGCAGCTCGAATGGCCAGCAATTCTTTATCAGTAATGGAGTAATTCTGCTCACAGCTAGATCATTTCCGGGAGAAGAATGCTACCGGATGCCATACTCCTTCCTCATCCTTCTGTGATAAAATGGCCCCTATCGCCACATTGCTAGCATCCGTCTCTACTTGGAATGCTCTTGCCGTGTCTGGATGTTTCAACACTGGAGTGGTAGTGAACGCCCTTTTCAATTCCTGAAAGGCTCTCTCTGCTTTGTGATTCCACACAAATTTCACTGCCTTTCTGAGTAACTGGGTGATAGGTGTTACTATTTTCGAGAAATTGCTTATGAAACGTCTGTAAAAGTTGGCAAACCCCAAGGAGGATTGTATATCCTTTATGCACCGAGGCGAAGGCCACTCTGTAACTGCCTGTACCTTCGTTGGGTCCATTACAATACCTGCAGGAGTCAGTATAAATCCTAAAAATTCGACCTGAATTGTGTGGAAAGCACACTTTTCTAATTTCACATACAGTTGGTACTCCTGTAACCATTTTAACACCGCTCCTACATGTTTGACATGTTGCTCTTGAGATGAAGAATAAATCAAAATGTCGTCTATATAGACAATCACAAAAACATCAATAAATTCTCTCAAAACCTCTTGCATAAAAAACTGAAAAGCTGCTGGCGCATTACATAAACCAAAAGGCATGTCCAAATATTCAAACAAACCGAACTTAGTCCAAAAAGCAGTCTTCCACTCATTCCCCTCTTGTACTCGAATCAAATGATATGCTTCCCTTAAATCCTACTTAGTATAGATTTGTGCTGATTTCACCTGATCTAACAGAACTGAAATTAATGGCAAGGGAAATCTATTCTTTACCGTTACCTTATTTAACGCTCGATAATCAATCCATGTCTGTAAGTTTCCTTCCTTCTAAGGAACAAAAAATAAAAGTGAAGAGACAGGGGAGGTGGAATGCCTAATAAATCCTTTTTCCAACATGTCATCCAAATACTCCCTCAAATTTGATTTTCTTTTTCCGTGAGCAAGTAGATTCTACTGCATTGCAACTTGGCCCCAGCCTCCAATTCAATTACACAATCATAAGGTCGGTGGGGGGTAACCTTTCCGCCCCACCCTTATCAAAGACTGTACCAAAATCCCTGTACTGTAGCGGAATCTCTGTTCCTGTTGCTCCTACCACCTGCCCTCCATGACTCTGGACCGCCAAAGAATCTGCGTGCCCCACTTCTGGCACCATGTGCTACTGTCACCTTTGCTCACCGAACCCCACTGTCTGTTTTTCCCAATCAATCTTTGGATTATGTTGTACCAACCATGGCATACCCAAAATCCAACCAAACTGCGGTGCTGCTATCAGATCAAAGGTAATCTCCTCACTATGACTGAAGTCACATATCATGCGCAATGCCGTAGTCTGTTTCCTTATAGGTCCCGAAACTAAAGGAGACCCATCGACCGACTGAACTCCTTCCTCATGCTGTTTATCCTGGAGCGGCAACCCCAACTGTTCTGCCATGGTAATATCAATAAAATTGCCCGTAGCTCCAGAATCCACCATAGCTAGTACCACCTGCTTAATCATTGCAAAACATAGAGTAACCAAAATGTACAAATGTCAGGTTTTCTTCCCCACCGTATTTGCCACCCATCTTGGGAACCTTGCCACTTTTGGACCTGTCTCCTCTGTTCCCTCTAAGGCCGGCCCATGTCTTTTCCCGCTTCCTCTTACTCCTCTCTCCCCCAACACCTTTTTGTGGAGTATTAGGGCATGCGCGAATGAAATGACTTGCCTGCCCACAATAGAGACACTATTACGTTGTTCTTTTTCTGCAGCAGTCAAGGGCCCTCTTACACTCCCAATCTGCATTGGTTCCACCTCTCCAGCCCTGCCACTCCGACTCCTGTCTAATCTTACAAAAGGTATTGGATCCGGTTTTTTCTTGTCTCCTTTCCTCTCACTCATTCGATGATCTAATCTCAAAGCCAGATCTATCATGGGCGTACAGTTATATGGTTGTGGCTCTACCTGAGCAATGGCATCTTTCAACTCCTCCCGTAGGCCCTGGTAAAAGAGCACTGTCTGTTTTGCCACTGGCCAGTCTGTCTCAATCACCAACCTAATGAACTGAGTCACGTATGTAACTAGATCGCGTGATCCCTGTCTTAATCCTAATAATTCTTTATCTTGTGCTAGGGACACCTCCCGCCTATCAAATAACCTGCCAAACTCCGCCAGAAAACCATCCCAATTATATAACAAGGGATCATCTTTTTGAACCAGTGGCATAGCCCAGGCCGCCGCAACTCCAGTTAAGTAAGAGATTACGAATGCTGTTCTTGCCTGAATCATCACAAACGGTGTAGGTTTAAAGAGGAAATGGAGTCGACATTGAGTGAGAAACATCATATATTTTCTGGGATCCCCCGAGAATCTTTCAGGAGCTGCCAATAGTACACTACTGGGAGGTTGCACAATTACGGTAGACATTTGACTGGTAGAAGCTCCCATAGCTGAAGTTGCGCTAGTCCCCTCTAACGGAGTTCTTTGAGCTACTAGACTCTGTACTTGTGCCTTTAATGTGGTAGATTCTTGTCGAGCCTGAGCCAATTCAACCTGAATCTCTTGAAGAGCCTTTAGCACATCGGCCAAAGGCAGAGGAGTCGTATCCATTTGGCTTGGGTGGTTGTGAGTATCCCAATCTGGGGGCGGCTTATTATGTCACAATCACACCTATTAGGGAAGAGAGTTCGACACTCTCTCCCGAACCACAGAAGCCGAATGAATCGACCCCTCCCACCATGGTTGGCACAGGTACCTGATTTTATATACACAGGACACCACGTGGCAGCCAATGGGGGGAAGACGGATTAGGGAGAGGTTGTGGATAGGGTGGGGAATTAGGAACACCGGAAAAAGGAGTAGGGAGCACCTAGGTTGGATATGAATGGGGAAGCACAGGGTAAAAGTCTAACCTGCAAACACCTAACACACAAATCCGTACTTGCTTCCTTGTACTCTGGCAAGGCACATGAACCTACCCCACACTGTTCCTGACTGACGTGGTCAGATACACCTTAATACATGTACCACAGTTGATGACACATAGAGAGCACAAGACTTTCAAGCGTAACAAACAAGGGAATAATATCCCTGCATGAAAAGACAAACACATGGCCCTTTTGGGCAAAGCAACAGAAGAACATTAACATACATAAAGCTTAGCACACTGTAGACAGTCCCAGTTCACAGCATAGAACCATTGCCCAACACTTGTTACATGTCCACTAAGATACTTGTTCTCTTAGCTGAGAATTGGATGCAATCGTATTCATGTCAAGTTCATGCCCCTTATGAAAGAACCTTCAGCTTTAGAAGGAAAGCCTTGCTTTTACAATCACACGCTGTGATAATTGATTCTCCAACACTCTTGAAATGAGAGAACACTAGTAGGTCATAAATCACAGTGCCCGCTCCCCGTAGTACCTAGCTTTAGTCCGGGAGCCCCTTGGGACTACCAAGATGAAGAAAACGCTGCATCACAGAAGACAGTCTGGCAGCGTGTCCCCTCTCCGACCTGCGTGTTCCTCCGGGTCAGTAAATCATCCAGCCGTCGGGCACAGCAAAATCTCCTCCATCCTCCTTCAAGCCAAAATAAGCCGCACATGTCTTGCGCCGTTGCTGGCTGATAAGCCTTACTGATTGCAATTAGCTGGCAACGTGCACGAAGACAGGACTACAAAAACGCCCAGGGGCTGCTGGGAGTTGAAGTCTCTGTCCCTGTAGCTGCCCAACGTGTTCATCTCACGTACTGCAGCACCCCACGTCTACCCCATCCTTTATTCCTGGTACGGGAATACGAGGTGATTATTTCAAATCCAGCCATCAAGATAGTAAGGTGCAGGACTGTAAATCAAGCGACATTTGTAGCAGAACCAGTAGAGGAAGGGGACTATGTACATGACTTTACTAAATACATGGGCCAGTATGGCTTTCAACGCTTTCTCCGTCGTCTCGAGAGACTTTCGCTCAAAATTACCTCGCTTCTAACCAAACGTCTTACTTCTCTTACCATGCACTCTACGACTCTTGTCTTGCCTCTGCTAAATCCTCTTCTCTAACCTACTCCAATCTCAAGCCACTCACCCTCAGCGTATCTTCCAAACTCTCTCTCGACTTCTCTCTCCCCCCACTCCTGATCCCTCCTCCAATTCCACACTCTCCCCTTCTGACTTTGCCAACTTCTTTTCCTCTAAGATTCTTACCCTTCATCAAAAAATCCACACCCCTCTGACTTCATTCCTACTCCTCTGCCCCCCCTCCCTCATCTTACATGTGCATCTTCTCTCCCGTCTCCCTTTCTGAAGTCTCCACCCTACTATCCAAAGCCCAGCCCACAGCTGCCCCTTCTGACCCTCTCCCTTCCCTTCTCATCCCTAAGATTTACCCTCTTCTTATCCCCTACCTCACCTCATTCTTCAATATCTGTCTCTCCTCATCTACTTTTCCCTTTGCTTTCAAGCATGCTGCGATCATCCCTATTTTGAAGAAACCTTCTGCTGATCCTCTTCTCACTTCTAACTTTAGACCCATCTCTCTTCTCCCATTCCTCTCCAAGCTTCTCGAGCGCCTTGCCTACTCCGAGCTCTCATCCTTTGTTACTAACTCCTCTCTCCTACCACCCGACCAATCAGGCTTCCATCCCAAACATTTCACAGAAACTGCTCTCACCTCTATTCTCAACTCCCTTCTCTCTGCTCGCTACGCCAAACAATCCTCTATACTTATCCTCCTATTCTCAGATAACACACCCACTTTGGGTGTTTCTTCACTCAATGAATGCGAAAGTTTCGAACGTGATGTGCAAAAGACTTTCCCCCCAAGAGCTCAGCCTGCAGAGACTTAATAAACCTGTCAGGCCGGGGGCTTGAGTGAAAAGGCAGGAGCAGTAACAACAGAGCTAAAGGAACAAAGATCAAAGCAATAGTTCAGAATATGCAGCCAGGAAATGCCTAAAAACAGCAATCATCACCCATGACTACCCACTCTTACCTGCTCCGTGGAGAAGTATACCAGAAACCTACTAGTGTTCAAGTGAAGAGACGAGAACAGGATGCAATGAAGGAGGAGTGTACCAATATGTCCAGAAACCAATCCAAGTGTGGAAACAGCAACGCATCCTAGAAAGTGTCCAAACTCAATCCAAATGTTGAAGAAAGCGTCCCAGAAAGTGTCCAAACTCAATCCAAATGTTGAAGCAGAAAAAACGTCCCAAAAAGTGCCCAAAATTAATCCTTTTGTCAAAACAGCAAAGCGTCCCAAAAGTGTCCAAAAAAATAAATCAAAGTGCGGAAGCAGCAAAGAAAACCCAAATTGTTATCCGATAAGGTAGAGCGTTCAGTCACAACACCCAGGAGTTCAGGGAGGAGGTTGAAGAGGCAAAGAGTGTTGGGGAGGGTGTGGAAAGGAAGGCAAGTAAGAAACTAAGACCAGGGAGTCAAGCGTTAATTCTCACGCGCGTCCCCTTGAATTACGGAGTTCAAGAAATCAGGGCGTCACAACCAATGGGATCAAGAAATGGGAATCGAGGTAAGGTAGCCGAGTTCGAGCATTCCGGGGAAGCAGCAGAGGGAGGCAGGCGTCGGGAGACCAAAAAGGGGCAAGGCAATAGCAGAGTCTTGATTTGTGAGCCGGATTTAGGTTAAACAGAGAACAAGTGTCAGGAAATGCTCGTAACTACAACAGTTTAGGAGCACCCGATGCTTGAAACAGAGGCATTTAAATACGGAATTCACAGAAAGGACACAGCAACGTAGTACGTGCGTGTCACGTGGCTACAGTAAAGAGGTTGATGAGAATTGTAGTGTCAAGGAGCTCCGTGTGCCGAATAGCGTTGAAACAGATGCCATGGCAGCCTCCAATTGTTGTTAGGCACCCCTAGACACCGCCAGTTGGAAAACCGAGACATGACAGTACCCCTCCGCAAAGGGCGGCTTCTTCTGCGCATGCACAAGTGCTTCAACCAAAATGCACGCAACAATCGAGGTGCGTTCAAGTTGGAGGCCGGTTCCCAGGTCCTGTCTTCCGGACCGTACCCCTTCCAATCAATCAGATAAGATCTGATCCCGCGGCAGAGGCGGGTGTCCAAAATGGCACGGACTTTGTATTCATCCTCGCCCCTGACATTGACCGGGGCTGGGACAACAGGTAACAGTGTACCAAGTACGAAATGACGAAGCAACGAGACATGAAACACAGGGTGCACCCTCTAATGAGGCGGAATGTCCAAATGAACAGCAACGGGGTTGATACAATGTAGAATCTTATAAGGTACTACATAACACGGCAAGAGTTTCCGTTTACCCCGAATAACCAGATGCTTCATTGAAAGCCATACGCGGTCACCACAGACATAGGATGGGGCTGGTGAGAGCCGCTTGTCAGCCTGCAGCTTAGTGCGACGTTGCGCAGCTTGCAGATGTGTTATTACTGATTCACGTACTGTAAGTAGGGTATCTCTCGTGGCTTTTGCTGCAGGGATCTGCTTCAAGGAAGGCAGAACAGGCGGAAGGGTTCTCGGATGTAGTCCATACAAGGCATAAAATGGGGAACAACCAATTGATGAGTGCCTGGAATTATTGTAGGCGAATTCAGCAGCACCTAGTACCGACAACCAGTTCGATTGATGTTGCAGACATAGGCAGCGGAGAAACTGTTCCATGGTGCCATTTGTACGTTCAATCTGGCCATCCGTTTGAGGATGGTAGGCCGAGGATAAGCGTGCATCAATACCCAAGGATGAGGTGAGGGTGTGCTAAAAGCACAAAGTAAATTGAGACCCCCTGTGGGAAATCAGGACCATAGGTAGTCCAAAGAAACGTACCACTTGGTCAAAAAAACAGGCTAGCCAATGAGGGAGTAGTAGGCACGCCCAAGCATGGTATAAATCGAGCCATCTTGGTAAAGACATCAACCACCACAAGGATTGTGGACATGCCCTTGACCAAGGGGAGTTCCACCACACAATCAAGGGTAACCGTATGCCACGGGTGCAGTGGTAAAGGCATACTCATTACAAGACCTATGGGTTTACCCGGCTGTCTCTTACATTGTGTACATATAGCACACTTAGAAACATACTGTTCGGTATCTTTCTTCATGCCAGGCCACCAGCACCACCGGTGCAGTAGATCATAGGTTTTGGCTTGTCCAGGATGGGCTGCTAACAGGACATCGTGGGACCATTCTAGAGCTTTCCGTCTGGTTTGGTTGTCAGGTAGGTACAATAGCCCACGAACATAGGGAAGGCCATTGATAAGCTCAGCACCCAACTCATTAAGAACAGAAACATGATCCCTGGCCCATCTCCTTAATCCGTCTAAAAGTGACGGAGAGACCGAACACATACACACAACGGCACCAGAGGGTAGTCTCGGTGGTATTTGCTTTTTGGTGTCCATGTCAGTACCGATGTGGGATAACGCATCTGCTTTTCCATGTAAAGGACCAGGGCGATACGTCACTATGAAATCGAACATAGTAAAGAATAAATGCCAACGTATCTGCCTTGCGTTGGTGCATTTCACATCAGACAGAGCCTGGAGGTTTCGATGGTCTGTATACACGGTATTGGATGACTTGCACCTAAGAGATGGTGCCTCCACTCTTTGAAAGCCACCTTGATCGCCAGGAGTTCCCTTTCCATGATCGTATAGTTGTGTTCTGCTGGTGTCAATTTTTCGAGAATGAAAGGCCACTGGATGTAGGCATTGAGTAGCGGGGCATATCTGTGATAGGATGGCTCCTACCGCAATAGCGGAGGCATCTGCTTCCACAATAAAAGGAAGAGATGGGTCGGGATGCTGTAATACAGGAACGGTAGTAAAAGCCTCTTTCAAACTCCGAAAGGCAGACTGTGCTTTGTCATCTCAAAGGAAAGGAATGTTAGGACTGGTCAAATGGGTCAATGGGGCTACAATTTCAGAAAAGGAGGCGATGAAACGCCTATAAAAATTTGTAAAGCCAAAGAAGGATTGAAGGGCTTTCACCGAACTCGGGACAGGCCAGTCCAATACTGCCTGAACCTTGGAAGTGCACATGAGCACTCCCTTCTTGGATATTTGAAACCCCAGGAACTCTACAGACGACGCATGGAACACACACTTCCAGTTTTGCATAGAGAGAGTGTTCACGCAGACGAAGTAGGACAGAACATACATGTTGTATGTGTTGATAGACAGACTCCGAAAATATCAGGATGTCGTCCAAATAGATCACAACATAATAATCCAGCATATCTCTGAAGATGTTTACGAAATGCTGGAATGTAGCCAGGGCATTGCAAAGCCCAAAAGGCATTACGCAGTACTCATAGAGCCTGAACCTCGTCTTAAATGCGGTTTTCCACTCGTCCCCACTACGCATCCTCACCAAATGATATGCTCCCAGCAAGTCCAACTTGGTGAAGATGGTGGAGGATGTCATTTTATCGAGAAGTTCCGCGATGAGTGGTAACGGATACTGGTTTTTAACCGTGACTTTGTTAAGGGCATGATAGTCCACACAGGGGTGTAGGTCCCCTTCCTTCTTTGGTACAAAGAATATTGGGGAGGCCACAGGGGAGCGAGATGGACGTATGTGTCCCAAACGCAAGGCATTGTGCACATAGTCTCGCAGATGTTCCTCTTCCTTCTGTGTGAGGGAATAAACACGACCATGTGGTACTACTGCTCCGTGTATTAAATCAATGGGGCAGTCATAACAGCTGTGCGGGGGCAGTTTTTCTGACAATCCTTTGTCAAACACATCAGAAAACTCTTGCCATTCCACTGGGAGTTTAGGGTCCGGATTATGTGATGTGACACTGATGGAAGGGAGACTGGCCACCATTGCCAAACAAGGAGACAATGCAGCTTTATCACGGGTTTCAAGACATCTTTGAATGCAAAAAGAGTAAGAGAACCGCACTATTTGTTCAACCCAGTCAATGACAGGATTGTGTGTTTGTAGCCAAGAGAGACCAAGAATGATGCCAAATTGAGGGGCAGAAATAAGGTTGAAAGTGATGTATTCAGTGTGACCTTGTAGAGTGGACATCTGTAGCGGACCTGTTTGCTCTGTGTCCTGTCCGGATACCAGACGGGAACCATCTACCACATGCACTTCCTCAGGTCTTGCTTTGGGAAATACAGGTAGCCCGTATCGTTCGGCCAATTTTATGTCCCTGTAAGTCCCGCTAGCTCCTGAATCAATCATAACTGGGTTGGTAAAGGATTTAATGCCAGGAGCAGTGAAGCACATAGCAAGGTAAATGTGCGTAGACGGGAAACAATCATCGAGCCCTGGATCATTTGGCTCGTCTGAAAGGCCCAGTTTAAGGACGAGTCCTGGCGTTTCCCGCCACCTTAACGGGTCTTTTAGGACACATACGTATGAAATGACCTGAATGGCCACAGTAAAAACATAAGTTATTCACCATACATCTTTCTCATTCAGCTTTGGATGATGGGCCCCTGGTTGCCCCTATTTGCATGGGTTCGTCCTCTCCATGTAAAGCAGGAGTAGCTCTATCTGATTTGGACAAGGTACGAATATCAGGGTACCGACGTTCACCACGTCTTTGCCAAAGCCGAGCATCAACTTGCAAGACTAAATCCAAAAATTCAGGAAAACCAGATGGAATAGCGGGCACCACAGATAGAGCATATTTCAGGTCGTCTGACAGTCCTTTATAGAATACGGCCACTTTCTTCTGTTCCGGCCACGTGGTTTCAGCCGCTAATTGGTTAAAGCGGGCGAGATAAGTCAGAAGATCCGCCTTGGCTAATAGCCAGGAATTCCAGATCCAAGGTCTGTGCTTTGTATTGCATATAAAAAACACTGTTCATGGCTTTCATTAAAGCATCAAAGTCATACAGAGCTGGGCCATTTGCTTCCAGCAATGGATTGGCCCACACTGCTGCAGTGCCACCCAGGTGAGAAAGAACAAATGCCGCCTTTGTAGTAGCGTCTGTAAACGCCAAGGGACGACAAAGAAAATGCAGGCGAGACTGGTTCACGAAAGTCCGGTACGTTTGGGGTCACCTGAGAAACGGTCAGGTGGAGCCAAAGAGAAAGGCCCAGGAAGAACAACTGGGGCTGGAGCCGGAGGTGGTACTGGGATTACAGGAGGAGGTGCAACGGCAGCAGCGTCCCCAAACTCCCCGTCGTGGGGTAATGGCTGCACAAAACTCTGTAATATATCCATGTGTTGATGCAAAGTCGCATGTGCAGATGCCATGTCGGTACGTAAAGCAGAAAAGGCCTGCATAAGTGCTGTCATTGGATCAGCCACAGCCTCCATAACCGATAGGTGATAATAGGCTCCTAAATCTGTCACAGCCAATGATATATTATCCAAGCTGTTGCAGATAACACACCCACTTTGGGTGTTTCTTCACTCATTGAATGCGAAAGTCTTGAACGTGATGGGCAAAAGACTTTCCCCCCCAAGAGCTCAGCCTGCAGAGACTTAATGCACCTATCAGGCCAGGGGCTTGAGTGAAAAGGCAGGAGCAGAAACAACCGAGCTAGAGGAACAAAGAACAAACCAATAGTTCAGAATATGCAGCCAGGAAATGCCGAAAAACAGCAATCATCACCCATGACTACCCACTCTTACCTGCTCTGTGGAGAAGTATACCAGCAACCTACTAGTGTTCAAGTGAAGAGATGAGAACAGGATGCAATGAAGGCGGAGTGTACCAATATGTCCAGAAACCAATCCAAGCGTGGAAACAGAAACGCGTCCCAGAAAGTGTCCAAACTCAATCCAAATGTTGAAGCAGCAAAGCGTCCCAGAAAGTGTCCAAACTCAATCGAAATCTTCAAGCAGCAAAACGTCCCCAAAAGTGCCCAAAATGAATCCTTTTGTCAAAACAGCAAAGTGTCCCAAAAGTGTAAAAAAAAATCAATCCAAGTGCGGAAGCAGCAAAGAAAACCCAAATTGTTATCCGATAAGGTAGAGTGTTCAGTCACAACACCCAGGAGTTCAGGGAGGAGGTTGAAGAGGCAAGGGGTGTTGGGGAGGGTGTGGAAAGGAAGGCAAGTAAAAAACTAAGACCAGGGAGTCAAGCGTTAATTCTCACGCGAGTCCCCTTGAATTACGGAGTTCAAGAAATCAGGGCGTCACAACCAATGGGATCAAGAAATGGGAATCGAGGTAAGGTAGCCGAGTTCGAGTATTCCGGTGAAGCAGCAGAGGGAGGCAGGCGTCGGGAGACCAAAAAGGGGCAAGACAATAGCAGGGACTTGATTCATGAGCCGGGTTTAGGTTAAACAGAGAACAAGTGTCAGGAAACCGATGCTCGTAACTATAACAGTTTAGGAGCACCCGATGCTTGAAACAGAGGCATTTAAATACAGAATTCACAGAAAGGACATGGCAACGTAGTACGTGCGTGTCACGTGACTACAGTAAAGAGGTTGATGGGAATTGTAGTGTCAAGGAGCTCTGTGTGCCGAATAGCATTGAAATAGACGCCATGGCAGCCTCCAATTGTTGTTAGGCACCCCTAGACACCGCCAATTGGAAAACCGGGACATTACAAGTGTGCAAAGGCCAGGTGATTACAGTGTATTCTGACTCAGCATACGTGGCATCTACAGTACACTCTGGATTATCACGATGGTTGAGGAGGGGCTTCCGATGTGCTTACGGCACACCAGTACAGCATGCGCCCCTATTGGGCAGACTCATAGAGGTGCTTGAACTCCAAGCAGCCATAGCGCTTGTAAAATGTCAAGGCCACATGAGGGGGGAGAACGCAGACTCCTGGGGCAACAAAGGTGTAAGAAATTTGCTGCAGGACATACATTACATGTAGGGAGAAAAGCAATACCAAGCCCGACTGGTCCTTTTCAACTAATCCATATAGATTATGTTTATATGATCCAGGGGTGCCATAGCTACCGCTACCTGGTAGTGGTTGTGCGCCGTTTTCCCGATGAATTGAAGCTGATCCCGATGCCCTCAGGGTTGCAAAATTCCTTGTTAGAGAGGTGCTCCCATGATGGGGTGTGTGATGTCCTGCGGTCTGACAATGGACCTCATTTTGTGAATGAGACCTTTGAGCATATCACAACCCTACTAGGGATACATCACACATTTTCCTGTGCCTATGACCCGCAAGTGAAAAGGATGTATGAGCGTCTGAATGGCCTGCTCAATGAGAAAATTGCCAAGATAAAGGTAACTTTGAAAAAAGGATGTTGCATTGCCTGTCCTTAGCACTGTTCGAATTGCGCAATCAGCCTGGATCCGACAACCATTGAATGTACCATGAGGGGGTAACATTATGACGCATGCAACTTCCCCAGGCTCCTCCCTCTAGGGCTCTGACTGATGCAAATGTAACATATAGGGCCTCATTACACGGTAGGCGGTATGGATTTAACGTTACCGGTAATGGAATACCGGCAACGTTAAATCTCCATGCGAATTACGACCCGGCTCACTGCTATTAGCGGCACCGCTAAGTACGGTGGCACTAATAGCGGGCCTTCCACGTGCGCGCGACCCACCATCCCGTAAATTACGCCATGCCGCTATTAGCACAGCATCACAAGGCGAGCGGACATGCCAATAGCGGCATGGTAAAGCCCCGAAAACCCCTTACCGCCATGGCGCAAATACCGGCATCGCGAACCACACGTTAAGAGAACTGAGCAGTGTTCCCACCTGCCACAGGTGGACACAATCAGCACAAGTGGAGGCAATGGAGACTGTGGCAGCTCAAAAGGAGCACACCACACCCCTTCACACACCCCTTCCCACACCAAGATGGTTCCAATACTAGCAGCTTTACATGGGCTGGAGGACATGATTGCAGCGGAGCTGCAACAACAACAGGCAGCCCAAAGGAGACGCAGGGGGAGGAGGAGGAGGGCAAGACAGGCACAGCAAGCACCACCACGGCACCTAATCATACCACAGAGGCACCCACCAATCCCCAGGATCAGAGCCAGTCCATTTAACCTAACCCCTGAGCAGATACACACCCTGTACCGTCTGGACCGGGTACCATCACCAGCATCGTGGACATGATACAAGACGATATTGTAAGCCTCATAGACATCAGAACTGCCATCCCCCCTCTACTCAAGGTGGTGACTGTGCTCCACTTCCTGGCCACAGGCACCTACCAGCATACAGTGGGCCAGATGCATGGCATCTCCCAACCAGTATTTTCATGCACGCTGAACCAGGTACTCGATGCCCTCCTGAAGCATGCACCTGAACACATATTCATGCCATGGACTGCCCAGGAGATTGCCAACACCAAAGTTGGCTTCTATTCACTGGCAGGCATCCCAAGTTGCACTGGGGCCATCGACTGTACACATGTGGAATTGGTGGTCCCACATCGCAATGAAGTGGTCTACCGAAACAGGAAGCAATTCCACTCCATCAATGTCCAAATGGTATGTGATGCCACCAAGATAATCACACATTGCTGTGCCCGATTTCCCGGATCAACCCATGATTCCATGGTCCTGCGGAACTCAACTATCCCACGCTACATGGAGCGACAAACCGCACAACGTTCGTGGCCAATTGGTGAGTAGCAGGGCAAGCACATGGCAGTGTGTTTGGGAGGGAGAGATACATACTCCAACTGGGTGTGATGGGGGAGAGATACATACTCCAACTGGGTGTGATGGGGGGGAGAGATACATACTCCAACTGGGTGTGATGGGGGGAGAGATACATACTCCAACTGGGTGTGATGGGGGGAGAGATACATACTCCAACTGGGTGTGATGGGGGAGAGACATGCTCCAACTGGGTGCGATGGGGGTGGGGGAGAGATACATACTCCAACTGGTTGTAGCTTGTTTGTCTGCAAAATGCACATACAGATGTACGCCAATGTCCATCTGGGAAGGCCGCAACGTACTTGAGTTGAACTGACATGCAAGTATGAGCCACACAACACAGATGACATTTCTGGTCTAGTGACATCAAACACCCATCCACATACACATTGCACAACATTCCACGCCACAAAACACACAGATTTCATACGTGCCATCAGGATAGTCATCCGGAATCAGTCCAGCACAACATCTATAATGCAATGTGCCCTATGATGCATGCAAAGGGATCAGCCCTAGCCATAGACATCGCATTTCACCACGCACCTTTACCACCACTGAAGTGATGCCTCACTGCATGGTAACATCTATGTTGGAATGGCAGTACAACAGCAGTGAGAAACCAAATCTGCCTGGGCCCAGGGACACCTATGACCTCGCCTCACCCAGGACATGTCAATTACTGTTGGAGACATCAATGGGGCATGTCTACTTGCAGGGTCAAGCTCACGCTTACACATTGCTGTCACACAGACCATCTGAATGTATACTGTTGACTGTGTACTTGAATCACAATGCAATGTCAATTTGTGTGATATGAACAGGGCGCTCTTCAGGTGAACAGTAACAGGACCCCATTCGTTCCCCCATACAGATGATGCAGGCTATCCCCTGAAGAGCTGCCTCCTCACACCTGTACGGAACCCACACAACAGGCACGAAGAGGAATACAATCGAGCACATACCCGTACCAGCATCGTGATCGAGCAGACTTTTGGCCTTTTGAAGTCACGGTTTAGTTGCATTAGCAGGTCTGGTGGCGCTCTCCTGTATGCCCATGAGAAGGTGGCCAAGATCACCATGGCATGTGTCATGCTGCACAATATGTGTATCAGACGCAATGTGCCACTGCCCCCTGACGTTGAAATAGAAGCACCTGATGAGGATGATGATGGTGATGAGGACGGAGGTGAAGGGGATGCAGGTCTTGCAAGAGGGGATGGGCAGGAGGTACGTGCTGTGAGACAGCATCTGATCAACCAAATATTCTGAGGAACATGTTTTGGTACTGTCACATGGATATGGGTAGTAATGCACTGGTGTATGTTTAGAAGCACGCAATGGACCCTGTCGCCAATAAAGTACACATACACAATGAAGATGTCCAAGCCTGTGTTTTGATCAGACACCAGTGTATTAAGTAACGGAAAGATGAAAAAGTGCATGTCCCCAAACATCCCACCACCCTTCCACCCACCCCCCACAACAGACCCATAACACCCTTCCACCCACCCCCACAATAGACCCATAACACCCTTCCACCCACCCCCCACAACAGACCCATAACACCCTTCCACCCACAATAGACCCATAACACCCTTTCACCCACCCCCCACAACAGTTCCTCATGTGTCAGCCATGTTTGCGTTGGCCCATGCACGCAGAAGAATCGCCATAAACCCCCTACTGGCCATTATCTGCAGCAGCATTTGGATGATGGGCAGACATGCGCCTGGTGGTGCGTGTCGAGCGGCGGAGTGGGCTTGTCTGCGTTGAACTCGCGGATGACGACGTGGCAGACTGTCCTGGTGGTGTGAAGTGGCGGTCCATTGAGTCAGCTATTCGAGTGAGGACCGCGCTTAGCCTAGCTATCTCCTCACAAAGCCTGTCAGTACAGGCCTCCATCCTCTCACTGGAGTGCCTTGCCGTCTCCACAATATCCTCCCTGAGATGGGCAGCCTCCTCAACATGCTGGCCAACCAGCACAGTAAGTTCCTGTTGACGCTGCCGGATGGTGGCCAGCTCGAGGGCAGTGCTGGGTGATGGTGTAGTGGCTGCTGTGCCCTCAGATGCATCCATGGCAGCAGGTGAAGCCACCATGGGGGACATTATGGCTGGAATGTTGTCCTCACCAGTGACATCAGACCCAGGTGTCTGGAATGGTGCTGGCTCAGGGGTTGTAGGGGGGCTTGGGGTGTGCATCTGCATTGTGCCAACTGTTGTGTCCTCAAGGTCAGATAGGGGGGCAGTGGCGGCTGTCTCTCCTGCAGAGCTTGGCGCAGATGATGATGGGCTCTCGGTGGCTGGTATTGGTGGTTGTGGGTTCACCTGCGGTGGTGGGGCTCTTCAATCCTGGCAGTGGCACTCCTCCGAAGCTTCACACTCATCATGTGGAACCTTCCCCCCTTGCCCCTAGATGTCGTTGGCGTGTCCTCAGAGTCCTGTGCCCTTGGTCTCTTACTTTTAGGCGGTGCCTGGGGTGCATTTGCGGCATCCTCACCATCTGTTTGTGAGCCTGTCAGGGACAAGAAGGGGGATGGCATTGGTTACGTTTCTATGTACTTCATGCAGGATACATCAATAATGCAGTTGTGGCCATTGGGACTTAATAGTTGTGGATGCAGGTGATGTGTCAGTTCAGTGCCTCATCCATGCATGGTTGTGTTTGGCACTTGTCTATGGTGATGTGTGCATGTGTGTGTGTTTGGGTCTGACACTGACATGGGCAGGGATGGATGCATGTGTGGATGTGTGTCCATGCATGAGAGGATTCCGGGCTCACATTTGGGGGGAACAGTACATTCACATAGCATCCTGTCATGTGTACACTCACCTCCATCCGAAGTGGTTCCCACGCCGTGCTCCATAGTGCCTACTCCCTCAATGGATTCCACAACAATTAGGTTTGCACAGGTCTCCTCCCATTCCTTTAGTCTGATGGGTCAACCGGCTCCACCTGCAGTGGCTATTCGGTGGTTTTCGGCAAAGATGCCCCTCACCCGCAGTCTGAGGTCGTCCCACCTTTTCCTGCACTCACGCACTGTGCGGGTGCTGGTGCCCACTGCACTGACTTTAACAGCAACTTCTTCCCAGATGGCCTTTTTTTTCAGTAGTGTCGGCTGCCGCATGTCGTTGGCAAAGACAACCTCAGCATTGTCAGCCAGGGTCTGGGTCAACATGTTCAACTCCTCCGAGGTAAATTTTTCTTTGTGCTGCCTGTCAGTGCTTTTTTTAAATGCCTTGGGCATGTTGAAGGTGTCCCGGATGATTTGCAACTGCAACCTACTCCAAACAGGTCCAGGGGGCAGTGGATGGCAATGGATTGTGTTTTTAAAGATGGCCGCCGTGCTCTTTCCCGTTCCTGTGCGATGACGCTATTTCCGGTACCGCAATTTAACAGTCACCGCTAATTGCGTTGACCGCTCTTTGCATGCAGCATGTGGGCGGAGGTGCTATCTGCATTTTCGTCGAGGGCGGTAAGTGACTTTTTTGGGTCTTTAACGGCATGGCGGTAGGGTCTTTACCGGCATGGCGCTATGCTTGTGTCAGCATACTCGTAATGGTACGCTATTAGCGCCCTCTTGCGAGGGCAGACACGTTAAGAGCGACATGCCGGTAACTGGAGATTTTTACCGC
Source organism: Ambystoma mexicanum (assembly GCF_040938575.1). Classification (NCBI taxonomy): domain Eukaryota; kingdom Metazoa; phylum Chordata; class Amphibia; order Caudata; family Ambystomatidae; genus Ambystoma; species Ambystoma mexicanum. The sequence continues at coordinate 1,007,786,133 of NC_090927.1, forward strand.
ACAACGTGTAATGAGGCCCATAGTGTTTGCGGAGATGAAATGTATGAATATGTGGCTAGTGCGTCTTTTATTTCTCGTCAAATGCAGGTAAACGGGGAGAGGTCGAAGAACATTGAAGATGACAACAGCTCTGAAAAAACATTTAGATTTTTGAAATAGCCATTGTTGTTTCCTGGGGACAATATCTTAGGAATTTTGTGCGGCCATGGTACAAACCACAATTTGAGGGTCCTTTTGTGGTCGAAAAAAGCAACAGACAGAGCAGTAAAACTGCCCAGTAAGAAAGTTTGGAACTATATTGGAGACGTCAAGCCCTGCCGAGGTGAAACCTCTTCCCGTCTAAAGGAAGACCATTTGATTGAAGAACAAGACAGCGACAGGGAAGAAGAACCACAGCCGAGGATAACTAGTTCCAAAGCGAAAGAGCTCAAAAAGGAATAATACATACACATAAATTAGGTACACTGTCCTTTCTTTACAAGCAGCAGTCATTGAGAAAGTAAAAGAGTGTTTTTCCGTATGATCTTTCAGAAACGTAACTCATTCCAGGAATGCTTTATTAATTATATAATTCAAAAAGAATCAAAGCAATGATACCTCCAGACTATTCTTTCATGCTTCCCTGTTATATGTCACCCACACCTATCCACAATTTACAAGTGGAGACCCGTCCATTATTTCTTTACTTGGAAACCCAAGAATACGTATAGTGTGGGAGAGATGGTTCTATGCAGCACTCACCCAATATTACAGACGTACAGCTTAAATGTAGGCACTCTAACTCAGTAACAATGCATTTGTGAGGCTTTTTAGCATCAACCCACAGACACCTGGAGCATTGTACGACAACGAGATGAGAAAATGATACGAACCGTCATAGAAATGTTTTGTGCCTTTTGCTGTTTCCACTTCTTTACACTCCTTGTTCTACAAAGATTGTTGTTTGCACATGCACAAGCTTTGACCCATACTAACCTGACTCCACACCATGCTGTTACGGAAGCCATATATAGGCAGGCAACAAGAACTGCTAATTAAGTGAAAAGACTTAGGTGCAGTGCAGAGGTAGATTTCAATTGGGTAAATTCATACATAACTAATTTGGCCCTTATTTCGAATAACATGTAGGCTAAGATAGGGAAACAAACAACCAAGGAGAGCTGTTATGTCTGCTCTCTCTTACCCTATGCCATGAGTACCTCCAGAAGGTTTGTGGCAACTGAAATTCCAGTGGCAAGAACACAATGTCTCAAGCATTTATCACTATGCACCACAAGAGGCCGATTCCAAGGGAAACGAGCAACACTAAGGTGGATGTCCAAGAAAACGTTCCCATACGAAGATAACTATAAAAAAACTCAATAAATGTTAGATGATTACTGGAATACAGATAAAACTATAGCATATATTACAGAAAGACCACACAAAGGAGAAGTGCAGACAGTGGCACAAAAGGAGTTACAGTGTCCCAAGACAGGGCACCTAGAGATAGGAGGAATACCATGATGTTGGAAAAGACTGCGGATGCTGGTGTATGACAAGTATAAACCTCAGAAGGATGGAAAGAGGGAGTAGTTGGGAGCAAAGCACATGCTCTCCTAACAGTTGCAGTGGAAATAATACAGCAGAAAAATGACAAGTGCCTTAAGGAATGGGAAGCAAGTACCGGATTGCTCACATGGGTCGAAAAACGAAGCAGGACCCATGCCATTTATACCGCTTAAGGGAGCTACTTTATATTTGCAGAATGATGGAGAAGTAAAAGTTGGAGAGACTGAAGGATTCAAACAAATTTCATAGATAACAAGCATGAGGGCCGGGACAGCAGTACTTATGGATCACTACTGGGCCTGTGGGTCAAAAGCATACCAGTAGCTACCGTCCAACTGGGGGGGGAGTATCTGCAAGCGGAATGTGTGCGCTATATTCCTACCCGTGCTCTCCTCTCCCACTGTGCCCTCTTGATAGTCCCTCGGTTTAAGCGTGCCCGCATTGGTGGTCGTGCCTTCTCCGTTGTGGCGGCTAAGGCCTGTAATGAACTTCCCCTTGACTAACACAGTATTGTTGATCATCTTGTCTTTGGGTGGAAATTAACAACTTTACTATTATAGAGCGCATTTCACTTTTATCTTATTGAACCCTCCTGTTTCCCTTAGCGCCATGACACCTTTTGGCATGCGTGTGCTTTATAAATCCTGATAACATAACATAACATAACATAACATATGTTCACTCATACATCTGAACCCGAAGGCCCTTTAAGATGAGGTAACAGTATCTGAGATGTATGGGGATGCAGATCTTACTCATACATCAATAATCCGACCAACTCAGGAAGTTGGCAAAACACAACTGTTTTATTTTCAATTGTCTAAAACAGGGAATACAACGAACATCAACCGAAGTTCACTCAGCATGATCTCAATATATTTCATAAAAAACAACACATTTATACTAAATGTTCATCATCACTGACCTCATTGTACGTGGCAAAATAAGAAAACCTACTGGGGGATGTGATAGGCTTGAGGGGAACATCTAAGTATACTTTCTATGGGGGACTAGACAGGGATTGGGTCTCTAACATCAGGTGGACAACTATGCCCACCCCTAATGCAAGTCATCTTCCGTGTCATACTAATGCACAATGTTCTATTTGCTTCTCAAACTATAGGGCTCCTCGCTATGTGGCCCTCCACAATTGGGTGGCACGCTTGTACCCTTCTGGAATATTCCATTCGCTAGTAGCAGACAAGCTGGTTATCCCAGGTGCATGTTGGTTGGCTTGGTCATGGCCTCCCCACCCAATTAGCCCAACATTCATCATCACTCCTGCTGTCTGCCATTCAATTAGTCTTTGAACTCTGCCTTGCAGTAGCCTCTCGTCTCTGGGACTAAAAGGGAATGGGAGCATGGCCTTATCTTCTGGTCTCGTTGTAACCCGCCTCAAAGTCTATTTTCATCTGACTATGTGACTGGAGACCATGTTTTGAGCTCCTTTGTTGCATTTAATACTATTAAATGAAGCAAATCTGACACTTTGAGTATTTTTCCGTTACACCTCAAACAGAAGCATGTCTTGCTTCTCACATTCATTGTATCTCCTTGAGTAGATAACCAGGCTCTTGGCGGCCTCGACTCTTGACACTGGGCCAGGCAAGCCTTCTCGAATCTTCCTTCGCCGTCAGCTATTTCATTCAACTGCACCACACTTTCAGCCCTTTTATTCACAGGGTGCAATTTGCCAAAATGCGTTGTGGAGCATCCAGATTCTATACACACAAATATATCTAGGAAAGCCTCGTTTCATTGCTTTCTCCTTCCTGGCATTGCGAGCTGACTAGGGGCTCTTGTTGTGGACATCTCGCTTCCTGGAGGAGGCGGAGCTGTCTCAAGACACGTGACAAGCCACGTGACCCACCTGCCCATCTTAAGCTGGGCCATCCACCCTTGCGGCGTTAAGCCCGACAGGAGACAAGCCCACCGGCTGTTGTGCGGCTGTTTGGCGTGCTGGGGCCGCCTCACAAAGGTAAACGGAGTCCGGTAGAGTCGAAGGAGTCCGTGGTTTCCGGGATTTTCTTCTTGGTTTCCCTTCACCCTCCCTTGCTCCCCGCACATATTGTTTGCTGCAGAGGCTACAATGCGAACAAACGCTACAGCGGTTCAGGCGAAAGGCAAGTCTATGAGCGCCGCTATAAAGACTCGAGCCCAAAGGAAGCGTGCGCGTGAGTCTGCCTGTAACGACTCTGAACGCTCATGGCTCTCGGCGGAATCCTCGGAGGTGCCCCGCACACCTGTCCCGGTCCCTGCTGCTGCTGAATGCGTACAGTTCAGGAATGAAGCGGAACGTCCGATGCAGTCAATCGTGAACTTGACCCCCACACACAACAACGATGAAACTACAGTAAGTGTTTGTGTGTCTGCTATCTCGCAAGTAAATTTAGACTTTCCTATACATGTCGGGCACACGAGAGGGTCCGTTGAGGGTGGGTGTCCGGAGTCCATGGCCGAGCCATCTGTAACACAGTACACTATTGACACTGTTATCGTCCAGCCTAGTCCATCCCAAATGGACACCCGCCATGACTCCCCATCCTTCTCCCCGTGTCAAAGTAAATGTGATGAGCCATCTGATAAGCGTGACAGCCCATATGAAGCACAGAAAATCCCGATAGTGATGTCTAATTCGGCTTCAACATGTGGATCTGCTGTACCTCCAACTTGTGCCGCACCACATGACAGTAGTACAATGCAACATGTCTGTGGTGTTGCGCAATTGCCTTCCTGTTGGCCTATTGGTGTAACGTCTGACGTTCAGGTTCTTCAAAAGAGCTCAGATGCATGTGAGGCAGTTTGTGCTCTAATGCAAAAAGAAACAGTTAGCGGATCTCTGCGTATAAGATTCTACAGTGCACACGAAAAGCTGCTACCGTCGCCGGCGACGTCATGGAACACAATGCCCGATGTTGGGCCCTCTGACACAGCGTTCACATTTGATGAAGTGGATAAACCAGCTCAAAATCTAGAGTCAGAATCTTCTTCTCGTGGTTCCTTAGCAAATGCTGAGTGGGAGAGGTTGTCGGTTCTGCAAGAAAAAGATCCTAACAACCGAAGAAATTCCTTGGAAGTTGTGAATAAATTGTTAATGGACCTCAAGCACTTGAATAAAAGCAGATCGAACAACTCGGCATTAAATAACTCTATGCCGGGTGCTACAGCCCTTGTGGGGGCCTCCACTATATCTGTGGCCGGGGCACACCCATCTGCACAGCGGGATAAAAGTCCTCCGCAGAGCTTTTCTATGGCCAAGGTGAATCAAAGAAGAAACAGACGCTCGAGTCTCTCTCCGAGCATTCAATGCTCACAGAAGAATCTTGCTACAGCAAAAAGAACTGACCCCATTACACCGCAAAATGGTACAGTGTCGAATTCGTTCCAACGCATGGATGGACCTTCAACCATGGGCTCTCACTCCGACGCTACGTCAGATTCATTTTCATCGGACTCATCATTAATGGAGCGTCCTTTTCCAAAAATCAGACGCCTTCCGTTGAGTAAAAGGCGATCTACAGGCCTCCCAACGGATAGCACTGGCAGTAAACGCCCATTACCAAGCATGCAAGAGCTTCAGACGCTTATTCTGTCATCAACTTCAATTGCTCTGGCGCCATTTTTGAAAATGTATGAGCACATAAACGACAACATGAAAGATTTAACAGCTTTAATTTTTGGTATGAAGACGAAGATTGTTGAACTGGAGAACTCTCAAACGATTTTAATGAACACATCTCTGTACACTGATAAACAGGTAGAACTGGCGTTAGGTGTATTAACAGACAGTAACAAAAACGCTTTTTTAGATAGAAAATTATTGGCTGAAGTGGCAAAAGAGGCTTTACACCTTTTCCAACAAAAAATCGATAAGCCTGGCTATATTGGTATTCCTGAAGATAGAGGAGTTCTAAACACTCAAACTCCAAATAACCCTGTCGCTTGTTCATCTGTTCAGGTTCCTCTAGCCACATGTGCCCAGATTGCAGAGGCCACTGCTATCGAATCGAAGAGAAGTCTAGATAAGTTGGCCTGTAATGAAAAAGTGACTGCAGAAGTTGGTCAGGATCAATTCTCGTTGTTGCCGGCCCTATGCCCTTTAGGTTCGCAAACGGCTGAGTTTGCCCCCTCCGCCATTGATCCAATTCCACCCTTATCGACCAATTTTCAGGCCATTATTGCGGAAACTCAAGCTGCAGCGAATTTGGCTTTTCAGGACCCCCAATTGGCTGCCTCTTCTAATCAAAATCTTGGTCCTGATCCCACTAAAGAAGTGTCCAATGCTGTACAAAAACATGGAAATAACGCTGCGCTGCAGTCTTCGACATTTTCAAGCATCCCACGAGTGGCCCCATTACAGGTCCGAAAGCTGGAATCTGTAGAGGTAACGAAGCCAAAAAATCAAAAAACTTGCCAATGAAAAAAAGGAACCGAGGTAATGATTCTAGGAAATTTCTGCGTAACATAAAAACGGTGAATGTAAATGTTAACAAAACAATTTTAAAAGGGATAAAGGATGTACCGGAATCTCTGTTAAATGCTGCCTCTAGCAACCTGGACACGGCCACTGAACCAACAAACAACTTATGTGACATATCTGAGGACTTGCTAAACATGTCTGTATATGAAGATGCAGTAGCCGAGGACGTGGAGGGGCCTGCTGAGTTTGACACTCTACCGGCTAGCCCATTTGATGCATCCAAGCAGACTGGCAACACAGCCGGTCCTTTGAGTGCAGCCTGTCCTCAAATGATTAACCAGCTTGACACTGGATCAAAACCGACTGGCCATAATTCCACTCATTCACAAGTGCCAGCCTCGAAATCTACCAGATTTGTACCCCTATGCGAGATAATTGGGCCATCTACTATTTCCACAGATGACACGGACATCTGGTCGAAATCCTTCATGGCGCTAGAGGAGAAACGTCGCAAGACATGTGACCTATTTAACAACGGCCAATTCAAGATGGAAGATCCAGAGGCACAAGCTCCCTCTGCCCCTTGTATCAACCTGCCATCTTCGGTAGTCGCCAAGAATGACTCATTAGGCTCTAATTCCAGGGGTACTCTGCCTAAGTCGCTGCAACCTAAGGCCATTGGGGTTGCGCAAAGAAATCTATCTTTGAAAAAGCAAACAACAAATGAACCCCTTAAGAGCAAACATTGGACGATTGAGCCTACTCACTATCAAGTACTTTTAGAACGTATCGACTCTGCTGATGACTTGATAATGAATCGGCATAATGTTTTACGGCTTTGTCATCTGGTACCGAGCCTACGGGCAATAGAATCTGACGACATAAAAATTGTAGAATTTTTTGAGGAAAGTAAAAATGATGCAGTTATTCTACATCTTCAGTCTAAACTGATAGCCGATACACTGCTCCAAGCTGGACCGGTCCTAATGTCCCTGGGCTTTGATATTTCTTTAGCCCCAATACGGATCCCAGAAGAAGCATTGAATAAAGCTGCGAACTCGTTGGAGGTTGGAAGAGACTACAAAAACCCCTCAGCTCGTTCATGTGAGAGGGTTACTGTAGCTTCTCATTTAAGATCTTTCCCCCTGGCACAGAAGACCAGTAAGCCCATGAACGAGACATCTAGTCAAAATAACATCAAGATTACAATCACAGGAGCAAGTCAAGCACATCACACCGAAGATCTGCTAGGGTCTGATACGCTGCCGAGGGTACAAGGGAATGAGTGGGCTTGGGTTGCTGAAACTTTAAACAATATCATGCCATGCTAACGCCAGGTCCCCAAGCACCCTAATAGCGACAAAACCCTTACTTTGGGCTCCTGGAACACAAGGGGCTTTAGTCATCTGTTTAATACCACCTGGGCTGATGATTTGGATCTTATCTGTCTACAGGAGACATGGCTATGTGAAAAACCCATTTTGGAAGGTTTCGAAATTGCCTTTACACCAGCCCTCAAACAGACTAGGGGGAGACCGATGTCAGGCCTTCTGGTAGCCGTCAGGATCAATTCAGGTCTTCGGATCCTGAACTCAATTGACATTTCTCCATATATTCAAGTGACCACGGTCGGGGTGGGAAGCATGGCTGCTGGCGCAACAACCAACATCTGCATTTTTAATCTTTACTGGAATCATGCAGCCAGTGGAGCCATAAACTTCATAGACGAAGTCACCAAGTCTTTGGACGAGCAGTTGGAAGCCTGCCCCCCAATTGACCTGATAGTCTGTGGAGATCTCAATATCGACTGTTTTGATCACCAGGACACATCAGATCACAAGAAGACTCCCAACAACTTAGAATCACATTTGGCAACCCAATGGTCTCTGGAAATGGAGTTACGTGACTTGATGATGCTGAACGGCCAAACGTTAGGCGACATTCCTGCTGCCCACACATGGAGACGAGGCGACCTAAGTTCAACCTTGGATTACATCATTGTATCCAGTGGGATTCATATGAGAACGACCAGCCTGTCTGTCCAAACAATGCAGCATAGTGATCATGACATGGTGGTATTGACATTTGCGGCAATTGACAAAAGGCCCCAAGATCGCTGGGCCTTTTCAACTAGAACAGGAGTCGGTAGGATTCGCCTAAACCTAGATCATACTGAGACAGGCAATATCTTGAGAGGTCTTCAGACTTCTAAAATTACGGAGTACAGCCATCTCCTAACCCAATACCAAGAACGCAAGAATCACATGGGCAACAGTCTCTTCTTTCCAAAGCACAAATTTGATCTTGAGGTGCAACAACGGAAACGCCTCTTACGTTGGCAGATAAGATTGGCCCACAAACAAACACCTACTGTTGCAAATGGGCTTGTAAGAAATTTCAAACAAAGCTACAAGAATTGGCTCAAGTCCCATAAAGCTATTATGCTGCAGAATGACGCGGAGCTGATGCTATCAAAAATGAAGAGCTCTAATGCTGTTGAATACTGGAGATTGATAAACGACAACTTTGCTCCTCAACATGCTCTCCAGGCAAACCTGGTCTCTGAGTCTGAGTGGGTATCCTTTTATACCAACCTTTTTTGTAACAACAATGAGGTTGTTGACTGGGGTCCTCCAGCATTGCCACATTGGGACTTGGTTTTTGATTATGAGGAGATATTGAGAGTCATTAGGAGCCTGCACAACTCAAGAGCCCCCGGACCTGATGGCTTAACGAACTTTACGCTTAAACTCCAACCTGAACTATGGACTACCTTTTGTGAGTTACTGTTCAAAAGAATTGTCAACAACTGCAAGACCCCTTTGTCTTGGAAATCAGCAGTGATCATACCTATTTTCAAAAAAGGCGATTGTCGTAATCCCAAGAATTATAGACCAATTGCATTACTCGATGTATTGGGTAAGGTCTATGTCACTCTCCTCCAACAAAAACTGACGGAGTGGTTAACAAAGTGCAATCAGATGGACACTAGACAAACAGGATTCAAGGCTTGGGTTGCAGTATTAACCTTTTAATACTACATTTATTGAAAATGGAAGCTTTGCGATCTAATTCCAAGATTTATCTCGCCTTGGTGGACTTGTCTCAGGCGTTCGACAGTATCAACAGAGAATTACTGTGGTCTAAATTGACCAAATGGAATTGCCCTGCAAGTCTGCTGGCCGCCATTCATGAACTACATACGAACACGACCATTAGAGTCCGCCTAGATCAAAAGGGTAATCTATCTGTACCCATCGACACCTCCCGAGGTGTCAAACAAGGTTGCCCGCTCGCGGCAACTATATTTAACTTGTACATATCCGATATCAAGGACGTATTTAGTGGCCTATGCACTTTCCCGCCAAAACTCCATGACTCTCATTTGGACTATTTAGTCTATGCAGACGATATCATTCTGATAGACTCTACTCCCATAGGTCTACAGCGCAAACTAAATGCCGTGGAAAAATACCTAATAGATAACGGGTTGGTTATCAACAGAGGGGAATGCGAAATAATAGTCCTTGAAAGACTGCAAGGATCCAATCTGAACCGGCAGAAATTCAAATGGTACGTGAACAAAGAACCCATTAGACGCGTCTTTTCCACCAGTTACTTAGGAATGCAACTAAGTGCCAGCAGAAATGACGCTCCCTGGGTGAACTCAGTCAAGAAAAAATGCCGTCAATTGGCGTGCCAAGCAGTCATAATTAACAAAAAATTTGGGAAAATTTCTTTAAAACCGACGTTAACCTTCTTTCAGCAGAATGTGATACCGTCTCTGATTTATGCTGGCGAAAATGCCTTTGGTTGTGGGTTTGAAGTGTGGAATTCTTTAGAAAACATCTTCTGGACCAGGGTTCTCCATCTCCCTAAAGGCACCTCCACTGTTTGTATTAGATACGAACTTGGCTACATATCCATGCAAGCAAGAGTCGCTTGGAATCTTCTAAGCATTTTTAGGAAAGTAAACTCTAACACCGTATTGCCTCAGATGAAGATTTTACATAGCCTACAGTTCGCCAAAGCACCTACAATTGCATTTCAATGGAACAAGATATGCTATGATGTGCTTAGCTCGTACGATATTACGATGCAACTGCTGCTTGAAAACCCAGATGCTGCAAAACTAAAGCTTTGGAGAAATGACTGGATCCAGACTTGTGACAAAAGAGCTAATTCTAAGTCCATGCATGAAGTGCCGGCCGAGGCAAGAGCATACGGATATGTACCTCCATATTTAGCTTGCTTCCCGGACCAGTGGGCTCGGGCCGCCTATCTTCAGTTTAGGCTGAATGCTATGACAACTAAAGAACGTCTTTGCTATTGGTCTCAATCTCCGGACTTGGACCTTGTGTGTCGATTCTGTTCCTCCACAAAGGAAACACTTAAACATCTAATCATAATGTGCCCCGAGTTTGAGACTGAGAGAGTTAACATCTTCAGCCCAGTAGCAATGAATTTTCAGTGCCTCACTCGTGATGACTGGTGGAGAGCTCTGTTTGATGGGTCAAACAGAGTGTTGTTATATGCTTTGGTTTCTTTCCTTCGTGTTATAAAAGATCGTCTACACGATATCTCGGTGGACCTGATCGCTGGGACGTCGTGAGGTCTGCACCCGAGACTATGTTATGGGAAATAGATGAAGGGAGGAGGCCTTGTATTGATTTGAGATGAATGTATAAATTTTAGCTTGGTTTTTCTTCTCCTTCTTTTGTCTTTTAAAGGTTTGTAATATAACCAATAAAATAAAAAAAATAATAATATATCTATTGGTGGCACTGCCTGCAGTCTATTCACTATGTATAGCCAGCCTTATGATTACTTCGTCTACTTGCGTTACTGCATCTGTACATTTGTAAAAATGGCTTTGCATTTTCTTCAGTGCTTCTCCGCCCACGCAATCTTCATTTTGCTCATAAAATGTTGCTCAATTCTTGACTTCGCCATCAGATTCTTTACAGTCTACTCACCTTCTTCATCAGCAGGTGTGTCATTTCTGCTTCATGTGACGTCACCAGTTTTCTCTTTCATTCATCTTCACACTTCTTCCAGAACTTCCATTAGAAGGCTGTCATTTCTTTGTGGATACATCATATAGGGTTTTCTCAATGAATACCTTGTTTCAAGAACTTTTCGCGGTATAGGTACCCTCACTGGTATTGCGCATGTTGCAATTTCCGGTTCTAAATATATAGGCAACATGGGGCGGGACTTCCAGTAGAGGTACTTGGCTCCTCCTCTACACTCCCCCCCTCTGATTGATTTATCGACCACTCTGCCATCAGTCTTCACATCTAGACATCCTTTTCTGAAAAATATCTTTATTACTCGTTTCAAACATCCTGCTGATTTTACATGTTCATCAACACTCCAGGTGACAAGGCTACATTGTCCATTCGTTGCAGTAAATCCATCTTCCCACATACTTCTTGTGATTTTTCAGATACAGGAACTTTGTTCCCTCAGGTGCGTGAATACTGGCCTTTACATAGTCTCTGATTTCTTCATCTGTTAGCTCTTTGGACCCAAACCCTGACTCAACATCAATCATGATCTTCATTCCTGTCGCTTTCTTTGCTGTCTTCTTGCACTGTGTGATTATTATTCTGATCACACAGAAACCAAACATGATCACTACCAACAAAGCTCCAAGAAACTTAAAGATGTTCACCATCCATTGCGGAACACACAAAAGGGTTGTAAACCAGCTGTCATCTGCAATGTCTTCCACTTCATCTTCCATCCTGAGGTGCAGGCTCGCCAGCATCATTATGGACTCTGTCAAGGTCCCTTTCTCTTCATCGTGAGAAGGTATGAATGTGTAACAAGATTCTCCGATATTGCCACAAACACCTCCATCCATAGCTGTGATCATATCCAAGACATATCTGTTCTGAAGAGTCATCAGTCTTATGGCTCTCACCTCTTCCTTGATAGCGTTAAATCCCTTTATAGTAGTGCTGAACCTCTGCAGGAGCTCCCATCTGGTTATCTGTAACCATTTGGCATTTGCCATCGTCTGTATCCCTGGCATGAAGATTGTCGTGAATACTGCTGAAGTCTGTCTGAACAACCTGTGTTCATACGGAATAGAGTTGAAAGCTTCTATCAATTTAGCTGAGAAACAGTTCTCCCCCCTTGTTCAATTGCGGAATCCAATTGATCTCCTCTTTCATAGGTGAGCATCTGCTTTTGGAAACTCACCAATGTTCAGGTCACTCTTCAGAATCACCAATGCTGGAACATGAACAATCACTATAGAACATAGTCCTCCCCAATCCCTAGGAAGCTACATGTATGCTCTGGATCCACAGGCCCAGAAATGGTCCATTATCACTACTGCTCCATCCTTCATTCCTGGTACGTCAAAGATTCAACTGCACTGGTGGTTGTCTCTAACTTTTCTTGTGCCATTATTTCTGAAGCATAGCTGTGCACTAGCCAGAGGCACTATCTGCAATGGGCCTCCTTTATCTTCAACCCATGGCAGCAATTTTGTAAGCTTCAGCCAGAGAGGTTTGAATCCCTTCTCTACATGATCTATAACTGGTTTGTGATGTCCTGTTACTGCCACAGCTCTGCATACGACTATCCCTTCTTCCCAGCCATCTGGAGAAAGTACTGTTCCCCAGATCTGCATCTGGCCTCTCTCCTTGCATCTTTGTATTTCTTCATTAGGTTTCCTTGACAATTAAGCTTCTTATTTATCTCCCATCGTATTCCTGCTCCCTTCATTACAGGCTGTTTGTATCTTATCAAATGATCTCTGGTGTGTACTCTTGCTCTTGTCTTTAAATCCTGAACATAATCTTCTTCTGGAGCTGACCATTCAGTCACCCATACCAAGGACGCTGTTCGACCCTGGAACTGACCTCTTGTATGGCAGAGTGCAAGGTGTGTCAGGCAATGAGCTGTCTGGATGTATATTTCTATAGCTATGAATATCTTGGACTTCCCCGTGGCACTAGGTAGGAGAGCACAAACATAGTAACTCTCCTCCAAGGTTCTCTTTCTTACCTCTTTCATGTGCTGATACTACATGTTGTTCCACAAATGTGCTATACTATCTAGATAATTATTTAACTCATAATCATCTTCCCTTGCACCTCTCTTAGGTATCTTTCTTGCAAGGTGAATGCGTGCATAATGCTCATGGAGTATATCAGTAAAGAGTAAAGATCCTTCCTACAGGGGGAGTCATAGGAACACTTATCAAAGAAATGGGTGACTTCACATGAGTCACTGAATTGGGAAGAATCAAAGGGACTCCTACTTTTCTGGAACCAACAAGGTAAGTGTTGTGGATTAGCAAAAACAGAAAAACAATAATAAATGCTGAGCATGCATATATTATGCACCAATACATGAGACCCCACCTCTGGCGTCTTTCCACACATTGTTTAGTCTGCTCACTTTCTGGAACTGCATTATTCTCAATAGTCCACATTGTGCCTATACACCACTTTTAAGGAAGGAAAAAACCTGTTTAATCAGGCAGCCTCGTTTAATGCTCATGTAGCTGCAATAGCTGCTCGATTATCGCTGCAAGCAATCTTCTAATCGCAGGACCATTCTTAGGATCCTGCCCAAAAGTATGTATGTCAGTACTACGCCCAACAATAGCAGGGTAAGCTCTGAGTATTAAAAAAAATGAAGACAGCGAGAAGGAGCCTATGGACATCGGCATCAGATAGAACCATGAATCTACCCAAAGAGAAACTCAGTGCGGAACGAATCAGGGACCATCTCCCTTTTCCAGTTGTCGTATAGGAAATCAGGATCTGCCATTTTTACTACGTCAGCACTTTCTAAAGTCCAAATTAAAGATTCCTGTGGCTCAAGAACAGTTACTTTTGCATTCCTGCTAAAATATCTATAAAGAGTGTCCGGGGTAAGCCATAGTCCAAATACACACTTGCATTTATTTACTCAGCAATCTTAGCGTCCTTCTTCCTCGTTATCGATCGAGTCTGCATGTGATGAAATACTTCTTGTCTTTCTTCTGAAACAGGTGGGGGTGTACCAGTCTCACCAGCATACAGCTTCACGTCGCCCAGGTGTATACAGGCTCTCCTTTCTTGGACTTTTACTCCAGATGGAGTAACATTCTCCACTATAAACGGTCCACTGAATCGGGGCTTGTGCCACTTTCTCTCCAATAAAGAGTTTAGGTACAAGTAGTTCTTTAGGTTCGGTTGCTGAATGGTCTTCATCTTTGTCCTGAGAACGACACCCCTTACGCTTGAGTTTATCTGAAATGACAGAGATACTAGCAGTCATACATGTCAAATACAGACGTAGCTCATTTCCTAACAATTCTCCAGTCATCTGGGCATCACTTCTACTCCTCGATGGAGGAAACAAGGGTGTTCTCATTCGCCTTCCTGTTACTAACACATGGGGTGTGAGGTGGTGGTCCGACCCAGGCTTATTCCTTAATGTATATAATGCAAGGGGCAGGCAGTACAACTTTACCTTTTTCAGTGTCTATTTTAACTTGGCGATTCTCTCTTTGAGAAGGCCGTTGAGTCTCTTACTTATTCTGTTCGCTTGTGGGTGATAAGCTAAAGAAAACTTGTGTTTTATACTAAGCAATAGGCTAATCTGTTCAAATACTTTGTTAACAAAATGGAGCCCGTTGTCGGATCTTAGCACCTCACATACTCCCTATCTAGGAAAGTCTGCTCGGACTAAAAACCTTGCAGTGCAAGTGGCATCAGGGTGTGTACATGGACCAGCTTCAATCCATCTTGAAAAAGGGGCACACCACCACTATCATATACCTATATCGACTACATACTTGCAGCATATCAACATAGTCAATATGTAAATGCTGAAAAGTACTGTTTGGTCGATGAATCACTCCTCTGATTGTTCACAGTGTATGCCCAGTGGTAAACTCTTGACATACGATACAATTTACTACATAAAAAGCAACGTGTTCTAGCAGGTTCAGTATGAACCAGTCCTCCACAATAGCTGCTGGGAGGCTTTCCCTAGTTACATGCACAGGGTAGTGCAGTTGTTCAAATGCTGCCCTTAAAGGGATGGTTCGCCCAAAAAAATTTATTTAAAAAATAGATATGCAATATTTAAAAAAATCGATTGGCAATTTTTTTTCTTCCAAGTCCCTAAGTAAAATTTTGAGCAAATCAAGCTCAAAGAAAGCACGTGGGGGCATCCATTTTGTGAAATGGATGCCCGCCGCTGTGCTCACTTTGGCTTTTGCGGCACTAATGAAGGAAAAGCCAGCCAGCTGTAATAAACAAAAGCTACCACTGGGTGGCTTTTCCTTCATTGGTGCTGTACGCGGAGGACGGGGACCGGAGACTACAGGAGGAAAAGCTGCAGCTGCATCTCGGTAAGTGCTATTTTTTTTATAAAAATAAACACTAGCTGTATTTTTTTTTCTAAGTTTTCCGGGCTGGAGGAGCCCGGAAAACTTAGAAATAAAACCTGCAGCTTTAAAAACACTGTATTTATGTTTGCGGTAGCTTTTGAAGCGACCGCAAACATAAATACAACGTTATTGTGTTTGAAAACGCTGCGGTTTTTCTTTCTAAGTTTCTCAGGCTCCTCCAGCTCGGAGGAGCCTGAGAAACTCAGAAATAAAAACTGCAGCGTTTTCAAACACAACCGTGTTGTGTTTCTGCCTGCCGTGGCTATCACTTTGGGTCTCCAGTGCTCCTCCAGGAGAGCACCGGAGACACAAAATGAAAGCCAAGGCAGGCAGAAACACAACACGGTTGTGTTTACATGCCGCAGTGGTTCTGCCTACAGCTGATTTCCCATTTGGGGCTCTCGGGCTCCCCACGGGGGGCCCGAGAGCCCCAAATGGGAAATGCTAAATGCTACAGTGTTTCTGCCTAAATCTGCTTTCCCATTTGGGACTCTAGGGCTCCTTGTGGGGAGCCCTAGAGCCCCAAATGGGAAAGCAGATTTAGGCAGAAACACAATGGGGTTGTGTTTGAAAATGCTGCAGTTTTTCTTTCTAAGTTTCTCAGGCTCGGAGGAACTGTGTTTGAAACCGCAGCGTTTTCAAACACAATAACGTTGTATTTATGTTTGCGGTCACTTCAAAAGCAACTGCAAACATAAATACGTTTTTAAAGTTGCAGTTTTATTTCTACGTTTTCTGGGCTCCTCCAGCCCGGAAAACGTAGAAAAAAAAACGCAGCTAGTGCTTATTTTTAAAAATAAATAAATAGCACTTACCGAGATGCAGTTGCAGCTTTTCTGCCTGTAGTCTCTGGTCTGCGTCCTCCGAGTCCCGGCACCAATGAAGGAAAAGCCACCCAGTGGTAGCTTTTGTTTACTACAGCTGGCTGGCTTTTCCTTCATTAGTGCCGCAAAAGCAAAAGCCAGCACAGGCGGGCATCCATTTCACAAAATGGATGCACCCATGTGCTTGCTTTTGCAAATTTTGAGCTTGAATTGCTCAAAATTTTACATAGGGACTTGGAAGAAAAAAAATGCCAATCGTTTTTTTTATATTGCCTATCTATTTTTGAAATAAAACATTTTGGGCGAACCATCCCTTTAATAAGGCTACATGCATCACCAGCTTTCCAGTGCTGTCCTGTCACCACAATGCTTCAAAGGGGGATAAAGAACACCCCTGCCGTATCCATAGCTCTTTCTCTTCCTGTTGAGCACTGCCTTGAACTTCCATCAACTGTGTTCTGGACAAATACTACAATATGTAGCTAAATGGCTCTCCGAGGAGCCGACCTTGGAATCCAGGCTGTTCCACCTGGACTGCGCCCCATTCTTCTTAAAAGAGGTGATATGGAGATGGAAGGACGCCCGAGGATGATGATGATGATGCTTGGGTGGGAAATATGGAAGAGAGCTTGTCAGTTAATGGAGACTCCATCCCAGTGCTCCCTGCAGGTATCATTGGTCGCTCTGGCCGGAAAAGAAAAGCAATTGAGGCTAATGATTAGGAAGCACTGGGAGCCGGTGGGGATAGCAACAATGGGTGATGTGTCGGAGCATACAGGATTTTGCGGGACTGGTGGAGGAAACTGGGTTACATGCGGGGCAGTGTATCGCATATCATGGGATAGTGCAACGAATCAAAGAGACCTGGTCCGAAGTAGTGCTAGTGGATGAACCGGACGCCACCATACAGAGGGGGGACATGAAATATCAAGATTATATGAGATGGGAATGACCAAAGTGGGGAAGGAAGTGGTGCAACTCAGATGGGACTGTGAAGAGGAAGTGGGTGCCCCGATGAGTGACGGGATGTGAGAGCGGGCCCAGAGATATCATAAAAAAGTGTCAAGAAATGCCAGATTGCAGCAGATACAATTATATGTAACTCACAGGGCATATATGACACCCCAAAGGATAGCCAAATTCAAAAATGCAGGATGACAATCATGCCCCAAATGTAATGAAGAAAACGCAGGAATGGTGCACATGTTCTGGTCGGTTCTACGTTATTTCGCCGAATGATTTTACATTGTGGGACTTTTCATCGCCACCCTTTCATCGCCAAAAACTCCTTTTTAAAATTTTTTATTTATGGGGGGGCCCCCCAAACCCTCCTTACTTAAATAATCATACACCAAACCGCACCAAACACCCCCCCATAAAAAAGCTTTTAAAAAATGGTTTTTGGCGATGAAAGGGTTGGCGATGAAAAGTCCCACGATGTAAAATCATTCGACGAAATGCGTGTATACCGTTCTGGTCATGTCCAATAATAGAGAGATTCTAGGGAGAAATAGCTCACAAGATGGAAGAAAAAGGGATCAAAATAGAGGTCGATACAGCATGGGCTTGCCTGATAGGAGGGTTTCCTAGACCACGTAAACTCAAGCATGTGAGCAAATTGAAAGATCTGGCGTATGTTATAGCAAAGAGAAGAATCGCCATGGGGTGGAAGGCATGTTATAGACCAAGAATGGAAATATGGTGGAAAGATTTACAAAAATGGGCCGAGGCAGAAACCACAGTGTGGCAGGAAGCATGCAGTGGTGGGGGGAAGGAAGAGGCTGGAACCTTACTAGGCTGGAGGCAACTAATAGCTGAACTGTTTGGACCTACATATGAAGAGTCAAGTAATCGGGATCCAACAGACACCGCTGGGAAGGAATCCCTATTGCAGGATGCGGCAACGGAAACGAGGGGGAATAGGCTTGGAGGGTTGGTGGGAATGGGAGAAACAGTGGACTTGAATGAAACATTGTGTATTTAAATGATTATTTGCACTGTAAGTTTGGTTTGTTTGTTTGCAATAAAATCAATAAAATTGTTTTTAAAAAACTGTTCTGGACAAATGATTAGACTCTTCACTTACAATCATAATCATGACCACTTTTTCTTTTACATATGCAAAATCAAAACTAGAACTATCTGGGGACTATGCAACCCTTTTGGCCTCTTCATCTGTGGCTTTGTTCCCGCGTGAGATAAAGTAAGTTCTCTTAGTATGTGCTGCACATTTAATTATTGCGATAGCTTGTGGGAGTTGTAGTGCACTGATAAGTCTGTCCAATAATGCTGTGTGCTGCACTAGAGTGCCATCCGCTCGGAGGTAGTCCCTCCTTTTCCAATGTGCTAGGCCTGCGTGCATGGTTGACGTCACATGGGCGGAGTCACTATACACCATCACTTCTTGCCCTTCCTGTTTCTTGAGCATGACAATAAGCGCTACCAATTCTGCTGCTTGTGCCAAAAAGTGAGACGGATGCCTTGCACTTGCTACCACTTAAAATTCGCTGTTAGCTCTATGCCTTACCATAGTTGTACCTGAATGCCTTTCTCTATATCAGTTTGATCAATTTTTGATGACCCATCAATAAAGATAACCGCCCCCCGCTGGAGCATTCTTCTTTACTCTTGGGATCTCATAATATAACTCTTCGTAGTTAGAGTAATCATGAACTTGCTCGTCCTCTGTCACAGGTTCGGCTACAAAGGTGGCAGAGTTCACTATTTTACACCTGATTATTTTAATCACTGGATTTGATATAACTACCTCATATGCATAAGCCATCTGAGATGTCAGTGTACCTTTAGGTTTCTCCAAAACGGCAAACTTTTTTATTTATTTATTGCGTTAAAATGGTACAACAATTTTTTAGCAATGTTTTTCAATTCATTATTAAGATTTAAGAAAATGTCAAAGCAAAATCAAATTTCTCTGATAACGCCTGTTTCGAAGGAAATCTCATCAAAAGAAATGAATGAGGGCAATTGCATTTTTTGTTCTGTGTCCCTGTATTAACAAACTCCACCACGCTTCCGGTTCCAAGGCTGTGAGGTCATAAAAAAGATGTCAGAGGTGCTTTGTAACTTTCTCAAGCCCTGGCATACTGTCACTATATGTAGTAGGGACTTGATCATAGACGTATCCTTACCAAAGCGGCAAACAAAGCAATCTAAAAAAATAAAGTCATGTAACACCCCATCACAATGCTTGTAGACTTCTCAATAACAAATGTTGCTGCTGCCAGTGATTGTTCACAAGGAAAGTGTCCTCTCATAACTGGATCTAGAATCCCACTATAATATGCCTGGGGTTTATACCCCAATGTGGTCCTCTGTGTAAGCACTGCTGTCATAACTGTTCCATTCATGTGTGAAAAT
Organism: Ambystoma mexicanum; assembly: GCF_040938575.1. Lineage (NCBI taxonomy): Eukaryota > Metazoa > Chordata > Amphibia > Caudata > Ambystomatidae > Ambystoma > Ambystoma mexicanum. The sequence continues at coordinate 1,007,805,712 of NC_090927.1, forward strand.
AAATAAAACTCCTCAGAATAATTGGGAAATCCTAAAACTGGAGCTGTACATATTGCTTTCTTCAATTCTTCAAACCTCCCTCCATTTCCCCAGTCCATTCTATTTTCTCCTTGTTCACCTGTGCCTACTTCAGAGCCTGCGAAAGAGGTCTCGTATATGAACTATAGTCAAACACCCATGCTCTAAAATAATTACATAATCTAAAAAACTGCTGCATTTGCTTTATCGTGTGCGGTTTTGGTGTTTTCATAATCGCCTCAGCTCTTTCAGGTGTGACTTTATTTCCTTCTTGTGGGATTAACTGACCGATGTATAACACCTCTTCCTGGCAATATTGCAATTTCTCCTTGTCCACTTTATATCCCTTGTCTGCTAGGATAGTCATTAACTGAAATGAACCTCACCTACAATCTTCTTCTGTCGTGCTACATACTAAAATATCATCTCGGTATTGCAGCACAACACTATTTTCCAACTTGATATTGCCTAGGTCCATCTGCAGGACCCTATTAAAGAACAATGGAGATTCACAATACCCTTTGGGCAAACAGGTATCTTTAGCTTGGTCTGACAAAACATAAATGACATAATGTCTCGAGAGTCCTTACGCAACCGGATTGAGAAAAATGCATTTTTCAAGTCAATCACTGTGAAATATCGTGCCTCTGTGATGTTACTACGTAAAATCGTCGCAGGATTCGGAACTAAAGTAAACTCTGCCTCTACAATCTGGTTAATTGGCCTCATATCCTGAATTAATCTCCACAACCCCTCTTTCGATTTCTTCACAGGAAACAGCAGTATTGCACAGTGACTCTGACGTCACCAAAATACCATGTTCAATCATGGCTGATATAGTCTTAAAAATACCCTCATCGCCTCTCGAGACATCAGCTACTGTCTTGCTCTAGGTAAAATTGCTCCTGGTTTCAGCTTGATCTTAACTTCCCTTACCCCCTTCAATAGACCTACGTCATAGTGGCCTGTAGTCCATAAAGAGGTTGGAACTTTTTCATATCCTCATCAAGAAATTCTGGGTGCTGTCTCGCTATTACCATTTGCTGTGGAATTTCCCTCCTCTCTTTTCTGATCCAATAAGTAATACTCATCTTGAATACTACTTCATCGTCTGACGGATCAACTTTAAACATATCCTTGTCAGAGACGTCCGTTAATCTATACCCTTCCCCAGTGGCAATTACTGTTCTCCATGGCCTGCCTTTGTCATCTGTGCCTTCGAGCATTGCCAATTCGCACTGCGGCTGCATGCAACTCTAGGAGTATAGTCTGTTCCCCCCTCTTGGTCCATAGGTACCTGTGGCCTGAACAAGAACTCATTAGGTATTCTCATAATCTTTCCCACTAGACCGGGTAGCCATGTCAACAAAATGCATACCCCATAATGAAAAGCTTCTGGCTCTAATGGCATTCCTTGCATGGCCATTTGCCCTGAAAATGCCATTATAAATTTGGCCACGTTCATATAATGTATCCGTAAGTGGAACACACTATGCCTTCATCAGTGAAGGAAATTGTCATATTTAGCTTTGTTATTAGATCTCGACCCAGAATATTAACCAATGTCTGCCTTGAATACAATAAGGGGACAGACATGTCACACTCTCCTATAGAGACTGGTAATTCATTAGTAAAAGGAACTCTACTTGTAGCTCCAGATAAGTCTTTCACGTTCAGGAGATTTTCGCGATAACGGATATTTTCCCTCTCGTATACATGAGTGAATTGCCCCAGTATCTACTAAAAAATAAAAAGATTTGTCTCCTATGGTAACATCAACCCTTGGTTCCTCTTGAGGATCTGGTGTCACTGATAGTACTGAACACCCTGATCGCAGTGATCGCCCTGTGAGTTGTCCTATTGTGGGTACATGCTTATCCCTGTGTAAAGGGACTTCCTCCCATCACAGTGACACCCCCTACTCTAGGTGTCAATAAATGTCCCGTATTTGCACTCTGCTGCACCTGCATGGGTGCGTGCTGTGACTGCCCTTGCAGCTGATTCAATTGTGCTTGCTTTGGTTGTAATGCCTGTTGCATTTGCAGCGCTTGTGCTTGATACACCGTCTGATCTTGGGCAATCCCATCCCTATTTTGTGAGCTATATGCTGGAGGATAAGGTGTCCCCATCTTGAGAATTGCCCGTTCTGTACATACCCTTGGCTCCCACATGTTTGTGCGATGTGCCCTGTCATTCCACATGTCCAGCATACAGAAGGGAACCTTCTAAATTGCCCTCCTTGCACATTTTGATTGTCATTCTGCATATTCTGAAACCCGCCTTGGTTATTTTGAAAGCTACCCTGATTATTCTGGAATCCACCTCTTCCTCTAAAACTCATTCCTCTACCTTGCTATGTGAACCCATTCCCTCCTTGATCTGTTTGATGTTGATTATTTGTGTGTGATGTACCTACTGCTTGCTGCATTTCCAGCCCATACCCGCTTGTCAGTACCGCCCCTTCTATGGCATACTTTGACAATTTCTTCTGAAATAACTTAGCTTCCTCAAGCTTTCTAGCATCTTCCTCCTTCTTTTTCTCTAATAACAATTGGCAGTGATGCACGATAGTCAACTGTATCTCTGCCCATGGCTTCACTTCCATTCCCACTAACTCTTTGAGCTGTCTCTGTACTTGTTCTGGCAATCCCTGACACAAAATGTGGTCAAATACTGGCACTGATTTCCCCCAAGGCTCTCTCGTTTCCAAAGTCCAGCATTCCTGAATACTTTGAATATAAGCACGCAGATCTTCGTCATCTTTCATTTTGCATGCCATAATTGCACCCATATCTGACGTATCAGGATATTGTACCCTGAGTGCCCGCCAGACGTCTGCTCTACAATTATTAAATGGTGATCCATCATGAGCTGTATTCTGTGCTGTGACACTTGACTAACCTGCTCTCATCCAAATGTCATCAGCCCTTTCCTCGTGAATGGGTGCTAGGAGACCTTTAATGTCCCCTATTGCTAGAGGATTTCCTCCTGTCATCTTTTCTAGCTCATAAATCCATTTCCCTGCACCCGCTATTGAACTAGGTAGTTTACATCTTAAATTATCCCTGTCCATTTGGGGCCAAGGGATATACTGTGGTATGGCCCCTCCTTTCTCCAATAAGGGGAACTGTGTGTACCCAAATCCGCAATCATCTCCCATCGTCTGCCTATCTATAGTAGGGACAATGGTTCTTGATTGCCTTCTGCCTGGCAATTAGCTCAGCCTGCTCACATATGGTGGCGATTCTCCCTATTCACTACGCAATTGTCCTTAAGGTTGCTCTGGGTACGCCATGGAGTCTGGCATCCTATCTTTAGGCTGATCTATATCAGACCATCTCACTTCTTCGTCTGTCTGCAGACAACCCTCAGGATTGCATGCACTTTCTCCCTCCTTGCCACGGAAGGTTTCTCTGTCTTCGTCTGACATATCTAGTCCCCAACTAGCATCGCTTTTATCCTATTTAAAGTCAGCCTGTCTAAGGACAAGGCTCTGTGCTCGAGACTAAACGGGCTTCCTTCCTTGCCTCGTGAAGGGGCAACTATTGATCAGTCTTCTTTTCCCCGACTTCCTGATTCACCTCTCATCCTCATTTCCTGATAAGCTTTATCAATACTATCTCCAATGCTTCCTATCTCAAAATGCCCATCTAGGTTTACCCTAGATGGTCCTGGCATTGTTCTTTGCGACAGGAGAAACTCTTCTATGTCACCCCATGATATTACTGGACTCGGTTCCACCAGCTCTTTCTCAATGCGATCAATATCGCGTCTCCTCTGTCTCCTTTTTCGCTCCATTTCATAGTCTAATTCTCTTTGTTTTCTCGCTTCTCATCAAACTCGTTCCTCCTGTCTTTTGTCTTCCCTTCTTTCATTGGCTCTACGCATTTCTTCATCCCTTCATCTTTGTATTCTTTTATCCTGTAATTTCTGTTCTTCTTCTTCTCTCTTCTTTTCTAGCCTGTCTCGTTCTTCGATTGCTCTCTGCCTGTTGTCATACTTTCGTTTGCTCCTCTGCTCTTTCTTCTTTCTTTTGCTGCTCCTCCTGATACATCTGTTCTTGCCTCTGTCTATTCTTTCTTTTGTACTCATCTTTCAATCTTTTCTCCCGTTCCCTGTCTTTTCTATCCTGTTTGTCTTGATCTTCCCTTTGCCTTACTTCCTCAATACTTTTTCCATCGAGCTTGAGTAATATCTGTCCACCTATCCAGTGGTTCTGTACGAGCGTTATCTCTTCAGCTTTATCCCTTCCTCCTTTCCATCTCTTAATCTCCCTTTCTATATCTAAGGTCACATTTGGTAGTTCACTTTTCTCCTCTTTGTCTTGTCAGACCTTAAAGATCTCTACTTTCCCATTAGTCTTTTCCGGGCTCTCGTCACTGCTATAAGCAGGCGGTTCATGTATCGGATTGCTATATACTGTTGCCACCTTTAATCCTCTTAATGGATACAAACCTTTTTGCACTATTGCCTTTTACTTCGGGTGAGGTAGGGGGAGCAGAAGGCTCAGCACCTTCCTCCCTAACTGATTAAGCATCCAATCTCAGGAGGCGGCTCTTCCCGGTACATCTTCCAGAGTTCTAAACTAGCTAACCTCTTTTCCAATTTCTTCCCTCTATATGCAGCGTGCAAGTATGTGGTCATGTGTTGCAAAACCTCCTTTGACAGCTATCTCCCTTGTGGCCATGGCATGAACATCTTTTCTGCTATACCCTTAAACCATTCCGCACTATACTGTTTGAGCTTGGGTGCGTGTTTTGGCAGTGTTTTGCACATGTGCCTCAATGGAGTAACATCCCCCATTGTGACAAGTCTCAATTCACTATCAATACTTACCGTTGATTTACAAAAATGCATTTCAGAAAAACAACAAATATGAACGTGCACCAAAAGTCACCGCTCAAAGTCTCTACTTCTCAATTATTCCAGTCTACCTATTTCAGTCAGCGCCGACAGTAACTAAAAGGATAAATATTAACTTTTTATCTGTACTCAGCTCAGCATATCTTTGTCGCTCTTCGATATTTCACGTTTTCAATACACAGACAAACTAGTCAGCTTTACATATATATCCTCAGCGCTCTTCGCTTCTATCTCTTTCCCCTAAAATACCTTGATTGGAGTTTGAACCAATACCTATCATTAACCTTGTTTATGTGCCGCCTATCTACCCACTTGGGTTCTGAAATGACTCCTTATAAAGCTCCTCGAGCTAGGAAACTGGGCTTTACAGACGCTCCTCGTCTAGACGCTCCTCATCATATGTTAACCATCCCACGTTACTTCTTTTTATTACCACAATCCCCATTGCCCTTTTTTGCCAGTCCCCTCATCTAATCACCATTCGCCTATTGGCTCAAGATCCTCGGGATTGACACCTCCTGAATCTGCCACAGTCCCCTTCGGTCCACTCAGCGCCTGTGGAAACCAGGAGGGATTTTGTAAAAGAGGGACCCATCCCACCTGTATCAATTTTCTTGCAAGAATTCTATATCGGCCGCTATCCACAGGAAAACTTGCGACTCTCCGGCTAGATGGCGGAAGGTGTCTGATGAGTCTGCAACCATCCTCTTTCTGCTACCAAGTGAACCCGAAGGCCCCTTAAAATGAGGTAACAGTATCTGAGATGGATGGGGGTACAGATCTTACTCATATATCAAATAATCAGACCGACTCAGCAAAACACAACTGTTTTATTTTCAATTGTCTAAAACAGGGAACATCAACAGACAATCTCAATATATTTCATAAAAAACAACACATATTTATACAAAACGTTTGTCATCACTGACGTCATTCTACGTGGCAAAATAAGAAAAACTACTATGGAATGTGATAGGCTTGAGGGGAACATCTAGGTATACTTTCTATGGGGGTCTGGGTCTCTAAGATCAGGTGAACAACTATGACCACCCCAGTGTAAGTCATCTTCCATGTCATACTAATACACAATGTTCTATGGGCTTCTCAAACTATAGGGCTCCTCGCTACGTGGCCCTCTACAATTGGTTGGCACGCTTGCACCCTTCTGGAATATTCCACTTGCTGGTTACCCCAGGTGCACGTGGGTTGGCTTGGTCATGCCTCCCCACCCAATTAGCTAAACATCCACCATCACTCCTTCCGTCTGCCAGTCAATTAGTCTTTGATATGATATGATTAAGAGGTATCTAAGAGTGGACCCGGGGATCAAACCTGTGTTGCTCTGTATCATCTTGCTTCCAAGGCGAGCACGTTGCCCCTGAGCTATCTCCCCGAGACTGAACTCAGACTTGCAGTAGCCTCTCGCCTCTGGGAATAAAAGGGAGTGAGAACCTGGCCTCATCTTCTGGTCTCGCTGTAGCTCGCCCCAAAGAATATTTTCAACTGACTATGTGACTGGAGACCACATTTTGAGCTCCTTTGTTGCATTTAAAACTATTAAATGAAGAAAACCTGGCACTTCTAGTATTTTTCCATTACACCTCAAACAGAAGCACGTCTTGCTTCTCATGTTCATTGTATCTCCTTGAGTAGATAACCAGGCTCTTGGTGGCCTCGACTCTTGAGACTGGGCCTGCCAAGCCTTCTCAAATCTTCCTTCGCCATCAACTGTTTTATTCAACTACGCCACATTTTCAGCCTTTCTATTCACAGTGTCCAATTTGCCAAAATGCATTGTGGAACATCCAGATTCTATACACATGTATATATATTGTCGGCAGCACCTACAGTCTATTCACTACGTATAGCCAGCATTATGATTACTTCGTCTACTTGCGTTACTGCATCTGTACATTTGTAAAAACGCCTTTGCATTTTATTCAGTGCTTCTCCGCACACACAATCTTCATTTTGCTCCAAAAATGTTGCTCAATTTTTTACTTCGCCATCAGATTCTTTACAATCTATTTACCTTCTTCATCAGCATTTCTGCTAGGTGCGACATTTCTGCTTCATGTGACATCACCAGTCTTCTCTTTTATTAATCTTCACACTTCTTCCAGAACTTCCTTTAGAAGGCTGTCATTTCTTTGCGGATACATCATATAGGGTTTTCTCAATGGATACCTTCCCAACATATTGGCAACATGAGGGCGGGACTTCTTGTAGAGGTACTTGGCTCCTCTACACATCTGAATATCCCGGCATTAGTAGTACCTCAAAAGGACATCAAAATGGAAGGGTTAACTAAGATAGGTAAGAGTAAAAGAAAGAAGAGGTCTGCAGAACTGACACGAATAAGGAGAGGGAACTATGCCTCATCAGACATGGAAAAGGCATTGGATGCGATACAACCAGAGCACAGGCTGTTCAGCAGAACTGAGATGTTCTTTGCATCCATCGTTCCAGCAGTACAGACAAGCACGAATGTCAAGTGGCTCCAGATTACCCGTTGAGAGCTGATGCCTTCAATAAACTTGACCGTCGAAGGGTTCAACAACAACCAGGAAGAGCAGAAAGTGGTAAGACTGATGGCCCTCCAGAACAGATATGCTCTAGATCTCCTCACAGCCATGGAAGGAAGCATTTGCACAAAGATCGGGTCTTGCTGCTGCCAATGACGAAGATAATGGGACGCTGACGGAGGCCATCAACAGGCTTTCTGAAGCTCATACGACGATGGACTCAGAAGCAAAGAATGTTGGAAAAGATGATGGTTAGCTATCATACATATTCTCATGGATGCCACCAGGGATGGAGAACCAGCTGAAGGTAGTGGTGGCAGCATTACTACTAGTGTTGCTAACACCTTGGGCCTCATTACGGGCTGCCGCCGGTATTTATTTTTTCCGGTGCCCATAAATGGGCAATTACCGGGTCATTACGGCTTTGCTGGACCAGGTATTTGCCCATTTCTGGGCACCAGAATAAATTCTTCCCCTTCCCATTTGAGCTCCGTTGGGCTCAATGGGAATGGGGAAGCCGGATGCACTGGCACCGTTATAAATGGTGGCGATGCATTCGTCATGATCTGCTTGCGAGTGCCGTTACAGCTGCCAGGTCAGACCTGGCAGCCGCAATGGCACTCGCAAGCAGAACACGTAGTTTGCTGGTCCGGTAACTACAGTACCGGCATGCTTACCGGTACCATAGTTCCCGGACCGGCAACCTTATAATGAGGCCCTTTGTGTCATCAGGATCATAATAGTGCAGTGTAGGAAAACAACTAAGAAGACTTTAGGGCTATGAAGGTGCTGATTGACAAAGAGACAGAAGAAGATAAGGAGACGAAAGCACGAAATGCATTAAAAACACAACTGGTTGCAGTGCCCTCTGTTCCTGACTTGAGCACTGTTCAATTATCCTTACAACACACGCGACTATTGTGGGAAGTGTGTTTGGTGCCCCCCGATGGAGACTGCAGTTATATCCCCTGGAGCATGGATGACCATGCCAAGTACTATGGCCATCTCGGTGGAATAACGAATGTGTGGTTCCCAAAACTGCAGGTGAACAGAGAGTCGTGTAAGTAGTGTGACCCATTCATCGACCAGAGGGGGATTGTGGATGAAGGGCCAAATCTGACCCTCATGTCCCCCGCACGACTCTCGACACGAAGACAGAGAACCGATAGATGTGCCTCGCTCTTAGGCCCATCACCGCAATCCATGTATGGTAGGTGTGTAAAACGGTATTCTCTTAGACAACCTTTCAGACCATACCCAATTGACGATTTGGACGATGTGGAATTGACATCAATGGATCAGGACATGTGACTGGGAAACCAGAAGCCAATGACATCATCGTTGACATCACGACACAGCCACATTTATACATGAAGTACAGATTCATCCATTCATGAATCTACACAAACCTGCACTAGTGCATTGCATATAGGCACAAAGCACATGCTTATGACCCACTTAGGCAGAGGGCGAACACACATACATATCTCTATATTTATATCCTTTTGCCAAAGCCGAAACCGCAAGATGCACAGAATTCATATATCTAGCTTTTACATGCTTAACTGCTACTAACATGCAAAAGCCATGAGGGATACTATAGAAGTTGTAGGCCTCTGAAACTAACATGAAAGGAGAGACAAATTCAGACTGTACAGACAAGCTGAGACGATCGCTGCAGCTCAAGGCAAGCAGAAGCTGGACACCCAGCCAAGGACAAAGGGGAAGCTGGTAAATTCCAGCTACGGAGGTAGTGAGCCACCTGCAGAAACTGCTCATAATTACAGTCTCAAGGATTTCATTCATGGTCTCGACACACATGACCCAGGCAGAGAAGACCATTCCCAGAGAACCAGAGAGAAGAAGATACAAGTGCTGCCCACGTTTCGTTAACTGACTGCACTCTCACAGGCCTGGGTGATTCAGATAATAGCAACATTAGGGAACACTTTGAACCTCCATGTTCTTTCTCATTACCTTGAAGAGGTACATTCAGTCTCAGAACTGTCTAGGGTCCCAGGGCTTGGCGGACACGCTGTGCCCTATCTAAATTTACCTTTCTCAGGGGGATATTTTTGCACAGGCCAATGGTTTTGCAGCAACCCTGCAACTTTGTAGACGGGTGCAGTAGAGGTGGTCCTAGGAGGAGCCACTAGATATGGCTAGACAATTAGAGCATTAACCTGTGGAAGTTCTATATGTAACCTTACCCAAACTGACCAATATAATTGTTTGATAGGATTTGTGATGTCAAACCAGAATAAAACCGGGTGACACATGCGTAGAAGCTGAGCGCTCAAGATGAGCCTTGGTTTTCTGGCGTGATCCCTGTTATGTTTATATGCTAATAAACAACAGTAACTTTGCCCCATGGCTTAGTCCTCCATTATTGTGACCGGGAGTTTCTGAGGGCCCCAAGTGTTCTGTTCAAATGATCAGGATGGCGGCCAGGAACCTGGACACGCTATACAGTTACATAAAGACTTATGCACTGGGGAGAAAATGAAAGTTTGTCGTTGGTTATTTTACTTTGTTTGAGGAAAAATCAATTTCTCTTCTATGTCATATCTCAAAATCCCATCTTTCATACTGGAAAAGTGGAGCAGCATTTTTAATTGTGTTCCTTTTTTTCATAAACCGTAAGTGTTTGCTCTGGCATGGATAAATCACCACACACATGAGTTTCTGATGAACATGAATCCATGCATCCCAAATCTATACATGTTGCCTAAAATACATAAAGATCTCACCAATCCTCCCGGAAGACCAATAGTGGCCGGGGTAAACAGTGTATTACAGCAAATTGGAAAGTACATTGACTACTTCCTACAACCCCTTATCCAGAGAACCACAACATATATTAAGGATACGACGCATTTCCTTCAGCTACTATCCACAGTACCGCACTCATCGTCACAGATCTTGTTCACTGTTGACGTAAAGAACTTATACACATCTATTCCACATGATTCAGGAATTGAAGCAATTCAATGGCTACTCTTCAACACAGGCGACATAGAAGCAAATAAGAAATTCATCATCATCTTATTACGCTTCATATCGACAAATTCCTATTTCAAATACAGAAATCAGTTCTACATGCAGATAACAGGAACTGCAATGGGAGCCACGATGGCCCCCTCATATGCCAATACATTCATGCATAAATTTGAGTCCGATCATATACTAAGTCACCAGAGATGGAAGCCACATTTGGCCATTTGGGTTCGATTTATAGACGACATATTTGGCATTTTGACAGGCACAGAGATAGACCTGATGGAATTTTTCCCAAATCTGAACACAATCGACGAAAGAATTCAGTTCACTCATGAACATTCCAGGAACAACATCCATTTTCTTGATGTAAATGTGCAATCTATGGAACATGAATACAAGACTAACATATATACAAAAACAACAGATCACAACAATTTGCTTCACAGATTAAGTTTTCACGAACCAAGCTTAATCAAAAACCTGCCATACAGCCAGATGCTTAGAGTAAAACGCATCATCAGTGATCCGTGGGATTATGACAAAGAACTCCACGAAATGGGTGAGAGGTTCTTGAAACGTGGATACAGACAGGAAGAGATAGCAGAAGCAAAACGTAAGGTGGACCAAAAGAACAGAAACAAACTACTAACAGCCACAAGAAAAGTGAAAACTGAACCACCATTGGTATTTGTCACCAGATTTTCAACACATTAGTAGTTGTATTACATCGATCATAATGAAGCACTGGCAGGTGTTATCCTGCGATCTTTAAAGAACCACCAACATTTGCCTATCAACGTAGTAGAAACTTTCGAGACAGCCTAGTGCAAAAAGACAACGAAAGAAACAACCAGACACCAAACTCGTTGGAACTTTCCCGTGTCTACACTGCAGCAACTGCAGCTACGTGTTAAAAGGATCGACCATTAACCACCCCCACACTGGGAAAAAGATCATGCTGAAATCATTTGCAACATGTGAAACAACAAACATCATTTATGGCAATAAGTGTCCCTGTGGACAATTCTATGTAGGTCAGTCCCAGAGAAAAGCAAAGCTTCGCTGGAACGAGCATCACTCGTGCATACGTAATAAGAACTCAAACTCTGCAGTCGCAAGACATTGGCTCAAAGAGAGACATAAGTTAACACAAATTCGATTTATGGTGTTGGAAGTAGTTCAAAGTAATGATCCTCATGAGAACATACAAACTAAACCAGACAGGAGGGAATGTTATTGGATTGAGAATTTGGGGTGTCTAACCCCACAAGGAACGAATGAAGAGATCAACTGGGCGTGCTTCCTATAAGCATGCTTGTGATCGCATTGTTATGAGGGAAACACTAACATGGGATAATTCTCTTTGGATTGGTTTTCTTTGATGTAATGCAATATGTAATTGAAGTATTGGTGCAACAAAGAAGATATTTGCCATTACGTAGGATTTACAAAAAGGTTATTGTTCTATGTGTATAATGCATTAATAATTCACTGCCATTACGTTTTACCTCTTTTGTATATAAATCATGATGAAGATAATATTTTGAGGGAAGAATTCACCATGAACGTGAGTTCAATAATGAAAACATGTGTTATAACATTCTCGAGCATATTCCTGAATTAACGCTCAACGCTGTATCAATGAGAATAGATAAGCGATCACAACAAACAGAGGAAGAACTCACGTAACTCAACACATATGGACACCCTGACCATCCCGTCTCCCCATTTCCATGGGGAGGTGGGACGCGAGGCGTTGCTACGCAGGCCACGCGCCCCGTGATTACGTACGCTGAACGGGGTTGCCATAGGAACCCGTACACAAGCTCGATCATTGTTTTCCTACGCGATGCTTGCTCGCTGAAACAGTCTCCACGCTGCAGAACCACAGTACATCAAGGTAAGCACAACCTGCCTGTTCATTGAGTAACAGGCACAGGGAGTTGATATAAGGCTAGCACAATAATAAAGCCCATACATTTTCTCCTAACAGAACGGTCACAGACTGAGAGAATACATGAGAGTGTACTTTAACGGGTAAGCCTCGGATCCATGCTTTAAGGTACACGGTAGTACGCACAAGTTTCCTCTAATGATTGGTTGTAATTCATCGAGCATTTGTTATTTTTGTTTAGATCACTTGCAGTTGAACCGTTGAATGTACAGAGTTTTCTACTCTATAATGGTGTTAGGCACCACAGGAAATTACAAAGGTAATTTGAGTTTATTTCAGACATGCACAGCACTATGAATTTGTTTGTTCTTTTGCACAACCATTAAGGAAAGTTTGTCTAACAAGGATGCCATGTTGTTGTTTTCCTCCTCATAACCTCTTCTTCTGACTATTGGGAATTACCATTAATGGGTATGTACATTTTTACTTACTCATCACGCATTGATTCATCATCTTCAAAATGGTGGACTGTGACATTTGACATACATGGATTTATGTAATGTCTTTAATCCTTTTTTTTTTTTTAACCCTATTTGACTTGTGATTTCCCTCATATGGGACCAATGTATCCTTTGTTGAAACCTTTTGATTTGTTTAGTCAATATAATTACTGATTACAACTGAAGAATAAGTAGAATTTAGTAGTGTGGTTAACGCCCTAAAGGAGATTCGCTCCGAAATGCATTGGCATTAAAACAACCATACGCAAAACGAAACAAGTCTGCTTCTTGCTTGATAATACCTAGCGGTTTACAAGTTGGTGACTCAAGAACTATTTTTGAGACTAGTTTGAAGTGTTTTCTAACTCTATTTTGGACATCTACTTTTTAGCTTTAGGCACGAATTTCCAGCTGGATAAAAAACTTTGATTTAGTTTTGCACAAATATATATCAAAACGAATAAACAAGCTCTACAAGAGCTCTTACGGAGAGCGCCAGGCTTAGTTGGATGAGTTCATCCAACATTTCTTGCATGGTGCTCTGGCATTGTTGCCTTGGTTCAAAATTGTATGTAATACTGCCCTGATTAAATTTGAAGCAAACCCTGTTTAAACAATTCCCTTTCATGCTGCAGAGGAAATGGGCAATACCATTTCACTCCACTGCAAAAATCTTGCAAAACCTGGTTGTTCCACTCTATATTGCACAGGCAGCAAAACAGGGGCTAAGCACATTTGTTGCTTTTTGTAGCACTAATGCAGGTTGTATACGAATTGATCGTTTTACAACTGCTCGAATGACAATTGACCTTTTCACAATTGACCGAATTGTGAAGGTCAATTGTACTATATATCTGGGGGGAAACCCCCCACAACCCCCCACCCAATGCCAAACCCCCCAAAACCCATATATATATATATATATATATATATATATATATATATATATATATATATATATTACCAAACCGATATATATATATATATATATATTCGGTCAATTGTGACCCTTTAAATTCGGTCAATTGTTCATTCGAACAATTGTAAACGAACAATTTGGGTAATACCCTAATGCAAATGCTAGATAATCTGGCCCTGCAGAAATTCACTAGGTAAACCCTTGATGCACATTCTAATATGACCGCAGTGCATGAAAGACAGAAACAGGGGACCAGAATTCAATCCCAGGGAATCTTGAATAAGGAGGCACTATTCCTTCTCTATCCAGAGAAGAAACCATATTTCCCCTCTTCATCCAACTTCTTGTCCTTCCGGGGACAGGTTCCTTGGATGAAGTTTGTGATATTTCTTATTTTCTACTATCAAGCTGAAAATACAACTTTAAACGATTTCGTAACTAGGAGGGTGCCATTTCAAAATGTTAGTCAAGAACCTCACATTTAATGAACTTAGGGCTTTAGCCAGGCTCTAAGCATCCTCTTGAGAGCATTGGCATAACGTAGCTGTTTTGTATGGCGTTGTTTGCACTTGACAAATAATGGAAACAAGTTCTGATTCCAAAGTTCGTTACAAGAATGTGATACACTCGTGCTTTTTTGCTTGTGTACTAGCAACTGGAGAGAACCCAAGTGAAGAAGTGAAGTGATTGTAAATCTTCAATAATTATATATCTCACTACTTGTCAACTCTTGCATAAAGATATACTTGCTGGCCCAGAGAAGAAGATGAAAAGTTAACCTTGCATCGTAAAGCAACAACACAATGTTAAGGTGAAGCAATGCCCAAGTAGTGACCCTGGACAATAACCCACTGTCCCACCTCCCAAAGGCTAAGCCCAGAAAGAGGGTTGCATAGACTCTTCTCTACGGTCCACACATTTTCCACTTCTTTCTCCTCTAAATCCAGTAAAATTGACGTTAGAAGAGACAATGTTACCTTGCACAGTAAAGCAATGATGCAATGTTAAAGTGACCCAACGCCCAACTATGAACCCTAGAAAATAACCTATTGCCCACTCCCAAAGGGCACAGTCCAATAAGAAGAGCCCAGCGACTCTTCTCTATGGTCCACATGTCTTCCACTTCAGCATCCTCCAAACCCAGTAAAATAGACAAAAGAAGAGAAAAGTTAACTGACACAGTAAAGCAACAACACACTGTTAAAGTGGGCCAATGCCCAACTAGAAACCTTGAAAATAACCAACAGAAGAGAAAAGCTTACCTTTCACAATAAAGCGACGAAACAATGTTAAAGTGAACAAATGTGGTGAAGAAGACTCGGGTAACTGGAACATTCAATGTTGTTTTATTTGCATGACAAGTATGTGGGTAACAGACCCACAGATGCAGCCTGCTACTGCTACCTTCTCCAGCTCCAAATGAATTGCAATTCAACTAACAACACTCTAAACACCTTCTCCGTTCTATTCAGAACATTCTTATTAGAATGGAGAAGCAGACTTAACTATATACAAGTGAGCATGCAGAGTGACACTGCAACAATACACAGAAACATAACAGTAAAACATAACACATCTCCCCTCTTATACCAACAAGCACCACCCTTCCGACAGGGCGGTGTAGGACCTGAGTTATCATGCATCCACAGCCTTGGCGGTCCTCCCCTTGTGCAGACTTTTCCATCTTACAACTCAACCGCATCATTTAATACCTTCGTAATCCACCGGGGTCCCGAAAACCTACTATGCCCCTTTGGAACATGCCCAGGTTGTCTGACCCTCACTCTCTCTCCTTCTTCAAAACCACACCTCCTCAATCTTCTCAATTCATCATACCTCTTCTTCATTACCTCCACCTTTCTCTGAACGGAATCTCTCAAGTTCTGCTCATTCCACTCCACAAAACACACCCTACCTAGCCACAGCGGACAAACTGCTGTGTGTGGCTTCCTCTTCCTCAAGACCTCAAACAGCACCAGGCCGGTAGTGGCATGCGGAGCCAAGCTGTACGCACATGCCACCCTCTCAACCATCTCTTAACAGGCACACCCTGCTTCTACTGACATCCGTACACCATGCATAAGTGTGTGGTTAAACCGTTGCACTGCACCATTGGTCTCCAGGTGATGTCTTATGATGAGCCACAGCAATGCCTCCCAGAAACTCTTCCATCAATCTTGAGGAGAGCTGGACACCATTGTCAGTTAGAATTTCCATTGGAAACCCCTCCCTATGGAAATCTTTATCCAGAAATCATATAAACGCTTGTGTGTCTGCCTCCAACACAACCTCCACCTCAACCCATTTCGAGTAGAGGTCCATAATGACAATGATCTTTTATTTCTTCCCGTCTGGCCCACAATGCGACCTAGAATAGCCAGAGGAACAAACTCCCATAGCAAACTAGGTAATTGCAATGAGCTGAGAGGCTGGGTATAATTTCTGAGAGACTTGTCGGCTTCACAACACAAATTGAAAGCCCTCACCAGACTCTCCACTTCCGGATCGAAACTCGGCCACCAATAGTCAGCCCTCAGCCTCTCTTTGGTTTTGGTCATTCCCACATTTCCCTCATATCCTAGTTCAATGAGCTTGTGTTGCACCCCCAATGGGGCCACAATGTGCCCAGCTTTGCACAACAAATCACCTTCCAAACTCAGCTCCTCCCTAAATCTGTGAAAGGCTACCAAACCTGCCTCACTTGACCACTCGCACCAGCCATTCATAACATGTTCCTTAACCAGGCCAAGCTTCAAATCACACCTGGCAGCCTTCTCGCACTCCCTTTCACACACAGAGCTCCACTAAACTAAAAAACATGTTCAGCTTCTTCAGCTCCCTCCTCCATTTCACCCATCTGGCCAGCATGGCCCATTCTGGAAAGAAAGTCTGTTATTGTGCTCTCTCTTTCTGGGAACTGTTCGACAACAAAATGATGACCTTGCATTGAAGTAACTCTACTCCTCACTATCCAGCATGACACACCATCTAACCCTTAACACATGAAAACACTAAGCAAAGGTTTGTGGTCGATTCGTACCGTGAACGCTCTCCCCCACAAAAACACTTTGAACTGCTTCACCGCCCACACTACATTGAAAGCTTCACCCTTTAAAACGGAATACTATGGTTCCACTCATATAAGAACTTGCGATGCAAAGGCCATCACCTTCTACTCTTCACCTTGTTTCACCAGCACCTGCCATGATTAAATGTCGTAACTGGTATCAATGTTTGCCAGAGCAGGTGCCATGGCAATGGCACTTCGGATATCCTCAAATTTTCTCTGACAGTCTCCACTCCAAACAAATGTAACACCCTTTTTGCAAAGTTCTCGTATGCTCTTTCACCTGTCTGCAAAATACCTCACAAATTTCGGTAGTACTTAACCATACCCAAAAAGGGCATAATTTCTTCTTTGTTTGTGCGAGGTCGCAAATCCACAATGGTCTTTACCAACTCTCCCCTGGGCTCCAAACCCCTATCACTCACAGTGGGGCCCAGGTAGTCAATCAATGTCACTCGTAACTTGCACTTTTCCTTCTGCAGGCTAAGATCTGCTTCCGTCAATATTCCCAACAACCTTCTCAGCCTCAAATCATTTTCGACATCTCCCCCTGTGATCAAAATGTCATCCTGAAAGAAATTCACACCTTCGACATCCCCTAGCAAGTTATGCATCACCCTCTGAAAAAACTGACACTGACCTGAAGGACATCACCAGAAGGTACCCTCATGAGTCACAAATGTGGTGAGATCTTTGTACTCGGGATAAAGCCGTACTTGATGTTATGCCAAGGCAAGGTCAAGAGTACTAAATATCTTTGCCCCAGCAACCATGCTTACCATCTCCCCTATGTTTGGTACAGGGAACTTGTCAACCACCTCCTCACAATTATGGCCTATCAAGTCTACCCACAACCTCACTGGCCCATTTGCTTTACACACCACCACAACAGGGAAAACCCACTCTGACACCTCCACATCCTCAATCACACATTCCTTCTCCAGAATTTTGATCTCACTGTACATCTCCTCCCTCATTCAAAACAAATGGGCAATATCCTTACTTTAGCAATAACCGGTCTGGCCCTTTTTAAAGATGAATGTGATGTTGATATCTCTTCAAACACACACCACCTTGTTATGTTGCATAGTCTTGATATAGTACACTACCACCCGCAGGTATCTTGGCACTGTAACAGGATATACCCAAAGGAGTCAGGGGGAAAAGAGAGGAGGAAGAATGGGACCCAGCAACTAGTGAGGGTAGGAGAATGTTTTAAGGGATTTACAAAAATCAAGATGATCATCAATGCGCCTAAGAGTCAGAGGGAGTGAGTTCCAGAGTAAGGAGGCTGCAACAGAAAAGCCTGGCCCCAGTGTTTACCTTCCTAATGTACAGAACAGGGAAAAAATGATGATTAAATGAGCACAGATCTTTGTTAGGGGCATATGGAACCATTTCCCTTCAAAGATAGAGAGCTCTGACCATGGATCGCCCGATGATCAAGGCAAAGGGCCTTGAACTTCACCCTGCTCTCAACAGGGAAGTCTATTCAAAACTGGGGAAACATGGGCATACTTCGGAAGCTCGGCCACCAATCGTGCCTCTGAGTTCTGTGCAATCCGACGCCTTTTTAGATAATAGTTTGGCTGGGACAGTAGGATAGCACTGCAATAATCCAAGATCCCCATGACAGCCGATGAAATCACGGGTCCACTTAAATGAGGTGGTAAAAAAGGAATAACTTTTCTAAGGTTCTTAACTTGAAATAACCCGAGCTACACCTAGCACTGACTTGCAATTCAGGAGAAAGGAAGGCTGAGACTTTTACCCCCAGGTTCTTAACAGAATCAACTGGGAAGCGAAGTGTTCCAAGGGAGGGGGGCCAGAGGTCTGAGGTCCAAAGGGACAAAGCTGCCGGGGGATTGACTTTAAGGACCTCAGTTTTATCTCCATTAAGCTTTAGCCAGTTTTTATTCATCCAGATGCCAATGGGGACTAGACAGCACCACAGGCGAGATGCAGCTTCATTCAGGTTTTGATCCACTCTAAGAATGAAATGCGTATTGTTCACGTACGCATAAAACTAGCAACAATGATCCTGTATTAATTTGGCTAAAGGGTGCATATAAATGTTCAAGAGAAGGGGGAGGTAGCAGACTCCTGGGTGGCCCTGCAAGAAAGAACAGAGTGGGTTGATTTAAAAGTGAGCAAGAGACAGCATCTGAGTTCGATCAGAAAAAAAAAGACCTGAAACATTTAAGGCCATAATCTCTACACCTACCCCTCAAGGCGACGGCACAAGATGACATGATCAATGGTGTTGAATGCTGAAGACAAGTCCAGGAGGATCAGGAAGCCCATGCCGTCATGGACCCGGATTCTACTTTGGTCATCAATGACTGATACCAACACTGACTCCGTTCCCATGGATGGTTCTTAGTTGCGAAGTAACAACTGCCTCAAGCACTTTCAAGATAAATCTGAGAGAAATAGGCCGAACATTGGCGGCGGTATTCAGGTCCAAAGTATGTTTCTTTAACATTAGGGTCACTAGAGCGCGTTTAAGGCTAAAGGTGAAAGTTCCCTTTGTTAAAGACGAGTTGACTGCTAGAGTCACCAGGGGAGAGATCCCTGAAATAATGCTCTGCAGTATCTCAAGTGGAATAGGGTCCAATGGAGGGTAGGATTTCAACTGTAGAATGATTTTACTAATCTACTCCACTGAAGAGAGGGCAACAGTTGAAAAGGTAGCACCGTGAGGACAGAAGCTGGGTGACGAAGGGGGAGAAGATAAAGATAAACCAAATTAATGTAATGTTTTCATCCTGATGTTGGTTATCTTCTCAATGAAGAAATGTGAAAGAGAGTCACATAGGGCCTGAGAGGGTGATACAAAGGAAGAAGTTACATTGGGGGGTGAACGCTCCCTGACCATTAAGAACAATTCCTTAGATTGGTTTAGAGCCTCCAAGATCCGGGTAGTAAAGTATTCCATTTAATGGCTTGATGATACTTCAGGCTGCAGGCCTTCATTGCGGTTTTATCCTCTGAATTGTATCCAGAAAGCCAAACATGCTCTGCTTTCCTGTATAAGAGCCTAATCGAGCATAATGAGTCGGGGAACCAGGGCGCAGAATTTTCTGTGTTGCGATACTGGATTGAGAGTGGCTAAATCAGCAGCAGCTAAGATAAGCATCTTGGAGAACAGCTAAAGGGCCAGAGGTAGAGGTCAGAGAGGTCTGTTTACTAAAAGCTTGAATCTTATTTATAAGAGCAACGGGATCCACCTGTTTCATTGAACAATAATGTGTGACAGGTGGTCTAGTCACTAAGGAAGGTAGGGAGAGTTACTGTGCAAGGTACTCAAAAGTGATTGTACCAAAGAACTGGCAAACACGAACAGACTCATTGTGTTAGGTGGAGCAAAATTGAAATCCAAAGTATGACCTTGGTGTGTGTGGGGTCTGAGGGATCATCGAACCATAGGTTAAAGTCCCCAACAATATAAAGGGAGGTTTACTTCAGCTGTACGTCTGTGACTAAATCAGCAAATGTTTCAGCAAATGAGGGGTCAAACCTTGGGGCGGGGGCAATACACAATTAAAAAATAGATCATCTCTATAAATGAATTGGAAATCCAGACTTGTAAGTGTTCAAATTTAAAATGAGAAGGAAGTAGGATGCAAGAGCTCTGTAAGTGCCATTTAAATATAAGAGCTACTCCGCCACCTGGGTGGGTAGCAGCTCGATCAGCAAGAATAATTGCATAAGGAGATGACACGTCTTCAACAATATCTTGTGATGATGTATCCGAAAGTGAGGTTTCCATGGCACAGATAATATCAGGGTCTTGTAATGAAAGCAAGTCAAAAACATCTAACCAATGGTTGACTAATGAGCGATCATTAAGCAAAGCAGCACACCGAACAAAACGAGTGGTGCAATTCAGCAGTTATAAGCAGGAGGATCTTGGGAGGAATCATACGTCCAGAACTTAGGCAAAGTAGTTTCCAATGGTACTAAAGCACAAAGCGAACTTCAAGTATAAGCAATAGCATTAGACATACCAGTATGTGCAAGGTAATCTTCAGACAAATCATCTGAGTACAAAGCCCAGAGCCCGGCCAGAACACGGACGGGCACAGACAGGCTTAACTTAGGCACAACTTCGGCGCACACTGCTGCGTCCGTCCACTGAGTATACAGCAAGATCTACCCATTAAATGTTTATACGTCATGTATTCAGTGTATCACACTAGTCCAATACTATGTTGGCTGAGCGAAAGAAATGGAGAACAGACTAACGTTCTCGAGTGCGTGACAATCTGTGAGGAAATCGAAAGATAAAAACCGCTCCTTAAAACCGCTCTGAAACGCTCTTCTGAGCATCCTCCTTCACACTCATCCATCACGGCAACATGCCCTGGAACTGAAGTTTCACAACAATCCCCATCTCACTCTGTTCATAGGCTTTCACTCTTTTTAGAAACATAAACATCAGCCACCGTACTTTTTTCGATGTGCACACCACCATAGGTGTTCACTTTAATGCTTGGGCATGAAAGCCTTTCCCCTTTTAACTTGATTGATCAGATGCTACTATGAATAATAGTGTAGTCTGTACCCGTATCCACCAGCATCCACACCATTCACTAACACAATCACTTGAGGTTTTTCACCTCTCTTGGGTCACGACCCTACCTGATTCACAGACCAGCACACTCTCTGACATGCATCACCATCCAAGTCTTCACTCTCCCCCTTTTCCCTTTTCAATATTCATTTCCTTCGCCACCGAACGAGGAAAATTCTCACAGCAATGAGCAAAATGCTCCCTTTTCCCACAATTCTGACAAATAACTTTTAGTCCAGGACATGCCCCATTACCTGAAAAATGAAATGTGCTACCTGATCGGGAAACACCTCTTGACATTAGATGACTTTCCTTTCTTACTGTCACCACCCTCATCAGAAGTTTCCTTCTTGGCCACCTCTCCTTTTTGCGCTACCAACTGCTTCTTCTGTCCTCTCTTAGTTTGCTCCACACGTGCACCCACCAACCCCTTTCTCCAAATCCTTTTTTTCCACTTCCTTGACACACGCCATCATGTGTTGCATCTTCTTCGCAATATCAAGCACATCATCCAGACTAGGGTCACCTTTAGTCCATATGTCCTCTCTTTTTTTGCTTTCATGTGCTTTCTGCATGAATTGGTGACAAAACCGCTCATTATACGACTGCCCAAAGTTCCATTTGTTAGCCAGATCTCAGATTCCAGTGATGAAATCTTCAACTGATTCAGCTGTCCCCAGTTCACAGACCCCAAAACAATATCTCTCTAGTATTATGCTAGATGTTTTCTCAGAAAGTACATTTTTTGAGAATGCTTTCATACACATTCAACAATTAACCACTAGCTGGTTCCTCACCTTCCACACTGGCAAGATTCTGGTCTAACAGACTTTTTAGGATCCTACACCCCTCATACCCTAAACAATGCATCAGTAGAGCTTGACGCCTCTCGATACTGTATGAGGGTCCGTGTATAGCCAGGACATAGTCCTGGAAATCCTCTCTACAAGTCTTCCAGTTCACAGACGGTTCCTCTGGATTTGCTAGGCATTGAGGAGGCAAACTACTCATGGTGTCACTATGTTAACACCTCAAACACTGTTGCCCACCCCTTGACAAGGTTATTTGCACACAATGGCCTGGGCAAGATGTGCAGCAAAAACTCTAAACCAATGTTCAGCAAGGCAGCAGAAGCGGTCCCAAAAACCGTGCAGCCAAACCTCCCCAATATGTCAATCATGGTACCTGTTGCACCATTGTGAACTTCTCAGGCGAAGCACTCATAGCCCTCCATCTGAAGATTGCTGTGCATCGACTTCACCTTAGGTCATTGTGGCAACCAACAGCATGCACACAACGCTGGCAGGTCCACTCTTCCAGTCACATCATGGCAGACACTGTTAACGAGATGCTTTTTCGTGCTATCCTGGCAATCTGACGTCCAGCGTTGTACGTCACATGTGTACTACGTTTGCTGGTTCATTTATCCCTCTGTTTTACGGCCTTTGCCGTGGCCGACTGCTCACTCAGCATTGCAGACTTCCCCCAGGATCGGCACCACATCCTGATAGGCAACAGTCTTTCTGGCCGCCGCAGATCACAGGTGATCATTTGCCAGGAAAATCAGGTCACTGTTTGGAGAGCGCACAGCCATGGAGATGCAGGAGCAGAAATCAGCACAGTGTCATCCGGCAAACATGCCAAGCCTCTCGATTTACTATTTTGGTACCACTATTTTGATTTTAAATGACAGTCCATTTTCCTGTCTAATTCAAGCCATAACATTTTACAAAACCGGATATGTGTTTATCTGCCAACATGGTATGACAGGGGAAAATGCATCTACTGATACAGGGATTTGAAGTTTAGTCAGGTTTAGCTCCCTGTCAATATATAGATTATGCCACATAAACTAAAACATAACCATATTGTTGTAGCTAGCTCTACTCAGAAATGCTCTACTAAAATCCTTCTAAACTCTTTCTAAGACACCAAAATAAACCTGACTTGGTCTGTCCTGCGGCTTCCTCAGAACTCTGAGATTTGAAGTCTTCTCTCCATCTCAGCGACATTAGTGGAGTTAGAAACAAGAAAGGAAGAAGAGATGTTGAAGCCCTATTATTAAGCACTAGGAACCAGACCTAAGGTACTGTACAGGCAGCACTTTTGTTCCTGTCTGTTGCTTTAGGAAAAATTGTCAAATGCCAGCAAGGCACCATGTATTTTAAAATTAAAACACATCCTTACTTTTGCCCTCACAGGGGCTGGCTTATACATTCCACAAACATTAAGTGATTGTAAGAGTCAGTCCACCCGCGCCACAGGAATTTTTTGTTTCTGGAAACAAGGTCACACGTTCTTCATGCCCCTGTCAGAGGTACAGGGTGAGTATGTTGTGGACTCTTCTCTTTTAATTCAGTAGCAGTTTTTGAAAAGAATGTTCTTTGTAAGAAAACTCACCAGTGTGTCTTGTATAAAACATTGATACATCCTTGTATCTTCTTTTTCTCTGCCTCCCTCCCCTTTAGGACTATTAGGTCCATTCGCCCTGAGGAAGGCTCAACATAGATGCCGTTAACATTGGCAAGCCGAAACGTGCCTTTAGTGCTCATTCTTTTGAATAAATAAACGAGTACTGACTAAAAATGTATAGATTTACAAACATGCAGTTTGGCAGATTATAAACATGATTGTGTATTGATCATGATATTCAGGAGTACATGAATAGGGATCCTGATACTTTTCAAAAAAGTAATAAATGTCCACTACATAGGAATACCAATGATCATGCGATTCAAGTCTATGCATATCCTATGTTCCTAAAACCCTTTGCTTATTTGTTCATTTGTTATTGGTGTATCGTTTTACTTTATTCAAAATTTTGGTTTCAATCTTTCATTTGTTATTGGTGTAATGTTTTACTTTGTTCAAAATGTTGGTTTTAGTCTGTAGGGATTATCCCTGTAGTATGTACCTGTCACTATCTACTGTACCATTATTAAATAGTGACAAACTCCAGACACCTCCTATGTTTTCTCACGTGTGACCCTTTGCAAGCACAGACAGTTCTAGATGAACTCAAATGAACAATGACAGAAAACTGTGTTATTTAAGAGTGTGGATTCTCACTCCTTTTGTCCAGTAGTATAACCCTCCCGATTTAGCCTGGAGACTCATGTTTTTTTCATTAAAAATAGTGTTTTTTTTACTGTCTGCAGCCTAAAATATATAAGTATATCCCTGTTGTGGTCTGAGTAAGGTTCTCCCGCAGGCATGATGATGTGGTTGCTAGTATTCTCTTTACACACATAGTGACTGCATCTAGCTATATAAAAGCTATCTCAACATTATAAGCATGAATATGTATGGTCCCAGCAGGAATCACCTGTGTGCTGTATAAGTAGGTAAGTCTATGCAAAGCTCGTAGTCTGTAAGGAGAGCGTTGGGGTGCCCACCTTGTTCGCCGGCTCCTCACGCTCTTAATCCTCTTAGCGGGAAGTCCACGATTCATGTCTCGTGTCACGATCTCGCGACACTGCAGCAGGACTTCTGTGCGGTCCTTTAGTCTACATACCTCCTTTTGTTGGAAAACTTGAGTTACTCCATCATGTAGTCAGTGTATCTTCCTGGTCTTCTTCTTTCTCTTTGTGGTCTCTGCATTCTCTTCTTGCAGTGTTGCGCTGCTTTTAATTGGATCTCTCGTCTCACCCCACTGCTCTTTGGACTGGCTTCCACTTGTGATGGTGTCCGTTCATCCTGCTCTGCTTCATTATTCAGGTTGCTCTCTTGTTGTCGATTTCTCCTTGGCTGAGCTCTCCTCCTTGGTTCTCTGCTCTTGTGCTGTGGGGCTGGGTGTTTATCCTGATCCTTTTTCATATAGCGCCACCCTTTATAAATTCCATCGCTTACCATCCTGGGTGCATACATGATTTGTCCCTTGCTGCACCACTCTCACGCCTCTGCTGAACTTGGACCCTGTCGCAGGGTCTCTATGTGGCGTTTTAATCTTTATCTGTCGAACTGTGCTTTGTTGAGGCTTTCTTTTTTCGTTACTATATCTTTTCATGCTCTCTTTGCTCTTCTTCACTTACCACACCAATTCTTCCATGTCCATCATTTCATCCTCTCTTATATTTCCCAACCATGGCGGAGCCAGCATGGACCCTGCCCTGCATCCTCTGAGGAGGTGGAACAGCGATATATTTGTGACCCCATTTGGGGTAAGATGATGGGCAGCCACTACTTCCTTGACTCTGCTATGCGGATCGAGATCTGTTGCGGTAGCTAACTGCAGGGCCCCCTTGATGAACCTGTTGGTGCGTTTGACCAACCCATTTGCTTGTGGGTGATATAAAGCTGCTTTAATCTGCTGGATATTGTTCTCCTTCATGAACTTTTCCATTTCTCTTGATACAAGTTGAACTCCATTGTCGGTGACCAGTTCTCTTGGCAATCCTTCTCTTTGAAAAATGTTCTTGAGAAACTGAATCACGGTTGCTGTGGTTATGTTCGATACGAACTTGATTTGGATAAATAGTCCACTAGTACTCTGCCATACTTGTGTTCATGTTCCATTAGCTCAAGCGAGTGTATGAAGTCCATGCCCAATTTTTGCCACACTCCTTCTGGCACTTCTGTTGGGTGTAGTGGCGCTTGTCTTATTTTGAGTCGCTTGTCGCTATTTACGCATTCATGACATCTCTTTGTCATTGTCCATATTTCTAAGTCCATTCCTGGCCACCAATATGATTCCCTCACTCTCCTTTTCGTCATATTGGTTCCGAGATGACCGGCGTGAGCCCTGCATATGATGGTTCTTCTCATTGCTACGAGTGGGATTACTTGGTTACCTCTCATGAGCATCCCTTCGCATTCGAA
Organism: Ambystoma mexicanum; assembly: GCF_040938575.1. Taxonomy (NCBI): domain Eukaryota; kingdom Metazoa; phylum Chordata; class Amphibia; order Caudata; family Ambystomatidae; genus Ambystoma; species Ambystoma mexicanum. The sequence continues at coordinate 1,007,831,892 of NC_090927.1, forward strand.
GATCTCATCTGCTACTTTTCAATAAGGATCCAGCCCTTCTGGGTGGATTTCTCATCAGGCCAACATTTCCTGACCCATGCCATGCTTTTTGTAGTGGTGACATCCTTGGCTGCTTCTTCTTTCCAGTGTCCTTCACTCATTTCGAGGAATTTCCATCTGGCTCCTCAGATCTGTGAGTGATGCGACCACACATTCATCTTGTAGAAAGCTGGTCTCTGAGTCTTTGCGCATTGGCAATCTGAACATTCAGTCCGCTTGGGCATTGTTCCACTCTGCTATGTGCTTTATTTCGTATGTGTATTCTTGCAGCTTAGCTGTGATGCGATCAAGCTGGGGTGTCGATGTTCGGGTCCCTCCCAGACTCATTAGGTGCACTAGGGAGTTTGTGGTCCGTGACAAGTAGACATTTCTTGTCCCATTCGTATGTGCGAAAGTAAACTACAGCCCACGCACATACCAACATCTCCTTTTCTATGGTGGAGTAATTTATTTCCGCTTGCGACAATGTTTTAGGTGCAAACGCGACAATGTGTTGATCCTATTCCATATGCGCCAGTATCTGTAGTGATCATGGTTTTCCATTGAGGATTGAATGATTGCAGACAGGGCGCATGCATGATGCTCTCTTTGACTTCTTTAAATGACTTGGATTGTTCTACACTCTAATGGTACTCCGCACCTTTCTTGAACGATTATCTCATGGACACAGCCGTCTCTGAAAAATGTGGCACACATTTTGCGTGATATTCGGATAATCCCAGAAACTCTTCTTTACTGTTGGTGGGAGGTGCCTTCACAATGGCTTGCATCAGACCTTTCTTTGGGCTGATGCCTGCCTTGGATATGGTGTATCCGAGGTACTCCAATTCGGCAGCCTGTAGCACACACTTATTATAGCGTAGCCGCACTCCTGATTCTTGCAACTTTGCCAACACTTTGCGGAGAGCTGTATCATATGTCTCTTTGTCCTCTGCATAAATTAAAATGTTGTCTTGGAACATTCCGAATATTTTTCAACAGGGAGTCCATCATGCGTTGCAACACAGAGGCCGCTGAAGATAACCCAAAGGGCATTCTGGTGAACTGATATGTTCCAAATGGGGTTATGAAGGTGGTGAGGAGTCGCAAGTTGATCTGGTGGTAGGCGTCTCTCATATCTAATTTCGAAAAGACCTTTGCCTCCTTCATCAGCAAAATCAGTTCATTTATACTCAGTAAGGGATAACTATTCGCCACAACCTCAAGGTTTAGACTGCTTAAGTCCCTAGTGTTCTGTTTACTACTGGGTTGAGCCATTCTGATGACTCCACCATCTCTATGTTCCCTTCTTCTAGCATCTTGTTGAGCTTCTCCTGCAGTGTGACTCTTGCTGTCACCGGCAGCGGTCTCACCCTGTGCTTGACTGGTACAGCTCCTTGTTTTAACCTTATTTTGTGTACATAGTTGCTAATTCGGCTCGGCGTGTCTGAAAATAGTTCCGGAAACTCTTCTTTGGTGATTGATGTCCCACTTTTGTTTATGGACAAAACATATCCCTGCATGTTGTGATCCAACCTAATTTGCAATTTGGCCTGTTCATCCCAGCCTAGCACCGGTGGCCTGTTTTCTGCAAAGTACACTTTGGTTTTTGTGACTCTTCCCTTGAACGCCACTGTCGCCATGATGTATCCTAGGAGATTCACACATGCACCTACATTAACCGTGAGAGTGAGGTTTGTCTTGCACGCCTCCACTTTTTCTTTCCCCACCATGCTTTTGTGTAGGTTCAAAGGTAGAATGGTAAGGTCTGAACCCGAGTCTGCTATTACCCTTGTTTCATGACTGTTGACTTTAATGGTGCAATGGGGCTTTTCCCTCCGAGTCGTGAGGCTGTTAACTATGAGAACTGTGGTGCATGCTTCTTCATCGGAGTAGGCCTCGTCTCTGCCATCTTCACTCTGGATTGTCGCAACAGTCTTTCTCCCTTTCTAGGTGCACACTGATGCAAAGTGTCCCTATCTTCTACATTTTGAACATTCTTTTTCCTTGCTGGACATTCTCTGCTGTTGGCTAGATGATTAGTGCTGGCACACCTGTGGTACTTGAGCGGTTCACGTCTCACTGCTCCGTCATCTTTGGCATTGTGTTGCCCCTTTTCTCTTCTGTCTCTGGACTGTACCCACTAAACTTCTGGTGACTGCGAAGTGGCCATCCACTCTTTGCGCCTTTAGGACTTCTCTGCTACTGCTCTTGCAATTTGGATGGCTTTGTACAGCTGTGGTTCGTTCTCAAGAATAAACGTGTCTTGCACTTTTCTGTTTTTCATGTGCACAATGAGCAAGTTGTAGATTCTTTTTTCTGACGTCACGCCAAAAGCGCACAATGCCGATAACTCTTTTAACTTGACCACGTAATTGTCTACAAGCTCAGCAGGTTCCTGTTTTCTGCCATAAAACCTGATTCTGTGTAGCACAACATTTTCTTTGCAGGAAACCCTATTGGCAATTCTTTGCTTTGCTTCTTGATAGGAATCATCGCCTTCTCCCTTCGAGGCTTCTGGATTAAGGCCTGCAAACGTTCTTTGTACTTCTACCCCCAGAACATTGAGCACCATGATATGATATGATATGGCTTTTGTAACGCGCCTATACACAAGTGTTTTGAGGCGCGACGAGGCAAGGGAGGGGGACAGAGGGAAGACAGACAACGATCTTACTAGGCCAGGTGTCATTCAGATCGAGCAAGTGCATGGGAAGGGGAGAGAGGATAAGTGCATGGGGGAAGGGGGAAGAGGACAGTGCAGTACAAGGGATAAGAAATAAATAACAATAAGTAAAAGTACGGCCAGCCGGTGGCAAGTGCAGGGTAACTGCAGACATCAGGTGTCAAGTGCTGGTACTGGGACTGTAGGGATACAGAAACAGTCCCCAAGAGCTGGGGTTGCCAGGAAGGCAGTGCAGGAGTGCGACTGGAGGGGGGGACCTGGGCCCGTGATCAGAGGGTGGCCAGGTAAACAGTGCAATTTCAATGTCAGCCAGGAAGTCAGCAAGGGAGAGGAGGAGAACAAGCAGAAGCAAAGAGAAAGGTTTTGCGGTGCTTCCGGAACCGAAGATGATTCTCCTCAAGTTTCAGGGGGGTAGGGAGGCTGTTCCAGCCGAAGAAAGAGATCTACCACCAACTCGTTGCTTGGAGAAGCGACTGACCCTGAAGGAGTTTGAGGCAGATGAGCGAAGAGCTTGAGAAGGAAGGTATTTAGGAAGAGGTATTGAGGCCCCAGGCCCCAGAAGGCCTTGTGGACGATGCAGAGGGTTTTGAAATTATTCCTCGCAGTCACTGGGTGCCAGTGCTGGATTTAAGTCCTGGAGAGATACGATCCCTGGGCTTGAGGCCAAGGACAAGTCTTGTAGTCCTGTTCTGGATAAATTGCAGTGGGTGGAGGGTAGAAGCAGGAGCAGGGAGATTTAGAAAGAGGCTGTTGCAGTAGTCCAGCCTAGAGAGGACCAGAGCTCTGGAGACAGTGAGCTTCTGGGGGAAGGAGAGGAAAGGAAGACTACCTGAGGAGGTGCAGCTGGTAGTGTGACTTCTTAAAGACGCCAGAGATGTGTGGAGAGAAGGAGAGTGTAGAGTTGAAGATGACCCTGAGGTTTTTAGCCTTGCAGGTGGGAACAGGAAGAGGGCCAAGGGAGGCCGGCCAGAGAGCTGCAGAAAAGGAGGGAGCGGGTGTGCCGATGAGGAGAATCTCAGTCTTACTGGCATTAAGGCAGAGTTCACTGGCGGCACACCACTCCTGGATAGCAGACAGACAGTCAGAGATGAGGGTAGTAGTGGAGGAGGCCGAGAGTAGCCTGAAGATGAGCTGGGTGTCATCCGCATAACACTGAAACTTGGGGCAGAGAGCGACAATTCGGTGGACCAGCAGTGCCAGGTATTGGTTGAACAGCCAAGGAGAGAGGTTAGACCCCTGGGGGACACCACAGGTAGAGAAAAAGATAGCGGAGAGGAAGGACCCAAGTTGGACCTGGGAGGGACGGTCAGAGAGGAAAGAGGTCAGCCACGCCAGAGCCTGAACAGTGATACCCAGGTTATCACGGAGACGGTTGAGCAGGATGGCATGGTTGACAGTGTCAAAGCCAGAGGAGAGATCAAGCAGGATGAGGATGCATGGGGTGTTAGAGTCAAGGTTGTGGAGCAGTTCTTCACAGATGTTCAGGAGAGCAGTTTCCGTGCTTCTGGCAGCTCTGAAGCCAGATTTATGGTGATAACCAACAGATTCAGTGTGGAGATTAAGATGGGAGATAGCTAGATTTTCCAGGAGCTTGCCCAGGAAGGGAGTGATGAAGATTGGCCGATAGTTGGCCAGGCAGGAGGGGTCAGCAGTGGGTTTCTTAAGAAGAGGGTGCACAAGGGAGTGCTTCAGGGGGTATGGAAAGACTCCAGTGGCAAAGGAGTGATTGCAGAAATCACCAGGGCAGGAGCCAAGGAGTTGATGTGGTCCTTGATGGTTTTGGAGGAACAGGGGTGAACCTGTTTCGATGAGACTTTCAGAGATCGGACTTGTGTAGAAATCTCATCTGCGGAGAACAGGGGAAAGGCGGAGAAGGAGGGAGGAGAAGTGGCTGCAGAGAAGCCAGGGGGAGAGCAGGGAGTGGGGGGAGGGAGGGGATAGGAGGAGAGAGAGGACAGGATGTCCTGAATTTTAGAGATGAAGTGAGATGCCAGTACTGTACAGAGGGCCTGGGAGGGGACAGTAGAGGTAGAGACTGCGGATGGATTGGCAAGTTCCTTGCAGATTTTAAAGAGTTCAGCCGAGTTGTTAGATGCTGCAGAGACGCGGGCTTGGATATGGGCTCTCTTCTTGGTTAGGACCGATAGCTGGTATTGCCTTTGCAGCAGGCGGCAGGCCAGTTTGTCAGAGGGTGTACATGAAGCACGCCATTTCCTCTCAGCTACCCTACACTTGAGTTTTAGGGTGACGAGGTCTGACAGGGGCAAGGATATCAAGAGTATCAGAAATAGCAGATTGGAGTATGGAGAGGGCTGTGTGAGGATAAGAGTCAGCCAAAGAGGTAGGGGGGTGAGAAGGTGGCAGCAAAAGCCTCAACTGACACACGCTTCATGGGTCGGATGACCAAGTAGGTGGGTGGCAGTGATGGAGGTGGCTTGGCTTGAGGGATAGGGAGGGTGATGTGGGAGGAGAGGAGAAAGTGATCACTCCAGGAGAGAGGAGTGGTGAGAGGGACAGAGAGTGGAAGTTCTGAGGAGATCAAAACATCAAGACTGTGCCCTGCACAGTGAGTCGGGCCAGGGGGGAGAATAGTGAGTGAGAGAGAGTCATAGAGGTCGCGAAAGAGTCCACAGGGAGGACAGGAGGCATCCAGGTGGATGTTAAAGTCTCCAAGCAGGAGGAGTTGAGTAGTAGAGGCTAGGAGTGAAGAGGAGAGGATCGCCCACTCAGAGAGGAAGGATGAAATCTGACCAGGTGGCCGATAGATAGTAGCCACAGTAAGTGAATGGCTAGAGGAGAGAGAGAGCCTGCAGACGAGGCATTCAAAAGAGGAGTAGGCCTGCGTAGGAGTGACAGAGGCAGGAATCCACTCGGGGAAGATCAGGGCTACACCTCCACCAGAGCGGTTGGCCCTTGGCGCAGAGAGGATCTTGTAGCCATCTGGTATGGTAGGACCGAATCAAAGCTTGTGACAGAGCTGGTCGAGAACCATGTCTCGGTGAGACCAAGGACATCAAGGTCAAGTTCTTCCAGAAGGTGGCAGATATCAGATGAGTGTTGGACAGCAGAGTAAGAGTTTAGAGTGGCAACATGGAGAAGGTTGCCATCCTTGAAGGACTTCCGGGGAGGGGTACAGATCAGAGGTACGCCCTGCGGAATTGTAGAGGGAGCCCGAGTGGGGGCAGGGTGCGAAGAGGACGGCAAGGTAGCCAGGGAGGAGGCAGAAGGGGGAGGCGAGGTAGTCAAGGAAAGTGGAGAGGGGACAGCAGGAGAAGAAAGAAAGTTGATGAGGCGCAGGAAGCGTCTGTCAAAGAGGTGTAGGTTGGTCTGAGGGTCTTGGTCCAGGACGGTCCCATTGGAGTAGACATTAATGGTGACTTTAGAGGTAAGGAAGGATGCCAGGAGGGTGTCCCAGCGGGTGCCACCATTAATGGGAGCAGAGGAGAAAGGGGAGAGCACAGAGACCATATGAAGGGTCCATAGGTCTGGCGAAGGTACGACACAGAGGATGTCAGTGAGAGTTTCCTTGGAGGAGGCACTGGTGTAGGTGTCGGCGATAGGGAGGCCTTGGTTGGAGACCAGAATGTCCTTTTTAAACTTCTTCCTACCAGATTTAGTGAGGAGAGCAGGATAGTCAATAGAGAATCAGTAGGAAAAGATAGGAGAGACAGACAGAAAACACCATAGAGTGGGTGGGAAAGGGGTGTTACGCTTACCTGGCTCCCACAGGGGCGGTGATCTGAACTGGCCAGCTGTTGTTTCCACCAGTGAGATGCGTAATGCCGAGATGATAAACTGGACTGGCCCACCCAGCTTCGTTTGTTTGACTCGTAGGAATATCCTTCTGTAATGGAGAAAGGAAATTAACCACCTGCGGATTTCAAGCGCTAACCCCACCTTCCCCTCTCTCGTAGTTCTTCCCACAGGTCACTTTTGGATTCCCTCTATGCTCTCACCTGATGGTTTGGAAAGATGAGCTCTCCATCCTGCTTCGAGCGCAGGGGCGCGTAGATGACCAGTTTCTTCACTGGCGTGGAGGAGTTGGTGAGTTCCAGAACGGTATTGACTCAAAGAATGCCGGCGAGACACCGTAAGTCTGTAGTTCGTGAGAGTTCAAAAAACGTCTGACCTTCACTCTGTCCAATTCCTTTTAGGTTGCTGAATTGCCCTTATGAAGAGTTCCACGTGGCAACCGGTAAGATGCAGGTAAGGGTTTATATTATCCGGCTCAGTTCGATAAAATGGTGTCAATGTATAACATGTGGCTTTTCCCCCATTCAGGCGCTGATGTGGTATGAGGTCTTGGGGATTGAAGCCTCCAGCGGTAAAACCAGGTAAGTCTATTGGGAAAAAATCGGTTTCCCCTTATTGCGCCTTGCTGTTCTGTTGTTTCCCCATAGGGGCCAGGGCACGGCGGAGATGCAGCGGAGGCTGCGCTGACCCGAAATGAGGTAAGTACCCCCTGTGGTAAATCAGGTAAGTCTTGGGGGGTAGCTTGTACAGTCTTAGAGTATCCCCTTGGCTCACCTTGCTGTTTTTGTCTCCTTAGGTGTCGGAGAGCGGCCGCGAGATGGAGAAGAGCGTGATGGAATGCTGAAGTGCTGCAAGGCAAGGGAGTACAGCGCGGCGCTGCAGGATGTGAAGTAAGGCATTTTTAAAGACTTCTTCTTCCAGCTCCGTGGCGTGATGGATCAGGATTCAGGTAAGGATTAAAGGTAAAACTCCTGTTCTGACCTTTCCTCCTTCTTTCTTCTTGTTTCCAGGAGCTCCGGACTCGAGGCGGGCGTGGCTGAAGACTGGAAGCTGCTGCAGGCACGGTGAGCGTTACGCTGCTGGATGCAGAATATCGCGAAGCGTGTGCTGCTGTCTGGGCGTGGTTTAAATAGCCTTGGAAGTAGTCCCAGGTAAGTATTCTTCCACAGCCCCACCCGAGTAAAAAGTAGTCCCTTAGGTAAAATAGTCCCTCCTAAGCCTCATTTGGCTTGTGGCTTCTTGCAGCATGGTCTGCATCAGGTAAGTTTGCAGCATGGTCTGCATCAGGTAGGTTTTCTACTATGAGCCTGGCGCCAATGGCGCCAGGACTGACTCTATTCTTATGAGCCTGGCGCCATAGGCGCCAGGACTGCACCCAAACAGCCCCTAGCTGGGGTTTTTGGGCTTGCTCCAAATGGCATGATGCCTGCTTCTGGGGTTGCTGGGCCTGGTCTGGTTTCCCGGGGGCAGGCATCATGACAAGGGGGGAGTGGAAGGGAGAGGGGAAGACACTAGCGAAGGTCACTGGAGTAGGCATACAAGACAGCGGGAGGCAAGCAGGTTGTGCAATAGGACAGGCGACAACACTCAGGATAGGAGGTTTTTTTTTAAGTGCGCCAGTATGCGACAGGTAGGAGGGCACAGCTAAGTATGAGAAGCCTAGAAAGGGGAGAAAAGGCCAGGTTTTTTCACAATGCAAATTATTTAAATACTGATACAGTGCCTATTATAACAACTCAGGGAGAAAAAACACCTAAGTTTGAGAATCCTAGAAAGGGGAGAAAAGGCCAGGTTTTTTCACCATGCAAATTATTTAAATACTGATATAGTGTCTATTATTAGTATTTATTTTTTAATTTCTTTATTGGGTTTTCAAACACAATTAAACAGTAAAATACAAGACTGTGCGCTGGTCAGCATGAACCCTGGGCCCCCACCCACCTCCCGCTCCCCTCGGCCACTCGCCGGTTAGTAGCATTGTTTGGGGATGCGTCTATAATTGTTATGTGGCCTTCGTAGCTGTTGTTAAAGTTTCCGGTAGTTCACTCTGGTTCTGTATTGGAGATGGGGTATGTGAGAGCAGTTCTTCGTTGGTTGTCATCAACTATGCTATCTATAGGCCCCAGATGTCCGGAGGACGCGCGTGGAGAGGTAGTGTCCTGATATAGCTAGTCTCGACATCTTGACAGTATGTGACGTCTCGTAGCCATTGTTGTAGGTTTGGTGGTGGCCCTCTTCCCCAGTTGCATGCTATTCGTCTGTGTGCTAGAATGAGAAGTAGGTTTGCCAATTTCCTGGTGTGTTCGGGCAGTTGGTTCGTCAGGCTCAGCAGGGTCCAGTTGCATTCAGATTATTGCTGATATTTATTTCAGTACCGAGTTCCAGAACGCTGCTATTTCCGGGCAGGACCACGCTAGATGGACGAAATCTTCTTCTGGGTCGCCGCATCCGGTGCAGGCGGCGGATATTGTCGCTCTTTTCGCGTGAAGTTTCACTGGGGTATGATATACCTGGTGGACATAATTGAAATGTATCTGTTTGTATCTCGTGCTTATTGCGACTTTCTTAGTAAGTCTTAGTATATATGCCCAGTCTTCCTCAGATATCGTGATATTTAGGGACCTTTCCCACCATTTTTGGGAATTTGAGCAGCGTGTGAGTTTTTCACCTTGGGATTGAATTGCTCCATGTAGCAGTGGCCATATCGGGGGTTGGAGTGGAAAGGTGGAGATAATGGTTTGCATAGTGTGCCGAATTCTGTAGTAGATGAAAAAGTATAGGGTGTTGTTGCCCCCTTGCGGGCTTGTTGGATGGACAGGAATGAGCCGTCTGGAAACAGGTCACCTAATGAGTTTATTTGCAATTTCTTAGTCCATTGTTGGAATACTTTTTTTGACGTGATTGGTATCCCTCGGATGCTTCTCACTGGGAGGAGGGGGAATATCTGGTCTGGATTCCACTTCTTTTGGCTATTCTTTTCCAGATTGTGTGCGTCGTGATCATCGTGTTCATTCGTGTTGAGGGTGATTGTGGTTGGCCAAATATAACTGCACGAAGAAGGTGAAGGGTTGCTAGAGCTCTCTCAGTCTGTACGTGCGGCCGGATAAAGTGCACAGCATACCAATAGCTTAGGTATTGTGCCTGTGCTGCCCAGTAGCAGCTCTCTATGTCGGGGAGGGCAAGTCCTCCTTGTGTAATGGGGAGGATCATAGTGCTGTGGGCGACCCTGGCGACTTTGCCTGCTCAGACCAAGTAGAGGAGTGTGGACCTGATCCGCCGTAAGAATCTTTGTGGCGGTAGTAGAGGGATATTTGTGAAGAGGTAGAGCAATTTGGGGAGGATTACCATTTTAGCGAGGGATACACTACCCCAGAGTGTGAACGGGAGCGTTTTGCATCTTTTCACTTTGGTTTGGATGGTATCAAGTACCGTTTCGTAATTGTCCTGCATAATGTCGGTGCTGGATCTGGACATTAATATCCCTAAATATCTGACTTTGGAGTGCTGCCAGTGGAAGCCAAAGTCTTCTTGGAATTCCTTAGTTGATTCTGTGAGAGGGAAGATTATCGATTTTGAATTGTTCATTTTTAATCCTGAGAAGTTGCCGAATTTGAGCACTGCTCGCATCATTGGGTTCAGATTATCCTGTGGGTCGCGAAGGAAAAGTGCAATGTCATCAGCGTATAGTGATACCACTAGCTTATGTGGACCAAGGGCGAGGCCTCTGTGCAGATGATATAGTCTAAGGTCCAATGCTAAGGGTTCCATGACCAGGGCGAATAACAGTGCTGACAGTGGACAACCCTGTCTCGTCCCTCTGCGCAGGAGGATTTCAGTGCAGCTTTTATTCCCTAATTTTATTTTAGACGTTGACCGTTTGTACAGGAGGCCTATCATTTGCATGAATCGTTTGCCAAGGCCCATCCGTTCTAGTATGGCAAATAGAAAGGGCCATTCAACCGAGTCAAATGCTATTCGGCATCTAATGACACCGCTACTGCCTGATTTTCTGGGTTGAGGGCTTCCATTTCTCCGAACATTCTTCTAAGGCCGGACGATGTATTCCTGCCTGGGACGAACCCTGCTTGGTCCGCTAGCACCATCGCGGGCATGAGTGGCAGCAGCCTTCTAGTCAGGATTTTCGCGAAGATTTTGTTATCCAGATTAATTAGTGATATGGGTCTGTAGGAAGCGCAGTCCTCCTTTGGTTTTCCTGTTTTATGTAGGAGAATAATGTTTGCCATGTAGAGTGTTGGTGGGAGCTGGTCTTTTTCTATGGCTTCTTCGTATACTTGTAGCAAAAGTGGGGCTAGGAGATCTGCGAAGAATTTATAGAATTCGCCTGTCAGGCAGTCTGGGCCCGGGGCTTTGGTGTTTAGTAATTATTTGATTGCCTCTCGGATGTCTTCCGTGGTGATGGGTGCATTCAGCGGTTCTCGGAGTTCGGTGCTTGTCCAATAGAATTCCGTTGTGTTTAGGTATTGTGTTATTTCGTCAAGATCCCTGAAATAGTGGGAGTCGTACAGATTTTGATAGAACTTGCGGAATGTTTCTACTATGTCTTCTTCGGAGTATACAGGGATGCCTGATTGGTCCAAGACTGATTCAACTGTTTTGGGTTTCCGTTCTGCAGTGACCAGTCTTTCCGATAGTGCTCCGGGTCGCTGACCTTCGCCATACTGCCGAATCCTGTGGTGGCTCGCTAGGAACTTAATTTCTCTCTCTGCGGATGTCCTAAAGGACTCTAGTTCTACCTTGAGTGCTGCTAGCGTGCTGGGGTTGTTTGTGGCCGTTAAAGTCTGCTCGAGCGTTTTTAGTCGATTTTCGCACATGCTTAGTTCGCTCCTCAACATTTTCAAGATCCCATTTTCTTTTGCTAGGCATACCCCCCTGGTAAAGCACTGTAGTGTCTCCCAGATTGTTCCCGCCGACGATACGGTGCCTTGGTTTGTTTCGAGAAAGGCCATCAGTTCGGTTCGCAGTTCGTCGGCGAAGACTTGGTCCTGGAGGGACCTGTGCTTGAATCTCCATTGGGGTTTGGTGGTACTGCTCCTGGATGTCGTGCACTCTAGAGTGACCGCTGAGTGGTCTGAGAGGGATCTGGGTAGGATTTGGCAGTAATCCCATTGGAGACGACTGTGCGCTGACACAAGAATGTAATCTAGTCTCCAGCTGGATTTATGTACCCAGGAGTAGAAAGTATATTCTTGGGAATCTCAGTGTTTGCTTCTCCATATGTCTGTGAGGTCATGGGCTTTACATATTTCGGTTATTTGTAGACTCGCTTTGGAACATGGGGCCGTTGTCTTGTGTGTTTTGTCTTTGAGTGGGTCGAGCGGTGTGTTGAGGTCGCCACCCCAAATTATCGTGGCTTCCCTATTGGGTTCGATGTGCGTTTGCACCCAGTCGAAGTTGTTGGGGCCGTTTATGTTGGGGACGTAGGAGTTGGGGCCGTTGGGGCCGTTTATGTTGGGGACGTAGGAGTTGATCATAATGATTTCTTCCCCATCGATAATTCCATGAACCAAAAGCGTTCTGCCTTCAGAGTCATTTTGGGTCCGTATCAGCTTGAAGTTAGTTGTTTTGTTAATTAGTATTGCAACCCCTCTGGCGTAGGAGGAAAAGGAGGCAAAATATCTATGGCATCCCCAAGTCTTCGCCCAATGGTTTTCTGAGGTGGGGCGCAGGTGTGTCTCTTGGATGAAGGCCACGTCAATGTTGTGTCGACGTAAATATTGTGTTATTCTCCTCATTTTAGACAGTTGATTGCCCCCTTTAATGTTCCACGTGGCTGTCTGAATTTGTTCGTGTTTTCTCCGTCATTTTAGCTGCATGGTTTTCGGTCACTGTATTCAAAAGTTTTGGGCGATCTTCTTTGGACATATACTGTTTGGGGATGGCTACTTTGGGCACAACTGTGTTGAACACTAATTGTTTCACAACTATGCATATCACTAATTGTTCTTTATAAAAAATCTTTTTAAAAGAAGAAAAAAAAGCCAAGGTATCAGCTAATTAATAAAAAGCTGTGGTACTACATATGAATGTTATGTGTTTTCATAAGTATCTTGCTTTTGGTACAAATGGTGAATGCCCCATTCAGATGGGTGTTCACAAGGGTTTAAACAAACTTGCATTTAAACTGATTTGCAAATATTTGAATTTTTAGAGGGTAGGACTACCCCCAGTTACAGTGTTTTGTTGGCCCTCCAGTCCTCCCCGTCCCCAGGCAGCCTCTTTTTGTTCAAGCAATTTTGATATAGCGCACTTTATAATAGCGGCATAGAAATTATTAATTTTGTTGCTTCAGGCATGCTTTCGCCTGCCTTCCTAATCATTGTTGGATACTGACATCCTTTACCTATTTAGTTCCAGATCCATTCCCCTCACCACAAGCCCCGCTCTGCTCTGCTGCTAGAGTTGGGCTACCCCCATCATGGAGCAAACGTGTAGCTTTTCAGAAATAGAAATTAATGACATCATACAAGGCCTATCTATGTTTAACATGGAAGGAGCGCAACAACATCTAGCATCCACAGCCACAGGAGAAGATCTTTTGAACCTTAAAAAACAATGTTTCAGAACAGAGGTGCATGGGCATTTTCTTAGAGAATACCTCAGAGTCAACATGATCCCCCTTGGACTTACAGTACGGAACAAACCAGCCCTCTTTCTAGATGACCAAGAATACCTCCAAGGGTTCAGCAAGATAGCCACCAAATGCAGCCGCGATATAATGGCCCTGACCATCACCACCCCACAGAGGATCCACTCTTAGACTGTTAAAGATCTGAAAACAGAGGAAACTAAATTTCTCAACAACGACACCTTAACTAATGCTCGCGAGAAACTCAAAGAGATTGACAAGTCGCTGGACACCTTCATGGCCTCCACTCTTGAAAAAAAGCATTAAAAAACTTGCCAAAGATATCACGAATTTTAAGATAGAACACATCTACCCCTACCTTGCCGCGGATTACAAGGAAACCAAAGACAAAGAAAGAATGGTGAGGCTAGGTGGAGCCTCAAGAAACAGACGCAGGCGCGTCTCCTTCTCTGATACAACTAGCTCAGATTCATCCACGATGACCAACCCCAAACCAGAGACAGACAGACTAACTTTGGTCAATTTCAACTATTTCAACAACCACCCATGATGCCTTTTTTAGGCCAAGGGAGTCCCAGAGGAGGATACTGGGGCCCACCCCAACAGCCTCAATTCCCCTTCTACAATTACCCCCAGTAGGGACAGACGAACAGACGATGCAGGAACAATCGCAGGCTTTAACCTTAACCCCCATTTTCAATCTATCAGGGACTCCATTTGGAAAAGATGAAACATCATTACTGGCCAAGGAACTCTCATTTGTTCCCACCAACCATACTAATTGGTTTCAATTGGACCTTGAACTCTCCAATTTTTTTAGAACAATCAGGAGGAAGACCTACTTTCTCGACAAAGACCTTCCATCGTTACCATATGACACAGGCCTTAGGCCTAAATCTGATTTTCTCCCCAGAGACTCTGAAACACCTGCCTCCATTTTATCTTTTGAAAAATGCATCCGGCAAGAGATCTTGAAACTCCAATCTACTCCTGAGCAGCATAGACAGAACTTAACTTCAGGGGAAAGGAAAGCTCCCAAAACCTTAGGTGAGAATAAATCATTGGGGATCAAACCAGCCGACAAAGGCGGAGGCATTGTGGTACAAAATGCCACCCAATGCCACGAAATGGTGATGACCTTGCTTAATGAAGAGGGCAACTATAAGAAACTTAAAAAAGACCCCACATTGGAGATTAAAACTAAGATCCAAGAAGTCACAAGATACGCGCTGGAGCGAGACTGGATCACCGACAAAGAAGATGCTTTTCTGAATACTTCAGAAGGAAGAACCCCGGCACTATACGCTTTCCCCAAAATGCATAAGACCATTACTTTACCCCCGGGGAGACCCATAGTCTCTGGCTCTGGCTCCATTCTGGAACCCATCGGAAAATTGATTATTTCCTTAAACCACTGAGCCAGTGCATGCCCACTTATCTTAGAGATACCATGGACACGATCTCAAAATTTGAAAACCAGCCATTCAACCCACTGGAAGACCTTTTAGTCACTCTTGACATTAAGAGTTTATACACCAGTATTCCACAGCACCAGGCAGTAGAGTGTATAAGAAACCACCTTACGCAGCACATGACACAAAGAAGGGTCCCATCAACTTTATAGTCGAACTGCTTGAGATAGCACTTACCAACAACTTCTTTGCGTTCAATGACATTTTCTATCTGCAAACATGTGGCACAGCCCTGGGAGCTGTCTTTGCACCCAGCATGGCCATCATTTTTATGGCTGAATACGAACTGGCACACATACTTAACACCTCCAACTTGTTTCTTGACTCAGTTACCTTATGGTTCAGATACATTGATGATATCATCTTCCTTTGGAGAGGAGACAGCAATACCCTCGAGCAGTTCTTTGATTGGCTCAAATCACGCACCCAGGAAATCCAATTTACAATCAGCAAAAGCAATCTGAAAATTAATTTTCTGGACCTCACTATAGCACCCAAGGACAATAAACTAGAATGCTCCATTTTCCAAAACATAACAGACAGAAACACAGTGCTCCATTACAGCAGCCACCACCCAAAAAGGTTACGGGATAACCTCCCCTACGGTCAGTTCCTCAGGATACGCCACAACTGTACCCAGCTTGAAGAGTCCCAAAAACACTTCAGCACTCTGCAGCTCAAAATGGCTTCCAGGGAGTACCCAAAACAACTTATCAAAAACACTCAAAGAAGAGCCCGCTTCACACCTGGAGAAACTCTCCTGATACCCAAACAACTGTCAGGTTTCCCTGCCGTCCTGGTAAAGTAGCAGGGAAGGAGCGGGCAATAGGAAAATACAAGGGTAGGCACGCCCGCAATCGCATGCTTTTGCACAAGGATGCGGGCCGCATCCATAAAACTTTCTGCTTACCTGGAACGCAGCCTGGCGCCTGGTAGGTCGCTTGGCAACGCTGGCGTCCTCTACACCGCAGGTTGGCCCACCCTGCGCTGACGGCAGCACGCAATGCAGTCACATGATTCATCTTTCTTAAGCCCTTCCCCCTGAAGTTGCCGGCGCTTCTGAACAACCTTCGGTGGCGTTACGAACCTTGCTGTTTGGGTTTTTGTAATCTTTTCTTCTTGCCTTCCTCGAATTGACCACGGACCGCTATAGTTTTGCTTATCTGGATTCTGATTCTGCCTTTGTCGCCTGCACCCTGCCTGACCACGGACCGCTGCTGTTTTGCCTTTGGATTTCAACTCAAACTCTTCGTTGCCTGCCTCCTGCCTGATCACGGACCGATTTTGGGTTTATCTTTGGACATGTTTAAATACCTTGCCGCCTGCACATTCCCTGACCTGGAAAACACATAGGATATTCTTCTGATTTCGTCTACCTTACCTTGCTCTCCTTGCTTCACGGAACTTTGCACAGTGCCTGGAAAATAGATTGTATTTGGGGACTAAGTACATGGACTAGAGACTTCTGGGTGTACGTTTCACCATCAAGGAACTTGCCACGCATGTCAGTTGCTCTTGAACTTCGTTTTGGCCGTCGGACAGGAGTCCAATATGGTAAGACTGTTATTCTGCTAATTTGACTCTTTCATGTTTCTGCCTTAGCCAATTCCTAATTCCTGGTTCCCCTCTCTGTGAATTCTTGGCTGCTTATTACTTTATTGGCTACTTTGTGTTTCCTGGTTATACGATATTGACTATTGCCTTGTCTTCAGCTGGGGGTGTACTTCAGCCTACCTTGTGTCCAGTTCCACGACGCCAGTGGTGTGTACTCCTGCCTACCTTGTATCCAGTTCTACAACGCCAGTGTCATCGGTCTCCTGTCTTTCCATTAATAGACCATTCTGGTTGTGAATTCTAACAATCAGACAGGTACATTATTTGGAAGACTTCTTTGTCTACACTACGAGGCAACTCGCTCCATCTCAAGTATTCAGTGTTCTGACAACAACACACTAACACATCAGACAACATTATGGCCTGCGTCACAACATTTGGTCCAACTTCTTCCAAACTTAAGTTGCTTATCAGGAAGTTTTGGCCATTAGTCCAACTGAACCTACCTGCGGAACCCAGACCTAGGATGGCACTAAAGAGGTCCAAAAACTCAAAGATCTTTTGACCAATGCCAGAACCAGCACAAACACTGCATGTTCAACCTTATGGAACATGAGGGAGATCCACAGACATCATCCTTGCGGACAATGCACTGCGTGCAGACAAACACATAAAATCTACCCCATCGACGTCAAAGAGTGGAAACTTAGGCACTTTTCTAATTGCAAATCAGCCAACGTCATCTATGTGATCCAATGTCCCTGCGGACTATGTGACGTAGGGCAAACCTCCAGACCCATCCATAAACGCATAGGAGAACACAGATCCAGGATACGATGTAAGAATTCCACCGCTCCCCTGGTCAACCATTTTAATGAGTTCCAGCATGGTCCTCACTCTTTCTCCTGGTGGGTTGTCGGCAAAGTCCAAGACAGGATCAACATTGCCAATGCCTTGAACTTCAAAGAAGCATGGTGGATGTACAAACTCAAATCCACCACCAAAGGCCTCGATGAAGCCCAACCAGGACAATTTAGCACTTAGCCTCCTATTCAGTCCATACCCTGACCTGTTGCTGCCTTAAACCATCCATCTACCATGGACTGGTCCTATGTACAATCTCAAGCCCTTCCGTCTCTGGTTACACGCTTACACACTCCGGGCGGAGTCAATACCTGCTGCTTTCTGCTGTTGTTCAGAACACTGCCTCACTAAACTAAGAACTCTGTACTACATGTTACGTTCTTGATGGTGCTCTTGTAGCCCTTCTACCAATTGGCTCTGCCCTGAGCACACTACACCCCCAGCTGGCCCTATACCGAGGCCCCCATGGGCATAATCAATGTCTCGAACGCATTGTTATTCGTTGCTCCAGTCATGCGTACCTTGTGAATCAATTCATGCTACCCTGTAACCATATGGTATGCATTGTTTCAATCCTGAAAAACTTACAAAGGACTGGGGAATTACCTGCATTTTTCAATACCTGCTGCTGTTTGCTGTTGCTCATAACATTGCCTCACTTAACCAATAATTCTGGTTTACATGTCACGAACTTGATGTTGTTTTCTTCACACAGCCACTTCACCCATAATGAGCTGCACATAACCCGCTCTCATCACAGTTCCAGTTATTTATTTATAAGCATCAGTATAGATAGGGACTTCACTTATATACTATATGCCCCATGTGTGCTATCTACCCATGCCCCTGCACACAGGCCCGTACGGGGGCCTCTCACAGACATCGTCCTCACGCATGCGCTAGCTGGAGGGACACTTTCCCTACACACATGCGAGCCCACAGACCTAGGCACTACACACGCGCACTCGTGTACCACAGGGACACTATCCCCGAGCGCATGCGCACTAGCCTCGGTCCTCCTCTCTCGCTCCTTCTCTCCTGCTTATACACAGCTCCTTTTCTAGAGACAGCACGTGCTTCAGATTCAGACGCCAGTCTCTTACCACAGTGCCTCTACTGAGCAGGTAATCATGCTGCTCAATTTGCAACCGGCCTCTCTCCGCATGAGACACAGTTGCTCCAGAGACACTTAGATTTAGATCTCTTTATTTACCTACCTTTCCTTCCATTTTTGCACACAGGGTGCACTCTTCACTCTTCCCCCCATTCAGCTGGATGGTCTCCACTTGGGCGGCCAACTTTTGATCCTGACTTCAGGACCTTGCCTAAATTCGCTTGGTCATCCAGGTAATGCCTCCAATTTGCAGTATATTAATATACTCTCTGTACACTTACCATATGGGGCACAGCATTCATTATGACTCTCCATTATTCTAGGGATCCAGCCCACAGCCTCCCCTCGGACCCTTACAAGTCGGTCAGGAGGACCAACGCCACCACTAGGCCTTCCACCCTCAATCTGGCTACAACACAGCCAGTAGTCCTCTATTGGACCTCCACTTCATCACCTGCCCAGCCGCAACTCCAGCCAAGCACCAAGTAACGCTCCTAACATTACTTTCGGTGAGTTGTTTTGGTATCCATAACTACACTGGATCTGTCAATATGTTTAGATATTCACCTCTTACCCCCTCAAGCATGTAGCTGCTTTTTTAACACATTGTTCAGTCTTTTACTTGTCTTCTACACAGAGTGACCTGACTCTCATGGCCCCAGAAGAAGGCTTCCATCACCTCAGCCGAAACATCAGCAGCACCTATGCCCATATACTCCTGGGCCCTTTTTAATGGCTGCACTGATATTTCTAACATTCTATTTAGACGTAGACCAACCACGAGGTAAGATTCTAGCCAGGCATAGGAGACCCTTAATCAAGGTCAACCTCTCTTAACTCTCGTTAATACTCTGTGTTCATCGAATTCAGCTTAACAATGTTTTTCACCTACCTATGAGTTGTCTCATATATGTTGTAGTGCATTCATCACGCCCTGAAATTATCATGCTTGTGTACTTTACTTTGGGCACAACTGTGTTGAACCCTAATTGTTTCACAACTATGCATATCACTAATTGTTCTTTATAAAAATCTTTTTTTTTAAAGAAAAAAAGCCAAGGTATCAGCTAATTAATAAAAAGCTGTGGTACTACATATGAATGTTATGTGTTTTCATTCATAAGTATCTTGCTTTTGATACAAATGGTGAATGCCCCATTCAAATGGGTGTTCACTAGGGTTTAAACAAACTTGCATTTAAACTGATTTGCAAATATTTGAATTTTAGAGGGTAGGACTACCCCCCAGTTACAGTGGGGTTGGTTGGTTAGGCAGTCGTCGTGGAGTTGTTAGTTTCAATCGGGATTGGGTGGAGCAGGTCCTGATTCTGGTCGGTGCACATCTCAAATGATTAACTTGTTTCAACTGGGTACACTTTCCTCCAACTTGAGTCCCATCTTCTCCCTTCTCATCCCTGTCGGGAAAACCCCAACCCGCCCGAAGTTGACCCCTCCCCTTGTAACTTGGTAAACAGTGCTGTGCTCGGGGCGCTAGTGCCCTCCAAGAGCTACTGATCCCGAGGTGTATACAAAGGGCATATGCTCATGTTCCACCTCTAGAGTCAAACAGGATACAAAGTGGCTTATTTTCAGGGAGGATCTCTCCTGTTTCTCTCTCTCCTTTGTAGTTTTGGCAATTCTCATAGTGGGCAGCAACTGATATTGTCCAGGAAGGAATTGGCTTCTTCGTGGGACAAGAAGAACTGTGTCTTTTCCGCATGGAGGATACGCAGTTTGGCCGGAAAAAGCATTGAATATTGGATTTGTTCTTCTCGTAGGTGGTGTGTTCCTCCTCCGAAGGCTCTGCGGGATGCTTGTACTGCCGGCGAGAAATCATGGAAAATCTGGATTTTGTCACCGTCGTATTGGATGTCGCCTTTATCTCTGGCCAGCTTGAGTATTGGGTCACGTCTCTGAAGTTCAGTAATTTGGCAATGATAGGGCTGGGTGTTGCTCCCGGGATCGGGCGGTTGGCTGGAATTCTATGTGCCCTTTCCACAACGAACAGCGGAGAGAAAGCAGCCGCTCCGGAAATATATTTGCACAACTGTTCCACAAAGTCTTCCATCTTCGGTGGGGCCTGTTGTTCTCTTATCCCCACCAGTCTAATGTTGTTGCGGCAGCTGTGTCCCTCCAAGATTTCATTTTTAGCAACAATTTCTTTCACTTGGCGCTCTAGTGATGTCACTTTGGTCGATAGGGATGAGGTGTTGTCCTCGAGATCTGAAACCCTCTGTTCGACAGTGTCCAGCCTTTCGCCATGTTTATCCAGGCGGTGTTGTATTTGATCTACTTTGGATGAGAGGGTGTCGATTTTGGAATCGAGATTGCCTATGCCCGCCTTGAGTTCTAGCTGTATTTCTCGTATATAAAAAGTCGGAGGGGGTGCCGGCTCGCTTTCCCGTTCCATATCTGGTGTTAGGGCAGGCACTTGGTTTGATTGCTTGGGAGTCTTGGCTATGGCACCGGTCTGTCTTGCCCATATTGGGGATGTTGTCTTCACGTTAATAAATTAGGGCGGTCGGGGGGGTAGTGTAATTAGGTTTGGTAGGAGTCCATATGGAGCAGCAAATGTTTTGCCAACTGTTTGGACAGGTTGGGCTGTAGTACGGATTCTTGGCGGCTACTGGCCTTTGGGCTAGTTGTAAGAGCTTCCCCACTTGCTTGTTGTTGTCACGGTCTATTTTTTTAATGTTTTTATTTCATTTTTTATTTGTATTTGGTTCAAAGAACCTTTACAATATATTGTAACAATGCATAATTTACAAAACAATTCATTATTCAAAACATACATTTAAAACAATTTTAAAATAGAAATGGAGTATAGCATTAGAATAACAAAATCTCTTTTTCAATTACTTTTAGAAAATCAACCAAAGCAAAAATTAAAGCTCTCTCATTTCCTTGCATAAGTCGACTCCAGAGAGATACCATACAATCCGCATAATTCACATTTATAAATCTTTAAAAAAGCTTGGTCCTTACATCTCTGAAATGCGGGCATTCTAAAATCAGATGTTTTAGAGTTTCATTCTGTTGCGTACTATTTGAAAACCGACATTTCAAAAGGCCCAGATTATCTTTTCCGCGTCCCCAATACTTTGTTTGTTCAAGAGTATGGTACTGGTTTAATCTAAAACGCATATAGTGCATTCTGGTTATGTTACATGGAAACATTGTAAGATAGCCCCTACAGTCATCTCTTTTATGAGGGAATTTTGCGTATTCTTTATATGTACTCAATGTTGTCATTTCAACTATGGTTTTACATCAATCGTTCTCAAATAGCTTATGTTTCACATAATTTGGACAAAATGCAAGTCATCTAGATCAACACCCAAGTTAATTAGTGTATTAGCCATGATTTCGTAGTAGTTGCTAATAGAGCTAGAAGAGCAACCCTTTCTGAATTCACGGTCTGTTGGTGTAACTTGGCGATGCCAGTTTAATGTTTCGCTTGTGTCCGGCGAGCGGAGGTTTTGTCTGGGTCAACCTGGATCCTGGAGAGTGTAAATGTGAACAGGCAGGGTCCCCAGTGAGTAGGCAGGGGGGGTTGTCCTGGCTATTGCAGGTATTTCAGTTGTTGGTGCAGGGCTCAGGCTGCGGCATTCTGGCCGCCGCCCATGTCAGCTGGAGGGGACCCTTTGCTTCACCACCGGACCGTTTGCTGCGTCGGCGCCTTATTAGCAGATGATTGTCTTGCCTGTGACGTGGGTACGACTGAGGGTGTGTCTGATGAGAGGGGGGTCGAGATTGCCAGTTGTGGAGAGCCGGAGGCCCACGGCCCACTGTGGGCTTTGATGTTTATGTTTACTATGGCTGGAGGGGGTGGGCCGGGCCGGGGATGCTAGCCTTGTGTTGGTCGGCGCGGGCTGTTCTGCTGCCTGGGTCACGTCACCCGCGGCCCCAGAGAGGATCCAGAGCACAGCGGGAGGGACCGGACCGGCGTCTCTCCTACCTGTCTCCAAATTGCACGTCTCAGAGCCGCACTGAGGACTCCTTCTTTGCTGCTTTTCTGATGTCGGGTAGATTCCACGGATCAGTGGCGCATGGCAGCGCCCTGTCCCGCTTCCGCCTGGAGGTCTATGACGTCTGTTTGGCTGGGCGGGCTCCTAACTGTCTCTGCCGCGCCTGCTGACACGGGTCTGCAGTCCGCTGTGGGCTCACTCCCTGAATGCCGGGACGCCGGCGACCGACCCCTCCGCACTGCAGGCTGTTTGGAGTACAGTGTACACGCTCTTCTTCAGTTTGAAGCGTCGCCGGGGGCCGCGACCTGGGGGGTCTCCTTGGCGGGGGTTCCTTTGGCACACAGCCTCTAAGCCACCGTGGCACAGTGCCGTTGTTGCGTTGCGGCCCTTCCCCCACTATCACCGCGCTGATCAGGGTGTTGGCAGGCGGCGATGTGTACAGTGTCCAGCTATCAGCTTGCGGGTCTTCACGGGGGGTTCAGGTGACTCACTTAGACAGTTGAGGGAAGATTGGAGGTTCATGAAGCTATATTTTCAAGATATTCCTCGGGATCGGTGCAGAGCTCACTAGTGAGCCGCTATCTTGGATGGCTCTCTAGCGCCCTAACAGTGCCTATTATAACTACTCAGGGAGAAAAACACCTAAGTTTGAGAATCCTAGAAAGGGGAGAAAAGGCCAGGTTTTTCACAATGCAAATTATTTAAATACTGATACAATGCCTATTATAACAACTCAGGGAGAAAAACACCTAAGTTTGAGAATCCTAGAAAGGGGAGAAAAGGTCAGGTTTTTATAGGGAATGCAGCAAATCCGAGAGAGGGTAAGAAGGTGGTAAGGAAGCTCAGTGGGGCTAACCTGATGACTACCTGGCATCTGGCGTCCTGTGCATACACCTGCAGAAACTAACAGGGAGCTGCCTAAGTAGGAGCCGCCCTTTGCCTGGGGGCCCTTAGCCGTGGGGCTGCCAGGCAGAAGCTGCCCAGGGTGGGTCAGAGATAAGGGAAGGGGGGCAAAATCAGGTGAGTGGGCGGGTTGGGAGGCGGGCAGGAAGGAGGAACAAAGGGAGGAAGGGAGGCTGGGAAGAGGGAACACGGGCGGGCAATAATCAAACAATTACACACGAATACAGGTCACACAAGGCACAGTACCTGATCAAGGCCCAGGAGGGCAGAAGATTTTAAAAATGCAGCGCTGCTCTCATACGCTCTGCCAAGTAAGGATGGCGAGCGCGGTGAACAGTGTATGCACTACCCAGCACACTGCGGCCCATGAGCCAATCGGGGGGGTGGGTTGTGAGGTGGGCAGGAAGAAGGGACAAAGGGAGGAAGGGAGGCAGGGAAAAGGGAACACAGGCAGGCAAAAATCAAACAATTACACACAAATACAGGTCACACAAGGCACGGTACCTGATCAAGGCCCAGGAGGGCAGAAGATTTCAAAAATGCAGTGCAGAATATTTCAAAAAATCGGCGCTGCTCTCACCCGCTCTGCCAAGTAAGCCTTCTTACATGCTGCTGGGTAGTCTGTTCCACCCATCGCCTCCAAGTACGTTTGAAACAAAGGTTCCCATTGGAGCCATGGATTGGGTGGCTTGCCTGGAACTTGTAGGAACAGCAGAGGTGGCATTGCTCCTTGCATCGTGGAGTACATGGGTGTCTCTTGGATCCATGTCGCCAATTATGTTGTGGTCTCAATAAGGATCGAATGCAGGCGAGATGATGTGGTTGCTATTATTTATTCTCTTTACATACACAGTGTCTTCATCTAGCTATATAAAAGCTATCTCAACATTATAAGCATGATTATGTATGGTTCCAACTGGAATCACTTGTGTGCTGTATAAGTAGGTACGTCTATGCAAACCTCGTAGTCTGTTAGGAGAGCTTTGGGCTGCCCGTCTTGTTCGCCAGCTCCTCGCGCTCTTAATCCTCTTTGTCGGGAAGTCCACGCTTCACGTCTCGTGTCGGGATCTCGCAAGACGGCCGTGGTACTTCTGTGACGTCCTTTACTCTAGAATTCCTGCATGCAATCCGATGTGAAAAATGCCTTCTTTCTGTGGTGCAATCTCGCTGTCAGGGGCTCCAGAATATTGGCATGTGTGTCCACGCTAAACAAGTGCCAGGGGCACAGGCAATGTCCTTTGTACGACAGCCCCTCACAACATTCAGGGCAGGGCATGTTGTAGTCAACCAGCTCGTTGCCACTGTTTTGGTGAAGAAAACTCACATTACTGGAACATTCAATGTTGCTTTATTTGCATGACAAGTACTTGGGTAACAGGCTCCCGGATACAGCCTGCTACTGCTACCTTCTCCAGCTCCAACTCCAACTGAAATGCAATTCAACTAACAACACTCCAAACTCCTCATTTCTATTCAGAACATTCTAACATTCTAAGAAGCGGACTAACTCTATACAAGTGAGCATGCAGAGTGACGCTGCAGAAATACACACAAACATACGGAAAAACATATCAGAACCCTTCAAAATAACCCACTGCTCACCTCCCAAAGGCTCAGTCCAGAAAGAAGGTCCCAGAGACCCTTCTCTACAGTCCACACCTGCTTCAATCCAGCATCCCCTAACCCCAGTAAAATAGACATTAAAAGAGAAAAGGTTACCTTGCCTAGTAAAGCGACAGTACAATATTAGAGTCCACACTCCATGAAGTTCAGCATCCTCCAAAGCTAGTAAAATAGAGATTATAAAACAAAGGTGGCCTGCTTGGTTTTTCATGCAGCTGTTGACCACATGCCTCATTTGTTTCACGCTTAACTGGCATACATACCAATAGCCCCAGGGCCTAATTCACAGAAGCGTTTTATAATGGCGAAACTCCATTGGAAAACGCTCTGTGAAAAAGGTCCTTGGTATTTTCCTGCTTTCTGCAAGGTGGCATATGGGTCACCAGTTTACTCTGGTGCTACTCTGCAATGATTCAAAAGTAATTTGTAGCAAGGAATTCCAATTTACAATGTAATCAGTAAGTTGATGGGTGGCACCTTGGCAAGACCATGGCATTTTTGTTTGTGTACTGTCGTCTGGCAAACCCTAAATGTGAGCACAGTTGTGTGTGGGAGGGGGCTGCTGTACAAGGAAGGAGCAGGTCACAGGGCTGCACGGGTAGAACATTCCTACAGATTTAATTAGGCCTTTGAAAGGAAAAAAAAATATTTTAAACCTTCACCGACCCCTCTTTGGCAGCCAAGCGCCGTCCTTTCCTCCGCCATGCGATTTCAATTTGCCTCTTTAGTCATTTCTGTTGTTATAAATGACTCCTTTTTTTATATTTCAGGAAATAAAGGGGTTCTTTTTTAATGAATGTGTGAGTGTCTGTGTGAGCCAGGAGATGAGGAAGTTGCGCCGGTAATTACTCGTGACTGTTGAACTCCGGGTAATAACAAAGGAACAGCCTGCATGAGTTAAGCGAAGGCTCAGTAAGTCATGCTGCCCGGCTAGGGGGCTCCCTCCCATTTTCGCCGTCCATTTTAGGAAAGAACATAAAATGCCGCCATTCACCACCGCCACATGTGTACATTACCGAGGGGTCGTGTGGGAACACGTCCTTTAAGACTAACTCGTGTCGCATTTCCTGCAGCCGTGCCCTGATTATGCGTACTCGATTTATTTACACAGGTTTGTTACAGACATGCTGAGAAATTATTATTTATTTAAAGGGTTGACATATTTTGGCTTTTTTTTCAGTTTCGCAATTGCCTTTAAAGCCACCCTTAATCTTTTCCTCGTTCACATGCCACACCCGGATGAACGTGCGGCGTGGACACTCACATCCCCACAACCACACTTGCAAAATAGAAGAAAAAATACACCCGGAGAAATATCCTCAACTTTCTTATTTTAGCCAAATTCCTACCCGCTTCCTATGCGCTTCCTCTTGGTTGGCTTTCTATGACGGCCTTTCCCACCCCTCTCGCCCCCTATACTTTTCATTGGCATTTCCTGTGCTCCCTATAGTTTATGGAGGGCAACCCCATAGGTCATGAATTGCAACCACTGGTGTTCCTGCAGCTTCTTTCTTCCCCAGGACGTTGGACTCACTTCTGGGGAGTCCAACTCACTTCTGGGGAGTAGTTTAATCCGAGATGGGAATGCATAGAAAACAGTTATGTATTGCATACAAACAGACTTCGAATTATCCGAATAATATAAAAAAAGGTGCAACAAGACACCTCAAGGCAATACAGAAAGCATTACTTAGCACACGTTCTGCTTTTGTTTGCGCATGCCTGTAGAATGGAAAATCAGTTTATCATTCCAGCTGATTAAAGGGCCATCACAAACCCCAAAAACAAGCTGCCTGGATTCTGCAATCATATAATGCAACAGCTTAATCAACACCCCCTCCCTCCAAGCTGGCTAACTCATTGCAGACTTTAGTTATAACTCATTCCCAGACTTGTTCCCTTTGACCTTGTACTGAACTCTTGAGAAGCTGGTCACAACACTATCTTACATAGCTCTAGTCGGATCAGATTTGTGCAAGAAAACGCCCTTTATAACACGCGTGTATGTTTTTTTTATAAAGAAAGTTCAGATGCATTGAAAATGAGACATAATAAAGAATTTTTAGAAATGAAACAAATACAAAATAAAAAATGAAACACCTGATGTATGAAAATGTTTTCTATAATGTTAATGTTAATGTTAAAGGACATTTGTACCGCGCACTATCACCACCGGAGTGGTCCCCTGGTGCTCTTGCGGCTCTGAAAGAGGAGGGGAGGTTGAGTTAGTGGGAGGAGGCAGGAAAAGTGCAAGAGAACAGTCATGTGCTGTTGGTGGCCTCAGCCCGGTGGGTCCATTGGCTGGGCCTGGGGTGTTTGCGGCCGGTAGTCGTCGTGTAATGTTGTGCAAGACTATGCGTGTTTTTGTTTTGTTGTTGTAATGTAGTGAAGTTTGTGCGGTTTGTTGTGCTGTAGATTTTGGTTGTGTTTGGTTTGGAGTTTGAGAGGTGTATGCAGAAAGGGAAATTGTTACCAGACAGACTCATATAGCAAAGTATGGGGCGATACGGATGATTTTTTAGACCGTCTGTCTCAAGGGTGAGGAGGAAAAAGGAACCCGGAGTAAGTGGGAACAAACCAGGCATTTTTAGGAAAGCAGTCCCACTGCCAGAAAAGACATGTAATTTGCTTGATGAGCAGATCACTTTGTCAACATTATCTTTACAACCAAGGCCTACAGTAATATGAATACAATTAAAAGGATAACATACAGTATAAGGGAAGCACTGAGAAGGATAAGGAGTGAGATGATACAGAGGGTGAAAGGCTAGGGAGAGAAAGGCGAACCCATTCTGGGCTGGAAAGATCTGCAGATTATGAATCTGTGAGAGGTTCTTTGAAGCAACATACCCATCAATGCACAGATATTCCTTTAATGAGCCAGGGCACATTGTTAAAATCCTTTTTAGGAAAAGCCACCAGTTCTTCACAATGAATGATACATATAACAGTGGATCTGATGGGGAAGTATGGACTAGATCTTGAAATAAACACGCTCGCCTTGGAAACAAGATGACACAGAGCAACACAGGTTCGATCCCCAGTCTGGGCTTAGAAACCTTTGGGTATTAAGCGCGTTCTAAATAAACTATCATATCATTGTTGAATAATACTTTTATTATGAGCTAGGTGCAGTATGTGCGCCCCTTGTGCTGGTTGGAGTTTGATATGCACATGAAAAAAACGATGCAAAGAACACACATGGAAATTGAAATTCTGAAAGGGACTGCAAACCAGGCCCAGGGGAGGGATGTTCAGCAGGCATGGATCTTCATGGCAAACTCCCACTGCACATGAATACTTGCACCTAAAGTGAAAGGCAAGCCCTGAACTCAAACACCACATTACAAGTACAAATGTAATCCAAACATGTTACTGCTGAAAAATCAGATTTGATTGTGGGCTCTCACAACAACCATTACCCCACTTCTTGTAGAAAAGATGTACTTGTAACAATGTAGATTTAATGTGGGATAAAGTACATAAACAGCAAAGGAGAAAGCAAGCACAGCAAGTACACGCAACCAAAAACTGGATAAACAAATACCAAATGGTAAAGCGCCAGAATCATCATTTTAATGCACACTTATCAATGGCACATCAATATCAACACATTAAAGCGGAGGGACCATACAAGTCACTCAGCACTGACGTCAGACAAAACTGGGGTGAAGGCGTGTTGAGTTCCTGTGTCCAGAAGGATCTCTGGACCCAATGGTCATCATATGGAAAATGGACAATGGTTCTTGTAGGCATCTTTGTGCCTTATGCACCACCACACTTGTGTAACTGGGACACACAACAATGTCTTTCTTGGGGGTTTGTAGCATGTGAAAATGCTTCAGAGGGCATGGATGAAAGAAAATTGTAGTGATGCTGGAGGCACATCATTCATAGCTAAATAGTAGTCACATTGCTCATAAGGGGCCTTCCCCTAATCTCTCGCAAGTCACTTTACTATCCTGTTAAACCTACCTGCCACATGCTCCCTTCTCCTCCCCTCTAATTTACACAACTGGTAGTCTTAATGTGTGTCCCTTCCTTGCCTGCTTACTTGCTCTTATGACTTCCTGTAAACTCTTTCCAGCTTCTCCTTACTTCTTGTCTCCAACTGCTCCCTTTTTCCTGTCTCCACCTCTTCCTCAGGTCTTCCCTCCCCCCTTCTCCTCATGTGTTATTGTCAAGATCATCACACTGATGACATCACTATACTGAACATCAATTTCGGTTAGGTCCTCAGAGAAATCCTTTATTGAATGACCAATGGCTGTGGGAGACAGATTGAAAACCTGACAGCGTTCTGCCAGGAATTTGCCAGGAATTTGAGAAGAGTCTCTCGAGCCCCCTTTTAAGTCATGATTTTATAGTCTTTATGATCGCATAGTGGAATACAAGAACATACTGGAAACTTTCATGACATCCGTCAAAAATCGCAAAACTGAAATGAGTTTAATGAATACATTGTGATTTACTTATAGGCACTCAAGGATATGTGCTTCATTAGTACATAGGCAAAGCCGCTAGGCTCATAACGGGATTAAAGCCCTAATGGGATTAAAACCACGCAACCACATATTCAGAAAGCCTGAACACCCTGAAATGGCTACCCATTTATCACCAAATACAAATCAGAACCCTCATCATTACACACGCCCTACTGCGTACCACTGAACCCCACTGCCTCGACAACTTAATTCATAGAACTACCACTCCCTGCACTCTCTGCTCCAAACTGAAACTACGAATCCACAAGTACAACCGAAACAGGGGCGCTGAGCACACGGGTGCTCCAGGGCCCAGTGAAAGGTAATCTGCATGAAAGTCCCTATACTTCCAATGGCACGCTTTTTTCCCCGCTGCCTCCCCCCTGAGAGTGCTGCCACCCCCCGGCCCTCCAAGGAAAACAAAAGGTCTACGGCCCGGCAAAGAAGATGCCACAGAGGAAGAACTCTTCCATAACCCTCTCCCTTTGGAATGCCCTCCCAAAGCACCTAATATTGGAACCCAAAAGCCACACCTTCAATAAGTACCTAAAACAATGGAATCTCAACAAATGGTTACAAGAATAACACCCCTTCTGAAATTCTTATCAGTACCCCTCCGCCACCTTCAACACCCTTCACCACCCTCTTCCCTTCGCCTTCCCCTCTCCACACTTTCCTACAGCCATAATCCCCCCTCTCCACCCAACCCTAGCCCCTACCCTTCTAGCACTTAACACTATACACCCATCCCCTTTCCCTCCCTCCATTGCTGGACTGTACCTCTCCGTACCTGAAGTGTCTACACCCAACTCCTTTGCTCTCTTTTTCTCAATTCCTCCCTACTCTTTTTCAACCTTACTGACCTATTCTTTCTGATAGCAAGTGTATCTGCTCACCCCTTACCTGTCCTGCCCCCTCAAACTACCTCTCTGCAAAATCCTTTGTTGATGCACTTATCCCCCAATTGTCATTTTCTCTCCATTCAAATTGCCATCTACCTGGCTGTGCCCAGAGACTATAACCAGCGCTTTGAAACCATTTGGTGCTTGTAAATAAATATTTTTTTTATTTAAATATTTTTATTAGT
This sequence comes from Ambystoma mexicanum, assembly GCF_040938575.1. Lineage (NCBI taxonomy): Eukaryota > Metazoa > Chordata > Amphibia > Caudata > Ambystomatidae > Ambystoma > Ambystoma mexicanum. Next base: position 1,007,862,024 of record NC_090927.1, read on the forward strand.
TTTCAGTGTAAGAACAATGTAACCATTAACAATCCAGAAATTCATTTTGTACAACTTAGTTAAACCTTCACCTCTCAACAATTCTGCAACATTCCATGTATACAACGTAAATCATAGCGCTACGCCATAAGGTGTACAATTCATAGTTTCCGGTCATTCATTTAATGCGTAATGAAAGAAAGAATGATGAAGAAGAAAAAAAACAAAAAAAAAAAACAAGAGCATTTGTTCACTAAGTTGAGTTTATTGGTTCAATTATCTCATTGTAAATCAGATTAGTCCATAAATTCATTTGAGGGTGGGAGATGTCAGAATACATAATCACAGCTACTGCTTCTGCATTTCCACCGCCTAAAGCGTGCAAATATAAAGTTAATGTGGGCATGGGTTACCGCTGCTGAGTTTCTCCAACTAATACGTGCAATTACAAATTCAATGCGATCATCAGCAATTCAAGAATTCATAAAGTGCTTCAAGAGTTGCGGTTGAAAATACATGTGTTCCTTATCAGATACAAAGTCTAGAAAGGGGCGCCATATTTTCCGGAATCTCAAGAGTTTCCCCTCCACCACAGCCGTAAGTTTTTCTAGACCTAGCAGTTCCCATAACTTTAACCACCAGTACGCTAGGTGTGGGCCTTGTACTGTCTTCCAAAATCTAGCTCTGGTGATACGGGCAGCCACCAATAAATGGGAGATTAAGCTTGCTTTGTGTACTGACATTGGAAAGGACCCGTCTTCTGGGGCGTCCCCTAATAAGAACACTCTAGGGTCCATAGGGAGTAAAGAACCCGCAATATCTTTGATTTTAAATCTCACTTCTAACCAGTATGATTGAATAACCCGACAATGCCACCACATGTGTGCCATGTCTCCTCGTTCACCACACCCGTGCCAAAATGTATCTGGATATTCTGGGTTAATGGAGTGAAGCCTATTGGGGGGAAATACCACCTAAAACAAATTTTAATAGCGTTTTCTTTTATTTGGGTGCAGCGAGAACTAGTATGGGCACGGTGCCAGATTCGCTGCCAGGACTCGTCTGGAATCTCTAGGCCCAGCTCTCTCTCCCAAGCTTTCATATATGGGAGCTTCTCCTCCATGGAGGCTCTCTCCAGGAGTTTATAACATAGTGATATCTAATGGGATTGGTGTCCTTCAAGAATTTTCAACTCATGCCTATTACACATGTAATTTTAGCCAATACGGAACATTTCATTTTCTACTGCGCACCATGTAGGAATTACCCAATTCGATAGTTTTGAATTGATCGTATGCTACACCCATGTAAGCTGTATTTATTCATGAAAAACATACTTTCCTTCAGCTCAGAGGCAGATCTTTTCCAGTCTCTCTCTGAGGCATGCATCCGGGGAGCCAGAGAGCCGTAAGACGAGCAAAATAGGCGCTTTATACAAAGAAGAGAAGTTTCATGGCAGCGGCTAACTCTTTGACTTCCCTGTTTCTGGAGGTCCCCGCACAGGGCTTGCGTTTTGTCAAAAGAAACTAAAGGCTGAAACAGCACACAGGCATATGAAGTGCCTTTCTTTTGGTACAAACGGCCAGAGTCTAACTCCCACACAGGGTTTAATGTCACATACCAGAACGTGTGACAAAGAGCGCGTTTGCATTCGTACACCTTCATCCCGCTGTTTCCTGTTTCTGGCGCAAGTGGCGTAACGCTCGCAGCAAATTGAAACAGGGAGCCTCACAGAATGTCAGACAGGCAGCCCCAATTTCATTTACCACGCCTGCAGTGAAAGTGGGGTGAGTCGGGTTACTGGTTTCAGTGAGTACATCTCATGCTGGCTCAGCTCTGGGTCCCTGCCGAGGGAATACAGTTGCACGCAGCCCAGCACTAAGGTAATAATAATGCAATATCAAAAGAAAATGGACCAAGGAAGATTATGTTTATCCTGTCAGATAGCTCAGCACTCAGTTTCGAGTCCCAGGTAAGGGCAAAATTCAAACAAAAGTATTTGTTATGTTATGCTCATTTATTTTATAAAGCGCACGCATGCCAAAGCATCTTGATCCTAACATAAACCAGGGGAAAGATCAACTGATGAAAACAGAACCAATTTAAAACAGATAGGTTTTTAACAACCGGCGAAAAAGGAGGCGAGTGTTAATATTTGGCTACGGTCGGGCAAAAAAGAGGCAAACCAAGCCAAAACCTGACCATACATATCTGCCAAACGATCCAATAGCACCTGGTGGTCCACTGTATCAAACACGGCTGATAAGTCTAACAAAATGAGGGCTCTCGTTCCACCCTCATCAGCCAGCTGACAAAGATCATCATACACAGAAACCAGGACGCTCTCTGTCCCACGACCCGGGTCAAAACCAGACTGGAACGTGTTAAGAAAAGAAGAAGACTCAAGAAAAGAGGTAAGCAAAGAGGGAACAAAGGATTCCATTAATTTCATACAGAACGGAAGTAAAGAAATAGGATAAAAGCTTGCCGGGGATGTAGGGTCTAACAAAGGTTTTTCCAAAAGCGGGATGACAACTGCTTGCTTAAGCTCTGGTCAGATGGATTCAGATCGGCAAGAATTGTTAACTACTTCTGTCAGCCATATGGAAATATGGGGAGAGCTATCTTTCAAGATTCTCAGAGGGATGGCATCTGAAGGAGAGGCAGATTTTAATTTGCTGATCACAAGCTCCACCTCCTGGACTGAAAAAGTGGAAAATACCGACCAATTATGATCCAAAGCACCAGGCAAAGGCTGCTGCTCAGGAGCCGGGAAAGCAAATAAACAAATCTTTTCCCGCATCAAATTAACTCTGTCAATAAAAAAAGCCACCAGATCATCACAGAATATTACGACTGTGTATTGTCAAGTTATAGGGCTTACCTTTAGAATGTAATTCCTTTGATATGGCAACAATAGGATAACAGAAGATAAGTCCACTGACCTGTTCTTTGTTTTGGATAGACGAAATGGAAAGCTCACCTGGAACTCTCTCTCCGACCGAGAAAACCGATGCTGGGGGAAAGCTCCAGGGAAACCCTCGAGGGGAAGAAAACCCTGTGAGCGTCGACGTCTGAGCAGCTAGAGAGCGTTGACGTCTGCGTTCCTGAGTTGCTGGAGTGCAGATTTAAAGCTGGTAGAGATCACCGGGACACCAGGTGAGTAGGATCCTGGGAGTTGTAGGCGGCTGTAGCAAAGAGAGAACACAGTAAGTTTGGGCACTAAGGAGTGAGTAAGGATTATGGAAAGCACAGTGTACCTTTCTTTCAGCATTGTAAGATTACTGGCGGAGACGGAAGGCGAGAGGTAGTTCCGTTTGGAATGGGGAGAGTATTGCCTGAGAGAGGGATTAGAAATTAGATGAAGGTGGGAGATGGAAAGGAGAAAGGGGTTGTGTCGTCCCTTAACCTCCCCGTAGAGCCTGTCTGACCGAAGGATAGCTAGAGATCCGATTCCGTTAATTAACGGTGCAATTAATGGTGCAAGCTGGGAGAGGTAGTTCGGACGAAATTGGGATTCCCTGTACACAGAGTAAAGATCAAATGTAAAAAATGCAGTCGGGCGGCTCAACAGTAAAGTAGATAAATGCCGACTGGAAAACCTACGATGAAGTTGAACTCCGAAAGGTTTTGATGAACGTGAGGGACTGCAGATAACACGGTTGATCCGAAGGAGGAAATGTGGGAAAAGAAGGTTCTGCAAGAAGAAAGGACAGTCAGATGGGAATTCTGTAGGTGAAACTGCCAGGAGAAATGGGAAAGGATGATTTAGATACCTAGAGTCGAATTTACGAAGCGCAGCCTCTGCTAACAGTAGCAACGCGCCGCGGTGTAGGAATCAAGGACATAAGTACTGCTTCCGTGTAAGGAGGAGGAGTTTCCTCTTTAGGCTCAAGTTGAATGAATGGACTGGTGCCTTTCACTTCCGATGCCATTTTATGAGGGAAGATGCGGATTGCGGAAATATGGCGCCACCGTCGCCATAGTGACCATCTCCGGGGCCAGTAAGTACTACTGCCCGTAACAGTATGCCCCCTCCCAAGGGAGGCCGTACCCGGTTTACCCTGGTGGAAAAGGTGAAAAGAGTGGATCAATCTAGGGGCGTGAATCGCAGAGGCTGGCTCCCAAGATCGTTCCGCCTGGGTATACCCCTTCCAATCCACGAGGTATTGAAGGACCCCCCACCGGTATCTGGAATCGTAAATAGCCGACACTTCATATTCAGGCCCCGCAGCTGTCATCACTGGAGGGGGTAAACCCGCCGAGCGCGGATGGAAGTGATTTCTAATGTCCAGCTTCAATTGTGAAACATGAAATGTGGGATGGATACGCTTCCACGAATAAGGCAATTGCAGTTTAAACGCAGATGAACCTCTTTTTGCTAACACAGGGAAAGGACCAAAGAATCTTGGAGACAATTTGGAAGGAACAAGTCTCCTGGGGAGGAATTTACTGGCCAACCACACCTTGTCTCTGATGTGAATAGAAGGAGCTGGAGTCCGATGTCTATCAGCTAGTCTTTTACTCCTAACCTGGGCATCCAGCAATGCTACATGAGCTCTCTCATGCCCCTGCTGTATGAAATCCACCATACAGTCTAAGTTAGGAAGTGGAGTAGAATGGGGTACTGCGGTAGGGAAGACCGAAGGGTGAAACCCATATGAACAGAAAAAAGGACTGGCTCTGATGGCTGAATGTGCTGCATTGTTATATGCGAATTCTGCCAGTGGTAGATGACTCTTCCAGTTGTCTTGGGTTGCTGATACGTAACACCTTAAATAACCCTCTAAGGTTTGGTTAAGACGTTCAGTTTGGCCATTCGTTTGTGGGTGATATCCCAAACCTAAGGCCCGGGAAATCCCTAAAATGTCACAGAGCTGCTTCCAGTACTTAGAGGTGTATTGTGGACCTCGATCCGAAATGATAGTGTCAGGTAAACCATGGAGGGAAAAAATGCGGTCCAAAAATACTCTTGCCATATGGGATGCAGAAGGTATGGATGGTAAAGGGAGGAAATTAGCCATTTTAGTTAATGTGTCGATCGTAAACATTATGGTGGAACAACCTTCAGACATAGGCAAATCAACTATAAAATCTGTGGAAATGATCTGCCAAGGTCTTGTGGGCAGCGGCATTCTAGCTAATTCACCAACCAGTGGTCGTCGCAGGGTTTTGTTTTGTAGACAGGTGGGACATGATGCGATGTAGTCTTGAACGTTCTGTCGGAGAGTTGGCCACCAGAAATACCTTTGTATTTGTTCTAAAGTGTTGGCCACTCCTCAGTGTCCTGCTGCCTCGGAATTGTGACAAAGTCTCAACACCTCCTTTGGTAGGTCTTCACCAGGCACGAATACTTTCTCATCTTTGAACAGAAGACCCCTACTTCTTGTCAATCCGTTCTGAAGGATTAATTCAGACTGAGAGGATTCCAATTCCTTGGATTTATCCTCTATCCTTTGCAGAAAGTGGTGTACGACAGGCACAAAGACTGCCTTGGCAAAGATCTGTTCTGATTGGAAAGGATAGTGATCTCTGGAGTCTCTTCGAGATAAAGCATCTGCTTTATGGTTTAATTTGCCAGGTATAAATGTAAATCGTATTCGAAAGGGGGAAAAAAAATGAGCCCATCGGGCTTGTTGGCTGTTACACGTTTGTGCATATTGGAGAGAGCGCAGGTTATGATGGTCTGTTCTGACTTCCATTGGGTATTGGGCACCTAAAAGTAGGTGACGCCATTCCTCGAAAGCCCGCTTGATGGCCAGCAATTCTTTCTCCAATACCTTGTAATTTCTCTGAGCGGGAGAGAGGGTTTTGGACAGATAGGCCACTGGTCTTTCTATGTTCTTAGCGTCGGGTTGGAGGAGAACTGCCCCTAAGGCCTGGTTCGAAGCGTCAGATTCCACTATGAATCTGCGTTGCTGATCAGGCACAACTAGAATGGGTGCTTCCGTGAAGAGTAGTTTAAGTCTATCAAAGGATCTTTGTGTTTCTTTTGTACAATTGAATGTATTCCCCTTCTTGAGTCGAAGTGTTAAAGGCTGAGTTAGAGAAGAAAAATGTGCTATAAATCGATGGTAAAAGTTGGCAAATCCCAGAAATCTCTGTATCTCTTTGATCGATTTTGGCGCTGGCCATTCTGTGATTGCAGTGACCTAGGTTGGATCCATGGAGATGCCTTGATCAGACAAAACATACCCTAAATAGGTAACAGTCTCTTTGTGGAACTCACATTTTTCTAATTTACAGAACAAGTGGTGCTGTTGGAGTCTGTTTAGAACTTCTTTTACATGAGCCACATGATCCGTCATGGAGGAGGAAAAAAACAAAATGTCATCTAGATAGATGATAACATAATGTAATGCTATGTCAGCTAATATGTGATCCATGAACCTCTGGAAAACTGCGGGTGCATTTGACAAACTGAAGGGCATGACCCTGTATTGAAAATGGCCAAAGGGAGTCCTAAAGGCTGTTTTCCACTCATCGCCTGATTTAATGCGGATCAGGTGGTAGGCTCCTTGCAAATCGAGTTTTGTATATATTTTGGCACCTCAAACTGCTTCCAAGATGTCAGGGATAAGTAGCATGGGATATTTATCCGGAATGGTGATTTTATTTAAACCCCTGCAATCTATACAAGGGCGCAATTCCGTGGTGTTCTTTTTTGGGATTAAAAAGAGAGATGCCGCCGCCGGTGAGGTTGACTCCGTGATTAAACCGTTTTTTAAAATGGTGTGTAGGTAATCTTTCAATACTTCTTTTTCTCTGAAAGACAGGATGTACATGCGATCAAATGGGAGAGGACTATCTGTGAGTAAATCGATAGTACAGTTATCTCGACGGTGGGGTGGAAGTTCTGAATATTCTGTCTGAGTGAAGAATTTCGGAATTCTTCGATATTCCGGAAGAAGAGTGGTTACTTCCTTTAATACCGTGGGATTGGTATTATGTTCAAAGCTTTGTGGCCCGCTGTGTGATAAAGGGAGTTTGGGCGTAAGACAGTGATCCCAGGAATTAGGTTCCAGCCGACCAGTTGAAGTAAGGGTTGTGAACCCTCAGCCATGGTAAACCCAGAATGACCGGGTAATGTGCTGTCCTTATGATATCCAAATCCAATGTCTCTGTATGACAAGCTATAGTCATGGCTAGTGAATAGGTGTGACTATTGATGGGACCAGATGTGAGAGGACTCCCATCCACGCTTTCTACTGGGATCGCCATATTCTTTGCGGTGCGGAGAATACCATAATTGTTAGCCCAGTGATCTTCTATAAAATTGCCTGCCGCACCGCTATCGATAAGTGCTGGCACATTTTCCAACTGTATGTTGTTCCAGACCAACGAGACATTCAGGACGATCATGGCATTTTCGGAAGGGGGAGCTTCGGAAGCAGTGTGGGTGCTTTTTAGGGAACTAGTGACTAAATTCGAACCCAGAACCGTCGTTCCCTTCACGGCCGGGCACTGGCGTTTCCCGTCTTCCTGAGGGGGGCAATGGGACATTCTTTGACTGTATGAGTATTGGCTCCACAGTACATACATAAGCCTAATGACTTCCTTCTGAATCTCTCTTTGGCTGAGAGAGGGCCCCGTGCGGTACCCAATTGCATTGGTTCCTCGGTAAGCAGGGGTTTGTACTGAGAAGAAACACCTTCAAAACTGGTCTTGGGACTTCTACCTTTTCTTTTTTCACGGTGTCGTTCTTGGAGCCTATAGTCTAACTGCATAACTAACGCTATATATTCAGACATGTTGTGTGGACGAGGAACTCTAGGCACCTCGTCCTTTACTTCTTCCGACAATCCGCGTCTAAAGATTGTCATCAATGCATCATCAGCCTATGCCGTGTCTACAGCCAACTGCTTAAATTTGGTTATATAGGTCAAGATGTCTTGAGCACCCTGTTTAATATCCATTAAACGTTCTTGAGCTACTATCGTGACTTCCTGTCTACCAAACATATTCTTGACGCTTTTGCAGAAAGCGAAATAGGAATCGAGCATGGGATTTTTACTGGTGACTAACGGAGTTGGCCAGGCTAAAGCTGCTCCAGTCATCTGTGCAATCATGTGTCCCACCTTATCTCGATCTGTACGAAAAAAGGCTTCCTTAAAGGCAAACTGAATAGTACATGACTCCAAAAATTCTTTGACTGCGTGGGGATTACCGTCAAACTTTCCAGAGGGTAGAGGACCTGGGGGTACCTCTGAACTCTGGGCAGTTCGACCGTTTGTTGCCTCAACATTAAGTTTTCCTGTTTGAGCTGTTGGACTTCAGCAGAAAGCGCTTGTACAGCTGTGAGCAGCTGTTGAACCTATTGTTCCATGTGGTGGATGTTCCGTTTCTCAGTATTGTTGCCACTGAAAGGTAAGAAAAAACACCCGTGGGTGACATCCTGAAAGGGTGTCTTGGGAGAAGTACTCCTTTTCTTTTTTGGGCGTTGCTATCTATTACAACTGTGTATTGTCAAGTTATAGGGCTTACCTTTAGAATGTAATTCATTTGATATGGCAACAATAGGATAACAGAAGATAAGTCCACTGACCTGTTCTTCGTTTTGGATAGACGAAATGGAAAGCTCACCTGGAACTCTCTCTCTCTCCGCACCGAGAAAACGGATGCCGGGGGAAAGCTCCAGGGAAACCCTTGAGGGGAAGAAAACCCTGTGAGCGTCGACGTCTGAGCAGCTAGAGAGCATTGATGTCTACGTTCCTGAGTTTCTGGAGTGCAGATTTAAAGCTGGTAGAGATCACCGGGACACCAGGTGGGTAGGATCCTGGGAGTTGTAGGTGGCTGTAGCAAAGAGAGAACACAGTAAGTTTGGGCACTAAGGAGTGAGTAAGGATTTTGGAAAGGACGGTGTACCTTTCTTTCAGCTTTGTAAGATTCCTGGCGGAGACGGAAGGCGAGAGGTAGTTCCGTTCGGAATGGGGAAGAGTATTGCCTGAGAGAGGGATTAGAAATTAGATGAAGGTGGGAGATGGAAAGGAGAAAGGGGTTGTGTCGTCCATTAACCTACCCATAGAGCCTGTCTGACCGAAGGATAGCTAGAGATCCGATTCCGTGAATTAACCGTGGTGCAAGCTGGGAGAGGTAGTTTCGACGAAATTGGGATTCCCTGTAAACAGAGTAAAGATCAGATGTAAAAAATGCAGTCTGGCGGCTCGACAGTAAAGTAGATAAATGCAGACTGGAAAACCTACAACGAAGTTGAAATCCGAAAGTTTATGATGAACGTGAGGGAACGCAGATTACACGGTTCATCCGAAGGAGGAAATGTGGGAAAAGAAGGCTCTGCAAGAAGAAAGCACAGTGAGATGGGAATTCTGTAGGTTAAACTGCCAGGAGAAATGGGAAAGGAAGATTTAGAAACCTAGAGTCGAACTTACGAAGCGCAGCCTCTGCTAACAGTAGCAACGCGCCACGGTGTAGGAATCAAGGACATAAGTACTGCTTCCGTGTAAGCAGGAGGAGTTTTCGTCATTAGGCTCAAGTTGAATGAATGGACTGGTGCCTTGCACTTCCGACGCCATCTTATGAGGGGAAATGCGGATTGCCTAAATATGGCACCACTGTCGCCATAGTGACCATCTCCGAGGCCCGTAAGTACTACTGCCCGTAACACAGAAGGCCTGAGAGTGATCAGTCTGTAGGGCAGTATCCGGAGGAGAAGAGGGTGACCGTACAACAGAGAATAATTCGCGAGGTTAATTGAGGGCTCTTTCAATTTTACACATATATTAGGTGCTTTTTGCCATCTGAATAACCAGATGATAAATGCTACATATTAAAGTAAAAGCTGACTTAGTACCAGCAGAGTAAGTTCACCTCCACTTTTGTTCAGCCTGGCGTTTGTTTGCCCGTAAGGCCTTAAATTCATCTGAAAAGCAAGTCTGAGAGGGACGACCCCTCAACTTCCAAAGGGTAAGCGGGGCTAGAGTATCAGCCACATTTGTGAAAATGTGGGTTAATGTGGAGAAGTTTATTGAACCTACTGCATGTCATTGTGCCTGAATACTGGAAACAATGTCAGCATTCAATGTTTTTAACTAATTACGGCAACGTTGATATTTAGCTTCAACAGGGGTCTGAACAACCTGGGCCTGAATCAAAAAAGTATACCTAAATGGTCTGACCATAGAATAGGGAAAGGAGGAAAAACAGTGGCCAGAGAACCACTGGCGAAAACTAAATCCAATCTATTACCGGCTAAATGAGTCAGAGCAGACACCAGTTGTGCCAAGGCCACGTCCTTCATATCTTCAAAGAATTGATTCTTAGCCATAATTATGGGGCAGTTCAAGTGCAAGTTAAAATCACCTGTAATGACCAGGTGAGGATTTCTAAGTTCCAAGTCTGTGACAAAGTAAAAAAAATTGGTCACAGAAGGAGTCAACTGCTCCAGTAGGGCGAATAACCACCAGGATATGTTGACTGAGATAAGTAGAAATGGCAATTTTTACTAAAATAGACTCAATTTGTATTGAATGGGTCAGGGGAATATGGCTAAAAGCGAGACTTGATTTAAAAATCACTGCTGTCCTACCCCCAACCTGTCCTAACTGGCGATCAACGTGTGGAAAGTTATATGAACCAGAAATAAGCTGGACCAGTGCCGGCTCGGAGGCATCATTCAAGCATGTCTCCGTGACACATAACACATCCAGAGCCAACTCCGCTGATAAATCTGAGCAAGCAGCCGTGTGCTTAACCAGAGAGCGGGCGTTGACCAATAGCCCAGTAAGGGACTTTCCAGAGCAATCTTGGCGAGGAAATGTCTGGTCTCCTAGAATGGGCAAGGCTGAACAGGGCGGTGCTAATGCCAACAGTTCCTCTCTAGACCATCTGATACGGGGCTCACCTACCAATCCATCAGCCCATGGCACGGAGTGCACACAGAGTGCACACAGACGAGCACAGACAGGCTTGATGTTGGTGCGACTTCGGCGCGCTGAGCCCTCGCCCGCTGCGAGTATTGTAAGTAGAGGTAGGAGGACAGGCGCGCCCGCAGGAGCTTAGGGTAACCCCCACCATGGGCATATATTATATAGATGTGTCTGTCGGGAAAGCTGGACAGGCGCGCCCGCAGGAGCTTAGGGTAACCCCCACCATGGGCATATATTATATAGATGTGTCTGTCGGGAAAGCTGGCCTCAGTCTCAGGAGGATATCTCAGCGGCAACATGTTCGCCTTGGAAGCAAGACGAAACAGAGCAACACAGGTTCGTTCCCCGGATCCGCGCTTAGAAACCTCTGGGTATTAAGCGCGTTATAATTAACCTATGATATCATATCTGCAAGAGATTAGCAATATCGACAAGGATTATTTCCTGCTTACTAGAAAGACAAGGGGGTCATTGAGTTTATGGGAACACCCGAGATGACTTATGACTTTAAGGGGCCATAATATAGATTACAATAATTTTCTACCAAATTGTGTTATTTTGTGGGTTATAAATACAGCATTGCTTTAACATGTTGTCCATGAGTTACGGGCCATGGAACCATCTTTGATTGGTGCAATAAAAATAGACAAAAACGAAGCATCTGAGTGCTTTGCACGAATGCAATACCACTTATGCAGACAGAACACAGGGATTTTCATAGACCTGGCAAGTATAGATTGGCTCAGGCCGGACTTGCGAGCACTGCCAGTTTCCCAAGTCACAGCGAGGCAGACACAAAGCGCCCAGGGCGCTGAAAGTCGTTACTGTGCTCAGGTTGCAAACGTATTTCTTTTAACAGGGGCAACGCCTTCCATATGCTTGATGGGATCTTCCCAACCCAAAAAGATCACAAAGCACCAGTTACCTTACACATCTGTGATAGTTAAAGGGAGTAACACAACGCGCACATTAAAAAGATCCATGATGCCTGCTATTTTGACATGCAAAATAATTTGCGTAAAGTAACTAATGAAAGGTTTCCAACATCAGGCATAGCAATGACCTGGAAACTGGGTGTTATAAGGCCACACGGACTTGCATTGGGATAGCCCTCAGGCTCCCCAAAGACTCTCAAGCAGGTATTCCATCTGGGATCCACCTGCACTCTGCGGCACATGTGCGGGACTGCCCCATTTATTCCCTGCGATGGAGTTGCGTCACTCTGTTGCGGGCGTAACGTTACAATGTCACTACATTCCTCCTTTTTCATAACAATTAACATAATATGCACACCAAACTTTTTACACTCTAAACACATAACAGCAATGCAGTTAACTTGAACAATACACCACACCAGTCTCTGGTTTCTTCCGGTGCAACATTGTCAGCATGTTAATCGTCCACCACATAGTCCTTCAGAAATGACGGACAGCACCTGAACTCCCGTAGGGGATACTTCCTACATACACTATCCCTGGGCCAGGTTCTGTCGGCTCTGACGAGCTCCATGCTTGATCAGTGTTTTGGTCAGTCTCACTCGGTACAGGGCTTAGGACGACTGGATGCCTGCACTGAGCTTCTTGAAAAAAATCAAGTTCCTGGTCGCTGTCGTCCTTCCATTGTTTGCATTCACCACGGACCCTTTTACTCCTACCACATCCAGCGTCTATGGGTCATAGGGCTGCAAGATCTTGCCGGTTCCTGACCAGCACCTCATCGCCCAGGGATTTGTCTGGTGGATGCAGTTTCCTCCTGGTGTTCTCCCTCTCGTTGCGCATCATTTGCTCTTCGGCCACCTGCTCTTTGTCAATCACCCCCGGTTCTCTGTCCTCACTGCCTGGCAAAGACCCATGCAGGCACCTTCTGAATAGCGTTCCTGCAGGGGCAACTCCTGTGGTGCAGTGTGGAGTGGCCCTGTATTCCCTCAGGAATTGATAGAGGACTTGATGCATGGGTGATCCTGAACACTTTGTTCAGCGTCCGCAAGAAACGCTCAGCCTCCCCATTCGCTCTGGGCCACAACCAAGATATCTTCCTGTGCTTGACTCCGCAGTCCTTCAGAAAGTTCACAAAACTCTCCCCTTAAAATGGCAGGCCATTATCAGTGCACACTTCTTCTGGGAAAATGTGAGATCCAAAAACCTTCTCCACCACTGGTATGATGCTCTCAAATGATGGCGATTCCACAAACTCCACCTGCGGATATCTGCACCATTCGTCAATGGCCACTAGGAAGTGCACGTCTCTCCCTATCGAACCAAAATGCATGTGCACCACTTCCCATGGTCCAGTGCACCATGGCATCAACTCGATTCAAGGTTCTCTCTTCATGGGGGCTACAGCCTGACACCACACACAACTCTTCACAAACTCATCCACCAGCAGTTCCAAGTTGGGGAACCACACCTTCATCTTCAGTCGGGACTTGGTCTTGGCCGACCACTGATGCCCTTGATGCGCCAGTGTTATGACTTTTGTAACGAGCATTGATGGCACGACCATCCTCTGGCCTCTCAACAGCACCCCTGAGTAATGACAGTTCATTCCTCACCTTCCACAGCTGTTCCAGCACAGCCTTTGCATCCAGTGTGCGTTTTTCCAGCCCAATCAGAGGCCACTTCCACTGTCCTATGTTGAAGGCCTCCCGGAGTAGGCAGAAACACATGTCTCCGGCAGAGCTATCCGCCAGCTCTTGCATGGTCATGGAGTTTGGAACGTTGGATTCCACTACCAGCCTGACAAATTCCTTGACTTCCATCTCTCTATTCCCAGACTCCGCTCCAGACTTGCCAGAATGTCTAGACATGTAATCAGCAGCGTTGTTTGCCCCCGGCCGGTACACCAAACAGACTTGTATTCCAGCAAGGCTAGCATCCACCGCTCAATTCGAGCCGGTGGCTTCAATGACGATCCCGCCATGATTGGTAACAATGGCTTATGGTCAGTCACCGCCATCACCAGTCACCCCAACACATAGAGCCTGAAATGCGTGAACGACCCGAGGCACCGCCAGTCTCTCCCGTTCAATCTGGGAATACCGCTGCTCTGCCTCCGTCAAGGATGTGCTTGCGAACGCCACAGGCTGTACGTCACCCTTTGAGCTCTAGTGGGTCAGCACCTCTCCAAGTCCAAAAGGGCTTGGATCCACCCCTATATCTGATGCTACAGCGGGGTTGAAGAACGCCATAGTGCTGTCAGCCATCAGGGCCGTCTTGATCTCTTCAAACGCATTCTGTTCCAGTGGGCCCCACTGCCGTGCACACTCTTTGTTTGTCAGATTTCGCAGTGGCTCAGACAGCGTCGCTAGATTCTGGATAAATCACCGGCAATATTACCATACCGAAAAAGCTTCTCGCCTTCGTGACCGACTCCGGTGGTTTTGCCTCTTTGTTGTCTATCACTTTCCTAGGATCCGGCGACACTCCTCTTTGCTGGAATACAAATCTGAAGAACTCTATCTTTTCCTTGAAGAATTCACATTTCTCCTAATGGAGAGTGAGCTCCAGCGACTGGATCCTCTCCAATGTCTTCTCTAGCCTCTCTTATGTGCTCAGTCTCAGACCGGGCGAATGCCAAAATTTCATCACTGATGTTAATCACTCCAGCCAGGTCGGCCAGCACCCCATGTATAATGTTTTGGAAATCGTCAGCGGCCGTCGATACACCAAAACATAGGCGCTTGTACCATATGAGTTGTGGAAGTTGTGATGTACCGAGACTCGGGGTGCAGTACCACCTGATGATAGCCCGCCCTCAGGTCCAGTTTGGAGAAGAACCTTGCGCCTTGTAATCGTGAGGTGCCTTTCCCGCTTGATAGCCTTGTTGGAAAGACGCATGTCAACAAATATCCAAACGTACTCCGGCTGTTTCGGCTTCCGTGCCACCACTATCGGTGACACCCACAGGATTGGCCCCTCTCCTGTCTCAATGATGTCCATCTCCACTAGGTGTTTGATCTTCTTGTCCACCTGGGCCCTAAGATGAAATGGGACCCTCCTGTGATTAAGGGCCAGCAGGCAGATAGATTCGTCAATATGCAGTTTCACTGGATCCCCGGCCAGTTTTCTGACGCCCACAAACACCTCTTGAAACTTCTGCAGCAACTTGTGAATGTACTCCACGTAGACCCCATATGTGAAGCTGACAATCTTGAGGACCTTGGCCGCAGCACAGCTCAGCAGAGTGTCCTTGCTGACATCGGTGATGAAAATCTCACCTTGATTGTATTTGGGCCATGACCCCCTCTCGAGACAAACGCCTCTTATAGCGGCATCGGTTGTTTAAAACCGAAGGTGAAGATTCTCATTTTCGCCCGGGACAGAGCTGGTGGGCCTGGCAGCCCCTCATAATTTTTCAAGGCCATCACACTCACAGATGTCCCTATATCTATCAGTACCGGGATCTCACACGCATCCACTGACATTGCACATCTCGGCTACCTCTTCTTCTTGCCTTTGGGCTCACTGAGCCTGGAGATGAAGAACACGTCTTCCTCTTCATCATCTGGGTCAGGATCATGGTTCGGCTGGTCTTCATCTTGATCCACCTGGGCCACCCTCGGGAATCATCTCTGAGCAGACATGCCCATCTTGGCATGGCCCCTTGGTGTAACGACTGGCCCCGGGGCTTTGCACATGCGTGCAAAATGATCAACCTCCCCACATCTCCCACACACTCATCCTTTTGCAGGGCATTCAACTGCATGCGGGAGGTCATATCCACACAGCATCCACTGAGCTGGCGTTTCTGGTCCCATGTCTCTTCTAGGGCCCATTCTGCGCTGACCGCCCCTTGCGCCTCGCTGGCACCCTATCGTGCAGACATCCTCCAGCATCACCATCTTCATGGCCTCATCCATTCTTAGACCCCTTGTGTCCGCCAGCTCATAGGATCGCACCAAAGCCAGAATCTGCACCAGGGTGTGCCCCGGTTCCCTCGGGATCTGTCGCCGCAACTTTCCTGAGGAATTAACTGATAGCGCACCATTTCCTTCTCACTGATCCAAGTGCATGTTGCCACTAGCTGCTTGAGCCTGCCGTGGAATGAGTCCAGTGACACATCGTCCTTCTGTTTGGCCACTCACATTACGAACCTTTTATAATTCAAGTTCACCAACGGGATGAAATGGTCCCTCAGAGTGTCCTTGCCCGCCCCATATGAGCCATCCACAGGTTGCAAAGTCTCAAAAAGCTTCAACCGCCGCTGGTACCGCAGCATACAGAAGGGTCGACTTCTTTGCCTGGTCAGTCGCCTCCCCAACTGCTACAAAGTACATCTCCAGGCGCTTCAGCCACAAGTTCCATCTGTACCCCAGAGCCGCTGGGACCCCAGATATATCAAATTCTGACTATAAACCTTAGAAGGTAACTATTTGAGACAAGGTTGTTAAGACAACAGAATAGTTGAAAGGTTTTAGCACACAGGTGGCAGAGTTCAAATTCATTCTTATTTAAGTTTATGTTATGTGAGGCTCATTTATAGCTTGGGTCATAATCGGGTCAATAGAAGGAAGTTTAAAAGGGAGCAGGATAATGCTTGTAGGTGAAACACAGGGAAGGAAATACAAAGAGTAGAAATGGGGCTCTGGGGGTGCTGACGGGCTTGGGGTGACGCCCCTCCCCCATGGCTTCACAACTGGCGCCCAATGGCTATGTCTCAGGCGCCTTTGTTAGGTAGGAGATGGTCCGAAAACGTAATAAACCAGGCAGGTTATCATGCCCTGTTCTTTCTTGAGAGGAGCGTCTGCTACCTTTTTTGATATATTTGCAAGGAACTTGGCGTTGGTCACTCTGAGTTACCTGGGGCAACCAGACGTGGACTCCCTGCTCACTGTGCTCAGAGAGGCGTAGCTTCACCTCACTGATGAGGCCCAACAAGGCTGAAACACATGTATGGGGTTGCTGTTGGTACTCTTGTTCTGAGAGGAATTGCCATAGCATTTCGGTGCTGGACTGCCCATGTGAGCAGGGACAAAGACTGATATGCAAATGGATATTTCTCATTTGTGAAAGTTACAGTGAGTAAAAAGGGTGTGCTGCAAACTCTCATCCCAGAACAGGTTATCATGCCATGTTCTTTCTGGAGAGGAGTGCCCGCTACATTTTTTGATATATTTGCAAGGAACTTGGGGTTGGTCACCCTGAGTTACCAGGGGGAAACCAGACGTGGACTCCCTGCTCACTGTGCTCAGAGAGGCACAGCTTCACCTCACTGATGAGGCCCAACAAGTCTGAAACATGTGTATGGGTTGCTGTTGGTACTCTTGTTCAGAGAGGAATTGCCATAGCATTTCGGTGCTGGACTGCCCATGTGGGCGGGACAAAGACTGATATGCAAAGGAGAGAGTCCACATCTTGCACCTAACAATAACGCGTTAGCCAAGGAAGCAGCGTGCAATAAACTGTATAGAACCACTTGGACATACAGCTGTTTTGTCACTAATGTTTTCGAACAAAGTTTTCATTTTACGCACAAAATGGATAGTTGTCAGACACATTTTACTCTCTTGCGAAGGAGGAACCTAATTATTACACTCTTGAAATTGGATGCACTCTCTAATTAAAAAAATTGGGAGTAAAATACTCTCACTCCAAAATCTCGAGCGCTGGGTTTTGGCATTTGGAGGATCTTGAACTCCCAAGGCGCCTGGGGTTGCGCTCTGGCAGGAGCAGGAAAAAGGCACACACTACAACGCCCTCCTGTGGGTCTTCCTCAAAGAAGTATGCGTCATTGCCAGCGACGACCATGCAGGGCAGGTCCGTTCCTGTTCTACGGAGAAATCATTGTTGAAGTCTCCCATTTCTTCCCCTATGACTCAACCAACATCACATAGCAGAACTTCATCTTCGAAAAGTAAGAACCCGTTGATATCCCCCTCAACGCAGATGCATAAATCTTTGACCACAACAACGGCGACGACCAGGATTAAGACCCTGTCGATGAATGTTTGAAAACCTTCCACCACTACACCATCGAAGACCTCGCTCAAGTTTCTTTCAACCACGATTAAGGCTATGCCAAGGGCACCGTCGGCTCCTGCACCGTTGACTCCTTTGTTGGCTGAGCCATCCACCTTGGCTGCCTTGCCCAGACCCGTTCTCCCTCTCCCACTGTCTCATGGGATCACCCTGGAAATATTAAGTTTGGCGACTGTTCCGCCACAAGACATCCTACAGCTCAGTTTGGATTTAAGAGGGCCAATGGGAGTCTTCAATGTTGAGGAGATGGTGTTGGCGGAGGTTCTTCCAACCTCAAATTGGACATGCCTCCACCTAAGGCAGCTCCTGGGGTAGTCCCTCCTGCCATTCCTGCAGCTTCTAGAGACATCTCCTTGGACATTCTAGTCACCTTACAATCACTGGTGTAAGAACTCAAATACAGATTGATCCTTCCACACCACAACCAGGCCCAAGTGGGTCAGCTGCCCCTCCTCACCCTCCAAAAGACCACATTCCTCCTGTTCCGGTGCAAACATAAACAGACATGGAGTCAGAGGATGCGAGTTTGATGACCTTATCCCTGCAGATGGCGAACCGGTGGAGGTTCCTCTGCGAGATTCTCCACCTGACGAGATTGGGTCTTTTCACGACCTAATGTCCAGGGCAACAAGATGTTCGGCCAAGCCCCTGAAGGTCAAAAGAAAGCCAGCTTGCTTTGCGAGTGATGAGAACAGCACCAAAAATCGATTGTGCCCATACCCTTGCTGGAGGATGTCTGGGAAGACAGGTTGTTAACCTTGACCAACTCTTCGTCTGTAACTCCCAAGAAGGAGAGGTTTGATAAAAAAAAATAGAGTACTGGACACTGCGCCTACATGTCTTAACGGTATCAGGTAATAATGTTCCTATATATATGGTCACTGTACATAATGTCACCGGGAAATGTTTGTGGCAACATTATATAGGTGACCATATATATAGGGACGGGGGAGTGGGGTTGTGGGGGTGTCCCCCGATCCCCTTGAAAAATAAAAGGATTGCGAGGGTGTCACCCGCATGTTCCATGCAATAATGTCTCCACAAAAAACTGCCATTTTTCAGGAAAATGTTTTGCATGGCGACATTTTTGCGGGAACATTATCACGTGGAACCGTTTTAGGTTGCAATCTATCCCAGAATCTGTGGTGTCTGTGGCAGCCCACAAACAATCCACCAACCCTTCTTCCTCCTGCTCGGTCCCCCGGACAAGGAAGAAAAGCATCTGGATGCATTTAGAAAAAGGATCATCTCAACAGCCACCACAGCCATCAAGGTAGCCAATGCAATGGCCATCCTGTCTAGGTACGACCAGGAGCTCTGGTCCAACATGGGGCGTATTCTTGAGTTTCTGCCGGACGATAAGAAGAAGGAGGCTTTCGTCTTTCTTTGTGAAGAGGAGGCAGTCTCAGATTATGCAATATCCTTCTCCGTGGACATCTCGAACATTGAATTCCAACAGCTGGGTAATGACACTGTCCTTTGCAGGCAAGGCTGGCTCCAGGCTACCATCCTTCGTCTGGAAGTTCAGGCAAAGGTGGTAGACAGGGTATTTAATGGGGTTGACCTCTTCGGGAAGAAGGTGGACAAGACCTTGCAGACCATCAAGGCCACACAGAGACGGCCTGCTTGCTAGGCACATTGCAGCATCAGCGCCAGTCATTTCGCTGGGGAAAATCTCGCTTTTCCAGGACAACACAAGAATATCAGCCTTCCTACCAGTCGCCATTGTACAGGTCCCCTTTCCACTCAGCATCAGACACATACAAGAGTAAGTCACAATCTTACAGAGGCAACCAACGCCAATGTGGCTCTTCCCACACCAGGGGTCACCCGGCTAAGCAGACCTGACCCACCTCAAGTCCAGCCCCCCCACTTTCCCACCCCGGTAGGAGCAAGGCTTTCACAGTTTGTCCACAAGTGGCAAGATATCACCACGATGAATGGGTGGTATCTTTCATCCAGCAGGGCCACATGCTGGAGTTTGTCAAACGGCCACCACCATTCCTTCATTGCAAATGGTGGAGAAACATATGCATCTGCTACTGTACAAGGTTCAGTCGCTTCTGTCAAAGGGAGCCCTCAGAAAAGTACCACCCAACAAGCGCAGACAAGGCGTGTACTCCAGGAACTTCCTAGTACGGAAAAAGTCAGGAGGGTGGAGGGCCATACTAGACCTTTGCATCCTTAAAAAATTCCTAAAGGCCCAGACTTTCCGAACGGTTACCCTTCAGTAGTTCCAAGAAGGGGAAGTTCTAGCATCCCTAGATCTAGAGGGGGCATATTTCCACATCCCTATCCACCATAAACACTGCCGCTACCTGTGCTTCACGGTGGCCTTATTATTATTATTATAAGGTGGCAGGTCACTACTACCAGTTCAAGACTCTACCTTTCAGACTTCGGTCAGCCCAAGGGTCTTCACCAAATGCCTGGCCCCTGTAGTGGCTCACTTATGCCGAGGAGGCAGACACGTCTGCCCGTATTTCAACGTCTTGCTGGTACGGATGGCATCCTTCACCACGGTTACTAACAGCACCACGCAGAATATCCAATGCCTAGAGTCTCTTGGGTTCTCAGTGATTTTTCTAAAATCGTTCCTGACCCCATCTCAACAGACTCCCTACTTGGGGGGGGGGGCGCAACTGGATACGTGCTCTTGCATAGTGACACCATCAGAGGAAAGAGTACAGTTGCTCCTTGCCAAGGTTCTGCAGCTCTCCCGTCTATCAACAGCTTCTGTACATCTCTTGAAGTCCCTACTGGGTATGGTGTCCTCTTGCATCCCCCTACTGCAACACCACAGACTCCGCATGCAACCCCTCCAGGAGCTCCTCGATGTACGTTGGCGATAAGCTTCGGGCTCCTGGGAGGACAAGATCTCGCTGACACAACAGTTCAGGATATTGCTGCGCTCGTGGTCAATCCAAGCTTACCTTGTTCATGGTGCTCCTTTTCACCTACCCCATCACCAAGTCACTGTCATGACGGACGGCTTCCTTGAGGGATGGTGTGTGCATACAGGGGATCTGTATGTGAGGGGTCTATGGACGGACAAAGAGAAGGCTCTCCATATCAACGTTCTGGAGCTGTCTTTTGGGCACTCAAGTCCTTCCATCCAAATTTCAGCGGTCTGGTGGTTCGGTTATTTAGGGACAGCACTACGCAGTTGTTTTATACACACAAGCAGGGAGGCACCAGATCTCTCTATCTCTCTGTAGCAGCACAGACGCGGTGGCACTGGGCACTGAAGCAGAACATGTTTCTAATTCCTTTCCACCTCCCAGATGTTCAGAATAATATGGCAAATGCCCTCAGCAGGGAACTCAGCTCATGTTACAAATGGGAGCACTAGGAGCTCCTCGATGTATGTTGGTGACAAGATTGAGGCTCCTGGGAGGACACAAACTTGCTGACACAACAGTTCAGGACATTGCTGCGCTGGTGGTCAATCCAAACTTACTTTGTTCACGGTGCTCCATTTCACCTACCGCATCACCAAGTCACTGTCATGGCGAACGCCTCCCTCGAGGGATGGTGTGTGCATACAGGGGCTCTCTATGCGAGGGGTCTATGGTCGGACAAAGAGAAGGCTCTCCATATCAATGTTCTGGAGCTGTCTTTTGGGCACTCAAGTCCTTCCATTCAAATTTCATCAGTCGGGTGGTTTGGTTCTTCAGGGACAGCACTACCAAGTTGTTTTATAGACACAACCAGGGAGGCACCAGATCACGCTCTGTCTGTGGCAGCACAGACGCTGTGGCACTGGGCACTGAAACAGCAGATGTTCCTAATTCCTTTCCACCTCCCAGATTTTCAGAATATGATGGCAAATTCCCTCAGCAGGGAACTCAGCTCATGTCAAGAATGGGAACTCCAGGAGTTTCAACTCTGCCGGATCTTCCGTCGTTGGGGCAATCCGGAAGTCAACCTTTCGTCACCCACGACAACAAGAGGTGCATGGCCTTTGCCAGCAGGTACCCCCATCCGGAAAGCCTGGGAGATGACTTCACATTCCCCTGGGAGGTGAGGTTCATGTACGCTTTCCCCCCTTTCCCTTGGTGGCTCGAGTGTTAAGTGTCTTCAGACAACATCAGTGCAGTCTGATCTTAGTGGCCCCTGTCTGGCCGAGACAGTTCTGGTACTCCGTCCTTCTCACCCTGTCCTACCCTCCCACAATAAGGCTTGCTCCTCAGCAAAGTCTGCTTTGAAGGAGCAAAGGTACAGTCCTCCACCCTCCAGTGCTCCTAGAGTTCGGCTCTATTCAACTGCCTCAGGACTGTAGAGACATTCTAGCACATGCCCGTGCCCCGTCCACACTCACCTGCTACAAGATAAAATGGATATGTTTCGCTCTTTGATGTAGATCACAAGGTCTTGTAAGGGCAAAGCACTCTCCAAGTCTGCAATTGACAGTTGGAAGTCATCCTGCATCTCTTTCTGTCATCAGCAGGCTGGCAGGCCTCTCCCTGGCAGACCCAGGGCTTATTCAACAAGAGTGGTTGAAAGGGGCCCCTGACGTCTATGGAAACAAGGCGAGTCACCACACACGATAGATACGCCAGACACAAGGTTGTATTCCCAAAGCTAGGGTTTATTGCAAAGCAAAAGTCTCAGTAAGCCAACTCGGTTTCATGCCCCACGACGTGTATCTCTAGACCTCGAGGGACGCAAGAGAGTGAATTACGTACATCAGTTAAATATATACAAAATGCATATCAAACAATCAGCTATGACATGTTTAACACCCCCCTTTATTGGGTTTCTTTGAACTTGGTGTGATGATGGACATCTCCGATCACTATGACACCTTCAAACATCTATTCTAGTAACAATTTGCAATTTGTGAGTGCGAAGGCATCTTTCAATTGTTGAATAGAACACAGCGCTTCTGTTCTTGGAAGCAAACTACATATGGGGGGAGTTGCATTCCGGACCTTGCTATCTATCAGGTGCTATTCGCGTCCTGGGAGCCGACATGCTCTAGCGGGCTAAGTAAAGGGCGGCCGTAAGAAAAGCATAATTCAAGCCTTTAGCGGTATTATTCTAACATATTCTACCATATAACAAGACTGGCTGGCAGCTGTGAAATGATTAGATGCCCTACAGCTCTGTTTCAAGGCTACATTCGGGAGGGAGCCGGGCATTCTTCCTGGTGCTGCCTACGTTTGTGTTTCAGCGAACCTTTGTTATCCTCACGGCCCTGCGGGCCTTGTCCTTTTCACATACAGACAACAACGTTTCACAGTCGAGCAGTGCAAGCGGAAAATATACTGCGAAGCAAATAGGAACAGAAAGCAATGAGCAATGGTTAGAAAACAAAATGGCGATTCTTGTTACATCAAAATGGCCGTTCATTGGCAAACTCGAAAACCTATATTTTGTCATATCGTGCATGAGACGGTTGGCCCACGGCCACCAAAATGCGTTTGCGGTCTTAAAGTAGAAGTATCCATATTTCTAGACTGACAAACCCTCCTTTGGCCGTATGCCAAACGTCTCATCTATTTATTGAAACCTCCTCTAGTGATGATGAATCTGAAGTACTTATGTCTGAGTCTTGCATGCTATCGTGGACATCACTGTCTTCATCAATATCTATTGCCATCAATTCTTTTACTGCTCTTATCTCATTTGGGTATGGGTCAGTTCGATCATGAGGTTGTTTTTTCTTTGTTATCATATGCATACATCCTTCCATACATCCCTCAGTTACCTCAGCGCAAACTATGGGTAAACAATGTATACAACAACAGTACGTTAGCTGCCGATAGGGAAATCTCCGGGGCCAGATGGGCTCCCGGGGGAATTTTATAAACAATACAAAAACGACATAGCCCCGAGACTGCTAGAAACACTAGAAGAAGCATATGAGAAAGGAAGACTCCCGAATAGCATGTCAGAATCTATAATAATCCCGATCCTTAAACCAGGTAAGCCGCCCCTCGAATGCGGCTCCTACAAACCGATCTCCCTAATAAACCAGGACTCCAAGATCCTGACGGCGGCATTAGCTAACCGCCTTAAAAGAGTGCTACCCACCCTGATCCACACAGACCAGACAGGGTATGTGCCAGAACGAAACACGTCCTGGAACCTACGCAGACTCCATTATGTTATAGAAAAAACGAACCAAGAGGGAGGGGAGTGTGAAGTAGCCTCACTAGATGCAATTAAAGCATTCGACTCAGTGGGATGGGACTGGCTCCTGGGAACGCTCACCCATTACGGGATCGGACGAGGGTTTACACGATGGATAGAACTACTATACAAGGACCCGAGAGCAAGAGTCAAGATGGGTAGACAAGTTTCTAGGGAATGGAGCATAGAGCGAGGCACAAAACAGGGATGCCCCCTGTCCCCAATGTTATATATTCTGGCCCTGGAGCCGTTCGCAGTATTCCTAAGAATGCACTACAAAGAAATGGGCATAGAGATAGAGGGGGAAATACACCAGATATCCATATACGCAGACGATATACTCCTCTACATACAGAATCCACGCACCCACCTGCAGGACTTGCTGGAGGCGCTGCGCGCGTTTGGTAGGCTGTCCGGAATAGTGGTCAACAGGGAAAAATCCTTACTGTTTCCCCTGGCAGGCCTACGCGCAATACCGACGGATCAATTGCCGCACTTGGGTATCACATGGGCCCCGAACACCTTCAAATACCTGGGAGTGGACATTTACCACGACACCATGGAAACACATGCAGGTAACACACAAGTAGCCCTAGACAAAATCGAAAACGCCATGAAATTCTGGCAGACGTTGCCGTTGGGCATAATAGGCCGGGCGGCACTGCTAAAAATGACGGTCCTACCCCGACTCTTATATTACTTTACAAACATCCCATATAACATACCAAGGTCCTTCTTCAAACACCTACACACCATGGCGAGAACCTTCCTGTGGGGAGGGGGGAGAAACAAGGTGGCACTAGACACACTACAAAGAAGCTACGAATGGGGGGGCATTAAACTCCCAGACTTTGAATACTACTACTTGGCAGCACAACTCCAATTTGTGGTGAGATGGCTGGGTGAAGAGACCTCGATAGACACAATACTTATGGGACCAACACTCAGGAGATACCACCTGAGAGAACTACTATGGATAAAAGCCGCCCAAGCCAAAGACCTACCCAATATAGCCCAACTAGGCCGGACACTATGGAAAAGAGCCTGGAAGACACAAGGCATACGAGACCCCTGCTCAAGACATATCCCACTGGCGGGGCTGGTAGACACCCGAGTGGCCAGCCTGGCCACGTATAGAGCACAATGGGAAGACAAAGGAGTAGCTCAAGTAGGGGACCTGTGGCGTGACGGACAATGGGTTGAATTCCAGACCCTGATGGATGAACAAGATGTACACAGGGGCCAATTCATCCTGTACAATAGCCTAGTTCGGACAATAAAGGAGAGGTGGAACACCATGCCGGAGCCTGAGGACACCGAAGGAGAACTAGATGCATGGTATGATGTTTCCGAGGGAGGACACACTGTGTCCAGACTCTACGAGCAACTACTGGGATACACCAACAAAAAGACATTAAAAGCACGAACGAAATGGGAGGAAGAACTACAACAACCCTTCGAAGATGAGGAATGGAACAAAGTCCTCACGTACACAAAAAAGGTGTCCAGGAACGCCAGGTTTAGACAACTGCAAATCTACATAGTGCACAGAGCATACCTAACTCCCAAGAGAATGTCGAGGATGGGAGACGGACAGACCCGGTGCTGCCCGCGCTGCGGAGACGAACAAGCCGACATGGTGCACATGTTCTGGTCATGCCCGCAGATAACAGACTTCTGGAATATGGTGAAAGAAAAGGCACTGACAGCAGATATACATATGCCAGCAAGATCGCCAGCAACATATTTATTGGGCCTGTTCCCAAAGGGGCACCGGCAGATGTCACATGTGGCAAAAATGAAAGACTTAATGACAATATTAGCGAAACGCCGCATAGCGATGGCATGGAACAAGAGCGAAGGCCCCTCGAGGGAGGGCTGGTGGGCCGACCTACAAAAATGGGCACTAGCAGAGGCAGCAGTCTGGACGAGAGCCACGCAAAAGGGGGAGAGCAACAGTGGGACCAGACTACTAGCATGGAACTCTCTGGTGCAAGACCTGTTTAGCAGCAGAAGCAGGGATGACACGGACGACCCAAGCGACTCAGGAAATTAAGAAATTGGCCCGCCCACGCCGAAGGGGCACCACATAACTTAGAGAAAGGGAAGAAATGGGAAGAAGGAGACGGGATCGGGACCAACGCACACACTGAACAATGCAATCCTACCTGGAAAGGCCAGCGAATACACACATGGACGAAAGCAGAGGAAACTCCCAGGGAAAGAAGGGAGGTCGCCGAGAGACCGGCCCCCCCACTATAAACTCGACATCTGTTTGAGCCAGGCCCGAGGAGGCATCGGACCATAAACATACTGCGGCTGCCTTTGGGGAGAGGGAGGAGGGAGGAAGAGGGAAGAGGGAAGAAAGGGGGCTATGTTGTAAAACCAATAAAAAGAAGTTAAAAAAAAAAACAACAGTACGTTAGGAATATTCCAAACACCACTACTAATATTGAGATCAACTTCCATCCCCAAGATCGTAGTATTCCCCAAAACCAAGATCCTATTCCCCAGCTCTCTTCTCCAGGAGGGAGTTCAGAGCTTAGGACGTGCATTTTCTTTATTGCTTCAAAGATCGTGGGGGAATAGTCATCAACATAAACGCAACATGCTGATCCCACTATTTTGCAAATTCCCCCACGATCAACCAGGATCACATTGAGAGCCATTCTATTTTGCAGCGTCATTAACCTGATTCCTCTTTCTTCCAATGTCATGTTAAATAATATATCTGTTGTTGTGTTTATTGTATTCTTTAGGATTCTGGACAGTTGCCTTATATTATAGGAGTTCACCATCTGCCCTAAGAATGGAATGAATGATTTCGCTACATCTGTTGCTATTAAAACACCTTCATCAGTCCTTTTGACTCTAGTTCTGGATAATCTGGCCATGGCTGCTGTTTCTAAGAGGAATACTCCTGGGAACAGTAGCCCTAGGTAACATGTACCTCCCCAGTTTCTGGGCAATCAAGGGTATGCTTTCTCTCCACATATAAAATAAACTGGATCACCTATGTACACTGGTTCTATTTCCCTTTTTAGTACCACTGTATTCATACAACCAGCATATGTTCCGACTAAAAAAGAGCCTTTCTTTTTTAAACAAAAAGGGACAGTTCCTGGGCTATAATTCACCGTGTAAAATGGGGGAATTGAATCTTTGTTCCCTTCTGTTCTTACACGAAATGTCATTACAGATGTTTTTTCTGGTGGGGACAATCTATCTCGTCTATTTTGTCGTGTTACCTTTCGTGTACTTTTCCTTGAGGGCTCTGGGGCTATTACTTGTGCTTTATGGAAAATGGAACAACCCACAGGCTTCATTATTATCTCCTCAAACTCATTCATGTTGGTTCTGTCTAATTGACCCGTATTACTCTAATTCCATTTCCCATAGAACATTGCACCTAAAGATGCACTACATGCAGAACTTAATGGTAATGGCTGCACATACCACCCTATTCCTTTCCCCGCATGCTGTGGTAAATGGGCACATACCCAGCAGTTTGTTTTCTTCAGGATTGCATGCGTCATGTTCATTATCAACAGTAAGGTGTTATTTTTAAAACCTTCCCTGTGTTTTTCTTCCATTGGGGGTAGGGAATAAGTGATTACCTGAACCGGGCTTTCAATAGTGGATATATAAATTATTGGTAAAAACATTTCTAATGGGTGTATTGTTTCTACCCACCATAATATTAGGGCTGTCGATATCGGTGCTACCACACTCATAAAGCACATTATTATCGTTAGTATCAGCATACAATTTGTTTTACCATGCATTTTTCTTAAGCTTATAGTCTTTATAATTGACTCATTCTCAGCGGTGGTGGTGCAGGAGGAGGCTGGAACCGGTCCCGGCATGTTTCTCGTCGTCCTTCTTCTTTCTTATCGCAGTTCCTTGTGGATATCTCTCTTCGTCGCGCTTGCTCTGATGTTAATAAGTTCAATGGAATTGCCACAGTTCAGTTCTGCCTGTCTCTTTTAGCCTGGATTTGATTATTCGTTTTTATGCGAGATCACTTGTCCCCTCTTATACTGCTCAGAGGACCTTCGATCAGTTATCTTATCGCCTTAGTATCATGTGCGCCCAGCTTGTCCGCTCTGGTTCCGGACACATGTACTGTTAATCAGTTATCTCATTTGCTATGGGACCATGTGCGCCCAGCTTGTCCGTTCTGGTTCAGGACACATGTACTTTTTATGATCGCACCGAGGAGCCGCGAGTCTTGAATTGTCCGACTTTCACAATTCTCACGCTTCTCTCCTCTACACATCCGGTTCCTTCTCCGTCCATGAGCTGAACCAGAGGTTGACATAAACACCAAAAAGAACTGCGGATCACTTTGTCTTCCAAGGCCGCAGGTTGTATCGCCTTGCTCCTGGTATCGTATGATCCGTTAACAGTGCTGGTGCACTTCCAGATTCAGGCTCAAAGTCAGCCTGTGGCGCTACTGCAGGTGCTGGTGTGCGCCGCGCCAATGATGCAGATCCGTTCTTTGGTGTGCTGGCAAGTGCTGGTGGGCGCCAATGGGGTACACAATTTGGTTCTGCTGGTATTTGCAAGGCAGATTTCGCGTCAGCCGGCAGTGATGTCGATTCTGCTGGGCAACGTTGGGGCACTCTTTGCCCTTCCCCCTCTTTGGCAATCGTCTCAGGCTTTGTTTCGAGTTTCACTTCTCGTTTTGGCAGATTAGGTGGTTGCTCACTGGCAACAGTTTCTTTTGTTTCTGGCACCGCTGTCTCTTTCCGGTCATCAGTGTTGGGCAAGTCTTTCAGTGCAGTTGGAATCTTCTTGGCATGGGTGGCATTGATCCACGACTTCCTTCCATCCACCCGTATTGCCGTCTGCATTGCCAAAAGTACTTGATGGGACCCGCGCCACCTGGGTGCTAATGATGACTTCCTTTCAAAGTTCTTTAGCAGCACCCAGTCTCCTGGCTCCAGCGCGTGCCCCGGACAGGTGTATCTCACTGGTAATGCCTCCTGCACCTGCTGATGAATCAAATGCAATTTCTGCATTAAAAGGCCACAATAAGTACTAAGCACAGGATGTTCTATCTCACTTAGTCGCTTTGGCTGAGGTGCGGACCAAACATTTGCCGGCCTCCCCATTACGATTTCGTACGGGGAGAGCCCAGTTTTAGCCTGCACAGACGTACGCATGCATAATAGTACTATTGGTAATGCATCCACCCAACTCAACTTGCTTCCCGCACAAATCTTGCTGATCTTTGATTTAAGAATTCCATTGTGCCTCTCCACAAGACCGGCAGAACTCGGATGCCTTGAACTATGGAATCTCTTATCAATCTGAAGACCAGCACATATCTGTAATACCACTGCACCCACAAAATACGGTCCATTATCAGACCATAGGACTCGGGGCAAGCCAAATCTGCAAAAGTACTCCTTCAACATTACTTTTGCCGTACTCATTGCTGTGCAGTCTTTCAAAGGATATGCCTCCACCCACTTACTGAATGCACAGATCACCACCAAGACGTATTTTAAGTTTTGGCACCTCTCCATCTCTATGAAGTCAAAATGAATTACCTCAAATGGCATGGAGGGCGGGCCAAAACTGCTGGTTGGAGTCACCGGTCCCTTCCCTACATTGTGTCGCAAACATGTGATACAGTTCTGCACCAACCTCTCTGCATTCTTCTTTTTTTTTTAAACTTCTTTTTATTATTCAGCGTGGCAGCAAAACACAGGCGAACAGCGTCAGGCAATTACAGTATGAATACAGTGTACATAATGTAGGTGCGCAGAGGTTACTACACATAATAACACAATCAATGGGCACAGTCACAGCATGGAGAGGGCAACAGAAAACTATGAAAGGGGTGAGGACCCAAGCTGGTGGGGGGAAGTGGGTGGGGGGGAGGCATCCGGTGTCGCGATAAGATCGGACATGTAAGAGCGGAACCTGAGCCAGATATTCCTAGGCCTGGAGTGGGTGGGTTGCATATGGGACCAGGCTTCCTCAGAGTCCGAGGCCCACGTGACCGCTCTCAGCCATTAGGCATGTGTGGGAGGTGAGGGGCGAAGCCAGCAGAGCAGGATGGAGCGCACCGCGAGAAGCAGGCAGAGGCCAGCTAGTTTTTTGGAATCACGGGAGAGGCCTGGGAGGTCGTGAAAGAGGCATAACACCAGGGAAGGAACAATGGGATGGTCGAGCACAGCAGACACTGTCGAGCAAACTGCTTCCCAAAACTGTGAGAGGCGGGGGCAGGACCAAATCATGTGAATGTAGTCTGCATCGTCCTGGCCGCATCTGGGGCAGCTGGCAGGGTGATCACTGGACATGCAATCTAGTCTGATCGGGGTGTAGTGAAACCTATGTAGTACTTTGAACTGAATGAGTTTAAACCGGGAGTTGAAGGACACTCGATGTGTGCGCTCGCATAGGTGTGCCCAGCGCTCATCCGACATTTCAACACCAAGGTCTGCCTCCCAAGCACGCTTCAGTTTGGCAAAGTCTGGGACAGATCTGGATTGTAACATAGTATATAACCTGGAAATTTTACCCCTCGTGGGCCCGGGGGAGGGGAGCTCCTCAATGGCAGGGTCGTCCAGTGGCAACGCGGGGAACATTTGGTAATTGCACTTGAGGGTCCTGCGGAGGGATGTATATTGGAGCCATACACTCTGGCCGCTCCTCAAGGGCAAGGGGAGATCGGGCCATTCAACAAATATACCCTGGTCAAACACATCACGTAACAACTCGTAGCCCGCGTCCGCCCAGCGACGAACCGTGCCTGGTGGAACCCGCGGGACCCCCGGGAGGAAATTCCAAAGAGGGAGGTTTCCGTGGAAGGCGTAAGCAGTTCCGGCCAGCTCCCACATTTTCGCTAATGCGATGGATGTGCAGGCGACCGGGCTCTGTGAGTCCAGTACCAAGGGAGCGGGTTGTATCACCAAGGAGCGGATGTCCCGGTCACAGACCGCAAGCATCTCAAGTCGGACATGAGGGGGAGGGTCCGTTGTATTAAACCAGTAAGAAGTATATTGGATTTGGGACACCAGCCAGTATTTAAGAAAGTCAGGGGCACCGAAGCCCCCGTTAGACATGGGGGTATACAGGGTATCGATTTTTAGACGGACCGCACCCGAGTGCCAAAGAAAGGAATTCACAGTACGGGTCAAATCACGAAAGAAGCCCCCCCCTGGCCACAAGGGTACGTTAGTGAACCTGTAAAGCAACTGGGGCAACACCACCATCTTCAACAACCCTATCCTGCCTGCCAGGGAAATCGGGAGTTTGTCCCAGACCCGGACCTTAGCCGTCAGGTGTGTGAGATACTTCTGATAGTTTTCCTGGAAGGTCAGCGCCCGCTGGCGCGTTAACACTATCCCCAAGTAGGTAAATTTGGATTGAGCCCATGTGAAACAAAGGGTGTCAGGAGGAGGGAGAGTGCATTCCGTGAGTGGGAAAAGAGTGGATTTCGAGCAATTCACTTTAAGGCCGGAGATTCGACCAAACTGAATGATGTCCTCCAGTATTGGGGGTAAGTTGATGGAGGGAGAACGCACAAACAAAAATGCGTCAGCCACATATAGGGACACTATGTCCGTCTGGCCCGCAGTGCGGAGGCCTCTATGAGCGTGGAATTGGCGGAGCATATCAGCGAAGGGCTCAATTGCTATAGCGAAGATCAAGGGAGAGAAGGGGCACCCCTGTCTCGTCCCCCTGGCGATCTCAAAGAGGGGGGAGCAACGGTCGTCGGTGCGGACCCTGGCCACAGGAGTAGAGTCAAGCAATCTGACCCAGGAGAGAAAGGAGGGGCCGAATTTGCAACTCTTGAGAACCCGCCATAGATACCTCCACGAAACTGAGTCAAACGCCTTTTGCATGTCAAGAGTGACAGCCCCTGCGTGTGTCTCGGGACTGATTCTGTTAATTATGTTAAATAGACGCCTCAGGTTCAGGGAGGTAGAGCGACCTGGGATGAAACCCGCCTGATCCGGATGGATGATAGATGGCAGGAAGGGAGCTAACCGGAGCGCCAGAGCCTTGGCATATATTTTGACATCACAATTTATAAGTGAGAGCGGGCGAAATGAACCACATTGCGAAGGGGATTTACCAGATTTAAGTAGTACTGTGATTGTGGCCTCACGGAGTGAAGGGGGGAATACACCGGCCTCCACAGACTCCTCCCAAAGAGCCAGCAAGTGAGGGAGCAGCTGTGACTTAAAATGCTTGTAAAATTCGACTGGGATACC
The DNA here is from genome assembly GCF_040938575.1 of Ambystoma mexicanum. Classification (NCBI taxonomy): domain Eukaryota; kingdom Metazoa; phylum Chordata; class Amphibia; order Caudata; family Ambystomatidae; genus Ambystoma; species Ambystoma mexicanum. Next base: position 1,007,894,238 of record NC_090927.1, read on the forward strand.
GTCCGAGCCAGGGGCTCGTCCCGAGGATAAGGAGTCAATAGCGTCCGACAGCTCCTCCAGTGTGAGTGGGGAGTCAAGGGAACCCGTGGTCTCCGGAGACAGGGTTGACAGAGGAAGGGCATCGAGAAAGGAGTCAATCTCCGCCACTGGCACCTCATCTGAGTTAGAATATAGGGTTTTGTAGAATGTGAAAAATTCCCTGTTGACGTCTTGCGAAGAGACAGCCATGGAGCCGTCAGGCCTCTCAATTCCAAGTATGTGTGGGGACCCCGTCTCGTGACGATCAGTCGTGCCAGAAATCGACCGGGGCGCTCACCCTCCCCATATCTCCTCGCCATGCCAGGACTATCCAAAAACCTTTGTTCACGATCCGCGAGGGATCGGAACGTGTCCAACTCCATCCCGATGTCAGCCAGGTTGCCCGGGGTAGAGTGAAGTGAGCATGTAGCTTCCAGGGTCGAGTGTCTGGATTCACTAGCGGAGAGATCTCTCCGGATCGACTTAAGGACCCCATTCTCCTTGGACAACGTGATCCCTCTAATATAAACCTTAAAGGACTCCCATAGAGTGGCCTGAGACGTTACCGAGCCCGTGTTAGTCTCGAAGAACTCTTCAATCGACAGCTCGAGCTCGGAACAGAACTCCGGGTCCAGTAAGGAGAGGGGTTTCAACCTCCAGTTGCGAGTCCGGCCGGGATCAGGACCCCAGCCGATGGTAACAGTGACTGGAGAATGGTCAGACAGGGTTCTGGGAAGGATCATTAACTGTATAACATTCACTTAAGGCCAGACACACCAGCACGAATACCTCCATGTCTCATGTATTATACGACCAAAGCGATATATGTAACATTCACAATGTGTCAACAACTTCTACCATGCCTGTAACATGTAACTAAGTTTAATGCAAGAAACAGCGCCTCAATGCCCCTGGGCTGCTTGCGCGCTATATAAATGTAAATAAATAAATAAATAAATTAACCAATTCGTTGGAGATCACCCATCTGTCAATGCGGGAATAGGAATCGTGGACTGAGGAGTAGAAAGAGTAGATGCGGGAATCGGGGTAGAAGAACCTCCATGCATCCACCATGGCCAGACGGGGTAGGGATGATAGGGCAGCGTAAGCTGCCCTGGAGAGGCGACGGGGCTTGGAGCTAGATCTATCGAGAGCTACATCAAAGATTGTGTTTAAGTCACCCCCCGAGAGGATAGGAACAAGGGGGAAGCCATCGAGGAGGGAGGTGACCTGCACATAAAAATCCGGGTCATCTAGATTAGGGCCATAGATGTTCAGCAGAACCACTTCCTTGTGGTGAAGCATGGCATGTAGCAGTACATATCTGCCTTGGGGGTCAATTAACGAGGAAATGAGGGTGAACTTGAGACTCTTATGAATGAGGGTCATGACCCCACGGCTTTGAGTGGAGAAGTCAGTGAAAAACCTATGGGGGCCCCAGGTTTTGGCGAAGCACATGCACTGTTCCGAGCGGGCATGTGTCTCTTGTAGAAAGAGAATCTTGGATCCGTGGCGCTCGGCCTGCAACTGGAGCTGCCTCATCTTTTTATAATTACCCAACCCCCGTACGTTCCAGCTCATAAAGGTCAGGTCACTCTCGATCACAGATGCGGTGGCGTTTGAAACAGAGAAAATGTCAATAACCAATGGGTCAGATTCGCAGCCCTGTGGCAACAGTTCCTGAGTGCCACACCACAGTCCGCCTTCGCTGCCAGCGCCAACTTTTTAATAACAAAACCCCAAACATGTCCCACCCCCACCCACATCCCCCCCCAAACAGAGGAATGACAATCCCAACCCCCCTCAGCCAAAACCAAACCAGAGGCATCAGCGCCTGGGGGCCTGTAGGCCGGACTGGCCGCGTCGCTCCGGGCTGCTGCAGATCCAGTAGAGCAAAAGACACCCACAATAGGAATCGCATGTTACTTTGGCAAAGTACTTATACATGGTCATATGGTACGTCTATGTAAGTTGAGCAGAACAAACAGATTACGGGATAGAGGATCAGCGTGGCCCCAATACGGGAAGGCGGCAGGGCCTGGCCACTCCCCGTCGGAAACCTAGGGTAACTGCAGAACCGTGGTCAGAGGAGGGCGATCAGCCAGGAAAATGTTCGTCAATGAACTTGGAGGCCTCCTCTGGGATCGTAAAGAAGAACACCTGGTTAGCGTGTTCTATGCGAAGGTTGGCGGGATAGAGCATAGCGTATTTGATTGAGTGGTCTCGCAGCCTTCGTTTCACCGCTTGGAAAGTCTTGCGTTCCCGTTGGACGGCTGTTGAAAAGTCCGGGTAAAGGTGAATCCTTGCGCCGCCCAGTAGTAGCTCACCTTTGAGCCTTGCGGCCCTGAGGAGGGCGTCCGGTCACGATAGTTCAGCACACGAGCTATGATGGGCCGAGGCGGAGCACCTGGCCTAGGTTTAGCCGTCAGAGCGCGGTGTGCCCGCTCAATAGCGAAGTGTGGAGAAAGCTTGGGCTTGTCGAGGAGCGACAGCAGTGTGCGCTGAACAAAATCTTCCATTGGCTCGTGGACTTCATCCTCGGGAACCCCGATGATGCGGAGGTTGTTGCGCCTTGAGCGGGATTCCAAGTCCTCATTTTTCTTTTCCACCTCGAGGACTCGGTTGGAGAGGGCGACGACCTCAGAGCGCAGGGCACCCAGCGCATCCTCAGCGGAGCCGACCCGCGTCTCGACCTCCGACACCCGGCTATCAGTCCTCTCAATGTGGGCCTTAATAGAGGATATAGTGCTGTTCATGTCGTCTAATTTTGAGTGAAGTGCGGTGAAGCCCTCCCGAATAAAGTCCATCATATTTTGGGATTCCGGAGCTGCGTCAGACGAGGCAGCAGGGGCCTGCTCGGCAGCCTCCTCCGACGATCTCACCACCGCTTTCGCAAACATGTTGATGGAGCTCTGTTTCCTCGTGCCCCCCTTGGTCATCCTGGCAATATCGGAGGTTGAGGAGAAGGCAGGGGGGGCACGGACCCCGCACCTCGCAACACAGTGTACAAAATATGGTTAGGAACAGGAAGCAACCAGAGGCCGTGGATCAATGAGTATAAGATCTTGCGGCAGCCAGGGCAAAATGTGGAAGCTTGATAATAGCGCAGGGCCCACTCCCCAGATCGTAAGGTCCGATGTATGTGAGAGTCAGTGCAGGCGTGGGGTAGCTGTTGGGCCCACAGATAGCACGAGTAGTGAGGAGTTAATGAGACTGTAGCACCATAGGGGGTTGACGAGCAGGCGTCGCTGAAGTGGGTGGCAAGGGGAGGCCAGCAGGGGGGGGACTGGTGGACCGCCCGTGTGAGGCCGAGCGTAACCAGGCGATGAATGACACAGCGGTAGGCACGGTCCTCCAATTGAGCCCATGGGCACGTTAGTGCAAACCAGAAGGTGCATAGTGACAGGCCCCAGCAGCGTTGGGATGAGGACAACAGCAGGGTATGCCGCAGTGGGGGACCTAAATTCGCAACGCGGTCTGGTGGGTCTTAGTGTTCAGGTCCCCCAGCCGGCATCAGGTGGGAGCAATGGTGTCGTGCAGGTAAGCGGGAGCCAGGCAGGCGGGGGGGCAGCGCCCGCGCCAAACCTGGTGGTGGTGCCGGCCCGTGTATGCCAGATCAGCAGGGAGACCACCGCCGAGACAGGAGAGAGAGGTAGTGGGCCTCCGGTCCGCGGGAGGGCGGCCGCAGGGGCCGTAGGAGCCAGGCACACCCTCCCCCCTCACGCCCCCTACCTTGCTGCACTCCAATGCTGTTGTTCGTGTGGAGGAGTGGCAGGGGGTGGGGGGAAGGAGAAGCGGGAGCCGGGCCTGTTGCTGTAGCACCGCAGGGCACAGTGTGGGGGTGCGGATCCAGAAGCGCCGCTGGAGCTGAGGGGCCGCCGGTCAGAGTGGAGGTGCCGGCGGCCGCCAACGTCTTGAGGTGAATAGTGAAGTGAATGGGGAGCAGTCCAGCCCGCGGCGATGGTCCGGTGCGCCTCGCGGGGTTGGCGCCCCTCCCCCACGGCGGCCCGCAGAGCCGCGTCCTCAGGTGGATGGGCGAGCCGGCGTCACCGGAGCTGCGGGGCGGGGAGAGCAGAAGACCAAAGCCGCAGTCAGGGGAGAGAGACGTAGTCCGGTCCCCGGGGCGCGTACGGGTTCCAAACTTCGCACACTCGCAGCAGGAAGGCTCCTGAAGGATCGTAGGTAGCCCTGCAGGGTTATATGCAGCGTTGAGCGGAGGAAATAAGGATCGGTTGCTCTGCCAGTCCAGAGCGTAACGCTTAAGCGGCCATCTTGCTTCAGCAGAACAGCGCCCCCTCCTCTGCATTCTTCTTTATGTTTACATTCTGCCAAACTGTAGAAAGGTGCTGTATTATTTTCTTTGCACAAATGTGCGTAGGGCTGTGGGCCATTGTGACCATTGCAGTCACATATGAATTTGGCAACATCCAGTTTCTAGTTCCCTTGTCCACCCAACAACCCTCCAGATCCAACTCAGCAGATCCCTCTGCCCACCCCTGTATTTCATCGGCCGCAGCCTCTGCCTGCATTTCTTTGACAGTGGCAACTCCATATTCTATCATACAGGGTACTTCCTCTGTCTGAACCGTCATCATTTTGGTATTCAAATCAGTGGCCGTTTGTTTCACAATTCTGTCTGCAAACGCGTTTCCCTCTCCTACTTTACATGTTACTTTTTTATGTGCCTCGCATTTCACTATTGCTAGGCGTTTTGGAAATGTGAGTGCAGACAGCAATCGTACAATCAAAGGGCCATGTTGAATTCTGGCGCAATGTAATGTCAAAGACTCTCTCTCAGCCCAGAGTCGACCAAAATTATGAACCACTCCAAAAGCATACTGACTATCAGTATATATATTCACATTCAAATTTTCAGAAATCTCGCAGGCTCTGGTCAATGCTATTATTTCTGCGGCTTGTGCTGAATTATAGGGAATTATTTTACTTTCTACAACACTCTCTAGAGTAGTGATAGCGTATGCAGCAGTTGTCGTGCCATCTGGTAATTTAAAACATGAGCCGTCACAAAATAACTCTCCATCCGGCTCTTTCTGTGGAATATCACTTAAATCAACTCTTCCCTTGGTTTCTTCCTCAGTGACCATTAAGCAATCGTGGGGGGGTGATTCATTCTCCCCAATGTCTTTTATGGTTAGTGGCATTAATTCTGCAGGATTCAAAGCGCTACACCTCATAATTTGGATATGGGGCGCGGACAAGATAATCTCATATCTTGTCAATCTAGCAGAGGTGAGGTGTTGCGTCTGTGTTCTATTTAATAGAACGTCTATGGCATGTGGCACCATCAGAATTAAAGTGTGCCCCAATACCATTACTTCCGTTTGTTTCACTGATGCAGCAGCCGCCGCGACAGATCGCAAACATCATGGTAGTGCACGCGCTACAGGGTCCAGCGCAGAAGAAAAATAGCCGCACGGCCTATTTCTTCCACCTTGTTCCTGTGTCAAAACCGCCAATGCACATCCTTCACTTTCACACACAAATAGTCTAAAAATGTTCTCATAGTTCGGCGTACCCAAAACTGGAGCCGAGCATAATGCAGTTTTCAATCCATCAAATGCTTTCTGACATTCCTCATCCCACTGCAAAGGCATAACCGCATCCTTTCTAGTTAGATTCACTAATGGTTTCACAATTAACGCAAAATTACCAATCCATTGTCGGCAATATGAAGCCATGCCTATTATGGCTCTGACTCCTTCTTGTGTCTTTGGAATAAGCATACAAGAAATACTTTCTATGCGTTCTGGCGTTAGTCTTCTCCCTCCTTTCGAAAGTAGGTAGCCCAACTAAGCCACCTCCTTTCGATTATACTGAAATTTCTTCAAACTAGCTTTATGGCCATGTGCCGCTAGGTGTGACAGTAGTAATACAGTGCTTTCTTTACAAATCTCCTCTGTGTCTGCAGCTCGCAATAGATCGTCTATGTATTGCAAGAGTACACAACCCACGGGTAATTCTAGCATGTCTAGCTGCTCTTTTAATGTTCTACTGTAAATACTTGGACTTTCCGTGTAACCTTGCGGAATCCGCGTAAATGTAAATGATCGTCCTCCTAATGTGAACGCGAACAAATATCTACTGTCCTTGTCCACTGGAATACTGAAGAATGCGTTTTTCAAATCTACTACACTAAAATATTCTGCTGAAACAGGTATCATTGTCAATATTGTAGTGACGTCTGGCACTAGAGGAAATTGCGGATCTACTACCTTATTCAATGCGCGTAGATCAATTATGAAACGGTATGGTACCTCATTACCTCCTTTTTTATAAACCGTAAGAATCGGGCTGTTGCATGTACTGCCTTTGATTTCCTCGATTACCCCTAATTTCACCAAATCTGTAACAATACTCTTCAATCCTTTCTCACCTTCAACCAAAATTTTGTATTGGGGTATTCGCGGTAGGGTAACACCTTCTTTCAAAATAATCTTTACTGGCTCTCTCTTTAAACATCCCACATCGTTGTCATGCATTGCCCATATACAGGTTGGTACTTCACCTAGTTCCCCTGGTAACACTTCAGACATGAATTCTGACACAGGGGCATATCGTTAGAAACACTCCGTCTGCCGTGCAATGTATAACAGATCCTAGTTTTTTCAACAAGTTTAATCCCAACAAATGTTCTCCACAATTTTCTGTTAGAAGGAAAGGACAATGTTCAGTAAATGGTCCTATGGTAACTGGGACTGGTTTGGACACTGGGTTTATGACTGGTGTACCTGCGAACTCTACGGAAATATTCTTTTGCCCTGACAGTGGTATATCCGGAACCAAGTGATGGTCTATTGAACACTTCTGTGCTTCTGTATCTACAAGAAAGCGATGCTCCTCATTCCCGACTCTCATTTCTAAGTAGGGTCCTCTCTGATTCACGGGAATAGACACTGGTTCCGACCCCTGTCCTGGGCTGTCCTATTGGGGAAATAACACATCGTCCGATGTGTAATCATTACTATTACTGTAATACGTGTTTGGCTGTGTATCGAAAACATTTCCACTCTTCCCTCTATTTCCCCCACTCTGATTTACATATTGTTGATTTTGCTGTCCATTATTATGATGCTGCTGCATACTATTCCTATTTGGTCCATTTGCTCCTGGGTGTCCTCTATGCTGTCTCCTCTGACCAGACCCATTTATATTCTGTAGATGCGGACATTGCGCTCGCCAATGTCCTTCCTCTTTGCAATATGCACACTGATTCGGTCCCACTGTTCCCCCATGCATATTCGAATTACTCCTTCCTTGTGCGTTCCCTCGCCCTATATTATGAACTGTTACTTGCTGCAACAGTACCTGTGTTCTTATTAGACATTCTTTCAAGTCTGCCCCCACCTGTTTTAGCAACGATAATTCGTTCACCATCTCCTTCTGCCCCGGCGATGGTAATTGCTGCCATTCATTATGCGACCCCTTTTCCCCCTTCCCAGGTTTCCCGATATCCCTACTCCTGTACGCAGGTGTAGTAAACACTTTGACAGGTGCAGTAAACGTTTCGACATAATCATTATCTAATTCATCACTAAGCTCAAAAAGTCTATATACATGTTCTCTCACTTCTTCATCCCTCTCCCTACAGCGTGCTAATGCATTCAAATTTAACAATCGCTGCGGTGGTAATTTCCCAATTAGCTGTTTCCATTTCTCCACCAAATATTCACCCATGCATTCCAACACTACCTGTCTTTCGTTGCTTCTACGGAAGTCATATATCGAAGCCACTGCTGCCGTCCCATCATTCCTGTCTATATACATCTCTGCCTGTTGCTGCAATTCCACTTTCCTTTCTTTGCTGATTGCGCTGCGGGTTACCCTTGTGCACCCCCGTTGGTCAGTCCCGCCTCTTGCTCCCGCGGTTTCAACTTCATCCCCGGGAGGAACGGACGGTACTGAGTCTGTGTCTGATGCGGGAGGTGCGGATGGGACAATGGGAACAGGGAGTGTCTGTTGTGGGCCCGATTGGCTAATAGGAAGTGTTACGTGCGCGGTCTGTGGCTGCGGGAGGGCTTGAGCTACCGGAGGGGGAGCTTGAGCTACGGACGGGATCTGGGCAATAGCTACTGATGTGTCTGGTCTTACTTCTGATCTTGGGCCTTGTTTTGTACGGGTCAATATATTTTCTATCAATTCATCTGCTATGTGTAATTCTCGTTGTGGGTATATCTTTTCTATATTCAACTGGTCAGGCCTACCAGCCCTTCTTAGACTCTCAGTCCACTCCTCCTTTTCTTTCTCTTCCGCTACTTCACCTTTTGATTTATGCCTGCGCGCATGCTTTGCTCTACTTCTAAATCGGAGCATCACTTCCCTTCTCCAGTCCTTAACGATATTAAATGCTGCAGGACGCGCTTTCTTTTTTATCAAAACCCTCTCCAGGTTGTCTAGCCTCGCTATCTGATAACTACCATTAATTGGCCACTGATGGTCTTGTTGCTTTCTGGTTTGCCTATGCCAAGTCTCACAGAATATTATCGCACCCACTCCATACTTCACATACATCTCATACGCCGGCGTTCCCTCAGGTGGTACAATTTGGCCATCTTCCAAAGATTGTCTACCACAGCGGAAAAACCCCGCTAGGGTGGACAATACCCCAGGCATGTTTCAACCTTCCCCCTGGTTAATCAACCTTACCTAGGGCGTTTGATTTTGCAAAATCAACTCTCAACCAATATCAGGATACTTTGAATCGGGGAATGACTCACCTGATAAATCAAGTCGTCTGTATACTGACGCACCAAAGGACGTCGTGTCTGCGTTTCTTGGCTTCTGCCTCTTTTCGGGACCCTCACCTCCTTGTTCTCTAGCCAGGCACGTTGCTCAGGGATCAGATGTGTGTAGATCTGCAAAGGAGTCTCTCATCACTTCTACAGGGCGCCCCGAACACCTCTTGATCCCGGCTCGATCGTCCCGTCCTCGCCGTTCTCTGCCTTCCTCAATTACAACATTACGCGATGGTACAAGTGGGGGAGGGTCCCTATTCAGGCGCCATCTTGAAAGGGGCCCCTAGGGGACCCTCACATCTATGGAAACAAGGCGAGTCACCACACACGATAGATACGCCAGACACAAGGTTGTATTCCCAAAGCTAGGGTTTATTGCAAAGCAAAAGTCTCAGTTGGCCAACTCAGTCTCACGCCCCGCGACGTGTATCTCTAGACCTCGAGGGACGCAAGAGAGTGAATTACGTACATCAGTTACATATATACAAAATGCATATCAAACAATCAGCTATGACATGTTTAACACCCCCTTTATTGGGTTTCTTTGAGCTTGGTGTGATGATGGACATCTCCGATCACTATGACACCTTCAAACATCTATTCTAGTAACAATTTGCAATTTGTGAGTGCGAAGGCATCTTTCAATTGTTGAATAGAACACAGCGCTTCTGTTCTTGGAAGCGAACTACATACGGGGGGAGTTGCATTCCGGACCTTGCTATCTATCAGGTGCTATTCGCGTCCTGAGAGCCGACATGCTCTAGCAGGCTCAGCAAAAGGGGGCCGTAAGAAAAGCATAATTCAAGCCTGTAGCGGTATTATTCTAACATATTCTACCATATAACGAGACTGGCTGGCAGCTGTGAAATGATTAGATGCCCTACAGCTCTGCTTCAAGGCTACATTCGGGAGGGAGCCGGGCATTCTTCCTGGCGCTGCCTACGTTTGTGTTTCAGCGAACTCTTGTTATCCTCACGGCCCTGCAGCCTTGTCCTTTTCACATACAGACAACAATGTTTCACAGTCGAGCAGTGTAAGCGGAAAATATACTGCGAAGCAAATAGGAACAGAAAGCAATGAGCAATGGTTAGAAAACAAAATGGCGATTCCTGTTACATCAAAATGGCCGTTCATTGGCAAACTCGAAAACCTATATTTTGTCATATCGTGCATGAGACGGTTGGCCCACGGCCACCAAAATGTGTTTGCGGTCTTAAAGTAGAAGTATCCGTATTTCTAGACTGACATGGTGGCTGCCACAACGGCGTTCCTCATTGGGGTTCCCCTGTTGGACATCTGCAGGGCCGCGACCTGCAGCTCCATGCAAACTTTTACAAGATTTGACGGCTTTGACAGCAATTCTGCGTCAGAGTCCAGAGTCGGCCAGGTGGTTCTTCGTATCCTGTCTGCGTGAGGTTAGTGTCTCCTGTGGTAAGTGTTTTATCCAAGGAGCTTACCTACGCACCTTATAGTTATGTGGTACTGCTTTGTAATCTGTTTATACAGCATGCAAATCTATGAAAGAGCCAATGCTTCAGAAAGAATAAGTTACTTACCAGTAACTCCTGTTCTCCAGCAATGGTATCTTTCATAGATTCACAGCCAAACCTCCTCCCTGCCCCACTGACTCTTCTTGGTTCACACTGATACTTTACATGTGCTATGTCAAAATCCTAAAATGACCTCCAGGGGTGGAGCTAAGGGAGCCCTTCCTATTGGCTGCGGTCAGTTTGACCCGAAAATGACTGTATTAGAACTCTAAAGTGACTAGAGTTTTTCAGTTTGAAAAGAAACTGCTCTATGTTACCAAGGATTCCCAGCCTGACGACAGGGAATATTCATACAGCATGTGAATCTATGAAAAATACTAATGCTGGAAAACAGGAGTTACAGGTAAGTAATGTATCCCGTACAACAAACACATTTTGTTTACTCTTCATCACCAAGATGAACGAAACACGTGTCTACATCATGGACCACTATGGGCTTTATCAGGATGACCACCAGGATCAACAGATGAGTGTGAGTATAAGGTAAAGGACAAGAGTATTTTATTGTCTTAATAACAAAAAGGAATGCATTAGGATTTGAGTGCAATGGGAAAATCAGAGTTCTTCTATGGTATAACTTAGTTAATTTGTGGGGTATGAGTTGGAGGGCTAAGGTGTGATCTCCACAGTCTACCTCCACAAAAGTCTCTACTTGCAGGCTTTGCTGTGCAGGTCCAGTATCTCCTACACAGTACTTCCGTACAGTGTAAATAAGGTCTGGAAAGTACTTGTTCTAGAATAGGACCTGAGCTGTGGATAAAAGTTGTTGGTTAGATTCCAAGATGGCCGCCGACACGGGATAGACGTGTCGACGGCGCTCCGGAGCCCTTCAATGGTCTTCAATGGTCCCACCACCCCGTTGAGGATTCTGATGAGGCGGGGAGCCACGGGAAAGTGGAGTGAGCCGACGCTTGGAACTTGGGAACTTGAAGGCTGCCTTTACTGGAGCGCGAGCGGCTGGGAGAGATAACCGTAGGTGACTACCGCTGGTACGTTCCCTTGAGCGGAGTTGGCCTGCGGCCGGGATTGTGGGGACCGACGCCTGGATGCCTGCGGGGAGGTGTGACAGCCCCGGCGAGCAGCAGGGGGCGGGAGCGCAGCGGGTGCAGAGGAGGCCACGAGCACCCCGATCCCCGGAGGAGCAGCTGGGGGAGTGATTCCCACGGGCTGGGAGGCCGCGGCTGGGACCCCGGAGGCCATCGGCAGAGAGGGCATGGCGATCCCCCCCTGGGGGTGAGGCGGAGCGGAGCAGTGCATCCCACTGGCTGTGTGAAGGAGGAGCGCGGTCTCCGGGGAGGGACCGCTCCCGAGATCTGAACTTCAGAGCAGCGGTGCAGCCAAGCCGCGTCCGCATCGAGGTGGCAGAGCAGGAGCAAGGTGAGGCGGGACTGGGGCATTCTGGGAGCGGCCCCCCCGGAAACTTGATACTTCACCCCCCTGGGGGCGGGGGGTGATGGAGGCTGTGGGAGCGACCCCCCCAGGACTCTAGCGGGGTGCTAGTGTTACCGGTGCCAGAATTGGAGAGGATATTCCCAGAAAGAAACAGAAGGGCAGCAGCTGGCTTCCCCCGCCGCATCCTGCCTGGAGGCAGGCTGGACACTGCACAACATAACCTCCTTGTGGCGGTTCCTTGCTGGTACACCTCAGTGGGGGCCATTTCCGATCTGAACATTAATCTGAAGAGTCTCTGCCGATCGCCTGGTACAATTGTGGGGTCTTTAAGCTCTGCTCCGCTGCTTGACATTGGGGGGAGGGCCACGGGGGGACAAGACTGCTGCGACGTAGCCCGGCGGCCATTTGGGGGAAAACTTGGCGCTGGAGTGAAAAGGTGCAGTTCAGACCCTTGGAAAGACCCCCCTCAGAGGGACTCGGTTGGAGTAGAGGCAGGAGTGGCGCAGGGCGTGAGCTCTTCATGGCTCCTCGATGGGAGGAAGTGGGTGATAACGTCACAGAGCCATAGCCCCTCGCTCTAGCACTGCGCGGTTTTAAGGGTGGGGGGCCCGCGGATTAACTCTTCTCACGCAGCAATGTCCTCAAAAAATAAAGGAAGGCAGGCCAAGGGCGCTCTCCCACAAGCAGAGACCTCGGGCACCCTATCAACGTTGTGGCAGCACAGAGGGGAGAATGCTGGGCAGGCGCATGACCGCGAGAAGAGTCGGAGCCCAAGCCCCTTGGGTGAGATCGGACAGCAGCCCCCGATGTCGAGACAGGACCTTCACGGTGAGTGGCTGACCTTACAGAATAAATTGACAAAAACCTTCCTGGATCAGATTCAGCTACTTAGGTCGGACATTAGCCAGGTTATGGCCAAGATGAAACAAGAGGTGGTCCAGTTAGGTGAGAGAATGGATATTCTGGAAAGGGCGCTGCAAGAAATGGGTAAGGAGGTCACGGAGAATAGTGAGGCAATCGACCAGCTGGATATAGCCACAAGAAACCTGGGATTGATAACAGAGGACTGGGAGAATAGATCCAAGAGAGTCAATAAACGAGTGAAATGGTTGCCGGAGACGGTCCGATACAAGGACCTGAAGGGCATATTACAAAATATCTTTGCGGGGCTCTTGGGCGACTCCCCTCTAGAGTCAGTTGAGCTGGACAGAGTTCACAGGGTGGGCCGTCTCGTAAAAGGGTTGTCAGCTAGACCAAGAGATGTGCTCGCTGCCTTCACCAGGAATGCACAGAAGGAGGCGGTTTTGAGAGCAGCCAGGAGAGAGAACCTCTGACTCATGAGGGCCAAAAGATAGAACTGTTTCAAGACCTCGCTGGAAGTACGTTGGTGAAACGACGACAAATGCTCCCTGTTTTGACTGCCCTCAAGGAAAAGGGAATCAAGTACAAATGGACCTTCCCCTTTGGTTTCCTCTTTGACCGGCAGGGAGCACAGAGGAGGATAACCTCGCTGCAGGAGGGAGCGAGCTTGCTGCAGGTGGAATTGGATTCTGACGGGATGGACAGAAGACTGGAGCACTCCCGGGGAGGGGATTGCCGTCAGAGGTGTAGGGCTTGGGAGTGGTCTACAGTAGGGGAGAAGAGGAGGAAGAGACCCGCTGTGCGGGGACCCCTAAAGAGGGAAGAGAGTGGAGAGGGGGACGGGTGAGCAGGAGCGTCACCCAAGGAAATGGCACCCCAAAGTTGAGGTTCTGATTTACACGGGTGGTGGGCCCAAAGGAGCTCAGGTGGGCATGGGGCCAAAAGGGGCAAACATCATAGAGTTGGTAGGAGAAGTAGAGACTCAAAAGGGAATGAAGGCGTGGGGCGTTCAGTTGTTGGGAGGTATGGGCTGGGGGTCTTGTGGGCGGGGTTGATCAGGGGATGAAAAGTGCGGTCATAGATTCAAAGGCGGAAAGGTCAGAGGAAGACGGGCTGAATACTGGGGGGTACGGGACATACCGAGAGTTGCACTATGTGAAGTAGCCGGGAAATTTGGAAATGCACTTCGCAAGTTGGTTTAGTCTGTAGGCTTCAAGTGGTCCACACATAATGTGAGAGGTCTCAAGTTTCTGCTTAGCAAGAAGAATCTTGAGCGGTTCACGAAGAAGGAGGGTCCTGATTTCCTGGGTCTGGAGGAAACACACCTATTGTCCGGGGATCAAAGGTGCTTAAGACTTAGGGGCTACGACCTAATCTTCCATGCTTCAGCATAGATAGATATCTCATTGTTTGGGGCAGGTGTGCGGGGACGGTCCACACAATAGCGGTCATATATGCTCCAAACACTGGGCAGGAACAGTTTCTGGGATCCTTTCTTGAACTCTTAGGGGACACAGCAAGAGGCCCCGTAATTCTTATGGGGGACTTTAACCTAGCTTGGAACAGGGCCCGCAATAGGTCTGGTGGGAGGGCGACGGGTTCGGCAAGAGAGGTCTCGCCAGGTCTTCAGGAAAAAATGGTGGGGCTTGGGCTGAAGGATGTTTGGCGGGAACTAAGGGGGGAAGAGGATGGATTCACGTTCTTCTCTGGGGTGCACGGTACCCAATCTAGAATAGATTACATATGGGTGTCTGCAACCCTTCTGGGTCGGGTAAAGGAGGTAAAGGTGGCACCCCTTGCTATAGCGGATCATAAAGTCATCTCCATGCGTCTGGATGAACTGGAGGAGAGGAAGAGAGAGGTGTGGAGTTGGAGATACCCGGCTGCCCTTATGAGGGACCCGGTGGTCAAGGAGGAACTGGAAAGGAAAATGACGCAGTTTATGGAAGAAAATAGAAAGAAGATACCTCAGAAAGTGTAAGGTGGGACGCGTTTAAAGCAACAATCAGAGGGGAGTTTATATCGCTTAAGGCCAACCGTGACAGACAGATGGGTGAGTGTCATGGACCCGTTCAGATGGCGGTGGTTACCACGGTTACGGCTTTGCCGCCATTGATCGGTGCCATCATGCCTCTCACGTAGCTGCTGTAACATTCTAGTGGTTTTCCTGCCCGCTTCAGCCGGAAGTATTTCTTCCCAGTTTCCTTTGCAGTCTATGCGTTGCAACCGTCTAGCTCTGCTCTTACGGTCACACGCTAGTTTTCTCCACTTTCGCTTCACACGGAAGCCTGCCTTTCTCTATTGTTTTCCTTCCTGTTCTCTCGTCCCTTCTTTTCCTTCGGTTCAGCACGCTCGCCTTGCGAGTATTCCGCTCTTTCCTCCTCTTGCCTCGTACCTACTCAGCTTGTTTACTCTTTTCTGTTTCTTTTTCTGCCTTCGCCTTGGCTTGACCCAGCTCGGTATTTCTTTTCCGCTCTACAGTGGAACCTTCGTGTCTGACACTGCTCCGCACATTGTTGTGCTCTCTTCCTCTCACCGCTACCAGCCTCTGGCTCCACTTCAACGGGGTTCTACATTCGGCGTAGCCTTGGACTTCGAATTCTTCTGTACCTGTTGGCCAGCAACGAGGGATATTCACGGGGGTTTTTTCCGCCTTTGGCTTTTTCCCCCATACAATTCCTGCTTCCGGGACTGAAGTCGCGGAGTGGTCCAGTTTGCGATCCACCACGGCTACTTCTCATGACAGGATCCTGACATCGCAATCGAAGAAGGACCTTCTGGCTCACCGACAAGGAATCCAGGAGACAGACTCCGAACAATCAGGTGAGGAGAGTGGTGATTCGAGGGAGGACATTGACAGTGAGCTGGAGAGGCGGTTGGAGTGGGAGGTGGAAAGGGCCCGGCACGGAGCAGAACTGAAACCGAATAGAGCTACTCTGAGAGAGCACAGAAGAGCTGAGGGACAGCTCCGTATCCTCAGAACTAAAAAAGCTGAGGGCGCCCTTCACGCAGTGCGACAGAAGTTCTACGCTAAGGCGAACAACGCGGGCACTCTTCTCGCTCGCCTATTGAGGGGGGAAGTGGCAAAAAATATGATAGGACGGCTTAGGACAGAGGGGGGGAGAGAAGGTAACACTCAACAAGGATATTCAGAAGCTTCTGGTTGACTTTTATGAGGAGCTTTACACATCTCAGTGCCCTACGGCTCATTCTCAGGAGGAGTTTCCTGGGAAAGCCACTCTACGCAAAATTAGCACGGCGTCTCAGGAACTCTTGAATCAAGAGATTAGCATAGAAGAGGTGAGTCAGGTGATATCTAACCTTCCTCCGGGAAAAGCTCTGGGTCCGGATGGATACCCCGCGGCTTTCTGCAAGACCTTTGCGGCCTTCCTAACTCCACACCTAACCAGTCTGTTCAATGCGTTCAAGGTTTCAGGGCGCATAACCCCGTCAATGGAGGAGGCTAAGATTACGCTGAATCTTAAGCCTCATAAAGACCCATTAGAGAGCAAGTCGTACAGGCCAATCGTGTTGATTAATACTGATGCGAAAATCTACACAAAGGTGTTGGCTACTAGACTCGAGGGAATGCTCCCGGACCTGATTCACCAAGATCAGTCCAGGTTCATTAGGGGGAGGCAGACTGCAGATAATATTAGGCGAATCGCCCATTTGGTTGACAAAAAACGCAGAAAACGAACACTCCTGCGGTCCTACTTTCCTTGGATGCCGAGAAGGCTTTTGACCGTGTGGAGTGGTCGTATCTGTTCCGCACCATGGAGGAGATGGGTCTGGGCGGTAACTTCCTCAGAATGGTGAAGGCTAATTACCAAGAACGGTACTTGCCGTTAATTTAACAAGAGTGTGTGAGACCATCTACTGAGAACAAACATGGGTCAAATACCCTGTTCTGTGGAATTTCTCCCACTCAGGAGGCTCTACAACCACGTTTTAGCTCACTGACCCTACGCAGAGGAGAAATATCCATTTGGTTATCAGTCTGGTTCCACCCACAAGGGCAGTCCAGCATTGAAATGCTAGGCAATTCTCCTCTGGATAAGGGTACCATCAACAACCCCAGACAAGTTTTACTACCTTGTTGGGCCTCCTCAATGAGGTGAAGAGGAGCCTCTTTAGGGCACAGTGAGCAAAGGCTCCACGTGTGGATTACCCCAGGTTACTTAGGGTGAAACCCCAAGTTTTACAATCTTAACAAGTACTTGCTATTGAGACTTCATTTCATCTGTATCTCTTGGGAAAAAATGCACTGTCACAGTGTATACTGATCACCAAAATCTACGGACTCTTAACTCCTTGGTAAATAGCGCTCTAGCATATTTGAGATAGATGGGGAAAAATAGTGTCTATAATTTATAATCACAGTTCAATCTGGTAAAACCAACACAACGATAATTGAATGGGAAATAACTCTAGCATCAGGACAAGACAAACACAATAGTTCAAGGGTAGGTGTGCCATGGAAATACATTTTATCTGGTTCTATGCCAAAGTCTGAGGATATCTAGAGAAGAAGGGGGGCAGAGGGTTTGCAACGCTAGTGGATGATGGTCCCGGTGGACATATGGTGAGGATCTGAGACCCCTTATTCACTTCTATCGGAGAGGGGACAGTCAGAGGCAGCCCATAAACAACACTCAGACTTTTAATAGAGCTGTTACTGGTGTATTCATGAGAGTGCATGCTTGCATAATAAACCATGCCCCTGCTTCTAAGAGTACCACAGACGTTGTAACCAAAGTGCTGCAAGTTACCTATGGTTTTCAAGACACTTAGGGTAATCACACAGGTTTCTGTAGGGATCAGAAACTCAAGGGTGTCACCACTGGTGCTGGAGAGATGTGGAACCTCTCTTGGCATGTAACGCTGAAGCGCATACGCAGTCGAGGGTGGTGCTGCTCTCTTCTAAGATGGCAGACCAAGCTTTTACAGCCTCAAATCACACTGTGTGCAACGTGTTCCTTATTCAATAAAACCACTTCAGTCAGATAAACCCAACATATTCTGCCAATCACGAACCACCACTAATGAGTCCCTACAGATGCATGCTGTTAATCCAAGTGTGGACCAAGTGAAGGGCACTTCAGGATACAGAATGCCCACACAGAGAGGGAACAGTGTGTAGGTGTTTGGAGTTGGAGACGGCATCAGAGGTTTGGGACAAGCTGGAGAGAGAGAGAGGCAGGATTATAATGGAAATATGGAGAGGAGGAGGCCTGTGAAGAGAGGGGGAAATGGAACAGCTGGAAAGAAGATGTGGTGAGGAGAATGGAGACGGAGACAGGTGGTGAGTGAAGGTGAGAAGAAGGAGGTGACACCTAAGTCCCAAGAGGAGATTAGAGAGATTCAGGAGGGGGTTAGAAGCTATCATCAGGAGGAGGTAGATTTTTAGAGAAAGTATGAGAGGATGGAAAAGTCAGAAATAGCGAGGTCAGGAAGGATCAAGAGGGCACATCTGGCCTAAAGGAGTGGGTGGGGGTGAAGTCCTTATCGGGAGGTCTGGAACCCACAGAGGAAGGAGGTACAGGTATGTGGTATGGTGTCAAGGAGGAGCAGCAACAGAGACAGAGAGGAATGACCGCAGAGAGGGGGGAAGTCAGGATCACAGGACAGAGAGGAGGCAAGGCCCTTGTCACATCACCAGTGGTGTCTGGGGAAGGCAAGCCCAGTTTGGCCTACCTCACGGTTAATGGAAAGCTGCAGTCATATCTAAAATGGGTTAATGTGATGCCTCAATGTCAGCAATAGTTACATTGAGAGGACAGAGGTTGTCATCACCCACCATGAATGAGAGACAAGTAGAGGGAGTCCCAGAACAATGCCCAGAAACTGAGTACCGGGGGGCCATTATACGTTAAATAAACTCTCAGCAGCTTTCAACCTGATTCATCTGGTTTGCAATAAGACCAGCTTATTTAATTTGACCCACTTTATCCCAAATAATTAAGCAATACAAGGGTCTACTTACATAGATAGAGAGTAGGTAAAGGGAGGACATGGGAAATAAGAAGAGGGATTCCTTAACCAATAAATACATTCTTTATAGTTGTACAGATACTCCACCCAGAGAGGATGCCCTATTGACTATTCAGGGGAAGATGTGTGTCAAACCAACACTCATCTTCATTTCATGCTGTGGACTTCCACCCTCCGTCTCTGCACTACTCACCCACCACTCTGTATTTTAATGGCCAGAAAGGTGTGTGAGAGATTACAAGAACTGAGGGATCCACATCAGTCATGTGGCTGAAGTAACACTTGACACTTCTCTCCACCTCCTCCTCAACTTTGCTTCTGGTGTCCTGCTTAACTCCTCTCTCTTCAGCTTTTTCACTATAGATGAGATCCTGATCGTGCTTTTCTTCACCTCTTCCATTCTATCAGGCTCTCCTGGACGTCCTGGGGCCCTCTGGGACCCTCTGGCATTTCAGCAAAGTATTTCAAGCATCAGGCAGGGAGACAGAGTCAGGTTCACAAACAAAAGACTTCAGGTTTTATTCACACCAGACTGACACAAACAGCATTGTTGTCAAATACACGAACCCCCTGCTCCCTTCTGAAAATGGAGCTTCCTTTTTATACATCTCAGAGCAAAAGAGTCAAACCCCTCCCTTTTCTAAACATGTCCAGGCAAAACTATTCATTGAACATACTCATGCACAAGGCAACTATTCCTTATCTGTTTAAACCTTCAAAATGAAATACATTCTGGCACACATCCTAGGATTTCCCCGGCCACACTACCCCAAATATGGTCATGCAGCTGCTTTCCTTCGCTAAAATTTCAGTCATAGCCTAATTAACTGCCTGGTTTCAGACTGCTTATCTGATTCCTGCAAGGGACGGCGGTCTTGAATTGTTCAACTCTGGGCTGACTCATGCGGCCACTGTCTGTAGATAGTCGATTCATTTAATACATTCCTTTTACTCATATAAAGGCATTGTCAGTTAAAGGCATTGCCAGTTACATAAATGGTAGAGTTCATTTCTGTCTGGGTATAGTAAAACCTAATCATTTTCCTACTTAATTTTTATAGTATGCATTCTGTACCTTGCCTACTTACTAAACCATGATAAAAGCATTTTCGACTTTATAAACATAACACCATTTAAAGTACTAATGTCTTTTAACCCTATGAGTTCTTCTTTCACCCATTTACTATACTAAATCACTCCATATGATTTTTCTCTGCCTGGCTTTAAGTGGGGGTGGAGGGGCTGCCCCCTGCTGCATTCAGTTGTTGGTACTTCATCTTCATTTCGGCACCTCCATTACACTTTCCCGTCTTGAAAGTTCTTGGTTGTTAAAACAATGACTTTCAACCATATCCATGTCCACCCTCCTTGATACTTATCTAAAAAACATCCTATCACAATCCTACAATTTGTCACATACTAATGCATTGTTATTCTTAAAACAAAACATGTGCGTGTCTCTAAACTATTTGTATATTCTTCCCTTTAAACCCACTTCCTTTCTCCATTTGCTTTAAACTAACTGTATGCCTTAGATAATTTCACAGCCATTGTGAGAATCGAGGGGTTGGTCAAGCTTTGAGATAACCCTTTAGCCCATTGTCTCTTCGTATGCCATATCTTGTCTGCAACTCCCACCCCAACAAAATATAATCTCTCCTTCATCTTCTTCTTCTGCCTATGCATATATATATAGTTTTCAAACTGTATCTTTCCCTCTTGTTCCACACATTTTCTTCTTCCGTATCTTCCACTTTACTCATCTTAGTTTGGCATTGGTGGACCATCTGTGTCCTGTCGCCTTTGTCCTTTCTTTTGAGCTGTTTTCACAGTCAGTCTCCCAGGTTCTTTGATGCTTAGACCAGGAGTCCATTGTCTTTTTTTTCACAAAGAGTTCATTTTTACTATAGTGTCTCTCTTTCAATAAATAGATTGTTCAAATGAGTCCAAAAGAGGGGATGTTTCAGCATGGGGACACAGGGTTGGGGGAATCTTTTGCAGACACAATTCAGATGATCACTTTGCATCAGGCTTTCACTGAGTTTCCCTATGACCTCCCTCTTTCCTCACACGGTTCAATGTTAATTTCCCAAGGCATACAGGTCCCTCGATGTATACCTGTAATATAAAACGGAATGAGCTTCTTTTATAAAATAAACATGTCTCTTTTGTTTAACACATTTCCTACCAAACCATTTCCTTAAAATCCCTCTCATTCACATTCCAGCTCTCATACTCTACATCCTAAACTATCACAAGACATTGGGCCTCATTACACGGTAGGCGGTAGGGATTTACCGTTACCGGTAAGGTATTACCGGTATCGGTAAATCCCCTCCCCAATTACGACCCGGACATACCGCTATTAGCGGCACCGCTAAGTACGGTGCCACTATTAGCGGCAAGTCCGTGAGCGCGCGCCCCCTCAGTCCGGAAATAGCGGCATAGCGCTAATATCACGCCATCACGAGCCATGCGGACATGGCAATACCGGCATGTAGTAGACCCAAAAACCCCTTAGCGGCAAGGCGCTAATACCGGCATCGCGAACCACACGTTAAAAGAGCACAGCAGTGTTCCTACCTGCCACAGGTTGACAAAATCAGCACAGGTGGAGGCAATGGAGACTGGCAGCACAAAAGAGCACACCACACCCCTTCCCACACCCATTCCCACACCAAGATGGATGCAATACTAGCAGCATTACATGGGCTAGAGGACATGATTGCAGTGCAGCAGCTACAACAACAGGCAGCACAGAGGAGACGCAGGAGGAGGAGGAGGAGGAGGAGGGCAAGACAGGTGCAGCAAGCACCATCAGTGCACCTAGTGATACCACAGAGGCAGCCACCAATTCCCAGGATCAGAGCCAGTCCAGTCAACCTAACCCCTGAGCAGATACACACCCTGTACCGTCTGGACCGGGATACCATCACCACCATTGTAGACATGATATACAACGACATCGTGAGTCTCATTGACATCCGTACTGCCATCCCCCCTCTACTGAAGGTGGTAACTGTGCTCCACTTCTTGTCCACAGGCACCTACCAGCATACGGTAGGTCAGATGCATGGCATATCACAACCAGTATTCTCACGCACACTGAACCAGGTGCTCGATGCCCTCCTGAAGCACACAAGTCAACACATATACATGCCACGGACTGCCCAGGAGATCTCCAACACCAAAGTTGGCTTCCATTCACTGGCAGGCATCCCAAGTTGCATCGGGGCCATCGACTGTACCCATGTAGAACTGGTGGTCCCACATGCCAATGAGGTAGTGTACCGTAACAGAAAGCAATACCACTCCATCAACGTCCAAATGGTATGTGACTCCAATAAGATCATCACACATTGCTGTGCCCGATATCCCGGTTCAACCCATGATGCAATGGTCCTGCGGAACTCGACAATACCACGATACATGGAGCGACATGCTGGACAACGTTCGTGGCTACTTGGTGAGTAGCAGGCCAACCACATGGCAGTGTGATGTGATTGTGAGGGTAGATGCATACTCCAACTGGGCGTGATTGGGGGGGGGGAGATGCATACTCCAACTGGGCGTGATTGGGGGGGGGAGATGCATACTCCAACTGGGCGTGAACTGGCGTCAGGAGAAGAATGGACATACATATTTGCATCACTGTACAGTGAGGCAGCCCACAATGGACCAGACACAAAACCACATGCTAGAAGTGAGTGCCACGACAAACATATCTATCCATTACGCCAAACAGGCCATTCCAAACAACATGCACACCGCACAACACACCATTCCCCCCATTACACAAATCAGCAACATGCATATAAAAATCACATCTGAAATGTACGCTGAACAACATCAGAAATTATCCGTGCACATGAGTGCATACAAATGGATCTCCTCTAGCCATTGTAGTGAGCCACACCCGTACCCCACCACTGAATTGCCATTGAACAGCATGGGGACATCAACTAAGGAATGGCAGTGTACTAGCAGTGTGGCACTAACGTTGCCAGGGCCAGGAAACACAAATTACTTAAACTCAGGCGGGACATGGCAATCCCTGACGTATGCATGCATGGTGCATGTCCACTTGCAAGGACCACCTCACCTTCCCACATTGCAGTTACCCTGATTGCCATGCGTGCTTGGATCAGTGGATGTCGTTGAAAATGCTATGTTTGTTTGTGTGATATGTGCAGGCTCCACTTTATGTAGACACTTACACATACCCATTGTTGCACCCATGCAGGTGATGCAGGTTATCCCCTGAAGAGGTGGCTCCTTACCCCTGTGCGGAACCCACAGAACAGGCACGAAGAGGACTACAATCATGCACACACCCGTACCCGCGTGGTGATCGAGCAGACAATCGGCCTATTGAAGGAACGCTTCCGGTGCCTCAGCAGGTCGGGCGGGGCACTCCTGTACGGGCATGAGAAGGTGGCCAAGATCACCATGGCATGTGTCATGCTGCACAATATGTGTATCAGACGGAATGTGCCAATGCCCCCTGACATTGAACTGCAACCACCGTCTGAGGATGATGACGGGGATGAGGATGGAGGAGAGGGGGCTGCAGGTCATGCAGGTGGCGATGCCCATGAGGGACGTGCTGTGCGGCAGCACCTGATAGACCATTGTTTCTGATGCCCATGGATTAGGAGGGTGCAATTGATGTGGAGCTCAGGGCACGGGGTGTATGGAGGATATTAACACAGTGCACCCTTCAACAATAAAGCACACATACACAATAATCAATGTCCAGTCATGTGATTATCCATGCCATTACGTGTGTATTGAGCATTATGTCATTCAAACGTGCATGTACCCTCCACCCCAAACACCCTCACCCCCCTGCCCCCACAACTCCACCAAACACCCTCACCCCCCTCCCCCCACAACTCCACCAAACATGGTGTGCACATCAGTGCTGCATTAGTCTCCAAGTGTCAACAGTGACAGGCTGGCCCTACTTCCCTTCTCCACCACCACCATTGGGGGGTTGTGAGTCTGACCGCCGCAAGGACCGGCTGGACCTGCGCAGGATGGTTGTTTGGTCAGAGCTAGTAGACGAGGGGGTGGCTGGTTGATCTGCTCCCTGTGTTTGACGCATGCTCTCCATCGCCTCAGCAATGCGCGTTAGGACCTGCCTCACAGCGGCCATCTCGTCACATAGGCGCGTCATGTTGCTGTCCAAGGCAGCTTTCATGTCCCTTGATAACCCCCGGATCTCCTCCCTGGTCGAGGCAGCCTCGCTCACTTGCCGGGCAACCAGGGCATTGAGCTCCTCCTGGCGCTGTCGTATCAGGCTCATGCTGTCGTCTGCGGCCCTGCCCCTGTTACTCCTCGGCGCAGCTTGCTGCATGTGGCCGACATCAGGTGAGCTTGCCACGGGACTGAATGACCCATCCATTGAATCTCCGGCATGCACCTCATGGATGCTGCCATTGGATGTGTTGCATGGGCTGTGGTGTGGGGACAGCTGGGTGCTGGGTGTACGCTGCCCTTCCGGTGTCAGACATGGGTCATCCACATCACTAATGGGTGCCGTGGCTGCTGCTTCCCCGACGGAGCTATTGGCTGCGGACGGCGTGCCTTCTGGCACTGGCTCCTGAGTGGTGGGGGTGGGTGGTGTGGGTGCTACCACAGTGTCGGATGGCATTTCGACCCTTGGTGTGGTCGGTGCGTGTGTGGCTTGTGAACCCTGGGCCACTCCAGATTTCCCAGTGCCCCTCGATGTACTGGGCCTGGTGCCTGCATCCTTTCCCTTGGCCTGCTTTTTGGGTGGTGGGGCCTGCGTTGCAGAGTCCAGCTCCTCACTGTCAGAATGTGAACCTGTGGGGGAGCAAGACAGGGATAGCATCAGTGATGGGTCAACGTGCATCATGCATATGTTGTTGTTGCTGCAGTCCTTTGGATTTGGACATCTAGTTTGGACATGCAGGTTGTTGGCCAGATGGGTGGGTCATCCGGACATGAGTCAGGGTGACACGTGTGTGAGGTGCTGCATGCATGTGGTTGTGTGGGAATATGCACGGCATATATGCAGGGTTGTGTACATGTGTGTGTGATGACCCCATCCATTAGCTAATTCCCATTTCACATTTGGGGGAGGAACTCATGCTTTGCATTGCAGTGTTTTGCGTGGACACTCACCTCCGTCTGACGTTGTTGCCACACCGCACTCCATTCGGCCCACTCCCTCGATGGATTCGATGCCAATGGTGCTGGCACATGTCTCCTCCCACTCCTGCATCTTCATCGGGGATCCTCCTCCGCCTCCTGTGCTCATGGCCAGATTCCTGTTGGCCGATAATATGCTGCGTACACGCAAGCGCAGATCATCCCACCGCTTGCGCACGTCCTTTACGGTGCGGGGGGTGGAGCCCACCGCACTGACTTTCTGCGCCACCTCAGCCCAGATCTCCTTTTTTCTCAGGAGTGCAGGGCGCCGCATGTCGCTAGCAAACACTACGTCTGCATTTGCAGCCAGGGTGTCTGCCAGCATTTTCAATTCGTCGTTTGAAAAGTGTTCTTTGCGCTGGCGCGCATCAGCTTTCTTTAGGGCCTTGGGCATTGTTTGTTATTGTGGGAAGTGGTACTGCCAGTTGTGGTGTTGATGCAGGTCCTCAGTGCAGGGGATGGCAATGGATTGTGTTTTTAAAGATGGCCGCCGGGCTCTTTCCCGTTCCTGTGCGATGACGCTATTTCCGGTTCCGGTGTTTTACGGTGACCGCTAATAGCAGTGCCCGCTAATAGCGGTGACCGCTAATAGCATGCAGCATGAGGGCGGAGGTGCTATCAGCACTTTGGTCGGAGCCGGAAAGGTGCTTTTGCGCCAGGGGGGTAGGGTCATTTACCGGCATGGCCCTATGCGCGTGTCCGCTTACTCGTAATGGGACACTATTAGCGGTCTCCTGCGAGGGCGGACACGCTAATAGCGCCATGCCGGTAATTCGCATTTTTTACCGCCTACCGTGTAATGAGGCCCATTCCCTCTTATTGGACACCCCTGCCTTCTAGAGGAACTAGAAGACATTTTCATTTAAATATTTATTTTTTATGGGTCATTCCTTCCTCATAAACAAAATACACCCCCATCTTTCGCTCTGTGTCAGCCGGCTAGAACATGAGTTTGTTTAAAAATAGAAGAATTTGTCCTCCATAGGACACATTTTTCCCTTGAGGGTGACACATGCAACCCTAAGGAGACAAAATTAACAAATAAAGAAAGACATCTTCTTCTTTTCTGGTCTTCTAGGTACGTCCATAGCAGATCACCGAATCGTCCTTGGGGATCCCCGTTGTCTGTAGAAAGTCAAAATAGGAACAAAGTCATTCGGGCACTGGTAAGGGGTCAGGTTTTCTTCCCAACTTCAATCCTTTCCTCCTTTTCTGCTATCAAAAAATGCGTTCTGGATCATTCTCCCCTATTCGTTGGTGCACATAAACAACTATTTTCCAACCACCCCGCAGGATGCCTAGTTTGGGCTTGGTTCCTTGCTCAGCTTAGCTGCACGTGCTTCCTAGTTAGCTGCAAGTGCTTCCTGGTTAGCTGTAAGTGCTTCCTGGTTAGCTCTAAGTGCTTCCTCAGCTCAGCAGTAAATACTTGCTCCTTAGCAGCCATTCTTCCTTTTTTCTTCTTGTCTTTGGTTGGACCATGGCCTTTGCTTGTGTTTGTGTTCATCCTATGAAGACAAAACAGAGGCGTTACGCTGCACACCGTCCCTGCCTAACTTAATCTAGTCTACCCCTATTTTTCGTGACTATGGCACCAATTCTTACTATGTGCCTTCATTTTTTATCATACACAACAATGTTTGCCTCTTCTAATAATTGCATACCCCTTTCACATCAACACAAAAAATAATGACTCCCTTCCATTTGACTTCTGTTTTAGTTTAGTTTAGTTTAGTTTCTTTATTTATACCGCGCGCAGAACCCTGGGGTAACCGGGCGCCGGAGACTTAGGTGCAGTTACAACATGGCAAGACTTAGATGCAGTTACAACATGTCAAGAATATACAATATACAATAATACAAGACTGTGAAATAACAACAATATGTGTGGAAGACCAGGTTACAAGCTGGTCGACAGGGACATGCGGAGAGGAAGTACATTAGGCAGAGTTTCTGTTGGAAAGCCATGTTTTAGTTTTGGCTCTAAAAGTCCAAAAGGAGGGTTCTGTTCTGAGGTTTAGCGGCATAGCGTTCCATAGTTTGGCAGCTAGGACCGGGAAGCTGGCGCCACCGGCTTTTTTTAGGGCGAATTTGGGAACGGAAAGGCAATGTGAGTATGGCGTTCTGGTTGGTCTAGTTGAAGTGTGGTTGTGGAACTTGTCTGCCAGGTATTTGGGTGCATCATTGGAGCGGCATTTATGGACAATGACGAGCGATCTGAGGGTGATTCTGTCTCGTACCGGTAGCCAGTGAGCATCTTGCCTGATGCTGGAGATGTGGGCGTGTCGTGGGATACTGAGGGCGGCTCTGAGGGCATTATTTTGAAGCACCTGTAGTTTGTTCAGGTTGCGTTCTGACGTGCCGAGAAAGAGTGTATTGCAGTAGTCAATTTTTGAGAGCACCAGTGCTCTGGCTAGAGTAATGCAGCTGGAGGCAGAAAGGAAAGGTTTGCAGGCGTTGATAAGCTTATTTGTGTAATCTGGGGATGAGGCTGTGGCATTTACCTGTCTTTTGACCGAGAGAGTGGAGTCTAGATAAACCCCAAGGGTTTTAATTTCTTTGGCAACTGTGATTAGGTTACCGTCTATGTTGATGGACGCGTAACGGGGCTCTAGTTTGTTTAGCCGTGGTTGGGAGCCGACAAGAAGGAGCTCAGTTTTCTCATCGTTGAGGCATAGCCCGTGCTTTGCCATCCAGGCTTGGATCTCCAAGTATAGATTGTTGATTCTTGTGGAGTCCTCGTCATAGCACCCTGATAGGGTGATGAGAACCTGGGTGTCGTCAGCATAGTTTGTGTATGTGACACCCAGGTTGTCTAGGCGGTCAAACAATAGCTTAGTGAAGATATTGTATAGGGTCGGCGAGACGCACAAGCCTTGAGGGACGCCGCATGTGATGGGGACAGGGAGTGCTGAGGCCCCCGGGGAGAAGACCCGGGTGGTTCGGTTGGTTAGGAAGGACTGGATCCAGGCAGTCGCCTGGTTAGAGAAGGCCGCTGACATCATCAGATGTTCCGTGAGGATCTGATGGTCGACGAGGTCGAAGGCTGCTGATAGATCTAACAGCAAGAGAATGGCTAGATTACCCTTGTCCTTTGCCTCGTCCATCTGGATTTTTAGGTCCAGTAGGGCTGACTCTGTTCCGTGCCTTGGCCTGAAACCGGATTGTCTGAGACCCAGGAGGTTGTTGTCTTCCAGGTGCTTCTGTATTTGCAGGTAGGCCACTCTGTCTAAGATCTTTAGGATGTAGGGAACGGTGGTGATTGGCCTGTAGTTGGTTGGGTTATTGGGGTCTAGATTAGGTTTTTTTAGCAGTGGCATGACCCAGGCCTCCTTGAGGGTGCTAGGCACTGAGCTTGATTTGAAGGATGCGTTGATAAGGGCTGTTATGAAGGGGGCCAGCATGTTGGCGCCTTCCTGGATGATGGGTGCTGGGCATGAGTCCCTTTGGCATCTAGAGGGTTTGAGGCCCTTTATGATGCTTTCTACTTCTTTAGTGGATACTGGTGAGAAGGAGAAGGGGGGGCAGGTAGGTGTTTTGGGAGTAGTGGACGGTGGATGGTTTGTTTTTTTGGATAGGTTAAGCTTTTTCTGTTCGATTTTGGATTGTAACATGGTGATTTTGTCTGCTAGTGCTTTTTGAATCCTCTCACACCAGTCTGCATCTTTCACGCAGGTTTCTGCCAGAGTGGGGGGGGGATTCGAGTTCCCTGAGGATATTGAAAAGCTCTTTTGTTTTGGATTTGGCGCTCTCAATTTTGTTGTCATATGTCTCTTTATTGGCCTTGAGGATGGCAGTTTTGTAGGTGGTGGCTGCTATTGAGAGTTGTGTTTTGTTGGAGGGGTTGGGCGTTTTTCTCCAGGTGGCTTCTGCGGCTCGTTTGGAGTTTCGGAGGATTTTTAGCTCTGGTGTGAACCATTTGTTCATGTGGGCTGCCGGTTTGGCTTTGGTGAGTTTGAGTGGGGCGATGGTGTCAACTGCTGATTCTAGCGTTTTGTTGTATAGGTCAGCAAGTTTCTCCGCATCTAGGTTAACATAGTTTGTGGGGGTAAGGATGTTGTCTAAGAGTGGGCTGAGGTTTTGTAAGGTAATGTTGCGGTTATTTCTGGTGAGGGCTTGGGGGATGATGGGGATAGGAGTGTTTGGTTGTGGTTTCCCTTGGATGGAGAAGGAGATGGCATGGTGGTCAGACCATGCAGTTTGCTCGTTTTTTGTGATGGCCGTAGAGCAGTTGAGATCCGCTAGCCAGTCCAGGGTCCTGCCTTTGTTGTGGGTGGGGTCTGTGATTCTGAGCTTGAACCCTAGTTGGGAGATGGTGCTTTCCAGGGAGAGTGCATTGGCATCGTTTGGGTCACCGAGACCGAGGTCGCCAAGGAGGATAATTTGCGATCCTGTTTTGGTGTTAGTGGTCAAGAGGTCAGATATCTCTTCCTCGAATGTGTTGATGGGACCTGGGGGTCTGTAGAGGAGGTGTAATAGTACGGTTTGTGTAGCTGAGAGTTGAAGCTTGACTGACAGAAGTTCTGCAGACCGGAAGCTAGGCGGTGGGGTTAATCTGAGGCCAAGGGATGTTTTGGCGATGAAGGCTACTCCTCCTCCTTTACCTATGTCCCGGTCTTTCCTCAGTATTGAGTAGCCTTCTGGGATGGCGAGGGATAGCGCTGGGCCTGCTGCTTGGTGCAGCCAGGTTTCAGTGATAGCCAGGAAGTGCAGGTTGTTGGCAGAGATGAAGTCTGCGATATCTAGCGCATGGGCGACCAGGGAGCGGGCATTGATGAGGGCGCCCTTGATCAGCGGCTGTTCGGATGTGCTCAGGGGGGCTGTTTGGGTGATGTTCAAAATTTGATCGGCGTTAGCTTGATTGTGCGTGGGAAGAGGGGAGTGTTTTTTGGTGAGTGTCGTAGGGGTTATGAACCGAGAGCCGAGTCTCAGGTTTCTGTCTTTCAATGTGCATGGGTTCCAGGGAGAGGGTGGAGCAGCAAATCGGCGGATCCATTCTATGGGGCTGAGGGTGCTGTTAGGCTGGTCAGTGTGTTGGGTCTCGAAAAAACCCATCGTCGAGGTGTATGGAGGATGTTGGGTTGGGTGTGATTGTGGTCGAGGTTTGTGGCGGGTGGTGTTGTTGTGGTGGAGCAAAGCGAGTGTAGCCGTTAAGGTGAGAGTGGCTAAGAGGAGGTTTGCCATGGGTGGTCTGTGTGGGACCTGGATATGGTATGGTGAGGTCGACTAGATGGCAGTAGAGTGGGTTGCGGTGGATTGAGCCGACTGCGTTGGGATGGGCGGGGAGGCAAGTAGTCAGATTCAGAGTAGCGGAGTAATGGGCAGGCACAGTGACACAATAGATTAAGGCACAATGGCTAGCAAGTAGACTGTCCTTAAATGCACCTAGGATTGACTGTCCCAAAACACACTACAATGCATATGTGCCAGAGGGCACCTAGAATTGACTGTCCCAAAACACACTAAAATGCATATGTGCCAGAGGGCACCTGGAATTGACTGACCCAAAACACACAAAAATGCATATGTGCCAGAGGGCACCTGGAATTAACTGTCCCAAACACACTAAAATGCATATGTGCCAGAGGGCACCTAGTATGGACAGGTATAGGTTATATGAAAATTGCCAGAAAATCGTCAGATACAGGCATGCAAAGTGGCCCTTAGATTTAGAATAGCGCAGATGTGCAGATTAGCAATTAGAATCAAAAATAGCAAGCGTTTGAAATTAGCACAGCAGTAGATCGGAGTAGCGCATGAGTTCAGAGTGGCACATAGATTCAGAATAGCGCCTGGATTGGGAATAACACCTAGGTTCAGAGTAACACTTAGTTCAAAATAACACCTAGATTCAGCCTAGCACCTACATTCAGAATAGCACTTAGATTAAACGTGACATGAGTTTGGAGATTAAGTACAGCATTGAGTTTAGAGGCTATGGAAATATGTTGCACGAGGACACATTGGGCTACAGGTCAACAGATCTAGAGGCAATTGGTAAGCAGATCAGCAGAACAAAGGCAGATGGTCACAATGCAGTTAGAAGTGGCAACTAGAATTGCATTAGGGTAACAAAGCATCAATGAGGCACAGTGCAGTTTTATTAACCACTAAATTCAGAAAAGCGATTGGGCAGATCAGCAGAGCAAAGGCAGAGAGTTTTATATATATAAATCAGAGAGTCATAAAGTAGTTAGGCACAGAACATTGTCATAGCATCTAGATTCGAAGTGTTGTAATTGGGCTGTGAACCAGTCAAAATAGAATGTGGTC
Organism: Ambystoma mexicanum; assembly: GCF_040938575.1. Lineage (NCBI taxonomy): Eukaryota > Metazoa > Chordata > Amphibia > Caudata > Ambystomatidae > Ambystoma > Ambystoma mexicanum. The sequence continues at coordinate 1,007,925,253 of NC_090927.1, forward strand.
AGACACGATGAAGGAGGGTTTAAATAGGCACACACGTGTGACTTTTGAAAGGATTTTGTCTTGCATTTAGGCATGGAGCGCTCAAGTCACCCTGAAGGGCATAGGGTGTCACGGATGGATGTTACCTTAGGAGGCTGGTGTTGGGAGGCCAGGGGACTGGCAGGTGGCAGGAAACAGGCTGAGAACAGGCTCCAGCCTTAGTCTCGAGGACCTTGGTCAGAGAGGGCCGGCTTCGCCTGCCGGCATCCAATGGCAGGAGATGTAGTACAGCTGGCCAATCAGGCAGGGCCAGGAGTGCTGCTGTGTGCCTGGTAAGGCACCACTTGGAATTCACCTGGAGTGCGGCGGCCATCTTTGAGGGGGGTACCTCGTGTACCAAAAGCTATGATCAGGTCAAAAAAGTGCACTTCTCAGTGCAGGGCTGGTGCAGGGCTGCCTGGGCTCTTAGTGGGCATCAAGGAGTACTTGTATGTATTTGTGCATCGAATTCCGAAATTCTGTGGTTGTCTGAAAGGCCATGCTGTCATCTATTTTGTACTCTTTCCAAACCTGATTGCACCTATCTTGGGAAAAACAGCTAAATACTTGATTACATTATGCCTCTTACTACCTCTTTTCCTGTTACTCACCTGGATCCTCTTACTTTTAGTGCTGATCAATTGTGTGTCCACACCCTTTTAGCATGAACTAGTACTTACCTTTTTCTTTTTCTTCCTAATTAAGGCCATGCAGACATTTCTCGTACTTCCACGCAAAGGTCCCTAACTTTTATCTGTAAAATAAATCAAAATCGTTACAGGCACTCACACATTGTTTTTTTTACTTAACTCACTATATTTTCTTAAAATGGCTTGTGTGTGATTTTCCCTTGTTTGGTTAACCCAATGTTTTGTCAGCCATACTCCTTTTCTCGGTCTTCATGGTCACTGATGCTTTTTATGGCCCTATGATCCTTTTTTGCTGCTCGACAGGAAACATTATAAGTGCTATTTGTTTTCCAATTTCTTTTGTCCGTTTTATGCTTTTGAGTTTATTCCATATTCTTTTATTCATTTGCCCAATTGTTCCCTTCCTCAATTTTTCTTTTATTCATTTTTTATTTAAGATAATCAATCATTTTCATCTTTTCACGATTTTTTTTTCTGATCCTGTGTAACAGAGGCCCAAAGTCTCCCTAACATTTTTAATCCTTTATCTTAATCATCTCTTATTTATGTTGAGCATTTATTTAATTATTTTGTTTCATGTATCCTAAAACACACTTCCTTTCTTTTTCTGTGTGGTGCTGTAAGGACATTACCATTTCATACTCCATTAAGCCCTATATGGGCGCATTGTCATCTATGACGTTGTTTAACCTAAATATTTTTATCTGAACCATTACTGTCCTTCATGATTCTTATTTCAGTCTGTTTGCTTCTTAACCATTTGCTATGTTTTCCCTACGTTATGGCTGCCTCTAATTTCCTGGAGGTCCTCTGTCTCTTCCTCTTGTTCATAAATGTTCATGGACTGTGCCTGAATTTATTAAATATTTTCATCATTTCTCTACCAGGTCATACAGCTGGCTATATTACCATGCTGCCACAATAATAAAATCCTTTAGTTTTTACCCAAACAATCTCATTGGCCTTCTGCCGTTTTCATGCCCTCAAAATTATACTTGTGTCTAAATGGTGCATTTCCCAGATACACAAACATGCTTCCCTCGATAACCTAAACACCATCACCATGCTTTCATGCTTTGTCATTCAATCCTTTTTTCAACCATCTGAATCCTATAATACTAGAATCTCAACTGATCGTCCTGAATCAAAAAGGTTTTTCACTATTTTTCAAAACGTTTTCTCCACTCCAGCCGCCAAGGCCTCAAAAATTATAAAATACTAACCCTGGTATAACACCATTCAGGCTGTCCCATCACACAAGGTGGAGCTCCTGGAAAACAACCTTTAGGAGCACCCCAAACTCCCATTCAGTACATTATGCTATCCTAAAAACTCCCCAGAAACAGGTCACAGAGGACCCACTAACCTCCTTCAACTTCAGAGGGCTTTCTAAGTCAAAAATAATAAAAAACATCAATCACATTAGACCATTCAGCTTTAAAAGCGATGCCTGCCCCTGCCCGCACGTTAGTTTAAACAACCCGTATAAAATCATGTGCTCCCCATCTCATGACGTTCACCAATACCTCCTTCAATCCCAACACTATTTCTGTAGCTGTAAAACAACCCTTAGGAGTGTTCCTCCACTCACCCTTGTCCGTGTCATGCGAGGTTACATACTACATTCTGTTCTGTTGCACTTATCATTTGACTACCATTGCTTCTGCCCCACTACCACATTCACTAATGCCATCCGCCCTTTCCTTTTCCCACAAAACTGTTTATTCATTTCCCGTGTCATTATCAGAGTTAAATTGGACTACTACACTGCCATCTTTGCTCTTCACATGCTCTAAAAAGTGCAGAGTTATACTGTGTGCAACTCTCAGTATTCTCAAAAGGTTATACATTACTCATGCCAGGCGAGCTGCTCACTGGCTACCCGTGAAGGAACAGTTAATTTCAAGATCCTTGTCACAACCACAGGGTACACAGGGTTAGTGCGCCCAACCTACTCCATTTCGTATCATCCACTCATCTCACACACAACTAGGAAAGGGCTCAGTTGGACTCTGGCCTGGCGCACCTGGCACCAAATACATGCCAATTAGAACATCACTGTGAGGCTGGCACCAAATACATGCCCATTAGAATACCACTGTGAGGAATCTTGTCCAGTACCTTCAAGATGGTGGTAGAAGTCAGCTTCTGCAGAGTTTTACTTCCTGCAGACTAGCTGCTGGGCGTGGCTGGGAGTGGCAAGGTATAAAAGGCCACGCCCTAGCATGCAGCCTTGCTTCGTGTTGCTCTGCTCAAGGCAGCGTAACGCTCACAGGACCGGCCCGGTTCCTGTAAGCCCTAAGAAACTTACCTGAAGATTCAGATCATCGTCCTGACCGATTCTACAATCCAGTCGCGGTCATCTGGCTCACGAGAATATTCCCGCACCTGGAAACCGACGAGTCAGCTGTTCTGCATCTCTTCTCCCCACGACGGCGGTTCTCTAGTCCACGGTTCCCGAATCGGTGAACAGCTGCTGCGACCCGCTCGGCTACTCCACCGCAGCTCCGGCAACACCTGAGAAGAAAGGAACAACAAAAGACAGTAAGCAACGCAAGAAGTAAGCAGTAGTGCATGCAATTAGCAAGAAAACAGTACAAGCTATATACGCAAGGACAAGGACAATAAGCAAGCACTAAGCAGACAAGAACGTTAAGAAAACAAAAGGCGCGAACCGGCAATATTTCAAGTGCTGGATACAGATGGACATTCAAACAACGGGCACATAGACTAGAGAAGACGTGCTCGTAAGAACCTACCATAAAAAACGTTTTCCAATGCCGCAGCATGCCTGGGCTTGGGCTTACAGATCAGTGAAGCAACTGATTTGCCTGCAACAGATAGCGCCCCTGCTGAAGAAGAAAGCAGGACCGAGAGCCATCCTTCAATTACTACACGGTGAGCCAGACGTATACATTACCCAGGAGGCACGGGGTGCTGGGCGGGAACAGGGGAGGGAGTTCAACAGCCCACTTGATCGTAACACACTCATTTCTGTGTTGTCTTGTAGATGTAACCCCATCCCGAGTCCAGAGAGTCCAGGCACGGGTCCAACACGCGGTGAGAGGCTCTGGGTGCTCCTGCAGAGTTAAAGTGAGCGTAACAATCCTAAACATCACGCATAAATGTATGTCTCACACAGCACCAGTATATCTAACTGATGCTGTTAATAGAGTCAGTTCAGCCTGACCCAAAAGAAGTCACCATGTCACTCAACTACAAGTCCCACTAACCAAAAGAGCTAATGCCAGAGGTCTAAGCTTCCCCGTCTTGTTCCCAAACCATGGAATGCTTCCTCTAGCGAACTTAGAGTAGAACCATCCCTCCTCATTTTTTCACCAAAACCCTCAAAACTACATTGTTCAACTACCCCTATTAGTTTCCCCCAGCGGTGTCTATACGTATTCCCCCAGCTGCTTCATTAACCTCTATGCCATGTGTTTACTCAATTTCTACTCTATCCAATGTAAGCTAAACATGCAACTCATCCATTGAAACTACAATATGTATTTGTTTGTCCTATAACTACAGGCGAAGCTGTGGCATGCAACCACTTATGTATGCCATTTTCATTGTAATCTGCAAGCCTCTTCTTTGTAACAGCACCACAATGCCTAAGGGCTTCTGTGTGCTCTATAAATTCTAATAAATAAATAAATAAATAAAGGGTTTTTCATGCATTCACGCCTTTCCTTTCTACTGGGAATTGCTTATTCCTTGCCAAAACTACAGTAGGCATTAATACTGGATCACTACAATGCCCCTTCTCTGGACACTCATGGACAACTCCTCAATAAAAAATATATCTCACACAGAATAGTGCCTCTAGGCAATGCTGAATATTCCCATACAGGAGCCTCTCATAAGCCTGGAAAAAAGCGCACTGGCTATCAGTAAACAAATAGCCAAGCTGGCTACGGAACTGCCATCCATGTGCTAGCTCTTCTCTTGTTCAATGTGTTCCAGTACCTGCACCATTGCATCCTCTGCACATGCGCCAAAATGCCCGTGGGCTGGTGTGCGCCTACATGTTTAAATAACTACCACTGAAAGGTGCCTATTGAAATCACACCACAGCTGACACATTTTCCTCAAAGGCTGCTAAACCAATGCCACATCTATGTTCTAAAAAGCCGCCTTTGCTACATGGATACACAGTCCCAATGTCTATCATTAGACCAAAAAAATGTTTTATTTTCTTGCCATATTTCGCCTTGCATTCCAAAACCCTAGTGCCACTTAACTCTTCTAAACACATCTGATCATCCTCTGGGGCTGTCCCACTGTGAAACACATTCATTTTTCTGTTTTGCAAAAATATCTCTGATTTTTAAGTGGACACTTTTTATTTCCAGGTGCCTCTGTGTATCCTGTGTTTGTGTATTGCTGAGCCTACATGTATGCTCACTTACTCGTCCTCTGCAACAAATTCATTTTGCATGTAATGCACTTTATTTTCAAAATAGATGCAACGTATAAAACACAGCTTGCTTGAGCATTTACTAGATTACTAAATAGTTTTCATCTAACAATTACACCAGCTGTACACATAGCTGATACATCCATGCATCATGCAATGCTGTCTCTCTCGACTGACTTAATCTATAGTTCTCGAGGGTGTTCAACCTATCAGTGCTTTAAAGTAATACCACTGAATATGTAAGGCACTATATGACTGCCAAATAACATGACATGACATCTTTGTTCTTTTTAATGTGTCTTTTTACCACACATTTTAAAATACTGTATCTAGTTTGTCACCCTGCTTACAAAATGACCACCACGAGTCATAATGAAACATAAATGCAGAATGTAATGACCCAACCAGATCCGAGCCCTGCGTTTACCAGCTGTCTACTAAAATATTCAGCTGATGTCTCCTTTAATAAGTATCCCCTTACTGCTGGGTTACTAAATGGGTAAGCTGCAACTGAAATTATAAATGCTTCCAACTTCCAAGTGTGGGCATTTATTCCATAATGTGCAACAATGTCAGAACGACCCTTCGCATCTGTAATCTGTATTTGACACATTGTTTTAAATAAAATATAGCCTGTCTTTTACTGCACTTGCTTGTATGCGATAAGTATAGCTTTGCAAAACGCACAATCATTTTGCATTTCTTTCAACATGGAGCGATTGCTTAGCTTGGAAGTGTTATCTCAAAGAACTGCTATCGCGCATTCCTTTCTTGATAAATCACTGTATTCGCTCTCATGGGTTATCCTTAACCTTGCTTTTGGGTAAATGAAAGCATTTTTCTTTTCTTGTGTATTAATTTAGTTGCATCCTGCTGAACTATTAATTCTCAATTGCATGTTTTCAAGCAGCTGCTCTGACTTTATTTTTCATGCTAAACAAAATATACTCATGTTTTTGTCATCTCACAAATGCAAGCTAAATTAAAATATAAAAAAACCACTATCTTTTAAACCACGGCATGCAAGCCACAAACAAAACATTCCAACAAAAAAAACAGCTTGTTTCACTTCAGCGAGACTTCCTTGCCAACATCTTTTTGAATTTAAACACAAATACAACCTCACTAGCATTTTACCAGGCTCTGTTTTTGCCTTGAGAATCATTCACTTATTTCTTGTCTAAAAACCAATTATATTGCGCTCCTCACAGGCTCACAGTTCATTTCTTAAGTCATAAATTACTATAATTTCAACTGGACTTTCCTACCCGTCACGGTTAAAAGATACTTCTGCACAGTGCATTCTTTTCCTCAGCGCGCTTAAATGCGTGACAACAGCATTTCTATAAATCGCTGTAACTCAGTCATTTTAAAGCGAAACACCATCGTTCTTAGCGCAATCCATTAGTTATCTTCTAGTACTAGGAAATCACAAATTTAACTCCATAGTTGCTACAAGTGCAACAGCTTTTTACACTTATCTCAGAACTGTTTGGCATTTTTGAGGTAAAGTCATAGCATCTGATCATCTACATTATTGTTATATTTTGGCATTTGTGAAAACTTGGCTGAACGTCAATTTTCTTTAGATTAGCTTGAAAATATAATTTTATATTATTTCCAATGTCTTACAGTGCACACAGACAGTTACGCCATAAAATGAAACAAACGAACAGCCATAATATATAACAAATTAGACACACAACATAACATTACATGTGAACTCCAGCTGGCTACATGAATATCTGCCCCTAAATATGTGTGTTTCTTTACAAAACACGAGTTCACCCCTTTCAAGGAATCTTTAAATTCTCTTGGACTCATAATCACCCCATTAACTGGGCTCTGGGTGCAAAACTCCATCCAGCCATCTTTAAACGCTAGGCAAATGGACGTATCCTCTCTCTCTCGGGCGTCTTCCCTGGTATCTCCTCTCCTCAGGTATCTTCCTGGTATCTCTCTCTTCTCAAGTATCCTCCTGGCATCTCTCTCTATTGCTCGGGTACCTTGAGTCAATAGTTTTCCCCTTATATATACACATTATACTCTTATTCTGTTATTTTTTGTTCATACCCCACCTCCCTCTGTTACCTTTTGCTGGGGTCCCCCATGAATATTTTACACTTGTGATTTTTTAAATGCTGTTAATTTCCTGGCTTTTTCCCAAATCTGGACTGCCATTGTTATTTTTCCCTGAAAAGTTACCACAAATATATATATATATATCAGACACGCTCTGGAAAGAACAAGAAGAACACTCAGTAAAAGACGCAATGCAAGTAATTAATCTGTCAGACAGAAACTTGACTCAACACGAACATGAAGTATTGGGAAAGGGCCTCTCTTTCTGCCCCACTGCTAAATTTGATTATTCCCAAGCAAGAATTGACTTATACTGTTTCATTCGCAAATTAAGACTAACTAAATTTCATGCTAATCTGGATAATACACAAATGCCGAGTTTGAAGTCAACTCCTTCACCTTTGAACATCAGTGACATAATAGCATTAAGGGATTTAGCAAATATAGGAGAAAATGAAGCCACCCAGACTTTGTTTCATGCAGCCCAAGATGAGTGGAAAATAGAATTACCAACAGAAATAGACACTGGCATGGCGGTTCCTAGCGGAATGAAGAATACATCTTAAATTCAATCCCTCGAATGTCTTTTGTCCAACAATAGATATGTTTGAGGAGCTTGTCACGGACGAACTCAAAAATTGGCGATTAGACCAGGAACAGTTTACAACTTAACTAAATTACAACATACAGCTATGGAAAATCTACAAGCAGATACATCTATCATAATAAGATCATCAGATAAAGGTGGCAATGTTGTAGTCCTTAACACCAAGGACTATCAAAGAGAAGCAGAAAGACAACTGAATGACATAAGCAATTACGTCAAATTATCCTGTGACACATATCCGGAATACAAAGTACAATATGACATAATGTTAGAGAAATTGTATAATTCAGAACTCATTTCAATCAAAGAGAAACAATATTTAACTAAAAACTATCCCAAAACTCCAATTATACATTTCATACCTAATATTCATAAATCAATGTCCAGACCCCCAGGAAGGCCAATTGTGGCATCGATAGACTCCTTATTGGAAAATACCTCGAAGTGTGTAGACAACTTTCAGTTCCCCTTTGTGGAAACTCTACCATCCTACACTAAAGACACAACAGCATTTTTTAATCAAATAGTACACATTCCCTGGCAACCCAATTTTCTTTTGGTTACGCTGGATGTAGTGTCTCTTTATACCTGTATCACACATTCCAAGGGCATACAAGCTGTAAAAAGGTTTCTGTCAACCAGATCTCTAAGTTATCGAGAACATTCACTTATGCTTTTGGATATGCTTTCGTTTATTTTGACCCACAACACTTTCATGTTTGATTCCAAGTATTACAACCAAATTTGTGGAACGGAAATGGGCACAGCAGTAGCTCCTACTTTTGCGAATCTATATATGGGTGCATGGGAGGAAGAATTTTTCTTGAATGATAATCTGAACAAACATACAGACAAAGTCATTATGTGGCAAAGGTACATTGATGATTTATTCATCATCTGGAACGGGACGGCTACGGAGTGGACAAGTTTCTTTCACATTTTGAATCAAAATCAACAGAATCCGCAATTTACAGAACACCACAGCAAGACAGAAATAGTCTATTTAGACATAAAGGTGAAAGTTATTGAAAACAACATAAGTACAGAGTTACACAGAAAAGAAACAAGTACTAATACACTTTTACATGCCACAAGTGCACACCCACAGTGTCTCAAATATAGTATCCCTTATGGTGAGTTCTTGCGTATTAAGAGAAACTGCAGTGAAAACGAAGTATGGAAAACTAACGCTAAAAAGAACGCGGCCAGATTTGTAATGAGTGTTTATAAGAAAACAATCATAAATAAAGCCTATGACCGCAGCTGTAATAAAACCCGGGAGATGATTTTGGCCAAAAACAGCATGTCTAAAGAACAGACCAAAGATCAACCAAATGAAGATGGCTCACTTAGGTTTATTACTACATTCAATTCTGGAGCTAAAGAAACCAAACAGATCTTGAACAAACATTGGTATCTTTTGAAATGAGATCCTGATATTAGCCCTCATCTGCCATGGCATGCCACTGTAACGTAGAGGAAACCGCCCATCTATACAAACAAAACTATCTCCCAGTATGTTTCAATCGCCCAAACCAAGCACTAATACCTGGTTAACCACAAAACTATCAGGTTTTTACACCTCTGCCAAATGCAAAGCAGGCCGTCATGGAATCAATACCAAAGTTTTCTTACATCCTCGAACTAAGAAAGAAGAACAAGTTACTTCTTACCTGGTAACATTCTTTCGAAGGGATGTTCCTCCAACGTATTCCTTATCTTTAATAATACGTTTCCAGCTTGCTGGCCTCGGACATTTTTTCTGTAGAGGGCGCTGCGCGTCGACGTCCGCCGAGTCGATGTCCCTCGACGGCCACCGTATCGGCGCTGATGTCACCATGCCCATAAATAGCCACGCGCTGCGTCCGTTGCTCAGTTCCGTTTTGTAGCATAAGAAAAGACATGCCTGAATCGGTTAGTAACCTTGAAGGAGCGAAAGCTGCAACCACAAGGGAAGTTATCACTGTGGGGATGGATGGGAGGGGCGATAAGGAATCCGTCGGACGAACATCCCGTCGAAAGAACGTTATCAGGTAAGAAGTAACTTGTTCTTCGAAGGGATTGTGTCCTCCGACGTATTCCTTATCTTTGATAGACTCCCATAGCAGTGGTATGTAATTGGAGGAGGGAGTGATAGTGTTATGTATCCCTTTAGGGATGGACCGAATGTAATACGGCCTTGCCAAATCTGGTCTCTTGAGCAGTGGAGGAATCCAGATTGTAAAATTTTGTGAATGTATGTGCGGACGACCATGTGGCAGCCGCACATATGTCCCGGACCGGTACCCCTCTCTGGAGAGCCGAAGAGGCTGCGATACCCCTGGTTGAATGAGCCCTGAGATTTTGGGGTGGCTCTTTACCTGCTAGTCTATAACATTCCAGGATGGCCAAAATAATCCACCTGGAGATGGTTTGTTTTGTTGTGGGTAGTCCCAACTTGTGACCTGAGTATCCTACAAACAGTTGGTCTGCTTGCCTGACCCTAGCCATTCTGCTGATGTAAAAGCTGAGAGCTCGCCTAGGGTCCAGCCTGTGTAGCCTTTCCTCCTCTTTCCCCGGATGGGGAGGAGGGTAGAATGAAGGCAAGGTAATTTTCTGAGTAATATGGAATTCAGAAGCCACCTTTGGGAGGAAATTAGGCTTCACCTGTAGGACAACCTTGTCCTTGTGGAAGATTGTATGTGGGGGTTTACAGGAGAGAGCTTGTAGCTCACTCACTCTCCTAGCAGATGTTAGTGCTACCAATAGGACAGTTTTAAGCGTGAGAAATCTCAATGCGCAAGAGTGAAGTGGTTCGAATGGAGTGCCCATTAAGAAGTTTAAGACTAAATTTAAGTCCCATAATGGAACCTGGAATTGTTTTGGAGGGTAAACATTAGTTAGACCCTTGAGAAATTGTACCACTAGAGGAATTTTGAAATACGATGGTTCCTCTGCAGTGCGCTTGAAGATAGAAAGCGCTGCGAGATAGCCTTTTACAGTGCCAACTTGAAGGCCTGAGTTTGCCAAGTAGAGTAGAAACGATAACACCGTTGGTGTACCACATGAAAAAGGGTCGATATTCTCTTCCCTGCACCAGCTGCAAAACTTGTTCCAACGGCAGCGGTATAAAGACTTTGTTGCTGGTCTTCTGGCCGAAAGCAACACCTCCATGACGTCATCAGGGAGATCCCAATCCTTGTACCTCAACCTTTCAGAAGCTAAGCGTGAAGGTTGAGGGTTCTGGTGTCTGGATGGAGAACCTGACCTCCCTTCTGCGAGAGAAGATTCTCTTTGAGTGGAAGACGGATTGGAGGGCAGATGGACATATCTGGAAGGTCCGGGTACCACGTTCTTCTGGCCCAATCCGGGGCAATTAGGATCATGGTTTTGCGGAATCTTCTCAACCTCCTGATCATTTGAGGAATAACAGGGACTGGTGGGAATGCGTAAAGGAGTGGAAACTCCCAGTCCACTACGAACGCATCTCCTAGAGCTCCTCTCGGGGGAAATTCCCTTGAACAGAACAGATCACACTTCCTGTTGGTGCTTGTGGCGAACAGATCCACCTGAGGGGTTCCCCAAAGGGCGAAGATCTCTTGAAGGACCTCCTGAGCTAGCTCCCACTCGTGGGAGACTGTGCTCTGCCTGCTCAGAGCGTCCGCTGTCAAATTCTTCTCTCCGGCTAGGTGGACTGCCAATAGAGAGATTCCTTCCCGAATTGCCCAAAACCAGAGCTGCATTGCCTCTCTGCACAGTGGCAGTGATCCTACGCCTCCTCCTTTGTTGAGGTAGTGCATGACCACCGTGTTGTCCGTCATTATCAGGACATTTCTCGCCTGTACTGATGGCAGGAAAGCTTTCAGCGCTAGTCTGATCGCTCTCAGCTCTAATAGGTTGATGTGTAGTCTGGACTCCGATGGAGACCAACGACCGCTGATGGTCAAGTCGTTGGCATGGGCTCCCCACCCTGTGAGCGAGGCGTCTGTGACTACTGTTATCTCCGGCCATGGTTGCCAAAACAGCTCCCCTTTCAAGATGTTCTCTGGATAGGCCCACCATTGAAGGTCGCGGGCTACCTTGTCTGGAATCCGGAGGAGATCTGTCATTCTCCCTGAGAATTGTGACCACTGACTTCTCAGTGCCCACTGAAGAGATCTCATTCTCAGGCGAGCCTCTGGCACAAGGAAGATGCAGGATGCCATGAGGCCTAGCAACCTCAAAAAGTCGAAGGCTGGGAGACGTTGGGCATTTTGAAACTTGGTGACCATCTGTAGAATATCTTGAGCCCTCACCTCTGGTGGCGAGGCTTTTCCCAGGGAAGTGTCCAGGACCGCTCCAATGAACTGGAGTCTCTGGGATGGTATCATCTGTGACTTCTTTAAATTGAGGGAGAAGCCCAGTCTGTGAAGGAAGAGGCAGACATAATCTAGCTGGGTCTGGGCCTGTTCCGAAGATACGGCCCTGATCAGCCAATCGTCCAGGTAGAGATAGACGTGGATCCCTTCCCTCCTTAGACTCGCCGCCACTACTGACATCAGCTTGGTGAAGACCCTCGGGGCGGAGGTCAGCCCAAATGGCAGAACTCGAAATTGATAATGAGAGTTGCCAATTGCGAACCTCAGGTATTTCCTGTGTTTGAGATGGATTGGCACATGGAAATAAGCATCCTAAAGGTCCAGAGATACCAGCCAGTCCTGGAGCTGGAGGGCCTGAAGGATCTGAGAGAGAGTTACCATCTTGAACTTGTCCTTCCTGAGGAACTTGTTCAATTCTCGTAAGTCCAGGATGGGTCTCAGTCCTCCGTCCTTCTTTGGTATGAGAAAGTAGAGGGAGTACCAGCCCTTGTTCCTGTCCGCTACAGGTACCGGTTCTATGGCACCTTTCTCTAGCAGGTCCATAATTTCCTGCAAGAGGAGCGGATCTGGAACTTTTAGGGAGCTGTTCCCCGGTGGATGACTCTGAGGGATGTGTAGAAAGGGTAGGCAGTAACCTTGGGCAACTGTCTCCAATGCCCAAGCATCTGACGTTATAGCATGCCATTCCGTCAGATGGTGAGTTAACCTGCCTCCTACAGGTGTCTTGTGTGTGAAGGCCTCAGAGTGGTTTGGGGGCGGCTGATGCAGATGCCGAGTGTAAAGAGGCACCTGCTGCTGCTGCGGTTTTAGTACTTTTGACCCGTCCACCTCGGGTGGATCTACTTTGGCCTCTTTGAGCCGGCTGTCCTCTGCCTTTCCCGAATGCGGAATAATAGCGAAAGGACTTTCCTCTCCCAAAGGTTCCTGAGGGGCGAAAAGGAGTTTGGCGGATAGCAGCTCCTAAGGATTTTGCTGCTGCTTTAGAAGTCTGTAACTTTTCCAGACTGTCATCAGCCTTTTTCCCGAATAATGAAGAGCCGTCAAAGGGCATATTCAAAAGTCTGGCCTGTATATCAGGGGCAAAGCCCGACTTTCGCAACCATGCATGCCTGCGGATTGTTGTACTTGCAGCCATGGCCCTGCTGATACTGTCAGAGGAATCGATGCCAGTTTGAAGTGATTCGCACATGGCATCTTTGCCATCTTTAATGATGTTAAGGAAGGCTTCCTTTTCCTCTCCTTCGGGTATGCAGTCAGCCGCTGATGAAGCACACTCCCATAGTGTGTGACTGAACCTGGTGAGCGTACAGTGGCGTTGATGGACTTCAATGCCATAATACAGGCAGAGAAGACCTTCTTTGCCATAGAGTCGTACCTCTTGTCATCCCTATCCTGTGGGACAGTAGGGTAAGCAGTCCTACTGCTGGATGAAGTTGCCGCTTGAACCACCAGGGTCTCTGGGGTCGGGTGTTTTGACAGGTATTCAGGTATTCAGGGTCAGCAGCCGCTACCCTATACTTTGTCGACAATCTTTTATTGACTGATGGGATAACTTCGGGAGTTTCCCAATTAGATGCAATTTTTCTTTGTAGGGCTGCATGAAAGGGGACCACCGGGTCCTCCTTTGGGCCTTTGTCCAATATATCTGTTAGATCATCCTGTTGGAAAACAGGTGAAGGCGCACCAACCCAAAAACCCAAAAACTCAATTATTCTTGCCATCAGGGTTCTATATGGTGTTTCGGCATGTTCCCCTGGGTCTGGCTTTACAAATTCCACTTCTGGGGAAGTGTCCAGTCCACTTGCCTCATGAAGTGACTCCTGTAGTTCCTTCAGCCTTCTTTCTTCAGAGGTGAAATCCTCTGCAGTAGGCAGTGTGGTTCTCTGTAAACCAAATGTTTCCTGGTCAGAGTCTTCCCCTTCTTCATAAATTGAAGAAAGAGCAGGGTATTCTGATCTCTGAAATGGAGTAAAGCCCATCTCTAGGGCTGAAGCCAAACTCATTGTTATTGGACGAGAAAATGTCGATGTCGTCGACGCCGATGTAACAGGCTTCGAAGGCGCCGAAAACGGCGTCGAAAAAACTGGAAGGGGTCTCGAAGAACTCGAGAGGATCGGGATCCTACTCGAGGGCATCGACGACGGTCTCGGCGTCATGCCGGAGGCCCTTGAAATCACCGTTGGCTGTGGAGCCTTGGTCCTCTCTTTCATCGGCGTCAACGTCGGCGTCGACGATGGCGTCGAGTCGATCGACCGGTGCGTCGAGGAACCCTTCGACAACGGCGTCGATGGCACCGATCCGTGCGTCGAAGACGGTGCCTTCTTACCCGATGGCTCATGGCGCTCTCGGGCGGAATGTTTCGCCGGGTGCTGCGACTCGTGGCGTTTTGATTTTTGGGTTTTTCACCCGGGGTATCACCCTCAGCTGTCTTCGAGGGGGTCGAGGGCGCGTTCTCGAAGACGCTTAACATTTTCTTTCTGAATTCCTCCCACTCAGCTTGAGAACTGTGTTTGGTGGGACAGGAAACTCTTTCTGGGGACACAGAAGACGACGAGGAATGGGACCTTCGATGTCTCTTTTTTGAGTGTCTAGATCTCGACGAATGGTGGGAGCTGCTTCGAGATCTAGAACGAGAGTGTTTTTGACGTCGACGTCGAATGCCTCGACTCAGCCGATGAAACCTTCGAGGAGGATTTGGCTGACTTACCTCTCTCGAGCTTCCCCTTTCGCTCCTTCAGGGCATTCGCTGTCATGGACATGCAGTCCTCACACTCCGAACAATGGTGCTCCGACCCCAAGCACCATAAACAGACCCTGTGTGGATCCGTTATAGACATTTTTTTACCGCAGTCTCGACATTTCTTGAAGCCGGATCGCAGCGTCGTCGGTTCTGAGGAAGAAGCCATCGAGAACGATAAGGAATATTCGAGTCGAAAAAAAGATAGTAAACCTGACTGAACTGAGCAACGACATTCCGAGGACCCAAGAAGCGCGGAAAAACGGAACTGAGCAACGGACGCAGCGCGTGGCTATTTATGGGCATGGTGACGTCGGCGCCGATACGGTGGCCATCGAGGGACATCGACTCGGCGGACGTCGACGCGCAGCGCCCTCTACAGAAAAAATTTCCGAGGCCAGCAAGCTGGAAACGTATTATCAAAGATAAGGAATACGTCGGAGGACACAATCCCTTCGAAGTCAAGATTAAACAAGATTTGAGGTGTTTTACACAATTTGTTATTTATGTGATTACTTGTGCATGCAATCTATGGTACATTGGTAGCACCAAATTGGAAGCCAGGTTATGAATACTACAACATTTACGTGCAATACGTGCAATCAAGAATCACGATATGTCCTACCCACTTGCCAAACATTTTGAAGAGGTTCACCATAATGACATTAGTTCATTTAAGTATTTTATCATTGATTCAGTGGGAATCCACCTAAGAGGAGGGGACAGATTGCAAATGGAATCAAGATACATAGTTGATTTTAACACCAAATATCCGAGAGGTCACAATCGTGATGAAGAATTATATGTATTCCTGGGATCTTAAACCTTATGGCCCTCATTACGATACTGGCACTAAACCATGGCGCTATTAGCACCATGGTTGGTGCCGGTATCGTAACGAGTCTGCCAATGTTCAATGGGGAATTACCACCCCATTCCAAGGTTGGCGGGGCGGTAATTCCCCATTGAACATTGGCCCTTCCCCATTCCCATTTTTGCCCCATAGGGCTCAATGGGACTGGGGAAGGCGCTAAGTAGGGTACCGCAAATTGTGGTACCATACTTAGCACCAAGGTCCATTTGCGGGTCCCTACTTTAACGGCTGGTCTAGACCAGCCGTACAGGTCGGGTCCCGCAAAGGGACCTCGTAGTAAGGCGCTAATGGGTTAACGGGGGCACAGCCTTTTACGGCGCCGTTAACCCATTAGCGCCAGGGTTGTAATGAGGCCCTATGTCTTTCATGATTATTATACTATAGGTTTTTTGACTGTGAAACTTTTCCACCAGTTTCCAACTCTCTGTAAGCGGTGTACAAAAACACAACAAGTGAAGCTTTTTAGTACACTATGTACGATTTGGACACCTACTCAGCAGAATGCAGTTTTCTGTATTTATATTTTATTGATTTTTCCAATAAGTATATTTTAATCACAGTTCTATACATGCACTTTTTCTTGGAAAATAGGAGAGAATGGTATGCATTTATAGACTAAGTGCTTTGCTGTCATTAGTATACAAAATGCATCATCTTTAAACATGTGCTCTCTGTGGAAATTTTAAGAATATATTTGGACTGTAGGGATCCTATCAATATGACTAATGAGATCAAGAAAGGGATAATGTGATACATTTTATGCCTAAAACACTGTTATCACAATGCTCCAAACATGTAGATTTAACATATGATTGTATTATCCAACATCTTGTATCTTAATCTGTAACCCTCAGTTGTTTTAAACCATTTAGTGATTTTATTTGTGAAACGGTGGGCTATTTATCTCAACATGTTTGCTTCCCTATTATGAGATGTAATTCTAATATATAGCATTATGCACCTTAACACATTAGAGATGGTACTTCAATAATAGGAGAGGGTAACACACAGTCATAGTACTTATCATTGCTGCCCCCCTTTTTTCTAAATTATAACAGTGACCTTACTCTAGTGTTTGATTTGAGCCAGACACCCGCAAGGGTAACAAACTGTCTATGCTCTGATTATGGCATAATACCACAAATCCCTTCTTGTCTTTGTTTAGAAAGCCTTATCAGGCTGGTCAATTTATATTGTAGAGGCACCCGCGAGGGTAACACACAGCCTCCCTTGTCCCAATAGAATCAATTGGGCCTTACAAATAGCTCATGTTCTGATTATGGTATAACATCACAAATCCCCGTTTTTTTTTTTTTTTAAAGCCGTTATCCAGGCTGGTTAATTTATATTGTAGAGGCACCCGCAAGGGCAACATACAGCCTCCAATGTGCCAATAGCATTATTTGGGCCATAGGATCCCTAAGTATTTTTAGTATTTTTAAGTACACACAGCACATTTTTAGACCGATTGAGGCACCCGTTAGGGTAACACACAGCCTCCCAGGTCAATATATGAATTATACGTATTTTATTAAATATGCACTTTGATAGCACATAGCACCTTATCATTGAATAGTTCATCTGTGTTTACATAGCACATAGCACTTTATTATTGAACAGTTCATCTATGTTTACATAGCACAAAGCACTTTAATATATATTGATACATATCAATATATATGTATCATTCGAAGCTTTATAACATGCACCTTAAAAGCACATAGCACTTCGCTGTATTATGCAGTACCAAGTTACTAACTTACCCATTTGGGAAGATGAATACTTGGTCAGCACAAAAGAAAACGCAGAACAACCATCCCGATGTGCACATTTCAAAATGTCGGACATTTGAACGGATGATATGTGTATAATATTTTTTTTTAAAATTAAAAAATTTAAAAATTCCATATAAACCATCCTGTTCTAACCCACTTGGGATAATCAAGTTCTGGGATGACCTTATGAATAGCTATAATAGTGAACTGCTAGCACTTTACACAAGCACAAACACTGACAGAGAACAGAAGTAATGTTCACTATGTTCCAACATGACTGCCTGCTTGTTTGTTTGTTGTTTCTTTATCAGCTAACTCACTTAAGTGCCAAACACTGAAGATGGACTTACATATGATAGTCTATATTACTGCAGTCCTCTCTCCATGTTACACACCAGACGAAGCCCGAGCAGGGCGAAACGCATCGTTCCTTTTTTGTTTTAAACTGCTGCTGCCTTCCTTTGTCCAAGTACTTTTAATTAATAAAGGACGCTTTGGCTTCACTGAAAAACACCCACTGTTTGTGGATTTGTGAAGAAGATTGATGTTTTTCCTTACGAGCACAGCCGGAGTGCCGTTGTGCCCTGGAATGGATTCCAGCCCCTCTTTCTGTCTAATATATATATATATATATATATATATATATATATATTCCCCCTCTGCCATACTGTTCTCCCTCCCTGTGTCCCTGTCCCTTATTTTCTATCGGCTAGGGCAGCTGCAGTCTGCCCCATCCCTATCTTATTTTCTATCCCCTTTACTTAACTCTTATATTGGGCACAACAGTATGGCTCATCTTAGTTTCTTAGTCTTGACAGTCCAGGTTCTTTTCGGCTTGAAGAGATGTACTCTGTTCAGTAATCTGATCCATCCTGGTTTGGCTTGCCATGTGTAGACGAGGTGCTAATACCCCAATCGTGATTTTCTTCACCTCTTCTGTTCTATCAGGCTATCCTGGATGCCCTGGGGCCCTCCGTTGCCCTCTGGGACCCTCTGGCATTTCAGCAAAGTATTTCAAGCATCAGCCAGGGAAACGGAGTCAGGTTCACAAAAGACTTCACGTTTTATTCATGCCACACTGACACAAACAGCATTGTTGTCAAGTACACAAACCTCCTGCTCCCTTCTGAAAACGGAGCTTCCTTTTTATACTTTTCAGAGCAAAAGTGTCGAACCCCTCCCTTTTCTAAACATGTCCAGGCAAAACTCTTCATTGAACATACTGATGCACAAGGCAATTATTCCTTATCTGTTTAAACCTTCAAAATGAAATACATTCTGGCACACATCCTAGGATTTTCCCGGCCACACTACCCCAAATATGGTCATGCATCTGCTTCCCTTGGCTAAAATTTCAGACATAGCCTAATTAACTGTCTGGTTTCACACTGCTTATCTGATTCCTGCAAGGCACGGCAGCCTTGAATTGTTCAACTCTGGGCTGACTCATGCGGCCAGTCTGTAGATAGTCGCACCATTTAATACATTCCTTTTACTCATATAAAGGCATTGGGGGTCATTCCGAGGTTGGAGGTAAGGGATAAACGATGCCGGTAAAGGATTACCAGCATCACTTACCGCTCCGGGCTATTCCGACCAGCCAAACCGCAATTAGCAGCACCGTAAATAATGGCGCCTCTAATAGCGGCATCAGCGCAGGCACGCGGGCCATCATACCGGCAATAGGGGCATGTTGTAAACTGGAGGACATCACAAGTGAAGCGGACATGCAAATACCGGCATCATGAAGGCGCTTAAAGTGGATTCCGGCATGCCGTAAATACCGGCATCTCTGACCAACCGTAAAATGCCATGTGCAGTGTTCCCAACTGCCACAGGTGCACACCATCAGCACAGGTAGAGGCAATGGAGTCTGGGCCTGAACAAAAGGAGCACACCAACACACCACACCCCTTTCCACACCAAGATCAATCCAATAGTAGCATCAAAACCTCAGCTGGAGGACATGCATGCATTGCAACACCAGCAACAACACCAACACCAACAGCAGGCACCACAGAGGAGACGCAGCAGGAGAAGGAGGGTGAGACAGGCCCAGCATGCCCACCAGTGCAGCCAGCATAACCACGCATGCAGCCCCCAATCCCAAACATCAGAGCCAGTCCCTCAAACCTAACCCCAGAGCACAACCACACCCTGTACCATCTGGCCCGGGACACCATCAACACCATTGTGGACATGATACATGATTGTCAGCCTCATAGAAATACGCACCGCCATCCCCTCTACTGAAGGTAGTGTTGGTGCTCCACTACCTTTCCACAGCCACCTACCAGCCGAGAGTGGGGTACATGCATGGCATATCACCACCCATATTCACTTCTATCCTGAAGCAAGTGCTGGATGCCCTCCTCAAACACACAACGGAATACATATACCTACCACAGACTCCCCAGGAATTTCTTGAAACAAAAGGTGGCCTCCAAGCCATGGAGGTGGTTTACCGCAATCGCAAGCAATACCACTCCAAACAGGTGCAGATGGAAGGCGACGCAAGCAAGATCATCACACATTGTTGTGCCCGATATCCTGGATCAACCACAGGAATGCTGCATGTCACAATGGCAAAAATCAGCGCAGAATGCCTAACATTGCTGAGCCTACTGCTAACGCTCCCAATCAGGAAATCCTACAGAACACAACACATCACTAAAATGAAACAGACACAGCTGTATGCGTACACAATGCATGAGCTACAAGACGGCAGAGCACACCGTGTGTCATCTTGAAGAAGCAACCCACACCATTATTCCATGGTACAGGACACATTGAGGGCCTAAAAATGGCGTGCATACAACCAGGGACATGTGCATGTGACCAACGATAATCTGCCGGCATGTGTGACTAGTATAGCTGTCCATCATCAATCGACTGACATATAGCTTGTTATGCTTCCCATGCAGGTGACAGTGGCTAGCCCTTGATGCCGTGGCTCATCACCCCTGTCCGAAACACAGAGAACAGACATGAGGAGGACTACAATCGATCCCACACCCGTGCCCGTGTGGTCATTGAACAGACCTTTGGCCTATTGAAGGCATGGTTTCGCTGCCTTAGCCCGTCAGGTGGGCCACTCCTCTACAGGCATGAGAAGGTGGCCAAGATCATCATGGCATGTGTCATGCTGCACAACATGTGTATCCGACGCAATGTGCCCCTGCCCCCTGACATTGAATTGCAACCACCTGGTGATGATGAAGGGGATGAAGAAGAAGTGGCTGCACATCATTGCGGTGCCGATGCACAGGAGGGTCGTGCTGTGCATCAGTCAGTGATTGCACAATATTACTGACACACATGGCTTCAGAGGGTGACATGATATTTTGACAGAGTCCACTGGGTGTGTGGGTACATGCACACTATGCACTGTATATGAACAAATGACACATGTGCAATGATGAATGTCCACTCTGGTCTTGCTTTTAACACAACGGGAGTATTACATTTAACAATGAAAACAAGTGCAATAACCCTCCACCACCCTCCCCCCACAACTCCCCCACACACCCTTCCCCCCTCCCCCACAACTCCCCCACACACCCTCACCCCCTCCCCCCACAACTCCCCCACACACCCTCACCCCCTCCTCCTCCATCACAACTCCCCCACACACCCTGACCCCCCCTCCCTTCCTCCCACAACTCCCCCACACATGTCCTATCAAGTCTCTTATGCCTACATTAGGCTGCCCAGACTATTGATTAGCACTCCCTGGACCTGGTGGCGGCATGTTTGGCCGGCGCAGGGTGCGTGATGACCTGCGGAGCGGGCTCGTCTGGGTAGAGCTAGACGAGGATGGTGTGCCCACCTGCTTGAATTGGGTTGCCAGACGCCCTGACTCTATGGCATCGGCTATGTGGCTTAGTACCTGGCGCAGAGCGGATACCTCCTCGCAGGGGCAGCTAGTGTTCTCCGCAAATATTTTGCCCATGGAGGCAGTGTTGTCCGAGATGGTCCTGCCTAGAGAGGCGATGTTCTCCCGCCACTCCTGCCTAGCCTGTGGGTTGTCCTCAACGAATTGCCGCACAAGGGCAGTCAGCTGCTCAGCATGCTGCGGCCCTGCAGGTGCACCTGTGGAGGTCGACGGTTCCTGGGTGTCTTGCTCGGCCTCACTACTCGCCACTATCGGACTAAAGGGGCCTTCAATTAGCTCCCACCTAGACTGCTCCGAAGGTGGTGGCGTCGTCTGTCTCAAGGGATGAGATTTCGGGGGTTGCCTGTGGACTGGGCGTGCGGGGCACTTCTGAGGAATCGTCCTCAACGGGCACCCATACATCATCCTGTGCCGCCTCCACAGCCTGGGGTGCTGTGGCTGCCACCTCCGCAGCCAAACTTGACTCCTCCGAGTGTGGTGCCTCGGCTAATTCCTCTGGCTGGCCAATGGGTGTTTGCGCTTCCGCCTCTACGGCCCTTGGCAGCACCGGTGCACTGGCAGCCTGGGGTGTTTTTACTGGTGATGCACAGCGGCTCTTGGGTTGGCCCTTCAAGGTGGACGGCCGGTTGGCCTCATCCCCGGACCTCTTCCGGGGTGTGGTTTTTACGGGGGTCGGTTCCTGGTCATCGCTGTCTTGGTCAGAGCCTGTGGGGGTCGAAGAGAGGGACGGCATGAGTGATGTTTTGATAGGCATCATACATACATTTGTTCAATTGATCATCCACACAATCCAGGGTAATAGGCATTTGAGTTTGGATGATAACGTAGTTCGATACATGGGTGGGTTATGCAGGCATACTTCAGGGTCACTCATGTTGGCCAAGACCTTTGCTATGTGACATGCATATTTGTTGGGGCCTGCATGCTGTGTGACTTATGGCATTTACATTTTGTGTGGTATGTGTCAGGTACGGCATTGCCTTGCTGCAGGTATCTGTATGTGTCTGTGATGCATCAGGCTACTTTGCTGGGAGTGTGTGTGTGTGTTGGGCCATGGCTTGCCTCTTTGGATGGACATATTGGTACTTTCATCAGACTCTGCATTACAGTGTTTTCTTTGGACACTCACCTCCATCGGCCGATGTTGTGGCGCCACACTCCATGTCACTGACATCTTCGATCCCCTCCATGCCAATCATGCTTGCGCAGATGTCCTCCCATGGGGTCAGCTTGATGGGGGAGCTGGCACCTCCGCCTGTTGCCATTGCCTGGCTCCTGTAGATGGAGAGTATGTTCCTTACTCTGAGCCACAAGTCGTCCCAGCACTTCCGGCAGTCTTTTGTGGTGCGTGAGGTGTTTCCCACTGCACTCACTTTCTTTGCCACAAGTGCCCAGATCTCTTTTTTCTTTATGATGGCCTCCCTCTTCATGAAGTTGGCGAAAACAATCTCATCTCCAACTTGTCCTTGTTGAAGCGCTCCTTGCGCTGGCGGGCAGCTCCCTTCTTAAGGGCCTTGGGCATTGTGGTGTGTTGGATGAAGGTTTTCAAACAAACAGCAGAGTCCCACAGGTCCTGTGTGCTGAGGATGGCAATGGATTGTGTTTTTAAAGATGGCCGCCATACTCCTTCCCGTTCCTGTGCGATGACGCTACTTCCGGTTCTGCTTATTTATGGTGACCGCTTTTAGCAGTCACCGCTAATGCCGCATTGGTTCATGCCGGTAGTGCTATCTGCGCTATGCATTATGCCGCT
Source organism: Ambystoma mexicanum (assembly GCF_040938575.1). Lineage (NCBI taxonomy): Eukaryota > Metazoa > Chordata > Amphibia > Caudata > Ambystomatidae > Ambystoma > Ambystoma mexicanum. The sequence goes on from NC_090927.1 coordinate 1,007,948,401, forward strand.
AAGGTCATTTTTCGTGCCTTTAACGGCATGGCGGTAATGCCCTTACCTGCATGGCGCAAAGCTCGTGCCCGCATGTCATAATAGCCCTCTATTAGCAGGCTATTGACTACACGGACAAGCTATTTGCGCCATGCCGGTAAGGGCCGTTACCTCCAACCTCGGAATGATCCCCATTGTCAGTTAAAGGCATTGCCAGTTACATAAATAATAGAGTTATTTTCTGTCTGGGTATAGTAGAATCATTTTCCTACTTAATTTTTATAGTGTGCATTCTGTACCTTACCTACTTACTAAACTATGATAAAAGCATTTTCAACTTTATAAACATAACACCATTTAAAGTACTAATGTCTTCTAACTCTATGAGTTCTATTTTCACACATTTATAATACTAAATCACTCCATACAATTTTTTTCTGCCTGGCTTTAAATTGGGGGGAGGGTGGTTGCCCACTACTGCATTCAGTTGTTGGTACCTCATCTTCATTTCAGCATCTCCATTTCATCACAATCTCCTCCTCAGATCTTCTCCTCACCTCCTTCTCGACTATTCTTCCACCCCTTTCTCAACTCCTACCCACATTCCTCATTCCTGCCTTTGTCTCTTGTCCCCAACCATATTTGAATCTCCTTCTCTTACAAACGCCCACAATGAATGAGTTTTCCTGACCCTCTTACGCTCCAGTGTTGCCAGTAAACATGATCCTACTGTCGATATGTTTTTCAACTGTGTATGTTTTGAAATTGGTTATTCCAAACTAAAGTGGATAGTTCCAACCACCAATCCGTCAGTTGGATTTAATTGGGCGGGACCCTGCTCCCACATACACACACCTCTGTCACTAATGCAGTGCCCCTCTGCTTTCATTTCCCTAGCTTGCTAATCAGCGTTGACTTTTCTGCAAATCCACACCAGGTATCCAGGCATGCAGGAGGGTATTGCGTTGTTTTACCTACGCACATTTCTATGAAGTAAGTTTCTACTAATCAATTACTTTGAAAAAACAAATCTAAATATATAATGGGTAAGGGGTTAAAAAGGGTGGGCAGAGGGTTGGGCTAGGGCTAATAGTATAGGGCAGGGTGGGATTGGGGAGGACCACCCACAATTTAAAAAAAATAAATTCAATGAGTTTTTTCAAAGAAATTACTTCAAAGAAAATGACTTCGAAATAATTGGGGTCGGCAAAGGAACATGGAACCGGCAGGAGGATTCTCTTGCTGACACTTAGAGAGCTTGCTTTGCAGTTAAGATATTGATGCCAGTTCAGCATGTTTAGAAAGGAGCAACATGCAGACATACACTAAGGCCCTCATTACGAGTTGGCCGGTCTGGAAATAAGGTGCCAGTAACAATGTGTACCGGCACCTTTCCTTTCCTGTCTGCTGGGAGGGGCTATGATCTACTGGCTGGCCTGACCTACTGGTAGCTCAGGCCCCTACCGACGGACAATTGCCACAATCACAGGCACTGGTGCCTGTGATGGCGGCTTCCCCATTCCATGGAGTCCTATGGGATTCCGTTTTATTTTGTTTAAATACTTTTTTCGATATAAAACCATAAAGTAACATACACATTAAAACACGCATACAAAATCATTTTCCATTCTCAAGAGATAAAAAGATAAAAAGACATTCATTTTAGATAAAATCTTTTCCATAAATATAGATCTTCAAAATTTCTAGACTGATAAAACAGATTAAAATTGAGCAAATTTTTAACAATTAATAACGAGAGGCGTGCTAGCTCACAGCCTCTAATAATTAAATGATACAGCTACCACATTTCTCAGACATACACATTAAAACACACATACAAAATCATTTTCCATTCTCAAGAGATAAAAAGAAATTCATTTTAGATAAAATCTTTTCCATAAATATAGATCTTCAAAAACTCTAGACTGATAAAACAGATTCAAATTGAGCACATTTTTAACAATTAATAACAAGAGGCGAGCTAGCTCACAGCCTCTAATAATTAAAAGAACAGCTACCACATTTCTCAATCAATTTACGTCAAAGGGTCTGATTTACTTCCATCCTCCTTCATCTTTCCCAGTATTTTCGTTCTTAATAACCAGGCCCTATGGGCATAACAAGCTAGTGCAAATACAACGTGTTGCGCAGTTGAATCCCTACAGGATTTCAATGCTTTACTTGTAGAACGTAAACTAGCCTCACTAAGTAACGGTCTTAGGTATTGGCTTCTCAAATCTTTCAATTTTACCCAGATAAACAGTATAATGAATAACAGTTTCCATGCCCAAATCACAGAGAGGGCAAGTGCCCAACCCCCCAACCCCTAAACTTTGGTAAAACAGCCTAAAGGTAGTGTTCCCATCCTAAATTTAATGTACAAAGATCTCTCAAATGAGAGATGTATATAATCGAGGTAACTCTCAAAACCATGATCTGTCTTACACTCAATATAGTCTGGGCCAAATTTAAGGTTTATAGCAGTCTCTATCAGTGTTTCTCTTTTCCTTGCAATTACCGTTTTCTTAACCCTGTATATGTCAAATGTATCAATGTTATCATGGGTTTCCCATAATGCACGCTCATTTAATCCAATTAGTTGCTCCTTAACATTTGCAACCCCGGGTATACATTTCCCTCCCTCAAGAATTAATAGATGTTTTAGTGCATCACAGTACTTCCCAAGGCAATCCATACTCCACAGTCTAAGCCAGTAAAAAACTGACTTCAGTGCCACTAAGTTACCTACCGGGCTGATGTCATATTCCAGATATAATAATGCAGCAGGTGTATTTTGTGGTAACATAAGCAGATTGTTCAAAAACGTATTTGCTTTTGTGTTGAGAGTCTATGAACTACCGTAACCGCAGAATTCTGCACCAAAAACAGAGGCTGCTTTTGGTATAATTCAACTGCCAGAGAGCTTGCACCACACCCATGTTTTTTTTTTTAAAAAAGGAATCTGTTGCCCCACAGTACTTTCCTAGATTACTACAAGCTTTGGCAACCTGTGATGACCATCTACAGTTCTTGACAGGTTTAGAGGGCTGTAATTCTTGGCTCACATGTTTTGACTTTGCAGTTTTCTTCTTGGCGGTTGGTTTCTTCTTTTTTCTTTGAAGTCGGGTTTCGTGTAGAATGGATGAGTCTTCCCTGACGCAACCCTGCTGGATCAAAAGACCAGGCAGACTAGCACCGGAGGAAAATGCCCAGAGTCAGGGAAAAACCTGCAAGGGAAAAACCAGAGGTATTCTTGAATGTTCGTTCTTGTTGCGGTCAAATCCAGGGAGGAAGAAGTCCAGGAAAAGTATCCGTCCAATGGGGGCCAGAAAGGATCAGAATGGGATATGCAAACTGAAGCAATCCGCGGTAACAGCAAAGGAAGAAGGTAAAAGCAACGCGGCCAGGAGGGCGGCAGAGCAGGGAAGCACAGGGAAGGCAAGTGGCAACGCAGCCAGGAGAGCAACGGAGCCAGGAAGCAACAGGAGGTAAGTGGCATGGCAAGGAAGTGGTGCAGCCAGGAAGGAACGGAGAAGGGAGCGGAGAGAAACAGGAAGCACTGAGCACGGCCGATGGCTAGCAACCGAGCGTTGAGACGTGCCGACACATGGTTGATCAGCGATTATATGATGATGCCTTAGAAACGTCCAAAAACCTAGACCACTGCCACCAAGCCTCATAATGGCGGCAACCATGTTGGGAGTAAAGATGGACGCTGCAAGGCGACGCCAGGCTTTCCAGGTGGTCCAAAAGGGGCGAAGACGATGAGACATGACAGTTCTCATGGAATCTGATTCCTAAATAGTCGTAAAATAAAGTCTGTTCTAATTTACATTCATCCACCTAGATGTTCAGTTGACTACTTCAAGAACTGTGGCCTAAAGACCCTAGTCTGTTTTGTATGGTGTTTAGTTGCAGTTCCACCTCCTCAAATGTCTTTAATAATATGTTCAGATTTGCCTTCAAGCCTTGAGGGGTAGCAGATAAAATTACTGTCTCATCAGTGTAAAATAGGGCAGGGTAATTTCTCTGACCCATCTTAGGGCTATCCATACTCCTCTGCACCAGTACCTTAATTATTTATTTGATGTATATACTAAAAGGTAAGGGGGCAAGGACACAACCTTGCTTTACCCACTTCATCACATCAAAAGCAGCGGTTAAATCTCCAGCCAGGCCAAAACGCACAACTGCCCTTTTCTCAGTATTCAGAGACTCTATTTGCAGATCTTTCACCATTAGATCTTCCAGTGTTCTCAATCACGGGCGGGATATTAGTCACTCTACAAGCGCTTGGACAAGACATTGGGCCTCATTACAAGTGTGCCGGTCTGGAAACAAGGGTGCCAGTAAGCCTACCTACCTAAACTACGAGTTTGCCGCCGTAGCCGCTGTGCCCGGCAGGGCTGACCCTGCTGGGCACATCGATCACGGTAGGCAAGCTGTCACGGAAGCACCTGCACCGTTAATGATGGTACCAATGCTTCCGTGGTCCCCATTCCCAGTCCCATAGGACTCTATAGGAATGGGGATTTGATTGATTGATATTTTATTTGTATCACGGTTGTACAAAAGTGTTTCAGAGCACGACGAGGCAAGGGAGGGGAACAAGGGAGAACAAAACAACGATCTTACTAGGCCAAGTGACATTGGGAACGCGCAAGTGCATGGGAGAGGGAAAGGGGAAAGAGCATGGGGGGAGAAGTGGAAAGTGCTGAGCAAAGGCATAAAATAAATAATTAATAGATAAATAGCAAAAGCAACAAACAGTGGTAGTGCAGCCGGCAAGTGGCAAGTGCTAGGTTTAAGGCAACAGACAGGGTGTGCCTGATAAGTGCAGAAAAAAAGGGGCTGGGGGACTGTAGGGTTACAGATACAGACCCCAGTGCAGGGGATTGCCAGGAGGCAGTGCGGGTGGGTGGCAGGGTGAGCAGGTACCTGGGCCCGAAAGTCAGAGGGTAACCAGGTGCACAATGCCGAAACAGAACAGATCAGCAGGGGAGAGGATGGGCGAAGGCAGAAGCAAAGAGGAACGTCTCCTCAAGTTTCAGAGTGGCAGGGAGACTTTTCCAGAGGGAGACACCAGCCGAAGACAGAGATCTACCCCTCACCCCCTGGCTTTTCAAATTACTGGCTTTTCAAATCTACCCCCCACCCCTCACCCCTCGACTTACAAATTATTGGCGCCTGACTTCCCGGACCGCCACGGTTGTAATCCTCCGGTGTTACCGGGAAGTCAGGTGCTGGTCATTTTTTTTTCCAGGTCTGGTGACAACCCGCTGTTATCACCAGCAGGTTTACCGTCAGACCCGTAATGAGCCCATTGATTGTATAGATGTGTGTTTAAGGTCTTGTCTTGGATTAAAAGGAGAAGTCCTCTCAGAGCTGGCAGGACCACTGTTACCTTTGCCTGTAGGTGAGACCCTTTAACATGGCGAGTAACAGGCAGGGTCAATGTTAAATTTCCCCTCCCTTCCAGGGCCTTAGGCAGTTTGTCATTGGAAACAGGGCCCAATACCTTTTGGGACACACTATCATAGATTTTTTATGATAATGTGGCAACATTGTCTTTCAGGGTTTTAATTTCACCCACCAATTCTCGAAGGCAGCTACCCAGTTTATCGACAATTAGGGACTTGATTTCGGTTAACAGATCCCTAACATCTTTGTCTTGGAATTCCGTAAAATCTGGAGATAATGGAGTCTCTCGAACCAGACTACTTGTTTTTTTTTTTAACTTTTTTTTTATTGATTTATACGTAAACAAGTGAAACAATGACAGTCAACAACATCCCATAACTCCTCCAACTCCCAACCCCCTCCCACACCAGCCCCCCTACCCCCAGTTGCACATACACCCCACATTAGAAGGTACAGACATTAAGGCAAAAGGATAACAATATATCATAACTAAATGAAGAAGATTACCCTCAGTCAGCAATCCAACTGACCCATTTACATATCACCATGGGATTGACAGGCTCACCGAGTCCACAAAAGCATTGGTGGGACACCAAATTACAGCTCAAAGAGTCCAGAGACCTTCCCTTCTCCCTTTGGAAGCAACTAAACAAGTTCCAATAATCCAAGGGTCTGCTGCTTGGAGGCAGTGTTTGTATATACAGCGATTCCAGTCTCTTGAATCTAGACATAGAGGCAATCCATTCTCCAACAGTCGGAGCTCTTGACGTTCCCCACGCTTTTGCAATCAACGATCTAGCCACAATCGAAGCCATGCCTAGAAGACGCTTCTCACTCCTAGTTCCGGATTCTACTAGTGCCAACAGCCACACCGTCGGGGAGTCGGGCATAGTTATAGTAAGTATAGTAGCCATGGTGTGCTGAACCCTAGTCCAGAAAGCTTGTATGGGGGGACATACCCAGACCAAATGAATAAAGTCAGCTGGTGACATACCACATCGCTTACAGCTGGGGGACCTATCCGGGTAAAACCCACTCAGGCGGGCTGGAGAATAATACATTTGGTGTACAAACTTAAAGTGTATCAGACGTAACCTAGTATTCACAGCGATTCGCCTAGTTTGTGTACACACTATACCCCCCTGAGCATCTGACAGTGAGAAACCCAAACACTCCTCCTATCTACTTCTGAATTGACTTCCTAGAGAAGGGGTGTTAGCCCGCACTAATCTATATAACGTGGAGACCACCTTCCTCCTGTCCTGTGTAGAAGTTATATAAGTCAATACCGGAGAGATCAGCGGAGCTACCGGGAAGGCCGGCCACATAGATTGCAGCATTTCCCCGAGCCTATAATATAGGAACATCGTTATAGGAGTCCAGGCACCTCTCTCCTTTAGCTCATCCCAAGTAATGAATCTTCCCTCCAACACCAGGTCCCCTAATGTGTGAATACCCAGAGCACTAAATTGCTTACAGAAAGCTTCCTCCTGAGTGAGAGGAACACCCCGGACACTGTAAATGGCCTGTCCGGGGAGTACCAACACTCCAGACCCAACCTATCCACCAGGCCATCTAGCGCCCTCAGCATAATTATTACAGGCTGCACCTCTGACCTGACACCATGAGCACGCACTCCCCCCATTAACCCAAACTATCTGGGTAAGTTATAACCTTCTCCAAACGAGTATGAGGGAGATCCAGGGAAGGGGCCCACCACCAACCCGCAAACTGGGCCTGTGCAACCATATGATAAAGGGGAAGATCTGGAACGTCAAACCCACCCTGCTCATATGAGCGGCATAGTATATTAAGTGAGATCCTAGGATGACCACCGGCCCAAATCAGTCTGTTCAGCAGGCTCCTAGTGCGGACCCAGAATCTCGAGGGAGGCCAGATTGGCACATTATTAAAAATATATAAATATTTAAAAGTTTGGGTAAAATCACCATCTTAGCTAGCGCGACCCTGGCCGCCTGAGAGATCGGGAGGCACATCCATGAATCCACCTTATGTTCCAAGCATTCTAGCGTCGAAAAGTAGTTATCTTCATATAACTTAATGGGAGGAGTGGATACCCGAACTCCCAGGTAGCGGATCCCTTGAGGGCACCAGGCAAACTCACCCCTAATATCATCCCGTGATACCCGCGCCTTGAGAGGCAGTATTTCAGTATTTCTGACTTAGACCAATTGATCCGTAAACCCGAAAGGGCCCCAAATTCCAAAATCTCCCCCATGATTGGCGCTAAGTTGTCCCTTGGGTGCTTCATGTAGAATAAACATGTCATCCGCATATAACGACACCCATATGTGAATGAAATTCCCGCAGTGCACAAGCCACTGGCTCAATCGCCAAAGCGAAAAGGATGGGCGAAAGGGGGCACCTCAGCCTGGTTCCACAGGAAGGGAATATTGCTGCCGACTGCGTTTGATTAGTATAAACTACAGCCGGATCCACTGCAAAAAAATATTGCCCAACCCAGCCCTGCGAAGCACCTCGAACAGGAAGGGCCACTCGACAGAGTCGAATGCCTTCTCTGCACCGAGGACCACGACGGCTGTGGGGATTTCACTGTTGACATTGTGCATCAAAGAGAATAACCTCCTCAAATTGTTTTGGGTGGACCAACCTGGGATGAACCCAGCCTGATCCGGCAACACCAGGGAGGGCATATGGGGAAGGAGCCTATCCACCAAAATTTTGGCTAGGATCTTATTATCGGTATTCATCAGCAATGCCCCTTGCTCCGGGTCCAACCACCCCAACACCACTCTATCCAGATATTGGGTGATACTATCATGGCCCACCTCCAGCTGTGTAGAATACAGCTTCTCATAAAATGCCCAAAATGTGTCATTAATAGCCACATTGCCCCTAACCATATCCCCATCCTCAGTCTCCACCTCCAGGATAGCCTCCTGCCACCGTTCCTGCTTAATCGCCCAAGCTAGAGTCCTGCCTGGGCGGTCCCCCTCAGCGTATCTGGCCGCTGCTATAGGATCCCCCACAAACCGCTCTTCGCTGTCCATTAGTGAGCGAACCTATGCCCTCCTCGCCCCCAACCGATCTTGTAACGCCTAAGAATCGTCCTGAGATTGTTCCATTTCCATATCCTTAATCTCCTTCTCAAGGGATGCAATAGATCTGCGAATACTCTTCAGGACTTCCCCCTCTCTGGACATACAGCACCCTTGGATATAGACCTTAAAGGCCTCCCATACCACCCTAGGGTCAGCCACCGAGTCCGTATAGGTAAGAAAAAATTCACCTATGTCGCGACGGACATCCTCCCTAAAGGCAATATCCTCCAACGCTCTCTAAACCTCCATCTGAGCAGGCTCCTGGGAACTTGGGGTCTAGTAAATTGGGCCACCACTGGGGAATGATCCGACAGGGTACGGGGGAGGATTTGAGCAGTCCGGACGGACCTAGCTATCTCCGAGGACAATTGGATATAGTCTATCCTGGAGGAGCTGCCATGCACCCCGCAGTAGAAGGTGAATTCCCGGTCTGAGGGATGCAGCAGTCTCCAGGAATCAACCAACGAGTAATCCCTCGCTATGGACCACCACTTCAGAGCTGCCCGAGGTGACGAAGTTTGTTTGGATAAGGATCTGTCCATATCCAATGTAAGAGCGACATTGAAATCACCCGCCCAAACCACATCATGTTGAGGAAACGCATGAAGATGATCTGCGCATTTTTGAAAAAATTCTGGACAATCATAATTGGGACCATATATATTAATAAACAGTATACGCCACCCCGAGATTTCTCCTGCAACCAAGACAAATCTACTCTCTATGTCAGAAATCGCTTTGTGCAGCTTGAACTCGAGGGTTCTATGTATGTATATCGCTACCCCACGTGAGTGGGAGGAGTAGGAGGACCCATACCTGTGGATCCCCTAGCCTGCAAAATTAGGGAGTGTGTGATTTAGACAAATGAGTCTCCTGAATACACAGAACATTAGCATGATGATTCCTTGCATAAATTGCAATTAGGCGTGTTTTTTTGCTCTTTGTGAACCCGCGTATATTCCATGATAATATGGTTATATCCCCTCCCTGCTGAACATCACCCACGATTGGGGGTTCTGCCTCTGACCTTGTCTGTGGGAGAACACTGCTAAAATTAACATCAGACCGTTATGATTTGCACCTCGTATAATGTCAATACCAACTCCGGTCCTAATAGTACAGCCTGCACATTTAGCAACTGGGAGAATCCCCGCCCAACCCCAGATCTGTAGAACCAACAAACCAACCGAACTAACCCAAGTCCCCACCCCCCACCCATGGCAGAAACCCCAACCTACTAGCCCCCCATTCCCACCCCCCTCCCCATACCCCTCAAGCATCAAATCAAACATAACCAAGTAGCCACTGGGCGCGGGGGAGCTGGCGGCTACTGCAACTCCTAAAATTTGGAGGCTCATTACCATTGTGACAATATACTGTGATTACCCACCAAAGGGGAGCACTAAATTACCATATTCAAACATTGCAGAATGACATGAAGATCAGCTACCACCACATACTGGCAAAGTGTCACAATGCACCCACAGGCGCTCTCAGGCCCCAGCTCCGCTAACAGGGCTCCGGGGCATGGGGGCTAGAATCCAGAATGTTCATAGCAAACCTCTCCGCTGATTCAGGGGTGGTAAAGAAAAGAACTTTCCCATCCTGCACCACTCTAAGCTTCGCTGGGTACATCATCGAATATCGAATCCCTTTTTTTCCTCAGAATGCCCTTAACAGTTACAAAAGTTTTCCTCTGGTCCTGCATCTGCTCGCTGAAATCCGGGAACAACCGGATTGTCGCTGAGCCCCACTGAAAATTCCTCTTTTCTCTCGCCACTCGGAGCAGGGTGACACGATCCCTGTAATTAAAGATTCTGGCAATGATAGCCCTTTCGGGGGCTCCTGAAGGGGGCCGAACGACTAGTGAGCAGTGAGCACTTTCAACCATAAACATACTAGAGACTGGAGGGTTATCCAGGACTTCTTTAAGAAGTTGTTCAACAAAAAGTTCCATATTATCAATGTGAGTGCTCTCGGCCACCCCCGTAATCCGAATATTATTTCTCTGAGACCTCCCTTCAAGGTCATCGTTTTTAGCAGAGACTTTCTTGACAGTCTGTTGCAAGGCCACCACCTCTCGCTGCAGAACAGTAATCTTGTCTTCACCTTCGCCTATTCTTTGCTCGCCTCTGACATCCTCCCACACAATTTCTCAATTTGTACCGCCGACACATCAACCTTGCAGGTTAAAGCATCTATTTTGGCCCCAAGATTATCAGTGCTGCCTTTTAGGGCTAGCAGGGTTTGATTTAAGGCAGAAATGTCAATTTGGGACTCGCCGGGTTCTCCATCCTGACTAGTCGAGGCCCGATCCGTCCTGGCATATTGCTCCATCTTGGATTGCCGTTTCTCGTTAGGGAGGCAGTTTATATCGAGCCAGGCCTCAGTTCACCACCGTTTGGACACAGGCAGGAAGGGGCGCTTATGAAGACATGTACACCCAGCGCCTCTAACCCTCTCCACGAGGTCACAGCCAACCTGTAGGATCCTCCTGAGGCACCCCCTCAGTAGAGAGAGAACAGGAGAGGAAATAAAACAACCTGTGCCAACCAGTTCAGCACTTGGGCTACTGGCTCATCATAGCCACCGTTAATAGCCACCAACACAGTCCCTGCTACCAGGCCAGTCCCAATGACCAAACTCCGCAATCCCTACTGCTGGTTCAGGAAGAGCCTCCATCACCCCCCACCAGGAGAGGCGCGTATGGGAGAAGGCCACCCCAGCTCAGTCCATCACACCCCGGCGCCGTCTCCAGCTTAACTCCCGACCTGGAGGAAAAAGGAGCCCACAGGACCCCACGCTGCTCGGATGACAGTGGGGCGAGCGTCAAAATCAGGGCCGCAGTAACTTCCACCATAAATGCTCCAGGGAGGAGGGGGGCACACATTTCACCTCCTCCACGGCCTCGCCTCCACGTCACAGAACCCAGGGCAGACACCAGCCAGCCCGGACTGCCCACAGAGTGGGCAGGGGCTCAGGGGGGGCCACTCTGGCTCAACCACCACGTCCTCCTACTGCAGGTGAGACCGCCTCCCACAGTGCCTCCGCACACCGTCTCCCAACGGATTCAGAGACACCAGCATCAACCTGGGACTCAGCCGCCCCACTCCCGGGGACAACTCTGCTGACCGCGGGCCGCCCAGGGACCGGTACCACCAAGGATCCACGAGGCGGGGGGAGGGTGAGCTCTAGCTCACGCGCCCTCTGCAGCCGCAGGCCCCATTGCAATTACTGTGCAGGGAGTCATCCAATCTCACTACGCGGGAGTCCGTAGGACCACCAGACGTTCCTGAGAGGAAATCAGTATAAAAAAACATAGCCGACGGTCGTTGTCACTTCCCTGTGGGACAGAGTTCCCGAGCCTCCGACAGAGCGCTTTCAGGCCGCGGCCATTTTCGTTGCCGCGCAACATCGCCAGCCTCGAAACGGACTACTTGTAAGAAAATTTCCTTTAGCAGTCGGTAAAGATCTACCATTTGGTTTTTCCCCTTTTAAGCCAGTTGTCCTAGGGGACATTACCTATTTAGATGCTCTTTCTGGACCCTTATGAAGCTTCTGTACTGAATCATCTTTATGCGCAAGAATAGATAACATATTGCTAAGTGTTATCAGGAGTTAACCTCAAATACTTCGTCTAGGTCCGTTTTGCTTGCCACCTCCACACTAACATTTTAAGTCAAGTTATCAATTGGGATCACATCGTTTGTTCTACACTTCTACCAGGGTCTTTTTTCAACCTCAAAAGGATCATGCGTTTCCTTACAAGATCTACATACTCGTGGTATACAACCAACCCCTTTTGCCAATGGGGGTTCATCGAAGTAAATCAGCAAGGGGCCACAATTCACATCTTGAGCCTCACAATTGAAACCCACTCCTTTCATAAGTGTCTGTAATGCTGGAAATACATTGGAGGGACAGGGCCTCCATGTCCTTCTCCTGTACTCCTTTATGATGTGTGTTCTGTGTTGTTTTCTGCACAGAAGTCCTTGAGGGACTCCTAGCAGGGCAGCTCTTTCTCTTTTTGGTTGTGGTGAACAGACCCTTGGGGTACCATTATGGCACCCATGGGTGGGGTTACAACCCTGTACTCCTAGTGTATGTGTTTGGGCACCTGTGTGTGGCCCACAGAGCAGGGTATGGGCTGGTGGCAGTGTCATGCTGAATTTGATAGGTGCTCTGAATATTCTCCATTTTGAGATACCCAGGCCCTGCCATTGGAATCTGTTTTTTCCTGTTACCTTGTTTTCCCAAAGACCTGGAAAGCCCTGACTCTGTCCCTTCCCCTGACTGGCTGTTGGGTGGAAGTTCCATATATGGTATTGTGGGGAAGTCCAGGCCAGATTGGCTGGAGCCTTCCCAGTGACTGTATGTTGTGGGTACACCCTTGAGGTGGGATCTGGGTGAACCGAGTGTGTGAACAATATACATTTCATGTTATGGGTGTCTGGTTTCTGGTGTATGACACAATAAATGAGACAGCCCTGCCCGAAACTGGTATGAAGGCAGTGTGGAGTGCTGAATGGCTGGGTGCTTGTCCTAATCCACATTCCCTGTTGTGAGTGTCTGGATGGAGAAGAGTGGCTTGAGTGCACTGTGAGCCTGATTGGCTGTCTGCCTGCTGAATGCCCTTCTGAATGTTTGGCTGCTGAGCTTGGCCCAGTAGTGTGAATAAGGGACAGACAGTATATCTGGGGACCTCGCACTGACTAGAATCGTTCAGAAGCTGAAGTTGAAACTTGATGATTGCTCTCAAAGCCGAGCCGGAAGAAGAAGAATTGCTGCTGCTTTCCTTTGGCGCAATCTGAAAGCTTGCGTGCATTCAAGGATTGATCCAAGAGAGGACCTGGCTAGGAGTCCTCTTCCCGAGCTACGAGGGAACATTGCGCACCAGCTGACCTTCACCAAGGCTCCCTGGAAGTCAGTTATCGAAAGGCTGCCGACCAGAGACGGGGACCAATGAGGAATCTGAAGTGAAGCGCCACGATGGCGAGGCCATCGACGACCGCTACCATCGGCGTAGGTTCGGAGGACCCCGTAACCTTGTCGATCTGAGCCACAACGCGCCATTGCCTAAGACACTTTGAAATCAGGGACTCCCTTGCTCAACACCGTCGACCGCTTTGACTACCCGGAGAAAGTCAAGGTCGCCGACGAACCGAGGAGAATCCGCCGATGGGTTTCCCGCCACCCGAAGTCCACAAAGATGCAGACGAAGATCTGAAAGGCAGCTGTGGTCGAGTCCCGATTGCCGATGCCAACCGCTGACACCTTTGCTGGGCCTACTTTCTTCATTGACTCTTTGTGGCAACAAACTCTGGTCATCGAGTTGCCCCGCACACCTCATCTTCGGAGGACGTCCACCACCGATCATCGATGAGCACCGCAAGGACCAAAGCTGCTGCCTCAATGACATTCTTCTCCTTTTCTTCAAGGAATCTCAGCGATCCGTGGCCTATGCCTTAAAGGGGGTTCACTCAAGAAGGATCCCTCGACTACCCGATGTTGAGCTCTGCTAAACCAGGTACATTGAGGTAGTAGAACCTTTTTAGGAGGAACCAAGATTATATCAAACAATATATGGACTGGGCGTGTTGATACACTTTATTTACAGGTTGCCCAGGTGGGGGGATCCTCGCAAAGAACTGTGTCTGGGTAACGGGCCAAAGTATTCTGCCATTAGTTTAACCCAACTTGCCTTCCTTCAGGTGTCTATTGTTTATTCACTTTACTATTTGATTTGTATGCCATTGGGACTGTCAGCAGTTGGGGCATTTTAACGGAATCAAGAGTTAATTGTGGTATCACATAGATATTGTAAATATTTATCGTTTTAGGATTTCCTAAGCACAAAGTGTGTTATTGTGTATGTATATATTCTGAACCTTATTTATATAAAGAACTGTGTTATCACTAACATAGTGTGTGGACATTCCTTTGTGGGGGCGTGGGGACTACACTGTACTTCAGAACCATTCTGCATCACCTCCTGAGAGCTAAGCCTTGATTGCTCGTCTATTGCTACTAACAATAGAGAATCTTGGCTGGGGTGCTCTGTGCTTCTACTCTGCCATATAGAGGGCAGGAGTACAGATAACCCCCCTCCAGTCTTTACACTGGTGGCAGCTGGGGGATGCTTGTGGTTTTAAGAATCAGTGTGTAACCTTGCCACTTACAAAATATCCACACTTTGTGAAATTGAGGTTTAGTTGTGTAATAGATAACTACATTACAAGCAATGTAATCTATTGCAAATGGTAAATTGACTAGGATGAGCTTACAGGCTCTCCAGAGTGCTTGTGAATCCAGGGATTTAGACTTTGAAACAAGTCTAGGGCTTGGCGGATAGCTGCCCTGGTGGACTACCAGACTGATTGTGAAGCTCTTGATGGAGGTGGATGCGACCATCGAGGACCCTGCCCCTGGGCTTGTTACTTGATCCGTTTCTTGGAGTGCCATCACTCCTGCTGCCTCTATTCCAAAACCCAGCACTGTTTCTTTAGGGGATTCCTTGGAACTTGACTAATTGAGGATGACATTGGCCTTTGAATATAAAAAGTTGGAAACTAAAGCTGAACTCAAGAAAGAGGAGTTAGCACACCAAGTGGTACTCAAGAATAGGGATCTTGAACTCAAAGACAAGGACACTGAATGTCAGAGAATCCAGTTAGAGAAAGTTAGAGTGGAGACTTCAGCCAAACCAGTTGAGGGTGTCAGGTGGATTGAAGCATTTGAAATGGCTTGTAGGATCCATAATGTTGATAAAAGAGATTGAGCTAAGTGTTTGTTAAGTAGAGTGCCTCAGACTGGGTATGACTGTATTCTGAAACTGAGTGTGAAAGAAAGGGGTTAGTATGAGTGCATGCAATCTGCTTTGATTGCCAAGTTTGGCAAGACACCTATCAAATACCTTAAAAGGTTCAAGGAATATAAGAAATAGAGAATGTGTCTTGGATTGACAGGGTGAGTGCTGCACATATGAACATGATGGGATGGATTGATGGTTACAAGGTGAAAACCTTTGTTGAATTGTCTCACCTTTTGTTTTTTGAGCATTTTTCTGAAGCCTCTTCACCAGAGCTGTATCAGTATGTTGCTGACCAGAACATTTTAGATCCCTTTAAGCTGGCCAGGCTAATTGACATGTGGGTCTCCCACCAGGTGTCGCCTAAGGAACCTAATGGGAAGGACAAGGACAAAGAAAAGGGGGCGTCTCAGAAACCTGAGGAGTCCTAAAAGCAGTGACAGTCGGGTAAATCGAAACCTTCCTCTCCTAAGACCCAAAACTATAGTGGGGATACATCCTATGTGGGTGGGAATAAGAGCAGTGGTTCTCCTGCTTCAAAGCAGGCTCCCAGTGTTTCCAGTACCGTACCCCGTATTCCTGGCACTTGTTGGGACTGTGGGGCTCTGGACCACAAGAAAGGTGACTCCAAGTGTAAAGGTAAGGCACTTGGAGTCCAGGCTGATAGCCTGACCTACCCTTGCTTCATGCCTGAGGTGGAGGCCACAGTCCTCCCCTCCTCTACAGGAATCACATTTGGTGCTCCTGCAGAGATTTCCCTAGTGTCCCTTGGAGCCTGGGACCAGTACACAGAAGTACTGGCTACAATCCCACAAAACACCCGTAGATTTTTGAGAAGTGTCCTCCTGAATGGCCAGCCTTATACTGTTTTGAGAAACACTGGGGCAAGTATGACAGTGGTGGACAGAAACCTGCTCATGCCAGAGGACTATGTAGGTGCTCCTCTGAGAACTACCAGGTTAGCTGGTGGGCTTCCCAAATTATCTCCTGTTGCCCTAGTCACCATAACGATTGGGACAAGACAGCAAAGCTTCCTGTCCTGGTTCAGGATAATGTACCTGCTTGAGGTTTGTTGGGGAATGATCTAGTGGAGTTGGGGTTGATCTCTGATGGTCTACCCCTGACTGCTGCTGCAGTCACTAAGCCACAGGTCACACTGGGTCTGGCTGTGAGTCAGGTACCCAAGCCAATGGGGAGATCTAAGGCAAGAAGGAAGAGCAAGAAGGCCACTTCTGTGAAGCAGCACCCACTGGGATTCATGCTCCGGACGAGCTGCTTCCAGTGGTAACCCGAGACTCAACTTCGGAGGGAGAAGAGCCAGAAGACCCTCCCGCGGGAGAGGTGTTCAACCCAGAGGATCACCCCGAACCACAATGCCTGCTGGCTGAACAGGGGGCCCTCTAGGGGTGACTTCTGCAAGGGACATAGAGAGTGCCACTCTCTCGAGGGTCTGAGGAAACAAGCCCTTGTCCAGGCGCAAGGTGAAGTGCCTAGGTCTTTCAAGATTTATTGGGAGGGTGAGCTCCTTTGTAGTGAGCCTAATAAGCCTGAACCTGTTGCCCTCAAGAGGTTGCTGGAACCTCAGGTTTACAGGCCCTTCCTACTGCAGTTGACGCATGAGGTGCCCTTAGCTGGTCATCTTGGGACCAAGAAGACTAAGCAGATTCTCTCTGCACATTTCTACTGGCCCCCGATGGGAGTAGTAGTGGAGTCTCACTGCAGGACCTGCCCCACTTGTCATTTGTCTGGCAAAGCTTGAGGCAGTGTAATTGCCCCACTGCAGCCTTTGCCATTTGATAGGGTGGGCATCGACATTGTCAGTCCCCTTGACCCTCTCACTTCAGGTGGACATCGGTTCATCCTGGTCTTGGTTGATCATGCTACCAGGTACCCTGAGGCTATACCCATTCGGATCATTACAGCCAAGGTGGTTGCCAGGGCTCTCCTGGGCATTTTCACCAGAGTTGGATTCCCTAAAGATGTGGTCTCTGACAGAGGATCCAACTTCATGTCGAGTTACATGAAAGCGATGTGGAAAGAGTGCAGAGTAACCTACAAGTACTCCACCTCCTATCATCACCAGACTAATGATCTGATTGATAGATTTAACAAAACTCTCAAGGCCATGCTGGGTGCTTTGGAAGAGCCCCTAAGGAGGAAATGGCATCTCCTCCTGCCATGCCTGCTGTTCGCTTACAGAGAAGTACCTGAAGAGGGTGTTGTTTTCAGCCCCTTTGAGTTGCTCTTTGGACATCCCGTGAGGGGGGCCCTTACCTTGATCAGAAAAGGTTTGGAAGCCACCCTTCCAGGTCCTGCCAAGCAAGTGGGGGACTGTGTGTTAGGTCTCAGACGGAGGATGACACAGATGATAGGCCAGGCGACAGCAAACCTTAAGGCAAGCCAGGAGTTGAACAAATACTGGCATGGCCTTAAGGCAGCAGAAGTGGATTGGATTCCAGGACAGGAGATTCTTGTGATGGAGCCTACCAAGCTTAGAGCTTTGGCAGATAAGTGGACGGACCCTTCAGGATAATCTCCAAGATGGCCGAAGTCAATTATTTGGTTGACATGGGAGTCCCTGGGGTAGCCCCTCTGGTATTCCATGTCAACAGGCTCAAGCCTTTCCATAGGCGAGCAGAAGTCTCATGTCTCTTGCTAGCTTCAGAGCAAGAAGAGGATGAGAGTGAGCCCTTTCCTCATTTACTGCATAACAACCCTTAGGATGGCTCAGTGGAGGGAGTGCATCCCTCTCCAGATCTGACACTAGAGCAGCAGAGGGTCTGCAGGGCTTTGTTACTGCAGTATGCCCCTCTGTTTTCACTGACACCAGGCCTCACCCCATGGTGCAGGCACAAAATTAACACTAGTGGTCCAGTGGTCCTTGTCCCCAAGGCAAGTTCCCAGGCATGTACCAAGGATTGGCGGTTCTTTGTGGACTACAGAGGGGTCAATGTCGTCACCAAAACTGACGTGCACCCATTGCCCAGGGCAGATGAGCTTGTGGACACCATAGGTGCTGCCAAATTTGTGAGTACCTTTGACCTTACCTCAGGCTAACTCCAACCTAGCAGGGCCTGGTAGGCAGGCTTTTCTGACCCTGGTAAGCTCATATTTGATTCCATATTGTACTATCCTGTGCACTATTTACAATCATGTGCTTAGAAAAAACAATGCATGTAAACAGCAACAAAGTATCTAACATAGCGCCCCTGCTTGTCTTGTTACTCTCACTGTTAAATACTCGCTCACATTACAAACATGGCGTAGAAAATGCGGATCATGTCAATGAATGCAATCCAGACATTTTCGGTATAACCAAAACTTGGCTTAACTCTAATCTTCCTACCCAAGCCACGCTTTCAACTCCTGACGAGTACACCCTCTTCAGGGCAGACCGCTCACAAGGCAAAGGAGGTGGAGTTGCACTCAATTGTAACTCCAGCCTTAATTGCCACGATGGATGTGAATCTTTGTGGGTAAAAATTAAAACCACCCCTCACACGTCCCTCAATGTGCTTACTATCTTTCGACCCCCAAAGGATATGCACCTCTTTGAAGAACAATTGCTTAATTTAACTGCACACATTTGCAAAACTAAAAGCCCTCTCATCATCATGGGCGACCTTAACCACTGGGCCAATGACCAGCTTGATAAAGTGGGTATCAGCCTATTGGACTCAGGTCAATAGGACTAAGACAATGGGCCTCATTCCGAGTATGGCGGTAAGGGATACCGGTCACCGTTAACGAGACCGGTGCCGGTAATCCCTTACCGCCACATTCCGAGTTCCCTTTGCGCCCTCGTCCTTAACGCCTGTTTTTAGCAGGCGTTAGGGACGAGGGCGCAAAGGGGCTTTTTAGCCAATAACGGTGACCGTAAAGTACGGTCACCGTTATTTGCAATTTCCCCATTCCAATTGAGTCCTATGGGGGCTTATTTGGGAATGGAGAAGGGCCCTGGGGAATGGGAAATTACCGCCCTGGTCAACTCGGAATAGGGCGGTAATTTCCCATTCCACCAGGGCAGTGCCGGTACGGGTCCGGTGCCGACCAAGGCGCTACTACCGCCATTGGTTAGCGCCGGAATCGGAATGAGGCCCAATGGATCAACACACCTATGCAAAAATGTGGACATACACTTCACTGGCTTATATCGCAAAATGCAGATATTTCACAACTCAAAGTAACACCATGTATCTGGTCAGATCATGCTCTTATCCAGGCAAAAATCATTCTGTCAAATCCTCCACCGAAACTCAATTCCTATCCTTGCATACGCAAACTGACGAGAAACTTAAAGAACATCACTGCCTCTAAGTTTTCTACCTTGCTATCATCCAATTTGCAGTCATTAGCCAACTTTGCTGATTCTTCTGCTCTAGTTGATCATCTTACTCTTGCTATTAAACATGTTGTTAATGAACTACCCCACTGAAGATGAAAGTAATTAAATCCGAAGCCATTAAAAACACCTGGTTTTCAGAAGAAATCGTTTCCGCCAGACAATCCAAAAGGGCCCTAGAAAGATCTTGGCGGAAGAACCCTAATGTTAACACTTTGTCCGCCTACAAAAAATCCATACAGCTACTGACTACAACAAAAGAATTATAAATGCCCAGTCTAATGTCGGATAACTGTTTACGATTCTAGCAGAATTTCAAGACCAACCTCCACCATCCATCAATATAATAAAGGACTCAGAATGGTGCCAAGACATTCATGATGGTTTCCTGTCCAAAATCAACTCCCAGAAGGAAAAAATCAACAAATCCCTTAACAACGTGGCTCCGTTGCCACCCGTAAAAATCACAATGCATCCTACCAACTCCAAGGGCAAAATACCGCAATTCTCATTCACCCACTACTCGGAAGAGGTGGCGCTTAAGGTGATACAGAACCTAAAAGCCACTTCTTGCCCAGGAGACGACTGCCCCACCAACATTTTCAAGGAATCGACTAATCTTCTTGTCCCTTGGATCACCAAATCGATAAACCTATCTTTTGATGAAGGCACGGTACCCGAGGCGCTTAAATCCGCTTGAATAACCCCCTTGCTGAAAAAAGAAAATCTAGACCCTACCAACAAAGACAATTATAAACCTATAACCAATGTACCTTTCATACTGAAGATATTGGATAAACTAGCATATATACAACTGCAGGCCCATGTTGAAGAGCACAACATCTTAGGCACTCAACAATCAGGTTACAGGGCTCGTCACGGCACAGAAAATGCTATGCTAGACCTTAAGTCCACCTTAGCTGGCATAGCAGATAAAAATCAAGCTGCACTGCCGATGCTGCTAGACCTCTCCGCAGCCTTCGATCTTGTTGATCACAGCCTGCTAATGACAAGGCTCGGAGAGGTCGCACATTTCTCCACACTGGTATCCAAATGGATAGCCTCCTTCTTAGGTCCTCGAATGGTAAGCGTCTGCGCGGGAAAGAATCATTCTACCCCCATCTCTCAAACCTGTGGTATACCACAAGGTTCTTTCCTGTCGCCTCTGCTTTTTAATTTGCATATTCGACCACTACTGGATCTCCTAAACAAGTTGGGTGTCCAATATACAAACTACGCAGACGACACTCAGGTTGTCATCCAGCTTAGCGGCCACTATAAAAATGATGTTGAAGCTATCAATAACATCTATAAAGCCATCCAGGATTGGATGGCTTGCAATTCCCTAGCTCTGAATAACAACTAAACAGAGTTTATGATAGTGTCCACTAAGAATACCCGGAGCAAGTATGCCACTAACTACGCCAACTTCACAATTTCGGACAATGTTATCACAGTCCAAAAGAAAGTAAAAACACTAGGCGTTATTCTGGATGATGAACTATCCATCAGGCCTCATGTCTCCAATATCCGGTCTAGCTGCGGACTCATTAATAAGCGAATACAATACATTCGCCCATTTATAACAACTGAAAATTGTGCACTTCTGCCCACAGCATTGATAAACACCAGACTGGATTAGTGCAACAGTCTACTGTCCGGCACCACTGCTGCCAATATACAATCTCTTCAAGTGGCTGAAAATAACGCTGTATGCTCCGTTTTTAAACAATGGCATCGTACTAACATTTCCATCTATAGACAGAAGCTACACTGGCATCCGGTAACACAAAGACTAACACACAAAGGGCCTCATTACAACTATTGCGGAATGGGTTCAACGGCGCCGGTAATGGTGCCGGCTCACTTAAACCCACTGTACAATATTACGAGGTTCCCTCACGGGACACAATGTGGACGAGGGGACCAGGGAGCTAACAACGGGCCGATCGTAATCGGCCCGTTGTTAGCTCCCGCACCCATTCCCCTTGAGCCCTATGGGGGCTCAAATGGGAATGGGGAAGGTCCAGGCCCGGGTTCCCTGAAGGAGGAATTACTGGGCCCTCCAAACTCGGAATGGCCCGGTAATTCCCCATTCAGGGAACCCAGACCCGATTTTGGAGGCAGCCATGGAACCAATAGCGCCATGGCTACCTCCAAAGTCGTAATGAGGCCCAAAGTGTTGATAATGACACACAAGTGTGTGTCCTTAAGTAGCCCTACTTATCTGTCAGAACGTATTAATGCCAAGATAACTGGCAGGAACCTTCGCTCCTCCATTGCTACAGTACTTGTTTCTCCCAGATTTAAGCTTGCTAAATTTGGAGGTACCATCCTTGATTCTCAGGATCCTCTGCTCTGGAACTCACTGCCGGCTGCTATACGCCTAATACAGAATTATCATCTTTTTAAAAAGGCTATAAAGACTCACCTTTTTAACACAGAGTAAACCATCGACTTCTCTTTACTTTATCTGGCCAGTCTTTTTATGTATTGTTTGTCTTGTTCTCGTTCTTTTGTGCACCCTGAGGCCCATGGGCATGTGGCGCGTAACAATAAATAAAATAAATAAATAAAAAGAGTGGCGTTCACTTTCTTGTTATTCCCTTGACATTACAGTCGAAGAGCACACTACTGCTGATCTGCACACTACTACTGGTCTGATGCATCTCAGGCTCTGGGTAATACTGACTCACCCACCACACGGCTATACGCCAAGCAGCGCAAAACATCAGGATGGGCTTATCTGCAAGGGCAAACTGCTTCCCTTTTTGTGCTAGTGCTGCCACGAGGGGCGTGCCTCACAGGAACAACGGCCTCCCGGTTGCTCACAAACAGGGAATGAGGCGCAAAACAGCTGGATTGGCTTATCCGCCCAGGCTTGGTGGAGACGCCGGTAAATCCCCATTCCCATGGAATCCCATACCTTGCACTGCTAACATTTTTATGGTGACGAGGCGCGCTGGTGGATCTGAAAGGAAAGAGGGGAAGGGAGGTTTGTTAGTGGGAGGAGAGGGAGAGTGCCAGAGGGCTTTTGCTATTCTGTTGCTAGTTGGGAAAAGCCAGTCACTGTGTTGAGTTTGCTTCTAAGTGGTATGGGTCGTTAGGTCCTCTGGTGTGTTAGTCTGTACATGTTGTTTGCATGCCTATAGCATATGATTGGAATTTGAGAATGCTGTAATTAAGTGAGTTCTTGGAGGAGGTGTGCATTTAGAGTTGGTGTTGTGGTAGTCCTCTGTGGGTGTAGTTGTGTGGTTTATTTGTTGGAACTGTAGAGTTGTAGCAGGGTTAATGGTAGTAAGGGGGAGATCCCTAAGCCAATGTTATGGTAGATTGTTTGGTTTAGACTAAAATCCATTATGCAATGGTTAGTGATATCACATTTTCCTTCACTGGGCCCACCCAGTTGGTTGACTTCATGCAGGAAGCCAAAGGCAACCCCATAATTCATGGTATACCTCTTTGTCTTGCGGGTGACGTGGATTTGTTTTTAGGCAAATCAAAGAGCCAGGTTTATAGTGGTTTCCTGAAGATCAGATGTTCTTCTATCATGTCTATTTCCTTAGGGAGTGATTTACAGAGTCTTGTTGGAATGTATGAGAAGGCTGATCCACCATATTTCATTTTCCAACATTGTTTGGGTTCAAGACGTATATCATTGCTGGATCTCAGGGTTTGTGTCCGTCCATAGATGTAGATTTTTCTTTCAAGAATTCTGCTACTTAGCCATAGACTGCTCTGTGGATTATGCAGAGTGTTTGTAAGTAACTCCTTTTGTTGTCTGGTAGCCAGTCTTATTGCTGGTGTCATGTACTCTATCTTATCAAGTGTGAGGATTAGTATTGCTTCTGTGTTATGTATGCATTGCAGTTTTTTGGCAAGGTAGTCCACCATTCGGAGGTCGATGCTGTTGGCGTAGTCTATTCTTGACATGACGAGAGACATGATGGCAAGTGTTCTGTGTGGGAAGGTGAGAAAGGATAGTATCCGTTTGATTGTGAGTAGATAGAAGAAGCATTTCTTCACTACTGTATTGACTCGGGGTTCAAGTGTTAAGTCACTGTCCATTATTATTCTGAGATTTTTAGGGTATGATCATAATGTCATTTTTGTCCGGATTGCGTTTAAGGCTGGTGCTGCTCATCCATCCGTTTATTTGTGATTCAGTTGGTAAGGGTTTGGTCTATCTTTCCTGTTGACTTTGTAAATGATTTGCGTGTCATCTGCATAGATGTAGCAAGTGAGACCATTGCCCTCATTAAGAGTTGGCTGTTACACGGTAAAAGTGCCACTAATTACGTTTACCAGCACATTTATTGGACTGGCCAAGTACAACTTTGCCAGTAGGGGTGACGGATTTACCTCCAGCAACTAGCTGGAGGTAAATCCGACCCCTACCAACAAAGACATGCCTGTATTCCCGGCACAGTAATACTGTTGTCGTTAATTGCAGCAAAATCCCCCCATGCAGTCCTATTGGACTCCATGGAAATGGGGACTTACCGTGAATACCAGCACTTGTAATCTGCTGGTATTAATGGGAGACAAGTGCCGGTAACAGTATTACCGCTGTAATACTGGCAAACACTTAATGAGGCCCCATGTCTTTTTTTAATTTGAATCTTTTTATTGAAATCAAAACTAAGCAAGGGATACATCCAAAACATGGCATATACAAAGAGTAAATCATCAATATCTGTCATTTGTATCCCTATGATGGTGTCTCCCACCCCAACTCCCACAGAGGAAACATAACAAAACGAAAGTCTGCTCAAAATTGACATATTGACTGGGGCAATATAGCGTTCTGATCTCGGCCAACAAACATTGTGAATCAACACCACACACAAAATATCTTATTTGCTGCACCTCTCATTCGAACCTTCAGGCATGAGCTGTGTATCTCCGAATACCATACCCGCAGCTATGTACCCCAACCAATAGTGCTACAGATGGTCTGCTCCAGAGTACTTCAAAGAAGGACAATACATACCATTCAAATAAATCCCATATGCAATCAGATCTGGGGTTTTGTGGCCGTTCCCATAGGCCTGTCATTCACAGGAACACATTTGTGCCAGCAGACCCTCCCACAACTCCCGGTTTGGAGGTTCTACTGCTTTCATTTTATCAGGATCGCCTTGCGTGCTACGAACAACATAATATGGAGTCGTTTTCTGCCTGGGCTCTCACCTTCACATCTGCCCCAAATAGCATAGACAGTGGTCAGAGAGCCGGTTCAGCGCCTTAAACCTGTGACATATTAGACAGCACCATCCCCCAATACCAGCTGGATCCTAGGGCAAGACCAATAGAGATGTCTCATTGTCCCCAGTGGTACACATCCCCTCCAGCATCTTGGCTCAGTCACTAGTTTCATTGCATAGAGCCTAGTTGGGGTGTCATAAAATCACTGGATCAGTTTAAATTGGGTTTTCCTATTGCTCAGGTTACAAGAAACCGCATTAAGCAGGTACACAATCAATCTGAATCTCTAGGTCTTCTGACCACTTGGCAGCCAAGACTGAATTCATCCCCAGGTTATTAGCAATTAACAATAAGTAAAAGGCTTTATGTTTGGGAAATCCAGTGATATCTTGAGCTAGTTCAGATTCACATGTCAATCGCTTCCGTGTATGTGTGTCTGGTGCAATAACGAAGTCAACCAGTGACATCTGTGCCCTATGTAGCAGTCAGTCAGTTGAGGTGCGTCCCATCACTCCCCTGACTTCTGCAAATGGCATGGGTGTGCCCCCTCGATATATATACCCATAATTCACACAGAGTGCCAGTCTTCTTCACGGCTAAATTTCATCCGCCGCCCTGTGTACGTCTTCAGGAGATCTTTCAGAGAGACCCGTGGTGAAATTAATTTTGTATCACTTCCTATAAGTTTAAGGATCTGGTTCCAATGTGCTATCATAGAGCATACAATGGGATTCTTTTTTAAGCATTTCGGAATCTTGGAATGAGGAAGGGCTGGAACTTCTTGGAGAGAAAAAGGTTGTAATAGGGCCATTTCTGTTGCACGCCAACTGAAGATGTTGTATCATTTGGCCATCTCTTAACCCAGCATGCTTGTGCTGCCAAACAATAAGCCCTCCAAGAGGGGATTGGTGCCCTCCATCATGCTTTGTCACCTGCAGTATCTTACTATTGTGTATGGCCTTCTTACATCCCCATATAGACCTTGCAATCTGCGTCGGGATCATCTGGCCCAAATATACTAATTTAGGTAAAGTGTTAATTTTCACGGCGTTAATACTGCTTGATATAGATAGTGGAAGGATATGCCATCTGGTGAGATCATTCTTAGTTTTGACCAATATAGGGGGTTAATTGTCCGGGACCAGATCCTTAAAATTACTGCCAACAAATGAACCCCCAGATTTTAGAGTTTGAATGGAGTAACCCCGCCCAGATCCCACGGTATGTCTGTCCTGAGTGGGACCACCTCCGATTTGGTGTAATTAATTTCATACCCTGCAACAGGACCGAATTCGGCCAATATGTCGCTTACACGTGGGAAGTTTGTTGCCCGATTGTTAATATATAACAGGATATCGTCCGCATACAAGGAATTACAGTGCTCTGTGCTGGGCCAAACATTGCCCCTGATTGTAGCTTCTGACCTAATTCAAATGGCCAGGGGTTCAATAGCTAGTGCATATACCAATGGTGATAAGGGATACCCTTGAGGTGTTCCAATGTATAACTGGAACAGGGTAGAAGTATACCCATTAGTAACCACCAACGCCTTAGGATTCTGGTAAAGCAGTTTGACCGTATCAGCGTAAAAGGCCTTAATGCCAAATTATTATAAAACTAGGAACATGTAGTCCTATCCAACCTTGTCAAACGCCTTTTTGGCATCAAGGGAAAGTATAATGTAATTTGTGTCTGCCTGGCCTGTAATCACATGCAACAGGTGCCTCGTGTTATCATTGGCGTGCCTATTGAGTATGAAATCTGTTTGATCTTGGTGGACCAGGTGGGGCAGCAATCGTTCTTATCGCCTTGTCAAGCATTTGGCTAGTATTCTCTCGTCGGAGTTGATTAGTGAGATAGATCTGCATGCACTACAATCCAATGGGTCTATAGTTAGTTTGTGAAATACTATGTTTGCTGTACACATCGTGTTTGGGAGGGAACCCTCCTCTCAGCATACACCACGGCCAGCCTAGGTGCAAGCCCCTCAGCAAGTGCCTTATATAAGTCTATCAGACCATCCAGTGCTGCCGCCTTTCCAGCAGCCAACCCGCCAATGGCTCTGATTAACTCGGCTTCCATAATCGAAGCGTTTAATGGTAAACACCACTCAGCGTGACTTTGGGATTTCTATTTGCTGCAAAAAGGTATTGCAGCGATACATCCGTAATGTCAGGCTAAGGTGCATACAGCTCAAGGTAGTCGAATCTTTTCAATTGGCTGGGCACGCTGCCTGCATTTTAGCATTAAAGCCATTGATCTAAGAAGTCTCCCTTCTTCTTCATAAAGGTCTGAGACCATTTAGAGAAACATTTTTGCACCCATGCAGTGGTGACTGTCTTAATCTCAGAACTGAACTTGTGGAGCTTTGGCAGGAGGCAAGAGTCCATGGTCTTTTTGTGTGCCTGCTCTAACCTTTGTAAATCAGCTAGTAAGCTTGATTCCTGAGCTTTTAATTGTTTAGGTTTACATGCCCACAGCAAAATGCATTATCCTCTAATAAATGTTTGTAGGCATCCCAGCATGTTCGCAATAGAGTGGGGGTGATGCATCTGCGTCCCTCTTATCCTCCAGTAATAAGTTCATCAACCTTACAGCCTTTATCCCACCCTAATAATGCTCCATGTGAACGTCCAAACAGTAGGTCTGCTCATCTCAAAGAGCAGTAAAGCCCTCCATCATAGTGACGCCCTTTCGTATTTCGGTTCACTTCCTTGCATAGTAAATTGTGAGTGTGTGTCCCATCATTGCACTACAATGCCTCATATATATGTAGCAGATAATACAGAACTGTAGACAAAAAGGGAACACAAATCCCCTCAAACATTGGGCCCCTCAAGGAGGAGCCCAATAGGTACTCAATATAACCAATGAGCGGCCTGTGTAAGAGGTTAGATAGGCCCCAACACAGCCGCTCAACATTAAAGAGCCAAACTATAAGCATATTCATCTTTGCTGTTAGGGGAGATAGATGGCCTGACGGCAGCAACCGTGAGACTGAAGAGACCCCCCAACAAGATGGAGATATACTGTGCTGCATGTATGCCCTGCAAGGGAGATGTGTCCTGCGAGGATTATATACATTCCTAGGTATGCAATGTCCATACTGAGGATCAGTTCGGCTTGGCCCCATTTTGATTCGGTCAGTAAAGTCATATGATTCAATGTCCTGGAAAACATAATCGCCACATGTCTCGATCTGCTTACTGGCATCCAGAGATCAGTTCCACCTGACCCCCTTGGCTACCACCCTCAAGGATATCATGTCGTAGGATCTTTTCAACTGTTCAAAGTGTGGGTTGGGCCTCTGGGCTTCCATCTAGGTTTTTGCCAGCGCTGTTGAAGGCCACACGGGTTGTAACACCATTGATTAGTTTCTGTTCTAGAGCAGTTGTCCCCTATGTCCAGAATCCGATCCACCGCTACCAAATCATGTTGCCAAAGGAACTGCCCAGCATCCTCTTGAGAATCAAACATGTGCCATTATTTATGATGTTGGAAGCAGCGCGTTTCAGGCAATTGCAGGTAGTACCGACTGTCCGAGCATTTGAGTGCCTCAAACACAGGGTTGAACTCTCTCCGACGTCTGTACACCTCCATCGAGAAATTATTGAAGATGCGTATCTGGCAGCCGTCTTTTTGGATTATACCCTTTCTTCGGTAGGCTTTCAGAACTGCCAATTTGCATTAAACGTTCAAGAATCGTACATGATCGTTATGCTCTGTGGCTGTTCTCCTTTGTTAGGCTTCAGGATTGGTGCCCTATGTGCTCTTTCAATCACATACTCCCAAAGATTATTGGTGTGAAGGTCATCCTGCCAAAATAAGTATAAGGTGGCATTCATGTCTGCATGTCTGCACCCTCCATATTTTCGGGAACCCTGACCAGTTACATGTTATTCTGCCTGGAGGGATTTTCGTGGTCATATATTTGTGCCCCCAGCCTTTTTTACATTTATTGCTGCATCTAACTCAGTCAACATGGCTTCCTGGTCTTCCACAGCACTTATACATTGTTCATTTTCTGTAGTACGGGTACGTTCAGTTTGCAGGTTGATGCAGCTATTCATTTCTTTAATCTCTTTCATTATATCCTGCGCAGTGGTGTTGGTTTCCTGTGTGTGCTGATTAATGGTTTTCATCTCGGACAATATCACCTGCAGCTGTGTTGAAGTATCCACCATCACCGTCTGTCTGGAGGATCTGTGGGGTTTGGTGATCTGGTATAGCTCTCCTCACTCTGAATTACATCCACATTGAGCCTGAGGGATGAGCGGGCATATCCAGGGGTGTAGCAGGTCGCAGTTTGGAACACAAAAGGTTCACATACACATTAGCAACATAATGTCTTGGGAGATATGCAAAGAGCAAAACATGTCAGACTACTGCTGTCCCATGCACTATTTTATATCTGCCCATGCGGATCACTTTATCTGTATCTTGACCTGACCTCAGTTCCCAATTTGGATCGCAACGTCCCTTCATTGTAAAATCTGAGCAGTTTGCAGACCCTTATGTGAGTGAAACAGTGTACATGCTTCCGCTTCCATTAGGTCAGCATGAGTATTGGTGCATGGAGTGTGTATCCTCGCTCAGTTCATTGATGCACCATCTTAGGTACACTGCCATGCCCGCCTTATACCCCCAGGCAGTCCCCTCCCCACCTGCCGGTACCCAGCAGTTCTGACCTTGTCAGTGTCCCATACGTGTATTCTGTTCTTAAATTGTCCACATGTAGTCCAGTGAGGAGCGCAGCAGCACACCAGCAAATCAAGATATCCCACCCGGGCCTGCATCAGTCAGCGAGTCCTCCCGCGTCACCCGACTAGCATGTAGTGCATCCATGGTAGATTGATCTGTTATCCCCAGGGGGTTCCAGCATGGCCCCGTCAGTGGTCCTATCTCTCCAAACTCCATTCGCACCCTCCATGTAGCAGCTGCTCCCCGTCCCCTCACCTTAAACATCATCAGGGGCTTGCTGTGTTTCTCGTGAAGTAACTCAATCACCATCGGGCACAGCCTAGTTATCGGTCATGGCCACTCTCTCTGTTGTAAAGCAGGCTTGCCCCACAGCTTCCTGTGCCTGGGACACACAGCCACATTCTCCTAATATCTTGTGTCTCCCAGCAGGGCCGTGACATTCATCTCCACATCTCGTTCATGGCATCTCCATTAGGCTGCGGCCATCTTGCTTGGGCTCTCAACTGTCACTATGGGCCTCATTAGGACCCAGGCGGAGTGGGTTTCCGCCAGCGCTAATCGCGGCGGACCCGTCCGCCGTACTACGAGTTCCCTTAGCGCCATGGAGGTTTTCTCCGCCTGGTTTTACCAGGCGGAGAAAACCATGGCGCTACGGGACCTCGTTGTTAATTACGCCACCGTATTTTACGGTGGCGTAATTAACTCCTTCCCCACTCCCATTATACCCTATGGGGCAAGAATGGGAATGGGGAAGGGCAGAATGGGGATTGGGGATTTACCGCTCCGCCGAGGTCGGAATGGGGCGGTAAATCCGCCAACCCCCATGGCGCTATCGACGGCTTTCCGCCGTGCTTCGCGGTGCATTTAGCACCGCGAAATCCGCCTGGGTCCTAATGAGGCCCTATGTCTTTTGATGAGTTTCATGAGTGGGGCCATGTAAATGTTAAAGAGTAGTGGCGAGAGGTATGAGCCTTGTAAAACCCCATAGGAGGGTTTGCAAGGTGTTGATCGGAAGGGGGGTAACAAGCTGATGTCCTGTCTTTCTGTCAGGAAGGATTTTATCCAGAGTAGTGCAGTGTTGCTAATCCCTATTTCTTGGATACTTTTGATGAGGGTTGCGTGGTTGACTGCTTTGAAGGCTGCTGAAAGGTCTAGTAGTATTAGTGCTGAAGTGGTGTTTGAGTCAGAGTTACATTTTGGGGCATCCCAGGAGGGTTGTAATACTGATTCTGTTTATCTTAATGGTCTTAAGCTGACTTGTCCAGTAGATGATTGGTTTCTGCATGTGCCAGGATTTGCCCATATACATAGGTTTATAGGAGTTTTTTCTGGCTAAGGGATGTTTGAAATAGGCAGGTAGTTGGCGGGGCTGTCTGTATTTTCTGAGGGTTCTTTGAGATGTGTTTTATTGTGTGCCACTTTAAAACTCCTCAGTGCAATACCTTTTGCCAGCGACTGGTTGATGAGGTTGCGGAAATATTCTGCAAATGTCTCATTGCTGAGAATGTTCTTGCAGATGTCTAGTGGGCAAGGGTCTACTGGACATCCAGCTTTGTTGCTTTCCTAGTTTACTGAAGTTTTTTGTCCATGTTTCTTCCAGTTTCCTATTTGCTTTCTTCCGGGCTCTGTAATGGGATGTGTTCCATCTGACATCCATTTTCTTTTGTGAGGGGGTGAATGTCTTCCTCGGTGCAACAGTATCTAGAGCTGCTGTGATCCATTTTTGGAGTGACTCAGTTCTTTCCTGTCAGGAGTGTGTTCAGGAAGGTATTTAGTGGTTTTGTGGATTCCAATTTAATGTTTAGGCCACTTCTATTTTTCCTTCTTTGTTGCCTTGCCTGCAATTGAAGTTTTTCGGGATGAAGGCACGCCCCGGCACGCTCACACCAGAAAAAATACAGACGCTAGGGAAAAAGGCCCAAGACATGCTTTCAAGGATAACAAGTATTTATTTCTACAAAATAGGAATGCTCTGCAAAGAATTCTGCTGCCGCTGAATGTTCTGAGCTCCATAGGCATGTGCGGCACATTATAAGCACAAAAGACATCACTGATGATGTAATTATATATAGTACAATTCTACAATACGGATTGGGGGAGCCCTATACATGTAGGGCCTGCTTCATATGGGATGCCAGGCCGTTGGTCCGTCTTCATCTGTCCATCTCCAGCCAAGTGGGCTGTGCTGGGTTCATCATCTGTGGTGAAGCTGGCCTGACAATTGGTTAGCTAGGTCCCACTACCTCACATGCTTCACTCGCTCCCAGACAGCTCAGCAATTCCCAAGGTCCTCCACCTTAGTTTTAGGGTAT
Organism: Ambystoma mexicanum; assembly: GCF_040938575.1. Lineage (NCBI taxonomy): Eukaryota > Metazoa > Chordata > Amphibia > Caudata > Ambystomatidae > Ambystoma > Ambystoma mexicanum. The sequence goes on from NC_090927.1 coordinate 1,007,980,255, forward strand.
AATTCTGATGCTACCCTGCACCTCGCTGCACAAATCATGTGACCCATTTCAGAAGGCGCAATAGCCTTGCCTTCCGATCTTAGTGATCGATCGAAGGGTTTAAAGGTTTTATGGTTATGGTCTGGGTTTGGATGGTGCTGTGGCATGCAGGGGTCATGGGATGAAAGCATGGTAACGCTGTATTTCTCATGTGGGGATTGTTGGGGGCAAGAGTGCCTTGCTATCTGTTCTGTGGGATGGAACTGCCAAGAGGTGCTCTGCTACCTTCTCATGACCTTGTAGGGCGCATTCTTCCCAGGGAGCGAGGGCCAGTAACTTTCTGAACAATGGAGGATGTTGTGCATCTCTGAAACCTGGCCAGGGTGGGGGTGGTGTTCGCGCTCATGTAAAGTGTCTAATATTAACACAGAAAATGCTGTTCGCTGCGCTTGGGCCTACATTCTAAGATGGCTGCCACTTGCCTGGATGGCATTCACACCCGCATCTAGCATGTGGGGTAAGGAAGCAGACATGGTGGGACTTTCACGCCTGATGCGGCGAGCAGTTTCTTAATTTGACTAAATTTGCACAGTGTGACCGTGCGTGCACCCTTGGAGTAATTTGATTTTTCATGTTGCGCTCCATGCACTTCCCACTGGGGAATTCATTTAATTTGCGGTATTCAGGCCTGATGTCTTGGCCTTCTGAAATGGCCGTTTGCTGGTTATATTGAGAATTTGCTTTTGTTGCTTCTTCCTGGGCCAGCTCCCGCCGGCAACACCATCGAAGGCCCACTAAAAAGGCCCTGTCTACCCCTGTCCACCACGATATGCTGCGTTGCCGCCCGTGAGTGTGTATGTGCCCCCCACCCATCCCCATGGCACCTGTGTGTGTGTATATGCCCCCCACCCACGCTCATGCCTCCTGTGAGTGTGTATATGTCCCCCACTGACCCCCATACCCCCTCTGAGTGTGTATGTGCCCCCACCCACCACCATACCCCCTGTGAGTATGTATGTGCCCCCACCCACCCCCATTCCCCTGTGAGTGTGTATTTGACCCACACCCACTCCCATTCCCCCTGTGAGTGTGTGTGTATCCCCCCACCCCATGTAATTGTGTATGTGCCCCCCACCATCACCCATGCCCCCTGTGATTGTCTTAGCTGCCCCTTACTTCCCCTGACCCTCCCTCCTCCTGTTAATTTCAGGCACTACCTCAATTGCCGTCAGGCATAGTAATCATAACCGCACTGAAAGGTGCAGGAGAACCCCACGCTCTGGACCAGGGTATTAGTGTACCTGAGTATACTGAAGAATTGTCCAGAGGACGTTTATATTTTTCAAAGTATCAAAATGTATTTACTATGATACATTATTTATAAACAAAGAATTTATCATGAATGAGTCCACACATTAAATTTCATAAGTGTTACAGGAGAGCATAAAACAACATAGAAGGCCCTGAATAGCCAAACAATTTCACACCATTCACAATATACCATTCATTCATTTACATCTCATACAAATGACAACCATTCATCCACAAGTCAATAAGAGTGATTCCAAAATTGATTCAACGTTTGTGTAGGGAAACACACTAGTTATCCCTAAATAACATTGCTATTTCATACAGATAAAATGTGCCTAATCACAATAATTATACAATATGTGATCTATTTGGCAGGGTGGATCCAATCAACAGAATCCAACTGATCACATCCCGAGTGTTCTTCTCAACCAGTTTCGACGTTTAATAATAATTGAAACAACGTCTTCATCAGGAGAAACAATTGATGCAACACATAAACTGGAAATAATGGAAAAGTGCACAGACTTATTGCACTATCCCGTGACACCATTCACAAATACTGTCTAACCCATCCTTGCAACATTCAATTATTTACAACAATATTAACATAGTGATATATCTAAATTAAAGGAAAACACATCATAGAGGTAAATCATAAAGTGTTCCTAATGTTCCAGAGTGAAAAGGGTGTGTGAGGCCCAAAAGAGAGGAAAGACTGAGTCCAAGGGCGAAGCAAAACCTCCACCACGGCCGAAGCAGAGAACGAAACCATTTCCAAATGTACCCGCAAAGTTATCTGGTGTCAAAAAGAAATCACACTGCACTGACCAATCAATTTTGGATTCACTCTTATTGACTTGTGGCTGAATGGTTGTCATTTGTATGAGATGTAAATGAATGAATGGTATATTGTGAATGGTGTGAAATTGTTTGGCTATTCAGGGGATTGTATATTGTTTTATGCTCTCCTGTAACACTTATGAAATTTAATGTGTGGACTCATTCATAATAAATTCTTTGTTTATATATAATGTATCATAGTAAATACATTTTGATACTTTGAAAAATAAAAACGTTCATAGTAATCATAACCGCCTGACTTTTACAGCCACCCTTCCCCTCTCCCCCCTCCTCTCTCCTTCCCCCTCATCCTGTCTTTTCAGCCACCCCCTCCGCTCCCCTGCCCCCTTTTCTATGTCCATTTAGCACTTACTTTTATCATTTGTCCCATGACTTCTGATAGCAGCTTGTCTTTCCCCCCTTCCCCCATTGTCTTCTCCTTCAACTCCCCCAGCACTATTCTGAATTTGTCGTCTGACCTACCATGATAGTCACCTGTTTGTTCCTCTCTTCCTCCTTCTCTCCACACCCCCCCGCCGCCCCCTCCCCCTCCTCTTGATATTTATGCACTACAACAAATGTCGTCAGACATAGTAATGTTACTGCTGGTTTGTCTCTTTTTTCCCCTCCCCCTCTTAGCCTTAACTGTTCCTTACACTTGCACTATCTGAAATGTTTCCAGGCTGATTATGATAGTTGTTTGCACATTCTTATTGTATCAAGGACTTGTAAGAATGTAATTGTATTCTCCCATGTACCATCCCTCCTTGAAGCTCTTTGAAACACATTGAGCCTCGTTACACGGTAGGCGGTAACCATGGCGCTATTAGCGCCATGGTTGCCGCCGGTATTTTACCATGTCCGCCTTGGTGGATGACGTACTTACCGCCCTACTCCAAGGTGAGCGGGGGCGGTAATTCCCCATTCACCAAGGCACTTCCCCATTCCCATTTTTGCCCCCATAGGGCTCAATGGGAATGGGGAAGGCGCTAATTAGCACCAAGGTCCCTTAGCGGGCCCATTCCTTAACGGCTGGTAAAACCAGCCGTTAAGGTCGGGTCCCGCAAAGGGACCTCGTAGTAAGGCGGTAAGGGTTTACTGGTACCGGTGCCCTTACCGGTACCGGTAAACCCTTACTGCCTACCGTGTAATGAGGCCCATTGTGTACAGGCGCTTTACAAATAAACAAATACAAAAATCAAATGTAGCTTGCAATGCATGCACTAAGGTGATCACCCCTCCGCCCCCCTTTATGTGCACTGCCACGGCTCTCTGGATGTGCTCTATTGGCGTTTATTTCTCATTCGGTATCGCCTAGGGGGGTGGGAAGACCCACTCTCCTTCCCAACAGGGATTTGCGTGCAATGGCCTCGAAGTCTTTCATTAGCCAGTTTTCTGTGAGGAATAGGATGTCAGTTCCACCTTGTTGAGGAGATTGTGTATCTCTGTGCTGTGTTTTGACTTTGATCTGGCGTTGACCAGGTTGCAGTGAATCATTTTTTTTCCGATTTTTATTTGTCTGTTGGGGAGGAGGGGTCACGGTAAATTGATAAGAGATTGGTTCTTGTTTACTTCTGATTCTGTGGTTGGCTTTTGTGAGAGTTGTGAAGCGGATCTTCGTTGTTTCCATTTCTTCATTAAGTAGTTAGAAAAGCGTGCATGACAGGTCAATTTGTCTTCGGGGTGTTGGTGGGTTCACACTGTTGAATCTTGTTTTCTAGCCAGTTTTTGGTGATGAACGTTATGTTATAGCCGGGCTCGAAATTGAGGGGAGCTGGGAGTTATTTAACTCCTGGTTATAGCACAAGAGAGCATGGTTGGCTTGAAACCAACAGTTACCAGGAGCTACATTTGGCTCCACAGGCCAATTTATGCTATACAAATATATCCATATGACATTAATCCTGTGCATTTAGGAATGTCCATAATTGAGCACTAGGACACATCCAGAAGACGTTTAAACCCTAATAGGTGATATTTAATTCACAAAACATTAAAGTCTGCATCTATATTGGAAGTATTTGGCACACTATATAATATATATAATAGCTCCTGGTTTCCAGAGATAGCTCCTGCTTACTGGGAGATGCCGATACCCAGGAGCTGCTTTTAGCTCCTGCTAATCAAATCCTTATTTCGACCCCTGTAATAGTTAGTTGGTTCTGTTCTACTTCTTTGATATTTGTTAAGTCGATTAGTGGTCTTTGCTTCTTTTCTATATGTACGGTGGAAGTGTTTTTGCATTACTCTTTAATGTGAGTTGTATGTAGATAGGTAGTGCAAGACAGAGTGATTTTGGTTGTATGGAAGGGCTCTTTTCCATGAAAAGGTTTAATGCAGGGTTTCTTTCTGTGTTCTTTGGTTCCATGAGGTAGTAGGTTGTGATGTTTAGCTTTCTTCACTGGAGCTTGCTATTTTATGAGAAGTTCTTGTGTGGAGGTCTTTCCGAGAGCGGGTTATTTTGTTGAGGTTTGTGCTTTTGGTTGTGCATTTGCTTGGCTTTTTGTCTATGTCTTGTTTGGGTTTATGGTATCCCTATTTAGTTTTAGTTATCTGAGTATTCTTCTAGCTGGTTATCTGCATGGGAAATGACCCAATGGCATGTAACTCAGGGGGCGGGATTATGAGTGATAAAGTCCTTCGTTGGTTGGTTGCCCTGATTGGTGGGAGTCCCAGTGGCAAGTAAAATTTCAGTGGCAGTTTATTGGGATGGTCATATCTTGCTGCTGGTATTTTGTTAAATGGGAGGATACAATATTAGTAGCCAACTATTCCAGTGGCCAAGTATCCCGGTGGGCAAGTGTTCCAAGTGGGCAAGGTTCCCAGTAAGCAGGTGTCCAAGTGGGACAGGGATGTTGCAGTCGGCTTCTTTCTAAAAAAACAGTTGTCAATTGTGACACATTGACAAATTCTTGAATGGCAGATTATATGGGTGGCAGCTTATTGTGGTGGGATAATATCACTGTCGCAAGGTATCACAAGAACATGAAATCAATGGGGACACAATATTGCAGAGGCACAATATCACAGGGTCACAAAGTCTCTGGGGTAAATATCAGTGGAGCAAAATAACATATCACATATCAGTGTGGTAGGCTTTCAGTACCACAGGCTATGAATGCGGCAGACTATCAGTGTGGCAGACTACCAGTGACACACTATATGTGTGGCAGAATATCACAGTGACAAAAAATCACATTAGCAAAAAATCGCAGTGGCAATAAATCACAGTGGAAAAATATAGCAGAAAAATGTCATAGCGGCTAAATGTCTTAGTGGCTAAATGTCATATCAGTTAAATGTCATAGGAATAAACACATCAGAGCAGCAAAAACATCACAGCAGAAAAAAACATCACAGATGCAAATTATCCATGTGGCAAACTACCGGATTGGTAAACCATCAGGATGGCAAACTATTTGTGTGACACTATATCACAGTGTCAGAATAACACAGTGTCAAAATAGCACAAAGGTAAACTATCAATGTGGCAAAGTGATACAGCGGTATGTTACTAATTATGGTGGTGTCCCTTACCTTATTGTGGGCGATCCAATGGGTCCAGGTGGGAGGTGTTGCACGGCTAGGGCTTCAGGCGAACAGGCAAAGAGAAGATTGCTGTTAGCCTATACCGTTTGCCCGCTGCCTGGGCGAGGCTGCCCTGGGGATCTTGCTTAAGAGTGCTGTTCCAGGTCATGTGACTGTCCGAACAGCCAATCTGAGGTGGGGAGGGTGGTTGGAGGAAGTTACATGGGAGGCTGCTGGGCATGGAAAGGGAGAGTGGTGAGAAGCACAGATTGCACTTTCAAAAGGCATTGTTTTTAGTAAAAAATTTAAGATGGGATAGGTTAACTGCATGCGCAGGGCATTGCCTCCTGTTGCAAGTGTTTTTCTGTGTTTGGAGTTCTTCTGCACAGGTGAAGGGCCTCATTAGACCAGGCCCCCGGTTGTTGCTGTTTTGGGTCCTGTGACCCACCGAACAGCCAATCCGAGGTGGCAAAGGTGGGTAAAGGGAGGTGCAGGGGAGGCTGGTTGGTGTGGGGAGGGGCAAGAAGCATTCTGTGTGCATATAGTGCATTTTAAGGTACCTGAGACCAAGAAGATTAGTCAAACCTTGATATCATTTTAAGAACCCCTTAAAGAGGAAGTAGATTTGTTTAACTTTAAAGAAATTGTTGGTACATTTAGTGAGCAGGTGCACTTATATGCACATGGGGCGAGTAACATTGGCCACAAATTGATAGAGTTTAAATACCGCCATACTGGAGGTTTGGTATTTGCATTCCAAGGAATTCTTGTGAAATTGTGTGGAATTTTTAAGCTCATGAGACCAATAACATTGATTCTTAATTCTTACTGAATTTTTACCATTTTACAGGCGGCTTTGAGGTTCCTCACTAAAGAAATCCCAGGAAGGTTTGGGATGATTTGTGCATTTGTAATCAGTTTGGCCAGTAGCATTGGTCACAACTTGGAGCATTTATTGACTGTTAACTACATGTTTTATGGGGCTATTAGCATGCCTTGTCATTCTCTTGGTACTCAGGGCAATGGACAGTTGGACATGCATTCCATTTATTTGCAATATATGCACGTTGCAGCTGTGCAAATGGATACGATGTGGATGAATATTCACCAGAACACTTGGCGTTTGTCTATGTCTGTATGGTTGATATTATTGACGCGAAGAACATGTGTCCTGCTGAACAACCTATGCTCTGCTGGTATCTCATCTAGTGCCATTTCTGATGCTTCTGAGAAATCATGTCCTCCTCTCTTCACTCTGCTCAATCCTTCCCAGTTCTGTGCCTTGGCACCACCTCGACCGATCTCTTCCTCCTCTTATTGGTGTTCATTTTCAGGAATTCATAGAGCTTTACATCCTTTCTTGGTATGACCAACGAGGGCATGTTGATGTGTACCAACAAACAAACTCCTCCCCATTCAGGTGGCAGCTTCGCATATGCTTTCGATCCACAAGCCCAATAGTGATCCATCAGTACTACTGTTCCTGCTCCCATGGCTGCAAGTTGTTCGATTGTTTTGCACCCGACGTTCTCGCCAACTCCAACTTTGCCATTGTTCTGATAGCACAGGGCTGGTGTCTTCAGAGGGATTACCGGCATTGGGTCCGCTTCATTTTCCACCCTTGTCAGTAGCCTTGCACTCACGTCACATTCTTTCAGGCACTTGTCATCTTCTTCCTGTAACGCTCACCTGATTCCCGTAGAGGCGCCGGTCTTGACTGGGCGTATACCGTATCTTCAAGGTGATGTGTAACACACGGCTGGCTCTTTGGGCTGGACCTCTGTGCACTGTATGTCTGACTCGAAGGGTAAGATGTCTGCAGATAGAAAATATGGGATTAAGGAACTGGGTTATTGAATGTCTCTCTCTTCTTCCCTTTCTCTTCTCCTGTAGAACCCCAAAGGTTAACGCTCTCACCTTAGGTAAGTGAACGCCGTGCTCTCCATCTGCCTCGGGGCAGGGTGCTGTAACCAGTTTCTTCACTGGATAAGGGGAGCAGGCCTCTTGACTTCAGAGGACTGCTGTCCGTCGTTTACTGCACGAACGGTAAGTTTCGAGTAATTCTAATGTCTTTAAAGTCTTTAGTAATGATGTCTCTTGTTTTGCAGGGTTCCGGCGATGGCGGATGACGGGCTGAAGTGAGTTGAAGATGGAGCCTGTGTGATGAATAGAAGCGCCTGGAAGCACGTAAGTAAGCGCTTGTTGCCTGCTTCACGATGCGCTCTAACTGTCTTTTTATTTTGCAGGTGCAAGTTCGGAGCGGCTGCAGGGTGCCGGAATACCCACTGGGTTAGATGTGGAAAGGAGTAATGGCACATGATTATTAAAGTTCCCCAATGTCTTTAAACGCACCTTGTTTTGTCTTTCAGATGCGGATGCAGCGCCGAAGGCCTCCGGAGCGTGCGAAGAGTTGGTAAGCTTTTGTCTTTCAGATGCCGGAATGCAGTGTGAAGACCTCCCGAGCGCACGAAGAGTAGGTAAGCCTTTGTCTTTCAGATGCCGGAATGCAGCGCGAGGCGTTGGTGACAGCCGATGGACCAGGTAAGTGAAGAGCTGTCACTGAAGACCGTAATGCTAACCTGTTCTTTCTTGTCTTTATAGGTGTTGCTGAAGACTGGATTCAGGATGGTAAGCCTTTTTCCTTAGGCCTAGGATCAGATGCAGAGGACACGATGAGCGTTCTGCTGCAGAGGATGCAGAATAACGCAAAGCAAGATTCATCCATCGGGTGTGGTTTAAATAGCCTCCTGTAGTGCTTAGGTGTCTACTTCCACAGCCACGCCTAGGTAAGAAAAGAGTTCCTGCTTTCCAGAAGAGTTCCAGTGTTCTGAATCTAGGGAGTGGCTCCTGCCCCACCCAACAGGAAAAGTAGTTCCAAACAGAAGAGGATCAGAGGCTCAACTGGCAGGCAAGTAAGCAGCATGGTCTGCTGCAGGTAAGTCCACCCAAGCATTATGAGCCCGGCGCTTCCAGCGCTGGGACTGGGCATATTTATGAGCCTGGTGCCACTGGCGCCAGGACTGGGTCCAAAAGGTCCCAATTGGGACTGGTTGGCACTCGGAACCTGGGTTATGGATCTGCTTCCAAGGGAGTTGGGAAAACCCTGACCCTTTGGAAGCAGAGATCATGACAGTACCCCCCCTCAAGGCCCCTCCCAAACCGGGCTTCTCCGGGGGTTTTGGCTTGTCAGGAAATGTTCGGTGAAATCTTTTGATTAGGCGAGGAGCGTGGACATATTCAGCAGGTTCCCAGGATCTCTCTTGGGGGCAGTAGCCTTTCCAGTCAATTAGGTAAAATAGTTTAGATTTGGAGATCTTGGAGTCCAGAATGCTTTTGACTTCAAACTCGAGTTCTCCATCAACTAGGATAGGTTTTGGAGATTTAGTTAGTCGGGTTTGAGGTTGCACGGGTTTTAATAGAGAGACGTGGAAGACCGGATGTATCTTCATGTGCGGGGGCAAGTCCAACTTGACCGCTACTGGGTTTACTATGGTAGTGATGGAATAGGGACCAAGGTATCTTGGGTTGAATGTGCGTGGCCCTTTTAGAGGTAGATATTTGGTGGATAGCCAGACTTGATCCCCTACTTGATATTGAGGGGCTTCCTTCCGATGTTGATCTGCTCCTTTCTTGTATTGTTCTTTAGCCCTGTGAAGGTGAGAAACAGCTTCCTTAAAGGCTTGGGTGATTGTAGAATGCAGGTAGTCTACTGCTGGTGTTTCAAGATCTTGGAGGGGATCCAACTCCGAGGTTCGAGGGTGACTGCCGTACAAAAGAAAAAACGGGGTTTTCCCAGTTCCCGAATGGACAGAGTTATTGTAGGCATATTCGGCTATCCAAAGGATGTCTTTCCAAGTTTTTTCAGTTTGTTGCAGCATGCAGCGTAAATACTGTTCCAGAGTTTGATTGGTCCTCTCGGTTTGTCCGTCGGTCTGAGGGTGGTGACTGGTCGATAGTCTCACATCAATTTGAGCCGACCGACAGCAACTTCGCCAAAAATGAGAAATAAATTGACTACCTCGATCCGAAATTAGAACCGAAGGAAAACCGTGCAGTCGGACGATGTTTTCGAGAAATTCTCGGGCCAGAGTTGCTGCTGTTGGCAAGCCTTTGAGCGGAATGAAATGCGCCATCTTGGAGAATAAGTCCACGATTACTAGAATCGTATTGTATCCGGAGCATGGAGGTAGATCGGTGATGAAGTCCATAGAAAGCGTATGCCAAGGGCGAGGTGGGATGTCAATAGGGCGTAAGAGGCCTGCTGGTCTTTCCTTTTGACTCTTGTTTTGGGCGCATACTCCACAGGACATTATAAAGTCTCTGATATCTTTTTTCCAAGACGGCCACCAGAAGTAGCGCTTGATCTTTTCTGAGGTCTTGGCCATACCGGGATGTCCTTCCATTAAAGAATCGTGATAACAAGAGATTACTTTTTTCTGTAAATCTGTGCTGGGTAGGTATAATCGTTCTTGGAAATACAATAAATTGTCCTTTACTGCAAAGTCCTTTCCCTGCAGATGCCAATTCTGTATGTCTGCTGGAGTTACAAGTTGCCTGGCTTTATCCTTAACTTCCTCTATGGATTCTGTGGCAATTACACCCAGAATTCTTTGTTCGGGAATGATTGGTACAGGTTTAGGGTTGATCAAGTGTTCTTCCACTCCCATCCGAGAAAGGGCATCAGCTTTACCGTTCTTTGTACCAGGTCGATAGGTAATTATGAAGTCAAACTCGGCAAAGAATAATGCCCAACGGAGTTGTCTAGAGGATTGGGCTTTTGCGGTTTTCAAATATTGCAGGTTTCGGTGATCCGTAATCACAGTAACGGTGTGTCGGGCCCCCAGCAGATAATGCCGCCAAACCTTAAAGGCAGACTTGATAGCCAGAAGTTCCTTGTCAGTAATCGTGTAATTGATTTCAGGAGGCGAGAATTTGCGGGACCAAAATGCCACAGGATGCAACTGATTGGTTACCAGGTCCTTTTGTGATAGAACTGCCCCCATGGCAAGGCTTGAAGCATCAGTTTCCACGATGTAGGGGAGTTCGGGGCGAGGGTGTTTTAAGATTGGTGCAGAGATAAATTTAGTCTTCAAATCCTGGAAAGCTTGTTCCGCCTCGGTAGACCATTCAAAACGTTTGTTTTTCTTTAACAAGGCAGTGATGGGCTGGACTATTCGAGAGAATTCGGGGATAAACCGGTGGTAAAAGTTAGCGAAGCCTAACATGCTTTGCACACCTTTTACGGAGGATGGTGATGGCCATTTGAGAACTGCATCGACCTTCTTAGAATCCATACGCACTCCGCCAGGTGATAATATGAATCCCAAGAATTCAACTTCAGTCACGTTGAAAACACATTTTTCCAACTTAGCGAAAAGTTTGTGTTGACGCAATCTTTCGAGGACCATTTTCACGTGTTTCCGATGTTCAGATTCCGATGAAGAATAAACGAGGATGTCGTCAATGTAAACAACAACACACGCATCTATGAGCTCTCTGAGGACATCGTTCATAAAATATTGAAAGGCGGCCGGGGCATTGCAAAGTCCGAAGGGCATGACCTGATATTCAAATAGCCCATACTTGGTGCGGAAGGCCGTCTTCCATTCATCGCCCTCTTTTACTCGTACCAAGTGGTAAGCTCCTCTAAGATCCAGCTTTGTATATATGCATGCTTTTCTGACTTGGTCCAGGAGTTTAGGGATCAAAGGTAACGGATATCTATTCTTAACGGTGATCTGGTTCAGGGAGCGATAATCTATACAAGTTCTAAGGTCTCCTTCCTTTTTTGGAACGAAGAACAAAGCTGAAGAAGCAGGGGACTTGGAAGGACGAATAAACCCATTTGCCAGGTATTGATCCAGGTATTGTCGAAGGTGAAGGTTCTCAGGCTCAGTGAGGGCATAAATTCTACTACAAGGAGGAGTAGATCCAGGTATCAGGTCTATCTGGCAGTCATAAGACCTATGAGGAGGTAGAGAGTTAGCCTGATCCTTCCGGAAAACATCTTGGTATTCTAGGTATTCGGGAGGTAACTGGGGAGTCTCTGAAGAAATTGCTGCCAGTGCAACACCAGGTGGAGGGTGACAAGTAGAGACACATTCTGGAAACTGGACCGTTCTTGCTCGCCAATTGATCAGTGGATTGTGTTTCTCTAACCAAGGTATTCCTAGAATAATCTGAAACTGAGGGGCCTTGATCACATCGAACACGATCTTCTCATGGTGTCCATCTTGACTTACTAGCGTCACCTCTTGAGTGGTATGCGTTACTGGCCCGGAGGCTATCTCCGTACCATCCACCGTAGTAATGACGTCCTTTACAGCCTTGGGACAAAGAGTTAGATTCATCCTCAAAACCATTTCATGATCCACATAATTGCCGATGGCACCGCTGTCGACGAAAGCTTCAATTGCATGTAATCGATCCGGATTATCAGGGCTAATGAGGACCATAGGTATCACGAAATGCGAGGTCACGGAACTGGTTTTCACGCTCGGCAAGAGGACCTCTATTCTTGTCGGGCGAGGTCGTTTCCCTGCTCAGAGTTTGTAACTTTGGTAACTGCAGCTCCTACTGCCTTCTTGGCAGGTTTCACCGGACAGCCTCGAAGAAAGTGCCCTGAGTTTCCGCAATAGAGGCATAATTGCAGCTGTTTTCTCCTTTCCCGCTCCTTTTGTGTTAGAGGACCTTTCAGACCCCCTATTTGCATGGGTTCCCCGGATTCTACTCCTTTGGAAGGAGTTGGCGGTTTGGAAAATACTCGAGCATCAAACTTGGAACGATCGGCCTTCCTGTTCTGCAGTCTGTGATCTATTTGAACGACTAAGTCTATATAGTCCGAACAATCTTGTGGGGGATTCACTACTTGGGCTAACACATCTTTGAGCTCTCCACGTAGACCTCTATAAAACAGCGTAATCCTTTTGTCCTCAGGCCATTGAGTTTCCACTATCAGTCTGTTGAAAGACGCAATATAAGCCAAAAGGTCTTGATTACCTTGTCGCAACGAAAGAAGCTCATTGTCCAAGGCCTGCCCCTGTGAATGTCTTGCGAACAGTTTTTCCATACTGAGCTGAAAAGCTTGAAAATCATGGAGGACCGGATCATCTTGATTTACTAGAGGGATCGACCAGTCTGCCGCATTGCCACTAAGGTACGAAAGCACGAAAGCTACTTTAGCTTGATCAGTTGGAAAGGCTGCTGGCCGGCATAAGAAATGCAACCGGCACTGATTGATAAATACTGCAAACCTCTTTGGGTCACCAGAAAATCGTTCGGGCGGAGCCAGAGGTACATTCCCAGGTAGGTTGATCTGCACTGGATTCATAGAGGATGTAGAAGGAAGATTTCCCCCAGATGCGGGTAACGGGGTCTGTCCGGCTTGTGACTGTAGCAATTGTCTAGCGAGATCATCTGTTCGCTCCTTGGAAATAATCAGTTCCCTTCTTAGAGCGTTCGTTTCCTGACGGGCTGCATGCACTTCTGCCCTTAGTTCCCCAAGTAACTGGGCTAGCTGGTCGGTATCCGAGGTTTCCATAGCGCCTGGACGGGAGTTTTGTGGTAGGCTTTGCGTTCTGTAACGCTCACCTGATTCCCGTAGAGGCGCCGGTCTTGACTGGGCGTATACCGTATTTTCAAGGTGATGTGTAACACACGGCTGGCTCTTTGGGCTGGACCTCTGTGCACTGTATGTCTGACTCGAAGGGTAAGATGTCTGCAGATAGAAAATATGGGATTAAGGAACTGGGTTATTGAATGTCTCTCTCTTCTCCCCTTTCTCTTCTCCTGTAGAACCCCAAAGGTTAACGCTCTCATCTTAGGTAAGTGAACGCCGTGCTCTCCATCTGCCTCGGGGCAGGGTGCTGTAACCAGTTTCTTCACTGGATAAGGGGAGCAGGCCTCTTGACTTCAGAGGACTGCTGTCCGTCGTTTACTGCACGAACGGTAAGTTTCGAGTAATTCTAATGTCTTTAAAGTCTTTAGTAATGATGTCTCTTGTTTTGCAGGGTTCCGGCGATGGCGGATGACGGGCTGAAGTGAGTTGAAGATGGAGCCCGTGTGATGAATAGAAGCGCCTGGAAGCACGTAAGTAAGCGCTTGTTGCCTGCTTCACGATGCACTCTAACTGTCTTTTTATTTTGCAGGTACAAGTTCGGAGCGGCTGCAGGGTGCCGGAATACCCACTGGGTTAGATGTGGAAAGGAGTAATGGCACGTGAGTATTAAAGTTCCCCAATGTCTTTAAACGCACCTTGTTTTGTCTTTCAGATGCGGATGCAGCGCCGAAGGCCTCCGGAGCGTGCGAAGAGTTGGTAAGCTTTTGTCTTTCAGATGCCGGAATGCAGTGTGAAGACCTCCGGAGCACACGAAGAGTAGGTAAGCCTTTGTCTTTCAGATGCCGGAATGCAGCGCGAGGCGTTGGTGACAGCCGATGGACCAGGTAAGTGAAGAGCTGTCACTGAAGACCGTAATGCTAACCTGTTCTTTCTTGTCTTTATAGGTGTTGCTGAAGACTGGATTCAGGATGGTAAGCCTTTTTCCTTAGGCCTAGGATAAGATGCAGAGGACACGATGAGCGTTCTGCTGCAGAGGATGCAGAATAACGCAAAGCAAGATTCATCCATCGGGTGTGGTTTAAATAGCCTCCTGTAGTGCTTAGGTGTCTCCTTCCACAGCCACGCCTAGGTAAGAAAAGAGTTCCTGCTTTCCAGAAGAGTTCCAGTGTTCTGAATCTAGGGAGTGGCTCCTGCCCCACCCAACAGGAAAAGTAGTTCCAAACAGAAGAGGATCAGAGGCTCAACTGGCAGGCAAGTAAGCAGCATGGTCTGCTGCAGGTAAGTCCACCCAAGCATTATGAGCCCGGCGCTTCCAGCGCTGGGACTGGGCATATTTATGAGCCTGGTGCCACTGGCGCCAGGACTGGGTCCAAAAGGTCCCAATTGGGACTGGTTGGCACTCGGAACCTGGGTTATGGATCTGCTTCCAAGGGAGTTGGGAAAACCCTGACCCTTTGGAAGCAGAGATCATGACACTTCCTGCACCTTGTTCACTAAGGACTGTGCTAATGTCAGTGCCTTGCTTCCCACCCTCCATCTGGCCATTCATCGTTAGTGTACGCTCGTCCATACACTAGTATCTGTGGTCTTTCCCAGCAGCCAAGTACTCCTCCTTTCTCCTTCACTCTTGTCCAGGGACATGGCAGTTCCTTCAATGTGATAGTCTTTGTTTCTCCCTTTTCAGGTCCGTCGGTCATGTACTGTATGGCTTTGTCTAGCTGCCAATAATTGTTCATCATGTCTAATGTCTTCATGTCATTATCTTCATATTGGAATGTTCCTTTGCACATCCATCTCAATGTTGCTGACTTCCCCCGAAATCTTCCTCGTGTTTGCACCATCACGAGATCCATCAGGCACTGTGCTCTTGCTGCAGGTATTTCAGATGCAATGAACGTTCTAGAGGCACTCATTGTGTAGGGGATTAAGGAGCAGACATAACAGCTCTCCCCAGTGGTTTCTTTACCTACTTTTGTCATGCATTTGTACCACATGTTGTTAGACAATCGAGCAGTGTCGGTGAGATACATGTCTACTCCCTTAATGTCTGTGTCAACACTGTGCTTACCTCTCCTTACCTTATCAGCAGTGTTCTCTCGTCCACCTGACATGGTTGTTCCACCTGCTTGTGTTGGGGGAATGTTAGTAGAGGATACAGCGGTAGTGATAACAACAACATATAATTGCCAGAATATGAATCCCATCAACCCACTGGGAATTAACAGACATGACATAACAATAATGTTCTTTGTTGTTCCCTTCATTTCCACTTACGCTGCTTGATCCTTGCAGCTCAGTGCTACAGTTGCCTGCATGGAATGCACAAAGAAGTACGTTACTGGGTTAGTATTGTCAGTGCCCTTAAGCCCTGTGGACCACATAATCACTAATTGCGAAGGCAAACACCTCCTCACAGACCTTTCTTACTGATGGGTCTCTTAATGTGGCCAGCATCAGCAGCTCACCATGCTCAGGTTGTGGGTATGTTTGGGCCAAGTACTCTACGAAGGCAAGATAATATACTCCAGGGGATCGTGCTCTGAATTGGTTGGGTCTCCTCACAGAGTGGACAAACTGGTTAAAGAAAGTGTCTGCGTGACAGGTGGAAGGTAGCATGGGTGAAACAAACAGTACAATCCTCACGGCATTCACGTAGTTCCTGCATGTGCAGAAAAGGAAAATAACAAACAGACAGTGTACCCTCAGTCGATTTCTACAAGTGTTCCAGTCGCTGTTCCTGCTGCTTGGGATCCTGTGACCATGGGGTGCCTGGGTCTCCCTAGTCGTGTAAGCTCAGAACGTACTTGCAGCTCATTTAGGTGCTGAATGTTGGCCCTGTCGGTCACAGGACTTTGTTGTCAGGTGAGGCCACTGCTTTGTAGGGCTTGATGTCCTGCAGGTGGTTCCAAACAATTTTGCCTACTTGCTTGACAGCATGGTCTGCCACCTCTCCGACCACATGAGGTCCAGTAAAACTAGGTGCATTCCAGGGCCGGATAAAGTTTCTCAAGAGAACAATGTTGCCCACTTTCTTAGGGTGTTCTATTTCACAATCTTGTGGTGTGTCGTCACAGTTCAACTCTTCACTGTCTTCTGGGCCCCTATGGATTCGCTGTATCTGGCGAGAGATAAAAGAGCTAGCCACCACAGATGTAATGTACTCATACATTTCCTGTCCTAACACACCTGCACTATTCTCACAGTCTTTTAGTGCTCTTTTGGGAGGAGCCAGGGGAAGATGCATACGCCATCCTGTCACCACCTCATGTGGTGTTAAATGGTTGGTCAGATCTTGGCTTACTGCGAAGAGCAAAGTGCAAGGTGCAAACAGTGCAACCAATTATTCTTGGTGATTTGCTGTGTCTTGGCTATGCACTCCTTTAGGAGTCCATTCAGGCATTCACACGTCCCATTTGCTTGTGGGTGGTATGCACAGGCGAATGTATGCTGAATGCCTAGCAGGGTTGTGATGTGCTGACACATTTAATTGGCGAAGTGAGGGCCGTTGTCAGACCATAGGACCTCACACATGCCCCACCTCAGGAAAACCTACCTAACCAAGAACTTGGCCGCTCTAAGGGTATCAGCGTGTGAACAGGGCCCTGCCTCGATCTACCCAATGAATGGGCAGACATCCACTATCATGTAGTGGTACCCTTGGCAGACTTGGATCATATCCACGTAATCTACATGTAAATGCAGAAATGGGCCTACTGGCTTTGGTATGGCTCCTCTCACAACTTTCAGAGTGTCCAGCTGTAAACTGTTGGCATGTCAAGCAGTTGCTCACAAATTTGGCCACCTGTTCATTTAAATTGGGGCAGAACCACATTTCTCCAACGCGTGTAGCAAGGACCTCTTTCCCAGTGTGTATTAGATAGTGCAATTGTGCTAACGCTGTCTTCAATAATGCTACTGGCATGACCACTTTCCCTGTGTTTTTCTGTCACCATAAAGCGTCTGTTGCAGACCCTCTCCTCACCCGTCGCTCTTTCTCCTCCTTGGGCGCAGCTCCCCGCAATTCCATAATCGGTGTCTCTGGTACTACATTGTAACACTCCTTCAATATCATGGTTCTCGCCCCTCCCTGTGCCTTCTGTCCCTCTCTCAGTTCCCAGAATTCTCCAAAATACATTGCACATTTTCCTCTTGAGATAGGGTCTTCCCCTTTTGGGTAGGCTTGGCACTTCACTATTGCTACCTTTGTTGGATAAGCACCCACCTCGATCAACCTGTCTAATAATAATGCATGCTGTCCTGAACCCTCTCCTGAGCCATTGTGCCAGTCCTGAGTATACTGTTGACGTCACATAGGCAGAGTCAGAATAGATTGTCACCTCCTTTTCTACGTTACTCTCCAGTGTGAGTATGAGGGCCACTAGTTCTGCTGCTTGTGCTGAGTAATGGGATGGTAGTTGCGCACTCGCAACCACTTCACTTTTCCCATCCTCCTTCAGTCTTACCACTGCAGTCCCAGTATGTCTGACCCCATCATTTTGATCAATTGTTGAATAACCGTCAATGTAGAGCATGTCTCCCCCATCAAGTGCGCCCTCCTCTACCTTGCGTGTCTCACTGAACATGTCTATGTTCTTTGTGCAGTCTTGTGCATAGTCTCCTGCCTGGAGGACATCTGCCAAAAATGTCACTGGATTTATAGTTGCATCTTACTATCTTCAAACCTAAATTCGATAGTATTACCTCATACCTCTGTGTGATGCTCTCTGTTTGGTCAGTGTACTCTTTGACTTCTGCAGTATTGCAAAGAGGGCGTACTCCACGTAAAGCGTGGTGGTGCACCCCATTGTCACTGGTGCTGACTTCTCCACTGCAAAGTCCGCAGCTGCCAAAGCTTGTTCGCATGGATAATGTCCTCTCATCATTGGTTCAAGTTGTCCACTGTAGTAAGCTATCGGCTTGTGGCCCGTGCTTGTCTGTTGTGTCAGTACTACATTCATCACAACACTGTCAGTGTGTGAGAATAGAAAAAAATCCTTTTTGTAGGATCCATAACACTGGGGAAGTACTTACTGCTTCCTTCAGTTCTTCAAAGGCCTCAACCATCTATGTGGTCCATGTCAATTTCTTGGTTCCCTTCTGGGCCTCTTTCAGGGCGCACAATTTTGGCCTTGTGTATGTGATGTAGTCGAAGACCCATGCTCTGCAGTAGTTGCATAATCCCAAGAACTGTTCCATCTACCTCACTGATGTTTGCTGAGGTGTTTTGCGTATTGTCTCTGCTCTCTGTGGGGGTGATCTGTCGGCCGTCCTTGGATATTGTCTGTTAATGTATAGCCCCTCCTTCTGACAATACTGTAACTTGGCCTTGTCCACCTTATAAGCTTTGTAAGCTAACACTGTCAGCATGTGCACTGAGCCCCTCCTGCACTGGTCCTCTATCTCACTGCAAATCAAAATGCCATCTACACACTGTAAGACTGTGCTTTCCGTCTATATGTTAGTCAGGTCCATCTGTATCACTCTGTTAAAGATAGATGGTGACTCACAGTACCCCTGTGGGAGCCGAGTATGTTTCCACTTCTGGTTTCTATACATAAAGCTGGTCAAGTCTTGCGATTCTGTGTGTAGTGGTACTGAGAAAAACACATTCTTCAAATCAATGACCACGAAACAGGCAGCTTCCACCGGAATGCTGCAACAAATTGTCGCTGGGTTTGCAACTAGGAGATACTCTGCATCTACAATGTGGTTAAGAGGTCTTAAATCCTGAATGAAACGCCATGAACCCCTTTTGCCTTCCGCATGGGGTACACTGCTGTGTTGCATGGGGATTCTGATGGTACCAGAATGCCTCTCTCAATCAGGGCTGTGATTGTCTCATAAATGCTTTAACCTGCTTCCTTAGTTATGGGGTACTGTTTTACTCTTGCCAAAATCGCTCCTGGCTTCAGCTTGGTCTTCACTCCCCCTATGCTTTTTATGCACCCTATGTCATAAGGGCTTGTGGTCCATACATTGTTGGGTCCCTGGGCCATGTCCTCCTCCCAGAATGAGGGCGGCACCTCCAGCGCCATTCTCTGTGGTACTTCTCTGTAGTGTATCTGTAACCAATAGGTTATACTCATTTTGAACACCATCTCCAGTTCCTGTCTCTCTTCCTTGAATAGTTTGTCTGTCACTGTAGTTAACCTGTACCCCTCTGCAACTGCAATTATTGCTCTCCATGCCCGCCCTTTGTCATCCATTGCAATCCATTCCTCTCTTGCCGCCACTACCTCTATTTATATGGGCACTATTTTTTCCTCTGACTCATCCAGTGGTGTTCCTGGGCTGAACAGGTATTCGTTTGGAACTCACCATATCTTCCCTGCAATGCCTGGAAGCCATGCAATGGCAATGTCAGTTGCATACTGGAATATCTCTGGGTCCACTGACACCCCCTTCTGTACTGTGCCTCCACAATATGCTTGGACAATCTGCCTTACATTTAGCATGTGTATGCCTGGTGTTGAGCACACTATGCCCTTGTCTGTGAATGCGATGGTCATGTGATGGTCATGTTTAGTCTGCTCATGATGTCTCGTCCCAGTATGTTTACAGGTGTCTTTCGAGAGTAAAGGCAGTGACAGATCGTGATCTCCTATAGATAGTGAGATATTATCAGTAAAAGGAACTTCTCGAGCCCCAGAGAATCCTTGAGTGTTTATGGGATCACATGACAATGTAAATGCTCCTTCCCTAATGCCTGACCTAGTCTCCCCCATGTCAACATGAAAGGAAAACATTTTGTCACCTATTGCCACCGCTATGCAAGGTTTCTCCGCACGGTTGGGTGTGATCAACAGGACACATCAAGTTCGTCTGTGGGCTGTCCTATTAAGGGTACAGGGACAACCCATTCCCTGTGAAGGGGTTGTTCCCTACCATGTTAACTCCCCCCAGTTGTCGGACGGGTACTGTCGCCACTGGGTCAACATGTGCTGGTGTGTCATCATTCTGTATCTGCGCTAGTTGTTGTGTGCTCCCTCGAATCTGCGGTGCTTGTAGATACTGTGGTGCTGGCATCTGTGGTACCTGCATGTGTGTTGGTGGTGCTTGTGGCATTTGTTGATATGAACCCTGCATCTGCCCTTGTGGTGGCTGTTCCTGTGCATAATAATCATCCGGATTCCCATGATGCTGCTGTTGGCCCTGCCCTCCCCAATTCTATTGCGTCCCCCTGAACCGACATACCCATGAGATGTGCCCTATATGCCCAGAGGTCCAACACTGTGGTGGCTCCCTCCCTTGTTCTTGGAAACCCCTGAAATATCCCCTGGATTCTGCTGCACCTATTGCCCATATCCCGAAACCCTCCTGGAAACCCCCCTTGATTGTGATGCATCTGTGGTCCAAAGCCATGCCCACTCTGTAGGCCTCCCCTTCTTCGGAACCCCTGCTTTGGGTTGCCCCGCCCCATGTACCCTCCTTCCATGGGTGGTGCAAACTGCTGTGGTTGTGACTGTTGCTGCTGCTACGTGTGTGTTGTGGGGCTGCTTATCACAGGCTGTTTTTTCTGTACTAGTTTCTCTTCATTTGCTTTCCTGTCCTCTTCCTTTTTCTTAACCTTCTGCTGCCACAGCCTGCAATGGTGAACTATCGTGAGGTGAATCTCTGGCCATCCCTTCGTCTCCATCCCCACAAACTTCCTTAAACTCTTCTGCACTGCTTCTGGTAGCCCCTGTACTAGTATATGATAGAATATGGCTACTGTTTTATCCCAAGTCTCTTGAGTTTCGAGGCGCCAAAGCTCTTGAATCTCCTGAATGTACTGCACAGGATCTTCATCTTCCCTCATCTTGCGTGACATAATCACCCCTATGTCTGACGTGTCTGGGTATTGTGTTCTCATTGCTTGCCATACTGCTGCCCTGTAGTTTGCAAATGGTGACTCGTTGTGTGCTGTATTCTGTTTCATCATCCATGGGATCCCTGCCCTCTTCCATACAGCATCGGCTGCATCTCCTAATATCGATACTAGCAGTCCCTTTAAGTCACCCACTGCTAACCTATGGCCAGCTGTCATTTTCTCCATCTCATAAATCCACTTCCCCACTCCTGCACTCAGTGACAGTAACCTACACTTCACATTCTCCTTGTCTGTGTGCTTCCATGGCACTTACTAAGGTTGCACCCCTCCTCTCTCCAGTAAGGGCATCTTCATATATGCTGTCTCCTCCTCATGCGTCCTCCTAGTCAGTCTGACTTGTCGATTCCCCCTCTCGGTCTTGATGCCTGCACATACATCTACTGGTTCCAATATAGGCACTCTCCTGTTGTCATACGCTCTAGTCAATCCTCCCCTTGAACAAGCTTTGGCTGTCTCCCCTCATCTTCGTCCTGGGAGATCCCTTAGTCTGTTGATATAGGTGCTGTGTGAGGTGCACATGTCACCTGCATGCTGTACCTGCTCCTCTGAGCGGCCTGCTCCCTCTCCCTGTGTGTGCGTCCTAAACTCCCATGACAACCGTTTGTCTGTCCCCATCCCTGTTGACTGGGATTGAAACTGCTCCCCCCTCGCATCCCCACTGTATTTGTCCTCATTATCAGATCCTGTGTCCATGTTACTACAAAAGCCATCTGTAAAACTCAATCTCCTTGATGTCAAGTCTAAGTGTATGTTGGGCTTCATGCTGAGGTCGATGTCTTTGAAGTCATACCTACTTCCCCCTGCCCAGGCCACCAGGCTTGCGCCTCCTCCGTCGGTTGTGCCCCTGCCCCGAAAGCTTGTGCTATCTGGCTCTGTCCATCTGTCCTCCTTAAATCTATTCTTTCCCCTATCTAGACCTACTTGTGTCTCACCGCCCTTATTGCTCGGTCGTCCTTTTCCCAGCACGCTCACTCACTTGCCGTTCTTTTCAACTGCAACTTCCTCTGTTCCCTCTCAGCTAACTTACGTTTTTCTTGCTCTGCTAACTCTGTCTTTCTGCCTTCTCCAGCTCCCTTGCCCTTTACTCCCTCATCTTTCTTTCCACCCTCTTCCGCTGCTTGAGATCTCTCTCGATCCTTTCTTCCCTTTCCCTTCCAGGTGTTTCCTCTCTTCCTCCCTCCTCCGCTCCCTATCTTCTCGCTCGGTTGTATAATAATTGACCTTTTCACAATTGACCTCGGGAGAATTGACCTAATTTAGAAGGTCAATTAGGACATATATTCCGGGGGAAACCCCCGCAGCCCCCCACCCAATAAAAAGAAACCTGCAACCCCCCACCCAATCCCCTTATATTATTTATAATCCAAAACCAACCCAATACATATATAAAATAACTAAAATAATATAAAGGTCAATTGTGCAGAAGGTCAATTAGGACCACTATAATTAGGTCAATTGTGCAAAAGGTCAGTTGTAAAAGGTCAATTTGGGTAATACCTCCCGCTCCAGTTTCTCCTCTCTCTCTGTCCTCGTGCTCTAACCTTACTTCCCTCTCCTTGTCCCTCCTGTCCTCCTCCTCCATTATCTCTGCCCAATATGTTGTGCCGCTGCTCGTTTTCAGGCCTTCTATCGCCTTGGTTGCCCCTGAAGGTAGGCACCCATACACGTGTCCTCATAGAAATGCAAAAGTAAAGATAACACACTACGTCAGGGAATGAGAATAAGAGATAAGTTGCAAGGAAACCAAACTTTATATAAAATAAAGTATGCAAGCAAAGAACTGTGCTGCCCGAGAGCGCTCTGCCAAATGTTACACGGGCAGCACATTATAAAAAGCAATTTTGTCATGAAAGACATCATCATATATAGTACAAAATCACAGTGCGGATTGGAGGGGCCATATGGCACAGCCTGCTCTATAGGGGATGCCAGGCTGCAATCTGCCGCTGCTTCCCAGTCGATCTGGTGGCACGTGGGTCAGCTGGGCTCATTTCCACGGTGAAGGTCAGGACAAATGTGACTCATGGCTAACTGTCTAAGCTAAACAACAGGAACTGATAATACGAGAATGATGGTGAACATAACATCCTTGCCTGAATGGGGGTACTTAGAGAAAATGGGTTAATATATTGGCATTGCGACATCTACATTCAGGGCTTCATTGATACTGGGGTATCTCCTAGGTGTCTTCTCGTGTGTTGGCTTGGGGAGAATATACTGCTGCACAGGATTAAATCTATGGTGGTTGTTCTGAAATGGTTAGTGTGAGGGGGTCAGATGTGTATCAACATGAAAAGAAGTGGAGGGCCGTGGACTGGTGGGCCCTGGCCTGGCGGGGTGGGGGTAGAGAGGGCATGGGTAGTTTAGTGGAGATGGATGGGCACTTGTGCTGAGGCCTGCTTCGGTCTCACGCTGTGCAGAGAGCACATTCTGTGGAAACAGACTGGTGGGCCCTGGCCTGGCGGGGTGGGGATAGAGAGGGCATGGGTAGTTTAGTGGAGATGGATGGGCACTTGTGCTGGCGCCTGCTTCGGTCTCACGATGTGCAGAGAGCACATTCTGTGGAAAAAATACTAAACAAATGCAACAATAAATGGCTGGCCTTCCGTGAGAACAAAGCTCGCGCGGAGCAGGCAGGGGGTGGCAATGTCTTGGGCTCTCTGTGTGAGGTGCTGGGGATGAGAGAGCTAAGTTTACAGAGAGATGATTTTTGGGCCTAGTGAAAAGATAGCACCTGCTCTAATACAAAATGGTGTCCGTTGTAAGAGCTGTGAGCTGCATTATTCATATAAGTCTCTATGTTATATCCTAAGGGGACGTGCCATGAGGGTGGGCGTCTCTGCCCCCTTGGCCTACACGTGCTTTATTTTACCGCAGGAAGGTGTTATGCTCACCTGGTACCCACAGGGACGCCACCCAGCCGGGTTACTCGCTGGTATGCTTCTCAGCTTTGCCCTGATGTGGTCTGCGGGGAACGTTCTGCCTTGTGGTAGAATTAGGCATGCTCTCCGTCCTGCCTTCTTTGCAGGGGCGCGTTGTCTTTCATGGGCGAGTGTGGTCCAGTTACTTCACTGACGCCAGCCCGTTTGATATTGTTCAGGTAGGTCTTATTGCTGTTCTTTAGTTTTGTTGCTATCCTGCATGCCTTTCTTTGTTTAAAATGTCTCTTTTTTCTCCCTTAGGTATGCGGAGCTTCAGCGCGGCGAACTGGCTTGGTTGAGCCCCACTGGTACATGATGGCGCATTAAGAGCGCTATGATGCGGTAAGTAAGCGCTATGCGCAGCACTGCAAAGTCTTTTCTTTGCTAACCTGTGTTTTCCTTCCTTGTAGGTCGCGGTGTTCATTTGCCCTTTTGAAAGCCTGAGTAATGGTTGTGTGTAGAGTCTTTACCGCTGGCATTTCCAAGCTGGCTGGAAGGTCTAGTTCAGAGGTACGTGGATGTCTGCCATAAAGGGTATAGAAGGGCGTTTGTCCCGTGCTTGAATGCCAAGAATTGTTATATGCATATTCGGCTATCCATAGTAGGTCTTTGGAATTCCTTTGTTTGTGGTGCAGCATGCACCGTAAATATTGCTCGAGTGTCTGATTGGTTCTCTCAGTTTGGCCGTCCGTTTGGGGATGGTGACTGGTAGATAGCCAAACGTCGATCTGGCCATTGCACAACATTTTTTCTAGAAGTTCGAAACAAACTGGCGGCCTCGATCAGAGACCAGAACCGAAGGGAAGCCATGTAGCTTAACCACACCCTCCAGGAACACTTTTGCTAAAGTGGCTGCGTCTGGGAGGCCTTTGAGAGGAATAAAATGGGCCATCTTCGAGAATAAGTCCACAACTACAAGGATGGTGTTGAACCCTTGGCTTGGAGGAAGATCAGTGATGAAGTCAAGGGAAAGAGTGTGCCATGGAACTGGAGGAATGTCCAATGGTTGTAGGAGACCAGATGGTTTTTGTTTCTGTGATTTATTTTGTGCGCAGACACCGCAGGACTGAATATACTGAATGATGTCCTTACGCCAGGTTGGCCACCAAAAGTTCTCTTTCACCTTAGCTAGGGTTTTGGCGATACAGGATGCCCTTCGATCAGTGAATCGTGATAGTTTGAAATAATATGTTGTTGTAATTCCCTCTTGGGTACATATAGGCGATCTCTAAAAAGGCTAGATGGTCCTTGATGGTATATTGTTCTCCTTGAGTTTGCCATGCGAGGTAGGCATCAGGATTCATTGTCCGTTGGATTTCTTTTTGTAGTTCTGCTTGTGTTAAGGCTGTCGTGATACCCAAGAGTTTGTCTTCAGGTATAATAGGTACTGGGTCTGGAGTTGTATATACTATTTCATCTATGCCCATGCGAGATAAGGCATCCGCCTTTCCGTTTCTGACTCTTGGTCGAAATGTGATTACATAATCACATTCGGCGAAGAAAAGGGCCCACCGTAGTTGGCGCGAGGACTGGGCCTTGGCTGTTTTGAGATATTGCAGGTTTCGGTGGTCTGTGATGACTGTAATGGTGTGTCTGGCCCCCAGAAGGTAGTGCCTCCAGGCTTTAAAGGTGGATTTGATAGCCAGGAGTTCCTTGTCCGTGATGGCATAATTAATTTCTGGAGGTAAGAACTTTTTCGACCAGAAGGCCAAAGGATGTAGCTGGCCGGTTTCCGGGTCTCTCTGTGAAAGGACAGCCCCCATTGCGAGACTGGACGCATCAGTTTCAACGACATAAGGGAGGTCAGGATGAGGATGTCGCAGGATTGGAGCAGAGGTAAACCTTTGTTTAAGTTCCTGAAAGGCTTCTTCTGCTTCTTCATCCAAGCAAACTTTCTATTGTTTTTTCGTAATAGTACTGTGATTGGGTGCACAACCTGAGAGAAGTTTGGGATGAACCGGCGGTAGAAGTTCGCAAAGCCCAGCATGCTTTGTACCCCTTTCAGAGACGTTGGTGAAGGCCATTTCAGAATGGCATCTACCTTGTGCACGTCCATTCTGATGCCTCCTGGAGTGAGGATAAAACCAAGAAATTTTACTTCGGTGATGTGAAAAAATCATTTTTCAAGCTTTGCAAACAAGCGATGTTGACGGAGCTTGGTGAGGACTGAACAAACGTGCCTGACATGATCTTGTTCCGACGCTGAGTATAATAAGATGTCGTGTATGTACTCTAAGGCGCACACATCAATTAACTCCCTTAAGACGTCATTCATGTAATACTGGAATGCCGCAGGAGCGTTGCATAACCCAAAGGGCATGACTTGATATTCAGACAAGCCGTACTTAAACAGACGGCGGTTTTCCATTCATCTCCTTTTCTGACTCAGAGCAGGTGGTACGCTCCTCGAAGGTCCAATTTGGTATAAATCTGGGCATCTTTAACTTGGTGTAGCATCTCAGGGATAAGTGGCAAGGGGTAGCGGTTCTTCGCGGTGATCTGGTTCAATGCGCGGTAGTGAATACAGGTTCTCAAGTCTCCTTCCTTTTTCGGTACGAAGAACAAAGGACTGGCTGCGGGGACTTCGAAGGACGGATAAATCCGTTTGCAAGGTACTGGTCTAAATAGGTTTTCAAATGAAGGTTTTCTGGTTCTGTGAGAGCGTAGATCCTGCCGCAAGGGATTTGTGCACCAAGAACAAGGTCGATCTGACAGTCATAGGGCCTGTGTGGCGGCAATGTATTGGCTTGGTCCTTTCGGAAAACATCCTGGAAATCATGGTATTCACTCGGCATCCCTAGTATAAGCCTGAACTGAGGTGCCTTGATGAGATCGAATGAAATAGACTCCAGATGTCCGTCCTGGCACAGCAAGGTTACCCTGGCTGTGCACTGGGTTACTGGTCTGGAAGCGATTTCTGTCCCATCCACGGTGGTTACCTTGTCCATAGTTGGCTTAGAACACAAAGGAAGCCCCATCTCTGCTGCCAGTTCTTGATCAATATAATTTCCAACTGCTCTGCTATCGATGTATGCTTCAACGGCATGCATTCTTGACGACTGTTGGTCGTTAATTAAGATCACTGGTATTGCAAAGTGCGAGGTCAGCAACTCTTTCTTCTCACTCGACAAACTGACCTCTACGTTTGTCGAGCTTGGTAGTTTTCCGATTCCTTAGCTTCATCCTTCTCTATGGCCCCGACTGTTCTTCTTGGGGGTTTTACTGGACAGTCCTTCAGGAAATGTCCTGGTTTCCCACAATACAAACAGAGCTGTTGTCTTCTTTTGTCCCGCTCTTGTTTTGTTAATGGAGGCCGTATCCCGCCAATCTGCATGGGTTCTACGGCATTTTCATGTACACAGGGTGTCTTTTCCCTTGGTCGAACATACACGGTCCGAGGGTCCGTCTTAGACCGGTCTGCCTTTCGGTCCTGCAACCAGTGGTCTAGCTGCACGACCAGATTTATGAATTCTGCACAGTCTCTGGGTGGATCAACCACCTGGGCTAAGATGTCCTTTAATTCGCCTCGTAAGCCTCGATGGAATAATGTGGTTCTTTTTTTTTCTGGCCACCTAGCTTCGGCAACCAGTCTGTTGAAGGTAGCAATGTACGTTAACAAGTCCTGATTCCTCAGTCGGAGGGACAAGAGTTCATTGTCTACTGCTTGTTCCTGGGTATGGCAAGAACAAAGTTTTTTCATTTCTCTCTGGTGCCCCCCAAAGTCATGTAATAGAGGATCATCATGGGTTACCAACGGCACCGACCAATCTGCTGCACTACCACTCAGGTATGATAAGACAAAAGCTACCCGAGCTTGGTCGTTTGGAAATGCTCCAGGCCTACAAAGAAAATGAAGGCGGCACTGATTGTTGAATGTCGCATACTTCCGTGGGTCGCCTGAGAACCTTTCTGGTGGTGCCAGGGGCACTGTTCCAGGTAACGTGATCTGTACCGGAGTGGGTGGTGTGGTGGGGTTTTGCATTGTTGGATTGCTTCCAGGTGCGGGCGTCTGTCCTGCCTGTGATTGCAAGTATTGCCTGCTAATCTCTTCAGTGCATTCTTTGGTCACTATTAGGTCTCTTTGGAGGGCATTAGTCTCTTGTCGGGCAGAATGAACCTCAGCACGAAGCTCTCCTAGTAATTGGGCCAATTGGTCCATTTCCGATGTCGCCATGGCACCCAGGTGGATTTGTTATGGTAGGCTTCGCGTTCTGTTACGCTCACCTGGTATCCACAGGGACGCCACCCAGCTGGGTTACTCGCTGGTATGCTTCTCAGCTTTGCCCTGATGTGGTCTGCGGGGAACGTTCTGCTTTGTGGTAGAATTAGGCGTGCTCTCCGTCCTGCCTTCTTTGCAGGGGCGCGTTGTCTTTCATGGGCGAGTGCGGTCCAGTTACTTCACTGACGCCGGCCCGTTTGATATTGTTCAGGTAGGTCTTATTGCTGTTCTTTAGTTTTGTTGCTATCCTGCATGCCTTTCTTTGTTTAAAATGTCTCTTTTTTCTCCCTTAGGTATGCGGAGCTTCAGCGCGGCGAACTGGCTTGGTTGAGCCTCGCTGGTAAATGATGGCGCATTAAGAGCGCTATGATGCGGTAAGTAAGCGCTATGCGCAGCGCTGCGAAGTCTTGCCTTTGCTAACCTGTGTTTTCCTTCCTTGTAGGTCGTGGTGTTCTTCAGCGCGAGTGGAATGTCCGGAATGGCGCCAGTCGAGAGGCGACCAGCCAGGTAAGCCTTTTTAGCAGTTTGTAATTTGTAAATGTCTCTACTGCTTTCTTTAATGTTGCCTCTATCTTCCTCTTTCAGGTTGTTCTGTCCGGGAGTCGTGCAGATTCGAGGAAGCTGTTCTCAGTAGCTGCAAGTGTTTAAAGATGAAGACTGCAGGTAAGATGCTGCTGCTAATGATGTTCCTTTTGTCTCCTTGCAGGTTCTGCTTCTCCGAGGTTCGAGGGAATAGCTGGACACGGTGAGCGTCACGTTGCAAGCTGCAAAGTAATGCGAAGCGTGTTGTCTTGCTCGGGTGTGGTTTAAATAGCCACAACAAAATAGTCCAGGTAAAGTAGTCCCTAGGCTACCACACCCAAAACACTAGACTGCATAGCTTGGTTCTTAGGAACCAAGCTATGTGGATGCCTCCATGTTGGCTGACAATACAATAAAGTAGTTCCCAAGCACATTGTTTTTCATGGTGTATGAGCCTGGCACCATAGGCGCCAGGAATGGCCCCATGAGGGCTTTTGAAGAGGATGCCAGGCTCTAGAGGCCCGAGTCCTGACTCCACCTGGCCAATGGGTTTGCCAGAGGGGGTTTTGGGTGAAGATCGTGACAGAAGGGCTAGAGGCGTGGGATAAGACCATCTCCTTCCCAACACCCCTTCTGCCTCTCTGTTTCTCTTGCCCTGAAGTTTCACCAGTCCCTGTGCTGCAATCCATTAGTCCGTAGTTTTATTTTTTTTCATAGTTTTTTTTCAGGGCAGGCCTTTTTTTAAAATTGTATATGGTTAACATAACCTTTTACATCCATAAGAAAACAACACATAAAAACCCCTTAAAACACATCAAGAAAATCTCAATGATACATAAGACGTGAACGAAGGGAAACAACAAGACAGGAAAAAAAGAAAAAGGCAGAACACATTACCTAACATGCCATTTTTCCAATTGCTCATTGAGACCGATATACAGTATATCATATCCATAAACCAAATTCAGCTGCCTTTCCCCTCCTCACCTAAAATATCTTAAAAAGATTTCCACAGTTTACATTAACTGCTTATCCTTTTGAACAGGCGTTCATCCGGCCATTCAGAACACTAAATCACATCTTTCAAGCATCTGAATTACCGCTATCGTCATGGCCTGTGAATGTCCGGTGATTAGTCTCTACCAGAACATTTCTGGGATGTAGTGTGTTAATCCAAAACCAAATTTTCCAAAAAGGGCTGATCTTACTTGCTAGGTGCCTTCACAATCCATTAATAGATGTCTGATTGTTTGTGCTTCTGCATTCTTGCATACCTGGTACAAATGGATTGCTGAATCTCTAAGTCCTCTTTTTGCAGGCACCTCCCCTGTATGTATTACGTTCAGCCGCAATCTTAGGAATTTCTTTCTTATTCTCCAATACGGGAATTTCACCAGATATTTGTTCGAATAACCTAGTTTCTTGTTTTCTTTCTGGTGTGGATTTGGAATGGGCGCCATGCGTACTTCCTCAATCGTTTTGATCCAATCCATCTCATCCCATCTTTTTTTTAGCTTTCACCGGATTGTCTATTAATGTTTGGATCTCAATATCTGCTTCAGCTAGGCGAACTTTCACTTGTGCACATAAGTTTGTCAGCATTTTTTATTTGTTATTGTCCATATGGACCTTTATGTCTGTCTGCATAGAGTGTTCTTTCTTGTGCTGTTATTATGATGCAAAAGAGTGATGCTAATTTCCAAACCATTTGCCCTTTCAAAGATCTTAAACCCAGTTCAAATCTGATGTTAAACATTGAAAGGCACATTGATAGCCCAAGAACATTTTATCCACAGGCGTCCTTCCCATCTTTCCCACATTGCATTCCGTAACTGCGGTTTTACTTCCACCCCATACAATATGACTGGAATTGCCTTGGCTTGGTAGATTTTTATTAATAAATTAAGTGAAAATCTGCCATACCTCATTAGTATTTTCTTCATCTGTGCAGATAATTGTTTCACTTTCATTAAGATGTCATTTTCTACTTTACATATCGCTGGTGAGTCATAGATTTTGTACCCTTGACATGTCAGATCTTCTACCCTTGGGATCTGTTGACCTCCCATGGACCAACCTTGATAGACCACTTTTTTATTTTTCTTTCTAAAGACCATTATTTTTGACTTGTTTGGGTTCAGGGCTAGCCCATTTTCTTCGGTATAGCTATGCAG
Source organism: Ambystoma mexicanum (assembly GCF_040938575.1). Lineage (NCBI taxonomy): Eukaryota > Metazoa > Chordata > Amphibia > Caudata > Ambystomatidae > Ambystoma > Ambystoma mexicanum. The sequence continues at coordinate 1,008,011,177 of NC_090927.1, forward strand.
TCTGTTTAGCAGACATTGTAGTGCAATAGCTGTACTGTCTATGAGGACTATATCGTCGGCATAGGCAAGCCAGTGGATCTTAACCCCATTCACCACTGGACTTGCCAACGCTGATGAAGCCAAATAATCTCCCATGTCAGCCACATATAAATTGAAGAAAAAGGGTGCACCCAGGCACCCCTGCCACACTCCCCATTCCACCCCAATTGGCCCTGACAGATGACCCTCTTCGTCTAACCGTACTCGGACCATGTTGTTTTTATGGACCTCTCTTGGGCATCCCTAATATGCCTTCTGGGATCCCCTTTTCCCTGAGCTTTAATCAGAGCCTCTCTCTGTCCACCAGGTCGAAGGGTTTGGAGAAGTCTACCCATACCCCAAATAGCTACTGACCACCTTTACTCCTTGAGTTTTCACTCATTATGTTTAACATTATTCCATTTAGGGCAGTGGATAGGCCCCTCCTAAAGTCTGTTTGGCATTTTGATAAAATCCTCCTTTCCCTTTCCCACTGCTCCAATTCTCCCAGCAGAATTTTCATGAAAACCTTACTATTTATGTCCAGGAGGGCAAAAGGACAGTAGTTATTTGCCACCGTCCTACCCCCCTCCCCCTTGATCACAGGTATAAAAACTGCAGACTTCCATGAAGGTGGCAGTTCTCGTTTTGCTAGGATCTCCCTGAATAACCAGTTTAGTAGTTTTGCCCAAAGGGCGGGATTATTTTTGAACACCTGATAGGTCAGGCCGTTCGGGCCAGCTGCTTTGGAGGCCGAGCCTTTACCGATTAATATAAAAAATATTTTTCTGCCCATAGGTTCCCTCCCAGACTGATCCAGTCCAATGGCACTCATGGCAAGGTGGTAAAGTATCAATCTACCTGCCCGATTTTGTTTCTCCAATCTGGTCTGTACTTGTGGGACAATACCAGTTCGGAGAGACTGAAGACTGTCCTGATGAAAGTGGCTTGATCCAAATGTATACCACTGAAACTGGTCGACGGTGTTTGCTACACTCAAAAGGCATAAGTTTGGCCTATTTTTGTAGTTTGAACAAACCTTTTTACCTACCTCCACTCACCGCCAGTTTACTATATCCACAGACGGAGAGTGGTGATTGTAATGTCTTCTTGCTTTATGAACAAATAATCTTTGTTCTATTTTCTTTTTGTGTCTTTTTAACCTTGGCTCCACAGAGCCAGTAAGGCAATCTATAGGTTATTAAAGTAGATGTTATCTTTTTAGATGTCTTATGTGTACTTTCCCTGGTATGCTTTTTTACTATAGTTTTCTTTTCCAAACGCACACATATAGTGGAAGAGAGTGGTACAGGACCAACAAGGCTGAATGTATTACAACAAATGGAGGTTGCTAGTCAATCTGTTATCCTATCTCTGTTAGATAGGCTTTACACCACTGCAACCTAGTTTAGGTTATTGGATTAGGTAGGGATAGTTAGAGATTCGCTCTATCCTTTCTGTCCTTCCTCACAGCCTTGTCTCTATGAAATCTTTGTCCTGACCACTGTTTTTTTTTATCTGAACTTGACTCTGGATTGATATTGGCTGCAACTAAAAACAAGACAGATGTATTTTGCCTGTTCTTTTGTGTTAAAATATATATTGAGTAAGGGCAATTTCCTGTAAACTTAATTGGTCTCGCCTCCTTGTTTTGGTCACGCCCCTTAAAACATACCTCTGATTTTACCTAAAGTACTTGCTAGTTCTTCAAGGAAAAGCTGCAACTCTAAACACACAGGGTTCCAATTGATGTCACCTCAAAGGCCCGACTTTTTTTTCTTAGATCAACTTTGCAGACCTGAATTCCCTTGATAGTCTCTTTGGGTGGGGTAACATCTTTACATTTAGAATTTTTAAATGCCATAAGCAGGCCTCCAGTTGGTCTGCCTCTGGCGTTCTGCTGAGCAGCCTGTGTGGTTATTGAGTAACCTTGCACTGCCAATGAGTTGACCAACCACGTTTCTTGAAACATCAAGACATCTCCTTTCTCAAACAAATATTCTTTCATGTTCTTGGAGGTGATGTTATTGGGACCCATTTGTTCCAACAAAAAATATTTAAACCCTGATTGTTAAAGAGGTTTTTGGCCTATTCCCAGCTTCTGAAACACTTCTGATAATATGCTGGGCAACATGGACAACGGGTTCTCTTGTGTGGTTCCACCGGAAGATTTTTCTTCTTTCGGTATAGTACTGATCTCGTCATACCCCGCTTTCGATGTCCACTTTGGACCCACCATGTTGGGTTTTTTCCTTCCTTTTGGTTCAGAGGTAGATACTAAGAGATCCTGTTTCCTTAGTTCTATAGACGCCCCCTCAATTGCTCCATAGGCTTCCCTTGATGCTAAGCCCACTTCTGCTACGAATGGATAGTCGTGACCTAGGAAGCGGACGGACTCGATGTCTTGTGTATTGAGCAGGTAAAGGTCAGGGACTTTTTTTTAGCATGGTTAGGATCATCCCCTATTTAAGGATTTCACCTTGTCTTTGTTTGAGATGAGAGTGAGTCAGATTGTTGGCATTGCAAAAGATGAGTTCTCTTTCAGCTCTCTTTTCCCTTGTTTTTATCTTCATTTGGTCGATGTTCTTCATTTCCTGCACTTTGACCTGGTGACATTTACAATCTCATTGATTTTCCTACTCCGTTGTCGTCCATACTTATGGTACTACATTTCCGTTCACCCAGTCTGATTTCTTCGATTGGTTCCGGGATATTGTGCTTTTTTTTCCACTTTATCAGGAAAAGTGGGGCTATCTTCTGATTGTTATTTGACACTCCATTTTCCCTAATGTTGGGTAATTGTTTCCCCAGTGTCAGTCTCTGATTCATCTTTGTAAATCTTGGAGCTATCCGTAACACTCCCTCTGGTGTTTGTTTGCTTTTTGGAAAAGTCCTTTGAGGTACTGTTTCTGGAGTCTGTTCACTATTTTTCGGCTCCCTGATATATTTTTTTTCTGAACTGTCAGAAATTCCTGGGGTTAACCCTTCTGTTTGTATACCCACAGACACCATTTTAGTGTCTGTGCTTTCTTTAGATGCCATCATTCCTCTGTGTCCCAAATTTTGCTGAGCCTCTTTGTCATTAGGCCCTTTACAATTCTTGTTCCAAACCTCGTTATTGGGTTTTTGTGCTGTGGAGGTTAGATCAACCACTTCCTGTTCCTCTGTCATTGTTGCCATGGACGCGCTGGAGATTTTTCTCAGAAAGGCATGTGTGTCTGATGTTTTTACTTTCCCAGATCTTTGTTTCTTTGTTTTTGTTTCCATTTTTTTCTTTGAAGAAACCTGTTTTAATCTTCTTTGCCTCCTTGCCTCTCTCTTCCCCCTACAGATTGACAAGGGTTAATATCCTCCACTTCAATTATTGACATGTCCTTTTCATTTTTTGATGTATTATCCAATGGTATCGATTCCTGTGGCTCTTCGTCTTGATCCCCTTATCCCACATTTGCTAATCTCCTAAATTCTTCTAGCACCGATTCTGATAATGGAGTGTCATCCATCTGTGAAGTGTGGGCCTCCGTGTTAACTCTTTCCTCTCTAACACCACTTGCTTCCTTCATAAACTGTAGTTGTGCCTGAATAATTTGCATAGTATTCATGCTGGCCTCCTCTTCCTTTCTCCTTGCTGCTAATGTTTGTTGTATCGCTGATAGGTCTAGGCCCTGTTTTGCTGTCTCCACTTGTAGTGCCTGTAGCCTATACATTATTACAGAATTTATAACATTGCTGCAGCCCACAACTGATCCATCCAAATTGGCCATTTCCTTTGTAAATTCTAGTAGTGTGCCTGTTTGTGACTGCACTTCCCCCCTCAGCAACTCGAATACTGACACAAGTGAGTTAAGCACATAGTTTAGTGCTGTTCATAGTTATGCCCTCAAGCCCCTCCTTTGCGCCCTACTGCACCTCATTACTCGCCTCTGTGTCAATGACTGGCTGGCCTGCGCCTTTTGGCTTCTCCTCCTTTTTATATGGTGGCGGTTTATATGTTGGGTTTGAATACCCTTCTGCTGCCCTTAGTTCTCTCATTGGGTACATTCCCTGTTCATCGTCTGTATCATCGGATGCTACACTCGGAGGGGTAGGGGCAGGTGCAGAGAGATGTTTCTCTGGGTCCTTCACCTCCTGCTGGCTTAGCATCCACAGATGCCTTGTGGCATCACCCTTGCCATTCTGAAACGTGCGCCATAACTTAAATATAGCCATACGCTTGGTCAGTTTCTTCCCCTTATAGGTACTCTGTATATATGTCAATAGTAATTGCTGCACGTCTTTGGAGAAACTTCTGCAAGGTGGCCATGGTTTAGTCAATTTCCCCTCTGTACCCTTGAACCATTCTATGCTGTATTTACAGATTCTCTCTCTATAGGGTGGAAGTGTCTTACACAGGTGCTGAAGGGGCATACCCCCCACCCCGCATTTGCCCTGATACATTCTGCAACACCTTTAACTGACCTCAAGTCGAGGATTTTGACAGTCCGTGTTAAGGAAAAAAGGCACAAAATAATAATAACAATATTTTTCAATGTCTACGAGCCCCTCAAGCTCCAAAACTTAATAGGCATGCTCTGCACACGGCCCCACCTTTACACTCGCTGCCTCCCTAGGCACACCCACAATCTTGCTCATGCGCCTTCCGCGAACCGCCACTGGTTCATCTCATTTGCAAATCCCAAGTTTACAATACTAGCTCCTCACTGTCAAGCTCTCTGTGTCCTATGTGCCAACCTAAGGGTGACATCACCAAGCTAATAAAGTGATATAGGAAAATTAAACACTGCGTGCACACTGCAATAGCCTGTTAGTCCCAAACCACACAAAAACCACACAGCTGTCTTCCTACACTCCAGGCAGAGTATACCAATATTCTCTTGTGATTGAACTGCACCCGCTGCATCGCCTAGCGTGCGAAACGTCTCACTCCAGTTGACTCACCTTCTGCAATCTAGGCCCACTCCCTTGATAACCCTCATGGGGATACTGTCATCTATGACCAGAGCTAAAATGGCCAACCCACAGGAATACCACTATTTACATATCTTTTGTCATCCAAGCCCTCAAATCAATAGTCTAGGTTATTCACCAGAACCTTTTACCTCTAAGACCGAATGTGCCCTAAACACAGAAAAAGGACTTCTACCTGCGCTTCCGTCCCCACTCACTTTTGACAATACTAGACAATACTTTGACCATACTCGACAGTACTAGACAATACTCCACATTACTCAATAACCTCCCTCACACCCACAGTTGCCATTAGACTGGGTCAATACTTACACTCCGTGGTTTGCTAGCGTTGCTCGGCTGGCGGCTCCCTGTCAAGGTGCTCGCCTCCCCGTTTTGGTCTGCCTGGACAACTTGCTGACTTCGGGCAGGATGATTCATAAAGGGCTCCTGATGACCTGTACATAGGCACGCGTTTTCCCATCTTCTCAAAATATGTGAGGGTCCCGCAGCCTCTCAGGTTCGGTGACGAAGGAGACGACCTGCTGCAGGGCTGGGGCAGCCATCCATACCTCTGCTGCTAACTTGTTGGGACAAACTCCTAGGTATGCCAGAGGGCCACTAGGAGTTTGCGGACTCTCGGAAGGCCCAACACCTTCCACAGGATAAATGGAGGGCTCAGTCAACAGCAAGTTCAAACTGCGGTTTATTACAAACAAAACCAACAGGGATCAGCACATGAACAGGGAAAATCCATGCACCTCTCAACTTTTCCTGGCTCACAGGCCAGTTTTGATTGGATACTGAGCCTCTTACCACCTATACTGGACACTATACATGTTATTCTACTGGCCCTCACATGTCAGGTGGCTGGCCTGGTCCATCCCCAAGTCACTATCTATAACAATGTTGCAGTGTGGGGGTCTTACCATTGGTTCATGACCTACCCACCCCTAGGATGCTGAACTGTGGTTGGCTAGAGCTGAAGTCCCCTGGCCTGGCATTTGCAAAGGTTCTCAGCTCTTGGTGTACCTTTTCAAGGTAATAAGAATTACTATGTGCCTGCATTGTAACTTGTGTGTAGCACCTTAGTCTATGAGAGTGCTCTTTTGCTCGGAGCAACACTTGTCTAACATTGTAGCATCTTTGTTGCAGTCCTTTGTCTGGTAGCCTGAAATCGGCTCTCATTCCCAGCACTGGTTGCTGCCCATTGTCTGCTTCGGCCGGGTCACGTGTTTGGAGACCATGATTTTGAGCTGTGCAGTTCTGAATTATGAGGAATTATTCATATTTCCTGCAGTTAGTGCCTTTGTCGTCTAGAGAATGGAATGTCATCCGCATCTTGTGACCTTGGCAGCGGGTCCTGTCTCAAATATCTTGCTCTCTGTCCAGCCTGAATTCAGCTCAGCTCAGCTTTTGCTGGGAGGCCTGTGGCCTGCTGTACCTTTCCTAAATCATTGTAATGCGGTTTCTACAGTTATCCATGCTATACTATATTCTCCATAGGTTAGTTACACCTGGTTCTGTCAGGTCCTGTAGGTGCTCCTGCAGTTCCATAGGGTTATTCGCATATAAGTGTCTGCAAGATGTGCTCAGGAGCTCTTGCTTCTTGCGGTTTCTGCATTGCTTTGTATGGCTAGTGGCAAAAATAATAAAAGCAATGACAGTATGTATATATGTCTGCCCTCTAACTATCAAACTATATGCTTGTGTTCTTCATGTATTTGAGTGTTTGTTTGTGTCCTGGAGTGCGGATGGCAGGTGTGATTCGTGTCTAATGCAGCTTGGTCGTGGTGTCTCTAACGACGTCAGCATCATGGCTTCTTGGCGTCTTATTCGAGACTGTCGATTGAGGTGTCTTTGGTCATAGCCTGGGGCTCCTCATCCACACTGGGGTAAATTCATACCGCATTTGGTCTGTGGGGCTGGTTGAGGGCATATGGCTGGCTGAGGGGGTATGTCTCAACATACTCGTCAACCATTGATTCATTGGGGATTCGTGTGAAATAGAATGGGTGATTGTGGTGTTTCCTGGCCTTCTTCTGTGTCATGAATGGGACGGGGTGGTAGCATTCCCCATTCCTTTTCAACTTGATGGTGAAAGTGGGAGACTGGGCCCTCAGCCTGGTGCTCCTGTGATGAGAGGGAGCGTCATGTTGAGGGACCTGCCGACGGCGGGGCTGTCAGCGCGGCGCTCCCTCTCATCATGCAAGTGCTGCACTAAGTGCCCTGCCTGCATTGGTGACTTGGGGAGTCATGTGACTTTCCCTCTCATTGGCCCATTTCTGGGCCTTTTATTGCATTTGCAAGCCATATCAGCTTATGTGATCTGGAAATTGGCCAATGGGGGAGTGCCACGTCACTTCTGTAGGTTATAAATTTCCATTATGAGTGGGCTGTACTCCTTTGTAGTTCATCAGGGTTTAAGAGTGAAGGCCAGGCACCAGACAAAGCTACTGCTTCCCTTTTCTACCAATAAGCCTGCACTACCCAGTAGCCATCCCTGGGAATACACCCTCAATTCAGAGCCAGATGAGCTAAGAATTGTGGGTATGCAATGTAACCAAAGCATTTAGCTCTAGAAAATGTTCTTTGTCTGACAGGGAAGTGTTATTTTATACATATCCTCCTCAACCGAATGCAGACAGTTTTCAAGGCTTTAGATACCAGGTTCACCCGTATCAGGGATTATCAGGGCAGTACAATTTAACATCTTTCTTCTTCTTGTGGTTGGAGCATTGGGGCATGTATGACAAACACCAGCAAAGTTAGGGTGGGCTTAAAAAGGTTTGGAAAAAACCCTTCCACCCTAAATGTAAAAGTAACATAAGTCATTTGAGCCAAAGGTACACATGCCACAGCGCCACCCAAGAGCCAGCAATGGAAGTTCACCTCCCGCTCATTGCCAAATGAATTTAACATTGGAGGTATGCAAATGATCTCAAATGTAAGCTTTAGCTCCAGAAAATGTACTTTAGGCCTCATTACGAGTCCATTGGTAACCCACCGGTGCTACCAGCGGGTTGCTGTCGGACTCGTAACACTTTACCAGCGCCTGACTTGCCAGTGCCTGCGGGACATTACAAGTCCTGGCGGATCGGGAACTAAGTCAAGCGCCGGAAAGTGTTGTTCCCCATTCCCATGGAGCCCCATAGGACCCCATGGTAGTGGGGAGACGGAAGCACCAGCACCATTGCTAACATTACGGTGCTTCTATGAAACTCTGCGGGTGGGTGCCGTTGCACCCGGCAGTTCAGACCTGCGGGCGCAACGGCCCCCACCCATAGAGTTGCACTGTGGTGGTCCGGAAAGGTTGCCGGTACGGTGCATCGGACCCTTATTTCCGGACTACCACAGTTGTAATGAGGCCCTTTGATTTGGATTGAAGAAGCTGTGTACAAAATAAGGCTGCAGACAACTGGAGGCATACACGTTCACCTGCCAGTTTAATGGCTTTCGATTAACACTACATAAAGGCCATGCAGGGGGTATGTTTATAGGCGCACAGTGCCCTCTTGTGGTAAATCCGCCACAACGCAGTATCTGTATATATTCTGCCTGCTTTTAGGAACACATATTTTAAAACTTGCCGATACAGACTTATCTGAATCAATACCATTTACTCCATGCTCTTACAAGGCTTTTAAAGTGTGTTTCCTATTTTAAATAGACTCTTAACAGTGATGGCTGGAGAGACGGCAAGTTAAGCAGGTTTTAAGGCTCGTTTTCCACTAGTGATGCGTGTATCTGCTTTAGGAATTCAAACGCATTTCACATTTCTTCACGCCCACTCCTTTCCGGGTAATTAATGCTTACTCTCCATTTTATAGAGATTTTGCGCTCATAACAAAAAAAAGCGCAAATTTGTCATTTTGAATGTGCCGCAAAGTCTTGAAATGCATCTAAAGTGCAGTTAAAAAGGTGCAAAATATCGTGTTTTACCCTTCTGTCAATCCTTCTCTGTAGCATGATGCACCCATCCATGTGTGGATTCCTGATCTCCAGGGCCCTACGAGCAATGCCTCCAAGCCCTGCACATCACTTCAATGGAGGCAATTCCTCTGTGCTAGACTGGTTTTCAATCCCTAGACATAGTACGCACTTTAGCAATGAAACTCAGAAGGTTTAAAAGCAACCTGCTTAAATGAAGCATACACCGTGCCGTAAAGTGTACATATACACCCAATGCTGTCATTGACATAGAATTGTATGCATGTTTATTTTGATAAGACATTTTGAATTGTCATTTTTCTTTTTTATGTTGTCACGCCGAACTGCTTGATTTTACTTTTCATTATCATTTGATGTAAATATTTTGTTGAATTGAAAGGTTTGTATTTGTATTTGTATTTATTTTATTTATATAGCGCACCAGGCCCAGGGGCAACCGGGCGCATCTCTTAGGTACAACATGATGAAAGCAGACATGGCGGTACTTACGAAGGTTTGCAAGTATAATACAAAGTTTACAATCAGTATAAAAATGAGCAGACAACGGCAGAATTTACAGACTTGACATACAAAGTAATAACAATAATAAGGCAAGCAGAATGTAAATACAAAGGTATGTCAAAGTACTAGATAAGCAGAGAGCCCCGTGTTAGATGTTTTGGGAGGACAGCCAAGCTTTGGTAAGGTGTTTGAATCTCAGGAGGGAGGGTTCCGTTCTCAGCTCATTCGGCAGTGAGTTCCATAGTTTGGCTGCCATGGTGGGGAAGCTGGATCCACCTGATCTTTGGAGATTGAATCGTGGAATGACAAGGCAGTTGGCTTGGGCCATTCTGCGGGGTCTAGTGGAACTGTGGAGGGCAAATCTGTTAGCCAGGTAACAAGGAGCTTGATTGTGAAGGCATTTAGGGGTGAGCGCTAGAGATTTCAAGGAGATTCGGTGTGAAATGGAGAGCCAGTGAAGGTTACGTCTGGTGTCAGCTATGTGTTGGCGCCTGGGAATGCTAAGGGCCGCTCTGATCGCATTGTTTTGGACAATTTGTAGCTTGTTTAAGTTACAGCGATTAGTGCCTAAGTAGAGGGCGTTGCAGTAATCCACCTTAGATAGTACCCGGGTTCTAGCCAGGGTCACACAATTGGCTGTAGAGAGGAGAGGGCGACAGGCTGTAATAAGCTTACAGGTATAAGCTGCTGCGGACGAGACTGAATTTGTTTGTCTGGTCAGGGATAGGGTTGAGTCAATGTAAATCCCTAGGGTTTTGGTGTCCTTGGCAGCAGGGATAGTATTCCCATCGATGGTAAAGGACTTGAACGCAGGGTCGAGTTTGGTAAGTTTTTGTGGCGAACCAAGAATGAGGAGCTCTGTCTTTTCATCATTTAGACAGAGTCCGTGTTGAGCCATCCAAGCTTGGATGACCTGGTAGATGGCATTGATGTTGATTTCAAATCAGCCAAATCAATAAAAATAAAAAAAATAAAAACTGTACACATTTCCTTTTTCTCGCTGCAAACTCTGTAAATCTATGCCTCTGTATCCTGGGGGGCTGGGCTCCGGGGGGGGGCATGCTTTTTGCAGCCTGCGCTGTTCCATTCCCCATCTCCGCACCCTACCCTGCTGCCTTCATCTGCTTAGAGACATGGCCTTGGGCAAGGGGCTGCAGACTCTAGATTAGGTCTTCATAGTGGCAGCCCAACATGCATTCCCTGATATGCTGATCTCCATCTTCCTCATCATCCTAACATTCAGCTTGATCTCTCCTGGCCAGCAGCACCCCTCCCATGCTTGGAGCCGAGACTCGACTGCACATGCCAACCCCCCCTTCGTGGAAGCCACCCACTGAACTCTGCCGCCTGCCCGGTTCCTGACCCAGGCGACTGACCACAAAGCTGTGCAACTCGTCCAGAAACCTTAAGTTTGACAAACTTCTTCTTAGTGACACGCGCCAATTGCAACACAGGAGAGACAGCGTTGGGAGCCTGCTATCTCCATTTTCAATATATCTTTGAGAACTGATTAACCTGGACCCACCGGGAACCCGGGGTGCAGCCTTCTGCTGATCCCCGCGTCCCCCGCCCACCGCCATCCACAAGGCCAAGCACGCGGCTTTAATTTATGTGGCACAGCCGTGAACGCTTTGATAAAGTATGCCACGAATTCACGCTGCCAGCCAGTCTTCCTCTTCCCCTGCCCAGCCATGCAATCAGCGCAAATGCTTTGCTTAACTAAAGATGTGTTTAAAGCATGCCGCACAACAAACCAAACAGTAGGCTATTCAAGAAGAAATGTTAAAAAAAAAACACCTAAGATGTTTGAGCTGAGGCATCAAGGCGCTTATTGGTCTACTATGACCATTGTGTGGGATGGCTTTTGTCGGGTGAAACCAGGCTTCTGGACAGGGCACTTCCTAGATATTATGACACCCAGGGTGAAGCGCGACAGTGCTGCCCCACCCTTGCACGCCGTGCTGATATACTGCAAGCCCTTCCCTGCAATCCCTCGCCAACATCATGTGACCCTGGGGATGTAAATGAGCCTGTATTGACTTGGAGTCAACGGAGTAGGCAGACGCACAATATTGCAAACAGGAATTCATTGCAATCTTCTGCTGTTTATATTAATTGCCTAAATGCAGGGCACTCGCCTGCAAAAGCATCTCTTGCTGCCAGGTAAACCATGTTTCCATCCACGTGATTTTCTTCTTCACTCCATCTCTACAGCTTTCTCCACAGCCTGCATTTTTAGCTGCCTCTACCTGCTCTTTGTTTCATTCTAGTAGTTTTCTTTGTCTCCTTTTTCTTTCCCTCTCCCTTTAGTTGTTTCTCCTTTTCTATTTCCTCGCCTCCCTCTTTTTTCGTCCATTCTTTCCTGTTTGAATTTATTTCATATGAATGTGTGTCCGGCTATGGCGCCACCTTGAGGTTCTCGAGCCCCCTGTACAAGGTTCAAAAGTTCAGAAGGTGGGCGGTGAATGGAACGGAATGTACAACCTGTTCCAGGACTGGAAAGGAAGAAAGGATAGGCGGAAAGCCCGCTTTCCCCTACACACAACCCAGCCACCCCACCTCTCCTGTCATCACCCATCACCCATCACCCCGTATATATATATATATATTTTTTTTTTTTTAGCGGTCGCAAGGAAGACCTCAGAGGTCACAGTTGCGACCTCTGGCGACCCCCAAATAACGTCCCTGCCTTTCTCTCACCCTATTTATTTTCCTCGTTGTGTTGCTATCATCATCTTGTCTTTTAGTTTCATTATTTTGCCTCGTACTGCTTTTTCCTATGAAATTATTTCATCACTGTCACTCCCTCCTTCCTCTCAGCTTCACCCACTTCTCAGCAAACAGGCCCTCTCCAAGGGACAGTCTCTCTGTGCTGTTTCGACACCCCCTCCCTACACCCCAACACCCCAGAGTAGTGGGGGAAGCGGTAAGGCATGGTAGTACCATAAGGAGTAGGCAATGGCAAAGCTTCAGTGTGCACAGTAGTGCTCATTTGTTGGAGGTGTTATGATCTCCCAAGACATGATCATGTGACTATGTATTGGACAAAGATGGCGCCTACACAGTATGAGTATGATAGGCGTTGATCCTCTTTGAATGTGCTTCAGTCACTGCAGCAAAACCCTTCCCCTTCTGTGCCCTCATCCGCATCGGCCGCTTTGCCCGATCCTAGAAATGGCTCTTGTTCTGTAGTGCACCTAATCCATGCTCGTTTTATAACATGTAATTTCCTAGGTGGAACATTCTAATGGTGGGAGCCAATCAGGGTCCAGGGATTCAAGGTAAGACTAGCCAGAGGTAGCCATGCATCCCAGTGGCTCTCAGGACTCCAGGTGCCATGCGGGTGCTGCTGCCACGCCTTCTCGGCCTTGACCACATTCTCCTCCCTACTTCTCCCCAGCACGATGCACCTGCCACCCCTCGCTGCTCCACTCTACCGACTGACAGCAGTGCCACCTCACATCTGCACTCCATCTATGATCCCGCCCTCGCCATGTGTACCGTGGCGTAAACCCAGTCAATGGGCCAATTACAGCAGAGAAAACATCCGGGCTCATCAGTCTCAAACTTTGCACAGGTGTTGTTGCATGGCATTTTGCAACAATGTCCCCGGTGAAAAAAAAATAAATTGAAACTTTACATGTAGTATTTACACTGGGACATTGCAAGGTTGCAAGGGCAATACTGCACAGCATTTGCAACTAGTGAAAACAAAGTCTCTGTATTGCGGCTCCAGGGAAACAGGATAGCAGTCTGTCAAACAACACACAAAAGAAATTCGAATAGAGCCCTTGAGGCACATACCCAGCTCGATTTAGAAAGCACAGAACAGACTTTGCAAATTCATAACAAAGGTTGCAAATTCATAAACACCACAACTTAACCAATCAACACATCAATTTCAAAGCATCCAACCTGCAGAAATCATCATTAGCAAAGACCCAGGAAGTGTAGGACCTACATGCAAGACACCATTGCCCTTTCTATCAGGGAACCACAGGGAACTGGTCACCCCAAGTGCTGTAACACGTGTGGCCCATAAGGACTATAGGAGCACTTCAAAAAATGCAACGGGTGAGAAGTGCCAAACTCATGGCAGAAGATGCTCCTCCAACAGTGCCTCCAGAGGCAGCAGAAAGGCTGAACATTTGATGCACACTGAATTAAAATTGCAGTTTATTGAGCACATCAAGATACTTGTGTGGATTTATATTGCATACGATTTGGAGTCTACTTACCTTTGCCAAGAGAATACCGCTTTGCAGGCTAGCACAATTACCCTGAGCCACCCTTTGTTTCTGTTTCTTTTAGTAACTTCCCTGGGAGTGAAGTTTAACAACATTCTCATGATTAATGGTTTAGATGCAGTCTTTGTTCCGCGGTGTGGGCCTCACATGTTTTGTCATACTAAAACATAGGTAATTACTAATTACAATCATCACAACTAATTAATTCATTTTTGGTGAATTTTTTAAAAACGTTTTTGGGCAGAATGGATCGTAGGGGTGGAAAAATATTGGGCCACAACAATATTTATATAATTTTTTTAATGCCTTTGCAATGTCTGATTTGTTTGCCTGTTATGTTTGCCCCTAGATGTACTTCAGACAGTAATAAAGTATGGAAATGTGGTTATGTTTCTTTTATTTTCCTCTGTTTGGAGTTTAATAAAATTGGCAAACGGGTGTTATGCTTTTCAGCCCACGTTCAGCACAACTGTATTATATTGAACTACCTCACGCACATACATGTGTGCAATGTCATGTTCCCTCAATTCTCGCTGCCGCTAGCATTCAGCTGCTAAATTCACGGCGTGGGCAAGAAACTTCACATCTGGCAAAAGTGCAAAGTTGTGAAGTCAGGATCTGCACAAAGTCAGGCCACTCGAGGGAGGAACACTTTGCACACTCCTAATGGAACCCCACTTAGATTGGTAAGACTAATATTGTATTGGAACATTTCCATAGAGCATGGAGAGAGTTGTCTGGGTAAAGGACGACGTTTGCCAGAATATTGTTTTGCCAGGATCTGCTGTATGAAGCAGCCCTTGGCATGCCCATCATCCAGGTCCTCACACTATGGAGAAGGGATTGGATTATTCTGAAGCACGAATTCCATCATCTCAGCCAGGCGGGAAAACTGCAGGTGCACAACAGAATGAATCAGGAGGTGTTCAAGCCTGATCCCATTTTTTGTGTCCCATGTCCACCTTGCTGTTACCCGCCGGCGGCTTGCTGGCCAAAGTACATGCAGGGTTAGAGGCTTCAGGGAAGCAGAACCACTGCGCAACCCCTGGCAGTGGCCGCCTCCTAAGGTGAGCCCCAGATCTCCCTCATCTACAGTTCAGTGCGGGGTCCCTAGATATGAATACTGAAACCTGACTGCATGGCACAGAGGGCCCTATTGATCTTCACCAAGAGAGACTGAAAGTAATTAGAGGCGGAAGAGCCTCAAGAGGTAGTCTGGATCCAGGCTCATTTGCCGCACTAAATGTTGCTAGAATAAAAAGGGCTGCCACACTGAAAAGGAGATGTGGGCACTGCCCTGGAAAGAGATCTCCCACATGGGCCTTCATTTCTCCATACTGAATGACATGCTAGATCAGCAAAAGCAGTCTTAAAAAGGTCCCTATTTGCCTGTGCCTTTAATAAGTTAAATCCTACCCTTTTGAATAGAAAGAGGAGGTGGTGTACACATGGAAAGTGACAATAATCATGTATAAAGTAGTTCTGCTGTGTACTTCAATTCAGTGTAATGTGACAAGGCCAGTGATTGGGCCTTGTCCAGAGGGTATGGGAACCACTATCTGCCTAAGATGGAAGCCCTACCGGGGAGTGATCCAGAGCCTTTCCTCCCCCGGAGGTGGCTGGTGGCAGCAGAGAAAGCCCCAGTTTGTGTCCACACTTAGGGCCTCATTACGGGTTTGGCGGTAGCCATGCCGCTATTGTTGGCATGGCTGCCACCAAAACCGGGTCCGGGTTCCCTGAATGGGGAATTACCGGGCCATTCCGAGCTCGGAGGGCCCGGTAATTCCTCCCTCTGGGAACCCGGACCTTCGCCATTCCCATTTGAGCCCCCATAGGGCTCAATGGGAATGGGGGAGGGAGCTAACAACGGGCCGATTACGACCGGCCCGTTGTTAGCTCCCTCTTCTCCTCGCGGGACCCGGTAACGACGCCTGTTTTTACCAGGCGTCCTTACTGGGTCCCGCGAGGGGACCTCGTAATCAGGCGGAATGGTGTTAACGGGCCTGCCACCATTAGCAGAGCCCGTTAACCCATTCCACCTCACTTGTAATGAGGCCCTTAGCGCCAGAATGTTCGCTTGCAGATCTTTGTCCCCATCGTCGTGAACTAGATACTCGCCGGTGTCTTTCTATTATGTTTAGAAAACATGCACCTGAAGTCAGGGAATCAGCCCCAACAGAAGAGAAATCAGCAAAGCCATCGGCAGAACATGGGGCCAGACCATGAGAAAGGTTGCCAACGAGAACCTGGGCACAGACCCCTGATGATTGCCCGAAGCATTGGCACTGCTTAACAGAAGGAGAGAGGCAGCACCGAGCTATGCAGCCACATGCAAGAGCTCGCAGAGCTGCAGGAGCTAGCTGGCAGACCCGTCCAGGCACACGAAGTGGGCCAAACCCACCCTCCCCACAGAGACTCCCTGTTGAACCCATTGCACAGGGAGCTGGAACACTGCACTGCCTACATCGACAATGTCGGTACATGGCAGACCGGTGCATAGAAAGTGGGTGGAGTTTAGACCCCTTTTCAAGACTTTCCCTTGCACATACATGCCCCTGGGTGAGAAAAGACTGGGCCAGATGGCCAGGAAGAGTTGGCCAATGCCCAGAGGGGGAAGGGCATTTAAACAGGGCGCAGGAAACAGGATGGGTGGGCTTTTTGGGTGAGGCCAGAGGCGGACCAAGAGACCAGCAGGAGGAAGGAGGGAGTGGCACCTTGTGGAGGAGATTCGTGGAGCAGGTCAGGAATTGGCTTTGGAGCAGAAGCAGTACTGCAGTATGAGTGTGCGAGGTTGTGTGATGAGTCAGTAGAGTGATTAGTGTAAGGAGTGAATGTGAAGCCAATGGTACCGGGTGAAAGGAGGATGCCTGAAGTAGGGAGGAGAATCAGATACAGACGAGAGAGGGAAAACACTAGGCCCGCACAAAAAGAATAAAAACCCTTGAACTACCTCTACGACTCAGAGTGATTTTTCGTGTCATCTGTCACAGTAAACAGTTAAAGAGAGACAAAGACAACCATTTGCCAATGCTCTGTAATACACCTGCCATCACTGGCGTGGACAGTGTGTGCAATGACTCACTGATTTGCTCACCTGTTTAAGCTGAAGCGTGTCTATCAGCCAAAATCCTTCAGGACAAAATCACAAGCACACTCCAGGAAGGTTCAATTCAATTGAAATTCCATTGATTCATTCAATACCACCAGAGCAATGCAGCCATGCCACCGAAGTACGTTTCGCCTCTTCCATGTGTTGTTAAGTCCCTAATGTTTGGCTAGGTATGAACTGAGGGGGCGTAGACATATTCTTAGGCATTCCTTAAGGGGGCGTGTACGCCTAACTGCACGAATGAATGCACTGAGTGCATGTGGCAAAGGGCCAATATAACACACAGAACAAAAGCACAGCTCTATACTTTATTGTGAAGCATACGAGGATTGGTTGGAAGAATGTCTATAGGCCACAGGCGTTTCACCTGAACTGAATAAGGGCTGGCTATTTTAAAAAGTCGAAGGTTGGCCAGACCAAGCATGCAGAAATAACTGAACTAAAATAGGGGCTCCCCACTATGTTTCCCTTTCCTCTGGATAATCGACCAGGGAGCACAGGGAGGATAGCACAGGGGCAACGTGTTCGCATTGCAAGCAAGACGACAAGGAGCAACACAGATTCGATCCCCGAGTCTGCGCTTAACAATCTCTGGGTATTAAGCGAGTTATAAATAACCTATCATATCATATCCTACCAAACAAACACAATCCTAGTTCGCCTTCTTTCTTCTCTAAGTCTCTTGTTTCTGCTTGGGTCTTGGATATAGTTGTCAGTAGGTTCTAGGCTGTCTTGTGTTGCTTCGGGAATGAAGGGAGCAGAACTTGATTGTGTCCTTTAAAGGCAGATCCCGCGGGAACAAGAACTCCTATAAAGTGCCTTTGTGGCAGCAATCCAAGACAAGCTTGGTTTCTCTGAAGTTTCATTCAAGAACTTTAGTTCAGTACGAATTCTAGCTGTAGGTTTTTGTTTTAACAACGTGCATTTTCGCGCAAGCATACTGCAGGGTAGGGAGGCTCGAGCATGGAAGGCAATCGAAGTCTTCCTGGATGTAAAACATACGCAGTGCCATAGCCATCATTTATGGTTTGAAGAGATCATGCCGATGGGATCAAAAAGGGAGGATTGCGGGTGGATACGAATATCTGGACCAATTTGATGTTATTTCTCTGCAGGAGACCTGGTTAATTGAGGGCTTTAAAATTCCAGAATTCCACTCATTTAATCTGAGTGCGGAAAGTGGTCACAAAGGCAGAAATAAAGGTGGTCTGACCACGATGATTCGTGCTCAGGCGGGCCGGGAGGTTCCCAGAGTGAGTTTCAATGGCAAATCATCGCTGACTCTACTTATGACAGGATGGGATGTTAATGCAAAGTTCAGGCTGTACGTTGTTAATGTTTATTCTTCCTCACAAAAAAGGAAAGCGTGTTTTGGGAGAGTTGAGGGACTGTTTAAATGAGCTTAGGCGAGGTGTAGATGCCAGAATTTCTGTTCTGATGGGTGGGTGACTGGAATGCCAAGCTTGGTCAGTCTATGGACACTACCCTGGGAACGGGATTTATGGAAGAGGCTTTTGGCATACCCAGAGCTGATAATGAGGGGGCAAGAGCTGGCACAATTCTCCACAGAATTGACTCTGGTAGAAATGAATGGCAGGATTGCAGGTGATAATCCCCCTCTGGGACATTTACTAGACGTTCTTCCACATCTATCATTGATTATATGTTCATAGACTGTCATTATTTTAATTGGGTGCTGAGGTTTCAGGTGGAAGATAGAAGGGAAAGTGACCAATTTCCGTTAGTCTGACATCTAAACCTAAGGGGAACCCAGCACTGTCAACACCAGGGATTGAGGGGCCCTCCGCTGGAACGGCGGAACAGATTAAAAATACCTGGCTGCTTTCGCTCTGAAGAAGTGCTTAAACAGCGCTCCCGGTTGCTGGGCAAAGGGCACACTGTCGCTGAAACACTGCCAGTTTCTGAATCTCTTATGGAATATATGAGAAGGTTAATAGTCATTGCAGTCCAGGTCTTGTGAGGAAAAGGTGCGCCCCTGGTTTGACCAGGAGTGCAGGGGTGGAAAGTGCTATTTATATGTGGCGCTCAAAAATAATACCATCCCAGCGGGAGAGAGGTACCTCCAAAAAAGGAATATAAGAAGCTCCTAAAGAGGAGGAAACAGGAAGTCATTGAGTATCAATTGGGTATACTTACAGATGCAATATCCACTAAATAGATAGGTTATTTTGGAAACTAGTAGCCAAAGGTTGGGAAAAGTCAGGGAATCAGAAGGGTGGTCATAGTGAATAGGACAGATGGGTGACACACTTTAGGAACTTTTTTATACAGAGAGGGACAAGATATCACAATTGCACATTTCTGGGAAGTGCTTGTGACAAGTGCTGTTTCGATGTCCCTGGCTGTCCAGGCTCCAGTGCTCTTCAAAAGAAAACAAACTGATATGGCCGCAAAACTGTGAATAAAACACCCCCAACGTTTGTGGACTATTGCATTGAAAGGTGTCTTCAGTATTCTAATTGGACATTGTTCTCCTTTCTTTCTTAGGTATTATATTGCCATATTCTGAGCAGTCTTGTCTGAAATTTCTTGGCTCTGCCCACTTTCCCCAGAAGCCCCATATTAACGGACGTTGCACGCATTTGTGGGAAGTGCTTGTGACAAGTGCTGTTTGGCTATTTGACTGCTGTTTGTTGGTGGGCATCCTCTTTATGTTATTGCCTTAAAGTCTGATACATCTCTGCTGTCTGTTATTAATAATATTGTTGCAAGACATATTTCTACTTTCCTATGACTGGCGTTTACTCACTAAAACAGCGATGCCCACAGCAAAGAAAATTTCTAAGCTATTAGATCAGTCAAAACGCACTCTGAAACGGGTAATGCATACTTTAAATCTTACTTGGAGTTGTAGTTCCATCACGCGACTTCTCTCGCAGTCTGTATCAGCAGACATCTGTGGATTCTGCATTTCAGAGGCGTCTACTAAATGGATCTCTAGACCTCCGAACGACGACTCTGGTTCTGAAATCATTTCTCAATTATTTGCTGATTGTCCTAGTGCTAGCCTGCTGTTGATCTGTGTACTCCTCCAGACTCTTTACCTTTAAAGATAACTTGTTCTCAAGGAGCTTTTGAAATGCTTCGTCAGGTAAAGCCCATTTTGAGCCATTCATTGTTTTCGCGTCATTCAAACCAAAATGAACAACTCAGGGGTCAAAACTCCTTTACTTACAATCTTGCTTGCTGGAATACAAGAGGCTATAAGCATCTTTTTGTCAGCTACCTCGAACTGGCTAAATTCCTATGAAATCATAGCCTTACGTGAGCCATGGCTACTTGAACCTCCTGTTTGTGACAATTATAGCCTCCCCTTTCTTCCAGCTAAAGCCTCAGCATGAGGCAGACCCACGGCTGACCTTCTTGTAGCAGTAAAAGCTGCATCAGGTCTCCAACATGAATCATGGGCATCTCCAAACATGTTTACAGAGCTAGGATGAATTAAGACTCCTTCCAAAATCTTGGCCTTACTTAACGTATACTGGAACCAGGCTGGTATGAAGGATGATGTGATTTTGCACGATCTGGAATATATACTAGATCTAATCATCAATGATGGCTCGGTAGATCACACCATATTAGTTGGTGACCTCAATATGCATTGTCTATTTAATGGAACTACTTGAACCACAGCCCTTTTACACCTTTGGTCGTCAATATTGGATGATAGACAACTGATCATGGTAAATGGAACAACTCCTGGCGATATCCCTCTGTGTAATACCTGGGGGAGAGATAACCAAAAAGCAATCATTGACTATGTCTATACAGACCGTGACTTTTTTCGCAGGCATGGATAACTTTCAAGTTAAGCCCCAAATATATAGTGATCACGAGTTGCTATCTCTATCATGGAACTGGTCTCTTCCTGTTGCTCTTTCTCAGCTTCGATATTATAATCCTCCACTAGCTGAACTTGCAAATTGAGAACCCGAGCGATATATTGCACCTAGATCTAATATCCTCTGATGGACACTTTTTTGTCTTTCTAAAATAGAGCTCACCAAACTACCTTTGGTGACTAGATCATTAAAACTGAGGCAACTTAAAACCCACTATAAAAATTGGATCAAGTTGTGAAAAGCGCTAACCATGCAGAAGGACGCTGAACAGATGTTGCAAGCCTTAGCCTCTAAAAACTCATCCCTGATTTGGGGATTACTAAATCGGGCCAATCACATTAGTATGCAGATAAACACAGTCCAGGAGGAAGTTTGGAATCAGTACTATCGAACCTTGTATACTTCTGTTTCCCTTGGTGATCGTCAGATAGTGCAAGCAAACTCTAGCAACATCAACATTGCTTTCAATCTCAAAGACATTATTTTTTATATTTCAAAGCACAGCTCTTCTAGAGCTCAGGGACCTGACGGGTTCAGTAACGCTATGCTCAAACTGCACCCTGAAGCGTGTGCCAAAATTCTTTATACCATCTTTACCAGAGCTCTAGAATGCGAACAGATTCCACCTTCATGGCGCAATTCAATTATTATTCCTAGCTTTCAAAAAGGAGATCGCCATCTGCCGGATAATTACCGACTGATCGCTCTACTGGATGCCCTAGGCAAATCGTTTGCCCATTTAGTTCTGAGAGATTTCAATCTTTCAATGACATCTCAATATCTTCATGATCCGTTTCAAATGGGTTTTGTTCCGGGCTTGGGAACGCCGATCAACTTGCAAACCATCAACGCAATAAATGCAATAAAAATGCATGAGCACCAGATGAAACAACCAGCCTATTTGGCCTTTATTGATTTAAGACCTGCTTCAGCTCTGTGTTCAGAGAATTGGTGAGAACGAAGCTGACAAATGCTGCTTGCCCTCCCTAAATTCAAACACTGATTCTGGAATTACATACTGACACCTCCATTCAAGTACCCCTGCCTACAGATGCTACACTTTTGGCCCCTATCCCCACCTTTAGATGCCTAAAACAAGATTGCATTTTAGCATCTGCTCTATTCAACTTCTTTATATCAGACACGAGACACCAACTTATTGAAGTTTCCTCTGATTCCCCTAAGTTAGGCCAACAAATTGTCGCAGTTTATTTTATGCAGATGACCTTGTCCTTCTTGCTCCAGAATCTTCTCTCTGCATTAGAAAAATATGTGGATGTAAACCTACTCACAATTCATCTTGAGAAGACTAAAGTCTTACAGGGTAATTCAGGGAATAAATGTGCGCCGAAAAGGGGAGCGCAAGCGTGAAAATCGCAGTGCACGCGTGCCAAATCCGCGCACGCAGCCGTTGATTGATTCATGGAATATGGAATGCGCTGCGCTAGTAAAAGCTGGGAGGTGTGCCAAATCCGTGGGTGGGGCACGCGGGCGCACACATCACTAAACAGCATGCGCTACGTACACAGGGAAAGCGCACATAGCGTAGCACACACAAGAAAAGTGGGTGTAACACGGGGCGTAACACGCGGAATGGGGAACAACGCGTGAAAATGTGGGCGTTATGGGGGAAGTACAGGAGGTAAATGCTCGCAACGCCCACGCGCGCGCTAACAACATGTATTCATGGAATCGAACAGGGGATAGGCGTGTGCCAAAAAAGACGTGCTAATCCGGAAACACGTACACCAGCAGGAAGCAGGCGTAAGCGGCCCCGCGCAGCATAAAAGTGCATGCAAACAACAAACAAGCTCAGTTGCTACAATGAATATACCGTTCCTCGCAGCAGTGATCGTGGGACACCGCAGGAGGAGGAGGATAGCCAGGCCCCCCATTTTTTTACCCAGGACCAGCCTCTTTGGGATGCCTGATGACCAGGTGTATGGGAGGTACAGGTTTCCACCACACATAATCCTAGACCTGGTGACGGAGTAGGAGGATGACCTCACATCACCCATCCTGTGCTCGCAAGCACTGAGCCCCTTGGAAAAGGTGCTCAATGTACTGCACTTCTTGGCTACTGGTTCATTTCAGCGGACAAGTGCCATAGTGGGGGGTGTGTCACAGGCCACGCAGTCACGCTGCCTACACCAGGTGTTGGCTATCATGACTGCACGCCCCTCAGTCTGCAGGCACATATACATGCCCAGAACACCTGCAGAAAGGCAGGCTGTTGTCCAGCAATTTTACGGGGTGGCACACTTCCCCAAAGTCCTAGGTGCCATTGATTGCACCCATGTGGCTCTACGTCCACCCAGGGCCACTGAGCATATCTATCGGAACTGCAAGCACTGGCATTCCATCAACGTGCAGGTTGTTATGCCAAGGGAATCATCACCTCGGTATATGCCAACTATCCAGGGTCCAGCCATGATAGTTTCATATTCAGACTGTCACCCCTAAACCGGGACCTGAAAGCTGGCCCGGCATGGTGACACATGGCTAATTGGTGAGTATAAATGCCTCTGCACATGCATTCATGTCAGAAACTGAGAAATGGGAAAACCCCACTAATGACAACCATTATCACCTCCCCAGGGGACAGTGCCTACCCTCTGAGCACCAACATGATGATGCCAATTCGGAACCCCACCACACCACCCGAGGTAACATACAACACAGCCCATATTGCAACCAGAGGCATAGTGGAGTGCACATTCGGAGTGCTCAAGTCACGCTTTCGCTCCCTTGACCGCTCTGGTGGGCAGCTGCTATATGCGCCCCCAGTAGGGTGCAGGATCATAGTGGCAGCATGTGTTCTGCACAATGTTGCAACCCGGCGGGGCGTGCAGTGGACATGGTGGTGCTCCCACATCCCCAACCACATGCACGGCCGCTGCGCATGGGAGGTGAAAGGGCACGTGGTGAGGCAGCCCGGACGCAGCTTGTGGCAAATTACTTCACCTAAACTCCCACCCCTGAGGAGTGCACACAGGCCTGGCACATACCAGCTGACAATCAATGATGATGACAAAAGGGACAGTCAACTGACACCACCATACCAGCCTGAGATTGTTCACCTGGAAGTGCTACATTGTGTGCATCCCTAGCTACTCAAAGACACCCAATGCTGTGTCACAAAAAGGCACAAATTCATGCAGCTTGAAGGACTACCTCCTTGCAAAATACCACATCAAAATAGTGGCATGCCACCCAACACCTCCCCAACACACCATGGCATGGCAGGCAATGTGAAAGCAACCAAATGAATGCACAACACATGACACAAGTGTCACAAGGTACACTGTCCTAAATGGAAACAGGCCACATACCATTTGCTCTCAATAATGAATAAAAAACAACACACATGAACAAATACTTACCAGCAAGAGAAAACATCAGTACATGATGAAACAGTGGCAATATATTACAATAGAAAATAAAAGTAGTGCAAGTGTCACAACCTGACTAAGGCAGCACATCAAACCCTTCTAACTGCAGACAGTTGCTGGAAGGCAAATGTATCAGTGAACTGCATACAACATGAACTGCATCTGCAAAGTAGATGGGATTGTTAAGACATGAAGAAGGTACATGTATATAAGGAAAAAGTCAGGGATGTAGAACCATGCATAAATGCACCATGTAGGGGAAATTTGTACAACAATACCCACTAGGGATGTATACACAGTTTTGACTACAGACTGTCCACACAACTTATGGGAGCCCAATGTCACTGTGTAAGTTACTGTCACTTGGTCACACCCTTTGCAAGCCCATGGAAAGGGGAAGCAGGAGGGGTGTGTGTCAGGAACCCAAGCATCTAACCCAAAGACAGGACAAGCCTACATGTGCCCAGCTGGAATACACAGTGGATGCCCACGGGAGCCACACAAGCAACACACTGTAAAAAATAATATTTAAAAATGTTTTTTTCAAAAATGGCCATGTGTGGAACGGGGGGGTGAGGCCACCCAGGAGGGATGAGGTACAGGGTGCACCCCAACACCCACATGCGTGGATGTTGAGAAAAAAGAAAAATACCTCCATGGGCTCATGGCCTGCACGGCTACGCTACAGTGGGAGAACTGCTGTCACTGTCATCACCCTGTGGTGGTACATCAGAAGGTGGCCGTGATATGGGAGGCAGACCATGCAAAGCCCTGGCATGCTCCTCCATGGCAGCAAGCATGCAGGTCTGAAAGGTTTGGTTCTGCAGGATGATGGTACGGAGATCCCCATGCAGCACTTCCCGGGTAGCACGCATTTCTGCCTGCATCGCCTCACGAGATGCCCGGATCTCCTGACGGGTTGCCTGGAGCTCAGCTGAGGGTGTACGTGTCAGCTGCTCCAGCTGCTGTTCTGCCCTTGTACTCCAGGACACTTCAAGTTCACTCAGAGTATCTCTGAGGGACCTGTGTTCTAACATGAGGGCTTCCCTGTGGGCCTGTGACTCTACAGATATGGATGTGCGCAGGGTCTCCAGTCCAGCCTGTCGGTCCCTGTCGGATGCCAACATGTCCTCCCTGTGTGAGTGGCAAATGGAGACTGTTGCCTGCTGCAGGAGCTCCACAAGCCTTTCAGGGGGGAGAATGGAAGTGGCCACCCTATCCATTGCCTGAGCCATCATTTCACACAATGCCCCCTGTTGTGCTGCTATAGTGTAGATGGAGTTCTCCCACACAGTATTGCCTGGTGGCGCATGGCCACCACGTTGGCGGGCACCACACCTGGTTGGGGCAAGGTGATGTGCACCTTGCTGTGCTGGCACTGCCTGAGGCTGCAGGACTGCATTCCTCCTTTGATCTGCTGGCCCAGGAACAGGAGCAAATATTGTGGAGTGTGACCATGCATCCGTAACCGCCACAGGTGGACTTTCCAACACTGTAATCCCCATAAAGGGGTCTACCCCCGGTGCAGGTGGGTTGGACAGAACAGCATCCGTGCCAGAAACACTCACCTGCGACGGCACATATGTCTCAATGTCCGATTCAGCACCTGATTCATAGAGGTCTCCAGAGGTGTACCTAGAGACACCTGTGGACAGTATAGTCTGTAGGAGTACTGCGTTTTCACCCACCACCACCCCACGTCCTCCACTGGTGCCCGGTTGTGGCTGTGAGTCCTCCTGGGTCTGCCCCATCTCCTCCTCCTCAACTGCATCCAGTGCCTTATCATCTACAAAAACATGAAAGATAACAAATGGAAACAGGCATGAGCAGCATAGCACACACACATAGGCATGACGAGGCAGAGATCCAGTGCATAAATGACACATGTCCCACATGACAATAACTCTGGCATGCATGCACTGTCAATGAGTGGGAAGGGGAGGCAAAAAGCACACACTGATGACTGCAAGATGGAAAACCAACATATGGGCTGCATGCTGGATAGCAGTGGCATCAATCATTAGCCTGTGAGTGGCAAGGACAATCCACATACATGACACATGCCAGCACACGGACAGCACATACCATAGCCATGGCAGATTTGACAAGGACGCCCAGATTGTGGCAAATCAGTACTGTCACCCACCCATGTGAGATGGACATCATGAAATAAAACATGTAAAAAACAGTGAGAAAACACGCATGTGCCACACGCTGCAGTATAGCCAGTGTTCACTGATGCAGTGATGGCACGCACATGGATACATCAATGGTTGGTCACTTCAACATGAGAGGTTACAATTGCCATGTTCAACCTTCAAACAGGACCCCAAAAAGATAGTGTGCAGGCCATGTGTAGGTTCACATTACTCAATCAGCCTGATTGTACAAATCTTTCCCCTAATAAGTCAATAAATGTGGGCCTTTGTGTGGAGTAATCTATGACAGAAGTATGTCACATTTGGGACAGTAGGCCACAAAAATGTCTGGTAAATATGCTAATCATTTATCAATCAGGCTGAATGAAGAGGAAAACAGTATGAACTTTGTTGTGGCAAGAGGACAGCTGAAGGCCAAGTGGATTAATCATGTGCAAAAAGTGAACTGTGGTCAGAAGGGATACTGTGAAACGGAAACACAAGGCCGGGGAATGGTTTTGAGGGACCACATGGGTGATCCATAGCAGTCATGACTAGACAGCCTCACCTGGCACTCAATCAGAACACATCACCCAAGCAACATACACATGGATTGCACACACATGCATGGTCACTCACGGGACATTGCTTCAAGATCTGGTAGGTCTCCCACGCCTTGGATCTGATCCTCTGTGATGAATGTTCCAGCGACAGACTCATGTTCAGTGAGTTGTTCCTCCTCTGATGGAGACCCACCGCCAGTCACCAGAGTAGAGGCATGATTTGAAGCCAGCTTGTTCTTTGCTCTGTGTTTCAGGTCATTCCAGCGCTTAGAGCAATCAACAGCTGTGCGCTTCACAAATCCAAGGGAACTAATGCGGTCCGCGATGGTCTGCCAGTGGGCCCTACGTTGAGCAGTCGTAGTCTTGCACCCTACAGTCACCACCATTTCGCGGCCATGGGCCGACACATAGCCCACAAGTGCATCTAGTTCTGCATCATTGATGCTAGGCTTCCTTGATGTGCCGGCGTGGGTAGCCGTGTCTGGGGTCCCAGCCTGTACTGCAAGAGCACCCTTCTTCCTTTTGGAAGGTGGTGCAGACCCTGAGTGGCTTACGCCGCTCTGGTTGGTAGGGGCAGAAGCGCAGGTGTACGGGGCGCTGGAAGTTGCCGAAGGCACAATGACCAAAGGTCTCACTGCAGGCATTGGCTGCTGGGTGATGTTAGCAGGACCAACCTCGGTGTGATGGACTTGGACCGACACTGTCCTGGCTGAGAGACTCGGAGCTGGGGTGGATTCAGCTGCAGCTGCCCCTGCAGCCTCCTCACCCTGGCTACTTGGGGCAGCAGATGACATTGCTGCCCCAGATCCATGTGGCCTGGTGAGAGCAACTTTCACCGCCACACGTGGCTTAGACTTGGTGACACGGAAGTCAGCCTGGGAGTCATCCTGTGCCGCTTCTGTTGACAATATGGGCCGGTTTAACAAGGGCTGAGCTTGGATGGTGTCAGCTACATCTCCCCGAACCATTGGGGGGATGGGGGCCATTGGTGTCCCTGATTGATCCTCCATACACTGCCTCTTGGGCCACCCTGCACATCCTGGCCAGGTCCCCTACCACGCCCACCCCTTTGAGGTTGGCCACCTTTGCCTCCTTTACTGCTTGGTCGCCTCCCAACCATGCGCGTATGATAGTTGCAGTAAACAATTGTCCTGGGCAATTGGGGTGAAAGGGGTAGGGTACTAGATGGAATTCATACCCTGGTGCTGTAGCAAGGCTGTCTGTGACCCCTGGGGGAAGATGACGGGTCATGCAACACACAGGCACCCCGAAAACAATATTTAATATGCATGCACGCAACCCCTGGTAGACCACGTTCGTGCAAAAATGAACCCGCACTACAGAAACACAAAAATAAGCATACGTGTGGTACACGCAGCCTACAACAACCTCTGAATGGGTATGCGACACACAGGGGCAACCACAGTTGGAAAATACATGCGCAACTCACCGTCTGCCTGGAAAAAGAACGTGAAAAAGACGCGCGTGTGCGCATTGGCAACAACCCCGCCAAAAGAAGAATTCAACGCTGTCTGAGTAAACAGGGAGTACGAACTGGAACGGTTGTGAAGTTATCGCGTGTGAACCGACAAGAAGTACAAGAATCACCCGCTCGCTCTCGACAAAAAGCACGTACAAGAAAATGGCGTCCTACATGTACCTTTTAAGCCAGCCCACACATGCAACGTCACTTATGCGCATACATGCTAAGGCCGTTTCCTCCAATTGCATGCAGTGACACCAGGACGTGCAGTTTTTGCACGTGTACAATCAACATGCACCCGTGTTAAGGGAAACGCCCTTGCGCGTCATGTCACAGACACGCTTACGCGCTAAGGGCCTTTCCTCAAATTACATGCTTACGTGCAGTTTTTTCACGTGCCAAATCACTCCGCATCAAGCTGGCCACACGACAACACACCGAAGACCATGCTCCTGCCCAGAAGGCCATTTTCCTGCCCCCCAGAGCCCTGAGCATGCTCCGACCTGCCATCTGCTGCTGCCTGCCTGCCTGCTGCCCACGTGCCCTGCTGTTTGGTGCCTGCATGTCAGCCATCTGCAGGTTGCAGTGTCCACCCCTTTTGGAACAGAAGACTCCCGACTGGTATACCATCACTCCACAGCCCAGCCCCAGGACTCAGTTGCCCACCCACACCTGCATCGGGGGTCGCCATGTCGGGGCAAACACCATCTGAGACCACTGGCGACCCCTAGCCAGAGAGGCAGAGGGCTACCAGCTTCAGCGATAAGGAAGTTGGTATCCTGGTGGAGCAAGTTCTGGGGCATTATGATGCCCTCTTCACACCATCGCGTGCTGACAAGGAAGGACGGGAAAGGATCTGGGAGGACGTAGTGGTTGCCATCAACGCAGAGGGGGTGGCAACCCGCGACATCAAACACGTCCGGAAGCGCTGGGAGGACTTCAGGTCCAGGACCCTCAGCAAGGCCCGGCGCCTCTTGAAGGCAGAGGATGCAGAGGGGTGCCGGGTCAGCTTTACCAACATTCAGATGAGGGTCCTGGAACGCATTAGCCCAGCGCTCGACGTCCAGATCTTTCAGAGGCAGACCCATCTGGAGTTGAGCGGTAAGTGGCCATTCATTGCTGTGTGAAACAGGGCATGTTGCAGTGTGCTGGTAGTCAGCTACTTGCCTGTATGTGTGACATAGGCCATGTATGGATGTGTGTGTACAGGGACATCATGGTGCTGCATGTGAGACCAGTCATGCGTGAACCACATGGATGGTGCAGGTGTTCCAATGCAACATGGGGAGCAGCATGCGGAATGCACACAATAATGCATGCCTGTCTCTGTTTTTGGACATGGATGGGGTGTGAGAGATGGGTGCTGCTGTCATGGACATGTATGGTGTACATGTCTGTGTGTCTGAGTAGCGTGTGTGTGACTTTTAAATACCATGGATGCATGACACATGTCCGTGACGATGTGTTGATTCACTGATGCAGTCTAGTCATCCTTGTATCCACTGTGTCTGTGGTGTACGAGGCCAGATGCATGCTCCTCCGGTGATGTGTGTGCATGGGATCAGTATGACCCATGATGCATGTGAGTTTGAAGACAACAGTTATGTCAATAGAGGCCCTTGTACATGGATGCTAATGTTGATTGCATGCGCCGTGCCTGTTTCTGCATGTGTGTTGCCTGCATTGACCCATGTATTGCGGAGGGACAGGATGGAAGTGACGTTTGACAGTGCCACTCATGTGCTATTGCTTCCTGTGTAGGGGACTATTGCACAGTACCCTGATGCTTGTGTTCTATGTCTCCCTCTACACAGCGTCGAGTGAAGAAGAGGGCAGAGACAGTGCTGTGGAGCAAAGCGGCGGGGATGCCACCACCGGCCGGCGACACAAGGCCCAGCCACCCTCCCAGGAATTACCATAATCCGGGAGCGAGGGGACTGGTGCAGAGTCTGCCACTATGGCTGCAGCGGAAGGGCCGGGTGAGCCCCCACAGGGGCTTGCGATGGCGGAAGACGGTGCGGAGCCATCCAGGTTGGTGGTCTACACAGAGGAGGAGGCTGCTACTGAGCCGCACATGGGGCCTGGTGGGGGTCGTACCACTGGTGCAAGTGGTGCAGTCCAGGGCCAGGGGCAGGAGGCAGCACAGGTCGCCGTGGAGGGGCCTGTGCATGTCACTGTCCCTGACCCTGTGACGGCACCACCATGCACCAGCAGGGATGCCCCGTCCCAGGCCCGTCCGCAGGTAGGGGGAGGCCCACGTCATCTGGCACTCCACTACCTGCGGACGAGGAGACCCATGACCGTATGGGGTCCGTCCTGATTGGTGTCGTGTTGCGCACACGTGTCATTCGTGATGACGTGCGTGCTTCCTGGGGGAATCATGCACGCCATCACCAAGAGATGCGTGCCAATGTGGCACAGTTGGGAGGGGCCATGGTCGGAGGGTTCCTACATGTGTCGAGCACTCTGGCGGCCCTCTCCTCCTCTGTGGAGATTATGCACCAGTCGTTCCCCCTGCCGTCTTCCGGCCCAGATTCCACCAGGGCCACCTGGGGACCTGGCCCGACCAACGCAGCCAGCTTGGTGGAGATCATATCCCTGCCACAGTCGGAAGTCAGAGGTCCAGCAGGGGTAGACACCCCACCAACTGGAGACAAGCAGATGGAAGATGTGCTGGCATCATTGGGCAGGGCACCTGGACAGCAGCAGCAGGCTCAAGGTGGGAGCGATGATGGCTCGGGGCCATCAACATCAGTGGGGCAGGCATCGGCCGGAGGGCAGGAGGACCATGGAATGGGAGTGTCTTCCGTGTGGCAGCGGTTGGGCCAGCGGATAGATGCGGAGTGGTGGCGGGCGGAAGAGGCACGGCTCATCATGGTCAGGGCGGAGTTCTCCATGCGCAGGGCGTTGAGGCGGGCTGAGTGCCTTGAGGCAACTCGCAGGGAGTTGGAACAGGCCATGGCTGCATCGCAGTGAGACCTCGGGGCCAGGGGAGAGGCCCGCCTCCGGGACATCGACATGGAGTTCAATGATGCCCTGGCCCGGGACTACACAGAGTGAGCCGTAGGACTTGCCCGCCGCCATTGTTTATAGTTAGTTAGTGTTAGGTTTCCTTTCTGTTTTTATTTATTTTGGGGCGCTTGGACAATGCCCCACCTTTTTGTATATAGTTGTTCATTAGGTAGGGTTTTTTGTAGGTTTCCTTTCAATGGTTGGGCTCATGGACCCTGGATTTGTACTTTGTATATAGTTCAACACTGGATTTCACTTCTTTTTTTTTATTCATGGATCAATGGTTTTGACTTGTTTTTTCACTTTGGATTTGTTTTGACGGACAGACACTTTGGACCCATGTGCTCTTGGATTGATTTGGATTCTGCTTTCACAAATTTTTATTTTATATTTTGGACATGCAGCTTTTTCTTCATTATTTCCATTATTGTGTGTTTCATTTCATTCCCTGGCTTTTGTGTTTAATACATTTTTATTTCATACTTCAATGTGGGGTATTCTCTCTTTGGTTTCATGCATGTCACGATGTGCGTTTTCTCTATCACATGCACCCATTGTGTGTGTGTGACGGAAATGTGTTGATGTGCATACTTGCTATTTGGGATGTATCATGTGATGGGGATTTCAATGTGGGGTGGATGTAATACCTGGTTGTGTGTTTGGACTGGGGTGGCGTGGGGTGTGATTTGGGTGGCCATGAGGACCATGATTGTGGATCGTCATGACGTGTTGGGGGGGCCATGAGTCGGGGCCTGCTGGCAGGTGCCTGTCATTGCTGGGTGGGTGAGTGGGGGTGCAGGGACATGAGTCGGGGCCTGCTGGCAGGTGCCTGTCACTGCTGGGTGGGTGAGTGGGGGTGCAGGGACATGAGTCGGGTCCTGCTAGCAGGTGCCTATCACTGCTGGGTGGGTGGGGGTGCAGGTGGACATGTGTCGTGCTCACTTGTGCATGGTGACATGTGGGCTGGCTGGGGGGCATGGCTAGGGTGGATGGGCTGCCTGCGGGGCATGGCCAGGGGTGCAGGGTAGTCCCCTGAGTTGTGGGCTGCCTGCAGGGCCTGGGGAGGGGGGAGAGGGCACACCTGGGAGGACACACACTGCCAATTCGCGTTGGGGCAACCCAGGAATACACATACCCCTCCTGCGGCAGCGAAAACGCATGTAAAACTCCCGGTGCACCCCCAAAATGCACGTACCCCGCTCGCACAAGGCCTATTGCGTGTGATACTCCCCGCGCACCCCTCAGTATACATGTACCCCACTCGCCCAAGGCCTATCGCGTGTGATACTCCTCGCGCAACCCTCAGAATACACGTACCCCGCTCGCACAAGGCCTATTGCGTGTGATACTCCCCGCGCACCCCTCAGAATACACGTACCCCGCTCGCACAAGGCCTATTGCGTGTGATACTCCCCGCGCACCCCTCAGAATACACGTACCCTGCTCGCACAAGGCCTATCGCGTGTAAAACGTCCTGCGCACCCCTCAGAATACACGTACCCCGCTCGCACAAGGCCTATCGCGTGTGATACTTCACGCGCACCAGTCTGAATACACGTACCCCGCTCGCACAAGGCCTATCGCCTGTAAAACGTCCCACACACCCCCAGAATACATGTACCCTGCTCGACCAGTGAAATCATGTGTTAAACTGCACGTGCACCCCAAAATACATGTACCCCGCTCGCCCAAGGCCTATCGCGTGTGATACTCCCCACGCACCCCTCAGAATACACATACCCCACTCGCACAATGCCTATCCTGTGTGATACTCCCCGCGCACCCCCAAGATACACGTACCATGGTCGCACAAGGCCTATCACGTGTGAAACTCCCTGCGCACCCCTCAGAATACACGTACCGCGCTCGCACAAGGCCTATCACATGTGAAACTTCCCGCGCACACCCCAAATGCACTGTACCGGCCCTGTGAACTCGTGCAGGGTTAGCGTGGCCCTTTGCGCTGCATTGGGGATTTCAATGCCTTATCCTTGCGCAAGGGGCGTTCTTGGGGGCGTAACTGCCGCTGCCGGTTCTCTGTGCCAGCACTCAAAATGGCTTTGATATTCCATGAATACGCGGTGCGCCAAAATGCTGTTTAGCGCACACGGCTGGCGCACGCTGGTGCACGCTACCTCTCTGCGCTGCACGCGTGCACGCCTCTGTGCTGAAATCTATGAATTACCCTGTTAATATGTGCCTCTAAACATCAAATACACAAATGTTCTTACATCTGGTATTTACACAGGGAACGCTTACAAGTGGTTAACGAATACCGTTACTTGGGATTAAATACTAACAATCGTGTCTCTGATCTACCATACCTATTAGAACTTAAGAGGAAAATGCAGACAGCTTTGGGCCAAGCTCGCATTATACACACGAATTATGGTAGATTTTCCATTCTCCCTCTACTTGCATTCTACAGCCAGTTATTAAAACAGCTAACATCTTTGCCAACTTCCTCAGTCGGTTTTATTATTGATGTTTGAATAATTTCTGCATCCCCATCCACTTTGTACAGTGTTACCTCATCTTAAAGGACCTAAGAGTTCACTTGGTAGCAGACAGGGATGGTTTATAAAGGCACATCGATAAGTAGGTCTTTCGAGAAGTCGGAACATCGGACACCCTCCGCCATCCAGCCGGAGTAATGCAAAGTTCCCTATGGAGAACGGCTGATATAGACAACTTGCAATTAAAGAAGATACAGGTGGGACGGGCCCCTCTTTGACGAAATCCCTCCTGGTTTCCACAGGCGCTAAGTAGACCAAAGGTGACAGTGGGCAGTTGGAGGAGGGGGGCGATCCCGCGTGTCCGGAGCCGAAAGGCGAATGGTGAGTAGATTGAGGGACCTGGCAAACTGTGAAAACTGTGAAAACGGGATTTTAGTACCACGTAAATAAGTAACAGAGTCCTAATTCAAAGAATTTTAGGAGTCGTCTCGAAACCCAAGTGGGTAAACTAGGCTGCGCACAGATAGATCTGTGAGAGGAGACGATTCAAACTCCTATTGGAGTAGTTTAGGGGCTGAGAGAAAAGGAGTATATACCATGGTATGCATGTAAAGAGTTGATTAGTTTGTTTATTTTTATATTTTACGTATTAAAAAGGTGTCAAACAACAACAAAGATAGGTTGTGTTACGTAGAGAAAAAGGTCATTATTTATCCTATGTTATTGTCAGTACCGACCGTAGGATAAGATGGGATAATTGGAAACTAGAGGCTTTGAGCGGTGGCTGTTGGTGCACGCTCATATTTGTTATTTTTCTGAAACGTATTTTTTGTAAAATAAGTGGTAAGTAGAGACAGTCAATTGAGACTGTCATAATGGGAGAAGTTACACCACTGATGCACATGTGCAATACATTACCGTAACATATGCCCAAGATCAAACAGTACAGTGCAGAATGGGTAAAAGGCACAACAGATAAGATGTTATTGCCATGGCCACAAGGGGTATCATTGGCAAAAGAAGTGTTACAACACATGACCACATACTTGCACGCAGCGTATACAGTAAAGAAATTGGAGAAAACGTTAGCTATTTTAGCGCTCTGGAAAATATACTTGGAGGAGAGGGAAGATCTGCCCCCTGAGGAAGGGATGCTTAACCAGAGCATATAGGAAGATGTTGAGTCTTCTGCTCAACTTACACTGCCTGAATTAAATGGCAATAGTACGGAAGATGCAGGACTGTATCCGTTAAAGGAACTGAAGGCGGCGACAGGGTTTAGTAACCCAATATATGAACCACCCGCTTATGGTAGTGACGATAGTCAAGAAGAGACTAAAAGAAAGGAAGAGATCTTTAAGGTCTTACAGGGCATGGAAGAGAAAAGTGAGCGAATGAATATAACCACAGATATAGAACGGGAGATTAAAACATGGAAAGGAGAAAAGGTCAAAGCTGACAAGATTATGCTCGCACAGAATGAATGGCTGGGTGGACAGATATTACTAAAGCTTGATGGAAACAGCCTTGAGGAGGTTAGGCAAAGGGAAGACCAAGACGAGCAAGATAAAAAAGATAGGGAACAAGAAAGGAAACTGAAGGAAGAAAAGAACAAGAGAAAGAATAGACTAAGATGAGAGCAGATGTATCAGGAGGAACACCAAATAAAGGAAGAAAGGGCAGAGGAACAAAGAAAGTATGACAACAGGCATAGAGCAGTCAAAGAACAAGTCAGGCTAGAAAAGAAGAGAGAAGGGGAAGAGGCTCCACAATTACAGGATAAAAGAATGCAAAGTTGAAACGAATAGGAAGTGCGTAGAGCATACGAACGAAGGGAAGAAAAAAGACAAAAAGAGGAAAGGGTTAGATGGGAAGCGAAGAAACGAAGGGAATTAGATGAAGAAATGGAACGAAAAGGGAGACAAAGGGCACGTGACATTAATCGCATTGAGAAAGAGCTGATGGAACCAAGTCCAGTAATATCATGGGGCGACATAGAGGAGTTTCTCCCATCGTAAGGAGTAATTCCAGGACCATCTAGGGTAAATCTAGATGAGAATCTTGAGATAGGAAGCATCTGAGATAGGATCGATAAAGCTTATCAAGAGATGAGGGCAAAAGGTGAATTAAAAGCAGGGGCAAAGAAGATCGATCTCTAATTGACCAGTCACAAGGCAAAGAAGGAAGCCCTTCAGTCTTGAACATAGAGCGCTGTCTATAGATAGCCTGACTTTGAACAGAGATGAAGAGGATGATAGTCACACTAGTTGGGGACTGGATATGTCAGCTGAAGAAAAAGGAACCTCCCGTGGGGAGGAGGGAGAAAGCGCATTTGGTCCTGAAGGATGCATGCTGTCGGGCAAAGGAAGTAATATGGTGCGATCTGGAACAACCTAAGGATAGGACGCCAGATCCCATAGCATATCCCTAGCACCCTAAAGGAGGATCACATAGTGAGAAAGGAGAATCGCCACCATATATGAGCAAGTTAATGTCATTGCCAGGAAGAAAGCGACGCAGAAGCATTGTCCCTGCTATGGATAGGCAGACAATGGGAGCTGATTGCGAATTTGGGTTCACGCGGTTCCCGTTATTAGAGAAGGCAGGAGCTAGGCCACAGTATATTCCATGGCCACAGCTGGATAGGGGTAATTTAAGATGTAAACTCCCTAGTTTAATGGCGGTTGCAGGAAAATTGATTTATGAACTAGAAAAAATTGTTCCATGTGTTAAAAAGCAAAAATGGCCGGGAACACAAAATATTGCGGCAAGAAAGCAGTGGTTTTGCCTCCTCAATCCATGTAAAGGATGCGGGGGACACCCCCGCAACCCCTGGACCCATTATACCATTTAAGGAAAGCAGGGCACACCCCCGCAATCTCTGCTCCCCTTAAATGGTGTAATGGGGTACACCTTTAATGGGTCAAACCACAGCATTTTTGCAGTGATTTTTTGTACAGGTTTTCCGCGATTTTATCACTGCATACCAAAGAAATGACAGGAGGGAACACCCTAGCCATAGGTGACATTAAGGGTCTCTTAGCAGCCATTTTTGGGGAAAGGGTTGATGACATTTGGACACGAGCAAGCTACTCAAGTATCACAGCGCGGAATACAGCTCATGATGGAGCACCATTTAATAATTGTACAGCAGATGTATGGAGAGCTCTTAGGGTACAGTATCCTGACACATCAGATATGGGTGCAATTATGGCACCTAAGATGCAAGAAGGCAAGGATCTGTTTGCTTACATTAAAAATATTCAGGAACAGTGGATTTTGGAAACTTGCGAGCAATGGGGGAAATCAGTGGCAGTATTTTACCACATTTTATGTCAGGGACTACCAGAGCAAGTACAGAGACAGCTCAAGAAATTAGTGGGAAAGGAAGCAAGGCCTTGGGCGGTGATACAGTTGCCCATAGTGCATCACTGTCGACTATTGCAAGAGAAAAATAATAAGAAGAAAGAGGATACGAAGCTAGAGGAAGCCGAGCTAGTGCAGACAAAATTGTCAAAATACACCATAAAAGGTGCAGTATTGAACAAGCGGAGACGGGCTGGGGATGCAGCAACAAGCAACGGGTGCATCACAGGCAAATAATCAACACTAGATGGACCAAAGAGGAAATAGGTTCATGCCGAGAGGCAGAGGAATGGGCTTTAGAGGGAGAGGTAACTTTCAGAATAATCAAGGTGGCTTTCAGAATATGCAGAATAATAATCAGAATATGCAATGAGGATTTAATCAAGCAAGGCAAGTTAGAAGACCACCTCCCATATGTTGGAGGTGTGGCATGACAGGGCACATTGCACGCTTGCGTGGAAGCCAAGGTTATGTACATAATGGCCAATTTTCAAGAGGGGGGACAGCATATCCTCCAGTTTATAGCCCACAGGCTAGGAATGGGTTTGCCCAAGATCAGACGGTATATCAAGCGCAAGAGCCACAAATACAGCAAGCACAACAGCCACAACAAGCACCATTGAATCCTTTATGGGATTTGCATTCTGTTAACATGCTTAGTGGGAAAGACTATGAGAATACCTGATGAGTTTTTATTCAGGCAGCAGATACCTATGATCGAAGAGGGGGAATGGATTATTCCCTTAGAACTAGTTGCAGCCATAGTACAAGGGGAATTAGCCATGCTCGAAGGATTTGACAAGGGCAGGCCATGGAGAACAGTGATTGCTATTGAGGAAGGGTATAGACTGACTGTTGTCACAGATGAGGACATGTTTAAAGATGATCCAGCAGACGATGAAGTAATATTTGAGATGCATATCACCTATTAGACCAGAATAGAGAAAAGAGAGGCCCCACAGCGATTGATGATAGTGGGGCAGCGTCCAGTATATTTTGACGAGGACTTAGAAAAAAGTGCCAGCCTCACTATGGACTACAGGCCCCTCTGACATAGGCATATTGAAGAAGGTAGGAGAAATGTTACCTCGAGCAAGACAGTATCCAATGTCTCGAGAGGCGGATGAGGGTATTTTTAAAACTATTTCCGCGCCAATGGAACAGGGTATCTTAGTGACATCAGAGTCACTGTGCAATATCTCAGTGTACCCTGTAAAAAAATCGAAGGGGGGGTCATGGCGTTTAATTCAGGACAAGAGGCCAATTAACCAGTTTGTAGAGGCAGAGTTTCCTCTAGTTCCAAATCCTGCGACAATACTATGTAGTATCCCTGATGAGGCATGATATTTCACGGTGATTGACTTGAAAAATGTGTTTTTCTCAATCCCGTTGCCTAAGGACTCCCAAGATTTGACATGATTTAATTTCTGCCAGACTAAATTGAAAAGCACTTGTTTACCTCAAGGGTACTGTGAGTCTCCATCAATCTTTAATAGGCTCCTTCAGATGGACCTAGGCAATATTGATTTGAAAAGGGTTGTGCTGCCGTACATAGATGATATTTTGGTTTGTAGTATAACAGAAGATGAGTGCAGGCAAGACTCTATTCAGTTAATGATTATCTTAGCAGACAAGGGATATAAAGTGGACAAGGAGAAGTTACAGTATTGCCAAGAAGAGGTGTTGTACATAGGCCAGTTGATCTTGCATGAGGGAAAAAAGGTCACACCTGAAAGGGCTGAGGCAATTCTGAAAACAGCAAAACCACACACAATAAAGCAAATGCAGCAGTTCCTGGGACTATGCAACTATGTTAGAGCATGGGTATTTGATTATAGTTCAAACACAGGACCACTTTTGCAGGCTCTAAAAAAGGCAAAGGTAAACAAGTATAACATAGAATGGACTGAGGAAATGGAGGGGGGGTTTGAAGAATTAAATAAGGCAATTTGTACAGCTCCAGTTTTAGGAATTCCCAATTATTCTGAGGAGTTCTACCTGTCTTTGCACACAAATGGGACAGTTATGATAGCAGTGCTTACACAGAGGACTACATTAGGGTACAAACCTCTGACATATTATAGTGGGCTTTTAGATATAGTTATGAGAGGACACTTTCCTTGCAAACAATTTCTGGCAGCAGCAGCGTTCGCCATTGAGAAGTCTATGAGCATAGTGTCGGGGTATTCTATGTCATTATTCGTTGAGCATGCTTTGTTTGCCATTTTGGAAAAACCTAAGGGCATGTTGACATCTCAGAGAGCCTTTGCATATGAAGTTGTTATTTCTAATCCTGCAATTAAGATAGTCAGGTGAAGAATAGTGAACCCTGCCACATTTGTAGCTGAGCCCGTGGCAGAGGGTGAGCATGTGCATGATTGCGCTAGTTATGAAGAGTCATATGATGACATACCGCGTGTAAAAGAAAATGTGTTGTCAGGAGGGGAGATTCTCTTTATTGATGGGTTGTCAAAAATCAATCAAATTAACAGAGAAAGAATGACTGGGTCCGCCTATGTGACGTTAACTGTGCACGCAGGGCTAGCATGTTGGAAAAGGAGGAGCTACCTCCGAGCGGATGGCACTCTTGTGCAACACTCAGCATTATTGGACACACTTATTATGGCACTACAGCTCCCAGCAGCCATTGCAATAGTTAAATGTGCAGCACACACTAAGAGAACTAATTTTATTTCACGCAGAAACGTAGCCACAGACAAAGAAGCCAAAAGGGTTGCAACTTCTTCAGACATCTCTAGTTTTGATACCCCTTATATACGAAAGGGGGAAATTATGGCTGTGATAATGCAGCAAGGTTTTAATCATTTGATAAAAACACAGTTAATGGAAATGCAAGGCAGTGCACCGCAGGAAGAGCAAGAATTGTGGAAATGGGGGGGGGAGTGCTCCTTATCCCCTTCTGAAGCATTACAACAGCAAGATAGTACTGGGAAGCCAGTATTGCCAGTAGCATTATTAAAGGTAGCACTTGAACAACTGCAATACCCTGCACATGTAACCAGGGAAAGCACTGCAGCAACTATTGTGGAGGATTGGTTTGTATCAAATCTGTTAGAACATATTGCATGTTATATAGTAAATTGCATTGTATGGCAAACATTCACTGTTGGGCACACATTGTGAGCAATCATCAGGGGAGTGATTCATTGACAAAATTATCTTTTTCAGCATTTCTCATTTCGATTATGTTGACATAATCGATGACATGCTGCAAGTATGTAGTGGATACAGGTATGTGATAGTGGTGGTGTGTCACTTTTTGAGATGATCAAAGCAAGCCCATGCACACACCCTGACACCAGTTGCGCAGCGAGGCTTTTAGTACGAGAAGTATTTCCAAGATGTGGAGTATGTGAGGTGCTGAGTTCCGACAATGGCCCACACTTTGTTAATGAATTATTTGAACAGATTAGCTTGTTATTGAACACAAGACACAAGTTTTCTTCTGCTTATCACCTGCAACCGAACGGAATATGTGAGAGAATCAACGGTCTTCTCAAAGAGAGAATTTGTACATTGAAATTGTCACTGAAGAAGGGATGGCTGTACTGCCTGCCCCTAGCATTATATGCATTAAGGATTCAGCCCGGGTCAGACCACCACCTCGCACTCCATGAACTAGTAACAGGGAGGTGAATGAGAACGTCTCTGACTCCTCAATCGAGGATTAGAAGTGATGCCCGGAAGAGAGCTGAAATGTTAGGAAATGAGTTACTTGCTTATTTGACATGTATGTCTGCTAGTATCTCTGACATTTCAGATCAATTCAAGCGCAAGGAGTGTCGGTCTCAGTATACAGATGAAATCCATTCAGCAACCAGACCTGAAAAACGTTCTCAGTACCTAAACTTTTCAAAGGGAGACACTGTGTTAATACGCAACTTCACTAGGAAGTGGCATGAGCCCCTTTTCAGTGGACCCTACATTGTGGAAAATGTCACTCACTCAGCAGTAAAAGTCCAAGAATGACATGCATGTATCCACCTCAACGACATCAAACCGTATGCTGGTGAGACTGGAACACCGCCACTCATTAATTCGGAAGCAAGTCAACACGAAGTAGTTCAACACGTGCAGTCTCGATCGATGAGAAAGCAGAAGGATGCTCAGACTGCTGGTTGAATAAATGCAAGTGTGCATTTGGACTGTGGCTCCCATGGGACACTCTTTATAGATATTATAGCAGGAGTGCGAAAGCAATTGTTCTTGAGCCACAGGAATATTTAGAAAATGAACATTATAAAGTTGTTGATACATCATGATTATGCCTGAACGACAACATTTGGTTAAAAATTGGAAGAGGAAGCAGTTTTCTGACTCTTTCCTTACTGAATTTCTCTTTGGACACCCAAATGGTCCTATCTGATGTCGACATTTACCGGCTCTTGCTTACGTTTTTTATTTTTATTCTTCGGGCATGTCCTGCACTTGTGGGGAGAAATACTGACATTCATGTGTTCTTGCACGATCCTAAAAATGGTCCAGTGATGAGGAGAATGCTCTCAGCAATCAATGAGCAAATCTTGCAATTACCGGAGCACTTAACACATTTGCCTGATTAAAAAGGTTTTTTCCTTCCTTAAAAAAGAGTACACATGGATAATGTGTAATCCTTAAATTTATACAGTGGCGGGAAACAAGCAAGCTCAACGAAGTATGAGAAATCGCCACTCTTGGGGAGTAATGTATTGGTGTATAATATATGCAAGCACAGCATTCATCATTGTTTTCCTGATTCTCTTGGTACACACTGTTTACTTTATTGGTCCAAATAAAGCAACAATCCCACTGATTCTTCCCTCATCAGTGACCCTTGCAGACATATCTGTTACACAAAGGCCAAGACCATATATAATTATCCCTACACCAATGACAAGTGCAAAGTCACCCATTTCTTTGACCAGTGTTCCTATGACTCCCCATACAAGAAG
The DNA here is from genome assembly GCF_040938575.1 of Ambystoma mexicanum. NCBI lineage: Eukaryota > Metazoa > Chordata > Amphibia > Caudata > Ambystomatidae > Ambystoma > Ambystoma mexicanum. Next base: position 1,008,053,175 of record NC_090927.1, read on the forward strand.
GTCCATTTTTTATACGATTCATGCTCATTATGTATACACACACTATACAAGAAAGAGACCCAAAAAAAGTGCAGGAGAAGATGATTATGAGTTAAATAATTATCCAGACAGTACAGCACACTTGGGGAACAACATGTGGTATCAACACATGAAAGAAGTGGGAAAAAGAACCTCTGAGGAGAGTTGCTATGTTTGTGCTCTCCTACCCTATGCATTGGGGAATTATAAAATATTCATAGCTATAGAAATAGATGTCCAGACAGCACATTGCCTGACTCGCCTTGCACTCTGCCATACGAGAGGTCAATTCCAGGGTCAAACAGCATCCTTGGTATGGGTGACAGAATGGCCAGCGCCAGAAGATGATTATATTCAAGATTTGAAAACAAGAGCAAGACCACACACCAGAGATCATGTGATAAGATACGAACAGCCTGGAATGAAAGGAGCAGGAATCAGATGGGAGATAAATAGGAAGCTCAATTGCCAAGGGCGGACTGATGAAGAAATATGAAGAGGCAAGGAATGAGCTCAGATGCAAATCTGGGGAACAGTACTTTCACCAGATGGCTGGGAAGAAGGCATAGTCGTATGCAGAGAATTGGCAGTAACAGGACATCACAAACTAGTTATTGAGCGTGTGGAGAAGGGATGCAAACCTCTCTGGCCGAAGCTTACCAAGCTGTTGACATGGGTTGAAGATAGAGGAGGCCCAGGGCAGATAGTGCATCTGGCAAACGCAGAGTTATGCTTTAGAAACAATGACACAAGAAAAGTTGGAGAGAACTAACAACGTGGACAAATCTTTGATGTACCAGGAATGAAGGATGGGACAGTAGTGATAATGGACCACTACTGGGCTTGTGGATCCAGAGCTTATATGAAGCTACCCAGAGACTGGGGAGGACTATGTTCAATGCTGATTATTCACATTCCAGCACTAGTAATTCTGAAAAATGTACTTGAACATTGGAGAGCTTCCAAAGGCTGATGCACATTGGAGGAAGAAGAGATCACTTGAATTATTTCTCAGCTAAATCAATACAAGCTTTTGATGCCATTGCATATGAACACCGATTGTTCAGTCAGACTTCAGCAATATTCACAACAATATTCATGCCAAGGATCCAGGTGATGACGATGCCAAATGGTTACAGGTAACCAGATGGGAGCTCCTGCAGACAATCAACACTACCATAAAGCGATTCAATTCTATCAAGGAAGAGCTGAGAGCCATACGACTGGTGACACTCCAGAATAGATATGTCTCGGACATGATTACAGCTATGGGTGGTGATGTTTGTGCCAAAATCGGCGAATCATGTTGCACGTTCATACCTGCTCATGATGAAGGGAATGGACCCTGACAGAGGCCATAACGTTGTTGACAACTTTGCATACCAAGATGGAACATGAAGTAGAAGATATTGCAGATGACAGCTGGTTTGCATCAATCTTCCCATGGGTACCACATTGGATGGCAAATATCTTCAAGTTCATTGGAGAATTACTGCTGATGATAATGTTTGGATTCTGTGTGATCAAGGTAATAATCACACAGTGTAAGAAGACAGCAAAGAAAGCAGTAGGAATGAAGATCATGATTGATCTTGAATCTGGATTTCAACCAAAGGAGCTGACCTATGTAGAGATCAGAGACAATATAAAGGCCCGCATTTATGCACCTGAAGGAACGAAGTTCCTATATCCAAGAGACCACAAGAAGCATGTGGGAAGATGGATCTTCAGCAGCCTGAGTAGACAGTGCAGCCACATGACCTGGAGTGTTGATGAACATGTAAAGTCAGCAGGATCTTTGAAAGGGGTGTTGAAGATATGGACTGCTAAGAAGCACTTATTCAAGAACGGATGTCTAGATGTGGAGTCTGGTGAAAGAGTGGTCGATGAATCAACCAGAGTTGCGAATGTAGAGGAGGAGCCAAAAGCCTCTGCCTGAAGTCCCGCCCCTAACTTGCTTATCTGTTGGGAACCAGAAATTGTGACAAAGGCAACACCTGTAATGATGCCTATAACATGAGCAGCCTTCAAGGCAAATTATCCATTACAGAAACCATTCTTTATGTATCCACGAAAAGCTGACAGCCTCTTGGGAAGGATCCCTGAAGAGCATTTGAATACGGATGAAAGAAGAGAATGGTGACGTCACATGAAGAAAGTGACACACCTCAGAAGAGATGACAAGAGAGAAGGTGGATAGAGCATATAGAATCTGATGACGCAGTTAAGAATCGAGTAAACTTTAATATGCGGAATGAAGATCGCACGTGTAAAATAACAGAAGAAAATGAAAACGATGTAATAATTGTACAGGTGCAGTAACGCATGTAGACAAAGTAATCATAAGGCTGCCTATATGTAGAGAATAGTGCAGGTGGTGCCACCAAGGTATAAATATGCATAGGAATCTGGAAGTTCCACATCGTATTTGAGCAAACTGGAAATCCTGTGAATGGAAGGACTTGAAGTGTGGCGCAGCAAAATAAGCCTGGCTGGAGATGGAAGGAGAATCAAGAAGGTTTGCATGGCCCAGTGTCAATGATTGGGGCAGCCAAGAAACTGGTTATCTATCATAGAAAGATACAATGAACGAGAAGGCGAGAGCCAAGCTCCTGTTAAGGTGCAGCAGAAGGACAATGAGTGCCAAGTTCTATTCATTAAATGGTATTAAGCACAACGAAGGAGCTCAAAATGTGGTCTCCAGTCACATGGTCAGATGAAAATAGACTTTGGGCAAGCTACACTGAGACCATAAAATAAAGTCATGCTCACACTCCCTTTTATTCCCAGGAGCAGTGATACTTGCAAGGCCAAGTTCAAAAGACTATTCTCATGGCAGACAGCTTGAGTGATGATAGATGATGGGCTAATTGGGTGGGGAGGCATGGTCATGCCGGACCCATCGGCACCTGGGGTACCAGCTTGCATGCTGCTAACGAGTGGAATATTCCAGAAGGGTACAAGCGTGCCAATCAATTATAAAGGGCCACCTATCAAAGAGCCCTATATTTAGATCTCCAATAAGATGCTCTGTATTTGATGACACTCACAATGACTTGCACTAGGGTTGGGCGGAGTTGTCCACGTGACAGTAGAGACCCAATCACAACACCAACCCCCATAGAAAGTATACCTAGATGTTTCCTGTTTCCCCACATGGGTTTTCTTAGTTTGCCACGTATTATGACATAAATTGTGATGAGTTTTTAGCATATAAGTGTGTTTATAAGTGTGTTTTTTATAAAATATTCTGAGATTTTACTGCATGACATCCGATGATGTCCGTTGTACTTCCTGTTTTAGAAAATTGTTATTAAAACAGCTAACAGCTTTGCCAACTTCCTGAGTCCGTTTTATTATTGATGTTTGAACAATTTCAGAATCCCCATCCACCCTGTAGAGTTGTATCTAGTCTTAAAGGACCTAAGGATTCAATAGACTATTCAGTTGTCAGCGGATATGCGTAAGAATTGCAATTATTCATTTTCTGTTATCCTCAAATTTAGAATGAATCAATCTATTTAACTGTATTTGTATTAAGGTGTACTTTTCTTTTGTATCGTTGTTCTTTCTTGTAAGATTTTAAAATGTGATGTGTTTTATGTGAAAGATTTGCTTGTAATGTTGAATTTTCTTCTTACTTTCTATTTATTAGTATATATTGAAAGGTTGATCTTTTTTCAACCATATCAATAAAAAATGATAAAACCGGAGAAAAAAAACACAATTGCAATTTGCTGGCCCTGCCAATAAAATTCAGTTTACCAAGATGAAGGTCTTAAGGGCCATTGAGCAAGTAAAATCAAGAAAGGCTGCAGGCCCTGATGTGCTACCCTCTGAAGCATTCGTATGACATGCTGATTGGTGGGCTCCTGTTCTTGTAAAACTCTTTGGGCCTCATTACGAGGCAGGCGCTCACGGAATGAAGGGGGCCGGTCCCCTTCATTCCGTCAGGGCCGATTACAAGGTTCACATCAATCGCGGGACCCTGATTGGGTGCCTGGTAAAACCAGGCATCCTTTCCGGGTCCCGCGAGGAGAAGAAGGAGGTAACAACGGGACACTCATAATGTCCCTGTTGTTACCTCGATCCCCATTCCCATTGAGCCCTATGGGGGCTCAAATGGGAATGGGGAATGGTTCCTGCAAGGAGGACTTACCGGGTCCTCCTATGTCGGAATGACCCGGTAAGTCCCCATTGCAGGAACCCGGAAAATGAGCCCGGTTTGGAGGCAGCCATGGAGCTACAAGCTCCATGGCTGCCTCCAAACTCGTAATGAGGCCCTTTGATGTAATTGATGGAGCTGGGAACATCCCTTTCAATTGGCGGTGTGGAATTATAGTCCCCAAATTTAGGAGGAGCGATATAGACAAACCTAACTGCTATTAACCAATTACACCTCTAGACATTTCAGTGAAGAGCTATGCAAAATGTAATCTGGGAAAATTGGAAGATTGGGTCCAGGAGATCAACATACTGAAACATCTCCAAGCAGGCTTTAGGAGTGGGTTTGCAACAATAGACCACTGCTTTATCTTGTCACTAATTATTGATAAATACTGCAAACCTAGAGGTGGAGCTGTCATGAACCATCGGATGCGTCCTTTCTGGACTTCCTGGTCCCTGACCCATAGGGGCTTGCACTCAGCAGTACTCCCAACATGGCCGCTGAACGCGGAATACTGTTTACCAGTTTCCGCGCCGTACGCATTACGTTCTATAAAGCGGACACGCCCCCGCGGCCCTGCGCATCTCAACGCTACCGCTTGCCGTGGCTAGACGTGTGCTGCCGCAGTTCGCTTGTGTTTTTCCTTTGATTCCTGGTTCCCGGTTCCCCCAAATGCCTCCTCCTTCATTCCCCCTCATTTTTTTGCTCCTTGCATCCCGGATCTCCGTGCACTCGTCTTCCGTGTGCACTCTTCGCTGTTTCCTGGATTTCCTCGGACTTCCCGGACATCTGAACGTTCCCAGGACTCGGAACGCTGAACGCACGCTGGAACCCGAGGACCTGCACACTGGGTTATACAAAAACCGAACTCTCCGAAAGAAGACTCCATCGAAGAACTCCAACAAACAACAAAGATAGGTGAGAAGGGGGGAAACCTGTGACAGATTGAGACGCCGACAAACTGATACAGATACGCACATGGAGGCTGCAGTTCAAGACCTCATGCGCGCCATGCAAGAGTTAACTAAATAAGTTCAGAATCTCAAAGCTGAGAATGCTGCATTAAAACAACTAGTCCTGTCACGTGATTCCGCGACCAAGGAAAGTGTATTGCTGGGCAGAGCAGTGGATAAATATGATGGCTCCTCAAAGAACATTTGTGGCTTCCTTGATTCATGTTTAGTGCACTTTACCTTTAAGCCCTACTACTTTTCCACCCCCAGGGCAAAGGTGGGCTTTATGATTTCGCATCTTTCTGGGAATGCATTAACCTGGGCTACGCCCTTAGTTAGTTCTGGAGATGCCCTCCTGGATGATTATGATGGCTTCGTACGGGCTCTAAAGACCATGTTTGACTGCCCAGAACAGGTTTACAGTGCCCATGAACGTCTATTGGATTTCCAACAAGGGTCCCAGGACATGCTTACCTATGTAACACGCTTTAAGCAACTCGCCAAGGAAGCAGATTGGTCCCCGGAGGCCTGTTTTACTCTATTCCAGAGAGGACTAAACAAAGAAATAAAAGAAAAGCTAGCCAGGGTAGCTCACCCAGGTTCCTTCCAGTCTCTTATGGACCTCTCTTTACAAATAGACTTTTGAATCCAGGAAAGGAAGGCAGAAAAGAAGAAAACAAAGATGCCTTACCAAAAGACCTCTATTGAATCTCCCTCTACACCCGAGCCCACTCCTGCCCCGACCACAGACCCTGAACCCATGCAACTGGGGGCCTTCCGTGGACCCATATCCCCGCAAGAAAGATTGCGACGGATTCACACCGGGCTGTGTATGTACTGTGCCTCAGATAAACATCTTGTGAGAGAATGTCCTTTGGCCCCTCTACGTCGTTCGGGAAACGCCAGCTCCCGATCCTAGATGGAGCACAGCTTCGGGAGAGAGATGTTTGCTCCACATCTATTCCATCCTTGAACTCTCCTGGACAAAACAACCTTGTGATCTTGCAGGCCTTTCTATCGCCGTCCAAGAAAGAAACTTACCCCATTCTGGCATTAGTGGATTGTGGAGCCATGGTGATTTTTATAGATCAGGATTGGGTCACTACTCACCACATTCCATATGAAACTCGAGACATCATGCAACCTGTTGAGGCCATTGATGGACGACCTCTCTCTTCAGGACCAATCACCCTGCAAACCAAAGAGATCCAGCTCTCGATAAACCATCATCAAGAGATGATCAAGTTTGACATCATAAAGTCTGCCCATTATCCAATGGTACTGGGTATGCCCTGGTTACAGAAGCACAACCCATACATCAACTGGGCAGCAGGATCCTTGTTTCTTGGCTCCGAACATTGCATGTCTCACTGCCTATCCCTGGATTCCTCGTCAAGATCCTCTGAAGGTACGCTGACAGACCAGCAAGGCCCACTCACGGTCTCAAACATTATCCAGGTTCCCAAAGCCTATCAGGACTACACTGATGTGTTTTCAACTGCCATAGTTCAAGCCCTACCCCCTCACAGACCTGAAGACTGCGCTATTGATACTGAACCCTCAGCAGTGATTCCCTTTGGAAGGATGTTCATCCTATCAGAACCAGAGAAAAGGGCCCTCTGAGAATACTTGGATACCAACCTAGAAAATGGCACCATATGACCATCCAAATCCCCAGCGAGAGCTTCATTGTTTTTCGTTCCCAAGAAAGATACTAAGGAGCTTAGGGCTTGTCTTGATTATCGTGGTCTTAATCAATGCACCGCTACCCATTGCCCTTAATCTCGGATATCCTGGAAGCGGTGAGAGGAGCCGTAATCTTCACGAAATTGGATCTCAGAGGTGCCTACCATCTGATCCGTATAAAGGAAGGTGACAAATGGAAAACAGCCTTTAGAACACCCTTTGGTCACTTTGAATACCTGGTCATGCCTTTCGGACTCGCCAATGCCCCAGCGGTCTTCCAACGTTTTATGGCCCGGGTGTTCTCCGATATGCTGTTCCTCTTCATCATAGTTTACCTGGACGACATACTGATATACTCCAGGGACCATCTTAAGCATGAAGAGCATGTCAAGGCATTCTTACAACGGCTACGTGAACATAAACTCCTGTCAGATTCCGTTTTACTCCTCCAGCGCGGAAGCAGCATGAACACCTGCCTCCCCTTGGCGGTCTTGGCGCCTGGCTTAGGGCAAAACACAGGCCGCCGTGACCCCCTTGGGGAAAGAGGGTTAGGGTCCTTGGATTGGATGGGTTTCGGGGAGTTAGGTAAACCGGATTGAGGGTTAGGAATCTGGTGGTGGATAGGTAGGGAGAATTAAAGGGAAAACATGCTCCTGAGCTCCCGTCCCGTGGGCTTCTCTTGATACTTTCCAACGAACATTCAGTTTTGGTTCACATACACTCACACTCTCACATGTGCGTTGGCACTTAATCACTCTGAAACATTGTTTGTGCGTGCCACTCGCCTCTTCTGGGTTAACCCGAGGCGCAGCACTCAGTTATGGTTCAGCACTGAGTTCGCCCCTTGTTACCAAAATAATGCCCCTCACCAATCTGCTTTAACATAGAAGATACACAACATATAAGCAATACGTTTTCTCCCCCGATATGGGCTACTGCTCTGCCTTTTCAACATAACCCAAACATAAATTAAAATCAGCACTTAGCTCAGGCTGTTCGTGTCCATTCACGAAGAGGAAGTTCGCACAGTAGTCGGATGTTTCCGCCACAAGAAGGAGCGCCGGTGCCTGCCAAAAAGGAAACAATTAGTATGCTTTTTTCTAGACTGCGCCCGTGTTAGTGTTCTGCTCTGGGCTGCAACAATGGATTCCTCCCAGGGTGCGGGTCTCCCTTTGATCTCCCTCCCTGGATTGTCTTTGCAGGGTTACCAGGGTCCCTCCCTCTCGCGGGTGGCTGTTCCGATTGCCGAACAGGTTAGGGATAACAAGAATAACTTAGCTTTTATCTCGCGGGGCCGCAGGAGCTTTCTGCAGGCGAGGTCTGGCCCCGCGTATAGTGTTCCGCCCGGAGATCCTCTGAGATGCGTCCGTTCTGGCGAAAAGCTAAGCGTGAACGAATTCGCGTTGTTCGCGCATGCGCAGGAGTTCCTGCGCGCATGCGCACACGCTTGGGTGTTAGTTTGGGCGAAGGCCTGTGCTTTTGCAGGCTCTGTGTGCCTGATTGTAGGTCCTGGGCAGCTGAGGCTGTAGTTTTTGTGACCAGGCATGCTGGGAAGTGTAGTTTCTTCCTGGTTCTGTCTTTCTCTGGCTTTAGCACAGTACAACACCAAGTACATCTTGTTACACATTATCAACGTTGGTCATGGTGGCAAAGCCGTAGAATAGGGAGAACGGCGCATAACGTGATAATGGAGGCTCCCATAACGGTGACTTTTCCTAGAGACAACAACGGTCTAGTTGTTTCACGTACATCTGATGCACTCGCGCCGGGTCACGTGACTCCTGATAAGGAAGGAAGTGCTGTCTGTATACGCATCGCTACTGCCTTTGTGGACGCTCCGTAAGTTTGCTTCTAGGACTCACACTCCTTTCCTCTACTGACTCAGAGTTTCTCCTTATTCCTTACTTCTGTTCTGATTTCTATTCCCTTGCTTAGACTCAGCTGCTGGCCATATTTGGTGGGATTCGTGGGTTTTCTGGCGGGTTGGCTGCCCGTGTTAGTGAGTACAATCAGACTCATCTCCCTTCAGTAGATTTCTCTCCCAGGCATTCTAAAGCTTACTTTCTATTCTCTGTTTGCTAGCGCCACCACATCCCCGGAACAGGACCGGCTTCTCAAGCCCTCGGACACTTCCGAGAGCAGTCTCTTTCCTTAGAGGACACCCTCCTTAATCCCTTGTACGTTGTTTCACATTTCCCACTCTCACTTATTTCTCGCTACCAGTCTTCCTGGAACTTACCTGTTCTATCTTGTTTCCTTGGAAAGGTCTCCGACCCTCTTCGTTGTCCAGCGTGCTTAGAGGATCCGTCCAGACTTCCACCTCCCGTTCCGAAGAGTTGCAGCGGCTCAGGGTTTTATTCCCCAGGAGGGTTTCCCTGGGGATCCTGCTCTCCTCCTAACTGGTTTATCATTCAGCGAGCTGGGAAGCAGGACTCCCACGGGGGATTCATCCATTTCCACGACATCCGCCAGTTGTCTCCATTCCGGGTCGCAGTCTTCCCAGGTTAGTGCAATTTGTTACCGATTTGACAGTTAGCGATGCCCAAAACAGACTGGCCGCGGCAGACGGCTATCTGAAATGGAACAACAGATGCACCAATTTATGGCGGCAATGCAGTCCATGACATTGGAAATGCAGACTTTAAAACAGGATAACTCGCAATTAAAACAACAGTTAGGTCGGGCATTTTCTGACCTTCCTCCGTCAACATTCCAGATAGACAAGTTTGACGGGAATCCGCTTAAGTTAAAAGAGTTTCTTGACAGCTGCAATGTTCAGTTCACCTTTAAACCTAGATTTTTTCCCACAGAGAAAGATAAGGTGGGATTCGTTATTTCCCAGCTATCAGGCCCAGCCTTAGCATGGGCTACCCCCTTGGTAACTTCGGGAAATATCATTCTCGATTCCTATGCTGCTTTCACCAATAGCTTGAAAACCATGTTGGGTCGTAAAGAAATTTCAGTTTCAATTCAGGAAAAATTACTTGATTTAAAGCAGGGATCTAGAGACCTCATCTCATATATCACACTTTTTAAATAATTGTCTTCAGAGACAGGATGGCCAGATGATGGTCTGGTTACTTTGTTTCGACGAGGGCTCTCAGAAGAGCTCAAAGACTAGGTGTCCAAGGTCCCTAGACCAGCCAATTTGGCAGAGATGATTTCGATCTCTATGCAGATAGACTATCGATTGCAAGAACGCCATCAGGAGAAAAATAAGGGAAAATCTTCTCGGGTTCATATGGAATTCTTTCCCGGAACTACCAAGACACACTCTCCAGAAGAGCCAATGCAAATTGGGACCGTGAAGGGCCCTCTTTCCAACTCCGAAAGTGAGAGAAGAAAGACTTGCGGTCTGTGTATGTATTGTGGTTCTTCCTTACACCTTCTAAGAGACTGCCCACTTGTTCCACCACATAGAATTCCATCTCAGCTTTCGGGAAACGCAAGAACCCTATCGTAGGGGGGACCATGGTAGGAGTCTTTCGACAGGGTTCCCCTACTAAAAAGAATTCTTCCTCAGATCCTGGACAGGTAGAGCAGTCTATGGATGTGATTTATTTAACTATAACCCTTCCAACTATCATCCTTACTAATGTCCCGGCACTGATTGATTGCGGGGCGGCGGGCAATTTTGTGGATGATGCATGGCCGACCAAGAAAGGAATTCCTAGGGTTGACAAGATACTAGCCACTCCAGTTCAAGGGGTTGATGGGACACCTTTGAGTTCAGGTCTTATCAGGGAACAAACCGAACCTTTACATTGTGCTGTAGGGACACATCAAGAAAACACAGAATTTGATCTCATCCGGACGGCACATTTTCCAATAATCTTGGGGCTCCCGTGGTTGAGATTACATAATCCCTTCATCAACTGGTCAGCGGGCACTCTCTTTTTAGGCTCGGAGTATTGCACCAATCATTGTTTGTCCCATACTACAGTAGGAGTTCATATTCCGTCTGAAATAGAAAGATGTCTGAGCATTCCATCTATTAGTCACATTAGTAGGATTCCTGATTGTCATCAGCGATTTCTGTCAGTTTTCTCTAACTCCAAATTTCCTACTCTTCCACCTCATCGCAGAGATGATTGTCGTATTGACCTATTGCCTGATGAGCCTATTCCTTTCGGCCGCATGTATGTACTATCCCAGAAAGAAAAGGCTGCTCTAAAAGAATATCTTCATCAAAACCTACAAAATGGGTTGATCTCAGTATCCACTTCCCCTGCGGGTGCATCACTATTTTTTATTCCAAAAAAGGACTCAGAAGAATTACGACTCTGTATTGATTTCCGCGGTCTAAACCGGATCACAATCCCAGACAAGTACCCCATGCGACTTATTACTGACATCTTGGAGGCCGTTCAAGGGGCCTCGGTTTACACTAAACTTGATCTCAGGGGAGCTTATCATCTCATCAGGATAACACCGGGAGATGAATGGAAAACAGCATTCCGCACTCCCTTTGGCCATTACCAATATCACGTCATGCCCTTCGGGCTAGTTAACGCACCGGCGATCTTTCAAAGATTTATGGACCACCTATTTTCTGATGTCCTCCTTCACTTTGTCATAATTTATCTCAATGACATCTTGATTTTCTCTAAAAACAAGGAAGAACACATCAGTCATGTAAACCTCGTATTATCTCGCCTGGAAGAAAATCAATTATATTGTAAAGCAGAAAAGGGCGAATTTCACCAGAGCCAAGTTACATTTCTAGGATTTGTGCTGTCCCCTCAAGAGATTTCTATGGACCCCAGAAAGGTTTCCTCAGTATTGGATTGGCCTCCTCCATCGTCAATAAAAGAAATCCAGAGGTTTCTAGCATTCACTAATTTCTACCGTAAATTTATCCCAAGCTTTTCAGAAACCGTTCAACCCATAACCAGACTGCTTAAGAAGGGAGTTTCCTTTGAATGGAATACTGAGGCGCAGACAGCCTTTGAAAAACTTAAACGTCTTTTTACTTCTGCTGAGATATTGACTACCCCGGATCAAAATCGACCATTCGTGGTTGAGTCGGATGCCTCTCACCATGCGCTGGGGGCTATGTTCTCCAGAAGAACGAACAAGGAGACGAGAAACCAGTAGCTTATCTTTCCAAGACATTCAATCGTTCGGGAGAAAACTATTCCGTTCTAGAAAAAGAGTTATTGGCCATTAAAAGAGCCTTTGAAGAGTGGAGACCTTTGCTCTTGGGAACGAAGTATCCAGTGGAAGTGCGCACGGATCACCAGAACCTTAAGGTGCTGCAGCAAGCATATACCACAAATAGCAGGCAGGCAAGATGGGCACATTTTTTTTTGGATCGAGTTCACCTACCTCCCTGGTAATCGTAATCTTCGGGCAGACGCTCTTTCACGAAAAGACTACTCCTCCTATAAATTCTCTCCAGAACCCTTATTTGCCAAAGCTAAATTTGTCGCAATGACGGGTGACTTTCTTCAAGAACTAAGACTGGCTACGTGCCAGAACAGACAAAGATGCGAAGAGTTTGCTGATCTTCACTCGTTCAATTTGACCCAAGGTTGCTACTTCCACAAGGATCAAGTTCTTGTACCTTCTGCATCCTTACAAAAACAGGTGCTCCACATGTGCCATTATTCCAAGGCTGCAGGACACAGAGGAGTTCGAAACACTCTAGAACTTATATCTCGACATTTCTGATGGCCCGCGATAAGGAGTGATGTAAATGATTATGTCTCCGCCTGTGTCGTGTGTCAACAGTCTAAAACTCCTCGTGTGTCTCCATATGGTCTGTTAAACCATATGCCTATCCCAGATCGACCATGGAAGTACATTTCTACGGATTTTATTGTTGATCTTCCCGTTTCATCTCAACACACGACCATTATGGTAACTATTGATTACCTCACTAAAGTGGCTCACTTTTCTCCTCTTCACAAGCTTCCTGGGGCAGAACAGATGGCAAAGATATTTTTAGAGGAAATATTCTCCCGATATGGCCTTCCAGACACCATTGTTTCCGATAGGGGTTCTCAATACACCTCTAAATTCTGGAGAATTTTATGTCAGAAATTGGGCATCAAGAGATCCCTTAGTTCCGGATACCACCCGCAGACCAATGGTCAGACGGAACGCTTGAACCAGACATTGGAAGGGTATCTACGATGCTTTGTCTCCACAGCTCAAGACGACTGGCTGGAGTTGCTCCCACTAGCAGAATTTGCATACAATAATGCGTATCATTCTGCATTGTCACAATGCCCAGGGGTCAACCACATTATGAGGAACATTCAGGAAGGTCATCGCTTGGCCCGCAGGTCTTTGAAGGACGCTCAAAAACGAGCCAAACGATATGCAGATCGTCATCGCAGACCGATACCTACACTTCAGGAGGGCGACCTGGTTTGGCTGGCTTCCCGTTTTCTCCCCAAACATTTAGTTCCTTCTAAATTGTCTCCTCGAATTTTTTGGTCCCTTTAAGATCCTCTCCTTGGTAGGATCTTCGGCGGTACGTTTAGAGCTGCCTCATTCTTGGTCTCGAATGCACCCGGTCTTCCACATCTCCCAGATTAAACTATCCATACCAGACCGTTTTGCGTGAAGACCTAATTCTCACCCTCCTCCAGTGGACACAGACACAGGTCCGGAATACGAACTGGCCAATATCTGTGACTCAAGATTCAATCGAGGTCGACTTCAGTTCCTTATTGACTGGAAAGGGTACTCACCTTCAGAAAGGACGTGGGAAAACGCTTTGGGGGTTCATGCCCCCAAATTGGTGAAAAGGTTCTACCGTTTCCACCCCGGAAAACCAGGAGCACCTCCCCTGAGGAGGGGTCATACTGCTACACATTATCAATGTTGGTCATGGTGGCAAAGCCGTAGAATAGGGAGAACGGCGCATAACGTGATAATGCAGGCTCCCATAACGGCGACTTTTCCTAGAGACAACAACGGTCTAGTTGTTTCACGTACATCTGACGCACTCGCGGCGGGTCACGTGACTCCTGATTAGGAAGGAAGTGCTGTCTGTATACGCGTCGCTACTGCCTTTGTGGACGCTCCATAAGTTTGCTTCTAGGACTCACACTCCTTTCCTCTACTGACTCAGAGTTTCTCCTTATTCCTTACTTCTGTTCTGATTTCTATTCCCTTGTTTAGACTCAGCTGCTGGCCGTATTTGGTGGGATTCGTGGGTTTTCTGGCGGGTTGGCCGCCCGTGTTAGTGAGTACAATCAGACTCATCTCCCTTCAGCAGATTTCTCTCCCAGGCATTTTAAAGCTTACTTTCTCTTCTCTGTTTTCTAGCGCCACCACATCCCCGGAACAGGACCGGCTTCTCAAGCCCTCGGACACTTCCGAGAGCAGTCTCTTTCCTTAGAGGACACCCTCCTTAATCCCTTGTACTTGGTTTCACATTTCCCACTCTCACTTATTTCTCGCTACCAGTCTTCCTGGAACTTACCTGTTCTATCTTGTTTCCTTGGAAAGGTCTCCGACCCTCTTCGTTGTCCAGCGCACATAGAGGATCCGTCCAGACTTCCACCTCCCGTTCTGAAGAGTTGCAGCGGCTCAGGGTTTTTTCCCCCAAGAGGGTTTCCCTGGGGATCCTGCTCTCCTCCTAGCTGGTTTATCATTCAGGGAGCTGGGAAGCAGGACTCCCACGGGGGATTCATCCATTTCCATGACATCCGCCAGTTGTCTCCATTCCGGGTCGCAGTCTGCCCAGGTTAGTGCAATTTGTTACCAATTTGACACATCTGCAAAGAGAGCAAAGGTGACACCTACTTAAGGTTGCTCCTACAACCCTAGTACCTCCCTTGACCTCAAGCTTCCTGACAACTCCAGGCTAAACCCGAGAAATGCCTTTTTTATGTCTCTACTCTTCACTATCTCGGATTTGTCCTTAAACCAGAAGGAATTGGAATGGACCACTCAAAAGTAAATTCCATACTATCCTGGCCTGTTCCAAATACTGTGAAACAGATTCAATCCTTCCTGGGGCTTGCCAACTTCTACCGGAAATTCATACCTTCCTTTTCGGAGATAGTTCAACTGATCATTACATTGTTGAAGAAGGATACTCCCTTCCTCTGGACCGCAGCCCAAGACGAAGCGTTCCAACGTTTGAAGTCGGAATTTACACAAGCCCCCATCTTGGCTCAACCGGACATTGATCAACCTTTCCTAGTGGAAACTGATGCCTCTAACTACGCCATCGGAGCAGTCTTAAAGCAGGAATTCGAGGACAAGTTAGAACACCCCATCGCTTATCTCTCGCGAACCCTAACTCCTAGCGAGACCCATTATTCTGTTCTGGAAAAGGAATTGTTGGCCATCCGTCAAGCCTTCACAGAGTGGCGTCATCTACTCCTGGGAGCTAAACATCCTGTTCAGGTCCATACGGATCATCGGAATCTGCAAGTCCTACAATCCATGGAATGTAGGAATAGTCGTCAAGCCCGTTGGGTATTCTTCTTTGCCCAGTACCAGTTCCAAATCCATCATGTACCTGGAACACACAACATAATTGCTGATGCCTTATCCCGACGTCCCGACTATGAAACTATTAAAGATCGATCCTTCCCAAAGATGTTTCCCCATACAATTTTCGTAGCTCAAGCAATCACTCTCCTGGAAGACATTCGGATTCAAACCCAGTCCTCTGAGATCTGGAAGGAATTTACTGGGAAGAATCGATGGAATCTTAAAACCAAGGACGGGTACTTGTTCAAGGACAATGGCCTGGTCATTCCCACACAGAGACTGCGACAAAGGATTACAAGCCTCTGTCATGATACCCTTCATTCAGGACATTGTGTCATTACCAACACTCTCCGTTTAATACAAAGACAGTTTTGGTGGCCAAAACTGAAACTTGACATCCAGCAGTACATCCAAGCCTGTGCAGTCTGCAATCAAAACAAGCATGATAACAAGAGGCCGGCGGGTCTCCTACTTCAACCAACGCTACCAACAAGGCCCTGGGAATTTATTGCTACAGACTTTATTGTGGAACTACCACCTGCCAGGGGATACACAACTATCATGGTTACCATTGATTTATTCACTCACATGGCTCATTTTACACCCTTGTATAAGTTACCATCTTCCTCAGAACTCGCTGGAATCTTCCTGGAACACATATTCCGATTTCATGGACTCCCCTCCAAGATCATATCAGACAGAGGTCCTCAATACATATCTCAATTCTGGAAACACTTATGCCGTATACTAGGAATCCAGCGTGCTCTCTCCTCAGGTTATCATCCTCAGATCACGGAGCTACAGAACGTGTGAACCAAACCCTGGAGCAGTATCTTCGCTGTTTCACCACCAAGGTCCAGGACGATTGGTCTCTTTTAATACCTGTGGCTGAATTCACCTACAACAATTCGGATCACTCGGTTGTCAAGACCAGCCCCTTCTTCTGCAGCCAAGGATTCCAACCTTCGGTTCTACCATCCCTTCTTCCACATCCTAGACCAGTTCCTACAGTCGACTCCTGGATTGAAACCCTCATCAACATACACAAGGAAGCCAAAGAACACCTCGAAAGGGCCAGAGCTAACACCAAGCACTATGCGAACTCCAAAAGAAGACCAGGACCTTCCTATGCAGTGGATGATAAGGTCTGGCTATCCTCGAAACTACTGCCTCGACACTTACGACCTAATAAGTTGGCTCCTCGGTACTATGGCCCTTTTTCCATAAAGGAAATCATTAACCCAGTGGCCTTCCGACTCAAATTACCAGACTCCTGGAAGAGGATCCACCCAGTGTTTCACACATCTCTAAGGAAACCATACGTCCAGACCTCCCGGTCTGCTCGAAGATCTACCCCTGTGGTTGTCGACGACCAGCTAGAATATGAAGTGTCCCGAATATGTGACTCCAGGTCAGTGGAGTAACTTTGCTGAAAATGTTGGGGGGGCATGACATCTGAAGAAAAGGTGCCCCAGCCAAATTAATGGGGACAAAATGGTGGACCATGAAAGTTGGGGGGGACAAACACCCCCATCCCCCCCTAAAATTACGCCCATGCTCCAGGTACAGACCTGTCAGCTACAGTATCTGGTGGAGTGGAAAGGCTATCCACCCAGTGAAGGCACCTGTTAACCGGTCTCAAACCTAAACGACCCCCAGGCTACTTCAAGGGTACCACCTTGTACACCCGGGCAAACCCGGAGGAACAGGCCTTCAGAGGAGGCATGCTGTCATGAACCATCGGACGCGTCCTTTCTGGACTTCCTGGTCCCTGACCCATAGGGGCTTGCACTCAGCAGTACTCCCAACATGGCCGCCAAACGCCGAATACTGTTTACCAGTTTCCGTGCCGTATGCATTACGTTCTATAAAGCGTACACGCCCCCGCGGCCCTGCGCGTCTCAACGCTACCGCTTGCCATGGCTAGACGTGTGCTGCCGTAGTTCGCTTGTGTTTTTCCTTTGATTCCTGGTTCCGGTTCCTCTAAATTCCTCCTCCTTCATTCCCCCTCCTTTTTGTCCTCCTTGCATCCCGGATCTCCGTGCACTCGTCTTCCGTGTGCACACTTTGCTGTTTCCTGGATTTCCTCGGACTTCCCTGACATCTCAATGTTCCCAGGACTCGGAACGCTGAACGCACGCTGGAACCCGAGGACCTGCACACTGGGTTATACAAAACCCGAACTCTACGAAAAAAGACTCCATCGAAGAACTCCAACAAACAACAAAGACAGGTGAGAAGGCGGGAAACCTGTGACAGGAGCAGTGTTATGCTGCCTTCCTAGACCTGGAAATGGCCATTGATGGAATCGACAGAGTTATTTTATGGAAAAAATTAACAACATTGTGGATTCCGTCTAGTTTATTACGGCTGGTTCAACTATGTTTTAACTAAACGAAGTCGATGGTCAGATATGGTGGAATAAGGGAAAACTCTGATTTGTTTAGACAAACACGGGGGTAAAACAGGGCTGCCATTGCTTTTTATACTTTTTATGGTAGATTTTGATCCTGTAAAATACATTAATAGGGTAACCCACCGAGGCTGAGCAACAAGGAGTACATAGCGTTGTGTTATGCTGACGATGCTGTTATCTTGGCACTTACCCCAGCAGCTCTGAAGCAAGGGCTTAACTATGTCATGGACTTCTTGGAAGTAAATTAATTAAAGTTGAACAAAGAGGAAACCAAGATTGTCATCTTCAGGGGGGAAGAAGAAGTCAGCTAAGTGGGAATTAAAAGGGTCCCCAACAGAAGTAGTTGACTCATATATCTATTTGGGGATGACATTTTTTAACGATTGTCATTGGATGGCAGATATCATACACCTGGAAGACAGGGCCAAAATTAGCCTTCAGTGTTTACAAAGGTTTTATTTTAAATATGGTGCTCACAGACTGGAAAAGTGTATAGAGGTTTTAAAATGCAAAGTGCTGACCTAGATCTTGTACGCTAGTGAGATTTGAGGTTATTGTTTCTGCCAGCCTCTTAAGCTTGTCCAGTTGCATTTTGGTGACATATTTTAGGCCTCCCTCCAGGTGGTACGAGTAGGGCCCTGAGAATAGAACTGGGGATTCAAAGCATCATGTCTTTGGCTCAAGCTAGACATGTGGCTTATTTTACTAAAATGAAATGGGCAATATAAAAAATCCAAATTTGCAGCTAGGAATTTTAGTGATGGAAAGTCGCCTAGAGGTATACAACCCAATTTGGTACGAGTCAGGGCGTAGGTTCTGGGGCTTGTTCTCAGCTGAAAGAGGAAAGGCTAATTCTGACCAACGTAAACTAGAAATTAAAGAACTGGTCCAGGGAAAGATCGCTGGCAGTGGATGTAAAAGAAACTCAGTCTTTACCATCACTCTCAGTTTATGTGGAGTTTAAGGGGCATCTTGCTGCAATGGGCCCGATCCCTGACCTTGACTTCCAGCAGGGAAGACAACTTTTTATTAGGACCAGGTTAAACTTATTGCCATTGTCAAAAAGAACCACCAGGCTAAAGGCCTCCCCAGAATGCCACTGTAAAATGAGCGTAGATGAGGATTTGATCCTTTTCATTCTGATTTGTCCATTATATGGAACATATAGAAAGGAGAGGGTGAGATGGATAAAACCTCATTTTCTAGTACAACATATTAGAACCTCTAAGGAAACGATGGTCTTATTAAATATTTGGATCAGGTAATAAAGGTGAGACTATTTAAAGTAAATCCATAAATCCAAGTAGAGGATTATAAAGAAGAGTATGTTTTAATTTTAAATATATGGAATAAGTGGATGTTGGTTTGGGATTGGGTTAGGTTTCTCTTTTTATCTATTGGAACTGTTTTGAACATGTAATGTATTGTCTTAGTACCCTGTTGTAAATGGAGGAATCTGAATAAACTTTGAGATGGTGGTGTTCTGTGTTCCACTAGATTGGGTCTTTTCCAGTAACTGGGATGTATCCCCCAGGCTCTTTGTTTCACTTCTTCTCTCTCTGGGTCTGTTCTCAGCTATTGTTTGGCATATTGTCCCCTGCAGGCATTCAGATGTCTCTCTGAGGCTCTGACACACCTGGGGTATAGCTCTCCCCCAGTTTCCTCACCATACAGGGGTTATGGCACTCTGATGTCTGTAGTGTCTCCAGGCTCCTACCCCCTCTGTGTCTTCTCAAATCAGCTAACTGGCTCTGGTCTCACAGCTCTCCAGCCCACATATGCACTTTTGCTTCCCTTCTCCCAGACTAACAAAACTGGGCTTTGTTTATAGTGCTTAGGCCAGGTGCCCACTCCCTGATTGACTAGGATGGTTGTGGTGATATGATTGGGTGTGAGTCTTTGTAGTTCAGAAATCAAGTGCATTGGCTTCAAAATAATCTTTTTGCTATTTTGAATGTGTGCCATGTGCTTCTGGAGTTTGTTTAGCAAGCAGCCTGTTTCCCTGTTTTTCTAGTTTGCTGTCTTCTGAGAGCGTTAAGTCAGAATTGGAATTTTTGGGGGTTCTAAGAAAATTGTGTAAAGGTCCCCTAAACGTTTGCTGTTTTTCTTATGTTTTATCGAATCTCTGATTTCTTTTTGGTGGCCAAAGGGACTTCTGCTGGAGTCCAGGGATGCAACTCATGTTCCCCATAAAGGCCGTAAAGTGATTCCGTCACCCTAGTTATGTTTTAGGTAGTAAGTTGGGGGCAGCTATAATTTAGTTTTGGTTTCACCAGGGGTGCAAGCCATTTTACTGCATTTGCTAGCCACCGGGTACCAATGTTTTTTTAAATTTTAAATCATGTTCTCTTCTCTGTGTTTCAGACCTTCCTTTGTTCAGGGTGACCATGATGTAGGATTTAAAATGTATGTTCTGAACACATAGGAGCAAGGTTGAGGCTGCTACTTTGGGCTCCTAATGTCCCTAACTGGTTTAGACCGGTATAGGTCCCTGGATTCTCCCACCCACTTCCTGTGGGATGGCTTTGGCCAAGTGGCAGTTCCAGTGACCAACCAGAATGGTTGGCCATCTGGACCTTTTCCTCCAGGCGCCTTTAGTGATTTAGTGCAAGGGTATTTAGCCTTTTTCCTTCCCCTGCTTTGGTGCTTTGTTCCTGCAACTTGGAGACAGTAGTTTTGCTCTCCTGATGAGGGGGTTTTCCCACCAATTCCTGTCGTTTTTGCAATTTTGAAAGCCCACTTGACTTAATTTGCTAAGTGCAGTGGCTTGGCTATATCCGTTTTGTGTTTTTTACCTCTGGAAGTCCAGTCCAGGTTTCTTGCATACTCTTGCTAACTCCCCACATCTGTGGGCTCGCACCCTCCACATTGGAATCATTTTCTAGGGTGTTTACTGCTGTTACCCACCAGGATCAGCTGCTTCTTTATTGGTCGCTGCTGGTGTCCAGATGGCAGTTAAGGCCTCAAACACCCTGCCAGTTCTTTAGCTTTGGATGTCCATGGGTGCCTCCAGTCCCCATCAAAGGATCATTTGCTGCTTTGCTGCCTTAATTTTTTCCTCACTTTGCCGCTGGGAGCCATATTCCCCCAATGGACCCAATGGGAATGGGATTTACCTCCCCACTCCAACTCGGGATCCGGCGCAAATTGCACCGGAACGAGTTGCGGTAACGATAATAGCGTTGGGCGGTATCCCAGCGCAATTAGCGCCAGGCTATGGGCCAACTCAGGATGAGGCCCTTAATCTTGCCCAAATGATTTGGTGGTTGCTGTATACTATTTGCACAAGGTTCAGATTGCCATTGGTATTTTGTTGCCCTGCTTCACCTGTACTCGCATGTTTGGGATCCTCCTTTTCAGTGGGACTTGCATTCGGTTTTGGAATGACTTAGGAAAAGCTGTTTGAACTGATGGCTTGCTGCAACCATGCCATCAGTTGCCTGGAAGACACCCTTTTCGATTGTGGTTATGTTAGTGGGTCCAGGGAGTTTCAGCCCTTGTCCTTTAAGGATGAGTATAAAATCGTTGATGCTTTGATTAAGGTAATTTCCTTAGTTCATTCGAAAACGTTTATCGGGTTTCCATTTGAATCAGGACATCTTGCTACCTGTTTTCTACCCTTGACGGTACAAGTATCCAGCTAACAGAGCTCTACAGAACCTGGATGTGCCTAGGACTTTTAAAGTTTTATTTAGACAAATGATCAGACCTTCTTAAAGGTCTTGTTCGTTTTCGGTGATTCACATTGGCATAGAGGGGACAAGGTCAACATAGGCAGATGAAATGTGCCCTTTTTTCCTATGGCATACATTTTGCATGGCGTTTCATTTTGCACGGAGTCTTTGATTTGCATTCCTCCGAATCCAAGGCCGCATCTGTAGCTTCTACGCCCATTGTGCAGACCCTTTTAGTAAGCATCCCTCTCTTGAAGTCTCCTCCAGATAGGATGCTCTTTTAGGGCAAGGAATTTCTGTGCAACTTGTTTGCTTGAAATGTGTTGATATATGCTGTTGGCTTCTCCGATCCCAGAGTAGTGCTATTCTGTGTAATATGTGACAACGATTTGGGAAGGACTCAGGGCACAGAACCTATTAGTAATAAACCATAGCCTCCTTCGTGATTCAGGTGCTCAGTTCTGAGTACCTCCCGCCATAGCTGAGACGTTGCTATTGGGGGGGCTGGGTGGCTGTAGCCCCGGGTCTTTTGGTTGTAGCCCCAGATAGAAGTTCAGGGGCCACAAGCAAAAGGCTAGTTAGCCTGGGTCCGGACAGTCCCAACATTAACACAGCCCTAGATCTTTTCCAGACCTAGCAACACCTTTGCGTCACAGGCTTCTACTTTCCCATGACCATCTGTATATGCCAGTCACCATAGTCGTGCTTGGTGTACAACATATGGAAGTGATGAAACAGTCATGAATGGGACAGAAGGGGGTCGGGCCTGGTGCACAGAGTAATGCTCACGAGTTCCAGAATCCTAAAGCAGCAGTTTTATACCATGTGAAAAGCAGTTTCTCACCCTTGCCTGCTGCGAGAACAGGGTTGCAAGAAATACATGCAAGAGAGCAGGCTACCCGCTAAAAGTACCTGGATCACGATAAAGATAACATTTCATATTTTCTATTTGATTTATATTTTGGGTGTCTGACAGGTTGCCATTATCAATTGCCTTATATCATGGGTCAAATTGGGTTCACACTATAGGATGTACTATGCCGTACATAGTTGCTCACTTAATTTGTATGGAACCCAGAGAACTTGCAAAACAAGTCTCCAAGGGCCTGTTTGCAATCACATAACCTCCAGATGTTCAGGCAATGGACCATTTTGTAATTTCTGTTTGGGAGTTCACTGACAGCAGGTGGTGTGCATTTTTACGTGGGTTCTATCCGCAGGGTGATTATTTGGAAAAGTGCATAGAGCTAGCAGATGATCTCATTGGCTAGAGAAGGAAATTGATCTCAATTACTTTTTCTTGCTAGTACATTATGGGAAGCACTTCAAAAGAGTGTCTAAAGAGTGTCTTCCTTTCGCCCCCATGCTCCATGGCTACTGTGCATTGAACAAAACAGTATTCACTCATGCCACCGTCAGCAAAACCTCACTTGACCCAACATATGTTGCGATGGGATTGAACCTTCATGGGAAGGATAGCTGGCATCTGACCCGAGCCCCCATCTTGGAAGGGGCTCTCACATGGCTGCCTGAAGCAAAGAAGTCAGTGCCCATTTTTTATGAAACATATCACAAGACATGATATTTTACAGTGCACTTCGGAGAGTCTCAGCTTTGAGCCTGTTGCCTGGCTATTGTGGACAAGTACATTCTGATCTGATCAACGAATCCTGCAATGCGTTCTGTGTTCGCTGTAGCACATATTGTATGTGCATTCACTATAGGACAGGTAT
Source organism: Ambystoma mexicanum (assembly GCF_040938575.1). Classification (NCBI taxonomy): domain Eukaryota; kingdom Metazoa; phylum Chordata; class Amphibia; order Caudata; family Ambystomatidae; genus Ambystoma; species Ambystoma mexicanum. The sequence continues at coordinate 1,008,076,283 of NC_090927.1, forward strand.
GGTAGCATTTTCACCCTTCTGTGTGGAATAGATTGATCTTGTGCAATAACGAAAGTTGCAATGCATGCTGATACATTTGATTGCATTATCTTCGGAACATCCCCCCCCTGGTGTGCTAAGCACTCATTGCAGAGATCTGTGTTCATAAGCAAGATTACAGTACCAAATTCCAGCTAGGCCAACTCACCTTTCCTCTCGCTGAGGTTGATATACGTGTCTAAATATACTTTGGTTGCTAGTAATACCTACTGTGCTACAAAACAACGTACCTGCACCAGCGAGCAGTAGTTACATAACATTAATGTGGTGCAGGTCTAGAGCTCGGTTCCTCCAAACAAGGGTTGTAAAAACTGGCTGCCAGCCCCAATGAATTGCAGAAAGTGTTAGCTGGGAGAGGAATTTGAGAGTGTAGAATCAGTATGTTGAGGCTTCTTGATTTCAATTTATAAAGCCCACATCGGCCCAAGGGCATCGTGGCGCTGTTGCAGTATATTCACTTAGGCACATCTTAAGACAGATTCTTACAGAACACAGTTACAAAGTTCAGAGTTACATAGCTAGGGTGGAGCAACATTGGAGGAATGAGATACAATCTAGTTGAATATCTTATATCCCAGCATTGCCACCAAACTATTCAGTGATCCTGGACAAATCATCTTATCTCACTGTCTAGTACGGGTCTGCCTTCTGTGAAAAGGTTTGTGTTCCCATATTCTGTTGGCATTGTTTAGGTCACTGCCTGCCCTTTCTTTTCGTGTCGGTCACTTGAGTGGGAGGGGTCAAATACAGAAGAGAGACTAGCATATATCACAAACCTGCAGCGAGCTTATTTGCAGGTCTGCTTTTTCTTACGCAAAAACCGTTTGCTTTCTTGTGCAATTTCAAATGTTCTTCTGAACACCCTGAAAAATAATGTGCAACTCTGTATGGTGGGTGTCTTTAAAGCTTTAAAATATAGTAAAAACCCAAGTGAAATTGTCTAGGTTAATGTGAAGTAGTATTCTGGTACTTGTATATATAGATGGTGGGGAAAATGAAGGCAGAAGCATAACATATTGCAAAAGTTTATTTTTAAATATTGTCATGAGAAATGCAATTTGCGTACTTCCCAAGGCAGTCCTACACAACGGGGTAGGTAATCTCCTTAAGTTCTGGAAGCTCCTCAAGAACCTCCTTTTCTCTTCTTCCTTCCCTCTCTCCCTCCCCTGCTAACACCCCTGTCTGCTGCAGTAACTGGCTGCCTGGTTCCCTCTGAGTTCAACAGGCCACCAGCCCCACCACCCAGTTCACCCTATCCCTTGCACTTAGCATTTGGTCCCTGACCCCCTTCACCCCATGAAATCTTTGGCACTTGCCCTGCTATCCTCCCAGAAGGGCAAGTGCGAGATTTAAAGGTGGAAGTGGTTACAACCCCATGCACACTAGCACTTCGCATTTCACACAGACCTACATCCCCCCGCTCCCTCGCACTTCTTGTAACTGCATTTGCATGATCTGAATGTCACAAGGCCTAGTAGCACCGTTGTTGTTATTTTTCTCCCTTGTCCCCCCACCCTTTTTTGTCTTGTGGCGCCTTGAAACACCATTTGTTGCATAGGTGGTTTACAAATATCCAATAAATAAATAAAAAATAGCTTAGTTCATGAAAGTCAAACATTCACAAATAGTTGCAACTTGCTGTTCGACAAGAAGTACAAAGCCATGTGGTCAAGTGCAGGAATGTTCGACTGAGCTCAAATTCCAGTTTTGCCAAGGTGTGTGATCCTAGGCAACTCATTTAATCTCTTACTGTTTAACATGTCAAAATTGCCAATGCCTTAATATTTCACAATTGTTAAACTGTAAGAGCAAATTAAACTATAAGTGAAGCTTTTATTTACGCCAAGGATAATTGGCTATCGTGTTGCTTCATGCATAATAGTGACAACTGACATTGCACACCAAAAAGTATTTTTTTTGCTCACTATTCTCATCTCGGACTATGGGCCTCATTAAAAGTCTGGCGGTAACCCGCCTGACTCGTGACACCATTTCTGCCGCCTGAGATCCCGGTACCACCAGGACATTACAGGTCCCGGCGGCCCAGGGTATCAAGCAGTAGAATGTGTAAGTCCTCATTCCCATAGAGTCTCATTGGACTGCATGGGAATAGGCAAACGGAAGCACCGGCACCATTGGTAACGGTGCCAGTGCTTCCGTGACAACTCTGCGGGTGGGTACTGTTACGCCCGGCAGGTCAACTCGGTCGGGCGCAACCGCCCCCGCCTGCAGAGTTGTAGTGTGATGGTCCGGAAAGGGTGCTGGTACGGTGCAACCGGCACCCTTATTTACAGACCGCCACACTTGTAATGAGGCTGCATGTCTGGATATGTGCACCTTCTTGGTAGCTTCCAATTCGTATTCACTATGATATTGCACTTTTCAATTCGTCTCCTGTACCATGCGGGAGCACTTTTACGTTCCGTGAGGCTACTAATCTGGATCCTGCTGGGACATGTGTACCTTTCCCAAAAAGCTACTGATCTGTGTCCTTCACGTACGCTACAGCCCTCGTACCTACCTTGTGGCTGCTATTAATATGTGTCCTGTAAAAATGCAGGAACACAAGAACCCTCGTTGTGGGCTGTTAATGTTGCATTGAAATGCCACTTGTTTATTATTCTGATTCCAGTGAGGATGAAGGAGGTCGGGGAACTTGAAGGGGGATCCCATGCTTAGTTTGAATATCAGGGCAGCATATCAAGCTATTGGTTATGTTCACAACAAAATGGGTTGTGGCAAACAGGTTCTTTAAGATTAACGGTATCAGGTAATCATGACCCCATACATTTGTCCTCAAACATAATCTTGCCGGGAAAAGCCATTGGCGACATTATATATGGTGACATTATGTTGAATGTAATAATGTCTCTGCAAAAAACAGCGACATTTTTGTCAGGAGGCATTTTTGCCGGGACATCATTACATGGAACCAGATTAATTTGTTTTGTTTGGTGCGAGTACAAATTAAGGGTGGGCTGGGAATCAAAAGAGGACCTGGAAATAATGTTCAAAACTGCCCCATATTACACATTTTCAGCAAGCCCCAACCCTTTTCCTATAAGAACATGTGGAACTAAAGAGTTTACCAAACAAAAGAGGCCCATGGTGCAGAGGGCTACTGTAAAATCTCCAGAGTACCCTGTAGGCCATGTCCATCCCTGGGGCAAACGTGTGTGTCGCCCCGAAATGCCTTCAGATGGCCCTGCAACAGATGGATGCTTTTTGCAATGGTAGGTTTGGTATAACAATAAAGGTTAATGTTCAGTGAACAGATTAGTGATGGCAGGAAAAGCAAAAGAAGTTAAAGTGGCTGAATTCTTCTTTTACTTTTCCTGCCATCACTAATTATTTCACAAAGCCCTGATCTCTTGTTAGCATTTTTGCGACTGCTGACAATTAGCGCATTGCACTTACGGTTTGCGAAAAATCGAGATTATCAATTTTGCAGTCTACACAAGCAAATCATAGCCAAAAAGACCAGCATTAAAATGCGCGAAAAAAGCACAACAAACTGCAAATAATAGATATGAATAATCTCAAAGAGTATGTGGAAAAATTATCATTGAGGCTCAAACTGATTACCATCTCTTGGCCCTTCCATGTTTGCTGATACAGGAGGGGGCTTCACCCGAGCCCAGGCCCGTTTCCAGACCCGGGCGAGGCGGGCGACTGCCAGGGGCGCAATCGCCCCGGGGGCGCAATAGCCCACACTGGTGAGGGCTCGACTTGCCCTGGGGGCGCATTCGCCGTGGGGCAAGCTCCATTGCCCTGGGATGTGCGCGATTGCTCGAGTAGAGGCAGCAGGTGCTGGCGCTGCCTCTGATGTGCTCACGTTCGGTGCTGGGTCAGGCACCTAATGTGAGCACATCAGCTACTCGAGCAATCGCGCACAAACGACCCCCAATTGACATCCCCGGCCCGTCAGCCTTCTTCCATTCCATTCCCGCTGCGGCGCCAGGACCCCTGCTACTACATTTCATTAGCAGCAGGGGTCACTATCAGACTTGGCGCCACAGCGGGTGAATGAAGAAACAACAAGCCATGGGGAAGTTAACTCCTTTTTCAATCATGTTAGGAGTTAACTTCCCAGTGGCTTATATTTTGTTCCCTAAAACAAGGGGGCATACGTTTCATGCAGAATCTAAAAGTGAACGAAAACCTTAAAATAAATGCGGATTACCTACTGTAAGTTCCATTTTGAATAAGTAAAAGAAGGTGAACTTATCCACTAAAATTCAGTCTTCCAATGATTTCGCTTAAAATATGCATTTTGAATAGCATGGGTGTTATTGACCCCTGGGACACACTATGTTCTACTCCACAGTAATGCGGCCCGAGCTTGAGCGGATGCATCTGCGCGAATTGAGCATCCATATTAGGGAGATGAAACCCATTTTAAAAAGTAGCTCCTAGTTTTCCATGTTGACGAACAGAACCTTTGTTAATGCCCCATAGTCAACAGTGTTGAAAGCCAATGAGCGGCCTAGGCAGGGGTGGACTGGGAACTAAAAGAGGCCCTGGAAATAATAACTGGGGACCAAAAGAGGCCCTGGAAATAAAGTTCAAAGTGGCCCCATAGTACACATTTTCAGCAAGCTCAATGCTTTTCCTATGAGAAAATTTGGAAATACCACACAAAAGAGGCCCAGGGTGTAGAGGCCCACCGGGAAATCTCCAGAGTTCCCTATAGGCCAGTCCACCCCTGGGCCTAGGATGACTGATGGTGCCCCCACACATAGCATCAGGCTGCACCTGAATTGAAGTTCACTTTGTGCTACAAGCAGCCTGCCCAATTGATAGTCCCCTAGTAACGTATGCAAAGAAAGGTTGAATACCCAATACCTAAAACGTATATACAAGCCAAAAACTGTTGCCTTTGCCAATGTTTTTAACAGGACTTCGCTGATGGGCGCTCATAGTGCTTATACATCGATTGAATGAAAGCAGACCTGGTTAACACATTTTTACTACTTCCAGCTCAAATTAAGTCATTAACTCTCAGAAGACTGCTCTGAGAAAACACTGGCATGCACTTGGAGTGCAACGTTTGATGTTAAGTCTTGATTAAAGAGAGCTGAAAGAGTTTCCTCTTCATCAGTACATTGACAGGACAACTCTAGCGTGAACCAGACGACTGAGTCCTTTTGCCAGTACTGCCATAGCACCTGGTACTTGGCATGTTCACTTGGAGGAGTTACAGGTGGATGCTTTATAAACACAATATTCTTCCCTTATTTCGCCAAAAATTATCCTCCGTAACCACCCAGGTATTTTATGATTACATCAAAATGTGAGGAGTGATTAACTGGAGGCGCAACTCATGAGGGTGCCAAAAACCGGAGGGGTGATGGGCCATATGAACCAAGGACCAAAGGAGAGCAATCAACCAGGTTCCCCAAGACCAGAAGGGCGACTGAGCAGAAAAGTGTGACTCACAAGGGAGTCAAGGGCCAGAGGGGTGACAGAAAAGCGGAGCAACTCACATGGGCCTTGCTGCCAAGTGGGGGGCCCATGCCATGCGTGAAGCCATAACCCAGTCCTGGATTTTCACTTTGCATGGAGGTCCTTCTAGGAAATGCCTGGGCTGACTCAGTGTCACAGAGGACATGGAAATACCTTGCAGGTATGCAAGGGAGCCAAGGACCGGAGGAGAGCGGCGAATCAATGATGGACCAGAGAAGCCAAGGATCCAAAAAGCCAATGATGTGCTTTTATAAGTCACACATACAAGAAATTAAAATAGACACTAATTGTTAGAAAAATAAAAAGCTATTTTAATAAATAAGTTCTTGAATCACAATGTAATAAAACCAGTTTCATGTGTGTAACAGTGATTTATTGATATTGGGTAGGAGTTACTTAACCGCAGGGTATAGTTTGGGAGTGGCGCGCATGCCAAGCAGGGGGGGGGGGGCGCAATTTACTGTTTCGCCCTGGACACCAAATGGACTAGAAACTGCCCTGCCCGAGCCCAAAGCTATAAAAAGTCAGGGTTATTAATAGGAAGGAAGTATGAATGGCTTGGCGGATGTGATCAATAGACAATTCAACGTTCCTGTCACTCGGGGCCACGCAGCAATAAATATGCATGCTTGGAACCTTGAGTTTTCCCAATCCACACATATAACTGCAGCAAGGCCGCCCCTTCCCAAACATCCGGGATATGGGCGTCCAGTAACCGCGGCTGAAAGTGAGCTTCCGGTCCCATCCCATTGACAATTAGCTGGGCAGTGGAGCTCTACGCCGAGCGGTTATGCTCCCAGAGGCCGTATAAAGAGAGCACTCAGAGCGCAGGGTCATCCCCCGAGGGTGGGGGTGCCTCCGCAACTGGCGCACTTGTACTTAAACCTGCAATAAGAGCAGCGCTTCCCATAAAACCGAGCTGCCAGCTGACATCGCATCCCCGTTAAACACTTCCCGCTTCCGTTTGATATGATTTCTATCCTGCAATTATAACCAGGCTATTTCATAATGGTAAGCTGTGTCTTTTAATAGTCACGTCTCTAGGAGACTTCATCCCACTGTTTCTCTTTGTATAATGTATAACTGAAATATGTATTTCAACAACTTGTGTTGATATTGAGCTGAATAGCAAAAAGAAAAATCTGGCATGTTGCCACTGCGTTCATTACTAAACGAAGAATCAAGATCATAACACTTAAGGCCTTGTTACGTTCTCGACGGTACCGCTAAAACAGACTGTATTTGCAAAATACCGCATATTCTAAGATGCTTAACGTTCCAAGTATGGCATGTCAAGAAGCCGACACATAGACCAAAGCTGCCAGCTCAACGCAATTTATTTTAAAGTAACACAAGTTAAGGACATCCACTCATACCAATAAAAGGAAGGTTGCTCTTGGGGCTGGATACTAACACAAAGTTCAATTAGTGGGTTAACCAATTTCAAAGTCCAGGTCCCTTTTCCCCACATTTCATAGGGAATGATGGTCACTCACAGTCTGAGGTGCTTTAAGTGTCCTCAACACACTTCCTCCCACGAGTCCAGCAGGTCCTCACTTGGTCTGTAGGGCCTCGGTCCAATGGGTCACCCACCACAGCTGTCCAAATGTGAGTGACCACTTGAAGGATGGTGTTGTCGTGGGTGGGGGGCGGCTATTGGCATGAATTCGGCCCCCATGGGTGCTATGGAGATCAGCACCTTGGAGGCCCAGTGCCTCAGGAGTTTACCAGGGAACACTTGGTCTTACATAAGAGCAGGGCAGACCATACCCAGCACATGCAGGCCCTGGCCACCTTGCTGGCCAGAGGTCCCCATGGAACCATGGCCTGCAGGCCCGTGCTCACACGGTGTGGGCCTGCAGGCCTAAATGAGACTCAGTCATTCCCCTTTGGAATCTGCAGCCGCCCTGAGGCGCATGCCTGCAAGTGCTCCTTTTATTAAATTTGACCATGACACGTAATGGCCTGTCTTAAAAGGGCAATACACTTGGGAGGGCCACACATAAGATTAAAAGGCAACACACTTGGGAGGGTTACAAACCACAGGTGTGACTCACCAATGGTAGCCCCCAGGGTTTCTGCTCTGTGTTTCGTAGGATGACTGAGGCTTGGAGGGAGGGGCTTTTAATTCTGCCTTAGGGGGTACTCTGACTGCCACTAAAATCATCTAGCCTTCCTCCTCACACCCCAGTGACAATCGCCTTCCTTGGGACTCTCCTCCTCACCCCTGTTTTTGTCACCACTTGCTCTATCCTTTTGTTTATAAATTTGTTCCGCGCTCTACGCTGAATTAACTGTCTCTAGGTGCAGATGGAATCGAGTAACCAGAAAACCAAACAGAAATTCAGTTTCTATTAAAGACAAGAGTGAGGAAATAGAATAAGAGGAGCGCAAACAAATTGGCAGGGCATTCCACAAGCGAAGGCAGAGTACTAAAAAAATTTAAATCCTGCACGTTTTGTATTTAGGATGAATAACAAGGAGTTGTCTATCCTGAAACCGTAATGTTTTAGTTGGCAAAGCAAATAGGGTGTAACCATATGTGATATATCGGTTTGGTCAAGTCCATGTAAACATTTGAAAACAAAGCACACCACCTTGAAGTAGATTCTCTCTTCTATATATCGCCACGCTCAAGATGAACATTTTACAGAAATGTTAATTTTACATATTACTACTGAAGCGGCTCCAACAGTGTCGGCAGGGGAGGCCAGCGGTCAGCCGTCAACCAGCACCAACCACCAAAGTAAGTGTGGCATGGGTGGGGAGTAGAGCAATCCCTCTACTCCAGAAAGCCCTGCCACTCTACTCTACCTTATCTCAGAATATAGCTTGCCAGGCAAACATTACCTGCATCACTCCTATAGGGAATACTCAACATTAGCAATCGCTCATTATAAATCTACTCTCAAGTTTAGGTATATCAAACCATCTGTATATGCTATAAAACTAAACCTACTGTAGTATATTTTGAAACCTGCTGCATTATGTAACCTAGGCCTTTGTCCCATTATAGAGGACTCTCAAATCTAGCCGTAGCCCCTTCTTTATATATAGCCAATAGACCAGCAACCATTAGCCTGTGTCGCATCAAGACCAAATTGCAAATGTTGGCAAATGCCACACAGGGATGTAATTGTGAACATTAGCCTGCGTCGCATTTAGATAGATTTTTGAACGTTAGCAAATACCACATGTAGTCAGAATTGCGAACATTAGCCTGCGTTGCATCTAGTTAGATCTGTGAATGTTAGCAAGTGCCACACATAGATGGAATTGTGAACATTAGCCTGCATGGCATCTAGCTACAATTGTGAATGTTAGCAAATGCCACACATAGATGGAATCGTGAATATTAGCCTGAGTCGCACCTAGATAGATTTGTTAATATCAGCCAGTACCAATCTTGGCTTGAATTGTAAACATTACCTGCATAGCATCCACTCTGCAGGACTCTCAAATCTAGGTGATGCCTCCACCTCTGTCTATTATATGGTGAGGCGTAATGTATTGTGAAGCCTAGGCCCCTCTCCCTCCCTACAGGATTCTCAAATCTAGGTTTAACTTCCTTCTGTGTCTACTATATGCTACAACCCACTTATTGTGGAACCTAGGTCTTTCTCCCACTATACAGAACTCTCAAATCCAGGTATAGCCTCCATCTTTGTCTACTGGATGGTGAAACGTAATGTACTATGAAAACTAGGCTTCTACACCACCTTTGCAGGACACTCAAATCTAGGTCTGGCCTACAACTTTGTATATTATATGGTGAAATGTAGTATATTATGAAACCTAGGCCTCCTCCCACCATGCAGGATTCTAAAATCTAGGCATTTAGCCAAACTGCAAAAGTCAGCTGCGCGAACCCACTAACCAAAAAGCTCAAAATGTCTGCCTACTTAACTCACACAAAAACCCACACAACCACCTCTCGCACAGCAATCCGTACACACTTCACCACACCGCAACAACAAACAAATAACACATAACCCGCACCAACAGCACAGGAGGACTGACATCGATCCTATCCGATACTCGCACTAAAGCTCATCGCACAGTGTCAACCGAACTGAAGCTGGCAACAGGACACCACCGCTCTCTCACTATCCTACTCCCTTTTCACCTTACTAACCCACCCCGCCTTCTCGTTTACAGATCCATCTGAGTGCCTGGGGACCAATTCCGTTGGTGACGGAGTGCGGTACAAATAAATTTAACATTAACATAGGTGACCAATGAATGGAGGCAGTGCCTATACCTGAATACATATGCCTGCATAGAAAAGTTAAAATGTAGTCACAACGTTGCTTTCTGATATGCTTGAAGGCATTTTAGTTGAGAGATAGCATATCAGCATATAAAGAATTTTCCGTAAGTAAGTCTGGTGTTGACCAGAGCTCCAACAGCACCAGCAGGATCTTTTCCGGGCAGCAACGGAAGAATACAGCGGAGGTGCCTGAAGAATACTCATTTGACTCCTTCACTCACTTGAGTTTCCAGCCCCAACTCTGCTTTCCTGATGAAACCCACATTTCCGACCCTGAAAGTATAGGAAGTCTGGAGACTGAACACCAATGGAGCTCTCCGGCAACAAGCTGAATCATGAAGTAAATGCTTAGGACCTAATGGCACCAATTCCGTTTTATTAGGATTCAGCTGTAAGCCATTGAAAGTCATCCGTACCTATGCTGAGACATGAAATGTATTAATGGCAGTCATAATTAGGATCAGAAACTTTGAGGTACATTTGTGTGTTGTGATTGTTAGAGTTGTCATGACTCCTAGTAGGCAAAGGCAAGGGAGCCTGTGGTTTTGGCGCTGGCGTGCACCGTGGCGGCCTGGGCATTTCCACCGTGGGCGTTGAGGTTAGGGCATCCTAAAATCTTGCTGAGTTGTTTTTTAAATTTTGCTGGCCGCGATCAGCCCTCGTTGTGTGTGCCTGTCCTCTGTGGCGTGAGTGTTTCTGTGTTGCTTCCCTCCTTTGTCCCGCTTCCGACCCCTATTGGCTGACTTAATTGTGCTTCGTGCGAGGATTTAGTCCTGTGCTCATTACCCTCACTGCGTCATTTCCACCGTGGGCACTGAGGTGAGGGCATCCTAACATCTTGCTGAGCTGTTTTTGAATTTTGCTGTCCTCGTTCAGCCCTCGTTGCGTATGCCTGTCATTCTGTCTGCCGCGAGTATTTCCATGTTGCTTTCCTCCGTTCTCCTGCCACAACCCCCAATGGCTGACTTTATTGTGCTTCGAGCGAGGACCTAGTCCAGCGCTATTTACCCTTGCTGTGCCATATTCATCGTGGGCGCTGAGGCCAGGGCATCCTATCATCTAGCTGAGTTGTTTTTTAATTTTGCTGGCATCATTCAGCCCTTGTTGTGTGTGCCTGTCCTACTGTGTGCTGTGAGTGTTTCTGTGTTGCTTCTCTCCTTTGTCCTACCCCTGACCCTCATTTGATGCTGGTCCCTATTTATTTTTGGCATCTAGGGCAGCCCCTGCCCGTTGCAACCCCTGCGGCTAAGGGCGGCTCCTCAAGCAGCTCCAGATGGTGTCTGCTGGTGTCAACCGGGGAAGCAGGAAGCCTGCTGCGACTGACCAAGTAGGGGCAGTGCGGCCAGGGGGACAACAATCACTACACCCCACTTAAATGTCACACCCCTCCATTCTCTCTTATTCCTCTTATTGCACCACCCTGTAGCATCTCAGTGAACTGTATTGTTTAGCCACCTTTCACATCTCTCCAGGAAAGTCGCACTTTTGCATTTCTGTTGTGTTAAAACTAGGCCTTTTTTCCTCCTTTTAGGAAAGTGAATCTGGGTGTTTCTGTATTTCTGTTGTGTTAAAACTAGGCCTTTTCCCCTCCTTTTAGGAAAGTCGAATCTGGGTGTTATTTGAAGTTCGCTGTCCCCGTCCCCCTTCCCCGTCCTCTGCCCTCAAAACCCGGTTCCCCCTGTGGTTTGTTGCCTGCTCTCTGCCTTCTGTGTACCTCCTCCTGTATGAACCCACACCCTCAGATGCTTCCTGTAGTCGCGGCTGTGGGCTGTGCTTCTTTTCCTCCCTAACATCTCCCTTCTTGCCTCCCCGCACCCTCTATGGTGTCTCAATCTCTCCCATTTTCTCAAACTATTACTCTAAGTCTGGAAGGAAAATGTTCAAGAGGGATATTCAGGTTTCCAACCCAGGCCACCCCATTGCTGTTATCCACACCACTGCTTCCTCCAGACAGATTATCATCTATGGACCCCTCATATGGTCTATGTTCTATCGCCTTTTGCGTCCTCTCCCAGTATTGATCGAACCACGTGGGAGTTCCTCGTGGTCCCCTTCCACTCCTCCAAGACTATCATCAGTGTCTACTTGAATGGTAGTGTCATGGTCCAGGACTCCCAGCCCAATCTCCTCCTCCTCCTCCCTCATCTCATCAATTTCCTCTCTTCTCCTGCCTCTCCTTCTAACACCTCTCTGGCCCCTCTGCTAGCTCCTTCCTCATCCACTGCCTCTCTGGCACCCACCTCCTCTTCCGTTCTGGCCCCTATGCCACTTTCACCTACTGCCTCTACCCACTCCCGGGTCCTTCTACTGCCTCGGCTGGGTGCACCTCATTCCTGCACACCACCCCGGAAGTCTTTCAAATGTGGCAGCCTGCTCCACGTAGCTACTCTCAACTCTTGCTCTGCTGTCAAACACTCCTCTCTTCTGACATCTGCCACCTCCTCGAAGACCTTGATCTGGATGTCCTCGCTCTCACTGAGACATGATTCATGGCCAGATCTGTCACGATTTTTGAATGAGAGCCTTTGCTTTGTCTTCTTGGTCCCAAGATGACCAGCTAAGGGCACCTCATGCGCCAACTGCAGTAGGAAGGGCCTATGAACATGGGGTACCACCAACCTCTTGAGGGCACCAGGTTCAGGCTTAGTGGGCTCACTACAAAGGAGCTCACCCTCCCAATAAATCCGGAATGACCTAGGCACTTCACTGTGTGCCTGGGCCTGGGCCTGTTTCCTCAGACTCTCGAGAGAGTGGCACTCTCTCTGACTCTTACAGAAGTCACCCTTAGTGTGCTCCCCTTCAGTCAGCAGGCATTGAAGGTCGGGGTGATCCTCTGGGTTGAGCACCTCTCCCTCAGGAGGGTCTTCTGGCCATTCTCCCTCCAGAGTCAAGTCTGGGTTCACCCCGTCCGGAGCATGAATCCCAGTGGGTGCTGCTGACACAGCTGGAGGAAAATGGGCCCCCTTCGCAGAGGTGGCCTTCTTACTCGTCCGTCTTCTTCCCTTGGGTCGCCCCTTTGGCTCGGGAACCTGACTCACAGCCAGACCTGGTGTCACCTGTGACCTAGTGACTGCAACAGCAGTCAGCGGGAGACCATCAGTGATCAACCCCAACGCCACTAGATTATTGCCTAACAAAATGTTAGCAGGGACGTTGTCCTGAACCAGGACAGGAAGCTTTGCTGTCTTGTCTTCAATTGTAATGTTGACTAAGGCTGCAGGCGATCATTTGGGTGGCCCACCAACTAACGTGGTGGTTCTCAGAGGAGCACATACATAGTCCTCTGGCTTGAGCAGGGTCCTGTCCAACACTGTCATGCTTGCCCCAGTTTCTTTCAAACCAGTAGAAGGCTGGCCATCCAGGAGGACATTCTCAAAAACCTACGGGTGTTCTGTGGGATTGTAGACAGTACTTCTGTGTACTGGTCCCAGGCCCCAAGGGACACTAGGGAAATCTTTACAGGAGCACCAACTGCGATTCTTGTAGACAATGGGAGGACAGAGGCCTCCACCTCAAGCATGGGGTAACGGTAGATCAGGCTGACAGCCTGGACTCCATGTGCCTTACCTTTGCACTTGGGGTCACCCTTCTTGTGGTCCAGAGCCCCACAGTCCCAAAAAGTGCCAGGAATGCAGGGTACAGTACTGTAACCACTGGGAGCCTGCTTTGCAGCAGGTGGACCACTACTCTTACTCCCACCCACATAGGACTTATCCCCACTAGATGTTTGGGTCTTAGGAGAGGAAGGTTTTGGTTTACCCGACTGTGACTGCTATTGGGACTCCTCAGACTTCTCAGAGGGCCCCCTTTTCTTTGTCCTTGTCCTTCCCACTGGGTTCCTTGGGGGACACCCGGTGGTAGACCCACTTGTCAGCCAGCCTGGCCAGCTTAAAGGGATCTAAAATGTTCTGGTCAGCAACATACTGATGCAGCTCTGGTGAGCGAACAGGCTTCAGAAAAATGCTCAAAAAACAAAAGGTGGGGCAATTCAACAAACATTTTCACTTTGTAACCATCATTCCACCCCATCATGTTCATATGTGCAGCACTCACCCAGTCAATCCAAGTCACATTCTCTCTTTTCTCATATTCCCTGAACTTTTTCAGGTATTGGGGAGGTGTCTTGCCAAACTTAGCAATCAAAGCAGACTTCATGCATTCATACTGACCCCTTTCTTCCACCCTCAGTTTCAGAATACAGGCATACCCAGTCTGAGGCACTCTGCTTAACAAACACTTAGCCCAATCTCTTTTATTAACATCATGGATTCCACAAGCAATTTCAAATGCTTCAATCCACTGGACGATATCTGAACCCTCCACATACACACCAACCAAATCTTTCATAAACTTGGGGCAGGGGACGTGACACCCTCAACTGGCTTCGCTGAAGTCTCCACTCTAGCTTTCTCTAGCTGGATTCGCTGACATCCATTTACCTGGGTTTTGAGTTCAAGATCCCTATTCCTGAGTTCCAGATCTCTGGCTTTAATGATCACTTGCTATGCCAACTCCTCTTTCTTAAGCTCTGCTTCTGTTTCCAACTTTTTATATTCAAAGGCCAATTTCATCCTCAATATTTTAAGTTCCAAGGCATTCCCTGAAGAAACACTGCTGGGTTTGGAATAGAGGCAGCTGGAATGGTGGCACTTCCAGAAACGGATTCAGTAACAAACCCAGGGCCAGGAGTACAGGGATTAGTAGTGGCTAAACCGCCTACTCAGACCGACACTACTACTAAATCAGCAGTGATCGCAGTCATAAAGGTAAAAAGGGCACAGCCCAACAGGTATCCCTCCTTTGCCTCTTATGATATTGTGGGCTGAGGGCAGGCTATACTCTTTAGGAGGGGTGAGACTGATAACTCTAGCAACCCAAACTACTTTAGTACAATGGATTCAAAACAAAAGAATGCCCAATCAAGGTTATAGAAACATAGGAACATTAATAAAAAAACCTACACCTGTGATGCTTGCATTAGTGTTACCACCACATTACATTTCCCAGACACATCAGTTCGTGCTCCAATGTAGGCAATAATGTAATTCTGCCCGGGATGCCTTCTGGATTGGATGGCTCCTGTGCTGTGGTCTCCCTTGTGTAAATGCCGGCAGCAAGAGAACCAGCGCTTCTTAAAGCATTGTAGACACCTGTTCATTCGTGTGAGTGGCGTTTTTCTTGCTCTGTTGGATTGTTTCCTTTACTGACCTTTGGCTTTTCCTTCTGGATTAGCCTTGTTGGTTTTGTTTGTGTACCCTTTACTCCTACCCTCAACCCTTATGTTCCCCTCAACTTCTACTTGCTCAGATATTTTGATACCATACTACAGAACCTTTCTTTTTTGGGGAAATCGTGATGCTTGCCTTGTTCCCTTAGTGACTTGTTTTTTTCTGGACAAATTGTGGGCTTCGATTGTATGGATTTGTCAGGAATATTTTCTTTCCCTTATCCTTTAGACTCCGTCCTGATGCCACAAGGGATAGGCCTCTTGCGAACTGTGATAATACCGTCCGTAAGGCAACATTGCGGCGAGCGGTTACCTGGATTATGGACTACCACAACACACACTTAATGGCAGGTTGAATAAAACAATAGGTGTACCAGAGGAAGTGCTACTGGATGTAGGTAGGAGAGGGAAGGTGAGGGAAGACCATATGATGGATGCATAGTGTTAATATGTATAAATCACAGTGTTAATTGTTCTGTTCCCTTCTTTTTGCAGCTTGTGGCAGGCCCAGCCCGTGGTACCGACCCCTTGTTGGTGTTTGCCCTGGAGATTTGGGCAATAGTGCTGTTGCTAACCAGCAGCAATGCTGCCAACCAGAAGCATACCCGTGCACAACATCAAAGACACCAGGCATGGCATAACGTCAGCGTGGTCATCCAATCAGGACACACGTAGCCAGGAACTTTGCATTGCCTTTGGAAATGTATACACCTGATACGGAAGGAATTATGCTTCTCCACATGTAGCCTGACAAGTGTGTGGCGTTATCCTGTGATCCTGTTTCCTTGTGTTTTTTTCCCCTTGTATTTTGGTTCTTGCTTTTGGTTTGGCTTGTCTTTGGATTTCTCTCCGGATTTGGTGTGCCGAATTGTTTTTTTGGACTCAGGAATTCCTTTTGGCTTGTCTTTGGATTCTCCTCTGGATTTGACGTGCTGTTTTGGTTTTGGGTTTTGGACTACTTCTTGGCTTGCCTATGGATTTCCCCATGGACTTTTTTTGGTATTTTTCCTTGGATGTTCATTAACGGTTGTTTGCTGCACTGTTTTCCTTGAATCCCGTTTTCTCCTGGTGTTCTTCCTGGATCTTCACCCCTTAGGAGAGCCCTCTTGCCATCTGGGTAGGCTCCTGCATCCTTTGCTTTGCTCCTCAGTAGACTGGTGTGGACTGAAGTTAGACACGGTAGATTGACGTGCCCTCGTTCCGCCCGGGTTAGTGTTAGGCATTGTGTCAGCTTTCTACTCCTTCGGGCGGCCTTCTGATCTATGGACTACACAACTAGGTGAACACCAGGATTCTCTTCGAAGGTTTGACAATCCTTGTTTGCAACTGCAATGTAGGAGGGGATACAGAGGGGTATTGATGAGGGTAGTTTAGAGACAGCAGTGGTTACTTAATTTGTTGTTACTTTCCCTTTTTCAGCAGAGGAGGGCCTGCTCCCTGTATACCATGCCTTGCGATGGGTATTATTTACCTTTTCACTCAGGCACTTGACACCCAAGTATATGTGATCTTGGTAGATCTTAGCTCTTGTCCTTGGGTGATTTACAGCATCAAACTGGGCTTCTAGGCACTTTTGCTGTGGTAGAACTGATGTCGAGACGCTTTGCGTCGTGCGCTCCCACTGGCGAGTCAGTGTCAAGTCAGTTCAATGTGTGTGCTGCTGTTGAGTTGAGTCGGCGTTCACAACTGTTGAGTTGACAGCTTCTAATGGCTCGGAGGTGGTCGAGTCAGCGGCGAACCAATGCTTCTGCTGGTTTGGGTAGGTGTGCACATTTGTTGTTTACGCAGACGAGCTAGCAATCAGGTTGATCAATTCAGTCCGCAGCACTGTTTCAAGCTGGCTTCTGGATGGCTCAAAGTCTAGCAATAGGTTTGAAGGTTCCCAGAGCACCAAAAACAGGACGGCAGGTCCTGTAGCGGGTCATTGTGCAGGGAGCATGGTTGATCTGGCTTGCAGATGTCACAATGCAATGAAATAGGGTCCAGGTTGCTTCTGAACTTCTAGGTTGCAGGGAGGCCAATCCCAGGGTCTCCAGGACAAGGGGAATCCTTGAATTCCATGCCTCCACTCTAGTAAGTTGAATGGCACCCACAGAGGACCCTTTACCTTCTGTGAGCAGGATCCTGGTTCCAGTGCAACAGCCACAGAGAGACCTTGGTCCACAGCAGTTCACCCTCACTCTTACCTGGGGATAGTTAGGGAGAAGAGCTTATCTCCGTCATGGATGCTTTATGTCTTCATCTCTGTGGCAGAGGACTTTTGTGGGGGCACATTCTATTCCAGAAGTCCAGTGAATCCTTCTTGTCTTGAGAGTCCAAAGATTAATCAAAAGAGGACGAGGTTCCCCCTACTAATTAAGGCAAAATTACATGAATTAGGCCAAAGCAAGTCTGCTATAAGGGATCTAATGCAGGCTATTGAAAGAAGTGCAATTTGAATTCTGACCCCATTCCCAGAGAGCCTTGACCTGCAGGAAATAGGATGGGACGGGAAGTTGTAGAGAGCCCTAGCAGAAACCAAGATGGTGGAACCCCTCCTTCACTCTTGGTCTCTCCGCTGACTACTCTAACTCTGCCCCTTACCATGTCTGCAGACTTTAAAGGAATTCCAGTCATCTGCATCCGATTATGAGTGTAGCTATGTTATATCAGTGCTGCCTTTGGAGCATATGTTCCCAGGAGACCTTCTGGAGAGTGTGCCTCCACCCTGGAGGTTGACATTACCCTTCCTGTAGGAGGTTCAAAAGAGGAAGCTTCCTGGCCATTGTCCCATATAGCAGATTTGTAGGCATCCAGTCAAGACAGGTAATACACATCCGTCCTGTCATAGTTGAAATCCCTGCTTACAGAGCTGAAACCTATAGGATTTTAAATTGCCATGACTGAAAATTATGTGACCCTAGTAGTCACCATGCCATAACCAGGCATGGCTTATTTGTTAAAAATTAATGTGCCACCAAGCTAACAAAGGTGCACAATTATTATAGTTTGAATCTGAAGTACAGATAATTAAAAAGCCCATTCAGCCTGCTGTCACCTTGCGTTCCAGCAGCTGTCAGGAATGCACATGTGCCCTCTGAACCTGCCCTGTGCTACTGCAAGGCTGAGGCTGAGGGTGTCAGTAGACTATCTCAACAAAGGCACATGGCTGCACTATAATTAAGGCACAGAGCATTTATAAAAGGGAGAATGATTTGCAGGCCTCTTTCAGAAACAGAATTACCTGCATCATTTTATTTAATAAAAATCAAAACAGTTCTAGCTATCCCACCCTCACCAGATAACAGCTCTGTCACATCCCCTTACCCAGTTCTTCACTTCCTTCTCCTCCTCCCAAACCATCCTCTCTGGCCTCCTCCAGCTGAGTACAGATCAGTCATCTTGTCTTCAACACACCCCATCTCTTTGTCTATTCTCTCTCCAAACTCCCAAACAGGTCTGCCAAACCTAACCTCTTTTATAGGGGCCTGGTGGTGCCTCTTGGGACTTCCGACCTCCTGTGCCATTATATGTGCTGGATGATTTATTTATTTATTTTGATTTAGTTTATTTATATAGCGCAATAGACAAAAACCCATGGACATAGGGGCGCTAAACGAGACATACATTATACAAAACACGAATAAGAGAAGCAGGAGATGGTGGCTGTTGGACTACAAGTTCAAGAACCTAGCAAAAAAGTGCTGTCTTCAGGCCCTTCTTGAAGGCTGGAAGCGATGAACATGCTCGCAGATTGAGGGGAAGCTCATTCCAAAGACTTGGGGGGCATGTGGGAATGAACCTCTTGTCACACAGGAGCGTTTGGAACATCGCATCACCAAAAGGGAGGTGTTGTTACATTGCAAGCTCCTGTGTGAGGGCAGTCAGTGGAGATGTTGGGCTAGATTACTGGACCCAAGCCATAAAGGCATCAATGTGTTATGCAGTGCACATGATACAGAATGCGGCTGTTTACTGGTAGCCAGTGCAGGGCCCTTCTTGCTAGGGAGATATGATCTGCCCTGCCCATCCCCATTACAACATGCACAGCATTATTCTGAATCACCTGGAGTCGGAAGGGTTCCCCTTTGGTTACCCTCAATAGAAGGCTAGCACAATAGTCAAGGATGGCCCCTATGATGGCACGCGCAATCATGGCACAGTTGGTAATGCTCAAAAAGGGGCGAAGCTGGGCTAGAAATGATTAATGGCCACACTGCATTGATGCATTTGAATGAGCAGAAGGCCCTTGACCTTTTCACCACACCCCTCCCCTTTCTACGTTGCTCAGCAGAGTTAGCAAATATCATTGCCGGATGACATCATGTCTGCGCATGCACTTCATATACCACGGAGTAGAGCAGCTCACTTTGTGGGGACAACTGGACTGTGAAGCTTTTTCCAGTGTGGGACTGTGAGAAACCTGAAGGTGCTTTCACATCTACTGCCCAGGGATCTCAGGGAAAGGCCATCGCTTTTGGATTCCGACCCTGCGGGTGGACAAGCAACTGAGGATCAACTGGGTGGTGGGTCCTTGGGGAATGGAAAGAAGGTACCTGAATGTGAGACATGGTATCCATCCTTTACTAATACTGACCTACCCTGCCCTCCCTTAGACTTTATGGGCTATTATCAATCTCATTCTATCATTCCCAGTCATTTTCCTTTAAGTACTGAGAAGAAGTAGAGGCAACTAGGAGCATTGCAGATTTCCTAATGCAAACATCATTCTGGTACTGTGACGAAGAAGAGAGGTCAGGCATGTCACAATAATGGGATTAAACAAGTTCAGGCAATTGGAAATACCTTGTTTCACCTGCAGCCCATTATTATTGAAAGAGAGTATAAAATGTGGAAGACAGGGATGCCTAGTGAGAGGTGTGAGAGGTGCGAGTGATGCAGGTGGTACAGGAGCAGAACGAGAACAGAACCAAGTTTGTGCCGTGTTGAGGAGCTGGAAACTGAGATACTAATGCACCTGCTGAAGAACCCGGGAGTCCTTCTGAGCAGGACCAGGAACTCTTGTGGAGGAAGGCAGAGATCAGAAGCCGTTGAGTATCGGAGGCGGAGTCCAACGCAAAGGCTGGCGTACTTGGAAGGAAGCAGCGGGGAAGGTTGGCGTTACCGGCAAGTTGCTTCTCCCATCTGGGGGGAAGCTGCAGAGCGGAGCAGCAGTAACCTGTTAAGGCTCTCAAAGAGACTGGTAACTCTGGGGTGCTTGAGTGGCTGCTGAGGCAATTTAATTGAACCTTGCGAATATTGAATGCCGAACTTGAAAAGGGCTGTTGAGCTTATACGAGTAAAAGCAACACATATAGAATACCGACCTGATGAAATGGGCTGTTGAGCCCGCATAGGTAAACCATGCAAATGTTGAATGGCGAACTTGATGAAAGGGGCTGTTTAGACCATACAAGTAAAAGCAACCTATATTGAAAGGTGAACTTTATGAAAGGGGCTGTTGAGCCTGCTTAAGTAAAAACCTATGAATATTGATGAAAGGAACTGCTGAGCACATACAAGTAAAATTTGCATCAATTGAATACTGAATTGTTTGAAAGACATTATTCAAGCTCACAATAGTGAATAATAACAAGGAATCATGGATAGAGTGAAACCAAGTGAATGCTGCAATGCTGGATATTTTCAATGGCAAGAAAGTTGCTACTTGAAAAAAACTAAAACGTGTTAACAACTATAAGAACAGTATGGGAGAATCAAGTATCCCATGGTTAGAAAACACTTTGGATGACATATGAAAATCCTAAAAGGAAATAAAAGTATTTTGTTGTGAACTATTAAGCATCAGCTTTGGGGAACGTATGCTTGCGTGACCTATGATGGGTGGACCGTGTGGTCTGACAAATGCGCCTAGACCAGAACATTTCCCAGTACAAATATTTCCAACATTAAGACTCAAAGCACATGTGGTTGCTGGTTGTGTGACCTGTGATGGGTGGACCATGTGGTCTGACAACTGTGCCTAGACCGAAAATCACAAAAGGTTGAAAAGCAACAAAGAGGTGAATCATTGATAAAGTTAACCAAAGGAAGGGTCAAGTAGGCCCCATGATCTTTTGTGATCTGGTAAGCCGAAGAAACAAGTAAACTGTTTAAAGTAAATCTTGGGAATGGAACCCCGAGAACAAAACTTGGAGAATATTCATCTTAGGGAAGGGAATCCCAAGACCACAGTGTTGTGTGAACTTTGTTACCTTTGGAACTTGGGGAAGGGAACCCGAGACTGGCAAGTGATATGAACTGTGATATTTGTGAATCTGCAGATGGTAACCTCAGAAATTGATCAGTCCCTATTGCCACAAGACTGCATTGGAACTGTATTGATTTAGTGACAGAGAACTTGAGAAGAACTTAAATTGCCAATTATTGAACATTTACATCGGAACACTGATATTTGGTTGAGAGCAATTCCCCACTAGCTTTTTTTAATGTGTTTATTAGCTTTACAATAACAATATCATAAGATCAAGGGAGTCCAGAACAAACAGCGTTACAGTGTTCATGAAATTTACCATAAGAGCGTCATACAAACCAAGAGCGCCCAGTCATGATCCAAGCCTTAAGCAGGTATTGAACATATGGCGCTCAGACCTCTGGTGGTCTTGCTGCAAAGGCAGCGTGCAAATAAAGGCAGTCTCCTAATAAAGACAATATGCCACATCTTTCAACCAGGCCTGCATGCTAGGTGGGTGGCCCTTCCACCATCACATTGCTACCCTCATACAGGCCAGGACCAAGAGAAGACCAGTAAGCCTTCAGACAGCTCGTGGCAAGTGACTTATGCTTCCCAACAGTGCCACCATAGGATCCAGTTCTAGCTGTTCCTCTACAATGAGTGAGACCCTGGGCACCACCTCCCGCTGAGAATCTAGATATGACCGGACAGCCCCAGCCCAGATGCTGAAAATCAGCCAGGCTGGAGCAACATCTGGAGCATGTAACAAGGGTACCCAGGAAGTGTTTGTGCAGCTTTGCCAGAATGTGGTAACCCTGGTGCATGAAGTTGAAGTGGATCAGCTTAGGTTTTCGAGTTCAGGGAGACCTTTTGGGTCTGTGACATCACATAGTTCCATCCTCCTCTGCAATTGCTCTACCCAAAGTCCCCTCCCAGTGGTGTCTGGGGGCATCCACAGCCCAGGGAATATCTGACTGAAAACTGTGATACAGATGGGAGACCAAACAATCCTCCCCGTGTGACTGTATCAGACCGTGTAGAAGAGCCCAGGTAGTTGGCTGCTTCGGGAATGATGAAAATACGGATTTCAAAGTTATCCATACCCTAAAGTACATGAGCACATCCAGTGGGGTCTTCCCGCCCTTGTCCTTTGCTTGTACCCTACTGAAATAAAATTGCCAAAGGTTTGTATCCCAATTTTCACCCCCCACTGAATGTAGGCTCTCTAACACGTGATTGTCATATCAGCCACGTGTCTGACAGGAAGGGGTGGTGAATGTAAGATATCAATGCCTACCTTGCGGGCCAACTTGCGCCAAATAGCGCAGGCAACATTAACAATATGCATAGATCCTGTCACTGCCCTGGTGACGCCCAGAATACATGAACATAAAACAGTAGGAGTGGCCACCTGAACCTGTGGTCGAATAGAGCGTGTTGCATACCAAAATGCCAGGATGTGTGCTTGTGCCACCCAATAATATAATTCCAAGTCCAGCAAAGCCAGGCCCCCTTTTTCATATGGCTGTGTTGATGTGGTGTATGCCACCCTGGCCTGTTTTCCTGCCTAAATCAGGTCAGCGTAAGGAAAAAAGCAGCGGAGAGGAATAGTGGGATATTGAGAAACAGATAAAGGTGTTTGGGCAAGATGATCATTTTAACTATCACAATAGGGCCTATCAGTGTAAAAGGAAGGGCATGCCACTGCAACACTAATTCCTGAATAGAGCTGATGGCTCTGCCATAATTATCTCAACACAGTGTGGATGGGTCCTGTGAGATTGTGATTCCCAGGTATCTAGGCTTTACAAGATGAGCCCAGAGTCATCATCAAATGCCACTGTCCCATTGGTTAACGGGAAGGCCACCGATTCACTCCAGTTGATTCTCAACCCAGAGAACTCCCCAAATGTTAACACCTCATGCATTACCAGCGGTAGGCCACATCGTCTGCCTATAATGAAATAATAAGCTGGTGTGGGCTGAGCTGTATGCCTGGGTGTATATACTGGTCTTGCAGTATCGCCGCCAGGGGTTCCATTGCAAGTGCAAAAAGGAGAGGGGACAAAGGGTATCCCTGTCTTGTCCCTCTCCCCATCACTATCGTTGGGGAGCAAGAGCGCCCCATCACGATCCTTGCCACCGGCGCAGTATAAAGTAGTGACACTAGTGTCATGAACCCCTCACCCAGGCCAAGTTTCTGAAGGACTGAAAAGATAGGGCCATTTGACAGATTCAAATTCCTTTTCGGCATCAATAGTACTGCTATTGCTTGCGTTTCAAGCCGAAGCGGCCGAGAAGATCCTGAAGAAACAGCCCAACCTGTATGTCATGTTCCTGCCTGGTATAAATCCTGACTGATCTGCCAACACCAGGCCGGGCTTCAGTGGAAGGAGGCGATTTGCCAGAATCTTTGCAAATATCTTATTATCCACATTTATTAATGATATATGCCGATACGAGGCACAGTCCTCGGAAGGCTTCCCCTTCTTATGCAGTAAAATAATAGAAGCTTCACATAACGAGGGAGGTAGGGACCCTTGCCTCACAGATTCGAAATACATGAGCAGCAACCAAGGGTTCAAAAGAGGTGCATACACTTTATAAATCTCTCCCGAGAGACCATCAGGGCCTGGAGCCTTGGACCCAGGAAGTTCTTTAATAACAGCCAGAATCTCTTCCAATGTCACCTCACCACTGAGAGCCCCAGTAAGCGGTGGGTCTACCCAATACAATTTGGCTGCATCAAGATATTGCTGCCGCGTTCTGGGCATATCTGGAAGTATAAAGGTGTCCGTAGAACACCTGGAACGCTGCCGTAATGTCTCTTTCTGCATGAAGTGGTGTCCCCTGGGGTCCTTGATCACCTCGACATGCGGGGGCTCCCTGTCAGCTGCCAGTAACCTGGCCAATAAGGCACCAGGTTTTTGTCCTTCCCCATATTGCCTTACCAAGCGACCAGACTCAGAAATGTAACTTCCCTACAAGCGTTAACATTGAAACATGTTAGCTCCACCTGCAATGCTGCCAAAATCTTAGGATCTTCTAAGGTGGTGTAGTTGCCCTCCAGCTCCTTCAACTTCTCGTTTATTGCTAGGTCCCTCCTGATTGATTGGAGAATCCCGGTTTCTCTAGCCATACATATACCCTTAATGTAACTCCTGAAGCTTTCCCAAGCAATCCCTACGAATCAAATGAGCCCATATTACAGTCAAAGAAGGACACAATTTTGTCTTTGATTTTTTGATAAAACACTGTGTCCGCTAGGGTATCAGTCTTGAAGCGCTAGGAGTTTATTTTGGTCTGTCCCTCTGCAATGCCACAATCCAACAGTACCAGAGAGTGGTCAGACAGGGTTCTCAGGAGAATTGTACATGTACCAGGGAAATCCCCCTGTCCGGGGCACCAACAGGTAATCCAGCTTAGAGCTCGATCCATGTACCCATGAATGAAAAGTGTAGTTCCGTTTGTCCCAGTGTTATACCCCACATGTCCACTAGGTCATATGTTGCACAAATAGCCAGGATTCGCTTTCCCGCCCTGGTTGGGGACCCCTACTACTGCCAGATCTGTCTCGGGTAGGGTCAACCACCGTATTCAGATCCCCTTCCCATATAATTGTTGAGTCATGGCGGTCTGCCAAGTTCACTAACACCCATTCAAAGAAATTGGCATTATCTACGTTCGGTCCATAGGGGTTGACCAATGTCATCTTCAGCCACACCAGGACCCCACAGACCATTAGGTCCCTCTTTTTGTCACCCTGTTTAGTTGTTATCAATCGAGATTTTACTTCCCAGTTGATCAATATTGCCACCCCGGTGCATATGTAGAGTAATACCTATGGCATCCCTATTGAGATGCCCAATCGGATTCCGTTGGGGGGACTGGTGTGTCTCCTGAAGGAGTGCTACTTCCACCCCACGTCTACGGAAGTACTGCAACACTTGCCTGGTCTTAGAGGCCTAGACCCCCCCTTATATTCCATGTTGCTACCTTAAAGGCCATCTCATGGGATTAAATAAACAATACATGCGAGTATGACCACCTCTTTTCTTGTTTCAAAAAGGTCTCAACAGCTATTACACAAATATGATACTGCATTGCTCTCGGACTCCAGTAAACAACACACCTTAAACCCAGCAAACATCCCACCACCTCCTCCCACACAGGTAACCCCAATCAGCCTAAACAGACACCCCTCCCTCCTCCATATTGTACAACATGAACAAAGCTGTGCACAGGGCGCTAATACCAGAACCATTGTAGGCTGCCCAAACCAACACAGGATGTACATAGAACTGCTGCTGCCATGAGTGACCCAAACCCATCGGACAGGCCAGCCAACAGCTGCAGGGTTAATTGTGATGACAATACCGTTGCGCTCCAGCTCCACACTACCAGTCTTTCAAGGGTCCACCTGACTGCTGCGGTTCTGAGCTCAGTCTCTGTGGGTTGTTTCTTCTAGCCACTTTATCTACTCCGTCAAGAAAAGTGCTTGGAGATTCTGGAGACATAAACAAGTGAGTTTGCCCATCAAGCCGGGTCCACAGTTTAGCAGGTAGAAGCAGAAATGTGAGGAAAAAGGGCTGTTTGGGAGCACGGCTGGCCTATCTGCGGGCTCGGAAAGCCAGAAGACATTTCCTATGAGGACATGGGGCATTGGAGGATGTGTGCATGTGCATGCCCTTGCGTGTTATTTAAACCCCTCCCCAGCCCGTGCTGCTTGTTGTGATTGTTGGTGTTGCAGTCATGGGCCTTGAGGAGAGCAGGTTGCAGAGCATATGGACCCAGGCTGGTGGTGGTGAGGAAGGGTGCAGGACACAACGGGCGAGTTGGTGGAGGGTCAGCTTTGCCTCAGTTCCTCAGGGAGGCGCAAAGCAGCGTGACGGTGATGGCGGTGTGACCGTTCAACGCGGGAGTTGGATTACCTGGGGAGGTGCCATCGCCCCTCCCCCCAGGCCTCAGTTAGGTGCACGTGGGTGACCTGGGAGTAGGTGAAAAGCTCTTGGGAAGACTGTGAATTAACCCTATGTTACGAGCGTCTCAACGCTGCTCTTTTCATCAACGCTAATTAGTGCGTGCCGCGGCGGTACTGGGTGTTTGTTTGCTGCCATGTGCGCTACGCTGTAGCATTACCTCATTAACTCTAATCTATGCAAGTCGCGGAAAGCGGGATTTAGATTCCGAACGTTCTTGTGTGTGAACTGAAGTGTGCGTAACTCAATGTATTGTTCGTGGCTGCTTGCTCTTGTCAACTCTTAAGAGGGAAAAGTATGTTCAATTCACATTACAAGTCATAAGCGCATCCTTTGGAAATCACCTCTGCCAGGTGATAAGGCAGGGGTGTCTGGAGGACCAGTGGGGTTGATAATTATTATATGCAAATGTATATGATGTTTTCCTGCTTTATGTCCCTCTTCATGTTGTGTGCTATATCTGTTATCAGGAGGTTATTCTGATGACATCATGTGCTTATGTTAGTAGCTGGATTAGGAATGAAAGGTGTGTGATACAGATTCTAGTGGCAATATCCTAATTAAGAAGGGTGTTGTACTGCTACAAGGAGTAGGTGCAGGAGGTCTTTTCACGTTACATGACTGTGTTCCATGATGGGCATGATTTTTCCCTTTACCTATCCAATTCAAGAACCCTAAACCTTTTCCCGGTTACCCTAAACACCCCCTACCTATCCACAACTTCTCCCTAACCCTCTTCCCCCCATTGGCTGTCTCGAGGTTAACTGTGGATACTGGAATCAGGAGCCTGTGCCAACCAAGGTGGGAGGGATCAACTGCATTTGGCTTCCGTGGCTAGGAAGGAGTTGCGAGATACTCCAGGGGTGTGACAATAGAGTATTGTATATCGTTTTCATAGAGTCTGCGCTTCACCCCAGCAAAGGATCTCCTGGAGGCCTGGATGTTTGCCGAGAAGTCAGGGAAAACCTGAAATTTGTCTAATTCGTATTGCAGGTCCCCCTTCTGCCGTGCCAACCAAAGGATAGTGTCAAGGGCCCTATAGTTCTGGAGACACGCCATGATGGGTCGGAGAGGTGCCTCGGGAACCAGACTCCTTGTAGACCACAAACAGGGAAGACAAGTCTGCACCCTCAAAGATTGTCCTGCAGAGGGATTCCACACATTCCTCCATTTTAGATTGGCCTTGTTGTTCCCTTATCCCATCCAGCCTCATGTTATTCCTGCACGCCCGGCCTCCCAAATCTTCTTTCTTGGCTGAGACTGCTTTAAGCTGGACCTCCAATGCAGACACACTATTCATCAATGATGTGATGTTGTGTTATCCTCTATGCCCGACACTCTGTGTTCCACTTCATTGAGACAATCATTATGTTTATCAAGGCGGTGTTGCAGCATATCTACCTTGGATGAAACAAAGTCTAGCTCGGAGTTCAGGCCGCCAATTCCAGCCTTTAGCTGCAGTACAATTGTCTTGATATCTGGGTCCGGCTGCTGGGCTAGCTCACTCTGACCAGCCCAGGGTGGTTCCTGGTCCTGTTGCTGTACTGAGGTTCGGGAGGACTTGGCTGTTGAAACCCTGTCAAAAGAGAGCTTCTTCTGGAATGTATCCACCTTCCCCATTTCGGGTCCAAGGGAGAAACACCTATGCGGGACCAGGCAACCTCCCTCAAGTGTCACACTGAGGATATAAAAGAATGTGGAGGTCCACTTCTGGTGGTCACTGCACTGCGAGCCACAGGCCGACCTACTTGCCGCCCTACCAGGTTCACTTTACCAGAAGTAGCCACAGGATCCACCGGCAACTGCTATCAAACAATCGATGTTGGTTTGTCCTCTCCCTCTCAACAGATCTGCCACCCCTGTCCGACCGCCAAGGGGGGAGACAGGACAGCGCTGCACCCCTCCAGTTCAGATGCCCAAGGAGACTGTTGTCATGTTATCAGCTGTCCCTTCCTCGAACCCTGAAGTCATAACAGGCTGCCCTGACACCCACCGCAGGCAGCAACAGGATCAGTAAGCAACTGGTATGGGCCCAGCAGTCAATCCCAACAGGCCGAGCCAAGCCAAGCCGCGCCAACCTGCTTCATGATCTCAGGCATAGTCATTGCCAGTTTGTTGCTGCCTGCTCTTCCAGGGTGCTGGGTACCCTGCTTTTGCACCCAGTCTCCAGCATGGACTGCCAGGACCTTCAGTCCCTACTTCCTTCGCCAGGACCTGCTACGTGGCACCAAGCCTGGCCGCACTGCCCAACTCTGGGATGCGACCTCCTCGCAGCTCGACAGCTCTCGCTCCGACACAGCCTCTGCAGTCCTCTGGTAGCCACCTCTCCGCACTGTCAGATCAACAGCCGGCTTATTGGGTGCCGCAGGCGCCTTCCACACGAACACCAATATTGGGTCCAGCGGAGGCTCACAGCCAATGGATCGGTACGAAATTCTGCCACCAGCCTCTATCCACTCCCAGACAGCTGAGGGCACCCTCCAGTGAATGAAAGCCAACTCACTGACACCGATAATCAGGATTAATGTGGTCCAATGTGCGGAGCTCACATGGAGACCGCTATGCTCGGTCCGGCTCTCTAGCGCCACCCAGTTTTGTTGTAGTTGTGAGAACAAGCATAGGATTTTGACACAGGCAGACTTTTGATTTTGACTTATAGACAAACTTTCCTTAGATTTCTTTAGGCAGGGAAATCCTGCAATAGCATAGGGTAAGTTAGGCATTATATCATCATGATAACTAATAAAGCTTTATTTGAATATATCTTTGTTGTCTGTGTCATCTCTCTTGATGCAATGCCTGTCTCACAGGGACTCGCAAACCTTTTTATGTATCTCTTCCTTTTGGGACCAATCTTTCAATGGCCATTGCTCAGTTTCCTTCTGCTTCATTGACCTCTCTAGGTCTTTTAAAGGTGATAGGCTGTTAGTTTGTAGCATGTGACAAGTATCTGACATTGTCATGTTATTGGGAGAGGGCTTGGTGGATGAGTGGATCCTACCCACGCTGCACTCAGGTCCTCCATCAAATAGTAGGTGGTAGTACCAGCCCCCAAGTTCACCTCATCCTTAACAATTAGAAAATCCAGGGGGGAGGGCAGAGGAAAGAGAGGCAATGTTTTACTGTGCTCTACGTTTCCCTACAGGGTACAGACTTAAGAAGTATACATTAGTTTGTAGTTGCCCCTCTGGATGTACCACAATGAATCTGTATGTGCCCTAATTATCTCTGCCCAAACCTGGTCCACCACCTGAGGAACAAGTGCATGTCTTGTACTTAAAGCAAGGTTTATTTTACAAATATCCAGGTACTTAGATGGGAGTTAGATGGTACTATAGGACCAAACTGGGACCCAACTGGGTCCCTTCTCGCCTCTATATCTACCTGTGGTGTTCCCCAGGGGTCTAACCTCTCTCCCTGGCTGTTCAAACAATACCTGGCACTTCTTGCCCACCGCATTGCTGCTCTCTGCCCAAACTTTCAGTGCTATGCGGATGACACTCAGCTCATTTTCAGGCTCCCTTCTGCCACCTCTTCTCCTCTCATTTCTTACTGTCTGCTATCCAGGAGTGGTGTGCCACCAATGATCTCTGCCTTAATGCTAGTAACACTGAGATTCTCCTCATCGGCACACCTGCTCCCTCCTTTCCTATCGCTCTCTGGCCAGCCTCTCTTGGCCCTCTTCCTTCTCCCACCTGTGAGGCGAAAAACCTTGGGGTCATCTTCGACTCCACACTCACTTCTCTTCTCACATCTCTGACGTCTCCAAGAGGTCACACTACTAGCTGCACCTCAGAGGTATTCTTCCTTTCCTCTCCTTCCCCCAGAAGCTCATTGTCTCCAGAGCTTTGGTTCTCTCTAGACTGGACTACTGCAACAGCCTTTTCTAAATCTGCCTGCTTCTACTCTCTGCCATCTGCAACTCATCCAGAACAGGACTGCGAGTCTTGTCCTTGACTTCAAGCCCAGGGATCGTATCTCTCCACTGGCTCCCAGTGGCTTTGAGGGTTAAGTTCAAAACCCTCTGCATTGTCCACAAGGCCTTCCGGGGCCTGGGACCTCAATACATTCAACTCTCTCTTCCTAAATATCTTCCTTCTCGAGCTCTTCGCTCATCCGCCTCCAACTCCCTCAGGGTCAGTCACTGCTCCAAGCAACGCGTTGGTGGAAGATCTCTTTCTGCGGCTGGGGCCTACTTCCGAAACAGCCTCCCTGCCTCTCTGAAACTTGAGGAGAACCATCTCCGATTCCAGAAGCACCTCAAGACCTTCCTCTTTGCTTCTGCTTTTTCTCCTCATCTCCTCTGCTGAACTCCTGACTGAAACTGCACTGGTCACCTGGCTGCCCTCAGTTCTCAGGCCAAGGTCCTCTCACCCACCAGCTGCACACCTGCACTGCCTCCCAGGCAACCACTGCACTTGGGGGTTGTTTCTGTATCCCTACAGCCCCCCCCAGCTCCTGACACTTGATGTCTGCACTCACACCTGCACTTGCCACAAGCTGGCTGCACTTTTTACCTATTGTTTTTATTTATTCTATTCATTTTTTAATGTTGATCCTATGTACTGCACTGCCCCCCGCCCCTTGCCCCTCCCCTGCACTTGCGCAATCTCAATGTCACCTGGTGTAATAACTTTATAATAATAAAGCACTTGGAACCAAATATGTCTCTCGGCAGTTGTAAATAACACTTACCTCTGTGATGGTCAACAGTCTCGTAATAGATGAAGGATAGAATTACCTAAAAACCCCTCTTAAACCAGGCCAAAAGGCTAGGTAGAAGTGGAATCTCCAGGGAAAACCCCAATAGGGGAAACAACCCTGTGATGCGCTGCTGGGGTGCTTGGTTTCCTGCAAGCAGCTGGTGAAGACTCATGCTAGTTTTAATGTGGTCCGGATTTTTGTCATGAAGGATTTTAATTCAAACAGAGTAGAAATACAGGTAAGTAAGAATATGGTTTCCCAAGTCTAGTGAAATAGTAGAGGGTTCAGAAAGGAGCTTACCCTGACAAGCCTATTCCCTACTAGGTCTTTGTATCTCAATCTGATGGTTAATGTTGGCAAAGCGCCTGATAGAACATATAAGGAGTAAGAATATGTCCAATTGTGCTAAAAGGGAAATGCAATAAGAGATTGGGATCTTACCCACAAACAGTAGCCCCAGGGATAAATAGCATAGAACAGATTACAGATCTTGAACTCAAAGGAAAAGAAGGCTGAAAAGGATGTCTAAGGTTGGTTCCTAATGTAGATTGTAAATCACAACAAGATTAGACGTGAGGAAAACTCGTGAGAATCACAAACTCTG
Organism: Ambystoma mexicanum; assembly: GCF_040938575.1. Classification (NCBI taxonomy): domain Eukaryota; kingdom Metazoa; phylum Chordata; class Amphibia; order Caudata; family Ambystomatidae; genus Ambystoma; species Ambystoma mexicanum. The sequence goes on from NC_090927.1 coordinate 1,008,107,747, forward strand.
TCTGGCTAAACGGACGTAAGCTACAAACCAATGGCAGCAGGAGCGGTTGTTGAAACTGGGAGATGTCTTCCTGTTGATTCACAGAGCATAGAAAAGGATTGAGAATTCTAATGTTCAGAACGAGAAATGAGAAGAGAAATGAATAAAGGAAGTGACGTGAGCACCTCTAGATAACAATTGTTGAGTAGAAAGAGTAACGAACTTACGGTACGCAGCGTGACTCTGAATAGAGAAGCAACGCGTAGTACCGAAGTTCCAGTAGCTGGATATACAATTCCGGAAGTCGAGGGCAGGGTTAATCGCTCGGTCTGAGGAGTGAGAAACACTAGTGTGCTGCTTACAGTTTTGGGCTTCTCCATGTTGCAAGTCCCGATTCTGGCCAAACCCGCAGGCATTGGCACACGGGAAAGTGAAGTAGCGAGACCCCAATGGACAGCCATAACAGTATGCCCCCTCTTAAAGTCACTACCCCCTGGTTTATCTGGGTAGTCGTGGAGCATGGATGCTGGATTCTGATTCCCAAGTTCGATCAGCAGGGGTGTACCCCTTCCAATCCACCAAGTACTATAGTCTTCCACAATGAATACGTGAATCACATAACTCTGCAACCTCGTACTCAGCATCGGTATGGAGCAGAACTGGTGGTGGACGAGAGGAGACCACAGGATGGAACACACTTTGAATATCTGGTTTCAGCTGAGAAACATGGAACACCGGATGTATCCGTGCCCATGTCTTCGGTAGTTTCAGCTTGAAAGCTGCTGCTCCTATAGCCGAGATCACCTGGAAAGGACCCATGAATCTAGGAGAAAATTTGAAAGGCTTAAGATGTCTGGGTAAGAATCGGGAAGATAACCAGACCCGGTCTCCAGGTCGTATAACAGGAGTTGTAGGTCGGAGACGGTTAGCCATCTTCTTTGTTCTTTCCTGAGTAGTTCTAAGTGTCTGAGAGGCTGCTTGTTGACCCCAATGTATCCTTTCCAGGCGGGACTTTACATCAGGATATTTGTCCTCCAAAAGTCTTTTGTCTGGGAATGAGGCTGGGTAAAACCCATAGGAACAAAAGAAAGGAGAGGTCTTAATCGCTGAATGATATGCATTGTTATAAGCGTATTCAGCGATAGGGAGTAGACCTAGCCAGTTGGCTTGTGCTGCTGAGATGTAACTCCGTAGATATCCTTCCAGAGTCTGATTTAGTCTCTCAGTCTGACCATTGGTTTGCGGATGGAACCCGGAACTTAAAGCCCGGGTGATAACCAAAATTTGACAGACTTGTTTCCAATATCTTGAAGTGCATTGGGAGCCTCTATCAGAGATTATGGTCTCTGGTAGACCGTGAAGAGAAAAAATTCGGGAGATGAAAGTTCGTGCCATTTGAGCCGCTGATGGAAGACTAGCTAGTGGTAGAAAGTGGGCCAATTTGGTAAATTAATCAATAACTACCATAATCGTTGAGCATCCTTCTGAAATAGGAAGGTCTACAATAAAGTCTGTTGAAATAATCTGCCAAGGTCATGTAGGTAAAGGCATTTTGACCAGAGCTCCGAAGGGAGAATATCTAAGGCTTTTATTTTGCAGACAGACTGAGCAGGACTTAACGTATGAAAGAATGTCATTCCGCATAAATGGCCACCAAAAATATCAGGAGATCAATTCACGGGTGTTAACATTACCTCTATGTCCTGCAGCTCTAGAGTCGTGGCACATACCTAGAACTTCCTTCTGTAAGGATTTAGTGGGTACATAGACCTGTTTACCACGGAAATACCACCTTCCTTTTTAGGCAAGAGACTCAACTCCTTCCTGATTAGCCTCCTCAGAACGGAGGGCACTGAACTTAGTTCCAGACATTTAAGAAAATCAGTAGATTTGTAGCTCTTCTTGATGCTCAGAATACAATGGGGAAAAATCGGTTCTGGTTTGACTGGAAGTTGATGAGTGATCTCTTTATGTGATAAAGCATCTGCTTGTAAATTACATCTTCCAGGTATGAACGAAAATATGATCCTGAAGGGGGAGAAAAAATGAGCCCATCTGGCCTGTCGACTGTTACATGTTTGGGCATATTGGAGAATCCTTAAGTTTTGATGGTCAGTACGGACCTCTACTGGAAACTGTGCTCCCAGTAGTAGGTGTCTCCACTCCTCAAAGGCCCTCTTGATTGCCAATAGCTCCTTCTCGAGAACTGTATAATTCAACTCCGCTGAAGAAAGAGTCTTGGATAAATATGCGATGGGACGTTCCAATCCTTGATCATCCTCTTGTAGAAGAACTGCACCCAAAGCGTACTGGGAGGCATCCGTTTCGTGAATGAAACGGCGTGACTGATCTGGAGTCATTAGTATGGGTGCGGACGTGAATCTCTTCTTTAAAGTATTGAAAGCCTTTTGTGTTTCCTCGTTCCAGATATAAGGAACTCCTTTTTTGAAAAGGTTGGTTAAAGGCTGAGTAAGGGGCGAGAAGTTGGGAATAAACCGGCGATAGAAGTTTGAAAATCTAACAAAACGTTGAATCTCCTTGATTGATCGAGGATTAGCCCAGTTCTGTATGGCCATGACCTTATCTGGATCCATCGCGATGCCTTGTGCCGAAAGGATATATCGCAGGTATGTCACATGAGGCTGATGAAAGAAGCATTTCTCCAGATTGCAGAATAAAGGATTGCTCTGAAGTCTGTATAATACCTCTCTGACATGAGATTCATGCTCAGAGATATCTTTAGAGAAGATCAGAATGTCATCCAGGTACACGATGCCGGTGTGTAGCAATAAATCAGAAAATAGATGGTCCATAAATCGCTGGAAAACGGCCGGGGCATTGGACAATCCGAATGGCATAACTTGATATTGAAAATGGCCAAACGGTGTCCTGAAGGCCGTTTTCCATTCGTCTCCCTTTCTGAACCTGATAAGGTGGTAAGCACCCTTTAGATCCATCTTTGTATAGATGAGAGCTCCCTTGACGGCCTCTAGGATGTCTTGAATTAAAGGCATTGGGTACTTGTCTGGGATGGTAATCTTGTTTAATCCCCTGAAATCTATACAGGGTCGAAGTTCAGAAGAATTCTTCTTGGGAACGAAGAATAATGAAGCAGCAGCCGGGGATGTGGATTCAGTAATAAGCCCGTTTCGTAGGTTGAGAAATAAATATTCCCTAAGGGCAACTTTCTCAGAAGAAGAAAGGATGTACATCCTTCCAAAAGGTAATGGCTGGTTTGGGATACGGTCGATTACACAATCATCTCTGCGATGAGGGGGAAGCAGAGAGTACTCCAAGGAGGAAAAGACCTCAGCAAATTCTTGATACTCAGATGGAAGTCCGATGACCAAACCGATTACTGTAACCTGTCTGCTCTCATCTTGTTTTGGACAACATATCTTGCCAGTTTTACCTAGACAATTATTGAGACAAAACTCTGATCCCAAGAAAAGTGAACCTGCTGCCGAATTAATATAAGGATTATGCCTTCGAAGCCAAGGTAGTCCTAAAATAACAGGGTAATGGGCAGCTCGTATCACATCCATAGTAATGACTTCCTCATGTGTAGCTATTGTCATAAATAAAGGGCAGGTTTGATTCACAATTGGTCCTGAAATCAGAGGGCTACCGTCTACACTCTGAACTGGGATGACTTCACCCTTGGAGAACAGAGGTAGATGGTGTTGTCTAGACCAAACGTCATCAATAAAATTACCAGCAGCACCACTGTCCACTAGTGCCGGAATCTCGGTCATCTTCTGGTTACCAAATGTGAGAGTGATGTGTAAAACCAACATTAAAGTGTGGGAATGAAGGTTTCCTTGTGAGACAGGCATATTCAAAGAGGAACCTAAAGATACTTTAGAATCCCGGAACGCGGTTCCTCCTACGACCGGGAGTTGGTGTTTCCCGACCGTCTCGGGGGAATGATGGGGCACTACTGGACCATGTGGGTATTTGAGCCACAATACATACACAATCCCTGAGTCCTTCTGCGTGTTCTTTCCTCAGGGGATAAAGGCCCTCGGTTAGTTGATCCCAATTGCATAGGTTCCCCAGTAGAGCTCCCTCTTTGTGTGGCAGGAGACATAGCAAATGTACGAGTAGTGAGTTTCCCTTTGTGCCTTTCACTACTTCTTTCTTTCATCCTATAGTCAATCTGCATGACTAGTGCTATAAATTCTGTCAATGAAGTGGGACGTGGAACCCTAGATACTTCATCTTTTAGATCCTCAGACAAACCTCTCTGGAATAGAGTAACTTGTGCATCGTCAGACCAAGTAGATTCACTGGCAATCTGTTTGAATCTAGTAACATAGGTTAAGATGTCTTGATTGCCTTGTCTGAGATCAAGTAATTGTTCCTGGGCCGCTATCCAGATTTCCTGCCTTCCGAACATGGATCTAATGCTATTTCAGAAGGCAGAATGGGAGTCTAATATCGCATTATTGGTTGTGGCCAAAGGAGTTGCCCAGGCTAGAGTAGGTCGCACCATCTGTGAAATCATATACCCTACTCTGTCGCAATCAGTATGAAAGAAAGCTGCCTTAAAGGCAAATTGCACTGCACAGGCATCCAAAAATTCTTTTATCTTATGGGGATTGCCATCGAATTGACCCCCTGGTAGGGGCCCAGGAGGAACCTCTGAGCAATGTGGAACTCTGCTAGCTGTTGCCTGTTGAGAAGCCAACTGGGCAGTCTGTTGCTGAGACTGTTGTTGAGCCTGTCGAAGATTAGCATTCTCTTGCTTCAGGGTTTGCACCTCTGAAGTCAGAGATTGCATAGCAGCTATAAGTTGCTGAATCTGTTGATCCATAACAAAAGTAGTTCTTTACAAAGGCTGAAGACAGAAAATATCTAGGTCAATTAGGCGTTGCTTACTGTAATAACTTTATAATAATAAAGCACTTGAAACCAAATATGTCTCTCGGCAGTTGTAAATAACACTTACCTCTGTGATGGTCAACAGTCTCGTAATAGATGAAGGAGAGAATTACCTAAAAACCCCTCTTAAACCCAGCCAAAAGGCTAGGTAGAAGTGGAATCTCCAGGGAAAACCCCAATAGGGGAAAAAACCCTGTGATGCGCTGCTGGGGTGCGTGGTTTCCTGCAAGCAGCAGGTGAAGACTCACGCTTGTTTTAATGTGGTCCGGATTCTTGTCATGAACGATTCTAATTCAAACAGAGTAGAAATGCAGGTAAGTAAGAATATGGTTTCCCAAGTCTAGTGAAATAGTAGAGGGTTCAGAAAGGAGCTTACCCTGACAAGCCTATTCCCTACTAGGTCTTTGTATCTCAATCTGATGGTTAATGTTGGCAAAGCGCCTAATAGAACATATAAGGAGTAAGAATATGTCCAATTGTGCGAAAAGGGAAATGAATAAGAGATTGGGATCTTACCCACAAACAGTAGCCCCAGGGATAAATAGCATAGAACAGATTACAGATCTTGAACTCAAAGGAAAAGAAGGCTGAAAAGGATGTCTAAGGTTGGTTCCTAATGTAGATTGTAAATCACAACAAGATTAGACGTGAGGAAAACCCGTGAGAATCACGAACTCTGTCTAGCTAAACAGACGTAAGCTACAAACCAATGGCAGCAGGAGCGGTTGTTGAAACTGGGAGATGGTTTCCTGTTGATTCACAGACAATAGAAAAGGATCGAGAATTCTAATGTTCAGTACGAGAAATGGGAAGATAAATGAATAAAGGAAGTGAAGTGAGCACCTCTAGATAACAATTGTTGAGTAGAAAGAGTAACGAACTTATGGTGCGCAGCGCGACTCTGAATAGAGAAGCAACGCGTAGTACCGAAGTTCCAGTAGCCGGATATACAATTCCGGAAGTCGACGGCGGGGCTAATCGCTCGGTCTGAGGAGCGAGAAACACTAGTGTGCTGCTTACAGTTTCGGACTTCTCCATGTTGCGAGTCCCGATTCTGGCCAAACCCGCGGGCAGTGGCATACGGGAAAGTGAAGTAGCGAGACCCCAATGGACAGCCGTAACACCTGACCTCGTAAGATCGCTGTCTCTGTCTTCCCTCTGTTCCCCCTCCCTTGCCTTGTCGTACCTTGAAACACTTGTGTATAGATGCATTATAAATGCAATATCATACCATAAGTCTCAGCGAATCAGATCAATTGATGAATTTTAGCAACTGTTAAAAGACTCCCAGATATTTTATTACCACCCACCCCTCAAACATTTACAAAGAAGTTCCATCTTTTCCCAATTAATTATTTCTCATTGGTCATCGACAATCTTTACTACCATCTTCTGATTGTGTTCGGAGTCCACCTTTGCTGGGGATTGGTCTGCGGTAGGTTGTGACATCATGGTACGATGAAACATTCACATACAACATTACTTAGTAATAACTGGCCTACAGCCTTTTATCCTTAAGTGTGAATGCACATGGTCCACTCGGATATCTTAGCAATACACGGAAGGGCTGAACACAAAGGTTCTCTTTGAACTACAGATTGTGATCTCATCTGCCCCAGCCTCCTGGCTCCTCTTTAGACATTCTAATTTATGCAATCAATACTCCAACACGTACAGCCTCAGGTTTCACCCTGAGAAGACAATTGAACACTGGACACCCTGGCTTCAAGCCCCATCTTTATTACTGACCCAAACAAAAGGTCAAGACCCCTCTGCACGACTTCAATGCAATGGGCAAGAATACATCTGTTCCTTGCAGAACTGTTAAACCAGAAACCTTCATCCTGTTTGATGGCTGACCTTCTACTGGATGACTCATTCTTCCTCAATCAACCCCCAAGCCTGCAAAACCAGAATTTCCCAGCTACCTAAAAGTCATCGTGGAACTACTAACTGTAAAAGCCAAATAAACGTACAAAACCCTGCAAAATGCAGATTTATATAAACTCCTTATTAAACTCCTTTTATTTGTTCCTCCGTGTGTATGTTTTATAAATATTATTCCTTTAACATGGGATTTCAGGGCAGGCCCCCCTCTCCATGTCTCCCATTTTCCATGTACTTCAGAGCACCCTGTATGTAGATCATGTTCATGTTACATTTGCGGTTGTAACATTGTATCTTTATATGCGTGTGAAACTCGCATATCTATCAGTGCTATAAAAAAACTACTAAAAGTAGCATATCCGATTAATAATTAACTACACTCGATACATATGAAATTGCAATATCATGGCCAGTTCACCGCCACCGCAGTCATCAATATGGCACACGCAACATGAACCCTTTGTAATCATGGGGACCTTTCCTGAACACCCCAACATTCCCCCCTTTAGTTAATACTTTAACTAACAAATCATAATCATCTTCTTGGGGAACTACCCTACAACTATCCGTCATACCTGTCCCAATATGGCCATACTCCTCCGCTAAACAACCCCAACTCGTTCTCCCACCATTTCCACAATCTACCCGCTGCTATACACAAGCATGCCAATTTGGTGGAGGGCACAAGACAATGTCAGTTTCAGTACCCATATAGGATGGAGTGGTGGTTGCCCTAGCCTTGGACAGGGTTACTATCATCATGGAAGCAGCTTTTGGTACCTTGGCAGAGCAAAATCGTAAGAGCATTTGACAAGAACAGAAAAGAATGAGGAAAAAGACGACAAAAATAGGCAACAGAATCTTCACAGGGAGGCTCAACCAGGAAGGTACCCAAGAAAATAGAGGGCCGACCCACGAATCGTTGGTGATCCTAGCCTCAGTCTTCATGATCACTTTTGAGTTTATGCAAGGCAGCAATGGTTCATGTGAGGGTACCATTCTGTTACGCTCACCTGGTATCCATGGGGATGCCGGTATGCCCTGGTTGCAGGATTCACCCTGGACCCTTCCCGGTTCCGGACGATGCCTTCTATGGCGGTCGGGCCTGAAAACACAGGAGGACTGGACTTAGGAACAGATTTTGTTTCCTCCCACTAGCCCCCCTGGACTCGACCTGATGGCCCACTCCTCACCTTGTTGTGATGTCTGGCGTGCTCTCCGTCCTGCCTTCTGTGCAGGGGTGCGTAGTTTTCTGCGGGTTGGAGCGACCGAGTTAACTTCACTGGTGCTAACCCCTTCAAGTGTCTTTAAAGAGGGAAGTCTGGTTATAGCAGTCTTAAAATGTCCTTGCTTTCTTTTCTTGCTATTAATGTCTTTTCTTTATTTATTCCCCCTTAGGCGCACCGAGGTTCGATGGGTGTGCTGCTTGGAAATGCACCTGCCAGGATGATGGACGCAGGAGTGTATGATGGATGGTAGGTTAAGCGGGAAGTGTGGCGCGGTAATGTCTTTTCTTGCTAACCTGTATTCTTTATTCCTTTTCAGGTCGCGATGGTCTTTCTCGGCATATGAAGATTTCGGGAGCCGGCGGAACCGGCTGAGAAATGCCCAGCCAGGTGAGGATTTCGTGATTACTGCCGTGAATGCCGTGAGTAACCTGTTTAACGTTGTCCTTCTTTCTCTCTCCCTCCAGGTGCTTTGTTCCGGTGCATGCGTGGTGTCTTGCTGATGCTGCCAACTGGATGGAAGACCGCGAGCAGCAGGAGTCGATGGATGGAGAGTTGCATGTAAGCGGAGACTGCTAATGATGTTCTTTTGTCTCCTCTGCAGGTCTGCTGTTCAAGGATCGCAGGGTGCTGGTCTCTGAACACGATGAGTGCCACGCTGCTGGCTGCAGAATAACGCAAAGCACGTTCTGTAGCTTGGGTGAGGTTTATATAGCCCTCTGTAAAGTAGTCCAGGTAAAGTAGTCCGGGCTACCACACCCTAAAACACTGCACCGCACAGTCTGGTTCTTAGGTCTCTAGAATGTGTAGGTGCCTCCATGTTGGCTGCAGGCCTTCACAGAAACAGTAGTCCCTTCAAGGCAATGTCCCAATCTGAACATGAGCCTGGCGCCAAAGGCGCCAGGACTGACTCCAGGACAGTCCATGATGATAATGCAAGGCCCTTGGGGCCCCAAGTGAACCCTGAGTCCTAACCCTACCTGGCATGTGACCATGCCAGTGGGGTTTTGGGTCACGGGTCGTGACACTTTCTCTGTGTCATCGGGAGGCACAAATGTACAGCTGGTACTCCTGATTTGCCGGCATAATACGCCCTCCATTGCTGTCAGGAGGTTGCGTATTTACAGGTTTTACAAAGTCATGAGCCTTAGTTCCCACAACTCTTCCCTAATGGCCCAAAACACAGACTCAGAAGTGTTCACGAAAAGCAAATGTTTGTATCTGGTCACCTGGAGCCATTTGGCATTGGCCGCTGCTTGGGCGCCAGGAGAGAAACTACTAATAATCTTTGCTAGTATACAGTGTTTGTTGCTGTGGCATGTGTGTTGAACACTAAGGTTTGAGATGATAAAAAGCTATTTTTAATCATGAAAGGCTGACAAACATAAAATCGAACAGTGCAAATCAAGAGTACACATATAAAATTAGTGAATTTAAACTCTAGATAAAGTACATATGCAATAGGTGATTACGATCTGAAAAAAAGACAAAACAGTGCTGCCTATCTAGATTCCTGACATTAAGGCTGGAGTGCCATACATAGGAATACAAAAAAAGAAAAGGAAAATTAGAGGGGGATAATGATTAAAGTGAGATTAATTCAAATTTTACACAACTTAGAGTAGCCCATAAAGGGCTACCTACTGCACAGGATAATTGTTGCTTCCATTATTCTGATGGTGTCTAAAGATGAAGTTCCACATGGTTTTGTGAGCTAAATGAGGACGGAACACATCCAATGATTGGAGCAAGTGCTAATGCTTCCTGGGTTTATGATTCCCATTGTATCTCATTTTGGCGGTGGGGTATGATGTAAAACACCTTCTTCAGGGCTCAAAACATGCAACCCTGTGGAGAACACATTGTTAGGAAAGATTTATATTTATGTGTAATTTTCCCTCCAGTTGTGTATCCCCCAACTTTTTGCTGTTGTCTGATAAGCCTAGCTTGACTTTTGCCAGTGAAGCACAGCCTTCTGCCGCACTCCTCTGGGTTTTCGCTCACTTTGTTATGGGGAAACTGACATGCCCTTTAATACAGTCAGTACTGGGAGACTTTGTTTCCCTTATCCCTTTCCTATGTTGCAACTTTTCTGCAACATGTTGCCAGTGCACAATGTACCTTACAGTACAGTGCACTGGGGTCTTCCTTTCGTTTCCAAAGGCCCTAGACTCCATCAAAGGATTTCTTGGTAGAAGTACAGATGTGCCTTGGACAGGGCTGGTGGCAGCTTTTACTTTAGCATTTTTTTAACCCTTTCTTGCAAGGCAAATCCCATTCACCGCGGTTGGCACACGAAGATGACCTGGCTCCAAAATGGCCATGCCACAAGGTTCTTTGTCCTGTCCTTTGGCCATCTTGTCCCTTTTCCTTCCCCATGTTGAGCAGACCCGGGTCAGTCCTTATTTGGTCATGCATTCTCCCACGAAACACCAAGCTTACGTTGTGTGTGTGCCTTCAGGATGTAGTCTGGACTGTCTAGTTCCAGTACACATCCTGGGTGCCAGAGAGTCTGGTGTGCTGGGAATTACTGGGACCACTGTGGTCCGTGATTGGTCCACATCTGGCATGGCTGTATGTGAGAAGGTCTCTCTTTGGGTCCTCTTCATTTTGGCGCGAAGGAGATTCTGGATCAGAGATGGGCACAAACACCCATTCCAGGCCGATCTCTTGAGTTCTCACTGAGAAGCCGAGTCGAGGAAGCACAGGTGACCTGCTGGAAGGTTTGGCACCCTGAGCACGCTGTTGTCCCGCAGGAACCCTCTGCATCTGATCAAACTAGAAGGTCTGCAAAGGCGCTTCGCCCCATTTGAATAGTGGGAACAACTATTCTGGGCACCTCCACCTTAACCTGTAAGTGAGCCTTTTCGGAAGTATTTCTGGGCTAACCTGTGAACTGGCCAGCTTGCGCAGGACCTTTGCCCTGGAACCGCCTCCGTCCAGAGTTAACTCTTGAGACTTTGGAGATTGTAAGTACTCGGTTGATGGCACTCTCCCGCTGCGTTTTGTACTCCTAGGCGCCCAAGGTCTTGAATTATGAGGGTACGTCTGAAACAGAGTACACGCGGTCACCGCGTCGCCCAGCCACTGTGACAAATTCTTTGGGTGTGCTGCTGCTGTGCACCCCTCTGCCCTGAGACGAGCTACAGTGAAATCAAGTTGATCCCTTCACCAGGAGAGGAGAAATTGCCACTGCCCTGCCACGGAATCATCCCTGGAACTCAGCCGCTGAAAGCCGCAGAGCCGCACTTTTGCAGAATTTGAACCAGCAACTGAAATGGACTCGACTGGTGAAGTTTGGTCCGGAGTGCGCCTTCGGATGGTGAGTACTTGCAACCCCTACCAGTGGCCCCTGGCGCATCCATCAATTTTTACGCATGAGTGTCCCACTCACATTTATTGAGGTAGCCTGTGCTACCGAGCTAGTCCCAGTTCTTGGAATCTGTTCTGCCCTCTTGGGAAGGCCCTAATGGGAACATTAGGCGGAACATATTCTTCACTCCGTCACCTGCCTTCCTGAGCTGCTACATCCCTTGCGAGAGACACCGTTTTTGCCCAAATGCACGATCACGTGCATCTGCATCCCAAAGTACATTTGAGTATTTGGCTCCAGTCTTCGTAGGGACTGGACTGCCTTTCAGTTAGGATTGATAAAGTGAAGGACTGCCTAAAGTTTATTTGTACTGTTTCCTCCTTTCCCTTACAGGTTGTGGACCCTTACTGTGTGCCATTCCTTTAGGCCATTGTAACTGTATATATGATCTATAGTAGTGTGGTTTTAGTTTAAGTCTTACCTTTGAGCTTTGCTTGGTTTGATTTAAAAGGCCTTTAATAAATGTATATATATTTTTGATATACACCTGACTGAGAGTAATTTGTAGTGCCCTTCAATGTGTGTGCTCATTGTGGGCTTTCGATCACCTTCACCCCTCCTGAGACATAGGCCCTCATTACGACTTTGGAGGCAGCCATGGTGCTATTAGCACCATGGGTGCCTCCAAAGTCATGTCTGGGTAGTCGGTACGGGGACGCACCGGGTCATTCCAACCTTGGAGGACCCGGTAAATCCCCATTCCGAAAACCATTCCCATTCGAGCCCCCATAGGGCTCAATGGGAATGGGGAAGGAGCTAATAACAAGCCAGTGAATAGCAGGCCCGTTATTAGCTCCCTGGTCCCTTGGCAGCTCCCGCTAAGGGACCTCGGAATGCGGCAGTAGGGGGTTAACGGCACAGGCATCCTTACCGGTGCCGTTAACCCCCAACCGCCGTACTCGTAATGAGGCCCATGGTCTTGACCGCTGCCAATGCTACTTTGATTGATCTGGATTGTCCAGAAGGTTACCCTGTTCCAATAAACTCGGCTGGCCTTCTGAACCTCTTCCCACCAGGTCAGAGTTCAGAAATCAATCTTAACACACATATGTGTGTGTTAGTTGAAAAAAGTGCAGATGGTAGTGCGGTACCATAGAAAGATGCATGAGTGAAGGCCTCTAACTGTGGGTTCACTTACCCTCAGGTTAGTAGTCCATGTCATGACCCAGTGTGGGGCGAGAGACTCTGCATATCTAGGCCAGCTTGGGTGTGTCAGAGATGCAGGCCCAAAAGGAAGGTGGAGGATTGTCGCAGGGACCAACCTCAAGCCACTGGGAGAATGGACAAGCCACTATGGTCAAATATTTAAAATTACTGTACCTCGTAATCATGTCCACAAAATCGACATGGAGCTCCCTGAATGGACCAAAGGTCCTGGGCAAGACCCCCTTCACCGACCTCATGGTATTTCCAGGATTTAACTCCTTGCACATTACACAATTCGCTACCAATCTACTTACTTGTTCTTGTAAATTAGGGATAAAGCAGCTCTCCTGGAGCGCTGCAGCAATTTGTCTCCAAGAAGTATACAATGTTTATTGTAGTTTCTCTAGAGCCAGAAGAAGCAGCTCTACAGGCATTACTACCTTCCCCATCACCTCCTGTCTCCAGAGCAAACCCTTGCATGAGGAACACAGCCTCTCTTCTTCCAGAGCTCCTGTTCTTCTCTAGGGGCTTTCTCTTGCATTTCTATAATATGAAGCACAGGGACTTCAGTGTATGGGGTTGGTAACTGTACCTGCTGGGTCACTGTTTCCATCATCTGGGAATCTCTAAAAGATAAAAATATTGCTTCCTTCACTGCCCTGTCTGTGGCAACATTCACAAGGTATGGGCAGCACACTTAACTGAACCCATCTCTGCTGGCAAATTTAATGCTTCAATTAGTTGGGGTAGCAGTGCAGCATGCTGGACAGTGGAGCCGGCAGACTTCCTAAACCCATCTTGATAACCCAGAATGGCCGGTGGAGGTGACATTTGCGGAGTCCGAATAAACAGTGACTGCCTTCCCCTTACTCATTTGAAGTGCCTCTATGAGTGCCACTAGTTCTGCCGCTTGCCCATAGTAAGAAGACAAATGTCTTTTCAGTCTAACCCGGTATTCCTCATCCACAAGACCCATGACAGCTGCACCTGTATGCCTCTCACCCATCTCCTGGTTGATGGTTGAAGACCCATCAACAAAAATCACCTCACCCTCCTCCAGGGCATCCTCTTTCACATTCACCCTCTCCTCATAAGTGGCACAATCATGAACAGTATCAACAGGCTGCACCGGCTCAGCTACAAATGTCACAGGATTGACTAGGTGACATTTCACAGGATGAATCAATGCATTTGACAAAATGACCTCATACCCTGAAACTCTCTGAGTTATTAACGTGGATGTAGATGTTTCTAAAATTGCAAACACTGCATGCTTCACGTACAATGGTACTGGGTAACCGAAATTAATGGTTGAAGACATTTGTATCGCAAAAGCCGCTGCCACAAGAGCCTGCCCACAGGGGAACTATCCCTGCATCGCTGGCACTAGGAGTCCACTGTAATACACTAAAGGTTTGTGGCCTATCAATGTTTGCTGGCTCAGGACCACTGTCATCACCTGCCCATTCAAATGTGCAAGAAGATCAAATGGCTTCTTGTAAAATGGGGTCGCCAAGACCAGAGCATTACTGATTGCAGCCTTGAGTTCCTGAAAGCAAGTCCCCATTTCCTCAGACCACTCTATCACCTTCTGTGATTCCTTGAGTCTTTGCAGTAAGGGCCTCACATAACTAGAGTAATCAAAGATCCATGATCTACAATAGTTACAGAGACCCAAAAACGGCTGCATCTGTTTTACGGTAACGGACTGGGATGTATTCAGAACTGCGGTGGCCCTCTCCATCATTGCCTTTCTTCCTGCAGGTGATATTATTTGCCCCAAATATACTACCTCTGTCTGCAACTATTGAAATGTTTCTTTGCCCTTTTTCTACCCCTTCTCCACAAGCACAGCGAGGAGTAATATTGAGTCTCCTTGACACTGCTCCTTTGAAGTGCTACAGACTAATAGATCATCCACGTACTGAATTACGGTACTCAACACATGTAAATTCCCCAAATTCATCTGAACCACCCTGTTAAAGACACTCTGAGATTCGCAGTACCCCTGGGGCAACCTTGTGTGCTCGAATCTCTGATCACGATACGTAAACGCTGTGAGGTACAGAGAATTGGGGTGTAAGGGAACAGAGAAAAATGCTTTTTTTAAATTGATCCCCGTGAAGTGGGACGACCCAGTAGGATGTTACAGAGAATGTGGCAGGATTCAGTACCACCGTAAATTCTGCTGCAACAATATTATTGATGCATGCAAATCCTGAACCATCCTCCAACTAGACCACTTCACTTTCTACACAGGGTAGATAGCCGTATTGCATGGAGACACAGAAGGTTGTATTATGTCTTGCTTTAATAGCTCCATAATGGTCTCGTAAATCCCTTTGTCCACCTCCCTAGACATGAGGTAGTGCTTTACCCATGGTAATATCGCACCGGGTTTCAATTTTATCCTCACCACTCCAACACTGTCTAGCAGCCCCACATCAAGTGTATTTCTGGTCCACAAATGGTCCGGCACCTTTCCCAAATCCTCCTTGCAGTATGGCAATGTATTTTTAATGATGAGCATGGTTTGGGGTACTTGCCTTTGATCTATCGCTATCTGGAAAGGCACTCCAATTTCAAAAACCATCTCTCCTGTATCTTTGGTGTCTTCGAACAATTGCTCATCGGAAACGTCTCTCAGCGACAAGGTCGGATTGATGCACAGAACTGTATGCCATTCTCTGCCTTACTCATCTATGCCTTAGAGAACTACCATGTTCTTCTTGATCACTACAACCTCTAAGAAAATTGTAACAATGGTGCCTGGTGTTTCTTCCTGTAGTAGATCAGGTCAAACTAAAAACTCAATCGGTACCCGCCAAGTCTGATCTCTGATTCCCGGGACCCAACTCAGGAAACCAATCACCCCATCAAGAAACAATGCTGAATGTACAGGAACCCCTCTAATAATGATGTCACTATAATAGGACTGAACACGCACTACTTCCCTTCCCTTACAACTCTGGGGTCAAGCATACTATACACTCCTCCATGAAAGCAATCAATACTGTAATCTGTTCAGGTGGTCTCTCCCCAAAAGATTCCTGGGGTGTCCATACAATACAACAAAGGGGCTGATACATTTTGAGTACCTACCGTAATACTAAGATCTAAACTATAAAGAACTGGCAGAATAGCCCCAGAGAATCCCTGTGTGTTCATTGTTTTGCCTGACAAGGGGAATCCACCTTCCTTAATGCAAAATCTTTTAGCCCCTGTGTCGACCATGAATGAGAACATTCAGTCACGTACCTGCACACCTATCTGGGGTTCCTCTTCCAGATCAGTGGTAACGGCCAGCAATGGATACATCAGAGACCCTTGTGGGCTGTCCTACTCTTGGTACATGTTAGCACCGGGGACATGAAAAGGATTTCCTCCAAAAACACTTGCTCCTGAATAGTGAGTAACCATTTCTTGTGGTAAAGGATTCTTGTCCCATGTCTGCACCGATGCTTATGCTGGCATGGTCGTTGGGATCCCAAAGGTCTATGCAGCCCATGTCACTGGAATCTGTTCAATCCATGCCTGGGGTATATGGCAGGGTCGGCGCTTGCATCTGCTGAACTTCCATGTTAAAATACTGCAGTCGCTCACAACAGTCTCATGACACGTGTCCAAACCTTCTACATGACCAACCCTGAATCCCATAGAACCTTCCATAACTGTTTCCCCATCAGCCTATTAAACCGAGGACCCATTCCTCCAAACCCGCCAAATGATCTGCTCCCTCACTGAAATCCTCCCCTGCCTCTTGGAAACCCCATACATTCCCTTGGTCAGGAATATACCCGTCCATCCACCCCTTTGTCATACATAATTCACTGTGTCCCTGTTGTCCCAATTGCCCCTGCTGTTGCTCCATGGAATTTGTAAATACTGGCCCTTCTAGAATAATCGTTGCCAATTTCTTTTGAACAAGCTTAGCTTTGGCTTTTTGTACCGGCTCTACACACTCCCTCTCCTTTTCTTGTCTTCTCTTGCAAAAATGCACAATATGTGCTTGAATCTCCGGCCAGCTCTTGGCCTCCATTCCTACAACCTTGTCTAAATCATGCTGGACTTGTTTAGGGATTCCTTTATTTAGCATGTGATAAAAGATTGCCATACTTTGATCCCACCCTTCTCTGCTCTCCACATCTCCTGAATTAACTGGATGTTTGTGGCAGGATCATCCTTCAATTTCATTGTCTTCGTTAATATCGTATTTATAGCCGGTGTATCCACATACATAATTTGCAGGGTCCCCCAAAACTGTGCTCTATAATTATTAAAAGCTGCTCCGTCATGACTATTCGTGTCTAGCTGAATTCTTAGAGATCCCACTTTTTTCAAAAGCTCACCTGACCACTCCCCCATCAAAGTCACATATATGCTTTTCATATCCCCTATGGCCAACATGACACCGACAGTATGTGTCTACAATGCATAAATCCACTTCCCTGCCCCTGCAGTGAGCGAAGGGAGTGTCTTCATCAGGTTATTCCGAGTCATGTGTGACCATGTGACATAATATGCCCTTCGTTGATGCTTCTGGAGTAACAGAAACAGAGACACCTGATTTACCTGGGGTCCTCCCCATCTCTCCCCTACTACTTGCTACGAACATGTGAGTACCTTGGCGTGTCCTACAATTCCATGGTGTATTACCTATTGCTGCTACTGGAGCAGGAGGTAGGGTGACTACACCCTGCTCAACATCCCAATTATCTTCCTCTTCATTGCCTACTCTAGCTAGCACATCCCCTGACCCTTCTACAGCATACACAACAGTCTCATAGGGTGCTATCTCCCGTCCTCTTTGCTCAACCCCTGTACCTGTGGCAGTATCCCCATCCTCCATGTCCACCTCAACCTTTCTAATAACTGATTTATCAAGCCTCAAAAGAACCTGCCATGCATCCACCTTCCTTCTTCTACATCTGTTAGCTGTCATTCCTCCTTTTCCCGCTCTTCATCTCTTTGCTGTCATAGCAGCCCTATTTCTCCCTCCGCTAGCCTCAGTGCTTCCTTCATTTTTTCCTGCTCGTGTGTCTCTACCACTTTCCACAGCCTATCCTCTATCCTAGCAGGAAAAGGTCTGACCTCCTCCTTCTCCCTTGTTCTTGATCCCCTATCCGTGCTTCTAACTGTCTGTCTCTCTCTCATTTCTCCACCCTTAATCAATCTGCTAATCTAGCAGTTGGGGGAGTTACTCCCTTCTCGCTCTCAGTTCGGAGCCTCTCTACAGCCCTAACCATTGAAGGAGTTACCTTTCCCCTTCCTTTGAGATCTGAATCCTTAGAAACCGTAGGTGATGAAGGCATTACCTGTACCCATCTTGTAGCCCATGAAGTAACTGTTGGGGAAAATAAAGGTACGAACTCAGGGTCTGTATACCCCTTTGTGGGCTATAAAGGATAGCAATCATACGGGGGTGGTGCAGAAGAAATTCACTCACCCTCCTTTTTCCTCCCCTTTTCCTCTATTTTTTGACACTATGGCTCTTCCCGCCTTTTTCATGAATCTTTCAGAGTTCTAAGACATTTAACTGCTTCTCTAATTTTGAGCCCTTATATTTCCTAGTCAAGAAGGTATGCAAATTCTCCAATATCTGCGTATCATAGGTACCCCACGACAGGCCAAAAATTGATAATTTATCATTACTTTCATGCACCCATTCCCTATGATGCTTTGAATATTTGCCTTATAGCCGGGCAACACCTGGCACAAATGAGTCGACATACTCCAACACAAGTTATCAAAAAATAGTTTCACAAAAACCTGATACCGAACAGAACCTGCGGCACAGAAAATGTTCACCCAAACAACTCCCTTTTTACCCGTACCCAATTCCTTAGTCGTTATTCATACTCACTCACCATTCTCCACTATTTACTTAAATTCTACTTCTCACTCATACACAAGACAGCATCTTATCAAAAAACACTCCACCGGCCAATATCTCAGAGATATCTTCACTATTTGAGCATAGGAGGGGCGTAATGCCTTCCACTACAGTACCACTGCTCTCGCTTCTCTCTTTTCTTTTGCCAGTACGGCCTTCTCTACTCCAAAACCGTCTTTTCCTGACTACAGGAAGTTTCCCCTTCACTACTTCGACTAACCCAGAAAATCGAGGTGAGGGCTCCATCTGCACAGCCGAAACACCATAAAGACTGCCAAGGGTAACTTCTGGAAGGTATCTACGGTTGGACTTACTATAAAATGCCACCCCACCTTTAGGTGAGGGCTGTAGCCAACCAGACAATCAAACTAAAGGGTATCAAGACAACCCCCACAGCGGTAGGATCAGCCCTACAGATAAGGTGCGTATATGGCTTTATACGCATGTAATTTAAGCCATTATTTTCATTAAAAAGCATAGTTTCCTCCACTAGATGGCAGCAGAGGGCAATAATATCCATATCTGAGTGTATTACACAACTTCTTTTATTAAATCACTGAAAGTACAGTGGGGTTAACTAGATTTTTGGGACTTCTAGTTTACCATTCAGGCTTAAAATGTTGATGTAATGATTTACATGTTGCCTTGTGGTTTTATTATGCTATTTGTGTTTTTGGAAGTAAACTCTTTAAGACATCATTACTGTAGGCCTTGAAATCCAAACTATGTGTACTGAGTAACTGGTATGTGGTCAAATTTGCAGAGTGGATTAAAATCCCTGCTTCACTGTTCAGCCAAGGTTTGTGATCCTGGTCCCCTGCCCCATACACCACCCTGCCTCCCACCCCATCTGTCCGGCCATCCTACTCCCTCCTTTTTGGATGCAACCAGAGGACCACTAGTTCCTTTTTCCATGTCCACCACTGATGTGATTAGCCGTCATGGGCTGAATTTTCTGTGATGCGTGTTATGTCCGAGATGCAGATTCTTGGCTATCTAGGAGGAAACCTATCGGGCAATCAAGACTTCTCTCCTACGATGGAAGTAGAAGATGGGGGAAGGTACAGACATGTCTTTAATACTTGAGGAGTTCATGTGAAGTTATATTAAACAAGCAGCAAGGAGTAAGCCAAGAGACATAAACATTGTCATGTGCATTATATAAATGGTCACTACTATTAATGCTACAGGTTCAACAGTGGAACAGAGGCCAGTAAGGCTTTTTTAATAGTAAATAGTTGGAAATAGATCACTTGTAGTAGCAATTTCTATTTTTGCTAAAAAGGCACAGTGGCAAAAGTATTTGTCCAGGATCACACACTTTAGTGTTGAAGTAGGTCTTTGGGACCAGTCTTCAATTTATGCACTTGCCTGCATTTCCTCCTAATAGTAATTGCCATAATTATGGTTTTTGGCTTTGTACACAAACAATAAACCAGTAAAACTATAAATATGCTGACCATAATGCAATTCAGCTTGCATGCACTTTTTGGTTATTTGAAGTGATATTGCTAACAAGTGTCTGGCAATCCACATTCATTTCCTGCAGCAGACAGCGGGAAAGGTAGATTAGCAGTTTGTGACTTTTGCTAAGATTATGTGTGCAAGTTCCTGTAAGTAAATCATACGCCAACAATTGCTTACTCACACTCCCTCTGCAGGCAATACATTAGTCTCAATCTATAGTAGTTCTTAACAGAGTTTCTAGGCTCTAGAATTTTGAAAATGAAGCTGTGTAAGTACCAGGTACTTATAAGTTATTTTATAGCAGAATATTTTCCACAAGTGCAATAAAATGGTTAAAGCCAAGCCAGACAACTTTCATCTACAACTCTTTTGGGTTATGGGTCTGATTTTACATATGCATTGGGTGTATGTTGGATACGTTTTACTCTCTTGCAGAGGAGAAAACTCATTTTTACTCTCTTGAATTTGCATTTACTCTCTAATTTGAAAAATCATGCGTAAAATACTCCCACCTCAAAATCTTATCTGGAGCACTGGGTAGGATACCACCTCACAACTCTAAAATAACAAACTAGATAAAAAAACTAATTCTGAACCACTGTATTCCAATTCCACACTTACAAAACCCGTTACATCGAAAGAAACAACCCTCTTTCCCTCCTTGCTTTACCTCCAAATGTACACTCACATGACTCAAAGAGCTCCAATGTGGTGCTCCATCAAGTCGCCCTGCACAACTGGTCCATGGCAACACGCCTCAGGGGAGCAGACAGACCTTTAACTAATATGGCATCTGCCATCCTCTCTTTTTCACTGTGCATGGACGACTGGTCCCTGCGGTGAGGTGCTGCAGCCGAGTGGTGTGGACAGAAGACCCCCAACATCTCGGAAAGCATGGGGTCTCTTCCTGGTCACCAAATTTGTTGGGGGTAGACCCCCAATTACCTCAGCCCAAACCGGGTCCACCACCTAAGGAACGAGTGCAGGTTTTGTACGTAAAGCAAGGTTTATTGTACAAATATCCAGGGAGCAGTTAGATGGTACTGAAGGATGAAACTAACCCCAGTCTCAAATAATCACACCAATTGATACATTTTTATACATTTTAGCAACAGTTAAAACACTCACAGGTTTGTTATTACCACCCACCCCCTAACATGATTGGACAAAACATTTACAAAGAAGTTCCATATTTTCCCAATTCATTCTCTCTCATTGGTCATCAATAATCTTTACCACCATCTTCTGATCATGATCAAAGTCAGCCTTTGCTGGGGATTGGTCCGTGGTAGGTTGTGACATCATGGTACAATAAAACATTCACACACAACATAATTCATTACTTAGTAACAACTGGCCTAAAGCCCTTTAACCTTGAGTGTGATTGCACATGGTCCACTTGGATATCTATCTTAGCAATATGAGGAGGGGCTGAACAAACAGGTATCCTTTGAACTATCGATTGCGATCTCATCTGCCCCAGCCTCCTGGCTCCTCTTAAGACATTCTAATTTATGCGACCACTACTCCAACATGTACAGCCTTTAGTTTCATCCTGAGAAAACAATTGAACACTGAACACCCTGGCATCGGGTCTTAAATCTTTATTGCCAACCCAAACAAAAGGTCAAAACCCCTCTGCATGACTTCAATGCAATGGGCAAGATTATATCTGTTCTTTGCAGAACTATTAAAGCATAAACCTGCATCCTGTTTAATGGCTGACCTTCTACTGGATGACTCATTCTTCCTCCGTCAACCCCTAAGCCTGGAAAACCAGAATCTCCCAGTTACCTAAAATTTATCTTGCAACTGATAATTGCAAAATCTGAATAAACTCACAAAACCCGACTAAATTCAGATGTATATAAACTCCATATTAAACTCCTTTTATATGTTCCTCCATGTGTATGTTTTATAAATATTATTCCTTCTTTACCACAGATTTTCAGGACAGGCCGCACTCCGCACACGCATTAAAAGCCTCTCCGTCTCCCAGGTCACATGTACTGTAGAGTACCCTGTGTGTAGATTGTGCTCATGTTACATTTGCGGTTTTAAAATTGTATCTTTCTATGCATGTGCAAATCTAATAGGTATCATTTCTATACAAAAATAACACCAAAGTAACATCTCATTCATAATTAACTACACTTGATACATATGAAATTGCAACATCGCGCCCGGGTTCGCGCCACCCCCAATCACCAATATGGTGCGCGCAACATGAACTTCTCCTAATCATGGGGACCCTTCATGATCGCTCCAACACCAGTAATCTTTGAAGACCTTTAGTGTTGATATCTTTATTCCTGGCCAACTACGTGAGAGGGTCATGATCTATGATAATGATATATTTCCTCTTCCTACAATAGTATTTTAGGGCTTCAACAGCACACTTCACAGCCACACATAGGGCCTCATTACACGGAAGGCGGTAAGGGTTAACGGTCACCGATAATGGTACCGGTGACCGTTAACCCTTACCGCCTAACTACGAGGTCCCTTTGCGGGTTGGTATTTAACGCCTGCTTTTTAGCAGGTGTTAAAAACCAACCCGCAAAGGGACCAGGGGGCTAATTACGGTACCGCAATTTGCGGTACCGTAATTAGCACCTTCCCCATTCCCATTATGCCCTATGGGGCAAAAATGAGAATGGGGAAGGGCAATGGGGGAAGGGGGAACTACCGCCCCGCCAACCTTGGAATAAGGTGGTAATTCCCCTTTCCTCCAAGGCGGTGCTGGTATTTTACCGGCATGGACCAAGGTGCTAACAGCACCTTGGTCCACCGCCTACCATGTAATGAGGCCCTAAAACTGGATCATTTCTCTCCCAGGGTGTGATGAAATTACTACTGCCCTGCAGGAGCACAGGTGTGAGTAGTAGCTAAATTCCTACGTATGAAACAGTCACACAAGGTATACTTATAAGGCTGTGTATCCTTCGGTAACACAGTCAGAGGGCAGGCTATATGTTCAGGAGGGGTGCAAAGTGATAAGTGTAGCAACTCAAACAGCTTTAGTATAATGGTTCCAAAATTACTGAATGTGCATTCAAGCGTGTAGAAAAAACTGAACTACATTATTTTAATTATCTGATTGATTGATTGCTTTATTAACAGCCCATCCCTGTGAGAGAAACACAGTGTGTGCAGACATTTTGTTAGGCTGCCATTTTTGTCTTTCTACATTCTACCCTGCTTCACTCACATAAGCTAGAACAATGCTTGTACTTTGAATTGTTGCTTTTTTAGAAACATGCTCATGACTACACGCTGACCAAGACTCAGAGTCACTGCAGAATTTAGCTGCCAGCATAGTATAAAGCTGGGGTGGCTCCCTTAAGCACAGTTTAACATAGGGCAGGACATTTTTCTGTAGGATAAAAATGTCATAAGTCAGGGTGACTTGTAGGTTTTCATGAAGCACAATTCAGCCTAAGACCAGGCATCTGTCTTTTAAATATAAAATGACAGTTAGGCAGACTTGTATATTACGCTGTTCAGCTTATCTCCTTTGGGTCATCGTGGGGTCATCATGTGATGGGCACTGGAGGAAACATGTACTTTCCTTCTGTGGCTGTTCTGTATAAATAAACCTTTCAAAATAAACCATGGTTCACTTACTCTTGTTATCTGTGTTTAGTGGTCGTTATTATGGATGAGTGTGTAGCCGTTTCTCTAAAGAAATTTCCCTTCACACGGAAGACCACAGAAAAAATTGTCTAGTCTCAAATCTGCTGGCTGTCCTGCTGCCGGCGTGCACGCCTTATTATTATTTTGTAGTCCTTGGTATCTCTTTATTAATACAATGCACTCTCCAGTCTGAAGGGTATGCTGGGCTAAACAGGAGTAGTATTTTATAATTAGGTAATTAATTGGGTTTAATAGTTAACCCACTGTCTATTTTGTCTCTGGGCGTTTTTACTCACCAGTCCCTTCCCTTGTTGTCTCTGGTTGATTTTCACTAGTGCCTTCCGTATTAATTATGGGTAACAGACATCCACACATACCTTCCACCTACTATCAGCATGACTTGCCTGCTGGAGAGATGGAGACAGCTTATGGGGAGGACTCAATTAAATGTGTTGCTAAATGGCACACACACACTGCTGCAGCTGCACAGGGGACTAAAGAGTTTCTGCTGATGGGCAGGTTGCAGGAGGGCTGATCACGAGTTGGGCGGTACACCGGCTGGGATACATCTGAACTTTATTAGCGTTGGCGCCCACCAGTCCGGCGGTATTATCGCCAGATCACGGGTTTGGTGCTAACTGTTAGTCCCCATTACCCATTGGACCCAATGGGAAATGTTCGGTGCAATTAACAAATGGTAATACTGCTGGTGATAATTGCACCAAAAAAATAAGAATTCTTCCAGCCTAATTACCCCCAGCTATGAGCGCTATGAGCTGGGGGTAAACACGCCAGACTAGAGATTGGGTGTACCCTTAAATGCAGCGCTAACACAGTTACCCCCGCATTTAAGGGCTACCGCCCAACTCGTGACCAGGCCCTGTGTTGTGTTTTACTGGACTCCCAGAAAATGCTCTTTACCCTGTCCTAACACACACTAGTACATTGCCCAATGATGATGACACTTACCCGTCCCCAATATACTACCAGCCTACAGCTACAGCGCCGCCATATCACCCACCAATTCCCTCTGCCCCTTCCCTACCATTGCCACACTCGCAGATCATATCCCTTAACTCTACTACCCCTGACTCACCCAGCACCGCCTTTCTCCCATGTACATTACAAAGAATACAGAATTACCTGGCAAACCCATCTAGGGACCAATATCCCTCTACAATGAGTTTGCGACAGTTGAGGGACTTCAGAAGGCGAGTGGGGGCGGGGGGTAGTTCTACACCTGTATGATGATCTTCAATATGATCTAGAGGAAGGTGTTTCACAGTTGGGTAAGGACACTACTAATAAGGGGTTCAGTGATCTACTGGATGATGTAGATTATGAATTACAGAAAGATGGTAGGTTAGGGGACACACCACCCTTACGGGAAAACATACCACCCCTAGAAGAAGTTGGAATGGAAGCACATGCGTATCCTGTCAGGATAATTCCTGCACCTGAGGGATTTCACACTGTGCCTTACCATGTGACCTGTATATCAGATCAGATAAGGTCCTTTAAGTAAGCTTTTCCACCACTCTGTACAAACTGTAGAAAGTTTGTTATAGAACTAGAAAGCATTATAGATTCCCGTAACGCTACCACTGCAGATTTGACAAGATTCCGTAAACACACTTTCCCCAGAGCAGCTACGAGAAGTTAAAACAAAGGTGGAATGGCTCCAAAACCATAAAGATCCATTAATGGGGAACGTTGCTGGGACAGATCCGAGGCTGGATATGACAAAAATTGCACTTAAAAGTAGTGAAATACTGGATGCAATAAAAGAATTGGCAAAGGCCAAAACAGATTGGCCAAAGGTGGTGTAATTAAGACATGACAAAGTGGAACATCCAGAAGATTTTCTTTCAATAGTTATAGCTACCCTGGAAGATCATTCTAATATTGAAGATGTCACGAACGCAGCACCTAAATTAATAATGCAATATTTTGTTGGCAGCCTCCTCCCTGCAGTCAAAAATGATGCAGAAAAGGTAGTTATTGCCAGGAAATGTAAAAATGTGCAAGAAACATGTCTGCAGTGGTACATATGTATAGTTTATATTTAGAAAAGAAAGATTTGAAAACAGAGAAACTGCTTACCCTACAGTTAGCTCAATTTGACCAACCGCAGAGACGGGCCTCTGCGGGAGCACCCACCTCACAAGGGGTAAGAGGAATTGGGCCTATAAGGCCCCAGAGAAATATTACCCCATTCAGATCCCCATATCAGCTGCCACAGGGCTCCGGTGCCATTACTTTTAAGGATTTGGCCAATGGAAGGCAGTGTGCCCCAATAGGGTTATATCAAATATGCCACAGGTCCCTCCCAATGCATACAGGTGGACTAGCCAGACCCAACAGGCACCCTTGTACCCTAAGCCACCACCACAGCAAGGCCCCACTTATAATAATAATAATATGCAAAGGCAGCCAAAACACCGGACGAGTCAATTGAACCCACAGAACATGCAGATTTCTCATACTGACAAAATGCATTAGAGTGCTCATCTTTAAATTAAATGCAACCAACCCATTGTTTCTGACTAAAATACAGGGGCATCACACAAACCTAGTAGACACAGGAGCTTCACAGAGTATCCTTAAAGCCCAAGATTTTCCCCTTCCACGTTCGGGGAAAGCAATAATGACAATGCGAGTTGAAGGTGTCACACCATGTCTGCTTTTAACCACCCCAACTGCGTTAACTCTGGGTCCCCTACCCACGACATAGGCCTTTCTGCTGAGCCCAACCACTCCTAGGGATCGCCTGGTTATGGACTGCCTCAGTGCTTTGGGCGTGACCAGTTATTGTAGGCCAAAGGCTCATGCCTTCACCTACCTCAGGATCTCGCATTGGTGGTAGATCTCCCCACGGCAGTAGAAGTCTATACACCAGCAACACACGCAAGTACTTGTAACTTTGCAAACTCTGTTGCCTGAGTGTCTTCAGGATGTTACAGAAACGTTATGGGGTACTGGCTCCAATGATCACGGGCTCATCACTTCCTGTGAACCAGTAGTCAAACCTTTGAAAGAAAATGTTACACTCCCTAAAGTCAAACAGTACCCCCTTACACCACAGGCAATACTGGGTGTTGAACACATAATTGATGACCTCTTGAGCCAAGGGATACTTGTGTGTACTATTTCTCCCTGTAATGCCGATTTTTCCTGTGTGAATAAGTGGGGTATCACTAGAGTTAAAAAGAGACTAGTGCATGACTTATGGGCAATTAATGAAATTGTGGCCCCTATGGCCCTCGTGGTGCCCAACCCACACATCATTCTCTCAGCAATTTCCCTGGACACCATTGTTTACAGTGTAGTTGATTTATGCTCAGCATTTTTCTGGGTGCCAGTGGCAAATGTATCTCAGTTCCTTGTTTAATTCTTCCGGGGGGCGGGGAGAGGGAAATATCAAAATTGCCAAATGACCTGGACTAGGCTTCCCACAGTGATTTATACATTCCCTTACCATTTTTTCCAGAATATTGTATGTCGGTACGGCATCTCTTAATTTTCCGGGAGACTCATCGCTCATTCAGTACTTTGACGATCCATTACTTTGATCCCCTGATTAAACTGCAGCACAAAGAGATGTTAATCATTTGTTGAGTAACCTGGCTAAGTGAGGCCATAAGGTGGCACCATCCAGAATGCAGTTGTGTCAACCTAAAGTAAAATACTTAGAGCACATCTTAGCGCCTGGTCACTGGGTGTTAGATCCATTGAGAGTAAGAGTAAAAATGACCATGCCGCCACCAAACACATAAGATGAATTAAGATAATTATTGGGAGTCCAAGGAAATTGCTGGAAATGGATAGTAGATTGCGCCATTCTGGTGAAGAATCTGCAGGGTGCATGTAAGCGGGACGCCTACAATGAGATTGTCTGGACACTGGTGTTAAGGGAAGATTTTGATTAAATAAAAACTGCACTATGACCACCCCGCCGTTGGGCCTGCTATTTTATGATAAACCTTTTGTTCTTTATTGTCATGAGTGCTCAGAGGTAGTATGTGGGGTCCATACACAGGATCATGGGGGCAATTGGATACAGTGGCTCAGGGTTTTCTAGCATGTTTGAGAGCAGTTACAGCAACTGTGTTGCTGACTAAGAAAGTGGCTGCAATTGTTTTAGGATCACCTTTGATATGCATTCCTTGTTGGTGCAAAGTAAGAGTCAACACTTAACACAGCAGCGCTTGCTGCGTTGCAAGCAATTACCGTTTAATGATCTTTCCATCACATTAGAGCGTGTGGACCCTCTTAATGTCACCTCACTATTACCAGCACCTTTGCTGCTTAACAAGGATTTACATGATTGTGCTACTGTGGTTTCCTAATGTACTACTATCAAGTGTGATGAATGGAGGGATTCTGTCACTTCTACCCAGGGGGAACTTTTCCTAGTGAGGCTAGGGCGTGAGCCTGCTCTGCAATACCCTCCTGTGGAACCGCACCAGGAGAGACTCCCCTTCTGGGGACAGGGACTCCATTTCTAATGAGGAACTCCCCAAGCAGGGTATTACTAACCCAAATTTAAGACCATCTAAGGAGGAAGAATGGCAAGAATCAGCAAGGATGTGTTACTGTCGACCAACTGGGTCATTGAAGGAAAACATAGATGGTACTGAGATGAAGAAAATCAATAGATACATAAAAAATGTGAAGCCAACAGAGAATAGGGGCAGCGTCATAAGAAGAGAAGGCAGAGATGGGGCCGAGAGGAGAGACTGCGAATTTCGCGCATCTGTCGCAGAGGGGAAGCCCCAGGAGTGCTTCCGATGTATGGTATTGGGAAGTGGCGAAGAGACGAGAAACTGAGGCTGATTCAGGGCACCCTGAACCTGCACGAGGGACAAGTGGTAGTGTCAGCACCAATCCGGCGTAGTGGACCCGATGGTCTGTGGAGAACGCCAACACCACTAACAAGATATAATGGAGAAAAGCAGATTTAGAAAAGAAACAAGAAGCCAACCTGACAATCGAACGAGTGAGTCCCATCCTCGTAGAAACCCATGTGACATTATCCCTAAATGACTAATCTTAGTGGAAATAAAGAGTCAAGAATACAAGAAGACAGTGATAATGATTACTGGCTCGCTCATACTCATTCCAGTAGTAGGATGTCAAGATATCGGTAAACAACCTCTATGAAGACTGTCAACTGATTCTTCCTTGTTAAGCCCTATCGTAGGGCCTCCTCAAGGAGGCTGACCTTTCTTATGAAGCACTGCCCTGTCTGTTTTATATTACAGACAGAGTTGTGGTACAGATGAAAAAGCAAAAATGCCACCTGGTATACGCCAGGCTGCAAAGAAATAAGACAGGTTTTAGTATGGATCTGGGTGAAAGAAGTAAATCTACAGATTTGGGGGAAAACACTAACTTGTATAGTACTGGGTGTCAGCATAAAGAATAGTAGTTGGAGTCTGGTGGCAAAAAACTCAGATTTTGATTCAAGAGAAGAGAGTGAAGAATTCTTGAGTTCAAATTGAGGGAGTGCACAAATGGAGAGAGGACTAGATGCGGAAGGGGATGGCGTTAGTAAGGTTAATAGGGACCTGTTCCCCTGATCGGACTGAGGACGCATTAACGACTACTCGAGTGCACAATTATATTAGCTGCGTAGCGCCCAAAGTTCTGTACACAACGCTGGTTCCAAACGATAAGGCAATTCCACTGTTTTCACACTTCCACACAGGATAGACCAGTTGATGAAAGTCAAACAATCACAAGTACAAAGTAGGAGGAATCCAAAATGCAATCCTTTTAACATGAGCAGGGTTCGTAAACTGGGATAAACCAAGGAAAAGGTACCAATCAATGCGTAATCCAAAGAGTAGGCATGAAGTAGAGCCAAGGGTCAAGGAACAGAGATCAGAACAGCAATAATTCAAGGTCAGAATGCGAGAGAACTTACTTTAATTAGAAGTATCGGCACCATGTAGTCTTGGTTCTTTATACTTCTGCAGTGTTGGTAGTACGAAGAAGAGAAAATAAAGTATGCTCCAGAAAGGAGCAAACTGAACAAGAATAATAGAGCAAAAGAGTTAATAAAAGCAGTTGCCAAGATCTATCCTAAGAACACTTACTGAACTAAACATGGTGGAAAACCAGCTCGCATGAGAAGGGAGTTATTCTCCAGTGTTTTTTGTTTGAATAGAGGTATGTCTGGACGAGGCTCGTTTTGGACAGTTGACTAAAATGTATTTGGACTCTCACTGACAACTGACAAGTACCTTATTTAGTTTGGTTAGGTTGGTTAGGTAGGGAACCCCCCTTCATATAGGGATATATAGGAGTTTTCATCTTTGAGTTAATAAACCCAACCAGTGAGATGGCAGATCAGAGTCTGTGTCCTTCTTCTGACCTTCCACACAGGTTTGGCATACGGGAGTCTGGGTTCTTTATACTTCTGCGGTGGTGGTAGTATGTGCTGACATCCCGCCGCACATCGGATTGCCTTGACAACCGAGAATGACCTCTGAGGTGAGCGCGCTGTGAGCTGGAGACGTCATGGCAACCGCCAGGGGTGCTGGCAGGACAGAAAAGGCATACACAGTTTGCATAGCGGGCGGTGCGTACGTCTGTGAATTGTGACAGGGTGATAATCATAACTGGTATGCTCATACTCATCACAGTGAAAAGGTGGAAAGAATAATTGAAGAGAATAAAGACCCATGTAATGAGGAAAGCTGGAGACCCGGGGGGGATATATAATCATTACTGGCATGCTCATGCTTGTCCCAGTAGAGATACAGTATCACAAATATATAAAGAGAGTGATGATCATTACTAGCACGTTCATACTCACAGTGGAAATAAAGAGTCAAGAATAAAGGAAGAGGGTGATAATCATAACTGGTACGCTCATACTCATACCAGTGAAAAGAACGTGGAAAGAATAATTGAAGAGAATAAAGATGACATCAAGAATGTTCAACCTAATCAGGACTAAGTGTTAAGAAGGAATATAGAACAAGATAATCGATATTGAAATACTGAGAGTTAATAAAAGCAGTTGCCAAGATCATTCCTAAGAACACTTACTGAACTAAACATGGTGGAAAACCAGCTCACATGAGAAGGGAGTTATTCTCCTGTGTTTTTTGTTTGAATAGAAGTATGGCTGTAAGAGGCTCGTTTTGGAGAGTTGACTAAAATGTATTTGGACTCTCACTGACAACTGACAAGTACCTTATTTAGTTTGGTTAGGTAGGGAACCCCCCTTCATATAGGGATATATAGGAGTTGTCATCTTTGAGTTAATAACCCAACCAGTGAGATGGCAGATCAGAGTCTGATTCCTTCTTCTGACCTGCCACACAGTTTGGCATACGGGAGGTTCCTTAAGATGGAGGGTGAATCATTTTCGTGGACGGAGCATATCTGTGCCTCCCCTCTTCGGGAGCACTCTTGTCTGCATATGCTGTTGTTGAATTGTTAAACAATGAATTCATTATTTTGTTGTCCCGAATGACACATGTTCCCACTTCAGAACAAGACCCTGAGATCCTTGCATTATCTTGCATCTGCTGACTCCATCTATACGGACAGTAGATGTGCTTGGGGCATAGCCCGTCATTTTAATTAGTCAAATTTAGTTGAAACACTTGTGTATAGGCGTGTTTATAAATGCCATATCATATCATATCAGATTTGGAAAGAGCGGGGGTATCTCACCTCGGCTGAGACACCCATCCGTAATGGCCCTATATCGCAGTCCTCCTTGATGCTATTCTATTGCCCAAAAGCATTGCAATTGTTAAATGCTCTGCATATAGATGGGAGGAGGATGTGGTGTCCAGAGGAAATCAAGCAGCTGACTATGCGGCACAGGGAATGGCCCTGGGGATTATTCCACCAACACCTAACACTCTGTGCACCCAGAAACTATGGCTGGAATATATGTGAAAGAAACTGAAGTGTATGAGTCAGACAATTTGAGCAAGTTGCAAATACTAGCCACAAAAGAAAAAAAGGCCGGATGGGAAAAGAAGTGCGAAGG
This sequence comes from Ambystoma mexicanum, assembly GCF_040938575.1. Taxonomy (NCBI): domain Eukaryota; kingdom Metazoa; phylum Chordata; class Amphibia; order Caudata; family Ambystomatidae; genus Ambystoma; species Ambystoma mexicanum. The sequence continues at coordinate 1,008,139,255 of NC_090927.1, forward strand.
ATACCGATGGGATTTGGAGACAGGAAGGGAAACCTGTAGTGCCTCAAAGGGCACTTTATCAGCTAGCTAGAAGTGCACATGGATTAGCACATGTGAATGGACATGCCATGACGTCACAGGTGTATTCGTCATGGTGGACTCCAAGGGTTCCAAACGGCAGCACATCAGATTGTTTGTCAGTTTTCAAAATGCCACCAATTCAATCCGGGAGGCTAGAGGGGGCATAATGTCCCTTATTGGATGGCTCCACACTCAGCTGGCCCATTCCAGGCCTTGCAAATTGATATTGCCAACATGCCACGATCTGTTAATTCATGTACCTACCTCCATAGTACTCCATGGGGAGTTCGGCGGAATTACCGCCGGCAGTAATCTGGCCGATTTAGCTGCTTTTTGTCAGTAAGGCACAGAAATTAACTGAAGCATTTTGCTGGAGGTTTTTCCTCCACCTTACCTCCAAACCCATAGTTTGGCGGTACAGTAATTCATCTATAATGCAGTGATAACTCCTTTACCACTACATTACCTCTGTTTTGGCCACAATGCCAAACACGTAATGAGGCGCATGCATATGTGGTCTTCCTGACTATATACACAGCAGTGACGTGTGAGGGCATACTGATGTGGGTCCACTCATCACATGTGGAGAAGTAGAAGGAGGTCCCCACCCTCGCACAACCACCAGCAGCACCCTTAACAACAATATGGGAGCTTTGGAGGAATAAAGACTTATCAAGAACTTCTCATTATAACCTTAGGAAGAGGAAAGTGGATGGACGGTGAAGACCAAGAACTGCGAGCAGACATATTGGAACACTTTACAAGACTCAAAGATATTAGACAATTGTTAGCAGCACATTGGTGGGAGAGAACCGCCTGTATGTGCACACACCAACAGGTAGAAGTGGATAGTAGCAATGGAAGTAAGGAGGCGGTTTTGAGTTTTCCTTGTAGACATCATATATATATCATGTTCCAAATGAAGATTGTACATGCAGATCCCTAGAAGAAAAATATATTAGGTGAGCCCCAAATGATGTATATTCCACCACTTAACCAACATAGACATGTACTTGAGAGATGAATGTTATTGGGATTGTGACAAATGCCTTAGGGCACACACCAGAGCAGTACCGATTCTAGCAGTACCCAAGAATCACCCTTTTGTGAGAAATTCTTCCAGGTGGGGGGTGGGGGGGGCAGAGAGGAGAACTATAGGTACACAAATTCCTTCAGAAGATGAAGCAAAACCTGCGTTATGCACAGGTAACATAGATTTCACTGAAATAACTGGATAAACCAGATGGGAATGTTCACTGCCAGACAATTTTAAGAGGTGAAAACACCCATCATTGCCATATCTGCAAGGTCCTTGATCGACATGACTGCAGAGTGCCTAATTGCACATCCTGCCTGGCTGGGTGGACATGCCCTTCAGGGGGACAACACTGGGTTTACTCCAGGATACCTTACCCACAGTTCAAGGCATGCAAACCAATCACTTATTGTCCATCTTTCCCGCATTACTATAGGACGAATAAAAACAGTCAGACCGGTCAGGACATTCTTTCTCTGTCATTGCAAGCCTGGCACAACTGCACTTGTAGGTTACCTGCACGCTCTCCCAGTAAACCTCAGTCAAGAATAGGTATGGATATGTGTCACCGTCTGGCCAGTGAACCTGTATGGGCAGGGGGAGCGAGAGGTCCCACACAGGAGCATGGGTGTTACTTGGCTTGCAGGGCTTACATGCCTCCTCCTTGTGCATTTGGGTGGCACTATGTTATCACCTTCATTAGAGAGAAACTCATACATGAAATTGACATATATAACTGCCTCTGAACTGAATGTCAGTGACTGTTGGGTATGTAGTCATGTCCCACACTATTTATAAGAGACGTATCCCCTTCTTGCCAGTGCTGGCGATAAGATTTGGAAGTGGGAGTATTTTACTCCCTATTTTTTAAAGTTGGGAGTAAAATGATTTTTTAGGGAATAGAAATGCAAGTCCACTTCCCAATGAGAGTATTTTTGAAAGCGAGTAAAAATATGTTTTAACCGAAAAACTGAAATGTTTTTGTAATCATTATTTCTTTGCACTTAGTCATTCATGCACATTAAAAGATGCATGTTTACTTCTCCAATCAGGCAGTTAATCTTCATTTGGTACTACATGCACTACTGGTCCAGAACATCTATGGAGCTGTGAGGGTGAAAGCAGGGGTGCATGATTCTACATGTCGCTTTCCTATTTTTACTCTCTACTTTCTATTTTTTAGGACTCTTTGCCAATTTTTAGGGAGTGAAAGTGGCCGATATACCCCTTATTTGTAAGGCTGCTTCTTGCTGTTTCCAGCCGAAATAAACTATCAAGAACAATTAAAATGCATCCCTTACACCGTTATCTTCTATGTGTGAAAATGAGAGAAGGGGAAGGGAGAATGGTGGAAATCACAACGGGATGTAATTTCACAGTTGTATTGATTGAGGATGGCAATACCCTCTTGGCAGAGAAGGAGGGGGGAAATTATAGTCGTAGGGATAAGTGGACAAATACTACTGATCCTGTGTTACACCTATTCAAAAACCAACACTGGTGCAGGAATGTGCTGGCCTCAAGAGTTAGTAAACAAATCTCTTATTTTGATACTAACTTCAATGTTCCCCTGACTAGGTTGTTGTGGGAACACCACGATGGACTAGGCAGCACAACTTTGCATTCCAATCCGTGTACCATCAGCAATACCAGCCTTCCACTTTTACATGGGGTTTTTTGGTTGTGCGGTACCAAAGTGTATAAAGCCCTCCCCTCCCCATGGATAGGCTGGTGCAACCTGACCTATTTTTTTCCTGGGCTATGGGTGTTCAAAGATCTCCCATCAGGAGAAATGGGTACTCCCGCTACCTACACAAGAGAAACCCTGAAGAGGCACAGATGATTGCAGACACGTACCCCCCATTGACAGTGGAGGAGATTACGGGGAAACAGTAGGGTGCGCCTTGGGGGGACTTGGAGGTTGTACATATGCTGTTAAATGGACGGGAACCACCCTTTTGTGACTCCAGGCACTGCCTGAGCTACTGGCCAATGAAAACAGTTACATGCTGGATGCCCTTGCTAAAGAACAAGAGGAAATAAGGACAATGGCCCTGCAAAATAGGATTGCACTAGACATCACGCTAGCAACACAAGGAGGTGTGTGCGTATTAATGAAAGATCATTGCTGTGTATTCGTACCTGATAACAAACAAGATATACTCGATCATGCAGCACACATTAGGAAAATTGCCTATGTTCCTGCAGATCACTATGGATTGGTGACCAACATTCACAAATGTTTGGTGAGTGGGGATCAAAGATTTGTATGCTTCCTTTGGCAGGAATACTCATATTAGTAATAGGCTGCTTATATTTCAAGTTGTTCACTGCATGGTGCACCACTGGTTTGAATGTGATTACTACAATAGCTTTAATCACATTCCCTGACACAGGTGCGGCAGAAACCAATCTCTAACTTGCTCAAGAAGAATACCTTAGGCTTACTAATACTGTAGCATAAGGGTTTAGAGTAGTATACTCTAGAACGGGGGACTGTCAGATTGCCATTTTTGTCTTTCTACATTCTGCCATCCTAATGCTTCGCTCACATAAGCCTGAACAATGGTTGCACTTTTAAATGTTTGTTTATAGAAACATGCTTGTGACCAAAGGCTGAAAAAGACCCCTGGGTCAGTGCAGAGTTTAGCTGCCAGCATATGATAAAGCAGGGGTGTTTCCCTTCAACACAGTTTATCCTAAGGCAGGACATCTTTCTGTAAGATAGAAATGTCACATGTTAGGGTGACTGGTAAGTTTTCTCGAAGAACAGTTCAGCCTAAGGCCTGGCCTCTGTCGTTTAGATCAATAATGACAGTCAGGGTGACTCATGTATCCCACCCTTCAGCATATCCCCTTTGAATAGGAGATCACGTGATGGGCACTGGTGGAAAGGAATGCTCCCTATCTTGTCTAAAGATGTACCTTCCTGCTGTGTCTTTTCTGTATACATTTAACTTGCTCTTGAAATCTGTGTGTGGTGGTCATTATTACAGATGAGTATGTTGCCTTTTCTCTAAAGAACTTTCCCTTCAGATGGAAGACCACAGTGAGAATTGAACCTGACAATTTGATAAGAAAGGGCACTACAGGTTGATAAGTAGGAGTGTGCAGGCAAAAGACTTTACTGTTTTGAATATATCCTTAAACATTCACATTTGTGCTAGAGAAGGGGGCCTTAAAAATCACTATGTTCATTTGAAGTGGCCCTCTACGCCAGTCCTCTTTCAAATACCTTTAGTTCTTGTCTTGGGTGCTTTACAGCATGAACTGGATTTGTAGATGATTTTTCTGTGATTGAGCCGATGTTGAGACGTTTGAGTCGTGCAGTCCCACGGGCGAGTCAGGGTCGAGTTGTCTATGTGTGGGCTCCTGTCTGGTCAGCAATGGAGTTGGGTTGATGACGTCCAAGGGTTTGAGGCATCAAAATTATTCTTCTGCTGGGTCGAGTCAGCTTTAGAGCCAGGTGAGTTGATGGCTTTCAGCAAGTTAGTGAGTGGTCAAAGTCAGAATGTGAACAGTCCATCCTCAGATGATAGATGGATAGGTGGCCCAAACCATAGTTGAGTGGATGCTAGAACCAGGGGTCATGGAGCCATCCCAGGGTCACTGGTCCTTCCTGATTATATTAGTGTCAAAAACAGCTGGGTCAAGGAGATTCTGGATCAATTTCCAGCAATTAAATTACATTTCAGGATACAATGCATACCCAGTTCCACAAATGGCTAAAATGATTGAACTAACCAGCTGAAATCCCTTTCGCCCTAGAAGACAGTGAGAAGACTGCCTTTTAAAAGAATATGCTAGTGCTTACCTAGGCGATACAGTGCTAGGTATGGTCTGAGGGAAGACTGGCGGTAGACTGAATTTGAAGCCCAAATATTTAACTGATGGGAGATCATGCTGGCATTTATCTTGGTTCATTTTCATTCACACTTTTCACATGCTTTGGGTGATGAGATACATGTGTTGCATATGCTCAGACCATGTCTCAACACCAGCACAATATCATCTATCTTTCTATTCTAAGCCAGGGCAGTGAAGTCTTTCAAATGGTTGTTGCCATTTTGGATTTCTTTCCGTTTCCTGTGCAGATGTTTGCCTGTTGCCTTGCTCCTGCATTGCCTGATGGCTCTCCTTCTGCAATGACTTTCATTTAATTGGGTAGGGGGGAGGAAGTATTTATTTAAATGCTGTCGCTTTAGTGGAGGGAGAAAACCTGTCTTCACAAGTAATGCTGCTGGAAGGGAGGTTGAGATAAGTTCATTTTTTTCCTTTCAATTTCAAAAATCTGCACCTGTTGACTAAGGGGCTTCATTGTATGTGCTAGTGGTTCCCTATAGCGTACCTTTTTTCTCAATCCCTGAAAGATTTTCTGGAGTCCGTTCCTGGTTTTGGATTCCTAAACCTGATGCATCTTCGGACATGAAGTTCCGAATACCCTGTTTCTTTGGGACTTGTTAATTTCTAACAAACCACTCTCTCAAGGGGTACAGGAATGTCAGGGATTCTCCTGCAGGCCTGCTCTCAGGAAGAGCAGGAGCTGGATGCGATGTTGGCACAGTGACTTTGTCACAGGGCCATTAAAGCAATAATGACAATTGCTCCACTCCTGCCCACCAACATGTTGGGCCTCATTGCAAAACTGGAAAAGCCAGAGTTTGGCTTCAGGCCACTGACTCAGCATGAACTGGCATTTGGAGAATGATTCCACAGCAGGTAACCACATGGCTGATAGTGATAAGGCTGGCAATTCCCACATGCACATCACAACACCAGGATGGGTGCCCATTTCTTACGAAGATCCCTGGAGAAACCTAATCCCGCTCTGCTGTCATCTTCAGGATACACCACTTTACAAGGGGAATCCTAACCACTATCAACACCTATTTGTAAAGAAAGACCGGAATCCTATTGCTGCACCAAAATAAAGATTTAATTTTTAATTGTGGATTTTCAAATGAAAAGTTTTGAATGTAACAAATTGTCAATATTGGCTTGTATTGGTTTCTCTTCACCAAATACAGAATCTTGTCAATCAGTTTCTCCAATTCATATTCATGATAATATCTTCAGAAATATTTTTGTAGTACCCTTAGTATCCTCAACACGTGTTTCCCCGCATGGGAAATCCCGTGGACGCAATGAAAATGTGAATCACGAAAACTTCATAAAACAAATGAAAATGTAAATCATCATAACTTCATGTAACTACACAATCCCTCATGATGAGCCACTCAATGGGAGTGGTGAAACATATGTAGAGGGCAAGAGGTAACCATTTAAGAAGACCAAAGAGGACAAAACGCTATTATCAAAGAAAACCCAAACTGAACAAAAGCAATTTTTATGGACACATTATTTTGGGGACAATTATCTGAATTCATTGGGGAAGGATAACCCTAACAGGGGAAACCTTAGGCTAACACAGGGACAATCACTATATGGACACTTATCAGAAACTTGACCATACCAAGAACTAATCTGGAGAAAAGCAACTCTGAATGAATTTAATTCATACAACCATAAGGAAACGGTCAACTTGTAAATTCACAATACTTTTTTAAGCAACAAAATATACTGCTATCAGAGGTTTTTTGTTGAAAACATTATACACCCAACCCACCCAAAGATGTGTATGTGCTGGCACAGGATTTGAGCCCAACATATTTTTCAAAGTACATGACCTGAGGCTCGGGTGGGGCCGTGACATGCCGCCTGGCCCACCTGGGGTGCCCACCGTACCAGGCTACCTTCTCATTCAATGCATATCATCGGAGGGCTGGGCTGGCCTCTGGAGACCCCTGGCAGAGAATATTGCACGTCTTGCTGGGCACTACTGGGCCTGTTCACTCAGTGAGCTATGACACACGATATGGGCTGGCCTCTGGGGCAGTCGAATTGAGGCATGGGAGGCTGCGGTTTCCCCCCGGGTGCACGTGTTGCTTTTCTGGCCAGACCGTCAGTGTGAGTGGGACTGAGGCGAGGCACCAACACTGTGCCTGACAATAACGCAAGGGGAATTGCCGGTACATCTACTGAGCCCGTATGATCTCCTTCTATCTACAACTGCGTCCCACTGACTGTCACTAGTAGCCGGGCAGTGGCTCCCATCAGAGGGTGAATTACAATGAGACCCTGAGGCGGTTGCATTGCACTAAACCGCCTGTCCCTCATTGGAAGAGGTCATACCCCATAACTTCGACACACCATTCCCGCTCGGAGCACTGGGATGGATATGGCTGCCTTGTGGCTTCTGCTCGTGGACAACTGCTATTGTGGGATACAGCTCTCTGAACTCCCACTACACATCACAGCTCCTTATTTGAACTGTTTACAGCTGTTGGGAAGGAACTCTGCGGATGCACCCGGAGGAAACCGCTGACTGATTCTCTGCTCCGCTCTGGCCTTTAAGACGGCCTGGTGCAAGCTACACTTGAGCCCACAATACTCGGCTGCGTGGAGTGGATATTACCAGTCCATTCATCTTGGCCAGAACCCATCCTTGGATCCCTCAGACTACTGGCCACTGCCATTCCCTGCAAACAATGACTAAAGGAGCTGGTGAGGGTAGAAAATCAGGCACAATGGATATATTCGTGAGGACAGCCCCCCCCCGGCGAGCCGGGTCAGTCGGGCCAAGGCCCCCCAGAACTCCAGCCCCTCTCTCGCATTGGACTTCACCAGCATGATGGAAGCAATGGCTATGGGATTCACTGCGACACACAAGAAATTAGATGACATCACAGCTAGTGTGATATCTATGCAAACCCAACTGGCCGAGAAGGGGCCCTGCAAGCACACCTCCCAGCACTAGAAGACATGGCTGAAAGCACTCCCCTAGAAAGGAACATAGTTGAGGCAAACATCAAGAACAAAGTAACGTCCACCATGTATAATGTAATTACTTCCTTTGCCACCACCGAATTAACCAGCCTAAAAAACAAATGGGAAAGGGAGACAGGGCCTATACAACCGGAAGACTGGGTGGGGGATCTCATGTTCCCTCGGGAGGTGGCCATTTCGGCCAGCCTCAGACTAATCCAGCTCAGAATACTACATAGGATCTACTACCCAAGGGTGGCGCTATATCGCTGGGGGAAAACAACTGACCCACACTGTCTACGGTGCAAGAGGGAAGAGGGCACCTTCTTCCACATACTGTGGGACTGTAACCATATACAACAGTACTGGCAAAAATGTTGCGATGAACTCTCGCGGGTACTGGGGAGAACAATACACAGAGATCCGAAGCTATTCCTGCTTGGGGTGGAGGAAGAGGGGGAAATGTCTAAATATGAGAGTTTGCCTCTATCGACGACATCAGCAATAATCAAAAGGAATATTGCACAATTGTGGGGATCGGAAATAACACCGCAGTTTGAACAATGGGTGACGGACGTCAACATTTGCATTGCAATGGAACGAAGGGTATATACAGCCAGGGGGTGCCCGAGGAAGGCGGACAAGATATGGAATAAATGGGAGGAGGGCCAGTGAACGACTGTACCTACATGAATAAAGGACGATAAGGCACAGTGTACAAAAGTAGTACAAAAGTAATCCACTTTGGCACATAGCGTGAGAAACAATGAACATTGCAAGAACCTTTTCTTCCCTTTCTTTTTCTTTTTTATTTTTTTTCCTTTATTCTTCTATCACCTAACCAAGAATTGTTATGATGGTTATATAGGTGGAATGTTCATATGAAGAATATATGTTTAATGTTGTTAAGATGAAAAACAATAAAATGTGTTATCAAAAAAAGAGAGAGGCCCCTCATCCTGTTTCAAAGGAATCGACATTTGCTTACAGTTGGGGAAAAGAAAAAAAAACTGATAAGTGACAATAGACTTCCTATTGTTTTTAAAAAGCCTGTTTTGTAACTGAACTTTCAAGACATTTAACTTTGAAGCAAGAATGAGGAAAAATATGAAAGTTGGTAGTTTTAAATCTAATGTTATGCTTTTTCTGTGAAGACTTGGTAGAACTCACTACTGCATAAGGAACAGAAGTTGTAAAGAATGGCAGATTGTGGGGAAAGTATTGATATTGCTCATTTTGTACATACATCCCAGGGGTAAATGCACATCTATGTACAAAACTGTGACATTTTAGGCCGATCTTTCATGGTTAAAATTGCCAAAATGTAGCAGAAAGGCTAAACCAGGTCCCACAGACTTGGGGTTTGGATTGAAATATGACCCACAAAATATGTAACCTGTGTATCTGATTTTCTCAGAGGTTATCACTGTATAAATACGTATTTGTGGTAAAATTAGATTTTGGTTCTAGGAGCTAGGGGAGGTTTCTAGACATTGTAAAAGTAATATCATAAACATGACATCCTTTTCTGTGACCCAATCAGCGAAGAGGAAGGCAGAAACTAGGTGGCATGACATTTTTTTAGTGCTGTTAGGGAGCAAATACAACATCATTAGAGTTCTTACATGGGGAAGAGGGTATTTGTGTAGTCATCAAGGCTAGGTTTTCTTACTGTGGAATTACTTTTCTTAATGGCATTAAGGCAAAGCCAACGGGAGTATGTTCTTACATGGGGATACTGGCCTATATTGGCAGAGCCAGAATAAACACGTTTTGTTATATTATCATTATTGGAACTATGGACAAAGTAACTAGGAGTATGTTCTTATGTGGGAATACAGCCATATATAGGTGCGACAGAATGGACATAAGTGGGCACAATCAGTATGAAAATGCTTTTACACTTGCAGAGTACTGGCATAGTGGTCAAAGGAATTATGAAAATAAAGGGCTTGAAAATGCTTCTGTACATAGTTCGTGACTTGGCATCTAATGGATTTCTTCATATCTTACCCTACAAAACTGATTGTAAACTGTGTGACTTTTTACCTAATTTATCACAGAAAGTGTACTGTAAAATGAACCATTTGAACCTATTAATTCACCAGATTGAACTTGACAACTCTGCCGCGCCCTGTGGTCTCTTCTTCTGGGTGTGGCATTTCCCCCATTTTGGGTGTTGGAATACCTGGCTGGCAAGCAACCCACTGATTGTTCATTTATTGTGGTCACCGGCTGGTGTACTTCCTTGTGGTGTGTCACAGAGGGCACAGGAATCACTCCGGGGCTCAAAGATGGTTCAACAGTTTTTATTGAGTTCTTTGTAGGGCTCAGGGCCCTCCTGTAACAGATTTGAGCTACCAAATGGTAACCACTGCTGTCTAATCGCTGGATCCTGTGACTTCACCCGAACAGCCCACTATTCCTGTTTCTGTTCCCTTTTTTTAATAACCCTCTCTCTTCTTGTCATTGGACTGCTTGCCCTAGCCAACCTGACAGCTTGTCCCTGTCCTGATGGTGTGTGTAGGGGAAAGTCATAAAAAGGGGGCTAAGCCCCACCCACTTTCTTAGTGCTGAAATTGCAGTGTTGAATCAATGGCAACTCAGAAGTCTCATGTTCATGTGAGTGATATGGGCTGATGATTACTTAAAGCTGAGTGGAATTCGGAGCTCCCTTAAGAATATATATATCCGCCTGTTTTAGTCCCTGGTGGTCTAGGGGCTGAACCGTTAGACCACAGACAAGCATTGTGCAGCCTTCTCTACTGCTGCACAGCGGTTTTGCTAGCTATTTCTGTTTGTTGCCTTCGGGCCTGGGTGATGTGGCACCCGAAATTCTGGCTACGGGAAGCTTTTTCTCTCATTTCGAGTTCTCCATTCTCTGGATCTGTCGCAGTCCGTGTCTGCCTCTTGTGTGTTGGTAACTCAGATAGATGTTGGCACATGGGGGAGGACAGGAATTGGGGTACTTTCAATACTTTGTGTCCATCATACTGGTTGTGGGACCTTCCCAACCCCTCCAACCTACTGCAGAGAGGGGCTCTTATCCCCTCTTGACAGGGCCGACTACTGGCTTTGTCACAAGGTGTCAGAATCGGATTGTGCACTCACTGTTCTTTGAAAATTAAATTGCATGCAGTGGTGGGCATGTTATTTAGTATTCCTCGATTATATGACAGTTTGAAATTCCCTGATTTCCAACCTGATGACAGACCCTAACCACTGACACTTCAGTAAATTGTTGAAAATCAAAGCCGGAGACATTGTTCTCTCAATGGCCTCCAAGTTTAAGACATTTAAATACTGTTTGATTGATCAGAGTTGTGCTTGAAGATGGCTGGGTTTTGGTTCTGAATCATGCAAAAGGCTTTTCTTTTGCAAAGCACTTGCATGCCTGCTTAAACACAGTCCCCCCCTTCCTTCAGAGAATCTTCAATCTTTTTTTCTTTTTCTTTATTGTTTAATTTGGATATTAAACAAGTCTTAAACACATAATAAATACAACATTCTTATGCATTACAAATTAGATCCAAAATGTCATAAAAAAACATATTTAAAATTCAAGAATTCATAATTATAAACAAGCATATTATCACTATTTCCTTCAGCCATTCATACACATTCTACTAATTTCCTAAAATGTCAATAAAAATGTATGATTACAGCAGGCATATTTTAATTAATTCCTTCTGCCTTTCATGCACATTCTACTAATTTTACAAATGTTTCCCCTACATAAAAGGAAGCAGCTGATATAACCACTGAGTCAGCTCTAAACAAAGTATTCCAAAATTGATCAGAGTTAATAAGTCTAAAATTTGTGCAATAGTTTTTATATACTTTTTCGTAAAAGTTTTTTATTTTAGGACCGTCTGTTAAGACATGCCTGCTTGTTCCTATTGCGTCTCCACATAATCAACATATACAATGGGAAGCCTCACCAGATACCCATAAACTCATTAGTCTGGATTAAATTCATTCTTAATTTTATTATAGATTGTTTCACAGCAATAGAGCAGAGCTTTGTTATATATGAGAAGGGAGAGTCTGCTACAAAGGTTTGCTTAGATTATTCAGCATATCTAGTTAACTTAGACAGTCTTTCGATGTTTTGAATTCTGCCCAATATCTTAGCTTTCTTTTTCAATATAGTGTCAATATTTGGGCATTAAAGGGCTTCTTCCAGGTTATTTCTGAGTATTATAGATAAGCTACTGTGAATGCTCTGAGTTTTGCCAAGTATGCATTGTTGTATGCAAACTTACCTCTCAAGCCCAATATGCTGTTTAATTCATTTATCTTCAATTTACTAGCTGATATTTTCAGACTGAGTATCACTCTTGGACACCTAGCTTGTGTTTAGAGATACATCTCTAGCAAGTGGGGGTTTAGCAATTGGAGTGTAACCAGATACACAGATTACATATTTTGTGGGTCATATTTCAACTCCATATTCTGGCCTAAGTGCCTCTACTGGAGTTGCTTTAGGCAAGTTTATTATGTTTCTCAAGATATTGCCTTGTGTATAGGCACGTTACAAATGCCAAATCATATCATATCATTTGTTTAAGCCACTGAATGTGGGTAGAAGGCAAGGATGCTAACCCATACAATAAACTGGCCACGATGCCCACCCTATATAACTCCAATAAAGCATTTATATTAGATCCTCAATTCATAGCTATACATTGTTTGGCTACACACCATTTCCTCCAAATTCGAGGAATGCACACCTTAGCATAATAATTCAGGCTAGGGTTTTTCTTTATATAAAAGACAGGAAAATGTATGTTCCTGAAATTGAGCCTCTCAGAATCATAATTTAGGTCTTGTTTATGTTAATCGTCATATTGTTTTTCTTCACATAAAGTGATAGAGCCTCAATAGATCTCTGTAGCCCCACTGGTGTTAAGTCGAACAATACAGTATCGTCTGTGTAAGCTAACCTTCCCATGGAGACATTGTTTATGTTTGGGGGAAAGTTGCGGATGGTATTTAAGGCTTCAGGAAGATCTTATATAAAATTGGGGCTAGCCCACATCGCTGTTTCAGGCCAACATTTGTATCACAGAGACTTTCTATTTCTCCATTCTCGTTTAAACTAATGCTGACCAATGTATTAGTATAAAACCCTTTAATGTAGTGTAGCAGTCGAGGTTCTATACCCCACCTAGTTAGTTTTCCCCACAACAAGGGGTGCGAGACACTATCGAAAGCTCGACTGAAATCTATATAATAACAATATAGATTTTTACATACATTAGTCAATTTGGACTCTGCCATAAGACATTTCATTGCCAATATATTGCTTATGGTGCTGTAGTTCTTTCAAAATCCTGTTTGGAAAGGTTTAAGTAAATCTTTCCAACAAGCCCATTTCATTGGGCCTCATTATGATGGTAAATACCGGCACGGCTGCCGCTGGAGTCTTTTTTTTCTCCTTTCCCATCGAGTCCCTTTGGACTCAATGGGAATGGGGAGGACAGATGCACCTGCACTGTGTGCAACAGCGCCGGTGCATCTGTCAAGGTCTGCGAGCGGGTGCCGTTCTGCTCGCCAGGTCAGACCTGGTGGGCTGAAAGGCACCTGCTCGCAGTACTCGTAGTTTGCTGGTCCGGAAACAATAGTACCGGCAAGCTTACCGGTACCATTGTTTCCAGATTTGGCAGCGGCTCTACTATCATTATAGTGTTCCCAGAATCCGTTCTTATTTTGAGCCTTCAGTAGACCCAAAAATAATAACCATTTAAGATTTTTTTTAATGCTTATATTGGCGTAGCCAAATTTTGTATCCAGTATTTATTTTTGTCATTTTTCTTTCTTTTCAAATTCCGTCAAGGAAGTAGCTTCTCGCACGCCAGCTCTCGCTCTTCTATGGGCGATCTTTTCCTTATGGATGTATATATATATCAAAAGGACTATTAAGAGGGTTATTGTTGCTCCCCAAGGGTTTGTTTTTCCTAATCCCTGTTAGGGCAATAATTCCCTGCAGTATCTTATCTAATTTTCATTCCTCTCCTCCCACCCCCTGTCATAGATACTTTTCCATAGCCCATAGGCAGACAGACATTCATTTCTTTAACGTTTGATGCTGTCCATCTCATTCGATTGCCTTGAGAATTGATTTTGTAGGTTGCTTCAAGAGAGCTAGTTCTGGCTGGCGAGGAGATCCCTAACTGCCAAGATAAGGCTTTATGATCACTTACATCATTTCTTTTCAATTTGATGGTATGATCATTGTCAGTCTTATCTGTTTTAACAATGACGTAATCTATGTGGGAGTGAATTGACCAAGTTCCCGGTTCTTTAGACTCATCTAATTTTTCATAAGCTAAGCATTCTAGATCAAATGCTTTTATAGAATGCAGTCATTTGCAGGTTCTAGGTGAATTCAGTAGCTTCTAGGTGTAGATCTCTAACATTCAGGTCCCCTGTAATAATGACCTGGTTTATGATCCTCCCATTAGATTAACAAATCACTTATTACTTTCAGTATTTCGTGTGTGAAGTGACCAGTGTGAGGATCATACACATTAATTACCGGAATTTCCCTTAATGGGAAATCTGCAATCTTCATTACTGCTGAGAGTACATATTGGGAGCTACACCGGCATACATTGGTCATAATTGCCATATTAGTTTGCACTCCAATTGCTAAACCCCCGCTTGCTCTGCCCTTAATAGAGGGAATCGCTTGTTTGTGCAGCATAATAAAAACCATCTATGAAAAAAGGTCTCTGGGCCCAAGTTTCTTGCAGGAAAAAAAGATCGGAAATCGCAATAAAAGCAAAACCTTCTCTTTTCCTCAAAACGGAATTGTATCCCAAGTATTCCATGATAGACATTCTATTGTTTTCTTAACTTTGATTTGTCAATTTGCCCTACATTGCACTGGCATCTGTTTCTAATAGTACACACTCTGATCTTCACTTTTAGGAAAACCTGAGGTCATTAGTGCTGATTTTATCGATTTTATTTTATCATAATGTCCTAGTCTCTGACAATAAGTTGGTACCTGTTCTTCGTTTTTGTTTTTTTACAGACTTTGAGTGATAGACCAATTGTTTCCAAAGCATTGATGTTTGCTTTTATCGCAGCTACTATTATTGGAGAGGAAAATTCGGCTACTGCCCAGTTAGATTCGCTGCCCAGTCTAGGAAGTTCTATTTTAGTGATATCACTCAACAAAATCGCCTTTAGTTGTTTGTTTTGGGGAAATAGTTCTAACAGACATCAGCGATTCAAGAATGGCCTATAGATAGAGGGGTTCTTTTCCTGGATCAGAATCCACCTACTAAAGACTAATAGGTCTTCTTCCTCTACCATAGTATTTTTTTATGTAGTCAGTTTTGTTTTGGTACTAATTATATCCTTCTGTCGTGCAATTGAATCGTTAATTTCAAAAGGCACTGTAGGCCAGCTTCTTGATCTATTACCAGTAGCTGTGTATTGAATCCTTTCAGAGTCGTCTGGATGTTTCTGAGGGAATTTATTAGAGGTATAGGTTTCTCCCACTCTTGTTCCCAGTTTACTGTGGGGCCATGTAATCATACACATCTCCCAGTGCCATCTGGGAGGGTGTTTTTAATTAAATAGCTTTTCTTTCGATTTCTTTCCTTTTGGCATTTCACCTCCATTCCTAACTTTCTGTCTCCTTCTGAGGTATCTTTTGCTGGTGGACGGACTCCTTAAGTCTTATCTGAGTCTCCTTTGAGGGTACAAAGATTTCCTCATATTCCCAATTGGATACATGCATTCATGATGTATCCATTCTAGCGAAGTCACTGGAGGATGACTGCTGTGAATCAACAATCCGGCATTCCGCTGGTTTACCAGCTTTTACCATGAACTCATGCTTCTTGTGTTAAACTTGGCTTTTTAACTTCTCTTGTGGCTGACGATACTTTGTCGTGTCCTTGACAAGGAAAATCTAGTTTCAGCACCAACTCTGTCAATGCAGCAACCATATCTTTAAGATCAGTTTGGTTTATATACAGTTTTTCCAATGTGGATTGCATCAAAACCAATTTTTTTTATCATAAGAGTCATGTTGTTCTCCTGACGATTTTCATTTTGATTTGAGATAGACGTGTGTTGCGTCGCATGATTGGAATCGCTAGAGTCGTCAGTATCAGATTCGGAACTAGTTGAACAGTCTGAAGATGTGACCAGCGCACTCAGATCCAGGTGCTAGATAAGTTAGAGGCTGAGACATTGTCATTTGTTTCCTTTCCCCAAGTCTTATTTCCACCGTCCATAGAGGCACGTCGAAGGCCAATTACCATTTTCAACAATGAGCTATTATTGTCAATTGTTGGCGATTCCAATCATATATCATTGTTTGTGGGTAAATTGGTTGCAGCGTAGTTGTTCTGAGGTGAGTGACTCGATGGCGGGGATCAGTTACCCTTGGTAACCTGGTTGCAGCGTAGTTGTTCTGAGGTGAGTGACTCGATGGCGGGGATCAGTTACCCTTGGTAACCTGGTTGCAGCGTAGTTGTTCTGAGGTGAGTGACTCGATGGCGGGGATCAGTTACCTTGGTAACCTGGTTGCAGCGTAGTTGTTCTGAGGTGAGTGACTCGATGGCGGGGATCAGTTACCCTTGGTAACCTGGTTGCAGCGTAGTTGTTCTGAGGTGAGTGACTCGATGGCGGGGATCAGTTACCCTTGGTAACCTGGTTGCAGCGTAGTTGTTCTGAGGTGAGTGACTCGATGGCGGGGATCAGTTACCTTGGTAACCTAGCCTCTTCTTGGCTTGTAGCACATGTTTTTTGACTGCTTATGGGCATAGAAAGAAATTCATCTTTATGCCTTGTCCCCTTTCTAGACATCCGCCATTTGCATCTCTTAAGGGAGATGCCAAGGTCCCAAGCACTATAGCAAATCCTCATCTCCTACCCGCCTGTTACCTGGACTCGCAGCTTCACCTGCAGCAATTTCATGTTAGTCCTGCTTAAATACAAAAGATGAACGCAGATCACTGCAGCGCAGGGGTATGCGGTGGCTTGGAAATGGGGGCTATGACGCAAGCAAGCAGACTAATGAAATAACCAGCGCCTGCAAGACAGCGCAGCCAGTTGTGACACTAGAGCAATCCCCGCAGGGCCCGGGTTCAACTCACCAGGAGAGGGAAAGGTGCCCTTCGACTGCCTTCCAGGAACCGTGCTCCCGGTCAAAAATACATATGGGGGAACATGGTGGATTTTCCCAAAAATGTGCCCAAAAATCAGAGGAGTTTTGTACCTTTTAGTTCTGGCACTCTTCGACCTGTGGGACTCTTAAGGACTGTGCCATTTCGAGGGGCACATTAAAACTGTGTTGTCCCTTGCAAGCACTGGATGAAATGTCGTCACGCAGGACAAGTCTGAAGCCTTGTGTTTTGCAGTCAGCTTTGTTACCGCTTCCTTTCCATACATCACAGAATAGTCTGCCTCAAGGGGTCACACAACATAGGGCCCCTTGCCTGGGCAGCAGTGGGGTGCAGCCTCGAAGGTGTACCATTCTTCACATCCAAGACTGCAACGTCTTTGAAGTGTTGTCAGGTTGTCTGAGGTTGTGGGGGGTGGAGGGGCGAGAGGCAAGGGGCGGGGGGGGAGGGGGGTGGCGATCGTTTCGGATAGTTCTTTATAAGGTGCTGGCAAACACAGCCTGCTTGAAGTCTGGGTAGAATAAAGCATTCCTGATTCAAGGCATTAAAGATCCAGACACAACCCGACATGCGTTTCGTACTAAACGTCCTTTGTCGAGGATTTACTGTCTCTCCATTACACTTCCCACAAGACATTTGGTCTATTAGAGTCCAATTTTAAAAACTGTTACATCAAGTGACTAATTGCAAATGCAATTAGTTATTGTGTTTGATGCGACTCGAAGCACACGAAAATTGTTCATGCTTAAAACGGTACTTCCAATTCTAAGTTTAGAGCGTCATCTAGTGGTTAAATCTTATAACGGTTTCTTTCTGCACTCATGTTTCATTAGACAGCCTGCCTGGAATGTGGTAAATGTCCTTTCACCACAGGAGGCAGCGTGATGTCTAGGAGTTGTGAAAAGGAAGGAGGTGGGAGAGGAAGTGCTCATTGCTAGGAGAAAGTGAATGACCGGACCAATGACAGTCCTCAACTGTCGAATCCTGGTATGCTGTCCTTCTGGTAGTTCAGTTGCTGAGGGGAAGGTAAGGGGAGATTCGGAAGAACAATTTGGTTTTCAGATAAGGAAGGATCTAAATTTCGCCGCTGCGCTCACCCTGTGAGTATCCTTGTGTCCCATCTGGACCTGTTTTGTTGAATTTGGGTCATTTCTCGTGGCACGCTACTGGCTTTGCGGCCTTTCTGGCCTTATTCAGTCCCCCCTGGCTTCCCATTGGTCCTCCGCCGCGCATCAGGTGTCTGGAACACTCGCACAGAATCGGAGAAGTTTTAAGTGTTTTTTTAAATCAGTTTGCATCCATTTCATCACTTTGCAGCAGTGGCGTCGCCAGGAATCAAATTTAGGAGGGGCACAGAGGTGGCCAAAGAGAAAAGTAGGCTGGCACAGACAAAAGTGTGGGTGGGGGGTGCCTATGAACGGTAATCTGTGACGTCACAAGCACTCCTGCAGAGAGGCTTTTGTCCACACCAACTACCCACACCCCAGTGCACCTCCTCTGCCATCAGAATGCAGGCACGAAACCATTCAGTGACTAATGGCCCATCATTAGCAGTTTTGTGGCTACAATCTGATAGGAGACGTGGCAAGCTGCTCTCCACACTATGGAGGTGACTGTGCAGAAGCCGGGCAGGAACACCTGAGAAGTGGCTCATGTTCATACCGATGCCAGAAGGTTCCATGTGTTAATATCCCGCAAAAATATCGCGATACAAAAATATCACCATATTTTTTACGCCGATATTGAGCCATTGACCCTGTGCAGGACACCCCCGCAACTCCTGCATTATTTTTAAATGTGCGGAGATACCCCCGCAAATCCCGCTCCCACAAATGATCCCCCCCCCAAAAATATCACCTATGATGAGAAAAATGACCATATGTACGCCGATATTTTTGGTGGGGAGAATATGTAGGGATACCTGCCAGAATGCATACCAAGATCACTGCTAGTTTTGAGACAAAAGGAGAGTATTTGCCGTGTGGTAGGCAGACATTTGCCTTAGTGATTGTCACAAATAACACCACTAACAGAGAACACAGTCACTGCTCGCCTTAGTAGGGGGGCATAAGGGGAGCACAGGATTTCAGAGCCCCCCCCCCAGATTCCCTAGCGTGCCACTGCTTTGCAGGCCTCTGTGTTTCCCAGCCTGATCTCCGTCCTCCCTGGCTTCCCATTGGTCCTCCACCCAGGTATCACGTGTCCCGACCATTTGCACAGGATCAGAGTGGTTTGTAGTGCTTTTTAAAGCAGTTTGCATCCATTCACCCACTGCACTCGCCCTGTGAGTATCCTTGTGTCCCATCTGGAACTGTTTTGTTGAATTTGGGTCATTTCTTGTGGAACGCTACTGGCTTTGCAGCCTTTGTGTTTCCCGGCCTGATCCCGCCCACCCTGGCTTCCCATTGGTCCTCCTCTCATGCATCACGTGCCTGGAAACACTCGTTGTTGGCAGTTCCTGCTGAGCAGCCCCTTGCCAGGGCAGCCAGCAAAGTGCTACAGATGAGGGCAGCTCCTCTGTGGGCAGCTCTTTTACCCTGTTTGCCACCGTTCACCCATGGACGCATGAAGAAACATCCTACAGCGACAGAGAGCAAAGCCATTACTGTGCTCTAGTAAAACCCTGCCACTCTTATACTACTGCCTGCCCCAGCAATGTGCTGATTTACACCGTGCCATTTAGTTAACAATCACTTCAACAGCATATGCTTTGAGTCTAGGTGTATTTCTCCACAACAGTGTATGCTTTGGATCTATGGACCTCATTACGACCATGCCGGTAACCCTACCGTCACTGTTGTTACCGGACCAGCATAGTACGACTCGGTGGGTGGGTGCAGTCCCGCCCGCCAGGGTCAGACCTGGCGGCGGAAAGGCACCCGCACGCAGCGTTTCACGGAAGCACCGGCACTGTTATTAACAGTGGTCCCCATTCCCATTGAGTCCTATAGGACTCAATGGGAATGGGGATTAACATTTACCGGCGCCTGACTTCCCGGAACACCAGGGCCGTAATCCCCCGGTGTTTCCGGCAAGCCAGGCACCAGTTAATATTTCAAGTCTTGCGGCATCCCACCGGTAGCACCAACAGGGTTACCATAGGACTTGTAATGAGGCCCTATGTGTATTCTCAACACAATGAATGCTTTGAATCTAGGTGTATTTGTCCACAACAGTGTATTCTTTCAATCTAGTCGTATTCTTAACACAGTGTATGCCTTGAATCTAGGTGTATTTGTCCACAACAGTGTATGCTTTCAATCTAGTCGTATTCTTAACACAGTGTATGCCTTGAATCTAGGTGTATTTGTCCACACAGTTTATGCTCTGAACTAAGCCGTACCACCCAGACACTGTACGCTTGGAATGTAGGTAAACCCTCTCTACTTCATCACTTCTTGTCCTAGGTAACTTGCAACACAGCCACAGCTGAAGTCAGGTGAACTCTCACTCTCACAAACAATATACACACTGCCTAACTCTGTGATACTTTGATTGGCATGATCTGAAGTACCCATTGCGTGGCACACCCCTGGGCGCTGAAGTTGTCACCATGACAGGGCTGAAACAGGTGAGTTTCTACTACCTGTTTTATCACTCTAATACATCCTTTCATCTGTTGTAGATATTTCCACTGCATCTTGCCTGCTACGCCCCCCTAGTCTATCATCCTCCTCCATGCAGACCTAGGTTCCCGTACTTCACATCATCACACACGGAGAGTGTCTGACACCAGATTCCCGCTGCTATAGAATTAAGCTACCCCTATAGCCACATAACATACCCTTCCCTTAAAGATCATTGTTCCTCCCTCCTGACAGTCTTTAGGGAATCCATTGGCGTCAAGGGCTTTCCACATCAAACTCAGACCTTACTCCTTAGCTACTTTCTCCTCTCAGACACTACTCAAACCGCTTATTAGACCACTTTTAGGATCTGTGCTTCTTTGAACTTAGACATATTTCATTGTTAATGTTTTGAATTTAGACAACTTTTCAGCGCTTGTTGATGTTTTGAATGTAAACAACCTTTCAGGCATTGCTTAGCTTTTGAACTTAGACAACTTGCAAACATTGTTCAGATCTTTGAATCAAATAACTTTCAAGCTTTTCGTGTTTAGACTTTTGATTACTATTCAAGCACACATGTTTTAGAAAATTTCAGGCACTGCCATGGCGCAAATGTAGTAATTTATGACTTTGCACTGAACTCAAAGCATTTCTCAATAACCACAGGCTGCCCCCTCATTTCCCAATCTTCAGGCTACACTCCTTCCACCAGGCCATAGACAGCCCAGATCAGAGCTGCATGCTGGCATTCCAGAAACCTAACTATTGCTCAACCCAGCACCTTCTCTCCCCTTCCTTTCTCCCCATGCCCCTCTCCTCCCCTGCTCATACACACACACACACACCCCTCTCCCTACTGCACCACACCCTTTACAACGCCCATCTGCCCCCACCTCTCACCTCCACCCATCCTCCTCAACCATCCCGACCACCCTCCATGCAGATCTCTCAATGTCCAGAACAGAGCTGCATGTTGGCACTCCAGAAACCTAACTAATGCCCTACCCGGCACCCTCTCTCCCCTTTCTTCATCCTCCTGCCCCTCTCCTCCCCTGCTCATGCACAAACGCCCTCTCCCCTCTGCACCACACCCATTGCAAAGCCCAACTGCTCCCCACCTCTCACCTCCCCCCATCCTCCTCAACCCTCCCGACCACCCTGCATGCAGATCTCAAAGTCCAGAACAGAGCTGCACGCTGGCGCTCTAGAATATAAAACAGCAGCTCCTTCATCCATCCTCGCATCTCTCCTCTGCATCTCCCTCCCCTCTGCCCCAACAACCCTCCTACAAACCCATCGGACATTTCTCCACCTTTCCCTCCGTCCACATCATCCTTTCATTCTCCCCCTTCCCTCACCATCTCACACTTCCTATCCCTAAGTGCAGCACGGGCCACCCTAGCCAACACAATGCTTTCAACAGTCCCACCTCACACTCACTCACACTCCTTTGGCCCCCGATTCCCGTGAAATATCACTGATCCCACTCACCCCAGGAACTCCCACCCTCCTCCTTCTCCTCTGCTCCTTCCCATATCCCACTCTTCACCCCCATTCCACCCAACACTCCCCTTCCAATCATGTCCTAGCTCTCTTCTCCTCTCCCCCGAAAACCTCCAAGCCATGCCAGTCCCCTACCTACCCTCTCCCAACAACCCCTGCAAGCCTTCCTCTGAAATTCCCCCTTCCTTCCTTTCACTTGCTGCTCCTTCTCTCCTCGCCCCGCCTCATATTCCAGCCCTTTACCAACACACCTCTCCACCTACTCCCAGTCAGACCTCCCACTGGCCACTCTTCTCCACCACTGCACATGCCGACCCCCCTCTTAACTCTAACACAATCCTCCTCCAGAAACCGAACCTGCTCTCTTGCATACTTATCAGCGCAGGATCAGTTTCCAAAAAGAAATATAACATCTTTGACTTAATCTCAGACGAAAACTCGGACAACCGCTTCATCACAGAGACCTGGCTCTCTGATGACTACGAACATATCGCACACTAGGCCTTCCCCCCAGACTACTCCCTGATAGTGCAGAATAGGTCCAGTAGAGGAGAGAGGAGAAGGTTTGGCCATCCTCCACAAACAACATCTTTCAGTCCTACTCAAGGAGAAACTACCCTGCAACACTGACTATGAATCACTGCTAGTAAAGATACAAGTCTCCCCCTCGGTCAACCACAGCTTCCTACTCGTATACAGACCCCCCGCCTACAACAGGAATTGTGTAGACTTAGTGACGCCCTGTCAGCCACCTTAATTCAGCATCCATCTCTCACCATATTGTCCCGGGAGGATAGATCAGCGGCAGAGTGCGCGTCTTGGAAGCAAGACGACACGAAGCAACAACAGGTTCGATCCTCGGGTCCGCGCTTAGAAACCTCTGTGTGTTTAAGCACGTTATAAATACGCAACTAAGAAAAGCAAACAATTCCTGTAACAGCGCCTCAATGCCTGCGGGCTGTGTGAGCGCTTTATAAATATAAAATAAATAAATATTAGGAGTGGTTTGACATACCTTCAAACCCCATGACCCATTCTTTCACTGACTACCTGAAGCCCTCAACTTGACCCAACAGATATCTCTCCCTATCCACACTGCAGGACACACCCTCAGTGCTTTATTCAGCTCCACAAACCTGATCTCCACCATGCCTCCCCACCCACTAATATGGACAGATCACTGCGCTATCTTCTTCTCCCCCTGACCACTCCCCTAGCCAGCCTTCTCTCTCTAACCTCTCCCTCCCCAGTCACTCTCTGGAATAAAGTCACGATTAACCCTGATCTGGCCAACTCCTTCCTAAACTCACCCCCACCACTCTCACTCCACGAGGAACCTCCCTCCATTGACCGTTTTGCTCATTGGCTCTGCAGTGCTGTCCTCCCCCTCAGTCTGACGAGACGCACTTCTCAGAGACGGGTCTCAACCCAAAATGGTACACAGCCCACCTCAAATCTCTTAAAACCCTCAAGCACCGCCATTAGTGGACTTGGAAAACGAACCCCACACTCCAAATCAAAACCTCTCCTCCAAGACTG
Organism: Ambystoma mexicanum; assembly: GCF_040938575.1. Lineage (NCBI taxonomy): Eukaryota > Metazoa > Chordata > Amphibia > Caudata > Ambystomatidae > Ambystoma > Ambystoma mexicanum. The sequence goes on from NC_090927.1 coordinate 1,008,162,936, forward strand.
ACCAGGGCTCGGACAGAAATTAGAAAAGCCAAAAAAACCTTATACAGGAACCAAATCTCCACCTCCCGTAACCCTAGCCGGGACCTGCACATAATCATTAATGAATTCAAGACGACTCACTGCTCAACTCCTCCCTCTGCTAACTCCCAATCACTCTGCGACGCTCTGCCCAAACGCTTTCACAATATCGCCATTGATAGACACCATTCCCACATCTCCAAACTAGCTTTGCCACCCCTGCCTCTTCCCGCCCCACTCCAAGCCCCATCCATACTCCGCCCACTGTACCGGTCGTCTCCTCTTTCACCCCCATCTCACACCCTGAGTTCCTTAAACTCCTAGCACCAAGCCAGCCTTCTCGCTCCCTTGGAGATCTCTGCCACTCCTCCCTTCTTAAGAACATCCTTATGACAACATGTGCAGGCAGCATTGCTCTGTGCATTATTAACCATTCTCTCCCTGGGTATATTCCCGGAAGCCCTCACAACTTCTTACGTCAAACCCTGCCTCAAAAAACCCTCTCTCGACCCCCTCCTTCCCTCCAATTAATGCCCTATTTCTAAAACCCGCTTCATTGCCAAACTCCTAGTCTGCTCTGTGTACAAACAGTTCTGCCTCTTCACAGAAATTAACACCATTCTCGACCCAGCCCAATTTGGCTTCAGACCCCTCTGAGGAACTAAATCCTCTCTTGTGTCGATTTGGGATGACTTAAAAAGAACAGCAGATTCGGAAGTATGTGCTGCCCTCATCCTCCTTGGCTTATCTACTGCCTTGGACACCATTGACCACACCATACTCACAGACAGGCTGCACTCCTTAGGGATCAGAGACTCTGCTGTAACATGGATATCCTCTTTCCTTTTGAACTGCTTCTAAATCATGCTTCTCCCTCCTTTCACCTCCCTCTCTCACCCAGTTTCGAAAGGGGTCCTGCAGGGAGTCTCCATGTCTTTTCCCCTCTTCAATCTCTACCTTAGGCCACTGCTGGCACCCATCCGCTGTCATAACCATATATGCTATAAATATGCAGATGACACCCAGATAATTCTCAAGATCCCTAAGACGATAGCCTCCCCTCGCCTGGACCTCTCCTCCTGCCTCTCTGAAATCGACCACCGGATGACAGCCAACCACCTCCACAACCCAGGCAAAACTAAAATCCTAATATGTGGCAAAACCTCTTTCCTTCCCCAAATGATCCCCTGGCCACCGTCCCAAGGACACGCTCCTGCAGCATCCACTTCTGTAAAAAATCTCAGATCCATGCTGGACTTAAATCTAGCACTCTCCAACCACATCAACTCTGTGTCCAGAACCTGCCTCTTCCACCTATGTCCGCTCAGGCAAATCTTCCCATACCTCTTCTACCCACACAGAGTCTCTGCAATCCTTGACATCATCCTCTCCTGCTTAGACTGTGCCAACTCCCTCTAATTGGGCGCTCTGGCACACCAACTCAGGAAATCCCCAAAGAATCGAAAATTCTGCCGTCCATTTCCTCCTTGCCCTTTCACCAAGGGAACATATCAGCCTTGCACTCAGATTACTACACTGCCTCCCTATCAGCCGATGGGCTACATTTAAAGCCATGTGCATCACTCACCGTGCACTCCATTATACCAGACTAGAATTCCTCCAGAACAGGCTCACATGCTACCAACCCACCAAAAACATCCAATATGGTTCTGCTCTTCTCCTTGTTATCACCCATTATAACTCCAACAGAATAGGAGGAACCACTTTCTTCATCCAAGCCCCCTATCTGGAACACGCATCCACTCCACAAACGCCACAAAGATAACTATCTCTCCTACAGAAAAACTGGCTATTCACCATGGCAACCTGAATATTCTTCCTTACCCTTATTTCTATTGTCACAGCATCATTCGCCTCCATCAGCCACGCTCACATCAGAATATTTATCACTGGAAGGTAAAGCAAGACACACAAACAGGCTGGTCGCCTCCAACGGCCTTAGTATCAGCAAATTTGCAAAACACCAACAAGTCACGTAGTCATACACCTACACGGTGGCCCGCCCTTGCACTCTGAAAACTGCACACTACTCAGTGTACACTAATACACAACACCAAACTACCATCAGACTGAGAATATGACCTATAACTAGTTTCAGACCAGCGGAACACACAACAAACCCCCATGGCACCTAATATAGCTTGAACCACGTCAGAAGTAAGACATTGTGGCTACAGGATGAAACTCTTTTCGCCCTTTTCTATGTATACCTGACCATCTAGAACTGCTTGGTTTGAAGGGTGGACAGCCCATTTGGCTCCCTTTCTCAGCCTTGTGTGCACCCACATCCTATATAGTTCCTGAAGGTTTGAGGGCAACTGGTACATTACGCATGAATGTATCAGGATAGCCTGCCCATGTCACAAAATAAGTACTGGGATTTCCTGCCTAATGCACTGTGCCATGACTCCCCTCCTAGAAGATCCATTTTGTTAGCCTGTCTAAAGTCGAAAGATTTGTGGTGTTCACTGATAATTGCACCCAGAAGATACTTGAAATTGTAATAGTTTCAGGAGCACAGCCTGTCTATTGTGGTTAGAAGATGCATTAGGCCAGCATGTTCTATTGCACAAAGAGATAACACAGCCTTTTACAGATGACCTTGGTACTCAACTACTTTGAAGACAAGGCTCCTTTCAAGCCTCAATGCACGTATGGCTGCACCTCTTCAGTGAACTTCTACCGCGGGCACGGCTAGCCACCTGCACGTATTAGAATTCAGCGACAGTCAACGCCAAAAATTCAGGTCTAGCTGGACCCATAACATTCCTCCAGGCTTAAACACAGTGCACAACACCTCTTCCATCAGAATGCAGCGATGACTTCTGACAAAATTCGGTCTATCTGGACACAATTCATCTTTCTTGGTATCACACATATTCCTCTCCACTCAGCACCCATCCATGTGCCTGACTTGAATGGGTAGCTTTACACAGCCCGGCTAGCCCTCCTTACCTTGGACAAATGCCTCACGCATTCTAGCCTCACACTAATTACCACACCTTCGACTTTGTTCCTCTGAGGGCGTGCCCACCACAAGCATGTTGAGGCCATATTAATGGGATAAAGGTGCTAGACAAATGACTATTACTACTAAAAATTGACCTCTAGGGCTCTTTCTTTGTGGAAGTTCCTGGGAGTCCACCATGGTGGGGGGGGGGGAGCCTCAAACATACAACAGACTATCTCTGAAATTGTGTAGCCCATAGTTGCCCGAGCTAAACCACTGAAGAGCCAGAGTGTCAGTGGACTAGCCCAGATAGAGCCTCTGGTGGGACCTTTGTGGCATTATACCCTGAGTTAAGACATGACAGACTGACTGGGCTACTGGACCCTCAATCGCCAGGAAAATTCAAGATATGCACCACTCAGTTCTATTAGCATAGTGCCCTGAACTTGATATGAAACAACCTATGTGTAATAAAAGGATGAACGTAACCAAGCTCCCAAGCCCTTCATAATTTAGCACACAGGGTGCAGGGGTTCTAGTCCCAAAATCACTCCCATATTTATGGGGTTATAGAACCCTTACCCTTTGGTTATATGAGCCCAGATACCTTAGGGTTAGGTGCGCTATGCAAATAAATAAATAAATACATTTTTGATAATCCCACCTGGGAAAAAGTCCCCAGGGAGGAGATTTGTCTCCTGCAACCCTAAAAACCTTCCTCAACATATTTGAGGACTGGTGCTAATTACTGGTATAGCCTCCAGTCCAAGAATATTTGTGGAAAAGGTGCTTCATTTTCTTGGGAGTATACATTTGGGGAAAATGTGGCCCCCTGGGAACCCTATCCTCAGTGACTTTATCACGGAATATCCACCCTTTCTCACCATACTGACCTTTACATATTTATTTTAAGTTCAACTAAATAGAGCGAGTGTCCATCTCATCATTTACTAAAATGTTTTCAACAGTAATACAGAGGTGCCCCTGCGGGTTTCTGGTTATTCGTAAAAAGTGCTCCACAAGTTCCATTAATGGTATGCAGCACCGCTGTTCTGAAGTGCTCCACATGTGCCGTGTGGTGAAGTCTTCTATCTGCTTCTAGAGACACTAAGGGGGCCAGGTACTGCTCAGAGCCAATGGATGTTTGCCTGAGTGGCAATATGAGGAGGATCCCGTGGTCATCCTCCCTTGCTCCCCATCACAATCATGTGGCACAGGAAAGCCACAGTGCCTCACTGCAGGCTCGCCCTGTAGGGGTTGTATCTTTCCACTCCACCAGGCAGCTCTTTCACCTTGAGCCTTCAGAGACTCATATTCAAATTATGCTGGGAAAGATAAGGCTCTGCGCGCACCCCTCCCACCAACTAAGACAACCTTAAGTTTTCTCAAAACAGACGCAACGGTTGAAGGCTGAAAAACCCACCCTTCTCTAATTATTTTCAATTTTACAGCTTTCATAGCAAGGGTTCCAACATTGACTTCCCTGATGTTGCGGGCTTATTTGTAACAGAGTTTCAAAGGGATGCACAGTGATCCCGGGGGGGAGGGGGGGCGGGAGACCAGTGGATACAATGATAGAAGCTTCAATTTTTCCAACCCTGGATTTTATCCTGTGGAATACAAGATTACCAAAGATTTAACTCCCACCAGAGCCTTTTCTCTATGATGATACAATGTTGCACACAGTTTAAACTATTTTCTGGGTGTGTGAGGTATTTATGTACATTTAGATCACACACTGGAGGAACAGGAGAATTGTTCTCAGCACATGCTTAAGTCAGAGGGTTAGGAAGGAAAGTAAATTGCAAGATGGTGGACAGGTCAGTTATAGACCGGCACCCTAAGCCTAAAGCAGCTCCATCTGTTGTTGTGAACCACAAATCGCAGCCCTATCCGAATTACATACCGCTGGTATAGACACTTAGTAAAAGTCCCATCAAGGTGGTTGGGTTTTAGTCTCCTTCCTATCCCAGTAGTCCAGTGACATTTTGAGGGACAGGAGGCTAGAGCTTAGTGGTAACTTGAGAAAATTGGAGAGAGCAGAGGCTGGAGAGATGGACAGCAGTGAAGCGCAGGAGGAGGGGGAGGTCTAAGGTGGGTGCGAAGGGAGGTGGTAACGAAGGGAGAGAGGCTACAAGAAGAGATAGCGCTGGGGGAGAAATGCTGCAGGAGAACATGACAAGAGTTCAGAGGGTGAAGGAGGAGATGGTAACATCAGATAGAGAGAGTGACATTTAAGAGGTGGAGACAAACACCAAGTGGCGAAGGTGACAGAAGGTGGTACAGAGGAGGTGAGAAGTGTAACATTCAAGGGGGAAGGCATGGGGGTAGTGAGAGAAGATGGGACAGCGATTGAAAGACTAAGGGGGTCATTACGACCCAGGCGGTAACCATGGCGGTAGTTGCGCCATGGTTGCCACCGGTATTTTACCGATTCCGCCAATGGTAAATGGGGAATTACCACCCCATTCCAAGGTTGGCAGGGCGGTAATTCCCCACTTACCATTGGCCCTTCCCCATTCCCATTTTTGCCCCATAGGGCTCAATGGGAATGGGGAAGGCAGTAATTACGGTACCGCAAATTGCGGTACCGTAATGACCTTTAAGGTCCATTTGCGGGTCCCTACCTTAACGGCTGGTACAGACCAGCCGTTAAGGTCCGGAGCCGCAAAGGGACCTCGTAGTAAGGCGTTAAGGGGTTAACGGCGCCGCAACCTTTTACGGCGCCGTTAACCCCTTAACGCCTGGGTCGTAATGAGGCCCTAGATGTGATCATGATAGGAAAGAGGAACGAAAGTGGGAAGACTAAGTAGCAAAGGTGAGACAGAGGAGAAGGTGGATCACATACTCTTAGAGAATAAAAGAAGGTTCTGGTGTGCTCGGTTGGCACCGGGCAGGACTATACAGTTGGAAGCGTAACAAAGATTGGGTTAGGGAGGTGATGTGGGGGGCAGTAAATTGAGAAATCAAGAATAAACCCAGGCAAGGCAAAACCCAGGTGCTCTTCTCCACCTCTCCCTGATGGCTTCTCATATTGTGATATCATCTTTGATATCATGGGTATTAGTCTTAGCAGTGCATGGTGGCGCGAGTTATGGTTGCTTACCTTATCATAACTGGCGAATTTCAGGGGTTTTTCGGTTTTACTTGTAACCATAACGTCCCTTTAACAAAGCTTTTCCACTGAATTTGATAGGATTTTAGTAGCACAACTTAAATATAACGTCCCTTTAACAAAGTTTTTTCACTGAATTTGATAGGTTTTTAGTAGCGCAATTTAACCATAATGTCCCTTTAACAAAGATTTTTCACTGAATTTGATAGGTTTTTAGTAGAGCAACTTAACCATAACGTCCCTTAAACACATTTTTTTTACTGAGTGTAGATATAGGTAACACGAATTTCATAGGTTTTTACCAGGATATCATTTGTTTATATAGATATACCATACAACATACTGAACACCCTGGCCCCTGCTATTTGCTACAATGGGGGTCATTCCGAGGTTGGAGGTAAGGAATTACCGGCACCGGTAAGGGTGCCGATGCTGGTAATCCCTTACCTCCGTATTCCGAGGTCCCTTTGCGGGTCCTTCCTTACCTCCTGCTTTTAGCAGGAGTAAAGTACGGGACCCACAAAGGTACTTCGGAGGTAATTACGGTACCGTAATTTACGGTGCCGTAATTACCTCCTTCCCCATTCCCATTGAGCCCTATGGAGCAGAAATGGGAATGGGGAAGGGCAAAAGGTGAATGGGGAATTACCGGTCCCTCCAACCCTGGAATGGACCGGTAATTACTCCATTCACCATGCCGGATTTGGGATGGTTTCGGAGGCAACCATGGAGCTAATTACTCCATGGTTAGCTCCAAACCCGGAATGAGGCCCAATGTCCGCAGACTGGTCGAATGTCCGCGGACTCGGGCAACATCAACACTGTCCAAAAGCTCAGGGTGTATCTTACATTGTTGTATCATACAACAAACACAATGAACATGTTCAAAGATCAGCATATAAATGAATTACATTCAAAAATAAATAAAAAGTACAAACTGTATACATAAGACACCAACAATGCAATTACATAGGATATGAAAGAATGGACCACACCAACAAAAAAAAATAACACATGCCTCCAGCAGAATTACCTCAGTGATGCTTTAAACAGAAACTGCAAACCAATTATCAAACCAATTATCAGCAGCACACCTACAAAAGAGTAAAAGCAAAAGTGAAAAACAAACTGGTAGGTACACTACATTAATTCCTATAGTTATAAACTTTCTTTAGTAGGATACACTAAAAAATAATGTATCTTTTGTTTACACAGAAATGCCTATCATTCTGGAGTGGCTTGAAGAAAATGTTCCCTGGGATGAATGAGTGAAGACAGTGATACTACTGGTAGACACTGTAGTTTTCAAAGTAAGCCAAGTAATACACATTATTTCACATGTACCTAATACATTTTCTTTTCTTTAACAGTACATACAGAAAATACGATTAATACTCCAAAAACAGTACATCATGTAGTAATGGAACAACAAACAGACAGTGTGGAACATGATCTAGTGCACTTAGAAGAAAAAATGGATCAATTAATGCACAATTTCATTATTTTAAAGAACTTTGTAGAAAGCTGTATCATAGAAAAAATTAAATATCACTGTCCCACATGCACCTGTACCCCATCTCCATGTCCCAATCAACTATCCCCAAAAATTCCGCATCACCAAACATGTTATGATGAGACCTCAATCCCTTCCTCCCCTACCACCCTACATGTAGAAAACCCCAATTCCCCTGTATATGTCTCAATTTATGCTTCCCTCTATTTTTCATAATTTCTATATTTTCGTATATTAATAAAGTGATATGTATACTGTTCCTGAATGTGTCTGTGTTTATTTTTTAAAAAGGGAATTTGGGGGTCCGCGGACAGTGTGACTGTCCGGAATGTCCGCAAATAACCAAAATGGGGGTGTCCTACAGACACTTAACCAGTTTGTACTGTCCGCAATCAAAATAGAGGTGTCCATAGAATTAGTTCGGGGACTCCAAACCTGTCTGGCAGACACTTGTGCGCATGCGCATCCCACCCTCAGGGTCCTACGGACATCGTCCCTGTCCGTAACTGTCTGCTGCACGTGTGTCACACTTTTAATTAGTTCGTGGACCCATACCCTGTCCGTAGAACACCCGTATGCATGCGTACAACCGATCCCGGGCAATAGGTGTCCTACAGAAAGCCATCCCATTCATGAACGTGTCCGCGACGTCATCATGTGACCACACCCACGCGGAGTGTACGCCCACGACCGCTAACAGGGTCCGGGCCCCCGGACACCGAAAAAGCACTTTTTGAGCAATCCAAGATGTTTTTCAATGAAACTTCACCCATGTAGAGGTCCCAGACTATGCCTCTACCGATCTGGATACATTTTGGAACTTTTTGAACCCTTTTCGGTGTTCGAAGTGTCTGTGGACGGTGCGACTGTCTGCGGATCGCTCCCCAGCACCCCTATAAAAGGTCACACCCAAGAGCTGCTCCTCATTCTGCTTTTGGAATTCCAAGACAAAGCATTGCTCAATATTGCTGATATCCTATATTGGATTGGCTGCTGACCTCTGCCTCCTGTACTGTGTGTGCTGTGTTACATTTGGAGAAGAACATTCCTCTGCCTGCTGTGCTGTCCTGTGCTACATCCCAGATGGCAACCATGGCTTCAACTTCTGCAGCTACGATGGCTTCAGCACCACCCCCAGCCCCTCCCCCACCACCACCTTCCCAAGGGACAGGAGAGGGTAACAGGCATGGAGATGTAGAGAGGGATGAAGAGGATGACGAGGAAGAGGTAGGAGAAGTCCTTACTAGTGCCAGCCACTGTGAGTCTTGGGTGTGGAGGCTGTTTACCACCTTTGGAAGGGTACCCAAGGCACGTGCAGACATTGTGCTAAGTCGTGGCAAACCAGGTCTGCACAGCTACATGACCACTTCCATGCGGCGACACCTAAGATCGTTCCACAGGGCGGCCGTTCGGAGGGTCGTCCACTTCGATCAACGTAGTAGGCTGAGTTCCTCTACAACATCCTCTGTTCGGCTCCTGCCACCACAAGAGACACTCCTGTGGGGCAGCACATCCCTGAACCAGCCTCGCAGGCCATACGCGACTCGGAAGACCCTTACCTTCCGAGGGTCACTGTATTGTGTATGTACTGCGACATGGTACTCTGCAGGGAGGGACACTTCGAAGTGCTTTCGAAGGTTGCGGTCCAGGAGCATGAGAAAGTCTGCCACCTACCTAAATGATGCCCACCCAACATCTTCCTCTCTCCACCTGCCCTTTCTTATCTGCGTGGTTGGTGCCCCTTACTTACCCTCCCTTCCCTTCCTTTCCTTGTGTGTCTTGTTAAAAAACACCAAAAAAATACAAAACAACAGAAAACTAAGAAAAAGGCTTGTTTCAGAGTCACCTTTCACACTTTAAAAATAGAAGTGCCAATGAAATACTTCAGGGCCCTGTGCATTTTTTAGAAGTCTGCGGACATTCAAATTTTTGGGGTACCTCGCTATCAAAACCATTGTACTGTTCTCCGGGAAGAAGTGGCGGCTCTGAAAAGATCATTTTGTGGTGTTTTTTTTGTGTTTCGAAAAACTTCAAGTGGTCAACACCTACTGGAAAAAGGATTGCTATACTTCCAAAAAGGGTCACAATGCATTTTGTGTATTTTGCAGAAATATCTGATTCCCAGCATCAGTAAGATGGACTCCATCTCTGCGAAAAATGTTTGTGCTACGAAACATAATATTTTCATTGTGAAAAGCGGACATGCCAACATCCCTCAAAAAAGCGCGAACATCCTTGTTGACATGGCGCCTCGCTTTCTCCATTTGTGGACCAAATGAAGAAGAACACAGCCACATTTGTCTCTGCGCAATACAAGAAAAAATTACTCTGGAGTTTGGAAACATGTCCATGACATTCCCAAGTCCTTCTTTCATTGCAAACTGCAAGGAGATTCCAGAGACATGTCCTAAACAGTTCCCTCCACAATGAACAATAATATCTGTATGACGGTGTGTCATCAAAGTGGCACAAAGAGGAACCAAATCCAGCCACTTCATTCTGCGCACTCTAAACCAGTGCACATGCACATGAGGGAATCCAAGATGTGCAGCCACTCCACAGCGTTCTGCATGCACCTCCAACCAATTTATCCATGAGTCGCCCAAAATCCAGACACTCTGCATTCTGAAAGACACAGCCATAGCTATCTGCTCTCCACTCAGGAAACAGACTTTCTGCAAAGTCTCTCCTTACACATCACACCCAGTAAACCTTATTGACCAATCCCTTGGCCTTCACAGTCGAATTTGCATGCCTGCCAGCCTCAAAATCCCTGTATGTAACACGCGCGATCTGCGGACAGCTGCGGTGTCTGCAGACAAATCATGAAATCTGAAAGAGAGTAGGGAATGAAAATGTAAGCAGTGTACTCCATTTCCCCTTTGATGGTGGCTCTAAAAAAAACCTTTCATTCTGTATATTTTTTTTGTTTTTTTTTCACTTATTTTCCTCCAGTTTTCTTTACATTATCCTCTGTAAAGCATTCCTTATATTTTGAAACAACATGGCATTTCCGAGTATGGATAAAGAAATGCCATCTGCTTTGCAATAATCACCATTAACAAAATCAATATTGTCATTATTACAAGACAAGATCCCATCTCTAAACAAGAAAACAGACATGCCTTTGTTAACCAAACACCTTGCACCATTTTGCTGGGGACAGAAAACATTACAATTTTCCCATACTACCCTAGGCAATATTTCAGAAAAAATCACCTTGGCATTTGGAAGAACCACCATCACTGCCTGAACCAAGTTTTCAAGAGCACTCAACAAACTAGGAGCACTGATGTATCCCAAATGGACAGCACCCCAATGTAGTACCACTACATCTGGACTGTTCCACATGGAGAAACTCTTACTAACTCCAACCACTGCCTGCATAATGGAACCAGGCACAGTTGACCACAAAACCTCCACTCCTTCAAAACCAAAACTGGCAGCCATATGTTTAGACATACCATACCTCTCTAAAACATTTACAAACAGATCTCCAACTACCAACACCCTCACTTTCTTCACCTCTGCCATCCTCACTACACACACAGCCTCTCTTCCTGCAAAGAACAACTTCAGCACCTGATTGGCTATTCCCCACATTCCCCTTTCCATGCTAGACATGCTGAGAAGCCTCGGATGTGGCACGTCCTGTCCGTGAACAATTGCAGTGTCCGAGGACCCCGCAACATAGGGGCAGCCCTTTTCCCCTTTCCAAATCACTGTCTGTACCACTCTCTCATTGGCTACACATAAGCAGTGACACAAACATCCACCAATCACATCCAAGAACTCTACATCTAACTCTGTCATCACAATTCAGCACTTCAGATGAACTGTTCATCACTCTGAGTAGAAGTGTTGTGTGATTGCAAAGCACCTACAGCTAAAGCTACTGCAGAACTCTTCAAGATTTCTGCTTCCAGATTCATCCACATCTACATACATCAATACAAACTACAGGTATGAATATATTGTTTACAGTACGTTTGCAACTCTACTATAAATGCATGTGAACAGGGTACCTGCCATTGACCCTGCATAATCTGCAAAGAAGCATACTCTAATTTCTCCCATGTCCTATAATCAAGTTTACCTACAAATCTGTCTGCTTTCCAAATTTTAATTTACCCATATTACTCATTGCAATGTCCAAACTATTATTCTCTTATTTCCTTCTGTCATTTTCAGAACCACTTACCACTTAACACACTATTATAAATTCCTTAAATGCACACAAACCAGGAAACCAACTTGTATCTTACCAAAGCATTGCAAGTACATAAAATGTGTTTATTTAAACAGAGTGCCTGAATCTTGCCTACTTTGCAAAACCAAACAAATGCAAGTGTACATTCAGAACAGGGCTAATAGGAATGTGGATAAAAAGACAAAGGGCCTCATTACGACCATGGAGGTAGCCATGCTGCTATTTGCGGCATGGCCACCCCCATAGCGGGTACTGGGTCTGGGTTCCCTGAATGGGGAAATACCGGGCCATTCCGACCTTGGAAGGTCCGGTATTTCCCCATTCAGGGAACCCGGACCTGGTATATCCCCATTCCGACTGAGCCCCCATAGGGCTCAATGGGAATGGGGAGGATGCAAACAACGGGCCAGTTAATGACGGGCCCGTTGTTTGCATCCTGGGCTGCTCGCGGGACCCACTAAGGAAGCCTGGTTTTACCAGGCAGCTCTACCGGCCCCGTTAACCCACTACCGCTAGGGTCATAATGAGGCCCAAAGAACTGAAAGGTTTCCAGCACTCATGTAGCAAACATCTATGCACAAAATAATTAATGGAATTCCACACACAAAAACATTCTCCTTTTCAATCTGTACCTCTTTGTAGTCTTTTTTTCTCACCCTTCTGCAACTTCCATTAATCTATTACCACACTAAACAGTGCAACAGGAACACACACTTTCAAAAGTGCACCTCATAGGACACACCTATAAATACTCCGCTAACCCCCTTATCAACAAAGCTGATGCTTCAACATTCTCATTCATATACAATGCTATGCAATTTAACGCATACAGTACCTCTTCCTAGAAACAAATCCTTTTGCAAATGAAACTAATCTATTCTTCAAGGGAAATTGCTGTGCCATTAACACACATATATACTAACTTCCTTCTTTCACAATTGCAGTGAAGACCACACTCCTGAAAACCAGTAGCATCTGAAGTACAAGACAGAACCCAGAAAAAACTGCAATACTTTCATAATGTTCTAACTGTTACTGAAACACTGTAGTATTCTAGTGTTGTAGAACAAACAATTGTATCAACCCTACAGCATTAGATTCAGTATTACTGATTGCACCTCAGCATGTGCACACTTTGTATTGTCATCTGAACACCAGTATAGTAACACACAAATACGAGAACTCCCAACCTGAATGAACAGCCCATTCCACAATCACACACCTCTACATACATGCCTACATCATACTCAGACACTCATGCACAATGCACACATACATTGCACAATGTCCCAACCCACACTTTATTTTTTCTCCAAGACACCAAAGAATGCCTATCAAAAAGCAACTCCGTAGAAAGCAATGCAGAAATAGAGCAAATCAAAATAAAAGTGTCCAAAATAAGCATCCATCTCTAGCAGAATGTATACAAAAAGTTCAAACAAAACAGCTAATACAGTCACTAAGCGCAACTAAAGCAGCTTGCAATAAAGAAACTTTTGCTCCTCTTTCAAAATGTAAAACTAACAGAAAGTTATTAAAAAGACTGCAGCTACCACTAGTGCTAACACTGCACCCATACATCTTGATGTAGCCACAAGTAAGCATACCACAGGGTCCTTCAGAACCTTATAAAAACAGGGGGCAAATCATGCTCAACCCTTAAAACCTACCAAAGAAAACGAATCCTGGAAGCTCTCATAGACAGCGCAATCCTTCTCAAAAGGAAATTATATTAGTTTTAAATAGAATGAAACCACTACCAAAACTAAGTACCAAACTACAACAAGGACTTCTCAACAAACAGAATATCAACAAAGATAGATTTGCAAACATCAGTGCAGCTGAGTGGAGTCACACCACCAGCACAGAACCATATTTCAATGAAGAAGCATACAAACAAAAGCAAATAAACCCAATTGCCATACATAGCAGTGGACGAGGGTATGAAATGGTTAATTATACCATTATGGAAAAAGAAATGCTGCTCACAAAAATATACCCAGCAAACTTAACATCAGCTCTCCAATCCACTGAACCAATATGTTCAGTCTACAAATGGCCCTGCACATCAATGAGTAATGTACGCAAAACTTCTTTCACATCTTTACACCAGTTCATCAATCAGTATGTGAAAGGCAAAGACAAATTAAAAATAAAACTATTACAAACTATATGCTCCTGTCGAGTGCACAAATACACAGGACTACAAGGACAATCATTAGCCTGCATTTCTGGATCTACTTGCAAAAGCACCTCCACCATATCAAAATGATAGGAACACACCATTCAACTGTAAGAAATCTTGTTCTATGCCAAAAGTCCTGCTTTAGCACTGGCCAATTTAAATAACATTCTTCTACATGGTACAGCCAAAGAACTACTCGAAGAAATAGAGCACATCCAGATAAAATATTTTGGAAGTGAAACCCACTTACAAAATTCAATATCTTTAGAACAGAGTAGCAACAACTTTACTGATGGCAACCTTCTTCTACACACATACAAAAAAGAAATACTAAAGTTTAAAAGCACATCTGCTGAAGTACCAAACCATGTGTGTGTGTGGCCGCAGGACTTTTTTAAATAAAAATAGCACAAAAACTGCAGACATAATGTACAAAATAGAAGACAATTAAAAGTCCAAGTGGTTCCAATTAGCTCTGTATCTTATAGCAGAAAGCAAATACGGAATTACTAACCCCTCAATAACTTGCAGATACTGCACTGCAAAACAACCAAATACCTTCACGGGCTATAACTAATAATGTAGAAATATTCCCACTGTCAAAACCACTGAAACAACTTAACCTGTATGAGAGCATTATAGTTCAAACAGTGCACCCATTTCAAGCAATAATACGCCTTCAACCAAAAAACGCAAAACTACCGCCCTCTGAATTACTGAAAGGCATTTGTGGCAAAGTAGTTTATTTGCCATTAGATCTGAAAGAAAATGTATTACACTCTGGGAGTACAACGTCCAACAGATCAATCTTTGATTATCCTAGTAAATGGCGTACCTACAAAAGACAAAATAATTTGGGAGCAACTAGTGGACTTACATAAAATTAGAGAAACCCTGCAAAATCTAAAAGACAACAATGAATACTACAAAGAAATACACATCGAAGAAAGCCTGAGGGAAACCACGAAATAATTCAAGACTCGTCAGGAACTGGCCAATTTCAACTTCTAGATCTTACGACAGAATCCAATATTTTAGATCATTATACAATTCACCCATTGCACTCTAAAGACACCATAGATGATGCACTGAAAACTTACCAAATGTGGCAAGGATCTCCAATCAGCATATGGGAAAAAGTGTTCAAGCACAAGCCTTTCCTCTACTCTTTCCTACTGGAAAAGGAGGAAGGTACAATGAAAGACCCACACAAATAACAGCATCAGAATACCGCTCTTTACGAATGTATTCTGAAGACCCCAGATTCAGACAAAACGTGGAATATGTATTCCACATTCTCTTTGAAACTGAGCTAGCAACTCTATGCTACGGAGTTGCACACACATTGAAATCAGGTACCAATTTTCAAAATATGTCTGCTATGCAATTACTACAAAAAGTGCAGGAAAAAGATGAAGTTTTACAGTCAAGAATTACAAATCTTTTAACAAACATGCATGGTACAAATGAATACTGGTTCTGACGACACACAGAAGTATGCTGTATGATAAGAAAAATTGGCCTACACACATGGTTTGTGACATTAAGTTGTGCAGAGTATGCATGGGAAGATTTGAACGATTTCCTACGCATGGCGACCAAAAACAAAACAAATATAGACATAAAAACACCAGGATAACTCTGTTCGCTGGCTCCTGTAAATGTATCAAGCTATTTCCATCATCGCTTTATTGCCAGGTAATTTGTAATAAAACAGTTCCTCCCCTCGGAGAAGTGCAATGCTTCTTTTGGAGAAAAGAATAACAGGCCAGAGGAGCACCACAGATCCACATGCTTTTGTGGATTAAAGATGCTCCTAAATTTGGTCAGGACAGTCATGCCACTGTTTTGCAGTTCATTCAGAAATATGTCACTTGTGAAATCCCTTCACAAACTACACATAGTGACCTAAATGCACACATTTTACAATTTCAAAGACACAAGTGTGGCAAATATTGTCGGCGCAAATATAAAAACAAAGGCAAATGCTACACCAAATGCTGCTTTGGTTTCCCTAGACCAGTTTCAACAACAGGACAAGTAAACAACTTCATGTCTTCGGTTAGACATAGTGTCAAAGGTAAATCACCTAAGAACACATACTGCAAAAAAGAACAGAAGGATCAAAGTACATGAATGATTACAATCCAATCATTGCCCTCCTATGGAATGCAAATATAGATGTGCAATACATTGCAGACAATTCAACTGCAGTTGCATGATATGTCACAGCCTACTTAACAAAGGCAGAAAAAACAGAGCTCAAAGACCTCTGGGACGACATATCATCTGACAAAACACTGTCACAGAAATTGTACAGTTTAGGCATAAAAATGCTCTCCCATAGAGAATGTGCTGCTACAAAGCCGCAGACTGTTTAACCGGTACTGCCTTGTATGGAAAATCTGAAAACATAGTATGGCTAACCCTTGGTCCTGCTAAATCCAGAAAACGAGTTCTCACATCATATGAAGACATAGAAACAATAGCCAAAAATTATCCCAACAGCCAAGACATTTTGAAAAACAACGTACCAGACACATACTACCCAAACAGGAGTACCGCTTTGGAAACCATGTGTCTATACTACGTAGCCCAAAACTTCAAATACAAAAACAATATTGAACTAGATGAAAAGAAAGGTAGATACGGAGTCGAAAACTGTGAAGGCAGCCTGGTGAAACTTACCAAACACAGCCTAATTAATCATATGAAATTGTCATTAAAAACTCAACATAAAGAACTGTATTCCATGGCCCTACTACAACTTTTTAAACCATGGAGAAAAGAAGAAGATTTATTAGATATCCATGTCTCCTATGAAGATGCTTTCAAAGCAAACTAAAGCACTATAACAGATATAAACTTTACGTAGTACAAAACCATGTTAGACAATGAACAGCAACAAGAAGAACTCCAAGCACAACTAAATATAGCCACTCGTGACAGCAGTCAACCTTCTCTAACAGGCAGCCAAGAACCACTTGGACAGCCACTCATAGCAAATGAGGCAGAATTAGCCATGAGTGAATTAGAAAACACCATGTGCCAGTATGAAGGGTCTACAGAACACTTTGCTATACTCAAATCACAATTAAACAATGAACAGCGTAGCATTCTCCTAGAAATAACTAAACAAATTGAACATGGTATGCAGCACAAAACTAAAACGTGTACCTGTCAAGAGTACACACCTATACTGCTATATGTGAGTGGTCAAGCTGGTTCAGGGAAAACATTCTTAATCAAAATCATCAGCAAGTTCCTCCAACAATTGACAAACAACAAACTGTCAGCTGTTGTAACTGCCCCCACAGGTGTAGCTGCCTAGAACATAGGCGGTGTCACTTTACACCGATTGCTACTCCTTCCACTAGAACACAGAAACAAATTAGACTACTACAAACTTTCGCCAGAAGCTGCAATGGAACTACGCAGAGTTTTGAAACAAATGAAAATGCTCGTAATAGATGAGGTGACCATGGTCTCCAACCTAATGTTGGCTTTGATTCACCTCAGATTACAAGAGGTCCTCAAAACAAACCATGAAGAACTCTTTGGAGGAAAACACATTATTGTTTTCGGAGATCTTCTTCAATTAACACCGGTTAAAGGTGAACCTATTTTTAAAACCTTAGGGCACAAACTATGCCGTAAAACTCTTGGCAGAATAGGAAATGTCAATCTTTGGCAACATTTACAACACAAAGAATTAACTGAATACATGCGTCAGTCTGCAGACCTCACCTACGCCAGCATTTTAAAAAGTATTAGAGTTGTGTACTATCTAAAGAAGCACAATCTATATTAAATATCAGGCACAGCCATGCACTGTACGGGCATAACTCATGTGCTACTGATGTCGTTGAACAATTAGCACACAAAAATGTAAACTGTATGTCCTTGATGCCAACTCTTGCAAGCTGTGCACAATTCAATGAAACAATGTTGAAAAAAGAAATGCAACCAATAGTTCAAATTTACCCCACAGACAAACTGGACGTGCACGGTATGACACTACCCATGTGTGAACAAGCCGCAGCACGACTAAATACCTTAGAAAACTCTATCTCTAACACAGCCGGTTTAGAGAAAATATTAAAATTGCCTTTAAACTGTAGAATAATTCTCAAACGTAACCTTGATGTGGAGCAAGGACTACTTAATGGAGCACTTGGTACAGTTGTTGGCTTTCAAACATGCCCACGTGACAACAACATTCAGTTTGTCAATATTCACTTTGACAAACTGTCAGAAGTTAAAAGGATAGGATGCTCAACAGTCTGATTCCTTCTTTTCAAAGACATGCATGTACGCAGAGAACAATTTTCTCTATCTCTAGCATATGCAGTTAGTCACCAGTCATAAATCACAAGGTCTTAGCCTAGATCAAGCATTGGTAGATATTGGCAGCACACTGTTTAAAGAAGGCATGAGCTATGTAGCACTAACACGCCTACTTACACTTGAAGGACTATTTCTACCCAACTCTGATCCAAGTAAAGTAAACGCTGGTATTCATTGCATTGTAGAATACAATCGACTACGTGCACTCTACGCACCCCATCTCAGAACCTACCCTGTTCCTCAAAAAGCAAATATTTGTAAAAGAAAACTAGTTCAGACTCACATTATACAGGATCTCACAATACCTCCAAAGAAATTAAAAGAAGCTAATACTTCATCAATGACCACAAAGAATAATCTACTGCACAAACAAAAACAACTACCTCTTCAAAGAAACAACATGCACTTACATCAAATGACTAAGACACAGAACTGTCTGGTCCATTAAAATTTTCCAATACAACGGTTGTAAATTTATATGCAAATGTAGCAATATTCTATTCCAATTGCCACCAATTGTTGAAAACATTTACTTAAACGGGACAGACCAATTATGTTTGCAAATGTTAGTCCTTCACAGCATGCAGCCAACAATCCTGACAACACACACAGTGTTTATGGAATAAGGCAGAAATTGGACTACTGTGCTGGAATGGTGAGATTCACCATAAACACACAAGAAGATCCACATGAATTTCTAATGTACTTACTACAAGTACTGGAAAACAAAAACATACCTATAAATGAAATCTTCCAGATTTCATACATGTGGAAACATGCATGCACTCTCTGCAGCCATGTGGCACAGGAACAAGTCCCTAATGAACGCTTAGTGTATGTATCCATACCTAACTGTGAATCCATTCCATTTCAGTAGCTTGTACAAAATACAAACCATGGCAGATTATGTACTACTTGCAATTCCAATAATCGTTCCACCTTACTAATACAGTCACATCGTAAATCCGTAATAGTGATGCTTTTGTGTTACAATGCAGATGGTACCAAAAACAACTGCAAGCTGACTGGATTCACACATGGACAAGTATCACTTGGCAAGAAAACCTTCACAACAGTAGGCATAATCTACCATTCAGGAGCCACAACCAATGCAGGTCACTACACGGCATACATAAAAAAGAAATGTGGATGGTTCGAATTTTATGATACTTCCATTACTCTAAAACAGAGATTACCAGCAAATCTTAAAAAGGCTTACTTAATAGTCTTAAAACCAAAATGTATTCACTAATCACAGTATGAACATCTACAAAATGTCTTCAATAACCTTTAAATACATAAACTAATAGAATAAGTAACAGCTATCTAACAGTGAAGAACTATAAATATTTATAATATGCCAACTGGTATCTAACTACAGCCAGAAAATGGCAACATATATTTTTCTAAGGAAACACTGCAACACTCATTACGTATAGAAATACCCTCCAAAACTATCAACAGTTAGAATACGCCAACAGGTATCTAACTGCCCCAAAATTCAGCAACAACCGAACAGATAAATGAATACTGCTAAAATGCAACAAATAATAAACAACTATAGTACACCACATGGTATCTAACTGCAACAATAATACCACTACTTCCAAACCAAAAACCATAGACAGATTCAATTCCTCCTACTGAAATCAACCACTGAAAAAGATTGTACCATAACGTAGAAATGTTTTTTTTTTAATCCTGCATGGATTTTTTTCCCCACAGACCATATGATTATCCGAACAAACACAGGAACTGAGCAAATTGCACTGTACACTGATTTGAAGCATAGTACTTGTAAAGTACTAACTATGAGGGTCGACAAATTACAGAAATGTCTGCTATGCAATGCACTAACTAATTATACATTACCTACACTAACATGTGGTCTTTCTTTATCTGAGAGAATGAAAATAAAATGTCTGCTCCATTTTCCCATACCATGCAAAAAACTGCATACAGCTTCAACAAAGCAAGCAAACAGTAAGTATACAATGATTGCAGTCACAACCACCGTAACATAACACACCCATGCAAGCAAACCCCTGACTACTGACCACAACCCAAATGTTTGCTTGCATGGGTGTGTTATGCTGCAGTGGTTGTGGCCAAGGCCTAGAGTCTTGAGTGCATGGCCTACGGGAATCCACAAGTTAATATATTTATATCAATTACATATCAATATTGTAGTTTGGAATTCATATAAATATATTAACTTGTGGATTTAATGTAAATATAAAGTTTGTATATCCCTGAAGATGGTGTTTATCACCGAAATGCATTGGCAAATTATGATTTATAGACCAAGGAGTCTTTCTTCTGCCTAAAGCAATAGCCACTGCTGGCTAAGCAACTGTGTGAATAAAAAACTTTTTGGCATTGTATATGAAGGATTCTATAATTAATGGTGGATACAGTATACTTTCTGAATAAGCTAAAAACTACCTTATGAAAGCAATAAAAACGAAAAAGAAAAAAGAAAAATATTGACAGAGTAAAAACGGATTAAAGGCTCATCTATTGAGCAACTTGAGAGCATCAGACTTTACTAGGTGGCTTCACCTGGTTATCTCTTTTGCAAAGCTAAGTAACCATAACTCACGCCACCACCGTGCACTGCCAAGACTAACACCCAGGACTCCAAAGATGACATCACAAATGTCATCGATGGCATCACATATCTGGGCCACTTGTTTTTGTTCACTGACATATCTAGGCCAGGTGGTTTTCTTCACTAACAGTCAGAATTTTAAAATTCAAAAAGTGCTATATATCTAGACGTTAACCTTGTTGTATGTTCTTAAAGTACTTTCCTTAGAGATTGGTCTTAGTTCATGGTATACATACATACATGGGGCAATAAGCAGGCCTCAAACACACAATTAATTTGTATCCATGAAGATGAACTTTAATGTTATTACCATTTTTTCGTGATGTTGTATCTTTCTTCCTTACTTTAGTTTCCCTATATGTGCCTATGATTTGTATGCATTGTGAGTCTTCATATGTATTGTTTTTACTAGCACAAGTGTGCAGTAAGTCTTGAATTATTAGCTATTTATTGCATGTTTAACATTACTCAAAATTTTGATATGGTAGCATTAATTATTTCCTATATTAACAACAACACTCCAATGTAATGTTTTGTTTAGATGAGTACATTCTTTAATAGATTATGTAGTTTATGATAGGTCTCCTAATCACTCCTGACATCTTGTTACCAACATTATAAACACAACCCCTTGTAGGGACTTTTCATTGAAATTAATTTAATATGTGATATCATCAGTGATGTCGGTCGGCCGGTCAAATGGGTGTGGGGGAAATTAAACACAATTTAAGTTATTTAATCTTTAATGGTGGTACCTTTTATTTGCTTTTATGTACAGTAGAACTGTACACTCTACATCTTCCTTTACATTTCCTTACAGGAACTTCTTCAATGCATTCCTAAAATTGTAAAGGAAAATTGCATTTCTGACATCTGTGAAGTGAACTCCATCTTGACAAAAAAAATTCACACCATCAGAATTTATATTATCATTCTCAAAAGATGACATTCCTGCAGCATATAAAAAAAGCAGAAACACCTTTATTGACAATCGGCCTTGATTCTTCAATTTGAGGACTGAAAAAGTTTGTTGGACATCTCCATGTTCGACTTTTAAAGAAATCCTTCAGCGCAACTTGCAAAGACACTGGAGTCACAGACCCAGACTGTCCCCTCCACCATGCACAAACACAATGGGCCTCATTACAAGTATGGCGGTAAGGCAACAACGGCGCTGGTATCCCTGCTGGCACCATTGCTACTGTACCGCCATACTAGGAGTTCTGCTCGCGGGCGCCCTTGCAGCCACCAGATCTGACCGGGTGGCCGTACCAGAACCCGCAAGCAGAACATGATGGTAGCACCGGTACCGTTATTAAGCGTACCGGTGCTACCACCCTCCCCATTCCCATTGAGCCCTATAGGGCTCAATGGGCGTTGTGGATGTACCGGGCCCGGCACCCGCGAAAGGGCAATTACTGGGTCTGGCTGGGCCGGAATAGTCCGGTAATTGCCCATTCGCGGGTGCCGGGCACGGATGCGAGTTTGGAGGTAGCCTTGCTGGTAAAACTGCCAAGGCTACCTCCAACCTCGTAATGAGGCCCAATGTCTGGACATTTAAAGTGAGCCATGCTGTCACAGAAGGAAAGCAAGCTTGCCCAGTTTAAGCCACAAAATGCATGCCAGAAAACTTCCACTTCTGCCAATCCAATATTTCCAAGGATGCCATGATTATCAGCATACACCTTCAATGACTGAATTGAAGAGTCCCCCAGAATCCATGCAGCCTACCTTCTCAAACACATAGACATTGTCACTGCTCTCACAACCCCTGCAAACAGAACTCCTACTATCCTCTCTTCCTGTACACAACACCCAGCCGACCTGATTGGCTAATCCCCACAATCTCCTTTCTATACCAGGCATCCTCAAAAGACACGGATGTGGTACGTGCCATTCGTAGCGGACCCCTTAGCACAGAAGCAGCCCTTCTACCCATTCCACTTTCATGTTCTGAACACTCCTTCATTGGCTGCTTTCAAAGAGTCACACATCCATCCACCTATCCCAAAACCTCTACACCTAACCCTGCCATCTCACTTCAACTCTTCAGTTGTACACTTGAACATATCTCCTGTTAATGAAAGACATCTGCATTAAAAAGTACTCTACAGCTGTCCAAGACTTCTATTTCCAGATTCATCAAGATCTGCAGAACAGAACATAGTACAGATATGCTTACATTTTTTAAAAACATGTTTTCTTCAACTCTTTCACAAATATATAAATAAAGGGTCCCTGCTACTTATGATATGATATGCTATATGATATGGCATTTGTAACGCACCTATACACAAGTTGTTCACTTACCATGTAATAAGCTTCTTAATAAGCATATTCTCTTTTTCAACCACTGTAGCAAATGCCATGCATTCCAGCATTCATCACCTGCTCACATGAAGCAGCAAACAATTACAATGCTCTGCGCATCAAACTGTTTCTATTTACAATCCTTGTGATGAAAGTAAAACAATGCATATGTGCATATGTAGCAGGACTGTGTCACTGTTTAATAAATTAAGGCGAAGGCACATGAAATACATCTGTAGACCATTTTCAAATGGCGCGTTGTGTCTGCCAGTTTAATATGCACACATTCCAACATCACCCATTCCAATGTATTGGTGTTTCTTAAGTCTTTAATTTTTCCTTTGAATTCTGTCACTGCCAATTCCACTTCTCTCATTATAAAGCTCAAACTACAAGTCCCAGAATGCAAAGAAAAAAATACGACTAACTCCAATATTCGAAACTGTAACATGTACATCAAATAAACATATAAAATGCTGTGTTTTTCAAAATATTTTTTGGAAGCATTTTTAAGAAAGTAAAAAAAAACATATATGCATTTACAGCAGCACTGTGTCACTTTTTCATAAAAGAAAGGTAATAGCATATAAAATAGATTTGTACACCATTTGTAATTGACACTCAGTGTGTGCCAGTTTAATATATTGACAGTACATGTATACTTCCTAACATAACCATTTCTATTCTTCAGCTGCTTATGCAGTCCTACTTTTTTCGCTACATTCTGTGACTTGTACTCCAACTTTCACAATGGTAAAAGTGGAACTACAAGTCCCAGAATGCAAAGAAAAATTCTAACACTACATTAACACCTACAGATTAGAATGCATCATGCTGGCAAGTATGCATATACTCCTAACATATTAAACTTACACACACCAACTGCCATTTAACAGTGTACTAAAAATCTTTTCCATCACCCTTTCTTCTCGTTTACAAAACATTACAAAGCTTCTACAAATGCAAATACACATTTATTAACTTTCATGAAAATGCCCCTACAAGCAACCATTTTTAACCGTCCAAAATGTTATCAACTTTTTCCCCACCTAAGGTCTAACCCTAGATCAAGCATTGTTTGACATTGGCAGCACAGTCTTTAAAGAAGGTATGAGTTATGTAGTACTGTCACGTCTGCGTACACTCAATGGTCTATTCCTAGTTAAAATTGATGCAAACAAAGTCAATGCTGACACTCCTTGCATTCTGAAATACAACAGGCTATCAGCACTATACACCCTCCATCTAGATATGTACCCCGTACCTCAAAAGAAGAGACCTTTTAAAAGACAAATAATAGAAACAGAAGCTATATCAGATTTCCCAACAATACCACTAAAAGACAACAACTAACTCCTTCTGCAACAAACAATACTACCACAAAACTGGCTAGTATAAAATCAACTGCACATCCATCAGAAAAGAAACACACAAATCTCTCTTTTCCAGAAACATCTGCTGGTCTATCAAATGATCCACAAACAGAACTCTCTGGTCCATTAAAATTCAGAAACACAACTGGAGTAAATTGTTATGCTAATGTGACAATGAATCTTCTCTTTCGATTGTCACCAATTGTTCACTATATTTACTTAAACGGTTCAGACCAGTTGTGTTTGCAAATGCTCGTCCTTCACAGAAATGGCACAAATAATCCAGATTTCATACACGTGGAAACATACATACACTCTCTGCAACCATGTTTCACAAGACCACATCCCTAATGAGCGATTTGTATATGTATCCATACCAAATTCTGAATCCATTATGGGGGTAATTCATAAAATCCAGCGCACCAGTGGCGCACGCGGCTGGCACACAGTGTGCGCGTGCGACAGTCTGCGCCAGCCGCGTGCACCAAAATCCTTTTCCACGCACAGCGTATTCATGGATTTTAACATCCATTACCAGCTGTGGCGCAGAGTGGCGCAGCGACCCTGAAGGAGCGCCGGTTACGCCCCTAACCCCTCCCCGTGCACCATGTACAGCGCACAAATCCTGTACATGACGCACAGGCCAGTGGACCAGCATACAGCCCCCAACCACGAAAACACCTGAAAAACTCCCCATGCACCCCTCCGAATACACGTACCCCGCTGCGAAGGGAGAATCACACGTGATTGGCCCCATGCAAGCGTGATACGTGTATTTCCGGAGTGCGTGGGAAGTTTCACACGCGATTGGCCCTGTGCGAGCGGGGTACGTGTATTACTGGGGTTCGCGGGGAGTTTCACACGCGATTGGCCCTTTGCGAGCGGGGTACGTGTATTACTGGGGTTCGCGGGGAGTTTCACATGCGATTGGCCCTGTGCGAGCAGGGTACGTGTATTTCGGGGTGCGCGGGAAGTTTCACATGCGATTGGCCCTGTGCGAGCGGGGTACGTGTATTACTGGGGTTCGCGGGGAGTTTCACACGCGATTGGCCCTGTGCGAGCAGGGTACGTGTATTACTGGGGTTCGTGGGGAGTTTCACACGCGATTGGCCCGGTGCGAGCGAGGTACGTGTATTTAGGGGGTTCGCGGGGAGTTTCACACGCGATTGGCCCTGTGCGAGCGGGGTACGTGTATTACTGGGGTTCGCGGGGAGTTTCACACGCGATTGGCCCTGTGCGAGCGGGGTACATGTATTTCGGGGGTTTGTGGGGAGTTTCCCACGCGATTGGCCCTGTGCGAGCGGGGTATGTGTATTTTGGGGGTGCGCAGGAAGTTTCAAACGCGATTGGCCCTGTGCGAGCGGGGTACGTGTATTACTGGTGTTCGCGGGGAGTTTCACACGCGATTGGCTCTGTGCGAGCGGGGTACGTGTATTACTGGGGTTCGCAGGGAGTTTCACACACGATTCGCCCTGTGCGAGCGGGGTATGTGTATTTTGGGGGTACGCGGGAAGTTTCACACGCGATTGGCCCTGTGCGAGCAGGGTACGTGTATTACTGGGGTTCGCGGGGAGTTTCACACGCGATTTGCCCTGTGCGAGCGGGGTATGTGTATTACTGGGGTGCGCAAGAAGTTTCACACGCGATTTGCCCTGTGCGAGCGGGGTACGTGTATTACTGGGGTTCGCAGGGAGTTTCACATGCGATTTGCCCTGTGCAAGCAGGGTACGTGTATTACTGGGGTTCGTGGGGAGTTTCAAACGCGATTGGCCCTGTGCGAGCGGGGTACGTGTATTTCGGGGGTGCGCGGGAAGTGTCACACGCGATTGGCCCTGTGCGAGCGGGGTACGTGTATTACTGGGGTTCGCGGGGAGTTTCACATGCGATTGGCCCTGTGCGAGCGGGGTACGTGTATTACTGGGGTTCGCGGGGAGTTTCACACGCGATTGGCCCTGTGCAAGCAGGGTACGTGTATTACTGGGGTTCGTGGGGAGTTTCACACGCGATTGGCCCGGTGCGAGCGGGGTACGTGTATTTCGGGGGTTCGCGGGGAGTTTCACACGCGATTGGCCCTGTGTGAGCGGGGTACGTGTATTACTGGGGTTCGCGGGGAGTTTCACACGCGATTGGCCCTGTGCGAGCGGGGTACGTGTATTTTGGGGGTTTGCGGGGAGTTTCCCACGCGATTGGCCCTGTGCGAGCGGGGTACGTGTATTTTGGGGGTGCGCAGGAAGTTTCAAACGCGATTAGCCCTGTGCGAGCGGGGTACGTGTATTACTGGTGTTCGTGGGGAGTTTCACACGCGATTGGCTCTGTGCGAGCGGGGTATGTGTATTACTGGGGTTCGCAGGGAGTTTCACACACGATTCGCCCTGTGCAAGCGGGGTACGTGTATTTTGGGGGTACGCGGGAAGTTTCACACGCGATTGGCCCTGTGCGAGCGGGGTACGTGTATTACTGGGGTGCGCAAGAAGTTTCACACGCGATTTGCCCTGTGCGAGCGGGGTACGTGTATTACTGGGGTTCGCAGGGAGTTTCACACGCGATTTGCCCTGTGCGAGCGGGGTACGTGTATTACTGGGGTTCGTGGGGAGTTTCAAACGCGATTGGCCCTGTGCGAGCGGGGTACGTGTATTTTGGGGGTGCGCGGGAAGTGTCACACGCGATTGGCCCTGTGCGAGCGGGGTACGTGTATTACTGGGGTTCGCGGGGAGATTCACACGCGATTGGCCCTGTGCGAGCAGGGTACGTGTATTTCGGGGTGCGCAGGACGTTTCACATGCAATTGGCCCTGTGCGAGCGGGGTACGTGTATTACTGGGGTTCGCGGGGAGTTTCACACGCGATTGGCCCTGTGCGAGCAGGGTACGTGTATTACTGGGGTTTGTGGGGAGTTTCACACGCGATTGGCCCGGTGCGAGCGGGGTACGTGTATTTCGGGGGTTCGCGGGGAGTTTCACACGCGATTGGCCCTGTGCGAGCGGGGTACGTGTATTACTGGGGTTCGTGGGGAGTTTCACACGCGATTGGCCCTGTGCGAGCGCGGTACGTGTATTTCGGGGGTTTTCGGGTAGTTTCCCACGCGATTGGCCCTGTGCGATCGGGGTACATGTATTTTGGGGGTGCGCAGGAAGTTTCAAACGCGATTGGCCCTCTGCGAGTGGGTTACGTGTATTACTGGTGTTCGTGGGGAGTTTCACACGTGATTGGCTCTGTGCGAGCGGGGTACGTGTATTACTGGGGTTCGCAGGAAGTTTCACACACGATTAGCCCTGTGCGAGCGGGGTACGTGTATTTTGGGGGTACGCAGGAAGTTTCACACGCGATTGGCCCTGTGCGAGCGGGGTACGTGTATTACTGGGGTTCGCGGGGAGTTTCACACGCGATTTGCCCTGTGCGAGCGGGGTATGTGTATTACTGGGGTGCGCAAGAAGTTTCACACGCGATTTGCCCTGTGCGAGCGGGGTACGTGTATTAATGGGGTTCGCAGGGAGTTTCACACGCGATTTGCCCTGTGCGAGCGGGGTACGTGTATTACTAAGGTTCGTGGGGAGTTTCAAATGCGATTGGCCCTGTGCGAGCGGGGTACGTGTATTTCGGGGGTGCGCGGGGAGTTTCACATGCGATTGGCCCTGTGCGAGTGGGGTACGTGTATTACTGGGGTTCGCAGGGAGTTTCACACGCGATTTCGCTGTCAGAGCGGGGTACGTGTATCCAGTGGGGTGCGCGGCGAGTCCCACACGTGAATTGGCAGTGTGGGTTCTCCCAGGTGTGCCCTCTACCCCCTCCATGGCCCCTGCAGGCAGCCCACACCACAGGGTACTACCCAGCACCCCTGGTCATGTCCCGCACGCAGCCCATCCACCATGGGCATGCCCCCCAGCCAGCCCACATGTCACCTTGCACTATTGATCACCAACTCATGTCCCCCAGCACCCCACCCCCCAGCAGTGAGGGGCAGCTGCCAGCAGGTTCCGACTCATGTCCCCTAGCACCCCCACCCACCCAGCATTGACGGCACCTGCCAGCAGGCCCCGACTCATGTCCCCCCAACACGTCATCATGATCCACAATCATGGGCCTCATGGGCACCCAAATCCCACTGCACGCCAGCCCTGTGCAAAGACCCAACCAAGTATCCCATACACCCCACATTGAAATGCCCATTACATGATACAACCCAAATGGCAACAATGTATATCAACACGAAACCAATGAGAGAATACCACACATCAAAGTAATAAACCAAAATGTATTGAACACAAAAAGAATGTAATCAAATGAACACATGAAAAAAATGTTCGAATAAAAGTTGAAATGCAGCATGTACAAAACACAAAAAGAAAAACATGAAGTCTGAATCCAAATAAATCGAAATGAAAATGTGTCCAAAGTCTCTGGCCACCAAATCAAATCCAAAGGAAACGGAAACAGTAAAATCCATTGCTCCATGGTGAGAAAAATAATAATAGATAAATCCACTGTTCAACTATGTACAAAGAAGTAATCCAGGGTCCATGAGCCCAATGAATGAAATGAAACCTAGCAAAAAAACGACCTAATAAAGAACTATATACAAAAAGGCGGGGCATAGTCCAAGCGCCCCAAATGAATGAAAAAGATAAAGGAAACCTAAAACTACAAACTATATAAAATGGCGGCGGGCTAGTCCGACGGCTCACTTCCCGATTTCCCGGGCCAGGGCATCATCGAACTCCTGCTCGATGTCCTGGAGGCGGTCCTCTTCCATGGCCCCGAAGGTTCGCAGGGACGATGCCATGTTGGACTCCAACTCCCTGCTCCCTGCGAATGGCCTTGAGGCACTCGCCCCGCCTCAGTGCCCTCCGCATGGAGTTCTCCGCCCTTACCATCGTGAGCCGTGCCTCTTCTGCCCGCCGGAGCTCCACATCTATACGCTGGCCCAACCGCAGCCACACGGAAGACACACCCATTCCAGGGTTCTCCTGCCCTCTGGCCGATGCCTGCCCCTCTGATGTCGATGGCCCAGAGCCATCATTGCTCCCACCTAGAGCCTGCTGCTGCTGCTGCTGCCCATGTTCCCTGTCCGATGATGCCTGCACATCCTCCATCAGCTGGTCTCCAGTTGTTGTGGTGTCCACCCCTGCTGGACCACCGACTCCTGACTGTGGCAGGGATGGGATCTCCACCAAGCTGGCTGTGTTGGTCAGGCCAGGTCCACAGGGGGCCCTGGTGGAATCTGGGCCGGAAGACGGCAGGGAGAACGACTGGCGCATAGTCTCCACAGAGGAGGAGAGGTCCACCAGAGTGCGCGACACATGTAGGAACCCACCAACCAGGGCTGCTCCCAACAGTGCCACGTTGCGACACTGCTGTTCGTGATGGCGTGCGAGCTTCGCCCAGGAAGCACGCACGTCATCACGAATGTCACACGTGCGCAACACAACACCAACCAGGACGGAGCCCATACAGTCGTGCAACCCCTCGTCTGCAGGTAGTGGAGAGGCAGATGACATGGCACTCCCCCCGACCTGCTGGTGCATGGTGGTGCAGTCACAGGGTCAAGGACAGTGACATGCACAGGCCCCTCCGTGGTGACCTGTGCTGCCTCCTGACCCTGGCCCTGGACTGCACCACTTGCACCAGTGGTACTACCCCCACCAGTCCCCATGTGCGGCTCAGTAGCAGGCTCCTCCTCCTCTGTGGAGACCACCAACCTGGATGTCTCCACACTATCTTCCGCCATTGTAAGGCCCTGTGGGGGCTCACCCGGCCCTTCCGCTACAGCCGTAGTGGCAGACGCGGCAGCAGTCCCCTCGCTCCCGGATGATGGCAATTCCTGGGAGGGTGGCTGGGCCTTGCGTCGCCGCCCGGTGGAGGCAGGCCCGCCGCTTGGCTCCACAGCGCCGTCTCCGCCCTCTTTTTCACTTGACGCTACATAGAGGGAGACATAGAACACAAGCATCACGGTACAGTACAATATTCCCCTAGACAGGAAGCAATAACACATGAGTGGCTCTGTCAAATGTCACTTCCATCCTGTCCCTCCACAATACATGGGTGAATGCACGCAACACACATGCAGAAACAGGCACAGCGCATGCAATCAACATCAGCATCCATGTACAAGGGCCTCTTTTAACCAAAATGTTGCCTTCAAACTCACATGCATCATGGCTCACACTGATCCCATGCACACACATCACTGGAGGGTCATGCATCATGGCTTGTACACCACAGACACAGTGGATAGACACAGTGGATACAACGGTGACCACACTGCATGAGTGAATCTACACATCATCACGGACATGTGTCATGCATCCATGGCGTTTCAAAGTCACACACACACTTCTCAGACACACACATGTGCACCATACATGTACATGAGAGCAGCACCCATCCCTCACCCCCTTCCATGTCCAAGAACAGAGACTGGCATGCATTCATGTGTGCATTCCGCATACAGCTCCCCATGTTGCATTGGAACACATGCACCATCCATGTGGTTCACACATTACTGGTCTCACATGCATGACCATGATGTCCCTGCACACACACATCCATACATGGCCTATGTCACACATACAGGCAAGTATCAGACTACCAGCACACTTCAACATGCCCTGTCTCACACAGCAATGCTTGGCCACTTACCGCTCAACTCCAGACGGGTCTGCCTCCGAAGGATCTGGGTGTGGAGCGCTGGGCCTACGCGTTCTAGGACCCTAATATGGATGTTGCTCATGCTGACCCTGCCCCCCTCCGTGAGGCGCCGGGCCTTGTAGAGGGTCCTGGACCTGAAGTCCTCCCAGCGCTTCCAGACGTGCTTGATGTCGCGGGTTGCCACTCCCTCCACGTTGAGGGCAACCACTGTGTCCTCCCAGATCCTCTCCTGTCCTACCTTGTTGGCGCGTGATGTTCCGAAGAGGGCATCATAATGCCCCAGGACATGCTCCACCAGGACACCAACTTCCTTCTCACTGAAGCTGGTGGCCCTCTACCTCTCTGGCTGGGGGTCGCCAGTGGTCTCAGATGGTGTTTGCCCCGACATGGCGACCCCAGAGGCAGGCGTGGGTGGGCAACTGGGTCCTGGGGCTGGGCTGTGGAGCGATGGTATCCCAGTCAGGAGTCCTCTGTTCCAGCAGGGGTGGACACAGCAACTGGACCCCTGCATATGGCTGACGTGCAGGCACCAAATAGCAGGGCACGTGGGCAGCAGGCAGGCAGCAGCAGATGGCTGGTGGGAGCGTGCTCGGGGCTCTTGGGGGCAGGAAAAGTCACAGTGGTGTAAAATACTCACTGTTTTCTGTATAACTGTGTTGACTTGTACTATACATTGTATATTTTCAAAGGTTTTGATCCCTGTCTTGCTATACCTTGACAGTTGGATGTGTAGTGTGTCCAGTATGTATACCTGATTCCAAGTAATGCATCTTGGAAAATTACCTCTTGTAACTAACATTACTGTTGAAATACAAAAATGGTGTTCTGTGTTTTGTCTCCCAGTAGACATTCATATGTGATTGTTTTGAACTATAATGAACATTTTGAAATAATTGAGGTGTATAATCATTATTGATCTGTGTAATTTTTTTTCTCACGTGCCAATGGGGTTGGTTCTCCGTGTTCCACTGACCCGTTCAATTGTGTCTGATGGCAATACCGACTAAGCCTAACAAAGTGATTAGTACCAATCAAAAGGTAGAGATAGTTAATTAAGAAATTAGAGGCTTGAGCGGCGATTGAGGGTGCTCACTTATATTTGTTGTTTTAGAGGCATTGGAAAACGTGGTGATTTAAGCAAAAGCACAAAGGTTATTTCATAAGTCGAGTAAGTATTGACAGTCAAATGAGACTTGTCATTATGGGACATACTCCTCTGATGCACTTATGTAAAACATTACCAAAGCATATGCCCAAGCTCGGTTACCAGACATTTGATCGAAAAAAATTGGTCGACTGGACAAATGGTCGAATCAATTTGGTCGAAAACCAAATGGTCGAATTTTTAATTTTTTTATTTTTACCCCTTTTTTTTGGGAGGGGGTCCCCCTTCCAACACCCTTTTTTTTCTAAAAAACCCTTATTTTCCTAAAACTACAACCTTAAAAAAATATATATAAATAAAAAAAAATTCGACCATTTGGTTTTCGACGAAATTACGTCGACCAAATGTCCTCTCGACAAATTTTTTTCGATGAAATGTCCGGACACCCCCAAGCTCAAACAGTATTTGGGTGAAAGGCACGGTAGATAAAATGTTCATGCCGTGGCTACAAGGGGGATCATTGTCAAAAGCGGTATTGCAACACATGAGCACATACTTGTATGCTGCGTACACAAGGAAGAAATTAGAGAAAAGATTAGCAAATGCATAGCTTTGGAAACTGTACCAGGAAGAAGGGAATAGTTTCTTACCTGTAACTCCATTTCTCCAGCATTGGTATTTTTCATGGATTCACATGCTTAGAATATTTCCCGTCGTCAGACTGGGACCCTCGGTACACATATATAGCCTTTTCCTATAGGAAAACTTCCGACACTTTTGTGTCCTATCTACGTCTTTTTAGGACCCGCCTACGCATGCTCCGTAGGCCGTCCCAGTATAAGAGGCCCGCCCCCGCGGCTCCCCTTCCGATTTCGGCCCCTCCAAAGTAGGAAGGGTTAAGTTATCAAGCAAATACATTGCATTCCGGGGAGGCTGGCGGGTGCATGTGAATCCATGAAAGATACCAATGCTGGAGAAATGGAGTTACAGGTAAGAAACTATTCCCTTCTCCAGCATTGGATCTTTCATGGATTCACATGCTTAGAATAGATTGTATAGCAGTAACACCTGAAACGGCGGTGAGAATGTAATGTAATATACCCTCACCATAATACACAATGCATATGTACAGCAGGAATAAGTTAACTCATATAACCTTACCCACATAAAGTATACTGTCATCAAAAGGTAGAAAACCGACTCTCCACAGCGTGGAGCTTACCTTACTGAAACAGATGGCGCAGGACAGCTCTTCCCATCTGCACCTCGTCGTCCGCATGCTGCCTGGCAAGGCAGTAGTGGCGGGTAAACGTGTGGGGCACTGACCATGCCGCAGCCTGGCATATGTCAGCGGAATTCCTGCCCATAATGCTGCTGAGGAGGACGTTGATCTTGTAGAATGGGCTCTAGGATGCCCTTGCAGCGGCCTTCCGGCCTTGGAGTGGCAAAACGCAATCGTCGATGAGACCCATCGAGCCAATCCTTGTTTAGAGATTGCTTTTCCCCTCGTCGACGGACCATATGCGATGAACAGTTGTCGAGTAGACCTGAGTTCCTGTGTACGATGTAAGTAAAATTTCAGAGCCCTCTTAACGTCCAAGGTATGAAGAGCTTTTTCTGCTGCCGATGATGGGATTGCGAAGAAAGTAGGGAGAACAATGGACGAGTGTTTGTGATACACTGTCGGATCTTTTGGGACGAACGAAGGATTAGTTGCCAGGACCACCTTGTCCTTAAAGAATTTCAAGTATGGCGGATCTACGACCAGCGCTTGCAGTTCCGAGATTCTCCTAGGTGATGTGATAGCAATTAAGAATGCCAACTTCCACGATATGATTTTCATGTCCGACGTGGATATAGGCTCAAAGGGTGGTTTCATTAAGCCTGCCAACACTGTGTTGAGACTCCAAGTTGGAGGGAAACGTTTCACCGGGGGAAAGGTTCGAAATAAACCCCTCATGAAGTGTTTCACCAGTCTGTCGCTGAATAGAGGAGACAACTGTCTCTTCCTCGTGAACCTCGAGATGGCCGCCAGGTGTACCTTTATCGATGTGAAGGATAAACCACTCTCCGCCAAGAGAAGCAGGTAAGGTAGAACTTGTTCCGGCGTCACCGTCAACGGTTGTAGGCCTTGCTGTCCTCGACACCATTCACAGAAACTCTGCCACTTATAGGTGTAAGATTTGTTGGTAGAAGGGGCTCGAGCCGCCTGTAGAATTTTTTGACAATCCTCCGAAACGTCTAAAGCACCGAACTCCGAAAAGTCAGGAGCCAGGCTGCCAGGTTGAGACTGTCCGGATCGTGATGCCACACCGTGCCTTTGTCCCGGGATAGTAGGTTCAGGACTCTCGGAAACGCTATTGGATGTTCCAGCGACAGGTGAAGCAGGTCGGAGAACCACGGTTGCCACGGCCAATATGGTGCCACTAGAATTACCCGGCAATTGTATCTGCGTATCCACTGTACTGTCCTCCGTATGAGTGGGAACGGAGGAAAAGCATAAAGGAACATGTCCGTCCATGGGAAGGAGAATGCCTCCCCCATGGAACCCTCCTGAGGCCATCTGCTTGCGAATTGCTCGCATTTCTTGTTGTCCTTGGTTGCGAAAGCGTCCAGAGGGGGGTGACCCCATTTCTCGAACACTTTCATCAGCTGAACTGTGTCCATTTCCCATTCGTGTATCTGGGCCATGCTTCTGCTGAGGGAATCTGCTTGCGAATTCCTCACTCCCGGGAGATGGTGAGCCACGATGGAAATCCCGTGCTTCAATGCCCAATGCCATGTTTTCTGGGCCTCTATGGAAAGAGTTCTTGATCGCGTCCCTCCTTGTTTTCTCAAATAAAACATGGCCGTCGTATTGTCGGTCAGTACTCCCTTGATGTGTGGTAGGAATGCCTTCAAGGCCCATCGTACTGCTCTGAGCTCTAACACGTTTATGTGTAGGCGTGACTCCGTTGGAGACCAGCGACCTTGCGTTTGAAGGGTACCCATGTGAGCTCCCCATCTGGTTAGGGACGCATCCGTGACTATGGTTCGCTGAAACTCCGGTTCCTGTAGGGGTACACCGTTGTTCAGATTGTGGAGACTCTGCCACCACTGAAGGGTCCGAAGCAGCTTGTCGTCGTCGATGGTTATCTTGTCTGACCACAATCCTTGGGCCTGCGTCCATCGGTCCGCGAGGAATTCCTGGACTGGCCTCATGGATAGGCGACAGTTTTTCACCAGATGGATGCAGGATGCCATGGCCCCTAGGACCGAAACGTATTTCCTCACTGAGAGCCTGGTGGTTTGTCGTAGTCGGCTCGCCAGCTGATTGAGTTTTGCGGTTCTGTCGAGAGAAGGCTTCACTAGCCCTAACTGGGCCTCGAACGGTGCCCCCAGGAACACCAGCGTTCTCGATGGCCGCAGAGAGGATTTCTCGAAGTTTATGGCAAATCCCAGCTGTTGCAGAAGCTGCATGGTGGCTTGCAAACTTGTGTTGGTCGACGCTGGGGAGGATCCCCTTACCAGCCAGTCGTCGAGGTATGGGTATACGTGGTGGCCTTGCTTCCTTAGCCAGGCCGCTACTGGGGCCAGACATTTCGTGAACATTCTGGGGGAGGTCTTGAGCCCAAAGGGAAGAACCATGAACTGGTAGTGAGTCCGCCCTATTACAAATCTCAGGAATTTCCTGTGTTTCCGACACATTGGAATATGGAAGTACGCGTCCTGTAAATCCAGGGACGCTAGAAAATCCCCTTCTTGAACGGCGTGGATCACTTCCTGCAGCGTGAGCATTTTGAATTTTAGGCTCTTTAAAGACTTGTTGAGATCGCGTAAGTCTAAAATGGGACGCCATTTGCCGTTCGGCTTTTTTACGACGAAGTATCTTGAGTAGACTCCTTGACCTCTCTGAGATGTGGGAACTAATTCTATCACGCCCTTTGCTAACATGAGTGTTACCTCTTGTTGCAGTATCCTCAGATGGGAATGAGCGGTGAACGCAGGTGGAATGTGCGGAGGGCTGTGCTTGAATTGTAGAGAGTGCCCGTTCCTTACAATGTCCAGCACCCATTGATCCGTCGTTATTCGTTCCCATTCGTCGACATATGCGGACACTCTTCCCCCCAGAACGGTGTGTTGACTGTCACTGCTGATCTTTAATTTGTTTGTCTCTCGACGACGACGGATAGGATGGTCTCTTCCTGGACGTCTGGAAGTTTCGGCATCGGTTTGCCGTTTGGGAAGCACGCCTGTATCCCTGGGAGCGGTAAGCCGACCTGCCAAAGGATCTGTCTCCAGACGCAGAGAATCTGGAATTACCTGAAGCCCCTCTAAAGGGACAAAAAGACTTGTAGCTTCGGCCACTCTGGAGGGCACCCAATGAGCGTGCCGTGTCCGAGTCCTCTTTCATTCCCTTTAGGGCCTCGTCTACCTTCTCTCCGAATAGAAGGTCTCCCTGAAAAGGCATATCTAATACTTTGTATTGTACCTCTGGTCTGAAGTAGGTACACTTGAGCCATGACTGTCATCGTAATACAACCCCATTATTGACTTGCTTGAAGCCTGACTCAGCGAGGTCCACCGCGATGTTTATTGCGTGATTGGAGGCTTCCTCACCCTCTCGGACAAGTAACATCGCTGCCTTCCTATGCTCTTCCGGAAGATGATCCAGCAACGGCGCTAGCCTGTGCCACATCTCTCTGTCGTATCTGGCTACAATAGCCAGAGAGTTTGCGGCCTTTACTGTGGTTGCTCCCACGGATAGCACTTTTTTGCCAAAGGCATCCTGGCATCTTGCTTCGTTTTCAGGCGGAGTCGTGCACTTGTGCTGGGCCTTCGCCTTCCTCGCCGCTGCCGCCGACACCACCAATTCTGGCGTTGGTTGGGAGGATAAACACTTGGGGGTAGACTCTGGAGCCTTAAACTTTTTCTCGAGGCGTTCTTTCACTGCCGGCTCCGAAAAGGGGTGACGCATTGTCTGCAACCCCTCCTTCCACACGTGGTCTAGTATTGGTATTGAGAACACAGACCTCTTTCTCTTACCCATGTGGTCAAACAAAAAACAGTCCTTTTTCTGTTCTTCCTGGGAAAAACCAAATTCCTTACACTCCTTCTCCATCATAGAATGGAATGATGCAATGTCGTCCGGAGGGGACGGGTGGGCTGGGCTTCTTGGGGTTTCTAAATCCACCTCTGACTCCCAGGTTGGATCCCTGGAGGGGGATGATGAGATATCCGACATGGCTCCCCTGTCAGACTCCGAATCTGGCAGCTCACCTTCCTCTTGGGGTGCCAGTGCTGAGATTGGTGTGCGTAAGTGCGTCGGTGGACGAGACGGGCCCGGCTCGTCGACGGGTGACTGTGGCAGGTTTACCTGAGGTAGTCTCTGGTCCAACGACTGTACCAAAGACTGAAGCGTGGACAGAATTTCCAACGACAAAACAGATTGAGGTTTGAGAAGAGGGGCAGATACCGGTATACCGGATCCCCTCGTCGACGACTTATCAACCACTCGTAGCCCGAGGTCTGCCGGGCCAGCTATTCTTCTGCTCTCGTCCTCCCCCGAGGACAGCTACACAGCCTGTTCTTGCAATAAAGTATCCGGGGGGATCGGGTCAAAAACTTCAGGCCTCCAGGCTTCCTGTAGAACCCCCGTTGACCAGGCCACCGTCGCAGTCGTTGTCGGTGGGACGGTGGATACCACATGCGTCAGTGGCAGGGTGGAGGCCGATGACTGGACCGCCGTCGACGACGGTGACTTAGCAGGTGGTTTAGGCGGTCCCGCCTTTTCCACACTTGGCCTGCCTTTACTCAACTCTCGACTCGAGGTCGATCTATGGTGATCGCCTGAGGAGGATTTCGGCTTTCCTTGTCATACTTTTTTGATGAAGATGACGATTTTTTCGACGAGGATTCTCTAGCTGAATGACTCCGAGATGACTCTTTTTCCGCCGGTCGAGATTTCTTCGCCGGTGGTTCCGACGAGGCAGCGCGGTGTGATGTTTTCACTGATTGTGTGGAGCCTACCTCCGAAGGGGGGTATGCCCCCGCTCCATCATTCAGCCATGCCACCAGCCGTCGATTTCGGTCTTTGAGGGTCTTTTGAGAAAACCCTTTGCATATGTCGCAGTTATCAGCCGAATGATGAGGGTGGAGGCAGTATATACAATCCATATGTCCATCCCCCTCGTAAACTTTTTTCAAGCCGCACGTCGCGCATGGACGGAACAGCGCTTTTCCTGACATGGAGGAACATTTTCCTCGAACTCCAACTCCAGTACACAACCTTGTACAAAATAGTAAGACGACGCAAGGAGATCCCACTACTTTGGAGACGGTTGAAATCTGAAGGGGAGCCACGGGGGGGGCCTCTTATACTGGGACGGCCTACGGAGCATGCGTAGGCGGGTCCTAAAAGAACGTAGATAGGACACAAAAGTGTCGGAAGTTTTCCTATAGGAAAAGGCTATATATGTGTACCGAGGGTCCCAGTCTGACATCGGGGAATATTCTAAGCATGTGAATCCATGAAAGATCCAATGCTGGAGAAAGGTAAGACCCCCACCTGAGGAGTGGATGCTTAGTCAGAGAAAGGATGAAGGTGGTGAGCCTTCAGCTGCCCTTCCCTCATCCGAAGTAAATACGCTAGCACGGAAGAAATAGGGTTGTACTCTTTAAAGGAGTTTAAAGCGGCAACGGGGTATAGAAATCCGATATACAAAGCCCCATCTTATAACAGTGATGATAGTGCAGAGGAGAATAAGAGAAAAGAAGAGATCTATAAGATCATACAAGACAAAGAAGAAAGGAGTGAGCGGTCGAAGCGGTCGACAGAAATAGACAGGGAAATTAAGAGATGGAAAAGAGAGAAGGATAAAACTGACGACATAGCGCTTCTGGAGAACGAATGGATGGGAGGACAGATGTTACTTAAAATAGATGGGAAATCTATTGAGGAAGTTAGGCATAGAGAAGATAAGGATGAACAAGAAAGAAGAGATAAAGAACGAGAGATGAGATTGAAAGAAGAAAAGCAGGAAAGGAAGACCAAGGAGTGACGATAACAGCTTGAGGAGCAAGTGGAAAAGGACAACAGGCAGAAGAACAAAGAAAGTATGACAATAGACAGAGAACGATAGAAGATAGGGATAGAAGAGAAAGGACAAGAGAACAGGAGGAAGCAAAAAGACTAAGGGACAAAAGATTACAGAGACGAAAGGAAGAAGAGGAAAGAAGGTAAGGAGTAAGGAGAGAAGAACAAAGGCAAGAGGAAGAAAGAATTAGAAGGGATGCGAGAAAGCGAAGTGAATTAGATGAAGAATTAGAATGAATAAGAAGACATTGGGGTCTTGATACCAGTCCATTCGTAA
This sequence comes from Ambystoma mexicanum, assembly GCF_040938575.1. Lineage (NCBI taxonomy): Eukaryota > Metazoa > Chordata > Amphibia > Caudata > Ambystomatidae > Ambystoma > Ambystoma mexicanum. The sequence goes on from NC_090927.1 coordinate 1,008,202,690, forward strand.
GGAACCAGTAGGGCCAAGCCCAGAAATACGATGGGACAGAATGGAAGAGATTACTTTAATGAAGGAAGCAATGCCATAGGCATCTAGAGTAGTATTGGAAGGAGAAAGCTTTGATGTGGTGAGCATTGGAGAAAAGATTGATAAGGCCTATCAAGAATTAAAGGAAGGAAGCAAGTATGGAAGTTGAGGGAAGAGGGATCAGTCCCTAGCATTTCAGTCATGAAGCAAAGGAGTAATTCCGGTCAGTCATGGATGTAAAGCAATGTCCTTAAACAGACTGAACCTAGACAAAAGGTGAGGAAGATAATAGTCACACTAGTTGGGGACAAGATATGTCAGACAAGGAAAGAGAATCCAGTCTTGCGGTAGAAAGAGGGAGCACGTGTGCCCCCTGAAGGAATCCTGTAAATGGATAGAGAAGTAAGATGGTCGGATCTGGAATCGCCGCCATATATGAGCAGGTTAAGGTCGCTACCGACAAGGAGACAGACAGGGACAATCGTCCCTGCCATGGATAGACTAATGCTGGGTACCGACTCTGGGTTGGGGTTCACACAGTTTCCCTTATTGGAAAAAGGGGGAGTAAGACCACAGTGTATTCCATGGCCGCAGATGGACAAGGATAATTTAAGGGGTAAGCTGCAGAGTTTTACTTCGGGCACTGGGAAATGAATATATGAATTAGAAAAAAATGACAGTAGGAAACACACTGGCCATAGGGGACATAAACGGTCTCCTGGCAGCTATTCTTGGGGAAAGGGCTGATGACATATGGAGGAGAGCAGGATTTTGAAGTGTGACAGCAAAAAATACAGCGCACGACAGAGCGCTGTTTAATAATTGTAGAGCAGATGTGTGGAGGGCTCTCCGGATGCAGTACCCTGATACATCAGATATGGGTGAAATTATGACACATATGATAAAGGAAGATGAAGACCTCATTGCTTACATTCAGGACATTCAGGAGAAATGGTAACTTGAAACTCGCGTGCCGTGGGAAAAGACAGTGACAATATTTTACCACATTTTATGTCAGGGGTTGCCTGAGCCAGTACAGAGACAAATGAAGAAACAAGTGGGGATGGAAGCAAAGCCTTGGGATGAGATACAGCTTACGATAGTACACCATTGTCAGTTATTACAAGAGAAAAATAAGAAGAAAGATGAAACTAGGAAAATCAAGGAATGCAAGCTAGTTCAGAAAAAATTGACAAAATGTGCCATAGAAGGGGTTGTTTTGACCAGTGGAGAAGGATTGGGAATGCAGGAAGTAATGAGTGCATCACAGGCGAGTAGTCATGTCATGATCTCTGCTTCCAAAAGGTCAGGGTTTTCCCAACTCCCTTGGAAGCAGATCCATAACCCAGGTTCCGAGTGCCAACCAGTCCCAATTGGGACCTTTTGGACCCAGTCCTGGCGCCAGTGGCACCAGGCTCATAAATATGCCCAGTCCCAGCGCTGGAAGCGCCGGGCTCATAATGCTTGGGTGGACTTACCTGCAGCAGACCATGCTGCTTACTTGCCTGCCAGTTGAGCCTCTGATCCTCTTCTGTTTGGAACTACTTTTCCTGTTGGGTGGGGCAGGAGCCACTCCCTAGGTTCAGAACACTGGAACTCTTCTGGAAAGCAGGAACTCTTTTCTTACCTAGGCGTGGCTGTGGAAGGAGACACCTAAGCACTACAGGAGGCTATTTAAACCACACCCGATGGATGAATCTTGCTTTGTGTTATTCTGCATCCTCTGCAGCAGAACGCTCATCGTGTCTTCTGCATCTGATCCTGGGCCTAAGGAAAAAGGCTTACCATCCTGAATCCAGTCTTCAGCAACACCTATAAAGACAAGAAAGAACAGGTTAGCATTACGGTCTTCAGTGACAGCTCTTCACTTACCTGGTCCATCCGCTGTCACCAACGCCTCGCGCTGCATTCCGACATCTGAAAGACAAAGGCTTACCTACTCTTCGTGCGCTCCGGAGGTCTTCACACTGCATTCCGGCATCTGAAAGACAAAAGCTTACCAACTCTTCGCACGCTCCGGAGGCCTTCGGCGCTGCATCCCGCATCTGAAAGACAAAACAAGGTGCGTTTAAAGACATTGGGGAACTTTAATACTCACGTGCCATTACTCCTTTCCACATCTAACCCAGTGGGTATTCCGGCACCCTGCAGCCGCTCCGAACTTGTACCTGCAAAATAAAAGACAGTTAGAGCGCATCGTGAAGCAGGCAACAAGCGCTTACTTACGTGCTTCCAGGCGCTTCTATTCATCACACGGGCTCCATCTTCAACTCACTTCAGCCCGTCATCCACCATCGCCGGAACCCTGCAAAACAAGAGACATCATTACTAAAGACTTTAAAGACATTAGAATTACTCGAAACTTACCGTTCGTGCAGTAAACGACGGACAGCAGTCCTCTGAAGTCAAGAGGCCTGCTCCCCTTATCCAGTGAAGAAACTGGTTACAGCACCCTGCCCCGAGCCAGATGGAGAGCACGGCGTTCACTTACCTAAGGTGAGAGCGTTAACCTTCGGGTTCTACAGGAGAAGAGAAAGGGAAGAAGAGAGAGACATTCAATAACCCAGTTCATTAATCCCATATTTTCTATCTGCAGACATCTTACCCTTCGAGTCAGACATACAGTGCCCAGAGGTCCAGCCCAAAGAGCCAGCCGTGTGTTACACATCACCTTTGAAGATACGGTATACGCCCAGTCAAGACCGGCGCCTCTACGGGAATCAGGTGAGCGTTACAGAACACAAAGCCTTCCACAAAACTCCCGTCCAGGCGCTATGGAAACCTCGGATACTGACCAACTAGCCAAGTTACTTGGGGAACTAAGGGCAGAAGTGCATGCAGCCCGTCAGGAAACGAACACTCTAAGAAGGGAACTGATTATTTCCAAGGAGCGAACAGATGATCTCGCTAGACAATTGCTACAGTCACAAGCCGGACAGACTCCGTTACACGCATCTGGGGGAAATCTTCCTTCTACATCCTCTATGAATCCAGTGCAGATCAACCTACCTGGGAATGTACCTCTGGCTCCGCCTGAACGATTTTCTGGTGACCCAAAGAGGTTTGCAGTATTTATCAATCAGTGCCGGTTGCATTTCTTATGCCGGCCAGCAGCCTTTCCAACTGATCAAGCTAAAGTAGCTTTCGTGCTTTCGTACCTTAGTGGCAATGCGGCAGACTGGTCGATCTCTCTAGTAAATCAAGATGATCCGGTCCTCCATGATTTTCAAGCTTTTCAGCTCAGTATGGAAAAACTGTTCGCAAGACATTCACAGGGGCAGGCCTTGGACAATGAGCTTCTTTCGTTGCGACAAGGTAATCAAGACCTTTTGGCTTATATTGCGTCTTTCAACAGACTGATAGTGGAGACTCAATGGCCTGAGGACAAAAGGATTACGCTGTTTTATAGAGGTCTACGTGGAGAGCTCAAAGATGTGTTAGCCCAAGTAGTGAATCCCCCACAAGATTGTTCGGACTATATAGACTTAGTCATTCAAATAGATCACAGACTGCAGAACAGGAAGGCCGATCGTTCCAAGTTTGATGCTCGAGTATTTTCCAAACCGCCAACTCCTTCCAAAGCAGTAGACTTCGGGGAACCCATGCAAATAGGGGGTCTGAAAGGTCCTCTAACACAAAAGGAGCGGGAAAGGAGAAAACAGTTGCAATTATGCCTCTATTGCGGAAACTCAGGGCACTTTCTTCGAGACTGTCCGGTGAAACCTGCCAAGAAGGCAGTAGGAGCTGCAGTTACCAAAGTTACAAACTCTGAGCAGGGAAACGACCTCGCCCGACAAGAATAGAGGTCCTCTTGCCGAGCGTGAAAACCAGTTCCGTGACCTCGCATTTCGTGATACCTATGGTCCTCATTAGCCCTGATAATCCGGATCGATTACATGCAATTGAAGCTTACGTCGACAGCGGTGCCATCGGCAATTATGTGGATCATGAAATGGTTTTGAGGATGAATCTAACTCTTTGTCCCAAGGCTGTAAAGGACGTCATTACTACGGTGGATGCTACGGAGATAGCCTCCGGGCCAGTAACGCATACCACTCAAGAAGTGACGCTAGTAAGTCAAGATGGACACCGTGAGAAGATCGTGTTCGATGTGATCAAGGCCCCTCAGTTTCAGATTATTCTAGGAATACCTTGGTTAGAGAAACACAATCCTCTGATCGATTGGCGAGCAAGAACGGTCCAGTTTCCAGAATGTGTCTCTACTTGTCACCCTCCACCTGGTGTTGCACTGGCAGCAATTTCTTCAGAGACTCCCCAGTTACCTCCCGAATACCTAGAATACCAAGATGTTTTCCGGAAGGATCAGGCTAACTCTCTACCTCCTCATAGGTCTTATGACTGGCAGATAGACCTGATACCTGGATCTACTCCTCCTTGTAGTAGAATTTATGCCCTCACCGAGCCTGAGAACCTTCACCTTCGACAATACCTGGATCAATACCTGGCAAATGGGTTTATTTGTCCTTCCAAGTCCCCTGCTTCTTCAGCTTTGTTCTTCGTTCCAAAAAAGGAAGGAGACCTTAGAACTTGTATAGATTATCGCTCCCTGAACCAGATCACCGTTAAGAATAGATATCCATTACCTTTGATCCCTGAACTCCTGGACCAAGTCAGAAAAGCATGCATATATACAAAGCTGGATCTTAGAGGAGCTTACCACTTGGTACGAGTAAAAGAGGGCGATGAATGGAAGACGGCCTTCCGCACCAAGTATGGGCTATTTGAATATCAGGTCATGCCCTTCGGACTTTGCAATGCCCCGGCCGCCTTTCAATATTTTATGAACAATGTCCTCAGAGAGCTCATAGATGTGTGTGTTGTTGTTTACATTGACGACATCCTCGTTTATTCTTCATCGGAATCTGAACATCGGAAACACGTGAAAATGGTCCTCGAAAGATTGCGTCAACACAAACTTTTCGCTAAGTTGGAAAAATGTGTTTTCAACGTGACTGAAGTTGAATTCTTGGGATTCATATTATCACCTGGCGGAGTGCGTATGGATTCAAAGAAGGTCGATGCAGTTCTCAAATGGCCATCACCATCCTCCGTAAAAGGTGTGCAAAGCATGTTAGGCTTCGCTAACTTTTACCGCAGGTTTATCCCCGAATTCTCTCGAATAGTCCAGCCCATCACTGCCTTGTTAAAGAAAAACAAACGTTTTGAATGGTCTACCGAGGCGGAACAAGCTTTCCAGGATTTGAAGACTAAATTTATCTCTGCACCAATCTTAAAACACCCTCGCCCCGAACTCCCCTACATTGTGGAAACTGATGCTTCAAGCCTTGCCATGGGGGCAGTTCTATCACAAAAGGACCCGGTAACCAATCAGTTGCACCCCGTGGCATTTTGGTCCCGCAAATTCTCACCTCCTGAAATCAATTACACGATTACTGACAAGGAACTTCTGGCTATCAAGTCTGCCTTTAAGGCTTGGCGGCATTATCTGCTGGGGGCCCGACACACCGTTACTGTGATTACGGATCACCGAAACCTGCAATATTTGAAAACCGCAAAAGCCCAATCCTCTAGACAACTCCGTTGGGCATTATTCTTTGCCGAGTTTGACTTCATAATTACCTATCGACCTGGTACAAAAAACGGTAAAGCTGATGCCCTTTCTCGGATGGGAGTGGAAGAACACTTGATCAACCCGAAACCTGTACCAATCATTCCCGAACAAAGAATTCTGGGTGTAATCGCCACACAATCCATAGAGGAAGTTAAGGATAAAGCCAGGCAACTTGTAACTCCAGCAGACATACAGAATTGGCATCTGCAGGGAAAGGACTTTGCAGTAAAAGACAACTTATTGTATTTCCAAGAACGATTATACCTACCCAGCACAGATTTACAGAAAAAAGTAATCTCTTGTTATCACGATTCATTAATAGAAGGACATCCCGGTATAGCCAAGACCTCAGAAAAGATCAAGCGCTACTTCTGGTGGCCGTCTTGGAAAAAAGATATCACAGACTTTATAATGTCCTGTGGAGTATGCGCCCAAAACAAGAGTCAAAAGGAAAGACCAGCAGGCCTCTTACGCCCTATTGACATCCCACCTCGCCCTTGGCATCATACGCTTTCTATGGACTTCATCACCGATCTACCTCCATGCTCCGGATACAATACGATTCTAGTAATCGTGGACTTATTCTCCAAGATGGCGCATTTCATTCCGCTCAAAGGCTTGCCAACAGCAGCAACTCTGGCCCGAGAATTTCTCGAAAACATCGTCCGACTGCACGGTTTTCCTTCGGTTCTAATTTCGGATCGAGGTAGTCAATTTATTTCTCATTTTTGGCGAAGTTGCTGTCGGTCGGCTCAAATTGATGTGAGACTATCGACCAGTCACCACCCTCAGACCGACGGACAAACCGAGAGGACCAATCAAACTCTGGAACAGTATTTACGCTGCATGCTGCAACAAACTGAAAAAACTTGGAAAGACATCCTTTGGATAGCCGAATATGCCTACAATAACTCTGTCCATTCGGGAACTGGGAAAACCCCGTTTTTTCTTTTGTACGGCAGTCACCCTCGAACCTCGGAGTTGGATCCCCTCCAAGATCTTGAAACACCAGCAGTAGACTACCTGCATTCTACAATCACCCAAGCCTTTAAGGAAGCTGTTTCTCACCTTCAAATGGTTAAAGAACAATACAAGAAAGGAGCAGATCAACATCGGAAGGAAGCCCCTCAATATCAAGTAGGGGATCAAGTCTGGTTATCCACCAAATATCTACCTCTAAAAGGGCCACGCACATTCAACCCAAGATACCTTGGTCCCTATTCCATCACTACCATAGTAAACCCAGTAGCGGTCAAGTTGGACTTGCCCCCGCACATGAAGATACATCCGGTCTTCCACGTCTCTCTATTAAAACCCGTGCAACCTCAAACCCGACTAACTAAATCTCCAAAACCTATCCTAGTTGATGGAGAACTCGAGTTTGAAGTCAAAAGCATTCTGGACTCCAAGATCTCCAAATCTAAACTATTTTACCTAATTGACTGGAAAGGCTACGGCCCCCAAGAGAGATCCTGGGAACCTGCTGAATATGTCCACGCTCCTCGCCTAATCAAAAGATTTCACCGAACATTTCCTGACAAGCCAAAACCCCCGGAGAAGCCCGGTTTGGGAGGGGCCTTGAGGGGGGGTACTGTCATGATCTCTGCTTCCAAAAGGTCAGGGTTTTCCCAACTCCCTTGGAAGCAGATCCATAACCCAGGTTCCGAGTGCCAACCAGTCCCAATTGGGACCTTTTGGACCCAGTCCTGGCACCAGTGGCACCAGGCTCATAAATATGCCCAGTCCCAGCGCTGGAAGCGCCGGGCTCATAATGCTTGGGTGGACTTACCTGCAGCAGACCATGCTGCTTTCTTGCCTGCCAGTTGAGCCTCTGATCCTCTTCTGTTTGGAACTACTTTTCCTGTTGGGTGGGGCAGGAGCCACTCCCTAGGTTCAGAACACTGGAACTCTTCTGGAAAGCAGGAACTCTTTTCTTACCTAGGCGTGGCTGTGGAAGGAGACACCTAAGCACTACAGGAGGCTATTTAAACCACACTCGATGGATGAATCTTGCTTTGTGTTATTCTGCATCCTCTGCAGCAGAACGCTCATCGTGTCTTCTGCATCTGATCCTGGGCCTAAGGAAAAAGGCTTACCATCCTGAATCCAGTCTTCAGCAACACCTATAAAGACAAGAAAGAACAGGTTAGCATTACGGTCTTCAGTGACAGCTCTTCACTTACCTGGTCCATCGGCTGTCACCAACGCCTCGCGCTGCATTCCGACATCTGAAAGACAAAGGCTTACCTACTCTTCGTGCGCTTCGGAGGTCTTCACACTGCATTCCGGCATCTGAAAGACAAAAGCTTACCAACTCTTCGCACGCTCCGGAGGCCTTCGGCGCTGCATCCCGCATCTGAAAGACAAAACAAGGTGCGTTTAAAGACAATGGGGAACTTTAATACTCACGTGCCATTACTCCTTTCCACATCTAACCCAGTGGGTATTCCGGCACCCTGCAGCCGCTCCAAACTTGTACCTGCAAAATAAAAGACAGTTAGAGCGCATCGTGAAGCAGGCAACAAGCGCTTACTTACGTGCTTCCAGGCGCTTCTATTCATCACACGGGCTCCATCTTCAACTCACTTCAGCCCGTCATCCACCATCGCCGGAACCCTGCAAAACAAGAGACATCATTACTAAAGACTTTAAAGACATTAGAATTACTCGAAACTTACCGTTCATGCAGTAAACGACGGACAGCAGTCCTCTGAAGTCAAGAGGCCTGCTCCCCTTATCCAGTGAAGAAACTGGTTACAGCACCCTGCCCCGAGGCAGATGGAGAGCACGGCGTTCACTTACCTAAGGTGAGAGCGTTAACCTTCGGGGTTCTACAGGAGAAGAGAAAGGGAAGAAGAGAGAGACATTCAATAACCCAGTTCATTAATCCCATATTTTCTATCTGCAGACATCTTACCCTTCGAGTCAGACATACAGTGCCCAGAGGTCCAGCCCAAAGAGCCAGCCGTGTGTTACACATCACCTTTGAAGATACGGTATACGCCCAGTCAAGACCGGCGCCTCTACGGGAATCAGGTGAGCGTTACAGAACACAAAGCCTTCCACAAAACTCCCGTCCAGGCGCTATGGAAACCTCGGATACTGACCAACTAGCCCAGTTACTTGGGGAACTAAGGGCAGAAGTGCATGCAGCCCGTCAGGAAACGAACGCTCTAAGAAGGGAACTGATTATTTCCAAGGAGCGAACAAATGATCTCGCTAGACAATTGCTACAGTCACAAGCCGGACAGACCCCGTTACACGCATCTGGGGGAAATCTTCCTTCTACATCCTCTATGAATCCAGTGCAGATCAACCTACCTGGGAATGTACCTCTGGCTCCGCCTGAACGATTTTCTGGTGACCCAAAGAGGTTTGCAGTATTTATCAATCAGTGCCGGTTGCATTTCTTATGCCGGCCAGCAGCCTTTCCAACTGATCAAGCTAAAGTAGCTTTCGTGCTTTCGTACCTTAGTGGCAATGCGGCAGACTGGTCGATCTCTCTAGTAAATCAAGATGATCCGGTCCTCCATGATTTTCAAGCTTTTCAGCTCAGTATGGAAAAACTGTTCGCAAGACATTCACAGGGGCAGGCCTTGGACAATGAGCTTCTTTCGTTGCGACAAGGTAATCAAGACCTTTTGGCTTATATTGCGTCTTTCAACAGACTGATAGTGGAGACTCAATGGCCTGAGGACAAAAGGATTACGCTGTTTTATAGAGGTCTACGTGGAGAGCTCAAAGATGTGTTAGCCCAAGTAGTGAATCCCCCACAAGATTGTTCGGACTATATAGACTTAGTCATTCAAATAGATCACAGACTGCAGAACAGGAAGGCCGATCGTTCCAAGTTTGATGCTCGAGTATTTTCCAAACCGCCAACTCCTTCCAAAGCAGTAGACTTCGGGGAACCCATGCAAATAGGGGGTCTGAAAGGTCCTCTAACACAAAAGGAGCGGGAAAGGAGAAAACAGTTGCAATTATGCCTCTATTGCGGAAACTCAGGGCACTTTCTTCGAGACTGTCCGGTGAAACCTGCCAAGAAAGCAGTAGGAGCTGCAGTTACCAAAGTTACAAACTCTGAGCAGGGAAACGACCTCGCCCGACAAGAATAGAGGTCCTCTTGCCGAGCGTGAAAACCAGTTCCGTGACCTCGCATTTCGTGATACCTATGGTCCTCATTAGCCCTGATAATCCGGATCGATTACATGCAATTGAAGCTTACGTCGACAGCGGTGCCATCGGCAATTATGTGGATCATGAAATGGTTTTGAGGATGAATCTAACTCTTTGTCCCAAGGCTGTGAAGGACGTCATTACTACGGTGGATGGTACGGAGATAGCCTCCGGGCCAGTAACGCATACCACTCAAGAAGTGACGCTAGTAAGTCAAGATGGACACCGTGAGAAGATCGTGTTCGATGTGATCAAGGCCCCTCAGTTTCAGATTATTCTAGGAATACCTTGGTTAGAGAAACACAATCCTCTGATCGATTGGCGAGCAAGAACGGTCCAGTTTCCAGAATGTGTCTCTACTTGTCACCCTCCACCTGGTGTTGCACTGGCAGCAATTTCTTCAGAGACTCCCCAGTTACCTCCCGAATACCTAGAATACCAAGATGTTTTCCGGAAGGATCAGGCTAACTCTCTACCTCCTCATAGGTCTTATGACTGGCAGATAGACCTGATACCTGGATCTACTCCTCCTTGTAGTAGAATGTATGCCCTCACCGAGCCTGAGAACCTTCACCTTCGACAATACCTGGATCAATACCTGGCAAATGGGTTTATTTGTCCTTCCAAGTCCCCTGCTTCTTCAGCTTTGTTCTTCGTTCCAAAAAAGGAAGGAGACCTTAGAACTTGTATAGATTATCGCTCCCTGAACCAGATCACCGTTAAGAATAGATATCCATTACCTTTGATCCCTGAACTCCTGGACCAAGTCAGAAAAGCATGCATATATACAAAGCTGGATCTTAGAGGAGCTTACCACTTGGTACGAGTAAAAGAGGGCGATGAATGGAAGACGGCCTTCCGCACCAAGTATGGGCTATTTGAATATCAGGTCATGCCCTTCGGACTTTGCAATGCCCCGGCCGCCTTTCAATATTTTATGAACAATGTCCTCAGAGAGCTCATAGATGTGTGTGTTGTTGTTTACATTGACGACATCCTCGTTTATTCTTCATCGGAATCTGAACATCGGAAACACGTGAAAATGGTCCTCGAAAGATTGCATCAACACAAACTTTTCGCTAAATTGGAAAAATGTGTTTTCAACGTGACTGAAGTTGAATTCTTGGGATTCATATTATCACCTGGCGGAGTGCGTATGGATTCAAAGAAGGTCGATGCAGTTCTCAAATGGCCATCACCATCCCCCGTAAAAGGTGTGCAAAGCATGTTAGGCTTCGCTAACTTTTACCGCAGGTTTATCCCCGAATTCTCTCGAATAGTCCAGCCCATCACTGCCTTGTTAAAGAAAAACAAACGTTTTGAATGGTCTACCGAGGCGGAACAAGCTTTCCAGGATTTGAAGACTAAATTTATCTCTGCACCAATCTTAAAACACCCTCGCCCCGAACTCCCCTACATCGTGGAAACTGATGCTTCAAGCCTTGCCATGGGGGCAGTTCTATCACAAAAGGACCCGGGAACCAATCAGTTGCATCCCGTGGCATTTTGGTCCCGCAAATTCTCACCTCCTGAAATCAATTACACGATTATTGACAAGGAACTTCTGGCTATCAAGTCTGCCTTTAAGGCTTGGCGGCATTATCTGCTGGGGGCCCGACACACCGTTACTGTGATTACGGATCACCGAAACCTGCAATATTTGAAAACCGCAAAAGCCCAATCCTCTAGACAACTCCGTTGGGCATTATTCTTTGCCGAGTTTGACTTCATAATTACCTATCGACCTGGTACAAAAAACGGTAAAGCTGATGCCCTTTCTCGGATGGGAGTGGAAGAACACTTGATCAACCCTAAACCTGTACCAATCATTCCCGAACAAAGAATTCTGGGTGTAATCGCCACACAATCCATAGAGGAAGTTAAGGATAAAGCCAGGCAACTTGTAACTCCAGCAGACATACAGAATTGGCATCTGCAGGGAAAGGACTTTGCAGTAAAAGACAACTTATTGTATTTCCAAGAACGATTATACCTACCCAGCACAGATTTACAGAAAAAAGTAATCTCTTGTTATCACGATTCATTAATAGAAGGACATCCCGGTAAAGCCAAGACCTCAGAAAAGATCAAGCGCTACTTCTGGTGGCCGTCTTGGAAAAAAGATATCAGAGACTTTATAATGTCCTGTGGAGTATGCGCCCAAAACAAGAGTCAAAAGGAAAGACCAGCAGGCCTCTTACGCCCTATTGACATCCCACCTCGCCCTTGGCATCATACGCTTTCTATGGACTTCATCACCGATCTACCTCCATGCTCCGGATACAATACGATTCTAGTAATCGTGGACTTATTCTCCAAGATGGCGCATTTCATTCCGCTCAAAGGCTTGCCAACAGCAGCAACTCTGGCCCGAGAATTTCTCGAAAACATCGTCCGACTGCACGGTTTTCCTTCGGTTCTAATTTCGGATCGAGGTAGTCAATTTATTTCTCATTTTTGGCGAAGTTGCTGTCGGTCGGCTCAAATTGATGTGAGACTATCGACCAGTCACCACCCTCAGACCGACGGACAAACCGAGAGGACCAATCAAACTCTGGAACAGTATTTACGCTGCATGCTGCAACAAACTGAAAAAACTTGGAAAGACATCCTTTGGATAGCCGAATATGCCTACAATAACTCTGTCCATTCGGGAACTGGGAAAACCCTGTTTTTTCTTTTGTACGGCAGTCACCCTCGAACCTCGGAGTTGGATCCCCTCCAAGATCTTGAAACACCAGCAGTAGACTACCTGCATTCTACAATCACCCAAGCCTTTAAGGAAGCTGTTTCTCACCTTCAAAGGGTTAAAGAACAATACAAGAAAGGAGCAGATCAACATCGGAAGGAAGCCCCTCAATATCAAGTAGGGGATCAAGTCTGGTTATCCACCAAATATCTACCTCTAAAAGGGCCACGCACATTCAACCCAAGATACCTTGGTCCCTATTCCATCACTACCATAGTAAACCCAGTAGCGGTCAAGTTGGACTTGCCCCCGCACATGAAGATACATCCGGTCTTCCACGTCTCTCTATTAAAACCCGTGCAACCTCAAACCCGACTAACTAAATCTCCAAAACCTATCCTAGTTGATGGAGAACTCGAGTTTGAAGTCAAAAGCATTCTGGACTCCAAGATCTCCAAATCTAAACTATTTTACCTAATTGACTGGAAAGGCTACGGCCCCCAAGAGAGATCCTGGGAACCTGCTGAATATGTCCACGCTCCTCGCCTAATCAAAAGATTTCACCGAACATTTCCTGACAAGCCAAAACCCCCAGAGAAGCCCGGTTTGGGAGGGGCCTTGAGGGGGGGTACTGTCATGATCTCTGCTTCCAAAAGGTCAGGGTTTTCCCAACTCCCTTGGAAGCAGATCCATAACCCAGGTTCCGAGTGCCAACCAGTCCCAATTGGGACCTTTTGGACCCAGTCCTGGCGCCAGTGGCACCAGGCTCATAAATATGCCCAGTCCCAGCGCTGGAAGCGCCGGGCTCATAATGCTTGGGTGGATTTACCTTCAGCAGACCATGCTGCTTACTTGCCTGCCAGTTGAGCCTCTGATCCTCTTCTGTTTGGAACTACTTTTCCTGTTGGGTGGGGCAGGAGCCACTCCCTAGGTTCAGAACACTGGAACTCTTCTGGAAAGCAGGAACTCTTTTCTTACCTAGGCGTGGCTGTGGAAGGAGACACCTAAGCACTACAGGAGGCTATTTAAACCACACTCGATGGATGAATCTTGCTTTGTGTTATTCTGCATCCTCTGCAGCAGAACGCTCATCGTGTCTTCTGCATCTGATCCTGGGCCTAAGGAAAAAGGCTTACCATCCTGAATCCAGTCTTCAGCAACACCTATAAAGACAAGAAAGAACAGGTTAGCATTACGGTCTTCAGTGACAGCTCTTCACTTACCTGGTCCATCGGCTGTCACCAACGCCTCGCGCTGCATTCCGACATCTGAAAGACAAAGGCTTACCTACTCTTCGTGCGCTCCGGAGGTCTTCACACTGCATTCCGGCATCTGAAAGACAAAAGCTTACCAACTCTTTGCACGCTCCGGAGGCCTTCGGCGCTGCATCCCGCATCTGAAAGACAAAACAAGGTGCGTTTAAAGACATTGGGGAACTTTAATACTCACGTGCCATTACTCCTTTCCACATCTAACCCAGTGGGTATTCCGGCACCCTGCAGCCGCTCCGAACTTGTACCTGCAAAATAAAAGACAGTTAGAGCGCATCGTGAAGCAGGCAACAAGCACTTACTTACGTGCTTCCAGGCGCTTCTATTCATCACACGGGCTCCATCTTCAACTCACTTCAGCCCGTCATCCACCATCGCCGGAACCCTGCAAAACAAGAGACATCATTACTAAAGACTTTAAAGACATTAGAATTACTCGAAACTTACCGTTCATGCAGTAAACGACGGACAGCAGTCCTCTGAAGTCAAGAGGCCTGCTCCCCTTATCCAGTGAAGAAACTGGTTACAGCACCCTGCCCCGAGGCAGATGGAGAGCACGGCGTTCACTTACCTAAGGTGAGAGCGTTAACCTTTGGGGTTCTACAGGAGAAGAGAAAGGGAAGAAGAGAGAGACATTCAATAACCCAGTTCATTAATCCCATATTTTCTATCTGCAGACATCTTACCCTTCGAGTCAGACATACAGTGCCCAAAGGTCCAGCCCAAAGAGCCAGCCGTGTGTTACACATCACCTTTGAAGATACGGTATACGCCCAGTCAAGACCGGCGCCTCTACGGGAATCAGGTGAGCGTTACAGTCAGCACCTGATGGATCAAGGTGGATATGGCTTTGTACCACACGGCAGAGGTATGGCTATAGAGGAAAAGGAGGTGGATTCCAAAATAATCAAGGTGGGTCTCAGAATACACAGAATGAGAATCAGAGTACCCAGGGAGGATATAACCAAGGGGGACTTGTCAGATGCCCCTCCCACCCCCAGTATGTTGGACTTGTGGGATGACAGGGCACATTGCACGGATAGGTGAAAGCCAAGGCAATGTACAAAATGGCCAATTTTCAAGAGGGGGGACATCTTATACTCCACCATGTAGTACACAGACTAGAGAAGGGTTTGCCCAAGATCGTACATTGTATCAGACACAATTGCTGCGAGTACAGCTTGTACAGCAACAAGAGTGAGTGCAAATTGATCCACCACAAGGGCAGTCGTAACAAGCCTCTATGCAGACACAGCAGTATGCAAACACAGGACAAGTGCTGACCCAGAATAGGAGGTGTCATTGTGGTAGGAGGAAATCCTTTCACGGGGACGGGGATGACCCTGTACCTACAATAGGACAGCCCACAGGGTGGCTTGATGTGTTCAGTACTATCTGTGACATCAGACCCCCAAAAGGAACCAAGGGCCAATGTGACAATACGAGGCAAATCCTTTTCTTTTCTAGTAGACACGGGAGCTACTCATTCATGTATACGAGAGGGAAAATATCCAATGTCTGGAATTGCCTTGAATGCTCAAGGGTTCTCTGGAGCTACGAGTCGAGTTCCTTTTACTAAGAATTACTAGTCTCTTTAGGAGAGTGTGACATGTCTGTTCCTTTGTTAGATTCACAGCAGACACCAGTTAACATATTAGGAAGAGATTTGATGACGAAACTTAACATGATAATTTATTTCACTGATCAAGGAATAGTGTGCTTCACTCCAGGAATACACTGGGCAAATGTATACTGTCGCTCACAGGGCAAGTGGCTCTGTGAGGTGTTCCAGTAGATCCAGAGATTTTTCTATATGGATTGAGCATTTATTTGACATGGCTACCTGGCTTAGTGGGAAATATTGTGAGAATACCTGACGAGTTTTTCTTTAGACCACGAATACCAATGGATGAAGAGGGGGGGCAGACTATCCCTATAGAATTAGAAGCAGCCATA
Organism: Ambystoma mexicanum; assembly: GCF_040938575.1. Taxonomy (NCBI): domain Eukaryota; kingdom Metazoa; phylum Chordata; class Amphibia; order Caudata; family Ambystomatidae; genus Ambystoma; species Ambystoma mexicanum. The sequence continues at coordinate 1,008,218,393 of NC_090927.1, forward strand.
GTATGAAGGGAAATGGCAATGCTTGAAGGAGTAGATGATGAGGGTAGACCATGGAGAACAGAAATAGCTCTTGAGGAAGGGTACAAATTGACTGACATGACTGATGACGGCATGTTCAGGGAAGACCAAACAGATGATGAAGTGGTGTTCTTAATGAGCATCACATACTGGATAAGGATAGAAAAAGGGAAGTCCCACAGTGAATGGCGATATTGCAGCAGCATCCAGCATTTTTTCAGGAAGACTTGGAGAAGGTGCTGAATATCGTTTGGACCACAGGCCCTTATGACATAGGTTTATTAAAGAGAATAGAGGAAGTTAACATAAAGCTGAAGCCAGGAGCGATTTTACCTCAAGCAAAGCAGCATCCCATGTCTCTAGAGGCTGATGACTGTATATTCCAGACTATCTCAGCACTGATGAAACAAGGAGTTCTAGTGCCATCGGAATCCTTCTGTAATACTGTGGTGTATCCTATCAAAAAATATTGAAAAGAGGGTCGTGGAGATTTATACAAGATATGAGACTGATTAACCAGATTGTAGATGCAGAGTTTCCTTTAGTTCCTAATCCGGCGACGATACTATGTAGTATCTGAGTGGAAGCTCGATATTTCACAGTGATCAATTTGAAAAATGCATTTTTCTCAATCCCGTTGCACAAAGACTCACAAGACTTGACTTCCTTTTCTTTCCGCCAAACTCGACTGAAACTTACTAGGCTGCTCCTGGGTATGGTGAGTCTCCATCGATCTTTAACAGAGTCCTACAGATGGATTTAGGCAATATTGATCTTAACAGTGCAGTGATACAATACGTCAATGACATTTTAATTTGTAGCACCATGGAAGATGAGTGCAGACAAGATTCTATTCAGCTGATGACTATTCTAGCAGATAAAGGATATAAAGTAGATAAGGAGAAGTTACAATACTGCCAAGAAGATGTTTTATAGATAGGGCAGTTGATTTCACATAAAGGAAAGAAGGTGACACCTGAAGGAGCTGAGGCAATTATGAAAACCTCAAAGCCAAAAACAGTGAAATAGACGCAACAGTTTTTGGGGTTATGCAACTATGTCAGAGCCTAGATGTTTGATTATAGTACATACACAAGAGCTCTGTTGCAAGCTCTAAAGAAAGCTCAAGTGGATAAAGTAAAAATAGAATGGACGTAAGAAATGGGGAAGGGTTTGAGGAGCTGAAGAAATCAATTTGTACAGGCCCTGTTTTGGGAATTCCCAATTATTCTGAGGAATTTTATTTGTTTTTGTACACAAATGGGACAGTCATGAGAGCAGTGCTTATGCAAAGAACTACATTGGGGTAGAAGCCTTTAGCTTATTACACTGGGATTTTATACCCAGTTATGAGAGGACACATTCCTTGCAAACGGTCATTTGCAGCTGCCGCTTTCGCAATTGAGAAGCCTACACGGATTGTTATGGGCTGCTGCATGACTCTCTTCGTGGAGCATGCTCTGTTTGCTATTTTAGAGAAACCCAAAGCCACATTGCCATCCCAACGAGCTTCAGCATATGAGGTAATGATTTCGGACCCAACAATTAAAATTGTAAGATGTAAAATAATGAATCCTGCCATGTTTATAGTTGAGACAAAAGGAGACTGTGATAATTATGTAGAATTTTATGATGATACACCCTGTGTGAAAGAGAATGCTTTGTCGGGAGGGGAAATTCTCTCTATTGATGGTTTGCGGAAAACAAAAATGTATCAGACTAGTGGGGGAAGGCATTCAGGTGCAGCAGTAGTGAGACACAGATTAAATGAAGAATTTGAAGTTGTAGTAAATGCAAAGCTACTGTCTCATTTTTCAGCGCAAGCAGCAGAATTATTAGCGCTCATTGTCACGCTCGAGAAACACAAAGGGCAGGAAGTGACGGTGTACAGTGACTCCGCCTACATTGCGTCAACCGTACATGCAGGGTTAGCTTGTTGGAAAAGGAGGGGCTACCTCTGTGTGGATGGCACTCCAGTGCAGCATGCATCCTTATTGGGCAGGCTTATTAAGACACTACAACTCCCAGTGGCCATAGTGGTTGTTAAATGCCGAGCACATACTAAGCAAACAGATTTGATTTCTTGTGGGAACAACGCCACAGACGAAGAAGCCAAAAGGGTTGCATATTCCCCAGATATTTCAAGTTTTGATACTGAGAGTATTAAAAATAAAAGTAGTTACAACCATGTTAGTGCAAGAAGGGTTTAATAAATTGTCGATAACCCAACTAATGGCAATTCAAGGGAGTGCACCACAGGAGCAGGAGTTGTGGAAATGAAGGGTGTGTTCTTTATCCCCCACAGAAGCATTATGGTGACAAGATAGCACTGGAAAGCCGGTGATACTAGTAGCATTATTAAAGGTTGCTGTTGAACAGCTACATTAACCAGCGCATGTAACTAGGGAGAGTCTTGCTGCTACAATTGCGAAAGACAGGTTCATTCTAGATTTGTTGGAGCACGTTGCACTATTTATGGTAAACTGCATCGTGTGTCAAAAGTTTACTGCTGGGCATACACTGAGAACAATTAGAGGGGTAATACCTCAACTGAATGGTCAATTTCAGCATTTACATATTGATAATGTCGATATGTTGCAGGTGTGTAATGGATATAGATATCTATTAAAGGTGGTGGGTCCCTTCTCTAGGTGGATAAAGGCAGGTCTGTGTAAACACTCTGATGACACTTGCACAGCAAAGTTTTTAGTGCCCAAAGTTTTTCTGAGATGAGGTGTTTGTGAACTACTGAGATCCGACAATGGGCCACATTTTGTTAATAAGCTATTTGAACAAATAGGGCTTATATTGAATATAAAGCACATGTTTTCTTCTGCTTAGCACCTGAAAGTGAACGGGATATGTGAGAGACTCCACGGCCTCCTTAAAGAAAGGATTGCCAAGATTAGATTGATTTTGAAGAAGGGATGGCTATATTGCCTACTCCTAGCTTTATATGCCCTTCAGAATCAGCCAGGATCTGACCATCACCTCACCCCTCCTGAACTAGTGACAGCGTAGCGTATGAGAATGACCCATACACCTCCATCTAGGAGTAGAAGTGATGCCCAGAGTGTAGCGAAAACTTTATTTGATGAATTACATGACTATTTGACATGTATGACCTCTTGCATCTCTCTCATTTTAGATCAAGTCAAGCTCAAGGGTCATTGGTTTCAGAACACAGAAGAAGACAATTCAACAACCAACCCAATACAACTACTATCATCACCTAAGTTATATGTTGGAGACCTAGTGCACACCAAGAACTTTACTAGAAAATGTCATGAACCACGATTCAATGGTCCCTTTTGTGTTGAGAATATAACTCCTTCAGCGGTAAAGGTCCAAGGAAGACGAGCTTGGCTTCACCTAGAGGACGTAAAAGCCTATAAAGGTGAGACCTGCTGATCGATGATGAAGAAGAAGGACGATAAAGCAACTACCACTGGATGCTACAGATTGATCTTGGATTAGGGACATTCCATATAGATATTTTAGTAGGAGTCAAAAGTCTTGCGACAAATTTCTGTAGGCCAAAGATGAATGTTAGAAACACATTGAAACATCAAAATGATGCCTAAACGTCAGTTCCTTATTAGAAATTGGAAACAGAATCAGTATTCAGATTCGTTTCATGGTGAATACCTGTTCTAAGCAGTTAAATACATGTACTTACTGACAGTGATGTCCATCGGCTTGTGCTTGCTGTTTTTGTATTTATGCTTCAAACCTATTCTGCTCTTGTCAGAAGAGATGTTGATATTCACACTTTTTTACAGGTTCCTAAAAATTGGCGAGTGATAAGTAGGCTTCTCATTACTATTATTGAGTAAATTTGACAGTTGCAAGTATAAAGAAATGTGATGATTGTATTAATGATGAGAAACGTAGAAGCTAACATGGTTCTAGAGAATGAACAAGTGCAACAGTACCAGGATGGCACGAAAATAATGGATAACAATGTTTTTGTGCATAATATATGCCTGTACGATTACTCTCTTTGTCTTTCTGTTCCTCATTTTACCCAGTCTCTATCATGTTAGTACTTCCACTGAGGTAGAGGCCCCTATGTTCTTCCTACTATGGGAACTTCCTTATATAGACTTCATGAATGGTACAAGGCTTCTAAAGGACACAGGAGATATGCAGAGGAAGATAATGAGGGGATAAATACCTATCTAGATAATGCAGCACACTTGGGTAATAACATGTGGTACCAGCACATGAGGGAAGTAGGGTAAGAGACATCTAAGGAGAGTTGCTATGTCTGCGCTCTCATCCCCTATGCAATGAAAACAGTGCAAACTCCTGAGAAGTCCCAGAGCACACTGCCAGATGCCTCATTCATCTTGCAGCATGTATGAAAAGAGGACAATTTCCGGGAAGTGGGCCACTTTACGATGGAGATCAAAATGGTTGTTTCCAGTTTGGTTATATCAAGACCATCCAGATGGACAAGGAACCTGGATGGAAGAGCAAGATGCTTGTGTATCCTTCAACAGGACAGGATGAGGTGGTCATTGAAGAGATGATGAAAATGAACTGCACTGATATAACAGAAATAGCTGGATCACCTCGATGTTGGAAACAAACTCAAGTCTTAGTCTATGGACTAGTGAAGTACAAGAAGAGATGTGAAGAAGGACTGATGCCCTGTGCAGCTCATTTACTAAAACCAGAATATGTACAAGAGGCGCAGAGAGTGAACAATGGATGTTTGAAGTCATGGGCCAAACATGCCAAACTACTAACATGGGTAGAAGATGAATCTGGTCTAATGGTTGTGATTCCATTGGCAAATGCAACGTTGTGCTTCCCGAAGAGAGGGAAAGAACCATGTGGGAGATGTCAAAGGATGTAAAACTACAGTTGACGTTTCCAGGATGGGAGCAGGGACAGCCGTCCTCATGGATCGATATTGGGCTTGTGGGCCTATGGCCTACATGAAGCTGCCCAAGGATTGGGGAGGCACGTGCTCTTTGGTGCTTATCCATGTTCCAGCATTAGAGATTCCTCTGAGTGACCTGAACAGTGGAGAATTTCCAAAAGTAGATGCTCATTTGAGAAAAAGAAGATTGCTTGAATTTCTCAATTGAACCAGAAGAGGGGATTACTTCTCAGCCAAGTCAATAGAAGCATTTGACCCCACTCCTTATGAGCACAGGTTGTTTAGCAAGACTGCTTCAATCTTCATGACTATATTCATGCCTGGGATTCAGACGATGGCCAATGCCAAGTGGTTGAAGATTACGAGATGGGAGCTCCTGCAGACAATCAACACCACCATACAGAGATCCAATGCTATCAAAGAAGAGCTGAGGGCCATACAACTAATGACCCTACAGAACAGATATGTCCTTGATATGATCACAGCGATGGAAGGAGGAGTTTGCGCCAAAATCAGGCCATCATGTTGCACATTCATATCTTCTCACGATAACCAGAATGGAACTCTGACAGAGGCCATAACGTTGCTAATGAACCTGCATAACAAGATGGAAGGCAAGACAGGGGACATTATAGATGACAGTTGGTTTTCTTCCATATTCTCATGGATTCCACAGTGGATGGCAAACATCTTCAAGTTTCTTGGAGCAATATTGGTGATGGTGATGTTTGGATTCTGTGTGATCAGGATAATAATTGCACAATGTAAGAAGACAGCAAAGAAAGCAGTAGGAATGAAGATCATAATCGATGTCGAATCTGGGTTTGGACCCAAGGAATTGACTGATGAAGATGTCAGAAAATACATAGAGGCCAGCATTGTAGTACCTGAAGGAACAAAGTTCCTGTATCCAAAGAATCATAAGAAGTACGTGGGACAATGGGTCTATTGTAATCCGAATGGACAGTGCAGCACAAGACCTGGGGTGTGGATGAATGTATCAAATCAGCCTGCACCGTGAGGGGGATGATGAAACTTTGGACTCTGAAGAAGCACTTCTTCAAGAGAAAATATCAAGACATGGAGACAATGGTTGAGGACTCGCCCAGAGGAGGGAATGTAGAGGAGCAGTTACATGCCTCTGCAGGAAATCCACCCCTCTACCACCTGTATGTTGGAAGCCTGAGATTGTGCCATGTTTAACACCAGCTGTTGTGACCATACCACAGCGAATATTCGAAAGAAGGTACCCACTGAGAAAGCCCTAGCAAATGGATCCCCAAAGAGACGACAATCTGATGAACTCCTTGAAGGAATATGAAAAGGAGCTAAAAGAGGGGCTGGTGACATCACAAGAGACGAGCGTGACACACCGAGAATACTGGCTGAAAAGAATGTATGGATCTTACGAAAACTGATGATGAAGTTAAGGATCGTGTAAACTTTCACATGCGAAAAGAAGATTGCACGTGTGCGAAATGGCGCAGAAAATGCAACTGTTCAATAACTGTACAGATGCTGTAGCGCAAGTAGACTAAGTGATCAAAGAAGCTGGCTATATGTAGGGAATAAACTGTGGGTGAAGCTGCCATTGTATAGAAGCTGGACATCAGTGTCATAAATTTTAGTAAGCCCGGACCCATGGGGAGAAAGGCCGAGAACTGTGTTGCATCAAGAATAAGCTGAGATCGTGGAAATTAATGGCGAGGCTGTCTGGCCTGGTGTCGATGCTGAAGCAGCCAAGAGCAGTTATTTATTCTTGAAGGCAGCGAACTTGAGAAGCTGAATCATCCCTTGTTAAGATGCGAAGAAAGAACACCAAGTCTGCCGACTTTTATTCATTTAAGACATTTAATGCTGCAAAATGGATCAAATTGTAGTCTCCTGTTACGTGAGCCATGGATGGAATTAGAGTTGAGCGTGGAGACCTAGACAAATGATCCCAGAGACAAGAATAATTTGCAAGACCAAGTTCAAAGACAATCTTCATGGCATAAGGCATGGGTGATGAGATATGATAGGCTAATTGGGTGGGGAGGTAAAGTCAAGTCCACCTCCTGGCATCTGTGTCTGAGTTTACGTGCTGCTAAGTGAACCGAAGTTTCCAGAAATGGCACAAGCGCGCCAACCAATTATAGAGGGCCATATAACAAAGGACCTTATTATAGTTTGAAGACCAATGATATACTGTGTACTTAATAGTGTTGAAGTTGACATGTTTTAGAGGTAGGCATAAGTTGTCCACCTGACAGTAGATAGCCAATCACAATCCCACCCCTTTTAGAAAGTATACTTAGATGTTCCCCTTGAACGTATCACATTCCCTCGTAGGTTTCTATCATTTGCCATGTAATATCATGTCACATCTGACATATTTTCTTTTTTAATAAAAGGATGTTTTTATGAGAAATTCACTGAGAGCTCGAGCTAATGTCTGTTGTAATTCCCTGTTTTAGATAATTGCCAATAAAACAGCACCTTTGCCATTTTCCTGAGTTGGTTCGATTATTTGGTGTCAGAGTTATTCAGAATCCCCATCCATTTCATGCATGATACCCAAAGGGCCATATGCTCACAACGCAATGTAACCATATCATGCCTGGGCACATCCCACCCACCTCCACACTTCTCAATAAACACACCGAAAACATGCATCAACATCTCCAGCCGAATACAGCTTAGACACATGCAAAATTCGGTATAGCAGTTCACATCATCTGACCCTTCTGAGTCTCGCACCTCCTTCAGAATTATTCACTGAACCCATTCCCTCACATGATAACTATGTGTTGCTGCTAGCTACGTAACCACTCCCTACCAACCTTCTGTGCTGGATGAAAACTCACAAATTAATTGTATAAATCCCCCCTTCACGTCTCACGTGACTGACTATGTTCTTCCAAAGGACGTTCATCTACACAATGCTTCTTGGCCACCCCAAAAGCATATTAGTGCATGCAATACATTGTATAAGTTTGAAAAACACTATATGACAGACAGACAGACAGCCATGTTTAGGTGGAGAATGACCTATTGAGCTACAGAATTGGACAAAAATGTTGATAGATCACCAGGCAAATGTATACACATATATACAGATTCATAGAGAGTGATGGATATATAAAGATGCCGACAGAGAGGTACATATTGAAATCGATGCATTCAGACAAATCGATAGAAGCATATATAACGATGCAAACAGAGAGAAGAATAGAGATGTAGATGGATAGAGAGTGATCAACATATACATTAATATGTATATGAAAATACATACATTGAGTTATATTTGTGGGGCTATGGATAGAGCCCTGGAGGCATGCATATGGATAAATGTATATATACAGACAGGGATAGATATGTACATTGATATATAGAAAGAGATACATAGAGTAAAATGTATAGACAGATATGGATAGACAATGACGAACACGTAGATGGGAATGTATATCTATATAGATATATAGATGTATACATAGACAACTAGGTAGAAATGAGAGATGCATTGCTCATCCTGCATATAGACTGCATACTGTTGTTTGGCCCACAGGAGTTTTTTTGATGGGATTTTTAACCAAAGAATTCCATCAAATAAAATCATTCAAATATAGAGGGTGTGGGTAAGGGGATATAAGGGATAGGGAGGGGGTCGGTGAAGTGTTCATATTGTAGGAAAGGCGAGTTTGGGGGGCCCTGTAATAGAAAAGAAATGTTGGTGTGTTTCTTTAATGTCATTTTTTCATAAAGAATTACAATGAAAAAAAAGAGTCAGCAAACGGACATAGAACCCATATAGACATCTAGAAATATGAAAAAAAACATATAGATGTGAATCGATGTCAGTATATTCTGTGAAGCAAAATAATAGATGAATATAAATATGCATGTTTGCTTTAGGACTAATGTAGATTGACAGATTGATAGAGACCGAAGTGTGGGTACGATGTAGAGGCACAGATGGATATTGATAGATTGAGAGATTAATTTACATATGTAAACATCAATAGAGATGCACACAGATAGAAAGATAGAGCATAATGGAACTGTTCATATAGACATGCAAACACAGATCAACAAGTACAGACCTAGAAAGATGGATACAGTGAGATATACAGATGCATGGATATTGTTCTAGAAAAAGAGGTGGGTGAATATATAGAGACAGACACATAATGATTGAGATCACTATATTTCCCCCCTCAAATCTATCTACCATTCTCCTGTCCGTACCCTCTGTCTCCTTACCTAACGTGACTCCATCTCTACTTCCCTCTCCTCCCTTGGCTGGCTTCCATTTCAATCCCAACTTAAATTTCACTTTCTCTGCCTTGTCTTCAAATCGCTCCATGGTCTTGCTCCCCCTTATCTCTCCTCCCTCCTCTCTTTCTACACTCCCTCCCGCTCCCTTCTAACAGCTGACCACTTCCTTCTCACTGTACCTCTGTCCCCTTGTGCCCCCTCCCGCTTCCGCTCCTTCCAGCTCCTAGCCCCCCTGCACTGGAACTCCCTACCTCTCTCAATCCGCTCTATCCCTACCTTCTCCTCATTCCGCACCTCCCTTAAATCTCTCCTTCTCCATTCCCCGCCTTGAAACCCCTTGCCCTTCTTGCTTCCCCTCCTTCCCTCATCTCTTCCCCTTGATTATCTCCCTCCCCTCCCCTACCACCACACTCTCTCCCTTTCCCCTTCCCTCCTCCTTCTCCTCCTCACCCCTCCCCCTCCCTCACAGTCCCACTGCTCTACTCTCCCTATTCCCTACAGTTTAATTGCTCTTCTTACTGTTTTGTTGACTGATTCATAATTGTAATTTGCTTCTACCGTTATATTGTTTTATGTATTAAGTTGTTCAATTGTGCAGCGCTTTGGTGTAAAGCGGTATATAAACAAATAAATACAAATTTCAAAAAGAAGCATATTTTGTTATAGACGTATTGAAGAGGATTTGTGGAAGAGTCAGTCTATACTGCTTCAGTGCCTCCAGGCCTATGCAATGAGACTGAAAGATGCAGTGAGAGACTTGTCTCATCTCAGCAAATGTTCTCTTCTACGTGGTCGTCCCACACACAAAGCCATACACAATAGGCTAATACGGATAGCGAACAGTATCTGCCACAGACTTATGGTTATTGAATTTCTCTCTAACTGCAGTCACTTACAGCATTGCAGTGCTCAGATAGGAAGTCGGGAATATGCAATGTGCAATTCCAGGTCAGCGTGGACATATTTAGTTGGTGTGGGAGGTTTTGGTGCATCTGCAATCCTTGCAAAGTATTTCTGTTGCTTTACGGCTATTTCAAATGCAAGCAGATGTTTTGTGGCTCACAGGAAGCATTCATGGATGCAGGGAAATTGATGAAAAACATGCCCACCACATGCAAGGCATGGCGCATGAAATGCTTTCCAGTTTTATTGAAATAATGATACTGATGTTAACTGCCACAAATCGCAGATGTGGCTGGCAGGCTCCAAGCCATTTAACCACTGCCTACTCTACATATGCCTGCTTCCTTTTTGGTTCTGTATGTAAGCCTTGCATTTAATGGGTGGCTTTTTGGTGATCACAACTGCAAGTCCTGCGCTTCCCACCACTAGACAGGACTGTGGCTCAGTGCTGTGCCTGGGCATGTTATTGCCTTAACCACTGTGCTACAAGGCTGTGGCAAAGTAAACCTTTCCCACCTTCCAACCCATCCATAAACTTCCTTAATGAATCACATTAATGTGAGGTGTCTAAGTATTAATGGCTGGCATTTTGACAGTGGGGACCAAAGATTTCCACTAGTTCCACTAGTTCCCCGAAACATTTATTTTCTTCAGGATGTGGGAGAAAGGCTAGTATCTCAGGCTAGAGTTTTGCAACAGGATGCCTTTAGTCACCTTTCTGACTCAAATCCCTTTCTGAGATGGTACATGCCGATTCTATGGCAAGACAGGAGGCTCCTATTATGCATTACAATCTTTACTCTGACATCACAGCAGCAAAGAAGAAAACACTTTGTAATAAAAATTTTTGAACAAGAACTCATCACAGTTCCAATAGTGCAATATAAACATCCCAATCCAAAATGGAGGGGAGGTCATGCCCTAAGAGTAACCAATGGGCATAGAGCCAGTCCCATAAATGTCCCTTTCTCTAACACCAACTCCTCTTTCTTTGCTGCTGACGCCACACCTAAGTCACTCCTCCTAGTTCTTGCATCAGTGTTTGATAGATGGAGTTTAGAATGTTACTTTGTGTCTTATAGAAGTATTGTGTTTTAGCTGCACTGTGACAGTGAAATTGTAATGCTTTTCATTAGTTTTTATGGGTATTTGTAATTAGCGCGTTTGCGTTAGAATGCTTGGCTCCTGTCACAGTGTTTCTCTGTTCCGGCGCTCCGCTTGGAACGTACCGCTCTGAAGAGTGAAATTCTTTCATTGCTTTAAACGGCGCTCCCGCCGTGTTCTTTTTTCATTTATCTCGCGTCGCCTGCCTCTCATAATAGGCAGTGATGCGTGAACTTCATTTTTTCCCTCAGGGGAAGTTTGTTTATTGTTACGCCGGAAACAGCGCACAGTTTCTCAGGTTGGTTCTGTGATGCGCGCAGCACGTTAAAGAAGCTAAGCTCCTTCTGACGCGTGTCACAATAGTTCAGCATTTCATTTTCTTTTATGTTTCCTTCACAAGCATCGCGTGTGTTTTTACAATTATACGCTGCTCGCGTGTGTTTTTAATTACACGCTGCTCGCATAAAAAGCCAGGTGCAGGCAGGCTAGGCCTGTTTTTGGTTATAGGTCATTGCCCTGCTGAGGGTTTATATGGAATTAGCCTGCTCGGCTGCCCTCTGTTTTATCACCCTGCTAGGGTGAATGCATATAGTTATATATATACCAACTTAAATAGCCTGCTCGGCTGCCTCCAGTCATGTCACCCTGCTACGGTGTGTTTGTATGAATAGCCTACTCGGCTGCCATCAATTTCGGTCACTCTGCTAGAGTGTATATATATATATATATTTAATAGCCTGCTCGGCTTATTTGGTTAAGTGCACCTGTTTGACAGCCTGCTCAACTTCTTTTTGATTGAGGTGGAAGTTGACACTTCTTTGGTGGCACAATATTTGCTAAAGTTGGTCATGAATAAGGATATGGCTGCAGGTTCGGCGGATGCCAGCAATCAAGTGCGTCCTTCAAAGAAAACTGATAATATTGTAGACAAGTCTAGTCAACAACCGTCTGTAGCACAAGCAATTCAGTCTTCCCTGGATTCGGCTTTGTCTGGTCTGAATGATACATTAGCTTCAGTGTTTGATAGATTGATCAACCGCATCGCTGATTTTCACCCCTCTCAGGATGCTGGGCCCTCAGTCAAACCTCACCCCCCTCAAAAAATGTACCAGCAAAACTAAACATATTTCAGGACAACTCAGTCCTTCCCCAGTCACGCCCCCTGAGTCTTCCCCTAGGAGAGGTCAGAAGCGAAGGTGGGAAGAGTTTCGGCAACCCCTCTCCTCAACTCCTTGGCCAGCCCCCTCACAGCTTCCTGCGGCAGTATCCCCTATTCCTATTTCCACCTCAGACACCTATGAGGATTCAGATTCACCCCCTAAGAGACGCAAAAGGTGGCCCCTGCCCCTACACAAAAGGGTCCTGTGCTAGATGTTAATGGTGTTCCATTTTTTGACCCTGCCTTCATATTGCACCCTAGATCTGCAGCGTGGCACCCTTCTCAGGAGATTTCTTCATTCTTAGAATATTGGATCAGGCGTCCTTTACCTAAGGGAGACAGGAGTAAGTTGAGGTCTGAATGCCGTAGGCCTGTCCTTCAAGAAAAGGTGGCTTGTACTCCCGAGATAGATCAGCCTATGGCGGTGTTTCTTGCTCAGAAGGGTAAAGACCCCAAAAAAGGGGTTGACAAGGCATGGTGTAACTGCCAGGATAAGCTGTTGGATGTTTTAGGTCCAGTCATGCAAATCTTTGAGCTGGCTGAGGAGGCGGCTTCCCCCAATTCCCCTGTTGATGTGAGTGTTTTAAGGGGCTGGATTCAGAGGACTGTCTGCCTGCTCGGCAATGGGAATGCCTCAATCTCCAGAGAGAGGTGCAAGTCTTTGCTTATGAGACTTGACCCAAAATTGGCGGATTTGTCAGAAAGAGAAGCAGGGCCTTCTGCCAAAGGAACCTTGTTTGGGGATAGTTTTTTGAAAGACCTTTCGGCATATGTGCATACTTTTACAGCTTTGGATAAAGCTCAGACCAACATTAAAAAGGTGTTTGCGCATAAGGTTTTCCCCAAGGCCGGGCGAGGTAGAGCCCGCTCTTCCGGCCGGTTCCCCCAGGGCCATTCCCGTCCCTGTCAGTTCGCCTCCAGAGGCGCACATAATTCCTCCTCTGCTCGGGGAGCGAATAACCAATTTTTCCCTCAGCAAAATGCGGGTTGGAGAGGACGTTGAGGAAGAGGTGCTGGGAGGTCAAGAGGAGCATCAGGTACGTTCTCAAGTGTTAATAGTTTTTTCCCACAGAGACCTACGGGGCAGACTGGCCAGGTTCATCACACAGTGGGAGTCCCTCACATCAGACCCCTGGGTATTACAGACAGTCCAAGGTTATCGCATAGAGTTTTATTCCCCTCCTTGCCAGTTCTCAGCTCCCCGCCCATTGGTTTTAGATGAAGTAAAGCAGTCTCTAATAGATGTGGAGGTCAAGGACCTCATTTCCAAGGGAGCGGTAGTCCCGGCCTCTTACATGGCCTCACAGCTCCTGAGTACCATTTTCCTAGTTCCGAAACCAGATCAAGGGTTTCGCCCAGTGATAAACCCAAAGGCCCTCAATTCCTTTGTAGTATACCATCACTTCAAGATGGAGGGAATCCATCTTCTCAGGGACACCCTTCTACCAGCAGACTGGATGGTCAAGTTGGATCTCAAGGATGCTTACATAGTAGTTCCTGTGTTCCCTCCACACCAGGAGTTTCTCCAATTTCAGTGGTGGGGTGGGGTTTAGCAGTTTGCCTCCCTCCCGTTTGGCCTGTCCTCAGCCCCGTGGTGCTTCACCAAATTGATGAAGCCTGTGATGGCTCTTCTCAGGTCCAAGGGGATCCGAATAATTATATATCTCGACGACATGCTCCTGTTAGCCCAGAACTCTCAGATCCTGCGCTCTCATCTGGAATCTACGGTGACTCTTCTTCAGAGCCTGAGTTTTGTGTTAAATTAAATGTCAAAAAGTCCATATTAAAGCCTACGCAAGGTATCCAGTTTCTGTTCTTCAATATAGATTTGAAGTGTTGCATCCTTCTCCTTCCAGACAGCAGGTTGGCAAAGATAAGAAAAGAGATTCGGGTTATCCTCAAGAAGGACCCCATTTCTCTCAGACTGTTGGCCAGAATAGTGGGGATGTTGTCAGCATCCATCCAAGCTATCTTCCCAGCCCCTCTACACTACAGAGCGTTACAGCGTCTGAAGGCTCGACATCTGCGCAGATGTCTTTCTTACTCTCAGATGGTGGTGCTGTCCCCAGAAGCCAGGTTGGAGCTCATTTGGTGGCTCAGGCATATGGATGCCTGGAATGGGAAAGCAATTTTTGGTCCCTCTCCGGATGTCGTTCTGGAGTCCGATGCCAGCAGGGCGGGCTGGGGAGCAAGACTGGGTCAAGTTTCCACTGGGGGAAAATGGTCAATAAGGGAGAAGGAGCTCCATATCAACTATCTGGAATTGTTAGCGGGGTCCTTTGCTGTCCAAAGTTTTCTCAAGGATCAGGGGAATTGTTGTGTCCTCCTCCGCATGGACAATGTCTCGGCAGTGAGATATGTCAATCATTTGGGAGGAACAAAGTCCAAGGTCCTAGCGGATATGGCAAGGGAATTTTGACATTTTTGCCTCGACCGCAATATTGTGTTGAAGGCAGAATACCTTCCGGGGATTAGCAACGAGGTGGCGGATTGGAACTCCAGGCACCTTCAGGACAGAAGCGACTGGATGTTAAACAAGTGCCTCTTTGCCAAGATAGAGTCTCTGTGGGGTCTGTTTGCAGTGGATCTGTTTGCCTTGAGGCTACACTGTCAGGTGCCCAGCTTCTACAGTTGTAGACCAGATCCTGGCGCTCTAGCTACTGATGCGTTCCTACAGGATTGGTCGGGTCAGAGGTTGTATGCCTTCCCTCCCTTTGCACTGATAGCCAGGGTATTGGTTCAGGTTTGCAGGCAGGAAGCCACGCTAGTGATACTAACCCCCTTTTGGCCTTCTCAAATTTGGTTCCCAGCTCTTCTAGAATTGTCGGTGGACATTCCTCGTCTTCTTCCCCTTCATCCCCAGTTGCTGATAAGCCCTGGCAGGCTCTCTCACGAGCTGGTCCTTCAGGGGCACCTCTCCCTTATGGCTTGGAAGATTTCAGCTCTTCCTGGTTCTTCTGAGGGCTTTCGCAGGACTCTATGTCAGTCATTAGGGACTCTTGGGCCCCCTCTACTAAGTTGGGATACTCTTCAGCATGGAACTGCTGGGTTAGCTGATGTGTGGTTAGACACCTCGATCACGTTTCTGCCCCTCCTGTAGAGGTAGTTAATTTCCTGGTGGATTTATTTAAAGAAGGCAAGGCCTATACAACTATCAATGGCTTCCGATCTGCTTTTTCAGCGGGACACCTTTTGGTTAAAGGGAACCTGTAGGTAGACATTTTTTAGTGCGAACAGCCCTTAAGTCTATTCGCATTAATGTTCCTCCGAAACCGAAGTATTCGGTTCTTTGGGATGTTAATATGGTCTTAGATCTCTTCCGGTCCTGGCCACATAATGAAGATCTGTCCTTTCAACAGTTATTTTCAAAGCTGACAATGTTGTTGTGCCTGATATCTATTAAAAGAGTGTCTGATATCAGAGCTTTGGATGTGGACAATAGAATGTTTACCCCTCAAGGGGTTACCTTTTTTGTTTCAAGGAGGACTAAATGTATGACTTCCTCAATATCTTATCCAGCCTTCCCAGAAGACAGTAAATTGCATGTTTGAAATGTTTTGAATTAAAAACTGAATGTCTGAGACCTCAGAATACCTCTCAGCTGCTGATTTCCTATAGAAAACCCCATAAGCCAGTATCCCCTTCCACTTTAGCCAGATGGATTAAGTGGGTCATGCTGGAGGCGGGGGTTGACATCTCTTCATTTGGTCCCCATTCAGTTAGAGGTGCTATGGCCTCTAAAGCCACTTTCATGGGTGGCTGTTTGGAACAGATTCTAAAAGCAGCTGATTGGTCCAGAGAGTCAACTTTCAAAATGTTTTATCATAACGCATTGCTCATGTGGCTGTTGATGTTCTGCAAGGGCTTTAAACTTGCATAATAGGAGCCTCCTGTCTTGCCATAGAATACCTAATCCCCCACACTAGCGTGAGATGGGGGTTTAGATTATATAAAAGACATGGAGGTGAATATTATCCCACCTGCCCACCCTTACTTCTTGTTTTGGTTATTTCAGCTTTTGGGTGAGAGGTCCTGGTTGAAAGGAGATCGGTTCAGGTTCGGTTGGCGGAAGAGTTCAAGTTTCGCCTGTTTTCAGTTGGATCATCACTCCTTGTACTACGCGGATAGTTTCTACAGTGGACGTCCGAGAAAGAACAGCATCAGAAAGAGGAGTTGGTGTTAGAGAAAGGGACATTTATGGGACTGGCTCTATGCCCATTGGTTACTCTTAGGGCATGACCTGCCCTCCATTTTGGATTGGGATGTTTATATTGCACTATTGGAACTGTGATGAGTTCTTTGTTCAAAAAACTTTATCACAAAGTTTTTTCTTCTTTGCTGCTGTGATGTCAGAGTAAAGATTGTAATGCATAATATTCGCCTCCTTATCTTTTATAGAATCTAAACCCCCATCTCACGCTAGTGTGGGGGATTAGGTATTGTTGCCCATTCTCTGGGCCCCATTACAAGTTAGGGGGCATTTTGGTGGTAAATTCACTGAAATACCACCAAACAGTGATACCGTTACCACCACTTGGCCCGGAGGAATTACCGCTGGAATACAAGTGGTGGTATGTGGTGTTAGTCCCAATTTAATGCCTGTAATTCTGCTGGTTATTGGCAGTAAGGCAGAGGAAATATCCCAAGCATTCTGCTGGAGGTTTTTCCTCCACCTTACCTCTAAACCCATAGTTCAGCGGTGCGGTAATGTGGCAGTAATTACCACTACAATACCACTGTTTTTGGCCAAACCGCCCAACTCGCAATGATACCCTCTGTGTTTTAGGGGCCATTAATACTGCTAGCAACAAGCACTCTGCTTTACCATGGGGTACATTTCATGGTGACATCATGGGCGAGTGCCTGGATTGTCCACATGGTTCACTGGTCCCTGAAACATAAGGTGTGGAAACCTGGGTGCTGTTAGGCAGAATGAGAGTGCGTATGGTTCTCAGCAAGACACACAGGCATTATAGGTGCAGTGTGAAATGGTTGTGGTGGCAGGCTAAGTGGGAGTAGTAGTGGTGGTGGGGCTTTGCTGATAGTATGCCAGACATCTACATTAGGACTTCACTCTATTCCTAAACATGTGTGTGTGGTCGAATAGTGGGTGCATTTTCGGGGTATGGTTAGTGCTTATTACCCTTGCAATCAACAAAACAAAAGTGAAGGGGTGAAAGGACATTAATGTGCAATGGTGTCTTAATGGTACGTTTACCAGTGCCCCTTGCATGCTGCTGATAGCTACAACACAAAGCACATGCCATTTCTGCCACAAATATCAGTAAAAGGATCCCCCACCTGAGCAGATTCTTGAATACTGTATCTTAAAATTGTATTTTGAAAACCAAGGAAGCAACCAATACATCCCATGGCCCACAGAACTATGAACAGCGCCCACACCATCCAAAATTGTCAAAAATATTGGAATCCGAATGGACAACGAGCTAACCCTAGAACCATAAATAAACAAGATTATGAAGAAATGCTTCTTCCACCTGCACACGATAAAAAAAGGATTCTACTATTCCTCTCCTTCACGCACAAAACACTGGCCATCACCTCCCTCATCATTACCAGGATAGACTACGCCAACAGCCTATACCTCGGAATACCGGACTATCTACTGAAGACTTGCACTGTACACAGAATGCAGCGGCCAGACTTCTCTTCAAATTGTCACACTAAAGATGCAACATTGGCTGCAAGTCAAAAAAACAATTACATTCAAAACAGTATGCATAACACACAGAGCAATCTACAGCCAAGGAGCAGAATTCATACAAAAGAAAATCACCTCCTACCAGCCGACCAGAACACTCAGATCCAGCGACAACATCACCTGGAACCTAAACCATACACAAGGAAAGAACGTTGTGGTTCAGCATTCTCTTTCCTAGCCACTAAACCTTGAAACTCCCTCATGAGAGAAATACGAACCATGACCGACCATCAAAAATGCTGAAAACTCCCAAAAACCTAGCTCTTCAACTTGACAAAAACAAGTAAGCAACACCTACCCCCCACGGAATGAACACACAAATGGCAAGATGGGGGAGTAGGCCAGGCCATAATGAAGTGCGGACAGTAGAGTGATCTCCGAATGGGAGGGAGACCCAGGTGTACCCGTTCCCATAGAGGGCCCTACCAGAAACAAGGGAGAGAGATAGGAGCAAAATAAGTTGAACCACACACAGAGGGCATTAGAATTAAAGGGGAAAGAGTAACCACCAAACAGATAAACCACGGGGGCCCAGGGAGCCAAGGGCACAGGGAAGAGATCCCCCACTCAAAAGGGACCCATGGAGGTGATGGTGGCTGCATACCAGGATGTGCCAGGGGACTAAGACTAAGCATCCATTAGTCTGAACACATGGAGTGGGGGGTGGAGTAGGCATCACCACTAAATAGCCCTGCTAGCAACCCACTACTCTGCACAGAAAATAGGAGTGAGACACGTAGCACACCACAATGCATGCCACTGGCAAGGATATGTGCCACAGGTGGCCAAAATATAGGGGGTATGAAAAAGTATTACCACTAACCTACCCCACCAAAAAACCATGCCCCTGCTTGTGTGTCTCAAAATCTAAACTAAACACAACCATACCTCTACAGCATAACAAACCGCACACACTTTACTACACTGAAACAGCAAATCCGCTGTCCATCAGAGGGATCTCCAACGGAACTGTTTTAGAAAAACATTGAAGACGTACATTTTCTGCTAATTCAAGCCCCACTGACTATAGACTGATGTTTTGAGGGCACAGTTGCCCGTGTCTCGTTCCTATGTTTGTGCATGCTGTCTTTTTGTTAGTTCTCCGATGCCTGTGGGTTTTCTGCGCTATAGAAGTAAATAAATAAAAAACAAACCACACATCGCCTCGCACAACAGCACATGACAACTACAGACTGAAAATTCACACTTAAGCTCAGCGAATGATGTAAACTGAACTGAAACTGCCAACAGCACGTCACAGCTTTCTTGTGATTTTTCCCTCTTAGTCGTACTAACTTACCCCGCACACCTTACCCTCTTGCTTTTCAGATCTGCCAGAGAACCACTACTCAGGTGATGATAGTGCGTACTATAAATATCCTTTAACATAACACGTAAGAATGAGGTACATTTCCACTTGTCCCAGAATCTGATCTTTGGGGTGTGGGGGTGATTGTTCTTTGGAATGGCTGTGTTGCTCCAGTTACTATAATAAATGCAGTAGTAATAATCTAGATTATTCATACTAACATTCAGGAAAAGTCATGATTCTATTAATGACAGAGAGGCAACGTACTATGCTTTTTCTTCTTTAGTGAAAGCAGCATTTTAACAATAAAACATTCAACATCATTACAAGAAAAAACAACAACAATTTTCTAGGACAATGTAGTCTTTCATCTTAGAAGCTCTATGCCCCAGGCATATCAGGCTTATCAGTCCACCAATCACGGCATTCCTGTCCCATCACTTCACAAGTCCTCCTCATGACTTCCTATTTCTTTCGCTGGCTCGTTGCAGACACTTGATGAGTAATTCTACCTTAACTCTGGTATAACGAAGAACTCAACTTGTAACAAACTTCTGCCTCTGGATCACGCGGGGCTCTCTGTCCTCAACTTTGTGTCTTCCTCCCCAAGGACACTCAGCAGCCCGTCTGTTTAGCATTTAGCGTCTGTACCTGTCTAGATCGAAATAAGGACCACAACCATACTCAGATTAACTGTGGGTAGGCAATAGCCGCGCTGCTGTCTGGCTGCATCTCGTGCTTGCAGTCTCTCTGTATCTTCCCTCCCTGCGCCCTGCCTGTGTAGATCTGCGTTAAAAGCTCTATGCCCCCAGGCATATCACGTGTATCAGTCCACCAATCACGGCATTCCTGAATCATATCTCGCCGTATCGGGATGAGTCTCCCTAGTCACACACCAGCCGCGCCATCTGTTCCAAGCCGACCTGTAGGATTTGTCCTTCTTGGGAGCCCAGTGCTCACTGATGAAGTTCTCAGCTTTTTCCGAAAGTCCCTGCTTTCGACAGGCACCCCTGAAATCACCTAAGTTATCAATTGCAAGGTTGCTAGCTTGACCAGAGGGTGCTGGAGATCTGTCAGGTGGGAAAGGATGTCCGGTATGATTGGTAGGAGAATGGGGTTGTCACAGGTGAGTTCCAGTAGATCTGGGAACCAAGCCTGACTCTTCCAGGCTGGAGTCACCAGAACTAATCCCGCCTGATGCTGCCTTCTGTACGCCAGCATCCTCACGATTATTGTGAAGGGGGAAAGTCGTAATTCCTGTGTGAGCCCCAGTGTTGCACAAAGGCGTTTGTGGCTGCTGCTTCCGAGTCCAGAAGAAAAACCACATCAGTTGGCAGTTCAATCTGGAGACAAATAGGTCTGTCTAGCAAGGACCGGTCCTCTGCATGTTCTCCTGGAAAACTGTGCTATTCAATTTCCAGTCGCAGGAATCCTTGGGTGTCTGGAATTCTAGTCCGCTACTTGATTGGAGGATCCTGGAATGTGCTCTGCCGTGACACTCAGGCTCTTTGCCGAGCAGAAATACCAAAAATCCTTTGCTAACTCCTCCAACCACCTGCACTTCGTCCCCCCTAGGCGGTTGTTGTACCGCACTGCTGAAACGTTGTCCATTTTCAGCTGAATGAAGCATTGAACCCTGTCTCGGATCAGCCACTTGACTGCAATGGAGTCTGCTAGCTGTTCCAGGCAATTGATATGAAGGCTGGATTCCTTGAAGGACCAACAGCCTCTGGTAGTCAGTTGTCAGCAGCTGGCTCCCCAGCCCCTGTGACTGGCATCACACTATATTACCAGTTCCGGGGCAGAGCCAAAGATGGCCACCAGGTAAGCTCCGTTCTCGCCTCTTATTTTTATTTTATTTATTTTTGGAATTTGTAAAGCGCACTAGCAGCCCATGGGCATTGAGGCGCTGTTGCATGAAAACGTCTTAGTTACAATCAGGTTACTTTTGCTGGTGTCCAGTCAAATGGTCGAAAATAAAAGATTGAATGACCATTTGATCGACAGTCAAATGGTCGGAAAAAAAAGGTCGAATTTTTTTATTTATTTATTTATATATATATTTTAGTTTGGGTTGGTAGAAAAATGTTTTCAATAAAGAAAACGGGGGTTGGCGGGGGAACCCCCCCATGAAAAAAAATTAATAAATCGACCATTTTTTTCGATCATTTTAGTGTCGATCAAAAGGCATTCGATTCTTTTGTTTTTTCGACCATATGACCTACAACCACTTTTGCTCATGGTTACAGTTATCGTGTAGAACAGTCAGAGGTAATTACATTCACATTACTTTGATATAGTCCAAGGTAGTTACATTACGTTACTTTGATGCAGGTTACTTTGGTCATGGTTTCCTTAGACTTGCCACTCACAAGAAATACAAGCAGAGTGGATAGACCAAGGTCATGGTGCCTATGCTTATTTAGACAAACAGTCTGGTTTTCAGTGCTTTCCTGAAGGCTAGATGTGATTCAATACTCCTAATGTGGGGTGGCAGAGCGTTCCAGTGAGTTGCTGCCAGGACCGTAAAAATGGACCCGCCTGCCCGCAGCATCAGTGTTTTGGGAATAGATATCCTGTTTATGTAGGCAGATCTTGTACATCTATCTGGCGTGGGCTTGATCAGTCTTTGGAAAAGGTATAGAGGTGCCCTGTTGTGAACACATTTGTGCGTTAGTGCAAGAGTTTTGAAGACTATCCTTTCTTTAATGGGAGCCAATGGACCTGCCTCCTAGTTTCAGAGATATGCTCCCTCTTAGAGATGCCGATGGCAGCCCTTAGGGCATTATTCTGGATAGTCTGTAGTTTAGAGAGGTTTTAGGCTGAAGTCCCTATGAAGAGGGCATTACAGTAGTCCAGCCGAGACCCAATTATTGCCCTTGCAATAGTGAGGCAATTCTGTTCCGACAGGAAAGGTCTAGCTGCATTGAGCAATTTGGAGTGGTAGGCTGAGGTTGAGGCAATGGCATTAACTTGCAGATTCACGGAGAGGTCTGAGTCGAGATAGACTCCTAAGGTCTTGACAGCTTGCGAAACATGCATGGTCAATAGTGAATGAGCTGTATTGTTTGTTGAGTTTCCTCAGGGAGGCAGGTGAACCCACAAGCAGAAGTTTGTTTTTTTCGCCGTTCAGGCATAACCAGTTTTCTGCCATCCGGGGTTTGGATGGTAGTGTATATGGACTTGAGGGTGGCTATGTCAGCCTCATAGTCACCCGCCAGGGGGGTGATGACCCGTGTGTCATCAGCATTATTAGTATATGTGATGCCCAAGGCATCCAGAATGAGGAACAGTGGCCTTGTAAACAGGTTGCAGAGGGTAGGAGAAATGCATGAGCCCTGACGGACTCTGCATTTAATGTTGCTTGGAAGGGCATAGGCTGAGGCAGAGAAGACTGTTATGACTCTTCCTTGCAGGAACAAGGTGATCCAAGGAATGGCTTTGGGGGAGCAGTTGGCAGTGGATGAGAGATGGTGGCAAAAGGTATTATGATCCACCAGGTCAAATGCTGCAGATAGATCAAGGAGCAAGAGGAGAGCGGGATTGCCAGCATCTCTGAAGTTGTCCATTTGGTTCTTAAGGTCTAAAAGTTCAGTTTCGGTTCCGTGTCCTGGACGGAATCCCGACTGTCTGAGACCAAGCAGACTTTTCTCCTCAAAGAATTTCTGGACTTGTAGATAGGCTGCTTTGTCCAGAATATTTAATAGGAATGGGACTGTGGTGATGGGCCTATAGTTCCCCGGGATAGAGGGGTCTTGCGACATTGGCACCATGTGCTTGTAGGACATTTCCTGTCTGAGGAATTTAATCTTGAGGCATTGGAGGGCCCGGTAGGGCAGGAGCCTGGGAAAAAAAAATACTTTGATGGAAGAGGCTAAACACCTGACTATCCTTGCCACCTACCTCAGAGAGATAAGGTTGTTGGTCAAGACTGATCTGATTCATTCATTATATTGTTTACTTTCTTCAGAGGCAGACTCAGCATCCTAAGTCTATGATGAACCCCAGGAACTCCATTCTCTTTTGGTGGCTCGTGTCGGACTTTTGCCAATTGATGAGGAAACCGAGACTCTCCAGGAGACCCGCCGTCAGGGCCACCTGCTCTCAGAGCCTGCTTAGATCCTGAGCCATGAGACACAGATCGTTGAGGTGTACAATCAGTCTCACTGACTATTCACGTAGCCTCATCACTATCGGCCTGAGTAGCTTGGTGAAACACCAAGGAGCCTAGCTAGGCCAAACGGAAGGCACGTAAACGCCACCCTCTGACCCCGCCGGAGGGACTGTAGGAATTGCTGGTGTGACTCGTAAATGGGTTCCGCCAGGTAAGCGTCCCTCATGTCTATGTGGGCTAGCCAATCTCCCTTTTGTAGACTGTCCCTCAAGAGATGGATGCCCTCCATCTTGACGTGCCGGTACACTAGGAAAGCGTTCATTTGCCTGAGATTTATCACTGGCCTGACCTTCATGCTTCCGTTTCACCAGAACGACATAGCTAAGGAAGCCCTGTGCTCCCTGTTCTACTGACTCACTCTTTTCTTTAGAAGCTCTCCTCTTTCCTGTCCATGAGGCCTTGCTCTTCCTCTGCGTATGGGTGTGGCAGTCTCATTTGGAAGGGAGCTTGAAAAAACTCCAGATGAAACCCTTGCACAGTCTCTAAGACCCAAAGGTCTGCAGGAAGCTCTTGCCATGCATCTAAGTGCGCCACATTCTCTGGGATCATGCTGCTTCCCGCTGTGCTGTGTGCGTGTGACTGCACTCCCACCTCTGTTCATGGCTTGCATCCTGTGGCTACTGCACCAGCCTCGGCCTCTTCCCCTTTCATAAGAGGGGAAGAAGGTATTTTGTCTACAGTCTTCTTGTCGCCAGTTGTTTCATCTGTAGGGCCTCTGGCTTCCTCTGCCGATGACTGAGCGGCCCCTGCCTCTGGCAGCCCTGGCGAAAGCCAGCAGAGTGAAGACTCTTCTCAACAAGGTCTGGCCTTTGTCCCGAGTGGCAAAGGTGCTAACAAATCTGCACATATCTTTGACAAAATCTTCACCAAACAAGCAGCCGCAGAGGATGTTAACTCCCCAAGCTTTGGGTCAATCTCAATCTTTACTAGTATCGACGGTCTGCGCTCCGCAACGATTGCACAGTTAGCGTTGCCTAAAAGATACACCGCTCTCTGTGACCAACCGGAGAAGACCTATGGCTTAATGGAAGTGCCTTCTTTGGCCTTATCAGCCATTTGGAGGATTTTCGCCAAAGGACCCATGGCATCCAGGAGATTGTCTTTACAAGCTCACCAAGCGCAGTCGATGCCCTTCTTCAAATCTTTGTTATGCTTTAGCATGAATGTTAGCATTCTGGGGTCCAATTCAGGGGTCTCTGCTACTTTATCTGGAAGAGAGGGCCCGGGACACTCTGCCTTCCATTTGCTCCTGGCTTCCTTATTTAAAGGAGTATGCAGGCGCTTGCATAGGTAATTTTCACCTTCGCCGGGGCCTCCCACCCGAGGTCCTCGGGTGGAGCAGTGATCTGGATCAAAGGTGTCATCTGGGGAACTCTGCCGGTGCTTTGTATTGGTTTTCCTTCACTTCTTGTGCAGTTCAGCATCTTGTGCGGAGTCGGACCTCACTGAGACAAGCAAACTTTCGTCATCACTGCTGGATTCTCTGTGACTCTGCGAGCCTGTGCCCTCTTGATCTTCCTCTGGCTAAAGGATATGTCATCATGCCACTTCCGCCGCACTTTCCCCTTCATGTGCTAACACTTTGCATGTCTCTGGCATGGTGCAGATGGTGGCTCAATACGGGCCTTATGCTCCTCCTGCTATTGCCTCTTGCAGGCTCTGGGCTTGACAGCTCTGGGGCCTTGCGAAAAAGGTAACCCTTTCTTCAAGGAAATCCAAGTTATTGGGTAGAGGCGCTAGACCTGCCCAGGCTGCCTTCATCTTTATTAATAACCCCAGCGAAGGGTCTTGCAGAGTGTTGGAAGGCTCTCCTGTTGGGGCTCTCACCATACACACCCGTCCATACGCAATAGACAGACAGAGCCGCTCATGCTGTGAATCTCCTTTATTCACCTCTACATAGTAACTGCCCAACTTCCCCTTGTTCCCTCCCTTTCCGCCCTCTTCCCGCTTCCCCCTGTGTGTGTTCTTAAAGGGGCTGTGTCCTTTTTAATAACGTACAACATCTCCTCTGAAAGAATCGCTAAGGACATACTGTGCAGGAGCCAAGCAGCTGCGCCACCTGAGGTGACTAGCAAGCTTACTTCGGGCCTGTACCCATATAGTAAATTATCTTGGGCTTACACGCCTAGAGTTTGTGAGCCCTGTATGGACTGTGCCTGAATGTGTACATAGGAGAACTTGGGTATGCCCTGTTCTGGGCGTGATTCTCTCATGTTACAGTATAAATGAGCTCTGGCATTGTCTCAGGAGCTCTACTCGCTCTTGGTCATGGAGTGGTCTGTGACCTGGGTCTTGCCTGTCAAGTATTGCCAAGGATATATTTGGCACGGTACCCTGAGTGGTCTGTAGCCAGGGTCTTGGCTGTCAAGTATTGACAAGGATCTATCTGGAACAGTGCCCTCCCAGTGCCACTGGGTGGCGTGGGGATCCAAGCGTAGCTGTGCTGCATCGGCTGGATGCTGCGGTGACAGATGGAAGAGCGGTGTGCTGCTCCATGTAGTCGGCCGGAACTGCAGTAGACAGTTCCGCACTTGTCTCATTTCTCTTCCCTCCATTCTGCAAAGCAGCTATGCGCTGCCAGCTGCAAGGTAAAATCATACACATTAAATCATTCACTGTGCGCACTATCTTGCGCGACTACTCTAATGGGCTGCGAAATAATAATAGCAACAAACTCGCGCAAAGAAACCAAATAGGACTTATCTGCTGCTCGAGCAGCAAAGAAAGAGGAAGTTATGAGGAGAACTTGTGAAGTGATGGAGCAGGAACGCCATGATTGGTGGACTGATATACATGATATGCCTGGTTACATAGAGTTTCTACGTGCAAACACTACATTGTCCTAGAAAATGGTAGTCATTTTTCCTTGTAATGATGTTGAATGTTTTATTGTTAAAATGCTACTTGAGCTTTCAGTAAAGAAGAGAAAGCATAATACGAGCCTCCGGTCTTGACATAGAATCAACATGACAGATGCTGGAATGCTCGCAGCTGTGGTCAGTGCTTCTTGGCCGGTGGAACAGTTTCATCCACAATTCATGCATCTGCAACAATTGCAGTTCTTTCTGCAATAAGCAACAGCATTTCCAAACCTACCCATATTTTACTGCTGGTTATTTATTAATGTGTGGGTCTTTTGCACCATACAGGGAAGAGATGGTTTTCCAAAGGCAAAGTTGTACGCTCATGGCTGGCACAAACCTGGACACGAGCTATGCATTCAATAAGAACATTGCAAAATCCTTCCCATCCAGACCCATGTGCTAAGGGTAAACCACACAATTGGCAGGTTGCCCTAGTGCCACTGCCCGTCACCCACCATGCAATCTTACGTTCCCCTGCATGAGTGGCAACAAGGAGCCCCAGCAAAAGCTAGAAGGCTCTTTCTATGGTCCTGGATTCAATTAGGTGCTTAGAGCAAGAGTCACAAACAAACTGTTACAAGATCTGACAGAGAGAGAAACCTAGGACATACTGTGAAGGAGAGGACTGACTTACAGGGAACGCGAGGTTTCCCGGTGGGTCTCTGCACCATGAGCCTCATGTGGCTGCCCTTGTTTTTGGCTTCTCTTTCTGTCTCTCCCCTGTACTCCTCCCTCTCCACCCCCCCTATCTCTCCTTATCATTCACATCCACTTGTAGGAAAGAATTTGTTTTAAAGCTTGCAGTGTGTTATTCTTCACTCTTACGAAATTCGTTTGTTTTTTGTTCCTTTGAATTACCTCTAGAGAAGCAAATGTTGTTTACAATGTCAACCAATATTTCTTGTGGGAGAACTTCCATAAAAGGTTGAGCTTGCTCACAGTGTAACATGGGTCACTTTGAAAAACATTGTCAGGCCCACTTTTAGTGCAGTGTCCACCCCATTACACATCATGAGACTATTTTTCTTTTATTGTTTAACGCTTGGACCTAGCTCAAGAGCAGCAGAGTGCTGTACAAGATTTGTGCAGCCAGCATTTTGGCTGGCATCTTTTAACAGTAGAAAAGTACCATGAGTTACGGTTCTGTGCGTCCATTGGGATTAGTCCATGATCAGGTGTTGAAAAAAACATTTGGAGTGATTTACGAAATTAGAGAATTGCGGGGGTATTCCAAGCCGATAACGAGATCAAGATCCATGGGTGGGGGTGCGCATGACAAAGATTGTTTGCAAGTCCTCTCATTGCCAGCAACTTGTGATTCAAGCCGGTTGTTTGATTTGCTGCACGAGGAGCATGTGCCACCAGATGTCTGGAGCTTAGCCGCCAGGTACGCTGGTGTGTTACTCATGACTGCTTTTGTAGATTATACAGTCTTGAACAGTATCCTGGCCTGGTAAGGAATTCAATTTAGTTTGTGAAGGACAAGGGTGATTCTGTCAAAGTTCGAGTGGCAGAGACGTAAGCTGAGAAAAAGCAAGTGAGTTGCAGAAGAATATGGTTAAAATGATCATGGAAGACCAGGCAGAGGTCAGCCACTCACACCTGCAGGCTGAAAGCAGCACTTGAAGGGTTTTGGATGAAACAGCCAGGTCCAGGGCCACAGCAGCAGAGCGCCTCAGACAGGGGCGGCCTGGGAGAGAGATTACAGGTCCTGTTGGCTGTAGAAAGTTGGGTAAGAAGCAGCATTTATCACTGGTTTCTCCTGGCCATTGACTACAGAGTTTGAGTCCAAGCTAACCACTTTGCCAGAGCTGCCGTGTAGCCCTCCTGCCTCGCCCACCTACCTACAATTAAGAGCGCCACCTATCTCAGATACATACACTGATACATATGCCCAGAACTAGGCAATGGCAGAACTAGGCATGCTGCTGTGAGATGGGAATGGGCGCTTTTCGACTAAAAGCCACTGTCATCACGGCCAACGAGCTGCATGGTTAACAAGGTCACCGTCACCCAAAATCTCTAGCTCGAGATTTCAAGGAGTCCCATTTCAGAAAAAAGCACATCCAGTTCTAGACTGTCAACTTGAATGCTGCTACTCTTAGCCTCGCGTTGGCGTAGTCGAAAAACAAAACTGTACTGCATGCATACAACTTTTCAGTTACACCTTTTTGTTGTAGTCGTTGCAGATGAGTATCACAAACGGGGTTTTAGAAGAAAATAATCCATTGACTTCATTCAAGTGAAGCAATTGAAAAATAGTCTAAAAGTGCAACACTCACAAATGAGCAGTTTATGGGAAAGGTTGCCCCATGCAGTGGGCATAGTAATTACAGATCGTTAAAGGTATGAAAACCATAGGCGCTCGTGGAGACACTCCATGAGGAAAAAGGGATCTTGGGAAGGTGGTCATCGTTAAGGAGGTAAATGACTCTGGAGGCAGCCGGAAAGATGATTAAGACTTCTTTATTCAGTTACGTCTTCAGACCCGTTGTTATCAGGTACAAAGGTATATCAGGAGATAAGGAAGCTCAATGGAGTCCACTGGCTCCCACCACCCAGGCTACATTCTTCCAACTGCCTGGGTGGCACCGTCAGTCAACCCCAAACATTCCAGACACTCTCAAAACATTCCACTCATGACATCACTCCCCACGCATTCAGGTAGCAGGGAACAAACAGGGAAACCCGCCATAAACGTCAACAGGGGCCTGGCGGCAGATGGCTGAACAGAAAATTGGGGAAGGAAGTGACCCAGCAGGGCATTAGCTAGGCAAGATCTAGCCATGCATTTCTTGAAGACTCAAACAAAACACAGCACTGGCCCCACTCTATCCTCACCATGTGAAATTGGCTTGTTCTTTATAGTAAGCAGATCATTGACCCAGTCCACACTCCCAATCCGATTCATTCTTCCTTCTCTTCTTTGCCATCACTGCACCCCTGAAGACACAGGTCTTAGTGTGTCACTTCTGAGATCCACAGAGGCCTCCATTTCAAGACCTCCTGGCTTGGCCGCACTCATGAATTATCTGCACACTTCTTCCGTCTCCCTCTCCCCCCACAAATCTCTACCCATATATATACATAGAAGCGCAGCAGACTGCCAGATTTCCCCGGATCTGGTATCTTGCAAAAACTGTTTCCCTCAATCTGATGACATCATGCTGACACGGTGATCAGATGATCCCAGTTCTCTTAACCTGCATTTAGAAGCGCTCTACTCCTTTTATTTTTTATTTTTTTTATTTGAACTTTACTCAGTTACAACTAAGTTTTGTCAAAACTTCCACGTCTTCAGGAGCTTGTTCTCAGAGAAACTACAGAAACCTCCCCAAAGCTGGCCAAGACACTTAAGCTTGCTTAAATACTTAATTTTTGATTCTTCTTTTCTTTATCCTGGGTCAGAGTCCTGCAAGGTGCAGCCGTCGGGCTGTAGACGGTTAATCTGATTAAAAACAAGTTCGATTAGTTTGGCCAAAGCTGTGGTCCATCTCATGTTCCCGTTTGGAATATCCAGAGGTTTTCCACCAGCGAGGGGAGGTAGATGTTTCTGTTTTCGTTCATTTTTGCACACTCTATCACAAGGTGCTTCAATGTTTCGATGGAAGATTCCTTTTTGCAAAGGCGGCATCGCTTGTCGGTTGAAGCTCCTCTGATTGTTATGATCTGTCTGGTTGGCAGTAGGTTAAGTCTTGCTCTCATAATACAGATTCTCAGGTTCTTGTCCGAGAACTTAGCACAGTAATTCAGTGGTTTTTTCACCTTATTGAATGTTGGAGGCAGGTGTTTTAGAAGTTTATTCCCCACCACTTTCTCTGTTGCCAGAATCCAGTCCGTTTCTTTCGTTTTTTTTTTTAATTCGCTCTGGATTTTCTTTCAGCTCTTTTTCAGTACATTCAATTTTTGCCAGATCATCCTTTCTGGCTTTTACCCATTTTTTCAGAGCCTCACATTTGCCTGTTTGAATTTCATCCTTTATGATGTTAAAGATGGGTAGTGTGTCTGACATGATTATTCTTCTATACAGACTCATAGCACTTTGATCTACCATTGACGCTAATGACACAAGCCCCAGCTCTCTCCTGATAGCCAGCATTGCAGTTGATTTTGGAAGGGCTAACACTGTTTTCCAAACATAACCTTTTAATTTGCTCCAGATGTTACGTGGGAAGTATAGCGAGGCCTCCATTCCATAAGCCAAAGCTGGAACCACTTTGGCTTTGTAAAAGGTTATTGCCGGTATCTGTGAGAATTTTCCGAACTTGCGATCGACTGCTCTTGTTTGGGCGGTTAGGCATTTCGCTTTTTCCCATAGTTGGTTTTGGAGACTCTTTTCTGTTCTGGAGCTGTCCATTTGGATACCTAGATATTAGAATTTTTTTACTATTTCGATTTTGGTGTTGTCGAGGAACAGATTTCGTTTTTTTGTTGATTTACTGGGAACTTTCTCCATCACCAGAATTTTTGTCTTTGTTTTATTTAGCTCCAGGTGGTTTTCAGCAATATAGTTCTCCAGATTTAGTCATTTTCTTTGTAGGCCCACTTTCATCTGATCGATCAAAATGACGTCATCCGCATACAATAGGCGTGGGATCTCCGTTTTCCCGATTTTCGGTGGGAAAGATCGGATTTTGCATTCTGAGAGTTGGTAGTCACCTAAAAATGCTATAAACAGTGCCGGCGCCAGGGGACAACCCTGCTTAACACCTCGATTCACGATGATCTCCTCTGATAGAGCGCCCTGATGGTTTAATTTAACTCTAATTTTCGTATGCGAATGGAAGGCTTTTATGAGCTCAAGTATTTTAGTTGGACATTTCCAACCTTGCAACTTCGACCAAAGTCTGGGCCGGTCCTTTTTTGTTTTGCTTTCAGAAGAGTAACATGGTTGCTGCCAGCAGCAGTGAGGTAGTGAATGGTGTGTCTATGTCCCGTGGCTTGTCCCTTTATTGGTGCGACTGTTGGGTGATCAGAAATGGGAGGAGTGCATTAAGCTACACACTGTCTGAAATAACTAGATAGGTGATCATATAATTTCTTTCCCTGTGCTTCATCCAGTCTTTTTAAGTTGTGTGAGCTAGAGCAGAGTCTCGTAGTCTCATATTTTGCATGCTGGTAGTTGTAGTCTTCCACAGTAGTACGTGTACTCTTTATGCAAGAAGTTACTGGGCTAGGAGAATGGCTCAGGGGCAAAACATTTGTCTTGGAAACAAGGCAATGTTGAGCAGCACTTTGAGCTCTGCATGAAAAGCGATGTAAAAAAAACCTCATAAAAATACACACAGAAATAAGAACATACACAGATAAAATATGAAAGCACGATCAATCAAAATTCATTACAAAACTGAAAGAATACATATAGTAAAGTGCAAAGTGCATAGTAAAAAGCAATACAGTGAGTGAGTTCACTATGTACAGTCCAGATGGGAGATTATACTTGAAGCCTTCCTGCCTCTTACTAAGAATACTACATAAGGACCATATCACTTTGTCACATAGCTGTCCTGGTCTCAACTTCAGGTGAGCCCCGAGTCAGTTTTCCTCTCTCATTACGCTCATCCATTTTTTCCTGAGGAGCAAAGCTCTATGGACATATTGGGCGACACAAGTTACGATGCATGGGTTTGAGGTACCTTTGCACAGTACCAGTGCCTCAGCTATAGAGCGAATTACGGCATCCCTAAGAAATGGGCCTACACATCTTACTCTCAGTGGTTTAGAGACAGTGCATAGAAACAAAAAATTAGCAGCTGTCTCGTCTCCCAGACCACATGCTGGGCAGACCTTAGAGCCTCCTTCGGCCCTGCAGTTAGTTACAGTGGCGACCGGTAGAGTCCTGAATTGCAATCTTACAAGGAGCGATTTTGCATATGGAGGAGACAAATAGTTAAGATAGAGATCTAGGCCGAATTCAGTTTTTATGGGAAGATACATTGGGCCGCAGCGTAATCTGCCTGCAATTACAATCAGCTTGTTCCTTGAAGTAATAATTGCTGCTCTCTTCGTCCTTCGATGAGCCCCCTTATCTGTGTTATGGGGCTCCTCCCACAATCTGCACTCATTCAATTGAAACACATTCTTTTTCACATAAGCCACCCAGGGGATGCTTTTACCACCTTCTAGGCCCAGGAGATGTTTTGTGGCTTCTTGATACTTCCTCAGCGCTTTTGAGTTCCAGAGCATTACCCAATACAAAATTGGGGCAAGAGAGGCCAGGTCGCCTATCGGGCGTATATCAAGTTTCAGATACGTAAAGACAGTGAGGGTGGAGCAAGGGAGAAGTAACAGATGTCTGGAACAAATTTAATTCCCTCTCTTGTCAGACTGATGATGTTTGAGTTGCCCCATATCTCTGAGCCGCAGAGAGTAGCGCCAATAGCCTGTTTTCCATACAACTCTACAGCTGAGTGGACTGCCCCTCTCATGTCTGTTGAAAAAGGATAGTATTGCTTTACCATATTTCCCCAACTTGACCTGTGCCTTCTCTACTTGGCTGATGCAGTGGCCATTTTCATTAAACCTGGTATCCAAGTACTCCACAACTTCTAATGTACATTGCTTGGCAAATTTACGCTTAAACACCATAACTTTCATTTTAGTAACATTTGGATTCAAATTAAGATCATCAAATTTGTTCACGCAAGTTACCAGACAATTTTTCAGGCCCTGTGGTGTTGTGGACAGCAATACTGCATCTTCAACGTAAAATACAGCAGGAAATCTATTGTGTCCCATCTTGGGGGATCCATGCTAACCTTCAGCAGAGCTGGTATAATTTCCTCTATATATATATGGAAAAAAGAGAGATGCAAGAACGCAGCCCTACCTCCAGGGCCTTCTTAAGCACTTTTGGGGCCTGGGGCACAGGCACCTTTTGAGCCCCCCTCCACCATACCAAAGCAAGGCATAAATTAGTTTTCAAAAATTCATTAGCAGAGTTTGCTAAATACATTTTTCTTGATTAGCAAACAAACCCATTTGATTAGCAATTTTGTACTAACGTTTTTCATGCCACCAGAAGATACTTGTACCCAAGATATAAAATGAGCAACAATATAGCAGTTTTGTGTACCGCTTAAGTAAGACATTAAGTAAGACATAAGTGAGAAGTCAGGCCTTGCAAATTCTTTAAAATTCCACTAGACCTGCAAGTTGAGTAACTTAGTTTACCCACTCGACTTAAGAGACATGCACTAGATCCATGGCAACGGATGACAACACATTTTAATGCACTTTCTGTAAAATGGTGCATGTCGCCACAAACCCACTTTAGTTTGGCACACTGGTGCCAGCCATGCTCAATGAAACATTTATTTAACATTTACTGCAAAGTAAAGTTTTAAATAAAAGTTTCCAACATCCCCTGCAAGTGGTACTGGCCCTTCTTGAAATCGATTATTCAAGGAGGAGAAAATAGTTTGCGAGCCCTGGATGAGTATGTAAAAAGGTTAGCTGCATGAATGGGCAAATAAATAGATATGATAAAAAGGCTCTGAAAACTTTGAAAACAGTTTGGCCAGCTCGCTCTACTGCAGGTGCAAATATATAATGCAATCATAATCATAGAGCAAAATGGGCTCTGGAGACCAACTACAGTGTACAGTTTTGCAGTAGGTCTGTAAATGTAAAGAATGGAAAACTATTGATCGCTTCTTTAAGTAAATATCAAGTTAGCTTTGTGTATTCATTACGTACAAGACTAACCGGAGTGGATGGCGTCGCAGGCAGAGAACTGGGCAAACTATGCAGAATATTGTAGTTTGCGGCCATCTCCCTTTCAGGGTAGCGGTATAAAGCGGCATATAAAATAGAATGTCCAGAAGTATAGGATCAGCTCATGGGTTGAGCACCAGTTGAAAGCTGTATGTAACCTGCAGGCGACAGGACTAAGTTTGCCATAAAAGCATCTGGCCGTGTGGTCACTTACATTTTCAAAAGTGTCCACTAGTCAATGAAGCGTCTTCCTCAACAAAATTAAATCTAGTTGACACTGAGATTTAGATACACTTCACTGTAAAACATGGACAATGCAGTGTTGCACAGTAGCAATACTGTAATTATGCATTATGTAACCTATTACATTTTTAGAAAAGGAATTAAAAGCCTTTTCAAAAATAAAATAACGAACTAACGCATACTGGTCTTTGGAAGACAGGATACAGTATTATCCCGATTATTTCTGGTTTGCAATTATTTGAAAAAGATAACAAAATGTGCGTAACACTCCCACACCGGCCTTGTGGCACATGAGTCAATGGAACGATTACTGCTGCACTCTCTCTCTCCATTAGCCCCTTTGAACTTGCAGTGAAAAGAAAAAAAGTGGGTGGCGAGAGCTCTGAAGGTAAGAGGAATGCAGGGTGAGATGTGCTTTCATAGAACAGGGTAACTTAAATAGCTAGCTTTGCTACACACGTGCCAATTTAATTAGCAAACCACCAGAATTGCATAGCAAATTGCTCAGCGACACTGCTTATTTTATGCCTTACAAAGATATTGAAAGATCAGAATATCTGTTTGTTCCCACCTCATCGTGATCACTAACCATACCCATAGCTTTATATGGTGCCTACGGGAAATCAAAATGTGTCAACAACAGAATAGGTATAGCCTCAGCAGCACGCCATAAAATGGCCTGACCTGTGCTGTTTGTGTTTGGTGAACAATGGAACCTGACTTCTTTACCTTGTGCAGCCTTGTGGGTCCCACCTCCAAGGTGGGGGCCCAGGGCAAGTGCCCCTTTTGCCCTCCCATAAAGGCGTCTCTGCTTGCCTCACACCCCGGTGGACAAGAAAGGGGGAAGTGGACTCGCCAGCCATACCATATCTTACTGATTGTAAGATATGGTATTGCCTGATTGTTGCTATACAACTCCTGGATCAGTGCTGTCAGATGATGAGGGGCTTTTCTTTTTTGGGGGTTAATAGTGGCCTGCACAGTTCTTTTGGGATGCCCCCGAACCGCAGGGTTACAATAGAGGTTGGAAAAATAATGCTCCCCTGCTCCTACAAGCATACAACATTGGAATGGTCTTCCCCCATCAACCTCCACCCCTGAGATTAGTTTCCAAAAAACTCCTGGATCACTGTCTTCGTGTGCTTGACTGAGTAGGTTCCATCTCTCAGTGGAATCAGCCCCCTTTTTTTGTGCAGCTATAATTTTGTATTTGCTGTCTCTGGAATTTGGAGGGGAGCCTTGTCAACACCTTTACATGCAGAAAGAGTTGCCAAAATCTGGCGCTTTGCTTGGCGGCATTCTTTGTCATATCATGTGACTTTTTTAGTTACATTTTCCTAGCCCCTTGGCCCTTACTAGTTATATGTGGGAGTTATATAAGTCGGCCATATTCTATAAGAACATTTTCTTCTGTGACTTCTTCACTGCAGATTTCAAATGTTACTGAGGACAGCATTGTGTAATAAAGATTATTGATTCATAATCCTGGACCACTTTATTGATTTTTGGGCGTGACCATTTACCACTAAGGGCAACGCCCTATCTTTAGCCGGGGCACAGTGTAAAAGATGATTATTTATTTTGAGGTATATGCATAATAAAGAGTTGTGGCCACTGTCTCCTTTATTTAAAACCTCAAAATTGCATGCCGTCTTCCAATCCTTTGCAGACACTAGAATGTAACCGATTATGCTGCTATTAGTAGGACCCAAGAAGGTCAAATTGGCTGGTTGGTCTTTCTTAAACTGGCCATTACAAGCCCTTAAACACAGATTTTTAAAGTGAAAATCGTGTCTCTAGCTTGCATATCACCCCTCCTTGCTTTCGGAGCATCTAGAAGTGGGGCATCCCAGACACCGTCCTAATCCTCCCACAATCCGTCTAGCTCTGGGATAGGCTCCAACTGCAGGTTAAAATCACCTTCCTCCTCTAGACCATGGTCCTCCCCTATCTATTGGCCACCAAACCGGACGATTCCTGGAGGTTTTGCATAGATTTCCGCCAAGTTAATGCCATTTCCGACTGCGATGCTTATCTCATGCCACGCATTGATGACCTAATTGATAAACTCGGAAACGCCACCTTTCTATCAACCCTAGACTTAACAAAAGGGTACTGGCAGGTTCCAGTGTATTGACCTCATATGGAAAAGAAAGCTTTCTCAGTGCCCCTAGGAGTATTTCAGTTCAAAGTACTCCCTTTTGGCTTACATGGGGCTCCATCCCCTTTCCAGCAGCTTATGGACAAAATATTGCAGCCCTACTCTGATTTCTGTGGAGCTTATATTAATGATATCGTCATTTATAGTAAAACTTGGGAAGACCACCTTTTCCATCTCTTTACTATTATGAGAGCCCTCAGAGAAGCTGGCCTAACTGCCAATCCATCCAAATGCAGACTGGCCCAATCAGCGGTGAAATACCTCGGCTTCTTTGCAGGAAATGGTAGTGTGCAACCTTATTATGAGAAAGTGAAAGCTGTATTAAATTCCTCTACAGCTACAACTAAAAGAGATCTCAGAGCATTTCTAGGATTAATCGGTTATTACAATAGGTTTATCCCAAACTTCTCAGACAGGAAAGCTAGGCTGACAGATAAACTGAAGAACGCTGAACCGCAGATAATTCATTGGACTGACGAGGATGATATATGTTACAACCTAAAACAAACCCTGTTCCAGAACCCGTTCCTAATGGTGGGACATTTCGTTAAAGAATTTGTATTGCAAACAGACGCCTCCCTTACAGTGCTAGGAGCAATCTTATCAAAAATGTGTGATGGATTGGAACATCCCATCTTGTTTACTAGTTGCAAACTTTTCCCACGTGAAACAAATTACTCTGTGCCATCAAGTGGGCCATTATCCACCTTAGATCTACCTTAGATACTACCTCCTAGCAAGAAAGTTCACACTCGTCACAGACCATTATGCACTAGTTTGGATTAGCCAAAGTAAAGACTCTAACCCTCGAGTCATGCAATGGTTCTTAGACCTGCAAACCTACTGTTTCACTGTGGAGCACCGAAAAGGTAAAGACCAATGGACTGTGGCTTTCCTTTCTCGGTTCCTCTGTGAAACAGATGCAGCTATATCGCATAGGCAAGGGTATGTGAGAAACCTGAAGGTGTCTCACCCGCTAGTCCCCAGCAATCTGTCATCTAAGTGGCCAGGAGATGGCCATCGCTTTTGGATCCAGATCCTGGGGGTGGACCAATACGGGAGGATCACCTGGATGAGGGTCTTTGGGAGTGGAAGCGAGACACCAGAAGGTGAGACGCGGTATCCCCTTCCCTGTAACACCTTTTCCCCATCCTGAGAGGTAGGATACCTAAGAACTCAACCCCCCCTTTCCAGACACAAACACTTTCTCCTGGACAGTTCACTGTGAGCGACAACGGACTAACACCAGAGCCATATACCTGACATGTCCCAATACAATGGTCAGGCAAGGTTAGGCA
Source organism: Ambystoma mexicanum (assembly GCF_040938575.1). Classification (NCBI taxonomy): domain Eukaryota; kingdom Metazoa; phylum Chordata; class Amphibia; order Caudata; family Ambystomatidae; genus Ambystoma; species Ambystoma mexicanum. The sequence goes on from NC_090927.1 coordinate 1,008,256,215, forward strand.
ATTTACGGATCATTATACACACCTGACTTCCATCCCACTTCCCCACACGGTAAAAGGCGTAGCATTAAAGCACACTCTGAGTGAGGCAAGGCACACAAAGAAACAGCAGTTTCAAGATGGCAGTTTAATACGAGGAGGAAGACGGCGAGACCAGAGAGGATTGCAAGGAGGGAAGTGCCCTTGATCTTTAAAAACTGTTACTTTGATGAAACTTGGAAAGTAAGAAACCTAAGACCAGGAACTAAAGTTTATCAAACCTGCACAGTGTGTCAGAGGTACCCTTGGAGTCTCCTGCGTAGATAACCGAGGCAGGGAGAAGCAATTGTCGCTTTGGTACTGTTCTTGGCTCCTACAACAAAGCAGCATCAGTAAAGACAACACAGCTGGTGAGTCGGAGAGACTGAAACCAAATCAGCCTGTGTTTTGAACCAAGGTTGCAAGCGGCAACATTGTATGAAGATATCTGAAGAGAACCGTGTGTGAGACTTATGTGACGCGCGATGTGAATATAATTGGAAACCAAAGAAGTGACTGAACTTTGGGAGGCCAAGAAAAGATACCGTAGACAGAGTGGTCCGGCACCACGTGGGTGCTCAACTGAAAGTCTCTGCTAGGTATCCAACTGATGCTAAGTTTGACAAAAGGGAATCTTGAGATAGAGGTGGTCCTGCAAGGAGTCAAGCTAAACCCTGTGCACATTCGAAAGTCTTTGATGGTTTAATGTACACTGCAATTGGTCTGAGCACAGCTGAGGGAGACTGATTGGGTAAAAAAAAAGGGATCTGAGCCCGACTGAGGGGGATCCGTGGTGAACATTGTAATAAGGGGATCTGAGCCCGGAAGATGCAGATCCAATGTTGAACTTTTGTTTTGAAAAGGATCTGAGACCAGCTGAGGGGGATCGAGAGTGAACAACCAAAGTGAATATTGGTAAAAGGAAAATAACTTTTGCATCTTGTTTTTTGTACATCAGGCCCACTGAGTCAAGAGACTTTTAAGAAGTAAAGAGACTTGGGCACACAAGTCCTGGTGCTTGTAATGGAACTGTATCCTTGTGCTGCAGAAGCCAGAGTGTGCGCTTTGCTCGCGTGAACCGCCTTGCCCCGTGCTGAAAATGTGGGAAGGGAGGCCAATGGCTCGAACATCCTGCCATATAATTTTGTGAACACTTCTTTCTTTTTTATGAACACTACCCCCACACCGTTTGTAAATTAGTAGTAAGGATTGGCAATAGGTTTTTTAGTATAGGACCTTTTATTTTGACAAGACTCCACTAGGACTGCATTATTATTATTTGGTGGTTGTAGCTTTCTCCCATTTGTAGATTTAGAACGGAGTTTATCACACCCTTGCAAAAGTTCAATAAATGCCCTTGAACTGTGGTCACGTGTCTATCTTACTGTTGATACCATGCCTTTCTTACACCCGCAGAGGCAAGGCCCTGGAGGTGGAGGGCCCAGACACATATGCCAGGCTGTGGATATGAAGAGAGGAAGTGCCTACTCCATTACAAGGGGAAAGGGGGCCAGCCAAACGGCTTGTTTCCCTGCCACCAATGTGTGCAGGGCAGTGACGGGCTAAGACAATGGGGAATACCAGACTACCGGGCGCCTGTACCCGGAGGAAGGGGTTTGGCAGGTAACACTTAGCTGACAGGGGCACATATGTCACCACAACAAAAGAGACCAAAGGACGGCCACCAACTGGACTGGTTGGGGCCACCTGTCTCCCAATTAGCACATGAGGTGTCTCTCTGCCCTGCATATTTCTCTCCCAGCACGGCAAAGCAGCGGAAGGAAGAGTACACAAAGTGCAGGAAAAACCCACACTGCCCAGCCAAAATGGCCAAGGAAGGACTCTAATGCCTGGACAATATCATAGGGAAATACATTCAATCAAAATGGTTTAACACAGCTCCACGCTGTCAAAAAGGTCGTACGTTTTATGAACGGTGGCATGGCATGGATCAGCCTCGAGTTGGCCCAGCGATGGAGCAGGGCCCCTGCTCACCTGTTGCCATGTTTCCCAAAAGCATATCTCACGTTCTCTATCAGTTGCTTTTTATTGTGAGTATTTTGTTTGGTGTAATAAAGCTTACGGCCTATGTTTTCACAGGTTATCTTGTTTCTGGGGTTGTCATTACATGTGCATGCTATGCATGTTTTAGGGGTGATCGTTTTCTGCATACACCTACCTGCTCACTCACAGTTCCCCGCACTATGCCACTTCCAGGCTTATTAACATTTGAATGGTAGGCTGACACTTGCCTGCTGGCTTTAACAGCAGTTGCCTCCCTTTGCCAGCAAACTATTGGACTTGGGTTGGTTGATTTGATCACGTTTCAGGTAAATCGCTAGAAAACTGCATTATTTCAGACCGTGTTTTCCCACTGACTTTTCACAAACATACTCCTTGCCTCTACTCAGTGCTGGAAATGGAAAAAATGTACTCGGGGAGCTGTCACCTCTTTGGAGGGCCGGGCCAAGGGGCTTGGCCCCCTGCCAGGTTGCGCAACCCAGTATCTCTTCATAGAACCCAATCCTCGTGATTTGCAGAAAAGGAAAAGGCATTATGGGAACATCATAACGGCCACAATTTTAAATGTTAAACGTCATTCAGTAAGAAACCTCTTTAAGCGAAAAATTGACTCTTCTGTTTTGATTGGTCACAATAAAATTCACCCTAATAAAGAGATGTCTGTAAATTGCAGGGCAAATATAACCGTTTGGAAATCTGCAACACTGTATGCGAGGCTTTGGCAGTTCCAGTCTTCTAAGAGTTCATTGAAGATTGCTTACTGATTGGTGCAATAAGTGCGATAATGCAGCTTCAGAGCTGGTTGGTGATTTCTGTGCGAGCCCCTAGAAATGTGGCACGCGCGAGCAACCAGCGCTTTGACGAGCAGATGGCTTGTAGAGGCGCAGGTCTGGGCGATGGAGCGCGCTCCGGCAAGCCTTCTTCTGCCGGAGCGCTGCTCCGTCTTGTTCTGGCCCTTTCCCTGCGCTGCCTATACGCCTTGCCTGCCATGACTACACTCCGGCCCTATCCCCACCGACACAGCAACTCTTTCCACTCCGAGCCACCCCACTCCTGAAGAAGGGCGTTTAACAGAAGATTTGCCATTTTCAGAATTATATATTATTTAATTTACAAAAATACCTTTTCATTTTGGATTCTCAGTCCACTCGTATGGGGTACAACACAACCTTGGAAATACAATGCGCCAGTCCCCGTTCGTTCAAAGCAAGCAGTGCATTGAACCCATCTGTTCCTTCTCAGGCGCTAGTGAAGGACCGTAGGGGGCAGTGCAGGGCAAGATTTAGCTCCGGGCAATGTGGCTTTTAACGTTACATGACCATCCAATTGCAGAGAACGAAATAATAAGGGCACGGTGAACGTCGGATTCCACTTGGTTTTCTAATGTATCAGATCATGCGTTGTATGGAGAATAACCAGTGTAGGGTCCTGAATTCCATAAAACCAAGGGCGATGTGTAACGCCCAGAAAGCTGAAAGTGCAGATTTACTTATAACTCGTAGTTTCCTAACGCAAACTGCTCCGCGAAATTAGGATTTTAAAAACAAATGTAGGAAAAGGCCGTACTATAAATAACCAAATACACCCACAAATAACGAATTGTTTAATCATCGTACCATGCAGAAAGCAAATAAGGTTTCAGCCCCCTTCAACTCCTCCACAGCGCGCCCCACAAAATGTCATACTTTCATTACTTAAATGACAACAGGTTTAGCAGGCCTGCACAGCGTTCCGTCGGATCCAAATGTGCGGGTTCTTTTTGTTTAGCATTCTCAAAGATTTTCTTTTTAAAAAGTGAACGCCAGTCGTTTGTGTCATGCGACGGCCTTAAACTGACACCATCGCGGTGTCTACAGACTGGCAGCCTGGGCCCAGCACTTGGTAGTTGTGTTTTCAAGTTGCCCACAGAATTCACCAAATAAGCCTTTGACAAGGAACTGGGCCTGGCTATGAATATTTGTTTCCGCGCATTACAAGAGCGCGCCTAGTGGCATCGAAAAAGGACATCGTAGACGGTGCACACAGGAGACCAACCCTTCTTAACAGTTTCAACAAAAACATGGCACACCACTTATATCCTGGATACGTGGTAAAGACAGATTGAAGAGCTGCACAGAATGCAAGCATAACAAGACTTAACATTCTTAAAGATACCAAACACCCATCTTAGCAAGAAAATCAAGTGGAACTAAGTGACAAAAAAAAAAAAAACAAGGGATACTACAAATCCTTGTGCTCGGTTTTAAACTATTAGGTTGTTGAGTACAATATGCCTACAATGTGAATAACGCTACAGCGGACCATTGCAACACTGCCTTGTACTTAAAAACGACTCCCTCCTGTTGGGTGTCCTGACCCACATTTGAGCTATCCTGCTGCAACATTTGGTGCTGTGGGCTTAGAAAATCCAAGATGGCCAAAAAGCCCACATGTGCGGCAAAATCCAGGAGAACCACACAGTTTGTGCACACTAAAATGGTTGCCTAACTTGCCACCCACCAGTGCGAGCAGGATGGGCCGGGGTGCCATGAGTGAAATGTGTGCCAAAGGAAAAAACGCACTTTAAAATTACCTTTGGTTTCTCTGAATGCCAGCTCAAAATGCCTATTTTCAAACATTGCAACACATCCAAAAATCTCACTGAACACCAGCGGACATCTGGCAGAATGAAGTATGTGTGCATACTAAATCTGGGAAGTTGAAGAGCCCCAAAACAATGTTCATAACAAGACTGGCTGAGCTCTGCAGGTCTGCAGCAGCCTAACTGAAACTGGATTTAAAACTACCAAAAATCGAAAATGTTTAAATTAACTGAGTGACCTACTTTTGAGTGTCACATAGTTTGTAACTGTTAAAATGCCATAGTTTTGAACTTAGAATCAGCATTCTAGCTGCATATGTAAAAATTGTCTTGACTTAAACTGGGGAACAAAAAGTGACATTTTACCTGAAACCTGGCTTAAGGAAACTGGAATTCTGCCAGACAGCTACCCCCGACAGGAGTGGGGGCTTGCCCAACAAATGCATTCCCAGGCCTGGCTGCATTCTGTTGCTCCTGCCAAAAGGAGGTCACACACTCTCTGATTGAATTACCAGGGGATTGCAAGAAACTAAAGAAAGGGCCCAGGCAGATGGTTTATTAGGGTGGTCGTAAATGGCTTCCTTTTGAACAAAGCCCTGCCTTGACTCAGGCAGATGGTTTATTGGGGGGACCGTAAAACAGCTTCCTCTTGGCAGAAGCTGGGAGGGGCAGGGTCTCTGAGCTTGGCAGAGACTGGATAAACTGGTTTCTATACCATGTGACCTGAAAAGACACACCCCTGTTGGCCAGAATATGATTCTAAGAAAGATGTATAACTCACAGTGCGGACTTGTCGAAATTATTTAAATGATACCATAATTCTTGTGATTTTTCGGTGCACGTTTTAAGACGCGTTGGGAATTTGTGTGATGTTCTGGGCAAAACCCCGCTATTTATTGACACCACAGACTCTGTGTGTAAGCTAGAGACATGGGAATTTACTGGAGTATGTATGGACAGGCCGTGTATATGTGTATAATTTTTAATGAAAAACCAATGTTGCAAAACCAGTTAAAAAACGCAAAATGTTGCCAGTTCTGAATGCAAGCTCTTAGAAACATCAGAGTTTGAACAGAGTATACCTCATGTGATCCGTGATGGGTGCATGTAATTTCAAACCACTGTGTATCTATGAAATATGTCCTTAGGTCAAATATAGATTTGTGTGCAATTTGACAGGGGAGTGTCCTTTCTGCAAGCCATTAAATGACATCATTCTGACACACAATCCTGTTCTCCAGTGAGAACGCAAAGAATTCTCCAACCTATCAGAACTCTGAAGGGGTTGGGCCTAGAAAGCTAGCCTCTCCACCCACTTTCAAAACACATAAAAAGAGACTGCTGGGACAGGTAGAGACATTCAATTCCATTTGCTGCGGAGCATGCTGACCGACGACTTCACATCCAGAGATCCTACACTTAGACTTCCAAGCTAAACAGAGACTACAGAACTTTGAACCAAGAAGGCCCACTGCAAGCAAAAGTATTTGTCAGCAGGCCCAAAAATCATTTGCAGACTATCAACAGCCGGGCGAGCTGTTTGAATTCCCTGCCTAGAACATTGCCGGGACCGGTAGCAGTGTCCAGGAGCCGTGCAGATCAGCGCTGTGTCCGGAGAAAGCGGGACTAGGAGCCGTGCAGACCGGTGCTAGACCAGACCAGCAGAACCCAAGATCCAGGAGCAGTGCCGGTGACCCAGAAAGCAGAGCTGTACCCGGAACCGGAGACCACATCGCTGTGAAGTGCTGTGCGCAGTGACCGGATCCGTGACAAAGTCGCCTTCCTGTCCAAAATCTCTTGTGAGTACTCAGAAAAACTCAGAACCTATCCCTTAGTTTAATATAATATAATATAATATAATTCAATCTATTTAACCTAAGTAGAACTGTCACCTGTCATTTTCTAGCTGCAAGCTGTAGCCTGTCGCTTTGAACTTTTAAAATTTCAAATCCGAAAAAACTACCTTTATTTAATCGTCCGTATCTCTGGAACCGTTTGGGAACTTGGTTTAACTTTCCTCTGAAAGCTTAGAATCTCAGCTTTTCAACAAGCTTAGAACCGACTTGCTACTCCCTATACTGTTGCCGTAATCGTGATTCACGCATTCGCAAATTTTGCCGCCGCGATTCGCGATTTGGTTAAAAATCCAGCCACGTGTGAAAACAGCAGCTTCCTTGTTTTCCTTTGCCAAAAATTCGTTTAACCTGCTAGTTACTCCTAGATCCTTGCTAAAGTGAGCCTGAACTCATCCCAAGTATATTTCACTCACCCTGAACCTCCTAAAGGGAATTAAAACCATTTTCAGCATATTCCTCACTTCATTGCCAGCACATATAAAAGCATTTTGGGCCTGTGTTTCAAACTTCTGTAGTCTAAGCTTGCTGGGGTGAACTGAATTACATTTTATTGCATTTCTAAGAACTGTGTGCTCTCCTCTTCATTTCCTTACATTGCATAAGGGGGGGGAGTGTATTGCCAGAGAAAAGTGATTACATTGTTTTGTTGAAATCATATTGAGTATTTTCTGTATTGCATTTTCATTCAACATTGCATCCATCTGAAACTAGATAAAGCATTCTCTACCACCTTATTCTTCTGTTCCTATTCCCAAGCGTGCTACCTCATCCTTTATACTACTCCTGGGTAATCAAATCAGTTTATTAGTAGAACATTACCCATTGTTGTTAACTGCTCATGTTCTGAAGTGTGATATTAATTAATTATAAAGTGTGATATATATATATATATATTGTTTACATTCTCAAATAAACTGTTTAAACTTGCAAAACAGAACTACTTCTTGGCTCAGTGGGGTCAGGGGGGTTCCAAGAGAGGGGTGTTATATAGGGGTAGTCATCCAGAACTCATGAACTGGACATAAAGATATATCAATAAGGGTTTCCATTCAGTATCCCAGACTAGGCATTGACTTAGCTGTAGTGCTGGATTGAATCCTCTTACAAAGTGGGGGCTCGAGCCGGACGTTTGGGTTAGATCTATCACTTGTGCAGGTTAATACAGTGTGCCAGCTGACCAGATACACATATCCTGTCGGATCACCATGCTGTGTTACGCTGTAAAGCACTCCTCAAAGGAATGCTCTAAGGAAAAGGTCTGTTTTGCAAAAATAAAATACAAACTTCTGTAAGTCAGGAAGGAACTCAAATTCCAGAATGACGACCTTGGTAGATATGAAAATAGCCAGAGAGCACTTCTTACATAAGCTATTTGTGAGAGGTGAGTGGACTCATCAGGACCAGACGGTCTGGTTGCAGGCAATCGCACCCCAGATCACTGAAACAGGGTCAGCTATATGGAGAGACCAGGGTCCCTTACATGTGGCCCTGAGTGAACTATATATGTCCCCTAAGGCCAAGGATGAGCACAACAAGATTGCCAGGGTAGCGGCATATTTATATTTACATATGGGAGCCATGCAGGACAAATGTGCTGAAGGCCAAGATCTGGCGAGTAGGCAACTGCTGGCATTATAGAAGGCCCAATCTGATCTGGACTCTTCTGAGCAGAGGCTGCAGAGGAGCCAGGAGTCAGAAAATGATAGTAGGCAGTATATCATTAAAATAAAAGAGGACATGGATATACTGCAACAGGAAAAGACTGACCAGGATACCAGAATTCTGGCCTTGCAGAAGGAACGCCAAGACAGTTTGGACTCCCTACTGCAGAGCCAGAAAAAGCTGGAGCAACAGATCAATTTCAACAGGGCATGCACAGAGCAGGTAGCCACCCTGCAAATCCAACTAGACAGAGAGAAAGAGGAGAGCAATAAACTGATCCTGAAAGACCTGGATACCCAGGCAGAGTTTGATCAGGAGCGCCAGAAAGCTGGTGCCTTCCAAAGGCAAAGGGACGACCTGACGGTACAGATGCAGACTCTTAGTCAGGAAAGGGACACCTTAGGCCAGGAAGTCTGCCACTTAAAAAGAAAAATGGAAGAAAATCACCTGGCCCACCAGGGACTGGGTGACCTCCAAAAAGAACACCAGGACTTGCTAGAGCACACCAGGAGGGTGGAGGAGGCTCTGGCAAGACAGAAGCAGGCCAGTAGGGATGGGACTCAGGAGGTAACCCTCCTGCAGCAAAGACTGGCCCAGTGCTCCAGGACCAATCAGGAAACGCAGAGAGAGAATGAGGCTCTCTGCCAGCACAATGATAGGCTCCAACAACAGGTAGCGATGCAGGAGAGACTGATAGAGTCATGTAAGGCCTTAACTGAGGAACTGAAGGCGCAGGCTCTTGCATTGCAACAGGGAGCAGGGGCGGATAGAGACCAGGTTCGCTGGGAAAGGGAAACTCCTGAGCATAACCTCAGCAGCCCTAGTACCAGAGGCCTTTATCTCTCTCAGTCCCTGGACTCTGCCACCCCCCTGTCCCCTGGCGCACATGAGCACCGGGCCACAGGGATGGTAGATTACTATCCAGCCAGAAGCATGGGGTTCATAGGCCAGTACCTCCCAGGAATGGATGGGCGGGCATCCGGGAATGGGCACCCAAGCACAGTGCAATTTAGTGGGGAACCCCGGGAGAATAGGCCCATTAAGGGCAACCTGAAAACTTCTGCCCAGTTAGGTCAGTGGGGGGGTACCCATAAAATCCTGGCAGCAAGGAGGAATCTGAAGACTCCTCTGAACGGCGCAGGACACAGGAGACCAGGTCCCCACATTCTGCCAGCCATTCCCAGGCTCGCAGAATCTGGGAAAACCTGGAAGATCAGACAGGAACCTCTGGGAGCAGTGCCTCTGAGTCAGAGGATGAATGGACCAGGGTTACCCGAACCAAAAAGGCCAATAAGGCAAAAAGGGCCTTGCTTAAGGACCCATTGAAACAGATTAAGGCAATCAGGAGTGTCATCACGCCTTATCATAAGAACGCCAAGTACTCTGTTTGGGAACACTTGGAGCTCTATGAGCAAATGATGGAGACTTTTCATTTGAAGGACAGCCAAAGCTGTATCCAATATGTAAAGTGGACATTCTCCCCAGAGTACTCCAGTTTCTTTGCGGGGCTGGAGGACCAAAATCATTTAAGATGGTCCACCTATAAGGCGGCCATCTTGAAACATTTTTCTGTTCACAGAAATCCTCAAGAGGCTCGCAAGGCAGCCTACAATTTGCAATGTGGGGAGGATCAGGCCCCACAAGAGTTTGTGCAAGAATTAAAGTGTGCTTTTGCGCAGACCACCAGAAGGGTGCGCACAGACAGCAAAGAGTTTGTCAATACATTTTTCCATGCTCTCCCTAAATATATAATGACCCAGCTCGTGAGAGATTTTCATGAGAAAAGATCTTTAGACTGGGTCATTGAACACACTACTATTAGGTGCAGAAGCTTAACGAAAATAAAAATAATGCGCCGAAAAACTCCAAAACCAACAGCTCCCCTGCTGCCGCCAAGGTGGCAGCGGTAAAGGTTGCCCCCGTTTTTGATTTGTAGATGGGGGGCCTAAAAACCTGCCTGCACCAAATAACTCACAGCCCAGAAGGCCCCCGGGCCAGTCACAGACAGGGAGTCGAGGAGGTAGTCCCACAAATGGGGTCCCCGGCTCTCCTGACTATGTAAGTCCCCGCTACAAGGGAAACCGACCAATTCTGGGTTATGTGTGGACTCCTCCAGCCCAAGGGGGGGGGATCCAGCCAAGCACCTAACCCACGGAACTTCCCTCCCAACTTCCCCCAGGAGGGCAGAAATTCTCCAAATCCTGGGCAGAACTTTTTCCCCAGGTATCCACCCAAGATCCAGCCCCAAAATCATCCATCCTTCTTTCCCCAATTCCCTGAGCTCAGACAACCTAATCCGGGAGAGGGGAGGCCAAGGGTGGAGGGGTACCAAAATCTTCCCAACCAGGGGTACTACCAGAGAAGGGATAGCTACCCTTCCCGGGATCAGCCCAGGGGAGAAAATAGAGCCCCGTATCAGCCTGAGCGGGTTTCCCAGTTAGAGCGCCAGGTCCAAAATATGGCACGGGATCTGGGTCACATACTGAGGGCTCAACAGAACCCTCAGATGAGCATGCCACTGCAGAATGCCCCAAACTCTGGACCTGGTGCTCCAGAACAATGACGGGGGCAGCACCCCGATAACACACCGGTTCCCAGGGAGGAGGCACAAGGGGAAGGGGGGTGTAAAGCCTTGGAGGAAGCTTCCTTCCCAACTTGTAAACAGCCCCTGGAAAACCAGGAACCGGAAACAAAATCTCCTACCCCTGAAAGCCTGACTCCCAAGGAGCAGAGGGAGGGTAGGAGAAACAAAGGACCCAAACAGACCCACTTTGTGGAGGAGGTACAGATCTTCCAATTTGAGGGAGAGGGATCCTCAGAAGATCCTGGGAAAAGGATCTTCTCCTTCAGAGATGGGGGAACTCCTCCCAAAGAAAAATGGGTCCCAAGGGATTCCAATCCAGACTGGGGAGATATGGAGACTGGGCTACCGCCGCCCATCATCTCATCCCAGAACCCACAATACCAAAATCCCCTGGTTCAAACCCATCCTGGTGACTGCCTCCAAGAAGGGGGAGGCGGCCCCGAACAGGAACCAGGGGAACCCACAATCGCTCTGATCTCCAGTTGCCAACTTTTTCTTTCAGATTCCCAAGGCTCTCCACAGAATTCTGCCCAAATCTCTTCGCTAGCAATGTCCAAAACCAGAAAGTTAGCCCACCAGTTGTCCAAAAATGTGCATTATCTGTGCCTCTTGAGGAGGGAAGATACTATGCCCCGGTACAAGTACAGGGGCAGGGTACAATTTTGGCACTGGTGGACACTGGATCCCAAGCCACCCTTCTGTCCAAAAGGGCCTTTGAGGAACTAAATGCCGGAAGGGGGGAGAATTACCGTATTCCTCTCACCTCTCTTCCTGGACAACTGCAGAACTTTGATGGGAAGGAAATTCCCGTTGAGGGGACTGCAGATTTGGACATTAAGTTTGGGTGACACAAGTTGAAACACTCGGTCATAGTAGTAACTCCAGAGGGCACCCCTTGTTTACTAGGGAATGACCTCCTGAGAAGGTTGTCACCTCTAATAGATTGTGTAAACAAGGTCCTCTGGACCCAGACTAGCCGACCAATAAAATTAAAACAGAGTGTCAACCATGTTAGTTTAAACGGCACCTGCCACATGGTTGAACAAAAATCTGACCAAGTAGAATTTCACTTCCAGAACAACCAGATTCCAGACGTGACAGTAATAGCAGTAGGACAACAGACTGGTGATGGGGGGTCCTCTCTATTTCTGAAAATCAACCTTCCTTCCAGTTTAAGGTGGTATTCCGCACTGGAAGGAAACACCCTGAAATTCTTTACTAATCCACAATCAGAAACTCCCACTCCTATAGTCCAGAAAGATGTGAAATCAGCTCAGAGCCTGGCTGATATTCAGCAAATTGGAGAGCAGTTGTTCATCCCTGTTCAGTTAAATGATGGGAAGGACTCTGTTCTCGCTCGAGTGTGTGTGAACAACGGTAAGAGCTTCATCAGCGAAGCCATGTTCCGCCAACTCCCAAAAGATCCAGCCATTCCCACATTCAAACTGATGTCCATTTCCAGACAAATGGGAAATGGACCTGGAAGCACCTAATTCCAAACATCTCCTGCCAAGCAGGTGTATGCTCAAAATCTCCATTGGCAACAAGAGCATAGTCCATAATTGTTGGGTCATGCAAGACGTCACTGCCGCCTTTAACTTAGGCAGTGACATTCTCAATCGCTTTGCCATTAGTTTGGACCTAATAAACTTCAAAGCTTGGTCCCGATTAGCGGATAATCCCATGGGCTTTGATGATCCAGAAAAAGCATTTAGGTCAGCTCAATTGCTACCTTATGCAGTTGAAATTCAGATCAAAGAGGAAGTCACCATCCCAGAAAGGACCCAACAATTCTCCCTGGAAGTGAAAGTTAAAAGAGGACAAAAATTGCAAAACCCTGATGCTTACATACATCTAAACGCTTCTCTCCAACAGCAAGGGTTGGGGGTAAACCCAACTCCATTAGTCAACATAGAACATGACACCATTCTAATAGAGGTGGATAACAGCGACTTAAAGAGTATTACTCTAGCCGCAGGCACCATTATTGGAATGGCGGTTGATGACCGACATTTTTCCATTGATCTAGGAAATGAACTGTTAGGACCAATCCCCAAGGACTGTTTTGACAGTGACAGTGAGGACAATACAACACCAGACAGGATGTTTACCCGGCATGGGGGGAACTTCCTGGTGTACACTTCCTGCCCTTATGGTAAGGAGGATGTGACTTGTGACTTCAGAAGGGATGAGGTGATTTTCCAGGTTCATGAAGGCTGCCTTTCCCACCTGGGGCCTCCAGTCCAAATCAGCACTCTGACCAGGGACTTCTCCACCCAGCTGGAGGAGGCCGCTGAGATAGCCAAACCAGAAGTCTTTCCAGGCCTCAGGCAGATGGTGGAAGAGAGAGTCAACCTAGCTGATGCCTGTGTGACTCTGGAACAGAAGCAAAAGTTGAAACAAGTTTTCTTGGATTTCCAAGATCTCTTTGCGGTAGACTCATATGACTGTGGTCGCACCGACATCCACACAACAACAATCCCCACGGACCCGGGAATGACTCCAGTGTTTGTGAAGCAATATCGCTTGCCTCTCGCATCCATGGAGTCCCTTACTGAAATAATTAAGAACCTTGAGTCCCGGGAAATAATTCGTCCAATACACAGCACCTTCAATAATCCGGTGCTGGGAATATTGAAGCCGAACGGCCAGTGGAGACTCTGCGCCGACCTTAGGGAGCTCAACAAACGGGTCCATACTTCCCGATGGCCTCTGCCCTACATTGACCAAGGGCTGGCCCAGATCCAGGGGTCACAGGTATTCACTGCAATAGACCTGACCAATGGATACTGGACCGTGCCTGTCAGTAGGGAGGACCAATACAAGCTGGCTTTTACCTTTGGGGGCCAGCAGTACACATGGACCCGGACTCCCTTCGGATACCTCAACTCCGGCAATGAATTCAACATTTTCCTACATAAGGCCATGCCCGACCTGGGTGCGAGGGGTAACCTGGCTTATGTAGATGATGTCCTCATCAAAAGTTCATCTGTGGTGGAACACATAGCGGAGATCCGTTATGTTCTGACCCAGTTTAGGGCCGCCGGAGCAAAACTTTCCTTTCAGAAAGCACAGTGGTGTAGAACCCGTGTTAATTTCTTGGGGCATGAGATTACTCCTCAGGGTCTCTGTCCCCAGGAAAAGAAAGTGGAAGCACTTCAGAAACTAAAAGACCCCACAACTCTGCAGGAACTAAGGAGCCTCCTTGGACTGACTAATTACAGCAGAAAGTTCATTGAGGGCTACGCAGAGATCACCAGACCCCTGATTCATCTCCTGAAGGGGGGGGGTCAAGTGGGAATGGGGTCCAGAACAAGCCGAGGCAGTAAGTCAACTCAAAAGAAGCCTCTCACAAGCGCCTTGCCTAGCTTACCCTGTCAGAAACAAAGAGTGCTTCCTGGAGACGGGGTTCTCTAATACGTGCTTGACGGCAGTATTATACCAAAAGCATGACAAGGTCAATAAAGTAATCTCCTATGCGAGCAAAACTTTATCCTCTGTGGAGGAAAAATTCAACGAGTGTGAGAAGGCACTCCTGGCAACGGTGTGGCCATTGAAGAATTATCGCCCGTTTATCCAGGGGGAACACATCATAGTGGAGACTCCACACCAGCCTCTGCAATATCTCCAAAGTGACAGAATCCGGGCCGCGCATGTGAGTAATTCCCGAATTACTTCCTGGATTCTGTCAATGCAAGGCTTTCCTGTGGAGGTCAGATATGGCCAAAACAAGAAGAGTCCCCTCGCGCAAGGTCTGGCTGACTTGCATGATTGTGCCAGAGAAAATTGTCTCGAGGACGAAAGTTCAAAAATAAAGGACAACATGGAGGCATACCTTAATTCCCCACACAAAGTCTTTGAAGAGGACAAGTGTGAGGGAATGCCCACTGTCTATGTGGATGGATGCTCTTACCATGTTGACAACAACGGGGAGAAAGAAATGGTGGCTGGCGTAGGGAATGCATGGGTGAAGGAGTTCCCAGAACCCTCCGCCGGATACAAAATTGGTCTCCGAAGTAGTCAGGTGGCAGAATTGATGGCTGTGCATCAGGCCATCCTCACTGCTGTCCAACATCAACTCCACGAACTGGTCATAATCACCGATTCGGATTATGTACGGAACGGGTTCGTGGAGCACCTGGTTAATTGGAAAACCAGAGGCATGTTATGTGCTAATAACAAACCCCTGAAACATGGGAAGTTAATCCAAAAATTGATGATCTGGTCACCTCGAAGGGGATGACCATCTATTGGAAGAAGATCAAGGGTCATTCCAAAGTAGAGGGACCAGACAAAACTGGAAATGACTTAGCTGATCAGCTGGCCAAAACCGGGGCCATCCAAGGGGATCTAATCGAAATAGAGTCCCTGTTGGGGGAAATCCAGGTCACTGCTATCACTAGGTCCCAGACAAATGCTCACAATGATCTTTCAACTGCCCAATGGAGCAAGGAGACCCCTGATGCTGATTTGATTACAGCTCAGAAGGGGGATCCAATTATTGATAAGTTTTACCAACACCTTGAGGACCCTGAGAACTTTCCCCTGACGGATACCGAGTACATTGGGAAAGAGGACCTAAGAGTGTTGATGAAATGTCCAAAAATGTTCCGGATACAAGACGGTTTGTTGGTAAGGAAATCCAAAGCTGGCCACGATCAGTGGGTGGTTCCTACCTCATTCCGAAGCCTGATGCTAAATCACTCCCATGATGCGGCCACCGCCGGTCATAGGGGGTTTCAGACAACATTGGAAATCTTAAGAGAGGTTGCATACTGGCCACACATGGGGCAGGACCTCAACCAATATTTGAAGGGTTGTCTTGTGTGTGCACAATTTCAGCCAACATCCCTCACACACCGGGCGCCTCTCCAAAAGAGGGGAATGGCACTCCCATGGTCAGATTTACAAATCGACTTTGTAGGCCCCGTGATTCGCTCCGCTAGGGGGAATAAGTACATGTCGACTGTGACATGCTTGTTTACCAAGTGGGTGGAATGTCTCCCAGCCCCAAACTGCAAGGCAGAAACGGCAGCTGCCTTGATGATTAACCACATCTTTTCCCGTTTTGGTCTACCTCAAAGGATTGAGTCAGACAGAGGTAGCCACTTCACCAGTGAAGTAATGACAAAGATGTGGGAGATACTGGGGGTCAAGAGAAACCTACACATTTCTTACAGGCCAGCTTCTTCTGGAGCAGTGGAACGCTACAACCGGACAATTGTGAGCATCTTAAAAAAGTTTGTGGCAGATTCTGGGCCCAGTTGGGATATCCGATTACCTCTGGTCCTAATGGCCATCAGATCTACCCCTTCATCTGCAACCAAAATGTCACCATTTGAGTTGATGACTGGGCGCAAGATGGTGCTTCCTCAGCATTTGCTCTACAGGACCCAAGAGCAGACACTAATAAATGCCTCCACAACTCATGAGTATGTGGAGAATTTAAGGAAACACCTTCAACATGCTTTTGCCTATGCTCAGCGGAATCTAGAAAGATCAACTGAGAGTATGAAGACCCACTATGACCTGAAAACTTCCAGGAAGGAATATCAGGTGGGGGACCGGGTCTATTTATACAATTTCCAAAGGAACCAGGCCAAACAGCGAAAATTCTTGCCTACATGGAAGGGACCCTATGAGATTATAGACAAGATCTCCCCTGTGGCCTACAAGAACCGCATCCCCAAAGGCGGTTTGGCAGAGGGGGAAGACAAGTGGGTCCACATAAACCAGTTGAAGTGTTGCCATCCCAGGCACACTTTGCACAACTGGAGGAGTCCTCTGCAATACCAGAGGGGGCCGCTCCAGAGTAATTCAGTTCCAAACTTAAAATATCCTACGTATAGCCTATCAAATTCTGTGTTTCTGAAGTTTATGTGTTCCTGTCTCTTAATTTAAAAATAATGTGCATGTTCATATCTGTTGAGTTCTAAAATATATATGCCACCCCAATATATCAATGGTCGGGGAGAAATGTCCATGAATGGGTATTGCCGCTTTTCCTTTGTCGTCCTAGGAGAAAGAAAACCTGGAGACTGGCCTAGGAGGACGATCCGGAGACCGGGAGCAGAGACCCAAGGGGCCCGGGGTACCGCCCAATATTCCCATCAGGACCGGCGAGGAGAACCGATCGATCAATACCGAATGGAGGAAAAGATGCTGAACTGTGCCATTTGCAGAATTGGAAGAAGATTATGCGGACATACCAGTGCGTGGGTCATCACCTTTTGTGCACCCGACTCCCCATCGACTCAAATTCAAAGTGCAGTCGCGTGGGGGGGCCTTGTTGGGTGTCCTGACTCACGTTTGAGCTATCATGCTGCAACATTTGCTGCTGTGGGCTTAGAAAATCCAAGATGGCCAAAAAGCCCACATGTGCGCCAAAATCCAGGAGAACCACACAGTTTGTGCACACTAAAATGGTTGCCTAACTTGCCACCCACCAGTGCGAGCAGGATGGGCCGGGGTGCCATGAGTGAAATGTGTGCCAAAGGAAAAACCGCACTTTAAAATTATCTTTGGTTTCTCTGAATGCCAGCTCAAAATGCCTATTTTCAAACATTGCAACACATCCAAAAATCTCACTGAACACCAGCGGACATCTGGCAGAATGAAGTATGTGTGCATACTAAATCTGGGAAGTTGAAGAGCCCCAAAACAATGTTCATAACAAGACTGGCTGAGCTCTGCAGGTTTGCAGCAGCCTAACTGAAACTGGATTTAAAACTACCAAAAATCGAAAATGTTTAAATTAACTGAGTGACCTACTTTTGAGTGTCACATAGTGTGTAACTGTTAAAATGCCATAGTTTTGAACTTAGAATCAGCATTCTAGCTGCATATGTAAAAATTGTCTTGACTTAAACTGGGGAACAAAAAGTGACATTTTACCTGAAACCTGGCTTAAGGAAACTGGAATTCTGCCAGACAGCTACCCCCGACAGGAGTGGGGGCTTGCCCAACAAATGCATTCCCAGGCCTGGCTGCATTCTGTTGCTCCTGCCAAAAGGAGGTCACACACTCTCTGATTGAATTACCAGGGGATTGCAAGAAACTAAAGAAAGGGCCCAGGCGGATGGTTTATTAGGGTGGTCGTAAATGGCTTCCTTTTGAACAAAGCCCTGCCTTGACTCAGGCAGATGGTTTATTGGGGGGACCGTAAAACAGCTTCCTCTTGGCAGAAGCTGGGAGGGGCAGGGTCTCTGAGCTTGGCAGAAACTGGATAAACTGGTTTCTATACCATGTGACCTGAAAAGACACACCCCTGTTGGCCAGAATATGATTCTAAGAAAGATGTATAACTCACAGTGCGGACTTGTCGAAATTATTTAAATGATACCATAATTCTTGTGATTTTTTGGTGCACGTTTTAAGACGCGTTGGGAATTTGTGTGATGTTCTGGGGCAAAACCCCGCTATTTATTGACACCACAGACTCTGTGTTTTAGCTGGAGACATGGGAATTTACTGGAGTATGTATGGACAGGCCGTGTATATGTGTATAATTTTTAATGAAAAACCAATGTTGCAAAACCAGTTAAAAAACGCAAAATGTTGCCAGTTCTGAATGCGAGCTCTTAGAAACATCAGAGTTTGAACAGAGTATACCTCATGTGATCCGTGATGGGTGCATGTAATTTCAAACCACTGTGTATCTATGAAATATTTCTTTAGGTCAAATATAGATTTGTGTGTAATTTGACAGGGGAGTGTCCTTTCTGCAAGCCATTAAATGACATCATTCTGACGCACAATCCTGTTCTCCAGTGAGAACGCAAAGAATTCTCCAACCTATCAGAACTCTGAAGGGGTTGGGCCTAGAAAGCTAGCCTCTCCACCCACTTTCAAAACACATAAAAAGAGACTGCTGGGACAGGTAGAGACATTCAATTCCATTTGCTGCGGAGCATGCTGACCGACGACTTCACATCCAGAGATCCTACACTTAGACTTCCAAGCTAAACAGACACTACAGAACTTTGAACCATGAAGGCCCACTGCAAGCAAAAGTATTTGTCAGCAGGCCCAAAAATCATTTGCAGACTATCAACAGCCGGGCGAGCTGTTTGAATTCCCTGCCTAGAACATTGCCGGGACCGGTAGCAGTGTCCAGGAGCCGTGCAGATCAGCGCTGTGTCCGGAGAAAGCGGGACTAGGAGCCGTGCAGACCGGTGCTAGACCAGACCAGCAGAACCCAAGATCCAGGAACAGTGCCGGTGACCCAGAAAGCAGAGCTGTACTCGGAACCGGAGACCAGATCGCTGTGAAGTGCTGTGCGCAGTGACCGGATCCGTGACAAAGTCGCCTTCCTGTCCAAAATCTCTTGTGAGTACTCAGCAAAACTCAGAACCTATCCCTTAGTTTAATATAATATAATTCAATCTATTTAACCTAAGTAGAACTGTCACCTGTCATTTTCTAGCTGCAAGCTGTAACCTGTCGCTTTGAACTTTTAAAATTTCAAATCCGAAAAACTACCTTTATTTAATCGTCCGTATCTCTGGAACCGTTTGGGCTAGGAACTTGGTTTAACTTAACTTAACTTAGAATCTCAGCTTTTCAACAAGCTTAGAACCGACTTGCTACTCCTTATACTTTTGCCGTAATCATGATTCACGCATTCGCGAATTTCGCCGCGATTCGCGATTTGGTTAAAAATCCAGCCACGTGTGAAAACAGCAGCTTCCTTGTTTTCCTTTGCCAAAAATTCATTTAACCAGCTAGTTACTCCTAGATCCTTGCTAAAGTGAGCCTGAATTCACCCCAAGTATATTTCACTCACCCTGAACCTCCTAAAGGGAATTAAAACCATTTTCAGCATATTCCTCACTTCATTGCCAGCACGTATAAAAGCATCTTGGGCCTGTGTTTCAAACTTCTGTAGTTTAAGCTTGCTGGGGTGAACTGAATTACATTTGATTGCATTTCTAAGAGCTGTGTGCTCTCCTCTTCATTTCCTTACATTGCATAAGGGGGGGAGTGGATTGCCAGAGAAAAGTGATTACATTGTTTTGTTGAAATCATATTGAGTATTTTCTGTATTGCATTTTCATTCAACATTGCATCCATCTGAAACTAGATAAAGCATTCTCTACCACCTTATTCTTCTGTTCCTATTCCCAAGCGTGCTACCTCATCCTTTATACTACTCCTGGGTAATCAAATCAGTTTATTAGTAGAACATTACCCATTGTTGTTAACTGCTCATGTTCTGAAGTGTGATATTAATTATTAATTTATTATAAAGTGTGATATATATATATTGTTTACATTCTCAAATAAACCGTTTAAACTTGCAAAACAGAACTACTTCTTGGCTCAGTGGGGTCAGGGGGGTTCCAAGAGAGGGGTGTTATATAGGGGTAGTCATCCAGAACTCATGAACTGGACATAAAGATATATCAATAAGGGTTTCCATTCAGTATCCCAGACTAGGCATTGACATAGCTGTAGTGCTGGATTGAATCCTCTTACACTCCCCAGAGAAAATCACAGCATACATGACCAGAGTTTAAACGCTTTGAGGGAAGGGGTTTTATACAAATGCCATTCAATAAGAAATCTCTTTTCATTGGTTTAAAAATAATGTAGCAAAATAAAGTTCAGAAGTCCCCAGCGTCGAGGCTTTTCATTGGATGAGCGGTAGGTAAACTTCTACTTCCTAATGGGTGGAGGTGTTTCTGTTTGTCGATTGGCGGCTGTCGCTGTCAGCCCGTTAAATGTTAAATGTTAAAGGTATTTGTACCGCGCACCGTCACCAACGGAGTTGGTCCCCAGGCGCTCTGGCGGATCTGCAAACGAGAAGGCGGGATGGGTTAGTAGGGTGAAGAGGGAGTAGGATAGTGAGAGGAGTGGTGTTCTGTTGGCAGCTTTATCTCGGTATACACCGTGCGCTGAGCCTTGGTGTGAATATCGGATCGACGTCAGTCCTCGTGTGCTGCTGGTGTGGCTTATGTGTTGTTGTGGTGTGGTGAAGTGCATGCGGCTTGCGGTGCAAGCGGTAGTTGTGTGAGTTTTTTGAGTGAGTTAAGTATGCAGAAAGTTTGAGCTTTTTGGTTAGTGGGTTTTATGTTTTGCAGCTAATCTTCACAGAATAGCTGAATGTCTAGATTTCGGGAATCCTGCATGGCTAACATTCACAATTCCGTCTAAGTGTGGTACATGCCAGCATTCACAAATCTGTCAGTGTGAGAGAGGCCACACCCAACAGAACAATTTGAGTACAATCCTACACACTGCCAGACTTGAGAGTCCTGTATAGTGGGAGAGAGACCTACACCTAACAGAGCAATTGAGTAAAGTGCTAAACACAGCTAGATTTGAGGGTCAATTAAATAGTTGAGTACAATAGTAGACACATCTAGATTTGAGAGTCAAGTGAACATTTGAGTACAATGCTAAGCACAGCTAGACTTGAGAGTCCTGTATAGTGGGAGAGAGGCCTACGCCTAACAGAACAATACTACGTGCAATACTAAGCACAGCTAGCTTTGAGAGTATCCCAAATGAGTTGTACTTCAGCATATCCCTGATTCTATGTCAAGACCGGAGGATCGGATTATGCTTTCTTCCATTACTCAGAAAGCTCGAGCAGCATACAAAAGTTATAACCGTTACAACTCGTAAAGATGAACAACACAACCAAAACTACATTTCCCAAAATAAATTCTTCGGGTGTAGTTCGTTTTATGTCCATGAACTTTAAAGTCACATGACTCCATCAACCAATCCCATCCAACACAGCCCCCTTATCCTCTCATGTCCTTCTGTGCCCTTCCTCTTTCTTTGCTGCTCGGGAAGCCAGATAAGTGCCTTTCTCATTTTGCTAAAGTATGGCGTGTATGTTGTTTGAACGACAATATTGGATTAACAGAACAAGGTGCTAGGATTAACAGGGCGCACAAGGAGCTTGGTGGAGCATATCCGCATTACTAGGAGGATTAATAGGTTGCGACCGCGACGGGGCCACGGCTCCGGCAGCGCAACGCCACTAGCATGCAGAGCGGGCTCTGCTGCACGCGACAACACAGGAGCGCAACGGGACCTCAGAGGTTCCGGCACTCAGTTGTCACAGCGCAGGGGAGAGTGTCAGAATGTGACACAGTGCAGATTATTAGGAGGACACTCGGCAAGCCAGAGATGTGTTAAAACACACACTGCAACGCCCGACAGAGTTAATACGAACAGCTGACTGGGAAGAGCAGCGGAACGTTGCACAATTCCACCACCTTGTGGCCAAACAAGAAATTGTGCCGAGAAGAGCCCAATTGGGGGAAACTTCTTTGGTGCATTTACAGAGGCAGCAGCCAATATCACAGTAAGTGCTAAGCACCGAATAACAGGCAAAGACCCAGGAAAAACTGATAATTAGAACACTCAGACCCACTTAGCTGCATTAGTAGATGGGAGCAGGCCCAAGACACCTGCAGATAACCCACCAACAATAAAATGCATACCTCCAGCCAAGCCGAGGAACCCCACACCAGCAGACAGAGGACAACGTCCAATAAGGCTAGAGCTGTACAATGTGTACTGGGGACAGGCGTGGGGGGCGTGACACACGGTAGGAGCCTGGTGGAGGATCTCATCACATTCTCCCAGGGGATGGAAGCCCTGAGGGGAGAGGCCCCAGAGAGGTTTTGTGAGGGGCATGGGGGAAGAAAGAAGGCTCAAAAGGTCTGCAACAACCTAACCCCCCACCCCGGCCACGCCACGCAGGGTTACAGGTGGCAAAAAGAGAGTGAGGTCTTGGGAAAGGAGGGGCACAACATATACGGAGGACAAGTCCTATTCAGAGGATACAGAAATGGAGGAGGAATGGGACGATTCATCCGAAAGTAGCTTGCAAGAAGCTGACACATCCTCTCCAAGCCCCCCTGTCAGGCGTAAAGCTGCGAAGAAAAGGAAAAGAAGGGATGACGAAGAGATGAGGGAAGTTTTTGACCCCGACTCGCTCATTCACCCCAGGTCGGCGGAGTGGGAGCCGCCCACCAAGATTGGCAATTACCTAAAGAAGAGAATAAGGCCCCTCTGCCAGCCGTTTCTTCACCTTCAAGGCCTATGCCAATAACAGAAACGTTTGGAGGAACCAAGAGTCATGGTGACCTAGCCCCTTCTTCCAATCAAGAGGAATTGGCAGGGGTAGAGGCTACAAAGGAAACAACAGAGGCCAGCAGGCCAACACAGGTGAGCCAAATTGCAGAAGCACGCGCACACGGGGGAGCAAAGGGGACCCCACTAGTAGGCGGGAGAATAGCTTACTTTTTAGAGAGATAGACATAATTGTCAGGAGATACATGGGTTGGAGAGATAGTGCGAGGTTTCAAGCTGGATTTCTGGTGAGAGCCGATTCATTCAGAGGAACCGAGACCCATAAGGTTCTCACGAGAGGATGAAGAACTGTTAGACCGAGAGATCGCACAGCTAGAGAAGAAAAGGGCGATCGAAAGGGTGGTAGATCCCTGGAAGGGCTTTGTGAGCAATATGTTCCCGGTCAAAGTCAAAAAGAAACACAGACCTGTGATCAATCTGAGGAACCTGAAAGAGTTTCTAGTGTACACAAACTTAAAGATGGAGGACATCCATCTACTCAGGGATGTGTTACAGAGGGCAGACTGGTTAGTCAGGATAGATCTCAAGGATGCATATCTGACGATATCAGTATCACAAGAGGACGAGAGATTCTTACGGGTCTGGTGGAGAGAACAGAAGTGGCAGTACAGATGCCTCCCGTTTGGCCTCGCATCAGCCCCTTGGAACTTTACGAAACTGATGCGAGTGGTTGTAGCTCATGCTAGGGAGCAGGGCATCAGGCTAATAATTTATTTAGATGACTTTTGCATGATGGGGCAGGACAAGCTGAGGTTAATTGAACAATCGGAACAGACAACCCGTTTATTCCAGGAGCTAGGATTCCCGATAAACTGGGAGAAATCAGTGTTAGTACCAGTACAGACGATCGAATTACTGGGTTTTGTCGTGGACACAAAGGCAGCCACACTGAGTCTGCCCATGGACAAAGTGAATGTGATCAAGAGAGAGAGCAGTTCGACAATTGCGAAGAAGGAAATATCGCTCAGGGAATTAGCCAGACTGGTGGGGAGACTAGCATCTTCCAATCAAGCGATTTTCCGGGCCCACTGCATTAGAGGGCACTGCAGCGCCTCAAAATTCAACATCTGAAGAAGGGGTTGTCTTACGAACAGAAGATGCCAATCTCCACAGAGACGAGAACGGAGCTTTGGTGGTGGTTTCGACCACATGGAGGTTTGGAACGGGAGAGCAATATTTGGCTCTGCCCCGGACCTGGTCATAGAATCAGATGCCAGCCGCTGGGGCTGGGGAGCTCAGTGTGGAGAACTAACAACAGGAGGAAGATGGTCAGGTGAGGAACTAGAGCTTCACATCAATTGCTTGGAACTACTGGTGGGTTCCTTTTTGGTGAGATGTTGGACCCAGGACAGGGTGAACTGTTGTGCACTGCTGAAGATGGACAATATCTCAACAGTACGATACATAAACAGGCTAGGAGGGACGAAGTCCAGACTGTTAGCAGAGATGGCAAAAGTCACTGTGGAATATCTCCCAGGACTGCAGAATGTAGTTGCAGACTGGAACTCAAGACACCTGAGGGATGCCAGCGACTGGCAGTTGGACAGGTCGGTCTTCAAGACCTTGATGGTGTTGAGAGGCCCGTTCAGAACAGATCTCTTTGCATCCATGCTGAACAGACAGCTGGAGAGGTTTTTTAGCTGGAGACCAGATCCAGCAGCGGCGGCGACAGATGCGTTTTTACAGACATAGGGTCCGGGGAAGGAGTACGCCTTTCCCCCATCTGCTATGATCCTGAGAACGATAGCGCAGGTCAGGAGACAGCAAGCAATGATAATATTTGTAACGCCAGATTGGAAGAGTAAGGTGTGGTTTCCGGATCTTCTGGAAATGTCTTTTGAAGACCTGCTAGTGTTACTGCAGTTCAGCGAACCGATTCTGAATCCAGTGGGAGAGTGTCACTCACTGAACCAATTAGGAGAGTTTGACTGAACCAATTAGGAGAGTTGAGACTGATCGCTTGGGCGATTTCGAGAACGCCTGGCAAAAGCCAGGACTATCGGAAGAAGCTGCAAGATTTATCGAAGAAGCATGGGCTCCAGGAAAGCATATAGACTGGCGTGGTCAAGGTGGACTAGCTGGCGTGTGGCAAGGCAGATACATTACAATGGAGCAGATGTAACTCAGATTGTGAACTTTTTGGAAGCGCTAGCGGTGCAGGGCCTGGCGTACAGAACAGTGAACACGTGTAGATTGGCCATTTCAGCAGGTCATCCTAAGATAGAGAATGTAGCAGTAGGAGAACATCCTCTCGTATGTAGACTCCTCAGAGGGGTGAGGATGTTGAAACCCCCTTTACCTAAGTACACCCATATGTGGGATGTGAATTTAGACTTGAACATGTTCATTAGCTGGCCAGATAATGATAGACTAACCAGGAAAGCAATATCGGCAAAGCTCACGACTCTACTATGCCTTATATCATGTAAGAGGGTGTCAGATGTCAGGGCTCTAGACATAGATAGGAAACCATTTAATCCAGAAGGGGTCACCTTTCAGGTTAGCAGGAGAATGAAGACAGGCATCAATTTGGTGTCATATGCAGCATTCCCAGACCAACCTAAATTATGTCCGGTCAGGTGTTTAAGGAAATGTGAGGAAGTGGTGAGTTCTCTTAGGCCTGCAGATGTTTCACAGTTGTTCATATCTCTGAGGAAACCATAAAAGGGAGTTGCGAGGTCAACTTTAGCCAGATAGGTTAGATGGTGCATCACTCAGGCAGGCATTGATACTGAAGCGTACAGGGCACATTCTATTAGAGGGGCCATGGCATCTAAGGCATTTAATGCAGGGGTTAGATTGGAGGATATTCTCCAGGCGGCAGACTGGTCGAAGGAGTCGACATTTAAACAATTTTATTTCAGACCCATTGAAGGGATGGCTACGTTGGTGGTAGGCAAGCTTTGAACAAGCATAATCTGAGCCTCCGGTCTTGACCTAGAATACTGATTTTCCATACTAGCGTTATAGAAAGTCCAGATTCTATTAAAGACACAGAGGCAAAGGATTGTCCCACCAGAATAATCGTATTATGAAATGTATTATCTGTGGAATAGTTGTGTTGAGTGGATGAATATTGACAGGACATAAATTGTAATTACTTACTGGAGATGATATTATATGTTAACTATTACACTCCCTATGACAACCTAGCTAAGACTGCTTGTTTGGATTGCATTTCAGGTACAAAGGGGAAGAACACAGGATCATGAGGAACATAATGTGGAGTTTTGGCGCTTACCGGTTGGGGCGCAAGTTTAAAGTTAAGCAAGTCGCAGTCAAAGAAAGAGGAAGGACACAGAAGGACATGAGAGGATAAGGGGGCTGTGTTGGATGAGATTGGTTGATGGAGTCATGTGACTTTAAAGTTTATGGACATAAAGAGAACAAACTACACCCGATGAATTTATTTTGGGAAATGTAGTTTTGTTTGTGTTGTTCATTCTTATGAGTTGTAACTGTTATAATTTTTTCTATGCTGCTCGAGCTTTCTGAGTAAAGGAAGAAAGCATAATCCTTCACCTCCGTGTCTTTAATAGAATCTTGACTTTCTATAACGCTAGTATGGAAAATCAGTATTGCCCCTAATAGGGACTTTCTTGAGTTTGTTTTGACTTTTTCCGTCCAGATCTGTGGATTCTTGGCCGACACCTCCGGTCCTACAATCATCTGATACTGATTAGTCTCCATAATCTTGAGACATTTGTTGTCCCTGCAAACAAGTTAATCAATTGATAGCAGACTCTGCTGGAAACATCCTGCCATTCCGTTGTTCCTTCCTACCGACAAAGGACGAGTTTAATCAAAGGAAACGTTCTGTACATAGTTCCAAACGGCGTACCTAACTTCCAAATGTCCCCCTAGAAGTACCTGAGTGTAGCGTTCTTGTAGTTGAAAGAGGAAGTCCTCTTTCACTGTCCTTGGATGTTACGACCGGAAGTGTGTTGTGATGTCACGTGTCACGGGAGACCGGGTCACGTGTCAGGGGGACGGGAGCTGGAAATAAAGGAACCACCGGAACTGGCAGTTTGACGCCAGTCCCGCTTTATGCAGCAGACATATTGGCTCTGTGTCTTTCTTGCGCTGTAATGCGACCCACGGCCTGTGCAGGCCGGCGAATCCAATGGAGGCTCAGCACCAACGGAGTCCCCGACATCACACTGGCGACAAGGATGGTGGTTTTCCCCACGCATGCCCGTCATTTCTAACACTCATGGCGACAAACTGTGGCTCATCAATACCGTTGCACCAGAGACCGCAGCATCATTAAGGCATTCCGGTAAGAGTGGCCAACTATGACCTATATAATCCTGACTATTAACAATTTCACTTTTGTATGACCAGGCAATACGAGAACGAAACAGTTGACAATTTCCACACCCGCCTATGGGAGATGGCAGTAGGTTGTGAATTTCCCAACGAGGAGTTCGCCATTCGAATCCAAATAATCAACGGAATCTCGTCGGAAAAGCTCAGGAGAGCCATCCTATCAGAAAAGAACATAGCGCTATCGCGAATACTTGAGATGGGGAGCCATCGTGAACGCACAGATGACCAGGTGGTGGTAATTGAGGCTGTGATTCAACGTCTACCGCTGGATAACCCGAGTAAAAATGAGGAAGTTGCAGCCGTCAAGAGATGCCAAAACAGCCGAGAACAAGGAGGCAGAGGCTCAAACCCATCCAAATCCCACATGCCTCAAGGACGAGAGAACTCCTGCAAATGGTGTGGAGGCCCATGGCACCGGGGTGAAACATGCCCCACGTGGGGTTTGACTTGCAGAAAGTGCAACCGCCTCAATCACTACGCAGTAGTCTGCCTTCATTCACCAGGCGCAGGAGACCATGAACAGATGCTGCAATGACCACAGGAACACCAGAAGAAATTCGCCCCACGGAAAACCACCCGGCGGCCGAGCAGAAGCGGAAGAGCGAGGGCCGTAGACTACACACAGAGGTCACCAAACACGAGTGAAAACAAGGAGAGCGAAGACAGCACCTCACCTGACAAGTGGGACAAGGAAAGATGAAAGAAATCCAGCAAGAGAGTACACCGCGTACATTTCATATCAGCAGTAGAACCCAGGAGGTCCAGACAACAGAAGAGGCCCTCCTGCACAGTCATCTCAGACGGCAAGCCAATAAATGTGGTCATCGACACCGGAGCAACCGTCAACGTCATGCCAGTAGCCGCTTTTGACAAGCTCAACCCAAGGCCGGTACTCCAAGACAGAAAGGTACGACTGTTTGTATATGGTTGCAAGAAACCACTGCAGGTGCAAGGATCCTTCGGGTCTGACCTATCGTACAACAACACTGCATGCTGAGCCAGGATCTACATAGTTGAAGCCGGCTTTGAGACTCTCCTAAGCTGCAGAACAGCAGAAAAGCTGTGGCTGGTACATTTTGCGTTCAGCATCTAACACGTAGAAATCAACAACCTACTTGAGAAACATCACCAAGTGTTCCAAGGCATCGGCTGCCTGATAGGCAGGTCCATCAAGTTACATATTGACCCCACCATTGAACCAAAGGCAGTACAACATCGCTGGGTACCGTTCCACATGAGGGAGGCCATGGAGAAG
Source organism: Ambystoma mexicanum (assembly GCF_040938575.1). Classification (NCBI taxonomy): domain Eukaryota; kingdom Metazoa; phylum Chordata; class Amphibia; order Caudata; family Ambystomatidae; genus Ambystoma; species Ambystoma mexicanum. Next base: position 1,008,284,633 of record NC_090927.1, read on the forward strand.
GAACTCGAGAAGCTGGAAAGGGCAGGCATAATAGAGAAAACCTCAGGGCCAACCCCGTGGGTGTCCCCTATGGTGGTGGTGCAGAAGCCCAAACAACCAAATGCAGTGCGAATCTGCAATGACATGAGGCTCCCGAATACAGCCATCGGAAGGGAGCGACACATCACGCCAACCATAGATGAACTCATCGTCGACCTGACAGGGGTGACAATATTCCGTAAACTGGACCTCAGGTCAGGATATCACCAACTCAAACTAGCAAAGGAGTCAAGGTACATCACCACCTTCTCCTTCCACCTCACCTGAGGAGGTACAAACGCCAGAATTTTGGGATATCGTCGGCGGCTGAAGTGTTTCAGCATGAAATCCGAAAGGTTCTGACTGGACTAGAAGGGACGAAAAACATCAGTGACGATATCATTGTATATGGAACAAACAACAAAGAACACCATAAATGCCTGGCAGCAGTACTGCAACATCTCGAAGACGCAGGACTAACATTGAATGCAGAGAAATGCGAATTCGGCAAAGAAGAACTTCTTTAGATACATTTTCAACTCTACAGGGGTATCACCGGATTCAGCAAAGGTGAATGACATCAAAAGCACCAGCGTCCCGCAATCTACCACTAAAGTAAGGAGCTTTATGGGAATGGCGACATACTGCGCGAGATTTATTCTGGACCTCCCTACTCTGGCGAGCCCCCTCCTCGAACTCACAAAGAAAGACCAGAAGTGGGAATGGTCGCCCATCCACCAGCAGGCTTTCCAACAGATCAAAGACTCATTATCGGCTTCCACGACAATGGCGTTCTGTGACATTCAAAGAAACAACACTCCTTGTCAGTGCAAGCTCGGTGGGCCTAGGAGCCGTGCTTACCCAAGTCGACAAAGAAGGTAAAGTACACCCCATCACGTTTGCCAGTCGCGCATTGACCAAAACTGAACAAAACTATGCACATATTGAGAAAGAGGCCTTAGCAATCCTCTGGGGGTGCAGGCATTTCAAAGTGTATCTACTGGGAAAGCAAGCAAGGGTGTTCTCTGACCACAAAACCCTCATCCCCATCTTCAAGGGTTCAGCATCACACCGCCGGCACGCATTGAGAAGTGGATTCTACAACTTCAACCTTACAATATTGAGGTGGAATACAGACCAAAAAAGGCAGATGAACACGTATGTCACGTGGTTGCATGTGCCCGACTGCGTGCCCTCACATTGCAAGAAGTAGCTGAAGAGACCAAGGCGGACACCATCTTAACCCATACCGCACAAGCCATCCAATCAGTGAACTGGAAGAACTTTCTAGCCACAACGGCTCAGCGTACAAAATCGGCACAGGAGAAGCTGCAAGCCATCTTCGGAATCCACCACAAACTCACCGTAGCCCCAGAAGGGGTGATACTTAAGGGACACACAATTGTGCTACCAACCACAATAGAAGAAAGAGCGCTCAAGCTGGCCCACAGCGGTCACCAGGGAATTGTAAAGACAACTTCATACCTAAAATCCCGGATATGTGTGAGTGACAGACCTTGTGGAATCCTGCGCAGCTTGCCAGGCCACCAGGAGAGCTGAAACCCCAGAACCCATCATCATTGCTCCAAGGAGCAACAAAAGGTGGGAGTCCATCAGCATAGACTACTGCACCATCGCGGGAGAGGGCTACTTGCTAGTTCTGGTGGACACGTGTCAGGGGGGCAGGAGCCAAAAATAAAGGAACCACCGGAACAGGCAGTTTGGCACCGGTCCGGGTTTATGCAGAAGACATATTGGTCCTGTGTCTTTCTTGCTCTGCGCTGCGACCCAAGGCCTGTGCAGGCCGGCGCATCCAGTGGAGTCCCCCACATCACACGTGTGACAAGGAATAGAGTTAGTTACTTTTCAAAATTAAAAATTAAAGAAGACGTGTTTAACAAAGCTATGTGTCTGCCTGAAGTCATTGGGCGAGGTAACCTGACGGCTGCCGGTGTAATGTCACTTTTTGCTATGTGTCAAAAAATCCTATCCTGCTGACAGAGCATGCGCACGCATGCTCAGTCATTACTTAACGGATAGGATTTTTTGACACCAGGAATGTGGTGCACCTGTCTTTCTGGGGTCACAGGGGTGCAATACGTTTAACTTTATAAGAGCCAGGCTCACTTAAATAACAGAACACAGTGAAGCCGTGTTACGAGCGACTCCAAAATGGATGGAAAAAGCACGAACCCAGCGGACGAAAGAATCTGAACCCAGCGGACACTTTGTTTTATAAACTCCCAAGATTCTAATAAGCACTAAATGTGCAAAACATATTAAAGAATCCATCAAAAATGTATATGTATGTGTATGTGAACAAAGTGCATTATTAACGTGATTATGTGCATTTAGTTCACATAAACGTACACATTTGTGATAAATCCTGCTGACTGCGCATGCGTACTCATGCTCAGTCATTACTGAAAGCATAGGATTTTTTCACACCAGAAATGTGGTGTGCCTGTCTTTCTGGGGTCCCGGGGGTGCAATACGTTTAACTTAATGAGAGACAGGCTGACTAAAATAACACATCAGGGTGAAGCTGTGTCACAAGCAACTCCAAAAGGGACAGGAAGATCCCAAACACAGCGGACACTGGTATTGTTTGTCGCTTGCAGCCAGGAAGCATGTCTACATCAGAGAGGAACCGAGGGGAGGTGGGGTTGCATGTACATTTCTAGGCAACCTAGTCGTAATACACTGGCACCAGAAAGTAGCCCAGGATGGAGGGCTCCTGCGCCCATTATTGGGTCGATTCTACAGGCCCTGCTTCTGTAGCTCTCCGTAAGCCCTCGCCCCGCCATCAGCAGAGGTGCCGATGAGTACACAACAGCGGCCGTAGGTAGAACTATTGTAGCTTGAAAGCACGGCACCGTAGAGCCAGAGAAATGTGAGAATGTGTTCGGAAACGCAGGCGCTGGGTGTGGCAGGGATAGAAGCAGCAATACATTTAGGAAGACCACATTAATGTTTTAAGATTACACAATCGTGCACAGACAGAACATTCAATGATGTGATCTGTTGACAATGCTGTACATTAATCCGCGAGTGCACACCGCTATCGGGTAAATATATGTATAGAACACGTGGATGCCCGTCCCCCACCACCTTCCAGTTCCGTGAGCGTATAAGAAAAAATACAGCAATTCTTTCGAATTTTACCCCAAAAGTAAAAATGGCACACGCATGCAGGAATAACACCCGAAAGATTTTGGACGTGTTTTCAGTGCTGCCTGTCTAGTGCAAAGGAAGGGGCCAGAGCCCTCTCGACACGGGCTGTGCGCCAATGTCCTTAGTGCTATCTGCAAAGATTGGGTGCTATGATCCTCGAAGGGGAAATCTGCCTGGAACTGAACAAACGTGGCTAAACATATCAGCACGTGTTTCTTATTGTGCAAATGCTACACCTTTAACTTAACATGGCGCCACTTAGCAGCAGTATCATTGACCATTGATGTTGAGGGCTATCTGCACTGTTCACGTTTTAGAGTAACTGCATTGGTCATGCATCCTTCTCCTTGCCCACCCAGCCGACACTTACCTGTGCCCTATGTCATCCCCTCGGCCTCGCCCTTTGCCCAACTTGTCTGAAACGGGCCTTCGCAAGTGGGACCCAGATTTCTTATGAGCTCCTTGTATGATGTGTGATAGCTCGGCGAGTGAAGCCATTGCACCCTTCTTCTGTATGTAGTCCCAGGTTCCATTGCCGGTGTAATAATAATAATGGTTCTGTGCATTTAATTGAACATAACCCCGCTTCCAACACCCAATTATTGTGGTAGGTGGCGAGTGCTGCATTGGAAAAGGAGCAGGGTGTTTTTGACTGAATTGTTAGTGTTCTGAAATGAGTGGTGATTGAAGCGCTAAGTGGGGTGGCGGGGCAGGGGATAGTGAGAGTTGAGTGGAATTATAGATTTGAGGGATCATGATGAGTGATTTTCATATGACAAAGTTTAGAAGCTATGGCCTGAACGGGCAGAAATCAGGGCATTATATTAGACCTTTGCTGAGCAGAAGAGGGTGTATGTGCTTGTGGGAGGAGGCAGCACTGACAGTGCGCACAGGAGCCCGACCGCACTTCGACTGCATGACTCCAGACTCGGCTGTGGATGGGTTCTCTAAAATGGGCTGAGAGGGGTGGGCACAAGGCACTGTCTTTAACAACCTTGGGCGTTTGGAGCTCTCTCACCCAGAGATACTTTGGTGAGTGGGTGGTGTCAAAGAAATATTTAAGAGCAGTCTAGATTAATTGTGAAAAGGTGCAACTGCCGACGCCTTCAAAACAGTAACCTCACTAACTAAATATATACACCTTATTGCAATATGTCAAATTGTAGGTGGGGGGGCTATCAACTAAGGAAATGTATTCTACTTTTTGGTTATGTGGGATCACGTAGACCAGTGGTCATGTGATGAATCAACTTCCAGGGCATCAGTGGTCCAGGTTTGAATATCGGGTTCTAAACCATCAACCAGCCCCACACATCTAGTACACCAGAATGGATCTGAACAGATTGAAAACACAAATAATGTAGACATTTCCTTGTCCAATTTTGGTAACGTGGACGGTATGGCAGGCTTATCTCTGCAAGGTCGTGGATTGTTGGTTAGTTGCAACACAGCGAAAATACAATTATTACCCAATGATAAAAGGGACTGTCCAGTCAAGGTTGTATAAAAATATCTACTTTATTATTATTATAACAGACAGTTCTAGCACACTACAAAATGCAACCCAGCCTGTACAGGAACAGAGGACAGACAGTTTCACGAAGGAAAGGGATGGACTATGGATACTGACAGGAGGGTAGTTGGTAAAACCATCAGTCTTAAGCGTTCAAGGTTATTTGGTTTCACACCAAGTGAGCAAGGGGTCATAAATGTCACTAGGGGCCTTTGGAGAAGGACCAGGGGGACAGAACCAAAATGCACCTTGTGTTTGAGATGATCTTGATGCTCAACAGCGGCGAGTCGGTCCCAGGATGGTTTGCATATCCTGCAACAAAGTTCAAGACAGGAGACAGCTGCGGGTATCAGGCAGCAGCCAATTCGGCAAGCTGGCCTCGGCCATTGTCCAAATTGTGTCAGGTGGACAGCTCAGGGGCAACGCGCTCGCCTTGGAAACAAGATGACGTGGTGCAACACAGGTTTGATCCCCGGGTCTGCGCTTAGAAACCTTTGGGTATTAAGCATGTTATAAATAACCAATTACAATGAGCCCTTCTTACTCTTTCCGAAGTCGTGAGATGATCTGCCAAAAGAGGGGCTCAATCCTCTTTTAAAGCCAAATAGGCCCCAGTGATTGGTGCAGGCTAAGCCCACCTTAATGAACCAATCCTGGGTTCCCACCAACAATCTTCTGTTATTCGTGACGTCATAACCAGAGAGATTTGCAACATGAACGGTAAGGGGTAACAACATGTACTACTAGGTCCCACCCATCTTCCTGTCTATTGTGGATCAAAGTGTCTCTCTGGTTAATTGAGCTTTCTGTGACTCCTGGTCCAAGTGCAGGTCTCCCTTGAGGTTTGTGGCGAGAACACACTTTCTGTCTCCATCAAATCACATACTTCTTCCCTCTGAAAGGGGGTTCCCTGCAGGGTTTGTCTACTGTAAACCGTTGTCCCAGACATGACATTCACTGCCCTTCATACAGAGGGGTGGGAGCAAGCTTCAAGCTGACACATTCCATAAAAAAGAGGTGTTGGAGTTTCGTCTCGCTTTTGATAGTTCTGTGACCAGGCCTCTTCACAGGTCTACCTCAATTCATTCTCATTAGTATGTGCTGCCACTACACAGAACTTTTGACAATAGAGCCGGGCGAAACCATGGATCCTTTGATATTTAATTGGTCATGGCAGTAGGAACGTGTTGCCTTCCCCCTTCCTGAGATGCTTTAATGTCCCTGTTGCGGTCACATTCCAGCTAAATGTGACAGGGAGGAGGACTGTGCCTGTAGGCTGTGTCCCCCTGGAGTACACTGGACTACGTGTTTTTTTGTGTGTGTGGTGAGCATAGGAAAATGGTTGCGGATTAGCCCCACACATGTTCTGAGGTTGATCTCCCATCATTCTACTTCTTACAAAATGTCAAAAAAGCCCAGGCGAGTGCACACTTCCTGTGCAGATGGTCAAATTCCTCACTGGTCATCAAACATTTTTATGCTAAGTCCTCTTGAAGTAAAATATTTACAGGTAGGCCATCAACCTTTTCCTGGTCATGAGGTTAGCTGGGACATGGAAAGGGGTGCATGTGCTATGTCAAGCAATCTCTTCCCCACGGGTTCACTTGAGGGACGGCATGTCAAGAGGCCACATTCACCCACTCTTATGCATTCCACTAAACCGGTTTAGCCTTGAAGGAGGGGGGCAGGACAAGCTTGGATGTTTTTGAGGGGCATTCTATTGAGGTCAAGATGACACTTTGAGCCTCATCAGGAGTTGGGCGGAGTTGTAGAAATGCAGCAGTAACGGTATTACCGCTGCCAATCCGGAGTTTGCAGGAAACTCAGAGCATTCACCTCCAGCTCTGAGCCAAAGGTGAATGTGCTGACCTTCCCCATTTTCCACAAAATTACTGCAGCACAATTACCGCTGTGGAAATTGTGCCTAGAAATGCTGCATTGAGTTGTTTGGACATAAAAAAAAAAAAATTGGAGACTTACCCAGTAAGAAGTTACGGTAACGCTAATTGTGTTGGCTGGTATCCCCGCGGATTTACTGCCGGGATACCTCCCACTTGTGATTAGGTCCTTACTTTTCTAGGACAGTGAAAATGCATAGCAAGGAGAACAACACCACAAGCATTTAAAAGTATGGGTATGCAGCAGGAGCAACGAAGAGGGTTCAAGCCACTTCTTTGAACCAATTGTCTCAAAGGTGGATAGGAAGGAGCATATGTTTCAAACGTGAAGAGTGTGCTGCTGGAAATGCATCGGAGGGACAGGGCCTCCGTATCCTTGTCCTTTACTGCTTTTTATTGTGTGTTCTGTCGTGTTTTCCGCGCAGGAGTTCATGTGGGACTCCTGGCGGTGCAGCTCTCTTTCATTTGGTTTGGTGAACGGACCGTTCGGATACCTTTATGGCACCCATGGGTGGGGGGTACAACCCTGTGCCCCTAGTGTATGTTTTTGGGCACCTGTGGGTGGCCCACAGAGCAGGGTATGGGCTGGTGGCAGCTCCATGCTGAATTTGACAGGTGCGCGGAGTATCCTCCATTTTGGGATACCCCGGCCCTGCCATTGGGATCAGTTGATTCCTGATGGAAAACAAGATGGCCCCGGTGGCTTCTTGCTTTCTATTACCCATTACCTTGTTTTCCCAAAGTCCTGGGAAGCCCTGACTCTGTCCCTTCCCCCTGACTGGCTGTTGGATGGAAGTGCCATATATGGTGTTGTTGTGAAGGCCCAGTCAGACTAGCTGGAGCCTTCCCAGTGATGTATGTTGTGGGTACCTCCTGTGGGTGGGACCTGGGAGAATAGAGTGTGTGACGAATATGCATTCTGTGTTGTGGGAGTCTAGTATCTGGTGGTTGACACAATGACCGAGACAACCCTGCCCGAAACCGGTATGAATGTAGCTTGGAATGTTGAATGGCTCGGTACTTGTCCCAATACACATAACTTGTTGTGAGTGTCTAGAGAGAAGTGAATGGCCTGAATACCTCGTGTGCCTGATTGGCTGCCTGCCTGCATGAATGCCCGTAGTCGTGATTGGATGCTTGTGTGTGACCCAGCGGAATGAATGGGAGATCAACAGTATATCTGGGGACCTCTCACTGCTAGGAAATCGTCCACTACGACGAGTAACTGGATTAACTGACGCTTGACCTGGAAGCCCTGCTGGACGAGAAGAATTGCTGTTGCTCTCCTTCACAAACTGAAAGCTGTTGTACCTCCAAGGACTGACCCAGAGAGGACCTGCTAAGGCTCCCTCTTCCCGAGCTACGAGGGACCATCGTGCACAACTGATCTTTGCCAACGCTCCCTGGTAGACAGACCTACGACAGGCTGCCGACCCGATACGGGGACTGCTGCGGAACTCCAAGGAGAAGCACTCGGACTGTTGTCCACCACTATCGACGACCGCCGTCGCCGACCGGAGCCGCGGTGCTCCCGTTTGCCTAAGAACTTCCATTGATCATCGGACGCTCTCGTCTGCATCATCACCTACTTGTCTCCCGCTGGAGAAGGCCCGACCGTTGACGCGCCGAGTAGTAGCCACCGGTGGGTTTCCCGCCACCTACAGACCGCAGAGACGCTGACGACTCGACGCGCTTGCTGGGCCACAGTTCTTTATCATCTCTTTGAGGTCCAGAACTATTGTCATCGAAGTGCCCCGCACGCCTCTTCCTTGCAGGACGCCAACACTTTGTCGTCGACAAGCAACGCTAGGAACAAAGCGGCCACTTCCCTGCCATAGTTCACCCTGTTCACCGTCGGACGTTCGACGACCCGTGACTCCTGCCTTAAAGGGAGGGCACTGAAGAAGGACCGTCGATTCCCCGACACCGAACGCCAAGTTCCCCGACACCCCACGACGATCCGTGGCTCCCGCCTGAAAGGGAGGCACTCAAGAAGGATTGGTCGGTGCATCGTCGGAGAACTCTACTCCACCAGGTACATTGGGGGGGTAAAACCTTAATAGGAAGAAGTGAGACTATTGAACATATGGACTGGGCTTGTGCGATATATCTTATTTTACAGGTTGCCCAGGTGGGGGAATCTCCACACAGAACTGTATCTGGGATACGGGGCCAGTATTCTGCCTACTGTTTCAACCATCTTGCGTTCCTTCCTATCTCTATTGCTGGTTTACTCGTTATTGATCTGGGTGACATTTTAACCGTACAGTTGATGCACTTTAATGAGATTTGATAACATTAGTGGTACCACTCTAGACGTGTATATATTTATCATTTTTGACTTCCAAGTACAAAGTGCGTTATTGTGATCGTGTAAATACCTTTGAATATTAATTATATAAAGACTGTGTTTTCAGTAATACAGTGTGTGGAGATTCCTTTGTGGGGGTTTGGGGACTACACTGTACTTAAGAACCAGCCTGCATCACCTCCTGAGAAGCTAGACCTTGATTGCTCGACTACGTTACCAATAATAGAGAATCTTGGCTGGGGTCCTCTGTGCCTCTCCTCTACCATATAGAGAGCGGAAGTACAGACACCCCCTACCGGTCTTTACACTGGTGGCAGCGGTGGGATGGTTATGGTTTTAAGACTCAGTGTATAACCGTGCCACTTACAAAATATCCACACTTTATTCGATTAAGGTTTGGGTGTGTACAAAATAAATGCATTACAAGCAATGGAGTCTATTGCGAATGGTAAATTGACACGGATGAGCTTAGAGGCTCCCCAGAGTGCTTGTGAAGCCAGGGTATTAGACTTTGTGGATAAGTCTAGGGCTGAGCTGATAGCTGCCCTGGTGGACTACCAGACCGATGGTGAAAATCTTGATGAGGGGGGGAATGCAACCAATGAGGACTCTGCCCCTGGGGTTTCTACTGAATCTGTTTCTGGGAATGCCGCCATTCCTGCTGCCTCTGTTCCGAACCCCAGCAATACATTGGAACTTGAGTTATTAAGGATGAAATTAGTCTTTGAATATCGCAAGTTGGAAATAGATGCTGAGCTTAAGAAAGAGGAGTTGGCGCAACAAGTTGAGCTCAAGAATAGGGATCTTGAACTCAAGAATAGGGATCTTGAACTCAAAGACAAGGACACTGAATGTCAGAGAATCCAGCTAGAGAAAGCTCGAGTGGAGACTTCAGCGAACCCCAGTGAGAGTGTCAGGTCCCCAGCCACTAAATTTATGAAGGATTTGGTTGGTGTGTTTTCGGAGGGTTCTGATATCACCCAATCCCCCAATGGATTGAAGCGTTTGAAATGGCTTGTGCAATTCATGATGTTGATAAAAAGAGATTGGGCTAAGTGTTTGCTAAGCAGAGTGCCTCAAACTGGATATGACTGTATTCTGAAGCTGAGTGTGGAAGAACGGGGTCAGTATGAGTGTATGAAATCTGCTTTGATTGCCAAGTTTGGCAAGACACCTACCCAATACCTTAAAAGGTTCAGGGATTTTAGGAAAAGAGAGAATGTGTCTTGGGTCGACTGGGTGAGCGCTGCACTTATGAATATGATTGGGTGGTTTGAGGGTTACAAGGTGAAAACTTTTGTTGAATTGTCCCACCTATTGTGTTTTGAGCATTTTTCTGAAGCCTGTTCACCAGAGCTGCATCAGTATGTTGCTGACCAGAACATTTTGGATACCTTTAAGCTGGCTAGGTTGGCTGACAAGTGGGTCTCCCACCGGGTGTCCCCTAAGGACTCCAGTGGGAAGGACAAGGACAAAGAAAAGGGGGCCTCTCAGAAAGCCGAGGAGTCCCAAAAGCAGTCACAGTCGAATAAACATAAACCCTCCTCTCCTAAGACCTAAGACCCAAAAATCTAGTGGGGATCAGTCATCTGTGGGTGGGAATAAGAGTAGTGGTCCACCTGCTGCAAAGCAGGCTCCCGGTGGTTCCAGTACCGTACCCCGCACTCCCGGCTCTTGTTGGGACTGTGGGGCTCTGGATCACAAAAGGGGTGACTCCAAGTGTAAAGGTAAGGCACTCGGAGTACAGGCTGTCAGCCTGACCTACCCTTACCCCATGTCTGAGGTGGAGGCCACTGTCCTCCCCTCCTCTACAGGGATCACCTTTGGTGCTCCCGTGGAGATTTCCTTAGTGTCCCTTGGGGCCTGAGACCAGTACGCAGAAGTACTGGCGACTATCCCACAGAATGCCCGTAGATTTTTTAGAAGAGTCCTCCTGAATGGCCAGCCTTCTACTGGTTTGAGAGACACTGGGGCAAGCATGACAGTGGTGGACAGGACCCTGCTCACGCCAGAGGACTATGTAGATGCTCCTCTGAGAACCACCAGGTTAGCTGGTGGGCCTCCCAAATTATCGCCTGTAGCCCGAGTCACACTCGTAATTGGAGACAAGACAGCAAAGCTTCCTGTCCTGGTTCAGGACAACGTCCCTGCTAACATTCTGTTAGGTAACGATCTAGTCGAGTTGGGATTGATCGCGGATGGTCTTCCCATGACTGCACTTGCGGTCACTAGGTCACAGGTGACACCGGGTCTGGCTGTGAGTCAGGTACCCGAGCCGAAGGCACGGCCTAAGGCACGACGAAGGAAGAGCAAGAAGGCCACCTCTGTGGAGGGAGCCCCTTCTCTTCCTGCTGTTCCTACAGCACCCATTGGGATCCATGCTCTGGACGGGCTGGGTCCAGTGGTAAACCCTGTCTCAACTCCTGTGGGAGAAGAGCCAGAAGACTCTCCTGTGGGAGAGGTTCTCAACCCGGAGGATCATCCCAATCTTCAATACTTGTTAGCTGAAGGGGGACCCTCCCAGGCAGACTGCTGTAAAGGACAGAGAGAGTGTCCCTCTCTCGAGGGTGTGAGGAAACAGGCCCTGTCCCAGGCACAAGGCGAAGAGCCTAGGACTTTCCGGATTTATTGGGAGGGTGAGCTCCTTGTTAGTGAGCCCACTAAGCCTGAACCTGGTGCCCTCAAGAGGTTGGTGGTACCCTAGGTTTACAGGCGCTTCCTACTGCAGCTGGCGCATGAGGTGCCCTTGGCTGGTCATCTTGGTACCAAGAAGACTAAACAGAGGCTCTACTGGCCTCGGATTGGGAGCAGAAGTGGAGTCCCACTGCAGGACCTGCCCAACTTGTCAGTTGTCTGGCAAGACTGGAGGCAGTGTCATTGCCCCACTGCAGCCATTGCCAGTGGTTGGCACACCGTTTGAGAGGGTGGGCATCAACATCGTCGGTCCCCTTGACCCTCCCACGTCAGGTGGACATCGGTTCATCCTGGTTTTGGTAGATCATGCCACCAGGTACCCTGAGGTTATACCCCTTCGAACTGTTACTGCCAAGGTGGTTGCCCGGGTCCTCCTGGGCATTTTCACCTGAGTTGGATTCCCCAAGGAGGTTGTCTCTGACCGAGGATCCAACTTCATGTCTAGTTACATGAAAACCATGTGGAAAGAGTGCAGGGTAACCTACAAGTTCTCCACTTCTTACCACCCCCAGACCAATGGTCTGGTTGAGAGGTTTAATAAAACTCTCAAGGGCATGCTAGGTGCTTTGGAAGAGCCCCTAAGGAGGAAATGGGATCTCCTCCTGCCATGCCTGCTGTTTGCTTACAGAGAGGTACCTCAAGAGGGTGTTGGTTTCAGCCCCTTTGAGTTGCTCTTTGGACATCCCGTGAGGGGGCCCCTCGCCTTGATCAGAGAAGGCATGGAAGCCGCCCCTCCCGGTCCGCCAAGCAAGTGGGGGACTATGTGTTAGGCCTCAGACGGAGGATGACACAGATGATGGGACAAGCAACGACGAATCTCAAGGCCAGCCAGGAATTGAACAAATACTGGCATGACCTTAAAGCATCGCAAGTGGAGTGGACTCCGGGACAGGAGGTCCTCGTGATGGAGCCTACCAAGCCTCAGGCATTGGCAGATAAATAGACTGGACCCTTCCGGATAGTCTCCAAGATGGGCGAGGTCAATTATCTGGTTGATATGGGAATCCCAGGGGTAGCCCCTCAGGTATTCCATGTTAATAGGCTCAAGCCGTTCCACAGGCGAGCAGAAGTCTCATGTCTCTTGCTGGCTTCAGAGCAAGAAGAGGATGAGAGTGAGCCCCTTCCTGATTTGCTGCATAGAAACCCTCAGGATGGCTCAGAGGAGGGAGTACAGCTCTCTCCAGATTTGACAACCGAGCAGCAGAGGGCCTGCAGGACTTTGCTCCAGCAGTATGCCTCTCTGTTTTCGCTGACGCCAGGCCTTACACCGTGGTGTAAGCACGAGATTGACACTGGTGACAGCGTGCCTGTCAAGAGCAGGAGCTACCAAATGTCAGATACGGTTAAGAACCACATCCAGGCTGAGGTCGCCATGATGTTGGATCTGGGTGTTATTGAACCCTCAACCAGTCCCTGGTCCAGTCCCGTGGTCCTTGTCCCCAAGGCAAGTTCCCAGGCCGGTACCAAGTATTGGAGGTTCTGTGTGGACTACCGAGGAGTCAATGCCGTCACCAAAACTGACGCGCACCCATTACCCAAGGCTGATGAGCTTGTGGACACCATAAGTGCTGCCAAATTTGTGAGCACCTTTGACCTCACCTCAGGCTATTGGCAAATAGCTCTGACGGACCATGCCAAGGAAAAGACAGCGTTCTCTACACCAGAGGGACTCTACCAGTTTAGGGTCATGCCTTTTGGGTTGAAGAATGCCCCTGCCACCTTCCAGAGATTGGTCAATCATGCTCTCAGTGGGCTGGAAGCCTTTTGTGTGGCTTATTTAGACGACATTGCGTCTACAGTTCCACTTGGGAAGAGCACTTGACACATCTGGGTAGAGTGTTGCAGGCCTCAAAGAGGGCTAACCTCACTATCAAGGCCACCAAGTGCCAGATAGGTCAGGGGAAAGTCATGTATCTTGGTCATGAGGTAGGAGGGGGTCAAATCCAACCTCTCCCCAGTAAGGTACAGGATGTTCAGGACTGGGAGACTCCCACTACTCAAACCCAGGTGTTAGCCTTTTTGGGTCTCACTGGGTACTATCGCAATTTCATGGCGGACTATGGAACCATAGCTGCACCACTGACAGCTCTGACTTCACCCAAGCAGCCTAAGAAGGTCAATTGGACTGAAGACTGTCAGAGGGCCTTTAAAGGCTTGAAAGAAAGTCTGTGTCGGGCACCCGTGTTGTGTGCGCCTGACTACAGCCGACCCTTTATCGTCCAGACGGATGCCTGCGACACCAGAATTGGAGCTGTCTTGTCCCAGTTAGATGACAAAGGGAGAGAACATCCTATCATATTCATCAGTAGACAACTCAAGGGTAGAGAACTTAGGTGGGCTACTGTTGAAAAGAAGTATTTTAGTATAGTTTGGAGCCTTAGGCGTTTTAGGCCCTACCTTACGGGGTCTACCTTCAAGGTCCAAACGGATCATAAGCCCCTAAAGTGGCTTATGCAGATGAAGGGTGAGAACCCGAAACTGCTCAGGTGGTCCATTAGCCTGTAAGGGCTAGACTTCACCATAGAGCACAGACCGGGGAAGAGTCACGATAATGCAGATGGCCTTTCCAGAAGGTATGTTGACCGTCTGGATGAGGGTGTCTATCCCATGGGAGATTACGCACCCTCCACCTCAGTCTGGGGGGGGCGACTGTGATGCTGGAAATGCATCGGAGGGACAGGGCCTCCGTATCCTTGTCCTTTACTGCTTTTTATCGTGTGTTCTGTCGTGTTTTCCGTGCAGGAGTTCATGTGGGACTCCTGGCGGTGCAGCTCTCTTTCTTTTGGTTTGGTGAACGGACCCGTGGGATACCCTTATGGCACCCATGGGTGGGGGTACAACCCTGTGCCCCTAGTGTATGTTTTTGGGCACCTGTGGGTGGCCCACAGAGCAGGGTATGGGCTGGTGGCAGCTCCATGCTGAATTTGACAGGTGCACAGAGTATCCTCCATTTTGGGATACCCCGGCCCAGCCATTGGGATCAGTTGATTCCTGATGGAAAACAAGATGGCCCCGGTGGCCTCTTGCTTTCTATTACCCATTACCTTGTTTTCCCAAAGTCCTGGGAAGCCCTGACTCTGTCCCTTCCCCCTGACTGGCTGTTGGATGGAAGTGCCATATATGGTGTTGTTGTGAAGGCCCAGTCAGACTAGCTGGAGCCTTCCCGGTGATGTATGTTGTGGGTACCTTCTGTGGGTGGGACCTGGGTGAACAGAGTGTGTGACGAATATGCATTCTGTGTTGTGGGTGTCTAGTATCTGGTGGTTGACACAATACTGAGACAACCCTGCCCGAAACCGGTATGAATGCAGCTTGGAGTGTTGAATGGCTCGGTACTTGTCCCAATACACATAACTTGTTGTGAGTGTCTGGAGAGAAGTGAATGGCCTGGTGTGCCTGATTGGCTACCTGCCTGCATGAATGCCCGTAGTCGTGATTGGATGCTTGAGTGTGACCCAGCGGAATGAATGGGAGATCAACAGTATATCTGGGGACCTCTCACTGCTAGGAATCGTGTTCAGAAGCTGAAGTCCACTACGACGAGTAACTGGATTAACTGACGCTTGACCTGGAAGCCCTGCTGGATGAGAAGAATTGCTGTTGCTCTCCTTCACAATCTGAAAGCTATTGTGCCTCCAAGGACTGACCCAGAGAGGACCTGGTAAGGCGCCCTCTTCCTGAGCTATGAGGGACCATCGTGCACAGCTGATCTTTGCCAACGCTCCCTGGTAGACAGACCTACGACAGGCTGGAGACCCGATACGGGGACTGCTGCGGAACTCCAAGGAGAAGCACTCAGACTGTTGTCCGCCACTGTCGACGACCGTCGTCGCCGACCGGAGCCGCCGTGCTCCCATTTGCCTAAGAACTTCCATTGATCATCGCACGCTCTCGTCTGCATCGTCACCCGCTTGTCTCTCGCTGGAGAAGGCCTGACCGTCGACGCGCCGAGGAGTATCCACCGGTGGGTTTCCCGCCACCTACAGACCGCAGAGACGCCAACGACTCGACGCCCTTGCTAGACCACAGTTCTTCATCATCTCTTTGCGGTCCAGACCTATTGTCATCGAGGTGCCCCGCACGCCTCTTCCTTGGAGGACACCAACGTTCTGTCGTCGACGAGCACCGCTAGGAACAAAGCGGCCACTTCCCTGCCATAGTTCACCCTGTTCACCGTCGGACGTTCGACGACCCGTGACTCCTGCCTTAAAGGGAGGGCACTCAAGAAGGGCCGTCAATTCCCCGACACCGAACGCCAAGTTCCCCGACACCCCACGACGATCCATGGCTCCCGCCTGAAAGGAAGGCACTCAAGAAGGATCGGTCGGTGCATCAGCGGAGAACTCTACTCCACCAGGTACATTGGGGGGGGTAAAACCTTAATAGGAAGAAGTGAGACTATTGAACATATGGACTGGGCTTGTGCGATATATCTTATTTTACAGGTTGCCCAGGTGCGGGGATCTCCACACAGAACTGTGTCTGGGGTACGGGGCCAGTATTCTGCCTACTGTTCCAACCATCTTGCGTTCCTTCCTATCTCTATTGCTGGTTTACTCGTTATTGATCTGTGTGACATTTTAACCGTACAGTTGATGCACTTTAATGAGATTTGATAACATTAGTGGTACCACTCTAGACGTGTATATATTTATCATTATTGACTTCCAAGTACAAAGTGCGTTATTGTGATCGTGTACATACCTTTGAATATTAATTATATAAAGACTGTGTTTTCAGTAATACAGTGTATGGACATTCCTTTGTGGGGGTTTGGGGTCTACACTGTACTTAAGAACCAACCTGCATCACCTCCTGAGAAGCTAGGCCTTGATTGCTCGACTGCGTTACCAATAATAGAGAATCTTGGCTGGGGTCCTCTGTGCCTCTCCTCTACCATATAGAGAGCAGAAGTACAGACACCCCGTACCGGTCTTTACAAAGAGGAAACTAAAAGTAATGCGCACATTGTTCATTATTTAATGTTCAACGGGATTAGATCATGATCCCGGCTTAAACACAAGCGAAGAACACAAAAGTATGCTAGTCGCGTAACACAATGATGTCCCCTCCAAAAACATCTTTCGTTTTGCAGATACCCTGTTTACTGGACAAATATCAACACACTTGTTCTGTGACCAAATCGTACAGTTTCTCCTTATGGTGTATGAAATGGTAGGACGATCCTATAATTTGAGCCAACCACGCGTTGTACCCTGGAACTTGGAGTTCCAAATTAAATTTGACATATAATAAATACTACAAGCTCCAAAATGCAGAAGCCTGTACCGCTATGTAAATGCAGAAATGGATACTAAAAGTGTGCAGTCGACCTCTGCTGCACCAGTCTGTATGCAGACCTGTCCACATTGGCCTCTTGGTGGCCCCCACACCTAACACTTAGTGGTGAGGCACCAGCCATGGGGATTCACCGGCTTGGGGGGAAGGGATGCAGGCAGCTCCAAGGGGAAGGGGCGCCTGGCAAATGGGAGAGTCTGATAAAAGGGAGGGCATGCTAGGGTGTAGAGGATGGCAGGATGCAGAAGGACATTGGCCGAATACTGGGGCAAGGTGTGAGGGGCTGTCCAGAGGAAAGACTGGATAGTGGGAGTTAGGGAAATGCTTATATGCACAGGTTTGGGGAGTAGTAGCCCTCTTTGTTTTCTGACTTGAATAGTGAAAGGTGTAGAGTCCCTGAGTAGTACTGCTGCTGCCTTTCCAGGTAAGTTTTTAAATAACTTACATTTGCTTTTATTTCCTATTTGGCAACTTATTCAAAAATCATTTCCATAGTTGGAATTGTGCTGTAGAATGACCAGGGCATATTGCCTCTGTGATGTTTGTGTGAAAACCCCCACCCGCCCCAGCCCTCTTGCCCCCCACAAAGCTCTTTTTACTGTGACCATAAGATGGCCATAGAGAACGCTGCCATTAGTGGACCTCTGCTGCACCAGTCTGTTTGCAGACATGCCCACATTGGCCTTGCAGCCCTTGTGGATGTTTTTCCTTGCCCCCCTGGACCCTTTCACACATGCGCGCGTGCTCACATCCATCCGCCCCCACTGCAGTACATGCCCAGGTTTCTTTCCTCATGTTCCGTATTCAGAGAAAGCTTTGATGTTTAACCTGCTGAGGTCGATAAATGAGCACCATACTCTGTTGGTAATGAGAAGCGCTCGGAAGCCTGTAGCGCTATGTAACTTCAAAAATGAATACTAAATAAAGTGTGCAGTGTGTGCGCATGCTCAGTCATGACTTAGAGTTAAATAGTGGGGGCAGGGACGCCGAAATAATAGCGGCATCTTTGTACAGAGGAAAGCAGTAGGGGTAGGGGACGGGGCGCTTAGCGCGGTGTCTACACACCTCAGCCATTGTAACGCGACCCAGGGCATGGGTGAGGGGGTGCCCGCGCCTTAGATCTTGTTTTATGTGGTCGAGGCTCAGTGCTGCCCAGATGAGCCATCTCCCCAGCAGTAACATGAGGCGGGCAGGGCAGGGTATGCTGATGTCTGGGAGAAGGGAGCGGGCGCCTGGCATTCCACAAGACCCTCATTCATGGGGGATCTGGGCTGGGCTGGGGGTCTCATCAGGATCGAAAGTCAGAGAGGCAGGGCTCTTTTGTTTGAGGGGCGATTTTCTCACACCCCAGTCTATATTTACACAATAATCTGCTTTCCTCATTTTGCCATTAGCATGCCCGCCCCCATTAAGAAATTACCTGCAAATAAAACGCCTCTTTGAAGAAAGCACATTGGTGTTTGGGCTGCCATAAGAGGGCACTCTGCACCCCACCCACGTGTGACAGCATACTGCTGGGAACTCACGGGGTCTCAGTCCCCGACTTTTTAAGCAATGCCCCCATCTCTCTATAGGCTGCTCTTTCCTAAAGCTCCTTGAACATTGCCCTCTCAGCACACACACGCTGGCTGGGCATTCGGAAACCTCCACTGAGCTCCGTGAGGATCTTGCAATCGGGAGAGGTTTCAACCCACTTGGGTATGTCATCAAACTGAAAAAAGAGGAATTGTTTCCATAACCTCTTACTCCACTTACCCCACTTTCCTGGTACAAGGGCAAATGCCTGCGCGGTAGGATTTTCTGATGGGTAGGAAAAAATGACAGGTCAGGCTGTCAGATTTTCCTACCCGTCACTTTTTCCTACCCCTGGGTGGGTTGCCCAATGCCTGCTCTGGGTAGGATTTTCTGACGGGTAGGAAAAAATGACAGGTAAGGCTGCCAGATTTTCCTACCCCATCACTTTTTCCTACCACTGTGTGGGTTGCCCAATGCCTGCTCTGGGTAGGATTTTCTGACGGTTATGAAAAATGACAGGTCAGGCTGCCAGACTTTCCTACCCCGTCACTTTTTCCTACCCGGGGGTGGGTTGCCCAATGCCTGCTCTCGGTAGGATTTTCTGACGGTTAGGAAAAAATGACAGGTCAGGCTGTCAGATTTTCCTACCCCGTCACTTTTTCCTACCCCTGGGTGGGTTGCCCAATGCCTGCTCTCGGTAGGACTTTCTGACGGTTAGGAAAAAATTACAGGACAGGCTGTCAGATTTTCCTACCCCGTCACTTTTTCCTACCCCTGGGTCTGTTGTCCAATGCCTGCTGTCGGTAGGATTTTCTGACGGGTAGGAAAAAATGACAGGTAGGCTGTCAGATTATCCTACCCCGTCACTTTTTCCTACCCCTGGGTGGGTTGCCCAATGCCTGCTGTCGGTAGGATTTTCTGACGGGTAGGAAGAAATGACAGGTCAGGCTGTCAGATTTTCCTACCCCGTCACTTTTTCCTACCCCTGGGTGGGTTGCTCAATGCCTGATCTCGGTAGGATTTTCTGACGGGCAGGAAAAAATGACAGGTCAGGCTGTCAGATTTTCCTACCCGTCACTTTTTCCTACCCGTGGGTTCGTTGCCCAGTGACTGCTGTCGGTAGGATTTTCTGACGGGTAGGAAAAAATGACAGGTCAGGCTGTCAGATTTTCCTACCCGTCGCTTTTTCCTACCCGTGGGTGGCTTGCCCAATGCCTGCTGTCGGTAGGATTTTCTGACGGGTAGCAAAAAATGACATTACAATTCCTGTCAGATTTTCCTACCGATAGGATTTTATAGTGACGTTATACCGGTTTACTAAGCAATGGTTTGCAGGATAGAACACTGAGACTGTACATATACCTTGATTTTTTTTACTAACAGCACTTTGCATTCTGGGATTTGAAGTTTCCATTATGAACACACGTCGACAAGTCTACAAGTTCCAGAAAGTATGGTCCTCTTGACTAAAAAGCAAGGAAAGTCTGAAGATGTCGCACACCCACTTTCCTGCTACGCTGCGTCATGTGCCAAATACGTGTGTCTACTGTCTGTTCAGAGTAAAGTTCTCACACACGCCACAAAAATATAATGTGCAGCTGTGCTTTGATTTTAACCATTCGATATGTGGTTACATGATACACAGTGCTCCTTCGACTGGATCGCTCTGTTTATCCATGGGCCAAGGACACTCGTTTTCATTTATTAATTGCTGATTTGTATAGTGCCAACTGCGAACATACTTGCTATAAAGCGCCCACGAGGATACATCAAGCAGGGGAGGAGGTGACCATTCACAGCTACACGGTAAGTTCCGGATCAATTAAGTGCAAGGGCAAAAACAAAGGGAATTGCTCTATGTAAAACATGGCATGGAGTACAACAAGAAGTGGAAGTACAGGGAGTGCGTGTGTAAGTGCTAAGGAATACAATGCATGCCTAGAAAGCCAGGATAAGGAAAAGTTCCATGCCAGTCTCAGAAAAAGGACTAAGAGTCGAGGAACTTTTTGAACAGATGGTTCTTGACCTTTTCTCTGAAGAAGTCTTGGTGTTCCTCATTTCTCCGTGTGTCAGGCAATGTATTCCATGTCTCTGTCCTCTGGCATGTTACAGCATGGAAACAATCCATGCATTCCCTGACTTCAGTGGGGAGTGTTATCTCATTTTGTAGCACCAGCAATTGACTGGTTAATGTAATGTACTGTCCAGGGAATACAAGGTTACTGTATTCCCTGTGTGCGGAATTCAGTATATGCCCAGCTTGCAAACACGCCCAGTGCACTCCCATTTTGTCAACACCATTATATTCCTAGTTTAACCTTGGCTTTATAGTGCCAGTTTCCCCATCCACATGTGGCAAAGTAGCATATTTCCAGTTTGATAACCCCATTAGCGGGCAAGTCATTGCACTCCCAGTATTTTCCCAGTTTGTCAATCCCTTCCAGTTGACGAACGTCCCAGTCTCTAGAGCAATAGTATATTCCTAGTTGTACAATACCAATACACACCCTGTTTGCACTATGCCACTGAATAGATAGTTTTACTAAAAGGGTGTGGGTCTAGTTAGAGAATCCTATAAAAGTGCCTGTTTCACAATGCTAGCATTTTCCTATTTTGCACAGTATCCTTGCATGCACAATTCCAATGTATGTACTAGCTGCACCTGGTTCATCGTTTGCCAAAGTAACTCTCTGCCTGTCTCTCTATATCTTTCCCTTTGCACTCTCTTTCATTCTCTCCATCGCTCTCTGTGATTGGCTATGTGGTTCAGAGTCACGTTGTCAGGTGTGGGCTTGCTAGAGCCACCCCAGCCGTTGCAGAAAAAAGAGCAACCAGAGGGAATTAAAAACATAAATCTTGAGCGAGTGGGGGAGTGGTGCGGGTGGTACAAAATCTGCTATTACAAAAAGTAAAATATTTAACTGCACTAACATTGTTAACTGGTTATTTAAAAAAAAAAAGGTACAGTATTTATTTCTAATCTTCCAGTATGTATTTTTCATTTGTTTTACCGAGCAAAAAGCATGATATGATATGATAGTTTATTTATATAGCACCTATACACAATGTGTTTCAAAGCGCTTCAAGGCAAAGGAGGGAAGAAGGGAAAATACAATGACATTCTTACAGGCCATGAACAGTAAGGATGTGAAATTAACTATCGTACGCGGCCTGGCGACATTTCAGATAGTGCAAGAGCTAAGACATAGATAAGGAAGGGAGAGTGGGAAGGAAATGGAAACAGACAGGCGACTACCGTACTAGGCCTGACGACATTTCTGGTAGAGCCTGAGAAAACAAAAGGTGAGGGAGAGGGATGCAGAAAGGGAGGGGAGGAACAAAACAAGCATCTATCGTACTAGGCCTGACGACATTTCAGATAGTGATGGAGTGGAGGGGCGGGGGGGGGAACAATTTAGGGGAGGGGTGGGGGGAGAAGACAGACGAGGTTGCTATCATACTAGGATAGATGAATTATGATCAAAACCTAGAATAACTAGAAGTATTATTTTCTGATATATTATCATTCCCAGAATGACAGTCTGGTGCACTCCTTTTGGACTCTTTTGTAATACCCCTGTGAGAAAGGGGAAGGGGGTGAAGAGGGCCAGTGAAGGTTCCAGCCTGCTTTGGATAAAATCGAAGAACATTTCTAGGTTTGCACAGTTCCACACATTTTCAATTTACTGTTGCACAATCCCGCTGTGTTATTACACAACCACAGTTTACTGAGCATCATCTCCAGTAAGCTCTTGGTTTACTGTTACAGATCTCCAATATATTAAAATTTCAAACAATTCTAGAATATGTCATGCCTGGGTAATTCCAAGGTACTTTGAGATTGAAATTATCAATTTCTTCCAGTTTGCCATTCCTCATTATCACAATCCCAGTAAACATCCAGCTGCATAGCCCTAGTAGATTCCAAGTTTGCACAGTGCAGCATATTCTTATGTTTACAATCCTGCTATACACCTTGTTTGCCAACAGGTTGCAAATGCTCCCCATTTGATAATCCCTCCTTACTCCCAGTTTGATTTACCAAGTATAATGCTAGTTTGACAACCCCATTATATTCAAAGTTTACACACTTACATAAAACTCAATCTAACAATCCCAGGACATTCCCACATTGACAATGGCAGGCTGTTCTGAGAATGCCATTCCCTACATAATCCACTTCTTACAACCCCCACATATTGCCAATTTGACAACCCTAGTACACTTGTAGTTTACACAATGCCAGCATGTTGCTAGTTTTACTACATGGGCATGGCTACAATTTGCAGAATCCTAGTATATTACTAGATACAATCCCAGCCTTTTTCCCATTTGGCACAGTATTACAGTGTATCTCCAATGTTCTCCCTTCCTGCATATTTCCCATGTCTAACATTCAGATATTTACAATGTATCCATCTGTGACGTTTTTGCACAGGCCCAACCGGAATAATCCTGGTTATCTCCCAAACCGACAATGCCATTAGATTTCCGGTTTCGCCATGACACTATCTTCCATTAATTTCGAGTTATTCTTCTGGACATTTCCACCCAAAATGATGAACAGCTCCAGGTTAAACATGCACATTTCTATGTTATTTACTACATTTGCTATGCATGGCTGAATCTTTTTTGATGGCGTAGAAAGTTCTTTCGAGTTGATGTGCGTTCCACAGCCGACCTCCACCCAGGGCTGTGGCAGGCTTTGAGGCAGCGAATATTGCTGTATCTGATGGAAGGCTCTGGAGACAGTTTGATCTCTGCACTTAGTGCAAGAGAAACCACCCTCTCCGAGCACCTGACAGACTTATTAATGAACAGCAATATTGTTGTGGGTCTACCTCTAGGGTATCTAGGAACCAATGCGTATTACTCTTGTGTGTGTGGGAAACGTTCTATGTTATCAACATCGTCCCTGCACAGTTTGATCACTAAACTAAGAAGTGTTTGCAGTTGCAATATAGTGTCATTTACACGCATACATGGAAACACATTAAGAATGTGCTCACTCTCTTGTTTAGCATTTGTGTATACTTATTCTCTTGTAGAGATGATATATGAGCATTAAAATAGGATTTGTAGTAGTTGAGTAGACGCCCAGCATCCTACTCTTCTATTCACTCCTAAAGTATAAAAACTACCCACAACAAATCAGCAATGTGTTTGTGTGCGCCATTGCGGTACAGTAAAACTTAAAATCATACTCACAGTCACAATGTCATGTGGATTGTAAAGACAGGGGGCTTGTGAATGTATACAGACCAACCCCTGGATAACCCATTAAATGGAAATGGTTAAACACTCTGTCAAAGTCCAGGGCTTCGATTGGCAGTTAACTAGGAACAACCTAAAACCAATATATAGTGTTGAATAAAAGAAAGTACAGGTAAAGGTATTTTAAATCCCCGAGCAATGATTCTTCTCTTCCTTCTTCTGTGCTTTGATGGATCCACTTATCCTGTCAAAAGAAGCACAAGCTATATATTTGAGCTATGTCGAAGCTCAGTACCCCCATAAACTCAGTGTTTCCCTAGCACAAGGAATTTTATAAGGCTCATCTGTTAACACATATTATGGTGTATCTTAATGGTATGAAGAGGGAAAAGAAAAATATATGTTGCACAAATTGGTAAAAATGGCTTATTTCAGCCCCCAAATATTGAAACATTCAAAAGATTAGAATTTAGAAAAATTATCAAAGTGCCAAGTTATATCCCCATGAGCAGTTTACTGTCCCACAGTGAAGAAATCTGAACGCTGTTTCCTTCTTGTTTCTAAAGCAGCTCAGTCCTGTTATTTAGTTTTACCTCCTATTTATAGATGCAAGCATACAATTCTAGGCCCATAGACTTGAACTACAGTCATGGTCTAAACATTACAGTTGCCGTTTGCTACTTACCTAGGGAGTCAAGTCCTGAGGGATCAGTTGCATCCTCCAAACTATGCTCCTATCCAGATCTGGAGTGATCTGCTGTCTCTTATACTTGATTTTAAAAGGCTGAAGACCTCCCCTTCAGGCTGATCTGTTCCACAGTGGAAGAGATCAGCCTTAAGGGGAGGTCTTCAGCCTTAACTTCCACCGTGTTCATTCTGTTGTGTGACGAACTGCGCAAGCCAGATGGAGGTTGCCCTGGCGACTGGCTCAGCAACAAGCCCCCAAATAACTTCACTTCCAAGACTCCTTAGCACACTGTGAGCAATGTTTCCACATATTACATCACGCCTGCGACATCAGGGTACGCAGCGCCGGAGCACCGCGTTAAGGCCTACAAGCCAGGTAATACAGGATCCCCCGCGCCTCACAGCTGTGTTCTTCTGATGTGGCGCTGACTTCATTTGGTTTGCTTGTTTCCTTTAACCCTCTTTGGATTCCTGGAACGTTTGGCCCGCTGTTGGATTTTGATTCAGCTTTGTCATCTTCGATTGCTCTTTCATTACCTGGATTATTGACCTTGGACTTCCTTACCAGCTGCTCTCTGGATTGTGACTTTGATTGGGGTTTTTCTTGGATCCCTGTACTGTGCCGTTTTGGGGTACCACTGGATTTCTTCTACTTCTGTTGCTATTTGTTTCTGGACCTTGCTGGACCTCCCCCGTGTCCTTCTTCAGTTGGTCTGGACTTTCTTCCTTAATTTTGAGACCTTCCTCTGATTCTTATACAGGTACATCTCATGATCTCATGCTGAGGTGGGTGGGTTATTTATAAACTGATCTTGTTTCCTTGTTTCCTTACAGCTCCTGCAATAAGGTGCTGGTGCACCTTTCTGGCCTTTGGTCCAATCATCCTGTTAGAGTGTTATTATTAGAACCTCGGTGTGGCTATTGGGCTATTGTGGCTATTGGAAGAAAGGCTTCATTTCGATTTGCTGGGGAAGCACCCCCCCCCCTCAACCCCCTTGTGTCTTCAACCTGTTCCTCAAACTTCCTTTCACCGCGTTTCTTTCTGACAGTCTCTGAATTGTCCTATATCCCAGGAAAAGCGGTCTTCCTATGACACGTTTTGCGCATTCAGAGGACCTGGACTTTGTAAGCAGGTAAAACAGTAATCTGTAACCAATTCCTGCAAACATTCATCTTTTAGGTGGTTTGTTTCAGATGTGCCTTTTCGGCCGTTCAGCACATTTCCGATTGCCAGCAGAATGTCCACCTTTCCGCCTGCATAATTCTGCAGGCCACTTTAAGAGGATGCACTGAGTAGTATGTGAAATTGGCATAAGGCGCTTCCAAAACATTCTGTGTGCTGCCTAGATGATACATACTACCTTGAAGACCCCAGATGTTTGAGTCCATAGTAGAAAACCATCTACTTTTGTGCAGAGAAGTTCTTGAAAATACTGTGTCGTATTCGCCCCATAAAGCTTCACAACCCGCTTTACCCCAGGTGAGGCATGTCATGCTCCTTGTATTGTTGCTTTAATGTGGTCTTTGGACATTGAGAGGTTAGCCTAGTTGTGCTAAGACTGCACCTTGGTTATGGGCTATCCATCCAAGATATTTTTTCTTTTGTAATGGGCATTCTGGGCACCTGACACATCATTTATGTTTGCTGATGTGGATGTTATTTAAAGGGAAATATTCAATCGTATCCAGGGACGTCATTTCAGCGGAAGTGACATCACATGACCCTTGACCTCTGATGACACTACAAATAATACGGTGTATACACTATAATGTGATATACATTTCATACAAGAATGGATCACCATATGTATCGTTAATATCCCACATTACCAAATGACTGTGAATGCAAGCAGAGGTCCAAATGATAATGATGTGTTATTATATAGCACTTACACTTAAGTGCTTTATATAGAATAAATATACATACAATATCACCCAACCTGTGTTGGTACTCATTTATCGACCTCAGAAGGATAAAAGGCCGAGTTGAGGTGTTTAAGAACAGACTAAATCATTGACTCACCCCCTTAAGTGTGCCTGAAATAAACCTTTAAAGTCGAGCAATTATTGTATAGAATTCTAGAAACAAATTATTTGTTATTCCTATTTTTTCTTATTTACGGTCACTGCTCAAAGTGTTACACTTTTGGTACCCCCTGTTTTTAAGAGGTCTGAACAAGAAAGCCAGCCACTGCAGAAACTAAGAGCCACATGGCACTGGCTACAGCCCAGGAGCTTACATCTTAAAAACAAAAAACAAAGGGTATTTTTTTTTAAAAAAATTAGGGGTAGCAAGGGAGACCACAGGGGTAGCAAGGAAAACCTCAGGGGTCGCAGCTGCCATATCATCTAGCAGCACCTTGAGCTATTTGGAGATATGGGCCAATATGGTGTGTCCTTGATCTATGTTATATGGCTGCAATTATATAGTTAAGGTTTCATGAAACTTTACTTTTGATTGCTGGACTTTACATGGGACAATTAAAATACATTTTCATCTGTAACGTTGATCCTCGTCCTAAAAAGGTCTCCTTAAACAAATAAGAGGTATTGGGTTGACCTTCATGGAGGGGAAATTACAGACGAAGAATGGGCAAACATCTTTTAGGTAACCTTTCATGGGAATGTGTTTACTTCCACCATGGAGCATAGTTAAGATGCTACAGGGTTGGCACCAGGATCCCTTAGAACATTTTGAAAATGTTTCAAGGCGCCTCGCCAGAATGCCCGAGAGAGTGCGGGTGGGTGGGCTTGTTCTCACACATGTGGTGGCACTGCCCTAAGATAAAATAAATTGGGATGAACTCCTGAGCTGGATTAAAGAAATCACAGTTCAGCTCAGTTTGGACCCTCTCCAGATGCTCCTAGGTATTCTGGTATGTAACACTGTTGAGCATTTTATTGAAATGTTCGTGGTCGTATTATACAAAAATGCAAATAAAAATCAAAGTTTTAAAAAAAAGTTCTTTTTTGGCAAGCAGCTGATCTGTTCACTTCCAAACACCAATGTTAAATTTGGTGAACTACCACAAACATTTTTCGCATACAAGAAAATGTTGAATCAAAGGTGCTTTTTGATTGAGTTTCCAATAGCAATATATCTATACATGCATATATGAACACTATCTGCACATGGCACAATCGCACACACACTGCACCCTCTCTCTCTCCCTCTGTCTCTCTCTCTCTCTGTCTCTCTCTGTCTCTGTCTCTCTGTCTCTCTCTCTCTCACACACACCCCCCCAAATGAATTACATACAATAATAATACATTTTAAAAAAGTACATTCAACACCTTGCAAATGTTGTGCATAAAAGGCGAGTCCCGATAATTAGCCAGATGTACTCCATTAGGACGAAAGTATTAACATAATTTCTTTGGATGTTAAGATGTGGAATGCTAAACATCCAACGTTTTCTCACAAATGCACACACCCACTTATTAACATTGTGCATTGCCTTGTCCATCTAATAGTGTGAGATGGTGTGCCACACTCATGAATGATGCACTGCATTGCAAAATAAAACCTCCTTACACACACGAAAACACAGAAAGAGCATTCCTAAGTCTGCTCACGCGTGTTTGCCATTAGTTGAACAGTTTTGAGGGATCCTATGTCATTTACACCTACATGAAAGGATGTCATTATGATCACCATCCTCCCCTATGTCCATGCTTCACACAAAACCTAAGATTGTATACACTTGACATTATGAAGCACATGTAGGAAGAGGACCACCACTGGCAATTGAAAGGTTGGGCCAAATTCCAAGAGTCACTTAGTATCAACTGAATTATGTCCATTAGCCTGAAATATAAAATCAAGCCAAGCATATCAAACACATACCATTGCCCTTTCTCTCTCTCTCTCTCTCTCTCTCTCTCTCTCACTCTCTGCCACTCTCTGTACCTCCCTCTATCTCTCTCTCGCTATGTAAATATGTAGGGCAGCGTTGCATAAGTGGGAAGACAGAAGGTGCCTTTTTGGGGTGCGCATAGAAGGAATGATAAAGATGGATATTACAAAAAGTTGTGGCCTAAGATGAGGGCTCGATGAAAACATAAGAGAAAAAAAGAAAAGTAAATTGGGTGAAAAAATGTGTCTGGCAAAAGTAGTAGTAGTAGTAGTAGTAGTAGTAGTAGTCATTTACATAGCACCTTTTCCCATTAATATGATCTTAACACGCTTGTGGTGGGAATGCCCTTGGAACTGTCAAGAGTATGGGAATTTTCAACATCTTTTCCACCTCCTGGAGAACAATTTCTTTGAATGCCTCTGGAATCCCGTATGGTTTAAAACTGAATGACTTTGCTTGGGGGAGTGTGGATGTGATGAAAAACTCATTTTAACCTCCCAGATTCACAGTTAAAGACATCTGGGAATTGGGTTAAAAGATCCTGGATGTCTTGCCTTTGGGATCCAGGCAGATCAGTGGGTATTAGGTTGACCCCGTCTAATTCTTCAGACAAAGACTAGACTAGCCATTACTACGGATGTAGATTCAGCAGGGACTTCCCTTCACTCCTTCAAAAGGTTGATGGGATAGATCTGGGTTTTGGCCTGTCTATCTGGCTGGGAAATATGGTAAATACAAGGTCCAATTTGTTCTATTATTTCATATGGTCCGTGCCAACGGGAAAGCATTTTATGCTGCAACGTAGGAAGTAGCATGAGGACCTTCTGGCCAATAGAGAAGGATCAGGTGACAGTCTTTGAGTGGATTATGGATCGTACTATTGCCATCTGTTCTTTTAGACGCTGGGCGGTTTGGGACAATGGTAATATTGCCTCCTCCCTTTCCTCCCAGGTCTCCCTCAACATGTCTAAAACATCTTGTGGGTCTAGCCTGCAAAGAAGTTCAAAAAGGTGAAAAGCTGAGGGAGGCCTGGGGAACTTTCCAGAAAGCGAATTGTGCCCAGGGTATGATCATTTCCCAATTCCACCCGTCGGCCACCACCCACCTCTTAAGGACACTTTTGTTGAGTTTTATTAAAGCGTTCCACTAGCCCATCCATTTAAGGATGATATACAGATGTTCTAAGGGTTTTGACCTGGAGTATTTGTTTAACCTTTGCCATGATTTGGCTCATTAATGTTGTCCTCTGATCCATTCGGTTGTCTTTAGGGAACCCACCCGGGACAATAGGAGGATGTCATGTTTAAGTATCTGTTGAGAGTTGTTGTTTTGCATAGGGAATGCTTGGGGCTAGTGGATGGCATAATTCAATATTACCAATATATATCGGTTACCCATTTTTGAAGGATCTAAGGGTCCCACAATATCTATCCCAATATGGTAAAATGGTACATCAATAATTGGGAGGGGTTGTAAAGGGAGCTGGTGGAGCTGGCAGGGGCTTGCGGGCAGAGACATGCCCACAAAGCCAAGGGGAGAAAAGTGCACAAGAGACAGGAGTGTAAGGAGTCATGCAGCCAAGAAAGTATAGGAAATACCTACAGACATGCAACAAAGGCAGTGAACAGAAAGGGGCAGGGAATACAAGTAAGACAAACACGCTAGGTTTCCACTTAGGATGTATGCAGAAGGGTCAGGGGAAACTCTAGCCTTCTCACATGGTTACTATTACAGGGCCCCACTCTGAATGCTTATAGAAAGGAGCAGCAGGAGTGGGGTCTGTGTCTGGACCCTAAGGAACAAACAAGGAAACAGTACTCACAAGCCTGTACAGGTCCATTAGGAACTGAACAGTGACTCCCTCATGAAACAGTAACCAGCACACTGTTAACAATATGGCACAAGGTACAATACTGAAACGCAACAAAGGAAAGGGGCAGAGATTGCTTGCCAGGAAACCCAGGAGCCAAACTCTAAACAAAGGAATTACACAAGCACAAGTGAGGACAGGAACAGTAACAGAAATAGCCAGGAAAAGAATAGGAAGCCCAAATGAGCCAGGGTCAGGACAGAAAACTGGGAAAAAAGGAAAAGCAAGAAGACAGGAATCTAAGGGCAATGGTACAGGAGCTTGGAACTGCAGACTAGAAACTAACGACCGGAATCAAGGAACATAGTTCTGCATTACAGACCAGGAACTAGAAGACTCAGGACCAAAATTCTGGACTAGGATAGCAAGGACTGAAATATAGACTGGTAAAAAGGAACTGTAACTATAGACTGGAATAACAAGGGCAGGACTGCAGACAGATAACAAGGAAACTCAGTAAGGGAGTCTATGAAGCTAAAGCTAGGTAACACAGAGTATGGGCACAGAACAAGGACATTCAGGCAGGAAACAAGATACATGGTGGTAGAGAGCAAGGGGATGCAGACAGGGAACAGAGGACTGCAAGCAGGGGAGCAGGGGTGTAGTACAGGAAGCACAGAGATGCAAGGGAGTGCAGGAAGAGCAGCAGGGCTGCAAGGAAGAGAGCACAGGGCACTGGAACAGGAGCAGGCACTGGATGCAACAGGACACAGCAGAAATACAAGGATCAATGCACAGGATGCTATGGGAGAACTCATTGCAAGAACCATGTGCTACTGCAGGCAGCTGCTTAAATACTGACCTCTCCTGTGCTGAAGCAGGTTCATTAGCAGCCCATGTAGCATTACACCTGAAGGTAATCTGCTTCCTCCCTCTATGGTCCTGAGAAAGTGAAAGCAGCACTGATCTCTAAGACTTCTGGGGATTGTAGTTCTAAGACTGCTGCACAGGAGAAGGGAATGAGAACTGCCACAAGATGCACTATGGGATATGTAGTTTGTGAAATTAAATAAATATGTTCCAAAGTCTTGCAAACGGAAAGTAAAGACAAAAAAATGAATAGGCATTGTCCTGGAAGGATTCTGAAGATGAATGAGCCACAATTAGTCCACAATGGGTACCAATTGGTGCTTTAGTAGCACAGTCATGACAGGAGGGCTGGGTGTGGTGGTTTTCTAACACAGGGCACAGGTTAACACAATGTTTTTAATGTCGGCAAACAATCCTGGCCATTAGAACCTGCTTACAACTTGCCCTTGGGTCTTAGCCGTCCCCATATGTCCTGATGTGATATGGGCATAGGTGATTTCTAAGGACAGCCTTCAATGGCTTCTAGGTACCACTATGTGAGAGTGAGGGGTCCCCTTTGCACTGGTGTCTCCAAGGTACAGTAAGCCCTACCTTAGAAACAAATGTACCCTCCTGTTTCTTCCCTTCTTCCTCAGAAGTGGTTTTGGAGAAATGTCTTCGCTAATATGGGGTCATTACGTTGAGCGAAGGCCAAAGCTGGGATGATCTCAGGTTATTCGTCACTAGAGGTGGGTTTTCGGGTCTCAGGAAAGGCTTCAGGTTCTTGATTAGCTTCCCAAAACCCTTGGTTCCTCTCCCAATGGTATAAGACTCAAATACTTACATAAACCTGGGAAACAAGGCATTCTCACGGATACCATCTGCCACCTTTCCCCCAGTTTAATGTGATAGGAGTGTTTGCTATTATTCTGTAGCAATATCTTGTTAATGTTGGGGTTTGACTTGACAAATGGAAATTTTGGGGATGAAATGTTGCCAAAACAGTTGAAATGTGCAGTAGCAAAGATCTAAACGAACCCCAAGGAGACAAGGGGTCAAATTGCATTAAGATGATACTAACATATTTGGACCCCCTGGATTTGGGAAGGGTGCCAACAGGCCCAGAGTTGAAAATAAATTTCACCTTCCAAACAAAGTCCTCTTTTTGGCAAGTGGGTTGTGTTAAAGCGAAATAACCTTCCAAAACATCTAGTCTCATTGCATCAGACTGGTCCTGGCTGTCAAGTGCTCTGGCGGCTCAAAACAGTCTTTAGCAACCCAGTCGAAACCTCCAGTAACCGTGTCAGGATCTCCACACAGTCTTTTCGCTATCTACACCAGTTAATTTAAAGTTGGCCTCCTGGAACACTCGGGGGTTCACTCATCTGCTAAAACCCTGTGATATAAACCTGGGGGACTATGATTTGATCTGTACGCAAGAGTCATGGCTAAGGAAGACTCCAGTCCTAGATGGCTTTGATATAATAGCCCAGCTGTTAAAGGGAGACTCAGACGTCCATCAGCAGGACTCCTTATAGCGGTCAAATCAGGCAGCCCCTTAAATGTCTTGAAAATAGTTTCAACTAACCTCCTCAGACAAGAACTTGTGATTGGATGGGAGTCTGAAATATATCTATTAGGCTCTGAAATTCTAAGTAAAATCATAATCATTAATGTTTACTGGAACCCGGCGCTGATCTCGAACAAACTGTTTATAGCCCAGGTTCCCGATCGATTGGATGACGTATACATCAATCAGCAGTCGAAATATATCATCATTTGTGGTGATCTCAACATCCCTGATTTGGCAGAAAATAAAAATGACCGGGCTTGGAACTATGATGGCCCACGGCATTCGAGACGGGATTTGTGGAATTCACTTATGGACTCCAGAGCCAGGCACCTTGTTAATGGCAACTTTAAAGGCGACATGCCATACCAGCCGATGTGGAAAAACATGGGGCATACTTCGGTTTTGGACTACATTTATGTATCTGCCAATTTTCTGCCCTTGATGAATAGCTTCCGACTGATCAGGGCAACTCATAGCGACCATCACCTCCTGCGGCTGGAATGCAAGGCATTCAATTCCACTGTTCGGGACCATATGACCTCAATGGTTGACTCCTGTAACGGGGTATTACGTTTTAGACTATCATCCACCAAGATCAGAGCCTTAACGACTAATTTTGAGAAAGTTGGCTCGTTGGTTGAATATTCCCCGTTGCTGGCGGAATTTTGCTATCAACCCAAAAAAAGGCTTTCGGCTAACAACTATAAACACACTTTTGACCTGGACTTAGTGGCCAGGAGAAGATTAGCACAAAGGTTGAACAGAGTTGCCAAGAGGACTGATTGGTGCAATTGAGTTATAAAAACTGTCTCTGTGCATCCAAGTACCAGAGATACCAGAACGACTCAGAGGCCATGTTGAAAGCTTTGGCCGGGAAAGATCAGAGGGAATTCTGGTCTCTGATAAAGTTGGACGAGACTGTGCTGAAAGCAGATCAATCAAAGCCTATTAGTGAGGAGTTGTGGATCATTCATTTTAGAAGCTTGAACATCTTGACCACGGCCACTGGGGCATGTGTGGCCCCCCTTACGAGCCTTGATCCAGGGGTAACCAACAACGACATCAACGAGATTGTAGAGAGAATCAAGAGGTTGAAAATCTCATGAGCACTGGGCCTGGATGGGCTGACTAATTCATGTTGAAGGAGTTTCCGGAAGACTGGGCTGTTTTCATATCTATTTTATGTTTATATATATCTATTATATGTTTTCATATTCATATCATGGGCTGTTTAAGCAACTAGCCACGTCCCATCAAGTCCCAAGTTTATGGAGGAGAGCGATATTGTTTCCTATTCACAAAAAAGGTGATTGGAACAACCCCAAGAATTACTGCCCTATCGCTCTCCTCGAAGTGATTGGCAAATTATACAGTACCATCATTCTGGATCATTTTCACACCTGGAATCGGCATACTGAACTGCTTCTATCCATTACAAACAGGTTTTGTGAAGAGCCTGGGCACTCCTGTTAACATCTTGCTCCTCCAAGCTCTAAAAGGTAACTCACAAAGCCAGAAAACTAAGATCTACATGGTGTTTGTGGACCTAGTCCAGGCATTCGACCAGGTGGACAGGAGTCTGCTTTGGTCGAAATTGGAGAAGAACTGTCTCAAGTCAATACTTCACCCAATTATGGCTATGCACTCTGATACGTCTCTAAAAGTGAGATTAAGCCAAGTGGGGATCCTTTCTAAAGAAGTGGAAAACTTGAGAGGAGTAAAACAGGGGTGCCCTATTGCCCCGGCACTCTTTAAGTTCTTCTTGGAGGATATGCCTGAAGCCTTTCTGTCAACAAGATAATTTCCCCCCAAGGTGGAAGGATTCCATTTATCACAACTATTGTACGCCGACGACGTGGTACTTATTGATCAGACCCCTGTTGGCCTACAAAGACAGCTTAACGCACTTCAAAATTACATCTCAAAAAATGGCTTGGAAATTAATAAGGGCAAAACCAAAACCATGAGCTTTGGAACACCTGCCAGGGTAAAAAACCAACTTCTCCTGGTATATAGCCGGTAAGAAAATCGAACAGGTCCCCTCATTTAAATACCTGGGAGTTTGGCTGAGCAATTCATGACCAGATGCGCCAATGTCAACTCAACCAACTGGGAAAGATGAAAGCCTTGATCGGCCAAGCGTGTGTGCTAAACAGAAAGTTTGGGCGATTTTCTATTCTTCGAGTCCTACAATTTTATAAAGCGAACGTTACATCAGCCGTGAATTATGGGGCAGAAGCCATGTTCAACATTCCGGAGCCCCACTGCACCCGCCTTGAAGGGGTCTTTTGGAAGAGGGTGTTGGGTGTTCCACAATCTACCCCGATGGCTATCATTCGAAAAGAGCTGGGTCTTACATCCCTGAAGTGTATAGTTGACTGGAGCAGATTATCTCTGTATGGAAAATGCTGTTCTACCCCACGACCAGTGACCCTGGAAATGGTCTATGAGGAAATGATGTCAAACTGCTACCAACCCTTGATAGACTGGCGGCTGAAAACGATGAGTTGCCCTGATCAGCTATTCATCAACGATGATGTGTCTGGAAGCAATTGGAAGTTCTCTGGAGCAACTGGTGACTAATCCAACGCAAGTAAAAGAAAAACTAAAAGCTCACAATTGGATTCAAAATGTGGACTGTGCTAGCAGCTACCATTCTGTAGCCCATTTACCCACAGAATGCCGAAAATTAAATACTGTATGTGAATATTTGAAGCAATTTCCGGACAAAAAGACCAGAGATCAATTCATGAGAGCCCGTTTAAATTTGCACCCAACAAACGAGATTCAAGCAATACGAGGTCTGTCAGCAGAAAAACATTGTCAGTATTGCAATGTTATCTCTGAAACTGAATCCTTGTTTCATATAATCACAGAATGTCGGCCCTAAGAAATCCATGTTCAAAGTTTTTTAAACCTCTCTTTTCAGACTTTGCAATTTTGGACTCTTCAATTTGGTGGAAATCGTTAATGGAAGGGCGAAAAACAAAAAATGTAATTGCTGTCGCCCAATTTCTAGCAGAAGTCCTTCCGGAGACAGGTTTTGTTAAGGATGTTTAACTCGATTTCTAACTTTGTTGCTAAAAAATGGATGTTTCAATTTTAATACAAATAAATAAATAAAACATATCTTGATATCCCCTCTATAGATTGATTCACCGCCCCATCCATCACGTCCAGGTCATGTTTCCAAGCAAGCCATGACTTGGAAGCCAGTTGTATATAGGTACCTGTGGGGGCAAGACTAAATCTATAGGGATTATCTGCCTCTCTCTCTGGGTTCTAGAGTGATGTTCCAGCTGCTGGATAGATCAAAGCCTATAGACTGTTTAGTGGCAACAGAGGGGTTTGTGGCACGTTTGCTCAACCTAGTGAATCTAAGGGTCCTCCCGTTTGTGCCAAACAGTACAGATCCCACCACTGACACCATATATAAGGTTGCAGAAGTACAGGTCTGACACAATGGTGGCACAGAGATTGGCAAATACTTTTATTCAGGCAAAAATAAAGAGGAAACCTATCTCTCCCTCACTCTAAGAGGCGTTTCCATGCCTCTATGAAAGAACTAAGGAATGGGTTAGAATGTCCAAGCAAATTAAAAGAGTCCACTGTCGTGTCAAAATGCCTTCTTCTATCCCTCATACTTTTAACTAATAAGAACAAGGCGGTGGATCTTCATGGTCCAGAAGAATGGCTTACTTCTTCTGGACAATGAGCCACAGTTCCAATTGTAGGGGAAATTTTGTCTGTGAGAATGACTCCCTTCTCCAGGTTTCAGTTCCTTTCCAAAGAAAGAAAAAAAGTTACAGCAAGCAGTGCTGCCAAGTTTCAGTTCCAATTCAAAAGAAAAACTTCAACTCAATGATCCTTCCTTATTGACAATAGTATTGCTTCACTACTGGGTTCCTGGCGCAGGCCTTCCTTCTCCAGGTATTTGGTTCTCAATGTCTCCACAGTGCCAGGGAATGACTCCCTGCCCTGGTCCTTCTTCTGATTAGGTTCCCGATACACAATCTTCCTTGGTTTCACTGGGTAAAACACCAGGAGGTATTGCCTCCTCCTGATGTCTCTTGGCTTCACAGTTCACAAAGTCTGGGTGGAATGACACCCTCCCACAAGCCCTTCTCAGACTTCAGTATATAGTTCACATTGCCAGTGGGAATTCCTCCCTTCCCCTGGATTGGTTTGCACTTCAAAAGCTCCCAGTTCAGATGAGCTCCAAATCTTATGGGTGTGGGTCCTAGCCCTGTGTATTTCTCATGTCTTTTTGCAGTAGGCCTGGTTTACTCTCCTGAAAACAAAACTGCAAATATCCTCAGATAAGTGCACATCCTCCTAATATTACTTCATACAATTCATGTATAACAATTCTGCATAATTCCTTCCAAAAAAACAACAACCTTGTTTGGAAGATCTATATTGTGGACACAAGACAGCATGCCAAAAATCATTTGATTTGTTTATTTAATCATATTCTAATCTAGAAAAATATTTACAAAAATAGCATATCAATAATATAAATGGCACATCTATTAAAAACCAATTGTCAACATACCCATTTTGTCACACCAACAACAAGAAAGCTCACATCACAACTATCATTCCTCACATACTCATTCATCCCCATACATACAGAAAAACATCACTCGTACTTGTGCAAAAAACGCAATCCTGATATTTATGTTCTATCACTCAGAACGTTCCATCTACTGGGTAGATGTCTTGGTTACTCAAAAAGTACATAGTTCACAATGTTTTTAAAGGTAAAATACTGGGTAAGTGTTCCAATGTGGTTGCTCATAAACACATATCAATTCCCACATTTTGTATATCTAAACCCAGAGTAGGCTCTAAGGTGTTGTCGACTCGAGTTTCGGGCATCCAGAGCGCTCTATACAATATCCGTCTGGTGCACCTCATCAGGACACATACATTACAGATAGAAAAGAACAATTCTTAAAAGAGAATTCAAATTGGTGTGCATTAGCTATTATCCAATTTTCAAAGACTGGTTTCTTTCACTTTATACGGTGTCAAGTCGCAGTGACCCAAGTGTGTTTCCTGGAAGGTCGCTTCTACCAATGAAGGAGGGCAGAAGAGAAAAGAAACACAGAGAAAGAGAAAACCATGTTTACAATCCTTCTCTGAAATTTCCTTCATCCTTGACATGCTGCTTTGTCATGGGCATGCCCAAAGTTATTCTAGCCATGTCCTAATAATGGGTAAATCTGCCCATACTTTTGTCAGGTGAGGCAAAAAGTTCTCCCTGAGATTTCTGGAAGAAAAAATATATGGCATTCACTCCCAAAGGATGTCAACCAGACCCCACCCCTCTCCCATAAGGGATACAGATAACGCACCTTTAATCAAAGTCAAAAAAAGTAAAAGATGAAAAGAATAAAGACACCAGATGAAAAAATCAAAATAACCAGACACCAGATGAAAAAATCAAAATAACCAAAAAACAAAATACACCAACAGTATACACCAATCCCCAACATTTTTAACCCAAACCATGAATGGATCAAGGAGCTGGAGAGTAACAAATAAAGTAACCATTGCCTCATGTGACAATAATAAGATAAAACAGGCAAACCATATTGAATAGCCAAAAAAGTATAGTCTCTCACCCACAAGGAGACGCAGTGGCTTCGAATTTAGACTCCTCATTCAATGTTGACAGAACCGAGCCAAACAGAAAATTCATTCTTGATTGCGGAGTTGTTAAATCTGCAATTACAATCATATATGAACCTATAAAGGCACTGCTGTCTAAGTCATTACAATAATAATGATTATGGTCCAAGCCATAGTTGCCTTGATATACCCATGTATCACATAGCCCATGCACCAAGAGCAACTGCATCATGATTTACCTTACGGTTATTTCCCATTTTCCACCAAGATGTTGTTTTCGCCTCACCGTATACACTACAAGTCAGGTGGTTCAGGGAATAGAGACCATAAATGCATGCTCCCTGTATTCTCCGACAGGGGGCTACTTTGATGCAGTCAGTGTCTCCCGCTCAAGGTTTCTGTAACCACTAAAGATTATGGAGAAAGAGATAGAGGGGACGCCAATTAACACTAGAAACTGGCAACGCAGAACAATTCAAAGAGGTGGGACGTTACTAAAGGGTACTAAGGACACATTGGGAAAGCAAAAAAGAGAAGAGCAAAGGCGCTGAGAAAACCCCAGTTCAAAACCCACCTCAACTATCAGCCTGTCCAAATTGTTGGGCCGTGTGGGAGGAGAGGTGAAAAAAAACAACCACTTCAGTTGTCACAGCATCAACCTGGGCTGTGACTCATCAAGCTCAGGACCAGGCTCAGCAGCATGTGGCTTGTTTGCCACTAACACTGTTTCCAGTTGGACGTAAATATTGGGCAGTTGCCCAATCCAGATCTACCATATTTCTCAAAGAACCACATAAGTGGAGCGGACGACCAATGTACTTATCAGGGCTAAATCTCTAGCCCATATAGAACAACTCTGGCAATCGCGTGTGTAACCGAGAAGTGCGTGACACTCCGTGGCACAGTAATTCAGTTGATGCCCCCGGGGAAAGGGGGGGGAAGCCCTGCACACCGCGGCAGGCACGGTACAAAGTCGGGACTATACATGAAAGTAACTCCCGAACCCGAGAATGTAATACGATAGCAGCCACCTCGCCACCCGTGCAAGAATCTATTCTCATAGAGCCCATTAGCTGGCTGGAAAAAAATCAGTATTAGCCCAATCTCACCTTGTATCCTAGCTTGTATGTTAACAAGCCATGTGGAATTCAAATGCCTCTGGGTTTCCACTATTTGGATATACCGCGTATGGCGTCAGCCGCCATTTGCGTGTATTCAAAGTGAGACCACACATTCAGACGTCATGATGTACTAAACATCCCCTAGAAGGCGGGGACTTCTTCTAATTGCAATGCGAGCAAGCTCCTAGCATCGGTAAGAAAGTAAAGTGAACGTTTTTTTTGTGTTTCCACTGTTGACAATTGTATATATAAAATATACATGAGTACATCTCTAATCGAAACTTGTTTACTATCCTGCCAGGTACTGTGACTATGAAGATGACTTGGATTGTTCTTCATAAAAGGTTGTGGGTCCCATACCTGTGGAATTCTCCCCTCTTGGTGCTGCAGACCTGGCTCATTATCTTGCCAGGCACTGTGACTATGAAGAAGACTTAGGTTACTCTTCATATAAGAGTGTGGGTCCCTGACTCATGTTCGGACACTTGTCAGCCCTTTTGAAGGCCTACCAACCATCCCGGCAACCCAGGTACCAGAGGGGGGGTTGCTGGTGTTCTTCCGTCAGTCACAGGCTCTTCTTTCTGTCCTTTCTGACCTCTTGCAGCTCCTGCTGCTTTACGGCATGCTGTGCCATCTCCACAGTCTTTGGTTCTTCACGGGCTGTGCATCTCCTGTCGACAACGCGTTCTAGCTGCTCCGAGCACCTGGGCAACTGCTTCTCCACAGCGGACTGGATAGGGACTGCTCCGTCTTCTCTCCTCTTCCTGGTTTCCCTCTTCAGTTTTGAAGGGACTCTGCTCAATCAGGAATTGGCAAAGAACTAGACTGTTCATTCACGTTCTCGTGAGTGCTCTCTGTTCTTTCACACTTCTTCCTCATCCCAGTACTGATCGTGAGCGAGTCAATTGTTCTCACCCTCATCTCAGTACTTAAGGGATACATGTCCCTTGTGGAGTCCACATCCTCCCTCATCCCAGTACTTACTACATTGGTGGTATGGCAAAACCATGTAGGAACACTAGGGAAAGTGTTGATGGAAGAGGGGTAGGACAGCGTGTTAAGGTTAGGTAGCCTATAGGGATACCTTGTTCTCCCCAGGTTGTAACTAATCCCATAGGGAGCTTCCCTCTCAATGAGATCCACCCACTGAGTACCACCCTCAGGGGGACTTTCGGGGAGCATCCTCACCTCTCTGGCCTCATGGGAAGGGGCTCCCCATAGGGGTGAAGTGACGATAATTCTGCACTCTACCTGATTGCTCAGAGTAGACCTCTGGAAATTGGTCTAACATGTCACAAAGGTCTTCTTGTTGGGCAAGTGGTAGACGGTTAGGAATTAACTGTTGGTTTAGGTCGGGGTTTGTAAGGAGGCTGGCCATTGTTACCTTTATCTCCTCCCTGGGTTGAACTTCCACTCTTTTAACAGGTTTATGTGATAAATTTGAGTTTTCTGCCGCCTATCTGGTTGGGACACTACATAATTTAATTGACCTTTTTTCAAGAATTCTATAAGGACTGTACCATTTTGATACCATCTTGTTATCCAAGGTGGGGAGGAGAACCAGCACAGATTCCCCAATGGAAAAAGACCTGAC
The DNA here is from genome assembly GCF_040938575.1 of Ambystoma mexicanum. Classification (NCBI taxonomy): domain Eukaryota; kingdom Metazoa; phylum Chordata; class Amphibia; order Caudata; family Ambystomatidae; genus Ambystoma; species Ambystoma mexicanum. The sequence goes on from NC_090927.1 coordinate 1,008,325,396, forward strand.
TACCACTTGTCTGTCATGTAGGGATTTGCAATGTTCTTGTGCCCTTTCTAGGTGATATTTGACAATTTTCTTTACAGCAGCCATATGGGATTTTAACTTCTGGGCTGTCTGGGAAATGGGTTGGGTGGCTTCTTTTCTCTCTGCCCAGGTCTCTTTCAACATATCGAATACGTCTTGTGGTTCTCGCCCATACAGTAACTCAAAAGCTGAATACCCTAAAGATGCCTGAGGTGTTTTCCTAACCACAACCAGCGCCCATGGAATCATAACATCCCCATTTCTACCATCAGCCCTTACCAACTTGTGGAGGATTATTTTTATGGTTTGGTTACACCTCTCCACATGACCATCTATTTGTGGTTGATAGACGGAAGTCTGTAGGGTTTTGATGTGTAACATCTCTATTATGTCATTCATGATCTTTGACATAAAAGTGGTACCCTAATTCATGAGGACTTACTTGAGGAATCCTACTCTCGCCAGGAAGGGAAGGAGATGTCTTTGGATCTGATGAGTAATATTATTATCAATACGAAACACTGAGGTAGCGGGTATAAAATCTCCCAAACTTTCTCTTTAGCGCACACGCTTGGCTGATGATCACTAGGATGTAATTATTCCTCAATTGTAATGTTTCTAGCGGCCCACTATGTCCATCACTATTCTGTAAAAGGGTGCTTCAATAATGGGAGGTGGTTGAAAAGAGGCCTGGGGAACAGGAGTGGCTGCGTTCTTCCAAGGCTACCCTCCCAAAAGCAGCCATTAGGTCAGGATCGGGTAATGAGACCACGGGCCTCATTACAACCCTGGTGGTAGCTGTGCCTGTAAAACAGGCACGGTTGCCGCCGGAGTTGCATTTTTTCCGGCACCCAGAAATGGGCAATTACTGGGTCATTACGGCCTTGCCAGACCCGGTATTTGCTGGGCACCTGAAAAAATTCTTCCCCATTCCCATTGAGCCCTTATAGGGCTCAATGGGAATGGGGGAGCCGGATGCACAGGCACTGTTATCAACGGTGCCTGTGCATCTGAAATGCTGTGCTTGTGGCTGCCTTTCATTCTGCCAGGTCAAACCTGGTGGAATGAAAGGCACCTGCAAGCACAACTCAGAGTTTGCCAGTCCGGATACAACGGTACCGGCAAGTTTACCGGTACTGTTGTATCCGGACCGGCAAACTCGTAATGAGGCCCAATATCTTCTGCCTCTCTCATCTCAGGTTCCTTTTTAACCAGGTCGGCATTCCCAAACCCCATTGATCCTATCTCAGTTTTAAGTAAGGCCTCCACTTCCTGGAGTATTGGAGCGAGGGCTTTCACTGGGCTTTCTCTGGGTGTCCTTGGGCTATTGCCTCCCCCTATTAAACTAGATGGGCAGTGTTCCATGGTAATGGAGGATGACCCTCACCTCCCCCCATAATCGGGATCTACTCCAGTAGCAACATCTAGGGCATATCGCCAGGCTAATCTGGATTTAGTGGCAATTCTAATGTAGGTCCGAGGTGGAGGGGAAGACACAGACTTGTTGGTATTACATGTCTTTCTTCTGTGGCATGGAGATGGTTTCCACACTATGTAAATCAAGACCAATGGATTGGGGTGTAGTCATAGCAGGGGTTTTAGCTATCCCTACCAACTTCGTAAAAAGGAGGGGTCCCCAGCTTTTTTGTGATGAGCAAGTGAAGTGAAGAGGACAGTCTGACAGGCGGGCTCCGTTGACCATGATAAACCCCCTTGAATAGAGCAATGGTGCCCAGTTTATTCCTCGGGGGCATGAGCAGTCTAGCCGAGACTTGGGAACCAGACCCGTTTTCTGTGGGATTCTGGTGTTCAAGTCACTGCACAATATTAAAGATCAGTAAGATTTAGCCAATTCTCCGAGTTCTGAAGAATGGCCCTGTGGTGTAAGGTGGGTCGCAGACATTTATCAACATCAAATTATGAGGGCCTTTTCCATCACAATATGTTATTTTGCCCACCAACATGTTAGGAGTATCATTTTGGATTTTCATAAGGAGGAACATTTTGTTTGCTCTCATGAGCAAGCCACACTTCGGTTTGCCCTTCAGTCCTTTGAGCGCCATGGTCTGAATGATGGTCCACTCGTCTAGCACCAAAGGCTCGACCAGCCATGTTTCTTGTAGTGCAAATAAACAATAACAATCAATGTATTCAAAAAGACTATCCTGGGCGTACAGATGTTGGTGCCTCCTGGTGTTCCAGCTAAGAAATAAGTGGCCCTAGCTAGGATCTCTGATGGTTTCTCTGTTTGATAAGCCCAGCCAGACATTCCCAATGTCCTTCCTCATCTGCCGCTGTGGGCCCCCTTCCGCTCCCACCATTCTCGGCAGGGGTTGGCACAACTACTATGGCCAATGGTACAGAAAGAGGTATGCCCAGCTCTCTGCCTCATTCAAAGGAGATTTTAGTTTTGTTTTTCCGCCGCCCTGAAATGCTGCTCATGTTAAAAAGGCAGGGGAGTCTTTCACAAGATACCACACTGCAGTCATATCCTATTTTGAAGAAGAACTCTGAATAAGTAGCTACATATTCTGTCAACTCCCCAGTAGAGAAATAGACCAAAGAAGTAGCATATTTTTCCTCTTTGCATTGAAAGACTGCTCTTATGTCGTTGCTGTTGATAGTGCGAAGCTGAATGATTGAGTGGAACAGTTCCAAGATGTGGGAGCGATTTAGATAACCATTGCGGCCTTTGCGAAATAGACTTTTGACTTGTAGCACCCTTTCAATATTTGGAAATATGTTAACTTTCTCTGAAGAGCCACCTTGATCGCCCGATCCTAACTTGGTGGGGAGAACAGAAGGGGGCAGGGCACAGGATGCGACTATTTCTGTGCTGCTTACTTTAGTCCCCAGTGAAGGCTCAGTGGTGACGGACAGCAGGTGGAACAGCTGGCTCATATTATAAACAGGGATTGATTCCTGCTGTCTTGTGTGCTCAGGGGTGAATCCTTCTGTTTGTTTGTAGAAGAATCATCACCCTGCGTCCACACAGTGAGATGTTTGTTATGAGGATGACTACTGGAGGACGGTTTTGAGGTCAAATTCATGCTGGCCATGGCTATGCCAGCACCCGTCTCAGTTTCAATAAGCAGATATGTCTGCACAACACAGTTGTGGATGGTTTTTGGTCCCTGGCAATCCTTTTTTTGCTTTCCAACCAAGATAGCAGGATCTTTTGAGTTGGGACAAAGGGTTGTTTTTCTCTTATCCACTTCCGTCCCAGCTTGCTTAGTTTCATTTGTGTGCTTGAGCGCAGCCGAGGGCTGAAATCCAAAACCACACTTTGTGTTAGTCCCTTTACATGGATCTACTTCCTTCAAAATTATAAAAGAATCTAAAGTGTTTGCACTCTTGACCGGATTGACAATGGTCACAGATTTCTTGGTGGGGCAGACCTTCTCTGCTTACTTCTTAGCCTGACAAATGACTGTTCGCTTCTTCCACTGTGGCTGTATCATTTTCTCCATGTTAATTGAAGACGAGGAAATAAAAGATCAGTGTCTAACTCTAGACACACTCCCATCCCCTTGCACACCATAAAAGCTGAATAAATCAGTCAGGAAAATTTCAGATGAATCCAAATATATATAATTATTTACTTGTACACAGTGAAAATGTTAAGGTGAACAAGATATCATACATCACATTCTTACAATGACTAAGGGCCTCATTACGACCCTGCCGCTAAGTGAAAAACGATGGCGGTAAACGGTTACCGCCATCGTTTTCCGCCAGGTCCGATCATGACCCGTGACCGTTAACTAGGATGCCATTAGCGGCATCGTAGTTAACGCTGCCGCTAACTGCGCCAAGGGTGCACGCACGCGACCGCCCACACCGTACTTAGCGCCATGGCGGAAAGGTATGCAAATGCTGACCCAAGCGGACATGCACCTAACGCCATCACCCAGCCCGTTAAGTACCTTACCGCCATGGTGCTAATAACGCCATCGCGAACCAACCGTAAAGGGCCATGTTAAGTGAATGCAGCTGCCACAGGTGCACAGAAACAGCACAGGTGAAGGCAATACAGACTCAGGAAGTACAAAAAGAGCACACCCCACCCCTTCCCACACCCAGTCACACTCCACAATGATACCAATACGACTAGCAAGGGGGGCTGGAGGACCTGATAGCAATGCATGTGCTACAACAGCAACAACAACAACAGGCAGCACAGAGGAGACGCAGGAGGAGAAGGAGGGCAAGGCAGGCCCAGCAAGCCCCACCAGCATAGCCAGTGCCACCACGCAGGCAGCCCCCAATCCCACACATCAGAGCCAATCCATTCAACCTCACTGCTGAGCAGATCCACACCCTGTACCTTTTGGACCGGGACACCATCACCGCCATCGTAGACATGACACACAACGACATCGTCAGCATGATAGAAACTCCAACCGCCTTCCCCCCCCTACTGAAGGTAGTGTCTGTACTCCACTTCCTGGCCACAGGCACCTACCAGCACACAGTGGGGCACCTGCATGGCATTTCACAACCATTATTCTCACGAACACTCATCCAAGTGCTCGATGCCCTCCTCAAGCACACAGACGACCACATCTCATTACCACGGACTGGCCAGGAGATTGCAAACACCAAAGTGGGTTTCCATGCACTAGCCGGCATACTCGGTTGCATTGGTGCCATCGACTGCACCCATGTGGAATTGGTGGTTCCACGTGCCATGGAGGTACCGTACCGCAACCGGAAACAGTTCCACTCGATCAACGTGCAAATGGTCTGTGACTCCAACAAGATCATCACACACCTGGCTGAAAGGGGGGGGGTGATGCATACTCCACCTGGCTGAAAGGGGGGGGATGATGCATACTCCACCTGGCTGAAAGGGGGGGGGGATGATGCATACTCCACCTGGCTGAAAGGGGGGGGATGATGCATACTCCACCTGGCTGAAAGGGGGGGGATGATGCATACTCCACCTGGCTGAAAGGGGGGGGGTGAGGCATACTCAACCTGGCTGAAAGGGGGGGGATGATGCATACTCCACCTGGCTGAAAGGGGGGGGATGATGCATACTCCACCTGGCTGAAAGGGGGGGGGTGATGCATACTCCACTTGGCTGAAAGGGGGGGGTGATGTATACTCCACCTGGCTGAAAGGGGGGGGTGATGCATACTCCACCTGGCTGAAAGGGGGGGGGGTGATGCATACTCCACCTGGCTGAAAGGGGGGGTGATGCATACTCCACCTGGCTGAAAGGGGGGGGATGCATACGCCACCTGGCTGTGAGTAACACAGAGAACGGAGACAGAGGAGGGGCACTTACAATGCACACAACCCCTCTGCATACATTGGGTGATGGCATGCAAAACAGGCCATGGGAGCCATGAGCATATACTGGTTGCATTGTGTGAATCAATTAGTGCATGTAGAAGTGAGCCAAAGTAACAGTTGGATGCAAGCCATGGTGGAACATCATGTTCTTGATCAGACAACATGACTGACACATACATTCTCGCCTACATACAGGTGATGCAGGCTATCCCCTGAAGAGGTGGCTCCTTACACCAGTCTGGAACCCGCAGAACCAGCATGAGGAGGACTTCAACCGTGCACATACACGTACTCGTGTGGTCATAGAGCAGACATTCGACCTATTGAAGGCACGGTTCCGAAGCCTCAGCAGGTCTGGTGGGGCACTCCTGTATGGCCATGAGAAGGTGGCAAAGATCGTCATGGCATGTGTCATGCTACACAATATGTGCGTCAGACGGAATGTGCGCCTGCCCCCTGACGCAGAACTGCAACCACCTGACGATGAGGATGAGGAGGGTGCAGATGGGGCGGCACCCCATGGAGGAGGCGATGCACAGGAGGGGCGTGCAATGCGCCAAAGTATCATCGACCACTGCTTCTAGCACACACGGCTGGTGTGTATCACATGATGACTGCACTTGGGGCACTGTGTGGCTCTGGGACATGCACACTGTGGACTGTACACCAATAAAGCACACATACGCAATGAAAATGTCCACACATTTCTTTTTCGGAAAGAAAAAAGTGCATTCAAACTATGAAACGTCATGACACACCCCCTCCCACCTCCCCCCTGCACACCCCAACACACCCCCCCACCTCCCCCCTGCACACCCCAACACCCCCCCACCTCCCCCTTGCACACCCCAACACCCCCCCCACCTCCCCCGTGCACACCCCAACACACCCCCCCACCTCCCCCTTGCACACCCCCCCACCTCCCCTGTGCACACCCCAACACACCCCCCCACTTCCCCCCTGCACACCCCAACACACCCCCCTCACCTCCCCCCTGCACACCCCAACACACCCCATGTAGGTGTCAACAGATGCCTGTGACAGTGGCCACAGGCTGTTACAAGCCCCCTCTCCCGGCCCCCGGGGCACCCCTGGCTGTGGAGCGCAGGTTACGTCCGGAACGCCGCACGGGGCTGCTCTGTGCAGAACTGGCAGTGGAGGATGTCCCTGCCTGCCCCCGTGCATGCATGTCCTGTAGGGTGTGGGTGAGCTCAGTGAGCGCACGACGCAAGCCCGCAAGTTCCGCACAGATGTCCCTGGACATGGCCTGCATGGCATCCCTCAGGGTGGCAGTGCTCTGCGCTACTTCGGCCCTTAGGGTCTCCGTGGCCTGTTCAATGGTTGCCCTAGCCCCCACACATTCCGCGGCATGCTCAGTCAGCATCGTGTACAGTTGCTGCTGCCGTTCTGTGATGTCCTTGAGGGACTGCTGCCCCTGCTGGCCCATGGCCAGTGCTGGTGGTGTGATGGAGGGGCTGCTCCCCTCCTGTGGAGTGAGGACTGGGCATGGGGTGGAAGGCCACTCCTCTACCTCTGTGTGCCCCTGTGTGTGATCCTCAGGGGGCTGGGGTCTGAGAAACAGGGGGAATGTAGTAGGTCAGTGGGGCTTCTGACCTCTTGCTCCATGTCTGAGTCTGAACATGCAGCTATTGCAGCTGTCTCACCGATGTTGCTGCTGGCCGCTGGCCCGGTGCCTTCTGTGGCAGGCAATGTCGGTAGAGGTGGAGCAGCTGCTGCTGGCCTGCTGCCTACAGGGGTGCTTGCCGGTGGGACGTCCGGTATGCTCGCAGTGGGTCCTGCTTGTTGTGGGGTCTGCCTCACTGCAGCTGAGGTTGAGGGTGCGGGGACGGTATTGATGGCCTTCTTGGCTCTCTTCGTCGCAGGGGTGTCCTCGTCCTCAGGGTGTGAATCTGTGCCTGTGGTGGAGCAAAGGAGGGAGGGCGTTATTGATGGGTCTGCGGACTTTGGAATGACAATGATTGACATTATTCTGGTCAGTAGATGAGGCAGATTTCAGGCAGGGCCATGCAGGTTGTCTCCTTTTAGTGTGGAATGTGGATGCAGGTATACAGGGTGGTGCTCGCATGTGGCTATGGGCAGTGTTGAAATGTGTTGCATTTACACTGTAGGGCAACCTTGTGCTACACATGAATGGACTGCAGTGACTATGGCATGTCTTGTTTGAGGCACCTACCTTCATCGCCTGATGTCGGAGCTCCCCTTTCCATCCCTCCGACGCCTTCAATGGATTCCATGCCAATCGTGGTTGCACAGATCTCATCCCACGGTAGGAGTTTTAGTGGGGATTCCGACCCTCCACCGGTACCCAGGGCAAGGTTGCGGTTTGCAGAGATGACGGCTCTGACCCGTATGCGTAGGTCATCCCAGCGCTTCCTGCACTGCTGTGGGGTGCGGGGTACGGTCCCCACCGCGCTGACGCGCTCAGCCACCAGGGCCCAGATGGCCTTCTTCTTCGATATCGCTGTCCTGGTCATTTCCGGGGAGAAAACGACACCTGCGTTGTCTTGCAGGGTCTCCGCAAGCATGCAGAGTTCCTCCCGGCTGAATCTCTCCTGGCGCTGGCGGTCACATGCCTTCTTTACAACTTTAGGCATTTTCGGTACTTGGATGGGTGGGTGATTGGTTGGGACAGGTGTCAGGGTTGGATCTGGTGTTGTTCGGTAGGATGGCAATGGATTGTGTTTTTAAAGATGGCCGACGTGCTGTTTCCCGTTCCGGCGCGATGACGCTATTTCCGGTCCTGCTTTTTACGGCCACCGCAAATTACGGTGGCCGCTAATTACGGTGGGCACTAATTACGGTGGCCGCTACTTACGGTGGCGGAAGTGCACCTTGCTCGCTTTACGATGCCGGTAGGGGCCTTTTCCGCCATGGCTTTAATTGCATTACCGCCATGGCGTAATGCTCGTGCGCGATGGGTCGTAATGTGGCGCTCTTTACGCCATCGGCCCACGGCGTAAACGCTCATTACGCCATGGCGGTAATGACGGAAGATTACCGCCTGGGTCGTAATGAGGCCCTAAAACAATGTACAAAATTAATAGTTTCCCTTCAGAGGGCAAAGTAAAACTGGTGAGGCAAAAGTCCAAGCTCAATGCATTTCGGGGTAACGACCCCTTTTTCAGGAGCATAAAATCTGTGAAGATGTATACAAAGAAAGCTTATCAGAATTATAAGTGTTAAACAGTCGACAATTTACACAGTTGACATATTTTACAATCAATAATTTTCTGAAAAACATCAAAATCCAATGCATCTTCAGTACATTCTCTTCAATAGTGTATACTCCAAATCCCGAGATATCATAGATAAGTACAATGTACAGTCCGTATCTATTTGTGAAGTATATCCGTTCTGTAATTACTAGTCAATCAGTAAGCCAAGTGAGAAGAGGCAAGTCCATCAGTGGTGCTGATCACTCCAAACCACTCACATGTAGTGTGCTATGTATTATCTCTCAAGAGCATATCCCAAAGAAAGAGGTGCAGCAAGTTCTTATTGAACGAATTCCCTAAATCGATAAAGCGGCTACATATACCTGAGATGTGGTTTCTCGTGTTGACAAATATTCATCCGTGGTAAGCTAGCCAAAGTCCACTGTAGTACGAAATGGTGAAAATCATCTAAACGAGATGTGTCGTGAAGTTCCTTCATACAAGTATGTAGGATGCTCTCCTTCGAGTTACACTACCACATGTGGTACCTATGAGAAAATTTCACGTTTAGGTACTGGTGATCAGTGTATCAGACTGTTCTAGCAATTCCCAAGAGAAAATGTTGGTTCACAAGCTTACCTAATATGTAGTACTTGGGGAGTGCCAAACAAGATTTTAGGCTGAATATCTTTAACTAGCACGAGTGTATCGGAGAGCTTACCGTCCCTCCAAGGTATAGTTCCATCTAATAGCATACATCAGTATAATCTGTGAAATGTATAAAGAGATACATTGTAAAGAATATAACAGAATGCAGTGATCGAAAACGTGACTGCATTCGAAGTTGTTACGAGTTGTATTCACTAGATATCAATGAAATAGACCTGCTTTCCCACTGTTCTGTGAGCGAAAATTGAAGTAGAAAATGGTAATCCTGCGTAAAGCGCAATAGCAGTAAACGGTAAACTTCACGCAAATCAGAACTCCAATATCTGATAAAGGTCAGGATGCACTAAAACTGGAAAAAGAAGGGTAAGATACCCATGTATTAACGATAAAAAAATAATAAACACAAACATGCAAAGGCAAAACTTGGCTGTGTAGGGCAGAAGGGGTAAGGACAGAACTTAAGTGAAACAATTTAAATAAAGCGGGACTGCTAGAGTCTCTAATCATGGAAGAGAGATGAGCGTAACAGCGTAGTCTCTATACAAATCTTTACCTCAGTTAAGGTGGAAAGTTCAAATGAAGTACGCTCTTGTATGCAAAGCGATGGTAAAATGAGCGTAAGGGCCTGCATCGAGAATGACGTTACAGCCAAAAGTCCGGTCAGAACTCTGCTAGTGCAGTGGCCGGTCACGTGAGGTATCATGTGCCTCATTATTTATAAGTCGTGAGTGAAAACTGCGTGGCGCAACACTAGAACGTTACACTTCAATCTACAAGTAACATTGTAAGGCTACTCGGGTTGAGATAATCACCAAGGTGGCTACTAGATGCAAATTAGAAAAACGGTACCAACGTGAAAAAGCCTATCACCGGATACTAATGTACTGTGTATTAAGCACAAAAATGTCCTCGCTCCTCCTAGAACTAAATGAACGGACGTCACAACGTCATGTGAATAACCGTCCTAACACTAGGTAAACGTCTAAAGAGGCATATTAAATACATAGTTAATGTAGACTAATCACTTATACGGGCAATTCTATGCCACAAGTATGTGTATGTGTACCGATGAGACATACACCGATTCAAGACTTTGGTTGTTTGTGATTCAGCTCTAATGTTCAGTGGGATACATACTATCGGCAGCACCCACCTTCCCTACGATACAAGTGAAGGTGGGAAAGATTAATGAAATTACAGATAAACATGCCACTACCTTGGCATTCTCTAGCGAAGGAGCTCAAAGAATATTAGCCTTAATAAGCCATACACAAAAATCAGCTGACAGACAGGAAGATCCAGAGAGACTAATTTCTAAATCAGAACGTATTATCAGACGTGAGATTTCACAGAAGTTACATGCGTCGACATTGGTTGAATATTACAAATCTCAGCGCATAACAAGAGTGTACCTTATTCTTACTTTATGTGGAGATAATAAGGATTCATAATTAAATGGGATCAGATTCTAAATAAATGTTCTCTTGATCTCATTCTCTTGACGATAGAAGAACTTGCCAAATCCCTGCTAACTATAGATAAAGAGATTACAGACTTGATCACTCAATTTAGCAAATTGAAATCGGAACAGGATCAAAAGTCTATCCTTGAAGACATCAATGAGAAGCTTTCCTCATATAAGAACGATATCGAGCAACGCAAATTGAGAAAATTCAAGAGGGATACATTTGATTATCTCAATGATATAGTTTATTCATGGCAGGAATACTATGCACAAAGAAATAAAACCAGAGTGCCTAACCCACGCCCTAATTCCTCGGGCTCAGACAACACTAGTGAAGGGAGTATTGGCGAACCTCTGCCTGGCAAGAAACCACTTGCACAGAAACCTAGTGAGAACACCAATCCAATAGATACACTGGCTACAGCACAGAGCAGTATACCAGTGGCCCTGTCATCTTTTTTAGAAAAAAGACCAGACGTGGGAACAAGGTAAAAAAAGAAAAACATATAAGCAATACTACTGTTGTAAACATCTCAAGTAAACCTTTAACATCTAATCAAATAGACATTCTGAATAAAGGGCTTTCCTTTGTCCCAACACCCAACACAATATTTTTTGAAGAAAAGGTAAATTTACACTTAATTCCACGTAAGATCAAACTCAAATTGTTCTTCGCAAATCGAATGTCTGATGCTATTGAGGAAGAGGTAGATTACCATCTTGAAATAAAACCCAAGAATTTGTATGACCCTCCAATACAGAATACGGTCATTAACATGTTCAAACACAATGTGGAACGTGACCTTACGAAGGTTACTTAGACTAAACGAATCCCATTTAACTTTAAAGCCTCTCAATTTAGAGAGATAGAATTTTTGTCGAAAGATGAAGCTCTTACCTTAAAGCCTGCTGACAAGGGTGGAGAAGTGGTGGTTAGGGACTCAAGCTTTTACCACAAATAATGTGTTGTTATGCTCAATGACACAACAACGTATGTGCTTTTGGACCAGGACCCTACAGCGGCCACTAGAATTGTGATTGAAACCTGTGTCAACCGTGCTTTTGATAATGATTGGATTAGCGAGAAAACTAAATCTTTCTTACTTAAACGATACCCAATCATACCAGTCTTTTATGGACTGGGAAAAATTCATAAGGATAAATATCATCCCCCTTGAGACCAATCGTTGCTGGTACCAACAGTATCATTGACCCTCTGGCTACATACGTTGACAGGATCGTTCAACCTTTAGTCCAGTCTATTCCAACTTATTTGAGGGACACTACCGACTTCCTTGCTAATGTTAACAACATTACATACTTGTCATCAGACTGTATACTATTCTCTCTAGATGTGTGTAGTCCTTACACCTCAATCCGCCACAATGAGGGGATAGACACTCTTGAATGGCTATTGTTACAGTCACATGATGTTAAATGTGAATCACAACTTGTTATTGAGTTCATCACCATCATTCTATATAATAGCTTTTTCAGATACCAACGGAAATTTTATGCACAGGTCACTGGAACATCTATGGGGTCAGCAATGGCCCCCGCCTATGCTAATATTTTTATGTATCTATTTGAGAAGATGTGTTAGACAAATTGGAATGGTCCTCAAAGATCATTATCTAGAAACGCTACATAGACGATATTTTTGGTATCTGGTGTGGCTCCAAAGCCGAACTAGAAGAATTTTTCACATATTTGAACAGCAGACATTCACGTTTACCCTTGAGATTGGCGAGCCAGCATTACAATTCTTTGATGTGCAGTTGAAGATTGTGAATAATTGTATTAGAACATCTCTATATCATAAACCAACTGATGTCAATAATCTTCTACATTTCGCAAGCTTTCACTCTAAGGCTATGATGTCAAGTTTACCATACAATCAGATTTTACGTCTTAAAAGAATAATCTCAGATGTTGATGACTTTAATACCGAATGTGACATACAATCTAACAAATTTACTACTACAGGTTACCCGAAGAAAGTTGTGGAAGAAGCCCAAAACAGGGCTGCCCCTATTACTAAACAACATTTGCTTACACCGAAACCCAAGAAGGAAGCATGCTCTATTTTACACATATCTAAATATTCTAGGCAAAGCTTCCATATCAAGTGAATAATCAAAAGAAAATTGGTCTATACTCCATCATGACCCAAATCTCTTCAAACTTTTCCCACAACCGCCTATGATGGTTTATAGGTGTGGCATTAATTTGCTAGACAGACTTGTGAAAGCGGAAAGAAGTCCTAGACAAGACCAGATTGTATTATCCTCCAAGAAGAAGCGAACATTCCCTTGGTTATCATGCAGTCATTGTAATAATATAGTCAATGGGGACTGCATTTTACATCCACACACTGTCATGATGCCTACCTCCAAGGAGCCAGGTCCGACCCAGCAACCCCAGAGGCAAGCATCATTTCCCCCAGGGGAGTGCCAGCGGGCCCAAACTGGGGCCCTTTGGACGCAGTCCTGCGCCTTAGGCGCCAGGCTCATGTTGGACCCCTGTCCTGGCGCCTTAGGCGCCAGGCTCATAAAGCTAGACATGTGTTCCAGTGTTTTAATGTGCACTTACCTGATGCAGACCATGCTGCTACAGCCAGGCCCTCTTGAGGCCTGAATGGAACTACTTTACCTGTGGGACTACTTCCACCCGGGTGTGGTCGGGGAAGGATACATACCTGATCGGTGGAAGGATACACACTTGGAACTCCTTCCAAAGCTATTTAAACCACACCCGATCAGCAACTCACGCTTTGCGTTGTTCTGCTCCTCGCAGCTGGACGCTCACCGTGTCAGCTCCTGCATCTGGACCTCACCCACGCCTGTCAGTATCCTGGGTCACCTGCAAAGGGAGACAAAAGACCTTACCTGCTAAATCAGCACCACGGAGACATCACACCGACGATCCTGAAAAGGAAGACATCATTTTTAAAAGCATTTCGCTACGATCGCTGCAGCGCTGCAATGCTCTCACCTATCCTGGATGCCTCCATCTTCAGCAGCGATCATCCGGATCCACAGCCACTTCCCAGAGCCTAGAGAGAAAAAGACAAGAACAAGGTGAGAGAAGGAAAGGAATAGGAAAATCTCAGTTTCCTTCTAAGACTTACCTGTTGGGTCATTCCCATTTCATTTCGGGTCTTGCCGCTTCCAGGCATTTTCCGGACCCCGGCCCCTATGGGGAAAAAAGACAAAGACATTGAATGAGCGAATGCAAAGACATTACCCGAGCGCTCATCCAGAACTTACATGTCATTTACTGGAACTGCACGTTTCACTTCGGGTCGGCGCCATATCTCTGGCATTCCAAACCCCGGCCCCTAAGGGGAAAAAGACATAAGCATTAGCGCTTGCTGCAACACTACAATGAACATTATTTTTAAGCTTGGACTTTTGAACTTGCAGCAGAACTTTTACAGCGCCTTACCTGAATAGTCAAGCCTACCTGAACTCCCATCAATCCTCAATCCAGTGAAGTAACTGGGTTTCAACGCGCCCCTGCATCAGAAGCAGGATGGAGAGCTCATCCTTCCTGACCCTAAGGTGAGACTTCACGGGGAATCGTGGAAGGGTATCGTGGAGGGTTGGAAGAGAGTGGGAGGCTTCAGCATAACTCAGTCAGTAGGTAATACTCCCTTTTCACGCACAGGGGAATATTCCTGCGAGCCAGAGAAGCCAGAGTAGAGGGGCCCTTCCTGTCCATCTTCAGAGTCCTGCGCTTCACCATTGAAGAAGCATCAGCACTCAAAGCCAGACCTGCGCCTCCGTGGGAATCAGGTGAGCGTTACACACACAGGCATTAAAATTGCACTGAAAGATTTTGTGATGATATAAAGCATCAAATGCCCTTGTGGTCTGCTATATGTTGGGCAAACAGCACGGACCGCCCGCGATAGGTGGATTTAACACAAATCGAACATTCGCTGCGACAGTCTATAGCTGAAATCCAGTTTTACATCTTAGAGATTGTAAAGAGACCCTCCAGAGGAGGTGATTACAACAAGTAACTGTCACAAAGAGAAATGTTCTGGATCGATCGTTTGGACACTGTCCATCCTAAGGGGCTTAATGTAGACTTCTCCCTTATCTGATTTTTTTAGACCTGTCTCTAGTCAAGTACAGGCATATACTAGAGCAAGTAGTTAGAACTTTATTTTTATATGATTGATCACTAGTTTGGGTGTCTGTCTAGAACATCCAGTTTTGGTCTGAAGAGCTAAGTCAACAGTGTATCCAATCGGCTTTTTTCTAACCCGGTTGGAGAGTCTGTCCCAGTTGGGCTTATCTAATTGATTTAATTCCAAGTGATTTTTCACTTATAAGATCAGGTATGTGAGATATTGAGTACTTTTGTTATCTATCCTTTGTTTAACTTTTTGTATACCTTGAGTTCACTCTTTTGTCTTTCTGCAATCTTATTTCTATTTAACTCTCCTCCACCCTTCTATCATTTGAGGTCTTCTTTCTGCACCTATTGGTACTTTTCCCTGCATTGGATCTTCGTTCTATACACTTAGTTACCGGTTGTTTTCTTGACTAGCTTGACACGTGTCATATTCAGGTATAGAGATACTGTTGAGGTTGGTTACTATGTCGCCTTTCTTTACTCTCTGAGATTTGACTTTGAGTCTTTTAACAAACAATGGTTGCATATAACTCTTACTGCCCTCTAATCTGTGTCACCCTGGCCTGCACAAACAGACTTGTATCGGTGTATGTCTCATCGGTACACATACATATACTTGTGACATAGAATTGCCTGTGCAAGTGGTTAGTCTACATTAACTCTGTATTTAATATGCCTCTTTAGACGTTTACCTAGTGTTAGGACGGTTATTCAAGTGACATTGTGATGTCCGTTCATTTAGTTCTAAGAGGAGTGAGGACATTTTTGTGCTTAATACCATTGGCGTACATTAGTATCCAGTGATAGGCTTTTTCGTGTTGGTACCATTTTTCAAATTTGCATCTAGTATCCACCTTGGTGATTATCCCGACCCTGAGTAGCCTTACAACGTTACGTGTAGATTGAAGTGTAACGTTCTAGTGTTGCACCACGCAATTTTCACGCACGACTTATAAATAATGAGGCACATGATACCTCACGTGACCGGCCACTGTACTAGCAGAGTTCTGACCGGACTTTTGGCTGTAGTGTCATTCTCGATCCAGGCCCTTACACTCATCTTACCATCGTTTTGCATACAAAAGCGTACTTCATTTAAACTTTCCACCTTAACTGAGGTAAAGATTTTTATAGAGACTATGCCGTCAAGCTCATCTCTCTTCCATGATTGGGGACTCTAGTAGTCCTGCTTTATTTAAATTGTTTCACTTAGCCAAGTCCTGTCCTTACCCCTTCTGCCCTACACAGCCAAGTTTTGTCTTTGCATGTTTGTGTTTATTATTTTTTTATCGTTAATTCATGGGTGTATCTAACCCTACTTTTTCCGGTTTTAGTGCATCCTGACCTTTGTCAGGTATTGGAATTCTGATTTGCGTGAATTTTACCATTTACTGCTATTGCGCTTTACGCAAGATTACCGTTTTCTACCTCAATGTTCGCCCACAGAACAGTGGGTAAGCAGAAGTATTTCATTGATATTTAGTGAATACAACTCCTAACCACTTCGAATGCAGTCACATTTTCGATCACTGCATTCTGTTATATTCTTTACAATATATCTCTTTATACATTTCACAGAGTATACTGATGTATGCTGTAAGATGGAACTATACCTTGGAGAGACGGCAAGCTCTCCGATACAGTCGTGCTAGTTAAAGATCTTCAGCCTAATATCTTGTTTGGCACTCCCCAGGTACTATATATTAGGTAAGCTTATGAATCAACATTTTCTCCCGGGAATTGGTAGAACAGTCTGACACACATATCCCCAGTGCCTAAACGTGACATTTTCTCACAGGTACCACATGTGGTAGTGTAACTCGAAGGAGAGCATCCTGCATACTTGTATGAAGGAACTTCACAACACATCTTGTTTAGATGATTTTCACCATTTCGTACTACAGTGGACTTTGGCTAGCTTACCACAGATGGATATTTGTCAACACGAGAAACTACATCTCAGGTATATTTAGCCACTTTATCGATTTAGGGAATTCGTTCAATAAGAACTTGCTGCACCTCTTTCTTTGGGATATTCTCTTGCAAGATAATACATAGCACACTACACGTGAGTGGTTTGGAGTGATCAGCACCACTGATGGACTTGCCTCTCCTCACTTGGGTTACTGATTGACTAGTAATTACAGGACTGATATACTTCACAAATGGATACGGACTGTACATTGTACTTATCTATGATATCTCGGGATTTGGAGTATACAGTATTGAAGAGAATGTACTGAAGATGCATTGGATTTTGATGTTTTTCTGAAAATTATTGATTGTAAATTTTCAACTGTGTAAATTGTCAACTGTGTAATACTTATAATTCTGATAAGCTTTCTTTGTATACATCTTCACAGATTTTATGCTCCTGAAGAAGGGGTTGTTACCCCGAAACACGTTGAGCTTGGACTTTTGCCTCACCAATTTTACTTTGCCCTCTCAAGGGAAACTATTAATTCTGTTAATTTCTTAGTCATTATAAGAATGTGATGTATGATTTCTTGTTCACCTTAACTTTCTCACTGTGTACAAATAAAAAAAATATATATATTTTGATTAATCAGAAATGTTCCAGACTGATTTATTCAGCTTTGATGGTGTGCAGGTGACGGGTGTGTCTCTAGATTTAGACACTGATCTTTTGTTCTGTAGTTGTCAGTCTCTGTGTCAGAGCCTGTATTCCTCCCCTGCACCCTAAATGTGTAATTTACATATACCTAACGTTTGATTGTAACTTTACTCTGAATTGGTGTGCCCCTGTAGACTTTGATTGTTTGAAGACGAGGAAATAGCAGGCTTCTCAACAGAGGAGATTGTTGAAACAGTTGTAGCAGTGATTACCATGATATTCTGTAGGCAGCCAGAATGGCCTTTTAATGTAGATTGCAATAAGTCGAAAAGTTCAGAGTGTTTGCTCAGTATCAGGTCCTGCTGTTTCAGGTGTTTTAGAATATCACAAATCTGTGAAAACACTAATGAAAACGAGGTCTCCAAAACTCCAAACATGGTTGCTAAATCATCACTCTGGACACTATGGGTACTCTGCTGCGAAATGGTCAACAGATTCAGAGAATCTGATAGACTATCACCTACAGTTAAGCCACTAGTGTCAACATTAGTTCCCAAAGAGGCTCCTGAGTGGATAGGCAAATTCAATCTGCCCGGTAAGGTGGCTGGGTGCACCTCCACGGTAACATCCATACTATGTGGGTGCTGCGCCTCTGTGCAGTCAGTAGCTGACAAGGGAACGGCTAATCCTGGGCCAGTATTGCCAACCCCAGTGTGCACTTGGTCAGGCACTGTAAAATTTGTGGAGGAGAGTCCTTCAACCGTGCTCCCTGCCAGCTCCGGAGTGTTCGGGATGATAACAGCAGGAAGTGGTTTGCCGTCCTGCTCAGGACCCATATTGTACCATAGTGAAGAGGTGGCATTCTGAAGTAGTTTTGAGCCAATGCAGGGGATAGAGGCTTATAATTCAGCCATGAGTTGCAATTGAAGCCTGGCTGAATTAGGTCCTTTTCCGTGGTGATGTTGGGAGGAGTAGTTCATTTACCAGATAGGTTGAAGTCTGTGATTTTAGTTTGTGATATTGAATGCAAAACCCCTTTCATCTTGCCTAATTGCACTGTTTTAATCCAGCATCAACATCTAGGGCATATCGCCAGTCTAAACTGGATTTAGTGGCGATTCTAATGTAGGTCCGATGTGGAGGGGAAAACACAGACCTGTTGGTATTAAATGTCTTTCCTTCTGCGGTATTGAGATGGTTTCACACTATGTAAATCAAAACCAATGGATTGGGGTGTAGCCATAGAAGGGGCTTTGGCTTTCTCTACCAACTTCGTAAAGAGGAGGTGTCCCCAGTTCATATCAACTGGTCTATATCCTGTTTCTGACACCAGATGTGGTGAGCCAGAAGAAGAACTCAACTACAGTGGATCATGATTTAAGGTTGTTTATTTAAATAAAAAGGAAAATGCCTTTCCGATCCTATCGCTATGAGGGATGTTCCCTGCCTTCTAAAACAAAAACTAAGGGTGCCCATTGAAGCCCAAATTAAATAGTCCGAAGTTCAAAAGAGAGGCTTGCACAATAGCCTCGGAATGGGCTTTTGCGTGGCCCAACTCGTAGATAACTTTTTCTCAATTTCAAAGTTCCTTTACAGTTCATCAGGAGAAGGGAGTCGTTCTCCTGACCTTAGTTGGTTAGGTTTGTGAGTGGTATGGTCAGTTAGCATTAGTTTTTGGATAGCCGACATATTTTTTTTTGGACATTCACAGAAGATTGATGAGCAACTTAGTTATTTATATAGGCAGGAACGCCCCATAGTGATAGGGACAGTTAGGCCTTCATTTTTTATTTAATAAATACATCTTGAAAATGTCCTCCAAGAGTCTGTGTCCTTCTTCTGATCTAAAACACTATTCAGCAAAACACTCTGTATGGGTGTGGGAAAGTGGGACGTCACTTGGTGTGTGTCCCGTCTAGGGGACAAGGACTCCCAGAACTCCCCATACCTACGGTATTATCTGCCTACATGGGAGTATGAAATACTGACATTAACTCTATGGGCCTCATTACGAGGTTGGAGGTAGCCATGCCGTTTCTACCGGCATGGCTATCCCCAAATTCGGGTCCGGCTCCGGGTCCCGCGAAAGGGGAATTACTGGGACATTCTGACCTTTGCGGGTCCGGTAATTCCCCTTTTGTGGGACCCGGACCCGGTACGTCCCCATTCCCATTCACGCCCCCATGGGGCTCAATGGGAATGGGGAGGATGGTAGCAGCGGTACCGTTCATAACTGCACCGTTGCTACCATCCTGTTCTTATTGCGGGTGCCGCTCTGCATGCCTGGTCTGACCAGGCGTGTAGAGCGGCACCCGCGAGCAGAACTCGTAATGAGGCGGTACAGTGATAATGTCGCCGGCAGCACGACCGGCGCCTTTATCACATTACCGCCACTATCGTAATGAGGCCCTATGTATTTTGCTCAAGTTAATGCTGAACTTTCCACTTGCTTGACAACCTATGGTGAACAAGGCGCGCCTTTTGAATATCGGAGCAAGAATAAAGGGCTAACAACCCTTGAATGAAGGAGGAGAAACCCAACACTGAGGTGAACCTCAGACGTGACAACTTGGGCAAGGGGCAGATCTGCGTATAACAGCAGTGCCGGCTTCAGCGTGAAAGGAAGTGGACGCCCGAGGGAATCGCCGTCTGCCAAACAAAGAAGCGTGCAGGGCCCGAGAGGCAGAGGAGATGCAAGGCGAACTAGACCTGGAGGCGTGACCATGTACAGAACGCTTAGGGGCCAGAGCCCACAAACAGATGCCGAGTACAGCTCTCAGACCGAGAGCCAACAAAAGAGAAAGAGAGAGAGAGCTGAGACGAGCTGAACATAAACACAGCTGGTATACCGTGCCGAAGAGCGGCAAGCCATGGAAAACGGTCCTGTTGCTTATGAGACGGACCCTCACCTGAAAAAGCACCGCTACACAGCTGGTGCCCGGGTTGCCTAGTTTAGAGGGTGGCGAAGAGAAGAGAGAATGAGATGAGCAGGGAAGAGGGGGGGACTACCCTAGTCCTGTACATTGGTCACAGGCACCTGAGAAGATAGAGCATGGTAAAAGGAAAAGGGTTACTGGAGCCTGAGTAATTGGAGCAGCATAAACCTTGAGAATGGTCACAGGGACCAGAGAAAACTAAGAGAGCCAAAAGCAGAGAGGGTTCATATGAATCCTAAAGAACTAAGTAAGATATTGGGTCATGGGACCCCAAAGGTACGATAAGCAGAGTGAAAAGCAGATATCACAGGAGCACGCAACAGTTGGTGCAAATGTGGACAGATCGCCAAGATGGTGGAAATGGAACAGGGAAATATCCCTCCACCTAAAGAAATTTGGACATTTTGTTCTTCCAGATACTTAAGACTTTTTGTGTGAACTATGGGGAACTTCAAGGAACTTTTGATAGACTGACAAGAACTGCTTTCTTTGAGTAGAACTGTAATTTAATTCTAACCATTGGATCCAGACCCAGGAGGAGTTCCTCAGACAACCAGGGATCCCTTGGTGAAGAAACAAGAGTGCAGGGCACTCTACCTATTTTCTTTTACATTTTGCTAATTGGTATGGCTAGTTTAGTGGATGGGTTTAGGGCGAGAACAATTTTTTATTTTGGCTATAGACAGGCACCTTAGTTTAGTTTTGTTAGGAAGTGAACTCCCTTTTAGTAGAGGGTCAATATGTCTCCAACTCTACCTCTTCATCATGTTGTGTCCAACAATGCTCGGTCCTGAGTCCCCTCCTCTTCTCTCTCTACACTTATCCTCTTGCATCTATTATTTCTTCCTTTTAAACTATCCCACCATTTCTACTCCAACAACATCAAGCTATTAACATCCTTTTCCTCTTTCTCTCCTATAATTCATGTTACCATATCTTCGTGTCTACCCCCCATTCAATCCTGGATGGCTGATCACTTGTCTTAAATTCCTCCAAAACAAAGGTTTGTTTCTTTCCTGACTGTACTATTCCACCCCCTCTCCCACCAACCTCTATCTTTTTCCCTCTGTCTACTATATCTCTTGCCTACCACTCATAGGGGGTCATTACAACCCTGCCATTCCAGTAACAGCAGTGCTGTTAAGCCTACCGGCATGGTTGTTACCGAACTGGCCCACTCCGAGTCTGACAGCAGCCGCTCGCAGACTTTCCGGGAAACACCAGCACCGTTATGACCGGTGCCGGTGCTTCCCTCATCCCCATTCCCATTGAGTCCTATAGGACTCAATGGGGATGGGGATTTACATTTTTTGGGTGCCTGACTTCCAGGAACACCAGGGCCATAATACTCTGGTGTTTCCGTGGAGCCAGGCGCTGGAAAAATGCACGATCCGGTGGCAGCCTGCCGATTTTACCGACACGGCTACTGCTGGACTCATAATGAGGCCCATAATCTTGGAGTCTATCTAGGTTCCGCCCTTTCCTTTGCCCATCATGTTTCCTCCCTTTCTTGCTCCTGCAGGGTACACCACTAACATAGACATAAAGCCAGGCCCTTTTTCGCTTCCCATGCTGCTAAGCTTTTAATATCTTCTCTAATCTTGTTATGTCTTTTCTTCTGCTCTTGTCTTCTTTTTGGTCTTCCTGACATATTTTTAAGTCCTCTTACAGTTCTCAGTCCGTCTTTTTATTTCTCTGTCTTTCATGACTCTGTTTACCCTGCTTTTTCTTCTATGCACTGGCTTCCTTTTTACTCTCGTCTTAAATTCATTTTTCTCTTAGTTTTCAAGTCTCTTCATAACCTTTCGCCACCCTATCTGTCTTTTCTTGTGTCCTTCTATTCTTATTCTCCTTCTCGCTCTCTCCACTCACAGTTTCAATTCCTTCTTACTGTCCCTCGTCCTCAGGCCCGCTTTCACTCTTTTGTTCTCCCTTTTGCTCTCCTGGCTCTGCTACATTGGAATCCGCTCCCTTCCTTCCTACTCACTTTTTCATGCTTGCCTCAAAGACTACCTTTTATCCTCTATGGGGAACCAAAAGAAGGACTCGGACGACAGTGGGTCATGCTTCAAGGTTAATTATTTTTTAAAAAAATGGAAAATGCCTTTCCGATCCTATCACTATGAGGGAAGTTCCCTGCTTTCTAAAACAAAAGCTAAGGGTACTTGAAGAAGTCCAAAATAAATAGTCCGAAGTCCAAATCCTAGATAACTAACTGGCACTAACACTTTAGAAAATCTAACTAAAAGGAAAAAGGGGGTCTTCCAGAAGAAATGGGGTCCTGCCTCGCCCAGCTCGTAGATGACTTATTCTCAGTCTCAAAGTCCCTTTGGAATATTTGGTCACAGTTCACTGAGTTTATTGCTTAACAATACAAATATCCTCTGTGTTGTTTTTTCTTCTTTTTTTCTCATATTCTTTATTATTGTTTTGTAGATATTTGAGAAATGTTTCTATTTCGTTGTTATGATGTGTTAAAATGTAATACATTGGCTTAAAATAAAATACAATAAATATAAACCTGGAAAAGGAGAATTCTTCCTATTTTTCTTTTCTCACACTTTATAATTATAATTGGTTATTTATAACACGCTTAATACTCACAGATTTCTAAGCGTTGACCCAGGGATTGAACCTATGTTGCTCCGCGTCATCTTGCTTCCGAGATGAGCACGCTGCCCCAGAGCTATCCTACCAAGACAAGAGGTCACATACCAGTGGTCAAATTCGTCCAGGATCATTTTAAACACATTTCTCTGTAACCCACCTTCGGGCCACTGGGTGTCCCCAAAGTCCTGTGGCTCTTTGGTAGGTATATTGGTTCTCAGTCCAATTAAATAAACGTAGGGTGTCTGCCCATTCAGGGTATTGCAGGTTCCTGTTACCCGGTAGGCTTTGCTACCCTTGTTTCAGAGCATTCATACTCTTTTTTAGTCTGTTCCCTGTAGAACCTATGCCCATCCTATTTTATCAGTTCCACACATCATTGTCAGCTTTCCCAGCCTTGACATAATGCATGCATATTCCTTTCACGCCTTTGTACATAGAGCGGGTGCCTGTTTGGTTGTCTTTGATTTGCATACTGTTGGCAGCTTCCCCAGCCTTGATATAGATTGTTTTTATCTCTTACACCCCTTTTTCCCTGGGTTGGATGCCCAACCTATTCTCTCAGGCTCTCACACTGGTGTCGGTTTCGGCACTCTAAACCAAAGTTTGCAGCACTCACCGGCGTCCTCATGTTGGCAGCGTCCGCTTCACCCTTGGTACTCGTCTCATTGACAAAGGCGCTTGCCGTGTGCAGCTCTGGGACCTGGGTTCTTCTCCTTCATCTGGTCTTGGCTTCAGTTGCCAGGCGCCAGGCCCACCACCATTCTCTAGTGGTCACGCTACCTAGAAAGACGGTTTTCTTTCCATCTCCATTCTTTTCCTCACCGCAGCCTCTTGCTCGGTCAGTGTGCCTGCCTCTCGGCCTCCAAGCTAGTGGGTCTCACTTCCTCCACACCACCACTATTTCCATGGGTTGCCGTAGCTCTGCCCCTCCAGGATGTCGCCTCTGCGTAGTTAGAACTGTTCTCCATCCATAGGAGTCTCTCTCCCATTGGCAGTCCGCTCTGCTCTTATGCACGTCATCAGAACAAAAATAATTATGTCTGTATTCTTGATTATGGCATTCAGACGATGTTCAGCATTACCTGAAGCCAATATACTGAAAGAACTGTCTTTGTTGGTTATAGTCATAACACAAGATACCAAAGTCTTTCCAGTATAGGCAGAACGTGTGTTTTTGACTGGGAGTTCCTTATTAGAATGGGAGTCACTCCCAGTGAGGTCCTACTTGCCCAGACCCCTAATGAGGTTCTTGCTTAGTAGGCTCACCTCCCTGGCCTCAAAGGGGGTGGCTCCCCTCTGGGAAGAAGGGATGAATTGTCCAGATTCTTCACACCTCTTAAATGGTTTACTGTGTGATTTTCATTCATGCTACATTTGATGTGCCGTCTCAATTTGTTCAGCTCTGGCATAAAGTGCTATATAACTTCAAATGAAGTACAAAAATACAAACACTCTCCTACGCCAAATTAGCACACAGTAATAATGTCTTTCTCTGAGATGTTAATGTCCCTGAGTGTCTCGCCAACAACTGCACTTGAAGCACACTATTTGCACTGACCAGATCGATGGACCTTAAGCAAATTGTGTTCCACCTCAAGCACACCAAAGGCAACACCTTAGACCTAGTCTTTACATCAACCCCCCTCATCAACTGTGCAGACCTTATCCCACAAGATTGTTCTGGCAATGCCACCATCCCACTGTCAATTGCCCACTCGGCCATGGCCCAGAAAGGTCGGGCATAACTCCCTCTCAGTCAGTGCTGGTCATTCAAAACGTTCCAGATCAGTGATCTAGAAGCATACTTTACAGAGTTCCACCGCCACATAAAATGCCTCTGCCCTGCTAGAATCATTCAGCAACTATGCTATGAAACTGGTGGACACGCATGACCCCATAAAAACCAGCCGCACAATGACCAAACCATCCACCATTTGGTACACCAATGAGCTTGTCCCCAACAAACACTTAGTCAGAGCCCTAAAGAAACAGTGGTTCAAAATCCATAACCCTAGAGATCTCACCAACATCAAATCTCTCTGCACCAGTCAAAGGATTCTAATCACAGAGGCCAAAGCTGCTTACTACTCCACCATAATTGTGGCAGCTTCTAATAGGAGCAAAGCTCCCTTTAAAGCAGAAAAGCATTGTAGCAAGCCCTCACCTGGCTGCCAGGTGCCAGCAACTCCGGAAAAATGGGACGGAAGCAACAACTTAATTGAAAAAATAGGCACATTCTGATGGATCATCAAAACCACCTCCCACAGCGTTAGCTCCCACTCTGCGCCCAATTATCTCCTCGCTCCCATCCCAGACCTCCTAAAAACACTTGCCTCTCTCAACCTAACTCTGACCCTGACAATATTATCCAGGCCTCCACCATTAAACAATTTACGGACCCGGCGCTCAGCCCACTCTTTAGCATCAGTAATGCCTCCCTCACTGAAGAGTCATTCCTGGGCACCATCAAGACAGGAGTCCTTTTGAAAAAACGACCTTAGACTACCTACTGCCCCATTACGAACCTTACGTTTATCGGCACAGTCTTGAAAAAAGAAGTCGCTACACAACTACTCACCAGAATCGAACAACTACACCACCTACACGACTGTGGGCCTGATTAATGGAATTTTTTGCACAGTGCAAAGTGACTTTTCACTGATGAAAAGTGACTTTGTACTGCCAACAAACACCCTGATTCATGGAACAGTGCAAAGTGTATTTTTGTCGTACAAAGTGACTTTGCATGGCAAAAAGACATATTGCACTGCTCCATGAATCAGGGAGTTTGTTGGCAGTGCAAAGTCCCTTTTCACCTAACGAAAAGTCACTTTGCACCGTGCAAACAATTTCATTAATCAGGCCCTCTGAGTCTGGGTTCTGCCCCAAGTGCAGCACTGAGAAAACCACCATCCAGGTGGTGGACGATGCCCTCCAAATCACAGATAAGAGCATTGCATACCTCCTCGTCCTCCTCAATCTTTCGGCTGCATTCCATAATGTTTTTCTTTTTTTTACATTTTATTTTTATTTTGAAATAGGAAAATAACAAAAAAATACAAATACCATTGCTTAATTGGATATAACTGTGCGACCGATACAATATATGCTGTAGCTTCAAAAGAATAAAAACAATTGAAAAAACAAATAATGAAAGACAAAATGAAGTAATTAATACATCTCAACCCTGCCCTTTCCATCTACCCCATACCTTCTGAAGTTTAGAGGGGAAACCCCATGCACTCGCTCCAGGGCCATAAACATGTCTACTTCAGCCATCCAGCGACTAATACGTGGATGGTACACTGAGCCCCACAATGCAGAAATGATCCTTTTCATTAGCCCGATCGCTACAGACAAAAATATTCTTTCATATTTAGTATGTTCGGCCTCCCCCACATTCCAAGCAGCACCAGCTTCGGATCTTTAGGCATCTCAGAGCCAAGTACCACAGTCAGCCTATCCATACTACCTTCCCACACAACATGAATCTGCTCATATTCCCATAGAGTATGGAAGAAAGTACCCACCGGTCTTCTATATCGTAGACAGTTATCATGATCTATTTTGTTCAATTTTACCAGCGCTATTCAGCAATAGTAATCACAGTGCTATATTTTATATTGTATGAGCCGGAGCCTGGTCGATATCCCTATCTCTCACAGGAACATTAGCACTTCAACCCACTTCTCGGGCTCCAGTGAGCAAACGTCCTTTTCCCACTTTTCCTTTAATCAAGTCAGTCCTTTAGTCCTGAGCGCCATTAGTACTTGGTATAGAGTAGGCATTACCTTGGTAATAATGCGCTCAGGAAGGCAGGAAGGATATTGGCTTCAAGGAGGCAAACTGTTCAGAACCCCTCCCAGCGAATGAAACTGGACCATGGCATGTGCATGTTGCAAGTGCCTATATCGTTCCCTGTCCAGCATTCTGTACATATCTTGCAGTGTCTCGGATGGGAGGAATCGTCCTTATGCACCACATTCCCTAGGGTGACTATCCCATAGTCCTCCCAGACCCTAAAGTGTCCCATTTTAAGTACCTCATGTGCGCATTACTCCAAAGGGGTTGAGCCAGGGTCGGCCTACCCACCCCAAATGATAACGTATGCGCTTCAACCCACACCTGTCGGTGTGATGTATCATTTAAGGGAGGGCCACCTCCCCTTTCCTGCCCCCATATAGCACTTGTGTCAGTGGTTTCCCCCTCATTCATCCCTTCTCTATGTTAATATGGAGTAGCCTAGAGTCAGCATGCAGCCAATCGTTCACCACTCCCAACTGTGCAGCCCAGTAATACCGCTGGAGGTTGGGCAGATATATCCCTCCCTCCCATACTAAGCGCTGCAGGGTTGTCAGGGCAATACACGGTTGTCCCCCCGCCCCCTCACAGCAGTCCACAAAGGTTTCATATTAATCCTAGCAAAGACAACTTTGGGAACCAAGAGGGGAGCATTTTGTAACACGTAGAGAAATTTAGGGAGTGTTTACATCTTGAATAGAGCCACTTTGCCTAGCAGAGAGACCGGAAAATATCACCAGTGCACCACATCCTGAGCAAATGTATCGATCAGCGGGTAGAGATCTACCCAAAGAAAGACTGAAGGACAGAGATCCACATGTATACCCAAGTATAAAAATCTGCCTGTAGAGATTAGATAGGGACAATCCAATGGAATTGCCTTGTCTCCCCCGTATTAGGAAAAGGACTGATTTCTGCCAATTTATTTTAAGACGACTGAACACTTGGTAATCATTTCATAAATGCATCACAGCATGACACGAGTCAGAGGGGTTGCTCATAGAAATCAACAGGTTGTCCGCATATAACAACATCCTATCTTCCCCACCCCAAGGCCATTTTAAGCCTAGCCAGCCCGGGGCCATTCAAAGTTTGATCGCAAGTGGTTCTATGGCCAGTGTGAACAACAGGGGAGAGAGTGGGCAGCCTTGCCTTTTCCCCTGCCCCAGAGGAAAGTTTCTTGAGGCTGTCCCATTGATGGAGTTCTGCCACTGGTGAAACATAGAGCAGGTGGATCCAGTTCAAGAAAGTCTCCCAAAACCTCATATGTCCCATGACCACCCAAAGAAACTACCACCAGACAGAATGAAAAGCCTTCTCAAAATCCACAGGGAGAAGTGAAAGTGGGTCGGGTATCATACTGGCTTCACTTATGGTGAATTGTACACTTTGGTAGTTCATGCATGTGGATTTGGTAGGCAGAAACCCGCCGTGGTCTGGATGAATTAAAGAGCTAATTATCCCCACTATGCGATTAGCCTGAAATCTGGCCAGGATCATGGCCTCCCCATTTATAAGTGTGATCGGTCTGTAAGAGGCGCAATGTTCTGGTGGTTTCACTGGCTTGAGGAGAACAGTGATACACACCTTCCTAAGATCCGGGGAGGACATCCATCTGGCATGAATTGTATAAATAGGCGATGAGGTGGCCCAATAACCAGGTCCCCAAGCCACTATCATACCTCCATGTGGAAACCGTTTGACCCCGGGGTCTTCCCGGAATGGATTTGACAGACCTCAGTAGCTATCTCTTCCTCTGTAATATCAGTTTCTAGACCCAACTTCTGTTGTTCTGTGAGACATGGAAGGCCATTGATTCAATAACTCCCCCCAGCCCCCTATCTGTGGCTAGCTCCTGCCGATTGCTATATAAGGTCTCATAGTATGTGGTCAATGCGTTGGTTATGTCTGCGTCCTCTGTCAAGACTTCCCCATTACCCTCGAGCATGGCTCTCATGTGCCCCATACCAACGTCCTTCCTTTCCAACTACGCTAACATCTTGCTGGATTTTTCCTCAGATTCATGAACCTGAATGTGCACGACCCAGTGCGCTTTCTTTGCAATGCACATGGCTACATTCTGGAGGGTTTCTTGGCCAGTCGACACCTCCGATGAGGTATTGGATCCAGATTCAAGGAAACCCTCCTCCGCTGCAATGGATTGCAGTTCAGCGTCTCTCACAGCTAATGTATGCTGCTTCCGTTTGGCCGACACCAATGAGAGTGCCTCCCCCATGAGGACCACTTTATATCCCTCCCACAAGGTAACTGGGCTGCCCACTGACCCCTTGTTAACAGCGAAATATTCAGTTGTTGCATGAGACAAGGCCTCCACAAAGTCGGGGAAGCCTAGGTAGTATGCGTTCAGCCGCCACCTCACAACAGGTTTTGTGAGCCCATTTTTAAGCTCAATGAGAAGTGTCGAGTGATCTGAAATACCTCTGGCTAAGAATGTTGCTCAGAGAAGCCTGTGACTGACATTGTGTGGGATGAAAAAGAAGGCTATTCTTGACATAGAAGAGAGTGCTCCGGAGAAGAACATATACCCCTGTTCAGGGGCGTGCAGCATTCACCATGTTTCTAAAAAGCCCACCGCTGCCGAGAAGGAATGTAACTTAGTAGGCACATCTGGATTCCTACTGCCAATGTGAGTTCGGTCCCAGCCCAGCTCCATAACATCTATGAAATCCCACCCAAAACCCAAGTATTCCCTTGGCTTTGCACGATCAGCACCTGGAGATCATTCAACAGCTCGAGCATAAGAGGGGGTGCATGAACAGCTACAATACCCCGAGTGACCCCCTACAAATCCCCCCTAACCAAAACAAATTGCCCACAAGGATCTGGCCACACCTTTGTGACTTTAAAGGGGATACTCTTGTGTATAAGAGTCAAAGTGCTGCATGCTCGCCTGGATAATCCAGCGTGAAAGGCCATTTTGTAATTAGTTCTTCTAAAGAATTTACATTCTGTCCAGGTGAGTTTTTGTAAGAAGGGCAAAGTCTAGCACATACCTGTTAAGAAACTGCAACACCAGCCTCCATTTTATACTGGAGCACAGCCCATTCACATTCCAGGATAATAGAGAAATTACCCCTTCAATTGCCATCATCCCTGAGAACTTGTATGAGATGTCTGTTATAAAGTAAGCATAGTAAACCACAACCCCATACATGCTGCCAAGTGAGAAGCAAGACTTCAGTCCCACAGATTCATCAAGTAGATATCCAAAGCATTACAAGTAATTCTAACAAAACAATCTCAAGAACGTCCCCGTCCTTCCCCCAACATGAAGCACCTGTCGCCCGAATCCCATGTTAACCGTACACGAGAAAACACTGTGAACCATGTCTGGAGTAACCACCGAAGCAGCCAGTGCAGGACACAGGACCCCGCTTAGCATGCACTATCTGTCAGTGGTCCAAATTACTGGAAACAACACATACATATATATATAGTTGGGCAGCAACTTGATAGTCAGAAGCCGGAGGGAAATGCAGCCCCCCCCACTTCATCCATCACCAGCCACCTCTTAACCATTGTCATTGCCTTAGAGGGGTTCAGAGCCGTGCGAGTCAAACAAGACTGGGAGTGATTCTCACTCGCACTGTGATCTTGGTATCTCCCTTGGCGATCCAGGCATTGGTGCGGAAATAATCTGTGTTTCCTGCCAGTCCCGTGCGCCTTTAGGAGTATGGAAAAGATGGACCGTCTCCCTGTGATACACCTTGAGCAGCGCAGGGAAGAAGAGGCATACTTGCCCATAACTATCAGTTTCTTCTTTACTGAGTCAAAGGATTGGCGCGCTCTCTCCACATCCCTAGTGTAATCCGAGAAAAATACAGTCCAGCATCCATTGTAGGTAATGGGGCCCGTGGCCCATTGTAGGTCATGGGGCCCGGGGCCATTTGTAGCAGAGTATCCCGGTCTCTATAATTTAAAGGTCTTGCAAGCTGGTCAGCCCGCCGGAATTCGATGGGCCCTTTCAATGGAAAATAAATGTCACTGTTTCTTTGATGCTCTCAGGTCTGCTAGCCATTGTTCCAAGTAAAGCTCTGTGTAGGGCCCTTCCTCCTTCTCCGGCAGCCGAAGAATATGGAAATTATTGCACAGTGACCTTCCTTCGCAGTCTTTTGCTCTGCTTTCCAAGACGTTAAGTTTAGTTTCTGAGACACTAACTCTTGCTGTTTTTCCATGTGTTTTAGAGCGTCCTCTGAGTCCAAAATGTGCTGTCCCACTTCTCCCATTCTTGAAATCAGTTTGCGGCAATCCTGATGCAATAAGGAGACTTTAAATGAATGGCCACCGATTTTCTCCTCCACAGAGCCCCTGGATTCCCCAATGGCACTCATTATGTCCGTGAGTGAGATCTGAGGATCTCCTCCTTCGGCCCCCCCCCCCCACTCATCATTGCAGAATTATGTGTTTTAACGGTGTGAGACCATTCACGGTATATTAGTCTATCCTATCCATGAGGGCCGCCTTCCGCAGTATTTCTTTCGCCGTGGCGCAAAATTTACCAATCACAGGATATTATCCACTGTTTGCAGCAGTGACAGTTGCAGGTTAGCCCCTGATGCAACGTAAATTGGTTATACCTGCAAGAAAAAAGCTTCAGTACGGTCCGTCCTTCACCCTCTGACTAGGTCTCAAAGGCACCACCATAGAGACATCCTCCCAAAGTGAATTGCTCCTCTTAGCCTTGTTGCTGTGTACTCCCACCTAGAGGTCTATGCTGATCACTGAGCAAAGGCGCAAAACATCCCTTCAGGCCACTAGGAGACTATGAGAGGGGTAACCAGGGTGAGCAGGGGTACAATGATTTGCCTCCACACCAGAGCAAGGATGGAAACTGCAAATGCAGTTGCTGCCGGTCCCCAAAGTCCAGGATTCAAAGAGAGCCCCTCCTGTGCGCTGTCAAGCTTGCCAGAAATGTTTGTCCTCCGCACTGCGCCTTGGGTGCTGTGTCTTTACATGGCATTCCTGGCAGGAAGATTACTGCGGCGGTGAGGCACAGTGGAGTACCCGCCAACTCCAAGTATTAGGAGCATAGGCCTACCACAACCTCCTGCGTTTTGGCCCCGAGCTGGCCAACCACTGCAACCGTGCACTACGGGTGGGCAGCTCCTCCGTTCACCACCTTAGTCCGCCGTGCCGAGGGCTCCTACATTCTCCCCACCCGTACTCGGCTCGCAGTTTGCGCTCCCTTCATCCTAGTCGGGACCTAGCCTGCTTGTCGGTTTCACCTCTAGCTCACCCGCTCGGTGGTGGGCCTCGTTGCCGCCGCACAACCCCCCGGCTGGCAGGTCAGCTGATGCTAGTATGGGCGCTAGCAACCTCAGCAAGATAGCGCCAGTTACCTGGGCTATCACAAAAAACAAGTTGGTCCAGGGCTTCCTAGCAATGATTGTATTTTAAAGAAGATCAGAGAGCAGCAGAGGTGTTTCGCCACTGATTTTTGCTGAGATTGTTGCAGGATTCCCGATTCCGTCAGGAGTTCAGCTGTAGTATGTCGGCGGACCCAGCAAAGCATGATAGACACACGTCTCCATTCACTGGCTGCTCAACAGCACCCCCTGCATTCCACACAGATGACCACAGTTGACCACCACATCCTCCTCTCCCTCTTCACTGAGAGGATGGGATTCGCTGGCACTGTCCCATTTAGTTTACCTTCTACCTCTCATGCAGATACCAGGCCACCCAGATGAACATGTGTTCTAACAAACTCCTAGTTTCCTGTGGAGTGCCCCAACTGGATCCATCCTCTCACTGATCCTCTTTAGCCGTTACATGGAGCTTCTGTGCACCCTCCATAAAGATCCCAATATAGCCATCAACCAAAATCCAGACCATACTGTGTTACAGAAGAGAGGACATCAGTTGTATCTGTAAACACCTTGTCGTCATCCATTCCTGGTTATCCACCGCCTAACTCAAACTTAACCCCTACAAAACGGAATCTATCCTCATCAGTCCCTTCGCTAAACAACAACTCATGCAACAATAGCTCAATGATATGCACCAAGAAGGGTTTGATCCGCAACTCTTGGATTCAGCAAAATGTGTATTTTTCACCATCGACAGCAGCCTGTCACTCCAGAAACCCATAGCCAAGAAGGCCCAGATGGCGTGCCGGATCACGGGTTTGGCGGAATGGTAAGTCCCCATTCCCCATTGGACATTTCCCATTCTCCATTGGGCTCAATGGGCAATGTTCGGCGCTAGTACCGCCGGCGGTAATAGCGCGGAAAATTGGCAAAATCGCTGCATATTTGCCCCCAGCTCAGAGCTGGGGGTAAATCCGCCAGGCCTGTGATTTGACAGACCCTTAAATGAGGTGGTAATAGCATTAACTCTGCATTTAAGGGTTACTGCCACACTCGTGATGAGGCAGTGTATCTAGGCCCTTGTGGTCCCATAGATCGATGGGGGAAATGTCCTCCTGACAGGGCTACTAGCCGCTCACCTGGCTCCCATAAAAACAGTCCATCACGACACAGCACACTTCATTAAGGTGCACAGAAATGTGACTGAATGGATGTTCACTCTATTCAGAGGCACCAGACAGGGCTGGCCCTTCTCCCCGATCCTTTTCGCAATGGTGATAGAACCGATGGCGGACTTTATCCGAGCACGGCACGTGCGCAAAGGAGTACGATTGGTTGACGAGCCTGAAATAATATCCCTGTATGCTGACGATGTCCTATTATACGTCAGAGACCCCACAACCCATCTGGATCCCATACTGAGAGACATCACCCGGATTGGCACCCACTCCGGATGTACGATTAATTATTCCAAATCGGAGATTTTCCCGCTCACTAGAGCTACACGGCAGCCCACCACCGAGTATCCCCTGCGCTGGGCCCCCGAGGGTGTGAGATACCTTGGGGTGCAGATATCCCTCACTAAGCCCACCCTGCTTGCCGATAACTACTCAGCTGTAGCACAAACAGTTGAGACAAAAATATCACGTTGGCGCACCCTCCTGTTGTCCGTTGCTGGTCGTCTATCCCTTATTAAAATGATCTTGCTCCTCAAGCTCTTATACACCTTTTGCAACATTCCTATATGGCCCGGGAGGGCTTACTTCACTAATTTGCATAAGCTCTGAGCGCAATTTCTCTGGCACTCCGGTGCGGTGAGCAAAAAGTGGACTGACATGGCACTCTCATACAGACGGAGTGGTATTGCTGCTCCGGACCTGGAACTATACTGGATCGCGGCCCAGGCCCAGCATGCTACTCATTGGTACCCGTATTCCCCAGTGCGCCCACATGTCAAACTGGAACGGCTTGCCTCTGCTGGTATCAATTTAATGCCCTTGATACTACACCGAAGCTTCACATCTGATTCCCCCGTTGACCCCATTGCTGCGACCCTGTATGCCTGGTCATGTCTACTACACTCGACAAGTGGGCCCTCCCCACATTACAAATGGCTTCCCGTGTGGGCCTTTCCGGGCCTGGAACCCACACTTGATATCGCTTTGGCGCGACACTGGGGTGCGCTGGGGTATCGGGCCCTGTCCGACTTCTATCCCGAGGGCAAATTCATAGGCCCCCAGACCTGGAGACCGGGGCACACCAGATCCCCCCAGGAGACTCTCCAATACTACAGGCTTCGCGCCGCGTTCCGCAACATGTTGCCCTCCTTTCCGGATGAGCCCCGAGACAACCCGGCGATAGCCTACATCGCCAACTCGGGCGGTGCATGCGGCGTCGTCTCTTCCCTGTATCAAATCCTACTAGATATCATCCCCATTCCTACTCTTAGGGCGCGCGACGGATGGTCAGCTGAACTGGGTCTAGAAATGTATGATGAATTGTGGGAGGATATGTGCTGCCACACACAAAAAGTGTCTCTCAATTTCCGTTTTCGTGCCATGCAATACAAGCTCCTCAATAGGCTTTACTATACACCACACAGAACATCAGGGTTTGCTCGCTCTGAGGTGCACCTCTGCCCGCGCTGTAGGGCGGTGGATGCTGATCACTTGCATATGTTCTGGACCTGTAACAAATTGTCCGGTTTCTGGGACAGTGTCCTCCATACACTGAGTGCGGTAACTGAAATTGTAATTGATCCCGATCCTTTGGCGGTTCTGTTTGGGGTCTGGGGGTCTGACGAAACTAAGCGTTTGAAAAAGTTTTTGAATATAAACTGCATGATTGCCAAAAAATGTATACTTCAGAACTGGAAGCGCTCCTCCCCACCGGCCTCTCAGAAATGGCTGGGTATGCTCACATGATCGCGGAACTGTGAGGAGGAATACCTGACAATGCTGCCCGCCCAGTCTCGCCCCAGGAACATCTGGAGCAAATTTAACACATATCTCAACAATCAAAGTGAGAACACGCCCAGTTCCGGCTTATCTCCGGACTCTACTCATGCACCGTGATTATTGCTGTATATTTCTGTATTGTTGATGCTCTATATCCACTGTTGGAACTGTATTCTGTAACCATTACGATGTGTTATGCTATGCTTGCTTTAATTATTTGTTGCCTTGACGTATGTGCCTTGTGAACCTCTGCCGACAAAAATAAAAATTAAAAAAAAAAGAAATGTGACTGAATGACCCCAGTGCTACGCAAATTACACTGGCTTCCTCTACAGGCCAGGATACTGTTCAAGACTACATGTATCATCTACAAAGCAGTCACTAGTAGCTGACCAGTGTACCGAGTGGCTAAGCTCCACGCATCTGGTGACACATGCTCTTTGTGCAGCTAATTGACTGACTGCCTTGCATCACAATTCGCCCACAAAGAGAGGACCCGCAAACAATCCTTATCTTGTCACGTACCCACTCTCAGGAACCCAATCCCTAAATCAGCTGGAAATGCCCCCACAATTCCCAAATTCCAAAAAGCTCTCAAAACATGGCTTTTTCAATAATACCTGACCCAGGACTAATCCCGAAGGACACACAGGGCCTCATCACGAGTTGGACGGTAACGCCGGCGGTATTACCGCCGGCGGTATTAGCCCTATCGCCAAACCCCCGGCGCTCGGGGGTTTGGCGGTAATGGAATTCCCCATTCCCCACTGAGCCCATTTGGGAATGCCCCATTCCCCATTGGGCTCAATGGGGAATTTTTGCACTCTTACTGCCGGCGGAGTTCCCGCCGGCGGTAATAGTGTGAATTTTCGGCAGATTTCCCCCCAGCTCAGAGCTGGGGAGAAATACGCCGAAGCCCTGATTTGGCGGACCCTTAAATCCGGCGGTAATAGCGCGACCGCCGGATTTAAGGGTTACCGCCAAACTTGTGATGAGGCCCACAGACTGCAACTCACACTACTGCTTTACTGTTAAAAGAAGCCAGCCCATTTGCTGTCTACTGACACCCTGACCACAGTACCTATCAGGGGAATACTGCTACTCGTTCTGCCTATTCCTCACTTATAAAATAATGATTCATGTATGCACCTTAACACATTTTACAAAAAATATACATCTCATTTTATTCAAATTACAAAATTCAATTATACTTGGGAATACATACAAATATCCAGAGACCCGTTCTCCAGAAAATAAATTAAAAATGACAGTGCTGGGGGTAGTATGAAACTGACTTCAAAATTACAAAAACATTTGACACCTTCTTAAACTGCTTCCACACCGTTTTATAGGTCCAGATTTACTCTTCTCTTATTGAGCTCACCTAATGTCTCATTAAAACTCAATTTCATAACAGTTTAGTGAAAGCAAACTCACAAGCATTTTTTTACACAAACCATGGTGCGATTGTGGAAATCTTGAACCTCTGATCACTAATTCACACCAAATACAACACGCATGACAAATATATGTCGATACAACTGTGTTTCGGACCTATTTTCTCGGGGTCCACCCTCCTGGGTTCCTGCCCCTTTGTTCATAACTGGGCCTTCCTCAGGACAAACCAACACTATTTAACCCTGTTATACTATGCCACAGTCTCAGAATTTCTTAAACCAGCATTTAGACTTAAAGACTGCTCCAGTAAATGTGTAGCTGTGGAATCATTTAGTTTACCATTTCACTGCTTTAAAGTAAAATACAGTCTTACAAATATTATTTTAAAAATGTAGGGAGAATAAATGTCCAAGGAAAACACTGCCATTTACTGTGGTCTGTTAACAGCAGAAAGATGTAAAGAAGTGTGTGCATTTTATAAAGCAACATCTAGAATACTGAGCAAGAAAGCATGTTCCCATTTTCAAAATACCACAATAGTCTATGTTCCAGATAGCATTCCAAACACAATATTGCTTTGAGAATGGTCATGTGTGTTGCCCTTTGCTGGACGTTCATGCTCCATTTACCTACTGCGGTTGGCGAGGCAGGCGGCAGGGCCAACGAGTGAAACCAGACACTGATATTCTTTGGGAGGCATTCAGCCGCATTTATTACATCACAAAATGTAACATGAAGCTTTACATGAATGACATCATAGAAAACAAGTTATGTCATTATTTACATACTTGAGCGTGGGCCAGTGGCTATCTTCCCCCACGCCCTGGAAAGGGCCCTGAGGGATATAGGGGAACCCCGTAAACCGACGAGAGCCCCTGTCCCGGTGCCCATTGCACCCATTGGTGAGGACCATTCATTGAGCACATGACATGACACCTCACTGCTCAGCGTCGCACCCTAGACCATAACCCAAACAACCAAGAAATCTCCCACCACCACACCTCCCAAGACGCCACACCGGCATGCTGTCATCGCTTGCTATTATTCAGTCCCAAGGGACATTCTTCAGCTATAAGTATCTTATCACAGCAAATGCACTTTGAGGTGGTGCCAATTTATTTTATTTATTTATTTGAATTTGTAGAGTGCACTGCTGCCCACGGGCATCGAGGCGCTATGCGTTAGTCTTTGCACTAAATAGGGTGCTCCACTACAGACCATACATGGATCTGGCCCTGTGTCACCCCCAGCATTTCAATCATGGGTGCTACCCTGCATTAGGTGATCTCAAGTCTACTTCCCCTAAAATATGAAACAAAGCGAGTCTTCCACTGTCATGCCACCTCCCTTCAATAATTGACCAGGGAGTACAAAATATTGTATCCTAACGCTGCCATGTCTAACTGTGCTAACTGTGAGTAATGCTTCCACAGGGGTAGCTTGACAGACCCCAGCAAATCATTTCAACTTCTTATTCCCAAATCTGAATTAGTGACCTATACCCAGACTGCTGCTCCATAGTCCAAGAACAGCTTCCTGACTGGCTGCTTGCATTGCTCCATGGTGAAAGAGTGGGTGATGCATCAGGCCTAAAAAAATCGGATTAAATGTAGATTACAACCAAAATCCTACCGGTCGGTGTAGATAACACCTTCCGAAAGGTTGTTGGATAGTGTATGACAATCCCGGAAAAAAATAGAATTGCATATTCTGCTGTCCATTCAAGTAGACTTGGCGCTTCATTACGAATTTGGAGTTCTGAGTGGTGCTAATGCCTCCAAATCTAATTCCCATTACCAGCCGCGGAAACAGTGCTGTCTCTGTCTCGTTTCCATTATTCCCTTTTCTGAAACCCTTTTGGACTTCATTGGGAAATTGAGGTATTAGCGTTGTGTATACCACTGCGAGTGAGCCGGTTCTCTAAGCAGAGATTTGGAGGGAGATCCTTATCCTCAGCAGGTGCCTCCCTCTGGAATAACCTCCCTGCCGCCCTCCCTCTTGAGCCAGATTTCCTCAAGTTGTGGAAACTACTCAAGCCCACCCTCTTCTCCTCTGCCTTCTCTCTCCCTCTACCCTGCTAACCTAGTTCTATGTTCTTTCCCTCTCTCCCTCCTCTTCCTTACAGCTTGCTGACTGGCCACCTGGTGTACCTCAGAGTCTCACAAGTCTCTGGCACCTACGCCAGTCCTCTTTCGCTCTTGCCTCAGGGCCCTACACCCCACCCACACTCACTGAACTTGAGAAATAACCCAAGAGAGTGTCTCTCTCTGCACTCACCTGTCTCAACAGACCGGGTGCACTTGATCCCCCACCTTGATCTTCTGTGCACTTGAATGATCCTTACGCACCTCGCCTGAAGATCGTCTGTCTGTTCTCCTTTGTCTTCTGCCTGAATCGCACTGGTAAAACTGCAGAATAGCTGTTAGACATATTTGCCATATTTTTACGCATTTACTCTGCCTGTGCAGACTATTATCATCTCAAAATGTCAAGGACTCTGTGCGACTGTTGTTTTTTTCCCCTTGTTCTCACCCTCCTTGAGTGCTTTGAAACACTTCCTGTGTATAGTAGCTATATAAATAAACAATACCATACCACTATGTTTTGGTGGCAACACCACAATGCACAAGCAGGCAGTTTTAGAGGTTAAGGGTTTAATACAACCCAACCAGGCGTACTAAAAATACATACGGTAACTAACATTACAGCCTGTTTTTTTTCAATTACCTCCGGTAACACCTGTTGTGTGCAACAGTGTAAAACTGTAAGGTTGATGACAAATTCTTTATAAAAAGCAATCTATTATGATAACACAGACTGGTTGCAATATCGTGATTGGAGCTCTTAATCCCACAGCTATTGCAGAATTGAAACAAAAAGTCACCGATTTTCCATTTGACATGTCTGTGTACCCACAGGAGGGGCAGGGCACTACATTGAATATGGGAATTTTGGCTGCATGCCTCTAATTTGCAAAACGTCCTATCTGCATTGCTGCGTCCCTCTCCTGGTCACGCTCAAGTATTGTGAGTCCGCCTGAATAAGGCCTTGTGTGTCGCCTCCTTCATTACCATAACGATATCGCCCACCGTCGTTCTCAGGCAAAGGGTGGACGTCCCTGCTTTTTTCCCAGGCTTCCTCCTTTCCACTGAAAAGGGAAACAAGGGGTGACTGTTTGGTGGCTGTCTCCTCAGCCATCGTCTGACAGTGATGTAACCACCAAGGCCGGCGGTGACTGGCTGCAGTCAAACTGGTCATGTCGCCGGCACACCTCGCGCTGCAATCGGCTTACAGCTAAACCGCTTCAGAGCCCAAGCTGTCCTCACAAAGGTAGCTGAAGAAGGGGGGTCGGGGTGGTAGTGGGGGTCGGGGGGTTAGCATTCACCGGAGGACAAAGCAGCAATGGAGCATGATAATGGAAGCGAGCCTCGCTGCGCGGGAAGGGACTCGCCGTGTGTGACTCTCACGCTTCCCGGCTGCGCGTGCGCCATGTGCAGTGAGAGTAAGAAGTCGGGTTACTTGAGTTCACCCGCATCGCTCTTGCATTACCTTCCACCCACTGACTGAAAGAAAAAGGCGAATTACACATATTCTCCGGCTGGTCTGTACTGGGACTCACCAAAGGCAACAGGCGAGAGATGGGGTGATTTCTGCCGTGTATTCTTCCACCAACAGGGTCCAATCACACAGAATTATGCGAGATGGTAATGACCTCCACCAGCCTCCCAAGGATTGCGGGTTACTACCAGACACTGGGGAGGCCCGAACTCCACTTGCTGAAACCTGGAAAGCGTTTAACTGAATGCCAAAATGTTTATCTAAGATCAGTCTTTCCGTGAAAATGATAGCGGTTGTGGAGTCCTGTGTTCTTTTACCCCAGTTTCATTGTGAACCCCTTTGTCACACTTTTTCCAAACCCCTGCTACCTGCAAGCATGCCAAAACGCTCCCATTGTATTCTTTGGACATTATCGCTCTGCAGTGGCGTATTTTCCTACTGTGCCCGTGGCCCCCTGCCAATGCCCGATTCAGAAAGTTACCTTGGAAGTAATGTTGCTTCTGTCGGAATGGCGGTTCGCTACCAAGACCTTGGCACGTTTCATGGGCGAAAAAGTTCCACCACTTACTCTAGAGATCACGGATAGCACATCTCTTTACTTTACACAATGTTTAATCCGGTATGACCACTGGGTATTGCCGTAAAGGGAAAACATATTGCCTGGCATATGCCTGTAAAACCGGTCTCGGAAAGGCATTTTTTCTGTAACAGTGGTGAAGAGCTGATGAGGTTTGTGTGCCTCCTCGAAATCCACTAACTCCAGAATCAAACATAGAAGAAACCAGAATATTTAGACTTTTAAAGAATGACAACCGAGCAGTGGCGCAACACAATTCAGCTGAACGGGCTTCAGCAACCGCACCCACTGAATTTTGGGCAATTTAGATGACAGAGACTTTCACAAATGCACAGTATTCGCTAGCCCTATGCGGGACCACTCTGTCTGTGAGGCTTTCACACAAACGTGCTCTTGGCACCTCTTTACTTCATAGTGCAGTAACAGAGACTTTCGCAAGCGCACATTTTCTCACTCTGCCCTGTGTGGGACCATTCCATTACTAAAGCAGTCTACACAGTTTGTACTCCTTGTAAATTTCACTTGGTCGGGCCCCCGCCACTATCTTTCACAATCTTCACCTGGTCGTGGCCTCGACACTGTCTTTCACATTCTTCACTTCGCGGGTCCCAGACCCTCTTAATTCTTACTACGGGTCCCAGACCCTCTTCTTTAATTCTCATTAGGGGTCCCAGACCCTCTTCTTGAATTCTCATTAGGGGTCCCAAACCCTCTTCTTAATTCTACAAATGCACAAGTTCTTATTTCAATTTTGCTCGTGCTTTGAGCCCTCTTTAATTCACAATCTCAAAAAGTCTCTCTTTACTCGTGGTTCTCATCACACTATTTCAATAATGGACAATTGAAGCTTTCATCTTCATTGCGTCTCTCACCATACGCCTGTCCTCACTTTGCGACATTGAATTTCATTCGTGCCTCGGTCCTTTCACAAACCGGGCTCCCTTATGCTTGGAACTCACCAGCTGTGTTTCTCTTTATCGCTTGATGCTTGTCGAGGTCAGGGTCTTCTCCACTGCCCCTCCGACACTCCCAGGCCTTCTTGCATGCGTGGGGGAACGAACACCTGTACTAGGCTTTCTCTTTGGAGTTTGTTTCCTCGCGCGAAGCCTTCTGGCTCCTTGGAGATACGGCTCCCTCACCACGCTTTCAGCAGCCTTTTCACCTCTTAGGCCCTCAGCATCTTGGTGCTTCACTCTCTGCTGACAGATTTCAGGGTGCCTAGGTGATCCAGTTCACCTACCTGCTCGACCTCCAACTTGTGTGCCTTCTCAGGTTCAAACTCGCTCACTGTTTGACTCTATGCCCCATCTCTTATACTCTGGGTAGGCGTCAATGTGTTTCAGGTGTCTGTGATTATGACTGAGTGCCTGCCCTCATTAACGGGACAGGACCATTGCATATTACTAGGGGTAATCTTCCTAATCTAAGTCGTCCTCTTCCTTGTCTCAGTAGTTGGGCTGACACAGAAAGGAGGGATTGTAGTATCCCAAAAAGGTAGAAGGAATATGGGGTAAACGATTCTCAGGAAATGGCGGGATACCATGTCTCACCTTTCAATGTTTCTTCCCCACTCCCCAAGGACCCCCCACCCAGGGGATCCTCCCTCGCTTGTCCACCCCCAGATTTGAATTGTGCAAGTGCAGAACAAGAAGTGCTAGGGAAGGGGGCGAGGGTGTGTGTGGGGTGGGGTCTTATGCTGGTCTGGTAAAACAAGCGATAAGGATGGAAGGGAAAAAAGGGAAGAGGCAAGGTGCAAGTACTAAGGGGTGGCCAGATGGCAAGTGCCAGGGAGTGCAGGTAGCTCTGCAGAGAGGGGACTGGGTTGGGGAGGGGGGCTGGAGCCCTGTAGTACTCAGAGGGAACCAGGCAGCCAGTAAATGAGGCAAGAAAGGTGTTAGCAGGGGAGGGGGAGAGTGAAGGAGGAGAGAAGGATGGTCTTGAGGCGCTTCCGGAACTTAAGGAGATCCGGCTCAAGCCTGAGAGTGTCATGGAGACCATTCCAGAGGGAGGCGCCTGCGGAGGAAAGACATCTACCGTCTACACGATTCATCAGTATCACTGATGAATACCCCAGTCACTCTAATCGAGGCAAAAAAAACCTTCATATATGTTTTCTACATTTAAACAAAAATGGCTTTGATCACATACAAATATAAAGATAAATGATAAAAATTCCATTATTCTTCAATATACAGTGATTTACTGTTGTCTTGTAAACATACACCTCAAACAAAAACAGTACTCTTCTCAATTATTCCAAAGAGAGAGAGCACAGATATTTTCAGCAATCTGATCATCACATATAATTCATGAGACCTATTACATATGTATGTTATATCGATAACCATTTCATGTGCAATCTGAGCAACACCACATCAGCAAAACATATGTTTTCTTAATGGGATACTCCAATGTTGACACCAAACTACGCGTTTCGGGACCCTCCGTCCCTTCATCAGGTGTAAACCGTTTTCTATTCTAACAATCTAAATTAAAATTAAAAAGAGAGATTACCCATACATTTCTTCTATTGATACACCCATCACATTCAGATATTTATAATTGCCAGAATACTAACCTGTCTATTATTAGACTGGCGAAAAGAGCACCAATTGGAGAGCTGTGGGGAATATAAATACAGTCCCTCACCATAAAGCAACCTCACACTATACATTTCACATATTTGTAACTCCAAACTAGACATGAACGGTCCATCAACTGTTCTGTTTCCTGTCTTGTGGACATCCAATATTCTCAACTTGTTCCAAGCCAGACCGTCAACCACGAGTCCACTCCTCTTTTCCCTGTCAACTCTACAACCAAAGAATAGCCCTTTCAATGTTATGCCTGTAACAATACAGCATACCTTACTGCTTCTGTCTGCAACCATTTGTGACTATTCCAGCATTCATTACCTTTACAATAGTCATTCAATGCCAGATACAGGAACAGGGAGGCGGATGTAAAAACAGCCTCCCGTCCTGTGTCAGCATTTTCAGCGAAATCTTCGCCGTCACATGATGTGGACGTCACGTGCGATGTCCCATGTGACTATGGCGTTAAATCACCAGATGTCTGGGCCGCTACGGGCGCTGCACTATCACGGCCATTTTGTAATGGTCATTGAACGTTCTCTTTTACAACAACTAAGTCAATCCGTGTGTATTGAAAATTAACTCATCAACTATATTTGGAGGATGTAACTCTTTTGCTCAATGTTCAAAAACGATTTACACTTTGTCAAAGTGACTATGGCTGCTGCCCTGTTTCCACAATATTAACGCTCCACTACATGTTGCACATTAAACACCACCTTTCTTTGGTGTCCCACATCAAACACTATAATGTCATCTGCCATTATAGCAACGGCCAATAAATGATAATCAATTAGATTTTAATCTGAAAATCAGAGAATGGGAGAAGTTTCACTTGTTGCCAAATTTATTTTAATGTAAGTCAGCATCAGTGCATTAATGCAAAATCTTACGTTGGGAAAGAAAACCACATCCCAATTGTATGTATGCATTTCTCACATGTTTTGATGATGTGCTCATTGCTTTACAAAACATCCTTGAATGTAATCCTCACGTCATTGTAATGGATATATAGATCAATCAATGTCCCTCAGTATGTTCTGAACAACAATTGCATATCATAAAAAGCATGTTAAATCAAATTCACTATTCATCCCTTTGGGACTTTAGGCCTCTAAACGCTCTATCCAGTAGATCTCTTTTTGGTGAAGCAGGATGTTCAAGTTACCCCCTCGTCTGGGACATTCTACTTGATCTAAAATCACAAATCTGATCTGCACTATTGTGTGATTAACTTCTTTGAAGTGTTGTGCTACTGGTGAGTGTAATTGTCCAGTACAGATATTTAATTTGTGTTCTGTCCACCTTCATTTGGTGTTTCTTGTGATGAGGCCCACATACAACATGACACATGGGCATCTAATCCCATATATGATCATTTTGGAATCACATGTTGTTTTGTGTCATAATTCAATTTGTTTTCCAGTATATGGATGATTAATCACACTGCCCTTTATCACATTGTGACAATGTTGACAATTATTACATGCAAGGGTTCCCTTGTAGGTCATTCTTTGTTGATTTCATTCTATGTAGTCAGCTCTAATGAGATAGTCTCTCACTGATTTGCTCTTCCTGTAGGCGAAAATAGGCTACTCAGCAAATAATTGAGTCAGTATAGGATTCATGTTCAA
This sequence comes from Ambystoma mexicanum, assembly GCF_040938575.1. Classification (NCBI taxonomy): domain Eukaryota; kingdom Metazoa; phylum Chordata; class Amphibia; order Caudata; family Ambystomatidae; genus Ambystoma; species Ambystoma mexicanum. The sequence continues at coordinate 1,008,370,141 of NC_090927.1, forward strand.
GTCCTCCCAGTTTCTTTTAAGTATTCTTTTTATTTTCTTACTCTGCTGGGAATATGTCGTCGCATAAACCAATTTCTCTACTTATGGTTTTTACACAGGTTTCAATGCCTCATCTCATGTCACCAATGTTGCTTTTGCTTGAGCTTTTGTGACAATTTCTCTAGAGTACCCTCTTTCTTGAAATTAGCTTCTTAGATTCAATGACTTGTTCACAAACTCTTGATCTTCTGATATCATTCTTTTGTACCTTACGAAATGACTGTATGGAATTCTTTCAATTGTTTGTTTCAGATGAAAGCGTGATGCTAACAAGATACTGTTTTGACAGATGCTTTGGTATAAACAGTAGTTTCCAATTTCCCACACCTCTTATAAAGTTCTGCATCCAGAAATTGAATCCTATTTCCAATGCGCTGAGTTGTGAACTGGATATGCTCAAAAAAATGTGTCAACTCTTTAAGTGTGCCCCTCCACACTCCGAATACATTATCAATGAACCTTTAAAAGCCTCTCAGATGATCCTTCCATCTGACGTTGTTCAAAACAAACACTTCTTCGAGGTAGGCCATGTATGTGTTAGCGTAACTTGGTGCCATAGCCGCACCCATTGATGTCCTTGATATTTGCACAAAAAACGGTCCTCAAACCTGAAAAAATTATTTGACAAAACCAGTTTCAGTAAGCTCAAGATGAATATTTTGTTGGCTGCACAGTCTTCCGTGGACCAAAGAAGCCACTCCATTGCTTCCAGACATGCAATGTGCGTTATGTTCGTATACAAACTGCATACATCCATAGTAAATAATTTGTCGAAGTTTTCAACAAATTCAATGGGGCTCACTACAGGTTTGGCGGGCGGAACGGCACCCACCCGCAGAACTTTTTCCGGACTGGCAAACTACAAGTTCTGCGGGTTGGTGCCACTCCGCCCGCCAGGTCTGACCTGCGGGCAGAACGACACCGGCCCACAGAGATGCATTGGAACACCGGCACCATCACGACATGGTGCCAGTGTTTCCACTGTCCCCATTCCCGTGGAGTCCCCATTCCTGCAGGACTCCACGGGAATGGGGATTAACAAAATTGCTGGCGCCGGATTTACCGGAACACCAGGACTGTAATACCCCGGTAATTCCGGAAAGTCCGGCGCCAGTAATTCACTACGGGTCCGGCAGCAGCCTGCCGGTTTTACCAGCATGGCTACCGCCGGACTCGTAATGAGCCCCAATGTGTTTCAAAGAGCTTCAAGGCAAGGGAGGAAGCAAGTGGAATATACAATGACATTCTTACAAGGCCCTGAGACAAACGAGAATGTGAAATTTACTATCGTACTAGGTTTGGCGACAGTTCAGATAGTGCAAGAGCTATGACAAAAATAAGGAGGTGAGGGGTGTAGGATATGAGACAGACAAGCAACTAACATACTAGGTCTGACAACATTTCTGGTAGAGCTGGAGAATTGACAAGAGGTGCGTGGCAGGGGGAGGAGGGAGAAGGAGAGGAACAAAACAGGCGACTATCGTACTAGGCCTGACAACATTTCAGGTAGTGCTGGAGGGAGTTGGGGGGAGGTACAAGCAAAGAGGGATGGGGAGGAAGAACAAACAGGCTACTATCATACTAGGTCAGGTGACATTTCGGATATAGTAAGAGCTATGCCAGAGATGAGGAGGGAAGAGGGGGGTAGGAGATGAGACCAACAAGCAACTATCGTACTAAGCCTGACGACATTTCTGGTAGAGCCGAAGAATTGACAAGAGGTGTGGGGCAGGGAGAGGAGGGAAGAGGAGAGGAAAAAAACAAGTGACTATCGTAATCGTATTAGGCCTGACCACATTTCAGGTAGTGCTGGAGGCAGGGAGGGACCAACAAGCAAGGAGGGAGAGGGAGGAAAACAAACAAGCTACTATCATACTAGGTCAAATGAAAATTCGGATAGAGTAAGTGCAAAGTATATAGTGGGGGAAGGGGGAAAAGGGAGCGGGAAAAAGATAGGGAGAGGAAGAGAAGACTGAGAAACAGTGAGTGTGGTGAATGAGAAGAAGAGGCGAGCAGGAGAGGGAGGGGGACCGTAGTATAGCAGGCAGGCAAATAGACATTGCAAGCATACAGCAGGGTGGGTCCTGTGCAAATGGCACAGCAAGTTTGGATGAAAAACATAGGCAGATTTGGAACTATGCTAAATGCATGAAAACATAGATAATTTGAAACTAAGCTAAATGCATGAAAACATAGCCAGATTTGAAACAAGTTAAATGCATGAAAACATAGCCAGATTCGAAACAAGCTAAATGCTTGAAAACATAGCCAGATTCCAAACAAGCTAAATGCTTGAAAACAGTCAGATTTGAAACTAAGCTAAATGCATGGAAACACAGCCATATTTGAAACAAGCTAAATTTGAAACTAAGCTAAATGCATGAAAACATTGGCATATTTTAAACAAGCTAAATGCATGAAAACATATCCAGATCTGAAACATGCTAAATGCATGAAAATATAGCCAGAATTGAAACTAAGCTAAATACATGAAAACATAGCCAGATTTGAAACTAAGCTGAATGCATGAAAACTTAGCTGGATTTGAAACAAGCTAAATGCATGAAAACATAGCCGGATTTGAAACAAGCTAAATGCATGGAAACATAGCCAGATTTGAAACAGCTAAATGCATGAAAACATAGCCAGATTTGAAACAAACTAAATGCATGAAAACATAGCCAGATTCGAATCAAGCTAAATGCATGAAAACATAGCCAGATTTGAAACTAATCTAAATGCATGACAACTTAGCCAGATTTGAATAGCAACCAGTGTCAAAAGCTAATTGTAGGTTCAAAAATGCAGTACAATCGAAAGTGCAAACATGGGAGACAGGCAGAGAAGGAAACTAAGAGTCAATAGAGGGTAGAGGCAATACCAGAAGGAGGGAATTAACTAATGGCAGTTCAAGTGCAGGGGTGACAAGAAAATACCTCAGGCAGCATTCTGGTAGCGGACTGGGAGCAGACAGGGGCCTTTGTTGTGGGCCTTAGGGAATCAGGGCCGTCTCCCGCCTCCCGGTTGCTCTCATTGGCCAATAACAGCCAAGGCAACCAAAGGGAGGTGAGAGCCAGGCAGGCAATACGGACAAGGCAAGGCGGTGCAGCCATCTTGAAGGGGCGAGGTGCAATGAGGCACCAGTTGCAGAAGTGGAAAAGAAACATTAAAAAGACCCATGAGTGGGTTGCAAGTCACGGAGGATGGATTTCCTGCACACCTTAACTGCCCTCAATAAGCACAGCATTTTCTGCATAAAAGCGGAGAAACCTTGCAATAGGCGCGCTGCACGCCGCAATTATAAGATGCTCGCCCCAGTAAAAATCGTGCAATCTGGGTAATGGTTAAGGCAGGCAAAGGGCTGCAGGAGTGGACATCAGGCTCCGGCGATGGTAGGTGGTGGGAGATGACAAAAGGAATGACCCTTCTATGCATTATGCAGCACAGTGGGTGAAAATGTGGTCATCTGAGATGCCCACATTATCACTCCCTTTCAAGGTCACCCAACAGATTTCGGTTCCTTCATTGAAAAGGATGTGCAGTGCATGCCTTCACTAGAAAGTTTTATTTTGCTGGGAAGGCTGAAAGAATGTTTACCTCCACCTTCTGCGTACAGGCAAACATTTGTGGAATTCCCATGTGCAGTACTGCATGAGGTGAATACCTCCTAACCCCATTATTCGAGTTGTGTCAGGTACAGTTAATTCTTTTTTTCTTAGACTTACTCAAGGTTTCACAGACTGTATTAGGCAGGGCTGGACTGGGAACTAAAAGAGGCCCTGGAAATAATTACTGGGGACCAAAAGAGGCCCTGGAAATAAAGTTCAAAGTGGCCCTGTATGACACCTTTTCAGCAAGCCCAACGCTTTTCCTATGAGGAAATTTGGAATTTACCACAGAAAAGAGGCCCAGGGTGCAGAGGCCCACCGGGAAATCTCCAGAGTTCCCTATAGGCCAGTCCACCCCTGGTATTAGGCATAGCCATGTTCCAAATAATGTATACATCTGCTATGTGTTTTTCCCCTGTGTATGTCTCCCATACCCAGTGAGTGAGTATCAAGTTCCATAGGAAACCAGAACATCGAATTGTAAATAACTTTTGACTTGCATGACTGATTTGGCTGATATTGTGCGACCTAAGAGGTTGTCACAGGCCCCCTCATGGACATTTTGAGAATGATCCGTTACAAAATGAATACGTTATTAAGAAAGCAAAAATTCCACATTTTCCAGCCCCTTCCCATTCAATTTCCTATAGAGAAAAAAGTACAAATTACTGTGCAGCGCACAGCGCAAAACGCTGAACGGAATTAGACCAGGTACGAAACAACATGGCCACAAAGCGTTAACTCGAGGGGTCTGGGTTTAATCCGTCCAGTAGTTATTAAAATATTGGATTGAGAACGGGGTTCTCCTTCTCCCAAAGTTATAGCTATATATTTGTCTCAGAATGCATCAGTGAGGCTGACAGGCTTTTCAAAAATGAAAAAGCAGCAATTTTCCCCCAAAGTTATATTGCTAATAACTTTTGACTTGCTGGATGGCTTTTGATGAAATATTTCGATTCACAAAGTTTCTTAACAATCCCACATCCCCAAACTGCACATTCAGGGAACAAAACGTTCTAAAATTAAAATGTTATTAAGAAAACAGAACAGATTCACAGCTCTTAGGGTGGCTGTGATAGCAATCTATAAACATAATTTATGAAGGCCTCTAATGTCTATCTGAAGCCAATAAAAAAATAACAAAAATAAAAATAAAACACCACAGTTTCACCATTTTTTTCAGCCCATTCATCTTCCCATAGCGAAAAAGTGAAGTTTTTGAACAGCCGTAGCGCAAAAAACACTAGGCAGATTTGGATCAAATAAGAAACAACTTAGGCAGAACGCGTTGACTTACATTTCTTGACTGGTTTGGGATCAATCCATCCAGTAGTTTCTAAAATATTAGACAAAGAAGGCGGTTCCCCCTGCTCCTTAAAATCTTTATATCGGTCTTGGTGCTTTTTACAGCAGAGAGGCTAAGCATGGCTAATAACATCTGAATAGCTGGATGAATTTTTCCAAACAGTATGTTTGTCAAGAACCCCACTAAACTGGACATTTTGGGAAATGTTTTCATCCTACTCACAATCATTTTCCCATAGAAAAAAAGTGCAGTTTTTGAACAGCCATAGAGCGTAAACCGCAGGCAGATGTGGACCAAATGAGAAACAATTTGGGCACAGAGCATTTGCTTTATTTCCTTGACTGGTTTGGGGGTAAATCTATCCAGTAGTTTTAAAAATACTCATCAGAGACATGGGGTGCCCCTCTGGTTCTCAAAACCTTTACATATATATTGGCATTGGTGCTTTTCAGCAGAGTGCTTGATGGGAGTGATTCCTGTGATTTCACTGGAAGAAGCTGCAAATGAAAGAACTCAAAACGCTATTTGGAGAAGGAAAACAGATGCCATCAAACTTTCAGATGAACTTCCCCATGAGTCTAATAGTGTTCTCAACTTCAGAAAGAGACTCAAAACTCTTCTGTTTTATGTAGTCACTCCTATGGGAACACTGATTGTTTTGAACCACAGCGCTTAGATGGCTGTAAGCGCTTATAAATATAAATAGCAATCCCATCAGGCTAGAGGTCGGGAGTAGGAAAGAAGACGCCATGTGAAGTTGGGGTTTTAAGGATGGGTTGGGGAGCCAGTTACGGGTAGAGCATTTTCAGTTAATCAGGGAAGACCATGTGAATCTCACAAGATTACAGCAGCAACGCTGTAAGATGCGCTCAGAAAGAAATGTGTGTTACCACGAAGCGATGAGTAATAGGGATAATAGGAAAGCAATTGAGCGGAGTGAGGGCACCTGGAAAAAGTAGGTGAACTCATGTCGAGTGCCTGTGAGGACCTGGAAGACTTTTTAATTCTGAGCAATTTTTCCCGTTATCGTGGGAATCGGCGAACAGCTACTCTACCACAGGAATTTCTTTTATTGGAAACAATTACTGTGAAATGATCACGGGAATAAGGAGTTTGAAAAAATATGTTTAACATCTGCAGTGCCTACATCTACTGGGCAGGGAGCAATGGATGTTTGGTACCAAATGAATGGTGTGACATGGCCAGTGGCCATTGCTATTGGACTCAAAAGAAAGATATTGGTGCAACACGTACAGAAGCCACGGCCAAAGGCCGTCGCTAATGGGACCTCAAGAAACTATGCAACATGTTCGGCTATGGCCACTGGCCATGGCTGAAGGCCCTGTCTAGAGGGCCCAAAAGAAAAACGATTGGTACAACATGTACAGTGGCCACGGCAGAATGCCATGGCTCGTGGGCCCTGAGGAAACTAAAGTATAGCAAAACCCTTGAAATTCTGTGAAAAACTATTTCTTAAGAGAGAGTTAAGGTGATCAGATTTAACGCAACAAACCCCTGAAATTCAGCACTCGCATTTCAATGAAGTCCATCTCAGAGAGTCACACAAACCAAACAGTGTTAGGGGGTAATGGCCAGGGAGGAAAAAGCAATTGAGGGGAGAGGGGTGAGCATGGAAAGAGGAGGGGACCCCTTGAGGACAGGAAAGAATTTTGAATTTTTGAGCATTATCAGGGGAATACCAGGGGAATCCCGAGGGTATGGGTAGTTCAATGTCACTGTATGTGTAGTTTGCCTTTATCTGAGCAATCCTGTGGAAATGGGGAGAGAGTGAAAAAAAATTAATTTTACACCTGCAGTAATCACATCTTCTAGGAAGGAGATAATGGGTCTCTGTGCCGAAGGTCATGGCTAGTAAGCCTCAAAGCAAAATATTGGTGCAACATGAGCAGTGTCCACGGCTGAAGGCCTTGGCTAGTGGGCGCAGAAGAAACCTATTGGTATATCATGTACAGTTTCCACGGCTGAAGGCCATGTGTTAAATTATGTACTAGTAATATGCTATATCAATTCATATAAAGTGTCCCTCGATTTACTTTCAAAGGGTTGTCAGTTGCAGCCACTGGTCATTCAGTGTATTTGTTTCTGTTTAAACATGTTTGTTTATTTCCAGGCTGGGCGTCCTGCACAGACTGTTGCATTATGGCATATTAGAATGTCATCACTGTATATATATGTAGGGCCCACTCTGTGAAGCTCAAGCAGTTACTACAGCCTGATAGTGGAGAGGGGCATTTGTATGGGCTTTAATAAAATACTTTGTAAATTCAGCTTTAGTATGCTCACCTGTTTTTTGGATAGCACATTTGGCGATGAAACCCGCTCAACCGAGCGAAGCCACAGCCTGTTTTGCTTACCTTGGCTTTGTGGTCCCCCATTTGGGCTTGCCTACCCAGCGCACCGCTGCTGCGAGCTGTGGGAGGGCTTCTGAGAGGAAGGACCTCTTCACATTGACCGCCCTCGCGTTCAACATATGTCAGGAGATCTGCTCATCTCTGAAACGTTGCTCTGCCTTTTTGGCATCAGGAAGGGAAATGTTTGTTTTGCATCCTCGGTGGTTGCGTGTTGCCCCTGTTGCCAGTACGCCTTTTCGTGGGATTGAACTCCTTTGATGCTGCCAGGACTGATCGTGTGCGCCTATGACTGCTTCATTTGTATCACCGCTGCATGGGGGAGCCTGCTTCTTAGCTCCCTCACAAGCTAGTAAGCTGCATCATCTCCTCTTGTGTCTTCAAAATAAGGCTAGGAAAACCCTTTGGTTTCCTTGGCTGACTCATGTTTCTTTAAGTGTGTCTGACTTTATTTCTCCAATTATAGAAAATTGGCGTTATTGCACACATTTGTACTGCATTTACCTTTTTGGTTATGTGCCTGTACCCATTCATACCGTAAGTATTTGTTGTAGTTATTCGATTGTCAGGTTAAGTTATCCCTGCAGTGTTTTGTGGTGTGCATTCATCTTGTGCATCTTGTGCAATTTTGACCCTTGCTTTCATTCTGTCTATCTTTATTTCTGTTATCAACCATGAGTGCACTGCCTGTGCAGTTTTTGCCCAAGCCTGGAGAGACTTTGGTCACGTGGGATGTGTGGAAGGAAGATGTATTTGTTAGACTATGGGCCTCATTACACGTTGTGCGGTAAAAATCGCAAATTACCGGCATGGTGCTATTAACGTGTCTGCCCTCGCAAGAGGGCGCTAATAGCGTACCATTACGAGTACGCGGACACGAGCATAGAGCATTTGCCGGTAATGACCCCACCTTCATGCCGCTAAGGTCCCCAATAAGTCACTTACCGGCTTCCACGAAAGTGCAGATAGCACCTCCGCCCTCACGCTACATGCAAACAGTGGTCACCGCTATTAGCGGTGACCGTTAAATAGCGGAACCGGAAATAGCGTCATCGCACAGGAACAGGAAAGAGCACGGCGGCCATCTTTAAAAACACAATCCATTGCCATCCTCTGCCCCCTGGACTGAGTAGTGTGCAATAGGAAATCCACAGGGACACCCTTGACATGCCTAAGGCTGTAAAAAAAAATACTGACCGGCAGAGGAAGGAAAAATTCACCACGGAGGAGCTAATGATGCTAACCCAGACCCTTGCTGCCAATGCTGCCGTGGTCTTTGCCAGCGACATGCGTCGGGAGACACTAATCAGAAAGAAGGCAATCTGGGCTGATGTTGCCTTGAAAGTCAGTGCTGTGGGCACCACCACCCGCAATGTGCGTGAGTGCAGAAAGCAGTGGGATGATCTCCGCCTACGTGTTAGAAGTTACTTTCTTACCTGGTAACGTTCTTTCGACGGGATGTTCCTCCGACGTATTCCTTATCTTTGATATACGTTTCCAGCTTGCTGGCCTCGGAAATTTTTTCTCTGTAGAGGGCGCTGCGCGTCGACGTCCGCCGAGTCGATGTCCCTCGACGGCCACCGTATAGGCGCCGACGTCACCATGCCCATAAATAGACACGCGCTGTGTCCGTTGCTCAGTTCCGTTTTGTAGTGTAAGAAAGACATGCCTGAATTAGTTAGTAACCTTGAAGGAGCGAAAGCTGCAACCACAAGGGAAGTTATCACTGCGGGGATGGATGGGAGGGGCGATAAGGAATACGTCAGAGGAACATCCCGTCGAAAGAACGTTACCAGGTAAGAAAGTAACTTGTTCTTCGAAGGGATTGTGTCCTCCGACGTATTCCTTATCTTTGATAGACTCCCATAGCAGTGGTTTGTAATTGGAGGAGGGAGTGATAGTGTTATATATCCCTTTAGGGATGGACCGAGTGTAATACGGCTTTGCCAAATCTGGTCTCTTGAGCAGTGGAGGAATCCAGGTTGTAAAGTTTTGTGGATGTATGTGCGGGCGACCATGTGGCAGCCGCACATATGTCTGGGACCGGCACCCATCTCTGGAGAGCCGAAGAAGCTGCGATACCCCTGGTTGAATGAGCCCTGAGGTTTTGGGGTGGCTCTTTCCCTGCTAGTCTATAACATTCCAGGATGGCCAAGATAATCCACCTGGAGATGTTTTGTTTTGTTATGGGTAGTCCCAACTTGTGACCTGAGTATCCTACAAACAGCTGGTCTGCTTGCCTGATTCTAACCATTCTGCTGATGTAAAAGCTGAGAGCTCGCCTAGGGTCCAGCCTGTGTAGCCTTTCCTTCTCTTTCCCCGGATGGGGAGGAGGATAGAATGAAGGCAAGGTAATTTTCTGAGTAATATGGAATTCAGAAACTACCTTTGGGAGAAAATTAGGCTTCACTTGGAGAACAACCTTGTCCTTGTGGAAGATTGTATGTGGGGGTTTACAGGAGAGAGCTTGAAGTTCACTCACCCTTCTAGCCGATGTTAGTGCTACAAGTAGGACAGTTTTAAGTGTGAGAAATCTTAATGCGCAAGAGTGAAGTGGCTCGAATGGAGTGCCCATTAAGAAGTTTAAGACTAAGTTTAAGTCCCATAATGGGACCTGGAATGGTTTTGGAGGGTAAACATTAGTCAGACCCTTGAGAAATTGTACCACTAGAGGAATTTTGAAATACGATGGCTCCTCCGCAGTGCGCTTGAAGATAGAAAGCGCTGCGAAACAGCCTTTTACAGTGCCAACTTGAAGGCCTGAGTTTGCCAAGTAGAGTAGAAACGATAGCACCGTTGGTGTACCGCATGAAAAAGGGTCGATATTCTCTTCCTTACACCAGCTGCAAAACTTGTTCCAACGGCAGTGGTATAAAGACTTTGTTGCTGGTCTTCTGGCCGAAAGCAACACCTCCATGACGTTATCAGGGAGATCCCAATCCTTGTACCTCAACCTTTCAGAAGCCAAGCGTGAAGGTTGAGGGTTCTGATGTCTGGATGGAGAACCTGACCTCCCTTCTGCGAGTGAAGATTCTCTTTGAGTGGAAGACGGATTGGAGGACAGATGGACATATCTAGAAGGTCCGGGTACCACGTTCTCCTGGCCCAGTCCGGGGCAATTAGGATCATGGTTTTCCGGAATCTTCTCAACCTCCTAATCATTTGAGGAATAACAGGGAATGGTGGAAATGCGTAAAGGAGTGGAAACTCCCAGTCCACTACGAACGCGTCTCCCAGAGCTCCTCTCGGGGGAAATTCCCTTGAACAGAACAGATCGCACTTCCTGTTGGTGCTTGTGGTGAACAGATCCACCTGAGGGGTTCCCCAAAGGGCGAAGATCTCTTGAAGGGCTTCCTGAGATAGCTCCCATTCGTGGGAGACTGTGCTCTGCCTGCTCAGAGCGTCCGCTGTCAAATTCTTCTCTCCGGCTAGATGGACTGCCGATAGAGAGATTCCTTCCCGAATTGCCCAAAACCAGAGCTGCATTGCCTCTCTGCACAGTGGTAGTGAACCTACGCCTCCTCTTTTGTTGAGGTAGTGCATGGCCACCGTGTTGTCCGTCATTATCAGGACATTTCTCCCCTGTACTGATGGCAGGAAAGCTTTCAGCGCTAGTCTGATCGCTCACAGCTCTAATAGGTTGATATGTAGTCTGGACTCCGATGGAGACCAACGACCGCTGATGGTCAAGTCGTTGGCATGGGCTTCTCACCCTGTGAGCGAGGCGTCTGTGACTACTGTTATCTCCGACCATGGTTGCCAAAACAGTTCTCCTTTCAAGATGTTCTCTGAATAGGCCCACCACTGAAGGTCGTGGGCTACCTTGTCCGGAATCCGGAGGAGGTCTGACATTCTCCCTGAGAATTGTGACCACTGACTTCTCAGTGCCCACTGAAGAGATCTCATTCTCAGGCGAGCCTCTGGCACGAGGAAGATGCAGGATGCCATGAGGCCTAGTAACCTCAAAATGTCGAAGGCTGGGAGACGTTGGGCATTTTGAAACTTGGTGACCATCTGTAGAATATCTTGAGCCCTCACCTCTGGTGGCGAGGCTTTTCCCAGGGAAGTGTCCAGGACCGCTCCAATGAACTGGAGTCTCTGAGATGGTATCATCTGTGACTTCTTTAAATTGAGGGAGAAGCCCAGTCTGTGAAGGAAGAGGTAGACATAATCTAGCTGGGTCAGGGCCTGTTCCGAAGATACGGCCCTGATCAGCCAATCGTCCAGGTAGGGATAGACGTGGATCCCTTCCCTCTAGACTCGCCGCCACTACCGACATCAGTTTGGTGAAGACCATTGGGGCGGAGGTCAGCCCAAATGGAAGAACTCGAAATTGATAATGAGAGTTGCCAATTGCGAACCTCAGGTATTTTCTGTGCTTGAGATGGATTGGCACATGGAAATAAGCATCCTGAAGGTCCAGAGATACCAGCCAGTCCTGGAGCTGGAGGGCCTGAAGGATCTGAGAGAGAGTTACCATCTTGAACTTGTCCTTCTCGAGGAACTTGTTCAATTCTCTTAAGTCCAGGATGGGTCTCAGTCCTCTGTCCTCTGTCATTCTTTGGTATGAGAAAGTAGGGGGAGTATCAGCCCTTGTTCCCGTCCGCTACAGGTACCGGTTCTATGGCACCTTTCTCTAGCAGGTCCATAATTTCCTGCAAGAGGAGCGGATCTGGAACTTTTCGAGAGCTGTTCTCCGGTGGATGACTCTGAGGAATGTGTAGAAAGGGTAGGCAGTAACCCTGGGCAACTGTCTCCAACGCCCAAGCATCTGACGTTATAGCCTGCCATTCCGTCAGATGGTGAGTTAACCTGCCCCCTACAGGTGTCTTGTGTGCAAAGGCCTCAGAGTGGTTTGGGGGCGGCTGATGCAGATGCCGAGGGTAAAGAGGCACCTGCTGCTGCTGCGGTCTTAGTACCTTTGACCCGTCCACCTCGGGTAGATCTTCTTTGGCCCCTTTGAGCCGGCTGTCCTCTGCCTTTTCCGAATGCGGAATAATAGCGAAAGGACTTTCCTCTCCAAGAGGTTCCTGAGGGGCTAAAAGGAGTTTGGCGGATAGCAGCTCGTAAGGATTTTGCTGCTGCTTTAGAAGTCTGTAACTTTTCCAGACTGTCATCAGCCTTTTTTCCGAATAACGAAGAGCCGTCAAAGGGCATATTCAAAAGTCTGGCCTGTACATCTGGAGCAAAGCCAGACTTTCGTAACCACGCATGCCTGCGGATTGTTGTACTAGCCGCCATGGCCCTGCTGATACTGTCAGCGGAATCGATGCCAGTTTGAAGAGACTCGCACATGGCATCTTTGCCATCTTGAATGATGTTAAGGAAGGCTTCCTTCTCCTCTCCATCGGGTATGCAGTCAGCCGCTGATGAAGCACACTCCCATAATGTGTGACTGAACCTGGCGAGCGCACAGGTGGCGTTGATGGACTTCAACGCCATACTACAGGCAGAGAAGACTTTCTTTGCCATAGAGTTGTACCTCTTGTCATCCCTGTCCTGTGGGACAGTAGGGTAAGCAGTCCTACTGCTGGATGAAGTTGCCACTTGAACCACCAGGCTCTCTGGGGTCGGGTGTTTTGACAGGTATTCAGGGTCAGCAACCGCTACCCTATACTTTGTCGACAGTCTTTTATTGACTGCTGGGATGACTTCGGGAGTCTCCCAATTGGAAGCAATTTTTCCTTGTAGGGCTGCATGGAAGGGGACCACCGGGTCCTCCTGTGGGCCTTTGTCCAATATATTCGTTAGATCATCCTGTTGAAAAACAGGTGAAGGCGCAGACCAACCCATACATTCAATTATTCTTGCCATCAGGGTTCTATATGGTGTTTCTGCATGTTCCCCTGGGTCTGGCTTTACAAATTCCACTTCTGGGGAAGTGTCAAGTCCACTGACCTCATGAAGTGAGTCCTGTAGTTCCTTCAGCCTCCTTTCTTCAGAGGTGAAATCCTCTGCAGCAGGCAGTGAGGATCTCTGTAAACCAAAAGTTTCTTGGTCAGAGTCTTCTCTTTCTTCATAAATTGAAGAAAGAGCAGGGTATTCTCTCTGAAATGGAGTAAAGCCCATCTCTAGGGCTGAAGGAGCCAAACTCGTCGTTATTGGACGAGAAAATGTCGACATCGTCGATGCCGATGTAACCGGCCTCGAAGGCGCCGAAAATGGCATCGAGAAAATTGGAAGGGGCCTGGAAGATTTCGAGAGGATCGGGATCCTACTCGAGGGCATCGACGACGGTCTCGGCATCGTGCCGGAGGCCCTTGAAAACACCGTTGGCTGTGGAGCCTTGGTCCTCTTTTTCATCGGCGTCAACGTCGTTGTCGACGATGGCGTCGAGTCGATCGACCGATGCGTCGAGGAACCCTTCGACAACGGCGTCGATGGCGCCGACCCGTGCATCGAGGGAATCTTCTTACCCGATGGCTCATGGCGCTTTCGGGTCGAATGTTTCGCCGGGTGCTGCGACTCGCGGCGTTTTGGTTTTTTGGGTTTTTCACCCGGGGTATCACCCTCAGCTGTCTTCGAGGGGGTCGAGGCCGCGTTCTCGAAGACGCTTAACATTTTATTTCTGAATTCCTCCCACTCGGTTTGAGAACTGTGTTTGGTGGGACAGGAAACTCTTTCTGGGGACACCGAAGACAACGAGGAATGGGACCTTCGACGTCTCCTTTTCGAGTGTCTAGATCTCGACGAATGGTGGGAGCTGCTTCGAGATCTAGAATGGGAGTGTTTTCGACGGCGAGGAGACGAATGCCTCGACTCGGCCGACGAAACCTTCGAGGAGGTTTTGGCTGACTTACCTCTCTCGAGCTTCCCCTTTCGCTCCTTCAGGGCTTTCGCCGTCATGGACATACAGTCCTCACACTCCGAACAATGGTGCTCGGACCCCAAGCACCATAAACAGACCCTGTGTGGATCCGTTATTGACATTTTTTTACCGCAGTCTCCACATTTCTTGAAGCCGGATCGCAGCGTCGTCGGTTCTGATGAAGAAGCCATCGAGAACGATAAGGAATATTCGTCGAATTAGATATAGATTAACTGTCTGAACTGAGCAACGACATTCCGAGGCCCCACGAAGCGCGGAAAAACAGAACAGTCAACGGACGCAGCGCGTGTCTATTTATGGGCATGGTGCCGATACGGTGGCCGTCGAGGGACATCGACTCGGCGGACGTCGACGCGCAGCGCCCCCTACAGAGAAAACATTTCTGAGGCCAGCAAGCTGGAAACGTATATCAAAGATAAGGAATACGTCGGAGGACACAATCCCTTCGAAGTATCCTATCAGCAAACCACAACATTGCCACATCAGGTGGATCTGATTCCCCTATTAAATTGAAGGAATGGGAAGAGACCTGTGCCAACCTCATTGGAGTGGAATCCATAGAGGGAGTCGGGACGATGGAGCATGGCGTGGCAACCACTTCAGATGGAGGTGACTGTACACATGAAAGTATGCAATGTGAATCTACTGGTCCCCCCATATGTGAGGCCAGAATCACCTCATGAATGACCAAACATTCACAGATGCATTCAACCCTGGCTATGTCAGTGTCAAACCCAAACACACACACATGCACACATCACCAGAGACAAGCGCCACACACAACCATGCATGGATGAGCCACTGAACTGACACATCACCTGCATCCTTAACAATGAACTCAAAATGCCCACAACGGCATTATTGATGTATACTGCATTAAGTACATATAACCGTAAGCAATGCCATCCCCCTCTTTGTCCCCGACAGGCTCACATACAGACAGTGAGGATGCTGGCACTGCATCTCAGGCACCCCCTGTGAGTAAGAAATCAAGGGCACAGGACACAGAGGACACCCCCACAACATCAAGGGGCAAAGGTAGAAGGGTCCACATGCAGAGTGGCAAACATCGGTGGAGCGCCACTGCCAAGACACAAGTGTCCACACCACCAACAACTGCCCCACCTCCGGAGGTGAACCCACCACCACCGATTCCAGCCACGGAGGGCCCACCCTCAGCTGCAGCTAGTTCCGCAGAGAGACGGCAGCCACTGCACCACTCTCTGATGTGGAGGATACGACCGCTTTCCACATGGAGATGCACACCCCAACCCCCCCTGGAACTCCCGAGGCATCACCACAGCAGACACCTGGGTCTAGTGTCACTTGCAAGGACAACGTGGGAGGTTTTAGTAGCCCTCCGGTGGCTTCACCTGTTAACCTGGTTGCATCCGAGGGCACAGCAGCCACACCACCAGAACGCAACACTGCACTCGACCTGGCCAGCATCAGCCAGCGGCAACAGAAAATAACTGTGCTGGTTGGGCAGCATGTGGAGGAGGCTGCCCGTCTCAGGGCTGAGATTGCGGAGACAGCAAGGCACTCCAGGGAGAGGATGGAGGCCTGTACAGACAGGCTTTGTGGGGAGATTGTCCGACTTAGGGAGGTCTTCATACGGATAGCAGACGCAATGGACCACGAGTTACCACCACCACCACCACCTGGACAGTCAGCCACTTCCTCATCTGCCAGTTCGAGGCAGACAAGCCCCCTCTGCCGCTCCTCACGCACCACCAGGCGCACGTCTAGGCAGCCTCCCAATGCTGGTGGTGGCAATGGAGAATAGGGAGTGCATGGTCAGGCTTCCGCGTGTATGGCTGGATGAAAACATTGTGGCAGACACATGAGGAACTGTTGTGGGGGGTGGGGGGAAGGGTGTTTTTGGACTGTTGTGGGGGGTGGGGGGAAGGGTGCTTTGGGACTGTTGTGGGGGGTGGGGGGAAGGGTGTTTTGGGACTGTTGTGGGGGTGGGGGAAGGGTATTTTGGGACTGTTGTGGGGGGTGGGGGGAAGGGTGGTGGGATGTTTGGGGACATGCACTTTTACAACTTTACATTTCTCAATACACTGGTGTTTGATCCATACACAGGCTTGGACTTCTTCATTGTGTATGTGTGTTTTATTGGCGACAGGATCCATTGTGCGCTTCCAAACAGACACCAGTGCATAACTGCCCACATCCATTCCCACAAAAAGAAAAAATGTAACTCAGAATATTTGGTTGATCAGATGCTGTCTCACAGCACGTCCCTCCTGGCCATCCCATCTTGCATGACCTGCATCCCCGTCAACTCCGTCCTCATCACCATCATCATCCTCATCAGGTGCTTCTATTTCTACGTCCGGGGGCAGTGGCACATTCCGTCTGATACACATATTGTGCAGCATGACACATGCCATGGTGATCTTGGCCACCTTCTCATGGCCGTACTGGAGAGCGCCACCAGACCAGCTAATGCACCTAAACCTTGTCTTCAAATGGCCAAAAGTCTGCTCGATCACGACGCGGGTACGGGTATGTGCACGATTGTAGTCCTCTTCGTGTCTGTTCTGTGGGTACCCGTACAGGGGTAAGCAGCCACCTCTTTAGGGGATAGCCGGCATCACCTGTATGGGGGGATGAATGGGGTCTGGTTACTGTTCACCTCAAGAGCGGCCTGTTCATATTACACAAATTGACTTTGCATTGTGATTGAAGTCCACAATTAACAGCATGCATGCAGACGTTTTGTGTGACTACAATGTGCAAAGTTGAGTTCCACCCTGCAAGTGACCATGCCCCATTAATGCCTCCAAAAGTAATTGACATGTCCTGGGTGAGGCCAGGTCTTACATGTCCCTGGGCCCAGGCAGAATTGGTTCCATACTGCTAGTGTACTGCCATTCAAACATTTATGTTGCCATGCTGAGAGGCATCACTTCAGTGGTGCTATAGGTGCGTGGTACAATGCTGTGGGTAGGGGTGATCCCTTTGCATGCATTCAGGGGCACATTGCATTATTGTGGTTGTGCAGCGCTGAATCTGAATGACTATCTTGATGGCATGTAGGAGATTTGTGTATCTTGTGGTATTGAATGTTGTGCAATGCGGATGTGGATGGATGTTTAATGTTTCTAGACCTAGATTGTTCTCTATGTTGTGTAGCTTATACTTGCATATCGGTTCATCTCAGGTAGATTGCGGCCTTCCTAGATGGACATTGGCGTCCATCTGTACGTGCATTTGTCCTACGGACAACAAGCTACACGCAGTTGGAACATGTATCTCCCCCCCAATCCCCCAATCACACCCAGTTGGAGTATGTATCTCTCCCCCCCTAATCACACCCAGCTGGAGTATGTATCCCCCCCCCCCATTCACACTGCCATGTGCTTGCCCGACTACTCACCAAGTAGCCATGAACTTTTTTCCGGCTTGTTGCTCCATGTAGCGAGGGATGGTTGAGTTCCGCAGGACCATGGAATCATGGGTTGATCCGGGGAAACGGGCACAACAATGTGTGATTACCTTGTTGGCGTCACATACCATTTGGACATTGATGCAGTGGAATTGCTTCCTGTTTCCGTAGACAACTTCATTGTGATGTGGGACCACCAATTCCACATGGGTACTGTCGAAGGCCCCAGTGCAACTTGGGATGCCTGCCAGTGCATAGAAGCCAACTTTGGTGTTTGCAATCTCCTGGGCAGTCAGTGGCATGAATATGTGTTCAGGTGCATGCCTCAGGAGGGCATTGAGTACCTGATTCAGCGTGCGTGAGAATACTGGTTGTGAGATGCCATGCATGTGCCCCACTGTATGCTGGTAGGTGCCTGTGGCCAGGAAGTGGAGCACGGTCACCACCTTTAGTAGAGGGGGGATGGCAGTTCTGATGTCTATGAGGCTCACAATGTCATCATGTATCATGTCCACGATGCTGGTGATGGTATCCCGGTCCAGACGGTACAGGGTGTCTATCTGCTCAGGGGTCAGGTAAAATGGACTGGCTCTGATCCTGGGGATTGGTGGCTGCCTCTGTGGTATGACTAGGTGCCGTGGTGGTGCTTGCTGTGCCTGTCTTGCCCTCCTCCTCCTCCTCCTGCGTCTCCTCTGTGCTGCCTGTTGTTGCTGCTGCACTGCAATCATGTCCTCCAGCCCATGTAATGATGCTAGTATTGGGACCATCTTGGTGTGGGAAGGGGTGTGGGAAGGGGTGTGGTGTGCTCCTTTTGTGCTGCCAGAGTCTCCATTGCCTCCACCTGTGCTGATTGTGTCCACCTGTGGCAGGTGGGAACACTGCTCCGTTCTCTTAACGGGTGGTTCGCAATGGCGATATTAGTGCCATGGCGGTAAGGGATTAGGGGGGCTTTACCATACCGCTATTGGCATGTCCTCTCGGCTTGTGATGGTGTGCTATTAGCGGCATGGCGTTATTTACGGGATGGAGAGTCGCACGCACGCTGACTGCCCGCTATTAGTGGCACCGTACTTAGCGGTGCCACTAATAGCAGTGAGCCGGGTCGTAATTCGCATGGGGATTTAACGTTACCGGTATTCCATTACCGGTAACATTAAATCCCTACCGCCTACCGTGTAATGAGGCCCTATGCCATGGCTGTATATGGACCCAATTTCAGCATAGAAAGGTGCGGAGCACTGCTCATGCATAGTTTGGGGTTTGAGGGTAGGCATATCTTCAAAAGCTTGCCTGATTTGTTGACACCAGCTACTAGTGATGGGGAGTCTGCAGACATTTCTAATGTTTTTGACACTACTATAAAGAAAATTGATAGGCATTACAAAAAGAGGGTCAGCATTATATTACTGCAGTACTACTTCAGTACCAAAGACCAGTTGGAGGGTGCATCTGTGGAAGTGTATATAACTGCACTTCGGGAATTAGACAATAAGTGTAGATTTGGAACCACCTATGATGCGAGACTAAGGGATCAGTTCATGCTCATGGTGAAAGAAAGTCAAATCAGCGAAGAGATATGGACTAAGGACGATCCCTAATTAGAGGAAGTGTTAGCCATAGCTAAGTGCATTGAACACACTATGGGCCTCATTACGAGAATGGAGGTATTGAAAAAAGGAAGGCGGAATGGTAATACCAGCATCGTTAATGGGTCCGGGGCATTACGACCCGACAACCCGCCAATACCGGCACCGCCCGTACCGTGCACCCTCATACTGAAATGGGCGAATACACGCGCCCCTTCGGTGAGTAAATACCGGGGTGCCGGTAATAGGAGGACATCACAACCCACGCAGGCATGCAAATACCACCATCCCAAAGGCGGTAATCAGGGCCTGCACGATGGCGGCCATGCAGGCATCGCGGACCACGCGTAAACAGCAATCAGCAATCAAGCCAACTGCCACAGGTGTACACAATCATCACAGGTGGAGTCAATGGAGCCTGGCCCAGTATAAAAGGAGTACACCCACACACCACACCCCTTCCTACACCAAAATAATACCACTAGCTGCAATCATGGCGCTGGAGGACATGTCTATACTGCTACAACTACAGTAACAACAGCAACTACAACAACAACTACAGCAGCAGCAACAGGCAGCACAGAGGAGACGCAGGAGGAGAAGGAGGGCGAGACAGGCCCAGCAATTACCACCAGTGCAGCCAGTAGTACCTCGTAGGCAGCCACCAATCCCTCAAATAAGACCCAGTACATTGAATCTAACCCCTGACCAGATCCATACCCTGTACCGGTTGGACGGGACACCATCACCACCATAGTGGACATGATAGGCAACGACATTGCCAGCCTGATAGAAATACGCACTGCCATTCCCCCGCTACTAAAGGTGGTGTCTGTGCTCCACTTCCTGGCCACAGGCACCTACCAGCACACAGTGGGGCAGCTGCATGGCATTTCGCAACCACTATTTTCACGCATGCTGAACAAAGTGCTGGATGCCCTCCTGGAGCACACTAGCACCCACATATCCCCACCACAGACTGCCCAGGAGATAGCCGACACCAAAGTAGGCTTCCATGCACTGGCAGGCCTGCTCAATTGTGTTGGTGCCCTGGACTGCACCCATGTGGAATTGGTAGTCCCCCATGTCGTAGAGGCGTTGTACCGCAATCGCTAGCAATACCACTCCATCAATGTGCAGATGGTATGTGACTCCAGCAAGATCATCGCACATTGCTGCCCCCGATTTCCCGGATCAACAAATGATGCCATGGTGCTGCGTAACTCCACGCTACCCCGTCCCATGGAGCGACATGCTGGACCAAGTGCCTGGCTGCTTGGTGAGTTGCCTAAATGGCCCATGGCAGTGCTTTGGGGTTGTGATGTGTTGGGATGCATACTCCACCTGGGTGGGAAAGGGGGGTGCATACTCCACGTGGGTGGGAAAGGGGGGGTGCACACTCCACATGGGTGGGAAAGGAGGGGATGCATACTCCACCTGGGTGGGAAAGGGGGAGTGCATGCTCCACCTGGGTGGGAATTGACGGTGAGTGGAGAATGCACGCAGAGCTAAACACTCCTGACCTGAACCTCCCAACCCCAACATGACACATCACTGGCACACATTTGATCAATTACATATATAAATGACAACATGTAAGATGCACAACCTGGCCACCATGGGTATGTCAAGAAATGCATGACTGAACAGGATTGCAACTGTGCCAATGCGGCTAGTGTGACCATGCACAGTGTAGTATACACATCAGATATGGGAGGCAAAACATAATCCTACATCCACAGTTCATCCACATCAGCATGCATGATTTCACCCTGCATCATCTGTACAATGCCACCCAGACTACCACACCATATTGCAGTATAAAATGCATCTAAACAATATTTGTGCATGCCTACAGGGACATGTGCAGGTCGACAGCAAATAGCTATGGCCATGACTGTGTATCCTGAAGGTGGCAGCTCAGAGTGACTCACCTAGACCTATCTGTATTTGCTTGCAGGTGATGGGGGATATCCCTTGAAGCGGTGGCTACTTACCCCTGTGCGGAACCCGCGGAAAAGCCATGAGGAGGAGTACAATCGGGTACATACCCGTACCCATGTAGTGATTGAGCAGACCTTTGGCCTGTTGAAGGCGCGGTTCCGCTGCCTAAGCAGGTCTGGTGGAGCACTCCTCTATGCGCCTGAGAAGGTGGCAGAGATCGTCATGGCCTGTGTCATGCTGCACAACATGTGGTCCGGAAAAATGTACCACTGCCACCTGACATTGACATGCATGCACCGGGTGAGGATAATGAGGATGAAGATGGAGGGGAAGCAGCATCCCTGCCAGTACGTGATGCACAGGATGGCCATGCAGTACGCCAATCACTGATTGACGAATACTTCTGACCCACAGGGACATTGATAGATATGTGTCAGTGACACATTGTACACTGTGT
Organism: Ambystoma mexicanum; assembly: GCF_040938575.1. Lineage (NCBI taxonomy): Eukaryota > Metazoa > Chordata > Amphibia > Caudata > Ambystomatidae > Ambystoma > Ambystoma mexicanum. The sequence continues at coordinate 1,008,391,676 of NC_090927.1, forward strand.
CCATGTGGACATGCAAACAGGGAATGTGTGGAGTTGGGCACTGTACACCGTCATTAATTAAATGGATACACACGAAATAAACAATGTCGAAGCCATTGAATGTTTTTTAACACAACGGGTGTATTGATAACAAGTGGGGAAAGTGCAACCTCCCCAACCCCCCAGTGAACTCCCAATACCCCCCAGTGAACTCCCAAGACCCCCCAGTAAACTCCCAAGACCCCCCAGTAAACTCCCAAAAAACCCCAGTAAACTCCCAAAAACCCCGGTAAACTCCCAAAAACCCCAGTGAACTCCCAAGAACCCCCAGTAAACTCCCAAACCCCCCAGTAAACTCCCAAAACCCCCAGTGAACTCCCAGGATCCCCCAGTAAACTCCCAAAACCCCCTAGTAAACTCCCCAATCCCCCCAGTGAACTCCCAAGACCGCCAGTAAACTCCCCAAACCCCCCAGTGAACTCCCAAAACCCCCCGGTAAACTCCCCCTAATTCACCCATTTAACACCACCACCATCTGAGCCACTCCCATAGTCCCCCTACACTATTTCCTGGACTTCTTGCTGTCCGGGTGCAGCATTTCAGAGTGCCTCGCACTACGTCTTGTTAGACGCACAGGACTGGAGGGTGCTGAGGAAGTGGGGACAGAAGAAGCGGGTGTGCTGGATGGGGTGGAAGCCGTGGGGATTTACACGGCTGGTGCAGGTTGTGCCTGCTGCATGTGCAGCAGGATGGAAGTGAGGACCTGTGTGATGGCCTCCAGACTGTCTCTCATCAACGATGTCGAGGCATTGACAACGGCAGTGTTCGCCTCTATGGCGGCTGTGGTTGCTGCTATGGCCTGGGCTATCCCACGCCTCGTGCCCTCCCCATCGGCCACATATTGGGCCTCATTACGACACTGGCGGATGGACCATGGTGCTAATAGCACCATGGTCCATGCCGGTAACTCTCCGACTCCGCCATGGCGGAACGGGGAATTACCACCCCATTCCGAGGTTGGCGGGGTGGTAATTCCCCCTTCCGCCATGGCCCTTCCCCATTCCCATTTTTGCCCCATAGGGCATAATGGGAATGGGGAAGGCGCTAAGTACGGTGCCGCAAATTGCGGCACCGAACTTAGCACCAAGGTCCCTTTGCGGCATGGTTTTTAACGCCTGCAAAAAGCAGGCGTTAAAATCACCATCCCGCAAAGGGACCTTGTAATCAGGCATTAAGGGTCGGCGCCGTTTACGGCGCCATAAAACCCTTAACGCCTGACTCGTAATGAGGCCCATTGTCTGAGCAGGTCCAACATGGAGTCATGTCTGGCCTCCACCCTTGCTAGCCGTGCCTCAAGGTTGTTGGTGGGAGCAGCAGTGGTCGAGGGTGCTGTGACCGGGCCTGCAATGGCAGTGCTGTCCTCGTGCAGGCTGCTGAGGTCAGAGTCATGCAGCAGGGGATCCACACTGCTGCAGGTGGGTGAGGGCTGAATGTGGGGTGGGGGGGTGGGCACGGGGTTTGGGGAGTGTGTACATGGCACATGGGTCAGTACATCCCGGTCCACATCCTCCTCCACTGGGGTAGCAGTGTTGCTCAGTGGGTCAACAGCCTCACCTTCCACTGATGTAGCCAGCTCAGTGTCCACGGTGTCAGGCGCCCTGGGCGTTGGTGGGGCTGCGAGGCTGCCCCGGAGGTGGTGTTGTCGGTGGCCGTTGTCTTTGGCCGGGACGTGGATGCCTTGCGGTTGGATCCTCGCTAGCATCTTCTCCATCGATCCATGGGGGGTAGAAGAGATGCAGGGCATCAGTGATGGTGTTACATGCTAGATGTATTATATGGTGCTGTGGAGTATTACGTTTTGCGTTCATATCTTACAGGTGCATCACACAGGGTAGTATGAAGGGGGCATTTTGGCGTTTGATGCATGGCAGGTCGCATGCCGTTGTGTTGGGGTTTGAGTGATGTATTACATGGGCACGGTCCATATGTGTTGACTGTGTGTTGGTAATGGGATTGGCACTCAGCATGCATTTCAGTGTGGCAGGGTTTGGCCCTCCATCTGCACAAGGGTATGTTCATGCATGTGTCAGGACATGCATTGCCTTGCCTAGGCTCTCTTCCACATCACTTGTGCTACCTCATGGTTTCCCCTACAGGGATCTGCAGGGTCACTCACCTCCATCTGCAGATGTTGCGGCACCCGTCTCCATCTCCCCAAATCCCTCGATGGACTCCATCTGAATGAATGTGCTTGCAGTCTCCTCCCAGGTTGTCAGTTTGGCAGTTGAGTGGGGACCCCCGCCTGTGGCCATGGCCTCCCTCCTGTTGCTAGCCAGGATATTCCGAACCCTGAGGCGGAGGTCATCCCACCTCTTTTTGCAGTCCTTCACTGTCCTTGGGGTGGTGCCGACTGCCGACACCTTGCGTGCTACCTCCTCCCAGATTTCATTTTTGTGCTGCTGCACCTCCCCCTTCAGGTTCTGCAGGTTGATTTTGTCTGCATGTGCTGCAAGGGTGTCTGCCAGCATGTTAACTTCTGCATCTGAGAAACGCTTTTTGCGCAGACGGGAGGTTGTTTTACGGGTAGCCTTCGACATGGTGAAGGGATTGGCACTGGTCTCTCCTGAATGCAACTGGTGGTTTGGGAGGATGGCAATGGATTGTGGTTTTAAAGATGGCCGCCGCAGCATTTCCCATTACGACGCGATGACGTTACTTCCGGGTCTGGTATTACGAGCCCGGTATTAACATGTTGTTATTACCGGGTCGGTATTAAGGGGTTCCTCCTAGGCGGAGGCTGTATCGGCAGGTCCCGTGATGCTGCTATCGGGGGGGTTGGAGGGCCTTTAGTGGCATGCCGGTATGGCCATTATCGGCATGGGGGTTCGTGCATGCTCGTGCACTCATAATCACCCGCTATTAGCGGAGTCATACAAGCACAGACCCGCTAGTACCTCCATGCCGGTAATGACCCCGTTTTTACCACGCTACTCGTAATGAAGCCCAATGGCTTGTGTAAACAAACTTGATGTGAAGATTAATGGTGGGTAACCGCAGAGTGATGTTAATGTGGTCAATGCCGGCCGGCGACGGGGTTCTGTGAAGAAATCTCCAACCTCAAAGGCTAAAGGCATCAAATAACTGAACACAAGAAGCCCAAGGAAGGCACATTGGTGGCTTCTAGGAGAAGGACATGTTTCAGGTGTGGGAGTTTTTCACACTATGCTAATGCTGTTAACTGTCAGGCTTTAGCTGTGGTGTGTCTTAAGTGCAGGAAAAAAGGTCATTTTGACAGGTGTTGAAGAAATGTTGCCAGAGGCATGGTTAAAGAAATGTCTGCCCTCCAGGATTGTGCTGAAGAGTGAGATGAACAAAGAGATGAAGGTGTTACCTGGTCAGTTAGTGAGGTTGGGGGAAAAAATTGAAAATAAAGGAAACCGCATGCTGACATTCTCATAAGGGTAAAGCCAAAGACATGCTGGTGGATTCTGGCTAAGATTACTCAATCCTGGATTAGAAAGGTGTCGAAAGAGAATTTCTATGGGGTCTTGCTCAAGAAGTCCAAAATTAAAGCGAGTGCATATGGAGGAACGCCCATTGATTTTGTGGGATATTTCCAAACTGACATCAGCTGGCGAGGTAAAGGTACCTTTGCTAATGTATACGTCTCAAAGATGGGTCGCAACCTGCTGGGCTGGTTTGAACAAGCAAGTTTAGACATTGCAATTGACCCCAAAGTCCCTGGCCTCATAGCCTGATAGTCACCATTTCAAAAGGTATCCTGAAGCCAGAAGATGGGTTTGAGAAAGTGTTTGAAGGCAAAATTGGCTACTTGAAGGGCTTTTCCCACAAGATCACTCTTAAGCCAGACTCTATCCCTGTTACCGCCAAAGCTCGGTGTGTGCCCATTGCGTTGAGAGAAGGGGTATCCAAGGAAATAAAAACATTATTGACTCAGTTTATCATAGAAGAAGTAGACGCATCCCAATGGGTCACCCCTGTAGTCATAGTGTGCAATGGAAATGGAAGTGTCAGATTGTTTCTTGACCTGTGGGCCTTGAACAAATGTGTGATAGTTGATACGTTTCCCTTGCCCAACATTGGGCAGATGGTAGGTAGGATGGCAGGTGCTAAATATTTTAGTACTTTAGACCTAACCTCAGCCTACCACCAAGTATGTCTCTCACCCATCTTCAAGGGGCTTGATCACTTGCATTACACAAAAGGCACTTTCAGATATAGGCGGATGCCATTCGGTCTGGTTTCAGCTGCAGCATATCTTCAATGCTTAATGCATAAACTGTTTGGGGACATTCAAGGCATTTGGTTCTTCGAGGATGATATCTTGGTTACAGGCAGCTCACTGGAGGAGCATGATCAAAGACTACTCACCGTTCTGTACTTGGGGCATAGACTCAATGTACAAGGTGTTGCGCCTATGGAGGGTTTGGTTTCTGCCACCGTAGGCATTGAGGCTCCTGTGGACAAACACTATCCAAACACTGGAATGCTATCATTCCTAGGCTTAGTTGAATATTATGCAGTTTGTTGAGGGATTTGCAGACGAATCAGGCACGAAAGGGAACTTTGTAAGAAAGATATTCCCTTTGTTTGGTTAAATGAAAATCAAGAAGAATTCTTAAATATAAAAAGGTACATTGTAAATGCTCCCATACCAAGCAATTTTTATACTGCTTGTGAAACCTTTGTGCGAACCGATGCTAGTAATACTGGTCTAGATGCGATCCTTCTACATAAACAGAATGGGAGTGAGAACATTATAGCATTTGTCACTAGGTGCCTAAAGCGGGTAGAGGGGAGATACTCTGTGACAGAGAAAGAAGCTCTGTGTGTAGCCTGGTCCATTAAGAAGTTCAAGGCATTGTTATGGGGCAGAGGTTTTACTATTTTTACCGACCACAAACCACTTGTGATTATATTTAACACCAAGGGTTTGAATGGTGTCTCAAGGAGAATCCTAAGGTGGGTCATAACATTACAGGGGCATCTGTTTGCAATGCAACATATTTCCTGAAATTATAATGTAATTGGTGACTTTTTGTCTAGAAATAAGAGCTGTCTGGTTGAAGGAAAGTCTTTTCGGTCAAGAGGAGGTGGAAGGAGAGATATTCTGAACTTGTGGGTTGTCCATTTTGAAAAGTGTTTGGAAAGAACCCAAAAGGAAAAATTCCCAATTCCAATAAAGGATTTCGTACAGAATGACTGGGCCTACTGGACTAGTGAGGATGGCCTTAGTGCTTTTCACAGAGTTAAAGATGAACTCAGTGTAGAAGAAGGTTTTCTTGTTAGATCAGGTCGCATTGTTCCACCACATAATTGCAGGTACCAACTGTTGGAAATGGGTCGCCTGGGGATGTCTAAAACTAAGGGACATTTGAGCATTTAAGAGCTGGCTACTGGTGGCCAGATCTGGATGGTCAAGTTGAAAGGTTGGTGAAGAACTGCGCCTCTTGTGGGGATGCTAACAAAATGTTGAGGTGCTGTGTTTAGCCGTTGAGACTGGTAGAGTTTGCCATGGGAATTTGTAGCTTGTAGAGTGAGGAAATATGTTATAGTTCTCATGGATGTATTCTTTAAGTGGGTAGAGACATGCATTGTACATGAAACTGACTCTAATGCTGTAGTGTCATTTCTAGATCGAGTGTTCCAGAGAAAAGGGTTCCCCAGCAGATTATTATCTGATAATGGGATGCAATTTACATTCAGCATAATGAAACAATTCCTAACAGGCATTGATGTCATCCATCTCAAGTTATCTCTCCTCCTTCCCGAAACCAATGAGATGGTTGAGAAATTCAACAGCACGATTATGCAAGGTATTTACATGGCACTAAGTGAGGGTAGTGATTGGGAGAATGAGGCTGAGTAGAGGGCTTACACCTACATGTTCGTTCATCAGGCAACAACGGGGTTAGTACCATTTGAGATTCTGCGAAGGAGGAAAGCTGTTACTGCAGTCTGTCCGCTCTGGTTGTGGAGGTCTAGATTTGTGGAGTGGGACTAGTGTGCCTTGAGAAAGAGTGTGGAAAGCAAGAAGAGGTCATGAAAATAAGGTATGATGTTCAAAAGAGGGCCATACAGGTCAGGGTGTCTGAAGGGAACATGGTGTGGATCCGCAAGTCAGGATTTGTTCCAAAAAGAGAAAGCAGGTATTAATGCCACAGCAGCAGCTTCACTTTTCCAGCTGCCATTGTCATAGAAGAGGGGCTCTGTACGGAGACCCGCCTTCTATAACCATGGTACCCATCTTTGTAAAGTATTTACTTTATTCAAAGGGACGCTTTGTTATCCTGGGGTGCTAATAGCGTTAATCCCCCATTTCAAGGGCTGGAATGAGGGTAATGGCCCGGTGACCTCGTTATAGACCCTTGCTTTGCTCTGGCTGATAACTTGGGCTGCTGGGCTGTTACCCCCCGTTCCAGCCCTTGGAATAGGGATTAACATCATATTAGAATGTCATCATAGTATAAATATATATATATATATATATATATATATATATATATATATATATATATATATATATATTTTTTTTATTTTTTTTTTAATTTTTTTATTTTTTTTTAATATATATATAGGGCCCACTCTGTGAAGCTCAGACACTTACTACAGCCTGATGTTGTAGAGGGGCATTTGGATGGACCTTAATAAAACACTTTCTAAATTCAGCATTAGTGTGCTCACCTCTTTTTGGATACCGCACCATGGCTAGTGGGCCCAAAGAAACCTATTGGTGCGACATGTACAGTGCCCATGGCCAAAGGCCATAGCTAGTGGGCCACAAAGAAATTTACCGGTGCAACATGTACAGTGCATGCAATATCTAAAGAGAGATCGGTTGAAACCAGGTAAACCATCAAAGGGAATGGCCTTAACATATTATTTATAGCATATTCTTTCTATTAATAATGGCTCATGAATATTCTTTTGATTAAATAAATGTAATACATCAAGTGTTCTTAAAAAAAGGGAGATCTGATATATTTCAGATAATGTCCCTTTTCAAGGATCTAAAATAATCAAGAACAAAAAATAAAACACAAAATCAAGAAATCTTGTGCGTGCATAGTGTGGCGATTCACTAGCATCAACACTTTTCCTAAGGTGGAACCCCTTTCCATGAGGCTATGGGTGCTTTAATTCAAGAAAACCTCATGGTGAAGCACTTCTCTGGGGATAGGGAAGATTACCTGGGTCACAGTCGGCACACCACCTTCCCTAGTATGCCTCCACCTTCACACTCCTCCCACACTGCTCTTTTTAGCACCTCTATATGCTACTGTACCACTAGATTCATGACCCCGACAAATACTGGGAAGAAGAAGATCTGTGGAGACATGACGATTATAGGTCTCCCAACCACTAGGACGAGGAGGCTCTTAAGAGTAATGACGAGCAGCATGAAGAAGAAACAACCACACTCTAGGTTTCAGCAGAGGTATGGCCATGAGGCCAAAATAAAAACTGACAAAGGACTTCCAATGGATAGAGATGGGGAAGACCGGAAAGCCTGGCGGAGTGCAGAGAGACGAAGAAGCCCAGAGCACCGGCAAAGTACGGGGAGCAGTGGGAGCCCGAACAACCCGAGAGGACTGGGAAGAATGGGGAGCCAGAGAAACACGGGAAGGCAGAGAGGCCAGAGAAACCGGGGGCCGCACAGTCTTGGCACACAAGGCTTTAGTCACTCCTGTGGGGACAAGCATCCGATGTTGGAATTCTGCAGCCAGGGACACTACGACACAGAACTGCAGCAAGGGAAAAGCAGAGTTTGACGGGGAGATACCAAAGAAGTGTTCTGCTTGCCCAGGGAGGATGGACAGAATCCCAAACTCAGGGAGGTACACCTGAGCTACAACCATGGCAGAGAGAAGCCCACAGAGCTGCAGAGGTGCACCTCTGCCCCAGAAAACCCTGGTGATGCATCAGATCCCCGGGAACGATAAGTGGAGATATGGGAGACCCAGAGGAGGTAAAGGGGGCAACACACAGGCTACGGTTATTCTCCCTCGGCCCAGTAACACCCAAGAGGTTATTGGGGATAACTAAATCTGGGTCTGGGACCCAATCCAAGAAGAGAGTGATGGGAGTCATCTTCTTTGTGGCAGTACCTGACAATGAAGTGAACCAGGTCTGCCAAATCAAAGCAGTAGAGAAATATGGGTCTGGGACCCGCAGCCACAAGAGAAGAGAGTTACAAACCATGTTCCTAATGGCAGTGCGGTTCCATGTGATTTAAATGAATCAAACAACAGAGAATGAATTAATAACAAAGCTATAACAATGAAAAATACCGCTTTCATTTTTTTTTTGGGGTGTCCCCCTTAAGCCCTCTGTTTCACTATGTTTAAAGCCCACCCCAACCCCATGCCCACCCATTTTAACCCCCACTCCATATATATTTTTTCCCGTTGTTTTGGATTTGTTATGAATTCATTCATTATTTTGGATTTGTTTAAATCACTGTATACCAGCAGTACTTGGCAGGAGAGTGAACCAAGTCTGCCCAAGCCGGGGGAGAGGGAAGCCTAGGTCTGGGACCCTCAAACCGAAAGTCTGAAAGTGGAAGAGAGGCCAGGGGAAGGGAGTCATTCCCCCTGGTGTTCTTGGACTGTGTTACCAAAGTGGAAGATAGGCCAGGGGAAGAGAGTCATTCCCCCTGGTATTGTTGAACTATGCAACCAAATGGAAAGAGACTAGAGGAAGGGAGTCATTCCCCTGGTTGCATCAAACTCTGAAGCCAAGATACCAGGAGAAGGGAGTCATTTTCCTGGTAACCAAATCCAGGGGAATAGAGTTATTTCCCCTGGTTGTGTTTAACTCTTAAATCAAGATACCCAGAGAAAAGAGTCATTCTCCAGGTAACCAAAATTGTAAGGACTTTCTTATACAGCCTGTTAGACGATAGGCTGTGTATCTGCCAAAGAGAACTGCTTGAACTTTGCCTTTTATGTTGAAGCACAGTTTTGATCTGGGGAAGGGGGCCATTTCCCTAAGAAGAAGCCAACACCTGGAGGAAACTTCTACCCCCCAGTCCAGAAGAAGGGAGTCATTCTTCTAGACCAAGAAGAAGGTCTACTTTATCTCTAGTTTAGTTTTTAGTGCAAGGGACAGAATTAGGGTTTTTGACACAGGATGGTGGACTATTGATTTACACAGACATTTTGACAGAACCCTTAGTGTTTTAGTTGAGTTAGGAAAAGGTCGTTTTTTTAAAACATTACACTCATTGTTTAGACGTAAAAAAAAATGGTGTCCAAAGAGTATTTTTTTAGATTCATCCAACTATGAGAACGATGAGAACATATCAATACATTTAATTTGCAGATTAGCAACAATGGAGGTATGTGTTAATATCTTCAAACATTTGTTTTGGACGCAATTCTAACTAGTAACATATATCACATCACTTTTTGGCTGAATATATCATTATTTGTTCTTTTTTCTTTTTTTTGTAGGATACATTTTTAGCATTAAACACAGGAAGGTACTTAACGCAACTTGGTCACAGTAACTATGTATTATAATTATAATTACAACTATGAATGTACAAGATTTGTTTATTTCGCATTATATTTTTTGTTCTTGATTATTTCAGATCCTTGAAGAAGGACGTAGTCCGAAATGCAATGGATCTTCAATAAAAGCCTGTTCTAGCTTTTTTATAAGACAACTTGATATAGTAACATTATTTCATCAAAATAATATTCAAGACCCATTACTAATAGAAAGAATATGCTATAAATAACACGTTATGGCTATTCCTTTTGATAGTTCACCTGGTTTCTAACATATGTCTGGTTAGAAGTGTTGTATATGTTGTTAGCTCCTGTTGCATGGCATGGGGGATTTCCAGCGTGAATCAAATAACCCAAGATAGAAATATAGATAAGGATTGATTTGGAAGTATCTAAACAGCGGTGCCCACTGTATCCCATTTGCATCATGTACAGTGTCCACAGCGAGGGCCGTGGACAATGACCATGGCTGAAGGGCATGGCTAGTGGGCCCCAAAGAAACTGATCTTGTCCACGATGTGTGTATCAAGGTTTGGTTTATCATGTTATTGATTGGTTGTGGGGGATGGGCATCTGCACTCAGGCTGTTGATTGCAAGACAGGGTCATTCATTGTGTTACTTTCTTGGTAGATTTAAGTGGCTGGTTGGCCTTTGGTGATGAAATGCATGTTTAGGTTGAGGGTTCTTCTTAGTGCCGTGAGAGCTCGAACTTCGGTGTTGGTGATAGTTAGGCTATGCTACCGAAATTGATGTTCCAAGGCCTGTTTTGTGTTTTGATTGTATTCCGGTTGGGCTAGGGGGGTTTCTGTCATGTTTTCACTTTCCTGTCTGGCGCCTCCTGGTAAGGTTTGTGAAAGGCATGGGGCATGTCAGTAGGTGGAGAGGGAATGTGAGACGTAAATATTTTTTGGTCTGGCCTGTAGGCTTTCCCCCTCAAGCACTGTGGGGCTCTGTTGCTCGGTGTTGAGAGAGGCGTGCCGTTCGGTGGATTGGATGGTTGGATGTTGTCTGTAGTATAAGAGGTCTGCCTGTTGGTTACTTCCCTTCTGACTTGGCTGTTTTTCCTTGGGTGCCTATTTCAAAGAGTATGATTTACCCATCACTTGTACTTCACTGAGCTAGTGTGACTTTTCATGGGTGTTAGGTTTCAATCTGTTTGCCTTTATTTTTGGGGGATTTTGCTAAACTAACCATAGAGGCTGTGCGCTTGTGCGCCACAGTTCAAGACAGTTGTATATTGATTTGAAAGGGTGGGGTTTTTAATAGTTATCCCGTGAGTAGAAAGAGGTATTTCTAGGAACAGAGTGAGCAATCTGACTCTGTGTCCCAAGCTGGTTGTACATCGATGCCTCACAAAAGCCTATACAATGGCTATACATTAGCTAATATGAGTGGCCTTGTCAATATTTTTCCATTGTAGGCTTATGATGGTTTGGAGGTTAATGGTACACAGTAGTGGAAGAGTGTAGCAGCCTACCCCTCTCAACTTGCCCCTATTTCCTTTCTTGCCCATCCAGAAGGGCGAACAATGAGTTTCTGTGCATGAAAAGGGCAGATTGTGGCTGCTCTCTATTCAAGGTCTTTCACCCCCTGTACGAAACATTTATTCACCTCTTGGTTTTCTGGCACTACTGCCACAACGTGGCCTAAGGAGATGGACCATCCAGCAGCTAGGGGCCGCCTGGTTTCGGATTCACTTCCGTGTGGTAATTCATTTTTTGTGAGAAGGTGGGAACACTATCTCTCGTGCTTTCCTTGCATTCTGTGTGGGGCAATTGGATTGACGAGGGCAGCCATGCATGAAAGAAGTTCATACTTCAGCCCTTTTTGGCAGCACACATTCCCGCCGTTTCCTTGTGGGAAAGCGCTTACTGGTCCCCTCAACTACATATCCCCTACTTTCCCCCTGCTCTCCCCCTTTTGTTTAAAAACGTATTCACACACTGGCATAGTGTGTTTTGCAGTGGCATCTTGCCCGTGCATGTTACCACTGACGGAATAATGCCAGTCCTGCCCTGAAAGGCTCGCGGTGCGGCTCCGTCGTACTCCCGTGCTCAGGAGTGGCACGGGGTCACGTGAGTTCATTCCGCCTCATTAGAAGCATTGCTAAACTGGCAGAGGATGAATGGAGATTAATTTAAAGCAAGGTTGGTTAATAGCTGTTCAACATAATTCAAATGTTTCCCTGCCTCGGACAAAGGGACACTGTGCTCTCTCACTAGACTGATTCCTTTTTTGGCAAAATGATCCTTATTTGGTCTAGCTACACATTTTGAGACTAGAGTTTAAATTAAAGTGCTTGCATTAGGTCATAATGTCGGTCACTTAAGGACGGTCGAAGCGTGGCTCCGAAGTTGGTTTGGTAAATCACTATATTTTTTCATTTCCTAATCTGTTAATTTTCCAAACACAGTTTATGTATGTACTACAAAGCATGCACCTAAAGTTTAGACATGTATACTTTGCGTTTTCAGAAGCATTCATTGAGCTGTCAATATAGTAGGTGGGTTAAATGTTAAAACGTATGCATTTCAGAATGTGTCTTAATCTATAAAAACGAAATGACAGAACTACATCTTGCACTGCAAAGGCACAGCAGACGTGACGTCATCAAATGTAGAATGTGTCAGAAATCCTGCTTACATCTTTGGTTCCCTTTCTCCCATTTACCTGGGGCAGAGGTAATCAAATTGTGAGTGGGGCAATGACAGAGTCCACCAATTTCCAAGGGATTGAAGAGAGAAGTATAGGTAATCACTTTGGAGTGTAAAGTTACCTCTCGAAATAGAAATCGCATTGTAAGAACTGAGTGTTGTGACTGGAGTGTGAGAGGACCGTAAACGCTGGAGTATCATCAGAAAGGTGGGGCATCTGACAGGTGAGGGTGTCAGCGAATCAAACGCTGTTTGGCCAGTTGGGCACTGCAGGGACAAGAGGCTGGTGAAAGCACAGAAGTGACCGTCCCGGAACAGTTGAACAGAAAGGCGTCCCACATCAAGGGTCTACGCAGATACGACTACATCATCACGGCCCTTATCGACCTTCACTGGCTTCCACTGCATGCACAAATCACCTTCAAGTCTTGCTGAATCCTCTACAAGGCAGTCCAACTAATGTCACCCAGCTACCTCACAGAGAAACTCAGCATCTCCAGCAGACAGCGCACCACCAGAAGCCAGGACTCGTGCAGACTTGAAATCTGTCGCTGCAAAAGGGAAAGTACCAGAAAACAAGCCTTCTCTGCCTGTGCCCCAAGACTATGGTCCCCCCCCATCAGCATCAGACTCGCCCCCACGCTACAATTCAGAAAAGAACTCAAGACCCACCTCTTCAAGGAGCCTCTCCTCCTCAACACCTAGGCCATCTCGTCGCCCCTCTCACCACCTGACTCGCTAGACACCGCTCGCCCCTCTTCTCCCCGCCACCCGGTCCAGCGGTACACCTCCTCTGTCCCCCTCTGTATCCTACCCCCGCTGTATATCTGTTCTGTTGTTATCACTGAACAGCACTCTGTTCTGCATCTGTAATGTTGTACACCTCTGTAAAGCACTCTTATGTAACTGAATTGCTGTATACCTCTGTAAGGCGCTCTGCTGCTTATCGAAGCTAGGTCCGTGCTAAGAAAATACAATAATAATAATAATAAAGGGAGGGATCTTGCCCATCTGCAATGCAAAAAGGCTGCACTTGACGTGTTGCCTTAAATAGATTGATGATGGGTGATCCCATCCTCTGAAGATGGGGGGTTTAGGATGATTATACAGATACCACTGGTAAGGGTAAGGGGCAGTTTAGGAGTCTACTAAGGAAATCCCCACTGTTTTGACACCCACCAAGTGTGTTGCCAAGACTGCTACACCATGAGCATGCAAGCAATGCCCGAGGTGCTGAGCAGAGCACATAGCTCAAGGGATTGAGTTCCCCATTCTTGTTCACATGGGACATTGCAGTCATATTGTCTGTGTAGATCAAGACCCTCATGCTCCGAGGGGATTGTAAGAATGCCTTACGACCAATAACACCACTTTCAACTTAAGAACATTGATGAGAAATGACCTTCCTTGGTGGAACCACAGTTCATGAACCTGAAGGCGATCCAGAGTAGGAGAAGTAAGTGGATGCCAAAGAGTGCATGGTTTTGGAACTCTTTGGAACTCTCAGGCTTGGCAGTAATACATGGTACCCTGATCATGGAATGGGTTCCAGCATTCATGACCGAGGAGCCTACAGCACTTTGTCAGTAATAGGAACTTGCTGAGATTGTAGACCATTCGTTTTCTCCCAATTCACCATTAGATGCTATTGGTGTTGTCTGATGTGCAAACAGGTTTGGGGGACCACCGGTATACGAGATGGCAAATGAGCCAATGCAGACTGCAACCAGAAAGTCAATGTAGAAACACTTCCCAAAAAATGTGAGTACAAATACCTCACATTGTTAGGTTCTGTTCTAGGGGCAATGCAGTGAGGCTGCCCAGTAACTCACTGATAAAAATTGATTCTCTGTGTGAGGGAAAACATGGCCTTTGCTGCATTCACTGTGAAGCCAACTGAAAAGGTGTTCCAGAAGAGAATGGAGTGAGGTGGTTGCCTATTCCGAAACTGATGCTTGGAGCAGTCATCCGGATTGGGGTAGATTTGGTTACTTGTCGACATAGTGCCCAGATTGGGGTAGATTTGGTTACTTGTCGACATAGTGCCCACCACTGACATCACCTTGGTGAATACACAAGGGTCTGCACAAAATCTGAATATGTCATGGTCATGAAGTGAGGGGCACACGAATGCAGGGGTCGCATGCACAGGAGACCTGGGTGGACACTGTCCTGGCGCCTTTGGCGCTAGGCTCATGAACAAAAGTAAACAAGAACATCCATTTAACACTAAAAAGCTTTTATTATGGACATAGCACTTCAGATGCATTAACCTTGAACATTCCATCCATTAAGCAGGATGCATTAACCTGAACCTTCCATCATTAAGCAGCCCCAAGTGCATTCTTGGGTGTGGCTGCTAATGGATTGCCTTTGCACGTGCTCACTCTCTAGGAGTGGCAGGGTGTGGCTGGTAAGCCGGCCCTAATGGACGTGCCCACAATCTCAGCTATATAAACTGCCCCGTTCCTCAAGACAGACGCTTTGCGTTATTCTGCACTTGTAAGTAGCGTAACGCTCACCGTCGCCTGAGGTCAGCCTGACCTTTGAAGATCCTGCTTCCTGGACATCCTGCTTCCTGCCAGCATACTTACCAACTGGAGGAAGCTGTTCTTACCTGTACATCTCTTCTGCTAACCAAGTATTCATCTTTACACTTTCCGGAACGCCGAAATTTGCATCTTGGCACTGCAGCACGACACGCTCCATCGTCGACAGCAGCGCCTGCAAGGAAAAACAGAAGACAAGGTTAGACATCGAAAAAACAGTCAGTTTAAGGTTGTGCTTCGCCATACTTTGCACTTTTCCTTAAACCATCACTTACCTGCTGTCGAACATTGCGGTACCATCCATCTTCCATCCAGCCGCGTCTCGTGTCTCATAGCTGCATTGAGGCCGCATTTCCATCTAAGGGAAGGAAACAGAAGAGAAACATTATTGCGGGCATAAATAGGAGCAACATATAAAGACATTAAACAGAACAAAGAGCATCACAAGAGCTCAAGAAAGACTTACCAATCATAAGGAGAAGCATAGTCGCAGCTGGACTGGACTAATCCTTATCAGGGATCAGTGAAGGAACTAGATCCCATTCCACACGCCCCTGCCAGAAGTAGCAGGACGGAGAGCTTTTCTTCCATAATTCACAGGTGAGCTTTATGGGCCGACGTATGCTTACAGAAACCGTATTTTGGGGTGAAGGGTTTGAGAGGTACAACAATCACAGATTGACGCACTCACACACTCTTATCTCCACGCAGGAGCAGTATCACCACGTACCACCGCTCACAGCTTTTCTTCTGAGGCAGAGGCCTGAAGGGGGTAATTCAAGTTCAGGGAGGGCTGCAACCATGCCCCAACACCTCCGCAGAGACCAGGTGAGCGTAACAGAATAGCAGCCACTTGCATTGGTAATGTCTGCCCTCACCCTTTGTAAGGTAACCAGACAGTGGTGTGCAAATATACAATGAAAATACTGCACATGCATCACCTCTGTTACTGCTGGTACTTTATGTGCTTCACTTGATCGGTTATAATATAGATATGCATTTGTCTTCATACATCCATTTCATTCTGAATATAGAAACACTCCTGAGGGAGTACTCACTTCTTCTCCCCCGGTATCCTCTTCTCAGGTGGCCAGGGAAAGTCCATCGCTTTTGGTTCCCCACCCTGGGGGCGGATATGCGAGGGAGGATCACCTGGGTGGAGGAGACTTGGGGAAGACTTGGGGAGTGGGGAGAGAACGTCCTAAGGTGAGACATGGTATCCCCCATCTCCCTTCCACAACAAACCCTTCATCCGCCAAGCCTTTATATGCTTTTGTCAGCTCTTTTCTGGTAATTCCCTTAAAGTATTGCCCAAATTACACCAGTATGCTACTGGGATGAAGAAGACGACACCTAGAACAACACATCCTCATTTTGTGAAAGCGAACATTAATCAACCACAGTCAAGTACTGGGACGAGGAGGACGACAACACGAGTGAAGCAGGACTACCGCTTTAATGTTTAATGGTGAGCTGTCAAGTCCTTTTAGGTACGAGAATGGAGGCAGGAGCTTTAAAAGCTGCAAGCCCAAAAGAAATGGAGTCAGCTGTGGGAGAACGCCCACGAACTGCTGGGTGCCAGCAGACCTCTCCTGTGTGGTGGTGTGGCAGGAGAAGCGCTCAGGACCTGTGGAAAAGTGCAGAGGGTTTGCAGGGGCAAGCAAAGGTACAGGATGTTGGAGGCCGGTGGCAAGCCGTACGAAGGAGGCCAGTGGGACTGAGGGGAACGGTTGTGTGAGTCCGTCTTCACCGTAGAAGCACTGCTGGGTGTACGCGAGTCACAGAAGACCGATGGGAGAAGGGAGAAGAGGCAAGGGACTGCACAGAGAGAAGGAAGCCAGTGGCGGCGGAGGACCTCGCAAGGAGCCGTAACACTGACCGGTGAGTGCAACCAGAAAAGGGTGAGCACCGGGCTGGCAGGCGGTCATAGAGATAAAGCTATGAACATTACTATAAATAGAAAACACGCATTGCCATGCAAGTTAAAGCGAATATAAGGCATTTTGGATACCAACCAAAAAGAAAGCAAGTTAAACAGATATAAGGCATTTTGAATACCAAATGAAATAAAGGAACGTTGAGAACAATCTTGCATCTTGAGAGGAGTGAAAAAAAGCTTGTATATTTTACAGAAAGGACGTTTTTGAACTGCATTTAAACGATGAACTGCATTTACTGAAAACAAGTGCTAGCAAACCCAAGAGAGCACAGAGATTTGTATGCATGTTATGAGAAATCCAGCATTGGCCAAAGCCAAGAAAGTGCAAAGAACTGTATGTTACAAGGAAACAAACATTGGCAAGATCCAAGGGAAATATAAGAAGGTGCAACAAGCACATGGTGGCCAGCCAAGCCACAATACAGTGGGCCTCATTATGAGTCCGGAAACCCGCCGGTTCTACGGGCGGGTTGCAGACAAACTCCTAACAAAATTTCCATCGCCTGGTATCCCGGTGCCAACGGGACATTACAACTCCCGACGGCCCGGGATATCAGACAGTGTAAAGAGTAAGTCCCTATTCCGATGGAGTACCATAGGACTCAATGGGAATGGGGACACGGAAGCACCGGCACCGTAGCAAATGGTGCCGGTGCTTCAGTGACAACTCTGCCTACCGGAGCCATTGCGCCTGCAGATCAGACCTGCATTACGGTGCGACTGGCCTCCTTATTTCTGGACCATCACTCTCGGAATGAGGCCCAGTGTCAATAGAGTGTGACACATGTGACTGAAGCAAGCCTCACTGCTGAAAGGAAGCAGTGGACTGGAATTAATGGAAAAGTAGTCAAGGAAGGGTACTGGTTGCATGACCTGTAATGGGTGGACTGTGTGGTCCGCCAACTGCGCCTAGACCGGGTGCCCCTGAATGGTAAAGCCACTGAAAAAACCTATTAAGAAGCTTGTGTTGTGAAAAGACCTTTTTTGTGATTTTGAAGTTTGGTGTTGTTTTGTTTGAAAGCTGGAAGATTTGAACTCTTGTGGAAGGGAACCCCTGTGCTTGATGAACTATTTTGAACTTGGGGAAGGAGAGCTGATTACAAGGCAGAGAGCTAGAAGCAGCTCTGAACTTTACTTTGAACACTATTCATTTTGATGCTGACATCCCTACACATTGTATGCAGTTAGTTGTGAGGACAAGTATAGGTTTTTGGACACAGACCGATGTTTTACTTTGGACCTACTGACGCAGACTGTCCTTAGTTTTCTTTAGGTAGGGAAATCCCACCTTAGCATAGGACAAGTTATGCATTAATCCACCCGAACCTTTTTGAGTTAAAACTTTGTTCAAGAACTTGAACCTTTTGTCTTTGTCTGACTCATGATGCCTTCACAACACCGAATAATTTTAAATACAAAACTGTTTTTCTTTTGAAAATATTCTATTTGACAATAATATAAAAATTGCCACATTGTATTTTTTCTACTGCAAAAAAAACGTCCTTAAAAATACCTCGTAACATGAATGGCTAACATTTCTCGATTGAAAATCAGAGCTGGACAGATTATATATCCATCAGCATTGATGCCCTTAAACTCTTTTCAACTCTCATTTCCCATACTCCAAATGTAAACTAGTTGTAGTACAACCATTGTGTTGTTTTCTTTTCTCTTCTCAACAGGTTTCAGTTCACCTCCGTTATCAGTACTTAGCCTTCATCAGGAGTACAACTACGCATTCACCTCATGTGATTCACCAACATCACTTGTTTAAAAACCAAAGGAGTTCTCCCTCATGCAGAGAAAAATATTGTGTCACACCCACACACCAAATTGCTAAAAAGGCTCTGTGTTATTTCTTTTTTCTTTTAGAATGCTCATATCTTCATAAAGGACCACAAGTAACATATCATATACAATTATTTTCATTGAACTAGGCTGATTAGAGAACTAACACACCACTTCATGTGGTCATTGTCTGAAAGCCTATAACTACCTCATAGATAGTCGAAAATCGTTGCTAGAGTCTTCTTTATTTATCCCAGAGCCAGCACTCTCCAATTTATCAGAAATACAGATGAGACGATATAAGTACCAAGATCCGAGCGCACAAGCCAGGAGTGCCACCATCTTCCCATCTTGTGATAACTGCTGGACTCATATGCAGGCAAACTTACATTTGTTGTGTTGGGATGTGGATGTCATGTCTCAGTGACCCCTGCCCTCCCCGTAAATTATTACAGCACAACATTTGGTCAAGTGTTGGCAATAAAAGGCCTTAGGTTTTTATTGTTACAGATATGGTTATGGAACAAAAACAATAATCGCATATCGTAATCATATAGTACTTTTGGGCACCGGGTCCTGAGGTTACCCCCTCAGGCCCGTGCCGCCACACAAAGGTAGGTTATCGTCTGCCTGTGTTCCCGCAAAAGTTGTTTAGGTTATTTACAGCTTTGGGTGGCTAGCGTACTGGTGATTTCTCTATAAAAATGGTTCCATGACGTGCCCCGATAGGTGAGTGCCGTCGTTGTGAAACAGATCGGGGTCGCTCAGTGTTATGGCCGGATGTTTTATAAAGCCAAAACCTCTGCTATGCAGAATTTCTCTAGCCCTCTGTTCAACTTTCTCCTGGAGTTGTCGACTGATTTATAACAATGAATCCCTGCCATGTTTTTCTAGGCAGGATTGGCGAGAAAAAAAAATTCTGTGTCCCTCCAGTTATGAGAAATGCCTGATAAAGAGGCACATATTTCTATGTATAAAATTTGTCTTCCCATGTTTACCAGGTCGTTGCCCCCTAAATCTATTATCAAACATTTTGGCGGTTCTCTGTATGCGACTAGGTCGGCTAGTTTGTCATGGATGTCTGGCCAGTGAAGGCCTCTGTAGCCCCACCATAATGCTATCGTATTCCTGAAGGCTGGGCCATTTTTGGTCTCTTCAACGCCCTGTCCTGAATACGAATGAGTGTCCGACTATCCACGCTGATCATAGAGGTGGGTCCCGCTCGGCTGTTGTATCTGGGGGAAAAAGAGAGCAGGGGCTGGGGGGAGGCACGAAACTATATTAGTTCTGGTCTGATGTATCTCCTTGTAACAATCTGACTTCCACCCCCCTATTTTCTTTACTTGCTGGGTGCCTAGACCTCCTTGCCATGCTGAGGTTGCTGCCTTAATCATAAAAGAGTGAGTGCCGAAATCCTTTGGATTCCACCCTGCTTTGGTGATTGCTTTCATAAGCACCCGCTTAAATTGGTAGTGGCTCAGTGCTGAGTTTTCCCAGTGGATTAGGAACCACCCCCCCAGTTTGGGCCGCTGTGCCTAGTAGAGTTTGGTGATGCACACCGGGCAGTTTGTTGCATCGTCAATGCAGCAAATGTGAATTACCCTTTTTGCCCCTGTTTTGGACCGTTGTATTTCGATGTTGACGCTGTCCCTTCTAACCATCCATGATGCCTAAACCATTGTTGGCTTTGGTGCTGGAAGCAATGAGCTCTCCCACCCGGAAAGCCCCGAAATATGCGAGAAAAAAGGCTGTTTTAAATAATAATGTTTCATATGGGTGCGAGCATATGCTGTCTAGTAGGCTTGCTATTTTTACTAGTTTATCAAAATCTAGTGGGCGACGGGTGTCCACCTGAGGTCCCTCTATTTTGCCCCAGCCTTTCGTTGCGTATGAAATTAACACGGTTTGTGTGGGGTCTGAGTCATCCTGTAATTTTGAAAAATAAGATATTGCCACCAAATGTCTTTTAGCTGAATCTTTTTTAAAACCCTGATCGTGCACCCACTTTAAAAAGATTTCTATCTTTTATTGTTATTAACTCTACATGGTTTGAACTAGTTGTTCTAAGAACCGTTTGCAAACACTTATTGTGCTGGGCTGTAGTGCTGCTTGCCAAGGCTTTCTCTGCCATTTCTACTAGGAACCCCCTAGCAGGGTTCATGTTCGCTGTAGGCAGTATGCTGCTGGCACCCGTTTTTAAGGTGCCCGGTTGTTGATGTTCATCCAGGCCTTGGCCCTCGTGCGCAGTCGTTGGTGCAGGTTTCTCTACCTTCCCGTTATCTCCCAGTAGTCTGCTGGGATCGATGTCATCTTTTCCTGGGCATGTGGCACTAGCTCCCGAAATCTTGCCCACTGAAAGCGAGATAAAGCGTCTGCAATGTTATTATCTGTTCCAGTGATGTGTTTCGCTTTGACAAAAATATTATCATGCAGTGTGACCGTTGTGATGGCTCGTAGTACTCTGAGCACCAACTGGCATTTTGTGGTTCTTTTGTTCAAAATTCCTACCACTGCCATATTGTCACACCAAACCATGAGTTCTGTGTTAGCCAGCTGCCTTCCCCATATATGTATGGTTAGCCAGATGGGGAATATTTCTAAAAGAGTGATGTTTTTTGTCCATCCTGCCGTGTGCCACGACTCAGGCCACAGTCCAGCCACCCATTCAGTGCTTAGTACCTAACCCCAAAAGTTCGACTCCCAAAAGTTCGACCCCCAATTTCCCGCATATATATATGTGGGGGAGTAAAGTATATAAAAAATGTATAGGGGTAAGGTGGGGGAGCTGTGGGGGTCTCCCCCCAAATATATATTTGCGGGAAATAAAAAAAAAATCGAACTTTTGGAAAGTCGAACCTTTGGGTTCGGTAAAATCACTTAAATTCCTTAGTATGGCCCCGAAGCTCTTAATCCCTGCTGCATCCCTAAAGAGCACCCTTTTCATCCTGTTTAACAGCATGCGCCAAAGTGTGGTCCCGTTGAAATTTGTGAGGAAATTCCTCCATACTTTTAGATCTTCTTTCACTTCTTTACCCAGTCTGATGTCTAGGTGGGGTTTGGTGCATGCTCAGGTTTTAACTCTAGGCTCCTGGAAAATACTTTTCCTTATGGAATGATTCTGGCTGCAAAATTGAGGCTGCCTGCCAGTGATTGTAGTTCCCTCACTGTGCCCTTGTTTTTTGTGCTCAGCTCTTGGATTTTTCCTAATAGTTCTGCTACCTTTGTTTTAGGGATTCTGCATACACCGTCTATTGTATCTATCGCTATACCTAAAAAGATAATGTTTGTGGATGGCTTGGTCGTTTTTCCAGCTGCCAAAGGGATACCCCAGTGTGAGGCCATCTGTCAAGGAGTTCCCCCCTTCTCACCTGAGTTCGATCTTTGCTGGATTTCTTGATCGATGCCTTCTTGCGGACAGATCGAGTCTTGAATAAGGCTGCACGAGTATCTTCCGACTCCAGCGTGCTTTCAAGGTTCCGGGATGCAAGGATCCAGGAATCCAGGCAATTTACAGAGTGCGCTACTAGCACACGAGTCCAGGAATCAAGTAAGGAAGGAAAGGGACTAGAAATGTGGTTGGCTGGAAGAAGCAAGGAAAACAATACCGCGAGCTACGGAGTACACGTCTGGTCGCTACTTCGCAATAGGATTGAGACGCGCGGAGCCGCGGGAGGCGTGGTCTATTAATAGAACACGCTACGTCCAAGGTGTAGAGCGAGGAAGGTGTTTCACAGTGGACGGCCATGTTGGAAGTACAAGGGAGTGTAAGGCCCGTTGAGACAAGGACCAGGAAGTCCAAAACGGGCATGACAGCATGCCTCCTCCGAAGACCCGTTCCTCCGGGTTTGCCCGGGTGTATAAGGTGAAATCCTCTGAGCAGTCGAGGGGCCTTGAGATTAGAAAGTGGTTCCCAGGTTCTTTCACTAGGAGGATATCCTTTCCATTCAACCAGGTATTGAAGCTGACCCCGTTTATACCTGGAGTCACATATTCGGGATACTTCATATTCCAATTGGTTGTCGACCAGCAGAGGAGGAGGTCGGCAGGATTTCCAGGAGGATTGGGTGTAGGGTTTTAATAAGGATGTGTGAAATACTGGGTGAATTTTCTTCCAGGAGTCTGGTAGTCTGATCCGGTATGAAACTGGATTGATAATTTCCTTGATGAGAAATGGGCCATAGTACCGAGGGGCCAACTTGTTTGGCCATAGATGTCGGGGTAGTAATTTCGAGGACAACCAGACTTGATCACCAATTGCATAAGAAGGACCTGGTCTTCTTTTGGAATCCTCATACCTCTTAGTCTGTGTTCTGGCCCTCTCTAAGTTTTCTTTGGCCTCCTGGTGTACTTTGATGAGGGTTTCTATCCAGGAGTCGACAGTAGGTACTGGTGTAGGATGAGGGAGAACAGAGGGTAGAACCGATGGATGGAAGCCTTGGCTACAATAAAAGGGACTGGTCTTAAGTGCTGAATGATCGGAATTGTTGTAGGCGAATTCAGCCACGGGTATCAGGAGCGACCAGTCATCCTGAACCTTGGTGGCGAAATATCGAAGATACTGCTCCAGGGTCTGATTAGCACATTCTGTGGCCCCGTTGGTTTGGGGATGATAACCAGATGAGAGGGCACGTTGGATTCCCAAAATGCGACAGAGATGTTTCCAGAATTGAGAGACGTATTGAGGTCCTCGATCAGATGTGATCTTGGAAGGAAGTCCATGTAAATGGAATATGTGTTCCAGGAAGATTCCAGCAAGCTCGGGCGAGAATGGTAGCTTACACAGGGGTGTAAAATGAGCCATATGAGTGAACAAGTCTATGGTAACCATGATGGTCGTGTATCCTCGGGAAGGTTGTAATTCCACAATGAAGTCTGTAGCAATGAATTCCCATGGCCTCGTTGGCAGTGTAGGTTGCAGTAGAAGACCCGCCGGTCTCTTGTTATCATGTTTATTTTGACTGCAAATAGTACAAGCTTTGATGCACTGCTGTACGTTGGTCTTCATTCCAGGCCACCAAAACTGTCTTTGTATGAGACGGAGGGTGTTGGTTATGCCACGATGTCCGGAGTGAAGGGTATCATGACAGAGGTTTATTATTCTTTGTTGTAATTTCTGTGTAGGAATGACCAGTGCATTGTCCTTGAATAAATATCCTTCCTTAACTCTTAGGTTCCATGGATTCTTCCTTGAAATTTCCTTCCAGAGGTCAGAGGATTGGGTTTGCACTCAAATTTCTTCCAGGAGGTTGACTGTTTGAGCTACAAAGATCGTGTGGGGAAACATCTTAGGATAGGCCCTGTCTTCAGTAGTAACATAGTCAGGACGTCAAGATAAGGCGTCAGCAATCATGTTTTGTGATCCGGGAACATGAGGGATTTGGAATTGGTACTGGGGGAAGAAGTAGGCCCAACGCGCCCGACGACTGTTCCTGCACTCCAACGACTGTAGAATTTGAAGGTTCCGATGGTCCGTGCGGACCTGAACTGGATATCTAGCACCCAGAAGTAGATGTCGCCATTCAGTGAAGGCTTGGCGGATGGCTAACAGTTCCTTTTCTAGGACGGAGTAAAGTGTCTCACTGGGAGTCAGGGTTCGTGAGAGGTAAGCAATGGGGGGTTCCAGTTTATCCTCAAGTTCTTGCTTCAAGAGCGCTCCTATGGCGTAGTTAGAGGCATCCGTTTCCACTAGGAATGGCCGATTTATGTCGAGTTGGGCCAAGATGGGGGCTTGCGTGAACTCTGTCTTTAAACGTTGGAATGCCTTATCTTGCGGTGTAGACCAGATAAAGGGGGTGTCTTTCTTCAAGAGGGCAACGATCGGCTGAACGATCTCGGAAAAGGTAGAAATGAACTTCCGGTAGAATTGGCAAAGCCCCAGGAAGGATTGAACTTGTTTCACAGACGTGGGAGCGGGCCATGCCAGTATGGCCTTTACCTTTGAAGGGTCCATACCAATTCCTTCTGGGCTAAGGATGAATCCTAGGTAGTGAACAGAAGTAACATGAAACAAGCATTTTTCGGGTTCGGCTAAAAGTTTGTGTTCACGGAGTCGTCGTAATACTGCCTTTACATGTTCTTCATGCTTTAGAGGATCCTTGGAAAAGATCAATATGTCATCCAGATAGACAATGACGAAGAGGAATAACACGTCAGAAAACACCCTAGCCATAAAACGTTGAAAAACTGCGGGGGCATTAGCTAGTCCAAAGGGCTTGACTAGATATTCATAGTGACCAAAGGGTGTTCTGAAGGCTGTTTTCCATTCGTCTCCTTCCTGGACATGGATCAAATGATAGGCACCCCAGAGATCCAACTTCGTGAATATTACAGCTTCCAGGATATCCGAGATCAGGGGCAGTGGGTATCGATCTTTGAGGGTGTATTGATTTAAGCCACGATAGTCGAGGCAAGGTCTGAGTTCCTTGGTGTCCTTCTTGGGAACAAAGAACAACGAAGCACCCGCTGGAGATTTTGAGGGTCTTATGGTGCAGTTTTCAAGGTTGGTATCCAGGTATTCTTGGAGGGCCTTTTTTTCTGGTTCGGAAAGGATGAACATTCTGCCGAAGGGAACCACTGCTGAGGGATCTGTAACTATGGCACAGTCTTCAGGTCTGTGAAGGGGTAAGGCCTGGACTATGGCAGTTGAAAATACATCAGCATATCCCTGATAGGCCTCTGGGACTTGTATGATATTGGAAACCATGAGTGGTGTTTTCTGGTCTCTTAGTGGTTCTTTAGGGGGTGTCGAGGAGAGATCCAGGAATAGACAGTGGGACATACAAAACTCTGAGCCTAGGAATAGTGATCCTGCTGTCCAATTGATATACGGATTGTGCTTCTGTAACCAGGGCATACCCAAAACCATGGGGTAATGAGCTGACTTAATGATGTTGAATGCAATCCGCTCTTGGTGATGGTTTATAGAAAGCTGGATCTCTTTTTTCTGCAGACTTATGGGTCCTGAAGTGAGGGGTCTTCTGTCGATTGCTTTCACCGACTGCATGGTGCTTCGTGTCTCGTACGGAATATGATGACTAACAGCCCAGTCTTGATCAATGAAAATTCCCATAGCTCCGCAGTCTACCAAGGCCAGAAAGGGATAGGTCTTATTCTTGGAGGGCGACAGGAAGGCCTGTAGTATCACCAAATTGTTTTGTCCAGGAGAGTTCAAGGATGGAATTGATGTGGAGCAAACATCTCTCTCCCGAAGCTCTGCTCCATCTAGGATCGGGAGCTGGCGTTTCCCGAACGCCGAGGAGAGGCTAGAGGACAGTCCCTAAGCAAGTGTTTGTCTGAGGCACAATACATGCACAACCCCGTATGAATCCTTCTCATCCTTTCTTGTGGGGATATAGGTCCATGGAAGGCTCCTACCTGCATGGGTTCTGGTTCAGAGACTGAGCCTGGGTTTGTGTCCATCTTGGTGGTACTCTCAAAGGACACTTTCGGAGGATTTCCTCTGGATTTCTTCTTCTCTGCCTTCCTTTCCTGGATACGGAAATCTATTTGCATGGCAAGGTCCATTACTGCCTGGAATGAGTTTGGGCGACCCACTCTGGCCAACTCATCCTTAATCTCCTCATTCAGTCCTCTCCTGAAAAGGTAAAACTCGCCTCAGGGGACCAATCAGCTTCCTTGACTAATTGCTTGAATCGGGTAACATAGGTGAGCATATCCTGGGATCCTTGCTGAAAGTCTAAAAGGCATTCCTGGGCACTATAGACCTGCTCTGGACGGTCAAACATGGTCTTAAGGGCTTGTATGAAGCCATCATAGTTTTCTAAGAGAGCATAGCCGGAATTAACGAGGGGTAAGGTGGGGGAGCTGTGGGGGGTCTCTCCCCAAATATATATTTGCGGGAAATAAAAAAAAATCGAACTTTTGGAAAGTCGAACCTTTGGGTTTGGTAAAATCACTTAAATTCCTTAGTATGGCCCCGAAGCCCTTGCTCCCTGCTGCATCCGTAAAGAGCACCCTTTTCATCCCTGTGTTTAACAGCGTGCGCCAAAGTGTGGTCCCGTTGAAATATGTGAGGAAATTCCTCCATACTTTTAGATCTTCTTTCACTTCTTTACCCAGTCTGACGTCTAGGTGGGGTTTGGTGCATGCTCTGGTTTTAATTCTAGGCTCCTGGAAAATACTTTTCCTTATGGAATGATTCTGGCTGCAAAATTGAGGCTGCCTGCCAGTGATTGTAGTTCCCTCACTGTGCCCTTGTTTTTTGTGCTCAGCTCTTGGATTTTTCCTAATAGTTCTGCTACCTTTGTTTTAGGGATTCTGCATACACCGTCTATTGTATCTATCTCTATACCTAAAAAGATAATGTTTGTGGATGGCTTGGTCGTTTTTCCAGCTGCCAAAGGGATACCCCAGTGTGAGGCCATCTGTCAAGGAGTTCCCCCCTTCTCACCTGAGTTCGATCTTTGCTGTATTTCTTGATCGATGGTTCTTGCGGACGGATCGAGTCTTGAATAAGGCTGCACGAGTCTCTTCCGACTCCAGCGTGCTTTCAAAGTTCCGGGATGCAAGGATCCAGGAACCCGGGAAATTTACAGAGTGCGCTACTAGCACACAAGTCCAGGAATCAAAAAAAGGAAGGAAAGGGACTAGAAATGGGGTTGGCTGGAAGAAGCAAGGAAAACAATACCGCGAGCTACGGAGTACACGTCTGGTCGCTACTTCGCAATAGGATTGAGACGCGCAGAGCCGCGGGAGGCGTGGTCTATTAATAGAATACGCTACGTCCAAGGTGTAGAGCGAGGAAGGTGTTTCACAGTGGACGGCCATGTTGGAAGTACAAGGGAGTGTAAGGCCCGTTGAGACAAGGACCAGGAAGTCCAAAAGGGGCGTGTTCTGTAGTTCATGACAGCATGCCTCCTCCGAAGACTCGTTCCTCCGGGTTTGCCTGGGTGTATAAGGTGAAATCTTCTGAGCAGTCGAGGGGCCTTGAGATTAGAAAGTGGTTCCCAGGTTCTTTCACTAGGAGGATATCCTTTCCATTAAACCAGGTATTGAAGCTGACCCCGTTTATACCTGGAGTCACATATTCGGGATACTTAATATTCCAATTGGTTGTCGACCAGCAGAGGAGGAGGTCGGCAGGATTTCCGGGAGGATTGGGTGTAGGGTTTTAATAAGGATGTGTGAAATACTGGGTGAATTTTCTTCCAGGAGTCTGGTAGTCTGATCCGGTATGAAACTGGATTGATAATTTCCTTGATGGGAAATGGACCATAGTACCGAGGGGCCAACTTGTTTGGCCATAGATGTCGGGGTAGTATTTTCGAGGACAACCAGACTTGATCACCAATTGCATAAGAAGGACCTGGTCTTCTTTTGGAATCCTCATACCTCTTAGTCTGTGTTCTGGCTCTCTCTAAGTTTTCTTTGGCCTCCTGGTGTACGTTGATAAGGGTTTCTATCCAGGAGTCGACAGTAGGTACTGGTGTAGGATGAGGGAGAACAGAGGGTAGAACCGATGGATGGAAGCCTTGGCTACAATAAAAGGGACTGGTCTGAAGTGCTGAATGATCAGAATTGTTGTAGGCAAATTCAGCCACGGGTATCAGGAGCGACCAGTCATCCTGAACCTTGGTGGCGAAACATCGAAGATACTGCTCCAGGGTCTGATTAGCACATTCTGTGGCTCCGTTGGTTTGGGGATGATAACCAGATGAGAGGGCACGTTGGATTCCCAAAATGCGACAGAGATGTTTCCAGAATTGAGAGACGTATTGAGGTCCTCGATCAGATGTGATCTTGGAAGGAAGTCCATGTAAATGGAATATGTGTTCCAGGAAGATTACAGCAAGCTCGGGCGAGAATGGTAGCTTACACAGGGGTGTAAAATGAGCCATATGAGTGAACAAGTCTATGGTAACCATGATGGTCGTGTATCCTCGGGAAGGTTGTAATTCCACAATGAAGTCTGTAGCAATGAATTCCCATGGCCTCGTTGGCAGTGTAGGTTGCAGTAGAAGACCCGCCGGTCTCTTGTTATCATGTTTATTTTGACTGCAGATAGTACAAGCTTTGATGCACTGCTGTACGCTGGTCTTCATTCCAGGCCACCAAAACTGTCTTTGTATGAGACGGAGGGTGTTGGTTATGCCACGATGTCCGGAGTGAAGGGTATCATGACAGAGGTTTATTATTCTTTGTTGTAATTTCTGTGTAGGAATGACCAGTGCATTGTCCTTGAATAAATATCCTTCCTTAACTCTTAAGTTCCATGGATTCTTCCTTGAAATATCCTTCCAGAGGTCAGAGGATTGGGTTTGCACTCAAATTTCTTCCAGGAGGTTGACTGTTTGAGCTACAAAGATCGTGTGGGGAAACATCTTAGGATAGGCCCTGTCTTCAGTAGTAACATAGTCAGGACGTCAAGATAAGGCGTCAGCAATCATGTTTTGTGATCCGGGAACATGAGGGATTTGGAATTGGTACTGGGGGAAGAAGTAGGCCCAACGCGCCCGACGACTGTTCCTGCACTCCAACGACTGTAGAATATGAAGGTTCCGATGGTCCGTGCGGACCTGAACTGGATATCTAGCACCCAGAAGTAGATGTCGCCATTCAGTGAAGGCTTGGCGGATGGCTAACAGTTCCTTTTCTAGGACGGAGTAATGTGTCTCACTGGGAGTCAGGGTTCGTGAGAGGTAAGCAATGGGGGGTTCCAGTTTATCCTCAAGTTCTTGCTTCAAGAGCGCTCCTATGGCGTAGTTAGAGGCATCCGTTTCCACTAGGAATGGCCGATTTATGTCGAGTTGGGCCAAGATGGGGGCTTGCGTGAACTCTGTCTTTAAACGTTGGAATGCCTTATCTTGCGGTGTAGACCAGATAAAGGGGGTGTCTTTCTTCAAGAGGGCAACGATCGGCTGAACGATCTCGGAAAAGGTAGAAATGAACTTCCGGTAGAATTGGCAAAGCCCCAGGAAGGATTGAACTTGTTTCACAGACGTGTGAGCGGGCCATGCCAGTATGGCCTTTACCTTTGAAGGGTCCATACCAATTCCTTCTGGGCTAAGGATGAATCCTAGGTAGTGAACAGAAGTAACATGAAACAAGCATTTTTCGGGTTCGGCTAAAAGTTTGTGTTCACGGAGTCGTTGTAATACTGCCTTTACATGTTCTTCATGCTTTAGAGGATCCTTGGAAAAGATCAATATGTCATCCAGATAGACAATGACGAAGAGGAATAACACGTCAGAAAACACCCTAGCCATAAAACGTTGAAAAACTGCCGGGGCATTAGCTAGTCCAAAGGGCTTGACTAGATATTCATAGTGACCAAAGGGTGTTCTGAAGGCTGTTTTCCATTCGTCTCCTTCCTGGACATGGATCAAATGATAGGCACCCCAGAGATCCAACTTCGTGAATATTACAGCTTCCAGGATATCCGAGATCAGGGGCAGTGGGTATCGATCTTTGAGGGTGTATTGATTTAAGCCACAATAGTCGAGGCAAGGTCTGAGTTCCTTGGTGTCCTTCTTGGGAACAAAGAACAACGAAGCACCCGCTGGAGATTTTGAGGGTCTTATGGTGCCGTTTTCAAGATTGGTATCCAGGTATTCTCGGAGGGCTTTTTTCTCTGGTTCGGAAAGGATGAACATTCTGCCGAAGGGAATCACTGCTGAGGGATCTGTAATTATGGCACAGTCTTCAGGACTGTGAAGGGGTAAGGCCTGGACTATGGCAGTTGAAAATACATCAGCATATCCCTGATAGGCCTCTGGGACTTGTATGATATTGGAAACCATGAGTGGTGTTTGCTGGTCTCTTAGTGGTTCTTTAAGGGGTGTCGAGGAGGGATCCAGGAATAGACAGTGGGACATACAAAACTCTGAGCCTAGGAATAGTGATCCTGCTGTCTAATTGATATACGGATTTTGCTTCTGTAACCAGGGCATACCCAAAACCATGGGGTAATGAGCTCACTTAATGATGTTGAATGTAATCCGCTCTTGGCGATGGTTTATGGAAAGCTGGATCTCTTTTTTCTCCAGGCTTATGGGTCCTGAAGTGAGGGGTCTTCTGTTCATTGCTTCCACCGACTGCATGGTGCTTCGTGTCTCGTACAGAATATGATGACTAACAGCCCAGTCTTGATCAATGAAAATTCCCATAGCTCCGCAGTCTACCAAGGCCAGAATGGAATAGGTCTTATTCTTGGAGGGCGACAGGAAGGCCTGTAGTATCACCAAATTGTTTTGTCCAGGAGAGTTCAAGGATGAATTGATATGGAGCAAACATCTCTCTCCCGAAGCTCTGCTCCATCTAGGATCGGGAGCTGGCGTTTCCCGAACGCCGAGGAGAGGCTAGACGACACTCCCTAAGCAAGTTTTTGTCTGAGGCACAATACATGCACAACCCCGTATGAATCCTTCTCATCCTTTCTTGCGGGGATATAGGTCCACGGAAGGCTCCTATCTGCATGGGTTCTGGTTCAGAGACTGAGCCTGGGTTTGTGTCCATCTTGGTGGTACTCTCAAAGGACAGCTTCGGAGGATTACCTCTGGATTTCTTCTTCTCTGCCTTCCTTTCCTGGATACGGAAATCTATTTGCATGGCAAGGTCCATTAGTGCCTGGAATGAGTTTGGGCGACCCACTCTGGCCAACTCATCCTTAATCTCCTCATTCAGTCCTCTCCTGAAAAGGGTAAAACTCGCCTCAGAGGACTAATCAGCTTCCTTGACTAATTGCTTGAATCGGGTAACATAGGTGAGCATATCCTGGGATCCTTGCTGAAAATCTAACAGGCATTCCTGGGCACTATAGAGCTGCTCTGGACGGTCAAACATGGTCTTAAGGGCTTGTATGAAGCCATCATAGTCATCTAGGAGAGCATAGCCGGAATTAACGAGGGGCGTAGCCCAGGTTAAGGTGTTTCCTGAAAGGTGGGAAATTATGAACCCCACCTTAGCCCTGGGAGTTGAAAAGTAGTAGGGCTTAAAAGTAAAGTGGACCAAACATGAATCCAGGAATCCGCAAAGGGTTTTTGCCGACCCATCGTATTTCTCCACTATGCCTCCCAGCAACACACTTTCTTTTGTGGCAGAATCACGGGATAGAACTAATTGTTTGAAAGCGGCGTTTTCCGCCTTTAGATTCTGCACCTCGGTTGATAGCTCTTGCATGCCACGCATCAAGTCCTGGACGGCCGCTTCCATGTCCATATCGAGTTTGGTCGGTTGGCGTCTCAAACTATCAAGGAGTTCCCCCTTCTCACCTGAGTTCGATCTATGCTGGATTTCTTGATCGATGCCTTCTTGCGGACGGATCGAGTCTTGAATAAGGCTGCACAAGTCTCTTCTGACTCCAGCGTGCGTTCAAAGTTCCTGGATGCAAGGATCCAGGAATCCGGGAAATGTACAGAGTGTGCTACTAGCACACGAGTCCAGGAATCAAGAAAGGAAGGAAAGGGGCTAGGAATGGGGTTGGCTGGAAGAAGCAAGGAAAACAATACCGCGAGCTACGGAGCACACGTCTGGTCGCTACTTCGCAATAGCATTGAGACGCGCAGAGCCGCGGGAGGCGTGGTCTATTAATAGAACACACTACGTCCAAGGTGTAGAGCGAGGAAGGTGTTTCACAGTGGACGGCCATGTTGGAAGTACAAGGGAGTGTGAGGCCCATTGAGACAAGGACTAGGAAGTCCAAAAGGGGCGTGTTCTGTAGTTCATGACACCATCTTTATTAATTTGTCCAGGGCCCTGTTGCATTCTTCCGAATCTGTTGGGCCCATCACCATAAAACTGTCCAAATAGTCCACTACTTTGACCCCTGGTACTTGTTTCTGAAAAGCCCATTGAAAAAAGGAGCTGAATTGTTCAAATAGTGTGCAGGACACTGTGCAACTCATGGGGAGGCATCTGTCCACAAAATTTATTTTATCAAAAGTGAAACCTAGCCACTGTTGTAAACTTGGATGGACTGGTAGTAACCTGAAAGCGGATTCAATGTCCAGTTTAGCCATGAGGGCTTTCCTGCCGCAGCCCTCTATTAGTCTTAGGGCCTCCTGGAAATGCGTGTAGGTAACTGCCGATTCAATGGGGGGGATCCCGTCATTGAGGGAGTGTCTCTTGGGATATGACAAATGGTGTATTAGCCTCATCTTCCTGGGTTCTTTTTTAGGTACCAGGCCTAGAGGGGACACTAGGTAGCCTGGAAATGGCATTCTTACTCACGGGCCTCCAATTCTGCCTAAATGCAGTTCTTTCTCTATTTTTTCTCTTACTACCTTGGGGTTGTCCCTAGCTGAGACCAAATTCCTTGGGATTCTTTGGGACCCTTCTCCCTTAAAAGGAATAATGAAACCTTCCTTGAAACCCAGCTTGATTGCTGAGCTGATTACTTTGTCGGGATAGTTCACTAATGCTTCACTAAGGTTTTCTGGGTTGATGGGAGTTCTGCCTGTTGCCAAAACTGACAGGGGTGCATTTTTATTGCTCTTCTTTTTTGGTATTTTTTTAAGGTAATCTGGTGCAGCTGCTTGCAGGATGATCCCTGTTACAGTTGGCGCCACCGTGCTTATTCCAGCACTCCTTCCCCCATGAGCACTGTTTTTTCCATAATTCCTGCATGGGATAGTGGATTTTGGGGCGTGGTGAGCTTTGCTCTGCCCGTGAGTTTTTGACCTAGTCCCCCATGGCTGATTTTTCTGAAAGGGCTGCTCTTCCTTCCTATGATTTTCATTTTCATTATTTCTGCTTCCCCCTTGTAAGTTTTTATTTGTCTTGCCGGTTGCCCGAGCAACGTCCTCCTCTGATGGAGGTTCAGCATTCAATATATATAGATCGTTCTTTACTTCATCCCATTCTATGGGTGGTCTTTCAGACATATTCCTTCTGAATCTTATGTCGTAGGCTAGCCACCCCTTCACCTTGTGGGCAAGTTTTACCTCTCTGATTTTATCTGCATATGCCCAGAGCTGTATTCCATCCCCCAGGATTTTTTCCATGAAAATTGTTGCCAAGATGGCAAATGATTTTGACCAGTTGTCCCAGTTCTGTTGTACCTGGGCGTTCCTGGCTATGGCCTTGTCCTCAATCTTTTTGGGATCCTAAAAGCATCCCTCCCTTTGCGTTGTGCCTCGATCAGCGAGAATATTTAAATTTATTATTTTGCCCAAATGGCTTCTTTAATTGTTATATCGATGTTCCATGCAAGAGATTTTTCGTACCTGTTAAGTATTTCAGTTTCAAAAGATTTTAGTTTTAAATCTAGCTGGGCACTGCTGAATATCATAATATCAGTGGTGGCGCTGTTGTTTAATGCTGGGGCTCTGTGGGCGTTATGGGATCTATAACTATTGTGGGTTCCAAAGGTATATTCTGACCTGTTGCCCCTTCTGGCTCCTTGGGAGCCTGTTGCTTGTCTCTGATTTCCAAAATAATCTGTTGCATCTCTTTTATATTTCTCACATAACAATGACAGTTTTTAGTTTTTGTTACATTTGCTAGAGCCTTGTTGTGTCTTGTTTTTCTTCGCTGAGGTGGGCTGTAATCCTCCCCTGTTGGCGGTGTTACCCCTTCCTTTGGTAGCCCGTACACATTTTCTCTGACCCAGTCCCAACTATAATGCTCTGCTGCCTCAATTGCAGCTTGCAAATGTGGTGATATTGGTTTTGGTGGCACGTTTTTGGGCTCCTGTGTCCTTCTTTTTAGTGCCATGCTTCCTCCTGTTTAGAAAAATAAACAAAAACGTTGTTATCTATAGCCGGTAACCTTGTGGTATGCCCCGTTTTAGGGTACTGTAAAACATGCAGCTGTTAAAATTAAGTGCCAGTACCCTGTGCAGGTAACTGTCTGTACAAGAATTATAATTGGTGTTGCCCGTTTTTAGGCATTTGTTGTGTTGCACCCTGTGACAGTCTTCTGTCTCTGCCAGGGTGTCTTTGCAGGTTTGGTTGTACTTCCCCTGTTACTGCGAGGTCCCAACAAAATCGTGTGCTTGTATCCTGCCCATGTTTGTCTTATTATTGTCTAAACGGGTTGTGTTTAATATTGTTTTCAGTTACTGCTTGATTCTAACTTGGTGCTTAAAAGACTCTGTTCTGTTGCTTCGCAGCGTTTAAATGACTTGCGCTAAGAACAAAATATGCTGCTGTGACCTATTTGTTCTTCGGTAAATTGTAACGTTTGCTGTTTGCCAGCTACGTAGAACAAAATGCCCCGGTTTTGTAGTTAATTGTTATTTCAGGGTGCGTTCCTTTATGAGGTATCGCTATTTCTTTTGCCTGCCATTTTGTTACTGCTTGTTCTCTTAACTAGGACCATTGCAATATTTGTAATATTCCCTTTGAAAACACGGTATTGCTAAACACAGCTGCTCTGTGCTGGCTTGCTTCCAAAAGGAAGCGCCGGCTTTTCGTTCTTCCCAGAGCTCTTGCCGGGCATTGTTGCTGGCAACCGAAGGGGCAGACATACTTGTATACAAAATTGCAAAGACGCCACCTGCGCCGGGTCACTTTGTTGCTGTTCTTCCTTCCTCGATCAGTTTCTGGAACGATTATTCAGCCCTGCTCCCTGTTGCCGAACGCTCCGTAGTCCTCAGCGGGGCCGCTGTAGCGATACTTCCTCTGCTACTGTTGTCGGAATCTTCCGTTGTGGCTGCTCCCAGAGAGTCGCTCTTTGAACAGGGCAATGTTCAGCTGGAGGAGGGAAGGAAAAAAGATGCTGAGTGCATGGTAAACTTTTTTCAGAAAAAGAGAGAGAGACGCTGAGTACCCAGCGAACTCTCTGTATATTTGGATCCCCGTGCAGGGTCCACAAACAGCTTGTGTTTCTCTTAGCTGAAAGCAGCTCATTATATAGGACCCAGGGATAGCCCCTGGGCCTTTGTAGTGTATCTCTGGGGGCTGTGAATCCAGCCCCAGGCCGGCATGCAGCCGACAGTCTGAGCCCCTGGGGGGGGGCTTGTCTTTGTTGTTCCCCTGCCTGGCTGACCTTGCTTCCCCTGGGTGCTTAGCACCCATTTGTTATTGTGGAAGGGTGAGGTGTTCTTTCACACCTCACCCTTCCTGCATTTTTGTAGTGCGGAGACTGCATGTCTCCTTGCTGTTCGCGGAGAGAGAGGAGCTGGGCCTTGGGGAGGGCTGCTGCCCCTCTCCAGGGCCTGCTGCCATGGGGCAGCATTACCCGGCCTCGCTTGGGGCTGCCCGGCAGCATTGCCCATAATGCACATACCTTCTGTTCCTTGGGCTATTCGAATCAGTAAGCCCCTGTGCAACTAACACCATACACTTGCTATTTCTGTTATCAGCCGAGTCTAGCCATCCGCAAAGCAAACAAACAAAACGCGTTATGTGGTCACAACCTAATCTCTATGCTCATCATGTTAGAGCAACTGAGCTTTACAGTATAATCACCTTTAGTTTATTGGTGTGGGCCAAATTCCTCTATGCCGTTCCTCAATGCTTCTATGCACAGTGGCCATCTCAGAGTGCTCATCTGGGATGCACTGATTAAGCAGGGGGATTCAGATTGGCAAATAGTCCACCTGTAATTTTCTCCACTGGAAAGAAGTGGGAGTAGAAGGTCTTGGTCTTTGTCTGTACCATGGGATTTTTCTATATCATTTGAATCCCAAAAGGCTTTGATTCCCCACCAGCTCTGTTGAAACCTGCTACTGATTGCAAGGGTAAGGGGAAGATGGAAAAAGAAGTCAGTAACGGAGGTGCTGATAGGAAGGACTCATTGGTCCTTTGTGATTTTCTCGCACTTGATGAGGTACAAAGTCACCCTACCTTCCAACATGAGGTGGTTCTCCAAGTTCACAATGATGTTGCCAGTCCTTTTTTGAGGATGGGAATCCTGAGACGAGTAACCCCTTACTGAACTTCCAAAACTCTTAGAAAACGATGATGCCATTCCAGGTCGGTTACTTTAACACTTCGGCAGCATTTGCAGCGGCTCGCCTGACAAAATATCACCCCACGAACAACAACATTCCGACTTAACAAATGCAGCAGGGAAGCCAGCAGCTTTCGCTGTGGCACACCACAATATACTCACTCGCCCTCACCGCTCAGACTCTCACACCAGAGAGACTACGAATATGAGACCATGCCCGCCGCGTTGGACAAAGATTGCTGCAGCCGAACAACATCGAAGCCTACAGTACGTATACAGTACACCACGTATGTGGACAGAGGCCACAAACACGCCAAACATCCATGAACCTTACAATGCAGCTATGACTATGCTCATCCAGTGTAGCAATGCATATAGCCGTCCAAACTGAAACACCTGACGTACCTCAACACCTCTGCCATTAGCATACAGCGACTTCCAACGAAAAGAAATTCGGTATAGCTGGCCACACATCGACTCTTCAACAATAATACTCGATCGCAAACCTTCAACAGTGCCCACCCACATGCCTGACCCTTTTTTTGGGCTGTTTAGTCAAGCCTAGCCAGTCACCTAAGTCTTAGACTGGCTCAAAATGCACACATGCATCACCTAATCTAAAACTCTTAGAACCTCCAGCACATTGACTACGGGCACCGAGGGCTTTCCAACCACAAAGCGCACTGAGTCCATACAAATGGGCAAAGAGAACTATATAAATAACCAAATAAATACAATACAATACAATACTTCCAGTGCTGCATGTGTATCTCAAACCCTTAGCATTACATTCTCAGTTCACAGTATATGACCTTCATGTTCTATTCACCTTGATTGAAACATGTTGCGTCAGGAGCGGGGGCTTGGGTCAGAAAGCGTGCTTTTATGTGTTTGGTGGGAATCCAATCAGTACTTTTGTTGCAAACAACTGAAATGTACGTCTCAAAAATTTAGTGATATTTGGATCCGCTCCGCAGACTTATTTTCCTGTTCGCTCTGCGGGCCGAAGTCTCATTTGCCTGCGGTACGCCGTGATGTCGGTGAACATTGGACGTGGCCGATGGTCGGCTGGAGGAAAGTGTGCTGTGCATCAGGAAACGCCAAAATGGTGTATCAGAGGCGAGAGCACCGTAGGAAGGCTCTGGAAAATATACTGTACACCATATGTTGGCAGCAAGAAGGGAGGGAAAGTGTGGGGGTGTGAGAAGTGATTGATGTGAGATATGTGAATAGGTGGAAGAAGACGGAGGAGTGGCTGCAGTATTTGTGAATATTGCGCCAAATCGCGGGTACCTAGACAGGCGACTACTTTGTGTGGTGATTGCAGGCAGCTGTCGTAACAGCCAGATAGCGTGTGCCATGACCTGTTTGCGCCAACCTCTTTCCGTGGTGAGTGGTGGCAGGTGATTTTCAGAAGGGGAGTGATTTGCACATGACATAGGTTGGGTGGGAGCATGGGTGGCTGTGCTGCACGGATGGATTGTGGTAGTTGGGCACATGGTGGCATGCATGGGTGCATGAAGGTGAGGTGGGTCTGTTGAAGGGTTAGACTATTGGGTGCATGGCCCAAAGCCGTAGGCCTTAGGGCATGCAGTCAAGAGCCTAGGCCTTCAGCACACCCACCGTAGCAATGCATGTCTGACTCTGCATTCGGTAGAGGGTGGTGATTCCATAGTGTGGTGTATGCAGATAGGTTGGAGTAGGGCCAATGTTGCGAACAGTATGTGCGTAGGTTGGCAGTTACAGAATACTTTGTGAATGGAAGTGTGTACGGCCATAGTATGTGAATGAAAGTGCACTGGGGTGCAGGAGACAGTGGTTTCTTTCTACATTATTGTAACGGTTCCACTTTTTTGCTGCATAGCTCCATGGCGGTGCGCAGGTTGGGTAGGGGTGCTGGTGGCAGTGGTGTGTATGTGGATTGTCGTACTTGTTGACATGGTGACATGCATGGTGGCATTACGTTGCAGTGGGTGTGTTCAAGGCCTAGACTATTGGGTGCATGGCCAGAGGCCGTAGGCCATGCACTCAAGAGCCATGAGCTTGAGCACACGCACTGCAGTAATGCATTTGTGACTGTGCATCAGTTAGAGGGTGGTGACTTGTACGGAATGGGTGTGGAGCACATTTCAGACGCAATGGAGCAGCAGAAGTGAGCTGGCATGTGTGTACAATTGGTTGCACAGGTGAGGTCACTGTTAGAACATTGTAAAGTTTTTATGTGTGGTTGGAGATGGTGCAGTGAAAAGTCACGCAGTGTGGGCAATGGGTGCAGTGTTTGCATACTGTCAGTATGGAAGAGGGTTTGGTTGAAGTGCAGTTTATATGTGCTTTGATAGTGTGCTGTGTGCAGATTGATTGGAGTAGGGGCAATGTTGTGAACATTTTGTGGTTAGGTTGGCAGTGCCACAATACTTTCTGAGTGGAAGTGGGTAAGACCATACAATGTGAATGAAAGGGTTAAGGTGTGCCGGAGACAGTGTAATGTTTGTAGAATATGGTAACCTTTGCATTTAACGCTGTGTAGCTGCATTGTGGTGTGCAGGTTGGGTAGGAGTGCTGGTGCCAGTGGTGTGTATGTGGATAGTGGTAGTTGGTGACATGCTGACATCTATGGTTGCATTATGGTGCGGGAATGTGTGCAAGGAGCACACCCACTGCAGCAATGCAGGTTTGACAGTGCATCAGGTACAGGGTGGTGATCTTTGGAGAATGTGTGTGGAGCACATTGTAGACGTGCACAGCAGAACAAGAGAGTTGAAAAGCATTTATTGTGCGTTCCATGGTTGTGGTGATAGTTGCAACATGCTACAGTATTTGGTATACAGCAGGAGATGGTGCATTGAGAAGGTGTGCAGTGTGGCCAAAGGGTGCAGTGTTTATATAATGTGAGTATGGACGAGGGTGTGGTTGAAGTGCAGCTTATATGTGCTTGGTTAGTGTGCTGTGTGCAGATTTATTGAATTAGGCCCAATGTTGTGAAGCTGTTGTGCTTAGGTTGCCAATGACACAAGACTTTGTGAATGGCAGTGGGTAGGGGTGGTGCAGGCTGTGGTATGCTTGTGGATTCTGCTAATTGTGACACGTTTTCGTGAATGGATGTTCTATGGTGTGGGGGAGTTGGGTAGAAGTGCCAGTACGTATGCTACATTTGTGCATAATGTTAGCTGCCCACATGGTCGCATGCATGTATCCATAGTGTTGTGGTGGGTGTGGGCAAGGGCTGCACTGTTGTGTGCATGGCCAAAGGTGTGCTGGGTGCGCCGCAGGATCTTTGGTGGATTCTGCTCTACTTTCAGGATTACACGTGCCAGATCCTGGATGGCCATGTGGATGTATGCGGATGGAGAAATTGTGCATACCTTTACTGAAGTTTACAATGGACGAGCTTTGGAATGGCACAACACTTGTACTGTAAATGAGTAATGGTACATTTGAAGTGTTGTATAGGAGTGACAGTGTTGGATGAGGGTGGCTTCGATGCGATTGGTGGATGTGTGTGTGCCTATTTACGCGTAACTCAATGAGGTAGTGCTGCAAATAAGATAGTGGAAAGGGAAGAAGGACTGCTCCAGTTTTACAGGGGTGCAGCCCTCGCGCTACTTTGGGAGGCGGACGTGCCACAATCTGCCCTTCCCAACATGTTGCCCAATTGACATGGGATTGTGGGGATTGTCCACTCAGGTGATTAGGGTTGCAGCAATAGGAAGAAGGACTCCTGCTTCACTCGGGCCCGGCCCTCGCCATACTTGGGGAAGCACATGTACCACATTCTGTGCTTGTCGCCATGCTGGCCTATGGAAATGGGACTGTAGGGATTGTCCTATCAGGTGCTCAGGGTGTGCGTCACAGGAAAGCGCACCGATAGGAAGAAGGACTCCTCCTGCTTCACTACGTTTACGCCATGGTGGTTGGCGGACTTACCGCCCCATTCCGAGGTTGGCGGGGGCGGTAAGTCCCCAATCCCCATTTACCCTTCCCCATTCCCATTTTTGCCCCATAGGGCATAATGGGAGTGGGGAAGGCGTTAATTACGCCACCGTAAATTACGGTGGCGTAATTAACTCCATGGTCCCTTAGCGCCATGGATTTTAACACCTGCTAAAAGCAGGTGTTAAAAGCGCCATGGCGCTAAGGAACCTCGTACTCAGGCGGTAAGGGTCGGCGCTGTTAACGCTGCCGTAAACCCCTTACCGCCTGGGTCGTAATGAGGCCCAATGTCTACGTTTCTGCATGGGGTGGTTGCTATACTGGAAACAAGTCTGTAGTGCAATGGTGTTTATAGCAATGAATTGTATATTGAATTATGTACCTCATGATAGTTCCTGTTGCACACCCTATGACCATAATGATGACATCACAGATCACGTCACTGATGACATCACTAATTACATTACAACAGTAACTGGCATTAGGCATGGCCTACAGCCATGGTCAGTGTGCATGGCCAAATATATTATAACACATTAATGGGTACTAGTCATGGCCTTCAGTTATGGACAGTGGTCACAACCTTCGCCCATGTGCACTGAATATTTTAAAACACTAATAGGCTACAAACCATAGATTTTGGCTTTTACCAGTGGATATAGCTTTCAACCGTATCCACTGTATATTATGTACACTGCTCAGGCACTAGCCATGGACTTTAGCACAATACTGGCCAATGACCACAATCTTTGGCTGTGCCCACTATATATTCTAACATATAAATGGGCCACTAGCCATGGCCTTTGACCTTGATCCGTTTGTACATCTTTTGGCCATGTCCACTGTATATTTTAAAATAATAAAATGCAATAAGCGATGGCCTTCGGCCGTGCCCGCTGTATATTATGTACCCTAACTAGCCACTAGCCATGGTCTTTAACACAATACTAGCCAGTGATCACAGCCTTTGGCTGTGCTGCCTGTATTTTCTAACATATTAATGGGCAATAGCTATGACCTTTAGCCATGGCCAATGGCTACAGCTTTCAACGTTGCCCACTGTATATTTTAAAACAATGATGGACTACTAAGCATGGCTTTTAACCATGCACATTGGTA
This sequence comes from Ambystoma mexicanum, assembly GCF_040938575.1. Lineage (NCBI taxonomy): Eukaryota > Metazoa > Chordata > Amphibia > Caudata > Ambystomatidae > Ambystoma > Ambystoma mexicanum. Next base: position 1,008,433,024 of record NC_090927.1, read on the forward strand.
TTTTTGAACACTAACCAACCACAAGCTATGGCCTTTGGTACTGGCCAGTGACTGCAGCCTTTGTCATGGCCAAGTCCACAGCCTAAATTGTTATTACGGTAATCATACTTTTCATGAGCTAACTTATAAATTATGTTATGTCTAATTCCATTATTGATGTAATCAGTTAGATTCAATGGGCCTCATTACACGGAAGGTGGTGAACCATGGCGCTACTAGCGCCATGGTTCATGCCGGTAAAACACCGGCACCGCCTTGGTGGAAAGGGGAATTACCGCCCCATTCCAAGGTTGGCGGGGCGGTAATTCCCCCTTCTACCATTGCCCTTCCCCATTCCCATTTTTGCCCCATAGGGCTCTATGGGAATGGGGAAGGCGCTAATTACGGTACCGCAAATTGCGGTACCGTAATTAGCGCCACTGGTCCCTTTGCGGGTTGGTTTTTAACCTGCAAAAAGCAGGCGTTAAATTCCCCAACCCGCAAAGGAACCTCGTAGTAAGGCGGTAAGGATTTACCGGTAGCGGTAAAATACCGGTACCGGTAAACCCTTACCGCCTACCGTGTAATGAGGCCCAATGTAATTAGTGTTGTCATCAGTGATGTCATCAGTGATGTGATTTGTGATAGCATCCCTGTCGTCATAAGCTGTGCAACAGGGGTGCGAAGTTAAAGTGGCTTTAGCAGAATTTCAAGTGTTTTGTTGCATTAAGTTCTCACCTTAACGTCCGTGATACTCAAGTTTTTTCCGTGACTTTCAAAGGTTTTGTTACAAGGTATTGCTCACCTTAACATCCCTGCAACAAAAGTGTTTTCCTTGAATTTCAAGGGTTTTGATATTCCATAGATTTTTAGAACGCCTCCAGATCACTAGCATGGTCATCGCCATGATCAGTGGGCACAGCCTTTGGCCGTGCCCACTGTCCATTTTAAAATGCTCCAGACCACTAGCCATGGCCTTCGGATTGCAGGCTTTGAGAACTCAAAATGTTTTTAGGCAATGCGCAAGGGATGTTTGGACATGGCTGACATTGCAGCCACGTCTAAATGACCTCATGCCAAATAAGATTGCAGGACTGTACTGCAACAAACCTCACCACCTCCCAGTTGCGTTGCTTTTCTTTTAATTACATTAAATTAGTTAAATAAAAAGAAATAAACATACAGCCTTGAACCCTGGCCTGCCAGAGGAAAAGGTCCAGCATTTAACCACTAGGCCACGACAGCTTGCTGGTTCAGCAGGCATACATTTCATAGTTAGCCTATAATTTAATATGTTCAATGATAAAAGGCTAGGTATGAAACTTGTGAGAATCCAAACAATGACATCTTTATAGCATAACGGTTAAGTGCTGCATCTCAAACTCCTGCAGGTCAGGGTTCTCCAATGGCAGTGTTAAGCATAAATGTGATTTTCTTTTTTAATTTAATTTTTTCAGTTTTTTTAATGTTGCCCAGAGACAGTGTGGTCCTCTTTTTGAGTATATGTGCAGTGTAAGGGGGAATGTGTGGTGTGAGGGTGTGCATGTCATCTGAGAGGGTGTGCATGCAATGTGTGTGTGTTTGATATGAGCATGTGTGTATGTGTGTGTAGATGGTGTGAAGGTGTTTGTGAAGCATTGGGCGCACAGTGTGCATTTGCTCCATGATGGCGAGTGTGAGTGTGTGCACCTGTGTGTGTATGTGAGCATTGTGACACAATGAGTGTGAGTTTTCAGTGTCAGTGTGTGTGCGTGTGTGCGCATGCTTCCATGTAATTCGCAAGAGGCCCATCCAGTTCTTGTTTTATTTTGCATTTTGTGACTTGTAGTTTTGTTTTGTCCATTAAGTGTCCTATACTACAAAATGTCCCAAAAATGCAAAGAAAAAAAGGAACTCTGAATGATCATCTTACAAATAACAAGGGACGTGTGGCATGTAACAATATATACAAGACATGTAACTCGGCTAGGCAGCAAGATAAGTAGCAGTCTGATTTTTGAGTAAAGTAATATGTGATCATCAGAATGATGAAGGAAAAGGATTGATAAGAAAGATGAATGATTTTAGAGAATAGGAAAAATGCTATGTTGACAAGTTTTCTTGTCTTGTTCTTTTTTTTTCCTTCTTTATGTGTATCTATTTTTAAAACGTTTGTATAAACTAAATGAAATAAAAAATAAAAAAATGATGTATAAAAGATTGCAGGCTTTGAGAATTCCCAATGTTTTTAGTTAATGCCCTTTGCGATTACATTATTTGCAGAGGACCACACACTTTGGTTAGGCAGCGGGACCACCGCCTCCCGCCCCACATCCAAGGCTGCCCTCTTTCGCAAGCCACTCCCATTCACCATGACTCCCCAGGCTGACAACGACCCTAGGTGGATTGAACTTCGTAAAGGCGGTGGGAGAGGAGAAATCTCTGACCCTTCACGATATGTTCATTAACCTGGTAGGGGGTGAGATTAAGACCATTGTTAATACCATTCCACCAGAAGAACAAACAGATTTGGCCACACTGATTGCCTCCCTCAACTGAAAACTTGTGATTGAGCCCAACAGAGACTAAGAGAGATATATGTTCAACCAATGCACACAGAGCAGAAGAGACCGTGGACAAATTAATCACCTGCCTCCGAGTGAAGACCGCCCATTGCCATTTCCACGCATTCTCTGCTGATGAAGCAATACATCTGCGGGTGATAGAAGGTTGCCAATCACTCGCCCTCAGAAAACAATTGCTGAAGCCCCTCTCCATCGACGAAGTAAGCGAGATGGCGAGAATCTTTGAGAGGGTAGACATTCAAGCAGCCTCCATAATGGGAAACCCGAATGTGAAGCAGGAGAAAGGGGAAACCCTTGCTGCCATCCAACCAGCACCTCAACAGCCCGTGGACAGAGGAGCCATGTCCAACAGAGCGCCCAACTAAATGGGCCTCAGAACACAAAGACAATGCTACCGGTGTGGAATGAACTTCCCACACTCAGGGACCTCCCCAGCACTATCACAAAGATGCGCCAACTGCGGCAGAGAAGGCCATTTCTAATCGGTCTGCAGGGAAGGGAGGCCATTCCCCACCCCTCGAATGCACCGCAGCAACAGGACAGAACATCCCACAGCCTACCAGAACAGGCCCTACTATCAAGGACAACGACAGCACGTCAGAGCAGTAGAGGAAGTCTCCCCCCAAGAATATGGTCAGGGCTATGATCAATATGACCAGCACGACCAGTTTGGGGATGAATATGATGAGCCCCCAAACACCTATGAAGACCATGGTGCCTACCAACAAAGCAACACCTCTCGCAGATGGGAAGACTATGCCAAAAACTATTGGGATGAATATGTCAACCTCATCCAAGACTATCATGATGCAAAGGAAGCACTGAGATTAGCAGTCAACCTAGAGAACAAGCAATTCTGCTTTCTAGTTGACTCGGGGCCACAGTAAACATTATGGGGTAACAGGAATTCCTACTGATGCCCGAGAGACCAGAGCTCGAAAGAGCCAACTCAAGAATTTTTCAATGGGAAGCGGCACTATCCCTACATTCAATCGGACGATTCAAGAAACGGCTAATGCACAATTGCCTAACACTTCACACCGCCATTCATGTCATCAGAAGCCCGACCAAAGGTTGCTATCTCCTCAGTTACCACACGGCTTGCTGCCTAGGCCTCATCAATATCCGTTTCCAAGAAGGCGAAGTGATCCAATCGTCCACACTCGCAGGAAACAACGGGGAACAAGTATACGCAACCAACGCTACGAGACAAGAACAACATCACATCACAAAGGAGGAGACAATTCTAGCCAAGCTCCCACATCTATGCAAAGGACTTGGAAAGCTCAAAAGCGCACCTGTTAAATTAAATATTGATGATTCCATCAGGTCGGTCCCACAACACCCCAGGAGAGTGGGTTTTCACCTGCAGGAAGCCGTCTCGAAGGAACTTGATCAACTACTCAACCACGGGATCATTGAGCCAGCCATGGGCCCAACCCCATGGGTCTCTCCATTAGTAATCGTACCCAAGGAAGGGGGTCGTTCACGCCTCTGTGTAGACATGAGGATGACCAACACCGCCATTCGAAGAGAGCGTCACCCTGGCCCGTGCATAGAAGACATGATTGTGTTACTCAACAACTCGATGATGTTCTCAAACCTTGACCTCATTGAAGGCTACCACCAGCTGGATCTACACCCAGAATCGAGGAGCAGCACCACTTTTGCCACCCATGAAGGCCTATTCCAGTAGAAACGCCTAAACTTCATCATCTCCTCTGCTGCTGAAATCTTCCAGGAAGTGATAAGACAAATAATTTGACCAATCAAGGGCGCACTAAACTACAGCAATGACATCCTTGTGTTTGGGACATTGCAGAAAGAACATGACACAACCCTGCTAGCGACATGTGCAGCCCTACACGAGACAGGCCTGACACTCAACCTGGAAAAATGCAGGTTCAGCAAACGCAAGCTAAAATTCTTTGGACACATTTTTTCAAACGACGGAATGACAGCAGACCCGGATAAAGTCACCACGATCACCAACCTACAGTAACCGATACTAGCTGCAGAGGTGCAATCTTTTCTCGGCATGGCCGGTTACTGCACACGTTACATCCCCTCACTGAACCCCTGAGGAAACTACTACAAAATGAATTGAAATTCGACTGGTCGAAAGACTGCCAGCTAGCATTTGACCCAATCAAGACGGCCCTGGCAGAGGCACGCCGCCTGGCATACTTCAACCCCATGTGGCACACAGAGATAACCGTTGATGCCAGTCCGGTAGGACTTGGCGCCATTTTGGCAAAGACGAGCAGGGCTGACACGCACCCTAGACACATTGTCTCTTATGCAAGCCGAGCCCTATCTGCCACAGTCGGTGCTCTCGCAAGCCGAGAAGGAGAGTCTAGCGGCAGTATAGGCCAGCAAACACTTTAACAATTTCATAATTGGAAAGAGATTCACGCTGCTCACCAATGCACGAAAATGCCGCCCAGAATAGAATGATAGGGTATCAGGTTTCAAGCCTACAACTACAACATCATCCACAGGCCAGATAGAGATCTAAACCCAGCCGGCATACCTACAACCCACAAAGGTGATGCTGAATACATTAATTATGTGGTGGCCAATGCCCTACCTCCAGCAATATCGTTAGAAACCATTGCAGCTGGATCCGCAGCTGACCCATCCATGGCGCTAGCCATCAGCCTAACATGCAACAATAAATGGAAGGACTACCGCTGCGCAATCCAAAACCACCCGGGGGTGTGCAAAGAAGAACTGGAGAGGCTAGCAAGAATACACACGGAGTTAGCAGTGAAAGACCACTCAAACCTGCTAAGAGGATGTTGGCTAATCATCCCTGCGACACTCAGGGCCGAGGTCATCAAAACGGCACATGAAGGACACAGAGGAGCTGACAATACGAAAAGGCAGCTGAGGTGCCATGTATGGTTCCTGTTCCTAGACTCACTCGTAGACAGCTGGGTCAACAACTGCTTGCCATGTCAATGCACAGCACGAGCGGAAGCCCCACTCCCGCTACAGCCGACACACATACCGAACCAACTGTGGGACAGACTGGCGGTTGAATTCTATGGCCTGATGGAGACGGCGAATACCTTCGACTGTTCATTGATGAGTACTCGAGATTTCCCATCGTTGAGAGAATGATGTCGACAGCGTACCCCCAAGTAACCGCGACATTCGATGAAGTACTCAGCGAGTGGTGTATCCCACTATGCATCAAATACGACAATGGACCCCCGTTCAACAGCCATGAGTTTGCGGCTTTCGCAAAGCATATGGGGTTCACACACCAAAAGATCCCCCAGATGGCCACAAGCAAATGGAATGGCCCAGCACTTCATGGCCTCGATTAAAAAGACAGTCCAAAGGGCTCACATAGTGGGCAAGAAGAAGGAGACGTAGAAGTCATAAGGAGAGACACTGAAAGAAAAGAATGGGCGAAAACAGACTCGGACATGAGAAGGAGGGCAACACCTAAAGACTTCCACGTCGGAGACAAGGTCCTCGTCCAACAGCCCATGACAAGGAAGACTGATGCAAGATACTCCTAGAAACCATTGAATGTGGTCGCCATCAAAGGAACCATGGTGATAGCTCAGAATAATGAACGTGCAATCACAAGGAACGGCTCACAGTTCAAACACCTCTTCAAAAGGGAAGAACTCCGACTGGAACCTGATCCTGAACCCCGAGAACCACGAGATGACATGTGGATTCCACCTGAAGGAGATTGGCATCTAAAGCAAGATCCACGTGAACCTCTGGAACCCTTAGGACATTGCGAGAGGCGCACAATCCCCTAACGCATAACTAGAAAGCCCCCACGCCTGGTAGAAGAGTGCTGAACACGACGTCAGAACATTTGTCCGCGGGTGATGTTGTAGGTATTTGCCCCTTTAAGGGAGAGACAGAGTTTAGATGGGAAGCAGGATCAGAGAACAGAAGGGGAGGAGCTAAGGAGGGATACAGCAGTTGAAGTGTGACGAGAAATAAAGAAGGTTGTGTAACAAAGCTCTCTGGTGTTGCCCCTTTATTCCTGGGCCCAGGCCCTTCCAACAATGAGGTCAACAATCTCTCTTACAGGATCCCTGTCTAATCTCAGATAGGCATTTTCATCTGACAAAAGGTTGAGGTAGATGGCGTGGCAGAAATCAATATTCATAATCACTATGGCTCCACCTTTATCAGCCTGTTTGATAGTCAAGCTCCGGTATTTGGCTACATTTTCAATCAACTTGATCTGGTTGCTTTTAATGCTACTAGGAAATGTATTATTGCAATTGATTTTATTCATTTTTTTAATGAGTTGACTATCAAACATATTAAGAGCTATGTTATTAAATGTGGAATTAAAATTGCTCTTTGGCCGGAGTTCTAATGTGTCAAAGGATAATGATTTGCTCTACTTGGGTGGTTGTAGCTCGAAGAACATTTGTAGACACATCTTCCTTGCTCAAATTCACTTTCTCTGCAAACAATGAGGTATTGAATATGGGTAAAAAAGATAGTCCCATATTAATTAGTCTGAGTTATTGGTCATTCATTGTTTTATCTGAGATGTTAACAACAATGTTAATCTTACTATCTATTTGTGCCTTGATCTTAACGCTCTTTTGCCCTCTTCTGGTCTCGTGCAGAAGGGATTTGACCAAGCAGTCCGGGCTGCACTGCCACTTTTGAGGTGGAATCAAGCCAGATTTGCATATTGTCTTTCCCCTTTTGCAATGGCTTGGCATTCGAAGAACCATGGTCGCGGGGGTTGCCCAGAGAAATGTCAGAGGTTAGGATTAATGCCAAACCTTCCAGCTATCACCTCTTTTGTTTTGTGTAAGTCACACCAAGTGGGACGGGTATGCCCAGAGGTGGGTCCTGTGCCTGTTGGGCCTACAGACCCAAGCTACTCCTCACTGATGAGGCCCAATAACGCTGAAACATGTTTGGGGATGCTTGTGGTCTCGTGCAGAAGGGATGTGACCAAGCAGTTCCGGCTGAACTGACTTTTTTGGGGTGGGACAAAGCTTGATTTGCATATGGTCTTTCCCCTTTTATAATGGCTTGGCAGGTGAAGAACGATGCTCTGGAGGGTTGCCCAGAGCAATACCAGAGATTAGGATTAATTCCAAACCTTCCAGCCATTATTTCTTTTGTTTTGCGTAAGTCACCCCGAGTGGGAAGGGTATACCCATACGTGGGACCCGTGCCTGCTGGGCCTAGAGACCCAGACTACTCCTCACTGATGAGGTCCAACAAGGCCAAAACATGTTTCGGGATGCATGTGGTCTTGTGCAGAAGGGATGTGACTGGCCATCCTGACTGTCTGATTGACCAATGGGTTATTTAATTTGTATTTGAAGGAAAGCAAACTACTGGATTGTTCTCCTATTAGTGGGGCCTGGTTCCTTATCCAAGTATGGCGTGAAAGCTGTGCTTTCCTTCGACATCCTCAAAAACTTGGGAGCAATTAGCCATGGGACAGCTGAGGTACAAGCAGAGAGACGCATTGTGGTACATCTTCTAACCTCACTGTATGTTCCATGAGCCCAACTACAGATGATACCAGCCAAGGAGACAAGGAGCTGTGCTGATTTATGACAGCACCTAGGAGAAATGAGAGTATATATAGTGCTATTCATTCAGCAAGATACTTAATGGCCACACACTGCCTGGTTTTACAGGCAGGAAAGCTGGATGGGAAATATGAGCACACTTAAACGAGGGAAGGTTTTGAACTGTGGCACCTTTGGATGCAGTCCCCTGGACCAGGCCTCTTGGAAGGTGTTGAGGTCTTTTGGAATTTTCATGGAGATGGATATAGGAGTGTGGGATGAGCCTTGAACTGTAACTTCTGTAAGTCATCTGCATAATCTATCTTTTTCCACTCCCATATCGTTTATTATTGATTTTCTTATAAGGATCGTATCAGAATCGTATAAAATCTTGCATACATCCCACTTCAAGCGTATAAGATTTTATAAGAATTCAATACATATTTCGGTGTCATATAAGTTCCTATACATTACTTAAAACTGTTCCCAAAATTCCCATTAGTACCTCACAAGTGCTTATAACCTACATATAATAATCTAACAAGGCATTTTGTATGGGCTGCTCTTTATCCAGGCTGTGGTTACCTTCTTTTCAAATAGGGCAGTATGGTGATATTGGTTCCCACAGGGGAGGTAGAGTCAGCTTTGCCAGATAGCGCAAGAGGGGATTTTGGCTGCTCTCAGAAGATAAAACTGATGAAATATAGACAGATGAACACTTATCAAATCTGAGTTCTGATGTAGTTTTGATGGTTTCGCGGGCAAGCGATAAATGCTGGTGGTTGGAGAGACAGTTGTTACTGTGTCAGATGAAATGTATCATCCAAGACAAATCGGGGGTTGAGGAGTAGTTGTGATTGGGAGGGTGCAGAGTGACAATCATGTGCAAATTGAGTAGAGAAGCCGCACTAACGTCTTTAGAAGACCTTCCCTCCAAGTAGAACCAGCCCATACCAGAGCTAAAAATACAATAATTAGTGTGTGTCAAATGTGCATGAAATTTGCTGTATCTTGCGTTAAGCTGCTGTCGGGTGAGAGGTCTGGTTTAGTTAATGCGGACTGGTACATCTTTAAGGGACTAAGTGCCACCAGTGATCGAAGTGAGCTGGAACGGTCCGGTGCGGTGTTCCACTACTATTTATTTCTGTTTACCATTCCTCTGCTTTTTATGATCATATTCACCATTCTATACAGAGGATTTGTCCATTCATATCCTTGTGGAAGTGTAAAAGTTGTAATGGGAGCCTTAGTTGCTAGTCACTTAGACTATTGCAATGCCCAGGCCGCAAGACCTTGCCACATGTTGCACTATTCTTCTGCCTACCCTCCCCCTGCATAGACAACAGTTTCACTACTTTGTTCGGTACACTTCTAGCACTGGGTGCCACTTTACATGTATTATTTCTTCATTTAAGTGTTTGGGCTCATATTGATGAGTCTGCATCTATTGTCTCATAGGCTGTTGGCTTAATTCGGCAGCGGTAGAGGAGTGACTGACTGGCAGAGCAGTATTCTCCGATTGGTAGGGCCCAGTCCGTGCCCGATCTGCTTCGGGCAAAAGCTATGCTCTTGTTCCCTTGCCTGCAAAAAACTGGGTACACATAAGTATAGCACAATGACATAATGTGAAAAGACATAAAATGCCATAAAAAGCTAGGATAGCAAACCAGCATAGCACAATAGACCCGAACAACTTAACGTAAAACGGCATAGAATACCAAACCTAACTTACAATAGCCTTTCAAAGCAACGCAGAGCATAACAAACAGAGCATAGGGTAACACAACACAGCTGTATAGCAAACACATGCACGCTGAATAGCATGCCATACACAGCATAACATAACCTAACAGCACAAGTAGCATGTTTCATATAAGGTACTATGAAGTGCACTCGGAGGAGGGGAGTAGGGCAACAGGGATATACGCCCATCATGATACAAGGACCTAAAATGAGGCCAAAAACACTGAGAAATATTTCATGCAAACACCCTTGCTTTACACTTTCATTCCTTCCCCTAACCAACACCACACACTTTTTGTCACCCATTCCTTTCTCCCCCATGGTACAACGTCACAAGTGCGGAGCCGGGAAAAGATAGATCGTAAAAATACTCATGGCGGTTGTGCAGGGCTGCTGGATCTAAGGGTGGGTGGAGAGGGCGTGGTGCAATTGGGTCACAGTTGTGTTGGTGCAGGGCGGACATTACTCCTAGATTCTGTTGTGGCCCGCTCCCGGACAACCGGAGCGGGCCACAGCGGATGTCGTGATCACCCGACATGAACCATACTGCTGCATCCATGCAGCTAAGACCAGGCAGGAGTCACCCTGCTAACTCTGGATCACCGGAGTGGGACACATGGGCTGGGGGCACCCAGCTCACCACAGCCCCGGCTTTGGGGGCACCCAGGCCGGGGTTTCTCCAACAGCCGTGGTCACACAGCCAGGAACTTCAGGTGGGACGGTATTGCCCAGCAGGGGCACCGTCTCCATGCAGGGCCCCGCCGTTGGGCCTGCTGCACTCGGCGTAGCACCAGCATGGTGCTCCAAAATAATTACACCGGAGTCAGTTCTTTGTTGGACTGATGAATTGGAAGCGGCTCGTCCCTTTTATTGGGTTGGTCACATGGTAACCACCATGTGTCCATTATACACATCCTGGGAGCTACCACGCACCCAGGAAGGGGTGAAATGCAATAGGTTCCAATAGCAATAGCAGCCAGAGAGAGATTGGGTCAGTGGTGTTTGTAGTGCTGTAGTGTAAGCAAGGGGAGAAGAGCAAAGCAGGCAAAGCACAGAGTGCCCTTGCTGGAGTTAGGTAGTGGCCCGTTCATGATGCCTAACCTTAAGTGGGCTTGCAACACAAGACAGGGGAGTACATGGTGGTGCAGAGGACATGCCTGTGTGTCCATGATGAGGAGGGATACCTCACAAAATAGCCCACCCCACTTTCAGGAGCTATAACTAGGTGAGGACAATCCAGGGGGAGTGCTCGGCTTAAGCAATGTGCAGGTAAATGTAAGGGGCATTTCCCGGCATCAAAGAGAAAGAGAGACAAGTAGACTGAGGCGGAACAGGATCACAGAAGAAGAAAGCCTTAGCAGAAAGAAGAGCACAGTCCTGAAGCAAGAACAAAAAAAAGGATGCCTGAAAAAAGAAGCGGGGTGGGACAAAGTCAAGAAAAGTGCAGGCGGGTGTTGATAAAAGAAGAAGGAATGAGAGAGAGAATTGAGAAGCGAGCAAGGCAAAACAGTGGAAGGGAGGAACATCTGCCGACCAAGGAAAAGTCAGGGAAAGGAAATACAAGGAAACTAGTGCAGCGAGAAAGTGTGGAGGACAGAAGGGGAGAAGATGCAAAAAAAGTAAAGAAGGGAAAGGGGAGAAGGAAGCGAGGCAACAGAAGAAAGAAAAGGACAAGAAGAAAGAAAAGATGCTATAAGAAAAAAGGGAAAAGGAAGAGTAGTTTTAGCAGTTCCTGGTAGCAAGTGGCATGCCGCCAGAATTAATGATATCCTTTGTCTTGTCCGGAGTAAGAAAACCCAGAACTCAACGAGATCCTGGTGTGAACAGGCAATTCATTCAGAGAGGCTGTTTCTTATAGTGGAATCCTGGTAAAATTCATTAAAACTCAGAAAAAGAAAAAGAAAATGAATCACCTCTCCACAAATAAACACAAAACCTTGCTCCTGACCCACCACTTCCATTTTCGAGGTCTAATCCTCTTCAGTTTAAATAACAAAGTGAGAGTGACACTGATGTTATGTACGCCTTACGTCAAGCAAGCGCGGTGACGTAAGGCGCATCTAAATAAAGCACCCGCCCTGCTGGATGGCAGATCAGTTCCAGGCACGAGCTACACCACGCATTTTGTGCCTTTGTTCAGCTCCTCAGCCCGGCCCCCGTGCTGGCCCTGACTCTCTCTCCCTCCGCCGGCCGCACCGGCACGTAGGGACTCAACAAAGGATGTGGAGAACAGACCCAGACAAAAAGGGCCAAAACCCCACCTGTGACAATACAGATTTTCCACACATTCGTTACAGAAAGTCATGATTCTATTAAAGACTCGGAGGCGAAAGATTATGCTTTGTACTTCTCTTTACTAACTCGAGCAGCAACCATAAAAAACAATATAACATGGAAAACAATAAAACTACAAAGTCCAACGAAACCCAGTAATTTTTGTAGTTCGTTTTCCATAAGGTAAGCAAAACCACGTGATCCACTCTTCCAATCAGTGTCACTTCTCCCTTATAATAACCCATAACTCCGAAGTCCTTCCTCTTTCTTTCGCTGCACCGACAAACTCGTGCCCCAACCGGTAGGCGACTTGTTCCAGCCAAAATTTTCAAGTTGTCGTTTTCTGTTCCGCTCCTGAAACAAACATAAGTCGTTAGAAACCCCTCATAGACGGGTGGGCAATCGCATAGCAATACCATTATAAGTCAAGACAAAATTGCATATTTCCAACAAAATAGCATTATCATAGCATGATAGCATTACTTGCATCTTAGCGATTGAAATTGGGTGGAATAATCTTTCGCCTCCGAGTCTTTAATAGAATCATGACTTTCTGTAACGAATGTGTGGAAAATCTGTATTCTATGTCAAGACTCGGAGGCTCAGATTATGCTCGTTTAAAGCTTACCTACCACCAACGATGCTACTCGCTCCACTGGTCTAAAATAGAAATTCTTAAAGGTCTCCTCATTAGACCAGTCTGCCGCCTTTAGGACATCCTGCAGACGAGCCCCTGCCAAAAAGGCGGACGATGCCATAGCACCCCGTGTAGAGTGTGCCCCGAACTGTTGTACGTCTATGCCTGCCTCGGCCATGCACCACTTGACCCATCTAGCTAAGGTGGCTGACGCTACTGCTCTAAAAGGTTTCCTAATTGCTATCAGTAGTTGGTTTACACCCGCAGGCCTCACTTCATTTGCTTTTCGCTCGTACACTTTCAAACACCTAACTGGACACAACTTAGGCTTGTCTGGGAAGGCCATGTATTCTACAGACTTAATATTCGTCTTAGTTCTCTTCGTGATGAAAAATATTACCCCTGAAGGGGAAAAGGACTTTCTGTTCGTTTCTAAAGCTCTCACATCCGAGACCCTTTTACAAGAAATAAGACACAGAAGGGTAGTCAACTTAGCCCACATTGCTTTCCGAGACAAGAATTCATTGTCCGGCCAACTCTGAAACATTCTTAAAACTACACTCACATCCCACAAACGAGTGTACTTGGGAGCTGGGGGTCTCATACACTTAATGCCTTTCAAAAGCCTTCACACCAAGGGATGTTCCCCTACCGGCTTGCTGTCTATGTACGCATGGCCTGATGAAATCGCCGACCTATAATTATTAATGGTCCTGTAGGCCTTCGCCTGCGCTGCCTGCGCTGCCAGAAAATTCACTATGTGTATTACATCTGTATATACGGGATCAACCTGTCTCTCCAGACACCAATTACTCCATCTATGCCATGCCACTCTATACGCCTTGCCTGTCGCTGGAGCCCAAGACTCCCTGATGAACTCCTGAGCTGTGCCTGAAAGTCCTGGCTTAGACCAGCTCTCCCTGAAATCGCCCAAGCCAGAAGACTCAGGCTCCCTGACCTGACTAATGGGTGAATCTCTCCTGCCGGGTTCAGCAGTATATCCTCCCTGGCTGGCAGCCGAATAGGGGCTTCGAACGACAGTTTCAGAAGGTCTGGAAACCAGGATTGGCCTCTCCAGTCTGGTGTTATCAGAATCACTGTTGCTAGTTGGCGTCTGACCTGCGCGACTGTGCGTGCTATCAAGGAGAAAGGGGGAAACCCGTATTCCCTTGCTGGTCCCCAGACCTGGAGAAAAGCGTCCGTTGCTGTCGCTTCCGGATCCGGTCTCCAACTGTAAAATCTGGAGAGCTTCCTGTTCAACCTGGAAGCAAAGAGATCCGTCTGACAGGGACCCCTGCGGCGCATTAATTCCTGGAATACTGAGTCGTCCAGTTGCCAGTCGCTGGCGTCCCTCAGATATCTTGAGTTCCAATCTGCTACCAGATTGAGCTCCCCCGGTAAGTGTTCTGCTCTCACGCTTATCCCTTTCTGGAGACAGACCTGCCAAAACTCCTTGGCCATCTCCGTCAGCTTCTGTGACCTTGTTCCGCCCAGTCGATTTATATATCTGACTGCCGAAACGTTGTCCATTTTCAAAAGAATGGACGATTTCGCAGCTTTCTGCGTCCAGCACTGAATCGCGAAGGAGCCCGCTAGCAGCTCCAGACAATTGATGTGGAGACCCAGTTCCTGTCTCGACCATCTCCCCCCTGTAGAATGGTCTCCGCATCTGGCTCCCCATCCCCAGCGGCTGGCGTTGGACTCTATCACTAGGTCCGGGGATGAGCCAAATATCGCCCGGCCATTCCAGGCTTCCATGTGGCAGAACCACCATTCTAGTTCCAGTCTCGCTTCCTGTGATAGCTTCACTTTCTGTTCGTAAGAAAACCCTTTCCTGAGATGGCTGATCTTCAATCTCTGTAGCGCCCTGTAATGCAGAGGGCCTGGAAATATCGCCTGTATCGATGATGACAGACGTCCTATAAGCCTCGCTATTTCCCTCAGAGAAACTTCTTGCTTTGCTATCATGGTCTTGATCTCCCTTTTGACTGAATTGACTTTGGCTAGGGGTAATTTGAGAATGCCCTGTGTTGTCTCCAAGTTGAAACCCAGGAATTCCAGGTCTTGAACCGGTTCTAACTGTGATTTCTCCCAATTTATCAGGAATCCCAGTTGTTGTAATAACCCCGTGGTTAACAGGACCTGCCGAACTAGAACTTCTTTGTCCTGGCACATTAGACATATGTCGTCCAGGTAAATAATCAGCCTGATCCCCTGTTCTCTCAGGTGTGTCACTACCGGCTTCAAGAGTTTGGTGAAACACCATGGCGCCGACGCTAGCCCGAAGGGGAGACATTTGAATTCCCACTTCCGTCCCTTCCAAAGGAACTGAAGAAGTTTTGTCTGTTCTGGTCGGATAGGAATCGTTAAATAGGCGTCCCTGAGATCTATCCTTGTCAGCCAGTCTCCTTGTTGGAGAACATCCCTCAGGAGATGGATGCCCTCCATCTTGAAATGCCTGTACACTAGAAAGCAATTTAAACCCTTCAGGTTTATCACTGGTCTGACCTTGTTTCTCTTCTTGACCAAAAACAGATTGCTTATAAAACCCCCCGGTCCCTCTGGGGCTGGACCGATTGCATTCTTTGCCTTTAGCAACTCCACCTCCTTGTCTAGTAGGACCTCGTCTTCTCTGCTGAAATTTATCCTTCTTGGCCGCACTACCTGATATGGTTCCCGCCAGAATTCTAACTGAAACCCTCTTACTGTCTGTCTTATCCAGGCGTCTGAAGACAACTCTTCCCATATTTCTACATACAGTTTCACTCTCCCCCCTACTGGAGGAATACTTGCATTTGACCTTTCTGTCACTTTCACATCTCTCACCTGGGGAACTCTGGTGTTGTTGTCTTCCGTTGTTCCTCCAACCCCTGCCCCTGCCTCTTCCCCTAGAAGGGAAGAAGGGGTTGGACCTTCGGTCTTCTTGTCTCCAATTTCTGTCCTTGTAGGAGCCTCTGTACTGGCCACGGCTGGACGAGCGGCCCCTACCTCCTCCAGCCCTGTCGAAAACTCTTCGACCGAAAATCTTCTTCAGGGAAGATTGGGCCCTGTCCATCGAAACGTAGGTACTGGCGAATTTCGCCATGTCCTTGATAAACAAGTCTCCGAAGAGCTTGCCCTTCGCCGCTGTGGCCTGCTCGGAGGTCGCCATCTCCCCTAGTCTGGAGTCCAGTTTCATTAGGATCGACCTTCTCCTTTCGGTCGCCAACGCTGTATTTGCGTTGCCGAGCAGGCAGATAATTCTTTGAGCCCAGCCAGCTATAATGCCTGGATCCATCGGCTCCTTCTTGGTCTTCGCCTCCTCGGCCAGTTGCCAGATCTTGGTGACCGGCCCTAGCATGTCCAGCACCTTGTCCTGGCAGGACCGCCAGGATCTGTCGATGCCCCTCTTTACGTCCCTGCCGGACCGGCCCAGGAACGTCAGAATTCTTTCATCGATTTCCGAGGTCTCTGCTACCCCGTCCGGGATTCTCGGCCTTGGACACTCGGCCTTCAATTTAGATCTGGCCTGTCTACTTAAAGGTGTCCACAGGCGCCGTCTAAGGTATTCAGCGATCTTCTCCGGGGGGTCCCATTCATTGGACCTAGGGTGAATAAGCTCGTCGGGGTCGAACTCCTCTCTGAGAAGGTCTTCCTGTTCCCTCCTGCCTTTCTTCTTGGGTTGGCCTTCCTCCTCTTCCGGGGAGGACTGGTCTTCTGAGGAGGTGTAAAACTCAGATCTAGAGCTGCTCTTGCAGTAGTCGTCGTCCGACTCGCTCGAGCTAGTGCTCCGTCTGTCGCGGGATCTCGCCTTCCTCTTCCCCGATCTGTGGGGTGAACCCGGGGGGGTCTGGGCGCTACGGCCCCTACGGGTTTTGTGTTTACTTCCCCCTCTCTTTTTGCGGGCTTTGCCCTGGGACAAAGCCGCCAAGCTTCGCAAAATGCCCCTCTCTTCCCGGGGCCTTTCGGCACTCTGCAGCATCTGCACTGCTTCGCTCATACGGCGGCCACTGACATGCGGGCCGTCAGAATCGTCGGTATAATCGCTCATATCTTTACCGACTCTGTAATTACCAAGGTGCCTTGTGCAGTTTGCTTGGGCTGCCCCGTCAATGTAGGTATTGGAAACTAGGCGAGTCCTTTTTTAATATCAGTCTTACCTGGGACTGAGCCCGTCAAGCAGAGGCTGAAGCCTCTTGCACCTCCTCCCCAGTGTCGGAATGGGGATCAATATGCCTGTGCTGGCTTTGCAGCGTACCTTCTCTGAGCAGGTTCCCTGCCCGCGATACCAGGTTTAGCCACTAGGTGGTGTTCCTCACAGAGCACACGAGCCGGTGTCTTCACTACACGGCCGTACGCTCCAATCGACGGAGCTTATGAGGGCCAGAATATAGAGGGATCGTTAGATTTGAGGGCCAGATGATGAAGAGGCACTCTACTGTATCCTGACACGCGAGTTCGCAACGGCGCCGGAACTCCGAGGTCCCGTCGCGCCGTGCGAACTTCCGTGCCTGTAGTGCCTCCTAACGAGGAAAGGAACGACGCCGGAACGAAGTCCCGTCGCGTCTCCTCTGCGGATATGCTCCGCCAACGCCTGCGCGCTCGACCGCTAACCGCGCTGCCTACATTATAGTAAACATCTTTAAGCACATAGTCACACGTTATCACAAGAACAATAAAAAAGTACTTAGCTCAGCTGCTCGAGCAGCAAAGAAAGAGGAAGGACTTCGGAGTTATGGGTTATTATAAGGGAGAAGTGACACTGATTGGAAGAGTGGATCACGTGGTTTTGCTTACCCTATGGAAAACAAACTACAAAAATTACTGGGTTTCGTTGGACTTTGTAGTTTTATTGTTTTCCATGTTATATTGTTTTTTATGGTTGCTGCTCGAGTTAGTAAAGAGAAGTACAAAGCATAATCTGAGCCTCCGAGTCTTGACATAGAATTCTGCTTCATTCTGTCATGAGGAAAATTGCTCTTCTCTTGCATTGGAAGGTCTTATGTAATGCCTATGGGAAAATGTTTTTGGAAGCCATTGTTACTGTAAGGTATCAGCACCTACTGTACTTGTCATTGACATTTGTAATATTTGGGTGATATGACCCGAAGCGGCTGGTCGAACCTGTCGAAAAATGGCCTGCCGCCCAAGTTAAGGGCAGCAGTGTCGTTAACGACAAAGTCGGCCAGACACTGAGGGTCATATCGCCGTTAGAACCCGTAAGTAACTACATACGGGTGCTAATGGCTAAGAATTCTTTTTTTTTTAAATGAAAAGCTTACCCTTTTCCTATCCTGCGAGGCCGCATCAGCAACAGGAGTCTGTTTTCAGTGTTGCTTACGATGATGTAATCAACAATGAGAGCAGACTCCTGTATCGGATGCAGCGCCGCCTGACAGGAGAAAGATACGTTTCCTTTATCACCCGTCTGTGTTTACTTGTGGGTTCTGAAGGCGGTATGGGGTAGAAGGATGAAGCAAGGCAGGCACACGGAGAGGCGCGCACAGCCATGGGGAGCTCAGGATGCGGGCTTATACCAGAGAATACAGCCCACGTTTCAAGCTCTCTGATTGGCTGGCACTCCCGCCCAGGGGCCCACTGCAAGCTTTATAGTTACAGCATTAGTTGTAACGTGGTTTGTAGACTCGCCTCTAAAAAGTAAGCTCCCATGGTCCACTGTGTTTGAATCTCACTACCTCCAATACCTTTTTGAATTGACCTCGTTTTTTATTTTCTTTTGTTACTTTTATTTACCCGTTGACAAATGAAACATAAACATACTTATAGCATAGCTCTCAACCATTTCTGTCGCAAATTTTTTGCGGATGAGAGGCCCATTGAAACGAATGGGCGTGCAGGAGGCTTGGCGGGTGAGTCAGCTGTTTACATGGCAGGTGACATCCGCCAAAAGCGTGTGAGTTGAGAGCTATGCTTATAGTATGGAAGTTTACGGTTGGAGGATGAATTTGTCTCACTTCTTGATGGTTGAGGGGCTCTGCCACAACCACGTGCCACAATGCACGATAACTGGAATTTGTTTCTCCATGAATTAAAGTGCACAGGCTTGCAGCCTCTTGATCTCCAGCACTGTTTTGTGGCTACTGACATGCAAACAGTTCAATTGTTAGTTATTGGAGAATTTGAAAAAGAATGCTTCTTTATTGAAATGTGTTCTAGTGCGGAGACCACTGGGGGGTGTGGAGCAAGATGGCCACGTAGGAGCAGACCCCTGTGTCCCATAAGCAACCATAAGTGAATTCTCACCCCCAGCCAGCTACCTTACAGCCCCTGGTGCTGCAGCAGAGTACCGGGGAACTCGAGGAGTGATCCGGACGACCCCTGGCAGGAAAGTGCACCCTGGTGACCCTGGACCATGCACCGCACCACCAGGCTGTCAACACGCAGGCCTGGGGAGTGAGAAGGGTGGCAAGGGGGGTCAGCTAGAGGCCTGGATAAAACTGACTTGGGCCAGGACCAGAAGTGGTGCACAGTAGCGTGGAAGCCTGGTCTTGCTCGCCCCAGCTTCCTGTAGCTGGCCTTGAGGGACGGGCTGTTCCGGCACCCCCGAGTCTGGTTGAGCGGACGCCCGAGATCCAACGAGGGCAGAAGCAAAAAGCATCAGCCAACGCATGGAGAGATAGGCTGGTGGTCCACCACTGGGGACCCCGGAGTGGTGGTGAAGTGTGGCCAGTGAGGTCCCTGATGCTGCAGAATGCCTAGTGCAACCCAGAAAAGCCCCGGAGAAGCAAGATGAGTAGAGCAGCCTGAGACCGCAGACCAGTGATGAACCGCAACAGGAATTTGAATCGCTGAGACTCTGGCAGAGGGTTGGTGTAAGAGGGGCTGACAGTGGCCCTCCTGTAAAGGGAGGTATGAAGCTGTGCCCAGAGGCCCTGTGCGAACGCTGATTAGATGTGGCTGACAGATATCGGGATGACGCCTAGACATCCCTGCAGTGAATAGAGGAGGCCAACTGGAAAGCAGTGGTGGAGAAACCTGCTGGGGCATGGCATGCCCGACCCATGCTCCCCATTGACAATGCTTACGCAGCGCTAGAGCGCAGGGCTAGAGCGCTAATGGCATGTGTTGATGTTGGCTGTTGCATGAATGCCCACAAATAGTTATGACGCTGCATGTTGGTTGCTACAGAAAAGGCCCCTAGGTATATGAGGGCGATGTGACACAGGCAACAGTTTTACTGAGGCCAAGAATGACACGCCCCAATTACAGAGAAAAGAGTGCCGGGGCAAGAAGTGCAGTGAGCACAGCGCCAGTGAAATACCCCACTGAGAGTCAGGAGAGGGGTTAGATGCCACTTAACGAGGTGCCATGTGCGAACAGAGGAAAGGTGTAGTGATGGATGCAGGTGGTCCTGGCGCCCTGCAACAATATGTTCAGGCCATTCCACTTGACCTTAAGGCGTTTAATGCCGAAGTACAGACCTCTATGAGTGCCATCAACGACAGGGTATCGAAGGTGGAAGAGAGAGTGGAGACCCTGGAACATAGCCAACACGCAGCAGATGTTACAGATGTATGCCGGGAGGTGCGAATTAAGGAACTTGAAAGCAGGGAGAGGGAAGCCAGGAGGAGTAAACTGGACGATGTGGAGAACAGAGAGAGGAGAAACAACCTAAGTATATTGGGGCCTTTGAGTAAAGACACGAAGACTCCCAGGGAGCAGGAACGCCTGTTGGGCCAAGTGGTAAAAAAGCTGCTGGAGCCTGTGTTGGATAGAGAGATCCGCTTTGATAGAGTACACAGCGAAGCAGGGCCGGCAGACGGGCCATGCTCAGTGGTGGCTAACTGCCGCTATTACAGAGATAAAGAGAAGATTTTGCAAAAGGCCTGTGAGGTGGGAACAATAGTGTGGGAAGGTTCCTCTGTGAAAATAATCTGTTCTGAGATGGGTTGAAGGAGGGAAATGAGAAAAATATTTGAGTGTTATCAACAGAAAGGTAATAGTTAAAGCCAAAGAAGGAGCTACGTCTTCCTATGGCAGATTATAGAGGGTGAAGAGCAGAGGTCCAAGGACTGATCCTTGGGCTACGTGGACAGGAAGAGGGGTGGCGGTCATCGGGTTCAGTGTTCTTAGATATTTTAAAGGATGGACCTTCCAGGTAGGAGACAGATAGATGAGGTTGGAGATCTTGGGCACACAGGACCATCTTATTTGAGGGGTGTGGGTGCAGGTGGAAGAAGGAAGATGGGGAGGCTGGAGACTGATGCAGAAGTTAGAACAAGCTGAGGCTGTAGGCTATAGGAGAAGGGAAGGAGAAGAGTGAGTAGATGGAGGAATGGAGCAAAATCAACGTGCATGATGAAGGGTAGAACAGAAAAAGGCAAGTAAAGACATTGATGAAAGGATGCACCCTAAGAGAGGGGTGGGGGTAGGCAGGTAAGCAGAAAGGGAAGGTGTGGATGATTGCCTGAGAAGAAGCAAGTGCACATTCAGAGCTGGTCTAGAATGTGGTTATAAGTAACCAAATTACAGTTAACAGACCTAAAACAGCAATCTTCCTTGCTCATGGGAGGTAACAGAAGCTCTGCTGCGAATGGATAGTCAATGGGAGAAAGGATGATGTCCTGGCTTGAGCAGGGATTCTAGCTCTAGGTCCTTTTTTCCCGCCCAAACAGGCCCAAACAGGGAACTGCCTTTTGCTGTTTTGGCCCTTGGCTCCGGGTTCCCAGGCGAGGGCACCCAGGGAAGACTGAATAAGGGTGTTGGTGTGTCATATGTTCCTGTGGGAGCCTGTCACAGTGTACCAGATGACTTCCACACTTTCAGGCATAGTCCTGGGTGTTGTAAGTCCAGGGAGCTTCGTTTTGTAGACAGGGTCCCTAGATTGTTCCCCAGGATCCAATGGCAAAACAGGTTCTGGCCAAGGAAAACATTTGTTTTATTGAAAAACTAACCTCCAGAGAGTCACGTGTCCCTGTGGGAGCCAGTTACTGTGCTCCAGATGGTGTCCGAAGTTGTAAGTTCCCAGCTGAGTCACCTGCCCTTGGCTTCCCTCCATGTGTTGCAGTTACCTCTGTGATGAAGTCCTTCTGTCCAAGGGAGACTGAGATGTACAGTTAGCGTGGTGATCAGAATTACTTTACAGACACAGAAAACTAGAACACCTTGAATGTGCGCATGTTCGCATCAAATAATCCTCTGTGTGGCCCCTAAAGACTTGTGAGCTGGAGAACGCAAGCAAATCTGCAGAATTTATAAGTCCAGCACACTCAGCTAATTCCACAGATTCAAAATGGCAGCAAGCACATTTGTCGACTCGGTCTGCAGAAACACTGGGACAATTCTGAATACATTAAGCTAGGCAGGTTCTTTGTGGCGGAGTTAGGACCCTATAAAAGGATTCAGGCCGGTCAGAAGGGTTTGGATGGATGGTAATAATGGAAGCATGGTGCAGGAGAAGGGAGAAATGAGATTAAGGAGGAGCTAAAGGAGGACAGAGTGGAGGTGGTGAAGAAGGAGGAGGAAATACTGAGACGAGAAGGTCTGAAATCAGGGGGTTGTAAGTATAAGGGGGAGTTGGAGAGAGGAGAGTAAAGAGGAGGTGACAAACAAGAAGGGGAGAAGGAAGAAGGTGGAGAAAGATCTGATAGTGGAGGAGAGAAAAATAGTGGAAAGTGGACGACAAGGAGTAGATGAAGAAGGAGATGTCCCTTAGGAAGAGAGGAGAGAAGAGATAGATTGAAAAATCATTCTAGGCTAAAGTCTGAAGTAGGAGAATGGATGAGAAATGAGCTCATGTCGAAGTGTGAAGGAGATGGGAGTTGAGAAGAGAACAAAAAGCAACAAAATAATCAAACCCTTTCATTACTGTGTGTGGAGTTCCCTTTTTGGTAACCAAATTTTATGAAAAGTTGTAGCATATAAAGACCATACATTTGCATTAAATCTTGAGTCAATGTATTCTTTCCTAATACAGCAATACAAAACTATTTGTGATTAACGATAATTCATAGGTGGGGGCGTGGCCAATATGGCGGGCGGACAGGACAGGTGCAGTGCAAGCTATGTACCTGCGACAGGGAGTCTATGGTGATTTCCAGATTCCCCTACAAATTAAGAGCATCCAGGAGTGGAGGGCTGGCTTCAGACCTCACGCAGTCTGATAAAAAGAAAAATGCAGCCTGGGAAGTAAAAGAATACCGTCCAGAAGGAAAGAACCGTGGAGGCTAGGCGGGCGATTGTGCCGGAGCAGGTGAAGAAGGGGGCAGCCGGGGGGCCGATGACTGCTGTGAAGGGATTGCCGGCTGGAGGACCAAGGTTTGCCGTGCAGGTCCGCACGGGCCGGGCCAGCATTGTGCGTCGGGGGCTGCTGGGAACTTGTGGCTGTCCTGGGGAAGCCGTGTGCTGCAGGGAGGAGGAGCCAGGGCCTACCTCTGATGCAGAGGAAACTGAGGCTAGAATTGGCCTCTGAAGGGCGGTGGGAGGCATAAGCCGCCATGTGGCACAGAAGGAAAGAGCAGAGCGTAGGCTCCGGTGCCCGCACAGCAAAGAAGGAAGCAACAGGCTGAGGCCTGAGCATCAGGAGATAGCGGTAGAGCGAGGACTCGCGGCAGGGAGCGGGCAGGAGCAGCCAGCAGAGGTGGGTGGAGGAGGAAGAGGTCCTCTTGGAGCAACAGACTGTGAGGACTGCGGAGGGCCAGTAGTGCACGTGGTGGAAAAGTACGAAGGAGGTATCAAGAGTCCTTGGGAAAACAGCAGTGCTCCATGTGCAATCAAAGTGCTGGAGGTTTATTGATGCCAGCTTGGATCTTGATGTGTGCTCCAGTTTGCAGTCCGCTCCCATGTCACTGTCTACCTTGAGCATGATCTGGCAGTGTAAGCACCAGGGAGCAGCAGGTGGAAGACCGCTCGGGAGGATTGGGGAGAGCGGGGCAGACGTGGACTTGAAGGGGGATAAGAGGCAGGAAAGAGGTGAAGCAGCTACCGCTTGCAGCAGAGGAGGTAGCTGGAGGCTCGCATGGAGGATGTAGTTGGGACCGAAGAAGAAGGGCAACACATCAGGAGGTCTCCCACAGGGTGCATACACAGACAAAGCTCCACTTTGGAAACCAGACCACGCACAGCGCCAAGGAGATGGTATTCACCAAAGAGGACCTCCTTGCTGCGCTGGCCAAGTTCAAGGGTGAACTAACAGAGACGGTAAAAGCTGAGGTGGCCAGCATTAGAGAGGAACTCTTGCAGGCGATCACAGCGAATCGGAGAGATATTGATGCATTGGGCAATAGAGTGATGGAGGTGAAGGGGCGCATCACGGGGCATGACAAACAAATGCTGAACTGGCTAAGCAGCCAGGAGGGGTGGATGAAATAATGAAGGCCCTGATCAAAGACCTTAAGGAGGGGCAGAAGGGTCGGAACTGGAGGAATGCATCCAGGAGATGTTTGTGGATCTTGTGGAGGGGAACAGAGCCACAACATGGAAATTGAAAGAGTACAGAGTGGGTAGTCGGGGAGCAGAACCGGGGGCAAGGCCGAGGGACGTGCTGTTGAAGATGCATTGTTTCAAGGATAAAACCCGGCTTATGTGTGCAGCCAGGAAGAAAGGAAAAACTCAAATGAGGGGAAGCTAGATCTAAACATATGATGATCTATTCCAGCTAACACTAGCAAGAAGACTGTTTAAGCCGTTAATAAGAGAAGGATGAAATATCGTTGGATCTTTCCAACTAAACTACAATTTTACTTGGGGTACGAAGAAAAGACGGTCTCTCAAGTAGAAGATGGAATGAGGGCACTGCGTATGTGTCCACGGGACTCCAGGGAGAATGCCGAGGAGCGGCACCAAGGGGGAGCACAGGATGTGAGACAAAACAGCTGCCAGTGGTGAGGCTCAAAGAAGGGAATGAAGACATGAAGTGGACAAAGGGGTGCAGTGAAGGTCAATCAAATGTATGCTGGCTATTCTCGACACGAGGGAAGGAGAAAACAGAGTGGGAAAATGGAGAAGAAATTAGGGCATGCCGGAGGGCTACGCAATGGACGTTGTCCGTAGCTGCAGGTCACGTCCAGAACCTGGATGCGGGATCTAGGGATTGTTATGAAATGGGGAGTTACTAATAGTCTAGGGGCAGTCAGGTAAAACATGGTAAAAGGGGCCGGGTGGAAGAGACTGTTGTGTACAGGGAAGAAGGGTTATATACAGACAAGGGTAAAGGTATACGTTAGACTCATGGAATGTAAGGGGACTAAACAGCCTGAGCAAGACGGTGGCGTTCCTGTGGTAGATCAAGAAAGGAGGGGTGGGGATAGTCTGCCTATAGGTGACGCACTTGGTGGGAGGGGTGTGAGATGCTTTCAAAGTAGGGAATATCCACTAGAGTACTATGAGGTGGCATGGAGCAAGAGGGCAGGGGTGGCAATCCTCTTGCATAAGTTCATGAAGATAGATGGGGCCAGGGTGAAATGAGACCCAGAGGGGTGATATATGTTGGTGAAGGAACAGTGGGAGGCCAGCTGTACATGCGGGCATTGATATATGCTCCCAAACAGGGGCAGGAAGGGATTTTGCCTGGCAGAAATGGACCGAGGGGAGGGATCATTGATGGTGGCAAGGGACTACAACCTAGCTATGGACCCAATCATGGACCATTCAGGAGGGGTGAGGGGCCACACTACAGGGACAATGTCCAAGCAGCTAAAAGAAAGGATTGAGAAGCTAGGGCTCAAAGACACATGGAGGGTACATCACCCACAGGAGAGAGACTACTCATTCTACTCCACGTCCACAAAACATACTCCCGGATAGATTACATAATGGCAACACAGATAGTAACTCAAGCAGTGGTGAGGGCCCATATTGGTAGCACAATGATTTCAGATCACGCACTGGTCACATTGGAATGACAGGGAGGGGTGCTGAGGGGGGACATAGCGGGTGGCGGCTGGAAGAATATCTCCTCAGGAACCCTTGGATAAAACAACAGTTAGAGGCTGAGATCAGCAGATTTATGGAGGAGGATGGGGAAATCGGGAGGGGGTAGTTGGGACGCAACCAGATCTTCAAAATCGAGATCAGGAAGTGCCTAACGGAAGCATCCAAGAGACTTAGGGAAGAGAGACGGATGGTGGCGAGGGACAGAGAAAAGGACTTGGAAACGGCCCACAAGGAGAAGGGTACAAACAAGGTAGCTCGACAGCTGGCCCAGGCAAGGGAGCAACTCAAACAGCTGATCAGTGGAAAATACCCTCCTGAGGAGCATGCAGACATTCCATAAGCATGATAACAGGGTGGGGATGGTACTAGCGAGACAACTGAGGGCCAGGGAGCAGAGAGCATTCATAGATAACCTGGAGGATAAAGGGGGCAGGTTGGTGGGGACGGAGAAAGACAAGCGCAGGGTCATTCAGGAATTCTTGGCTCACCTATATAGGGAGGAACCATGTGACAGAGAGGTACAGAAAACATACTTGGAGGGGTGGTCAGGGCTGGGGCTGTCCCATGAGCAAAGAGCAATGCTAGAAGAACCCATAACAGGGGAGAAGGTACAGTGGGCAATAGCAAGGCTAAAAGCACACAAAAGCCATGGGGAGGATGGGTTGACAGCAGTGTTTTATGTGACCTTCAAGCAGCTGCTGGTGAAGGAGCTGAAAGGAGTATTTAATAAAGGGTAAGAGATCGCCGTCCATGGAAATGGCACACATCACTCTTATCCCGAAGCCGGGAAAGAACCCACAGTTGAGATCCTCCTACCGGCCAATTGCACGTATTAATCTGGATGCCAAACTCTATACGAGAGTGCTGGCGGCCAGGTTGGAAACGGTTCTTCGTAGCTTAGTAGTGCAGGACCAGTCAGGATTGATCCGAGGCGGACCTCGTTCAATAATGTATGAAGGGTTATGCACATAATTGACAATTGCGTGAGGGGGAGGCTCGACGCCTACCTGCCTACTAATGCTTGATGCCGAAAAGGCCTTTGATCGAGTGAATTGGGGGTTCATGAGTCAAGTGCTGAGCAGGGTAGGGGTGGGACCTAATTTTTTGAGAATGGTTCAGGCCAATTACCAGAACCCCAGGCTAGGGTTAAAGTTAATTTGGGGCTGACGAACCCGTTCCGAATACAAAGGGGAACTGAACAAGGATGTCCGCTTTCTCCCTTGCCCTTTGCACTGGTGATGAATCCTTTTACGCATAGGGTAAGGGAGAATAGGGAGATACAAGGGCTCAAGTGGACAAATTCTCATCATGAAATTGGTCTATTTGCTGATGATGTGGCACTCTTGATCACCAAACCAGAAACATCACTGCCGGCAATAGAAATACAGGCCTTTTCAGGCTTTTCGGAGTTCAAAGTGAATTATTCCAAATCAAAAATACTCATACCTCTCAATTAAAGGGGTGGAGGAGCAGAAATGACTAGAGAACAATACTGCATTCAGGCGGGCGAGGGGCCTGGTTAGATATTTGGGGGTGAACCTGATAGCAACCACAAACAGGATAATTGGGGCAAACTACCCTCTGCTCATGAGACAAATTAAAGCGGATCTTGCAAGATGGAGGGGGCTATACATGTCCTGGTTGGGTAGAATTTTTATTGTGAAGATGAATATCCTCCCACGATTGCTGTTTGTGTTTCAAGCGATCTCTCTGACAATCTCAGGGAAGATGACGAAGGAGGTTCAGGAAAACATAATGGCTTCATGTGGAATGGGAAGAAACCCTGCATAGGGAGGAACATTCTATTTAATGGTAAAAGGCAGGGGGGAGTGGGATGTTCCAGTGCGGTAAGGCACTTCGAGGCAGCGCAACTAAAAATCTTGGCATAATGTGGCAGGACAGGCAACCAGAAACACTGGATGATCATGGAACAGGCAGTGGCGGGAGTGCATCTCTGGAAAATACCCTGGATGAAGAAGGAAGATAGACTGAGGGGGCTTATTGAGAACCCCATCACAAGAAACACAGAGGATATATGGGACAGGCTGAACAGGAGACTCGGACTAGCTCTGTGGCCTTCACCATGGACTCCACTCTTCCAGAACCAAGCATTCCCACCAGGAATAGACTACAGCAGGTTCAAACAATGGATAGCACGAGGGATAAGGGAAATTGGGGACCTCTACGAGGAAACTCAACTTAAAACATTTGACAGTTGCTGCACTGAATATGACCAGGGAAGAGCAGATTTCTATGCCTATCGGCAGCTAAAACACTGGGTGAGTGCTTCAGAGGTAATGGAAGGGGCCACGAGGGAACTGCCAGAATGGGAGAAGTTGGTATCATATAGTGAGAACAACAAGGGACTGATCGCAGCTGTCTACAAAATCTTATCAGAAAATGAGGGCCAGGAGAACTGGGCAGTGACGAATAAGTGGGAAGCCGGGCTGGGGAGGACATTTAAGGATAAGGAATGGGCACATGCAGTGAAGGGATGGTAAAGCCCATACACCTCACTGCAGCACCGGGAGCTGCAGTACAAGTTACAACACAGGTGTCATTATACTCCAGAGAAACTTCACAAGATGTATAATGCGCACTCACCGCTGTGCTCGAGGGAATGTGGGGGGAGGGAACAACAGAACAGATTTGGTGGGGATGTCCACAACTTAAGCATTTCTGGCAGGAGGAGAAGTCGAAGATGGGCGGGATACTGGGATTTGATATAGAATTGGGTGGGCCTATGGCATTTCTGAATATACCAGTGGGAGCCTCGGGTGGGAGGGTGAGTGGGAACACTTTGGGCAAATCTATTGAGTGCTATACGCTGTATAGTAAAACAGTGAAAGCAGAAAGTCCTGCCTTCCATTATACAATGGTAGTACGCAATCTGGGAGGTTGTTGGTGTGGAAAGGCTAACATCAGTAGTGCAAGGGGCAGTGGGGAGGTTTGGCAAAGTTGGGTCGCCCTTTCGTACCTATGCACTTAAGGATTATTCTCACTTATACATCCCAAAGAGACTGAGGACACGTGGAATATTACCAGAGGATGAGGAATGAGCCAGAGAGGGAAGAGCATAGAGGGATTGACGTTGCTAGACTAGTGGGGGGGGGGTGTAAGAGAGGGGGAGAGAGGGTGGTTGTGACAGGCGGGTCTTCTTTTTCTTTTAAGCAGTTACTTTTGAGTAACCTGGTTGGTGTTAAGATGTTTTGGAGAAACATTGTGCATATGATAGGTTACTGCTTATGTGATTATTCAGATGCCAATAAAGTTTTGGTTGAAAATTAAAAGATAATTCATAGGTGACTATTTTTGTGTAGATTGCTGATCATTAAATACAGCTTAATGTGTTAGGGTCATGGGTATGACCCAATCCAGGTGGTAAGGGCCCCTCTCAACCCGAGGTCGGCAGACTAACAGGGCAACACCAGAGACACACCTACCCCAGAGGTGTTGTGGGGGAGTTGAGAGGGGGCATTGTCCCTGGCTCCCCGTTATGCTTGGATCGGTGTATGCACACTGGTGCCCCTCTCTCTTACCCGATACCTATCAGCCTCTGACTTGGCTAGGTCTCTTTTGCTTTACTTCCAGTTGTTTCTTGAGAGACTACAGTGACCAAAAACCACCAGACTCCTCACCTATTGTTCAAGGGAAGCAGCGCAGTTTGGAGAAAAACTACAAGTACCACAATTCACCTGCACGCAGAGGACAAGCCCTGGCCTGTAACAAAAGGAACAAACAGGTTGCTCAAATAGAAATGTACTAGGCTTCACAATGCAGGAGCCGAATTGGGGACACCACACCTATGCCACAAACCACAGCCTCGCTACAGGGGACCAATGGGGCAGCTTTAGCTGAGCAGGGACTATCAAGACACTGCCCATGAATAGGGGAAACCTAGGGACACTTCCCAAGCCATGTTGGTCCACTGACTTACCAAGTGAAGTAGAGACACAGAGAACAAACGACTATAGTGACGGCAAGGACAGCATGGCAAAGATGAAGGCTGGATGGAATATTCACCCCTGTCTCCTTGTATCTCTGCTCCCCTCACTGTGTACTTCCCACTATGACTGGTAAAGCCCTCTGTTGCTTCCCAAATCTAGGTTCTCGCTCAATAAATACCCTAATAATAACCATTCTAAAACGCCCCATTTGGGAGCGAGCGGGAGGGATGGACTCTCATATATTGTATGCATTGCACTTTTCACGTTATCTCGGATACCTGGCGTGACTGAAACTATCTCAGCAGTAGCAGCATTAAAAGAATCTCCTATATGCTCGGGACATGGCCATGCAGGATGCTAAATGTTCCCCCAAAATTAAATAATTATCAGATAAGGGCATCATATGTCCAGGCACAACCAGTGTACACCAGAGTCCCAGGCAGTGCCATAGAAAGCCTAGCATTATGGTAGTATGCCAGGCAGTGCCATGATATGCTCTTGGACTTAATTGCTATTATATACTCTGATCCAAGCAACTGTTATGATATGCTCAGGAATGCACACCACATGCCAGGTTTTGCATGACATGGTCTGGCACTTCCAGTGTAAACATGTGTGTACTTATATACCCTGGTACTCCACTCCTGTGCCAGGTTGTGCCAACATATGCTCAGATGCCGACTAATATTGTAATAAGAATAGCCATTGTATAAAGGCTTGAATAGATAATCTCACATCTGCACGAACACTGTGGCGGGTCAGAAGAAGGACTTGGACACCGTATTGACATTTCCACTTGTTTGCTTAATAAATGATGAAAAAAGGCCTAACTTTCTGTATTGCTATGTGGTGTTCCCTGCCTATCGAAATAACTATGTTGCTCGTCCGTCGTCAGGAAATCATAAAACGAAAAAAGTTTGCTATCCAAAAACGAGTCCTAAATGACCCAACCACTATTCTAACAAACATGGGTCTGGAGAATGGCTTCTTTCTCCTGATTGGCTTTTCTCGCAATTTTCCTCCTTTGCTTCAGACTTATTAGTAAGTTAATTTTAAATTGTTCTAGTCACATTCTATACAAGTTCTTGAAACTCTTTCACAAGTTCCCCGAATTTTCCCTCCTCCTTGCGGATTGTATACCAGGAATCCCTTTTAACTCTCTGTCGTATCTGTTGCTGCACAGGGAAGTGCCTTTTGTACTTCTGTAACATATACTGTCTTAGTTGTGATATCCTTTCTTGGTATGTAATGTTCCCCCTCTAGGGGTGGCTTGGTTTGTTTATCTTTTCTCTTATGGCCTTCACTTGTATTCCCTTCATAGAATTCTCTTTCTGGTTTACAGTCTCTGCCTCTTAACATATTTGTATTTGTATTTTATCGAATTTATATAGCCTTTTTAATCCAATGTGGTACTTTCCCATCTTCCGAGGGTATTTAAGGCCCAGTTTTAATCGTTTCTTTTCCAGCTTTTTTTTTATTCACTCTCTCACATTATTACAGTTCAATTTTATCGACTTTAATTTCACTATCTCACCAATTACACTGAGACACGTTTCTCTTATTTCATAATGATTCCCCAGTGGCCTCTCTGTTCTCAGGTTCTCCCCATTACCTCAGAATTTGCAGGGGAACGTCTACGGGATCTGTGTTTGCTCGGGTTCTCTCCTGTCGTTCACCTTCTTAACCTTCACGTCGTCTCTGGTGTCCTGCTCTCAGTCCTCTCTCTATGACCTGGTAACCGAGTGGGTAACCGGACGGTTGACTGACTTCACAGCGTAGTGGTTTCGGGGTTGTTGTATGGGCGCACTGCCCACCATGAAGTGTTTGTGGTCACCCACCACTGGGATTGGAGTTCCTGTCTCCTCGGTTTCTCTCTCTGTATGGACACTGGGGATCCAGTGCTTTGCTCTCGCTCTCAGAGCAGTTCTGAAGGTCGCGGGCTGCCAAGATCAGCTTGGCTCTGCCTCTCTCAGGTGTTATGCTAACAGGGGGCTTCCCGAGTTTACGTATGTGTCTCACTGCTTCGCCTCCCTTTGGCGTGTGCTCCCTTCTCAGTATCTTTGTCTCAGTTAAATGGAGGTGTCTATTTAAAGAGGCAGACTTTCTTTTTTGTTTGTAACAGTATATTTTAGCTTTGGCTTCAGCCAAGTCTATGGATTGTATACTGTTCTTCACATCTGATAGTTCCATGTATGCCACCATGGGGAATGACTTAGGGAGTTCCTCACAGGAACGGCAGTCCTTGCTCCCAAAGAGGGGGGGTCTCTCCCAGTGAGGCCCCACTTGCCCAGCCCCCTAGGAAGGGCCTTGCAAAGCCGGCTCACCTCCCTAAACTCAAAGGGGGAGGCTCCCCCTTGGGAAAAAGGGACGAATTCCCTTGATTCGTCCCAGCCCACACTGTCCCATCCTATTACTCACATCCACATTCACCAGTGGTCGAGAAGTTCAAAATGAAGTAGTGGAACTATGTTCCTTGCTGGCCTGTCCCTGCTGCCCTCGGGCCATACAAACATCCAAACAAGTGTGCCTGCTGTTTAAGCGAACGTTCAGTACAGTGCACTGAAGTGCAAGTTTCAACTTCTTCCTACACTTTTATTTTAAAACGAAACCATTCCGGAACGATTTCTTTTTCAAATAAAAGTAAAGGGACAGTAAAACTTCATTAAAAAAGTAGAGGAGCACCACTCCCAACCTGTTCCGCCCATTTCAACCACTCACATTCACTCCAAATTATACAAACATGAAATCACGAACATAAGCAGGCACATAGATGCCACTGTGCCTGTGTGAGCTTACTTCCCACGCTCCCTGTTCAATGATAAGGATCAGGCAAAAGGCATATTTCACCTTGACGCTGATTCACAACACAGATCAAAGATAGCTATTTTCTGTTCCCATTCTGTAGGTTCCTAGTCAATAGTGACCTGGTCTCCGTACCATGGCAGCCAGTAACTGGAACAAGCAGAGACGTGTCCTTCTCTGGGATGTGGTATGAGTGCACCTGCAGGGAGATGTGGTAGCCTAGGGGGGTCTCGGCCTTCCAGGTAGATTTACTTCTGTCCTCTAAGGAACTGCAGTGCATGGATAGTGTCTAGTGGTGAGCCCTGCCTTTGTAATGAGGGGTGTAGGGGTGGTACTTGCAGTGACAGAGGCAGAGCTTGGCTTTGCATTGAAGGATGAAAGGCTCTTGCTTGCACTGAATGTTGCGCGAGCTGAGACAGAGAGGGATAGCCCTAGCGCTAATTTCCTTTTGGACCCTGTTAAGCCCCAAAGAACCTTGAAATCAGAAGCCATTCTGGCCATCTGTAATTTTAATAAACACCCTTGGACTTACTGTAAAAGTCAGTGTGATCCTTTGTGGCATCCACTCCGTCACAAAACCTACCTAGCATCCTTGGGGTGCTGTTCTAGAGCTCGCCCCTTTCAATCAGGGTTGTAGAATTTGAGCAGCAGGAAAAAGTGTGAAAGTGTGGCATCCCAGACAGGATCCAATGGCCAGACAACACTCACAATACTGTACTTAAATGTGTTTATTTGGGAACTGTTACTCGGAAGTGTAAACAGCAACTGACATGTATCAGGATGTCACTGGTGGAGTACTAACTAAAAAATTACAGGGTAACTCAAAGTTCACAGGCTCTCTCAGCTACAGGCTCCTCGGGGACCCCCTTACTTGAACAGAATGTATTGAACAAAGAAAGTCTTAACACCCCCCAGGAGTGTTCTCAGGTTATGGTTCGAGGGTTACATCATCTTGTTGGGGTGGATGATGCGGGTGGGGGTGGGACGGGGAGACGAGAAAGGGTTATCCCTGGTGTCAGACCGGGACAGTTAAGGGAGTTCTTGTTGAAAGGAGTTATAATGTTTAAATCAGAGAGCGGTTACACAGCAGTACGCCCGTATCGCTTGCAACAGGGGCAAGTCTACGGGCAGTCGATTCCATTTGAAAGCTGGTATGACGCAGGTTAATAGGGGCTTAAGTGTCAACTTACTTTCCTGGAACATACGTGGGCTTAGTAACCCGGTTAAAGCAAGGAAGGTTGCAGCATACATAGCACCTCACGATCCTTGCATTCTTTTCATACAGGAGACACACACACTCGGAAGCGTTAATACTAAATTTCTGCCACGATGGGGCCCCCAAAGATATTATACGGAATATTCAACACAGTCAAGGGGAGTGATGACTCTCCGTTACCCCAAATTAAGTTTTAAATACCATTCTAGTAAAATAGATCAGCAAGGCAGATATGTGCTAGTTTGGGGGGAGCTGGCAGGGTGCCCGATAATCCTGGTAAACACGTACGGCCCAAATGTAGACGACCCACAATTCTACTGTACTATATTAGATATGCTGACTGGGTCAGGGGAGGCGTTAATAATTTGGGGTGGTGACTTCAATACTATTCTGGACCAATCCCTTGATCGATCTTCCACCACCCCTAGGGCCCCTACTAGGGCTGCGTTGGTTTTGAAACAGCTGATGGAACAGATGGGCTTGATAGATGTTTGGCGTACATTACACCCCACTGAAAAGAAATTCACCTTCTATTCGACCGTCCACGACTCCCATTCGCGCATAGACTACTGGTTTGTTAGCTCACACCTGGCGGGCACTGTCACTGGTTGCGATATACACCCTCGCACCCTTTCGGACCACTCACCTGTAACACTTAGCAATAAGTTGGGAGATGCCCCTCCCCCAGTTAGAAGATGGAGAATTCCCCCCGCCATTCTTCGGGACTCTAACATTTGCGAAGCCCTGCATGATGAGATCACCGAATTCATCAGAATAAATGAGGGATCGGTAACTACCTATGCTACTTTATGGGAGGCTTTCAAGGTCTGGGTCCGGGGCACTATCCTTGGTAAGTCCACCGGCATGTTGAAGGCTGTACGGAGGGAACTGAGTACAGTTGAAGCAAAAGTAGATCTGTTACAAATTGAATATGGGGTCAGACAAGAAAAGGAAACGTTAGCGCAAATGCATGTCGCTTTAAAGGAGTTCAGTGAGTTGGCCAACAGAGAAGTTCTATATATGGCAGCCCCTGCCAAAGCCCGCAGATACGGGGAGAGTAACAAGGCCGGGAAGTTCTTAGCTACTATGCTTAAGGCTGATAGGCACCGTAGTCCGATTCCTGGCATTCTGACACCTACCGGGGAAATGGTTAACAGGGAGCGGGACATTAATTCCACCTTTGCGGAGTTCTATTCCTCCCTTTATTCTAATCATGACACAAAGTGTTCAGAGGAGACGTTCCGGTACTTGGACAGCCTAGACCTCCCTACATTAACTGCTGAAACCCGTAACATACTAGACCGGCCCATCACAATTGCAGAAATTGAAGAGGCCATTAAATCTTTGTCAGGAGGCCACGCCCCCGGCTCGGATGGCCTGAACGCGGAACTATACAAGGAATTCAGGAGTGAATTAGCCCCTTTACTGCTAAACATGTGGGAGGAATCGATGAACCGGGGGGACCTTCCAGAATCGATGCGTGAAGCTATTATTACAGTCCTCCTGAAACCCTGTAGACCGGCACATGAGATGGGATCCTACAGACCCCTCTCATTGATTAACACTGACGCGAAAATCTTCGCCAAAGTGTTAGCTACCAGACTCCTCCCGTATATGTCAATCCTGGTCCACCCGGACCAGGCAGGCTTTATACCATCCAGATCCACTGCACTCAACCTGCGACGCCTGTTTAATGTAATGGCACAGATTGATCCCGAGGCGAAGGCGGCAGTGGTAGCCCT
This sequence comes from Ambystoma mexicanum, assembly GCF_040938575.1. NCBI lineage: Eukaryota > Metazoa > Chordata > Amphibia > Caudata > Ambystomatidae > Ambystoma > Ambystoma mexicanum. Next base: position 1,008,468,329 of record NC_090927.1, read on the forward strand.
TGATGCCGAAAAGGCTTTCGATTCCGTGTCTTGGTCATACCTCTTCCTGGTGCTTGAACGGTTTGGCCTTGGTCGATACTTTATTAAATGCGTAAAGCTACTATACACCCACCCTACCGCTAAAGTCCTCACTAATACCACGCTATCCCCTACATTTTGGCTCCATAGGGGCACCAGGCAGGGTTGTCCCTTCTCACCTATACTATTTGCACTTACCATTGAGCCAATGGCGGAGTATATACGACAGCACTATTCACATAGAGGCCTCAGGATGACCGGCCCCCCTCAGATCATTTCACTATACGCAGATGACACTTTGTTATATGTCCGTGATCCAGAGGAGAATGTACAACACATCATGTCAGACATACACGAATTCTCAGAGTATTCAGGGTATAGAATCAATGTTCCTAAGTCCGAGATATTTCCCTTAACTGATTGCACGGGTGATCTCTCTGCAATAGTGGGACTTAGGCCCGCTCTGATTCAGGTTCGCTGCTTGGGTGTTGTGATTGCTAGGAATAAACAATTGCTGTACGCACATAACCATGTGGAACTGCTATCAAGTTTGGCGACCAAATTCCAGACATGGACCAGTCTCCCACTGTCCCTTTATGGTAGGGTGGCGATACTCAAAATGGTAGTTCTACCCAAACTTCTATATTATTTTAACAACATCCCGATATGGCCCGGCAAGGCTTTTTTTGCAAAACTCAGGTCGCTCGCCTCTACTTTTATCTGGAATGGGAAGATGGCAGGCTGGGATGGGATAAGATGGTGGAACCATTCTCACAGGGAGGTATCGCTGCACCTGACTTTGAACTCTACTACCTGTCTGCACAGGCTCAATTCGCTAAACATTGGTTCGACCCCGAGGATACAAATCCCCATGTTTTCATAGAAAAATATGCTGTCCGCCCCAATGATATCCGATCAGTCCTCCTTAACCCTGTTTACGGAGACATCTGCCCATTTGACCCGGTATACACAACTACACAAGCCTGGGCAAAGATATATAAAAGAATTGGCCTGGAGACCCCCTACGACCCGGAGGTCCCCCTGTGGAACTTCTCGAGTATATCCTCTACATTTGACAAAGCCCTTCAACAATCCTCGGATCCAAGAAAACTGTTTACGCTACGTGACATGTTCCCAGATGGCGTATTCTGCGAACTCACAGATTTTGTTGGTGCGGTGGGAGATGGCCAACTTAAACGGTTCCAATACCATCGTATGAAAACTGCTTTTGCTGCTAGATGGCCAACGTTTCCGATGGAACCCCAGGTGCATGAATGCATTAGGGCAATAGTGGCTACAAATGGTCCCAACAAGGGGGTGTCGCTGGTATACTCTTTGGTGCAGGCCCATTCCCCCGTCCCGTAATGTGATAAGGGAGACCTGGGAACGAGATACGGGTACCCAAATTGATGAAATCCGGTGGTCACGCTTCTGTCAACTCACCAGATCCGTGTCTATGAATGCTGGCATCCGGCTGATTCAATTGAAAATCCTGAATCAGTTACATTATGCCCCCGCCATGTTAGCTAAATTTGTTGGGAATTGCACAGGAGCTTGCCCTAAGTGTAATGCGCCAAACGCTGGGCCATATCACATGTACTGGTCATGCCCTTTGATTGTGGAATTCTGGCAAGAGGTGGCGGAATTACTTGAGGACATAACGTCGATCCCGGCGACCCTGTCCCCACTAAAGTACCTGCTTGGTGACATTGGTAAAGTGAGGGAAACCACTAGGCGTCTATTTAACATTTCATGTGTTGTTACAAAGCGATGTATTCTTAGATCGTGGAAATCCGTCACTGCTCCATCCAGAGCTAACTTTTTAAAAGACTTGTGCACGGTGAACGACAACGAGGAACTTTTTGTCCTATCGGTTCCGATACCTTGTCGTCCCAAAGATATTTGGACACTGTTACGTGCGTACCTATGGGATCTGGCACCAGATGATGCAACACCTGCTCCCTCACCATGATGTGTAATGTTCTGTTGTGTGACATGTATGTACGAATACTGCGAATACCTCCAAACTATGCTTTGATATTTATCTATTGTTGTTCTTGCTGCTGACCTGCTCTCTCAATAAAACAAATGTTTAAAAAAAAAGAAAGTCTTAACAAAAAGAAAAAATATCTGGCATCTCCCAATGCCCAAGACTTAGGTTCTCCTCCTGGGAAATAAAGAGGAACACAGAGGAGGAAAACGTGTCAAGGTAAGGTGATGGCCAACGTCTCGGCTTCAGCTACATTTATTCCCATGTTCAAGCCATCAACTTCTGCACTCAGGCTTTCTATCAGCTCTCAGTCTCTCATTCCTGGTTTTCCACCTTTCATGACCACTTCTGATCATCTGCATGCTCCCGTTTTCACTCTTTAACGTAACACTATTTTACTAGTACCTATACAATCTTCCTGCCTTCATCTATGATACTTTCATATTCAAGTTCTCCACCCCTCTGGGCACAGCTGGTATCATCCTCTCCAGACCTTTCTGAAGTGGATTCTCTTAGCCTATCTCTTCTTACGTGTACAAGAGTGAAGGCCTTGTGCGATGATTGGCTGGCTGACAGGTCCTCCTCCCTGACTGGGGTTCACCTTTTTCCCCTGTCACTCTCTCTCTCTGTCTATCTCACTCACTGTGTCCCATGTTCATCTTTGTCCTGTATTCTTTGGTGCACATTTCTTTCACTATCCCATCTCAATATATACCATTTCAACATGCCTTGTTTTTCTTTTTCTCTGCCCCATCTCTATTTCCATGCTTAATATGGGTATCCATTTCACATCCCGTGTCACACTTTGTGTCTCATCTCTTCACACTCTCTCTCCCCAACACTTGCTCCTTTAATATATCAGTGTGCTGAATATCTCTCTCTCTGCTCCATTTATCTCTCCCCCTATCATTCTGCTTCTATCCATGAAAGTATATGGCATGTTGGCTGTAGCAAAGACCTGACTGGCACCAATTAGGAACCGGCTTGCTTCCTTCTTTGGCCTTGGAAGGATTGTGTGAAGAAAAACATGGGTGGACCAGACATCCTTTGCCCCTCTACTAACTACACATATCATCCAATTTGAATTGGTAATGTGCTCAGAGGATGTGCAGTGCTGAAAATATGAGAAAACCAGAATGTGACACTGCTGCCTGGAATAATGGTGAATTTATCTGCAGGGGGCCTTTTGTAATCTCTGGCTAGAATATTTTACACCTCTGCATGATTCTCCCCATCAACTCAGAGTGTCATTTGTGGTGACCTTTTGTAATCACAAGAGCAGAGTGTAAAGCTGTCTTCCATTCAGATCCATTTTCAATCACTTGGATGCTCTGCCTGAACAGATGGGAGCTCAATGTCAGAGCATCTTTGTCAGATAGCGCAATTGTGGGTCCTATCCCCACATTCTAAGAGATAATTCACAAGAGAGCACAAGCACGTCATAGACACAAATCTAAGAAGGAAAACCACCAAAACCTAAATTGTACTCAAATAATATTTACTACTCCAATCCCTGCAACCGTAAACACAGATCATTCAATTAATAAGAAGATGACCTTGCCCAACTCGTCCTAGTCAAGCTCAAGCCACTACCCATCTCCTTATCTTGGGCGACCTCAACTTGAGCCATAACGACCCCTCAAATTCTGAAGCTGCTACACTAGCCAGTTCCCTGGTAGCACTTGTATGCACACAATGGGTCACCAACCCGACACACTCCCATGGCTGCACACTCGATTGGATCTTGGATCATAATACTAATTCTATCATCCTATCCATCCTTCAGTGTCCATGGTCAGACTACACACCATTACTTTTTCCATCCCCACCTAATTAATCTAGCCCCCCAGGCACCACTCCTGGCACCAAACCTGCAGCCATCATGGCCCGTAGAACTCGCAACCTATCCAGTGACCAAATGATTCCACTCCTTGGGCGCCCACTCCCTCAAACCTATGAAGCCACATCCTTGGTGCAATATTATAACTCCCTGCTTAGCAATACTCTCAATGCCCTGGCACCTATCAAGGCCCAGAAACCAATAAATGCCCATCACCTCACCTCTTGGTTCACCCCTGAACTCAGAATCTCCTGTGCCAAAAAAAGAGCAGCTGAAGCAGCCTGGTGCAAAGACCCCTAGCAGACCAACAAGGCTCACTTCACCTCAACTTTGCACCATTACAGGGAAAGTATACACACCACCAAAACGACTGCGTTTAATAATAGAATCACCAAGGCATCCTCCATTTCTCGAGAACTATTTGCCATCCTCAAAGAGTTGGAAACCCCAACACTCCCACCCACCACCATTAACACTTGGTGCAACACAGCCCAAGATACTCTCACCAACAACATTGCACTTCTACAAGCTAACATCGCTATCAAACGCTCCACTATTGGGGCAGCCAAATTAGCAGCAGACCCACCTAGCAGCCCACCTCCTGAAGCTGCCACCCATTTCTCACCTCTTGATTTTCAGCCCACGTGTATCTCCACCCTTGGCAACATTATCAAGGGCCTGAAACCCTCTCAGTGCACATCTGAGTCCTGCCCAGCCGACATTGTAAAAGACTGTGCAGAACCTTTTCTCCCTCTTATCACTGCCATAATCAACTCCTCCTTCGCATCCTGCTCTGTTCCACCCATCCTCAAAGAATAATGGGTCTCCCCGCTACTAAAAAACCCTCCCTCGACCTATCCACACCTACCAATTTCCGACCTATCACCACAGTCCCATTCCTCCTGAAAATCATTGATAGAGTTGCCTACTTACAAATTTAGGAATTCCTGGAAGCACACCACATTCTGAGCACTCGACAATCAGGCTTCCGCCCCAAGCACGGAAAGAAACAGTCCTCCTGGACCTAAAAAACCAGCTTGATGAGGCCAATGCCCGAGGCAACCTCTCCCTCCTCCTCCTCTTAGACCTAACTGCGGAATTCAACCTGGTCGACCATCAAACATTTTACCACTAACTCACATCTTCAGCTCACTTCTCACCTGATGCTGCAAAGTGGATCGCATCCTTCCTAGCAGACAGAACCTCTCGGGTCTTTGCAGGTGAAGCTACTGCCCGCCCCACTCAAACCCCCTGAGGTGTACCACAACGCTCTTGCTTCTCCCCTAACCTATACAATATATATTCCAAACCACTTTTTGATCACCTGAACACGTTAGGCATCTCATACATCAATTACACGGACGACACGCAAATCCTCATCCCCCTCTCCGGCAGCGACACTCAAGACTCCATCAAGGTGAACACCATTTATGAAACTGTTCAATCCTGGATGGCCACACAGAGCATCTGTCTCAATGAGAAGAAGACAGAGATACTCCTTGTCGGCCCCTGAGCCATGCCTACCGAAACTGCACTTTGCCTACAAAACCTTCACCATTGACGGTCATAACATTCCAGTGGCCACATCGGTGAAAACCCTTGGAATATATGTGTACTCCTCACTAAACATGACTTGATACCAAACACATCCCCGCCAGCAAACCCTTTCTGACCACAAAGAACTGGCTAGAAGTAGAACGTGTCCTGATCTGTTCAAACTCGACTACGGCAACGGCACATCCAGCAAAAACCTCAGCAAACTTCAAACAGTACAGAACAACGCCCTGAGAGCGGCCCTAGACTTCAGCAAGTGAGAACACATCTCTGAGCCAAGAAAAGCCACCTATAGACTCCAAATCAAAGACAGGGTCAACTTCAAGATCCTCTCCATCGCTCACCGTTGCCTAGCCACCAATGCACCATTCTAACTTGTAAGCAAACTCAAAAAACACTCCTCAACAAGACCTTTAAGATCCGCCTAGAAATCCTGCCTCGTCATCCCCCAGATTCAACCAGCAAAGAGCGGGCGGCTCAAGCTTCCCATTCCAGGCCGCCACTATCCGGAACAAGCTACACGCTCACTTGAGCGATGAACCATCCTACAATATCTTCTGGAAGAAACAAAAAACCTACCTCTTCAAATGACACTGTACACTGCATCTTCTTATCCCCACTTCTTCTCTCCTTCTTCTCTACTGTAACCAATGCCTAGTTGCCCGCGGGATTGGTGCACTCTATAAATGTCTAAATAAATAAATAAATAAAACCACCTATGTGAATGCAGTGACAAGACACCTGTGTGTGACGATTCTTTACAAATCAAATACATGGTAATTCTCTAAAAAAACAAAAAAAAGCTTTTCGTCTGTATAAGTGGGCACTCAAATGTATTCCTTAGAGTTAAGACAGTATAATGTCTTAGAATATGAACACTGACTGAGCCAGCAAACTGAGGAAGTTGCAGGCAGGAGGTTGCACTCTGCAATGATGCCCTGCCTGGAGCTCCATGGGAAATTGGAGCTACAGCAGGAGTCTGTCAAATCTCTCGCCTGTGAGAACAGAGAGGCACCAGCAGCACACGTGCAGTGAGCGTATAGAAGCCTACCCTGCCCTTATCAGTATACCCTGCAGTATGGAGCGAAAAGACTCGGGGCCTGATTCATGGAGCGTTTAGCACGAATCAAAGAGACTTTGCACTGCAAAAATACACTTTGCACCGGGCCTAATTCACAGAGCAGACCAAATAAACAAAAAAACACTAAGGGCATGATTGACAGAGCGTTTTCCTATGGGTTTGCCGCTTTATAAAACACTTCTGTGAATCAGGCCCTCAGTCCGCAGACTTGGTGCTTTTTGGTGAATTAGCACAGTGCAAAGAGTACTATTGCAGTGCAGAGTCACTTTGCTCCTCTCTGTGAATTAGGCCGGTGCAGTGTATGTTTGCAGTGCAGTGTATGTTCGCTTTGCTCCTTGCTTAACGTTCTGTGAATTAGGCCCTAACTGCTCTGTTCAGCTTTTAGACGGCTCACACCTCTCAATGAAAATAACTTTCCTCAAAATAGAGGTGGAAGATGGACTTAACGGGGCAAAGCAAGGCTGAGTGGACGAAGGAACTGAAGAAAGAAAACAGTATTCAGCCTCCTAGTCTGAGGGAGCAAAAGGGAGAGATAGAGAATGTCCTGTTTGTAAATTGCAACATGCACATGAAGTATTACCATTTTGAGATATTTTTCTTTGACAAAGGCCGGAACAATAAAGGCCGTAACAATAAACAAAAAAATAAGACATACTGTAAAAAGGTAGGCTCCCAAATCCAGGTTCTCCCTCCATAAATTGTTCAACATTGTGTCTCATTGGAGACACGAGACAGTTCCAAGTATATGCATATCTGCCATTCGTGACAGCCATCGTGAGAGGCTGTCTCGGGAGGATAGTTCGGGGGCAACGTGCTCGCCTTGGAAGCAAGACGACAAGAGCAGCATAGGTTCGATCCAGTCTGCCCTTAGAAAACTCTGGATATTAAGCGCATTATAAATAACCAATCATATCATATCAAGACAAACAGTATGTATATTGAATACATTGTGAGTTTTGTGGTAATGTGTGCTCCTCCTAAACGTATATCTAATGGGAAAGCAGAACAATATGTCTGCCACTGACTAAATGTCATCAATGCAAGCGTCTCCGTTCTGTTTATGGTAACACTTAATCAATAGCGCCCAATGGGTTGGTAATCTTATCTGGGTGTTCCTTTACCACCAGCGGTATTTCTTAAATAATAAAACTCACTTGGTTTTAGAGCATGTGTTTTTTTGCTTAAGCTATATGAAGACACTTGCATTGACTATGTGATAATACTGGAAGTCCCTTCCAAATGGTGAAAGATTATTGGATGATGAAGCCTGTCCATCGGTTGTGTTGACATCTCCTGTGCCTCTTGCAATTAATATAAAAGCATTTTTGTCTAGAAACCGGGCAGAATGGCTTCACCACAGTCAGCCTGGACTTGGCTGCAGCTAAATGATATCCTTGGCATTTTAATTTCCCTGCTTTTCTTTAGTTCTGCATAAGTATCATTGTCCTGCGAGCTGTAACAGAGCCCATTGTTGCAAATGAAGTCGCACACTGTCCGTAGGCGGTGCTCAGTAGGTGGGAAGACAATGGCCCCGTTGAAAGCGCAACACAATGTTATGAATGACTGATTTTGTCTTCCCCGAGGAAATGCTTCTGTAGCTATTTCCTATTGTACAAGGGTCACTGACTATCTTCTCAGACAAAGAGAAGCAGCCTCTGAGAACAATTGGGTTGTGTTACTGAACCGCTTGTTTCTGAATCACGTTTTGCAGTGGTGAAGTTTTAAAGTGCAGGGCAGCAGGAAAGAAACACATGTCTGCTCGCCTCTTCTGTGAACTAATAGGAAAGACTCAAGCATTGACAGGCCCAAATATTCTAAACACATCATCCCAGCAACTTTCTCTGAGGGAGACAGTAGGAGAGTTGCAGCATTACCATAACGAATACTGCATACGGTCTTTTGCCTTAACACATGTGGTATTCTAATGCCCCAAAGGGTGTATGACTTGACTGCTGCAAAGGTGGCAAAATCACAAATGATGTGCTCCTTCAGAAATACTGCAGGCTCGAAATTGAGGGGTTCCAAAACCTCGGCTGGCCAATGAGTCAAGTCACAAATGATGTGCTCCTTCAGAAATACTGCAGGCTCGAAATTGAGGGGTTCCAAAACCTCGGCTGGCCAATGAGTCGTTAGGTGGCCACTGCGCTTGCAGTATTAATAATACGTCACAAAGGCAGCGGGCGACTGTAGAGACTGGGTACTAGGCCTGAGTACTCCAATTAGATAGAATAACTGATGTATCAATTATTCGAAATTGAGGGGAGCTCGGAACTATTTAGCTCCTGCGTGTATCCTAGTAGAGCCCGGTTAGCTACCAGGAGCTACTTTTGACTCTCCAGAGCAACTGATGCTGAACAAATACAACGGTATGCATTTACCTCTGTGTGTTTGGGACAATACAAATAAACATTAGGACACCTGTATACAACTTGTTATGCTTTAAGGGTAATACAAAATGGACACGATTATATATTTGCATCTTATGTGGAAGTTAGGTTTGGGGAATGTGCTGACTAATAAGGCATAACAGGATCCATTTTTAACTTCTGCTATCCAATCTGAATTTCAAACCTGGTACTGCATGAGATATGTCCGAAATCCCCCATATCCGGTTTCCAAACGTGTTTCTTCCTTCGAAAAATGCATTCCCCACGCTGCTGTCCCCCTGAAGAGAACATCCACTGGAGACCCTTCCACACATTGGGCTTCACCTGGCAATAGTGGGTTGAGAATGTGAACACGAGCGGTGCTGGGTTTAGGAGGGAGAGCACTAACCACTGACATGGCTGAGTGGAATTGTGACAGAGCAAAGCACACAAACAACACTAATGTGGCTTCTCGCCTTTAAAAGACTAATATCCCTGTCAATTTACTAATACTGGAAAGAGGCCTATTCCAACCCATATCACACTGCCATAAAAATGTCCTCCATTCTTCATCCCTCCTCTATCAATTTCCCCAACAATTTAGCATTTCTCCCCTGTTTTTCTTAACGCACCACCTCCTCTTGCTGCTCCTGCCTAAGTGCTCTATGAGAAGGCCTGACCCTACCTCAGACAGTCCTCGCCGCCCCTCCCTACATTTCACCAACATTCTACAAAGCCATCTCTAACAATAAGCAGCTAACCTTAAACTTGTGTAAATCCGACTACCTACTAGGTGACCCGCCTCCAGCTCACTCATCACAGTACCAACATCGAAGGTTTCAACATATATATCCCATCCCCTTCATACCACAACCTGTCACAAGAAATACCCAGCGTACTGAAAGGCACACTCCTCTTACACAACAAGGTGTCCTCCAGAAGGGTACCCAATTTAAATCATGCCACCAGGCATCAACGTATCCGTGAGCAGGGGCCTAGACTGCCCCATTCCTCCAAACCACCAGACAAGGGCCTCACTTCTCCCAGACCCTTTTTAGGTGAGGAAGCACTAACAACATACACAAGTGGTTGCTTCAATGGGACAAGTCAAAGACCATAAACCACACTAACCTAGCTTGTTTTATTTAACAGACCAAACAACCCTATGAACCTACTTCTAGATGAAACACTACTAACCTTGCCCACCTCCCACTACCCCATATTTTCCCCTTTCTCATTCCCCCCTTCAATTTCACCAAGAATATATCCCCCAACTCCAATTCTTTCTCTTACCACAGTACCCCCTCTTGCCTTTGCCCTGCCTGACTGCTCCACAGGCTAGCCTGGCTGTACACCAGATAGGTCTAACTGTCCCTCCCTAACCTTTCCGAAACACTCTACACGGCATCTCTAACATTGAACAACTAACCTTAAACTTATAACTGTGGCCCTCAGCAAAATACCCCTTGTCATGCCCATCTTGACACACTTTTCATGCCCTTTCTCCCACACAATAACCCCCTTATTACATTAAAGCTCACCTTCCCCAAGCACATCTGAACCAATGAGTACAATTCATTCCTAATAAACAACAGAGACAGTCTGTTCTGACACAAAACTGCAAAGTCCTCCTAATCCCTTCATGCAGCAGCACCTCTGTATTCCACTGTCCTTAAAAACTTGCCTTTCCATATTCCTCTTCTTTCTTGTTCTCTACAAAGCCTTCCCATTCCAGGATCATTTCCACACCCTAAAGGGCAAAAAGGCTGCCCAAACCCTTTCCATCTTTTGGAGTTGCTACATAATCAACATCAAATGCCCTTTCATCTCATTCAGCATAGCCACATTAGCACTAGGCACCACATCCTTCTGCAGCAGGAAACAAGTAAGGCACGCCATATTGACAATGCAGTGCACACAACACAGGAATGATGGGGGTAATTCATAGATTTCAGTGCAGAGGCAGCACATGCGAGCAGTGCAGACAGGGAGCGTGCGCCAGCGTGCGCCAGCCGAGTGCGCGAAACAGCATTCTGGCGCACTGCGTATTCATGGAATTCCCAAGCCATAATGAGCGCTGGCGCAGAGAACATCCCACAGCGCCAGCTACGCCGCCAAGAAAGCCCTTGCGCAAGGAAAAGCCATTGAAATCCCCAATGCAGTGCAAAGGGCCGCGCTAACCCTGGACCAGCTCACAGGGCCGATACACTGCAATCGCCGAGCGGGGAACTTGTATTCCTGGGGTGCGCTGGAATTATCACACGCGATAGGGCATCGGCGAGCAGGGTACGTGTATTACTGGGGTTTGCGGGGAGTTTCACACGAGATAGGCCCTATGCGAGCAGGGTACGTGTATTACTGGGGTTCGCGGGGAGTTTCACACGCGATAGGGCTTGGGCGAGCAGGGTACATGTATTACTGGTGTTCGCAGGGAGTTTCACACACGATAGGCCCTGTGCGAGCAGGGTACGTGTATTACTGGGGTTCGTGGGGAGTTTCACACGCGATAGGCCCTGTGCAAGCGGGGTACGTGTCTGACTGGGGTTTGCGGGGAGTTTCACACGCGTCAGGCCCTGTGCGAGCAGGGTACGTGTATTACTGGGGTTCGTGGGGAGTTTCACACGCGATAGGCCCTGTGCGAGCAGGGTACCTGTATTACTGGGGTGCGCGGGTAGTTTCACAGGCGATAGGCCCTATGTGAGCAGGGTACGTGAAGTACTGGGGTTCGTGGGGAGTTTCACACGCGATAGGCCCTGTGCGAGCAGGGTACATGTATTACTGGGGTTCATGGGGAGTTTCACACGTGATAGGCCCTGTGCAAGCGGAGTACGTGTATGTCTGGGGTTCGCGGGGAGTTTCACATGCGACAGGCCCTGTGCGAGCAGGGTATGTGTATTACTGGGGTTCGCTGGGAGTTTCACATGCGATAAGCCCTGTGCGAGCAGGATATGTGTATTACTGGGGTGCGCAGGTAGTTTCATGCAAGCAGGGTACATGAATTACTGGGGTTTGCAGGGAGTTTCACACGCGATAGTCCCTGTGCGAGTGGGGTACGTGTATTACTGGGGTTCGCAGGGAGTTTCACATGCGACAGGCCCTGTGCGAGCGGGGTACGTGTATTACTGGGGTTCGCAGGGAGTTTCCCATGCGACAGGCCCTGTGCGAGCAGGGTACGTGTATTACTGGTGTTCGCGGGGAGTTTCACACGCGATAGGCCCTGTGCGAGCGGGGTACGTGTATTACTGGGGTTCGCGGGGAGTTTCAAACGCGATAGGGCTTGGCCGAGCGTGGTACGTGTATTACTGGGGTGCGTGGGGAGTTTCATGCGTGATAGGCCCTGTGCGAGCGGGGTACGTGTATTACTGGCATTCGCGGGGAGTTTCAAACGCGATAGGACTTGGGCGAGCGGGGTACGTGTATTACTGGGGTGCGCAGGGAATTTCACACGCGGTAGGGCTTGGGCAAGCGGGGTACATGTATTACTGGGGTGCCAATTGGCAGTGTGTGTCCTCCCAGGTGAGCCCTCACCACTCTCCCCAGGGCCTGCAGGCAGCCCACACCACAGGGGACGACCCTGCACCTCTGGCCATGCCCCGTAGGCAGCCCATCCACCCTGGCCATGCCCCCCAGCCAAGCCACATGTCACCATGCACAAGTGAGCACCGACACATGTCCCCCTGCACCACCAACCACCCAGCAGTGACGGGCACCTGCCAGCAGGCCCCGACTCATGTCCCCCTGGACCCCACCCAGCAGTGAGGGGCACCTGCCAGCAGGCCCCCACTCATGTCCCCCTGCACCCTCCACCCAGCCGTGACAGGCACCTGCCAGCAGGCCCCGACTCATGTCCCCCCCCAACACGTCATATAGATGCACAGTCATGGCCCTTATGTCCACCAAAATCCCACAGCACACCACACCAGTCTTGAGACGCAATGAATTTCCCAATCCACCCCACAATGTCATGCCTTTCTCATGACACAAACCAAAAGTCAACTATGTACATCAACACATGTCATCACACACACACACCTGGTGGCATTGATTGTGTAAACCCACATTTTGACATGCATGAACCCAATGAGAAAACTCCACACATGGAAGTAAAATATCAAAATGTGTTATGAACAAAATTAATGTCATGAAATGAAAGCATAAAAAAATGTCAAACATGAAATGAAATGCATGTCCAAAACAAGATAAAATGAAATGTAGAACCAGTCCAAAGAAATCCAAAAGAAAAATCTGCCAAACACCCCGTACACCAAAGCAAATCCAAAGGAAACGTAAAATGAAAAATCCATTGATCCACAGTGAATTCAAAAAAAAAAGTTCTCATCAATCCAATGTTCAACTACGTGCAACGAATTTTGAAAGGGTCCATGAGCCCAACGAAAGAAATGAAACCTATCCAAAAAACTACCTAAGAAATAACTATATACAAAAGTGTGGGGCATAGTCCAATCACCCCAAAATTAAGCAAAACGAAAATGAAACCTAACACTAAAAACTATATACAATGGCGGCGGGCTAGTCCAACGGCTCACTTTTCGATTTCCCAGGCCAGGGCATCATCGAACTCCACCTCTATGTCCTGGAGGCGGTCCTCTTCTATGGCCCGAGGGTTCGCAGGGACGATGCCATGTTCAACTCCAACTCCCTGCGAATTGCCTTGAGGCACTTGGTCCGCCTCAGCGCCCTCCACATGGAGTTCTCCGCCCTGACCATTGTGAGACGTGCTTCTTCCGCCGGCGCCGCTCCGCATCTATGGCGTGGCCCAACCGCTGCCACACGGAAGACACTCCCAATCCTGGGTCCTCCTGCCCTCTGGCCGATGCCTGCCCCTCGGATGTTGATGGCCCCGAGCTATCATCGCTCCCACCTTGTGCCTGCTGCGGCTGCTGTGCCTGTGCCCTGCCTCTTGCTGCCTGCACGTCCTCCTCCGGCTGGGGTGCAGTTGTTGTGGTGGCTACCCCTGCTGGACGTCCGACTCCGGACTGTGGCAGGGACGTGTCCTCCACCAGCCTGGCCGCTGGGTCAGAGGCAGCTCCACAGGGTACCCAGGTGATACATGGGCAGGAAGATGGCATGGAGGACGACTGGCGCATAGGGGGTTCAGGTGAGGAGGCGGTCAGAAGAAGGTCCATCACACGGAGGAATCCAGCACTGGTGACCCGAGCCAGTAGGTCAACGCGGTCAAAGAGGCATCCGAGATGACGTGCAGTGCCTTGACAAAAACACTGCATGTCACCTCGCATGCCCCGTTGACGCAACGCTATCCCAGCCAGGACAGGCTTAACCCGGTCCCGGATTGCCACGTCCACAGGGAGAGGAAGGCCAGTTGTTGTGTGCTCATCCCCTCCCTGAAAACGGGTCTAGACGTAGGCATCCCTGCTGGTGCGGGATGATGCAGTAACAGGATCAGGGACAGGATTACACACAGGCACCTCCTGCGGCGGCCTGTGCTGCCTCCTGTCCCTGCCCCTGCACTGGCACCAGTGGAATCCCCACCTCCAGACCCTGTGTGTGTCCCTTCCATGGCCTCCTCCTCCACCAAACCCCCCCCCAACCTGGATGACTCTGTGCCATTTTCCTCTGTCGGACCCTGTGGGGTCTCAGCTGCCCCTTCTGCTGCCGAGGAGTCCACCTCCGACCTCCGCCTCTTGGACCTACCCTCGGCAGCTGCGGCCTGGGACGCAGCACCAGACTCCTCACTCCCCGACGAGATGACAACATGGGAGGGGAGCTGGGCCTTGCGTCTCCAGCTGGCGGTGCGATCCCTGCCGGTTTGCTCCACAGCACCCTCTCCGCCCTCTTAACCAGTTGACGCTGCAGACAGGGAGAGATAGAACACAGGCATCAGGGCACTGTACAATGGACTGATACACACATGACAGTTGTACATGGGTGGCAGTGTCAAACTTCAGACAAGGCATCACACTCCCCAACACACATGTCGTTTCAACTCACACACATGAGCAAATCAACAGGAATGTTGCACCAGGCAGCACCATCCATACACAAACAACAGCATGAGCAGCCGAAGGTGAGCCTGACATCACATGCAACACGGGGAGTGCAGAACACATGCCCACACGCCACCAGACTTACATGCATCTGTACATCTCCACCACCTGTCGCAGTGATCACATCACCATCCAAGTCACATCTGGCAATCAGCCTCCTACATGTCAGTGTCACATGCATCCATGTTGCATCACAGTTGCACACTTGTCAAATACACAGACATGCACATGTACATAGTGCAGATACATGCAGCAGGAACCAGCATCCATGTGTGACACCACAACCATGGCCCGTACGTACACATAATTTTTGACATGTGTGCACCCACACATGCATTTGCACAGCATGCTTACCAACACATACACCATCGATGTGTCTCACACATGAGAGGAATCACATGTGGCAGAGTCACGTCCCTGTACATACACATCCATATATGTCCCTACAAAGACATATGTGCAACCTGCACACTCCTGGCACACCACAACACACACAGCGTCCAATCAGTACGCATGTACACTTACCGCTCGACTCCAGACGGGTCTGCCTCTCAAGGACCTGGACGTGGAGCGCTGGGCGTATACGTTCCAGGAGCCTCATTTGGTTGTTGGTCAGGCGGACCCAGCACCCCTTGGCATCCGCTGCCTTCAAGAGGTGCCGGGCCTTGTTGAGGATCCTGGACCTGAAGTCCTCCCAGCGCTTCCGGACGTGTTGAATGTCGCGGACTGCCACCCCCTCCTCGTTGATGGCAGTCACGATGTCCATCCAGATCCTCTTCCGTCCTTCATTGCGCAAACTTCCGTAGAGGGCATCATACTGCCCCAGGACTTGCTCCACCAGGACATCAACTTCACTGGCACTGAACCTGGTGGCCCTCTGCCTCTCTGGCTGGGGGTTGCCAGTGGTGCCAGATGGTGTTGCGTTCGACATGGAAACCCCAGAGGCAGGTGTGGGTGGGCAACTGGGTCCTGGGGCTCACCTTCAGTTCCAGCAGGGGTGGTCACAGCAACTGCACCCCTGCAGATGGATGACGTGCAGGCACCAAATAGCAGGGCACGTGGGCAGCAGGCAGGCAGGCAGCAGCAGATGGCAGGTGGTTGCGTGCTCGGGGTTCTGGGGGGCTGGAAAATGGCCTTCTGGGTAGGAGCGTGGTCTTCCGTGTGTTGTCGCGTGGCCAGCTTGATACGGAGTGATTTGGCACGTGAAAAAAGTGCACGTCAGTGTGAAATTTGAGGAAAGGCCCTTAGCGCGTAAGCGCGTCTGTGACGTTACGTGCGCGGGCGTTTCCCACAACACGGGTGCATGTTTATTGTACACGTGAAAAAACTGCACGTCCGGGTGTCACTGCATGTGATTGGAGGAAAGGCCCTTAGCGCGTAGGTGCCTAAGTGACGGCGCACGTGTGGGCTGGCTTAAAAGGTACGTGTAGGACGCCATTTTCTTGTACGTGCTTTTTGTGGAGAGCGAGCGGGTGATTCTTGTACTTCTTGTCGGTTCACATGCGATTACTTCACAAGGGTTCCAGTTCGTACTCCCTGTTTCCTCAGACAGCGTTCAATTCTTATTTTGGCGGGGGTGTTGCCAACGCGCACACGCAAGTCTTTTTCACGTTCTTTTTCCAGGCAGACGGGGAGTCACGCACGTATTTACCAACTGTGGTTGCCCCCGTGTGTCATGTATCCCTTCAGAGGTCATTGTAGGCTGCGTGTATCACGCGTATGCTTATTTTTGTGTTTCTGGGTGCCACAGCGTAGTGCGGGTTAATTTTCCCACGCACGTGGTCTACCCGGGGTAGCGTGCACGGTTGATATTGTTTTGGGGGTGCCTGTGCGTTGCGTGACCCGTCATCTTCCCCCAGGGGTCACAGACAGCCTTGCTAGAGCACTAGGGTACGAATACCATCTAGTACCCTACCCCTTTCACCCCAATTGCCCAGGACAATTGTTAACTGCTACTCCCATACGCACAACAACATCAGTGCCATGGTCGGGAGGCAGACCAAGCAGTAAGGGAGGCAAAGGTGGCCGAGCACAAAGAGGTGGGCGAGGTGGGCGCAGTAGAGGCGTGCCCAGGATGTTCAGGGTGGCCCAGGAGGCCAGTGTGTGGAGGACCAATCAGGCACACCTATGTCCCCCCCAATGGGTCGGGGAGATGCAGCAAACACCATCCAACCTCATGCCTTGTTAATCGCCCCCATATTGTCAACTGGACCGGCACAGGATGACTCCCAGGCTGACTTCGGTGTCACCAAATCTAAGCCATGTGTGGTGGTGAAAGTTGCTGTCACAAGGCCACGTGGATCTGGGGCAGCAATGTCATCTGCTGCCCCAAGTAGCCAGGGTGAGGAGGCTGCAGGGGCAGCTGCAGCTCAATCGACCCCAGCTCCAAGTCTCCCAGCCAGGACAGTGTCGGTCCTAGTCCATCACACCGAGGTTGGTCCTGCCAGCATCACCCTGCAGCCAATGCCTGTAGTGACACCTGTGGTCATTGTGCCTTCGGAAAATCCTAGTACGCAGTCCACTTGCGCTTCTGCCCCTACCAACCAGAGCGGCGTAAGCCACTCAGGATCTGCACCACCTTCCAAGAAGAAGAAGTGTGCTCTTGCACTACAGGCTGGGACCCCAGACACTGCTACACACTCCGGCACATCAAGGAAGTCTAGCTTCAATGACGCCGAACTAGATGCACTTGTGGGCTATGTGTCGGGCCATAGCCGTGAAATGGTGGTGACTGCAGGGTGCAAGACTACGCCTGCTCAACGTAGGGCCCACTGGCAGACCATCGCGGACCACATTAGTGCCCTTGGATTTGTGAGGCGCACAGCTGATGATTGCTACAAGCGGTGCAATGACCTTAAACGCAGAGCAAAGAACAAGCTGGCTTCCAATCATGCCTCTACTCAGGTGACTGGCGGTGGGTCTCCACCAGAGGAAGACCAACTCACTGAACATGAGTCTGTTGCTGGAATCTTCGTCACAGAGGAACAGATCCGAGGCGTGGGGACCTACCAGATCTTGAAGCATTGTCCGGTGAGTGGCCATGCATGTGTGTGCAATCCATGTGTATGATGCTTGGGTGATGTGTTCTGATTGAGTGCCAGGTGAGGCTGTGTAGTCATGACCGGTATGGGTCACCCATGTGGTCCCTCCAAACCATTCCCCGGCCGTGAGTTTGGGTATGACAGTATCCTTTCTGACCACAGTTGCCAATTTACACCAGATTACAACAGTTGCCCTTCAACTGTTATATTGCATCAACATTGGTGAAAATGTTTTCCTGTTCAATCAGCCTGATTGTTTCAATCCTTGCCATTTTTACCACAACTTTTTTTCCCGTACTGCCACTAATGTTACATACTTCTGTCATAGATTACACCCCACAATGACCCACATTTATTACCTTGTAATGGGAATGATTTAACCAATCAGGCTGATTGTGTAATGACCTTCACACAATCATTTTGGGCCATGTTTGAATGTAGAACATGTCTGTTGTCTTCTGTCAAGGTGAAATAACCAACCATTGATGTATCCATCTGCCTGCCATCACTGAATCAGTGACCACTGGATCAGTAGCAGCGTGTGGCACATGCGTGTTTTGTCACACTATTTTGCATGTTTTATCTCATGATGTCCATCTCACATGGATGGGTGTCATGATCTCTGCTTCCAAAAGGTCAGGGTTTTCCCAACTCCCTTGGAAGCAGATCCATAACCCAGGTTCCGAGTGCCAACCAGTCCCAATTGGGACCTTTTGGACCCAGTCCTGGCGCCAGTGGCACCAGGCTCATAAATATGCCCAGTCCCAGCGCTGGAAGCGCCGGGCTCATAATGCTTGGGTGGACTTACCTGCAGCAGACCATGCTGCTTACTTGCCTGCCAGTTGAGCCTCTGATCCTCTTCTGTTTGGAACTACTTTTCCTGTTGGGTGGGGCTGGAGCCACTCCCTAGATTTAGAACACTGGAACTCTTCTGGAAGGCAGGAACTCTTTTCTTACCAGGAACTCTTTTCTTACTTAGGCGTGGCTGTGGAAGGAGACACCTAAGCACTACAGGAGGCTATTTAAACCACACCCGGTGGATGAATCTTGCTTTGCGTTATTCTGCACCCTCTGCAGCAGGACGCTCATCGTGTCTTCTGCATCCAGTCCTGGGCCTAAGGAAAAAGGCTTACCATCCTGAATCCAGTCTTCAGCAACACCTATAAAGACAAGAAAGAACAGGTTAGCATTCCGGCATCTGAAAGGCAAAGGCTTACCATCCTGAATCCAGTCTTCAGCAACACCTATAAAGACAAGAAAGAACAGGTTAGCATTCCGGCATCGGAAAGGCAAAGGCTTACCTACTCTTCGTGCGCTCCGGAGGTCTTCATACTGCATTCCGGCATCTGAAAGACAAAAGCTTACCAACTCTTCGCACGCTCCGGAGGCCTTCGGCGCTGCGTCCGCATCTGAAAGACAAAACAAGGTGCGTTTAAAGACATTGGGGAACTTTAATACTCACGTGCCATTACTCCTTTCCACATCTAATCCAGTGGGTATTCCGGCACCCTGCAGCCGCTCCGAACTCGTACCTGCAAAATAAAAAGACAGTTAGAGCGCATCGTGAAGCAGGCAACAAGCGCTTACTCACGTGCTTCCAGGCGCTTCTATTCATCACACGGGCTCCATCTTCAACTCACTTCAGCCCGTCATCCGCCATCGCCGGAACCCTGCAAAACAAGAGACATCATTACTAAAGACTTTAAAAAGACATTTGAATGACTCGAAACTTACCGTTCGTGCAGTAAACGACGGACAGCAGTCCTCTGAAGTCAAGAGGCCTGCGCTACCTATCCAGTGAAGAAACTGGCTACAGCACCCTGCCCCGAGGCAGATGGAGAGCTCGGCATTCACTTACCTAAGGTGAGAGCGTTAACCTTTGGGGTCTACAGGAGAGGAGAAGAGGAAAGAGATAGGGACACCCCAATAACCCCAGTTCATTAACCCCATATTTTCTATCTGCAGACATCTTACTCTACACGTCAGGCATACAGTGCACAGAGGTCCAGCCCAAAGAGCCAACCGGGTGCTACACATCACCTTTGAAGATACGGTAGTCGCCCAGTCAAGACCGGCGCCTCTGCGAGAATCAGGTGAGCGTTACAGAACGCAAAGCCTACCGCAAAACTCTTGCCCAGGCGCTATGGAAACCTCGGATACTGACCCCCTAGCCCGGTTACTTGGGGAACTAAGGGCAGAAGTGCATGCAACTCGTCAGGAAACGAATGCTCTAAGAAGGGAACTAATTATTTCCAAGGAGAGAACAGACAATCTTGCTAGACAAGTGCTACAGTCACAAGCCGGACAGACCCCGTTACCCGCATCAGGGGCAAATCTTCCTTCAACATCCTCTATGAATCCAGTGCAGATCAACCTACCTGGGAATGTACCTCTGGCTCCGCCCGAGCGATTTTCTGGTGACCCAAAGAGGTTTGCAGTATTTATCAATCAGTGCCGGTTGCACTTCTTATGCCGGCCAGCAGCCTTTCCAACTGATCAAGCTAAAGTAGCTTTTGTACTTTCGTACCTTAGTGGCAATGCGGCAGACTGGTCGATCCCTCTAGTTCATCAAGATGATCCGGTTCTCCATGATTTTCAAGCCTTTCAGCTTAGTATGGAAAAACTGTTCGCAAGACATTCACAGGGACAGGCCTTGGACAATGAGCTTCTTTCGTTGCGACAGGGTAATCAAGACCTTTTGGCTTATATTGCATCTTTCAATAGACTAATAGTGGAAACTCAATGGCCTGAGGACAAAAGGAGTACGCTGTTTTATAGAGGTCCTCTTGCCGAGCGTAAAAACCAGTTCCGTGACCTCGCATTTCGTGATACCTATGGTCCTCATTAGCCCTGATAATCCGGATCGATTACATGCAATTGAAGCTTACGTCGACAGCGGTGCCATCTGCAATTATGTGGATCTCATAAAATGGTTTTGAGGATGAATCTAACTCTTTGTCCCAAGGCTGTAAAGGACGTCATTACTACGGTGGATGGTACGGAGATAGCCTCCGGGCCAGTAACGCATACCACTCAAGAAGTGACGCTAGTAAGTCAAGATGGACACCATGAGAAGATCGTGTTCGATGTGATCAAGGCCCCTCAGTTTCAGATTATTCTAGGAATACCTTGGTTAGAGAAACACAATCCTCTGATCGATTGGCGAGCAAGAACGGTCCAGTTTCCAGAATGTGTCTCTACTTGTCACCCTCCACCTGATGTTGCACTGGCCGCAATTTCTTCAGAGACTCCCCAGTTACCTCCCGAATACCTAGAATACCAAGATGTTTTCCGGAAGGATCAGGCCAACTCTCTACCTCCTCATAGGTCTTATGACTGCCAGATAGACCTGATACCTGGATCTACTCCTCCTTGTAGTAGAATTTATGCCCTCACCGAGCCTGAGAACCTTCACCTTCGACAATACCTGGATCAATACCTAGCAAATGGGTTTATTCGTCCTTCCAAGTCCCCTGCTTCTTCAGCTTTGTTCTTCGTTCCAAAAAAGGAAGGAGACCTTAGAACTTGTATCGATTATCGCTCCCTGAACCAGATCACCGTTAAGAATAGATATCCGTTACCTTTGATCCCTGAACTCCTGGACCAAGTCAGAAAAGCATGCATATATACAAAGCTGGATCTTAGAGGAGCTTACCACTTGGTACGAGTAAAAGAGGGCGATGAATGGAAGACGGCCTTCCGCACCAAGTATGGGCTATTTGAATATCAGGTCATGCCCTTCGGACTTTGCAATGCCCCGGCCGCCTTTCAATATTTTATGAACGATGTCCTCAGAGAGCTCATAGATGTATGTGTTGTTGTTTACATTGACGACATCCTCGTTTATTCTTCATCGGAATCTGAACATCGGAAACACGTGAAAATGGTCCTCGAAAGATTGCGTCAACACAAACTTTTCGCTAAGTTGGAAAAATGTGTTTTCAACGTGACTGAAGTTGAATTCTTGGGATTCATATTATCACCTGGCGGGGTGCGTATGGATTCAAAGAAGGTCGATGCAGTTCTCAAATGGCCATCACCATCCTCCGTAAAAGGTGTGCAAAGCATGTTAGGCTTCGCTAACTTTTACCGCAGGTTTATCCCCGAGTTCTCTCGAATAGTCCAGCCCATCACTGCCTTGTTAAAGAAAAACAAACGTTTTGAATGGTCTACCGAGGCGGAACAAGCTTTCCAGGATTTGAAGACTAAATTTATCTCTGCACCAATCTTAAAACACCCTCGCCCCGAACTCCCCTACATCGTGGAAACTGATGCTTCAAGCCTTGCCATGGGGGCAGTTCTATCACAAAAGGACCCGGTAACCAATCAGTTGCATCCCGTGGCATTTTGGTCCCGCAAATTCTCGCCTCCTGAAGTCAATTACACGATTACTGACAAGGAACTTCTGGCTATCAAGTCTGCCTTTAAGGCTTGGCGGCATTATCTGCTGGGGGCCCGACACACCGTTACTGTGATTACGGATCACCGAAACCTGCAATATTTGAAAACCGCAAAAGCCCAATCCTCTAGACAACTCCGTTGGGCATTATTCTTTGCCGAGTTTGACTTCATAATTACCTATCGACCAGGTACAAAGAACGGTAAAGCTGATGCCCTTTCTCGGATGGGAGTGGAAGAACACTTGATCAACCCTAAACCTGTACCAATCATTCCCGAACAAAGAATTCTGGGTGTAATCGCCACAGAATCCATAGAGGAAGTTAAGGATAAAGCCAGGCAACTTGTAACTCCAGCAGATATACAGAATTGGCATCTGCAGGGAAAGGGCTTTGCAGTAAAGGACAACTTATTGTATTTCCAAGAACGATTATACCTACCCAGCACAGATTTACAGAAAAAAGTAATCTCTTGTTATCACGACTCTTTAATGGAAGGTCATCCCGGTATAGCCAAGACCTCAGAAAAGATCAAGCGCTACTTCTGGTGGCCGTCTTGGAAAAAAGATATCAGAGACTTTATAATGTCCTGTGGAGCATGCGCCCAAAACAAGAGTCAAAAGGAAAGGCCAGCAGGCCTCTTACGCCCTATTGACATCCCACCTCGCCCTTGGCATACGCTTTCTATGGACTTCATCACCGATCTACCTCCATGCTCAGGATACAATACGATTCTAGTAATCGTGGACTTATTCTCCAAGATGGCGCATTTCATTCCGCTCAAAGGCTTGCCAACAGCAGCAACTCTGGCCCGAGAATTTCTCGAAAACATCGTCCGACTGCACGGTTTTCCCTCGGTTCTAATTTCGGATCGAGGTAGTCAATTTATTTCTCATTTTTGGCGAAGTTGCTGTCGGTCGGCTCAAATTGATGTGAGACTATCGACCAGTCACCACCCTCAGACCGACGGACAAACCGAGAGGACCAATCAAACTCTGGAACAGTATTTACGCTGCATGCTGCAACAAACTGAAAAAACTTGGAAAGATATCCTTTGGATAGCCGAGTATGCCTACAATAACTCTGTCCACTCGGGAACTGGGAAAACCCCGTTTTTTCTTTTGTACGGCAGTCACCCTCGAACCTCGGAGTTGGATCCCCTCCAAGATCTTGAAACACCAGCAGTAGACTACCTGCATTCTACAATCACCCAAGCCTTTAAGGAAGCTGTTTCTCACCTTCAAAGGGCTAAAGAACAATACAAGAAAGGAGCAGATCAACATCGGAAGGAAGCCCCTCACTATCAAGTAGGGGATCAAGTCTGGTTATCCACCAAATATCTATCTCTAAAAGGGCCACGCACATTCAACCCAAGATACCTTGGTCCCTATTCCATCACTACCATAGTAAACCCAGTAGCGGTCAAGTTGGACTTGCCCCCGCACATGAAGATACATCCGGTCTTCCACGTCTCTCTATTAAAACCCGTGCAACCTCAAACCCGACTAACCAAATCTCCAAAACCTATCCTAGTGGATGGAGAACTCGAGTTTGAAGTCAAAAGCATTCTGGACTCCAAGATCTCCAAATCTAAACTATTCTACCTAATTGACTGGAAAGGCTACGGCCCCCAAGAGAGATCCTGGGAACCTGCTGAATATGTCCACGCTCCTCGCCTAATCAAAAGATTTCACCGAACATTTCCTGACAAGCCAAAACCCCCGGAGAAGCCCGGTTTGGGAGGGGCCTTGAGGGGGGGTACTGTCATGATCTCTGCTTCCAAAAGGTCAGGGTTTTCCCAACTCCCTTGGAAGCAGATCCATAACCCAGGTTCCGAGTGCCAACCAGTCCCAATTGGGACCTTTTGGACCCAGTCCTGGCGCCAGTGGCACCAGGCTCATAAATATGCCCAGTCCCAGCGCTGGAAGCGCCGGGCTCATAATGCTTGGGTGGACTTACCTGCAGCAGACCATGCTGCTTACTTGCCTGCCAGTTGAGCCTCTGATCCTCTTCTGTTTGGAACTACTTTTCCTGTTGGGTGGGGCTGGAGCCACTCCCTAGATTTAGAACACTGGAACTCTTCTGGAAGGCAGGAACTCTTTTCTTACCAGGAACTCTTTTCTTACTTAGGCGTGGCTGTGGAAGGAGACACCTAAGCACTACAGGAGGCTATTTAAACCACACCCGGTGGATGAATCTTGCTTTGCGTTATTCTGCACCCTCTGCAGCAGGACGCTCATCGTGTCTTCTGCATCCAGTCCTGGGCCTAAGGAAAAAGGCTTACCATCCTGAATCCAGTCTTCAGCAACACCTATAAAGACAAGAAAGAACAGGTTAGCATTCCGGCATCTGAAAGGCAAAGGCTTACCATCCTGAATCCAGTCTTCAGCAACACCTATAAAGACAAGAAAAAACAGGTTAGCATTCCGGCATCGGAAAGGCAAAGGCTTACCTACTCTTCGTGCGCTCCGGAGGTCTTCATACCGCATTCCGGCATCTGAAAGACAAAAGCTTACCAACTCTTCGCACGCTCCGGAGGCCTTCGGCGCTGCGTCCGCATCTGAAAGACAAAACAAGGTGCGTTTAAAGACATTGGGGAACTTTAATACTCACGTGCCATTACTCCTTTCCACATCTAATCCAGTGGGTATTCCGGCACCCTGCAGCCGCTCCGAACTCGTACCTGCAAAATAAAAAGACAGTTAGAGCGCATCGTGAAGCAGGCAACAAGCGCTTACTCACGTGCTTCCAGGCGCTTCTATTCATCACACGGGCTCCATCTTCAACTCACTTCAGCCCGTCATCCGCCATCGCCGGAACCCTGCAAAACAAGAGACATCATTACTAAAGACTTTAAAAAGACATTTGAATGACTCGAAACTTACCGTTCGTGCAGTAAACGACGGACAGCAGTCCTCTGAAGTCAAGAGGCCTGCGCTACCTATCCAGTGAAGAAACTGGCTACAGCACCCTGCCCCGAGGCAGATGGAGAGCTCGGCATTCACTTACCTAAGGTGAGAGCGTTAACCTTTGGGGTCTACAGGAGAGGAGAAGAGGAAAGAGATAGGGACACCCCAATAACCCCAGTTCATTAACCCCATATTTTCTATCTGCAGACATCTTACTCTACACGTCAGGCATACAGTGCACAGAGGTCCAGCCCAAAGAGCCAACCGGGTGCTACACATCACCTTTGAAGATACGGTAGTCGCCCAGTCAAGACCGGCGCCTCTGCGAGAATCAGGTGAGCGTTACAATGGGCGACAGTACTTATTTCCTACCATATGGCTGTACTTGTGAAATGTACCATGGCTATGCTACGTGCCATCTGTGTGCTGGCATGTGTCATGTATGTGTATTGGACATGCCACTCACAGGCTAATGTGTGATGCCAGTGCTATCCAGCATGCAGCAAATGTGTTGCTTTCCATCTTGTAGTCCTCAGTGTCTGCTTTTTGCCTCCCCTTCCAACTCATTGACAGTGCATACATGCCAGGGTTATAGTTTTGTGGGACATGTGTCTTTTATGTACTGCATCTCTGCCTCCTCAGGCCTATGTGTGTGCTATGGTGCTCATGCCTGTTTACATGTGTTATCTTTCATGTTTTTGCAGGTGATGAGGCACTTGATGCTGTTGAGGTGGAGGAGATGGTGCAGACTCAGGAGGAATCACAGCCACAACCGGGCACCAGTGGAGGACGTGGGGTGGTGGTGGGTGAAAACCCATTCCTCCTGCAGACTATACTGTCCACGGGTGTCTCTGGGTACACCTCCCCAAACCTCTATGATTCAGGTGCTGAATCGGACAGTGAGACATATGTGCCGTCGCAGGTGAGTGTTTCTGGCAGGGATGCTGTTCTGTCCAACCCACCTGCACCGGGGGTAGACCCCTCTATGGGGAATTCAGTGTTGGTAAGTCCGCCTTTGGCGGTTATGGGTGCAGGGTCACACTCCACAAAATTTGCTGCTGTTCCTGGGCCAGCAGATGAAAGGGGGAATGCAGTACTGCGGCCTCAGGCAGTACCAGCACATCAACGTGCAGATCGCCTTGCCCCACACAGGTGTGGTGCCCACCAACGCGGTGGCCATGCGCCACCAGGCAATACTGTATGGGAGAACTCCATGTACAGTATAGCAGCACAACAGGGAGCATTGTGTGAAATGATGGCTCAGGCAATGGATAGGGTGGCCACTTCCATTCTCCCCCTTGAAAGGCAGATGGAGCTCCAGCAGCAGGCAACAGACTCCATTTGCCACTCACATAGGGAGGACATGTTGGCGTCCAACAGGGACCGACGGGCGGGACTGGAGACTCTGCGCGAAGCCATATTTGTAGAGTCACAGGCCCACAGGGAAGCCCTGAGGTTAGAACACGGGTTCCTCAGGGATACTCTGGGTGAACTTGAGGCTTCCCGAAATTTTAGGTCAGAACAGCAGCTGTAGCAGCTCACACGTTCACTCTCAGCAGAGCTCCAGGCAACTCGTACGGAGATCCGGGCATCACGCGAGGCCATGCAGGTAGCTACCCGTGAGGTGCTGCATGGGGATCTCCGTACCATCATCCTGCAGAACGAAACCTTCCACACCCGCATGCTTGCTGCCATGGAGGACCATACCAGGGCTTTGCGTGGGCTGCCTCCCATGTCATGGCCACCTCCTGATGTAGCAGCATGGGGTGAAGAGAGCGACAGCAGTTCTCCCACTGTAGCGTAGCCGTGCAGGCCATGAGCCCATGGAGGTATTTTTCTTTTTCTCAACCTCCACGCATGTGGGTGTTGGGGTGCACCTTTTCCTCGAACCTCCTGGTCCACACATGGCCATTTTTTAAAAAAATATATATATTTTTTTTACAGTGTGTTGCTTTGTGTGGCTCCTGTGGGCATCCACTGTGTATTCCAGATGGGCACATGCAGGCTTGTCCTGTCTTTGGGTTAGATGCTTGGGTTCCTGACACACCCACCCCTCCTGCTTCCTCTTTCCATGGGCTTGCAAAGGGTGTGACCAAGTGACAGTAGCTTACACAGTGACATTGGGCTCCCATGAGCTGTGTGGGCAGTCTCTAGTCAAAACTGTGTGTACATCCCTAGTGGGGATTGTTGTTGGATTCTACACTGCATGGTGTATTGATATGTGCTTGTGCATCCATGTCTTTCTCCTTATTCACATGTACCTTCTTCATGTCTTCACAAGGCCGTCTCCTTTGCAGATGCAGTTCATGTTGTATGCAGTACACTTACACATTTGCCTGACAGCAACACTCTGCAGTTGGAAGGGGTCGATGTGCTGCCTTAGTCAGGTTGTGAGACTTGCACTACTTTAATTTTAGACTGTCATATATTGCCACTGTTTTATCGTATGTTGCTGTTTTGTGTTGCTGGTATTTGTTCATGTGTGCTGTTTCTTATTGATTACTGGGAGCATTTTGTCGGTGGCCTGTTTACATTAGGCACAGTGCACTTTGTGACACTTGTGTCATGTGTTGTGCATTCATTTGGTTGCTTTCACATTGCATGCCATGCCATGGTGTGTTGGGTAGCTGAGATGGGGAGGGGTTGGGTGATATGGCACTATTTTCATGCAGCATTTTGCAAGGGGGTAGTCATTCATGCTGCATGAATGTGTGTCTTTTTGTCACACAGCATTGGTTGTCTTTAAGTAGGTAGGGATGCACACAATGTAACAGTTCCAGGTGAACAATCTCAGGCTGGTATGGTTATGACATTTGACTGTCCCTTATGTCATCATTAATTGTCAGCTGGTATGTGCCAGGGCTGTGTGCACTCCACAGGGGTAGGATTTTAGGTGAAGTAATTAGCCACCAGCTGGGTACGGGCTACCTCACCACGTGCCCTTTCACCTCCCATGCGCAGCGGCCGTGCATGTGGTTGGGGATGTGGGGGTACCTCCATGTCCACCCGCAGGCCCCGGTGGGTTGCAACATTGTGCAGGACACATGCTGCCACTATGATCCTGCACACTACTGGGGGCGCATATAGTAGCTGCCCACCAGAGCGGTCAAGGGACCGAAAGTGTGACTTGAACACTCCGAATGTGCGCTCCACTATGCCCCGCGTTGCAATATGGGCTGTGTTGTATCTTACCTCGGGTGGTGTGGTGGAGTTCCGAATTGGCATCATCATATAGGTGCTCAGAGGGTAGGCACTGTCCCCTGGGGAGGTGATGATGGGTATCATTAGTGGGGTTGTCACATTACTCAGTATCTGACATGCATACATGTGCAGAGGCATATATACTTACCAATCAGCCATGTGTCGCCATGCTGCCCAGCTTCTAGGTCCCGGTTTAGGGGTGACATTCTGAAAATGAAACTATCATGAGTGGACCCTGGATAGTTTGCATATACTGAGGTGATGATTCCCTTGGCATCACATACTACCTGCACGTTGATGGAATACCAGTGCTTGCGGTTTCGATAGATGTGCTCAGTTGCCCATGGAGGACGTAGAGCCACATGGGTGCAATCAATGGCACCTAGCACTTTGGGGAAGTGTGCCACCCCGTAAAAGTCCTGGGCAGCAGCCTGCCTTTCTGCAGGTGTTCTGGGCATGTATATGTGCCTCTGGACTGAGGGGCGTGCAGTCATGATGGCCAACACCTGGTGTAGGCAGCGTGACTGCGGGGCCTGTGACACCCCCCCCACTGTGGCACTTGTCCGCTGAAAAGAACCAGTAGCCAAGAAGTGCAGTACATTGAGCACCTTTTCCAAGGGGCTCAGTGCTTGGGAGCACATGGTGGGTGATGTGAGGTCATCCTCCCACTCACTCACCAGGTCGAGTATTATGTGTGGTGGAAACTTGTACCTCCCATACACCTGGTCATCAGGCATCCCAAAAAGGCTGGTCCTGGGTAAAAAAAATGCGGGGCCTGGCTATCCTCCTCCTGCGGTGTCCCACGACCACTGCTGCGAGGAACGGTATATTCATCGTAGCGTCTGAGCTTGTTTGTTGTTTGCGTGCACTTTTATGCTGCGCGGGGCCACTTACGTCTGCTTCCTGCTGGCGTACGTGTTTCCGGATTAGCACGCCTTTTTTGGCACACGCCTTTCCCCTGTTCGACTCCTTGAATGCGTGTTGTTGGCACGCGTGTGGGCGTTGCAAGCATTTACCTCCTGTACTTCCCCCGTAACGCCTACATTTTCACGCGTTGTTCCCCATTCCGCGTGTTACGCCCCGTGTTCCGCCCACTTTTGTTGTCTGCGCTGTGCTATGTGCGTTTTCGCTGTGCACGTAGCGCACGCCGTTTGGTGACGTGTGCGCCCGTGTGCGCCAACCATGATTTTAGCGCACACCCCAGGATTTACACATGCACTGAATACCATGAATCGATGTGCGTGGCTTTGGCACGCTTGCGATGCGATTTTCAAACTTGTGCTGCGATTTTCACGCTTGCGCTGCAATTTTCGGCGCACATTAATTCCATGAATCAGCCTGTAAATGTCTCATTCCCCCTAAACCGATCACCTCACCATGCCCTCTTGGTAACCAGGTCACAATTGCCTTCTGAAAGCCCTTTTCTTGGCATACGTGCCCTTCCACTTCAATTCAAAAGGATTTGGATTCAAATGTCTGTCACCTGTTCTTTATAGCCATGTTGGCATGTTCAGAAATAATGTGAAAGTAGAATAGTCCATTTGAGTCAAGTTACACATTCCACAATGCTGGAAGTTCGCCTCCATTTCCAAGCCACATCGGCAAGGCACTGTGGGTATGCAAAATCTTTTCTCCAGGAAATTGTCTTTGTCTCAGAGGACAGTGCTACTTTATTCATAGATTAATTAACCCAAGACATACATTTTGAAACTACATACCTGGTATCACCCTTATTACACTGCACTGTTGATCCCTAATAAGGGTGAAACCAGGTATGTAGTTGTCTTGACAGCCTTGCAAAATGTCTTCCTCCATCACTTTTTCACCAAACGTTGCCATTCTTGCCTTCTTTCACCCCATCACTTTGTCTTACCTCCACTCTTCTGCCCAACTTGTATTCCCCACGCAAGTACTCCCAACACAGCCCCTGACCTACCATGCCAATCTCCCTATTCTCTAAAGTGCTGCACTGCCGTTGAACTCATATTCCCTCCACAATTTGTCTGTGCCTGTCGGTGCAGGGACAGCCACAACCATCACTATGGAACTTCAAATACTCCGGGCAGGTTTGAATCGCACTGCACAGTTTCTTCATATGACCCTGCAGGAGAAATCGGCCACCGCTCTCTGTGGCCTGTACCTTCATGATGCTGTTCCTCACCACCAAGAACCTCTATGAAACCAATATTAGGTGAGAACACACCGACCTAAGAAAAACTGATCAATACTTTCTCAATTTAGTAATGAAGCATAATTATTCAGTTATTAGGCGCAAAGGATGAGCACACTCTGGCTTGGTGTATGAAAAACAATTGTCAATCTAGGCCCTGCTATCTTAAGTCGAGGCCAACAATGCAATTGACGCAATAGTATTACTTTTGTGTTTTCGTTTAAATGATTATATCAAGAAAAAAAAAAGCAAATCCATAATGTGTTACAGTCCAAGGAACCTGGGTTTCATATAAGAACCTACCATCCTACCCTGTCTCTTCCCTGCACCCCCTTAGGCGCAACAGTGTTTGCTGCCATTGCTGAACCCCTGCTCTTCAACCTCTCTTTTCCTCACTCTAAACTGAGTCTTTTTTTATTTTATTTGTTTATTTATTGGACATTTATAATGCACCTATACACAGTGTTTTTCGAGGCGCAACAATACAAGAGGGTGGGGGAACAGGGAGGTGTAAAGACTGGAGGGGGGGTCTGTACTTCTGCTCTCTATATGGTAGAGGAGAGGCACAGAGGACCCCAGCCAAGATTCTCCATTATTGGTAACGTAGTCGAGCAATCAAGGCCTAGCTTCTCAGGAGGTGGTGCAGGATGGTTCTTAAGTACAATATAGTCCCCAAGCCTCCACAAAGAAATGTCCACACACTGTATTAGTTAAAACACAGCCTTTACATAATGAAAGGTTCAAAGTTATATACACAATCACAATAACTCACTTTGTGCTCAGTAAATCTACAATGGCAAACATATACAGTTCTAAGTGGTACCACAATTGTTATTAGATTTCATTAAAGTGCATCAACTGTATTCTGGTTAACTGTCACACAAATCACTTAATAAAGGTAAGCAACAAAAGACATAGGAGGAAAGCAGTTGGTTAGAACAATTGGCAGAATACTGGCCTCTACCAACTAGACACAATTCTGTGTGGAGATCCCCCCACCTGGGCAACCTGTAAAATAAAGATATATCACCAGCCCAGTCCATATATTGTTCTATAAGTCTTATTTCCTTCTACAATGTTTCTACCACCCCAATGTACCTGGAATAGCAGAGTTCGATGTCGAGTCGTCAATGGATCCTTCTTCAGTGGCTCCCTTTAAAGCAGGAGCCACGGATCGTCGAGATCCCTCAAAGAAAGTGAACTCGGCATCGAGGCAGCAGCTTCGGTCCCAGCGGTGCTTGTCGATGATGGAGCGAAGACGTCCTGCAAGGAAGAGGTGTGCGGGGGACCTCAATGGCGAAAGTTCAGGACCGCAAAGAGTTTGTGAAGAACTGTGGCTCAGCAAGGGCATCGAGTCGTCCGGCGTCTCTACGGTCTTTGGGTGTCGGGAAACACACCGGCGGATGCTCCTCGGCTCTTCCGCGGCCTGGCATTCTCCGGCGGTATAAGGCCGGCGGCTGTGCGGACAAGTGCGTCCGTGAATCAAAAAGTCTTAGGCAAAGGAGCGTGCAGCTCCGGTCATCGATGGCACGGCATCAAGCGCTCCCCTCTTCTGGGCAACACGGGTTCGAGTGGCCTCCAGCGGTTATGCAAACCTGCGAACCCTGGTCAACGACGGTGGATGGAATGTCTGGTGCTTATCTTCATTCTCCTCGGCGGTCCCAGTCTCCAGTCGGCAGCCTGTCGAGGGTCTTTCTTTCGGATTTCGACGAAGGGAGACAGCAGTCAACCTTCTTCTTCAGGGTCAGCTTCGAGCTTCAGCTTCAGTTTCAATGTTAGTTTCAACTCCAGCTTCTGAACGATTTCTAGCAGTGAGAGCCCCCGAGATATACTAGTTGATCTCCCATTCATTCTGCTGGGTCACACTCAGGCAACCAATCTCCCAGAAGGGAATTCAGCAGTCAGCCAGCCAATCAGGCATACAATGCATTCACGCCATTCTCCTCCCTCTCAGACACTCACAACAAGGAATGTGCATTGGGACAAGTACCCAGCCAATGAACACTACACACTGCATTCATACGAGTTTCGGGCAGGGATGTCTCAGTTATTGTGTCAAACACCAGATACCAGACATCCACAACAAGAAGCACATATTGGTCACACACTCCATTCACCCAGTTCCCACCCACAGGGTGTACCCACAACATACAGTCACTGGGAAGGCTCCAGCCAGTCTGGCCTGGACTTCACAACAAAACCATATATGGAACTTCCACCCAACAGCCAGTAATGGGGAAGGGACAGAGTCAGGGCTTCCCAGGACTTTGGGAAAACAAGGTAACAGGCAATAGAAAGCAAGAGGCCACAGGTGCCATCTTGTTTCCTTTCAGGAATCAACTGATTCCAATGGTAGGGCCTGGGTATCCCAAAATGGAAGATACTCAGAGCACCTGTCAAATTCAGCATGGAGCTGCCAACAGCCCATACCCTGCTCTGTGGGTCACACACAGGTGGCCAAAAACATACACTAGGGGCACAGGGTTGTACCCCCACCCATGGGTGCCATAAGGGTATCCCATGGTATCCCACCAAACCAAAAATAGGAAGAGCTGCACTGCCAGGAGTCCCACATGGACTCCTGGGCAGAAAACAATACAGAACACAAATGGAAAAGGACTACAGGACAAGGACAAGGAGGCCTTCTCCCGCCAATGCATTTCCAGCATCACAGGAGGACAAAGCAAAACGATCCCTCTAGGCCTTGTGATATTTGGAAACGGGCAAGTGCAGTAAGAGTAGTGCAGGGGGACGTGGGGTGCCGGTCAGGGCGGAAGGGCCCGTGAGAAATGCAAGTGCCAGGCGAGCCAGGTGGATAGAGCCAGGGGAAAGCAGAGAGTACAGGTGAAGGAAGGACCACGAGCTAAGTGTGAGGAGGGCCCTGGAAGGGCTACAAGGGTGCATGCGCAGCCAGGCAAGTGCAGGGGGAGGGGCCCGTAAGGGCAGTGCAGGTTGAGGTGGGGGGTCAGAGGAGATCAAGTGCAAGGGTAGACTGGAAAGGGGGGCCTGGTGCCCTGAAGACTCTGAGGAACCAGGCAGCCAGTCAAGAAGCATACACGGACATTAGCTGGGGAGGGGGAGAGAGAAGGAAGAAGAGAAAGGAAGGTCTTGAGAAGCTTCTGGAACTTAAGGAGATCCGGCTCAAGTTTGAGAGGGCCAGGGAGGCCATTCCAGAGGGAGGCACCTGGGGAGGAGCGAGATCTAACCCCCACTCTCTGCTTGGAAAAGTGTCTGATCTGCAGACAGCTAGAGCTAGACAACCCGAAGGGCTATTGCAGGGAGGTATTTAGGGAAGGAGAGATGGGTGTTGAGGGGTCCCAGGCCCAGGCAAGCCTTGTGGATGATGCAGAGGGTCTTGAACTTGATCCTCTCAGCAATTGGGAGTCAGTGGAGAAATTTCAGGGCTGGAGAGATGCGGTCCCTGCGCTTGAGGCCAATGATAAGTCTTACAGTTCTACTCTGGATTAGTTGAAGGGGGCGAAGGAGGAGTTAGGAAGATTAAGTAAGAGGCTCTTGCCCGTTGTCCAGCCTGGAGAGGACCAGAGCTCTGGAGACATTGAGATTCTGGGGGAATGTGAAGAAAGAGAGAATGCCTCTGAAGAGGTTCAGCTGAAAGTGAGCCTTCTTTGCAAGGTCTGTGATGTGAGGAGAGAAATCTACCTCATAATTCAGGCCTGGATGGACCCTGGGTTTTTACCTAGACTCTTACCTGAGTCTGCGCAAACAGGTTAGTGCAACAGCCTCATCGACTGCATACACCTGCAAGCTTATCCATTCTTGTAAACCATCCCCCCCCCGGAAAGTTGTATGACCCTAGCGCGTGCGCTTGCCTTATCAGAAATGGACTATTGCAACGCTCTTTATTCAGGAGCAAGTAAATTCATTATCAATAAACTCCAGATCTTGCAGAATAATAATAATAATAATTCAGCATTTATATAGCGCTACGAACCCTCAGGTATCTGAGTGCTGCTTATTTTTACCCACAGTGTGTGGTGCTCATTTATCGACCTCAGAAGGATGAAAGGCTGAGGTTGGCCTTGCTGGGATTCGAACCTGCATCAGTAGGCTCTGCACAGATGTCAAAGCGAGCACTCTACTCGCTGTGCTATCGGACTGGCTAGAATGGCTCTTAGAATGGCCCTTAGAATGACCCTTAGAATGGCCTTGGGTATCTCCAGACGGCAACATATTTCAACTACTAGACGTAATAACAAGTGGCTTTCCATCCAAGAAAGAATCCAGCTTAAAACAGCCTCCCTTACTTATAAATCCCTCAATAACGCTGCCCCTCAATACCTGGCAGAAGAATTTGTCAAAAACAACCCCATCAGACCAACCAGGACAACCAACACCGGCCGCCTAAGGGTGCGAGATGCAAATCAAAAAGAGCTGGGGGTAGCAGCTTCCCACTGATGGCTGCCCAACTATGGAACTCCCTCCCGACCCCCACACTACGCACATACCAATTCTTCTACAAATTCAGAAAAGACACCAAACTATGGTTGATCTCTAAAGACACACCAGTATAGACCCCTACGTCTTTCCTGCGCCCAAGTGTACATATCTCCCCTCGGTATTATTGTATTGTATTGCTTTGTATCTGTATGTACATACCTTGCCTCTTGTTTAAATTATGTAGCGTTATTCTTGCCACATACCTCTATATGTAATTACTGTGTGAACTACCTATTCTGTAACCATGAACATGCATATTCTTGTAATGCGCCCAGATACCTCAGGGTGCGGTGCTGATTATAAATAATAAACAAACAAACAAGGAGAGAGAGGAGTCAAAGATGTCCGCTTAGCTCACTTGCCACACCTTCCACAGGGGGTAATAGACAAACCCTTAACACACCCACCACAGGTGGTTGGGAGGCCCTAGCCCTCACCCAGGAACCATGCCCTCCTCTCCAAAAGGAGCCCCCTTCCCAAACTTACCATGAAATATCACCAATCTGCAGAGTGTTGCAATCACCATTAACATGCCACATGAAAACACCACAGGGGGCACCACTGATCTAGACCTCACTGTTTCTTACCTCCTCTTGCCTCTGTCATTCTATCCTCCAGCTGTCCACCTGGTGTGTAGTGCCCAGGGTTGGGCAAAATTTCCAACAGCGAAACTGAACAGGTGGAATTCACACCTGTTTTCACATTGACATGTGTAGTGTCGGGAGTTGTTGTCCGGGAGGGCAGAGGCGGGACCAGGGCGTGGTGATGGAAGTGACGAAAAGGGAACGGCAGTCTGTAAGGAGAGGCGTGGATTAAAGACATGTTGAGCTTGACTCCGTCTCCGCCTTATTCTTCCCGCGCAGCGGGTTGCATGCAGGGGTATCACAGACCAGAGGTCCGGTCTAGGTCTAAGGCACAGAACCGACAACTGGCAATGAGGCCGGTGGCCTGAGCATGTGGCCGTCACCGTGGCAACCTGTTGATGCAGGTCAGTCGAGGCGGGAAGCTCCAGATGGTGCTAATAACCAGGGGAAGGCAGCGCCAAGCCCAGAGGCAACACTTTAAGACCTAGGGCTGCAGCAGTGAGTGAGGAGTGCTCAGAGGGAGTATGGGACCCTGCAAAATCCACCTTCAAGAAACGGTGCTCGTGCCTCGAGGAGGCTGTTGTTTGCCCTCCAGGGGGAGCCCCAGAAACTCTGAGAAAGGGGAAGAGCTGGAAGCTTCCAGTGAGGGACACGT
This sequence comes from Ambystoma mexicanum, assembly GCF_040938575.1. NCBI lineage: Eukaryota > Metazoa > Chordata > Amphibia > Caudata > Ambystomatidae > Ambystoma > Ambystoma mexicanum. The sequence continues at coordinate 1,008,504,619 of NC_090927.1, forward strand.
GAACGTTCTACGACATAATTAAGGGCCCGGGAGGAAAGTGGTGCTCGTGCCTATCCAGGCGACCACAACGAGTGGACAGTACCCACTATGGACAGGGCAATCAGGAAATCCATTGAGGGAACCAAGGTGGACTGCCCCCACCATGTCGGATCAGGACATCCTAGCCACAGTACCGGTGACCCCACAACAACAGGGCAATCAGCAGGTGGCAGACTCCCTGGCAGTACAACTACCAGGCACATTTGATGTCACTGACACTAGTAACATGGGGCTAAGATGTGCCAGGTGGGTCAGAGATTTTGACCTATATGTAGGGGCGATTGGCCCAGTGGAAGATGCACGTCAACAGTGCCTACTAAATCTAGTGGCAGGCCCAGCCCCTCCGAGACATAATTGATGAGTTTTACAGCTGACTCCATCGACATATTTCAGGGGATCGGTAAACTCCGGAATCGCCAAATCAAGCTCCACATTGACCCTGAAGTAAAACCGGTGGCGCAGCACTACCAGGGAATCCCAGTGAATATTCACTGTCAAGTGGAAGAAGAGTTACACAAATTCTTGAGCCAAGACATCATTGAACCAGTGTCGGGCCCACACCCTGGGTGTCCTTTATCGTGCCGGTTCCTAAGAAAGTGTCAGACTCCATCCGGCTATGTATGGACATGAGGAGGCCAAATGAAGCTATCAAATAGGAAAGGCACGTAGCTCCCCGCATCACGCACATGGTCCACCTACTAAACGGCGCAAAATTATTTTCAAAACTGGACTTAAATAAAGGATACCATCAGCTGGTTTTGGGCCTCGAGAGTAGGTGCATTACAACATTCGTAACCCATCTAGGGTTGTACAGGTACAAAAGGCTAAGCTGCAGTGTCTCAATGGTCAACTGAATTACAAGCAAGCTTCATAGTCATTCGCAACAGGATAACGAGGGCGGAAACATGGCTTACTTTGATGCGGGCAGGGAGACCGAACTGACGGTCGACGCGAGCCTGGTGGGTCTGGGGTCCATATTAGCACAGAAGAGCCCTGAAGGCTCAGGACAGAGACACATTGGGCTTCATGCCGATTTTGCTGGTCCGGAAATAAGGGCGCCAGTACGCTCACCGGCACTCTGGTTTCCGGACCGGCAAACTATGGGTTTGCCTGCTGGAGCCGCTTTACCCGACAGGTCTGACCCTGCCAGGCACAGCAGACATGGTAGGCAAAGCTGTCACAGAAGCACCAGCACCATTAACAACGGTACCGCTGCTTCCGTTTCCCCAATCCCATAGAGTCCTATTGGACTTGTACTAGCCCGGTGGCACTGGGAAATCAGGCGCCGGTTATTTTTTACAGGTCCGATGGCAACCCGCCAGTAGTACCGGCAGAGTTAACACCGGACCTGTACTGAGGCCGGCGGTAGCCGTTCCAGTAAAAAGGACACAGCTGCCTCCGAAAGAATTTTTTTTCCAGCGCCCGGCATTGTGGATTTACCGGGGCATTACAGCCCTGGCGGTCCCAGTAATTCCTCATTGCCGGGCGCCAGAAAATATTGCTCCCCATTCCCATTCGAGTCCCATTGGACTCAATGGGAATGGGGAGGTTGGATGCACCGGCATCATTCATGAATGGTGCTGGTTCATCTGTCAAGGTCTGAGAGCGGGTGCCTTTCCGCGGGCCAGGTCAGACCTGGTGGGCAAAAAGGCAACCGCTCGCAGAACTCGTAGTTTGCTACGGCAAGCTTACCGGTACCATTGTTTCCGGACCGGCAACCTCGTAATGACCCCCATTGTCTCATATGCGAGCAGAAGTCTGTCACAAATGAGACAAGCCTATTCCCAAGCAGAAAAAGAAAGTTTGCCAGTTGTATGGGCCTGCGGACATTTCCACTTGTTCTTATACAGAAAGCCCTTCACAATCATTATCGACCATCAAGCATTACTATTCCTTTATGGCAACACGCAGGTGAAAATGTCACCCCACATTGCACGATGGGGCATGCGGCTACAGGACTAGTCTTCTGATATCATTCACAAAATGGGAAAAGAGGCCAACCCGGCTAACTTCTTATCACAGCACCATAGACAGTAACATACCCCGAAACCGTCAGTGGCAGACTGATACATAAGATACCTCATCTAACAGACCGTTTCGAAAGGTATCGAACCCATGGAAGTTGCGAAGGCTGCCGAGGAGGACACAGCACTTCAAATAATAAGGGAGGAGATGAAGACAGGAAAATGGCAGTCAGTCAAGGAAAGAAGCAAAGGAGAGTCGGATGAAACAAGAAAAGACTTGGACAGCCTACTATTAATTAAAGATGAGCTAGCACTATCAGAAGGGGGCTTCCTCCTAAAAGGGAACAAGATCATCATACCAAACAAACTCAGGAAACGAGTACTAGACCTCGCACATGAAGGACACAGAGGGATAGTATCAACAAAACTAATGCTCCGGCAGAAGGTTTGGTTCCCACAACTAGATGGAATACTGGAAACCTTGTTAAGAGATTGCCCCACGTGCTGCCTCATCACCCCTACAAGGTACCCTGAACCACTTAACATGTCACCACTACCTGATGGGGTGTGGGCGGAGGTTGCTATAGAGTTCTCTGTGCCGATGGAAGGTGGAAAATACGTGCTGGCAGAGATGGATGAATATTCCAGATATCCTGAAGCACAAGTAATCTCATCCACGGTGGCGCACCATGTCATTCCGGTGTTGTATAGAATCTTCAGTGCCTATGGAGTTCCCCTGCAGGTGAAATCAGATAAGGACCACTGTTCACGAGCCAAGCCTTCCGTGACTTTGCAGAATATGTGGATTTCAAACACAAGAAGGTGACGCCACTGTGGCCCTAGGCGAATGGCATGATTGAAATATTCATGGCCAACCTAAAGAGAACATTACAAATATCCAATCTGACAAGAAAACCATATGAGCAAGTGCTCCATCAACTATTGAGGGACTACAAGAGCACCCCTCCTAGCTCGACTGGGAAGTGCCCCGCTGAAGTAATGTTTGGGCGGATTGGGCACACCAGACTGCCTCAGCACAGAGGGGTCATTGACTGTCAGGAGGAAGATCGAGAGATAAGAAATCGAGACCTCCAATCAAAGGAAAAGATGAAGGTCTACGCTGATCAAAGCAAACAAGCAAGACCATCTACTCTGGATCTAGGGGACATGGTGGTCATGAGACAAACCAGGACCAGCAAAGGGGATACATATTTCCAAAGGATCCCCTCATCATCACCAGGAAAAAGGGTTCACTCATTACTGCGGAAGGGGACCAGCGTCAGATAACTATAAACTCATCACACTTTAAGAGAGTGTCTGGGACCATTTAAGGGCCACAACAAGGAGCACGAGAAGATGAAAGAGAATATTCCTCAGACGAGTCATATCAAGGAGATGGAGAGGAATCGGATGCCCCGAGCCTGGAGGAAGAGGGACTGGCCGATCCACAGGAAAGGATTGATCCAGGGAACTCTCGCCCACAAAGGGCCGAGCCAAAACCTGCAGACTCATTGAAGAAATGGGGTAAAGTTGTGTTGTTGATACTGTTGTTGGCATTTAAATTGGGGGGAGGTGTAGTGTCTGGAGTTGTAGTCCAGGAGGGCAGGGACGGGATCAAGGCGTGGGGAGGGAAGTGACAAAAAGAGAAGGGAGCTGCAGTCTGTAAGAAGGGACGTAGAATAAAAACGTGTTGAGCTTGACTCCATCTCCACCTTATTCTTCCCGTGCAGCAAGGTACGCGCAGGGGTATCACAGACCGGAGGTCCCGGTCTAGGTCTGAGGCACAGAACCAACAGCATTCTTCAGTGGAACAAAAGTCTTTCCTGCCTCTTTCTCCCGTTTTGCATGCTCAGCAGCACTTTGCATGACCCAAAATGTCATGCGCCTCTTGCACTTGTTTTGCACATGCAGCGGGCCTTTATGTAACCCCAAATACTGCACATTTATTACACCTTCTTGCACTCGATGGCACCTTTCATAAACCGAAATTCCACCCCTGCCGTTTCGTTCTTCCCTAAGTTTGGGGCAATTGTAATTTATGTATTTATTTATTTTAATTTGTATATAGCGCTACATGCCCGAGGGCCACAGAGTGCACGGAAAACAGACATAACAAACAACAAAGATGCAAGAATCAGGGAGTTGGTACCAGGGAGTTTACTCAGAAGGGATATTGAAGAGGAAACTCTTCAACCTTTTCTTTAACTCAGATGTCTTTGAGTTCTTTTAAGAGCAAGGGGGAGGGCATTCCAGGTAGCGACTACTAGGACATCAAAGCAGGTTCCTCCGAATTTGACAAGCCTGTATCTGGACTGCGCCAATCTGGATTGATTCTCAGATCTGAGATTGCACGTGGGCACATAGGCCTTCAGACGGTCGCTTAGATGTTTGGAGAACTCGAGACTTAGACACTTATGAATCAGTGTGAGGATTTTGTGGGTGATGCAATGCTTTATGGGCAGCCAGTGCAGTTCTCTTATGGCGGGGGTGGTGTGGGCAAGCCTGGCTAAGCCATAAGTTGCTCCTACTGCTCCATTCTGAACAACCTGTAATGCAGAGATATTAGTGCGGGAGGAGCCACTCAAGAGACTATTACAGTAGTCCAGGTGGGAATTTACGAGGGCAGCGTCCAAGAGGGAGCATTCTTATGGGACAGAAAAGGGCGGATGTAGTGTAGTAGTTTATTGATAAAGCCACATGAAACCCGAACCTGGGCAACATGTTGGTTCATTGTCAAGTCTGCATTGAAGGTAACGCAGAGCGTCTTCACCTTTTTTGCCACTGGGATGGTGCTGTTGGTGATGGAGAAGCTTTTATTTTGGGGGTCCATTTTTTTGAGCTTGGGGCTTGAAACAACAGTAAGTAGCTTGGTTTTATCGGTTTTGAGGGCCAGAGAGTTGGCTACCATCCAAGCCTTGATGGTGGAATAGATGATGTTAATGGCCATGGAACCCTGTGAGTGGGAGCCCGAACGTTTCATGACAACCTGGGTGTCATCAGCATAGTTGGTATAATGGACACTCAGGCTGTCAAGAAGCTTCAGAAGTGGGAGGATGTAAATACTAAATAAGGATGGTGAAATACAAGATCCATACGGAACTCCAGAAGTGATAGGTGCCGGTGTGGAACTGGCATCGTCGGTGGCCACTGCCATTTCGGGGACCGAGAAAGGAAGCCACCCATTGTGTGGTTAGCCTGGAGCAGCCCACCAAAGATTCTAACCTGTTCACCAATAATGCATGATCGACAAGGTTGAATGCGGCGGACAGGTCGAGTAACATCAGGAGGGCTGGCTGACCTTGGTCGACAATATTGAACAGGCTGGATTTCAGGTCCAGCATGGCAGTCTCAGTGCCATGTCTAGCTCTGAAGCCAGATTGACGTGCTCCGAGAATGTTGTTTTCCTTAATGGATTTCGGGAATTGGAGATGTGCCACCCTGTCCAGAATTTTGAGAAGAAATGGCACGTTGGTAATGGGAGGATAGCTTTTCATGGACTTGGGGTGTAGAATATCCTTTTTCAGCAGGGGGGGGTGATCCATGCCTCCTTGAATGGGGGTGGGATAGAAACCTCAGAGAAGGAGAAGTTAACCAGCTTTGTTACCCATGGACTGAGGACGTCTAGGCAATCTATCAATAGCCTTGATGGACAGACATTACCCAGGCATGAGGTGGGTTTCAGACTGGCAGTGATCTGAGAGATTTCAGTCTCAGTGCTCTGGGTGAATTGAAAGACAGGTCTGCCCAGTGCTGATGGTGGGGTGGGCTGGGGTGGTTTAGCAATTATGTCCTCCACAGGGTTAGGGGAGTTTCTGATGTCATCAGTAGCCATTGATGTGTGGCCACTTTGGCGACACAAGAGTTATGGATTTCTTGGCACCAATTAGAGTCCTTTGTGGGGGCAGTCAGAAGGCTGGGCGTCCCCCTGAATTCCTTCAGAATGAAGAACAGCTCCTTAGAGGTAGATTTAGCCTGCAATATCCTGGTTTTATAGGAAGAGGATTTGGCCTGTATGATGGCGGTCTTGAATTCTTTAACAATGAGTTTATAGGAGGCTAGCATGGCAGCCAAAGGATTTTTTATGCCATTCTCACTCAGCAGTCCTCTTCTTGTGCCTAAGGTTAAGAATGGTGTTGTTAAACCAGTTCTTGTTATGTATTTCCGACTTCATGCGCCTGCGTATGAGGGGGGCTAGGGAGTTAATAGCCTCTTCAAGTGTATCTGTGAGATGTTAGTCTAAATTAGGGGCTGCCGACCTTCGATCGGAGCACAGCTGACAGCTAAGGAGAGGTGATATTCTTCAGATTTCTAGTTGTTTTGATTTGTCTCAGGCTTACATACATCAAGTCTGGGAGAGGAACTAGGGATGCCGACACAGAGCAACAGCAAGTAATGGTCAGACCAGGCACAAGGGTCGGTGTCCAGTCATAATTTCGAAAACATAATTTCGAAAGTAAAAAAAGTCGAATCAAAAATGTCGAAAAAAAAATGTCGAATTGTTTTTTTTTTCGATATTTTTTTTTGCCTCTAGTTTCTGTGAAAAAAATAGGTAAAAATAAAAAAAGGGGGTTTGGGGGGAACCCCCCCATTTGGAAAAAAAACGTCATTAAAAAAAAATTCGACATTTTTTTTTGACATTTTTTTTTTGACTTTTTGACTTTCGAATATTTTGTATTCGAAATTATGTCTATGAACCACAAGGGTCCACGACCAAATTGAGGATGGGAGTTGATGGGATGAGACCCAGTTAAGTGTATGCCCCCCTATATGGGTAGGTTCTTTCACCCACTGCGAGAACCCTATGGTTTTCAGGGAAGCCAACAGGGAGGAGGCAGCACTGTCCAACGGATCTTCTGCCCAGTGGTTGAAGTCTCCCAGTACAATGACAGGGGATTTAGGTTAAGTGAATTTATTCAGGAGAATCAAGAGCTGTTCTTCAATGAGAGGTAGGGCTCTTGGAGGTCTATATATGATAACAATAGTCCGGCAGAAACCCTGTCAGTGCTAGGACCCGCCAGACCCGTAAATATTTACCAGCGCCTGACTTCCCGGAGCCACCGGGAAATTACAACCCCGGAGGCCCATGGGGTTACAATGGGGACTTACCGGTCCTGCCAAGGTCGGACTGGACCGGTAAGTCCCCACTGAACGGGACCGGACATGGTCCCGTTATTGGTGGAAGTCATGGCGCAGATAGCGCCATGACTACCGCCAAACTCGGAATGAGGGCCACTGAATCTATATATGATAACAATAGTCAATGAAACATTGAGCCTCATTACGAGTCCGGCGGTAACCCTGTCGGTTCTACCGGTGGGTTGCTGCCAGACCCGTAAATATTTAACAGCACCTGACTTTACGGAGCCACCGGGAAATTACAACCCCGGCGGCCCGGGAAGTCAGGCGCCGGTAAAATGTAAGGCACAACCACCAATGCTACGTGTTGAGCTAGAGGTCTGCAGAATCCAGAGACACTGGGTGAGCGAGGCTCCTAGCTCTCAGACCGGGAGCACCAGCAGAAGGAACAAGGCCGCAGAGGCAGAAAGAAGGCAGCCGTTTCCAGGCGCAAGAAACCCCCATCCCGCAGAGAAAGAAGCTGTAGCGACCGTCCCTCCAAGGAGAGAAGACTGCAAGATCACAGGTATGCAGTGGGAAAGTTGGAGAGGGAAGTGGGCGGTCATGTTCCGCAGCACCAAAAGGGGAGCGCTGAACTCTTGGATTCCAAGACACAGAAAGCCACTAGAGGCAATTAGTGATATACACGATGAAGGGTAAAACTTGATACAAAATGAGTTTAGAAATGAAAGAGAATGAAACGCAAACAAGTCTGGAATAGAGGAAGAATTAAAGAATTATTTTAGAAACTTGCAATTGAAACCTGCAGAAAGATACAGAGTGCCCGAGAACAGGGAAAAAGGAAACCTAATGGGCCTGAAGAAGATATAAGTCATATACATCTGCATACTATCACACAGACATTTAAGGCTGGTAAGTAAAATGGAGAAAGTATATCAATAGCAGTTGAATAAAAATTGGGAACCTGGTTCCCCTCAGGAAACCAGCCGCTGAATCCCACATCCACAAAGGGAATCACAAAGAACAAGTGATAAAGCCAAGATCCCAACCAAGCAAGTCAAATCAACCTACCTACAAACTGTGTAAGAAACCAACAGAGGAGTAGGGAACACCGGAAAAGAGGGTGTTTGAAGAGACTAGTCGCCCTGGCAAAAACCTAGGTATAATACACAAATATAATGGTTTAGAGAGCTCCAGGAACTGTGACAAAAAGGGAGGGAGGGAGGCACATCAATCGATCCAGGAGGAATCATCAGATATGGGCTTGAGAAAGAGATATTTGCCATACTCAAAAGACAAATACAAGACATAGGATATAAACTTCTGAAGTTTGCCCAACGAAAGAGGTAGAGACCCGGGAAATCACCATTGTTATTTCAGTGAACCATAACAAATGTTTTCTTTGTGACTATGGAGACTAAGAAATCATTACTTTGTTCTGTAAGGATTGAGTAGGGGAGGAAGGCCCGTGAAGGCAGGAGAAATATCCCCAACATCACATTAGACTTTAAGACTTTTTTTAATAAGACTGTGACACAGAGGCCCGTGTGGGGAAACCAGAGAAGAGCCAAGTTGGATATAAACATTTGTTTGGGGAAAGAAGTATTTTGCAAACTTGTAATTGAAAACTGCAGAAGTCAGCTACCAGAGCAAATCGAGTCTAACTGCTGAACCCTACTGATATTGTTCCTTTGTTTTCTCTGATGCTATGGGCAATTAGAGAGCATATGTTTGGACTGACTATTTTGGTAAAACATGCTGACAAGCGCCTGAACGCTAAGTTTAAAAGATAGGGAATTCCCTTATAACAATAGCGTCAGGTGAGGACTTATTATTCAGAAAGCGTCAAATTGTCAGCGTCCTCTGTCTGGCTCTTCACATAATGCACTCCATTTGTATGCTCTCCTCTCCAAGTGTCACTGCACCTAGACCTTTGTGTGTGTGCAGTAGAAGGCAGGAGACAGGTTATTTTACCGTTATCCTCTCAGGTGCTAATGCTATTCTTTGTATGATGCCTTTTCCCAAAGAGCATGAGTATGGCAACTACCGGCACAGTATGTCGGCCGCATTTACTGTTGTGGATATAATAAGCACGGGTGGTGTTGCGGACTCATGCCGGCCAGCTCACGATTTGCAAGTGATGCTGCTGAGTTGTGTTTGCCATGAGAAATGGATGGTGGGAACAAATGCCTCCCCAATGAGCCTACTAAAAAAACAGCAATGGGACTTGTCACATACACTGTATCTGACTCAGGAGGTGGACTCAAGAGTGTCTGAGGACTATTCTAGGATTGAAGGACTTAAGGACGTCCTTGGATCTGACTCTACCAACCTTTGCAGCACTCTGCCAATCGCTGACAGACAAAAAGCAAACCCTAATGGCATTGGCATTTTTGGTATGGTTGCCAGGAACATCCCCAACCTGAACCACAACTGCAAGCCTGTACTCCGCCTTCATTGGCACAAACCACATGCCCCCAACCTGAAGGTATCACCACACAAAGTCACTAGTGTGGGATTACTTCACTACTGACAAAGCAAGGAGCAACATTTTGGTCTGTTCCATGTACAAGAAGAAGAGCAGGAGTGAGCCGGGATCATATCTGAGTACATCGACCAGATAGCAAACATGAAAAACCCATACATGCGGGTATGGAGCTAAGCAGATAAGAAGAAATGCAGCACAGATGAGCAAATACTGCAGGGTACAGCTCCAACCACGATGCTTCAGAGTTCAGGTAACATGCAGAAGCCGCCTCTTAATGAGGCTTTGGAAAAACAAACACTTTACGGCCACAAACATCCGCGTGCCCAGCAACTTGAGACTCTGACAGCAAAGATGCTTGCTGTGGCTCTACCGCCCTTATCCTTCGTTGAGAACCAAGGCTTCCGAGAACTGATGGTGTGCGCAGCACCAAGGTGGATGACTCCCGACACCATTATTTCTCCAGGGTCGCAGTTTCAGAGATCTATGAACATGTCATGGAAGATCTACAAGAAGCACTGCAAGGGTCAGAGGCGAAGAAGGTGCTCTTCCACATGGATAATTTGACAAGTGTGCAGAGCACTGACTACATCACTGTAAGAGCACACTGGATGTTGTTTGCTGAGCCGCACACTACGCAGACAGCAAGCTGTGACAATGGGTCCTCAAGCATACCACACCCAGCTGCTGCATCTTCCAACACAGAATGCTGACATGCAATGCTCTGCTGACCAGATGTCAATCACGGCATCATATATTCACACACAACTTAAAGCGATTATCACATAGTGGCTTGGTTCACACCCTTTTAAAATTGGCTTTGCCACCGCAGAGAAGGTCAGCAAAGTTGTGGCAGCCTTGAACCAGGTGGAGATAACCCACATTGCATGTTTGACGCGTGCGATTAGCCAAGTTGTGACAAGGTTCCCAAAAGACCCCATTCTTGCTGGAATGCTGCAGTGTGCTGGGAAGATATGCACACACTTTAGCCGCTCCCACACTGCTTACAATGCATTCAGGGGTGGACTGGCCTATAGGGAACTCTGGAGATTTCCCGGTGGGCCTCTGCACCCTTGGCCTCTTTTGTGTGATATTTCCAAATGTTCTCATAGGAAAAGCATTGGGCTTGCTTAAAATGTGTCATATGGGGCCACTTTTAACTTTATATCCAGGGCCTCTTTTGGTCCCCAGTAATTATTTTCAGGGCTTCTTTTAGTTCCCAGTCGAGCCCTGAATGCATTGCCCCACTTCCAGGACACACACTGTCAGTCACACCACCAAATAAGGCTGGAGGTAGTTACTCACTGGAACACCACCCTGTATATGTTTGAGCGCCTCCCTGGGCAACACCTTGCCATAATTGACAGCTGAATGGCACCCTGGAAAGCCAGGGCATTAGGCGATACTGCTTTCTTGGCAAGCCAGTGGCACTTGATTCACCTTGTCTGCAAGATACTTTGGACGATCAAGGAGACAAATGTGTGGGCGAGTCATGAGAAAGAATTCCTGGGTGTACTCCTGCCAGTCATGTGTACAACATGGGGCATTGAAGCATAGTAAAAGAGGATGCAGAGGCTGAGCACCTGGGGACCCTTTGTCAGAAAAGGCTAATGTGCTTTTGGGCTGACTCACAGATCTGTGTAATTAAAAACTGTGGCATGTACCTTCTCACAACATTTTGACCAACGTTTCCGGGGCTGTGTATCTGTTCTTTACCTTAATCAGCAGCCTGCTTCAATACTTGTCAAGTGCAAATAAAATTGGCACCCATATTACAGGAAACCTTGCATGACACAGACAGCGGTACCGCTCCCAATTTAACCGTGGAGGGGACCGGTTCTCCCTTTGTGAGCAGGCTCGGACTGGCCTATAGGGCATTAGGCCCATGGCTGAACCAAAAACACAAAATACTGGTGTGGGGCAGTTCGTTTGGTCAAAGTGGGGCACTTCGTTGGCCAATTTGGCAAGTTTGACGAGTTAATTCACTTTGTGGCTAGTCGTTTTGACCAGTGTTGCTGAATGAATAGTCTTTAATATGCACAATTTGCATCACACTTAATGAAAAAAATCCCTCTTGGTCACTATTCAAACAGTGTCACAAAAGGAATGCATAGACATTTGCAACTGTGGGACACCTTTTCATTGGTGCCCGAGTACATTGTATGCCCCAGGCCGACCCCGTTTGTGGGGGCATTGCAACAGCCTCTGGTGCGATTGCCACCTTTCAAATGTTGAACTCCTTGCTGGTGCGTCACATCTTCAAGACGAGAATGGTCCTCCCAAGTGCCTGAGACACTGTAGCCACACATGTGCAGGATAGATGCTGTATGCGTGTACCAGGTGAACCGCCTCAATACTGGCAAGCAAAGAAAGCCATGTGGCCTGAGCTGGCACAAGCTGCTGGTGACATTCTTGGCAACCCCCAGCATTGGTCAAATCAGAGCATGTTTTCAGTGCCATGCGGGATTATGACTAACAAAAGGGCATGGTTTTTGACAGTAAGTGCACAGAGACTGACGTTTTAAAAGCATTAAATATGACTTGGCCCCTTTCAAGACTAAACTCCAAGCCGCGCAGATGACCATGGGTTGCAGGGGGTAATAGGCCTTGGTGTGATGAATGATTGAACATTCTGATCCGTTGCTGGCCCAAGTTTCTATGAACTTGTGTGATTTTGAATAATACGCACAAACCAAAAAATGGACTCTGCTATATCAGTCTTGGTGTGTGTAGGAGGACGAGAGAGGGGGAGAAAGAGGGGGGAAGAGCCAGAGATACTTATTTTTTTCTGGATGTGTGGCTCTGCCATTTTACACTTGGTCTTCCTCTGGTGGGGCACAACGCTTCCCCTCAAACCCACTTTTGCAGAGAGAGTGAGAGAACCAAAGAAAGAGTGTCAAACAGAGAGTAGGAAAGAGAGATCATTATTTTTTCCGGATGTGCAGCTCCAGGGGTGTGTGGGGTGGGAGGGGATAGGGGATGGGGGGTGTGTGTGCGCGCGTGAGAGAGAGAGAGAAAATACAATGGAGACTTGCTTCCTCCTGTCGCCATCCACCTTGATGAAAACATCTTTTTTTTTAAAGTCGGTAGTGTGGTTGAAAGGCAGGGAGGAGAATGGTTGGATAGGGAAGAAAGAAAGGAAGAAGAGAGAGAGAGAGAAGAGAGGGGGGAGGGAGAGGGACATGGGGGCAGAAGAGAGGAATAAGAGAAGGAAAGGGAAGGAGTAAGGGAGGGAGAATGTGATTGATTCAGCGATGTGCTTGGTGGTGATGTGGTGGTGCTGCTACTTTGCTGCTGCTGGCACTCCTGTCCTGACTCTTGTCCCCAAGTGGAGCAGGTGTGCTGGGGAGTGAGAGGTATGGCTCCCTTGCATAGCAAAGGCCACACAAGCCAGCCCATCACTTGACTTCGTTTGGCGCTTGGCTTTACCAGAAGCGACTGAGCGTAGTGAGGCGCATGTGCGAGCAAGAGAAACTCACTTCCTTTCCTGAAGTGACGTGTATGAGCGTTACGTACATGCATAAGTAGTAGGGACGCCCGTTTGCTTTTTTCAAAGCTCAATGTGAGGGGGATTCAAGAGAAACACGGTTGGCTTTTTCAGTGGTGAAGCACAATGTAAGGCACATGATTGAGAAAGTGATTTTTTATTTTAATTTTATTTTTATTGTGCAATTAGTTTCATCCATTTAAAACTTTAAGCACATATTTTTGACATACAAAAAACGTCATTACAATTAATTTCATCACCTAAAAAACTTTAACTTATTAAAAACTCACAACAACATACACAGTCTGTATCTTTACATCTCAATGTTTTCTTTTCCTTGGCTAATAATCATTAAAAGAGGCAAAGCGAAATGCATGCTTCATTTTCCCTGAAGCAAAGCATAGCACGCCGCACATGCGCCAGTAGAAGTTATGCATGCTTCGCATGCATGAAGTGACGTGTGCTGCAAGTGCATGCATGCATGAGCAAAAGAAACAACTGCTCCTCTGATAAATTTGTATGTTTTTTTTTTAAAATTGCAGCTGCATAGGTAGGAGCAGTGTTTTATTACACAGGGATAGTTAATGTGTTACTGCTGGGGTGATCACAGTACATCTCCCACAGGGACAGCTGTGATCACGTGTAATGTGTTGTGTTATTAAAGGCGGCAAGCAGCTTTCCACTCACTGTTGTGGGGGCTGGCTATTGGCATCAAGCCAGCCCCCGTGGGTGCTATGGGACTCCAGCACCTTGGAGGCCCAGTGCCTCAGGAGGTTGCTGGGGAACACCAAGTCTTACATGGGGGCAGGGCGGACCCTACCCAGTACATACAGACCCTTGCCACCTTGCTGATGAGAGGGCCCCATGGTAACATGGCTTGCAGACCTGTGCTTTCATGAGGTGGGCCTGCAGGCTTAAATGAGAGACAGGCTCAGTAGTTCCTCTTTGGGAGTCTGCAGCCGTTCTGATGCACGTGCCTGCAGGGGCTCCTTTTATTAGCTTGGGCCATGACACAGTCATGTTCCATCTTAAAAGGGCAACACACAAGGGAGGGGTATACACATCACTGCCCATCTTAAATGGGCAATACACTTGGGTGTGTCACGCACCAGACTCCCCAGTTACGTTACCCACTCTCGGAATCTGCAGTGCTTGTTTTGTGTGTGCTCTAGAGTTTGGGCCCGGCCTCCCCAGAGCACTTAACAACTGGCGATAAAGGACTTGCATAATCCCCGTCCGCACAGTGCCTGGCTCCTGTTGGTGGGTCTCCTGGCGCAGGACGTCTCCTGATACGCGGACGGCCTCCCCTGCACAAAGTGGCATTTCCCAGTAAGGGGTGTCACATAGGGTGACCAGACGTCCCGGTTTTTCCGGGACTGTCCCGGTTTTTGCTGCTTTGTCCCCCTTTCTCAAGATTATGTTCCCATTGGAAACTGCAGTGGTCCCGGTTTTTGGTAGTGTGTCTTCATAGCTGGCAGGCATAGCTTGCAAAGAAGAAATGCTGCATTTTACAAATTAAGATAGTGTTCGTTTGTTAGAAATTGATTATAAAATGTGTTTATTTTAACAGTAACACTGAAACCGCCTCTCCTCCAAACGCTACATAAGTGTAGTGCCTTGACAGTGCCACTTTCAAGAGTTAGTCCTACTTTTATGTTAGTTGCCCTGTCCCGGTTTTTTACTTTTTAAATCTGGTCACCCTATGTCACATGAGGGTCGTTGTAGCTCTCGCTGCCGTCACCTGTCGGGTACGACATTGGAAGAAGCAAGGAAGCTGTCTGTCCGCGGAACGGGACCGCCTCGGCGCCGGGCGACAAGTGAGGGTTGGACATGTGGCGAGCCCACTGAGCGGCTCCTGTGGCTCATTCTGCGGTCACCTTTGACTTATGCTCCGACCCCTCAGCATTGGAGCCCGGGCAAGGGGACTGAAGAGCGGTGCAGTCTGCAGTCTCAAGTAAGGCCATACAATGAGTGCCGGCCGCCAATCGCACCCGCAGCAGGATGTGGCCTGGTCACTGCTGGTGGCGCTGGTGCTGTCTCCTGGAGGAGGACCTCAGCTGCGAAGCGTGGGCTACAAAAGGAGGCCATCTGCCAGCGCGGCCATATAGCAGGCAAAGGCACTGGTCCCTAACACACACCGGCAGCGGTCTATGATGAAACATTATTGGTGGAATAGTGAGGGGCACAAGAAGGCCGGAAATTGTACTTACCTTCGAGGTGCCCAGCAACGTTGCCCATCTGCTTTTGTTTGACACTGAGCTGAACTCCCTCTCCTAGAGAGGAAGGGGCAGGCTACGGGAAACACAGTGTAACCGAGTGCAGGTAGTTGGAGGCAGCATGTTGTGATTAACTTTGCATGCATCTGGTGCAAGTGACTAGAATCTTGAGATAGAATGCAGGGCTTAGAATGTTTATCTATGAGAGTTTTCCAGGTTTGTCAGTTGCAAGGATGTAAGCCCTGAGAGAGGAAGCCGGTGGGTGTCCTATGTCCCCTTTTACTTACCTGACTCTAAGAACTGTATTTGATGTACCTGAACTTAAGTAAATAAGTTAACAGTTCACTGGAGTGTCAGAGTCATTTATGGCCGGACCCTGAATTCAACATTGGCGACGAGGATGGGATGGCTGTGCTGGGGGGACAGCACCAAAGGGAGACACCCATCGCCCCCCCTAACAGAAGTGATCCTCTCTCAGGTAAGAGCGCTGGATGGCTGTGAGGTGCTGCAGGCGCAGTGAGGGCAATCGTGGCCCAGACAGATGTGCTACAGAGGCAGAGGCGCAAGAAAGGCTCAGACAGAGGTGCTGCGAAGGCACTGGAATCAGAGAGCAGCCATGGCTGTCAAGAGGTGCTGCAGAGGCAGTGGAGCGCTGTTATGTGCAAAGAGGTGCTGCAGAGGCAGTGAGGTGCTGCATGAGGCAGTGAAGAGATGCTGTGAGGGCAGTGAGGCACTGCAACAGGCTGTGAAGAGGCGCTGCAGAGGCAGTGAGGTGCTGCATGAAGCAGTGAACAGGGGCAGTGAAGTGATGCTGCAAGGCCCGTGAGGTGCTGCAAGATGCAGCGAAGAGTCGCTGCAAAAGAGGTGCTGCAGAGGCAGCAAGGCACTGTATGGCAGAGTGAGGTGCTGCAAATGTGAAGAGGCGCTGCAGATGTGAAGAGGCACTTTGCTGAAGTGTAGCGCTTTGCTGAAGTGAAGATGTGCTTTAGTAAGGGCAAGTGAGCCCCTATGTGATGTGCTGCAGTGTGCAGTGAGGCACTACAAGAGGCTGTCAAGCGGCATTGCAGAGTAAAAGTAATTGGACAGGAGGTCCAAGGGAGCTGCTTAAAAGTGCCAGTGGAAAGTCAAGCGGTCCATTGGTTAGGAATGGCAGAGGCTGGAGTCTCAATAAAGCACTACAGGGAGCTGTGAGGAGCTGCAGTGGACTGGAGCTCAGTGTAGTGCTACAGGCGCTGTGAGGAGCTGAAAATTGAAGTTTAGACCTCATACACTTAAAGCTTAAAAGTTGGTGCACTTTCAGTTTTTGCTTTGACACACGTGTGATGTTGGATGAGTGTCAAAACACGTGTTTTGGGGAACAGGTTCTTTAACCCTACATTTTCCAACATGCACATTATCAGTATGGGCCCTGTAGGCTTGAATTTTGGACATGGATGGGGCGTTTCTTTTACTTGGTTACCATTTTCAATGCTCAATTGGGCTATATGGTATGTGTGTGGGGAATGGTGGTTGTTGACTCAGGTGCAATGTCAACATTATAGTGTTTAGCTTTTGCAAGAACAGTGTGGTTTTAAATTCAGCTAGAACAATGGGATATATATGGCAATGCAAATGTAAACTACTTACTGGTGATGTAGCAGGAGTAGGGAATGGTGCTGTGCATGGATTTTTAGATCTAAGTGTATGAGGTGTAGCTTCAGTGGATGTGGTGTGAAGGGAGTGGGATGAAATATTAGTGTTATGGGTGTTGATTATTTCCTCATTAGAGATATTAAGTTGATAACAGTGTTCATCATTAGCTGTTCCATGTAGATAGATTAATATGTTCTCTCCACAGGTGGACTTTTAATTTTATTCCACAGATGGACATTACTGTTAATAGATTTTTGAAGTGGTGACAAGGTCAAAACTTTTTGGAGTTGTTTTTGGTTATTGTGAAATGCTTTCTTTAATCTTTTGTTTTTCAGGTGGGACTTTACTGGACTATTTTTTTTGATGAAATATTGATCTTGTCGCTCATATTTTACTGCTGTTGTTGTTCCTAAAGGGGAAGATGTGTTGTGATTAACTTTGCATGCATCTGGTGCAAGTGACTAGAATCTTGAGATAGAATGCAGGGCTTAGAATGTTTATCTATGAGTGTGTTCCAGGTTTGTCAGTTGCAAGGATGTGAGCCCTGAGAGAGGATGCCGGTGGGTGTCCTATGTCCCCTTTTACTTACCTGACTCTAAGAACTGTATTTGATGTACCTGAGCTTAAGTAAATAAGTTAACAGTTCACTGGAGTGTCAGAGTCATTTATGGCCGGACCCTGAATTCAACACAGCACCCAAACACCTTAGCCTCTTCTGTTGTGGCCCTCAAGAATAGTGCTCGTGCGGCCACGCCATCACAGGGACGCTATTGCGGCAGTTAGTTGAAGGCAGTGCTCCATACACCATGGCCTCTTCTGCAGCGGACGTCAATAGGGTGCTCGTGCAGCCAGGCCATCACAGACATGGGGCGGGGGCTCCCAGTGCTCACAGGGGGTTGTGCCTCAAGGTACGCAGCAGTGGTAAAGTGTGCTGCCCCAGCCACTCTGGTTTCCGTCGCAGCCCCCAGGACAAATTGCACTCATTTGGCCCAGCCATCAAGGTTTAGACAGGAGGGTTTGGTGCGCCCAGAGACCCACAGGAGGCCATCATGCATCAGGATCCCAGGTTCACCAGCAATGGCAGAGGCACTGATGCCCGCGGGCTGGATTCACAACCCCAGGACCTCTCAACTTCCAGACACCATGCCCGATCCCAGGGGGTACAATGCAGCCCGCATCCACGTCGTTTCATAGCCAGCCGGTGCCAGAATTTGATGTGAAGGGGAATCCAGTGACCCTGGGCCCAACATGGGCACACTGGCTGGAGAGGCTGGACATCTTCTTCGAGGTGCTGAAGTAATAGAGGATACCAAAAAGGAGACACTCCTGCAGTTTTACGCTGGGATTGATATTCATAAACTGTACAGGGTACTTTCCCCCAGGCAATGGGTCCTATGGCGATGCAGCAAAGGCGCGGTCCAACTACTTTGCACCAATGGTCAACATTGATTACGAATGGTTTCAGCTCCAGCAGGCTGCCTCGGGGCCCGAGGAATCCATTGATGCGTTCTACAACTGGCGGCGCCAATTAGCAGTGACGGGCACGTTTATCGATGAAGAGGAGGAGTTGCGAGCCCAGGTGATGCAAAAGTGCTGGTCCAACAAGCTGTGCCCCCCAGATCCTGAAAGAACCAGGAATCCCCCTGACAAGGATACTGGAATTAGGGAGAGCTCAAGAGCTGGCCCAGTCACCATCAACCCAGATGGAGGTGGCCATGAAGGGAATGCAAGTGGAAGAGGTACATGCTATTCGACCCCAGAATACGAAGGCCGCTCCTGCGAAAGGGGCCGGCGGTGGAGCCATGCAAAATTGGGTTAAGTAAGAAGCACCCCAGAAGATGTGTGACTTTTATGGAGGTGGGTTGCCTCATGTAGGGCAGTGTCCAGTGGTGGGACGTCAATGTGGCAGATGCCTCAAGGCAGGACACTATGCCAATTTCTGCAAAGCCTCCTAGACGTCAATCACCGTGGCCAATGTGCATGAGCTATGGAGAAAGAGGCGGGCGGAAGTAGCTGCTCACATGGCACTCATCGCAGCGGACGTCTACTGTCCTGATGAGGTTGGAGGAGAGGAGGGCAGGAACGGGACCGAAGTGGTGGCCCTAGTTGAGTACATTGTGGAGGAGGTGTTCTTCCTGACAAATCAGGTTCAAAGACCATTGGTGGTTGATTCAGAGGCAGCAGCGCGGAAAACGCTGAGGAAGAAGGCGAAGAAGGCCTGTGCCCGCCAGCGCAAAAATGCAAGGGGCCAGGGCTAGCAGCGAAAATAAACTCTCCAGCTCAGTCGTGTTTCATAAAAGTTGTGTTCATGTTTTGTGTTCTTACCCTTAGCATGGGATTTTCTGATTTAGGCATGCCACCGTGCAGTCACGTTTTACTGGTGGAGTGATCACGGCACATCTCCCACAGGGACGGCTGTGATCAGGTGTAATGTGTTAAAAAAGGCGGCGAGCAGCTTCCCGCTCGACAGTTACGTTACCCACTCTCTGACTTTGCAGTGCTTATTTTGTGTGTCCTCTAGAGTTTGGGTCCGGCCTCCCCGGAGCCCTTAAGAGTTAGGGTTATAAGTAATTTTAAACAAGGACTTGGGTGTTTCATACCCTTTTTTAATGTAAAAACAAGTACATTCTGGGGTACTGAGAAGACTTTACTCGGTTACACCCTGGGCAAAGCAAGAGAATGGATACAAACAATTTTAAAAGGGTCGTGGATAGTGTTGATGAAGGCATCCAGAGGTGGCGAGTGGCGACAGCTGAATCTGATGATGTGGGGGGAAATTGATACTGTGACAATAGTCATTCTGTCTAGGTTTGTATGCGTCTTTGGCGCCTGGCTCTTGCCATTGTTGAAAAAGGCCTTAAAGGCTGTTTATAAGATCCTGTGTTAATTCATTTAGGGAAGAGGGAAACAGGTGAAACTTGGGTGGCCCATTCTACAGAAGTGATTGGCGAAAGGGGTTTGTGGTTTTCAAACCTTAGAAACGATCACAAAACATGAACGCATCAGACGATGAATTGAATTGGGAAGCTGTTCATGGTGACCCAGAATGATGGAAAGGTCGGGGGTTGGCGTGGGCTGTTTATCAGATCATGTGTTCATTCCCTTTGGGGCAGAGGGAAACAGGGGACACTCAGGTGGCGCACTCTGTAGAAGTGAGTCTCGAAAGGGGACTTTGGCTTTTCAGACCTTAGGACTTATCACAAGGCATGCACACTTCTGGCTACAAGGTATTGAATCAGGGAGGCTGGGCATGATGAGAATGGTGGAAATGGGAAGAGGAGTCGATAGCGCTGTTCAGGTTAGACGCCATGTTTATAACGGACTGCCACCCGAATCCCGGGAGAACCCCAACCACCGTTCAGTTTACCATTAAAGGTTGGAAGGAATGTGCGACCATGTTAAACTATAATTACCTACTACCCCCAGAGGTGTCCCGATGGGAAATCCGGCAATAATAAGGGAGGAAACAGAAACTGCACCGGAAACCTTGGATCTCAGTGGGGATCATGGGTTCCATGTGATGTTACCCAACACTGGTATACAGAGTAGATGCTACTGAGAAAATAATTCAGTCTTTTTTTGTTCTGTTTTTGGGGTCCCCTCCCCAATCCCCTGTTTTTCTTTCCTGGTTGTATCCCAACCTCAACCACTTCTCTACCTGTTTTACCCCTTTACATCAAACCCCTATCTATTTTTAGAAAAGACCAAAACTTTTTTTCGGTAATATCTATTTGGTACTACAGTGTTCGATAAAACCTATTCAGTAACATCACTGGGTACCGGGATCATGTGGCTAGATGATGCATGGGCTGGGGACAAGATAGAATCTTTGAAATTCTAAAGTTCAAATGTAAGCTGCAGTCTAGGTTGGAAGGGAGAAACCTTGTATTGAAGGGCCTCCTTGAGACCCTCGGCACCTTAACGACAATAGGATTGTCGCACATGCCAGAAATGTATAAGTTACTACGCCGGGAGGGTCAAGGGGAGGAATGCTTCCGAGTATACTGGCTAATGCTCCGGACCCATTGGGGAACGGGGACAAATGCTGGGAATCTTGGGAGGCTGATATGACAATGAGAATGGAGGAGAGTGTTTGGGAGGTCATCTGTGGAGACCTGAAGAAAAGTGGTTGCGATTTGGATCTCAGATACACAATGCAATCCATGCCTATGTGTCACTACCGTGCACCTGAGAAAGTTTTCTGTTTCTCTCTATATCCGAGTCTGGGTCCTGCTGGGCCTGCAAGGAGCAGCGGGCAACGTTAGCCCATATGTTCTGAAGATGTTGGTGGGTGAGAGGTGTTAGAAAAGGCGCAGCTGGCGACTGGTATAGAACTACCTCTCGAGCCCCTGGCAGCTGGGTATAGTTACTTCCTATGGTCTGTGGTCCAATCCACTCATACAAGGAGATGGATATAAAGACCACTCACATTTATATATTTATTTTTACACTTGTATTGCACACCTAACCCTGAGGCATCTAGGCGCTTTTGCTTAAGAAGTCGGTTACATTGCTTTCTTGATCAAGTTACAGGCATTGCTTACATGGGTTACATTGTATGGTAACATTCATAGCATCATATATTAAGTACACTTACAGTTTCAGTTCTCTGAGGGAGGGTGGTAGTGGGAGTATCAAGGTGTTTGTGTGTTGGTGCTTATTAGGTGTCCTGGCTAAAAAGCCAGGTTTTGAGGTTTCTTCGGAAAGACCAGGGGGCGGGCGGGGGGTGGAGGGTTCTGATCTCAATGCTGGGGATGTTCAAAGAAAGGGATTGTGAAGCTTTGGAAGACTGAGAGGTTCCCTATTCTAGAAGTCTGGGTTGGGAGCCTGCTGCATCTTTCAGACTATGAGAAAATGATGTGCACAAGAAGGGAATGGGAACATGGCCATGAGCTCATATGTGGCTGTTTTAAGGTACTGTACCGGTAACCGGGGGTAACCTTGTAGCCTGTTTCCTCTCCCTTCTTCGCTCCTTTCTCGTTTGTCGGGTGTTTGTGGTGTCATTTGTCCGCCACTTCCCTCTTGTGGCCTGTGCCTAGCTCCTGCTTGTTCACAGGAGGCCCATGACGGTGGGAACGCTGGGCTTTGACTTCATTATATTGATGGATGACTGATGTAATATTGTGGGGGTCCTAGAATGATGTCAAACGCAACTATCACTTTGGGTGTATTGTTGTTGCTCTACTGTTGTGTGGACCAATAGAAGTTTGACCAACAAGGGATCTTCTCTGGAAGACCTGTTTTGCTTTCTTAAAACAGCCAGCTGTATTTTTCGTTTTGGCTAACACGGTATTCCACCCTCTTTATACAAATACCGAAAACAGTCTGTAGACTTTGGAATAAACGTCCATGGAATAATTTACAGAAACCTTCATGATTAATGGATTTTCGGCTGACAAAAAAAGGTCAGTGAATGCACTGTGCGTCTGCTGTTGCCATGGGCATTCTGTAGCATCTTGGCAGCAATGTGGCGGCATAGAGTGGAGAGAGACAGCAAGACAAAGGAGCAGAGCTCTGGGCCAGGGCGGCACTACCTCTGGGCACAAACCCAATATTCCTCCATTATGCCTCTCCCACCGCTGTCTGGTGGTGTAAATAGCAAAGCGCTGCATTTAGTTATGGTTAAATCACTCTCAAATGTGCTCATCTCAATATTCCCAGCGCTCACACTGCCGCCTAATTGGCTATGGCAAAGCTACTTATTTTCTCTTATTTCTATTCCTATGGGAAAGTGCTGTTCCAAATACTTTGAAATATGTCATATTTTCTACGGTGTGCATGCACACGCTTTAAAAGGTGTAGGAGATGCAGCCTGGTTTAAGAGTAAGGGGTAATCTGCGTGGGTTAATCCGTCCCGCATTTACATCTAGGAAATCCTCATTTGAAAGGTGAGATCACGCCACCTGCCAGCTAGGCGATGTTGACGTTTTAGAAATAAAGGTGCTTGTATGTCTTTCAAATCTCGTATGTTAGTGTACCAGTTGCACTTTGGTCAGCACAATGGTAATGCATATATATCAAAGGGGTCTATGTGAAAATGTTCCCAGCAAAATGTAGCCATGTGAAAATGTAGTCAGCGAAAAGTCGTTGTAAAAAATGTAGTCATTCAATACTGTAATGAAGTGATCTCTTAGGCTTCTTGTAGGTTACTTCAAGTTTATTCCCATCTTCTTGGGTTCTAGTTACATACATTACATAGAACAAGACATTGGCACCCATCACCTAGGCAGGGACTCACTAACTGCCTGAGCTTAGAACCCTCACCACACACTTTCTCTCATCCACACCATTACACTCCACATGACATCATAGACTTCCACATACACTCACAAGCACATCACAACACATCTCCCTTCCTTACAAATACACTACACACACACACACACACACACACAGGCACATCACAACACATCTCCCTTTCTCATGGAGACACCACACACACACACACCCTAAGGCACATCACAACACATCTCACATCCATACTGAAACACTGCACTCACCCAACACACAAAGCACCTTGTTTAGAGAGTAGGCAACTCTGTAAAACAGAGGGGTCCTTCCTCCCCTTTAACTTAGCTTCCACAACCCAGAAGGCATCCCTCCCTCTCTACCGAAACTGTACCTCCAAAACAACGCATAACCTGGCGTGACTCACACACACCACTCTTACTAACTTTACGTGACTCACATACACCACTCTTACTGACCTGGCGTGACTCACACACATCACTCAGACTAACCTGGCATGACTCACACACCACTCTTACTGGCCTGGCATGACACACACACACACACACACACCACTCTTACTGACCTGGCATGACTCACACACACCACTCAGCCTAACCTGGCGTGACTCACACACACCACTCTTACTGACCTGGTATGACTCACACACACCACTCTTACAGACCTGGTGTGACTCACACACACCACTCAGACTAACCTAGCGTGGCTCACACACACCACTCTTACTAACCTGGTGCGACTCACACACACCACTCTTACTGACCTGGCATGACTCGCACACACCACTCTGACTAACTTGGCATGACTCACACACACCACTCTTACTGACCTGGCATGACTCACACACACCACTCTTACTGACCTGGCGTGACTCACACACACCACTCTTACTAACTTAGCGTGACTGACAGACACCAATCTTACTGACCTGGCATGACTCGCACACACCACTCAGACTAACCTGGCATGACTCACATCACTCTGACTTTTGTAATACATTAAAGTCTGTGAAGACTTTAAGAGACATTTTCAAAAAGTTTAAAACTCTATAAAGTCCTTGTTACATTAAAGCAACCTGAAGCTGCAAATCCTTAAAACTTGTCATATCTAGCCTTACTCGTGACATAAACCACATGTAACACACTCCATCTGGATTCGTTCCTGCAGCTCAACTACTCCTAAAAGTCCATAGCTTGCATGACATTTATTCCGATATTCCTCAAACAGTTAAACTAGCACCTACTCCATGGTGCTATGAACTTTACACCATATCAGTTTTGGCATTACCACTCCATCCCATCCGAATAATGAATCCACCTTCACTCACCCTCATTTACTCTACATAACAGCATACCTAGGCATTCAGGGTGCAGTGTTACCACAATACATGGATTTCCTACTACAGCTGTAGAATCATCTCAAC
Organism: Ambystoma mexicanum; assembly: GCF_040938575.1. Taxonomy (NCBI): domain Eukaryota; kingdom Metazoa; phylum Chordata; class Amphibia; order Caudata; family Ambystomatidae; genus Ambystoma; species Ambystoma mexicanum. The sequence continues at coordinate 1,008,529,190 of NC_090927.1, forward strand.
AGCACATTACCGCCATTCTAGACACATTGGGCACATTACGAGGCTGGCGGCCGCGGAATGAACCGGAAGGGACTGGCACCGTTCATTCCGGGCAGCCACATTACGAGGTCTGCAGCGGGTCCCGCTCTGGACACCAGACCAGACGTGCAGAGCAGACCCGCTAGCAATCCAGGATGCTAACAACGGGCCCGTCATTAACGGGCCCGTTGTTAGCATCCTCCCCATTCCCATTGGGCCCTATGGGGGTTCAAATGGGAATGGGGGTGTACCGGGTCGGGGTCCCGTGAAAGGGAATTATCGGGCCCTCCAAGGTCGGAATGGCCCAGGAAGTCCCCTTTTGCGGAACCCAGACCCGAGTTTGGGGGTAGCCATGCTGCTAAAAACGGCATGGCTACCTCCAAACTCGTAATGAGGCCCATTGTCTTCTGCAGCCTTGTGCCAAAAAAATAAAACACTTCTCTGGACACACCTTTGTCGGCGTACAACATGCGCTTCCTCTTATCACATGTGCTTCCTCTTGTCATTACAAAAGCTATTATAAAAGCAGATGCCTTCCCGACCCCCTTCAACCATTCTGAACATTTTGTTCCTTAGTACTTAGCTTAAACCCAGTACGCCCACGCCGTTAGACCGGGTAGTCATTTCAGTATCCTTCGATACCATCTACGTCTCCATATGCACTTTTATTCCTTCTTTGCACCTCAACCTGCATCATATCCCGCTCCATGCGGGAGGAAGAAAATCAAAATCCTCGGGCCATTGAATCCACCAATGCTCCTAGGCAGCCCCACTACGAAACTGCTTCCTCTTTCTGATTCACAACGTGATGGGCGTCAGATGCCGGAAGGTCTTTTTCTTTTACCGACTTTCACCTGCGTAGCTTCCCAGTCCTGCCTGAGGAACCTCTAGATGCTGCATTACGATCTTGCATTCCATATCATGGCCAAGTCCTCCTTCAGGTAAGGTGACGTCACCATTCACTTCATGCTCTCTGCAGGTCAATGCAAAGTGTGAAAATGTTCCCAGCATTAATGTCACGAAAATAGCTATTTTTAAATACACAAAAGTACAAGGCTGTAACCTTAACAATGACCGGACCTTCAATAAAACCTTCACAATCACCCTAACTCCATTCCTAAAGTTTCCTTTAATTATAATTACTACCCTGAACTCTTAAAGAACACTAAGCCTGCAGGCACCAAAGCATTTTATTTTCACGTTACTCAATACAAAATCAATGGAAAAGGAACAGTGAACCTAATGCCAACCTCATCACCAGCTTGCCACAAGTGACGTAGCCTTTGTCCTAACCCAAACCCTTGCTCATACCTAACCTTAGCCATACCCTAACTGCAACTCTAACACTTAACCTAATGTTTGCTTTGCTCTAACCACTGGTTTTATCCTAACCCTACGCCAACATCACCAGCCCTCCCCAACTTCCATATCCCATTCTTTAACACTTACCCAAACCATTATTCTATAAGTGCTAGCCTTACCATAACCCCTAAGGGTCTAACACTTACCCTGACACTTGATCTGCCCTAACAACTAACCAAACCCAAACATAACCAGTCCTGCAGCATCCACCCTGGCCCGAACTCTTAGCCTAATTCTATCCAAAATCTTTACCCTAACCCTTACCCCTATGCTTACCGTTACATCGCAAGCCCACAAAACCATCCTTAACCCTTGCAGTTACCCAAGCAGCCCTTCATTTTTGGCTACTTTCCAGCTGCATTTGTTGACTACATTTTGCTTGGCAGCTTTTTCACTGCTCAGGTATTTACACCATGACCTTTTCACTGATGGCATTTTGGCTGGCAACATTTTCACTGGATGCCTATCAAGGCAGCTCCAACTATTTGCAAAGAGAATATTAATTCTCATCCATATATTTATTGTGGTTCAAGACGTTAAACCTGTTTGATCTGTAAACAGTGTTGCCCTCATTCGGGATACATGGAGGCACGTTAGATCTGAACAGTTCCACACAGCAGACGGGTGGAGAGAGGTGAGAGAGTAACAACGGGCATGCATACGCTCTTCAGAGGTAAGAGATTATTTGATTTAAAAGAGCTTCCCGACTTCTGTAATCCCAGATCCCTCTAGGGCAGCTCCCCACTGCACTGTCTTCTCGGGGTATTGGGGCACCGCTTCAGAGCAGTGTGGGGCATTTGCTAAAGGGCAGCAGCTTGCCCCAGCCCTTCAGGTAGTCCTGAAGACATATCTGACTAACGTACGCTGAAGTGCCTAGGGCTGTGCTGTGTTCCCTCTGGAGCTCCTGGCCGCATTCATTGAGCTAAACGGCCACTTTTAGTGCTTGAATATCTAACATTTGGCTGGAAATTGTCTGATGCCATGGAATGTCCACGTATTAAACAATTACATGAAGCATTTGAGAGTAAGCTCATATATACGCAGACATAATGTGCAGATAGTGCTCTTACAAGAGACTCACTTATCGCGGGAAGAATTGGAGAAGGTGCCCAAAAAGTGGGGTGGGTGTATGACGCTTGCTACTCTTCCTATGTGGGGGCAGTGTTGATCTAGGTAGCACAAGAGGTCATTCTAGAGGTCAGGTAAGCCATCTCTGTTCCCAATGGAAGAATGGTTATGCTTTCTGGCTGTCTGAATGGCTTAAGCATTATTTGGGTAAATATCAATCAGCCCAATTTAGCTGAGGCTTATTTTCCTCTGTTCTTTGAGCTAAATGTATGCAGTTTGGTAGACATGCACATTCTGGCTGGTGATTTTAATGAGACCATTAATGCAAGATTAGCTAGTGTGGGGTCAGGTGGGGTTTCGAGGGAAGTTGGGGGCTCTGCTCTTATAACTATGTCATGGCAATGACATCTAGTTGATGTATGGCAACAGCAGATGAATCGCTCCTGCTCCTTTTTCGCACTAGTCCATAAGATCGCCACCAGGTTACATTACATATACACACAGAAATCAAATGTTCATCAAATCTATACCCTTCAATATCATGTAAGGGTGACCTCAGAACACTCCCCGTTAGGTGGCAGTTTGAGCACCAGTACGATCCGGGCGAACTCCTCTACAGAAAATTCCTCAGGAGCGTTGGAGTATGGCGCATAAAGGGAAGGTCTACGTAAGGAAAGATCTGCCTTCTTTAGAAAGAATAAAGGGTCATTAGAAAGTAAAGTCTTACTGTGCAACGCTTTTAAAACAGTGAGCAGGCACCACTGACGAGTTTTTAAAACACTACAAATACCAATGAATTGATGTGAGACGATAATGAAATCCGTGGATTATTGTGCGGATTTATCGCCAGTTCAAGACCAAGCACTGAATATGGTGCGATTGGAACACGCTAGGGCCCTAGGCTCTCTATAGAAATATGATTCCCCGCGAGTGGAAATTGCTGTTTCGTCAGTTTGAGCACAAAGCTCTCCTAGCTCTTCTAGCTCTCCTAGCTATTGCGCAGTGAAAAGGCAGGCATCCGATATGCTCTATTTCTAGACCACAGGGGCCAGCAGTTCATACACAGGAGTCCATCCACAACTACCTACACACACAGCCACCAATACCTGACATAGAGCAGATTTCAGAGACAGTGATAATGCAATGAAATGAATGCTAGTGATTGGTGGGGGAATTACTGTACAATACATAATACATATCATCCAGACTAGGGACACGGGAATCTTCTTGGGCAGAGATGGACTCGCTGTGGAGTTTTATGCTGAATATATTGATTTATTAAAAACGAGATTATTAGAAGTATGCGTGGAGTTGCTTCCTATTGTCTCTCTACCTGACTCAATGAGAGATGCTCTCATCAATGACTTGCCTAAGGAAGGATTTACATTAGTACCCGGCAGGCGCGGCTGAACAGGAATACTGTGTGGTGATTGGCTCATTTGTGAGCCATACCATACGGTATTCCCGTCCACGCCGTGCGTGCCGGCTGCTGGCAGCCCCTCAGCCAATGAGGAGGCTCGAAGCGGGGCAATCCCCGCTCTGAGCCTGCCCATGGCTGGAGGCTTCCTTCGTCCCCCGCCGGGGACTCAGGTAAGATTTTTTTTTTTCCCAAGCCTTTCCTCCCTCCTCCCTCCCCACCCCACGTACCTTCTATCCCGCGGTCTCCAGCAGGGGACGATGGAAACCTCCAGCCGTGTAGAGACTAGGAGCGGGGCCATCCCCGCTCCAAGCCTCCACATGGCTGGAGGCTTCCATCGTCCCCTGCCGGAGACCGTGGTACATTTTTTTTTCTTCCTCCCCATCCCCTCCCTTCCGCCCTCCCGACCCCACTAACCTTCTTTTTTCTTCTGGTCTTGGAAGCGAACGCGCTGGGAACACTTCTGTTCCCAGCGCGTCCGCTCCCGATTGCCGCCATGGAAAGGGAAAACGGACCACGTTTTCCCTTTCCATGGCGGCGGCCATTTTTTTAGTGTTTTTTTTTAATTTATTTTTATTTTTTCTGTTCCGAAACGTGTTTCGAAACAGAAAAAAAAGCCATTAGCACCCTGATCCAACGGGCCGGGGTACTAATGGCAATAAGACCCTCGGCGGCGGGCCAATACCGCCGCAGGTAATGCCGGGGGCTTCGTTAAGGCCCTTGCTACGCTCGTGCCTATAACTACGGCCCCGGGCATTACCTGGGGCTGTATTGGCCCGCCGCCTCGGGTCTTATTGCCACAGTAATGCTCGTCCTATCGCCCCTTATCATTACTTAACGTCGATTTGAACATCTCTAGCAAACATTTGGCCTTGAGAATACAAAAGTTCCTTCCCTCGCTAATCCATGCTGATCAGACAGGGGTTGTTCCGGTGCATAATACTGTGATGAGTTTTCAGAGGTGGTTCACTGTATTTGGGAAACAGCTTTTCACTGTATGTCGAGAAAGGGTTTGATTTGAATGGTTGGACCTTCATGCAAGAAGTAAAAGTAAGAGAGTTGCTCAACTTCGGTCCTTAATGGAGGAAGGTAGGTATCTTTGTTATAAAATGCTTTACAGGCATGAGTCAACACAGGAAGGGTGATGTCTGCGCAATGGGAGTTCCAATGCGAGAATTAGCGAACCTGCCCCCATCACTGCTTCTCTTTGCTTTGTACGTTGAACCAGTAGCTAATCATTTGTGCAGGGACTTGAAGTGTAGGGGCATAAATATGAGGGGAAATGAGTACATAGTCATGCTTTACGCTGATGACGTTTTGCTATTTGTCTGTCTCAGCATCACAGTTCCAATATGTAGCAAAATGGTTCCACCAGTCAACTTCACTTGAATTTAGTGTGTGGGGTGATGCTATCACTGCATGGAAATCGATTGACCTTAAAACGGCTGGTAGCAGATTTTGAGCTGGAGTCCCATATCTAATCAGCCAAGGTGAGAGGGTATAGCTGAGAGCCCATAAAAACCTAAAGTCCCTTTCCACTTATGCCAAACAATATCTTTAGTTACTTTCCAAATTTACTAAAGTAGTCAAATCTTTGGACTTTCAGCATTGGAAGGCGGCTGAGTGCTTATTACGTGGGAATTTATATGAAGACGTCCAGTTCTTGACCGTTGACGAGATGAAGACCCAATTGAACATTTCTCAATGTAATTTTGTACAGTTTTCCGGCTTTGTAAGGGTTGTGAGGGAATCCTGGACAGGTTTCCCAGCTAAACCCCTGGAATCCCAGTTATCAAAGCCAATGATAAAGTTAGGCCCCAAATCTATCAGAAGGATACTTTGTACTTTGAGAGAAGATATGGCCCTGCCCCGTATTGCAATACAAGACAAATAGAAATGTGATCTACACAGACAATCAAACGAGACAGAATGGGGACATTTTTGCACCCAAGGAAAGTGGTACGGAATAAAAGATTACAAAAAATGTATTTCAATGTGTTACCTTCGACACAAACTCAACCCAATAGAGACTTGCGATCAGTATTACCCAAATTGGTCATTTCAAATTGAGCGTATGGTCCAACTCGCCGAATTTGGCCAGTACCATTTGGTCGTTTTGAAACAACCAATTTGGGTAATCACTACAAAACATGGGGAGCAGGTGTTGCAGGGGTGTCCCCCGCTCCCCATGTTTGGTAGTGATTGCCTTTGGAGGTAGCGGGGGTGTCCCCCGCTTCTGAACGTCTGGAGGCGGGGGACCAAAACAAAATAAAAAATGAAAAGCGCACCCTATGGCGTCGGCTCCGACCCACGTAGGAGCGACAGATCCGACGCTGCAGGGCAAAATCATGCACTGACGGCGAAAAGGAAAGTAGCAGAGGGTGGGGGGTGTGTGGGAGTATTTGGGGGGTTTAATAAGGGGAATTTTGGCCATGGCATAATTGGCTTCGTGGCCACAGTCAATTCGGCCACAAACAATTGTGCCACGGCCAAAACGTATATTTCCCTTGCGATCAGGCACTGCACTCCTTCTCGTGATCCCTCACTTCAAATCGACTAGAGTAGGGGGAACCACCTTCTTTGTCCACGCCCCCACAATCTGGAACACAATTACCTGTAGCATCCGCTGCTTACAGGATCACATTGCCCTCCAGAAGGACTTCAAGACTTGCCTCCCCTCTGCCCCCGCATCCTGAAAAACCCACTCCACACTCAAGCTTATTTAACCACCTGTCAGATAGGCCAAGGCAGCAATGAACCACTCATGAAATATACTGAGCAACAGATAAAATAAACTCCAGCAAGCAGCACACAGGACAGAATCTGTGCCACATCTACGAAACCAAGAAACCAGCCAGGACACATGGGTACGTATCGCACTCGATGTTGATGGAAGGCAGCCGAAGGCATGGCCACCCACCCACACGCCTCTGCTCTCATGCACTATTTTAAGACACATCGCACAACACTGCAGCTATGTCCCATGAAAGAAATGTCGGTCTAGCTGGACAAATAATATGTCTCCTGCACACGAACACTCTCCTGACTACCTTACAGCACTCATCCATATGCCAGCTCAACGTGGGTAGCTAACAGGGACTTCACCACCCTTACTTACGCTCATATTGTCTAAAATACACACACACACATTTTAAACTCTATCTCTATCACAAATTACTACACCTCCCTCTCACATTTCAGGGTCCTCTCTTTAGCTTACCTTTTCCTCTAGGCCTACTTCTACCACTGCTCTTCCTATTTATTCTTCGGATCATTTTTTTCTTTCCTTTTCATTTTCTCTCCCGTCTCCTCTTCCCTTGTCCCCATCTACTATTACTTTCCGTTGTCGTGATCTTAGGTCCTCTGATCTTGGCTCTTTAACTTCTGCTATTAACTCAACTATTCCTTCTATTTCAAGCATTTCTTCTATTTCTGCTGACAGTTTATCTGACTCCTTGGATCTTCTTTACCCTTTGTTTGCGTTTGCTCCATCTCACAGGGCTTCTCAGTCTTGGATGTCACCTTCTCTTCGAGCTGCTCGCCATTCACTGCATCAGACTGAACAGCGCTGGAGTAAGTCTGGATCAGCATCGGAGTTATCTTCTTTATCTGCACTTCATTCTACTTATGATTCTCTTTTGCTCTCTGCTAAGCAACATTATTTTCAGTCTATGTTTGGTTCACCTGTTTCACATCCTCAATGTCTTTTTCAAAACTTAAATCATATTCTTTCTCCTCCTTCTTCCGATCCTTCATCCTCTTCTTCTCTTTCTGCATCTGACTTTGCTAATTACTTTACCTAAAAAATGTCTTTACTTTGTTCCTCTATTTCTTCTTCTTCTTCGCTTGTGTCTCCTTCACTTTCAGCTATTTCTGTTTCTTCTCTTCCTGTATTATCGACATTCCAACCTCTTATGGACACCAATATTTCTTCTGATGATTCTCTTCCTTAACTCTCCCATTTTATTATTAAATTTTACTTTATTTTTCTGCTCTTTTTAATATCTCTCTTTCCACTTATACTGTAACTTTTTGTTTTAAGCATGCTTCTATACTTCCTATTTTGAAAAAAACCTACTCTTGATCCCTCTCTGCCCTCACATTTTTGCCCTGTTTCTCTTTCTCCTTTTGTCTTTGAGCTCCTTGAGCATATTGTTTATCTTCACGTTTCTTCCTTCATATGCACATATCTTTGTTACCCTTCTTTCAGTGTGGTTTCCGGCCTAGGCACTCTACAGAATCAGCACTTTTATTTGTTACTAATTCTCTTCTGTCTGCTCGTCACTCTACATTTTCATCTCTTATTGTCCTCCTTCATCTCTCAGTCACTTTTGATATGGTTGGTCACTCTATTCTTCTCTACTCTCTTTCTAATCTGGGTTTTCAGAGCTCATTCTTAAATTGGTTTCATTCTTACCTCACAGACTGTACTTTCCCTGTCTGTTGGGCTGGTCACTCTTCTCCTATTTTCCCACTTTTTCACGGTGTCCCTCACAGCGGAGGTCCTTGGTCCTCTTCTCTTTTCTCTTTATACCTCTTCTCTTTGCTCTATTATTTCTTCTTTTGGATTTTCCTACCATCTATATACAAATGATTCACACATGTTTCTATATTTTTTATTCTTTTACGGATGAATCTATTCACTCCTCTCGATCCGACTGTTTGCTTGCAATACAATCTTGGATGTCATCTCACTATTTACATCTTATTCAAACTAAAACTGAGGTTCTGTTTTTTCCAGCTTCAACTATTCCTCCTCCTCTTCCTCCCTCATTTCTTTTCCACCTTCTGTTCTTCCCATCTCTTCTTCTGCTCGCAATCTTGGTGTTATTCTAGATTTTTCATTATCTTTTTTTTCTACTCATGTTTCCTCTATTTCTCGTTCCTGTTGCTATCAACTTTTTAATTTCTCACTTTTTCCTCTGCTAAAATTCTTATTTCTTCTTTCATTTTTTCTTGCTTGCTTTATTGTTCTTCTCTCCTCGTTGGCCTTCCTGCATCTTATTTCGCCCCTCTTCGTTCAATTTATCAGTCTTCAGTGCTGGTTCTTTGTTCACTTGCTCCTCAGGATTCTATTTCATGTGCCCTACTTTCTTTGCAATGGCTCTCTTTTGAAAATCATCTATGTTTTAGTTTCCTTTATATTGATCTCAAGTATCTGTATGGTTGTGCGCATCCATATCTGTCTTCTTTAATTTCCTTTTACATTCCTGCTTGTTCTATTCTTTCTGAATCCCCCTTTGTTCTTGCTGTCCCTCGTGCTCCTTGTGCCTATTCTCGGTTCCGTTCCCTTGGGCCACTAAGAATTGGAATTCTCACCCTCTTTCCTTGCATTCTATATAATATTTTTCGCTTTTTAAGACACAACCTAAAACCTATCTTCTGACTTTCTAATCTGTTGGTTCCCTTGTTTATTATTTGCTGATTGTACTGTTGGTTCTTTTGTACAGCACTTAGGTGTGAAGCTAATAAATTCCTCTGACAAAACCTACCATACCTTGGACTTCGGTCCCTCGAGTGCGTTCACCTACAGTGCTTTCAGGCCATACCAATTGGAAAAGGCGCTTTACAAATTACAAATTACATTACATTAAATTACATAGGGTACATATAACCTCAAAGCTGCTACAGTAACACAAACCCTCCAGGAAGGTTTTCTGCCTTAGATGTCATCACTCAGATCCCACCTTTATGCATATGATCTGTTTGTGGTGTCCGATTCAGCAGTATTGGGAATGTGTAGCAAGCATACTAGAGCGAGAAACAGGGATAACAAATTTAAACACTCCTGGAAGTTGTCTACTAGGGTTCATCCCGCAAACTTTAAAAAAACAAAGGGATTATCAGATTCATTGTCTTTGGGCTATTGTTGGCCCAGAGGGCCATATCACTGAAATGGCGAGCTATTTAACTTCCTGTCTGAAAAAATATGAATACAATATGAAATGGTTAAAATATATGTCTGAAGGGGGGGCGCTGTTGCGCCGAAGCAAGATGGCCACCTGAGTGTGTAGCTGCGGACTACGAGGGCCCATATCCTTCGATATAACCTCGTAAAATACATTTGGAACATCCATTGTTGCCGTGGCTGCGAGATTGAACTATATTCCACACTCGAGCCAAATTTGGGATCTGGAGACCCCCTGTGAACCTCGCTATCACCACCGACTACGAGGCGCTGCTGACGGCTGTTTTCCCCGGGGACAGAGCTCCGTGGAGCTCGGACCAGTGAAGGCACCCGACCCCCCGGCGCAGGCGGCCTGTGTGGGGTGAGGGGCATCGGAGCGCATGTCCTGCGATGAACAGCCGCGCAGCCCAACGAATCTCCTGCCGGACCTGCGGCTGCACTGTACCATCGCGGGCTGGTGCCCGGAGCCTGAGACCTGTGCTCCCCCTCTCATTCGGAGCCGGAGCTGCGAACGGCCAGAGCCGCCGCGGCTGTGCTGCGCTACAGTGCGGCTCGTCTGCCCATCTCCCTCGCTCCCCCCCTCGTGCGGCGCTCGGGCCACGGTCCGACATCAAGGTAAGGAGGGCGGGTAGCGGGAAGCAGGCTCGAGAGCAGGGATCCTACTCCTGTGGCCGTGGACTGGCCTGGGGCCCTCTCCTCCCCCGCCAGTGTGCGGATCTGCGGTGGCATTCAGCTCTCCCACCGCAGCTACTTAAGCCACCCACAACTCGAGCGCCGCTGAGGGAGCGACTCGGGGCCTGAAGCCCTCATCACCCCGGACACTGTGGGGGTCTCCACTCCCCCCCACCTCTTCATACCCAATATATTAACGTCCTACTGAAGGACCAACGGGGGAATCCCTGATAGCGCGCTCTCTACCCACTCTAATCCATGACCACTGTGCCGGCACCTTATGCACCAGCGCTGCGGTGACTCAGTCACTCACCACACACCTTCTCGGGGTGAGGGTGTGCCCCCCCTGGGCTCCCGCGCCTTCCTTACACTGAGCAGACCCAGCTATACTGGACCATCAGTGCCTTCATCCCCCATCGACTCTGCCTTAGGTGTCGCCCTCCCACGTGTCTGAGTTCTGCACATTTGGGGACACATATTAGGCTTAACAGGAAAGCTTGAAGGGCACCTTGCTGCAAACTGGACACTGACCCTGACCCACAGGGCTGAAAAGCTACATTGATCCAGATAGTCCTACCACACAGTCGTTACCAGGGGAGCCACACTTCCTCTGTGGGCCCACTCTTGTCTAGGTTCCCGGTTCCTGAACCCGAATAATTTCCCTAGCGTTTCCTACTCAACCAGAGGATCTGATATCATTGGAGACACCCGGATACTGGATCTGATTTGGGGCTCCCCCCCCCTAGTCTGTATACTCACCTGGCCGGCTAATCCAACCCGGTGAACCCTACACAGCATTGTTCTCGGTGCCTGTCATATGCCCACTTGGTGTGAGGGGGCACTGCCCTGGGCCCCGGCACCCGTCCCATACTAAACCGGTCCTGCTGTGTTGAACCACTGGTGCCTTCGCTGCCACAGACTCTATCCCGGGGGGCCCCCACCGCTGCTGCCACGAGGGCAGGCCCGGCCCATCGGGGCACGCTCAAATCTCTTGGAAAGAGGATTGGGAGCATAACCCTGCCATAAATTGGACACTGACCCACAGGCCCGGAGAGCTACACAACTGTAGGCCCAAGTATCCCTAATCTGCAACTATTATTGTGGGATTCTCACTACCTCTGAGTGCTTACTTTCGTCCGGGATTCCGGACCCTGAACCCGACCCTCAACATGACCAAGGGAGTTGGTGCTGGGGAAAAGCAAGGCTCATTAAACATGTTCACTAAAACGCCGTCCAAGCCTATCCCAGAGGACCCCGAGGGGCAACCTACTACCTCTGCCCCATCGGCTTCAGAGGACTCGCAGAAGATGCTGGAATATATTCGGGATGGCTTCACTACACTCCATACAAAACTAGATGACATGAATGGGACCATCTCCTCCATTAAAGCCCATTTCGAAAAAACGGATGGAAGAGTCGCTGAGGTCGAAACCAGATTGGGAGTTGCCGAAGACGACCTGGGCTCTCTACGCGCTGCAGTCTCCATGCTCACCAACCGGGTTACAGCAGTGGAGAAGAAAAATGACGACCTCGAATCCCGCTCGAGACGGAACAATTTACGCATTATTGGAATACCCAAGGACAATATCTCAGAGCCCATGGAGGACTATGTGGAACGCATCCTAATGACACTCCTTGATGCCCCTAAACTCTCCTCGCAATTCGCCATTGAGAGAGCACACCACTCCTTGGCCGCAAAACCCAGACCTGGCGCACCACCGCGACCCATTATAGGATTCTAAATTTCCAGGACCGCGATGCTCTCCTACGAGCGGCCAGGATCAAGGGAGAACTTCTCCTTGGTGCAAATAGGATCCACCTCTACCCGGACTACTCAGTGGCGGTGCAACGGGAGCGCCAATCGTTTATAGCTGTAAAAAAGAGACTTCGAGACTTAGGAGTCAGGTATTCCATGCTGTTTCCCGCAAAATTACGCATTGAACACTCCAACAAAACTTTCTTTTTTACGATCCCGGAGGAGGCCTCTAGGTTCCTCGATGAGCACTTCCCTGGCTAATCCACTGCTACCACAGGCACAACCTGTTATGGTACCTATTTGTTGAGTTGGGGCAGTGATGGGCCGCATTTAAGCTCACTCATAGAGGTTCTAGACCACGCACCCCTACTCTGAATGTACTTCTGATTATTCCTGTTGGGTTGACCCTCAGTGCTTTGACCTTCCCTAGGGGAAGAATCTCACTTTGTTTGACTATTATTGATACCCTACGGTCACTCTAGGGCTTGTAGCAGGCCGGGGAGCCGGGCTCAGCGAAATGCTCGCAAGCATGATGTGTCATGGCTGGAATCAATGGTAATGCATAAACATGTTGCAGGGACCCACCTGTCTCCACCATAAATCCTCTACTCATGTAACCTAAGCTGAACGCACTTGTTACTCCTACTGTATTTTGTACTCACCCTCTTCCAGTCCGTCGCGCCACGGTTAGGACTGCTAACAGCCCCCCAGGCGCTGATGCCGAGTTGCTTGTTGATGATTTGTTGGGTATTGGGTTTCATTCCTCAAGTTGGGGGAGGGATTGGGAGTTATGTTGGAAAAATCATGACAACCACCAGAGAGGGCACACGTGACATACTAATACTACACAGGACCCCAGATGGGGTAACGCATGGGCCTAAGCCGAAAAGGTGTGGACCAACACAAACCCACAATCCAAAATTCAGACCACCACTCCACGCAGATGGCGGATAACACCATAACCTTCATGAGCTGGAATGTTAGGGGTCTAGGCAACTACAGAAAGATGCGACAAATACAACTCTATGCTGAGCGTCATGGTATCCATTGCAAGAAACCCTAGCACGCTCTGAACAATGCGAGAGATTCGCTAAACAATGGGGACCCCAGAGGTACTACACAAATTACTCTACTCAAAGCAGAGGTACCCTCACCCCAATCCATAGGAACCTTAAATTCAGTTGCTCCCATTCACATGTTGACCTCCTTGGGAGATATGTACTCATTGTTGGTAAATTACAAAATCACAAAATCAAGAGGTAGCCATTTTGAATATATATGGGCCTAACATAGACAACCCTGAATTTTACCTGCAACTGGCCTCGATTCTTGAAAGTTACCCCCAGACCCCGATCATATGGGGTGGAGACTTTAACACGATTTTAGATGTTACCCTAGATAGGTCGGGCTCCAGACCTCGCCAGCTTTCAAGGGCAGCCTATACGATCCTCACAACTTTACCCATACTGGCTATGGCCGACGCGTGGCGCTTGATGAACCCAAACTCCTGCACATATACCTATTACTCCTCGGTACATGATTCACATTCAAGAATAGATAGATGGCTAGTGTCCGACATATTAATAAGGTGCCTGTCCCACCTGGCAATCCTCCCCAGAACGCTGTCCGATCACTCCCCGGTGGTCGTCTCTCTAATTTGGGGACATGACTCTGAAAAAGCGAGACAATGGAAAATGAGGCCCTATGCCCTCCTGGAGCATACCTTCACTTCTGAACTCGAGTCCTCCATTGAGGAGTTTTTTGAGGTCAACACAGATTCAGTACCCTCACTAGCCACCCTTTGGGAGTCATTCAGAGCATACGTCAGGGGTATAGCCATATCTAAAGGTTGTGGCATTCTAAAACGTTTTCGAGAAGATATAGCTGACTGTGAATCGTCCCTAGCCGACCTGGAATCCCAATATTCCCTGGATCACTCTTCCACGGCGCTTGTAGCACTGGGTCAGGAGCTGGATAGGTTCTGTGGCCTTGCAGAGCGGGAAGTTAAGTTCCTTGACAATCCCCGGGCAGTTAGACGGTATGGGGAAGGCGAACGGCCGAGCCGAGTACTGGCCAGGCTAATTTGACACGAGTTTGGCGCTCCCAACATTCCAGCAATTGAAAGGGCCAATGGCACTCTAGCTACCTCATCTCAGGACATCAACACAGAGTTCCTCGCATTTTACACATCTCTGTACTCTAAAGCGGATGAGCCTCATATCTCAGAAATCGACGCTTACCTAGAGGAACTCCCTCTCATGGCCCTATCTTTTGATGCTTCCGCTTCCCTAGATAGACCTTTCACCGTCGAAGAGCTGACCGAAGCCATCGATGCACTCGCTGCGGGCAAAGCCCCTGGTCCTGACGGTTTCCCTATGGACATTTACAAACGTTATAAATCTATCCTGGCCCCACAATTACTAGCATTATGGGAAGAGGCCTGCGAAGTAGGCACACTTCCTCCCTCTCTCCGTGAGGCCATGATCACAGTACTCCTTAAACCTGGCCAACCCCCCACTCAGTGTGGCTCATATCGCCCCCTTTCGCTAATAAACTGTGATGTTAAAATATTTGCAAAGCTACTGGCTAACCGCCCACTCATGCCTCACATCATACATCCCGACCAGTCAGGTTTCGTCCCAGGTAGGTCCACATCCCTAACTCTTCAATGTGATCAGTAGAATTAATCCAAACACACAGGCGGTAGCAGCCACCATGGACATGCAGAAAGCATTTGACTCAGTGTCTTGGGAGTACTTGTGGAGAGTCATGGCAAAATGTAGGTTTGGTTCCAACTTTCAATCCTGGGTCCGACTCCTTTACACCAACCCAGTCGCCAGGGTCCGCACCGAGGATAGATGTTCCACCCTCTTCCAGATAGCCAGAGGGACGCGACAGGGATGTTCTTTTTCCCCATTAATTTTCGCCATAGCAATTGAACCCTTCGCGGACATGATGCGCCAATCACATTCTCACAGGGGCTTATGCACAGCGGGGCAGGCTGATATTGTCTCCTTATACGCTGACAATGCTTTGCTCTACATCCGCTCCCCAGAAGCCAACCTAGCTCCAATCCTACATGACGTGACTCGATTCGGTCAGATATCTGGTCTCAAAGTAAACTACTCTAAATCGACCTTGTTTCCACTCACGGACAACACACAACCACCCACCGACCTTCAGGTGTTCACGTGGTCCCATTCCACCTTCACCTTTCTGGGACTGGCGGTCTCCCGGCACGTCATGAAGTTGCGCACCAACAATTACCAGAATTACTTAGCAAACCTAACGACCAAAACTGCAAGTTGGACTAGACTCCCCATTTCCTTAGCTGGCAGAATCAGTATCCTTAAAATGGTTGTGCTGCCTCAACTCCTATACCGCTTTACAAACATTCCACTATGGCCGGGCGACAGCTTCTTCAAGAGGCTACGCAGCATTACTAATACCTTTCTATGGCACTCTGGTGCAGTCCGGCTCAAACTGACTACACTCACCACTCTCAAAGAATTGGGCGGGTTCGGCGCCCCCGACTTCCTCAGACACTGGGTAGTTGCTCAATCCCAATTCGCCTCCTACTGGTTCAGTACAGAGGCCCCCCCCCTCATGTCTGACTTGAAAAACGAAAGGTTAGCGAACGCACGATTGGTTCCCTAATTCTTAAGCCCGTTCCATCTGATCCCAACTCACCGGACCTGGTGGTTAGCACGTCACTTGCACTCACCAAAATATGGGTAATGGTTGCAACACCTAATCCATTCCATGGTGACCTCCCGCTCTGGAATTATTTTCCTGATGTCCCATATATTCCTCAAACTATAGTCTCCTGCTGGTCGGAAGCTGGCTTCCTGACACTGCGCGATGTATTTGAACGGGACAACTTCCTGGAGTGGTCGGACCTTCCTCCACCCCTTAGACGTAAGCCATCAGCATGGCTGCAATACTCCTCGCTTCGGAGGGTTCTCAAAGCCAAATATCCCGAGTTTCCTGCAATCCCTCCGGATGACCCCATAATAACTGGACTGTGCTCTTCCGATGCCTTCAGAGGGAAAGTATCTAGACTTTATAACATGCTGCAGAACAGAGCCGCCCCCTCTTTTGTCAAGCTAAAACTCAAATGGGAGGAAGACCTCGGATTCGAGATCACTGATGAGCACTGGGCCCGAATGTGTTCGCGTACCCAGGAGGTGTCCTACAATTCCAGGTTTAAATTAGTACAGTTCAAGATACTGCACAGGTATCACCACACACCAGCTAAATTACACCGCATGTTCCAAGAGTACTCACCTCACTGCCCCAGATGTGGAAGCGACCAAGCTACTTATCTTCATATGATCTGGCACTGCCCACACCTTACACAATACTGGCAGAACATATGCTCTTCTATGTCAGACATACTAGACTGTTCCATAGATCCATCTCCCATGCGCTGCCTCTTTCATGAGCTACCCAGTCTGAAACGTGACACCAGGAAATTGGCTGGACTCTGTATGTTGCTGGCAGTGCGCTGTATTTTGTTGCGCTGGCTTCGCCCCAACGCGCCCACGCACTCCCAATGGCTCCGGGCAGTCACCTGGGCGCACGACACGGAGGAGGCCTGGGGGGCTATGCAACACCCTCACTCCAGACCTAGGGATATCTGGCGACGATTTTGCGAATACATGTCCGCTCTGTCCTCCAGCTCAGACTCAGGAACCCCCCCTCCTTCCCACTCTTCTCGGTAGCTCTTTGCGGGATTTACCTCCCTCTCGAATCCTGGGCGTAAGCCTCCCTTCAGTATCCGCTCTAAAGGTTTCATGTAATAATGTTGCATTGTATTGTGGAATCTGCTTTGTATGAATTGCAGGCTGATGCCGTGATGTACCTTTTCTGATCAGTTCTGTGTCTTGCTTTTGTTTTTTCCTCAATGGGTTGTCAAGTTGAATAAATAAAGTTTTAAAAAAATAAGTCTGTGGGGGGCGTGGTCAAGCTGCAACGGAGATGGCCGCATAGTTGCTGAGCTCCGAGAGCAGAGGAAACTTCCCATCTCCAACAGAACTTAAATTCTAAAAGCCTGCACGCGACCGCGGCTTCATACAACTTTCTCTCATAATTGCCGCTGAATCTGTCACGGCTTTCCATAGCGCCTGCTTACCTCGCAAAAACCTCTCACTTCGTCATCTAATTTCAAGTGGCTGCATTTCTTTGATGGGCATTTGTGTGGCACTTTTCCCCAGGAAGGTATCTTTGTTTTATTCCTCATCACTGCATGTTTGTTGCTCGTATGACTCTGCCGGTAAACAGTAAGTAGGCTGCTCGGCTGGAATGGTGGGCGAGGCCTGCAGAAGCAGCCACGCGTCATTAGCTCTGCTGACGCGTTCTGCCAACTGATGCGACATAAGCAAGAAACATGACCCGCTCGTGTTAGGATTACCTTTCTTTCACTACAAAGACCGTAAGTGAACTTTAACATTTCCAGGAGGATTCTGCCTCTTTTAAACACATGGGCAGCAAAATAAATATGTAAACTGCATTTTCAACATTATGGGCCTCATAACAAGTCAGGAGGAATGGGTTAACGGGGTCCGCTAATGGATGCGGACCCGTTATTCCCATTCCGCCTGATTACGAGGTCCCCTCGCGGGACCCGGTAAGGATGCCTGGTAAAACCAGGCGTTGTTACCGGGTCCCGTGAAGGGACCAGGGAGCTAACAATGGGCCGGTCGTAATCGTCCCGTTGTTAGCTCCCTGCAACCATTCCTATTGAGCCCTATGGGGCTCAAATGGGAATGGGGAAGGTCCAGGCCCGGGTTCCCTAAGGGAGGAATTACCAGGCCCTCCTAACTCGAAATGGCCTGGTAATTCCCCATTCAGGGAACCCGGACCAGGTTTTGGAGGCAGCCAAAACAATGAACCATCCCTAATAACCTAACCAAACAGTGCCATTTGGATTCTTGATGGCTAACTGCTGCATTATAAGAAAACTATCTTCAAAACATGGGTGTGCCGCACATTTTAGTAACTTTCTGCTTCATTCACATTCACTCCATGTCTTGCATTTCTGAAATTTGCGATTTGGAGCAGCCTGGTATTTTCAATCTCATAGCCACTGGAAGCTTTGTCTGCCAAGAAATATCTGATTGCATAAGAGAAATAATTTAAAACCTTGGATTCATAATTGCATGCATTCTACAACTAAATATATCTGCGTCATAGTTGGATATATTTAGGAATTATTACATGCCTGCCTGAACATCAACTATCACAACGTTCTTGGGACAACTTGCTCATTGTTTTAAAAAAACACTGGCGAATCTTAGTTTTGCCATAAGTGCCATAGTGGGGTGCACCTTCTTCATATCCTCGGACCCACTGAATCAGCGTATGGCTGTGCCCTTTACTTGCCTCCTTTGACGTAGAAGCTTTCATTGTATTGTCTGGCTCTTCAATCACATTATCCCCAGACGTCATTATCCCAAATCAACCTAACTCAACGTGACTTGTTACTGACCTTCGGTAGCGGAATTTGAAACATTTCACATCTTATTCTATTTGAAGTTCCTCTGTTGTTCATTCATCTCCGGTCTCATAGCTGATAGCTTATAACTTTAAACATGGCTGATATCGCTAAGATTACGACATCACCTGCCAATGCACCATTCAATGCCTGTATGGAAACATTTTTAGAGGAACACAGCAATATTCGGTCCTCTATTTCCTCGTTGTATTACCGCTCCTCCTCCATACAAGAAGAACTTAGAGGTTTTAAAAATGATATAAAGACACTCTCAGGCAGACTTGATGAAATGGAAGAAAGAGTCGGTATCATGGAGGATAGAATGGAGGGCCTCGAGAACATGCAAGGAAGACTTGTGCAACTGGAAAATGAAGTCACAGAGCCAGAAGACATACATCGAAGGGACAACCTTGGCTTCTATGGGATCCCTGATAAAATTGAAGGAGATGATGCTATCAGCTTTTTTATCAATTGGATCCCCTCAACCCTAGGGATCTCCTTCTCACCCTCTTGTGAACTGCAACGTGCTCACAGGATCAGACCCCTTTTCTCCAACAACAACACCTCACCAAGACCATTCATTGCTTGCTTCCTATGACATCAGCAACCGCGTCAAATCCTAATAGCTGCCAGGGAAAATTCCCCCATCCTTTTCCAGAACAATAGAATCTTTATCTCCCCAGATTTTACCAGGATTACCCAAGCCAAAAGGAAAAGATTCCTAGATATGAGACCTCTCTTGAAATCCCTTAACATCAGATATGGTTTGTTGGATCCCGCAAGGATGATTATTACCATTCCAGATGGCTCCACTAAAGAATTCATGGACCCAAATCTGCTTGAAGCTTTTCAAACATCACCGATGGATATAACCTCCTGAACCCTTCGGTTAACATTTCCAAACCGGATCCTCCACTTCATCCGCCGACTCTCAGAATATCCAATAATCAACAAATGAAATACACACCCAAACGCAGCAGATCAACTTCCTCGATTCCATTTGATGCTCCGTCCACTTCAACTCATCTGAGGGACAAATCAAGATCTCCCATTAAATCTATTGATCCTTCTCTCTCAACTTTACAAACTTGATTAACTCTAAAGCTGGATTTTATGCCACTATTACCTTATCCGACTTGCAATGTATTGCATATTTAATCATTTGGTTCCACTTCTCTGTAGTTCTATTGGTTGTTCTTTGTGTTCATGCCTTTACATGTTTAGTTGTTACCATCACCTCTTGCTTTTGCTTCTCTTTGCCTGTGCTTATTCCATCTCCGTACTCTGGTATCCCCCATGGTACTCTTGTTCACTTACTTTCCAGCTAATCTCACCTCTACCCTTCTGCCATTACTTATTCTTATATATCCCTTTTTACCAAACTTATGTACTCATATATGTTCTTTCCTCTATTGTTGTCTCCCCTTCCTTATGTTTTTCCCCTTGTACTCCAATGTTATCACTATATTTAGTAATTAGTATTCCATTGACGTTTTTAAATTTTTAACATCGTACTTATGGCAGTATATAAATGTTTTATTATTCTTTGCTTTTTACTCTACTTTTGCCATTATCTTTCTTATCTTTACAAATGTCTATAAAATGTATCACATGGAATGTTAAAGGGCTGGTTCATCCTATCAAACGTAGCAATATTATCTCCCAACTTGCTAAGCAAAAACTCGACATTGTGTGTCTCCAAGAGATGCATTTGAGTTCAGATAGCGAAAACCTCAAGATTAGAGCCCTAAGGGTCAGTCATACACTCTTTTTGACTGCTTTGGATAAGAAGGGTGGAGTTTCTATATTAATTAATAAGCATTTGAACTTTTCATTGGTTAGTGAAGAAAAAGTCCCTGAAGGCCGATGGATCATTTTGGACGCAATCAATAACAACTTACCTGTTACCATTATTAATGTTTATGTCCCCAATGCTCCCAACCCCCTTTTTTGGTCCAATTTTATTACAAAACTCTGAGATAAGAGCCCTGACAAGCTCATTTTTTGTGGTGATATGAACCGGATTCTTGACTTTGCCCTTGACTATAATTCCTCTTCGAATTTTCTCAACTCCAAATCTTGGAACAGTTTCCTAAATTTATTACAAAACCTAAACCTAATTGACTCCTGGCACATCTGTCATCCTGCCACTAATGATTTTACATTCTATTCACCTCCCCATCAATCCTTTTCCAGGTTAGACTATATTTTTGTTAGTTCCTCACTAACCTCTACCATTTTAACCCCTTAAGTGCCATGGGTATTTCTCCCCAGTGCCAGGGCCTTTTTTGGTGATTTCGGTATGTGGCCATTCAATGGCTTGTAACTTTTTTGTTACATGAGGTATCTCAGCCAAATTTTGCTCCTTTTTTCCCACATGTAGGCGGTCGTAACGCCACCCAGGAATCCTAGGTTGCTGTAGGGGGGTGAGAGAAAATAAGCAAAAAGGGCGAAAATTTGGGTTTTTTTCAAAAAATGCCAATAAAATGATGTACAAAGAAACCTGTGGTTTTTTCCTTGTAAGAGCTAGGAACGAATGGTTTGCTGTGCTGAATTCCCCAATTTCCTGCCTTTCAAAAACAGGTTGAGTGGAAACGAAAAAAAAAATGTTTTATGTGTTATCAACCGTTTTGTGAGAGGTAGGCGATTTTGGCCATTTTTGCCAATTGGACATGCATGGACGGAATGGAAGTAAAGGGTAGGAAAGCCGAATTGGAGGACAGAAAGGCAAGTATTTCTGAAAAGTAGACAAAATTCCAAGTTTCGGAAGGGGTGATTTGCGTAGGTCAGGCAACAACTAGGTTGGGGAAACTGCCATAGATTGGGGGAAAAGCGGGAAAATGACCGAAAAAAAGGTATGTTTGGACCTGGTTGGCTTGGTACGGCAATGGCTTCTATGAATTTTGAGAAAAGCAATGCTCCACTACATTCCCCCGACTCTTGCAGTTAGGAGAGCACACATTTTTTGTAGTGTTTTACAAAACAAGCAATACCACAAGCCAAACACTGAGCCATGGTACACAGGAGTTTTAAGCTCACGGCCTGAACAGACGGGAAAACCAATGTGGTAAGGAATGTCAAGCATACATTTTTTGAAGGAGCACAGGCAGTCCTTTTCAAGGGTAAGTGACTTGTGCAGGTTACAAAAGTGTATGGTGCCTAAGGCAGCGACTAAATGTAGGTCACATTTGGGAAATGAAAGGGTTGTGTGACAAAGGCCACCAGCAAATGGGTCAAAACGTTATGAAAACCACACAAACACAACACATGGCCTACCGTCCCGCGTTCCCACAGGTGTCCCGATGAAAATGGTACCTCACATGTGTGGGTGAACCTACCTGGCCGCCAAGGGGAAAGCCTAAAACAAAAGTAACCGCAAGTCTGTTTTCAGATCGGAATTTGAGACGCTCTGCCGACTGGCACAACATACAGATATGGGCCTCGGGTGTCTAAGCCACCGGGGAAAACAGGGAACCCCATGCATTTCCGAAAAGAGGACACCTGTGGGAATCTGCAGGGGTGTGATATGCCCAAATCGCCCCAGAATTTATTACCCAGGCACCCCCGCAAAGTCTGAAATGTGGGAAAAAAATGCATTTTCCGCACATGTCGCTCGGCTCACCCATCGAAACACACCCCCAACAAAACATAGCCTACCGTCCCGCGTTCCCACAGGTGTCCCGATGAAAACGGTACCTCACATGTGTGGGTGCACCTACCTGGCCGCCAAGGGGAAAGCATAAAACACAAATAACCCCAAGTCTGTTTTCAGACCGGAATTTGAGACGCTCTGCCGACCGGCACAACAGACAGATATGGGCCTCGGGTGTCCAAGCCACCGGGGAAAACGGGGAACCCCATGCATTTCCGAAAAGAAGACACCCGTGGGAATCCACAGAGGTATGATATGCCCAGATCGCCCCAGAATTTATTACCCAGACACCCCCGCAAAGTCCGAAATGTGGGGAAAAAAATGCATTTTCCGCACATTTCGCTCGGCTCACCCATCGAAACACGCCCCCAACAGCACATGGCCTACCGTCCCGCATTCCCACAGGTGTCCCGATGAAAACGGTGCCTCACATGTGTGGGTGCACCTACCTGGCCACCAAGGGGAAAGCCTAAAACACAAGTAACCCCAAGTCTGTTTTCAGACCGGAATTTGAGACGCTCTGCCGACCAGCACAACATACAGATATGGGCCTCGGGTGTCCATGCCACCGGGGAAAACAGGGAACCCCATGCATTTCCGAAAAGAGGACACCCATGGGAATCCGCAGAGGTATGATATGCCCAAATCGCCCCAGAATTTATTACCCAGACACCCCCGCAAAGTCCAAAATGTTGGGAAAAAACGCATTTTCCGCACATTTCGTTCGGCTCACCCATCGAAACACGCCCCCAACAACACATGGACTACCGTCCCACGTTCCCACAGGTGTCCCGGTGAAAACGGTACCTCACATGTGTGGGTGCACCTACCTGGCCGCCAAGGGGAAAGCCTAAAACACAAGTAACCCCAAGTCTGTTTTCTGACCGGAATTTGAGACGCTCTGCTGACCGGCACAACATACAGATATCGCCTCGGGTGTCCAAGCCACCAGGGAAAACAGGGAACCCCATGCATTTCCGAAAAGAGGATACCCGTGGGAATCCGCAGAGGTATGATATGCCCAAATCGCCCCAGAATTTATTACCCAGAAACCCCCGCAAAGTCCGAAATGTGGGGAAGAAAAACGCATTTTCCGCACATTTCACTCGGCTCACCCATCGAAACACGCCCTGTGAAGATACTGGTGGGGGGTGCCTGTAATTCCACTCTCTATATGGTAGAGGAGAGACACAGAGGAACCAAGCCAAGATTCTCGAGCGGTAGCACTGGATGAGTAATCAAGGCCTAGCTTCTCAGGAGGTGATGGAGGCTGGTTCTTAAGTACAGTGTAGTCCCCGAACCCCCACAAGGAATGTCCACACACTGTATCACTGAAAACACAGTCTCTATATAATTAATATTCAAATGGTATGTACACGATCACAATAACGCACTTTGTACTCGGAAATCAACAATGATAAATATATACAATTCTAAAGTGGTACCACCAATGTTATCAAATCTCATTAAAGTGCATCAACTGTACGGTTAAAATGTCACGCAGATCAATAACGAGGAAACCAGCAATAGAGATAGGAAGGAACGCAAGATGGTTGAAACAATAGGCAGATTTCTGACCCCTACCCCTAGGCACAGTTCTGTGCGGAGATCCCCCCCACCTGGGCAACCTCTAGATAAAGATATATAGCACAAGCCTTATTTCCTCCTATTAAGGTTCTACCCCCCCAATGTACCTGGTGGAGTAGAGTTATTCGAAGACGCGTTGAAGGATCCTTCTTGAGTGACTCCCTTCAAAGCAGGAGCCACGGATCGTTGAGAGGCATCGAGGAACTCGGCGTCGGGGAATCGACGGCCCTTCTTGAGTGCCCTCCCTTTAAGGCAGGAGTCACGGGTCGTCGAATGTCTGACGGAGAACAGGTTGAACTACGGCGGTGAAGTGGCAGCTTCATTCCTAGCGGTGCTCATCGACGGCGGAGCGTTGGCGTCCTGCAAGGAAGAGGCGTGCGGGGCACCTCGGTGACGATAGTTCTGGACCGCAAAGAGAGGATGAAGAACTGTGGCCCAGCAAGGGCGTTGAGTCGTCGCGTTTCTGTGGTCTTTTAGGTGGCGGGAAACCCACCGGCGGATGCTCCTCGGCGCATCGACGGTCGGGCCTACTCCAGCGGGATAAAGCGGGCGACGATGCAGACGAGAGCGTCCGATGATCAAGGGAAGTTCTTAGGCAAACAAGAGCACGGTGGCTCCGGTTGGCGACGGCGGTCGTCGACAGTGGCGGACAACAGTCCGGGTGCTTCTCTTAGGGATTCCGCGGCAGTCCCAGTCTCCGGTCGGCAGCCTGTCGTAGGCCTGTCTACCAGGGAGCGTTGCACGATAGTCCCTCGTACCTCGGGAAGAGGCCGCCTTACCAGGTCCTCACTGGGTCAGTCCTTGGAGACACAGCAGCTTTCAGACTGTGAAGGAGAGCAACAGCAATTCTTCTCTTCCAGCAGGGCTTCAAGGTCAAGCTTCAGTTACTCCAGTTACTCGTAGTGGACTTCAGCTTCTGAACAATTTCCAGTGGTGAGAGGTCCCCAGATATACTATTCTGTCTCTCATCCACACTGGTAGGTCACACTCAGCAGCCAATCATCCAGAAGGGCATTCATACAGTCAGTCAGCCAATCGGGCACGCAGTGCATTCAGGCCATCCTCCTCCCACTCAGGCACTCACAACAAGGAATGTGGATTGGGACAAGTACCCAGCCATTCAACACTACACACTGCATTCAGGCCAGTTTCGGGCAGGGCTGTCTCAGTCTTTGTCTCTCATACCAGAAACCAGACAACCACAACAAGAAGTGCATATTGGTCACACACTCCATTCACCCAGGTCCCACCCATTGGAGGTACCCACAACATACAGTCACTGGGAAGGCTCCAGCTAGTCTCGCCAGGCCTTCACAACAACACCATATATGGCAGTTCTATCCAACAGCCAGTCAGGGGAAAGGGACAGAGTGAGGGCTTCCCAGGACTTTGGGAAAACAAGGTAATAGGTAATAGAAAGCAAGAGGCCACAGGGGCCATTTTGTTTTCCATCAGGAATCAACGGATCCCAATGGCAGGGCCGGGGTATCCCAAAATGGAGGATACTCCGCGCACCTGTCAAATTCAGCATGGAGCTGCCACCAGCCCATACCCTGCTCTGCGGGCCACTCACAGGTGCCCAAAACATACACTAGGGGCACAGGGTTGTACCCCCCACCCATGGGTATCCCACGGGTCCGTTCACCAAACCAAAAGAGAGAGAGTTGCACCGCCAGGAGTCCCACATGAACTCCTACGCGGAAAACACGACAGAACACACGATAAAAGGCAGTAAAGGACAAGGATACGGAGGCCCTGTCCCTCCGATAAATTTCCAGCATCACACGCCCCCAACAGCAAATGGCCTACCGTCCCGCGTTTCCACAGGTGTCCCGATGAAAACGGTAGCTCACTGGTGTGGGTGCACCTAACCGGCCGGCAAGGGGAAAGCCTAAAACACAAGTAACCCCAAGTCTGTTTTCTGACCGGAATTTGAGATGCTCTGCCGACCGGCACTACATACAGATATGGGCCTCGGGTGTCCAAGCAACCGGCAAAAACAGAGAACCCCATGCATTTCCAAAAAGAGGACACCCGTGGGAATCCGCAGAGGTATGATATGCCCAAATCGCCCCAGAATTTATTACCCAGTCACCCCCGCAAAGTCCGAAATGTGGGAAAAAAGCGCATTTTCCGCACATTTCGCTCGGCTCACCCATCGAAACACGCCCCCAACACCACATGGCCTACCGTCCCGCGTTCCCATAGGTGTCCTGGTGAAAACGGTACCTCACATGTGTGGGTGCACCTACCTGGCCACCAAGGGGAAAGCCTAAAACACGAGTAACCCCAAGTCTGTTTTCTGACCGGAATTTGGGGTGCTCTAACGACCCGCGCAACATACAGATATGGGCCTCGGGTGTCCAAGACACCGGGGAAAACAGGGAACCCCATGCATTTCCGAAAAGAGGGCACCCTTGGGAATCCGCATAGGTATGATATGCCCAAATCGCCCCAGAATGTATTACTCAGACACCCCCGCAAAGTCTGAAATGTGGTGAAAAAAACGCATTTTCTGCACATTTCGCTTGGTTTACCCATCGAAACACGCCCCCAACAACACATGGCCTACCGTCGCGCATTCCCACAGGTGTCCCGATGAAAACGGCACCTCACATGTGTTGGTGCACCTACCTGGCCGGCAAGGAGAAAGCCTAAAACACAAGTAACCCCAAGTCTGTTTTCTGACCGGAATTTGAGACGCTCTGCCGACCGGCACTACATACAGATATGGGCCTCTGGTGTCCAAGCCACCAGTGAAAACAGAGAACCCCATGCATTTCCGAAAAGAGGACACCCGTGAGAATCTGCAGAGGTATGATATGCCCAAATCGCCCCAGAATGTATTACCCATTCACCCCCCGCAAAGTCCGAAATGTGGGAAAAAAACGCATTTTCTGCACATTTTGCTCGGCTCACCCATCGAAACATGGCCTACTGTCCCGCGTTCCCACAGGTGTCCTGATGAAAACGGTACCTCACATGTGTGGGTGCACCTACCTGGCCGCCAAGGGGAAAGCCTAAAACACAAGTAACCCAAGTCTGTTTTCTGACCGGAATTTGAGACGCTCTGCCGACCGGCACAACATACAGATATGGGCCTCGGGTGTCCAAGCCACCTGGGAAAACAGGGAACCCCATGCATTTCCGAAAAGAGGACAGCTGTGGGAATCCGCAGAGGTATGATATGCCCAAATCGCCCCAGAATTTATTACCCAGACACCCCTGCAAAGTCCGAAATGTGGGGAAAAAAACGCATTTTCCGCAAATTTTGCTCAGCTCACCCATCGAAACACGCCCCCAACAGCACATGGCCTACCGTCCCGCATTCCCACAGGTGTCCCGGTGAAAACGGTACCTCACATGTGTGGGTGCACCTACCTGGCCGCCAAGGGGAAAGCCTAAA
Source organism: Ambystoma mexicanum (assembly GCF_040938575.1). Taxonomy (NCBI): domain Eukaryota; kingdom Metazoa; phylum Chordata; class Amphibia; order Caudata; family Ambystomatidae; genus Ambystoma; species Ambystoma mexicanum. The sequence continues at coordinate 1,008,556,532 of NC_090927.1, forward strand.
ACACAAGTAACCACAAGTCTGTTTTCTGACTGGAATTTGAGACGCTATGCCGACCGGCACAACATACAGATATGGGCCTCGGGTGTCCAAACCACCGGGGAAAACAGGGAACCCCATGCATTTCCAAAAAGAGGACACCCGTGGGAATCCGAAGAGGTATGATATGCCCAAATCGCCCCAGAATTTATTACCCAGACACCCCCGCAAAGTCCGAAATGTGGGGAAAAAAAGCATTTTCTGCACATTTCGCTCGGCTCACCCATCGAAACACGCCCCCAACAACACATGGCCTACTGTCCTGCGTTTCCACAGGTGTCCCGATGAAAACGGTACCTCACATGTGTGGGTGCACCTACCTGGCCGCCAAGGGGAAAGCCTAAAACACGAGTAACCCCAAGTCTGTTTTCTGACCGGAATTTGGGATGCTCTACCGACTGGCGCAACATACAGATATGGGCCTCGGGTGTCCAAGACACCAGGGAAAACAGGGAACCCCATGCATTTCCGAAAAGAGGGCACCCATGGAAATCCGCATAGGTATGATATGCCCAAATCGACCCAGAATTCATTACCCAGACACCCCCGCAAAGTCCAAAATGTGGGGGAAAAAACGCATTTTCCGCACATTTCGCTCGGCTTATCCATCGAAACACATCCCCAACAACACATGGCCTACCGTCCCGCGTTCCCACAGGTGTCCCGATGAAAACGGTACCTTACGTGTGTTCGTGCACCTACCTGGCCGCCAAGGGAAAAGCCTAAAACACAAGTAACCCCAAGTCTGTTTTCTGACCGGAATTTGAGACTCTCTGCCAACCGGCACAACATACAGATATGGGCCTCGGGTGTTCAAGCCACCGGGGAAAACAGGGAACCCCATGCATTTCAGAAAAGAGGGCAACCGTGGGAATGCGCAGAGGTATGATATGCCCAAATCGCCCCAGAATTTATTACCCAGACACCCCCGCAAAGTCCGAAATGCGGGGAAAAAAATGCATTTTCCGCACATTTCGCTCTGCTCACCCATCGAAACACGCCCCAAACAACACATAGCCTACCGTCCCGTATTCCCACAAGTGTCCTGGTGAGAACGGTACCTCACATGTGTGGGTGCACCTACCTGGCCGGCAAGGGGAAAGCCTAATACACAAGTAACCCCAAGTCTGTTTTCTGACCGGAATTTGAGACGCTCTGCCGACCGGCACAACATACAGATATGGGCCTCGGGTGTCCAAGCCACCGGTGGAAACAGGGAACCCCATGCATTTCCGAAAAGAGGACACCCGTGGGAATCTGCAGAGGTATGATATGCCTAAATCGCCCCAGAATGTATTACCCAGACACCCCCGCAAAGTCCGAAATGTGGGGGAAAAAAACTCATTTTCCGCACATTTCACTCGGCTCACCCATCGAAACACGCCCCCAACAACACATGGCCTACCGTCTCGTGTTTCCACAGGTGACCCAATGAAAACGCTATCTCACATGTGTGGGTGCACCTACCTGGAGGCAAGGGGAAAGCCTAAAACACAAGTAACCCCAAGTCTGTTTTCTGACCGGAATTTGAGACGCTCTGCCGACCGGCACTACATACAGATATGGGCCTCGGGTGTCCAAGCCACGAGGGAAAATAGGGAACTCCAAATTTTTCCGAAAAGAGGACACCCGTGGGAATCCGCAAAGGTATGATATGCCCAAATCGCCCCAGAATTTATTACCCAGTCAACCCCGCAAAGTCCAAAATGTGGGAAAAAAACACATTTTCCGCACATTTCGCTCGGCTCACCCATTGAAACACTCCCCCAACAGCACATGGCCTACTGTCCTGCGTTCCCACGTATCCCGATGAAAACGGTACCTCACATGTGTGGGTGCACCTACCTGGCCGCCAAGGGGAAAGCCTAAAACACAAGTAACCCCAAGTCTGTTTTCTGACCGGAATTTGAGACGCTCTGCCGACCGGCACAACATACAGATATGGGCCTCGGGTGTCCAAGCCACCAGGGAAAACAGGGAACCCCATGCATTTCTGAAAAGAGGACACCCGTGGGAATCTACAGAGGTATGATATGACAAATCGCCCCAGAATTTATTACCCAGACACCCCCGCAAATTCAAAAATGTGGGGAAAAAACGCATTTTCCGCACATTTCGCTCGGCTCACCCATCGAAAAACACGCCCCCAACAGCACATGGCCTACCGTGTCGCATTCCCACAGGTGTCCCGATGAAAGCGGTACCTCACATTTGTGGGTGCACCTACCTGGCCGCCAAGGGGAAAGCCTAAAACACAAGTAACCCCAAGTCTGTTTTCTGACCGGAATTTGAGACGCTCTGCCGACCGGCACAACATACAGATATGGGCCTCGGGTGTCCACGCCACCAGGGAAAACAGGGAACCCCATGCATTTCCGAAAAGAGGACACCCGTGGGAATCCGCAGAGGTATGATTTGCACACATCGCCCCAGAATTTATTACCCAGACACCCCCGCAAAGTCCGAAATGTGGGGATAAAAAATGCATTTTCCGCACATTTCGCTCGGCTCACCCATCGAAACATGCCCCCAACAACACAAGGCCTACCATCCCACGTTCCCACAGGTGTCCAATACGGTACCTCACATGTGTGGGTGCACCTTCCTGGCCGCCAAGGGGAAAGCCTAAAACACAAGTAACCCCAAGTCTGTTTTCTAACCGGAATTTGATACGCTCTGCCGACCGGCACAACATACAGATATGGGCCTCGGGTGTCCAAGCCACCGGGGAAAACAGGGAACCCCATGCATTTCTGAAAAGAGGACACCCGTGGGAATCCGCATAGGTATGATAGGCCCAAATCGCCCCAGAATTTATTACCCAGACACCGCTGCAAAGTCCGAAATGTGGGAAAATAAACGCATTTTCCGCACATTTTGCTCGACTCACCTATCGAAACACGCCCCCAAGAACACATGGCCTACCGTCCCACGTTCCCACAGGTGTCCCGATGAAAACGGTACCTCACATGTGTGGGTGCACCTACCTGGGCACGAAGGGATAAGGCTAAACCACTGCTATCCCCCCCAAAGGGTTTGGGGAGCCAACCTACAGATTTAGGCCTGGGGTGTTGCAGCCACCAAGTAAAACAGGGACCCCCATGCATTTCTGAAAAGAAGACACCCGTGGGAATCCGCAGAGGTATGATTTGCGCAAATCGCCACAGAATTTATTACCCAGACACCGCTGCAAAGTCCGAAATGTGGGGAAAAAAACGCATTTTCCGCACATTTTGCTTGACTCACCCATCGAAACATGCCGCACAGCACATGGCCTACAGTCCCGCGTTCCCACAGGTGTCCCGATGAAAACGGTACCTCACATGTGTGGGTGCACCTACCTGGCCGCCAAGGGGGAAAGCCTAAAACACAAGAAGTAACCCCAAGTCTGTTTTCTGACCGGAATTTGAGACGCTCTGACGACCGGCGCAACATACAGATATGGGCCTCGGGTGTCCAAGCCACCGGGGAAAACAGGGAACCCCATGCATTTCCGAACAGAGGACACCCGTGGGAATCCGCAGAGGTATGATATGCCCAAATCTCCCCAGAATGTATTACCCAGACACCCCTGCAAAGTCCCAAATGTGGGGAAAAAAATGCATTTTCCGCACATGTCGCTCGGCTCACCCATCGAAACACGCCCCCAACAACACATGGCCTACTGTCCCGCATTCCCACAGGTTTCCCGATGAAAACAGTACCTCACATGTGTGGGTGCACCTACCTGGGCGCGAAGGAATAAGGCTAACCCACTGCTATCCCCCCCAAAGGGTTTGGGGAGCCAACCTACAGATTTAGACCTGGGGTGTTGCAGCCACCAAGAAAAACAGGGACCCCCATGCATTTCCGAAAAGAAGACACCCATGGGAATCCGCAGAGGTATGATTTGCGCATATCGCCCCAGAATTTATTACCCAGACACCCCTGCAAATTCCGAAATGTGGGAAAAAAACGCATTTTCAGCACATTTCGCTCGGCTCACCCATCGAAACACGCACCCAACAACACATGGCCTACCGTCCCACGTTCCCACAGGTGTCCCGATGAAAACAGTACCTCACATGTGTGAGTGCACCTACCTGGACACCAAGGGGAAAGCCTAAAACACAAGTAACCCCAAGTCTGTAATCTGACCGGAATTTGAGACGCTCTGCCGACCGGCACAACATACAGATATGGGCCTCGGGTGTCCAAGCCACCGGGGAAAACAGGGAACCCCATGCATTTCCGAAAAGAGGACACCTGTGGGAATCCACATAAGGAAAAGGTGTCCCGATGAAAATGGTACCTCACATGTGTGGGTGCACCTACCGGGGGCGCAAAAGGAAAAGGGTACCCCACTGGTAACCCCAAGCCTTTCGCCACTGCCCATTTTGTTGATGTGGGCAACCTACAGATTTGGGCCTAGGGTGACGAAGCCAGCAAGGAAAACAGGGAACCCCATGCATTTCCGAAAAGAGGACACCCGTGGGAATCCGCAGAGGTATGATATGCCCAAATCGCCCCAGAATTTATTACCCAGACACCCCCGCAAAGTCCGAAATGTGGAGAAAAAAATGCATTTTTCCCACATTTCGCTCGGCTCACCCATCGAAACACACCGCCAACAAGACATGGCCTACCTTCCCGCGTCCCCACATGTGTCCCTATGAAAACGGTACCTCACATGTGTGGGTGCACCTACCGGGGGCGCAAAAGGAAAAGGGTAACCCACTGGTAACCCCAAGCCTTTCGCCACTGCCCATTTTGTTCATATGGGCAACCTACAGATTTGAGCCTAGTGTGTCAAAGCCAGCAAGGAAAACAGGGAACCCCATGCATTTTCCAAAGGAGGACACCCGTGGGAACCCACACATGGCCAAATTGGAGGGGCGGCCCATCTCATGTAGCCCTCCCCATGGGCAGAAAATGGGGGTGGCAGTCCTGCACTCCTCCCTGGGCTCAGGCGTCCGTTCCTAGGAGCAGATATCTGGTCCCAGGGAGGGCTGCATGACATGGCACCCACTCCATTGCGGCTGGGGGGGAGGGGGTCAATGCCCCACCCCATTAGAAACTTCCTAGACCCTTTGGGGTGCCCCACAGCCCCCCCTAAAAAGCGTTCCACCATTTTCCTTGTTTTTCTTTGTTTAAGAAACTTGCCTTATTGCAGAGGGGCACATTGGTGTGCCTATCTGGCCCCGGGGTGCCCACACCTTACTGCCCCACTCACTCGGTGGCCTGTCCCACCATTTTTTGGGGGTCCCCCCTCCCCCCTCACCCCAAATGGGTGGCAGGGGCACCTCATGCAGGTATCCCTGGGCCTCCTACAAACAGCTGCGTGAGGTACATTTGGGGTGGGGGGAGAGGGCCCCCAAAAATGGTGGGACAGGCTCCCAATGCATGCGGCAGTAGGGTTTGGGCACCCTGGGGGCAGGTTGGCACACTAATGTGCCCATCTGCGCCAAGCGAAGTTGGGTAAACAAAGAAAATAATATAAAATCGTAGCCTGCTTTTTAGGGGGGGCTGAGGGCCACCCTTGTAACTTTCTTTATTGGTTTTAGTACAATGATATGATAAGGCAATACAAGACCGTGCACCGGTCGACGTGACCCCTTATCCCCCCTCCCTCCCTTGGACCGTCTAATGTCTTTGTTGTTCGGCACTCGAGGCTGCTGTTGAGGAATCCGGTTGCTCGTGGCAGTTTTGTGTTGGTGGTGGAGACTGTGAGATCGTGTCGTCGTCTGCGTTTAACAGGTATGCTATGTAGAGGCCCCAGATATCTGGGGGGCCTGCGTGGAGGGGCAGAGTTCGTAAGTAGTTCATTTCGGCATCTTGACAGTAGGTGACATCGTATAGCCACTGTTTTAGTTTGGGTGGCGGACCTCTGCCCCAGTTGCAAGCTATTCGTCTGCGTGCCAGGACAAGGAGTAGGTTTGCCAGTTTTCTGGTATATTCTGGTAATTGGTTGGTTAGGCCCAACATGGTCAGTGTTGGGTCGGGATTCAGTTGCACTCCGATTGTGGCTGAGATCTTCACTAGGACTGCTGTCCAGAACGCTCCTATTTCGGGGCATGACCATGCCAGGTGGACAAAGTCGGCTTCCTGGTGCCTGCAGCGAGAGCAGGAGGAGGATATTGTCGTCCTCTGGGCGTGTAGTTTTGCTGGAGTGTGGTAGACCTGATGAACAAAGTTGAAGTGAATCTGTCTGTACCTTGTGTTTATTGCCACTTTCTTTGTGAGACGAAGTATGTATGACCAGTCTTCGTCGGGTATCGTCATGTTCAGAGCTCTCTCCCACCTAGTTCGAGCTTTTGAGCAGCGAGTTAGTTTTTCAGTTAGCAGGGCTTTGTAGATATTTGATACCAGGCGGCCGTCACCTTGGGCTTGTATCACTCCATGGAGCAGTGGCCAGGTTGGAGGTTGGAGTGGGAATGTGGCAATGATGGTCTGCATGGCGTGTCGAGTTCGGTAGTACATGAAGACGTCCAGGGCGTTGTCTCCACCTTTGTCGCAGGCTTCTTGAATCGACAGGAATGTGCCGTTCGGAAACAGATCGCCCAATGAGTGGATTTGCAATTTCTTGTTCCAAAGCTGGAACACTTTTTCTGATGTTATAGGTGTAAAGACTGGTAGGGGGTGTCTGTACTTCCGCTCTCTATATGGTAGAGGAGAGGCACAGAAGACCCCAGCCAAGATTCTCTATAAGGTAGCAATGGACGAGCAATCAAGGCCTAGCTTCTCAGGAGGTGATGCAGGCTGGTTCTTAAGTACAGTGTAGTCCCTGAACCCCGACAAAGGAATTTCCACACACTGTATTACTGAAAACACAGTCTTTATATAATTAATATTCAAAGGTATGTACACGATCACAACAACACACTTTGTACTCGGAAGTCAAGAATGATAAATATATACAATTCTAAAGTGGTACCACTAATGTTATCAAATCTCATTAAAGTGCATCAACTGTACGGTTAAAATGTCACACAGATCAATAACAAGGAAACCAGCAATAGAGATAGGAAGGAACGCAAGATGGTTGAAACAGTAGGCAGAATACTGAACACTACCACGAGGCACAGTTCTGAGTGGAGATCCACCCACCTGGACAACCTGTAAATAAGATATATCACACAAGCCCAGTCCATATGTTCAATAGTCTCACTTCTTCCTATTAAGGTTTTACGCCCTTAATTTACCTGGTGGAGTAGAGTTCTCTGACGATGCGTCGACCGATCCTTCTTGAGTGCCTCCCTTTCAGGCGGGAGCCACGGATCGTCGAGAGGTGTCAGGGAACTTGGCGTTCGGCGTCGGGGAATCGACGGCCCTTCTTGAGTGCCCTCCCTTTAAGGCAGGAGTCACGGGTCGTCGAACGTCTGACAGTGAACAGGGTGAACTACGGCAGGGAAGTGGCAACTTCGTTCCTAGCGGTGCTCGTCGACGACAGAGCGTTGGCGTCCTGCAAGGAAGAGGCGTGCGGGGCACATCTAGTGACGATAGTTCTGGACCGCAAAGAGATGATGAAGAACTGTGGCCTACCAAGGGCGTCGAGTCGTCGGCGTCTCTGTGGCCTTTAGGTGGCGGGAAACCCACCGGTGGATGCTCCTCGGCGCGTCGACGGTCAGGCCTTCTCCAGCGGGAGACAAGCGGATGACGATGCAGACGAGAGCGTCCGATGATCAATTAAAGTTCTTAGGCAAACGGGAGCACAGCGGCTCCGGTCGGTGGCGGTGGTCGTCGACAGTGGCAGACAACAGTCCGAGGGCTTCTCTTTGAGATTCTGCAGCAGTCCCCGTATCAGGTTGGCAGCCTGTCGAAGGTCTGTCTACCAGGGAGCGTTGGCAAAGATCAGCTGTGCACGATGGTCCCTCCTAGCTCGGGAAGAGGGCGCCTTACCAGGTCCTCTCTGGGTCAGTCCTTGGAAACACAGCAGCCTTCAGATTGCGAGGGAGAGCCACAGCACTCCTTCTCATCCAGCGGGGGTTTCAAGGTCAAGCGTCAGTTACTCCAGTTACTTGTCGTAGTGGACTTCAGCTTCTGAACACGATTCCTAGCAGTGAGAGGTCCCCAGATATACTGTTGATCTCCCATTCATTCCGCTGGGTCACACTCAAGTATCCAATCACGACTTCGGGCATTCATGCAGGCAGGCAGCCAATCAGGCACACAAGGTATTCAGGCCATTCACTTCTCTCCAGACACTCACAACAAGTTATGTGTATTGGGACAAGTACCGAGCCATTCAAAACTCCAAGCTGCATTCATGCCGGTTTCTGGCAGGGTTGTCTCAGTCATTGTGTCAACCACCAGATACTAGACACCCACAACACAGAATGCATATTCGTCACACACTCTATTCATCCAGGTCCCACCCACAGGAGGTACCCACAGCATACATCACCAGGAAGGCTCCAGCTAGTCTGGCAGGGCCTTCACAAACAACACCATATATGGCATTTCCACCCAACAGCCAGTCAGGGGGAAGGGACAGAGTTAGGGCTTCCCAGGACTTTGGAAAAACAAGGTAATGGGTAATAGAAAGCAAGAGACCACCGGGGCCATCTTGTTTTCCATCAGGAATCAACTGATCCCAATGGCAGGGCCGGGGTATCCCAAAATGGAGGATACTCCGCGCACCTGTCGAATTCAGCATGGAGCTGCCACCAGCCCATACCCTACTCTGTGGGCCACCCACAGGTGCCCAAAAACATACACTAGGGGCACAGGGTTGTCCCCCCACCCATGGGTGCCATAAGGGTATCCCACGGGTCCGTTCACCAAACCAAAAGAAAGAGAGCTGCACCGCCAGGAGTCCCACATGAACTCCTGTGCGGAAAACACGACAGAACACACGATAAAAAGCAGTAAAGGACAAGGATACGGAGGCCCTGTCCCTCCGATGCATTTCCAGCATCACAAAAGGTATCCCTGGAATGCTTCTTACCGGAAGGAGGGGAGAGTATCTGGTTTGGATTCCATTTCTTTTAGCGATTTTTTTCCAAATCGTGTGCGTCGTGACCATTGCGTTCATCAGTGTTGAAGGTGTCGGTGGTTCATTAAGTATGACTGCACGAAGTAGGTAGGGTGTTGCCAGGGCTCTTTCGATTTGCACATGTGGCCGGATGAAGTGTGTTGCATACCAATGGCTCAGGAACTGGGCTTGCGCTGCCCAATAGTAGCCTTCTATGTCGGGTAAAGCCATTCCGCCTTGCGTTATGGGCAGGATCATAATGCTGTGTGCTATTTGGGCAACCCTGCCCGCCCAGACGAGGTCGAGAAGGATGGACTTGATTCGTTGTAAGAATTTTTGCGTGAGTAGTAGAGGGATATTTGTGAAGAGGTAGAGTAGTTTGGGGAGGATTACCATTTTCACTAGGGACACTCTTCCCCAAAGTGTGAGGGGAAGCGTTTTCCATCTGTTCACTTTAGCTTGGATAGTGTCGAGCGTCGTCTCGTAGTTGTCTTGCATAATGTCAGTGCTGGATCTGGACATGAGAATTCCCAGGTACCGGACCTTCGAGTGTTGCCAGTGGAAGCCAAAGTCGTCTTGAAATTCTTTGGTTGATTCTGTGAGAGGGAAAATTATCGGTTTTGCATTATTGATTTTTAGTCCTGAGAAGTTGCTGAATTTGAGGACTGCTCGCATCAGCGGATTCAGGTTGTCGTGTGGGTCGCGAAGGAAGAGTGCTATGTCGTCAGCATATAGTGAAACCACCAATTTGTGCGGGCCGAAGGCGAGATCCCTCTGTAGATGATAGAGCCTTAGATCGGACGCTAGGGGTTCCATGACCAGGGCGAAGAGCAATGCTGACAGCGGGCAGCCCTGTCTGGTCCCCCTGCGTAAGAGGATTTCGGAGGAGCTTTTCTTTCCAAGTTTAATTTTAGATGTTGGGTGCTTGTAGAGGAGGCCTATCATTTGGATAAATCGTTTGCTGAGGCCCATTCGTTCTAATATTGCAAATAGAAAGGGCCATTCCACAGAGTCAAACGCTTTCTCAACGTCGAGAAGCACTGCTACCGCTTGGTTTTCTGGGTTAAGGGCCTCCATTGCTCCGAACATTCTTCTGAGGCCGAATGATGTGTTTCTGCCTGGGACGAATCCTGCTTGGTCCGCCAGAACCATTGCGTGCATGTGTGGCATCAACCTTCTAGTCAGGATTTTTGCAAAGATTTTGTTATCAAAATTTATTAACGATATGGGCCTGTAGGAGGCGCAATCTTCCTTGGTTTTGCCTGTTTTGTGTGGGAGAATGATATTCGCCGTGTAAAGTGTTGGTGGTAGTTGGTCTTTGGCTATGGCTTCTTCGTAGACCTGGAGTAGGAGCGGGGCTAGAATGTCTGTGAAAAATTTGTCAAATTCACCTGTTAGGCCGTCAGGTCCTGGGGCTTTGGTGCTCGATAACTCCTTGATGACTTCTAGGATCTCTGCCGTAGTGATGGGTGCGTTCAACGGCTCACGTAACTCGGCACTCGTCCAATATAGTTAGGTTGTATTTAGGTATTCTGTTATCTCGGTGGGCTCCCTGGAATAGTTGGAGTTATATAGGTTTTGGTAAAATTTGCAAAATGTTTCTAATATATCATCCTCAGAGTACACAAGGGTTCCCGATGTGACCAGAACCGCTTCGACTGTCGTGGGTTTTCGTTCTGCAGTGATCAGTCTTGCAAGTAGTGCACCCGGTCGTTGCCCTTCCCCATACTGGCGGATTTTGTGGTGACTTGCTAGGAATTTGGCTTCTCTGTCTGCTAGTGTTCTGAATGTTTCCAATTCTGCCTTAAGTGCAGCTAGCGATCTGGGCGTATTTGTGGCTGTTGCTGCTTGCTCAAGTGTTTTGAGGCGATTTTCGCATGTGTTTAGTTCTTCCTTCAACCTCTTTAGGATCCGTTCTCTTTTGCTAGGCACACTCCTCTGATGAAACATTTCAGTGTCTCCCAGAGTGTTCCCGGCGATGCTACCGTGCCTTGGTTTGTCTCAAGAAATGTGCTCAGTTCAGAACGCAGTTCATCGGCAAAGAGTTGATCTTGGAGGGCTCTGTGTTTGAATCTCCATTGGGGGCTGAGGGCCACCCTAAATTGCCAGCGAATGTTATACTGCAACAGGGGGTGGCACTCACCCCCCCACCCCAAATTGAGGGCCCCACCTCATGCAACCCTCCCTGGGGGCAGATATCTGCTCCTAGGAAGGGGCATCTGACCCCAGGGAGGGATGCATGAGGTGGGCCCCCCCCCTCTCTGACGCCATGGAGGGATGCATGAGGTGGGGCCCACCATTTGGGTTGGGGGGGGGAGGGCCATCCCCGTTACAGTAAAACATTTGCCAGCAATGTAGGGTGCCCCTCAGCCCCCCTAAAAAGCAGCCTACAATTCTGTATTATTTTCTTTGTTTACCCAATTTTGCTTGGCGCAGATGGCTACATTAGTGTGCCAATCTGCCCCCAGAGTGCCCAAACCCTACTGCCCCATCTATTGGGGGGCCTCTCCCACCATTTGTGGTGGCCCTCTCCTCACCCACACCGAACGGAGGGGGGCACACCATGCAGCCCTTCCTAGGAGGCTCAGGGAGGGCTGCATGAGGTGTCCCCACCAGCCATTTGGGGTGGGGGTTAGAGGGCCACCACAAAAGGGGAGGCAAGACCCCCAATAGATGGGGCAGTAGGGTTTGGGCACCCTGGGGGCAGATTGGCACACTAATGTGGCCATCTGCGCCAAGCAAACTTGGGTAAACAAAATTAATAATACAAAAACGTAGGCTGCATTTTAGGGGGGGGCACCCTAAATTGGCAGCGAATGATGTACTGCAACGGGGGGTGGCCCTCACCCCAACCCCACCCCAAATGGAGGGCCCCACCTCATGCAACCCTCCCTGGCGTCAGATAGGGGAGGCCCCACCTGATGCATCCCTCCCAGGGGTCCGATGCCCCTTCATAGGAGCACATATCTGCCCCAGGGAGGGTTGCATGAGGTGGGGCCCTCCATTTGTGGTGGGGGGGTGAGGGCCGCCCCCGTTGCAGTACATCATTCGCTGCCAATTTAGGGTGCCCCTCAGCCCCCCAGCCTACGATTTTGTATTTTTTTTGTTTACCCAGGTTCGCTTGGCGCAGATGGCCACATTAGTGTGCCAATCTGCCCCCAGGGTGCCCAAACCCTACTGCCCCATCTATTGGGGGTCCTGCCCCACCTTTTGTGGTGGCTCTCTCCTCACCCACACCGAACGGAGGGGGGGGGCACATCATGCAGTCCATCCTAGGAGGCTCAGGGAGGGCTGCATGAGGGGTCCCCCCAGCCATTTGGGGTTGGGGGGAGAGGGCCACCACAAAATGTGGGGCAGGACCCCCAATAGATGGGGCAGTAGGGTTTGGGCACCCTGGGGCCAGATTGGCACACTAATGTGGCCATCTGCGCCAAGCGAAGTTGGGTAAACAAAGAAAATAATACAGAATTGTAGGCTGCATTTTAGGGGGGCTGAGGGGCACCCTAAATTGGCAGCGAATGATGTACTGCAAGGGGGGGTGGCCCTCACCCCAACCCCACCCCAAATGGAGGTCCCCACCTCATGCATCCCTCCCTGGCGTCAGATAGGGGAGGCCCCACCTCATGCATCCCTCCCCGGGGTCAGATGCTCCTTCCTAGGAGCAGATATCTGCCCCCAGGGAGGGTTGCATGAGGTGGGGCCCTCCATTTGGGGTGTTGGGGGGAGGGGTGATTGCCACCCCCATTGCAGTACAACTTTTGCTGCCAATTTAGGGTGCCCCTCAGCCCCCCCTAAAATGCAGCCTACGATTTGGGATTTTTTTTTTGTTTACCTAAGTTCGCTTGGCGCAGATGGCCACATTAGTGTGCCAATCTGCCCCTAGGGTGCCCAAACCCTACTGCCCCATCTATTGGGGGTCTTGCCCCACCTTTTGTGGTGGCCCTCTCCTCACCCACACCGAATGGAGGGGGGGGCACATCATGCAGTCCTTCCTAGGAGGCTCAGGGAGGGCTGCATGAGGTGTCCCCCCCAGCCATTTGGGGTGGGTGGGAGAGGGCCACCACAAAAGGTGGGGCAGGACCCCCAATAGATGGGGCAGTAGGGTTTGGGCACCTTGGGGCCAGATTGGCACACTAATGTGGCCATCTGCGCCAAGCGAAGTTGGGTAAAGAAAAAAAAAATACAAAATCGTAGGCTGCTTTTTAGGGGGGCTGAGGGGCACCCTAAATTGGCAGCAGATGTTGTACTGCAACGGGTGGTGGCACTTTCCCCCTCCACCCCAAATGAAGGTCCCCACCTCATGCATCCCTCCCTGGCGTCAGATAGGGGAGGCCCCACCTCATGCATCCCTCCCTGGGGTCAGATGCCCCTTCCTAGGAGCAGATATCTACCGCCAGGGATGGTTACAAGGGGTGCCCCCCTTTCTACTTCGGTTGGGGGGGGAGGGCCACCCCCCCTCTTTCAATCAGTATAAAATCCATGGTGGCTAGTGCCCTCCACCTCCACCCCTACCCCCACCCCCTTTTCCCATCATTCTTTTTTTTTTTACATTCCCTGGGCGCAGATGGTCCGCCATCTGCCCCCAGGGTTCATGTGCATGTGCCCCCATGCTTTGAGGGCCACGGGGGGGGAGAGGGCTGCCTACTTGAAGCAGCCACCTCCCCCCAACTCACAAACAAATCAATGGTGGTCCAGTGGGTTGCTGGTCACAGCGCTCTGCGCTGATCCGTGACCAGCAATGCGTCATATCAGTGGTGTCCATGGAAAGGGGAGAACCTCCCCTTTCCAGGGACACCACTTTTTGTCATATCCCTGGTGGCCTAGTGGGCCCCAGGACCCCAAACCCCCTCCCGCCTCCCCCATCCCTCGATTGTTTTTTTTCACCCCTGGGGGCAGTAATCATCTGCCCCCAGGGGTCTCTGGTGCTGTGGCCCCATGCTTTGGGGCCACGGGGGGAAGGAAGTCGCTTACCTAGTAAGCAGCCCCCCTCCCCCACGTCACAAACGGATCTGTATTGATCCGGTGGCATTGCGGCCCATGGATCGCGCGCCCTGCGCCCGATCCGCGGCAGCAATGCCACACAATGTGTATCGTTGGAAAGAGGAGGATCTCCCCTTTCCAACGATACCCGCCTCGATCTCCGGCTTGAAATACATCCGGAGATCGAGGCGGAACAAGAAGGTCTCTTACCTTCTCTCTTCCCCGTAGCAGCCGAAAATGGCTGCTGCGGGGAATTTAATTTCAGTTTCACGCCGACGTGCGTTACGCACGCCGACGTGAAACTGAAGGTAATCCAGCCCCCTGGCAGTGAGGGGGGACCTCCCCCTCACATAGCCCGGGGGTTGGATTACAGTTTTGCTCGATCCCTGCGTTGCAGGGATCGAGCAAAACAGAGTGCCTTAACCGACGAGCCGGCTCGTCGGTGGCAACCTGGAGCGCTTGCCATCGACAAGCCGGCTTGTCGGTGGCACTTAAGGGCTTAAACTCTGAAATTGGCCCCATAACTATTTCAGACCCTGCTCCTGTTTCCACCACTCTTGAATGGGTACCCATTATTATATTTTCTCCAAGATAGAGATTTAATTTATTTCTGCTTAAAGACAAATCCTTCGTAGATAAAACAAATTCTTTCATTAAAGAATTCTTCTTTAATAACCGTCCTGAGTACACCTCCATGAATAACAACTGGGACGCTTTTAAAGCAACCATTCGCGGTTTCATAATTCAATTTGTTGCCATTAAAAAACAGCAATCTGAACTCACTCATAACACCCTCTTAGCTTCAATCAAACATCTTGAGCAATCCTACTACGCAAACCCGGATACTAACACCATGAGAGCTCTTAGGACTAAACATATCGCTTTCAACAAGATTTGAAGTGATAAAGCTGCTAACTCCATACCTAGGTCTAGAACTAAACTTCACAAAGGATCCAACAAAGCTGGCAAAAAGCTAGCCTCTAAAAAAGAAAAAAGAAAAATCCCTTATTACGCATATTCTTTCTTCTGATGGAAACAGATTAACTAAACCAAAAAACATAAACAATGCCATTCTTGATTTTTGCTCTAATCTATATACTTCCTATCCCTCGATTAGCACTTCTGAAATCAATTCTTTCTTCAAAAAATATAACAAAAGAAATTCTCCAACCCGGTCGACCTATCTCCCCTTGATACACCTATCTCCCTTACTGAAATCAAACAAGCCATACTCAACCTCAAACCCAATATAGTTCCGGCCCCTGATGGGTTCACCACAGATTTGTCCAAAACTTTCATTGACTGAATTGCACCAAAACTTTTAGAATTGTATTCCTACTTTGTTGAAATTGGTCAAAGCCCTGGCTCCTTTTGTGAGGACCTTCTATTACTTTTTCCCAAACCTGATGAAGACCCCTCTTTAATTAAGTACTACAGGCCCATTTCTCTTATCAATTCTGATTCAAAGAGTTTTGCTAAAATCCTTGTAAAATGCCTAGAACTATACCTTCCCAAACGTATACACCCTGATCAATCTGGTTTTATCAAAGATATTCATGCTCCATCTAATTCCAGAGGCTTATTTAACACACTTTCTTATTCTCAAAACTCTCATGACCCTTTAGCCCTCCTTGCCCTCGACGCTGAAAAAGAATTTGATCGTGTCTCTTGATCTTTCATGTTCCACTCTCTAACTTGGCAGGGCCTCACTCCATATTTTAGCAATCTAGTCAAAGTTCTTTACTCTTCTCCTACCACCCGTATCCTCATCAATAATTCTCTCTCCTCCTCCTTTTGAATTGAAAAAGGAACTCGCCAAGGCTGTCCCTGTTCTCCCTTACTATTCAATCTCGCTTTAGAACCCCTTCTTGAAAGCATTAGAATGAACACTAGCATCAAAGTTATTTTTATAAATGATATGGAAATCAAATTATCTGCTTATGCAAACGATATCCTACTCTACCTCTCTAATCCTGCCTCCTCCATCCAACATTTAATAACTACCATAAATAAAGTTTCCATCATCTCTGGATACAAATTGAATTTTGATCAATCTGAGGTCATGCCTCTCACTAATGCTTGTAACCCTACCAATGGCCCTTTGTCTGGCTTGTCATGGCAGCCCTCTGATATTCAATATATAGGACTTCTCATTGCTAAAGATATTCATACTACTATTCATCTCAACACTAACCTTCTAATTGAAAGAGTTACAGAAATGACTTCAAGATGGTCGCCTCTTTTCTTATCTTGGTGGGGAAGCCTTGATACTATTATAATGATGATCACTTCCATTATCCTCTATTCATTATTCATGATTCCCACTGTAATTCACACCTCTTTTTACGAAAAACTTGACTTCCTTCTTCTTAAATTCCTATGGATTCATAAAATACTGTCCATTGCCATCAATAAATTATGACTTCCCAAATCTTTGGGAGGAGTCAAATTCCCTTCCAATTATATCACAAAGCTTTTGTCCTAAAAATATTAATCATCTTTAAACAGTTTGAATCCCACCTTGATAGTGCTCCCCTCTGGATTAATATTGAAGCTAGTTTTATTTCCCTGCGCTTCCTTTCCCACTTCTTAATGACCTCTTCCTGGGCCAACATCACTATTTTCCCACCACTACACCTCTTTCAAATTATCTGGAATAAACTCCTCATCAACTCTTTCTCTAAAACCAACCCGGGCATCATTTTTCTCTGGTTCAATAAACACAATTCTACCACATCTAATCTCATCACTATTTACAGATGGTACTCTTCAGGCATCAAATTTATCAAACAACTCTTCCACAATTCAGAAGTAATCCCCTTTCTGCAGATTTGTTTGCAATACAATATTCCTGCTTCAGATCTCCCCTTTTAAACATCCCTCATCAAGTCAATTACTAAGTCCTTGTCTACTCTCAACCAAAAATCCCCATCACCTTTTTTGAAATTTCTTAATTAACAGTCCCTCTATTAGTGCTGCCAAACTTTATATGTTCCTGAACGACCCCCCTTCTCCCAACTCACTCAATCCTAGTATTATTAGACAGTGGGAAATTGATTGGGACCTACAACCTACCCCTGATCATTGGACCAATATTTTGAGAATATGTCATTCTACATCCACTGCTGCCAATCTTACCCAAACCTATTTTTTTCATTTTTCATCATGCTTTTCTTACTCCTCTGCGTATCGTCAAAGCTGTAGATAGTTTATCCAACAACTGTTGGTCATGTCTTGAACCTAATGCACACTTTACTCATTTAATTTTCAAATGTAAACATGTTCATGCTTTTTGGTCCATGATTTGGTCACGCATGCAATCAATCTTTCATTTAGCAGAACCTCTAACGCTTGCTAACCTTATTATTGGTTCTATTGTTAATCCAGCTACAAGAAAGATTGATTCTCCTACTCTGTTTAATTTGTTCATAAGTATTGCTTTTCAAAATATTACGTATAATTGGAAGAATGCAACTAGCCTACCTTATAATACCTGGTGGAATTCTGTTTGCTACACCCATCGGATAGAAACATGTCATTCTTCTTCTTTTGACATTTTGTATACATTTAACAGAAAATGGAATGTGTTCATACAATATCTCAACACTCATGATTAAGGGGGTAATTCATAGAATTCAGCGCACAAGTGGCGCACGCGGCTGGCGCACAGTGTGCGCATGCGAATCCCTGCGCCAGCCGCGTGCACTAAAATCCATTTCCGCACAGCGTATTCATGGATTCCAGCCACCAAAACCAGCAGTTATGCCCCCAAGAACGCCTCTCGCGCAGGGAAAAGCCATCAATATACCCAATCCAGCGCAAAGGGCTGCGCTAACCCTGTACCAGCACAGCAAGCGGGCTACGTGTATCACTGGGGTGCGCGGGAAGTACCTCACGCACGCGTATTTCAGGGGTGCGTGATTAGATCATGGTACGTGTATTTCAGGGGTGCGCGGGAAGTTCCACACGCGATTCCATCAGGGTACGTGTATTAAAGGGGTGCGCGGGAAGTTCCACACGCGATTGGGCCCTTGCGAGCAGGGTACGCGTATTTCAGGGGTGCGCGGGAAGTTCCACACGCGATTTCATCATGGTACGTGTATTTCAGGGGTGCGCAGGAATTTCCACACGCGATTGGGCCCGTGCGAGCAGGGTACGCGTATTTCAGGGGTGCGCGGGAAGTTCCACACGCGATTTCATCATGGTACGTGTATTTCAGGGGTGCGTGGGAAGTTCCACACGCGATTCCATCAGGGTACGTGTATTACAGGGGTGCGTGGGAAGTTCCACACACGATTGGGCCCTTGCGAGCAGGGTACGCGTATTTCAGGGGTGCGCGGGAAGTTCCACACGCGATTTCATCATGGTACGTGTATTTCAGGGGTGCGCAGGAATTTCCACACGCGATTGGGCCCGTGCGAGCACGGTACGCGTATTTCAGGGGTGCGCGGGAAGTTCCACACGCGATTTCATCATGGTACGTGTATTTCAGGGGTGCGCGGGAAGTTCCACACGCGATTCCATCAGGGTACGTGTATTACAGGGGTGCGTGGGAAGTTCCACACACGATTGGGCCCTTGCGAGCAGGGTACGCGTATTTCAGGGGTGCGCGGGAAGTTCCACACGCGATTTCATCATGGTACGTGTATTTCAGGGGTGCGCAGGAATTTCCACACGCGATTGGGCCCGTGCGAGCAGGGTACGCGTATTTCAGGGGTGCGCGGGAAGTTCCACACGCGATTTCATCATGGTACGTGTATTTCAGGGGTGCGCGGGAAGTTCCACACGCGATTCCATCAGGGTACGTGTATTACAGGGGTGCGTGGGAAGTTCCACACACGATTGGGCCCTTGCGAGCAGGGTACGCGTATTTCAGGGGTGCGCGGGAAGTTCCACACGCGATTCCATCAGGGTACGTGTATTACAGGGGTGCGTGGGAAGTTCCACACACGATTGGGCCCTTGCGAGCAGGGTACGCGTATTTCAGGGGTGCGCGGGAAGTTCCACACGCGATTTCATCATGGTACGTGTATTTCAGGGGTGCGCGGGAAGTTCCACATGCGATTTCATCATGGTACGTGTATTTCAGCGGTGCGCGGGAAGTTCCACATGCGATTCCATCAGGGTACGTGTATTACAGGGGTGCGCGGGAAGTTCTACACGCAATTTCATCATAGTATGTGTATTTCAGGGGTGCGCGGGAATTTCCACACGCGATTGGGCCCTTGCGAGTAGGGTACGCGTATTTCAGGGGTGCGCGGGAAGTTCCACACGCGATTTCATCATGGTACGTGTATTTCAGGGGTGCGCGGGAAGTTCCACATGCGATTCCATCAGGGTACGTGTATTACAGGGGTGCGCGGGAAGTTCCACATGCGATTTCATCATGGTACGTGTATTTCAGGGATGCGCGGGAATTTCCACACGCGATTGGGCCCTTGCGAGCAGGGTACGCGTATTTCAGGGGTGCGCAGGAAGTTCCACACGCGATTTCATCATGGTACGTGTATTTCAGGGGTGCGCGGGGAGCACCACACGCGATTCCATCAGGGTACGTTTATTACAGGGGTGCGCGGGGAGCACCACACGTGAATTGCACGTGTGGGTCCTCCCAGGTGTTCCCTCTACACCCTCCACGGCCCCTGCAGGTGGCTCACACCACAGGGGCCTACCCTGCACATGTCCTGCAGGCACCCCATCCACCATGGCCATGCCCCCCAGCCAACCCACATGTCAACTTGCACTACTGCCCACCAACGCATGTCCCCCTGCACCCCCAGCCACCAGGGGCAGCCTCCACCAGGCCCCCACCCATGTCTCCCAGCACCCCCACCCCCCAGCAGCGCAGGGGCACCCACCACCAGGCCCCCACCCATGTCTCCCACCACCCCCACCCCCCAGCCACCAGGGGCAGCCTCCACCAGGCCCCCACCCATGTCTCCCACCACCCCCACCCCCCAGCAGTGCAGGGGCACCCACCACCAGGCCCCCACCCATGTCTCCCACCACCCCCACCCCCCAGCCACCAGGGGCAGCCTCCACCAGGCCCCCACCCATGTCTCCCAGCACCCCCACCCCCAGCAGTGCAGGGGCACACACCACCAGGCCCCCACCCATGTCACCCACCACCCCCACCCCCCAGCCACAGGGGCAGCCTCCACCAGGCCCCCACCCATGTCTCCCAGCACCCCCACCCCCCAGCACTGTGGGGCACCTGCCAGCAGGCCCCCACCCATGTCCAACTCATGTTCCCCACCCCCCCACCCCCCAGCACTGTGGGGCACCTGCCAGCAGGCCCCCACCCATGTCCAACTCATGTGCCCCACCCCACCACCCCCCAGAACTGTGGGGCACCTGCCAGCAGGCCCCCACCCATGTCCAACTCATGTCTCCCAATACCCCCACCCCCCAGCACTGTGGGGCACCTGTCAGCAGGCCCCCACCCATGTCCAACTCATGTTCCCCACCCCCCCCACCCCCCAGCACTGTGGGGAACCTGCCAGCAGGCCCCCACCCATGTCCAACTCATGTCTCCCACCACCCCCACCCCCCAGCACTGTGGGGCACCTGCCCCACCCATGTCCCATCCATGCCCCCCTGCACCTGGGTCCCACCAATTCCCAATCATGTCCGTAATGGCCATCCTCCCCTGCCAAAAGGCCCAACCAACTATCACATCCACCCACATATCAAAGGCAATGACATGTTACACACCCAATATAAATAATGCAAATGAACACATGTCTGTCACACACAATGGCTGCAAGTGAATGTTAAGACACCCAACATGACATGCATGAAAGCAATGAGATGATACGACACATTGAAGGATGAAAATAAAAATGTATTTAAAATCAACTTGAATGGAAATGAAATGAGAAAAACCACAAAGCAAAACAACCAAAAGAAGAAGAATGTCCATGAAAAAAATCAAAAACACACAGCACAATCCAAAAAAATGGTGTCCAAAGTCACAGTCAGAAAAGTAATCCAAGTGTAAATGATAAACAAAAACCATTGCTCCATGGCGATGAAAAAAATCCAAAAAATAGACAAATCCATTGAAGAAGTATTTACAAGATAATCCCGGGTCCATGAGCCCAACCAAATGAAACCTAACTATGACAACTAACTAAAAACTGAACTACATACAAAAATGTGGCGCATTGTCCAATCGCAACCAAATAAAAAAAATAAATAAAGGAAACCTAACACTAACTATATAACTATGTACAAAGGCGGCGGGCAAGTCCAGCGGCTCACTCCGTGGTGTTCCGGGCCAGGGCATCATCGAACTCCTGTTCGATGTCCCGGAGGCAGTCCTGTTCCATGGCCCCGAGGGTCCGCAGGGACGACGCCGTCTCCTCCTCCAACCCCCTGTGGATTGCCTCGAGGCACTCGGCTCGCCTCAGGGCCCTCCGCACGGAGTTCTCCGCCCTGACCATTGTGAGCCGTGCCTCTTCCGCCCGCCGCCGCTCCGCACCTATCTGCTGGCCCAACCGCTGCCACACGGAAGACACTTCCCGTCCTGGGTCCTCCTGCCCTCCGGCCGATGCCTGCCCCTCCGATGTTGATGGCCCCGAGCCATGATGCCTCCCACGTTGACTCCGCTGCTGCCTCCGACGCCACTGCCTCTGCCAGCACGACGGCATCCAGGCTGATGGAATCCACTGACGCCGTCGTGCACGTGCCCTGCCTGATGATGCGGCCACATCTTCCTTCTGCTGGGGTACAGTTGCTGTGGTGTCCACCCCTGCTGGACCTCTGACTCCCGACTGTGGCAGGGATGGGATCCCCACCGAGCTGGCTGCATTGGTCAGGGCAGGTCCACAGGGGGCCCTGGTGGCATCTGGGCCGGAAGACGGCAAGGAGAACGACTGGCGTATAGTCTCCACAGAGGAGGAGAGGGCCGCCAGATTGGCCGACACATGCAGGAAACCCCCGAACATGGACGATCCCAATTGGGCCACGTCGGCACGGTGCTCTTCGTGATGACGTGCGTGCTCCTCCTGGGAAGCACGCACGGCATCACGAATCACAGCCGTGCGCATCGCGACCCCAATCAGGACCTTCTCCATACGGCCAGGGGTCCCCTCGTCCGCAGGTGGAGGGGAGTCAGATGACATGGACATCCCCTCTACCTGCGGACGGGCCTGGGACGGGGCATCCCTGCTGGTGCATGGTGGTGCACCCACAGGGTCAGGGACAGCGACATGCACAGGCCCCTCCACGGTGACCTGTGCTGCCTCCTGCCCCTGCCCCTGGACTGCACCACTTGCACCAGCAGGGATGCCCCCACCAGGCCCCATGTGCGCCTCAGTGGCAGCCTCCTCCTCCTCTGTGGAAACCACCAACCTGGATGGCTCCTCACCGTCTTCTGCCGTAGCAGGCCCCTGTGGGGGCTCTTCCACCCCTTCCGCTGCAGCCGTGGGGGCATATCCGCCACCTTGCTCCACAGCGCCGTCTCCGCCCTCTTCTTCACTAGCCGCTGCGTAGAGGGAGACATAGAACACAAGCATCAGGGTACTGTACAATGGTCCCCTAGACAGGAAGCAATAGCAGATGAGTGCCACTATCAAAGTACACTTCCATCATGTCCCTCCACAACACATGTGTCAGTCCAGGCAAAACACACACAGTGACAGTCATGGTGCATGCCATGGACATTTCCATACATGTCCAATGGACTCTCGAAACATACAATGTAATGGAACTCACATGCATCATGGGTCATGCCTATCACATGCACACACTTCACCTCAGTCACATCCATCTGGCCCCGTACACCCCAATCACAGTGGATACAAGGATGACTAGGCTGCATCAGTGAATCTGTACATTGTCACAGACATGTGTCATGCATCCATGGCATTCACAAGTCACAGACACGCAGGTCAGGCACACAGACATGGATACCATATATGTACCTGGCATCAGCACCCATCCCTCACCCCCACCCATGTCCAGGAACAGAGACTGCCATGCTCTCATGTGTACAATCTGCATAGGGCTCCCCATGTCGCATTTAAACACATGCAACAACCGTGCGGTTCACACATTACTGGTCGCACATGCATTACCATGATGTCCCTGCACACATACATGCATACATGGCCTATGTCACACATACAGGCATGTATCAGACAACCAGCACACTGCAACATGCCCTGTCTCACACAGCAATGCTTGGCCACTTACCGCTCAACTCCAGACGGGTCTCCCTCTCAAGGACCTGGGCGTGGAGCGCTGGGTGTACACGTTCCAGGACCCTCATCTGGATGGAACTCATGCGGCCCTGGCCCCCCTCCACGAGGCGCCGGGCCTTTATGAGGGTCCTGAACCTCAAGTCCTCCCAGCGCTTCTTGACCTTCTGGATGGTGCGGGTTGCCACCCCCTCCGCGTTGATGGCAACCACACAGTCGGCCCAGATCCTCTCCCATCCTTCCTTGTTGGCGCGGGACGATCCGAAGAGGGCATCATACTGCCCCAGGACTTGCTCCACCAGGACACCAACTTAGGTGGCAGTGAAGCTGGTGCCCCTCTGCCCCTCTGGCCGGGGGTTGCCACTGGTGCCAGATGTGGATGTGCCCGACATGGCAACCCCAGGGGCAGGAGTGGGTGGGCAACTGGGTCCTGGGGCTGGGCTGTGGAGCGATGTTATCCGAGTCGGGAGTCTTCTGTTCCAGCAGGGGTGGACACAGCAACTGGACCCCTGCAGATGGCTGATGTGCAGGCACCAAATGGCAGGGCACGGTGGCAGCAGGCAGGCAGGCAGGCAGGCAGGCAGCAGCAGATGGCACGTGGGAGGCTGCTCGGGGAAATGGGGGGCAGTAATTCGGCCTTCTGGGCAGGAGCGTGGTCTTTCGTGTGTTTTCGCGTGGCCAGCTTGATACGGAGTGATTTGGCACGTGAAAATCCTGCACGTCAGCGTGAAAATCGAGGAAAGGCCCTTAGCGCATAAGCGCGTCAGCACGCGTACGCGATTTCATTGGGCCAAAGGCCCTTACAGCGTAAGCGCATCTGTGACGTTTTGCGCACGGGCGTTGCCCTGGCAGGGCTTGGAGATCCCGCGTGCCTTTACACTGTTCTGTACGTGCTTTTCGTGCGGTGCGTGCGTTTTCCATCCGTTGGGGTTCACACGCTATTACTTCACAGCGGGTGTTGGCTACGCGTTCTTCTACATGCAAGGCAGACGGTGAGTGGTACCCCGCTCCCCCAGGCCCTTTCGCGTGAAAAAGTTCACGCGAACCCCTGAAATACACGTAGCCCGCTCCCCCAGGCCCGATCGCGTGAAAATCTTCACGCGAACCCCTGATATACACGTAGCCCGCTCCCCCAGGCCCGATCGCGTGAAAAAGTTCACGCGAACCCCTGAAATACACGTAGCCCGCTCCCCCAGGCCCGATCGCGTGAAAAAGTTCACGCGAACCCCTGAAATACACGTAGCCCGCTCCCCCAGGCCCGATCGCGTGAAAAACTTCACGCGAACCCCTGATATACACGTAGCCCGCTCCCCCAGGCCCGATCGCGTGAAAAAGTTCACGCGAACCCCTGAAATACACGTAGCCCGCTCCCCCAGGCCCGATCGCGTGAAGAACTTCACGCGAACCCCTGATATACACGTAGCCCGCTCCCCCAGGCCCGATCGCGTGAAGAACTTCACGCGAACCCCTGATATACACGTAGCCCGCTCGCACAGGCCCAATTGCTGTATGTTGCCACTTTTGTAATGCGCAGGGATGCTACCGCCTGCCTTTGTGTGGCGGACGTGTTTCGGCTTGTGCGTGTCTTTGGCTGTGCGTGGCTTTGCCCTATTCGATTCCATGAATACGTGTGGTTCGAGTGCGTGTGGGCGTTCCGTCTGCTTCCCTGCAGTACATCCCCAGTTACGCCCTTATTTTCGCGCGTTGTTCCCCATTCCGCGCGTTACGCCCCGTGTCCCGCCCACTTTCTGGTGTATGCGCCGAGGTTGTGCGCTTTCACTGTGCGCGTCGCGCACGCCTTTCGGGATGTTGCAGTGACTTGTGCGCCATGCACGGTTTGGCGCACATCCCGGGGTGTACACGTGCAGGGACTTCCATGAATCGCACGCGTGCGCCTGTTTTTTTCCGCTTGCGCCTGCTTGCGCCTGCTTGCGCGAAGATTTTCGGCGCACGTTTGTTCCATGAATCGGCCCCTAAATGTTATCAACCTTTTAGTCATGTTATTCCTGCCCTATCCTTACCTATTGTATTATGTGCTGTATCTGTGTCTGTGTCCCCCCTGTTTTGTCTTATTTAGTATTCAACTTTGATAAGTCAATTGATCCTAACTTACTCAACTTTTTTTTGAGCAAATTTATTAGTTTTGATACTTGAGACCATATAATTGCTTAAAATGGTGTACCTGTTCTAGTACTATTTTCTTCTATGCTAATCTAATAAAAAATGTTAAACATAAAAAAAAATGTTTGAATATGCCAAAATACAACAAGACACAATGAAGCCAGCTGAATAGGGTGAAGAAATGTGAACCATAGCAGTAGCATGGTATATGTTATTAAATGTGCTCCTCGGTGGCATACTCAGCGGGTAGGTGAGCGGGGAATTTGCCCACCCCGCTGCTCTTTTAAGAGCCAGAGCGGGACATTTGGCAGTGGGACACCTCTCCCGTTCGGCACGCTCATTGGCTATGAGGGTACCGACTGGGAAAGGTGTCCTGTGGCAGGACAAAGTCCCGAAAGGACAGATTGTGCCATGATCTGCAGACCCCCACAGCAGGACAGCAAAAGTCCTACTTTTGCTTCAGGCTGCTTGCGAGGGGTAGGAAGAGGACGGGAACCCTGTCTGTGTTGGTGCTGGATTCCAATCATTTTCACTAGATGCCTT
Source organism: Ambystoma mexicanum (assembly GCF_040938575.1). NCBI lineage: Eukaryota > Metazoa > Chordata > Amphibia > Caudata > Ambystomatidae > Ambystoma > Ambystoma mexicanum. The sequence continues at coordinate 1,008,582,368 of NC_090927.1, forward strand.
AGTGCGTCTAGCACAGGCAAATGATGACTCTTACTACTTAGTTAGAGGTGTAGTGTTTATTTAATTAGCATAAAGTTGCTACAGACTTTAGAGCACATGTAATGTCAATCACATGGAGAAAGCCGACACGTGTTTCGACCATAAGGTCTTTATCAAGGCAGAAGGGGTATTGAAGATTTATATTGGTTAAAGGCATGATCCGGTAAAAAAATGTATTGTCCCTACGGGTCGGGCATGTTTTTTTAAGCCTAAGTGGCTCGATTTTAGAAAAATTTCCTATGGACCTTACCCGAGTTTTTCGTCCATTAAACGCACTGCCATTTTGTGATAATCCTATCATTTCCCCCATCGCCCTGGCTGACCTGCTTTTGCGGCACTAAATCAAATCCCCCGCCCCTGAGCCTGTCATCAGCAGACGCGTACCGCCCATTTCCCAACGCCAAAGCACGTCTCGTGTCAACAATCGCTGCGCCTCAGCTAATGACGTGTCGCCATGGAAATGGCAGGACGCCTCTTTCCTCAATAAGTATAAACAGACTGTTTCACAACACACAGCAGCAGATTTTCGATTCCATTCCTCTCTCCGTGTTACTTTGAGTATTCTGTGACCCGTTTCTGTGCTCTGGTCAGCTACCTTCGCCGCTTGTAGCCCGTGTGAACACCTGTACCATCTCTATAAATTATTGTACTTTGTTTACCACACAATGGCTACAATAATGCCCTACATGTACGAGCCCTTGTATACCGAGGAGGAACTACTGGAAAGGGAAGCACGCGAAAACAATGGGGATTCGGACAACAGTTGGGAGGACGATTCAACAGATGAAGCGCCTGGGCCTAGTCGCATGGACGGCGTCTCCACCTTGTGCACATGCAATCGGTGCGAGCTAATGCCAACCGAGGACGAGAACTGCTGCTGCCGAGAAAACTCGGGATGCCTGGCCTACATTTCGGAAGGCGAGCCACGACCGCAATGCATCACCGAGCTGCCAGACTTCAGGGCAGCCTGCCTCACACGGGCCGTTTTGAGAATAATGATGGTGCTTATGCACGAACTTCACGCAACTGTTCGTCCTCGTAATCCGAGTAACGAGTAAGTATACTCTGCTTGTCATGCCACTCCTATTTCATGGTCTTCTACTATATCCAAAATTATATATTCATCTCATAGTAACGCATGAAAGTCGTTCAATAGTGTGCATTGTCTAGATAGCATTTGTCCGTGCTGAATGCCATTAGTTACAAGAATTATCGTCCTTGGGATTACCTCCACAGTGCCAAGGACGAGATAGCTTGTCCTTGGCACTGAAAGGGTTAATTAAGGAGAAAATGTTAGAAAGTATTGAGTGTTGCAATACCGAAATCACCAAAAAGGGCTTGGCACTGGGGGGGAAAAACTTATCTTGGTCATTTAAAAACAGTTTGTTTCATTCCTTTTCACAGGTGGTACAGGCTGGTGGCCTATCGTTCCTTTACATGGTGGCTCCACGGGAGGCTTGGACACCAGGTTCGAAGAGTGATACCCGCCTGTGCCGTTCATGCCATAAGAGAAACGTTCCTGAGTGACAGCGGTCAGTACAGGGGATTTTCTCTCGCTGTGCTGCAACCTGACCTGTATAATCTTTAAAGTCTTGTATTTTTGTGGCATGAAAATAAGTTACAAAATAAAACACCACATATATTTTAACAATGGTTGTTTCGATTTTTTAAATGAATCAAGTGTGTCTCCATTCAAGGATGGACGTCAGACATCTGTGCGCCGAATTGGTGAAGGTTATGGTCGCTGTGAAGCATGGTGGTCACTATCTATCTAAGCTAAAATAAAATATTCTCGATAATGCATGCACTAAATAACATTTGTTCAAAGTCTTTCAGTAGGTTATGTCTCTAAAGAAGCCACACATATATCTATAATATCAATTAACATTGGATTATACAGGCCTTAGGTCAAGGGTCTTGACCACTATAATACACTGGTTGAAGTCTGGGTCTGTGCTCACAAGAATCTCCGGTATGTGGCATTTGTTATTGATATGCAACGGGGTCTCCATTCAGCAGTCTCCCTGTGCCTTATCTGCACGCCCCAGGCCCCTCCATCCCACCTACCCTCTATCAAAGGAGGTGCGTGCCAGTGGATGCACGCTGTCAGGGGCGCGAAAGGCAAAGGTGCTAAACTACATGTACACTTGAAAAGGTATCCCACGCCAAGGGGCCATCAGTTACATGGCCTCCTCAGACACCGTGTCTCCATGCAGGCCTCCCCTTCAAGCAGGCAGGCCGCCCCCCTAATACCACGACATACATACGTCATTCATTCACAAACACAGCCCAGTTTCTAATACTTTAAAAACCACTCGATATGTCTCATGAGAACATCTTTGTACTTTGCAAGTCAACTCCTGAACGTGCTACCTGGGAACCACTGAGATCTATGCTAATCTGCTCGTCGTCGTGCTATCCGTGAACTTCTGTGACCGCTTCGAGCATACCCATCAGTGCGCTACCTGTGGCCATCCACCTATTCTCCCGCAACATACTACTCTGCTTGCTGAATCCAACTTTTTGTTGGTCAAGGTAAGGCCATGTATCCTGGTCATATTCCGCAGATTTTTAAATTTCTATCTATTTGCGAGTAGAGTACCCAATAGTGCTATGTTCATTGGTCTCATTGCTATTGACTTGAATTTCCATTGCTATGCTATCAATAGATCTATTTATTTTCATCTGTGTCAATTGTCATCGAATTGCATCCTTCGGGGGTCCAGTCTATAATGTAAGCATGTTTCCTTCTCGTGCAAGACAGAACATCCAAGGGACGAGTCACATGTTCAGAGTTTAGTATAGAGTTTTGCATCAAATCTTTATTCATGAATATTGTATAATAATGTCGATATTTACTTTTCAGATTTGTCAACAATGCCTGCCTGTTCGATTAGCGGTTGCCCTTCGAAGACCCATGCAAAATCTGAAGGCACTACAATGCATGTGTTCCCGAAAACTGTTGATCGAATCAGAGAATGGGTCAGACATTGCGGATATCCACTGGATGAGCTTGAAAGTAGAGTTCAAAAATTCTTACAGGACAAGAGGGGTGATCGATACCGCATCTGCAGCCTGCACTTTTCCTCGGACATGTACGCCACATCTTGGGTAACAAAGAAGAATACAGCGAACGACGCGGAAATTGCTCGCAAACGCTATTCCCACTCTATTCGTCCACATTCCGCCTCTGGTGAGTCAAGTGTCCGGATTTAGCTTTAGGCCTTGCGGCAGTGTGTAGGTAGCCTAATGGCTTAATTGATATTTTAGGTGTTGTATCCCTTGTAATACTTTCGATATTGATATGAATGTATAGCTTTTTGAATAATGACATTTTTCAATAAATTGTTTTTCGATTTCATAACCCACAAACGAAATGTATATATATGGGAACAGGGAACTGCGCTATATTGCGCATTTTTCAAGTATTCTGTCGCCTTACATGGCTATTTTTAATATTGGCATTTCATTATCAATCAATAATTTACTTTTACAACTTCTTGACTCTACCTTCAATCTGAAGCAAGAACATTCTACATCCTTGACGTGCTCGCAGTTATCAACCACTTCTAGCGCGTATCAGGTAATCTTGCTACGCTACTCCGCTACAGACTTGTTTTATGCGTGTCAAGTAATAGTTTTATTCTATCGTGTAACTATTTTTTCGAATGTTTGGTTAGTGCTTTCCAATTGATATACACCTTAGTTACCGTCCACTGGTGTTTGTTTTCAGTTATAATTAGTGTTATCCATGCTAATGCAAGTACTGTCTTTCAGGGAAATGCTGAAGCGTCCGCCACATCTACAACATTTCTAGATGTTCCTCACCAGCAGGAGGTATGGATACTGACAGCTCCATCGAGCGTCATCATCATAGCTGTAATACTTGTCGTTTGATTGTTCTACGCAATGTTTCATTCGTGGTTAGCCATTGATATGTACCAGTGCTGTCGACCCCAAGTGTGTTTTATGTTTTCAATATTGTAATCCTTACTAATGCGAGTACTATGTTTCAGGCAGTTGATGGAGCATCAACCCCTGCACTTGATGCAGAACCTGACATTCAAGTAATTCCGGGGGGAGTGGAAGCGGGACCTTGCGTATACGAATCGACGCAACAGCTTTCGGAAGTGCGCACTACATTTGCAACATCCATAGATATTCTTCAGCAGCACGAGGTATGGATACTGACAGCTCCATCATGCGTGATCATATAACGTGAATACATTTGCTAGACTTTCTTCCCTATTAACGCAAGTGCTGTGTTTCAGGGAGACGACGGAGCTTCCACTACAATCACAACATACCATTTAGATGCAGATGTAAAGGAATCGGTGAAATCAGTCGTTGAAATCTGCATATTTTGAGTTTCCTTTATTGTTTTAGACAATGCATCATTTGTGGTTATCTCTTTATATGTACCTGTGCCGTCGACGCCAAGTGTGTGTTATGTTGCAAATCTTGAAAACCATACTAATGCAAGTACTGTGTTTCAGGGAGATGCTGATGCCTCCGCTCCAATACAACCATTCATGGCAGTCCATGCAGAGCCAGAGGTATGGATACTGACAGTTCCATCGAACTACATCATCACTGGTCGAATACTTGTCGTTTGATTGTTCCAAACAATGTTTAAATCGTGTTTGGCTATTGAGATGTACCTGTGTGTTCGTCCTCACGTGTGTTTTATGCTAACAATATTTTGATACATAGTAATGAAAGTACTATGTTTCAGGGAGTCGATGGAGCCTCATTCCGTGCTGTCTATGCGGATACAGAAAATATAGTCGTTGCAGCGCAAGAGGAAGGGAGGACATGCGGAAACGAATCGGAGCTACAGCGTGCAGATGTTGAAGGTCGAGTCAAAAAAGTTGCAAAGAAAAGAAACCAAAAAAAGGTTAGTCACAGACAGTTCATAACTTTTCAAAAATGTTTGTGCTGGGGACCATTATATGTTTTTTTTCCAGTCAATTGGACTACACTTTATCTTGTGTTTAAACTGAACATCCCTTTTCCAATCTCTCCTCTAGTTACCCGTGGGTGTCAGAACTATACATACACAGACAGTGAAGCGAATGAGAGATGTTGCTTGCCAGACCATGTACACTATGGAGGAACTATTCATTGAGGCGCAGCGTGTTCAGGCTCGAGATGCTCCTGTCCAATGGCCAGAAACTGAATTTGCTGAGTTTGGAGAATACAGCAAAGTTGCATTGGACCATTGCTACAGTGAGACCGAACCACCGCATATTGAAGATCAATTCACACAATCTACACCCGCCAATAAATTGCCACCCAAAAACCTGTCGACATTGTTGTGTTCTCCCATTAATGCTGAAGTAACAGATGTTGAAATGACTGAGAATGAACCAGCAGCATCCATTGACGCATCAGAACTTGATATCAGCGATATTACTTTCCAATGTGTTGAAATCTCCACAACGTCACAGGCCGAAACAACGTTGACGCCGGATGACAATCTAATGAAAAAGAGCAAATACATTGTATTCGACAGTTGTTTGATGGATATTATAAGTATGCTGAAATGTGGGCATTCTGTTAGAGGGAAAGTATGTGGGAAGCTTTGAATAATGTGACTCGTCAAATAAAAGGCAGTAACGTCAAAATAAAGGCCGCCTGTAGATTAAATTATATGTTCTCATGGTCTGCACAACCAATGCTGGGGAAAATGCCAGCAGGCAATCTACTGTGTGCAGCTGCATCACTTTTTAGTGGCTCCAGTTTTAGAAAGTTAGAGGCTTTCTTTCAGTTTGTGGGACTCCATTTCATTTCTAAAACACAGTACTACAAATACCAACATGATTATCTGTTTCCGGCCATTAGTGATGCTTGGAAAATTGAACAATTGTCTCTAGCAAGTACATTTGAAGGGAAACGATTCAGGCTAGCCGGCGATGGACAGTGCGACAGCCCTGGATTTTCTGCCAAGTACTGCACCTACCACTTTCAGGACATGGATAGTAAGAAAATGGTGAGTTTGTTGGTCGTGCAGGTGTCACAATGTACATCCTCAGTGGCCATGGAGAAACTAGGATTTATAAAATCAGTGCAAGATCTACAATCAAGGGGAATGGGAATCGAACTCATAGCCATGGACAGACACGTTTCAATTGCCAAGACAATGAGAGAGCAGTTCCCAAATATTAATCATCAATTTGACGTATGGCATCTTGCTAAATCAATCAGTAAGAAAATCTCGGCTGCAGGAAAAAAGAAAGGTTTTGAAAGTATTTTGCAGTGGTCCCAGTCTATCACATACCATCTTTGGTGGAGCTCAAAAACTTGTGAAGGGTCAGTGGAAATACTACTTGAAAAATGGCGGTCACTGATGCACCACTGTACCAACGTTCACCGCTGGTCAGAAAACCAACATTTCAACCAATGTGAACATGGGCCATTGTCCACAGAGGAGGCAAGGAAGAAGAAGTGGTTGATTCCATCTTCACCGACACACAAAGCCATTGAGAAGATTGTTTTCGACAAAACTCTATCAAAAGATTTGAGAGGACTGACAGAATTCTGTCACACAGGAGGTTTGGAGGTGTTCCACAATATGTGCCTCAAGTACAGACCAAAGCGCTTGCATTTTAGCTATCGGGGCATGAAACATCGCACTCTACTAGCGGTCTTGGCCCATAACAGCAATGTCGGACGTGAACAATCTAGGACTAGGGGTAAAGTAAGGATGCCTCGCTACAATAAGCGCTTTTCAAAACGAACGAAGCAATGGGTGATCCAACCAGTCTATGATGAAATGCAGTTCGACTTTGTGAAAGGCCTTATTGTTGCTGTGTTAGAGAAGCACAGATATGTAATTTTGGACGTTTCTGTGCAGAGCAGTGATGCGTTGCCACCGAACATTGCAACTGTGCCATGTCCACCCAAAGGAGAGCTGGTTGTGAGGTACAACTCATGGTTTAAATAATTGCAACACAATTGTCTTTTTGTAAATAAATGTTACTGTACAGTGTACCTGGAACCCTAACCCCTACCTTCACCATCATGGGTGGGGAACAAGCTGACCATTGTCTGAATATTGCTGACCATGTCTATATGTCTATAATTGCAACACGATTGTCTTTTTGTAAATAAATGTTACTGTACAGTGTACCTGGAACCCTAACCCCTACCTTCACCATCATGGGTGGCGAACAAGCTGACCATTGTCTGAATATTGCTGACCATGTCTATATGTCTATAATTGCAATACGATTGTCTTTTTGTAAATAAATGTTATTGTACAGTGTACCTGGAACCCTAACCCCTACCTTCACCATCATGGGTGGCGAAATTGCTGGGTGTCATCTTTGAATTCTCTCTCTTTTCACCTCATATATGTGTATGTATATATTTTTCTCATGTCTCATCTCATGTAAATGTAAATGCTGCGCACTGTTGCGCACTGTTATTGGAGGGGAGCCTTGCGTATTGCAAACAATAAAACAAACAAACAATAAATCTCACTTTTAACTGATCTCCTCTGGTACTTTATACTTTCCCTGACCTTCATCCAAAAATTAAATGTCTCCATAGTTATGATTCTTTGGGGCTGCAAAGATCACAGACAACGGGAACAAAATTGGGGGCCTTAGAACGTGCCAAGCGGTCAGTGGCATTTGGGAGAGAAGCCAGTCGCATTTTCACATTGAGGCGCACCGCATAGATGGATTTGAAACTTCAAGTTCTCACAGATGCCTTTACTATGGGATGTTGCAAATAAAGAATGCGAAGGACAGCGGCTTTGATTTTCAGCTCGCGGCCAGAAGAGGCCCACAAGTCGCACTGGAAGTATAAGGTTGTATTGTTTTATGACCTTGAGACAGGGACCATGCCGAAAGAACTTCATTTGAAGGGGTGTGCAATAACGTAAGAGACGATAAGGGAGAAAATTCTGAAACTAGACCGAGTTTCATGTTAGTTCAGTATTCTAAAAAAAGTTGTTAAGAGCACAGTCGGATTTACATACTGCATTACGCAGAGACACAATGGAAATTTCAAATATAATGTGAGTAAATCTTTAGACGCTTTTATACCGGAATGAAGAATTAATGAATGGATGCATGAATAAATGAATGAATGAAGAGCTAGGAAAGAAAGAGAAACGTGTTCGTAGTGGGCACATGGGCATGCAGGTCCACAGGTCTCAACTATCTCGTTCCTTGGCCCAGCCACTCTTCCCTGCACTGCCTACCTGCACTACGGGACTGTCTCTGTATCCTTCAGCCCCTTCTCCGGGCACTTACCTTGCACTTGCCACCAGCTGGCCCTATTATTTATCTTGTATTCTACTAACCATGTACAGCACTTTTGCCCTCTTCTCCCCTTCCCCTTGCGCGATCTGAATGACACCTGGCCTAGTAGTATCGTTGTCTGTCTCCCCTTGTTCCCCCCCTGCCTCGTCGCGCCTTGAAACACTTGTGTATAGGCACGTTACACATGCCATATCATATATCATATCATTACACAGGCATGTAGACAAACAGTTGTTTCTCATTGTGTGTTGGCCTCGATTTATCTCGTTACTTTTCGCATTGATTTTAGAGACGAACATACTCCATTGAACTATCCTTGCAAGCAAATAGTTTCTGATCGGCCGTAATAAATAAGATGAGTAATATTAATGAAGTTCGGCTAGCGAGACTAATTATAATTTTTTTGTTTTCATAACAGGTATTTGATCCCATTCTGCCACTGCTATCTGTTTGAGACACCAGCGGATGGATTCTTCAGCAGACACCTGCAGCTTCGTGTCAACAACTGGAGCACGATCACCATATTATGGGACGATCGCCAAGGGCCCACATGCCCTGACGCTGTACTAGTGGCTAGAAGCAACATATCAACCTTTACGCTGGACTAGTGCCTAGTTGATGGAACAGCCTTGCAGTTCACCTTGCTTCCAAAGTGATTCTTTTTACGAAAATGAACACCCTGTGTACCATAAAGGAACAGCGCGTGACTCAAGATGAAACGGAACAGTTATTGCGGATACAGATAAAAGAAAATAAATGGCTTTCGGAGTTCATATGGCAATTGCTGAATATTCTCTAAACAATTAATGTCAAATAAATGTACTTTACCAAATGTACCGTGTTGCTGTTTCATTTTAAAGTACAGTTTCATATTCCGAATTGTGGCGCGCTGTGTTGTGAGTTGATCTGTGTTGGTTTCCGGGTTCTGTGTGGAGTCGCGCAGAAGACGACTGGGCGCGTTTGCCTACGCAGCACAGGAACGTCATGGAGAGAGGCGGGGAATATGAATGTTTTGATAATGTCAGGCTCAGGGGCGGGGGATTTGATTTAGTGCCGCAAAAGCAGGTCAGCCAGGGCGATGGGGGAAATGATAGGATTATCACAAAATGGCAGCACCCAGGTGCTTGTTTTCGCGTGCGTTTAATGGACGAAAACTCGGGTAAGGTCCATAGGAAATTTTTCTAAAATCGAGCCACTTAGGCTTAAAAAAACATGGCCGACCCGTAGGGACAATAAAAATCTTTACCGGATCATGCCTTTAAGGAGGCTGGGTAGAAACTGTGTGGCCATGGAGGCCTCTGGAAACAGGATGAGTGGTCACAGAAATCTCCCTTGCCTGTGAGGTGGTCTGCAGTATGCAGGACCCACCCTGCCATTTCAGCCTTTCCAGGGATCACACTTTTGTGTGTAATATGAGGAACCGGGAATGCGACGCGGACACAAAGGACTCATGTTTGTGGTTACAAACTTTTATTCAAATAATAAAGGGGGTTGGAAATTGATTTTGATTTGATTTTGATTATTTATATTGCGCACCAAGACAGACTTAACTGTATCCGGGCGCAGATGGATGGGAGAATTCTCCATAATAAGGTACTGAGCAAAATGCCTAACTGTGCCTATTCTAGAAGGTATTTCCCTACCTCAACCAAAAACTAAGGGTCTGTCCTGTATCAAGATAGCCAAAGCAAAAATATCCTGTGTCTGAAATCCTACCTAAGCCCTCTCATTCTAAAAAATAACTATAAGGTACTAAGGGTGATGTCTTTTGCTTGAAAAATGCACAAATGTTCAAGCTCAACAAAAAGGTATAAATCCAACAGAGGCTTCAAATGGATAGTGTTCACAGTTCCTGGAAATGGCTCCCTTCCCCAGGTTTCTCTCCAGCAAAACAAAAGTTCCAAAAGAATAACCAATTTCTGTGTAGCCCAAGAGGATAACCCTCTCATCTTGGTGTTACAATTCACTCCCGGGGAAATGAGTACCTTTCCCAGGTCCTTTACACATGCAATGCAGTTTAAAATCCTTCCTTTGGATTATCTGCTCACAAAACACCTGGTATACTCTCCTGACAGGTTCTCTCATGTAGTGCCTTTACACACTTTGGGTGCAGGTGCCATATTTGCAAGACACCTGGTATATTCTCCTGCCAGGTTCTCTCTTTATTCCTGTATTTCTTGTATTCACACAGTTTCAATATTCTGTATCGCATTTACCAAAAACACTGGGTCCCAAACCCACTTTCATTTCATTCCTTTGTCAAATGTCCAAACACCTAGTATACTCCCCTGCCAGGTTTGCTCTTTATTCTTGTATTTCTTATATTCATATAGTTCCAATATTGTGTATCGCTTTTAATAAAGTTCAGGATCTCAAACCCACTTTCATTCACTTTCTTTCTCAAATTTCACAATGACCCCACCTCCTTGCTCAGGTTATCCAAGTCATGGGTCTGGCAGTTATCGGTACTTGATGGAGCTGCCAAAATTCCCTGGTGACCTAGCTTCCATTCTCAGGGCTCACCGCTTTCTCTGGCATTTTCTGAGCATCTCACAGCCGACATACAGTAGCGCCCGCCATCCTGCCTCTACTTTACAGACTTACTGGCTTAGTCTGGCGGCTTTCACATCATCACAGATCCTGCTTCGCTCCTGAGTCCTTCTCAGTGTTCGGGCGGGGTTGGTATTGCCTCTCGGTTCCCGTGGCTGACCTGGAAGGGTCCTTTTCTCTTCCTGCTACGAACCGAGCACGGGAAACCAGAACCTGCAGTGCTTCTTCTTTCACCTTCTCCTTGCTCGCCTCTGGACCTCACAACTCAGCTTTCTCAGCAGTGACTAGCCAGTTGAATCTCTCTGTTACCTTCAGCTGTCCATCTTTAAACTCCCGCTTTAAGGAAGGGAGTTGCTTGAAGCCAGTTAGCTTGCTCTGAGCACAAGATTGCTTCTTCTGGATCTGTTGAGTATTCAGCATTACTCGGCTCCTCTTCCTCGTTTTAGCGTTTATCATTCTGTTGGTTACAGAAATGTGAGAAATACTATCAGCAGCCTTTATGGGTTGTTGAAGGGGAGGGTCACAGTATGCCATCAAGGCAAGAGGAATGGAAGGTTTGTCCCTAAAGGAGAATGGGGAATACCATGTCTCACCCAATGATGTCACCTCGCCCTCCCGAAGGTTGCTTCCCCCATGTGGTCCTCCCTCATATAGCCGCCCCAAAGGTCAGGGTCAGGTAGCGGCTGCTATTCCCTGGCCACATGAGGAGAGGCTTCCTATGGGAAAGGAGTGAGGACACCATCAGGTTCATCACAGTAAGTTCGAGCTCCAGAGAGGCTCTTCCAGGGACCTATATCAAAAAACGAATGAGCAAGGTCAGGTCAATCTCTGCTGAAAAGTAACCACTGCTACACCCTGAGTGGGACCCCTTGTGTGGGTGGTCACAGAATACTCATGAAACTGTACTTCTGCACAAAGGGTTTTATTTTGAAGTGCAGTGGTGTAGTAATACACTGGTATTTTTAAAAAAACATATAACATTCACATTTGAGGAGATACAAAGTGTAGTACCTAAGTACGAATGATCAAGTAGTCAATATTTGAGACATCTACTTGTACAGTTTGTTCATTCTCTATTGGGAAGGAAGCTTAGAGAATTCAGTGGAATCATAAACTGGTGGGGGGCCCATAGAGTGTGGGCACAATCAAGAGTTGAACAACAACATATAATACATGTCAACACGACAGTGTTTCGGCCATTTTGCGTGGAGCTAGGTGAGCTCTAATGGTGTAGGCCTTCATCAGGACAGGAGTGTCTTTACGAGTGGAGGGTCCTATGTGGTCGAATCCGAGGAGCTTAGTGGCTCAGATTAAGAGGTGGAAGGATCCACTTCTTTAGAATGCAGTCGTCATCTTGTCAACAGGCGCAGTCACGTCTATTGTCAGTGCATTCAGCTGCCAAGATCGTTGAAGCTGCAGTGTGACGTCTCGGATGTCGAGGATGCAAGTGACCTGACATGGGGCCTGACATGTTGCTCTGTATCAACAGAGCTTTACAATGTGAGCCATTAGGCACTGATGGGAGGGAGGGGGACTATTAGCAGGGACCTTTGTCCCTTAAGAACTGTCAATGGGGGTGATCAGAAGTGAGAAGGGTGCATAATGCTACATGCTTTATGAAATAAGGACTTTGGCTCTAAAATCTAAGGGGGATTTGTTAGCTCACATTAATCTGCATGATGCCATTGTGACTGTATGCAGGATGGGGAGAATAAAACTAAAGCCATACCCTTATTGCTCAATGTATTTCTATGATGATGTATATAGTGTCAAGTAAGTTTATTATGAAACACTATTTCATTGTAATGTGGTTTTCTTCCAAGGCATTGCTATGAATGAAGTATTATTTAAGCACATGAAATGCAAAGCAAAACCTTAATAAATATCTATATCAATTAAACCTGGGAAGTTGTGTTCAGTTGCTTAAATTGTCCCCATCCCAGTTTCACCATTTAACCAAAGTGTGTGATCCTGGGCAAATCATTTAATAGCACTGTGTCATATCTGCAGCTCCTTAAGTGATTCACTTCATAGCTATTGTTAATATGTCATGCTATTGTTAATATGTCATGCTATTAAAAAAACAGCCCAATGACTATGGAGTTTCTCCATATATAATAATAGTGCAATCTAGGTATTTTGCACCACAAAGTTATTTGCCAATTACTTATGGCAACTTATTCTAAAGTCACTTCCATGGCGCCTCTCAGTATCACAGACTGATGATGCTCCTGGCAATGTCCTTTTCTGTTGAGTCACTTCTGTTGGTTCAACAGATGAGTTTACTGCATCTGTAATGGTGCTGCAGTTTTATTTGATTTTTGTAATGTGTATGTGTTAAAATGCACAGCATTTGGGGGGAAAAGTAGCAGGACTTTTATAATGACTCAACTCACCCACCAGTTCGGGAACTCGCTGATTAATGCATACGTATTTCCTGCAATGAGTCATATTATTTATTTTATTTTTTATTTATTTTTTACATTTGTATAGCGCACGAGCAGCCCCTGGGCTTGATGTGCCTGTTTGATCTGCCTGTTTTATATATCGTTTGCTGGGTAACAGTGTAATTAACAGATAATATTGCAATCGGTTTTATGATTTTATGCATATTTTTGCCATACATCCTAATGTGGGTCTTAGTTTTGTTCACGACTTCTCGTGCTAATGTTCTTCTATGGTAAATTACGAAAACAATCAACAGTGAAAAGAAATACAAAAAACGAGAAAATACCTCCTTTGTGTGTCCTTACATAACCATGGTTTGTTGGGTTGGGGCGAGCTCCATCCGTGCACCCACTAATATCCTGCATATAGCTTGTGCAGGGCCAGACTGGGACAAGAAATGCGCACGGCAGCCAAAATAAAAGTGGCCCACATTCGCAAATTCCAGCAGTTGCAAACCTTTTGCAGCACACTACGACAATGGCCTACCTTTTTAATAATAATAATAATAATAATTTGCACTTATATAGCGCTACGAACCCTCGGGAATCTGAGCGCTGCGCTTATCATTACCCACGGTGTGTGGTGCTCATTTATCGACCTCAGAAGGACGAAAAGACTGAGCCCCGCCGGGATTCGAACCTCCCATCGAATCCTTTTGGTCAGTGCCTGTGAATACATTCGGAATTGCCTGGGACTTGGGGGTCGGAGCCCCCCTGGCTTAGAAGACAAAATGTGTGGAAGTCTTTGATAGGTCCATTTCTCTGTCAGAGTTTGACAGCACTCACGATGACTGCATTGTTGCCTGTAACGTGAGAACGAGAGCGCGTGAAGCAAGTGTATGCAGGAATCCATTCGTGTGCATGGGCGCCCTCCCTACTGTGCTGAAGGCGATCACCTTAGAAATCTAACTTGTGAGATCTCAGTGGGTTTAAAGAGGACCTGCAGGAAACCGTTTTTAACGTTGAATGGACCAAAATGTCATTACGTCAACTGCAATGCAAGCTTCCTTCCCACCAAAAAGGTACAGCCAGGACAACTATATACCGACCTTCCCTGCTACAAAACGGGTTCAACAACAACACGGCAGCAGTGCAAGCGTCCGTTAGATGAAAAAAAAAAAACAACCGCCCTACACCAGCTATTTCTGAAGATATAATGGCTCTGCCATCTACCATTTTAAAACCAAATCTCTGTCACTCAGTCTCTTTTAGCATGGACGCATCCTTCTCATGAGTCTGGCGAAGATGTAGGACTACAAGGTCTAGCACTGGGCTTGGATTTGTATTTCGTATGTATTAAGTGACACAATTTAATCAGGTCAGTTTAACCTGTAGGGTGGCAGACTCTGCACCAGCCGAACCGGCCTGTCAGAAGAAACCAATCTTAAGAAATAATGCCCCATGTCTCCTATAGGCTTGTCTTCCTCTACTTGACCCTGGATCATTATCCCATTGCATGTACACAGAGGCCTTGGGGGAAGGCCTTCCTGCTGGCTTGGCAACAGGGTTGTTGCAGGCTCTACCCACTGGCAGCACATAATGTCCTGCCCACCTTAGTTAAAGATCACGGATACAACTCAACCTGGTTATTCGAAAGAAGCAAAAGTAGAGTATTAGATGCAATTTCATGGCTCTTGATTTTCAGGTCCCAAAAATGTAATTCACCTCCGAACATAATCCACAGCCAAAGTTATTTCCATACAGCCTCAGCAATTGGTTCTCCACTTTGTCCCAGTCTTGCCCAGCAGCATTTTTGATGAAGCGGTTCCATGCAATAATATCAGTTCCATGTGTTAATATCCCTGCAAAAATATCGCTATACAAAAATATTGCCATATTTTTGCGGTGATATTAAGGCATGCAACCTGCGGGGGACACCCCCGCAACCCCTGTAGTATTTTAAAAGGAGCGGGGGACACACCCCGCAACACCCCTAATATTGTCCCCACTAAAAATATCAGCTATGGCCGTTCCCGGCGATATTTTTGGTGGGGCTAATATTACCTCATAGCATAATATCCCCACAAAAATGTCTCCTGACAAAAAATTCTGCACCCATCCACAACTATAGGGGCAAACCTTTGCCATCAAATCAAAGAGCAATTCATGTCCAAGGGTCCGCGTGTATGGCCCATTTCAGTGCGTGTAGCTCACAAATAGATCTGTCTGCGCACATCAGCCTGTCCCCACAGCACCAGTGGCGTAACACAAAATGTGGGGGCCCCCCTGCGAGCCATGCTGAGGGGGCCCCCCAACTCGGCAACAAATCACGGGTTGCGCCACACTCTGGGCCGGCCTAGACTGTCACGCTTGCACAATACGCATGAACGTGCTGCTGAAGGGGTATGCCGCACACTGCACTAGGAAAAAGATATAAATATGTGTTTTAATGCAATATACAGCACACTTTCTGAGAGAAATTGGCTATAAAGCCAGAGTGTTTGCAATTGTTTTGTAGGGTAACACAATCCAATACATGCAAGTCACCAACAGTGCACAGGAACATTAATGCTTCCAACTGGCTGCACAATGTAGACCAGTGTAAACACGTAATAACATTATAGTACAGAATGCCAGGCCACATTTAGACATACCTAGACTGTTTTCAGCAAAATGCCAGTCAAAGCAATAACACTCATCAAGAAGAGAGCACACAATAAAGCATGAGTCTCCATGGCCTCGAACAACACGGCCAAACTCTTTAAAATCTGCAAGGAACTGGTCAATCCTGTTGTGGTCTATACCTCTTCTGTTCCCTCCCATGCCCTCTGTACAGCTCTGGCCTCTCATTTCTCTGCTAAATCTCAGGACATCCTGTCCTCTATGTCCTCTTCCTCTCTCGGCCCATTTTGGCCATCTCTTCTCTCCTCCTCCTTTTTTTTCTTTCTCTCTGACAACACCTGACGAGGTTTCTAGACAAGTCCGATCTATGAAAGTGTCGTCCAAACAGGTGCTCCGCTGCTCCTCCAGAACCATCAAAGCCCATATTGACACCCTCGCTCCAGCCTTGGCCGATTTCTGTAATCACTCTTTCGCCACTGCAATGTTCCCCTCTCCCTTTGAGCACTCCCTTGTGCACCCACTCCTCAAGAAGCAGTCTGCTGATCCTACCTGCTGGAAAACTATCGCTCAATCTCCACCTTTCCTGAGCAAACTCTTGGAAAAGCTTGCCATCTCCCAGCTTACTCTCCACACTGAATCTGTTGGTTGTCTCCATGACCATCAGTCTGGCTTCAGAGCTGCCAGAGGCATGGAAACTGCTCTCCTTAACACCTGTGCTGCTCTCTAACCTTGATTCCAGCATTCCTTCTATTCTCATCCTTCATCTTTCCTCTGCTTTCGACAGGGTCAACATCGCCATCCTGATCAATCGACTCTGTGAGAACCTGGGCATCACAGATCAGACCCTAGAGTGACTGACCTACTTCCACTATCACCGCCACTCCGCTCCCAGGTCGATCGTGGTCCCATTCTCTCCGCGACCTCTCTCTACCTGTGGCATTCCCCAGGGCTCTATCCTCTCACGCTGGTTTTTCAACCTCTACTTGGCCACTTTGGCCTCCCTGATCTCTACCTTATCCTCTAACTTTCAGTGTTGTGCGGATGACTCAGCTTTCCTTCAGGCTCCCCTCATCCTCCTCTCCTCTCTTGCTCATTCCTGACTGTCTATCCACGATTCAGGATTGGTGCGCCTCCAACAATCTCTGCCTTAATGCCAGTAAGACAGAGATCCTTCTCATTGGGACCCTTGCCACTGTGTTTCCTCTCTCACTATAGCAGACCACCTTGGGCCCTCTTCCTTTGCCTTCCTGCGAGGCAAAAAACCTTGGTGTCCTCTTCAACGCCACACTCTCTTTCTCTCCTAACATCTCGGACATCACCAAGAAGTCCCACTACCAGCTGCTCCTCCTCAAAGGGACTCTTCCCTTTCTCACTCTCCACCAGAAGCTCACTGTCTCTAAGCTGGACTACTGCAACAGCCACTTTCTCAATCTGTCTTCCTCTAGTCTCCTTCATCTGCAAATAATCCAGAACAGGACTGCAAGACTTAGCCTTGGCCTCAAGCCCTGGGATTGTATTTCTCCAGCCCTGAAATCTCTCCACTGGCTGCAAGGATCAAGTTCAAGAACCTTTGCATTGCCCACAAGGCTTTCTGGGGCCAGTGCCAACACTAAATCCAATGCTCTCTTCCAAAATACCTTCTTTCTCTAACCCTTCACTCAGCTACCTCCAACTCTCTAAGGCTTAGACATTTCTCCAGGCATAGAGTGGGGGTAGACCTCTCTCCTCTGCTGGTGCCTCCAACTGGAATGGCCTCCCTGCCCCTCTCAAACTTGAGGCGGACAACCTGAAGTTTCGGAAGCAGCTAAAAGCTTTCCTCTTCTCTGCTGCTTTCGCTTTCTCCCCCCCCTGCTGACCTACCTGACCTACATGTCTGCTGTACTGACTGGCTGCTTGGCTACCCTCAGAGTCTCTCTGAGTCCAGGCTCTTTCTTGATTGGTCACCCTTGCACTGCCTCCGGGCCTACCATGCACTTAGGGGCTGTAACTGTAACCCTGCAGTCCATTGTTCTCCTTGCACAACCAATAGCTGCTCTGCCCTGGCTGCACTTACTGAGAGCATTGCTGCCCTGTTTTCCCCTCCCCTCTCACTTGCACTTCCCTGCTCCCTTTTCCCTTGCACTTCTCGTTCTCACAATGACACAAGGCCTAGTGAGATCGTTTGTCTTGTCCTCCCTCTATCATCCCTCCCTTGTGTACACTTGTGTACAGGCGCATTATAAATGACTTGAATCACATCATATCATTTTATCACAGATGCCCAGAAAAATATACAATGCCGCAGTAAGAAATGGCTAGACTGGCAGCACCCAAATGCCAATCTAGCCAGGTAATTAAAGTTAGCAGGACTACTTTATCAGAAATGTCCAGTTAAAAGAAAGTCATACCAAACTGAGGAATGACTAGACTGGCTAAATCAAAATGCCTCTCTAGCCACTAATACCACATATCATGCCTGCTTAGCCTAGACATGGACAACCATTATGATTTATCACACAATCCTGCCCCCCCACACATCCACTCTCCCTCCCACCCACCACCCCAACCTCCACAATCAGCTCCTTGGCCCAGAATTACCTCTGCGTCCCTCTTCCTTGTCCCAGAGCTTTCGTATGAGGCTCCTTGCCTCATAGGTAAGTACTGGGATGAGGAACAGTGGGACTAGGAGTGATGAAGATTACAGGTAGCTAAATCAGGCATTACCTCCATGTACCTCTACCTCTTCCCAGTACTTTTGTATGAGGCAGAGTGCCTCAAACACACGTACTGCCTCGTATATAAGTACTGGGACGAGGAAGAATAGGGCTAGGAGTAAGCAAGGCATTAAACACAACTAGTAGCGCAACACCATTGAGTTGACTGGGCTTCAGCACTACCCCCCCCTGACATTTTGGGCTATATTGATTCAACTTGGCTAACCTTTAGAGCAGTTGCCAGACCGAACAGGACACAGATTTTAAACGGCACCTGGTTTTTGCTGTTAACAAGAACCCAGCAATTACCAACGTAAAGCATTTCACTGTTAGTACCTGCATTCAAATTCCACATTGTTTAGGCGATTGAAATCGTGATGTGGGTTTAGTACTTGCATGCCAGGGGAGTGATTGGAAGGGTAGAGAGGGAACAGGAGACTTATAGGAGAGAGTTAACTGCTTGTAACATTGAATCTGCACTAGAATAGTCTCATTAAAATGCGTAAATAATTTGGATGCGCCTACACAAATAAGTTTCCCCCTCCCCACCGCATGTGAAGTTAGCGCCTCTCCCAACATTTGAAGGGTTAGCCCCCCCGAAATGAAGGTTTTCTTGTGCCCCTGTACACAAGCACACACACCATTCACCTTATACACACCCAGTCATCCACACATTTAAGTGTGCACCCTTTCACCATACACTCACACAGGTAGCCACCTATACATTTATGTGTGCACCCTTTCACCATGCAGGCACACCCCCACAGCCACCCATACATTTAAGTGTGCACCCTTTCACCATACACACACAGGCAGCCGGCTATACATTTGAGTGTGCACCCTTTCACCATAGACTCATACACGCACACCTCATGGAGTTGAGGGGGGCCCTATTACTTAAAAAAGAAATTGGGGCTCATTACGGGTCCAGCGGTAACCGTGACGGTGCTACC
This sequence comes from Ambystoma mexicanum, assembly GCF_040938575.1. Classification (NCBI taxonomy): domain Eukaryota; kingdom Metazoa; phylum Chordata; class Amphibia; order Caudata; family Ambystomatidae; genus Ambystoma; species Ambystoma mexicanum. The sequence goes on from NC_090927.1 coordinate 1,008,601,885, forward strand.
GGCGGGTTGCCGCCAGACCCATAAAAAATTACTATGGCCTGACTTCCCGGTGCCACCGTGCTATTTCAAGTCCGGCGGCTGGGAAATCGGGTGCCGGTAATTTCGTTAAACCCCAGACTCCACGGGAATGGGGACACAGAAGCACCTGCACCATTGTTAACGGTGCCGGTGCTTCCGTGACAGGTCTGCCTACCGTGGCTGCTGTGCCTGGCAGGGTCAGACCTGTCGGGCACGGCAGCCCCACCAGGCAGACCTGTAATATGCCGGTCCGGAAACAACAGTGCCTGTAAGCTTACCAGCACCGTTGTTTCCGGACCGGCATGGTCAGAATGAGCCCCATTGTTTCTTTTTTAAGTCACTATAACTTCATTAAGAAATTATTTCAGTTAAGGACCGAACCATAATCAAAATAATTTCTTTATGATGGCTGAGTGGCTTCAAAAACAAACAATTTCTTTTTGAAGGCACAGGGTTCCCCACCCCCCCATACCCCATGACATGGAGGCCTCCAGCCTAGGGTCTTCCATGTCATGGGGTACGGGGCCCTCAGACTTCAAAAAGAAAGTTTCTTTTTGTAGTCACTCTGCCTTCATAAAGAAATTATTTCTGTTATTCTGTTACAGAAATGTTCTTTATGAATGCAGAGTGAATTTCAAAAGAAACTTTTTTTTTTTTAGAAAAAAATTTTGTTTTTTTTTTTTTTTTTTTTTTTTACTGGGGCCCCCTCCCAGCCATGTGCTGGTGGGGCCCCCCACACCGCGGGCCCCCCCACACCGCGGGGGCTGCGGGGGCCCCTGTTACGCCAGTGCACAGCACCCATGTGATTCCAGTGCTTCAGCTATTCCAATGCACATGGGGCAATTGCAGTCTTAGTACTGGGTCCAGTCAGTGCACATCACCCCAACCTTGTAATATCATTACTGGCCCAGTACCTGGATACCAATGCACATCAACGAGGCTAGCAGCACCCATCTGTTTCCAGCACTGGGAGCCCACACATAACTCTGCCAGTGCACATCAGCCAGGCCTCATGCCAGCCGCACTAATCTAGTACTTGAATCTCATAAATTGCTCTGCCAAGACTCATCAGTCCAACTTTTTGCGCCTATGTTTTCCCAGTACTGGGAAGCCAACCACAAGCAGCTTTGCCAATGTACGTCGTCCCATCCTTGCAGCACTCATACTATTCCAGGGTTTGGATCCCATAAACTGCTGTACCAATGCGCGGCACTCCAGTCCTGATTCTATTGCAATAGCGGAAACCCGCACACATATCTGCTTAACACTGCAGCACTCATGCCATTCCAGTACAGCAAACCCACACATGGTTCTACCAGTAAACACCAGCACAGCCCTGCACAGCGCACACATACATTTCCATTGCTGAGAACTCCCACCCTCTCCCACACACAACTCTGCTAATGCGTATCCTCCCAGTCCTGCACTACCCATGAAATTATAGCAATGGAAACACACACACAGGTCGAACAATTAATAACAACCACATCAAGGCCTGGCTTGGTTATTACAGACCCAGGTAAAGAGTAATACATACCTGTTTTTGCAAAGCATGGCTCATAGCTCAACTCGGCCTGCAGAAAAAAACAACTTGCTTTCTTTCCTCCTCAAACAAAATGAACAGAGCAATATTTATCACCATGCTGAGCTGGAGGGTACTGGTCAGAGATTAGATCCAGGGAGAATACAAGTGTGGCGGGTCGGAAGAAGGAGTCAGACACACTGTGGACATTTTAGATTCTTTTAATAACATTATAAAGAAAAAGTCTATCCCTATATGGATTTCCTTACCCAACTAAGGAAACTAAAGGGGCTTGCCTGTCATCAGAAAGTCCAAAGTAAATGTCCTCAGTCCAAACCTAACTCTAATTGAAAGCTGACAGGCAAGGGTGCCCAAGGTGCCACAGCGCTTGCATACCTAAAGTTAAGTGTATTGTTACTGGCTGCAAGTAATTGCTATGTAGTGGGTGTATTGCCCTACATGCCACTGTTTGAAAAGTTGACTGAGAAAAGTTTAAACAATTACACTGCGCCAAACAATGAAATTTCAATTGTACATTTGTACAGTGTTTAATTTGAACATTCGATCAGCCTGACACGTGTTTCGAGACTTGGCTCTTCTTCTGAGGCTGATACAGCAAAATCATAATCATTTACAGGTATACATACCAAATGTATTCAATATGGTGGAGTACCATATATAAGAACCAACCTAAACAACAAAACCAAGGTTGCAACAAGGCATGGCAAAATATATTTCCAAAAGACAGTCATTTCTAAATTACGTATGTCAAACAAATAGTCATCCCATGTATGAATAAAGCAACATTTGATTATATGAAAGACATAAATATTACCAATTTTGTAGTATAGGTATGGGAGATCCAAAGAGAAAGGAGACAAAAAATAGGAAACCTTGTATGAGTTACATTGAGGGGTGAACAGATAACTGTGGTCAATGTCGCGGCACAACCCTCTACCACCAAAAAATAGGGATGAATTGTATGTATATTTACCAATTTCCTTTGTCCACAATGTTCAAAACACTATAAAACAATTGTAAATTACCATTAGCCCAAATTCACTTCAAATGTAAATTGATACATCAATTAAGCCGTTTATAGTATTTGTCTTAGACTTACCAATTTAATAAAGCGCACACAGATTATTTGCTTCTTCCCCTTAATCTGTTCGGGTAAGAGAGAGAAGGGAGAGAAGGAAATGCAGTGCCTAATCTGCTAAATAACCAATCCATTCCCCATGCCCATTTAAAAGCGTTCCGTGTATTCAATTCATTCCATTACCTTAATTCATTGCTGTTGCATTGATTATTAATGGTCACTGTCTGTAATGCGCACGATTCCACCAAATTGCGTATAATTGAAATTCAATAATTCCGGCACCAATTTAGTCATCCATATGTATCAATTAGACGTCCGTATTAAGATGCAGAAATGAAAAGCAAACCAATGCTGCAATCAATTAGTACGTGATCCCATCAATTATACATCCTTACACACTAAAGTATTCCAGGGACTGTGGCGAAAATATCTCCGATCAGACTTACCCGCCTTTCGGCCTTGGAATGAATCTAGGGAGAGCGAGCTGCCGCTCAAGAATCCATTATTTTAAAACCCTGCACTGTTAACATGCACGTTTTTCCTCCACCCAAGGTTGGGCGCCATCTTGGTTGAGTATCATCGTATGCGACAATCCTATTTGTATGTGTTTCAATGGATGTGAAGTGCATGATTGCTCCTCGCTTATTTAATTGTCAATAATTAAACTCAAATGATAATTGTGGTTTGGTCATACTAATTGCAGACTCATTATGCTGAAACATCTACTAACATCCGATGTTTTTTGTTGAACAGATTTGTTCGTGCGGTGCATCGTGATACGGACCACAGAACATGTATCACCACCTCACGGCTCACTACATTTATATTCTATTCAACAGTAAAGCACCAATTAAATTCACAATTTGACTAGTGGGTAATTTGCCCAAATATGCCACCCCATTTTATATTGGATGCAAACATTCATGTAATAGTACTTAATAGTTACTTAAGAACACAATCCCGAAGCGTCTTTGGCAAATCGCTGCTAATAATTGGCTCATGCTAGATCCCATTTAAATCCATCAGTATTTGCATTGTCAATTATATCCAAAATCTAAGACATAATTATTTCAGACTTATCCACATAAATAATTTATTAATTATATATGTAAACCAACTGGGTACATTTGCTCATCATACGTTTGATTGCTCTAATTAATACTAACTTGTATACCATTAGTAGTCATTTTTGACAGGCTATGGTAGTCTATTTTATGATCCCAAAGCTTCTCAACATTTTTCATCCCCATTTGGTTAAAGAAATACATGGAATTCATGGTGCGAATTTAGCCCCCTATTTACCGTTCTGAATTTACAAATTAAGCGGTCTATAATACTCGATTATTGAAAAAAGCAGAAAAAGAAGTGTCGACTTTGATGAGAGAGGAATTACTGACACCAAAAAGGAAAAGAACCGGTTTTGATACACAAACAAACAAACTGAGATTGATTACACGATACAATGTTGATAGCAATAATATTTACACGGTTTTTCTTGTTTCAGATATATCTTCTATATACAAACGTCTCTCTTTTGGGATGGATTTCTTATACTGATCTCCTCTGACTATCTCTTGTGGTTTCATCCAAGAGCTCTTGTAGCTCCCCCTAATTGTTCTTGGCTTCTGGTTTCTTGACAAGGTTATCCTTATAACAGTTCTCCTTGAGCTATTCCCTCACGCTTCTCCCTTCGATTTTATGTCTCTCACATTTTTGATTTTCAATCTTCCTGAGGTCTCTTATGTCTTTATCTGAATTAGGAATCCTCTCTACATGGGGGTTCTCTATGGGATCCCTTTTTGGATTACCTGGTTCATTTTGGAGTCTTAACTCACAACACTTATTATACTTTCTTAGGTGGTGTCCTCTCCATTCTTCAACAATTATTTCTGTTGCCTTTTTCCGCCTTTCCCAGGGTATTCGTCTCCACTTGCTCTCATTTTCATATTCAACTTTATTTGTCACATTCTTTATTCTTTCCTCATATGTCCAGTGAAGTGGCGTCACTTTGAATGTCATGTCTTTCACAAGTTTCTCTGTTCATACCACATTGTTCCAGTGGCCTCCAACTTCTCCAGTTCACCCCAGTACCTTTGTTCTTCAAAGGTGACATCACGGGGCTCAGCACTCACTCCGGTAAGTTGTTTTGCTTTCTTGCTCCCAGGTCTCAGGCTTTGCATTCGCTCCACTGTTGGCATCTCTGCAGGATGCTGCGGTTGGTGAACGCTGGCGGGTGGGAGCTTTCAGCGGTATCTAGTCATTGCATCGAATGCAAGACCATCGAATACCTTACCATAGAAAAAAATGAATCGGGAAAAAAAGCATCGAATGCATTTTTTTTAAAAAGTAAAGGTTTTATTTTAATGGCCTTTAAAGGTTAAATAAAGGAAAAGGGGGGCTGGAGAGGCCACATTACAGAAATGCAGGAAAAAAATGCATTCAATGCTTTTTTTGATGCATTTTTTTCTATGGTAAGGCATTCGATGGTCTTGCATTCGATGCAATGACTATAAACCCTTTCAGCTGCACTGGTCTCTGCGTTGTTAGATGGGTGCCTTGCCCACCACGGTACTGCTGTGGCAATGTCACCACGTCGGACGGGTATTCACTCCACGTCCTCCCAACAGTTTCTCTGTTGTCTGCCTTGCTGAGTATCCGGCCTCTCAGACTGGCATTCTCTGACCTTCCAATTACCGCAGGCTATGCTGCTTCTCCCAGTTTTACCTCTCCAAGGTGTAATTACATCAGGAGGGTTGCCTTGCTCACTGTACTCTCGCTTCCTCTGTGATCCACTCATCCCACTTGCATAAGAATCTCTCCATAAATAGATATTGCCTCTTACAACAGATGGCGTGTTTGATTCAGCATTGCCTGAAGCAAAATCGGATGAAGCAGTATTAATTATAGTAGTCCCATATATGCAGATAAAGTGGTTGGTCTAGGGAGTTCCTTGTGGGAATGAGAGTCCTTGTCCACTAAGGGAAGTCACTCCCAGTGAGGTTCCTCTTGCTCAGGCCCCTAGGGAGGGTCTTGCGGAGCAGGCTCACCTCCCTAGCCTAAAAGGGGGTGGCTCCCCCTTCGGGAGAAGGGATGAATACCCTTGATTTGCTACAAAAGCTAACACAGCCACTGACCTGCTACTGCCATCTATGCTGTAACCAACACACACGGCCCAGAGAAAACTGTACAATATATAGCATCCCCCGGCCTGGCCTTCTCGCTTGTTTTCTTTCTGCTGCAAGATGTGACCCAAGCTTGTTTCTGCAGGCATATTGTATGTTGGCGACGAAGGCTGCCTGGAGCGTGCCCAGCCCCTTGTGCATCTCAGAGCAAACATGCTGTTGTTGAAAGAGGGAGGCAGAGGACTCAGGGCTGCGAGAGGCCCTATTGAGCATGGATGCAAGTGAAGTCATAAATACCTGGCGATGAGCACTGCTGGTAAAATGTTCATTAATTTCCAAACAAATAGGTCCACACCTTTGGCCAAAAAATCAGCCCACATTTGTGGTCAGCTCTTTCAGCCCGGGCTGAATGGCCGACTGGACAATCCAACACTGATCGTGTGGCAGAAGGCGCCAAAAGTTGGAATAGGAAGGTGACATCTCCCAGATATGCTCCAGTCATACTTTGAACGGTAAATGGTCAGGACCCATGGTTAACAGAAGAATTGGAAGACCCGGACGGCCCGGTCGCTTCTTTGAAGTGGAGAATAATCTCCTACACTGTGAGGGGGCCCCATGAATTGCTGGGATGGTCGTGGCCCACTAAACCTGACCCTCCAGTGGGAGAAAACCATTCCGGATCTGGATCGCAGCTGATGGCAGGGACCCCTGAGGAGGGAGCAGATGCAGTTTTAGTGTTCCGTGGTGGCTGCTGCATGCCTCCTGTGCTGCGCTTGTAGCCTGACTAAGGAGGCTGCAAGGGTGTGCTCCTCCCAGCTAGAGAGCAATAAGGAGCATTGCTGAAGCAGCTCATCCGGATGGCCCTGGCGCACTGCATGAATTCCACATGATAAGGCAGCGAGGGCCCGAGCCTGTGGCTGGCCCAAACATTTACAGGGCCCTGGGAGACAAAAGGTGTGTGGGGTCCCCCTTTATTTGCATTAATAGTAACATCAGTGATATTACAGAAGATATTATAGACTGAGTCTTCAATACGCAACTGTAATATGGGAAGTCAGATTAAAATCATGTTGCCATGAGTTAGGGTAGAGAGAAATAAACTTTGAGGTCCAGTATATGAATTGTCACTATTAATAATTACCTATGTGGAAATATCAGGATTGAGTCTGTTTTTGAAGTAGCAGACAGTGTGAAGTGAATACCTTAAATATACTTTTAATTTTGGCAGATAAGGGATAGTGAGATTAAATGATTTGGTTAAGTGGGGAAGCCGGGATTTGAGGCCAGTCTGCAATTCAGGAATTTGAACACATCTCTTCCCAGAAGTAATTGGTAGAAATATTGTTTGTAAAAGGTCTTTTTGAAACTTTTGTTTGAAACCACCACCATCTGACTGTGGAAGGTATTGGAAAAATATGTTGATTGTATTTTACTAACTGAAGTTGACTGCTGTTTTTGCAGGCGTTTCCCAATTGTTTTTATTTTTATTTTGGATATATTGTCCAAATCAGCAATATGCTTTTATTTCAGAAGCTAAAGATAAGGATTATTTTGTCTGTCAAAAGAAATAATCTCTAAGCAAGCTGAAACGATGAATGGCCCTGGGGTAGTCGGCCCAGGTTGCATCTACTGCAGGATTGCCTTATATTGCGATAGGGGCTATTTGCCTGGGAGGACATGATGCAGGGAAGAGAGCATTTTTCAGGTATTCAAATGTTAACAAAATTAATAGGTCACACATCCTAAATAAAAAGTGGGGAAATGGAGGGGGCTCAATAATGTATGCAGAGGTGCTTAGTACATGGGGGCAGAGGGCATAGGTCCACCCGTTCTACTTGCTATGCTCATCTAAATCACTGGTTGTGGCAGGATTTATTTCTCCTCTCCTGCTGGATTCAGGCTTGGTGACGTGTTAGCATGCATCTTGCAAAATTAGCAAGTGCTGCTCACTTCAAAATTGAAGAGGAGCCTCATTAATGGACCATCTGACCTTTGATTGGAAGGGGTGAGCCGGCCAAATCTGCTTTGCAGGTGAGGGAGTAGCAAGGGATCCTATAGCAGAATGCTGCAAAGACAACTCAGCAGTTTCGGTGACTGTTGCTGAGATGTTACATGTTTAGACCTTTCAGTAAATCATATGGCTTTTTTCTATTCCTGTTGCAAAATGTGCTGTAAAATATGTTGTTTCGACCTGGGGATGGGTACAGCATCCTAAGTCACTCAGTGTGGGGATCTCTGCCTCTGTAGCAAAAATCAAAAGCTGCCACCCATTAATCTATGTCCTGTAAGTGAGCATATCACAAAGTGAATTATACAAATTTAGTTCAATTGACCTTTTCCTTTAGAAGAAAGTGCACAAGAAAAATGAGAATTCACCTTTCAAAACAAGTAATCAACACTGGAAAATAACCTGAGAGAGGAAAATCTCCAATAGCTATGCTGGCAAAGTATAAAAAGGGCCACCTTTTAAACCCAACAATTTATAATAAAATATTCGAAGGAAATCAAAATCCAAACAGGAGACGTGTGCTTTGATGTCACTTTTATGTGGTTGTGTGGGTAAGCGTCTGCACTGGAAACATGAGAACCTGGGGTGAAATTCTACTAATCGAACACTTGAGCAACCAAACATTTTTTTAATGCGTCCGTCCCCTGATAAAGGGGAACACGCTGTCCACTTAAATGTATCCTCTACTTGTGCCCTGAAAATCAGCATAGTAAAGTACTCACACACATATATAAATCCTTCTAGAAATATGCAAGGAACAAAGTTTACAATTGTGGCATTATTCCCCCCCCACTTGAATGGCAGACTACAAGTACTAGAATACAATTCAGCAGAAGACAGAAAATGGCCTGTGGATTTTGAGAATGTACTTTCAATACTTAAACACTCATAACAAAAGGTAATGTGGGAAAAGGTTACCTATTTGTGTTTCAATGTTTAACAAACGCATGCTCCATATGTAATGTAAAGAAAATGTTACATTCTACCTAAAAGAAACGTTTTTTGGCAAAGTAAATATGAACATGTGAAAATAATGCAGATACTTCAAAACGGTTTGGTGTGATATGCTTAATTGTCCCAGAGGAAGGCACAGATTTTAGTCAGCTAACAGGTGCTTTGGGTTTGCTTTCAAAATAAAAAAGACCCTTTGCATTTCTTAACGAGGACATTTTAAGAACGTCTTGTCCAAAACAATGGTATCTTAAATAGGCCATCACATGTAAATCGCTCCCACTTTAAATGCTGTGCTTTAAGAAAGAAAGTGACAAGCAGTGCTTACGAGGCCGCAGTGTCTAGCGGACTGCTGGAATGGGGGCATTTGTCAAGAGAGCATGCAGCAGGAGTTTGAAAAGTGTCACATTGCCTCACCAGGACAAACAGAAAGGGAGTCGAGCCTCTTACATGGAGGTAGGACAGCCGCTTTTGAAAAAAATAAATCTTTGCATGCTGGAAGCACGCAGAAAGTCCCTGCAGGGTCCCTGTGGCTGCGGGCCCTGGTTGGCCGTACAGACTGCCGAGTGTGGATTTGTGACCACCGGTGGATGGGGACTTGCTCTCTGCAGTTGGAGGGTGGAACGGGTGGCCAGTGACTGTCCGGTTTCCTATCCAGCAGGTGGACCTTGTGACTCTGCCAGCCGACAACAGCAGAGTCATTCATATGGATTGCTGAACCACTAGTGGCCATGGAAGTAAAAGGGGAAAAGAGTACATTTATTGTGACAGCTTTGTGAGTGACCGCCTGTCCCTGTGTACAAGTCTCCCTCTGCTGTTGCAAGATTCCTTTGGAGAACGAGCTATACACGCTGCTACCAATAGGAGTGGAGACTAGGACTGTGTGTCGAGAGCTTATTTTGACGTTTCGGAACTGAACCCGGCCATCCTTGTGGGGAAATGTCCTGAGCATATCATACAAGATGGTGATGGGTTAACAACAACAGAAGCTGGATCAGTATGTTGGGAATAGAGGTACACAGTCCAACTACGCACAGCAGACGACGGAGGAGGCTAGGAGGAATGTCCTGGATGATGGTGTGATTACACTGGAGAAACTCTTGGAATCCATACAAGACTCCAGTTCCTCACTGGAAAATAAGAAAGTGAATGAGAGGGTTACCGAAGTCGAACAGAGAATGAGCAAGATGGAGGACTCAGTGACAGGGTTGCAAGCCCTGGCCAATGCCCTTGCTGCTGCCACAAGATCCCTGGAGGACAGGGAAGGATGCAGATGGTCGTTTGAGGAAATGTAACATGAGGATACTAGGGGTGCCAGAGGGTGAAAAAGGGCAGAGCATAGAATTGTATCTGGAGAAAGTCTTTGTGGACACATTGCTTGCTAAAGGTCTGTTACAATGGTTTACGATCGAGTGGGCACACAGAATCCCAGGGAAGAAACATCTGGTAGGGGCGCCCCCATAATTAAGTTCCAACATTTCCGAAACAGGGACACACAACTACATGATACCAGCAGGCACTCTGTATACATGATGGGAAGTTCAAGGATCCTGATCTTTCCCAATTTTACTCAAGAATTGCAAAGCCAACAGAAATCATATGAGGCGGTGAAGAGGAGGATGAGAGAATGTGATTATAAATACATGATTGTAAAGACTGGAGGGGGTATCTGTACTTCTGCCCTCTATATGGTGATGGAAAGGCACACAACACCCCAGCCAGGGCTATCAATCTGGTAGCAAGGGACGAGGAGCCAGGCTTAAGCTTTCATGAGGTGATGCAGGCAGCTTCTTATGTACAGTCAGTCTCCAAGCCCCCAGAAAGGAATGTCCACACACTATGTTAGGGATAACACAGCTTCTTTATATAAAATAAGATTCAGGAAAATATATACATTTAAATAATATCACGTTGTACTTGAAAATGCTTATTCAAAGAATAGCAAATATATACTCTCTATGTGGTACCACACAATGCTTACATTCGGTAATAGATGCACTGACTGCAGACACACTTGAATAGGCATGTGAATTCTTAAGTGAGGTGTATCAGCATAGAATATTGAAGAAAGGCAGGTTAGTTGTGAACAGTGGCAGAATGCTTTCTTTACACTAGATATACAATTCTGTGTGAAGAGCCCCCCACCTGGGCAACCTGTAAGGGGAAAGTTAGGGAGTAATTATTTTGGCTTTTACAGCCCACTCCAATAATGTTCAATAACCTTCTGCTTTCTTTAAGAGAACAGGATCCAAGATGAATCTGGGCTCCTGGAGGCTAGAAGATGTTTTTCCTCGTCACAGTACCTTTGGTGTCTTGGCAGGCAAAGTGGCAGAGGTTATTGGTTTTCACTCGATGATTCCCTCCAAGGACGGACCCCCCCTTGAAAGAAGGAGCCACAGGGATGCTGAGTCCACAAGAAAAATGTAACTAAAATCTTTCTGAAGTTCAGCAGTTTTACTATTCGCTGTGCTCTCCCTTGGTCGATGATTTCTCTGACTGTAGAAGTCCTGTGAAGATGAAACTTGCTTTGAGCTCTTAAAAGGCTTGGCAGATGAGAGTAAGACCACTGAGACCCTTCGATGACTTCTGGCGGTGAAGGTTGCATAGATCACTTTTGGTGTCGGGTTTCGGAATATTGCGGTTTTCCACTTTTCGGTTCTTTGGCACTGCAGCCACAGTTCGGACATCTGGACAGCTTCGGGTGACCTGGATATGACCACTGGAGTATGCCACGGAACTTCACCAAGTCTGGACCCTCGGATAGTTTTTGTTCGCTTCTGGGGGTTGGAAACCCACCGACAGACCATCCTCTGAACTCAGCTACTCTGGACTCTCTGCAGCGGTAAAAAGTGGTCAGTGATGATGGCAAGGATGTCCCTTGAAATGTTCTTTGGCAGTTTGGAACTTTCGTTTCTCCGGGTGTCCAACAGCACTATGCTAGGGTACCCTGTCTTCTGGGTGGTAGACAGCAATGGCTTCCAGCGGTCACAAAATGTCCCTCCGGACCCTGGGTGACACCAATGGACTTCTTCGACTTGAGATGTCCGGGCACTCCTGTTCAGGACTCACAAAGACCCCTTCTCCGGGTGGCAGGCACACAGGACTGGCTTCCAGGGTACTCCTGAAGAAATTGATGAGTGTGCTGTCCCCTTTAATACACATTAGTTCCCATTCACTCAGGCTGAGCCTGGTTCAGTCAACCAATTATTCAGAAGGGCATTCATGCAGGCAGGCAGCCAATCAAGCTCACAGGCATTCAGGCCATTTACTCCACCCAGGCACCCATAAGAAAGAATGTGTATTGGGGTAAGTACCCAGCCTTTCAGCACACTACACTGCATTAATGACAGTTTCAATCAGGGCTGTCTCAGTCATTGTGTCACCCACAGAAACCAGACACCCATAACACAGAATGTGAGTTCACTTCAGACACCATTCACACAGGTCCCACCCCTATGGTGTACCCACAACACATAGCCCATGGGAAGACTCCAGTCAGTTTTTCAGGAGGCAGCCCCAGAGCCATATATGGTAATTCCACCCAACAGCCAGTCAGGGGAATGAACAGAGGCAGGGCTCCCCAGTATTTTGGGGAAACAAGGCAATAGAAACCAAGAGGACGCAGGGACCATCTTGCCTTCTATGAGGAATCCATTGATTCCTATGGCAGGGCTTGGGTGTCCCAAAATGGAGGACACTCAGATCCACTTCCAAGTCAGCATGTAGCTGCCACCAGTCCATACCCTGCTCCGTGGGCAACACACAGATGCCCAAAATCACAGATAAGGGATACAAGGGTGTCCCCCCACCTATGGGTGCCATAAGGATATCCCATAGGTGCTGTTCACCAATAGGAAAACATGAAGAGCTGCACAGCCAAAGGTCCAGGCTGGACCTCAGTGGCAGAAAACATATAGAAAACACACAGATAAATGATAGGGCAAGACTAGGAGGCCCTGTTCCTCCATAAGGCATTTCCAGCATCACAATTATGTTCCAAGATAAACTAAACGTGTTAGCACATGGTGGTCCTTCTTCTTCAGCAGTTCATTTAAGGCTTGGGACTGGCTGGATGACAAGGTGCATGGAGGAACTGAGCTGAGAAAGACAATGAGCTTTGCGATGCTGGTCGCGGAAGTGTCCCATGAATAAGCATGAACACCCCCAAAGGAACAGCGACAGGAAGAGTGCACGTGAATGTTGACAGAACTTTGTCAGTGGCCATGGTGGTCCAGGATGTGGGGACCAATAATATACAGGAGGACACACCTGCTGGACTGCTGGTCTGATGGCCCGCATGACATCAGCAAGGGAGCCCGATGGTACTTTGGTGTTTAAGCGGGTTGGGGGATCGTGTGATTGTGTTTAATTGGGGGAATTGGAGTACCCGAAATGTTGCTGTGGTACATTCTGGGGATGTCCAACATATGATGACTCTGGAACTGTCTCCAAGCTTATTCCATTAGAGATGACATAGGGCTATAGGTTGTCAGGAAATGCTGATGTAGCCACGGGTAAAGTCTACAATCTGTTTTTCTGGGTTAGCAGAGCAGGCTTTCTTTTTGCTAGCTAGAGCCTATTCGGAACCCATCCGACCCTAGAATTCTTTCCCTACCGTCGGCCGCCACCCTAGTTGGCAGTGTGGCATAGGTTTCGGTGGGATCCTCTCAGAGAGTTTCTCAGGGTGGAATTGTTGGCCCCTTTGCGGTGGGATGATGGATTGCATCTACAGTTGGGACTGGTTGGAGGGAAAATAGTTATTTTTATATGTTTTTTTATGTCTGGAGTGCATAGGGATGTTGATTTAACCTGTGTTACTGTTTATGGGTACATGGTTACTCTGAATATAATCAGCTGGAGTGTTAGGGAAATTACCAACGTAGTTAAAAGCTAAAAGAAGCAAGATATACTTGTATCTAGTCAGGCATAAAATAGACCTGCCAATATTGCAGTAAACACATCTTACTAGCAGTGATCTCAATAAGCTATGTGCCAGATGGAATGGCCAGGTGGTTGGTTCCTCCTTTTCCTCCTACGCTAGAGGGGTGCTTCTATGTAAATCGGCCGCCCTGACAATACAACAGACTCTAGTGGATCTGGAAGGGAGATACATTGGCATACTGGCAAAATAATGGGACGGTCTATATTGCTACTAGGAACGTATGCACCTAATATGGACCAGGCTGATTTCTTTGAAAGCATAAGTGACATGATAGTTAAACACTGAGATAAATGGGTGCTATGAAACAAAGAAATGGATACACAGAGTAAGAAGAAAACAACAACGGGATTCGGCATCTAATACACTGTCCAGAATTACAGCAGAACTACACATGTGTGATATGGTGGTTGAGGCATGCGGTGGAAAATTGCTACTCTGACTATTCAAGGGTGTGTGGCTCTTTCTCACCTGTTGATTTTGCCTTCATGGGGGAAGAGGACGTGGGACTAATTATGAAGGCTGCATTTTTGGATTGGCCACTATCTGATCATGCTGCATTGCTTTTAGAAATATTTAAACAGAACCGGATCCCTCCCATCCCTATGTGGAGATTTCATAATAATATGCCATCGGATATAGCGTTTAAGTCTTCATTAATAGATGTGATTCAACTGTTTCTGAAACAGAATTGGGGTACAACAGAACACAGGTTCACAGAATGGAAAACCCTAACTGTTCATTCAGGGAGTCTGTGTGTATGTGAGGGTTGGGGTACATAAGTGTTGTATACCTGGCTGTGTTTTTGCAGGGTTCCTGGTCTTGACAATCTCTCCGGGCGAAGCACACCAGACCTTTGACCTCATTACGAGTTGGGCGGTAAGTTTGTTACCACCAACTTTATGAGTACGCCAAATTATAACTTACAGAAATGTTGGCGGTAATATCTCTGGCGGACCTTCTACAGTCCTTCTTCGCTCTCCTCGTCATTCCGTCAGTCAGTGGTCTATCCGAATGATGCAGTCTATTCATCCTTGGAATGGAATGATGTGGTCTATTAATCCTTGGAATGTCTCAGGTTCTGGTGAATGGACGTTTTTGAATTTATATTCTGCATGAAAGGTCTCTAAGGAAGAGAGTGTGTTGCATGACTTTGGGCCACTGGGAATCAACAGCGTGTTGATGAAACTGACTGATATAAGTAACAAGATTAGTATGTCCTTGTTTTAAATTCTTGGCAGTGGTTGCTAGACAGACCACATAAGCCCAACTCCCCCTTCATCAAAGACTTCACTAACTTGATCACCACCATGTATCTCACACATGCCAACATCTTCCTCTGCAACTTTAACATCTCTTGCAACCCAGCAATCAAGTCAATGAATGAAGATCTCCACTGCCTACTCAACACTCTGAACCTCACACAGCACATGAAAGACCCAACTCACAGGAAAGGTAATATCCTTGACCTCATCAGCACCCCCCTGCCCACTCAGCATTATAGCCCTCCTTTCCCACTCGACTGGTTATATCATCTGGCAATCCCCTTTGAGATTATTAACATCACACCTCAAGAAAACCTATTAGAAATCTAGCAAACAAGCACTTCAGATCATTCGAGAACGTCCCAGTGGAGGCTCTAACAGATGACCACATCAAATGCCAACTCAAACGGGCTTATCTACCTCTGATGAACCAGGACTGCCATTCACTTCTCCAAGAACTCAACATCACCTTCACAAACAACATCAACCTCCATGACCCAGTGAAACACCACACCCTCAAGCATAAACCTTCTGCACCATAGTACAGTCAAGAACCGAACTTCGGCAAAAGAACCATAAAAAACAAGAATTGGTGAAAATGCTTCAGTGCATCTGATCTCACTCTGATCAAAGAACTCTGTGCTACATGCAGGTGACTGATCACCACTGCTAAGGCCACCTACCACCAAAAAACTATAGCCACGGCAAACAACGAAAGCAGTGCCTTCTTCAAATCCATCAAGCACTGTGTCAGCCTCCTGCCCAAACCACTGTACCAAACTCCATTGAAAAGTCCACAGCCATCAACTCTTTCTTCGTCAACAAGATCAACATAATCCGCCAACACATAGACAGCAATGCCACAACTAACAGCACATTTCTCTACATGGGCAACTTTAAAGACACTAACAATGGAAGATCTCACTGCCTCCTTAGCATCGCTCAAGGCCACATCGTATGCAGGTGACATCCTCCCTTCTCCTGTACTCAAGACCCTTCCGACTGAAGCACTCCACTATTACCTGACAATCATCAACAGCTTCTTAACTCAAGTACCTTTCCCTCAACCTTCAAGATCAGACAAATCCTCCCACTTCTCAGGAAAACAACTCTGGACACTGATGACCTCAGCAACTACCGCCCCACCACCCATCTTCCCTTCCTAGGTAAGATCCTTGAGAAAGCAGCAGCCATGCAACCCCTCCAACACATTGAAGCAAATCATCACCTTCAGTCCTACCAATCTGGCTTCAGACCCAGATGCAGCACAGAAACAACTACCATCATGGTGATAGACATTGCCCTTAAAATCCTTGATGATGCCCATTGTTGCCTGCTGGTTCTCCTTGACCTCTCAGCAGCATTTGACAAAGTAGACCACCAGACACTCACCAACAATCTACATCGTCAACAGGAGATCAGCAAGATCGTCCTCAACTGGTTCAAATTCTACTTTGCTAATCGTCAACATTTCAAACAAATTCATTCCTCCAAATCACCAACTTTACCAATCACCTGTGAAGTCCAGCAAGGATCCATCCTGTCACCCTTGACCTTCAAACTTTACAAGGAACTGCTCAGAACCCTCCTCGCACCACACAACATCCACCAATACACAGATGACATGCTGTAACGACTGCCAATACAATACAGAAGCACTTTGCAGGTAACAATGGAAAAGTCCTACCTTGTCTTTGGTATCTCTTAGGGAGTGAACATTTACCAGAGGCCCCTTCCTCAACCTTCCAACACAGGTGCCAGAAAGGGGTTCTCCGGGAAACCCTCTTAGAGGGAAAAAAACCCAGTCGTGGATGTTGTTCTGTCGTTGGTTCTCGTCGATCCCTCACGACTGGAGTAGGAAGTCTAACAAGATGGAGTCGTGTTGATTTGACTTGGGGTTTAATCGGTGAGACTCTTCTGTGGGAATAGAATGGACAGAATTATCTATCTGTTGCACCCTTTGTCTTATGGTTACCCAAAGTTGAATAAGTGGGAAGTACCTGTGGGAGGATCCCAAAGAGTGTTATGGAGAGTCTCTGTTGGCTGGGGATGTTGGCCGATCTGATATAGGTTAAAGGAAACAGAATGGAAGTGTATGAATAAAGGGAGCAGAAGCCTGAATGCTTAGATCCCTACCTGTTGGATATGCCAGAATGCGGAGTTCGAGTGTTGAATCTTGGGAGTTTGAGTGTAGTGTCGAGACGAGATCGACCAAAGTGAACTGCTGCCAAAAAGGGAAAGAACTCGTGAATACTAGATTGCAAGAAAACTAGGATCCTGATTCAGAGGAAAAAAGGGGATAGCTTACATAAGTCTGCCGAAGGTTTTGTCTGTAAAGCTGAGCAGAGTGGAATTGCCGGGTCGGACAGAACAGGGGAGAAATGGTGGAAAGTCCTGCAGGGAAATGTAAGCAGAGTAAAGTAAAGAAAGAAAGGCTACACTGAATTTAGATCAATGAGAGATGCGTATCGCAGTTTCAATAACTCACGGAGCGGAGCTGTAATGAATCGCAGCAACGCGTAATACTCCGGGCAACTCTCGTTCATATCGTACCTCCGGAGTGGGAGGAGGAGTCTCGCTCTCATCCTTCTCACGAGCCACTAGACCGCTCCTCTGAGCTTGAGGCTCCATGTTGGTGGTATGAACTCGCATACACGGCTGTAGCCGCCAACGATGCCAGAGAGTGGTATGCCGAAATCCGGGTGTAACACATGCAGATCTACCTCAAGATATCCTCCATTGAAGACATCCACAGGCCTAAGGCCTGCCTTACATTGATCCAGTTGTGGATGTCCAGTGCTTACTTGAAGCTCAACCCCTCTAAGACTGAATTCCTACTGCTGACCAACAACACTGAACACCCTTGCATCCAAACCTGGCTCTCTGCTGTGAATTTCGAGGGCTTCACACCACAGTTAGCAACCTGCCCCAAGTCCCTTGGGTATGATATCAACATAAACCTCACCTTCAGACAGCCCATAGCAAGGTTGACACAAACAGCTTGGTATCAACCTTTTCTCCAGCAGAAAATCAAGCCCTTCATCCCAGAAAACAACGTCAGACCGCTGTCCAAGCCTTGCTCCTCTCCCATGGTGGCAATGCCCTGTTGGAAGGCCTTCTGGCAACTACCCTGGCACCCCTTATATATGTCCGACATACAGCAGCAAGACACTTCCAAAGACTCTTCAAATTCTACAAGATCACCGCAACTCTCACCGAATTGCTCGTGCTCCCCCTGAAGTTCCAAAGCTACCTCACTGAGAAGCTCAGCATCTCTGAAGGCCTGCGAGCCACCAGAAGTAAGGACATCTGCATAAGCAAAGAACCAGAAAACAAGCTTTCGCTGTCTACGCCCCAAGGCTCTGGAACCTCCGCCTCAACATCGAACTCACACCACCACTTCTACAGTTCAGGAAATAGCTCAATAACTTCGTCATCAAGGAATAGCTTCTCCCTAACACCTAGGTCCAAACAACCTCCACTCCTTGATTTACCTAAGACTCAGTGATCTGCTCCTCACTGTTTCCTCCCAGGGTTGCTTGGAGATCCCTTGCTGTCAATTGCCCGCCCTCCCCTGTTGTTAGGTCCACGATCCCTTTTTCTCTGCTTCTCTGACTGTGTTCTTCTCCTATGATTGTAAAGTGCTCTGTTGCTTCCTGAAGCTATGTCCGCGCTCAATAAAAACCCAACTAATAATAATAATAATAATACTACTATAGAGATTCAGTGGACGGATTGGCAGTGGTCAGTCTGGATTCTTAGAAGGCATTTTACTCTATTAAATGGGAGTAAACAGTGGATGATCCTAGAGAAGATGGGACTAGATCCCCATTTCAAAAACTGGGTGCAGCTCTTATATGAGGGATCAACATTAAGGGTTAGGGTTAACAAAGTTATATCTACCCACTGGCATGTATACAGGGGAACTCATCAAGATTGCCCATTGTCGCTATTGATTTTTGCATTAGCGCTCAAGCCGTTAGCAAGACTAATTCGTAAAAGAAATGAGACAGTTGCTCTGAATATGTGGGGAGTGATGCATTGTGTCTTGCTATACGCAGATTATATACTACCAAATGTTTGAGACCCAGCAAGCCACCTGCAGCAGGCATGGACTCACTAAAAGAGTTCAGAGAATTGTCATGATTGGTGATTGACCTTTCTTTGTCAGCCACCTACACCATACCTGAGGAAGTGGATGGTAGCCTAACATACCTACAAATGGAGATCCAAACTGGGGGGTTTAATTATCTTGGAATGAGTGTGGATTGAGGGTGGGTCTATCAGCAGAACTTGGAACAAGGAATGATCGCCTTTGGTAAACACGTGGAATTCTCTGTGAAATTTCTGCTATCTGTAATAGGTCATAAAGCACTTATAAAAGTGAAAATCCGCCCTTGGCTGTTGTCTACTTTTCAAGTAATGCCAATTCTTATACCGAATGAACACTTTAATAAATTAAATATGAAATTGGGGAAACTGATATGGAATGGAGACAATCCGAGGATCCCCTTAATCGACTCTGCACCTACCGACAGGAAAAGGGGGTATCAGTGTCCCAAGTTAAGTTCTTCGATTAGGCAGATATATTACGACATGTGGTGGACTGGTTCGTCTACCCTCACATGGACACTGTCACTAACATAATAGCGATAGCATGCAAACCACCCCAGTTGTTTGATTTAATAGTTTGGGGTTTACTCAAAGGCCCCAAACAAGCATAACTGAAGGGCCCCCTGGGAAAATTACATACCGGCCTTCAAAAACCTTCACACTGAAAATGGGCCTATTAAGACAGACTGTGGGGGTTTCTACAAGTAATACAAAGAAGTGCTATGTGAAAAGGCCAAGCATTGGAAATGGAAAGTCCTATTTGTCATTACAAAGGGGTAGGTCGAATTGAAAAGCAGCCTTTTAAATTCACAGTGGCAGGAGACATTTAAAGGCCTCTTTTACATGAAAAGCAGGATTTTCAAACACTGACACTAAAATGGCTTTGCATGTTGTTTTGCAGTTTTAAAGCAAGACTTGAGAAAAAATGTTCCCCTGTGAACATAAAGATATCAGGAAAAAAAACATGGTGTGTGTTGACAAGATGTAATTTATTAAAAGATATATTATGTTTCACATGCAAAATACCGGCAACAATTGAAAAGAAAAGGCCACTTTGTTTCCCTGGGTCACATGTAAATTTCATTTAGGCCCGAGGCAGACCCGTTTGCTTGCTGTTGGGCAAACTTTGCAAATAGCTTCCCCCCTGCAAGCCTGTTAGTCTCTGGATCTGGGGAGGGAATTCTTTTGAAGCCCTTACATCCCAGCTATTTACAACAGCAATAAAGTGTGGCCTGCCTTTAATGGTGGTCGAAACAAACTTCCCCCAAGGCCAGACCTGTTGTCTCTGAAAGGTCATTTATTTGCAATGCAAATGGCCTAGCCAGTGTGTCACTGGAATGTGGGGAGGAGTTGTGCAATCAAGGGAAACTGAACTCTGAAGGAATACAAGAAAACAGAAGGTTTTAAGATCAGAATGGTGGTCAACTTCAGAAAACAGGTGACATGCTGGCCAGGAATGGCAAATGGCAAATGGCCTGGAGGAAGGGGAGCTCAGTTTGCATACAATGAATATTTGTGATTAGTGTAAAAGGAATATCATAACTGATGCTTTTTTCTCAGCAACCACAAGTCAAACTACATTCATTTATGTGTCACTTTTAAGATAATTTCTAGGAAATTTTGTTGAAATAAAATGAATGCACATGCGACTTAGACAATTGTAATGGCGAGCTAAAATGTGTTTCTGGCTGCTCTGAAAAATGTCCCAAATGTAGGCAATCTGGTGGAGAGTAAAATTAGATATCTGTTGAGTAAATCACATGTTTATAACAATTATTTATTATTTATTATTAATCTGATACCGTTTTTTAAAACAAAAACTTTACACATAAATCAAAATCATGTTGATAAAATTCCATACAAACTTAATCAAAAGCAATATATAACTTATATAACAAATAACAAATACTAAAATTCACAATGTAAATAAGAGTTCATGTGTGTATAAATAACATTTCCAATCCAACCTAGGAATTTGTGACAGGATTTAAGACCTCAAGACACAGTTTATATTACATACTGTTCAATATGATATTCATAGTCAGGAAATGGGTAGGTCAATTTAATGGTACCTTATCATTAAGGAGGTGATTGGCACTCAGCCACACTCTATAAAGGTACTATTATAACTATTATACTTCTTGTATAAATTGTAATGGCATGCTAAAATGTGTTTCTGGATGCTCTGAAAATGTCCCAAATGTTGGCAAACTGGTGGAGGGTAAAATTAGGTATCTGGAGAGTAATTTCCATGTTTATAACTATTATACTTCTTGTATAAATGGCAAATAATTGCCACACACCTGTGCAACATGGTGCAAAAATGGCTGTTATTTGTTTAAATCCCCCATTATTAGCTGAAGTGAAAGATATGTACATCATGGCATTTATTATTAAATTACAATGTTTTGCAATTAAGATTCTTTTTGACAAAAAGTTGGCATTATAAAAAGGAGATTTCAAATGGAAGTTGCAAAATTTGTGGTCCAGACTCCTAAACCAATCCTTAGAGAGAGAGGCTGGACTTGGGAGGAGAGAGAAGGGCAACTGCCCAATCCTGGTTGCGGGAATTCTTGTAGGGCACTGCCCAATATTGAACTCTTGATGTTGTCATCACTGGTATATAAAGTGGATGCACTATGACAGAAGGTGATAGCTGCTAAAAATTACTCTACAAATAATTAACTAAACTACTAACTGACAGCTACAAATAAACATCAAAGGGATATGCTGAAATTGCATTTGGGTGGAGCTTGGAAGAGGGCTGTAGCTGTCTATTGCTGGGGAGGCCTAAAAGCTGGCTAGGCCATATGGAGTTGGGGACCATCCTTGAGAGTGGTGTGACCAGACCCCTGTCCTGTCCCCAAAGAGGGTCCTGAAATGCAGCTGGCTTTCCTGAACTTTAAACAGAGGTTTTCAATAGAGTAGAATTGGGCTATCTGGAACCAAAGGGTGGAGGAATCTGCTTGCCTTAATCCTTTCCCTTTGTAGTGGGCAGGGGAGGGGACAAACATATTTCACTGTATATTAATTTAATTAATTCCCTGTTAGCAAAACACCAAGGGGTGAATTTTGTTAACATTCAAAATTAACAAAGCTCATTCCCAGTGTATGCTGAAAACTATAGCCTGTAATGTAATTGGGTAATCCTATTTTTATTGTTAACCCTGACTTTTAGGATGAGCTGTCTATTTCCCCCTAAAACAGGCCTTTAAGGGGAGGGGTCTAAAAACAAACTTCTGAAACTGTTCCCACTCTCTAGGCCTGGCCTTTGAATAGAAGAGTGCTGCATGCAATTGGTGCTTGGGTTTTGGGGCTGGGGGGAGAAGTGCTTACAAAAGTGAGGCCTCATGTATCCAATCTTGTCAACCAAACTGCTAGCCCTTTTAAGCATGCAGGAAAAATCGAAATTGTACAGCACTGCATATGTAAAGTGAGTTTGTTCATTGACCAGTGTTGATTATTCTTTAAATTAAAATCCATGTAAAATATTGTGATTTGCGTTCTCCAAACCAACCTGTGTGATTTATTCATGTAAAAGGAAGTTTAATTGTGAGCCACAAAGAAGGTGGCGTGTGTAGTTTTAGTGTGATCTTCATTACCTATAATTCAAATAAATATAAATATATTTTCTGTACACCAGCCTGGTTCCTGGCTCATTGGTGGCACAGGGGGATGCATCCAAGTGGCATGATATAACTCTGAAATAGGGCTGAACAAAGAATATGTTAAACAGTTTGTTGTTGAGGGTGGCCTCTCAATAAACAGTTACAATAGGGGTCAGAGGAAGGGAACTCAAGACACTATCTTCACCAGTAGCCACAATGCTTTGAATGTGGTGGCAGGTGACGAGACTCCCCGAACAGGGAATTATATTCCTGCCAGATGTATTTAACCTACAGCAGATTGGGGTATGCTCTGGGCAGAGTAGTGATAATATAGCCCGGATAGGGCACAGGTGTGTGTGTTGAGGACTTATATTTGGGCGACATGGCAGTATCATATAAAGAGATCAAACTATCACATCCACAAATCCATCTAAGGTTTGTAGTGTTTGCCAAATTAAAAGCAAATGTCAGACTCCTGTGGGATGGGTTCACATTAAGATTGAGACTCCAGGTACTTGAGATTAATGCGCTATGAAACACATTGTGTATATGCGCTATATAAATGAACTATCATATCATAATGCTGCATTAAAACAGCTGACAGATGGAGGAAAACGCATTACTGAAATATATGCAGCAAGTGTAGCAGCCAGAAATGATTTTGGAACAAAGCAGAGGAATAAATGGGCTGACAACTTAGGCATCCCTGACTCTGGTAGTCATCGCAAAGATGGCACAGGGCATGAATCCATGCTGCTGGCGTTGCAAAAAAGAACTTGGATCATATTTGGAGTTGTGGTGGGGCTGTGGTATGGTAAAAACTTTTTGGGACCAACTGGTAGGTACATTTTTGGAGTTTACTGGGATACGGTTTTAAATACAGTGAAACGATGCCTATTGGACCTACTACCCTCTAGGAAGGGGAGAAGAAATAAGATGCTTAATGAAATACTGTACTTAGGGGCTAATTCTGGCAAAACGCAAAAAAGCAATGACGTAGAAAGCTCCCGGAGGACACTTTTTGGTGGCTGGTTTAGGGACCTTAAGAAATGGGTCAAAGCTTTATGAATTACAGAAAATTAAGCAAAACAAAATTATGGCCGCAGCCACCACTGTGGAGCAATACAAATGCAAAACCTTGGAACACAGTTAATTCAACTTCTAACATAAAATACATACACCTTTAATAGAAATGGAAACAAAATAACTTTCCTTCACAATCACAGATGGCGAATTGGTAAAGCACTCCCCCTGCAACACTTCCCCAAACATCTGCTAGCTAAATTCATTGTGAATGGAAAATAGTTTCAAGGAGTCAGAATGAAGAGGGAAAAATCAGATTGTCTATTTATCTCGCCACCCCAGGATAGGAGGCCAAAGAAGAAAATGAAAACTTTCAAAATGAGCAAAATGGCATACTCAGATTTTTCTTGTGACTTGTTTTTCAGTTTACAATTGTGATAGAATAGCTATGACTGAAATCCGTGTGGCTGCACTAAAGAGACAAGGAAGCTTACAGGCTACTGAGCAGGGCACCAAAGCAATGTGAACACAGGTGAGAAAATCAATTTTCAAAGGAAAACAATGCAGCAAAAACACACGTGGCTGAATTGCAATTTGTTTTTCATACATGTTTAAAAATGACATGTAGCCCAGAAAATGGGCATAGCTGGCAAAATCGGAAATCAGTTTTAGGATCAGAAACACAGGCACATGTGGGATTCTGAGGGGAAGGGATTACTTTTAATGGGATGATGTTTGGGTTTTTTTAATGTTAAAAAGCCAATTGGAATTTAGAGAAAACACAATACATGGATCTCGTCACTGGGCAGCTGGGCTCTCCGGAATGGGGTCAACTGGGCAAGGTCTGGTCACTGGGCTCTCCTAAAGGGGATCAGTAGATGTTCCTCTTTTCTCCCTGGATTATTGAGTATGGCTGGATCTGGAGGAGTGGTTCTGCGTGTATCTGGATGGTCCTGGCTGGATGAAATCAGCTGCCTCTGGATCTGGCTTTGGAGTTTTTGCAATCTTCTATATCCCTTGTGTCTTCCTGTCCCATGCTTATATAGCCAGAGTGACATCATAGAATTTTACAATCTGGGGGAGGTTCTCTGGACTTACCTCTCTACTGGGATAGGCCAGGCTACTGGTGTCACCTCCTCTCTCCGGGCTGATTGGTTCAAGGCGGAATGACATCACTTCACATGTGTGCGTTTTATGACTTCCGTTGTCTCACCACAGTTACTTTTTACCAAAAATAAGTTATGGAGCACAACTTCAAATCTATACTACTCACCACCATTAGAAACAGTTATGCATATTCCATATTTCACAGGGAATCGGACGGTCTGATCGCCAACTGTGTGCGAGGTAGCAATGCTTTTCGGCACAATTTCGCCATTGTTAGGAGAACCATAATATATAAAATTGTTTATTTAGGGTGCTGAAACAAATGTCATAACGTACATAAGCTCTTTAAAATCAAATGGGGTTAATTTATCACAGATCTGGGTGGTCCTCAACCTCCCACAGCCAAATGTCCCTGCCAGGCTTGGCTTGCACAAAGGACCTCCTGCGAGAGGGTGTTTGAAGGACAACACACCTTTAGGTCAAATACAGGGTTTCACTCCCTTTCTTTTTATTTGATGGCAGTCCTGCCAGCCAGTCTGGTAAACCCAGTAATTATCACACCCTCAGTCCAACAAGAATAGAGCACATGTCCTTGTAGCACCAGTTCACTTGTAGGTGCGACGAAATGGGAGGCAAGCTTTCCTACCAAACTGGTTTGACTGAAATTTCTGGGGCCTCAGCCAGGCTGATTGAAGTCTTTGTGGAGGCAGGGGGAGCATAATGTACATGGTTCTGCAGCCCCCTCACCTCAAGTACAATAATATTTCTTGTGCGAGCAGCAGTGAAATATTTGACATTTAACTTTAAATGACATTTTTCCTGATTTTCAGAAGAGCAAATTCACATGTGTGTTTATTTCAATTTATTTTGAGTTTCCCAATGCGGTTTCTGTAGCACACAGTTTCTTGTTAATTAACCCTGTGGGTTGCTTTTACAGATATGGTCAGTTTCAGGACACAGAGAGATATACTGTCAAGCATTTACTTGAAATTGACATAAAACAAGAAACACAGCATTATTTCTTTCATTCACTGCAGTTTGTGTGCAATGGTTTATAGCAAAAGAAAACACAAGCCGTGTTTAAGTGGAAATCTGAATTCTTTGTCTTTCAAGTGATTTCCCAGTACATCAGCTGTTCTGGAAATTTATTTTGCCTCACTTATTGATACTCAGCAGAAATAAAACATGCCAGAGTGGGTTTTCCTGAAGAGCACAACTTTGTGATATTTTAAAATAAAATCAAGAGCAGACTGCAGAACCGTCTTGGATATCATGTGTGCAAAAAACAGATATAATGCCATCCTGCATGTAGGTCATTTTCTTGTGCTTTGATTTGAGGCAAAAACAAATGCAGCCCTTCTCTGGGGTGGCAGTGTTCAAAGCTCGCCACACATGTGCCAGGGAAAGAAAGCACAGTGGTTTTTGGGTGAAATATGGAAACACGGTTTTGAGGTAAAGGGATTTCTGTCGTGGGCCTTAAATGTACCCCACATAATCCCTCCTCCTCCTCCTCTTCCGTGACTTCTTGTTGAGGAAGAGAAGGGCAGAGTGGGGTTCATTTTGGGCGTTATTCTTCATCTGGGAACAGCGCTCCAGGATCCTCTTCCGTCTTTATGTTTGAGGGTATGGAGCAGCACCCTCTTTCCTTCCTTTCCTTCCAGTTCCCCGGAGAGGTCCTCACCAGTCTAGGAGGTAATGGATTTAATTATCTAGTAGAAGATGGATACTAACTAGTTTTAGGATATTTTACTGACATTGTTCCCGGAAGTATTGCAACAGTGGGACAGTAATTACAATTTACACTTTCTAGGACATAAACATTTCTCATCTTTACCAGCACACCAAGTAGATTACTCAACCAGACAAGAACAACAATTTGACTTTTAAAACATGTGTTTTTTTTCATTTTTATAATAACATCAAGCAACTTACTCAACAGGACCAGGACATCACTTGACTTTTAAAACACACTTTTTAATTTTTACAGTAACACTAAAGGAAAATACTCCCTAGTATATAAATATACCAATACATCTACATACTTCCTTCTGCTTTTTCTTTTCCTTTCTTCTCATTCTTCAGATGTCTCCCCTGCTTGAGTTACCTTTGTCTCATCAATCAGCTGCAAAGTATGACTGGGGTGACAACTTTTTAACTGATTCATGTGGACCCATTTCTCTTCTGACAGCTCTCCTTTTGGGATGGGGATCCTGTAGGTGAAAGGGACCGTACCAGGAGGGGAGGGATTTTCTCTCCTTAGTCTGGTTCCTCTGAAAATTGTACAAGTAGACCCTCTCTCCTACTTGGTATTCTTTTCTAGTTTTCTTTAAGTTGTAGTGGGTTTTCATCCCCTCTGCCGATTTCTCCAGATTCCACTGAGGGTATGCAAAAGCATGCTGAAGGTGTTTTCTTAGATTCCCAACATATTCATGTGTTGTGGCGGCATTGCTTTTGTGTTCTATAGAGCAGATGCCAGGGTAGCACCATTCTTCGTCTAGTCATTAGCTCAAATGGAGACATTTTAGTCGCAGAAGCTGGTGTAGATCTGATGGCCATCAGGACAAGCGGTAATCGGATGTCCCAACTAGGCCCAGAGTCGGCCACAAACATCTTAAGAATGCTCACAATGGTTTTATTGTACCTCTCAACTCCTCCACTAGAGGATAGGTGGTATGCAATATGAAGTTTCCTTTTTACCCCAAGTGTCTCCAACATCTTTGTCATCACTTCGCTGGTGAAGTGACTTCCTCGGTCTGACTCAATCCTTTGGGGAAGGCCAAAACGCGAGAAGATGTGGTTGATCATCAGGGCAGCTACAGTTTCTGCCTTGCAATTTGGGGCCGGGAGACATTCCACCCATTTGTTAATATGTACTTGTTCCCGCTAGAGGAGCGAATCACGGGCCCGATGAGGTGTACTTGTAAATCTGACAAAGGCAGTGTCACCCCCCTCTTCTGGAGGGGAGGTTGGTGTGTGAGTGAACTTGGCTGAAATTGTGCATACCCAAGACACCCCTTCAAATATTGGTCGAGGTCCTGCCCCATGTGTGGCCAGTATGCAACTTCACGCAAGATTTATAAAGTAGTGTGAAACCCCTGATGACCGGCTGTGGCCGCGTCATGGGCGTGACTTAACATCAGGCTTAGGAATGAGATAGAGAGCACCCACTGGTCACATCCAGAGATGGATCTCCTTACCAAAAAACCGTCTTGGATTCGTAACATTTTGGGAAACTTCATCAACACCCGGAGATCCTCTTTCCCAATGTAATCAGTTTCCGTCAGAGGAAAGTTCACGGGGTCCTCAATGTATTGGTACAATTTCCCAATAACCGGATCCCTTTTTTGTGCTGTGATTAAATCATCATCTGGGGTCTCCTTAGTCCACTGGGTAGTTGAGAGTTCATTGTGGGCAAGTGTTTGGGACCTAGTGACAGCAGTGACCTGGATTTCCCCCAGCAGGGACTCGATCTCCAGGAGATCCCCCTGGATGGCTCTGGTTTTGGCCAACTGATTAGCCAGGTCGTTTCCAGTTTTGTCTGGTCCCTCTATTCTGGAATGACACTTAATCTGTTTCCAATAGATGGCCATCCCATTACAGGTAACCAGATCATCAATATTTTGTATTCATTTGCTACGCTTGAGTGGTTTATTGTTTGCACACAGCATGCCTCTGGTCTTCCAATTAATCAGGTGCTCCATGAACCCATTCCGGACATAATCTGAATCAGTGATTATGACCAGTTCATGGAGTCTGTGTTGCACGGAGGTGAGGATGTCCTGGTGAGCTGCCATTTACTGCGCCACCTGACTACTGCGGGGACCGATTTTGTACCCAGTGGAGGGTTCCGGGGCATCATTCACCCAAGCATTCCCCACGCCGGCCACCAGTTCCTTTTCCCTGTTGTTGTCAACATGGTAGGAGCACCCATCCACATAAACTGTGGGCATCCCCTTGCACGTGTCTTCTTCATAGACTTTGTGCGGGGAATTCAGGTACGTCTCCATGTTGTCTTGGGTGTTGAGACTTTCGTCCTCGAGACAGTTTTCTCTGGCACAATCATGCAGGTCAGCCAAACCTGCGCAAGGAGACTCTTCTTGTTTTGGCCATATCTGACCTCCACAGGAAAACCTTGCATGGACAGAATCCAGGAAGTAATTCTGGAATTACTTACATTTCCTGCCCGGATTCTGTCACTTTGGGGGTTTTACAAAGGCTAGTGCGGAGTCTCCACAATGATGTGCTCCTTCTGGATGAACGGGTGGTCATTTTTTAATGCCCACACCGTTGCCAGGAGTGCCTTCTCACAATCGTTGAATTTTTCCGCCACAGAGGATAAAGTCTTACTCGCATAGGAGATGACTTTAATGACCTTGTCATGCTTTTGGTATAAAACTGCTGTCAAGCATGTATTCAAGAACCCCGTCTCCAAGAAGAGCTCCTTGTTTTTGACGGGGTAAACTAGACAAGGACGCTTGTGAGAGGCTTCTTTTGAGTTGTTTCACTGCCTCGGCTTATTCTGGAGCCCACTCCCACTTGACCCCCCCTTTAACAAATGGGCCATGGGTCTTGTGACTTCTGCGTAATCCTCAATGAACTTCCTACTGTAATTAGTCAGTCCAAGGAGGCTCCTTAGTTCACGCAAAGTGGTGGGGTCGTTTAGTTTTAGTAGTACTTCCACTTTCTTCGCCTGGGGACAGAGACTCTCAGGGGTGATTTCATATCCCAAGAAGTTTACACGGGTCTTACACCACTGTGCCTTCTGCAAGGACAGTTTTGCTCCGAAAACCTTCAACTGGGTCAGAACATACATAGCAGATTTCTGCTATGTGTTCCTCCACAGTCGATCTTTTGATCAGGACATCATCCACATAGGCCAGGTTACACCTTTCACGCAAGTCGGGCATGGCCTTATTTAGAAAGATGTTGAATTCATTGCCAGAGTTTATGTATCCAAAGGGAGTCTGGGTCCATGTCTACTGGTGCCCCACCGAAGGCAAAGGCCAGTTTATACTGGTCCTCCCTACTGACTGGTACGGTCCAGTATTCATTGGTCAGGTCAATGGCGGTGTACACCTTTGACCCCTGGATTTGGGCCAACCCCTGTTCAATGTAGGGAAGAGGCCATCGGGACATGTGAACCTGTTTGTTCAGCTCTCTAAGATCTGCACAAAGTCTCCATTGGCCATTTGGTTTTAAAATCCCCAGTACCGGATTATTAAAGGTACTGTGGACTGGACGAATTATCCCACGGGGCGCTAGGTTTTTTATGATTTCTGTAAGAGACTCCATAGACACGAGTGGCAAACGATATTGCCTCATGAATACAGAAGTCATCCCAGGGTCCGTGGGAATTTTGGTAGAATGTATCTCGGTGGAACCGCAGTCGTACAAGTCCACAGCAAAGATATGTTGAAAATCTAAAAACACCTGTTTCAACTTTTGCTTTTGTTCCTCTGTCTCACAGGCATCAGCAAGGTTGACCCATTCTTCAACCATCTGCCTGAAACCTGGGAAGACCTCGGGTTTCGCGATCTCAGTGGCCTCCTCCAGCTGTGTGGAGAGATCTCTGGTGAGGGTGTTGACCTCTATAGAGGGTTTCAGGTAGGAGAGGCAGTCATTATGGACCTGGAATATCACCTCATCCTTCCTGATGTCACAGGTCACCTCTTCCCCCTGTAAGGGCAGGAAGAGTACACCAGGAAATTCCCCCCTTGCCGGGTGAAGATCCTTTCTGGTGTTATGTCATTGCCACAGTCATAGCAGTCATTGGGGATTTGTCCTATGATTTAATTTCCTAAGTCCATGGAAAAATGCTGGTCATCAACCGCCATTCCAATAAAGGTGTCTGCGCCCAGAGTGATAGTCTGAGGGTCGCTGTTATCCACCCCTATTAGAATGGCGTTGTGCTCTAAGTCCACTAATGGTGTTGGGTTTAAACCCAACCCCTGCTGTTGGAGATGAGAATTGAGGTGTACATAAGCGTCCGGGTTTTGGAGTTTGTGACCTCTTTTAATCTTTAAGTAAAGTGGGAATTGTCGGGTTCATCCTGGGATGGTGACCTCCTCTCCAATTTGAATTTCAACTGCATACAGTAGCAATTGGGCTGACCGAAATGCATTTTCAGAATCATCAAAGCCCATAGGGTTGCCCCTAGTCGGGACCAGGCCTTGTAATTTATGAGGTCCAAATTAATTGCGAACCGATTGAGAATGTCACTACCTAAGTAGAATGCAGAAGGGACATCTCGCACGACCCAACAATTATGCTCTATGCTTTTATCACCTATAGAGATTTTTAGCATACACCTGCTAGGCAGGAGATGTTTGAAATTGGGAGTTTCCAGGCCCATTTACCACTTATCGACCAATTTAAATATGGAAATGGTTGGATCTTTTGGGAATTTCCTGAACAACGCTTTGCTGATGAAGCTTTTTCCATTATTCAGGCACACTCTGGCGAGAACAGGCTCCTTCCCCTCATTTAACTGAATAGGGAGGAACAGCTGTTCACCCATGTTTTGAATGTCAGCTACGCTTTGAGCTGGTTTCTCATCACTTTTTACTACAGGACTTGGATTTTCGAATTGGGAATCAGTATAACATTTCAAGGTATTTCCTTCCAGTGTGGAATGTGTTGTAGCTTGGATGATTAGTGTGACTGCCTAAGTGAATGCAGGGCCTCATGGAATGGTGTGGTGGAGCCTGGAGTTTTGGAGGCTTGGGGGTTCCATAGAGTGACGGTTGGGACTTGGAGTATGGCAGGGAACCAGGGCAGATGCGTGTGACCTTCTCTCCTACCTTTCATAACTGCATGTATTTAACCAAGCAAATAAAGCATTTTCTGTTTGTACTTACCTGGGTCAGCCTGGTTCCTGCTCCATGTCATCTCTGATCCAGGCACATCTTGCTGGGGGCAAGATACAACATTTTGGCGACGAGGAATACTTGAATCGAGAGGAAGGTGGGAGAGCCAAGGGGAACAGAAGAAGAGAAAGCCTAATGCCATGTACCAGCTTGGAGAAGCGCTGTTCTGGTGAGCTAGTGGTGAAAAATGAAGTTGGTGCCAATGAAGGAGATGACTGTGGCATCAGAGGCATCAGACAGATTATGAGTCTGGAAGCCCATCCAAGGGGCTGGAGGAGTGCTAGCCCTGGCGAACGATTGGGGGCCGAGTGGCAGAAAGAAGTTGTCACCAGTGAGCAGCCCGGTGTTACCACCGATGAGCCGAGCGCCGTTGCGCTCATATGGAGAAAGTTCTCATGGAACTTGCAGTCCAGAGGTGGAACATCCTTGTTTCAAGTTACTGGGAAAAAAAAGAGTTGTCATGTCTTTGGGCGTTTTGTGAGGGGGAAAGGGGGGTCATGGGTGGCGTGCGCCCGTTCATGTCCCCTGCATTCCAGCCATTGCCGTTGGACTGGAATGCATGGATTTGGCCTCTGCCCCATTGTCCCTTCGTCAGAGCTTCAGAGCTGCTCGGAGAGGAAGAGTCACTAGAGGAAAGGCCCTAAAGTCGTGGGCCAACGTGATGACGTTCAATGAGGAAGTTGGAGATGCTCGCCAGAGCTACAAGAAAAAAAGAAAAATAAACGTTCGATTGTATTGCGTGCCGAGCCTGCAGAATGGGCGTTTTTGTTGTTGAATTTCGCTGACGGAGAGTTACACTGATTTGTGCTGGCAAGGTACTGTGATCCTTTTAACCATCATAGCAGCATTAAAGGAATAATGTGGTACCTTTATTGCTGGTTCGCGTCCAGCCTTTCGGGAACAACTGGAGTTTGTTTTACAGAGTGGCGAACCGCGTGTGTTGTCTGCAATAATGAAAGCAATTTTTGTGTTTGAGCCAATAAATGCTGGGATGGCGGCGTTTGAGTGAAGCCAGATATTGACACTTATTGCTGAGTTGACTAGGTTGAATAAGTTTAGAGGTGCTTACGTTTATGTACTATTGATACGTTTTGTGAGCTACTGACACGTTTAAATTGCAGGAGGACATTAAAACTGTGTGCCGGAGGGCAAGAATGTATGTGACTTTCATAATGCATTTCAAACAGTTTTCACAAGGTTGTTGCTGAATGTTTTATCGTGATGAGTTTATGGAGATGAATGGGGATTAATGTTATGAGATTCCATGAGTTGTTAAAGGATAGTTCCGGGACTTTTTTTTTATTGTCCCTACGGTTCGGCCATGTGATTTTAAGCATAACTCGGTAGATCGTAGAAAACTTTCCTATGGACCTTACCCGACTTTTCGTCCATTATCGCACTCGAAATCAGCCGCCATTTTCTGATAATCCTATCATTTCCCCCCATCGACCCGGCTCACCTGCTTTTGCGGCACTAAATCAAATCCCCCGCCCCTGAAACAGACTTTATCAAAACATTCATATTCCCCGCCTCTATCCGTGACGTGACTGTGCTGCGTAGGCAAACGCGCCCAGGCATCTTCTACGCGACTCCACACAGAACCCGTAAATCAACACAGATTAGCTCACAACACAGCGTGCCACAATTCGGAATATGAAACTGTACTTTTAAATCAAACCGCAAGATTGTAAATTTGGTAAAGTACATTTATTTGACATCAAATGTTTTGAGAATATTCAGCGATTTTCATTTTTATTTGCTCACGTTCCAAAAAGTTCGTTTTGAGGCACGCGATGTTCCTTTGCTGTACACAGGGTCTTAGATCATCTCACAATACAGCGCCACAATTCGGAATATGAAACTGTGGTTTAAAAGCAAACAGCAAGATTGTACATTTGGCAAAGTACATTTATTGGACATCAAATGTTTAGAGAATATTCAGCGATTTGCATTTTTCTTTGCTCTCGATCCAAAATAGTTCGTCTTGAGGCAAGCGATGTTCGTGTGCAGTACACAGGGTGTTGGTTTACGATAAAATAAGCTCTTCGGTCGCACTGATAATTGCATGGCTGTTCCAACAACGAGGCACTAGGCCACCACAACGGTCTGTATGTTGCATCTAGCCGTTAGTACCGCGTAAGGGCATACTTGTACTTGGCGATCGTCCCATAAAAGGGTCAGGGTGGTAACGTTGTTCACGCGGAGAAGCAACTGGCGGTTAAAAAAGCCATCCGCCGGTGTCTGGTACTCGTGACACATACAATAATGAATGATGTACCTGTTTGAAAAACATAAAAAATGAAATTAGTCTCACCATCAGATCTTTATTAAAATTATTCATTTTATATATTAGGTCGGGAAATTATTTCATAGCTAGGACAGTGCAACTGGGTATTATACGTCAAGGGGGGGCTGTAGGATACTGAGACAGTCCCCCAGTGCAGGGGTTGACAGGGAGGCAGTGCAGGTGGAGAGTGGAAGGGCCCAGGACCGAGGTCGCAGACAGTGGACCAGTTGTAGCAGGGGAGAGGGAGAGAGAAAGCAGAAGCGAAGAGGAAGGTTTTGAGGTGCTTCCGTAAAAGGAGATGGTTCTCCTCAAGATAGTGCGCGGTACAAAACAATATGCCACATAGAACGAACAAGTACAACTTAACCCGTCTTTAAAGCTACTGTATAGTAATTAAATTGCGGTATCAACTCATCTAAAGAGTTACTTACATTATATTTGCATTTTCCATTGTGTCTGTGCGTAGGGCAGCCCCGAAATACCACTCCTTCTATGCCGACGTTATTTCTTCTAATGAACGAACATTAAATGGCTATCGTTTCTGAAATTTTATTCATTATCGTTTCTTACGTTATTGCACCACACCCCCAAAAAGAAGTCTTTCGGGATGGTCCCGGCCTGTCAAGGTCAAATAACAATAGAACCTTATACTGAGTCGTGGGCCATTCCGGCACCCGAGCAAAAAATCAAAGCAGCTGACCTTCACTTTGAACGAGCACACATTCCTAGTTAGCTACATTCAGTGTAAGGCCATCTCACAGGACTTGAAATTTACACTCCATCTTTGCATTTTGTCTGCGTGCTTTGCAGCCCCAGAGAACCATAAATACGGAGACATTCTATATTTTTTGAAAAATGATTTATATTACTGTTTGGTTTAATTTAATGCGCAAATGAACAAGGTTGGATAGACACATTGCATGTACACTGAGCAATCACTTTTATTTACACATTACATAGATACACATATTCAATGGGCCTGCGACATGAGGAGACTCGAGAGAACAGACAATCAAATGACAATCATTTAAACCGTGATGTGTATTTCTCAATGAGCTCTGCTTTAGGTGGACATGGAACAGAGGCAATGTTGGGTGGCAATGCAGTTGTCCCCTGCACAGGTTCGTTCACAACTCCATGTATGTGCCTATCTAGGACATCAACAATAAGTCTCTCAATAAACTCATATTGCATATCCTCAAACACTGGTTTGATCACCCATTGTTTACTTCTTTTAGTGAAGGCCTTATTGTAGCGAAGCGTCCCTAAAGTTCCGGTCGTCCTACTTTGTTGACGGCCAACATTATGGTTATGTGCCAAGACCGCTAGAAGAGTCCGATTTATCATGCCCTCGATGCCAAAATGCAATCGTTTTGGCCTGTACTTTAGGCACATATTGTGGAACACCTCCAAATCTCCTGTGTGGCAGAATTCCGTGAGTCCCCTCAAATCTCGTGTTATAGTTTTATCAAATACAATCTTTTCAATGGCTTTGTGAGTGGGTGATGAAGGAATCAACCACTTCTTCTTCCGTGCCTCCTCTGTGGACAAATGGCCATGTTCACAATTGTGGAAATGTTGGTTTGTGGTCCAGTGGTGAACGTTGATACAGTGTAGCATTACTGACCGCCATTTTTCCAGTAGAATTTCCAACGACCCTCCACATGTTTTTGAGCTCCACCAAAGATGGTTGCTGATTGACTTGGACCACTGTGAAATACCTTGCATATCTTTTTTTTTACCTGCAGCCGACATTTTTTTATTGATTGTTTTTGCAAGATGCCAAACGTCAAATTGGTGATTTATATTTTTGTACTCTTCTCTCATTGTCTTGGCAATTGAAACGTGTCTGTCCGTGGCTATCAGGTCGATCACCATTCCCCGCGATTGTAGTTGTTGCAATGATGCTACAAAGCAAACTTTCTCCATGGCCACTGAGGATGTACTTTGTGACACCTGCACGACCACCGAACTCACAATTTTCTTACTTTCCATGTCCTGAAAGTGGTAGGTGCAGTACTTGGCTGAAAATCCTGGGCTGTCGCACTGTCCATCACCGGCTAGCCTGAACCGTTTGCCCACGGATGTACTATCAATAGACATTTTTTCCATTCTCCAAGCTTCGCTAATGGCTGGAAATAGATAATCGGTTTGGTATTTGTAGAACTGAGTTTTCGCAATGAAATGGATTCCCACAAACTGAAAGAAAGACTCTAACTTTTTAAAACTTGAACCACTAAAAAGTGCAGCCGCTGCACAAAGTAGATTGCCTGCTGGCAGTTGCCCCAGCATGGGTTGTGCAGACCATGAGAAAGGATGATATTTTGTACAGGTGGCATGTATTTTAAGGTTAGTGCCTCGAATTGCACGAGTCACATTAATCAATGGCTCCCCACATACTTCCCCACCAACCGAATGCCCACATTTCATCCGAATAATAATATCAATCAAACAACTATCGAATACAATGAATTTGGCCTCTTTCCTTATACTGTCACTCTGCATCCCAGCTGGTTCGGCCTGTAACGTTGAGGACATGTCACTCACATGAAAGGTAGAATCTCTGATATCGTCTTCCGCTATGTTCAGTGATACTGATGGTGTTTCATTGTCGTCCACTTCATTCTCTTCCATTGCAACATCTGTTCCTTCTCCGGCGATGGGTGAATAAAACAATTTCTTCAACTTTCTCGCGGTCTTAGTTTTTGCGGGTGTGGATTCTGTGAATTGATCTCCGACTGCACCCGAACTACCAGGAGGACATTCACTATCAATGGCTGGATGTGGTATAGCTCCGTTGTCAATCACTTCATATTCTTCCCA
Organism: Ambystoma mexicanum; assembly: GCF_040938575.1. Classification (NCBI taxonomy): domain Eukaryota; kingdom Metazoa; phylum Chordata; class Amphibia; order Caudata; family Ambystomatidae; genus Ambystoma; species Ambystoma mexicanum. The sequence goes on from NC_090927.1 coordinate 1,008,638,636, forward strand.
TTGGCACGATGCATCTCCAGTCTCAAGTCCCTGCCAAAAGGTTTGACAAGCAACATCTCTCGTTCGCTTCACTGTCTGTGTAGATCTAGTTCGTACACCCACTCGCAACTAGAGGACAGATTGGAAAAGGGATGTTCAGTTTAAACACAACTTACAGTATTGAACTATTAACAGTGAAAAACAACATAATATAGTGACCAGGACACTAACCTTCTTTTGTTTTCTTTTCTTTGAAACTTTCTGGCCTCGAACTTCAACATCAGGACGCTGTTGCTCCGACTCGTGTGTGCATGTCTCCACTTCCTCTTGCGCTGCAACGACTATATTTTCATGATACGCACATCCATCACGCACTGACGCTCCATCGACTCCCTGAAACATAGAACTTTCATTAGTATGTATAATAATATCGAAAACACAAAATGTATTTGGGGACCAATACCCACGTACATCTCAATAGCAAAACACGAATGAACGCTTTGTGTAGAACATTCAAACGACAATTATTCACGCATTGTTGATCTAGTTAGATGGAACTGTCAAGATCCATACCTCGGGCTCCTCATAGACTTCCATTGATGATATTATTGAAGATGATGCTTCAGTAACTCCCTGAAACACAGTAATTGCATTAGTATGGTTTTCTATTTTGTTAAAAAGAACATAAACTTTGTGCTGGCGTCAACGGCTCATCTAAATAGACCTGCACAAATGATCAGTTGTCTAAAATAAATAATGGATATGTAAATATGATTCGATTTGCTCGATCGTTGGAAGTGTCACCACCCAGAGATCTGCATCAACTACTAGGGGTGATGTTCTTGTAGAAGAAGCTCCGTCATCTCCCTGAAACATAGTACTTGCGTTAATAAAGAAAGAAGTATAGCGGATGTAATCACGTCATATGATCTCGCTTGATCGAACTGTCAGTATCCATACCTCGAAATGCATAAGAACATCAAGGGACGATGTAACTGCGGTGCACACTTCTGCAAGCTGTTGCGCCGACCCGTAACTGCATGCTCCCCCTTCTTCTTGGACTAATGCTCCATCGACTCCCTGAAACATAGGACTTTCATTAGTAATGAACACAATATTGAAAAAAGAAGACACATTGGAGGGCGACGACAGAAGGACATATCAATGGCTAAAAACGAAAGAAACATTGTGTGTAACAATCACGCTACAAGAATGCAAGACCTGATGATCTCCATCGATGGAACTGTCCGGAAACGTACCTCGAGCATCTGAGTGACATCAACGGTTGTCGTCAATACGTTGGACTCCTCAGCATCTCCCTGAAAGACAGTACTTGCATTATTTTGGATAACAATAATTATAACTGAAAACAAAGACTAGAGGACGAGTACAAGGGTGTACCATTAGGTAAAATAATTACACGATCAATTAAAACTATTGATTTACATGCCTAAAAGAAGTCAGTGGCAGAATAGCCAAGTAAGATTACCCGATAGGCGCTTGAAGTGGCTGATGACTGCAATAACGACACGGATGGAGAATCTTCCGCCTTCATATTGAGTGGATACATAAATGGGGAAATTATTGTTAGCTAATGCTACACACTACCGCAAGGCCGAGAGATAAATACGTAAACTTGACTCACCAGTGGAGGGATGTGGACGAATAGAGTGGGAATAGCGGTTGAGAGCAATTTTTGCCTCGCTCGCAGTGTGTTCTTCTTTATTAGCATTGATGTGGAGTACATGTCTGAGCTAAAGTGCCTGCTGCAGATGCGGTATCGATCACACCTCTTGTCCGCAAAGACTTCTAGGACTCTACTTTCAAGCTCAGACGGTGGATATCCGCAATATCGGACCCATTCTCTTATCTGATCTATTGTCTTAGGGAAAACATGCATTATAGTACCTTCAGATTTATTATGGGTCTTCGAAGGGCAACCGCCAATGGAACAGGCAGGCATTGTGGAAAGTTCTGAAAAGTAAAGATCAACAATTCTCTATGAATACCAATGTGTTAAAAAATTAAATGACACATAAAAGGTTCAATGCAAGGTTCGTTTTGGTTCTTGGAACTATACATGTTATTCACATGCGGATAAGTATTTGAATAACTTTAAAAAAATAGAAAGATAATTTGACTAGACTCAGAACATGTGACTAGTTCCTTGCATGTACTGTCTTGAACGAAAAGAAATTGGACGCAAAATGATTATGGTACATGGCCTTACCTTGACGAACAAACAGTTAGATTCCGGGATCAGAGTAGTTTCTTGTCGTAGAACAGGGAGCAGTTCACAGGTTGCAAACTGACGAGTTTCCTCGAAGTGGTCACGGAAGTTCACAGAGACGAAGAGCAGATAACCAGCACCTTCACGGGTTGACTAGCAAAGCGCAAAGAAGTTCTCATTAGAAATATGAAGTGGGTTATAAAGAATTCGAAACAGGGGTGTGTTTGTGAATGAATGACGTGTATATGTCGTGGCATTATGTGGATTGCAGGGGGCCGTCCAGCGTGAGGGGGATGCTTGGCAGGAGACACGGGGTCTGGAGGTAGACATGGGAACAACAACCCATGCTCTATAGACCACTTTGAAGTGTACATGGTCTTTGGCACCTCTTGGCCTTTATCGCTCCCTGACAGCTCCACTTGCCAGCACAAGTACCCCGGTGCGAACTGCCTTTGATAGGGCGGGGGGTGGATTGGGGCGGTGGTCGTGCAGACAAGACTCGTTTGCCGCAGGGTCTCACCAAGGAGAGGCCATCTAACTGCATGTAAGAGGCAGGCTGCAGGATCTAGTACATGGAAGGCATGGGGGTGAGTTTATAAATACCTCACCGTCCCAGGAGAATATATGGGTGCAGTTCACCCTGGAGACCCTGGATGCCTAGGCTTGATGCTAACCCGCAAAATAACATATGTATGTCTGCTGCATATGGGTTCAACGGTTATGTGGATTGAAGGTGGGCGGCCAGCGTGAGGGAGGATGCTGGCCGGAGACATGTGGTGTGACAAGGCACAGGAAGACTATTCAATGGAGACACACTAGATTCATTTAAAAAATCAAAACAACCATTGTTAAAATATATGTTGGGTTTTATTTTAGATCTTACTTTCAATTGAACATAAATAATAAACATTACACATTGTAAAGTTCCAGTTGCAGCACATCCAGGGAAAATCTGCGGTATTGTCCACTGTCGCTGGGGAAATGTTGTCTAATGGCAAGTACCGCACAGGCAGGTATTACTCTCCGAACGCGGTGTCCGAGCCTCCCGTGAAGCCACCAAGTGAAGCAACGATAGGCCACCAGCCTGTACCACCTGTGAAAAAGAAAGATGCAAACTGTATTAAAATGACAAAACTTTCTTATCACTGTCGATTTAGGTAAAAAATGTCATTCTGCTTTGAAAAAAATTCTATCTAGAAAATGCACAATATGGAACCAATTTACATGCATTCGAATGATATGTAGATGTAATTTTATATGTGGGAGACGACCATGAAATAGTAGTGGCATCACTGACATCACAACCAGAGTATACTTACTCGTTACTCGGGTTACGCGGACGAACAGAGCCGCGAAGTTCGTGCATAAGCACCATCATCATCCTCAACACGGTCCGTGAGAGGCAGGCTTCCCTGAACTCTGGCAGCTCGGTGATGCATTGCGGACTTGGCTCGCCTTCCGAAATGTAGGCCAAGCACCCGGAATTTTCACGGCAGCAGCAGTTCTCCTCCTCAGTTGGCATTAGCTCGCACCGATTGCACGTGCACCAGGTGGAGACGCCGTCCATGCGACATGGTCCAGGCTCTTCATCCGTTGACTGGTCCTCCCAACTGCCGTCCGAATCCCCATCGTTTTCGCGTGCTTGCCTTTCCAGTAGTTCTTCCTCGGTGTACTCGGGCTCGTACATATACGGCATTATTGTAGCCATTGTGTGGTAAAGAAAGTAAAATAATTTACAGAGATGATGCAGGTGTTCACAAGGCCTAGAAGCGGTGAAGGCAGCTGACCAGAGCACAGAAACGAGTCACAGAATACTCAAAGTAACACAGAGAGAGGAATGGAATCGAAAATCTGCTGCTGTGTGTTGTGAAACGGTGTGTTTATACTTATTGAGGAAAGAGGCGTCCTGCCATTTCCATGGCGACACTTCATTAGCTGAAGCGCAGCGATTGTTGACACGAAACGTGCTTTGGCGTTGGGAAATGGGCGGTACGCGTCTGCTGATGTCAGGCTCAGTGGCGGGGGATTTGATTTAGTGCCGCAAAAGCAGGTGAGCCAGGTCGATGGGGGGAAATGATAGGATTATCAGAAAATGGCGGCTGATTTCGAGTGCGATAATGGACGAAAAGTCGGGTAAGGTCCATAGGAAAGTTTTCTACGATCTACCGAGTTATGCTTAAAATCACATGGCCGAACCGTAGGGACAATAAAAAAAAAGTCCCGGAACTATCCTTTAAGTGTTGCATGATTTGTTATGTTGCAGCGCGTGTTAGAGCGGGAAATGCATTTTTAAGCATAGCAATTTATATGAGGACTGCACATGACTTATTTTGAGTAATGATGAAATGTTTTTTCTAATTGGAGTATAATTATGAATTGGGTTAGCATAGTTGTTTGGACACTTAGATAAGGAGTGCTCCAGTGAGTTTAACCCTTTGAGTAGGGTAGTTGTGTAGACACCAGGGCAAGGGGCCCATATTGTAGTTTGGAGATTGTTTGAACGCAGTTGTGCGTGTGAGTGTTGGGGCAAGGGGCCCATGTTATATTTTAGTACGTTGTAGGTGACCGCACATGTTCTCCAGTGTTGAGGTTGGTGTCTTTTAGGAGTAAGGTTCAGACTCCTAGTAGTTGTTTCTGTAGTGCCAGGTGGTGCAATGTAGGGGGTAGTATAGTGGTTAGCACGCCAGTTGATTTTGGTTGTTTATTTGTTTTGGAGTGGCACACAGAGATTTTGAGGGCAGTGTTGTTGTGTGTTTCATGCGATTGAAGTTATGGTCATTGAGGACCAGATTGATCCACAAACTGGCAAGGTTTTTACTGAGTTTTATCTACATTGAATTTATCTAATTTGTTTATTTGGAAATTTAAGATTGCACTACATATTTTTCTATCTTTTGTTGTGCGTCTGATTTGTTTTGCAAAAACTGAGTTTTGCATTGCACTAGTTTTTCATTCTTGTGGTGTTTTTTTTTTTACAGTTTTGCATAGTTTTTCACTTTGCATAGACCACGCACCACACCCTTCCTTTTTGTGGTTGCGGTTTTGTGGTTTTTGTGATCTTTGTATTGTGAGTCATTTTTCTATATTTTTCAGCCTTTTTCATGTTTTTCTTTGGAGAGAAGGGATGAGGCATGGTTTATTTGGGGGTGCATGTTTTTGTCTATGGAATTCTGGTTGGCATGTGTTTAGGTGGTTTTGTTTGGGCCATTGCAGTAGTCACAGCTTTGGGGCTATGATGCTTTGGCAAGTGTTCTGCCCCAGAAACGCGTAGTTTGTGCTCAGGTGTTTCAGGGTGACAGTCCTGGTGGGAGGAGTTTAGTTTATGAAGGTTTTACTTTGTAGTTCGGTTTCATTGTCCTGTGTGTCAAGGTACATGCTTGGTGGTGGCAGCACTGAGATCCCGGCGTGGCAGGCTGGGGTAGAAGGAGTTATGGTTGTTATGATTGTTAGTCCAAGCATGATAGGGGGTGTGATCTGTTTCTTGTGGTTGTTTTGAAGGAGGAAGATGTGTTGTAGCTTGGATGATTATTGAGACTGTCTGAGTGAATGCAGGGCCTCATGGAATGGTGAGGTGGAGCATGGAGTGTTGAAGGCTTGGGGGTTCCACAGAGTGACGGTTGGGACTTGGAGTATGGCAGGGAACCAGGACAGATTGTGACCTTCTCTCCTATCTTCATAACTGCATCTATGTAACCAAGTAATAAAGCATCTTCTGTTTCTACTTACCTGGGTTTCCTGCTCCATGTCATCGCTGGTCCAGGCACATCTTGCAGGAGGCAACATGCAACAGAATGCCACTTGAAATTAGAAGGAAGGTTGATTTTCAGGAATGGAGAGGAGTTCCCATCACCAGTTTGTTGTCCTAGAGCAATTACAGTAATGTCAGGTATTTGATTATTTTGAAAATGGAACGCAATTTGGCCAGATCGTTGTTCAACCATGTGGCATGTGCCATTTAAACTGACATAGTTGATGCTTTGTTTTAATTTTATTGGCCGGTTAGCCTGAGTCCTCAGTACCTTGTTCACATAGTCTATCAGGGGAGACAACCTCCGAAGGAGGTCATTCCCTAATAGACATGGTGTCCCCTCTGGAGTCACGACTATGACCGGGTGTTTCATATTGTGTCACCCAATTTTAATTTCCAGATCTGCAGTCCCCTCAACGGGAATTTAATTCCCGTCAAAGTTCTGGAGTTGTCCATGAAGAAGGGTGAGAGGAATCTGGTGTCTCTCCCCCTTCCTGAATTTAGCTGCTCAAAGGCCCTTTTGGACAGAAAAGTGGCCTGGGATCCAGTGTCCACCAGTGCTGAAAATGTACGTTGCCCTTGCACTCGGACAGGGGCATAGAACCTACCTTCTTTCTCCTCCAAGGTGGCAAAGGAAATGGGCGTTTTGGGCAAGCTGGGCAGCTAGTTTCTTTATTTTGGACTCCGACATTGTGGGGTTTTGGACAGTTGTCTGTGTCGGAGTTTGGGAATCTGTGAAGAAAATTTGGCATCCTGAAATAGGTGGGATTTTGGAAACCCCTTTTTCCCTTGATTCTGTGCTGCCTCCATCTTCCTGGAGACAGTCACTAGAACCAGTTTGTGGGGAGGACCCCTCAGTTACTGTTACATTCACAGGATGACATTTCTGGGGTTCAGGGATGGGTGATAATGAATCAGTCCCCACCTCTACCCTGTCAGGGTTATGGTCTCTTGGGAATCATTTTTCTTTGGGAGGAATTCCCCCATCCTTGAAGGAGAAGACCTTCTTCCCAGAATCCTCTAAGGATTCTTCCCCTTCAAACTGGAGGACACTGACCTCCTCCACAAAATGGGTCTTTTTGGTCTCTGTTTCTCCTACCCAACCTATGTTCCCTGGGTTGCAGATTTTCAGCAGAAAGAGATTTAAGTTCCGGTTCCGGGGTCTAGGGGCTTTTCACAGGTGATGAAAGAAGCTTCCTCTAGGGCTTTGCATCCCCCTTCCTCCCGTGCCTCCTCCTCTGGAACCAGTGGGTTATCGGGGTTCTCTCCCCGTCATTGTTCCGGGGTGCCAAACCCTTGGTTTGTGTTATTCTGGGCCACCACGTCCATCTGAGGGTTCTGCTGAGCCCTCAACATGCGAGTCATATCTTGAGTTAGGTTCTGTACCTGGCGCTCCAGTTGGGACACCCACTCTGGCTGGTACGAGGGTCTTGTGTCATATCTGGGTTGTTCTCGCGAAGGGTATCTATCCCTTCTCCGGGAGTAACCTGGGTACTGTGGGTTTCCCTTGTAGCCCTCCACCCTTGGCCTCCCCTCTCCCGGATTTGGTAGTTTGGAGTCCTGAAAGCGGGTAGAGTAAGGCGGATTGTCCTGGATGTTGGGATTTTGAAGGTACCTGGGGAAGCAACTTAAACCAGAATTTGGGAGATTACTGCCCTCCTGAGGGAAGTTTGGAGGGATGTTTCCTGAGGCCGTACTCACCTGATTGGATCCCCTGGGCCGGGGGAGTCGACACGTACCCCAAGATGGGTCTGTTGCCCTTATACTTGGGGATGATGTAATTGGCAGAGTTAGGGGGCACATTTGTGGGATACCCTACCTGACTGCCACCTGTTTGTGATTGATCAGTGGGTCTTCTTTGCCTCTGATTCGGATGGTTTTGGGAAGGTGTATCTGTATGCCCCCTCATTTCTGGGTCCAAAATTGGGGCAGCCTTCACCTCTGCCACCTTGGCAGCAGCAGGGGTGTTGGTTGTTGTGGGGGTTTTGGTTGTTTTTTTTGTTTTCTACAGGCTTCTGGACCTCATAGATCCAGGTAGCTTGCTCTATTACCCAGTCCAGGGTCCTGCCATCATGGAAATCCCTTACCAACTGGGTCATGATGTACTTTGGGAGTGCATGAAAATAGGTGTTTGTAAATTCCCTACTAATCGTGTGCACCCGCCTAGTAGTTTGCGCAAAGGCCCGTTTTAGTCCCTGAACAAATTCTCTTGGGCCCTGATCTTCTCCACACTGAAGGTTGTAGGCTGCCTTGCGAGCCTCCTGGGGGTTTCTGTATGTCGAAAAGTACTTCAAGATGGCTGCCTTGTAGGTGGACCACCCTGAATGATTGGTATCCTCCAGCCCAGCAAAGAAGCTGGAGTACTCTGGAGAGAACGTCCCTTTTGCAAATTCTATACAATTCTGATTATTTTTTATGTCAAAAGATGTCATCATCTTTTAATGTTGCTCCAGATGCTCCCAGACAGAATATTTGGCATTCTAGTGGTACAAAGTCATGAAACCCCTGATAGCTTTAATCTGTTTAATGGGGTCTTTCACCAGAGTCCTCTTTTGTTTACTAGCGTTCTTTTGCTGCTGTACCTGAGTCAATTCGCCCTCATATTCAGAGCTGCTGCCCTCACTATTCCCCCCTCACTATCGTCTAGGCGCTGCCTAATTCTTTGAGCTTGGGACTCTCTCTCAGAAAGATGGGGCCTAGTTTCTTCTCCTCTGTTGTACTTTGGGCACTCGAGGTCACTCCCCTTGGACTCCCTCTTTCACACACGAGAGTAGTCTTCTGACTCCTCCCTGCTTCAAGGGTTGGTGGAGTACTCCCCCCATCTCCCTGATTGGGTGGAGGTTTTCAGAATACTCTTTTGGGACCTTAATTCATGCTCCTTTTTTTCTGCAAAGCGCACCAAATGGTCCCTTTGTAGACAATGTTTCTTCAAGTCTAGCTCCTTGATTTTCTCCTCATAGGAGTCTTCCCGGTCAGATACATCAGCCATAATATTTGTGAACCTGTACAGGGATACCCATCCATCAATCTCTGATGGGCAGTGGCCTGCCTGTTCAATCATGCTGGGCCTACTTGAGTCTGGCTGCCTCATGATTCCCGGTTCTTGTGAACTGGTAGACATGAAGTCAGCAGGTCCTTGCGCAAACAAAGTGGTAAATGGGTTTGAGGCCCTTGGTAGAGAGGGCATCACACTGTGATCAGGGACGGCCCTGGCCCTCTCTACTTGTTTGGGGTCCCTCAATTTTTGATTCAACCTAACACACTCTTTTTCTAACAGCTCAAGTTTCTCCCTCTCAGCCCCCATCTCCCGACAGTAGGCAAAGGCTTGAGCCTTTTGCTCTGCTATCAGGGCTTGACCTACCTCTATTACCTTCCCTTGTGCTACTACCTGGCTCTGGAGTCCCCTGTTCTCATCACAAAGGGCCTCATTTCTTTTCTGGGCCTCTTGTATTGCCTGGGAATACTGAGACCATTGTTGTGGCAGCAGCTCCATCTCCTGTCTCTGCACTTTTTTGGCTCGGTTGGTGTCTTCTAGATCATCTTCTACTTGTCTCATCTGCCCCATTAAATTTGCATACTCGATTTTTAGATCACTCAACTCCAGAAGGTCTGACTCTCTTTTCTGTAAATTTGTTTTTAATTTGCACACTTCCTGGCATAGGGCATCTTTTTCCTGATACAGGGTGCCAAACTGTTCAGTGATTTCCTCCCTCTGTTTTATAGCACCTAATTTCTGCCGTTCCTGGTCAAATCCTGGTTGGGAATGGACTTCTTTAATGATTAACTTACTATTCTCATCGTCCAATTTTTCAATCTGTTTTTGGAGAGCATCCATGTCCTCTAAGCAGTGTCTATTGTATTTTATTTGTTGCTTTAATTTTTTCTGACTCTCTTTCAGGGAATCAACCTTCTCCTGACACTCCTCTTTCAGTGTAGCTAGTTGGGCTTCCTGTTCTGAATTAGTTAGTTGCTGTTCTGCCAAATCCTCTTTTAACTGTTAGATGAGATTTCTCAACTCTGACTCAGAATTTTGTCTCTCTTGCATTTTTTCTTCTACCTGCTTTAATTCACCTTAGGTTTGATTTAAGAGGTCAGACTGGTTTTGCTCAAAGGTGACACTTTCTCTGTACTTTTCTACTATGACTACCATATGGAGGTATATGTAGGCAGTGAGTCGGACCATTTTAAGTTGTTACTCTTGGATATTCTGAGTCATATAAAACTCAGTCAGGGCTTGGTGCAATAGGCCACTGTCCTGCCACACATCCGCACTTTTGGAGGTGACCTGTTGCATCATGCTGGATAGCCAGACTTCCTGCTCTTGCTCTGCCCATTTCCCTCTAATGAATAGTTTGGACAGAAGGTGCTGCCTAGCCATGTTTATCTCCACTGTGGTCATTATGAAGAGTGTTCTTCCTTTATTTATGTATGTATGCAAGGACAAATCTGTACTCTGCTTTTGTCTAGTTCAGGGTTAATTTTACTTAATTTTTAAACACAGGCCTGATACCTAGGGTATAAGTTTTGGGGTGGTGCTTTTACAGTGTAACATAGTTTTCTAACCACAAAAAGTATCCCTGCATTTTCTGGGTTAGCCTGCTGTGTTAAGCTGTCACGGGTGGAAACAATAAGCTCAATCAAGTCACGAGCCCCCACTGTTTAAAGGTTTTTAGAACACGGCACACTCCATGCCAGGGATTCCTTCCACTGAGCATGAACGTGGCGCGCTATAAAAATGTTTTGATTTTTATTTGAACCCTGGATTCTTGGTTTGAGAAGGCACCCAACCCGTCTCACACCCACCTTAACAAATACCCTGTGTCGCAGCGGACTATGAACAAAGCTGGTGTGTAACAATGAAATCATTATTAATTTTTAAAATTCACAGAAAATCAAGCAAATCAAAATTATGGCTGCAGCCACCATTGTGTGGCAATGCAAATGCAAAACCTTGTAAAGCACGCCCCATGCAACTCTTCCCAAAACACCTACTAGCTAAATTCCTTGTGGATGGAAAGTAGTGGCAAGGAGTCGGAAGGAAGAGGAAAAACTCAGATTGTGTATTTAGCCCACCACCCCAGGATAGGAGGCCAAGGAAGAAAATGAAAATCTTCAAAATGAGCAAATTGGCATGCTTGGATTTTACTTGTGACTTGTATTTCAGTTTACAATTGCAGTAGGATACCTATGACCAAAATTTGTGTGGCTCCACTAAAGAGACAAGGAAGCTTACAGGCTACTGAGCAGGGCACCAAAGCAACGTGAACACAGGTGAGAAAATAAATTTTGAAAGGAAAACAATGCAGGAAAAACACACGCGGGAGAATTGCAATTAGTTTTTCATACAGGTTTAAAAATGACATGCAGCCCAGAAAAGGGGCTTAGCTGGCAAAATTGGAAATTGGTTTTAGGATCAGAAACACAGCCACATAACAGGTAGGATTCTGAGGGGAAGGAATTACTTTTAATCGGATGATGTTTGGGTTTTTTTTATAGGAAAAATGCAGATCGGAATTTAGAGAAAACACAATACATGGGCAAATTCGGTTTTTGTTGTACAATGACTGGTTCTACTGAGGCTATATTTTAATGACTAGATTATTAAAGAAGGACACTGCGTGCAAGGGGGTTAATTTCGAATTTTAACCAGCTTGCACCGCATAAATCCTGATAGGGGAATTAATTAATTGATTTAAAAAATTGAACTAAGGATTTACACAGATAACTAAAATAATTATAAAAGTAATATGCTAACAAGTATGGACTAAAATAGATTCTTCTAAGGAATGAGTAAACAGATGATACTTGAAATTTGGGATATGAGTGGTACTTTACTGTGGTTTTTATAGGATTTGAATAGGATACAAGGGTAAAAGAGCGGGATATACAGTTTTTTGGTACTGGGTGAGTTGATACTTACAATGTATGCTTGAGTTTGGGGATTTGGACAGCCAGCAAGGCCTCTTGACAGCGGGGCCAAGTATCTGGTCACTGGGCAGCTGGGCTCTCCAGAATGGGGTCAGCTGGCAAGGTATGGTCACTGGACTCTGCTAAAGGGGATCAGCGCCTTTCCTCTTTTCTCCATGGATTATTGGGTATGGCTGGATCTGGAGGGGTGGTTCTGCTTGTATCTGGATGGTCCTGTCTGGATGTAATCAGCTGCCTCTAGATCTGGTTTTGGAGTTTTTGCAATCTTCTATATCCCTTCTGTCTTCCTGTCCCATGCTTATATAGCCAGAGTGACATCAAAGAATTTTACAATCTGGGGGGAAGTTCTCTGGACTTACCCCTCTACTGGGATAGGCCAGGCTAGTGGTGTTGCCTCCTCTCTCTGGGCTGATTGGTTCAAGGGGAATGACATCACTTCATGTGTGTGCGTTTTACAACTTCCTTTGTGTCACCACAGTTACCGTTTACCAAAAATAAGTTATGAAGCACAACTTCAAATCTATACTAGTTACCACCATGAGAAACAGTTATGCATATTCCATATTTCACAAGGAATCGGACTGTCCGATCACCAACTCAGTGCGACGTAGCATTGCTTTTGGGCACAAATCTGCCATTTTTAGGAGAACCATAATATCTAAAATTCTGCAAATGGCTACACATATGCCCCCTGCTATTTCACATATTCCCACCAGGTTTTAAGTCTGTATCATTTATACTTCACCCAGAAATACATTTTTCCTGCCATTCCAGTTCCCCAGTTGACAGGCACAAGTGCTTAGTTTCTTTGGGTTTGTACATAACTCACATACATTGCTGGAATAATATCAGATTGTTGCTTATTTAGGGCGCTGAAACAAAAGTCATAACGTACATAAGCTTTTTAAAATCAAATGCGGTACATTTTTCACAGATGTAGGTGGTCCTCAACCCCCCCACAGCCAAATGTCCCTGCCATGCTTGGCTTGCACAAAGGACCTCCTGGCAGAGGAAATTGCACCTTTAGGTCAAATACATGTCTTCACTCCCTTTCTTTGTATTTGATGGCAGTCCTGCCGGCCAGTCTGGTAAACCCAGTCATTATCACACCCTCAGTCCAAAAAGAACAGAGCACATGTCCTTGAAGCATCAGTTCACTGGTAGGTGCGACGAAATGGGAGGCAAGCTTTCCTGCCAAACTGGTTTGACTGAAATTCCTGGGGCCTCAGCCAGGCTGAATGAAGTCTTGGCGGGGGTAAAAAGCATAATGTACATGGCTTTGCAGCCCCCTCGCCCCCAAGTACAATAATATTTCTTGCGCGAGCAACAGTGAAATATTGGACATTTAACTTTAAATGGCATTTTTCCTGATTTTCAGAAGAGCAAATTCACACGTGTGTTTATTTCAGTTCATTATAAGTTTCCCAATGTGGTTTCTTTAGCACACAGTTTCTTGTTAATGAACCCTCTGGATTGCTTTTACAGATGTGGTCAATTTCAGGACACAGAGAGGTATACTGCCAAGCATTTCTATGAAATTGACATAAGAAAAAGAAACACCACATTATTTCTTTCATCACTGCAGTTTGTGCGCGATGGTTTATAGCAAAAGAAACACAAGCGTGTTTAAGTGGAAATCGGAATTCTTTGTCTTTCAGGTGATTTCCCAGTACATCAGTTGTTCTGGAAATGTATTTTGCCTCACTTCTTGATACTCAGTAGAAATAAAACATGCCAGAGTGGGTTTTCCTGAAGAGCACAACTTTGTGATATTTTAAAATAAAATCAAGAGCAAATTGCCGAGCCGTCTTGGATGTCAAGTGTGCAGCTTTAGTATTCAGAAAACAACACAGCAAATATAATGCAGTCCTGCATGTAGGTCATTTTCTTGTGCTTTGATTTGACGCAAAAACAAATTTAGCCCTTCTCTGGGGTGGCAGTGTTCAAAGCTCGCCACACATGTGCCACGGAAAGAAAGCACAGCCATTTTTGGGTGAAATATGGAAATGGGATTTCTGTCGTGGGCCTTAAATGTACTCCACTTGTCGCTGACATACCGGACAGAAATGAGGGAGATGCTGTACAGTATCTGGCATGAGGTGTGTGATTTACTGCATACCCTGTCAGATCTGAGGCCACCATGTATTAGACAGAGGTCATTAGACCAAGACCCCCACGCTGCATGACCTTGAGGCCATGGGCTACATAAAACTGACAGAGATGGGGCACCTTTGGGCATGGGAAATTGAGCTACAGGGTGGAGATTGGAGTGGATGGAATGGAGGGAATGCATGCAAGGACCTCACTTGGAATGAGGATACTAATCAGGAATGTGCTACCTATAAATATGTTGTGCTGACTTTCATTGTGTACCTTTCTGGATGCTGCTCAGAGCTGAACCGATTAATTTAAATCTGAGTGCAGAAATCGAACATTGAGGGAAGAGGAGAAAAACTGTGATAGATGGACGATGTTTACTCTTGCGAATATGTAACCTTTGTTCCTCTTTTATTACAGATGACTTCTATGTTATTATACTGAAATTGTCTAACTGGTGCGCCTAACATACTGATTTGCTTTTTGTGAAAAACAATAACCGGAAGCAAAATAAACATGGTTTATATTTGTAATTTTATTTATATGAAGAACAGAGATATCACTTTTGATCAGAAAAGACTTTCTTACGACTTATTTATTTTGTTGGTGGGTCCTGCTTCCATGACAACAAAGGGAAATTAGTTGTAGGATATGCTGTCTTTTTCCACCTAACTCTAGTAGAAAGTGCCCAATTACCAAAGCTGTTCTTTGCCAAGATTCCAGAATTGGTAACTCTAACCCAAGCATGCATATTAACTGAGCAACAAAGTGCTACAAAGTATACTGATTTGAGATTAGCCTTTGGTAAATGCGTGATTTTGGACAGTTGTGGAAGCAAAAAGGCTTTCTTACATCATCAGGTTATTCAGTTAAAAAGAAAATGTGTCGTGGGATTGCTGGACGCTATTGTGCTGCCCAAACCGGCAGCGATATTGAAGTCGGTTACCCACCAACCCCTATCAGACTATATTCTGGAAGAAAACATTTTTGCAGACATTGATGCTCAACAGAAAGCTGGTTTCTGGTTATCTGGCTAAATTTGTACTACAACAAGTACACACTTCGCCTCATTACAAGAAGTAGCTGTTGTGCAAGATACAGTCCCAGAATTGGGAAGATGATCCCTGTCTCAAATGGGATGTTTCCTACACTCTGATAACCTTTTTCAGGCTAAAAATGGTTTCTAATTCACACCAAAGTTATGGTTGTCCTATTTGTCACTTATTTACCACACACTCGACCATGTGAGAAAGGGGGATATGAATACCACCATCAATCAATATTGGTACGCAACAGAATTGTTCTCAATAGCTACAGGATACTGCAGACAGTGTGTCATTTGCCAGTAAAACAACATAGGAAAGACTTTAAAAGCAACTCCAAGCACATTCTTGACCTGAGAGGCTCTTTATTAATGTACAGTTATATTTTATTACAGAAATGTAATGAATTTCAATATGTCTCGGTTTTCGTGAACACTTTCTCCAGGTGTGTTGAACCATGCACATGGTAAAGGCTGATACTGGGATAGTGGCCACAGTTCTAATTAGTGATTTTGTGCCCCGGTTTGGAGTGCCAGTATGTATAAACAGTGATAGAGGCACTCATTATTTTAGACCAGATTGTTAAGGAGTTATTCACAGTGTTACACATACAACAGAGGTCCCACTTTCCACAACACCCTCTGTCAGCAGAGGCAGTGTAGAGACAGGACTATAATATAAAGACTACATTGGCCATAATGTGTGCTGAAGCAGGTCTTAAGTGGACAGGTGCTGCTTCAACCTTGGTCATTTTCAGTTGTAATCATGCAACAGGCTTCAGCGATGGGCACTGTACAGCGCCTATGGTGTTTGTCATTGGGCCTTATGAACAAACTGCCTTTCTCAGCTGTTACTCCAGACAAGGATCTCGTGGTGCCCCCATTTTGTACAAATCACATCTCAGCACCTGGAAGCGATCGCGGCCATTATAGGAGCACCACAATGGTCTTCCTGTGCTCAACAATAAGGTATGTGCCATTGGTCTATTGCCTGCTGTTTTTTTTTGTGTACCGAACTGTCTTGCCTGTATAGCAACTTGCATCCTGGTTTTTGCCTTGGACGTTGATTGTCTATTTGTGTACAGAACTGTTTGGCCTGCATAATAACATGCATTGTGATTTGCCTTTGGACTATACAACTATGTGAAGAACATGTACCGATTTCCTGGCTTGCTTGATGACATGTATACTCTATTGTGGGCCTAACACTTGTCTTCCTCTTTTTTTTTCTCCAATCTGGGGAAATTACTCCCTTCCCCAGGCTCCTTGGCTTTTCCCTGTGGATGTAGCACCACCAGGAGAATATTCAGGGGCAATTACTCCCTTCCCCTGATGATCCTTGTTTCACTGTTTTCTTTCTTTCTTAAGAGTTCATGGACATGTATGATCCTTGACTCAGGTTTTTACAGTATAGTCCACTTGGTCTCCTTGCTTACCAAGTACAGCCATGAGGAAGATGACTTGTATCTTTCTCCTTGTTTGGGTACGGGTCCCAGACCTGTATTTCTCTGTACTTGTAATTTGGCAAACTTGGTTCACTCTCCTGCCAAGTAGTGCAACAAAGAAGATGTCTTGAACTTCTCTCTTTATTTGAGTGCTGGTCCCAGACCCGTATTTCTTTGCTCTGATGATTTGGCAGACTTGGTTCACTCTCCTGCCAAATACTGCCACAAGGAAGATGCCTTGCCTCAGTGTAACTGTTAGGGTCCCAGACCCTTCTTCTCTGTTTGTTGGGGTTTTCCCTAACCCCATTATTTGTCTTGCATGCCACCTTAGCACCTTTCTGCCCCTCCGGTGAGCCTGTAGCCGACTGCCCGCTGCTAGGGCCTGTGGGAGCTGCCTCTGTCTGCCTGGTGACTGTCCCTGTGCAACCTCTGTCTTTTCCGTACCGGCCGTTCCTTGCTTTGGGACTCAGTACCTTGCCAGGGATTCCTGGGGAGGGACTCCGCCTCTGTGCTTCACCGGGCTCTCGTCGGCACCGCCTGTGGTCATCTGGCATCTCCTGTTCTTGGGCTGCTTAGCTTCCCTTCTTCTGAGCAGTTGACATGTATTCGCTCCTGCGAAGCCCTCCAGGAATTCTTGCGATTCCCCGCCTGCGTCCTCCATTCCACGTCGGTTCCCGGACAGGATTCGAATCTCCCACGCTAGAGATTCCTTGAACCTGATGCCTCCTTTGGCTGGATTCAACAAAAGGTCTTGTTCCTTGTCAACCTTTATACTATGTTGGGGCGTGGCTTGGAAGCCATGTGAAAAGACGTGCCTGTACGGGAGCTCCCGCTGATCCGTACATAATCCGACTGATACCGCGCAAGGACCGCTGTGATTTGGCGAAGATTGGGAAGACTGTGTACATGAAGTCCGGCTGCACGCGAGGACACTTTTTTACACGAGTTCGTAGTGCGCACGTGTACTTAAGAGCCGAATGAAGCACTGGTGGCGAGACCTCGACGGATGACAAAATGGCCGCCGCCACTTGACGAGGGGACAAAGGAGCGGTAGATTGGGACCACAGCAAACGTGCGCCCTCTCAGCGGTACGAAGGGGGCAGCGCGACCCTGCCCATCTGGGGGGAGCGCCGGACAACAGCGGTGCCTGAGACTGTTGGCCGAGCTGGGACTCTCAACTGAGTCGTGGTGTATGGGCACAGTGCCTCCCTGGTCTGGACCGGAGCGCGGCCAGAAGGACGCTCCTGGCTGGAGATATGTTGAACAAGCCTCTGAGGGCGAAGAATAAACAGCCCACGCTCGACGAATACGCCAAGACGTCGCCCGGCCTGGAAGGTGCCAGGAGCAAGGATAAGGCTCAGACCAAGGAGATGGCCGCCGGTGGTGCGAACCAGGAGGTCCTCGCTGCGATCGCGGACCTGAAGGCGACGTGGGAGACCAAGCTCCAACTTGCTGTGGCCGAATTGAAAACTGCGTTGGAACTACAGGTTGGGGCGGTGCAGGAGGACGTGAACCTCCTGAGGCAGGATGTACGAGCCCTGGCTGAGCGCACGGAAACTCTGGAAAAGGAGATGGGCCCTACTGTGGCGGACTGCACTGCACATAAGCGCGATATCCATGCCCTGGAGCAGCGGGTGGGCAACTTGGAAAGTAGGGCTGAAGAGGCGGAAGGACGTGCCCGGAGAAATAACGTTCGCATCGTGGGCCTGCCGGAGGGGGCTGAAGGCCAGAATCCCACGGAGTTTATTGAGAACTTGCTGCTGCAGGAGATCACAGGGGGAGCCCTGTCGCAGGGGTTTGCGGTGGAGAGGGCGCACAGGGCCTTGATCAGAAGACCACCGCCGGGGAACCCACCTAGGCCTGTGATCGCCAAGATCCTCAATTATCGGGATCGGGAAAGGATCCTGGAGCACTTTCGTAAGGGGGGCACCATACAGCGAGGAGAGGCGACCATTACTGCTTACCCCGATTACACCTTGCAAGTGCAGCGCAGTCGCATGAACTTCGGGGCGGTCAAGAGGCGATTGCGGGCAGCAGGGTACAAGTATATGTTGCTTTACCCGGCCAGATTGAAGGTATTCTTCAAGATTAAGATGCTGTTCTTTGACACTCCGGAGGAGGCTATGGAATGGCTCGATGCACAAAACTGTCCTCAGGAGCCAGATGAGCGGACGGCGGATGGAACGGGAAGAGATAAGTGATGCTGCGGGCCAGGTTGGGCTATGAATATTGGGACTGGAATATAGTCGGTGTGACTTTGTTATGGTAGTGTATGCGTTAGGACTTTGAAACATGGTCCGTGTGCGCGGATACGGAAGTGCGGGAGGGGAGCCTCCGGGGGCTGTTCTTTGCACCCCAGTTTGAGTTTAGTTTAGTCACTGTGTGTGGGGTGACACCCTGTCAGGTTCTCTACTTGGGTTCAAGAGAGTACCGAACACAGGGATGCCTGAGATCCAGGGATGGAGCTGGGCAGTTGGTTGGGTTAAGCTGGTGGGGTGGGTCAGTTTTTATATGAGCCTGGGAGAGAAACTGGGAATGGGGGCCTTTGAGGTAGGGGGGAGGCGAGTGGACCTGGGAGAGAGATTTGGGTTGCACCACATGTCCCGTTTAAGCTACTTGGGGAGGTTGTGGAGTCTGATGGGAGGCTGGTCATGGTAAGGGGGCTTGTGGAAAATAAAGTAGTGTGTATTATAAATACTTATGCTCCCAACCGTGACACGGCGACATACTTTAGGACACTGATCACTAGACTGGGTGAAGGGATGGGGGGTCCGGTGATTTGGGGAGGGGACTTTAATTGTGTACTAAACCCCAAGGAGGACAGGTCGGATGACAGGGTGGACAGGCCCAGCCCGGCGGCTAGGGTACTGCAGGCGCTGCTGGTAGGCCTTGGCCTGGCAGACGTGTGGAGGACGAGACACCCTGGCGTGAGGCAATATTCGCACTACTCGGCCCCGCACCAGTTACACACAAGGCTGGATTACTTTTTCGCCACTCCGGACGTTGTCGCGGAGTGTGACCAGATAGACTACAGGGCGAGAGTCCTTTCGGACCACTCGCCCCTGGTCATGCGTTGGCAGCTTTGTCCCCCACGTGCGCGAATTCCAACATGGCGCCTTAGGGCGGAAGCGCTCAGGGATCCAGTCTTCAGAGAGGAAGTGAGGGAGGAGATAGTTGCTTACTTTGAGGTGAACACAGGCAGCGTCAAGTCGGCTGGTACTTTGTGGGAGGCCTTTAAGGTTGTAATGAGGGGGGTTGCCATTGCGAAATCCAAGGGATTAATGGGAGGAGTCCTGGCAGATCTGCGTAGAGCCGAGATTGAGCTGGAGAAAGAGCTGGGGGAGGGGGGACGGACACGGAGGAGGTCATTAATCTGCAGCAGAGGTGCGCAGAACATTGGGACAGGCTCTGTAATCTGAATTACAGGAAGTACATTGAGAGGTTGCATGCCAGGGGAGACAAGACGGGCAGGCTTCTTGCTTGGCTGTATAAGAGCGAGACCCCAAGATCCCCGATCCGATCAGTTATCACTGAAAAGGGAGTGGAGGAGGACACCCAGGAAGGGGTGAATGGAGCATTCGCGGAATATTATCAAGCATTATATGAGGATCGAGAGGGGGGAAGCCGGGAGGAGATAGAGGTAGTACTTGAAGACATAGGCCTGCCCAAGATAAGTGACGAAGAGCGAGAGGAGATGGATGCTCCGATCACTCTGGAGGAGCTGCAGGAGATTGTGCGGCAGCTACCCACTTGCAAGGCCCCAGGAGCGGATGGGTTCCCCAGTGAATTTTATAAAGCGTATGGAGAGGAGGTGCACCCGCCCATGCTGGAGATGTTTAATGAAGCGTTCGAGGTGGGGCGGCTGCCGGAATCACTCAGGGAGGCGATTATAGTACCGCTCCCCAAACCCAATAAACCGGGACATGATTGTGGCTCCTACCGGCCCCTGTCGATGCTGAATCAGGACAGCAAGATCCTAACAGCTGTCATGGCGGCCAGAATGCGGAGGGTAATAGGCAAGCTGATTCATCCTGACCAGACGGGCTATGTCCCGAACAGGAATATTACTCACAATCACAGACGCCTTCACAGGGTGGTGGAATGGGTGGGCAGTGAGGACAGCGAAATGGCGATAGTGGCGTTGGACGCGGTTAAAGCGTTCGACTCTGTTCGATGGCCATGGCTGCTGGCGGCTTTGGGGCGGTTTGGACTGGGACCAGGCTACATGAGGTGGGCCGAGCTATTATATAGTGCGCCTCTGGCTAGGGTCCGTACGGGCGCAGTGGTGTCAGATAGATGGCAGTTAGGCAGAGGCACCAGGCAAGGGTGTCCTTGGTCCCCAATGTTGTACATACTGGCCCTCGAACCCTTAGCGATCTACCTCCGGCAGCAGTATGACCCGGTGGGCATAGAGGTGGGAGTGGAGTGCCATCTTATATCCCTGTATGCAGACGATATGCTGTTATACCTGAAACATCCGGAAGAGAATTTGCAGTATATCTTGGAGGTATTGGAGAGGTACGCCTGGTTGTCCGGCATAGCGGTCAACCCTCAGAAATCCGTACTATTCCCGCTAGGCAGTTATGTGGGGATACCGGTGGAGAGGTTGCCAGTGCTGCGGATCCCGTGGGTGACGAGCTCCTTCCGGTACCTGGGCATTGACGTGTATCACACGACCGAGGAAGAACACAGGCATAATACTGAGCTAGCTGTGGTAAAGATTGAGAGGTGCATGAGGTTCTGGGAAAGATTGCCTTTAGCGATGATGGGTCGTGGAGCTATGCTTAAAATGGTGGTGCTGCCCAGGCTCCTGCATTACTTTAATAACATCCCGTATATGATACCTAAGAAGTTTTTCGCTAAGTTACATAGCGTGTGTAGGAATTTCCTGTGGCACGGCACGCGCAAC
This sequence comes from Ambystoma mexicanum, assembly GCF_040938575.1. Taxonomy (NCBI): domain Eukaryota; kingdom Metazoa; phylum Chordata; class Amphibia; order Caudata; family Ambystomatidae; genus Ambystoma; species Ambystoma mexicanum. The sequence continues at coordinate 1,008,660,014 of NC_090927.1, forward strand.
AGGGTCGCATTATGGAAATTGCAGAACTCTTACGAGAAAGGTGGCGTGAAGCTGCCGAACTTTGAGGCCTATTATATTGCGGCGCAACTGCAATACGTGGCCAGGTGGCTCACAGATGAAGAAACCTCCGAACATAGGCTGCTAGGGAGAGACTGTTCCCCCTTCTATCTGCGGGAGGTGATCTGGGTGACTGGTTTATGGATGAGGGAGTGTCCTAAGATGCTAGCCCTTGGCGGGAACATATGGCGGCGTGCCTGTCGGATGATGGGTGACCCCTTGCCATGTATGCCACAGTTACCTCTGGTCACCCTGGCAAAGGAGGACGGGCAGCTGAGAGCTATTATCCGGACATATTGGGAGTCAGTGGGGTTGGTCACTATGGGCGACATCTGGCAGGATGGGACCCTGATGGAGTTCGATGAACTGGAGGCAGGGTCGGGGCTACAAATGGGTCAGTATGTAACATATCATAGGGTGGTCCGGGAGGTCCGGAGCAAGTGGCCCGAAACTACTTTGGCTGATGAACCGGATGCCACGCTGGAAATAATGTATGACGCATCAGAGGGTGGGCACGAGGTCTCTAGGTTGTACGAGATGTTGATGACAAAGGTTGGGAAGGATTTGGGGCACCTGAGACTGGAGTGGGAAGCAGAGATGGGGGCCCCGCTGTCGGATGGGATGTGGGAGCGCGCCCTGGGGTACCACAAAAAGGTATCGAGGAACGCCAGGTTCAAGCAGATACAGCTCTATATTACGCACAGGGCATATATGACCCCCCTTAGAATTTCCAAATTTCTGGATAGTGGGCGCCAGGCGTGCCCCAAGTGTAACGAAGAGAATGCGGACATGATACATATGTTCTGGGCGTGCCCAGTGATTGCAACCTACTGGGGTGAAGTGGCGCGGAGGCTGGCAGGGAGGGGTATCACACTTAAGGTGGATTCGGCTTGGACTTGTCTGCTGGGAGGGTATCCCAGGGTGCGTAAGCTTCGACATGTTGAGAAACTTAAAGATCTGGCCTATGTGCTTGCCAAACGTAGGATAGCCATGGGGTGGAAGAAATGTCATAAGCCGCGAGTGGAGGTCTGGTGGCGAGATCTCCAAAAATGGGCGGATGCCGAAACGACAGTGTGGCAAGATGGCAGTATGGCATGGGAAGAGGAAGAAATAGGCTCTCTCACGGCATGGAAGTTACTGTTAGCTGAGCTGTTTGGTGCGGGATTGGCCTCGGCTGGACTTGAGAGCGATGAGGCCCCACCGCACGGAACGGACACTGATGGCGGACACTCTACAGGCTCATAGGGGGGAGGGATGGGGATTGCAGTGCCTTATTTTTTGTTTGCTTGGTTTTGTTGTTTGATGTGTTTTATTTATGTTTCGTTGTAATGTTGTTTGGTTGAGATAAAATAAAAATATATTTTTTTTTTAAAAAAAAACCTTTATACTATGTTGCAAGTGTATCCAGTCATTTTTTCGAAGCGCAAAGTTTTGAATGTAAATCGTGAGAATACATCTTTTTGAAAGCCATTCTTTCGAAAAGACATTCTTCCAAAATAAATTTGAATATGGTATCTAAATGAAGGTAAGTATTAGTGCAGGGCTGGGGCCAGGGTTAGGGTTAGGGTTGGGGTTTGGGTTAGATTAAGGGTTACATCGGGGGTTTATTTAGGGTTAGAGTTAGGGTTGGGGTAGGGTTTGGGGTTAGGGTTGGGGCTAGGGTTAGTTTAAGTGTTAAAATAGGGTTGGGGTTGGGGTTTGGGTTAGTTTAAGGGCTACATTGGGGTTAGAGTTAGGGTTGGGGTAGGGTTTGGGGTTAGGGTTGGGGCTAGGGTTAGTTTAAGTGTTAAAATAGGGTTGGGGTTGAGGCTTGGGTTAGTTTAGGGGTTATATCTGGGTTAGGGTTGGGGCTAGGGTTAGTTTAACTGTTATAATAGGGTCAGGGTTGGGGTTTGGGTTAGTTTAAGGGCTACATTGGGGTTAGGGTTAGGGTTGGGGCCAGGGCTAGGGTTTAGAGTTAGGGTTGGGGCTTGGGTTAGGGTTGGGGGATGGGAGGGATGGCGTGGGGTTTGGGGGGAACCTCCCCCAATATACATAAAAACTTTAAAACGTAACAAGGGGCTGGCCAGTGCTGAAATTTCAGCACTGGACGGCTCCATGTAACGTTTTAAAGTTACAAAAAAAAGCACTGAAATGCTACTTTTAACATGTAAAAGTGCATTTCTATTGAAACCAGTCCATGTCTATTGTCGACGGATTGGTTTCAATAGAAATGCACTTTTGCATGTTAAATATAGCTTGTCAAAGATTTTGTTTTCAAAACTTTTGTTTCGAGGCTTTAGTGATTCGAAACTTTTGTTTCGAAACAATCACTATACACCTGTTGGAGGCATACTCTTGGTGAAAGGGTTAAGTCCTTCTGTTTCCTGGGTGTGATCTTTATTGTTCGGCGGGGCCAACTTATCTCAGTCCCAGGTCTAGTATGTTCTTTTTTGTCCCAGTACTTCCCAGATACACAAGGGCCCTCATTACAAGTCTGCCGCATACCAGTAGACTCGCCTTAACTTTACCGGCGCACTATATCCCGGTGTTACTGGGATATTATGGGTGCCAGCAATGGCGGTAAGTTCCCATTCCATGGAATCAGGACTCCATCGAATAGGAACTACTGAATCACTGGCCCCGTTGCCAGTGATTCAGTGATTACTCTGCCGGAGGGGGCCTGAACTCCTGGCAGGTCATGCCTGCTGGTAGTTCACTGCTCTTACTGGCAGCCTCGGAGTGAGCCGGTCTGGAAAAATGAGGGCCGGAGTGTTGGGTCTTACAACAGTAAATGTTTCTAAAACGTACTGAGCTCTCAGAAGAGGAGAAAGGAAGGTCGCGATATGTGGTTGTTGTGTGGTGCCCCGGGCCAAACCCTAGATGGTCATCCCTGTTCTCAGAGGAGGAGTCTCTCCCCAGGAGATCCTGCCACTGTTCGCCACCCCAGGGGGGACTGTTGGGTAGCAGCCTCACCACCTGGTCTCCCCTTGGGGAGAGGTGATGACATCTAAGGATTCGTCACACCTGTAACACTTCCTTTTTGTACTCCACTTGTTTCCTGGGCATCGTTCTCTGAGGTCCATTTGTTGCTAACACTACTCCGGTGCAAGACACTTTCTGTAACTGTGAGGACGTTCGAATAGTTATACTATGCGTTGGATCCTGAACTCACTTCCCACTAGTCTCAGTCCTCGTGCTGCCCACGTAGGCCCACTGAAAACTGTATTTCCTTTGTCCTTGTGCTCGTTCAGGCGGTTATTATATCCTCTTGAACATCTCACAGCATTGAGACTACTGCTCCTGGTCCAGATCTCTCCATCATCCTCGGACCCAGGTATCGTAGGTGGTCTAATTGGAGGGATATTAGGGAGCTGAGGGGACGCTGTTTTTTTCCTTCTAGAAGACTTACAGCTTTATTTTGTCCAACTTACCCGGACGATTCAGGACATTAAGGGCTTATGTATTCCTGTAAGTTCCTTATTGTATAGGTTTGGTTGGGGTTCTCCTTGCAGACACTACACTTCTAAAGCCTGACAGTTTGCAGAGTCCCTAGTGCACACCATGGAAGCTATTCCAGACCCTATTGCAGCTCTCATTCAAGTTGTATAAGCTTTACGGACAGTAAAGTTCATGCTTGTATACACAGCCGCCCCACTACCGTTGGAGGTTGATGAGAAGCCTGTTGCAGCCAGGTCTTCTGCCTCAGTGACTTCCCCATTGTTGTTGGAGCCCGCCATTGTGAGTACAGTTCCACTCCCTTTAGAGCCACCAGAAAGGTTCACAGGGGCCCCCTGTACTTTGTGTACGATCCTCAACCAATGTAGATTTCCCTTTATTTGCCGACACATGGGGTCTCCCGATGCACCATCTAAAGCAGCCGTTGTGCTGTGCTATTTAATCTGTGTGGCAGCATTGTGGGCCAATCCACTACTTGAGGAAGGTGGCCCATTGTTGTATGATTTTGACACCCTTACAGCAGATATGGCCTGAGTCTATAATACACTACACCGCCATGGAGTTCCTCGAAGTTTGAAGAGCATAAAGTCTTACATAGCCCATTTAAACCAACTTGCAGCAGCCACGGCATGGTCTGAAGAGAATAAGGTCACCATATTCTATTGTGAGTTGAATGAGGGCTTCAGAGATGCTTTGCCAGTGATCCACTGTATGCCATCCACTTATCCTACCTTATTGGATATGGTGTTACAGATGGATGTTCAGCTTCTTGAAAGTTGGGGGGAGAGCAAAAGCCTTTTCTTCCCTACTGCTTCTAACACAACACTAGAGTCAGCACCCCCTCAGAGATGGCACGGTATTAAACAGGGCTCATGCAAATTGAGAGTCTTAGGATCCTTTTGACACAGGTAGAAAAAGGAGGTGTTGCAGCAACTTGTGTTCACATTGCTGGAAACCTTGTCATATACTGAAGCATTGCCCCAGACGTCCCATTAAGCCTCTGGGAAACACAAAGGCTCATCCACAGAGAGAGCCATAGGGAGGAGCCCTGAAACAGTAGGTTCCCTACCGCACTAAATAAGACAGTCTTAATTTGGTTGACCGCACAAGTACCTGGTGGCAGGACTAAGGTGGTAACTGTGAACATGGATTCTGGTCCTACTTGAACCCCCATGGACCAATTCTTAGCCCACAACTTGGGAATCTTGGCACAGGCCAAAGACCATTCTCAGCCAGTGCTAGTAGTGGATGGGAAAGAGTTATCCTCGGGACCCATTACCAGTCATACTTACCAAATGTCTTTCACTTGCCAGGGGTCCCATCATAAAGACATTGGGCCTCATTACGAGGTTGGAGGTAGCCATGGAGCTACTAGCTCTAGCTCCATGGCTGCCTCCAAAACCCTTCGAACTCCGCCCTGGTGAATGGAGCAATTACCGGTCCATTCTGAGGTCGGAGGGACCGGTAATTCCCCATTCACCAGGGCCATTCCCCATTCCCATTTGAGCCCCCATAGGTACCGTTATTAGCTCTAGAGTCCCTTTGCGGGTCCCGTCCTTAACGCCTGCAAAAACCAGGCATTAAGGAAGGACCCGCAACGGAAACTCGTAATAGGGAGGTAAGGGATTACCGGCACTGGTGCCCTTACCGGTGCCGGTAATCCCTTACCTCCCACCTCGTAATGAGGCCCATTGTTGTTGATCTCATGGATGCTCCACATTATGGGGGTGATTTTGGGGATGGGTTGGCATATGCGACATAACGCATCAATCGGCTGGGAAACCCGGTCATTGGTGTTTTCATCCTCATATTGCATTAGCAAGTTCTGGGAGAGTAACAACAGTTTCTATGAGGTGCACAACTCCAGTTTTGCTCTCTTATCAACCTTTTGTGCTATCACAGCAGGAAGTCTGGCCCTTACAGACAGTTACAATGAGTATCAGGATGTCTTTGATAACCAAAAAGCTGAAACGTGTCCACCTCATCGGGTCTATGACTGTCCCATAGGCTTTTACACATATCCCATGTGGTCATATCTAGCCCGAGTGAGGCAGAAGACCACTGCTTGAAGTAATACCTGCACAACAATGTATGCAATGAGTTTATTAGCACTTCTAAGTCTCCCTCACTATCTTTCTTTTTTATGCCCATAAAGTAGGGTGATTTATATACCTTTATAGACCTCAGGGCCATAAATAAAATCACCATTAAAAATAGATCTCCTTTATTCTGCAACGTTCTACTCGATTTCAAGACCGCCATCATAAACACTAAATTCGACTTTCCGGTGGCATAAGATGTAGTCTGGGTATGTAAGAGGAATGAATGGAAAGCATCCTTTCGAACTCGGTATGGCCTGTTTAAATACAACGTTATGCCATTCGGCATATGTAATACACCAGCAACTTTGCAGAATTTTATTAATGATATCTTTAGATATCTGCCGGATCAGTTTAAGGTGTGTATCTGGACAATATATTGTTTTTTTCAGAGTCTTTGCTCAAACATATACAATACGTAAAGTCTCTATCCAAATCTGGCGATACTTGTTTTCCACACTCAGTGGGTCAAATTTTCGGCCTTCATTCTAACCCCACCAAAAATCCATATGGATTAGACCATGATACAATCAGTTCTCTGATGGCCTAACCCAACTAACAGGAGAGCAGCACATGCTTTTTTGGTCTTTTCCAATTTCTAAAGGTGATTTGTGTGAGACTTCTCTACCATAGTAGTTCCTTTTATGCAACTTACACACAAGACTGTGGGCCTCATTACATGTCTGGCCTTAAAGGAATGGTTCGCCCAAAACATTTTATTTAAAAAATAGATAGGCAATATAAAAAAAAAACAATTGGCATTTTTTTTCTTTGAAGTCCCTATGTAAAATTTTGAGTAATTCAAGCTCAAAGATAGTACATGGGGGCATCCATTTTGTGAAATGGATGCCCGCCTGTGCTGGCTTTTGCTTTTGCGGCACTAATGAAGGAAAAGCCAGCCAGCTGTAGTAAACAAAAGCTACCACTGGGTGGCTTTTCCTTCATTGGTGCCGGGACTCGGTGGACGCGGACCGGAGACTACAGGCAGAAAAGCTGCAGCTGCATCTCGGTAAGTGCTATTTATTTTTATTTTTTAAAATAAGCACTAGCTGTGTTTTTTTTTCTAAGTTTTCCGGGCTGGAGGAGCCCGGAAAACGTAGAAATAAAACCACAGCTTTAAAAACATTGTATTTATGTTTGCGGTAGCTTTTGAAGCGACCGCAAACATAAATACAACATTATTGTGTTTGAAAACGCTGCGGTTTTTCTTTCTAAGTTTCTCAGGCTCCGCAGATTTAGGCAGAAACACTGCAGCATTTAGCATTTCCCATTTGGGGCTCTCGGGTCCCCCATGGGGAGCCCGAGAGCCCCAAATGGGAAATCAGATTTAGGCAGAAACACTGCGGCATGTAAACACAACCGTGTTATGTTTCTGCCTGCCTTGGCTTTCACTTTGGGTCTCCGGTGCTCCCATTGGAACAGACGTGCGTAGTTTGTGGTGGTGAAGACCAATTCCGAGCAGTATGCAAGAATGTGCCTCAAGGCATTCCATGGCATTCTTCACCAATGGAGGGCAGGCGACACACAAAGTACCATAAGGAGGAGCACAGAAATGACTGTGAATCCAGAAGGCCCAAACCAGCAGAATGAGACCATGATAAACACTACCAGTGAAGGCCCCATAGGTCCCCAGAAAGAAGAACATCAAGCTGCTCGAGACGAAACCTGAGATATGTGCAAGCAGACTCGCAATCCGAGAGTGACTCGTCAGGTTCATCCACTGACCAGCGCAAACGAGGCTATGTGTGGCGCTAGAGCCCCAGGCGATATATCTAAGGCAGCAGTATGACATAATAGGGATTTAAATCAAAGGGGAGCCGCACTTAGTCTCCTTGTATGCTGACGATATGCTGTTGTATTTGCGATACCCTGAAGAAAACATCCAATATGTTCTGGAAGTGATGGAGCGATTTGCGTCACTATCTGGTATAACGGTGAACCCCAAGAAATCATGTATATTTCCGTTGGGTAAGTATGTAGGGATCCCATGAGATCAATTACCAGTTCTACAAATACATTGGAGGTAAACACGTTCAGATATCTGGGGATAGACATTTACCATACAGTGGAGGCAGAGCACCAACATAATACTGAGAAAGCGGTCAAGAACATCGAAAATAGTATGAGGTTCTGGGCAAAGCTCCCTTTGGCAATGATGGGAAGAGAGGCAATGCTGAAAATGGTAGTTCCGCTGAGATTTTTGCATTATTTCGGGAACATACCGTATCTGATACCAAGGCGATTTTTCGTTAGGATACATAGCATATGTACGGAATTTCTCTGGCATGGGACGAGGAACAGAATTGCCCTTTGGAAGTTACAAAATTTGTATGAAAAAGGGGGTACAAAACTGCCAAACTATGAGATCTACTATCTAGCTAGCCAACTACAATATGTGGCAAAATTGTTATCAGAAGAACCAACTTCAGAATCTAGATTGTTTAGACTGGAATGTGCCCCGTTCTTCCTGAAAGAAATGATATGGCTGCCCAAATTAGACATGAAAGAGCGCCCAGAGATGATGATACTGGGATGGAAATATGGCATAAGGCCTGTCAGGTAATGGAGAACCCATCCCTGTGTTCCCCTCAAGTGCCACTTGTCACATTGACGGGAAAAGAAGGCCAATTAATGAAGATGATCAGGAAGCACTGAGAACTGGTAGGAATAGCAACAGTGGGAGACATATGGCAAGAGGGGAGGATAAAAGAATTTGGGATGTTGGTGGAGGAAACAGTTGCATACGGGACAATATATTACATATCATAGGATGGTGTGGCGGATCAAAGATACATGGTCTGAAATAGTACTACAGGCGCAACCAGACGCCGCCATGGAAATGATATATGACATAGCAGAAGGAGGGCACGAGATATCCAGGATATATGAGCTGGTGATGTCCAAAGTGGGGAAGGAAGTGGACAGGACTGGGAGGAAGAAGTGGGTGCCCCAATGAGTGATGGGATGTGGGAGCGGGCCCAAGGGTACTACAAGAAAGTGTCAAGGAATGCGAGGCTTCAGCAAATACAACTGTATATAACCCACAGGGCCTATATGACACCCCAGAGGATAGCTACCTTTAAAAACGCCGAATGACAAACATGCCCAAATGCGGCAAAGAAAACGCTGGGATGATGCATATGTTCTGGGCATACCCAGAAATTGAGAAATTTTGGGGAGAAGTAGCCCACAGATTAGAAGAAAAAGGGATTAAGATAATCGTTGAAACAGCATGGGCATGTTTGGTGGGAGGGTTCCGCAGACCACGTAAACTAAAACATGTAAGTAAATTAAAGGATTTGGCATATATACTCGCAAAGCGTAGAATTGCCATGGGATGGAAGGCATGCCATAGACCAAGGATAGAAATCTGGTGGAAAGACCTTCAGAAATGGGCAGAAGCCGAAACAGCAGTATGGCAGGAAGCTAGTAATACTGGAGGGGAGGAAGAAGCAGAAACCCTGGCAGCCTGGAAACATTTAATAGCCACACTGTTTGGACCCAGTCAGGACTGGTTGAGTGACCAGGACCCAGCTGAGAATACAGAAGAGGGAACCCCTCTTCAAGACAAAGAAGCAGATCGCGAAGTAGAGTAGGCTCGAATGGGGGGAAGGGAATGGGAGACGCAGTAGACATTTATTGAGTTGTACAAAATTCGAAATACTGTAACATGTACTGCAAGTTTGGTTGTGTGTTGTTTGTTTGAGATAAAATCAATAGAATTGTTTTTTTTTTTTAAAAGGAGGCTATGTGTGGACCCTACACAACACCACAGCCAAAGAACACAGTCTGATAGTCACGCTGCAAATCTTCAATACACCAACAGAATTCCTCATCGACACAGGTGCAACTGTCAATGTCATGAGCGAAGAGACATACAACCAACTCCCACGACCCCCAAAACTGAAGCCTTTGATGGTGGACATCTACCCTTACGGCTCTAACATTCCACTACTATGCAAAGGGGTATTTACAACTGTGTGTGCACGAAAATCTCATACAGCAAAAATTCAATTGCGTGGGCTGTCCACGACGGCGAACAGCAGATGTATATTGAGTTTCAGGACAGCACTGGACATGGGCCTGGTCCACATACTGTATCGTATTATGGCGCACAAATACCTGACCCCACATGGTGACATGGTCAAAATTTTCCCAAACATATTCAAAGGCCAAGGAAAATTGAAAAACTGCAAAGTCAAACTTCTCATTGACCCCACCATCAAACCGGTTGCTCAACACTACTGGGGCATCACCATTAACATTCAGAAGCAGGTCGAAGACCTCAGCCGATCTCAGCATCATTGAGCGGGCAAGTGGCCCCACACCGTGGGTCTCCCCAATAGTCCTTGTGCCTAAGAAGTCAGCAGAGGGGTCCATTCACCAGTGTGTGGACATGCGCAGACCTAATGAAGCCATTGCACCAGGCACTCAGGATCACTGACATGATCCACCTCCTAAATGGTGCCACAGTCTTCTCTAAGCTCGATCTCAATAAGGGTTACCATCAACTGGAATTGGCACTGGAGTCCCGCTATATTACAACCTTCGCAACACACATGGGATTATTCTGGTACAATAGACTTAATTTTGGTATATCATCCGCAGCAGACATTTTACAGGATGAAATACACCAGGTCAGAAAATACATACCAAATTGCCTGAACAACAGTGATGACATCCTTGTCTTCAGCAAATCCCTGCGTGAGCATGATGATACCCTACACCATGTCTGTATCGCACTAGAAGCCGCCAGAGTAACATTGAACAAGAACTAATGCGAATTCCGAAAGCACACACTAAAGTTCTTCGGACACATCTTTTCGGAACAGGCGATGAAACCGACCCTGAAAAATTGGCGGCACTTACTGAAACATCCAGGCCCACCACCGTCTCCGAAATTAGGTCATTCCTCTGTCTGCAAGCTGCTGTGCCAGATATTTGGAAAACTACGCCATCATCAGCGCACCCCTCTGAGAACTCGCCAAAGAGGGACAAGCATAAATCTGGTCACCAGAGTGCCAAGCCAGCTTTGAGGACATCCACTCGAAAATCACATCAGCAGCTGACATGGCATATTTCAATCCTGCGAAGGACACAGGCGTGGCTGTAGATGCTAGCATGGTGGGGCTTAGAGACATTGTGTCACAATTTGACCCGAAGAAGCCTCATGTCAAGCAAGTAGTCACCTACGCCAGCCACAGCCTCGCTGACAAGGAACAACAATACTCCCAGGCAAAGAAAGAAAGCCTAAGTGGTCTGGGCATGTCAGTACTTCCATTTTATTCTGTATGGTATGACTTTTACTATCATCACAGATCATCAGGCCCGCCTCACAATTTACAGCAGCCCAAAGGCTAGGATGCCACCACGCATCAACAGATGGTGCCGCTAGCTTCAAGACTATACATTCACAATTCAACACAGGCCAGGGAAAGATAAAACCCAGCTATCAGTTGTGTCACCCGTGAGGGGTTACACAACAAGAACTTTCCATTGCCGAAGAGTACCTGAACTACATCATCCACCAAATTAAGCCATTCCCGATCCCATGGGCGACGCTCCAACATGACTCAGAGTCTGATCAGGCCCTCAGCATAGTGGTTCAATGCATCCATGGGGGGAGGATGAGACATGCCAAGGACATTTGAAAACATCTGGACCAATCCATCCAGGATGACGTACACACCCTATGCCTAGTCTAGGACGAACTCACTGTCACAGAAGATAACATCCGCAAAGGGCGCAAGATTGTACTATCCAGAACACTCTTTCAAAGAGTCATTGACCTCGCTCATGAGGGTCATAGAGGTACAGCATCGACCAAGAAACCACGCTACAGAACTGTGCCATATGCAGGGTAGTTGCCCCTCTGCCAAAAAACCTCATCCTTTGCAGATGTCCGGCCTACCAGCGGTTGTCTGGGAGGAATTGGCAATTGACTTCTTTGGACCCATCAGAAATGGCTCCTACATACTTGTCCTGATTGATGAATACTCAGGATTCCCAGAAATACAAATTATACCCTTCACTGCAGCCATGGTCGTCATTCCAGCGCTGGACAGAATACTCACAGCCTATGGCATCCCGAAGGTCATCAGGTCGAACAACATACCACCGTTCACAAGCCATGACGATGCACACTTCACGGAGTACAAGGGATTTAAATATCACAAAATAACCCCATTCGGGCCTCAGGCGAACGGCATGGCAGAACGGTTCATATCAAGCATCAAGAGGACAGATCGCCCAAGTCACCAGCAAGCCGTTTGAACAAGATCTGAATCAGTTCTTAAGAGAATACAGACACACCCCTCATTGCTTCACAGGTGAGCATCCAGCTGACCTCACGTTTGGACGGCGGATCAGGACACGCCTCACTCACAACCCAGATGAAGGTCAGGATCACCATGACGACCGCTAGAGGAGAGCAAGAGATGGGACTGCCAAACAGACAATGAAAGAAGTGGCTGATACCAGAAGAGGGGCCAAAGCATCTACAATTGGCATTGGATATTGCGTTTTAGTGAAGCACCCGAAACAACAGAAGGAAGACTCCACATTCATTCCCAAGACCCTCACTGTGTCACACCAAAAGGGAACTATGATCACAGCAAGTGACGGAAAAGGGTGGTCCATCACACGCAGTGTCTCCCACTTCAAGAGAGTGAGGAACAAATCTGTCAGGGAGAGTGACACTGATGAAGATACATGAGGAGAATCCGAGTCCTACCTGGGGGACAGTGAGGCATTGGAGGAAGAGTGGGTCACATGGAGGACTCTCGACATCCCACACCAGGAATGGGCCCTACATGTCAGACAACAGAGCGGCCTGTGAGAGTCAAGATAAAACTCATCAGACTGATTGAAGAAATGGACTGACCCCACTCTCTCTGCATTTAAGAAAGGGGGAGGTGTCAAGGTGATACGAAGCATGTTGGCCTCGTTACGTGTGAGGGGCCAGTTGGGGTGCAGAGTGGTACAAGAGAAGTGACAGGGACACAAGGGAGGTTACGGGCAGTTAGAGGAAATAAAGTGTTGAGATAAGACACGCCATCTCTGTCTCTCTTATTTGTTAGGCCCGACCCATGTTACGGGCAGCGGGCAGTTCTGGGTTTGGGTGATCCAGTTACAGGAACCTCTTGCTGTCCATGATGCGTTCGCAGAATGGAGATATTATCTTTTGGGGTGCACTAAAGGGTAACAGTATACACGGATCACATGAATCTAGTGTCTGTAAGCCCGGCTAAGTGTTTAAATGCCCAACAGGCCAGGTGGCACCTGTTCTTTTCCGCTTATGATTTTCTAGTAACCTAATACAGGAAAGTCACTGCCATGCCTTGAAAGAACAACTCTGAGCCTTCTGACAAGCCTCTACTTACCACTATACTTCCTGAAGTACAGGTTTTTTGTGTATGTGGGATTCCCCCCAGTTCTCATGGAGGGATTCTCCCGATGGGCAGTAGCACACCTGGTGGAGAAAAAATCAACAGCTCATTTTATGAAAGGGATTATGTACAACAGGGATTGCATTTGCCCACCAAGGCCCTTTCAGCAACTAGCATTACATTGATGCCATAATACACAGTTATAGGGAGGTTTCAGCCACCTAAAGACATGGTCACTTCTGCAGGGGTGATATCGATGGCCTATTATGAAACACTTAAGGAACATTTTAAACAAAGAATGTTAACATCTGGGGTCAAAGCTGTGTAAAAACCTGATCTTTATTTCATACTAGCAAAAAGAACCCGTGCTCCGTACGGGTTCTGTAGACGGACATGATAACTCTCATCAATTGTTGAAAATCAAAGTACCTGTAGGTCGCTGTTCCGAGTCGCTTATCGCTTGTTGTGCTTTGCTCTCTGAAGTAAACTGCACTGAGAAAGGGCACGTGTGGCTGGCTTACATACCCTGGACCAAACATGGAGGGGAGGTGAGAGTTGGCATGCTGCAGTATAGTAGAACCTTCTGTACGCTTTCTCCACCTGCACCACACCCTGGCGCAGTGCAGCGTGTTGTGGTGCAAGTATCTTTAAAACAGTGCATACTAGGGCCTTGAAACATGTTCCTCGCATAGAGATGCTTAAAATGAACTTCCTCCAATCCTTCTACGACCACATTGATGTTTTGCTGATTTGAGGCAACCGTCTCATGTGTGAAGGGGCTGAAATCCAGGGAAAGGGGTGGGGTGTTCAGATGCCATGTAGCCAGTAATAACCGGAGGGTCCTAACAGGTAACTATGCAAAATTTGGTGCAGATTGGTGAAACAGTGTGGAATTGTATAAGGAACAGATTTTCTCCTTTATATATATAGAGATAACACATTTTTAAAAAATTGTGTTGAATTAGAAAAGTGGGAGACTGGCCCAATATAGTGTTTCTCTTCTAAACCAATGAAAAGATTGAAGTGTTGGATTTATACTTTGACTATGTATGTTTAAAATTGATTGCACTAGAGCACCTTACTAACCCCTTGAGCACTGAATAATATATTTGCATGTGATTGTTTTGAAATGTGTTATATGAAATAAAGATCAGGTTTTTATACAGCTTTAACAGCAGATGTTAACAGATTTTGTTTAAAAAGTTAATCAAGGGTGTGTTTGGAATATAGTTTATGACTGCCAGTGCTGTGAGGACATTAATTATGTATTTTTCCAGTATCCCCTCTGTTTGTGATACTATTATGAAACACAACATGTTTGAGTATGTCAGCTCCTGTGCTATACATGCCCAGTGTAAGGGACTCTCTGGCAAAACGACTGGCCTGTTTCAGCCTTTACCTATTCCTCCCAAGCCCGGGAAACACTATTCTGCAAGTCTTCATCATTAAATTAACCGCAGCAAATGGCCAAAACAACCTTACAGTGGTTATTGAGGCCTTTACCAAGTGTGGTGAACCAGAAGAAGGACTCGGATTACATGTGGTCATGATTCACAAGTTTGATTTAAATGAAGACGAAAACGCCTGACTAACCCTACCGCTATGAGCGAAGTTCCCTGCCTAACCAAAGTAAAACTAAGGATGCTTGTCAAGTCCAAATAAAAAGTCTTCTGTCCGAATCTTACGAGCTAACTGGCTCTACCACTCTGGAAAAATACCTAACTCAAAAGAAAAGGGAGGCTTTTTCATTTGCCTCGGTTTGGATTGTGTGTAGCCCAATTGTACTTGACTTGTTTTCAATTTTAAAGTCCTTTTAGATCGTCTTCAGAAATGTAGTGCCATTTCCTTTTGGAAAATCAATCATCTTCTGTAAGGGATTTCCTCTCCCTCGGATAAGGAAACAGCTTCTTATTTCTTTAATGTTCCAATCCCTCCAGGATGACTTGAAAATGCACTTCTTTCTTTCCCACCTTTGTAGCGTTGGGACTTCCTAAAGGTCTGTTACCTCTGTGGAAAAAAGTCTTGTCTCTCAGTATACAATTTAACTTAGGGTTCTTGCCCAGTCGAATAACACTGCTCCCTGTGATTTATGCACTATCCTATCTCTCTTGAAGAGTATTTTGCTTCTTTTTACTCTGTCTCAAAATGATGGGACCTCTGTCTGTGGTTCATTTACCCTCTTGGTGGTTGCTTCAACTTTGATATACAGTTTCTGTTTTTTTCCCACTCTTATTTTGTGAGGGCTGTGTGCCTTTCTCATTCTCTTAACTTGGCATACTTTGTCAGCTATTTCAGCCTCATATTACATTGTTCCTATCTCTTTTCTCCATGGCATAGAGGGGCCGGGAGCCTTTTAAGATTGGTGTGACTGTTTGTAGTGGCTAATCCAGACTTTCAGTACATTGTTTGTATTGTTTGCTCTCTGTTTGAAAGGGGCCATGTGCCGTTACCATTTGTTCCGAATTTCGTACCTGCATGGTACCTGCATCGGTTTCTGTACTCCGACTTCTGGAAACCGGCAGTACAGTGTTTTGCTCGCCTCCACAGGTCTGTAGTGGCCCTTTCGACGTCTGTGCCTCTCGTGGTAGGAAAGGCACTTGTCGGCAGGAGCTGGGGATCTCGGGCTCCTCTTTCCTCTCTGGTCTCGGCTTGGGTGACTGGGTGCCAGGCCCATCCCTGCTCGTCAGTGGTCACGCTACCTGGGAAGACGGTTGTCTTTCTGTCCTCCATCTCGTCTTGACCGGTCCCTCTTGCTCGGTTAAGGCACATGCCGTCTAGCTTCCAGCTAGCGAGTATCTTGTTCTGTTTGTCACCACTGGCTCCATGGTTTGACATAGCTCCACTCCTCCAGGATGTAGATGCTCCAAGGGCTCGCCTCTGCATACCAATTGCTCTCCTTCCACCGTAGTAGTTCCCTCTTCATTCACAAAAAAGCTTGCGTCTTATATACGTAATTAGAATGAATAACATGATATCTGTCTTCCATGATTCTAGCACCCAGGCAAGGCTCACCATTACCTGAAGCCAATAGGGTCACAGATGGATCTTTGTGATTCCTAGTTGTAATAGGGAATGCAACCGTTTTCCAACAACCATATATACAGAAAGTGTAGTTTTGACTGGGAGCTCATGCTGGAATCAAAGTCCTTGGAGTCCATAATGAGGTTGGAGGTAAGGGATAAACGATGCCGGTAAAGGATTACCGGCATCGTTTACCGCTCCGGGCCAGTACGACCCACCAACCCGCTATTAGTGGCACTGTAACTAACGGTGCCTCAAATAGCGGCATGGGCGCGGGCACGCGACCCTTCATGCCAGAAATACTGCCATGGCGTAAACAGGAGGCCATCACATGTCAGGCGGACATGCAAATAACGGCCTACTGAAGCCCGAAAACTACCTTACCGGCATGGAGTAAATACCGGCATCGCGTACCACCCGTAAACGGCCATGTGCAGTGTTCCCAACTGCCACAGGTGCACACAATCAGCACAGGTGGAGGCAATATAGACTGGGCCAGCACAAAAGGAGCACACCCCACCCCTTCCCACACCCAGTCACACACCAAAATGATTCCAATAGTACTAGCAATGCTAGGGCTGGAGGACATGATTGCAGTGGAACTGCTGCAACAACAACAACAACAACAACAACAACAGGCAGCACAGAGGAGACGCAGGAGGAGAAGGAGGGTGAGGCAGGCCCAGCATGCTCCACCAGTGCAGCCAGTGGTACCACACATGCATCCCTCAATCCCTCACATCCAAGCCAGTCCATTCAACCTAACCCCTCAGCAGATCCACACCCTGTACCGTCTGGACCGGAACACCATCACCACCATTGTGGACATGATACATAACGACATTGTCAGCCTGATTGAAATACACACCGCCATCCCACCTCTACTGAAGGTAGTGTCTGTGCTCCACTTCTAGGCCACAGGCACCTACCAGCACACAGTGGGGCACATGCATGGCATATCACAACCATTATTCTCGTACGCTGAACAAAGTGCTTGATGCCCTCCTGAAGCGCACAGACGACCACATTTTCCTACCACGGACAGCCCAGGAGATCTCCATCACCAATGTTGGTTTCCATTCACTGGCAGGCATCCTGGTTGCATTGGCGCCATCGACTGCGCCCTTGTCGAATTGGTGGTCCCACATACCATGGAGGCAGTGTACCGCAACTGTAAGTTATACCACTCCATCAACGTGCAAATGGTATGTGACTAAACAAGATCATCACACATTGTTGTGCCCGATTTCCCGGATCAACCCATGATTTAATGGTCTTGCGGAACTCCACGATACCATGCTACGTGGAGCGACATGCAGGGCAGAGATCCTGGCTTCTCGGTGAGTTGCATATCAGGCTCATGGAAATGCGATGTGGGTAGGTGATTGGGGGGAGAGATGCATACTTCACCTAGCTGAGATGGGGGGGGGAGAGATGAATACTTAACCTGGCTGAGATGGGGGAGAGATGCATACTTCACCTGGCTGAGAGTACCTGAAAGGATGTACCATGCTCATACCCCAAAGCAGGCCAGACTTGACCCGACACCTGACCACAAAATACAAGATGTAAGCTGCACTACCACGAAAATGATGCAGTGCAACAACCATTACATAGCCATCAACATGTACACTGCACATAATCAGACCGTAGACCCCACAGCACAATGCAGCAACAAGCAATGAGGATGGCCAATGCACAGCGCCAAATACCATCATCAAAAAGGACAGGTCTCCATTACTGCGTACAAAGGAGCCACTTGAGGGCAAAATACATGAACACACCCCTACACCAACACAGGGGTCCACCAAAACAGCATGTCACCATTTGTCGTGCAGAGTGAGATCATCATGACGCTGCCATCTACGTTGACAGGATGGTAGCATACATATCACTGCACATCACCCAGATCATGGGAACAACCATCGTGGACTACCACAGTGCATGAGCACTTACAAGGAATTGCCCCCCCCCTGCGCCCACTAGACGATGGCACGCACACCTGCCTATAAGAGGAATACACACATAGCAGTCACATCATGTGTCGCTATTCATGCATTCATGTTTGGGTGCATACAGGAAATTAATGCATGCTATAGTGCCATTGATACAGGTCCCATGTGATGTGAGGACTCATACATAATCATTGTTGCCCACATGCAGGTGATGCAGGATATCCCCTGAAGAGGTGGCTCCTTACCCCAGTTCCGGAACCCGCAGAACAGGCACGAGGAGGACTACAATTGTGCGCATACATGTACCCGTGTGGTGATTGAGCAGACCTTTGGCCTCTTGAAGGCACGGTTTCGCTGCCTCAGCAGGTCTGGTGGGGCACTCCTGTATGGCCATGAGAAGGTGGGCAGCATCGTCATGGCATGTGTCATGCTACACAATATGTGCATCAGACGGAATGTGCCTCTGCCCCCTGAAGCTGAACTGCAACCACCTTATGATGAGGATGAGGAGGGTGGAGATGGGGCTGCACTTCAGGGAGGCAGCGATGCACAGTAGGGACGTGCCATGCGTCAGACTCTGATTGACCAATGTTTCTAGCACACATGGATGGGGGATGACATGGAGGTGGAACTCAGGGCACTGGGTGTGTCAGGGACATGGCCACTGTAGACTGTTCACCAATAAAACACACATACACAATAAGCAATGTCCTTGCATGTGAATTCAGATTTCATAACAGGTGTATTCAGAATATTTAACTAACAAGTGCACAAACCCTCAACCCAACACACCCGCTCCCCTCTCCCCCTCCCCCCTCAACTTCCCCACACACCCTCTCCCCCTCCATCTCCCCCCTCAACTTCCCCACACACCCTCTCCCCCCTCCCCCTTCAACTTCCCCACACACCCTCTCCCCCTCCCCCCTCAACTTCCCCACACATGGTGTGCACTGGCATGCACCATAAGTCCACATGAGACCAGAATGCCTGGCTGAACCTACAGCCCTTCTCCTCTTCCGGCAGCAGGTGGACCCCTGTCCGACCTGCGCAGGTTCCGGCCAGACCTACGCAGGGGGCTGGACTTAGTGGAGCTGGCATTGGAGGATGTCCCAGGTTGTTCTGCCACCTGTGCCGGACACATGGCCTCCATTGCTGCCACCATTTGGGAGAGGACCTGCTGCACTGCTGCCAATTCACTGCGGATGTCTTTTGAGGAGGTCTCAGTTGCAGATTTGAGGGATGAAGCGCATTCCGTCATCTCATCCCTTGCACGGCCACATTCCATAATGTGCTGTGTCAACAGCCCTGTCAACTCCTCCTGCCGCTTCTGGATAGCCCTGATCCCCTCTTGGCTGTTCACAACACTGGGGGATGTATGAGGTGCTACTGACATGGTTGGTTCATCATGTACAGTTGGCGTGGGGCTGAAACTACCGGGCCATGAGTCCCCAGGAGACAGCTCATGGCTGTTGCTGTCGTGTATGCTGGATGGGGAGCGGTGTGGTGAATGTGGGGGGCCTGTAGTGGTGGTTGTGCCATGTGGAAGAACATCTGCCTCGTCATCGGACACGGCTGCTGTGGCAGCTGTCTCCCCCACAGTACTACTGGCAGCCGATATAGTGCCTTCTGCCACTGGCTCCAGTGTGTTGGTGGCTGGTGTGGGGGTTGTAGTGCACGTTGGTGCTGTGGGTTCTCGGGTTGTCTTGCCCTTCCGCTGTGGTCCAGGTTGCCTTCTTCCCCTTGATGTAGAGGGGCGGTTTTCTACCTCCGTGCCCCTGGCTTTCTTGTGTGGTGTTGCAGCATCCTCCCTGGTGTCCTGGTCATCGCTGTCTGATGGCGTGCCTGTGGGGGACCAAGATAGGGAGAGGATTAGTGATGGGTCTACATGCATCAGGCATGCATTGGGGTAGCTGCATTGATATGGAATGGCAGTTGATTGGCATTGGGTACTGACATACGGATTGCATGGCTTTTGGGTGGGTGATGCAGGGATGCGTCTGGGATGGGACATATATGGGGTGCATCATGCATGTGGACAAGATGGTGCTGTGCACTGCCTGTAGGCAGTCTTGCAAATATGTGTCTGGTGGACCCTGCTTTCCATCATTGCACTGTCAGTTCAGGGGGACATCATTGTGTTGGTCATTGCAGTGTTTCATTTGGGACATCTACCTGCATCGGCCGATGACGGGGCTCCTCGCTCCATGTCCCCCACTCCCTCAATAGCCTCCATCCAAATGGTGCTTGCGCAGATCTCCTCCCAGGGTTGCATCTTAATGGGGTCTGCACCTCCACCTGTTGCCATCGCCTGCTTGCAGTTGGCCGAGAGGATGTTCCGCACGCGTAAAACGCAGGTCGTCCGAGCACTTCTGGACATCTTTAGAGGTGTGGGCGGTGGTGCCAATGGCACTCACCTTCTGCGCCACCTCCGCCCATATCTCCTTCTGCCGCTGCACTGCAGGTCGAGACATGTTGGTGGAGAATACGACATCCGCATGTTCTTGCAGAGTCTCGGTCAGAATATTCAGCTCCTCTGGTGAGAAGCGCTCCTTGCGCAAGCGCTCTGCACTTTTCTTTAGTGCTTTGGGCATGGTAAAATGATGCAGGTAGTGGTAGAGGTGTGGTGGTGAGATGGCTCCTGGTTACAGACGATGGCAATGGATTGTGTTTTTAAAGATGGCCGTCGTGCTCTTTCCCGTTCCTGTGCGATGGCGCTACTTCCGGTTCCGCTTATTAGCGGTGACCGCTACTTGCGGTCACCGCTAATGCTGATGGCTTGGATGGCGGTGGAGCTATCTGCGCTTCGCACAATGCCAGTAAGGGCGATTTTTCGCCCTTTTGCGGCATGGCGGAAAGGTCGTTACCGGTATTTGCTCCATGCCGGTAAGGGCTGTACCTTACCTCCAAACTCGTAATGAGGGCCCTTGTCCCCAAGAGAGGAGTCACTCCCTCTAGCATCTTATATGTAAGTAAACTTTTGGGAAATCTTCGAGATCTAGGGGCTGAGCTAAACAATAAGAAGGTAAGAGCGCTAGTGGCAAATGATTTCCCTGAGCCTAGTTCAAGATAAAGTTCGTCGGATAAAGAGACAGATATGCAATAAACCTTGTTTATTAACAGTAGCACTGCACGAACGTGTAACAGAGTTAAAAAACATTGCTAACGTAAATGCGTGTGAGTGTAAAGAGGACATTTAACATTGAAGCAGCACCTTTGTAATGGGTCAAAAACAAACAAAGTGGCTTTGCGCTGAAACTCCAATCAAGTGAGAGTGCGTGCATTTCAGAAATAAACAAAGTGGCTTTGCGTTACACTACGTTCATTTAGCAACCCATAGCGCTGAAACTCCAGCTTCAATAAAGTGAGCATGCGCATGCTTCGAAATTGAACAAAGTGACTTTGCGTAATCCTACGTTATTTAGCAACCGACAAACAAAAGAGAACACTGAAGCTTGTGCTTCAATCAAACGAGAGCGCGCACGTATTAAGAATAAATAAGACCTTAGCTTCGACCAAGGAGCATGCGCTTGTTAAACTAATCACTTCTAAGCAAAAGCACATGTACTGCGAGGTCACATTGAACTAAAGTGACAGCACACGTTCAAGTGAGCGTGCGCATTTTTCAAGAATAAGTAGAACAGCGTATATAATAGCACATATTTTGTTGAACTGTTACCTAGTAAATTCACAAACTTAAAGGGATAGAAAATGTTCCAAATCAGAGTGGAATGTGCTTTCATCACAATGGCTTGCATGAATGACAACTTAACAATTTAATTGATGAAAGACTCATGACATGTCAACCTTGATAACACTGCTGTAGAAGGAATTAGTATCTTGTATATGTCACAAAGTGTTTGTGGAAGGACAGCTTAACAATCTAATTGATGAAAGAAAGGACTGATGACACTTCAACCTTTATGGCACGTCAATCTTTATAAGCAGCTCTAGTAAGGTTAGAATCCTGCAACAAATGAAAGGTGAACAGGCAATAAAGGCTTTTTTAACTTTGAAGAATCAAAACAATAAAGTACAGCAAGAACAATTAAGAAAACCTAAACAATACCATGGCTGCACACGGGTTACCTCCTCCCAACTACTTCTTGGAAATGCAGGGTGAACCTAATATACCGATGGAAAAAGAGATTTGACCATTATGCATTACGATGCATGGTGTAAACTTATCTGGCAAAAGGAAAAAATGTCTACTTATGCATTGCCTTGGCAACTACGGCCAAGACTGATTCTAAAATCTACCTTCGTTGTCTCATGAGTCCTCAAACTTATCAGAATACGAAACATTTATAAAAATGTTAGATAAACATTATGAAAAATACATAAACATTGTTTTGGAAGGGTACCATTTTGGCAAAAGAAAGCAGGAAACAGAAGAGTCTGTAGAACAATTTATCAAAGCACTAAGAAGTTTAGTGGCATCTTGTGACTTTGGAAATACATTCAATGAAAGGTTAAGAGACCAATTAATGCTCGAATGCAGTAACGAGAAAGTAAGAGAAGCATTGTGGGCTAAAGGTAATCCCACAATTGACGAAGTAGCAAAAGAAGTTGAACACACAAAAAGTGTGCCAGGGAATTGGAAAAAAGGGCTGAACATAATGAAAAGAAGATAGAAGAAACACAGATAATGGAAGCATCAGTGGTACAAGGTCGAAAAGTTGAAAAAAAAACAGAATTTCAAAAGAGAAAACGGAAAAAAGAAGTTCAACTACAAGGAGAAAAGGGAAGAGAGTGAAAGGAATAAATATTTTTGATGTGATAGTCTCACTCATTTTGCGAGCAGCGATAAGTGTCCTCCCCTCAAGGCAACATGCAAAAGATGCAATAGAAAGGGACATTTCACATCATGTTGTAGAACAAGAAGTGAGAACATTGCATGTTTTGAGGAACTTTGTGAAGGAATGGAGGACTGCACATGTCCCATTGACATAAATATAGATGATATGATGGCCGTTCCAGATGAAGATGCGGACACAGAAAAACCCACTGCTGTTATTGAAATGGAAGGGGTAGAATTTGGGATGGTAATTGATTCTGGAGCCAAATATACCTTGTTACCAAAACATATTTTTGAGACAAAAATTGTAAAGAATGTGTTTCTCAATCCGGTAGACATCAGACCAGTAGCTTATGGGGAAAGAAAATTGATATAAAAGGATGGATTTGGTCTAATTTAAAGTTTAAAGACAGATCAGCCAAAGGGAAAGTATATGTGTCAAAGAAGGGTAGCAATCCCCTTTTGAGTTGGTCGCACCAGAAAAGATTTCAGATAAAGCTTGATCCCAATGCAGAAGAAAGTGTGACACAATAGCAGATGACAATGATTTATCACAGCATGAAGTTGTTCGTGAGGAATTAGGGAACCTTGATTGTTTAATGCATAAGATTAGAATAAAAGCTGGTTCTATTCCAGTAGTAGAGAAATTGAGAAATGTTCCTTTAGCTATTAGATCTGCCGTTAAGGATGAATTACTGCCCATGGAAAAACAAGGGGTCATTAAGGGAATAGAGGCTTTCAAGTGGGTATCTCCATTAGTAGTGGTTCACAAGCCCAATGGTAATCGTGGGCTATGCACTGATCTCAGATCCTTCAATAGATGTTTAATACCTGATAGGCATCCATTTCCTAATATTACTGAGATGTTAGGGACCATTAAGAATGCCAGGGTGTTGAGTTTGTTAGATCTAAAATCCGCCTATCATCAGATTGTGCTTCATCCTTCCTCTAGAAACATAACAGCATTTATAACTCAAGAAGGACTGTTTCAATGTAAAAGAATGCCATTTGGACTGATATCAGTGGCTGCCATGTTCCAACGGAAATGTATCAATTGTTTCAAGACATGGATGGAGTTTTATATTTTCAGGATGGCGTGTTGGTATATGGGAAGGACAGTAAAGAGCATGATGATAGATTGAGGAAAGTGTTGGATATTCTCATGAAGGCAGGTCTAACACTGAGCAAAGATAAATGCAGATTTAATAAAATGAGCATTCAGTACTTAGGACATACAATATCTGAGGCAGGCATTCAACCAAAATCTGATCTTGTAAACAATACTATTAATTTTCCAAATCCGTCGGATATAGAGTGGGTAATAGCTTTCCTGGGAATGGCAGAGTATTATGCTAAGCCTGTGCCTATATTAGCAGACAAATCCTTTCACAATAGAAGTTTGGTAAAAAAGGGGGTAGGATTTATTTGGAGTGAGCAATGTGAGAGAGAGTTCCAAGAAATCCAAAATTCTTTAACCAAGTCTCCCACATTGAGTCATTTTGATCCCAGCAAGGACAGTATACTAACTACAGATGCCAGTAATCATGTGTTAGGAGCCATTTTTTCTCAAAAGAATGGTAATAAGGAAGTTAACATTGTGTTTGCCTCCAAAGTGTTGAGAACGGCCGAAAGGAATTATTCCACCATAGAAAAAGAATTGCTAGCAATGAAGTGGGCGATAGAAAAATGTTGACCTTTCTTATGGGGTGTTAAGTTCACCATTACATCTGATCACAAACCTTTGAGGTAGATCCTAACCACAAAAGGTCTAGACAAAGTCTCATCAAGGATTAGGAAATGGGTTGCCAATTTACAGGACTATAACTGGGATGTTGAGTATTTGCCAGGCATTAAAAATAAAGCAACAGATTGCTTGTCCAGAATGACCAGTGTGGTAGAGGATGAGAATGATGAAGGGGACAAAGATGAACAAGTTATCAGCATTAGTCAGGAAGTTGTCTCTGAAAATGAGTGGTGTGAAGCAATGTTAGCCGACCATGACTTGAGAGATGGCAAGTAAAGATAAGAGGCAGGTATGAAGAGTTCTGGAATCAGGAGAGGAACCATACCCGATTCACTTAGGAATGTGTTTGATGAACTTCTCATTAAGGTTAGAATGATTTTAAGAGGGTATAACATTCTTCCTCCAGTAGGAGGAAGACAGAACACTTTAGAGGTAGCACATGAAGGTCATCAGGGGATGACCAAGACCAAACAGTTAATTAGACATGATTACTGGTGGTCAGCAATGGATATACAAGTGGAGAGGCTTGTCAAGGCATGTGCCTTTTGTGAGAACGTAAATAAAGCATGCGTTGCTGGAGTTCAGCCGATGACTCTCATGTCCATCCCTTCTATGCCTTGGGAGAGAGTTTCATTGGATATTGTAGGTCTTGTCACATGTCAAGCTATTTGTCGGTATGGCATAGTTCTAGTCGACATGCTATCCCATTGGGTAGAACTTACTTGGGTAAAAAATGTGTGTGCAAAAGATGTGATTGAATTTCTTGATAACATTTTTAGGAGAGAGAGATATCCCACCTCCATTTTAATGGACAAAGGTATGCAATTTGTGGCTGAGCAGATGAACGATTTTCTAAAAGTTAATGGTATTGAGCACAACACCAGTTCTGTCTACCATCCAAAGACGAATGGAAGAGTGGAGAGGTTTAATAGAGTTATCAAAAATAGCATTAGGGTAGCTATGTCAGAGGGATCTGATTGGAGAAAGGCTGCAGAGGATATGGTTGCTGCATATAGGTGTACCCCTCATGTTACCACAGGTGTTTCTCCTTTCGAGATATTACATGTGAGAAAACCCAATACTAGAGTGTGTCTGGGTTGGTTGGGAAGAGCTTGTCACAAAAAGATTGACATGAATCTTGTGAAGGAAAAGATTCAAGATAACCAGATTCTTTACAAAGATAGCTTTGACATTAGGAAGTCAGCAAAACAAATGCCTATTAAAGAAGGAAAGTGGGTACATATTAGGTGGCCAATCAATAAAAGTAGTGGAAGTTTTAGATGGTCAAAACCCATTAGGGTAGTGGCGAAATTGCATGGTGCTGTAAGGCTTGTTGGCGGGAAAGTTTGGAATGCAAATCGGATATGTAGATATGCTGAAATGAATGAGGATCTCCAAGAAAGATTGAGAGAGAGAGTTCAGAAGAAAGGAGGTAGTGAATTGATTACTCATAAAGAGAATTGTAGACTAAAGAGTCAAAGAGTGTGTGGAGAAGATTTAAAAGGTGTACATATAAAAAACGTGTTACCTATCAGGAAATGTGGGAGACCTTTGTTTCTAAGAGACTATGTGAATTAGCTGTATTACTCATTTAAAAAGCAAAAAGGTTTAGTCATCTGGATATATAATCTTTTCATACAAATTATGTTATGTGTGTAATTAAATCAATTAGCTGATACTTTGTTCAGTTAATTGTATTCCGCTGCTAGACTATTTCAGTGTTATGTGTGTAAAATGTTATGTTAGTTAATAAGACAAGTCACCTGGGAAACTCATTATCATATCTGTATAGTATTATAATGTTTATTCCACCTGCATTTGTGTGGCTAATTGTATTAGTCAGACAGATACAGTGTTAGAATTTAATCTAGTTGCAAATGTTTATGTTCAAATGGTCAAGAAGGGAGATGTGTAGCATCTTATATTTAAGTAATGCAGATGGTAAGGTATGGAATATAGAATGTGTAGGGAGTATGTGGAATCTGGAAGGTTGAGGGTTGGAGTTATGTGAAGGGCAGTTGGAAATAGCATTTGTACCAGACCAGTGGGGCATGAATAGATCTTCAGATATATATACAATAAACCATATTATATTTCCATAATCAACGTGTGGAGAATATTTCACTCCCATTGTGGTCCCACTTGCCCAGACCCCTACGAGGAGTCTTGCGTAACAGGCTCACTTCCTTAGCCTCAACAGAGGTGGCTCCCCTCTGGGGAGAAGGGACAAATTGTCCAGATTCATCACATAAGATGGCATATTTCATTGCCAGTAAGAGCTTCCATCAGCTGTTACTCTAGAGTCAATGTTTGGACAACATGTCTTCCTTCACTATGACCTACCTACCTAACGTCATAATCAAAGACAGAAGGTCTCAATTAACAGCAAGATTTTGGTAAGCCCTAGCTACAATCATGTCCATTGATCATTGCTTGTCCTTGGCCAACATCCCTGGACAGATGATGCAACTCAATCAGACCTTACAGAAATATTTACTTTGTTTCTGTTTACATAACCAGAATGACTGGGTTACCTTGTTGAGAATGGTTGAATTTGCTTACAACAATGCACCACATAGCTCACCTGTCCCTTCTTTGCCTGCCCTGGCTTTCATCTGCGCATGCTTCCTGAAGTCCTACCAAAAATTGGCTCTGGTTCCAGCAACACATGATACAAGTGCCCCAGGAAGGAAAATAACACCTCATAAAAGCATGGTAAGCCACTAAACAGCAGGCTGAAAGACATCAGGTCCATATTCCAGACTAGAATGTGGGCTCTCTTGTGCGATTATCCACAGGTCACTTATACATACCTGCGTCCAAAAAAGTGCTGTGTAAATATATGGACCTTATTCCATTACTACGGTAATCGATCCTGTGGCCATACATCTGCCAACACCCATCACATGGAAAATACTTCCTGTATTCCACGTTCTTGTCTTAAAGCAGTAAACCCCTTGGTCATATTTCAAATCTGCTACAGCTATCCCCCTTCTGTCTTGCTTTTTCTTGGCCATGTGTGGGGACCTCAGAATAACATCCCACCTAGGCCCTAACAAACAAGTTATTGGACTCGGATAGGCCAAAGTATCACACAACCCACTGATTATATGAATGAAAAATGGCTCGATACAGGCCCTTTATTTACTCTTTATACATACACACATAACTTATAGTCAATTACACATAAACATAGAAAAAGAGCTTCACCTTTAATATGGTTGCAGAAGACACCTTCATCTTGGCCACCACAACACTGCTTAGTCCCAGAGTAGGTAGGCAGAGAGATCAATCGTACTAACGGGGTCTGGAGGGGAGCGTCCTCCCTCTCAGCGAGACTGCATCACCCGGGGTCCAGTCCTATCTGCTTTCCCAAGAGGAATACCTCTTCTCTTTATGGGGGAGATCCCAACCCCTAATTGGTTACCAGACTGCCCTCGGCCAAAGAGCAGACAATAAGCACAAGGAGCCAAGACTGGAAAATTCCAGCTAGAAGTGGAAATACCCAGCTTCTCTTTCTTGCCTTCTTTCCCAGTACCCCTTATCACTGCACCTGCAGAATCCTCCGACTCCCTTTCTGGCTCGTCCTTCGGCGGACAATACAACAACTATTCTCCACAGTTAGTTCGGCTGACATCATTATGTGACCTTGCCTCCACTGCAGAAATGCACGTCTACTTACTTAGCCCACGATACTGTATGCTTTCATTGCAGTAATGGAAGTGAATGCCCAAAATGGCCACGCATCGGTGTCATGTTCTTTTTTAGCTCATTTTGCACACACGCACTACACCTTCCTAAAAAAAAACTTCTTTGGACCCAGCTGATTCTTTGAATTCCCATCCTATTTCCCTCCTCCCTTTAAAAACTTCTTGAAATACTTGCTTAGTTCCAACTGAGCTCCTTTCCTATTCTTTATAATCTTCCCTCTCATCCATCCAGCTTCCGTCATGGTTTTTCTACCGAGAACGCCCTCCTCCCTTTTTCTGACACTATTCTTCATGTTCGCCACTGGAAATTGTCTTCTCTTTTTGTTTTGCTTGATCTCAGCGTGGCTTTTGGTGCGGTGGATCACCAACACTTCTAGCCACACTTTCATCTCTTCGGTTTTCTGACACTACTCTTTTGTGGTTCTTTTCTAATCTCTCCAAGCATTCTTTTAAAGTTACTTGGAAGGGGTCCCTCTTCTAGTCTAACTCTCTTTTGTATGTGTACCCCAAGGCTTGGTACTTGGTCCTCTTCATTTCTCACTCTATACCTCTTCCTTAGCATCACTTATTCTTGGTTTTGGCTTTCAGGTTCACCTGTATGCGATGAAACCAAAATCTTGACTTCCTTTTCTTCATTTGGTGATTCCATTCATCTTTACCTCTCCTCTTGCCTCACTGTGGTGAAATCCTGCATGGCTTCTCGGTTTCTTTGCCTTAGCCCTACAAAAAAACAAAATACTGTTTCCCCCCACTTCTGCCACGTATTATTTCGTTCCCTCCTCTTGACCGTCCCCTTGACCTTGAAGCACGCATTCTTGGCTTTCTTTTTGATTCTTCTTTTTCACTCCTTCCCCCGATAACATCTATTGCCCAATCTTGCCGTTTTCACCTCTATAATATTAAGAAGATTCACCATCTTCTAACTTTTTCTTCCACACAAACCATCGTTCTTTCTCAGCTAAACTATTGTTGTTCATTATATATTGGTCTCCCTAGCTATGCTATTCTTCCTCTGCGCTCTATCCTCCACTTTGACTGTAAGAATTCTATTCAACCATCCCTCCTCTTCTCGAATTTCCCCTTATCTGACCCGTCGTCAATGGCCACCAATTCACCTTTGAGTTTCACTTTTTGTTTAGTCTTTAAGAGTATTATCTTTGTTCTCTGTTCTCTTTGTAGCACCCTGTCCACAAGCTTCGATCTTCCTCTCAGTTCTTCTTTCTGTTCCACGCCCTCCTTGAGCTGTTTCTCACTTCTCTTCTTTCCAACTCCTTGTCCCTGTCTTTGGAGCGTCCTCCCTCCGGATATTCATTTTTGCCCCTCTCGTAATCAATTTGAGAAGTGACTCAAATCTCAATTGCGCTTCAGTCTGTGTCGTCTTAAGCCATGCCTGTAACTCAAGTTTGCCATGTGAGTTGAGCTGTTAGTTGGTTTTTGCTATATTACTCATTTTTATTATGTGCAGCGCTTTGGATAAAACCGCTATACGAGCTTTGTAAAATAAATAAAATATTACACCCTTTACTGGCCCCTGTAGTAGTAGAGAATGAGGTAAAAGCTATCCTTGGATTGCGCAACATACATGGAAAGGTGTATACTGTAGTGGACTGGATATGCTAATACCCTTGATGAACATACGTAGTATTCTTTGGTACATTTGTATCCGCCTAGATTACTGTCCTATTATCTGAATAGTCTGGGTTTGAGCCTAGGTTTTTGGAGGAATGAAGTTATGATTCCATAGGCTTTTATGCTGGGCACTGCACCGCACCCGTGGTGTTTGCTTTTGGGCCTTATGGACAAACTATGTTTCCCAGCTAGCAGAACCAGACCGGGATCGCGCAGTGACATCATCAAGTACACGTCATGTCTCAGCACTTGGAAGAGGTTTTCGTCCCTTTTATAGTATAGACACAAAAAAGCTTCTGTGGTTGACAAAAAGGTATGTGCCATTAGTTTGACCTGTGTAGCCACCTGCATTCTGGTTCTTCCCTTGGATTATGTGATAGTTTACCTGAATACCAAACTGTTCAGCTAGTGTAGCTGTTGCATTCTGGTTTCTCTCTTGGACTTTGATTGTCCGTTTGTGCGCTGGACTGTTTGGCCTGAATAACAACCTGCAATCTGATTTACCCTTGGACTATACCAAGACCTGATAACATGCCCTGATTCCCTGAGTTGCTTGGCAACATGCATACTCTTTTTTAGGACTAACACTTGATTCCTCTATTTCTCTGGTGAACTTTAAACTCTGTCCAGGCTCTCCTAGATTTATATTCCTATGCTAGGCTGAGATTCTGGGCTCCACCTGTTTCCTTGGTATCATCCTCTGAGGGCCAATTCGTTGCAACAACTTCTCTGGTGCAAAACTCTTTGCTTTCGGACTTTGATATGCTCTGTTGGATCCTGGACCTACCTCCGATGAGATTGCGACCTTATGCCGCTTGGTTAGGCCCCTATGGACTGTATATTTTGTTTCTCTGTGCTGGTATGGGCCTATCCTATCCTCTGGAACTTCTCACAACTCCAGGTGTGGATCTCTCCATCGCCCTCGGGCCCAGGTATCTCAGAGGGTATAGTTGGTGGGTTGAGGTATTACGTGCTGAGGGAACTCCGACTTACTGAATCTGATTGTTTTGTTTCTTATAGGAGACTTACAGCTGTAGCCTGTCCCTCTTACCCTGTCCATTCAATTAATCACAGGCATACTTATTCCTATTAAGGTCTTGATGGTATGGGTCTGGTAGAGGTTCTCCTTGCAGGCACGAAACATTCAAAGCCTGACATCAGTATTCGTAACACAATAAATGCAACAACTGGACTAAGTCTGCATCAAATTCTGGTGGGCTGCCCTATGCATTTTACCTTATCATCATCATTGATGAAGGCTTGTTCAAACATACACTTCATAGATTAAATGATGCTAGAATACTGCAAGTGGTTTATTTCATGTATACAGTCTGTTCACATACGGGTGAAAAGAGCCTTGCCATAACAACCTGAAGCAGTGTGTCATTCTTTGATGTCAGGGGACTTTGCTTACATCAAAGGACACCAGAGAAAGTCATAACTGGCCCCCAGGTAGAAGAGGACAATTCAAGTACTACTCACGACCAACCAAGCAATTAAGGTGAGGGAAATTCCCATGTGGGCGCACATCACACATCACAAGAGGGGTGATATTCAAAAGGATGTGAACAAACTGGTACTTCCTGATATTAATTAGTAATTCCAGACATGGGGTATGGAACTAAAGCTAGAGCCTTTGCCATAAAGCATCAATCTGAGGAATATAGTGACCAAGGCCAAAGTGAGCAGCTGGCCGCAGTGGAAGAAGAGGTGTGTCATGGTTTAGCATTTGTGGGAGAATGGAATTTGGAGTGGACCTTTTGTTGGGATGTATTCCGTTTGCATCTAACTGCAAGTGCAAGAAGGGAAAGGTTATTCCACCCTGCCATGCCCTCCCAAATAATTCCAGATTAGGAGTATGCAAAGGCCATAAATAAAGTTTTTGAATGTGTGCATGCAGCAGTGCTGGGTGGCATGCAGATAGGATCCTGGCAGTGCCCCGAAATGTTACCATCTGGATGGGTCTTGGAACAGATTGGCAGATGTGGCCCATTAGACCGCCCCATTTGCAATGCACCTTATAATTGGAGCAAGGCCAGCTAGTAATAGACGAAAACAAGATATTCTGGGATGGGTTGGGTCAGGGGTTGTCTTTAGAGGGTGTAGGGCAATTTAGTGCCAACAGTAGTTGTGTTTGGGTTAGTGATGTCACCTTGCACACATGCACTAGAACTCACACTGTGTTTTGACCAGCTAAAATAAGGCTTGTTAAGCCTTGTCTATGACATTCCCATCAATTGAGCAGCAATCTTGCTGCATCATTTCTTAAGTTGATTAGACCTTATATCCCAGGTACAACAGATCTACAACATAAGTAGACAGACATACCTTATATAAACCACTTATAATGCTGAGGATAAAACTTTTGAAACAACATACCGACAATAAAGTCCTTTTAGATCCGACCCTTGTGGGTTTAAAGCACTCCTTAGCTGCTGTGATTAAATATTCATGAGCTAATTCACTTAAAGTAAATTATGACAAAACGAAAATAATGCACTTTAGTTCTAAAGAGTTAAAAACAAAACTAAGTGTTGAAAGATTAACGGAACTAATATTGTGTAGGTTTGAAATTGTGGATGTTTGGGTGTAAAGTTGTGCTTGTACAAATCAGAAAGCACTATAAGGAATAGAATTATATCTAAAGCTGTCTCCAAATTTACATATTAAAAACGATACTGACCGGGCTGTTCACTGGCTGGTTTGGTAGAAACTCCGACCTTGACGCGCGTTTGGATTCAGCGCATAAATAGCTGGATGGGAAACTCTGGCGCAGCCCACTTGGCCTTCTGCAATGCACGCCTAGTCAGTGCATTGGACGAGAAATGGGTCTTAGTACATTAAGCGCTACAGTGGAGCTGCGAAGATGCATACTGTTATGTTGGCGGGGGTAAGCCAGGGGCCCCCGTCGGTATTCACACGTGCGCTCACACACTCGCACAATGAGCCACGCCGGAGACGTGTGACTTGCTCGGGTCCCCGGCGCCAACACCCGGAGGACCGTCTTTATTCTCAACTGCGCATGCGCGAGCCTCGATCCCGCTTGCACATGCGTACATTAGCGTATTCAATACGCAACATCCCTCCCTTTTCCCTTGAACAATAAACACTACCAAACATTAGAATCAACAGTGATCTATTCAAATTGCAACTGACAGTTTTTCACTGTTTACGAGGCAGGGTCCATAATAAAGTCTTGGAACCTCTGCGGCGGCTTGCGCCCCGCCTGGCTCGGGTACCTGCGTGTTTCAGCATTGGACGCCTCTGGTGTCCCCGGGGTCTCTGGCGGTCCATCGCTTCCCTGTGGCACTTCTGTGTCCTGATCTGGGCTTTGCATGACAACTTCTTCCAGGTCTGCAGCTCCTATGCGCTTGAAGAACGATACGTTCCTGGTGACTGTCCCTCGGGCATTGGAGGCAGTGACCATAGACTCCTTGACGTGTGTCACTCCCAGCGGTTGTGTTTCATATGGCATCGACAACTTCCCTTCCGATCTCCGATTCCGCACCAGCACAATGTCTCCCACTGCAATCTCGTTCTCTGGTAATCCTCGCCGGATTGTCTCTCTCTCGTTCTGAGTGGCCCTCTCCGTTCGCACGTGGTTGTTGTCGATCTCCCCCGGACTTTGACCATCAACTTCAGGTAACAGTCTTCTTGGTACCCGTTTGAAAAGGGCCTCCGCCGGTGCGACCCCTGTGGATTGGTGCGGGGTCGTGCGGTATTCTCGGAGGAAGTCAAACAGGTTGCGCCGGAGGTCTCCCCCCCCCATTCAGCGATATGCGGAACACTTTGTTGAGCGTTCGCATGAAGCGTTCTACTTCTCCGTTCGCTCTTGGCCAGAGCGTGGTGACTTTACGATGTTTTATTCCCCTTTCCTCACAATAGCGAGCAAATTGCTGTCCTTTGAACGGTGCTCCATTCTCCAAGCATATCTCCAGGGGAAAACCATGTGTGGCGAACATCTTCTCCATGGCTAGGATGGTGTGGTCACTGGCCGTCGAGTCAACCAACTCTACCTCCCGATAGCGCGACCACTGGTCTGTCACCACCAAGAAGTGTGTTCCTCGGCCTGTGGACCCGAAGTCAGCATGCACCGTCCCCCATAGGTGGTCACTCGTCTCCATGGCCTGAATGGGCGGCCCCCTCTCTGCGGGACTCGCTGCCTGGCAGGGGATGCAAGCTCTCACGAATTCTTCGACCCTGCCTTCCAGATCAGGAAACCAGACCTTCAATCTAAGACGTGCTTTCGTCTTAGCCATCCCTTGGTGACCTTTGTGGGCGAGCTGCAGGACCTTTTCCACCAGCGTTCTTGGAATCACAATCTGGTGGCCTCTCAGCAGGAGACCGTCCTCTGCTACCGACAGCTCATGGCGCGCCTTCCAGAGTGCTTGCAGGTCTTTTTGCACCCCCACGTTCCTGTGGGAGTTGTTCTGGAGGACTTCACGCCACTCCCCACTGGCCACTGCTTCCTTAATTTTCAGAAATGCTTCATCTGTGTTGGATTCGTCCGCGATCTCTTGGCGCGCTAGGGCAACAGGCAATGCCGATTCCACCACTAGGTGTATCGCCTCCATACAGTCTGCCACCTCCTGTGAGTCCCTGGGTCGTCCGGTACACGGGTCGCGGGATAAGTAGTCCGCTGGGTTGTGTGTCCCTGGGCGGTAGAATAGCCTGACCCCATATTCCATGAGCGAGAGCATCCATCTTTCTATGCGAGGTGGTGGTTTGGACGAGGTGCCTGACAAAATCGTGATGAGAGGCTTGTGATCTGTTACAACGACAACTGGCTTCCCTAGAATGTAGATCCGGAAGTGTTTGCACCCCCACAATATGGCCATGGCCTCACGTTCGATCTGTGAGTATCTCCTCTCTGTCTCGGTGAGGGCTTTGCTAGCATAGGCGATGGGTCGCGTGGTCCCCTGATGGTCTGCCTGCATGAGGACTGCTCCCAGCCCCACTGGGCTGGCATCGACCACGATCTCTGACTCGCAGTCCGGGTTGAAATGGCCATGGTCTCTTGTCCCGATAGGGCATTCTTGATGGCCGTGAACGCCCTCTGTTCTTTCCCTGTCCAGGTCCACGCTCCGTCGTTTCTGGTAAGTGCCCTCAGGGGTTCTGACAAGGACGAATAAATCGTCCACAATAGTTGACCATCCCCAGGAAGCTTCTGATTTCTGCTGGGGACGCTGGCGGTGCTGCTTCTTGAATATCTTTCACCTTCTCGGGATCTGGGGAGATGCTCCCAGCGTGGAATATGAAGCCAAAAAATTCCAGCCTGTACTTCAAGAACTCACACTTTTCCTTGTGCAGGGTCAGACCGAGGCTGCAAAGTCTCTCGAGGGTGTTTTCTAGGCGCTTTAGATGTTCAGCCTCCGATCGTGCAAAGACCAGGATATCGTCCGACATATTGATTTCTCCTTTGAGTCCTAACAGGGCCCCCCTGATAATTTTGGAAGACCTCTGCTGCGGACGAGACCCCGAAGCTGAGCCTTTTGTACTGGTAGAGCCCCTCATGAGTCGTAAAGGTGGTAATATATCTGGACTCGTGGTGGAGCTCCAACTGGTGGTAGCCAGCTATCTGGTCCAGTTTTGAGAAGACTTTTGCTCCCTGAAGTTCGCCAACAATATCATCTAGGATGGGCGTGAGGTGGCGTTCTCTCTTGATTGCTACATTGGGCAGCCTCATATCCACGCAGATGCGTACTGCGCCCGGCTGTTTGGGCTTTGGGGCCACTACAATTGGGGCGACCCAAGGGGTAGGTCCTTCCACTCTTTCAATAATGTCTAAGTCGACCAGTGACTGTAGCTCTTTTTCCACCTGTGCCCCAGATGGAACGGGATGCAGCGATGTTTTAGCGCTGTCGTTCTCACTGACCCGTCAATGTGCAACCGTATGGGGTCGGCCTTTAGTTTCCCTATGCCGTTGAAAATCATCTCAAAGCGTTGTAACAGACGTTCCAGATCAGCATGATACACCGCCAAGTGAAGTGCACAATGTTCAGTGCTTCTGATGCAGCACAACTTAAAAGGGAATGTGGGCTTACGCTGGTGACGAAGAATCTCGCTTTTATTTTGTTCTGTCCATGAGATACTGGAGCCACAAACACTCCTTGGATGGGGAGGGGTGCGTCTCCTCCAAATGCATATATCTGTCCTGTGGATTCTGTCAAGCCTAGCGGGCCTGGGAGTGCATTGTAGTGTTCGGTTGCTAGCACGCAGACAGACGCCCCAGTGTCGATGAGGACTGGAGTAGGGACTTCTCCGATGAGTACTGTACATGTTGGTTGTCGACTTCCGCCAGGGCCCTTGGCAATGCTTGACATTAAGAAAATCTCTTCTTCATCCTCTTCCTCCTCTGCGATATTGAGGTCTTGCATGCCCTGTTTGACAGCCGATACACCCCTCACTCTCCGAGCATTGCTTCTGCCAACCCTCTCTGGCCTTTCTCGAGGCTGCTATTGGTGTCGTTGCTCTGCACACCCTAGCATAGTGTCCTGGTGTGCCACACCGGCCACAGACTCTCGATTTGGCCGGGCACTCACCCACGTGCGGCAGGTCATACCCGCAGTAGGAGCACGATCGAGCAGTGCTTGGTGTTGTGGGGCCGTCTCCACTCCTTGGTGTCCATCTCGCTCTCCCTGGACCAGAACGTCCGATCGCAAATGCCTCCTCCTCCTTTCTAGAGTGTGTGGCTGCATCCATCTTCGCCCCCCTGGTCTCAGCCAGTTCGTAGGCTCTCCCCTTGTCCAAAATCTGCTGTAGAGTCAGCCCAGGTTCTCTCAGGACTTGTCTCCTCAGTTTCCCCGAACTGCACCCTTGCAGCAGCTGGTTACAAACCATTTCTTCTTCGTTCACCCACCTGCAGGAGCTTGCTAGGTGCCTTAGCCGCGCACAAAACTAATCTAGCGATTCTTCTTCCAGTTGTTTTTCGGCGCCCATGACAAACCTGTCGAAGTCTACGTTTGCCATGGGAAGAAAATGGTCTCGGAGTGCTTGTTTCACTGCGTCATATGTGACTACTGGGATGTTGAGGGAGTCATATATACTGTGAACTTCCGTCCCTGCCGAGTATACCATGATGGCAATCTTCGCCTCATCCTCTGTCTCCCCCGAGGCTCTGAAAAACATTTCCAATTTTTTGACCCATAGGAGCCATTTCGGTCCTAATTTGGATGGCGGGCCCGTGGTATCAAATTCGGGCATAGGAGCCAGAGTACTGTGCATCCCGCATGGGACTGGGGCAACAGCACCCTCCTGCTCTCCCGCCTCACCCATGGTGATGTATGGTACTCACAGGTGGATGTTGTTTCTCGTGGGTGTCGAGGTGGTCTGGTCAGGTAGGCCCACTCATGACAAAATGTCCTCTTCCTGCTCACCTTCACTACTACTTTTCCTTTTTCTTGATGCCACAGCCGTGCGGCAGCTTGGGCTGTGGAGGTTCCAAAAATTCGATGAAATGCAGCTGGCGCACGAGCACCCTCACGGGCCGCAACCACTGCAATCTGCGTGTGAAGCAAAATGGCCACCGGCCGTGCGCGTGGATCCGTGCCGACACGGAGCAACGTTCTCTCCCTCTGACGCTGTCAGAGCGGAGAGCTGCTCCGGAGTCGTCCTCGTCGCCAATGTTATGTTGGCGGGGTAAGCCAGGGGCCCCTGCCGGCATTCACACGTGCGCTCACACACTCGCACAATGAGCCACGCCGGAGACGTGTGACTTGCTCGGGTCCCCTGCGGCAACTGCCAGAGGACCGTCTTTATTCTCAACTGCGCATGCGCGAGCCTCGATCCCGCTCGCGCATGCGTACATTAGCGTATTCACTACGCAACACATACTATAAGGCTGTCTGTATTTAACATATGAAGTCCCTTCTTGGTACACTGGGTAGGATATTACGCAACAAATGCACACCAATCCCAACAGGTATTTGCCAACTTACATAATTTATTATTTATTTTTTTATTTGGTTTATTACAAACCTTTGAAAAAAGAGTATTCATAACACGATGCAAAGGAAATTCTTGCATATTTTACAGTGATACTAAAAAACAAAACTACGTATTATACGACACCTCATTCATGATACTAGAAATGGACCGAGACATGACCATAGACAACACGCAACGCCTCTGTCACAGAAATCCATGGTCAGTTTTTGCTGCTGTTAGACTCCGCTATGTCGATTTCCACTGCGGCCTCAACGCAGTCCAAGCATTTGACCATGGATTCTAAGAAAATGTTTAGAGCTATGGTTAGTTTTCGATCAGTCACGTCAAACATTATTTACCACCAGTCTTTCGCACATATTTTTGGTCTCTCAGTCATGACTTTCCCAAAATGGCATTTTCTTTCCTCGGTGAGGGCGACACAGAAGAGTACGACGTGTTTTAGGGTTTCTTTCGAGGTATTGCATAGTCTACATTGATCTGATGTTAATTTGTCTGTTGACCATAAGTTTGTTCTTTCTCTCATTTTGAACATGTTCATAAGAAACATCATGTACAATCTTCTTCTTACATCAGGAAAACATTTCCATGGAGTGTGAATCTCGTTTAGGCCTCGTTTTTCACAAGGCACCTCTTGCATTAGTCTGTATGATCTTCTGAAGTCACATGTCTCACACCAATCTCTTCTCCATAGTTTTACTTGTTCAGGATTGTTATGCAGCGTATCAATGTCTGTGTCTAGTGCCGTGAGCAAGATTTTACAATGTTGCACCCTTAGGTACAGCACAGAGTTCTTATTATTTTCTCTAGGATTTTTGAGGATTTTGAACTGTGGCATGATGTCTTGTAAGGTCATTTTACGAAACAATGCAAGTGTGTTCCAAGTCACTCTTGCATTGATCGATATTAGACTCAGTTCATATCGTATACATGATGACGGTGTACCTCTTGGTAGGCCAAGAACTTTGGACCAAAAGTTAATTTCCAATGTGTTCCACAGATCAGCTGAACAGCCCAGGGCACACTCCGCACCATAAATTAACGCCAGAGTCACTTTTTGTTTAAAAAAGGCCAAGACAGGAAGTAAGGAATACAGGCCGTATTTTTTATTTAGCACCATCGCCTGGGTGGCCAGCTGTCGACATTTCAATTTTGTGGTTTCGACCCATGGTGCGTTGTTCAAGATAGATCTGATCTTCATCCCCAGGTATTTCGTGTGTGCTATAGGGTATAGCTGTGTTTTCTCTATGTGCCATTTAAAGGTTAATGGCTTAAGTTGTTTTTGCCCACGCAAATCCTTCAACTCAAGTATTTCAGATTTGGCTATGTTTATGGTCAAAGCATTGTTGTTGACGTATCGTTCAAGTGCGATTAGTTTCCTTTGTAGGCAAATTGGTGTTAAGTCTAGCAGGATTAAATCATCTGCATAGAGTAGATGATTTACGTGTGAACAGTTTATTTTGGGTGAGAAGGAACCCTCGCTGTTGATTGTTTGATCGCTATTAAAGAGAAATAGGTTGAAGATGATCGCTGCGAGTGGGCACCCTTGCTTGACTCCACATTGTTTTTGAACAGGGACAGAGAGTTTCCCCAATCGATCAAGTCATATTCTGATTTCACTCTTAGTGTGCAGATCTTTTATAGCAGCACGAAGGCTCAAGGGACATTTCCGCTTCATAAGTTTTGCCCATAACATTTCACGGTCAATTCTGTCAAAGGCTTCAGATAAATCAATTACAGCAAGGTATATCTTGGCCCCAGTTCTTATTGCTTCCATTTTCAGAGTATTGACGATAAAGAGATTCAGACTACAACCTACTCCCTTTACAAAACCAATTTGTCTCTGGTCAATGAAGTTGTTCCGCAAGGTCCATTTTAACAGTTTGTCTTTCAGCAAGGTCACATATACCTTGCTCAAGACGTCAAGCAGTGCAATCAGGCGTTAGTCTTTAGGGTTTGATCTATTAACCTTTTTGAACACTGGTACAATAATTGCACTCTTCCATGATGTTGGTGTCAGGCGATCTGTTGCGATTTTCTTGAACAAAACAGAACATTTTCTTGTAGCAGAGGTCTGCCCAGATTTGAGGATTTTCTTTGAGCATAAAATTGTAAGTCCGTCAGGCCCAGGTGCTCGTGAAGTACCTAAATTGTTAATCGTCTCTAGGATATCTTCTTTTGAGAACGTCAGATCCCAATGTCCTAACGAGGGAAAAGCCACGTCTGGTGTGACTCCTTTTTTCGTATACAGCGCCTTGTAGTGAGTTAGCCAATCGTTTCCAGTGACCATGTTGGCTTGGAGCGCAGTTTGAGAACCTGATTATTTATAAGGCTCCAAAACTCACGTGTGTTGTTTGTTCCCATTTTTGCCAGCATGACTTCGGCGTCTGTATGCATCATCACAGTTTCATG
This sequence comes from Ambystoma mexicanum, assembly GCF_040938575.1. NCBI lineage: Eukaryota > Metazoa > Chordata > Amphibia > Caudata > Ambystomatidae > Ambystoma > Ambystoma mexicanum. The sequence goes on from NC_090927.1 coordinate 1,008,700,206, forward strand.
TAGCTTAAGCCAGTTTTTATAGGCTTGTTTTATGTTTTGAATCTTCTTGGCATTTTCATTAGTGTAACTTCCGCTACATGCTATAATGTCACCTCTCATCTTTCGTTCTTTCTTGAGGACCTCTAAGTCAAAAACATGAGTATTTTTGAAGCAACAGTTTTTAAGCCCTTGTTTTTTTTCTTTATAGTTTTCCAAGATGTGTTGGTATTCAAGTTGGGTTGTGTCCGCCTGAAAGGCATTGTTTATTCCTTTCGTCTCTGCTTCAGTCAGTCGTAGTCGGACCTGGTTTAACTCCACAACTGTGTCATGGGAACATTTCTCTGATTCTTTCCGTGCCGGTACAGCAATTGAGACTGTCACCAAATTGTGATCACTTTCAGTCATATAGTTGACATGTAGTTTCCGCACGTTTATGTGCACACTCTCGGAGCTGAAAAAGTAGTCTAGAATAGACTCCTGTGAGTCTCTCTTCCGCGTTGCTCTGGGCGGTATGTCGCCTATAGTGTTCCCATTCAACATATACATGTTTCTACTCTCCATTTCTGACAACCATTGTTGTGCCAATTTCGACAGAGCAGAGATGTACTGGTTTGTTGATGTTACATCCAGGCAGGTTATGTTTAGATCCCCACATAACAAAATTTTAGCTGCCAATGTCTACTTCACAGATGGAGTCAATGATGTTTGTTATTTGATCAATAAAGTCAGGAACTGGAGTGGCTTTACGTTGCCAATATAGATTGATGATATATAGATGTTCCTTTTTCCGGCTAAAAGATTTTTTGGTCTGCAACAGTGTCATCTGGATGTAAGAAGTGTGGTTATAGGTTTCGGTGATCTTATAGCCCGAGCTTTTACGTACTATGGTCATGAGGGCAGCCATAGGTCTGCCCATTGCTTTTTTGATGGCAGAGTTGAAGGCTATTTCAAAACCATCTAAGACTGGACAAATTGACAGCCAGGTTTCCTGGGAACACATAATATCAAGGTTTTCTAACCAATTTGGTTGTTGCAGATGCACGTGTCCACGAGTATTCCAGCAACCTATATTATTGCGGTCCTTGACATTCAATTTTAAGCGTTAACTTTGATGTTGTTCAGTCAAGGCTTTCGAAAGCCAACTCCAGTCTTTGTCGCAAACATCAGAGGGACCAGAAGTTGCTGTTTTTACATTGGTCATGGGCAAACTAATGTTTTGGGCAAAAGTAATTTTGATTTGTTCGATGGGGTGCGGCAAGGTAATTTTGGTTTGGGAAATAGATCTTTCGGCCGGTGCCTTGTCGGGTCGTTTCTCCAGGCGATCCACACGGGCCGGTTCTGTAGCACCAATCTCCATGCTTTGTGCCATACTTTCATGAGTATTTGTATTCTTTCTCATTTATCCTTGGCGTTGCTTTCAGGGGTTGTCCTTGCGACGTCTTTCTTTAGGTGTGTTTCAGTGATATCAAAACCCATTGAAATCAAGACCGGAGCGGCTTCCAGCAGTGTGTTACATACGATTCTTGAGTCGATATGAAGCCTCGCCACATCGTGCCGTTCGTTATTATAAAAGTCAACAACTTTTGTGTCATTTTTCTCAATCATTTTTAGTGACAGTACATAGTGGAGTAGACGCAGAGCATTTTTAGGGTTCAAAACTAGGTCGTCATCATTATGTTCAATGCGCTCCAGCACCAGGCAATATTTAGAATGTGGTTTGCCATTCACACCAATGTTGCAGCTGTTTGTCACAGGTCCACAAGGCTGCCTTCCTGTAGCTTTTTTGTGTACACTTCGCTCAAGTTCGTTCAGTTCTGTCAGAAGATTCGTTGATTTTGGGGCGCTCAGCGCAGTCCAGTTACTGACTTGGGTGGATAAGTTATTTGTGAGTTTGAGTTCTTGTGCAAACTTATCACATTTCTGGCTCATCGTCACAAACAGAGGCTTCAACTATAGGCACGGGCGCAATTATAGTGCACACCCTTGCACACCTTCCAGTGCCATGAGACAGGGGTACTGAGACCGGCAATACAACTTCCAATGGAGTAGGTACAGGCGGTTGGACAATAGGAACTTCGAGGAACACTTCCTCGTCGTACGTTGACAAATCAAGTAAGTTGATAGAATTTTCAGAATTAGTGGTTAATGGATTTGCTTCTTCCGATTGTTTTCTGACTGCAGCTTCGGAATCTTTTGGGACTATACTCTCAGTTGGTCCTCGAGTAAGATCAACAATGACTCCATCTTTGTTGATTGTGTTCTTAATCTGGTCTAAACCTGCCACCGCCTGTTAGTTCATATATACGGCTGTGATGTTCCTCAAGAACCTTCTTGAGTTGTTACTCATTCTTGTAGCTTTAGTTTTGACATTTTTGGATTTCTTTGGCTGGACCACTTTCAATCCGCCCTGTGTTGGCCCCTCATTAAGTTTGAAATTAAATATCGGGAAAGCAACAGGGTTTGGGGCGTCTGGTGTCACAACGTCCTTATATATAGGGTCCGGACCTCCAGGTTGGCCTTCAGGTATTCCTGAGCAGTTTGGGAGTTGGACGTCTGTGTTTGCATGTTTTTTTCGGATTGGGAGCTTAAGACTGCCTCCGAAAAGCTCCCTATCTCGTCCCCACAGGTGTGCTGTTTTGGATTGCCATCCATAGTTTTTGGCAAGACGCTTGTGTGCATGCTAGGACTGAGGATAATCATCACCGGTTCGTTTAGGATGGTCACTGATTCAACTACTGTAGGCAGAGTTTCAGTTGAGCTCAGAGTTTTAGTTGGCTCCTTTCCAGGCTTGGTCAAAGCCTGTTTCAAGTTTGATGTGTCTCGGCATATGTAATTGCGACGTCTGTCGAAGTGCCCTTGTTGACTTTTCTGCTTGCGATTGGGCTATAACACTCAGTGTGGCAGCCATTCGACCTTGCATTGCAGTTATGTGGTTTTAGAAGACCAAGAGCTTCTTTCGCAACTTCTGCCAGTAATTTTTTGTCGTCACTGTTGTTCCGTTTTTGATCGACAAGCGCAGCCAGTGAGTGATCAATTTTGTTGGTCAAGTCATGAATCAACTGCTTAAACAAGTTGTTGTCATTTTCTAGGTTCGTCATTTTTGAGTTCATCAGAGCGACCAAGGTACTCAAGTCCTTTACATTGTCTTTCAGTTGTTCATACATTTTAAGAAATGGACAGATGGTCATTGACATAAACGAAATCAAGGTTGGTTGTTTCTCTTGAATGAGTTTTTTGACAATCGCTTCGGGAAGGAGGGCGGTGTCAGACCTGCACGGGTGCGTTTTATGTTGTAAGTGCCTTATTTTTGGAAAGTCTCTTTCAATAATGGATGAATCACTTGTGGAGGCGTCTGATGAAGATTCATTAGTGTGATACTGTCGAATTTGTGGTATTGAGGTGGCGACACTTTTCAGAGTCGTCACTGGAATCTGATTGAGTTCAGGTGTTTGTAGAAACCGTTTCTTTGGAACTCTTTGTTGGGAGCAATTCATTCCAGCGGAGTCACTCCACACTTAGGTCAACATTAGATTTGTTCAGATCTGACAATTTGTTCTCGCTTCTTCTTTTATTTAGATTTGTTAAATCTTGTAGTAGTTTGTTTACTACGTCCAGCGAGTTTTTCATTATGGGAGTTTCTAGGGCAGATGGGCATTCTCAGTTCCCGGTAGGCAACATACTAGGAGTTGCCGGTACAAAACCCAAGACAGTGGCACTCGGCTCATGTTTTTTCACCGCAGGGTGCAGCACAGCCGGGTCTAATTTTGAGGAGAGGTCAGAGAGGTATGTCTGTGTTGTCATAGGAGAGGCGGACGGAGCAGCAGTCAACGGCCCTTTTGTGTAATTAAACACATCATCTGAGCGCATTTCGGTTTGCCTGCTTCCATTTCCAGTGGGATGCTCACAGGTGGAATGGAAGCCCTCGGACAATGTCAGGTCAGGCAGCAAGTACAACCCTACTGAACACGCCTCCACAAGACAAGCCGCATTTGTCGGCGCACTCTCGTTGCAGGGCTCATGTTGGATTTTCTCGGTCTCTGTTGTGTGGGCGGAGGTACGAGGGGTGTTGTGGCTTTCATTTGAGGTAGGTATATCACTAGTCTCACACATGTCTTTAAATGCAGGCATCCAGCTAAAAGTCGATGTTTCCGATGCTGAAAAGAACGATGGGGTCGAAATAGAGGCAGCATTAGGGGTACAGTTTGAGGCATTTTGAACATATGACGTAACATCCGATTGGCGTGCAGCAAATACTTGCCATGCCAACACACGCAGCATGGGGATGTTCAGCTCGGGACAAGGACAAGGGGCAGTTCCGCATTTGTCCTTATTTGAGGCCAAGGTTTGGTCACAGCGCAAGCTGTTCACAACGTCGTCGGATATCACGCACACCTCACCGCCGCCCCCGGTTAGGGACATTTTGGAGCAGTCTTTGTTTGCGGGCGGGAAAGGCGCTGACGGAAGGTCAGTGTGCAGTTTAACAGTGAATTGGTAGTGCACACATTGAGAGCGTTACACAAAGGGCGCTGTTTGTGCATCGCAGGCCTCCCCAGCTGTAGCAGTAAACCCTCATTAGTGGAAGTGTGGCCATTCCACACGAAGACATAGTCAACTCCCAAGCCAGCGGCACAAGCACTTACTTGAGAGGTTAGGGTAGCACCATCTGCTTCTTTATCGGCTATGACGTCAGAACCGGCAGTTCCCCTCCACAGCTGCAACCGTGTATATGGTTGTTTTAGCGATCTCGTCTTCGAGCGTGTGGTGGATTGCAGGGTAGGTCGCATTTCTGTCTTCTTCCAGGTGACCACTTCCTCCATGCCTCCCAATGACTCCTAAGACTCCAAGACTCAGCTGACTCCGTGTTCGCTCCGCGAGAGTCAGCGTCTTTGTAGAAAACAGCAGCAGAGAAGCTCCGCCTCCAGGAAAAGCAATGAAGCAGGGATTCAGGATACAGGGGACATTTTCTCCAGCACAATGCACTCCAAACTCAGTTGACTCCGCGTTCGCTCCGCGAGAGTCAGGGCCTTTGTAGCTAACAGCAGTAGACAAGCTCCGCCTCCAGGCAAAGCAATGGAGCAGTGATTCAGGATACAGGGAATGTTCTCTCCACAATGCACTCCAAGACTCAGCTGACACCAATGCACACCAATCCCTACAGGTATTTGTAAACTTACATAATGAACAGGGCAGCAGACGGGTGTCTGGAATTTGAGGTGTTGAAAGCAGACATTATTATTATTTTTTTTTTATTTGATTCAATTGTACAAACAATTTTTTCAAAGATAAAATAAAAAAAAGTCCAATGTATCCGTAAAAATCCCTTACAGCCTTAAGTGTTCCGAAATCCAATCCAGGTCATCCATTTTGACCATTTCCGATGTTACCACAGCCTGTCCTGATAAGTTCCTTACATAAACCTAGTTGTACTAAGGCTCTTTAACCAGTTTATATTGTCGATCTTCTTTTCGTTATTTGTTTAATCCCTTAGGAGACTTCTCAATGTTCACGTTGTTGTGTCAACTCAGGTTTTTGTAAGACGTACTCAGACAATTTCACATAGGGAGTCTTCTCCCTCGATAGGGTTTATCACACCTTTGACGAGAGAGAGGTTCCTGCTATTCCCTTTAAGTTGTTGTCAGCTTAATATTTTCGAAGAAGGATGCCACTGCTATCACACTTTTGGCATTTTCTCCTTCGTTAAAGGCCTGCCACCAGTTATTCTCCGTCAGAGTAGTGAACGATTGCATTATTTTTCCTAGATAAACAGATCTAGATGTCCTTGTACCTTCACATTCAAGAAGATGTCGGCTAGTTTCTACTATTTCCGCCGATTTGCAATATCTACATTTGTTGTGTAACGACAATTTCCTTATGAATTGGATTTCATTAGTTTGTAGTTGATTTAGCCGAAATCTCAGATATGTTCTGGCCAGCCTTTTATCCGGGAACTTTTTCAAATAGCTTCTTGTGTCATGTAGTTTTTTCGGAACCGTTGGAAAGTCTTTCATCAGCTTGTATGATCGCGCTATATCTTCCGTCCTGATCCAGTCTGCTTCAAAGAGTTTTTTTGATATTTTATCTGGGTTTATTTCAAGTGTCTCTTCCGAGACATCTAGATCTTTCAAAAGGCCCATATTTCGCAGCTTCCAGTCTTTCAGTGCATGGATCTTGTCAGTTGTCATCTCTTTATTCACCAAATCCAATGGTTTTGGTTTATTCTCCAATTGGACTTTTCGGTATAGCATTAGCATATTTCTCTCCTGAATCGCTTTTAGTGATACAAGACATAGTTCTCTCCTTAGAAGTGGCATCGGTGTTGATTGTGCCAAATTGAGGACTTTCTTCCAGAAATAGCTCTCAAGTTTAGACCACAATATTTCTGGTACTAGCAACATTGCGTCCGCTCCATAAAGGATTGAAGGTACCACCTTTGCTTTATAGAAGTTGATTACTGCCAATAGTGAACATTTCCAGTATTTTTTGTCGATCATCCGTGCTTGTATGGTTAAAGTTTTTACCTTTGTCCATAGCAGATTTTGCATCGCAGTTTCAGCCCCGCTGATGGACATCATGACTCCCAGGTATTTGAAGTCTTTTACTTTTTCCAATTTTAGCCCTTCCGCGAACCAGTTCTGTTTGTTTTGGATCTTCTTTTTATTGCCTTCCTAGGCCATTATCTTGTTTTTTCTGGATTCAGCTTTAGATTGTTTCGCTTCAGATATGCGATCAAGTTCGTGCAGACCTATTGGAGTGTTATCAAGCAGGATGATGTCATCTGCATATAACAGGCGCGATATTTTTTCGCCACCAATAGTTGGAGGGAAGCCTCTTATTTCCTTTTAATTCTCAGCGTAGTCAGCGATATATGCGTTATACAATGCAGGAGCCAAAGGGCATCCTTGCTTCACATCTCTGAAGGTAGGTATTTCCCTTGACAGTAATCCGTCTTGCCCAAGCCTTACTTTGATAGATGTGTCCTGATACAAGGTTTGAATCGGGCCCATTATAGAAACAGGGCATTTCATAGCTTCCAGCTTTTCCCATAATATATCCCTGTTGACCTGGTCAAACGACTGTACCAGGTCAACGAATGCCATAAATACGGGTTGACCGGTCTGCATGGCCTTGGCTTTGATTGTTGTCAACGTCAGTATATTGGTCGATGTTCCTGCGTTTTTTACGAATCCTTTATGGAGTGGAACGCCCTTGTTTTCAGCTTTGAGCCAGGCTTGAAATGCTTCCAAGGCAAGCCTGCTGTATATTTTCCCAATAACATCCAATAAGGATATAGGGCGGTAGTGGCATGGATCCTCTCGATTTCCACGTTTAAAGATTGGGACTACTATAGCTTTTCTCCATGATGCTGGTATGTTTTGTTCCTGGTTGCAGTTCTTAAAGATGTTACTAATCAAGGGGGCCCATATCTCTTGATGTTGTTTTAAGTCACTATTTGTGATCCCATCAGGCCCCGGGGCCCTTGAATTAAAGTTTTTTGATTTTCGTTAGGATATCTTCTACCTTTGTTGTAATATTCCATGGAGACTCATTCCCCCTTTTCTTTTTTTGCAGACAAGCGCACTCCGTTACGGGCAGTGGTGCATATAAATTGGAAAAATGGGACATCCAACTCGCTTCTCCCATACTGTTTTGTAATGCGATAGTACAGGACGTCATAGTGCCCTTTATTAGGGTCCAAAAATCTCTTGATTTTTTCCCACTTAGTGTTTTTATCATTCATTCCGAGTCTGCCTGGTATAGGGAGTGCCTTTTTTGTATTATCCAGGATTTGTAGTTCCTATTGGTGTTTTTCCAGCTTTCTTGCGCCAGTTGTGTACCGGATCTGTTTGCTATCCGTTTTAATTTTCTGTATAATTCTTCTTCTTGTTACTAATTCCTGGTTATAGGCATGAAGGTGGTTCTTTGGGGTCTCCTTGATTTTTTTTTTGCCGTCTTTATGTATTTTTTTAACAGGAGTGTATAGTCCACCAGCTTCTCTGTCTTTTTTTTGTATTGGATTCAACTTCCATTATGATAGAATACTTTTCAGAAATTTGCTTAATTGCGTTTTCCGTCAGTTTTAACCTGGAATCATTGCTGTTCACGTCCAGATCATGGTTAAAAAACTGTTGGGGTTTCTGTAGATTGACCCATCTTGTGTGCTGTAAATTATGGTCACTATTTAAGGTCCTTACCATTGCAAAACTGACCGTCATTCCCAGCAACTCCTTCAACACAAATGTGTGGTCTAATGTCCCTGATTGTTCCAGTCTTTGCCAGGAAGGGATCTCCAAATTTTTATCTGATCGTAACCAGTGCAGGTTGTGCAGGTCTCTTGATCCCAAAGTTTTTTCGATGTTCTCACCTCTTTTCAGGATTGGTGTGGATTTCGGTAGGTGTGGTCGTTGGTTTCCAATATTCTTGCATATTGCATTAAAATCCCCTGTAATTATTGTGTGGTCGCAAGCTTGGTTTTCAGCGATTTCATCTAGAATAATAATGATATTTTCCAGATATAGCTCGTCCCCACTTGTTTCTGGGTTCCAGTAGGTGTTAATTAGTAGTATACAATCTTCCTTTTATATACTCCTAATGTCTATGGGCCTCATTACGACCCTTGCGGAAATGGAAAAATGATGGCGGAAATGCAATACCGCCATCGAACACCGCTCGTTGCGATCATGACCCGTCACCGTAAAGTACGATGCCATTAGCGACACCGCAGTGAACGGCAACGCTAACTGCACCAAGTACGCGCACGCGCGCCTTGCAAAACCGGAATCACCGCCATGGCGCAACGGTACGCGAATTCTGACCCTAGCGGACATGTACTGAACGCCATCAAGCACGTCGTAAAGTACCATTCCGCCATGGCGAGAAATACGGCAACGCGAACCAACCGTAAATGGCCCACTGAGTGCCTGTACTCCACTCCCTGGCCTCATTGCACAACTCCTGGCAGGCGCAATGTACTCACACTATGCAACCAGTGAAATCCACAATTCACCCATGCATGCCAACGTAGAAAAGCATGCAGGGGCTCAAAGCGCCCCGTGAGTGGGCATCCATGTACGGCATGTCACCATAGCCGTACTGACGCAGCACAGGCATGTGAAGGTACAATACATCAAAATGAAAATCAAGAACACATGACACAAAACAACAGTAGTCCCCCATCGCTTGCCACCAGCGCAAGGCAACATCCAAAACAGCATCCTGAGGGGGATTGCACCAGCCCTGTACTCATGCCAGTAAACAAACCAACCATCAGCAGAAGCATGTACCACACAAGTCGGCAGAGTGACTGAGCAGCCAGGCACATCCCAAGAGGGGCCGATGGGAGCTGCAGGGCACAGATGGCATCAATACAGAAGCTATTCCAATGGACATGACCCCAGTCCCCCTCCAACAAACGCACGCAAACACAGTCACCTGTGACCAGCCACATTCTGAACAACCCATCATTCCACCAATCGACCTGGCTGACAGGCACCAGTCGGCCAAAAGCCAATCCCCCGCCCCTGAACAGCACATCATGTAAACAGTCACAATGGCAGCCCCTATCCGTGACCATACTGTGCTACGTAGGCAAACGCGGCCAGTACTGTACCACGCAACTCAACTCAGAAGGCGGAACACAATGCAGATCATCACGCAATACATACCGCCACAAAGCGAAATTCGCCACATCACCTGCAAAGAACAACGCAACACGACAAATATCGGAATACAATTTAAATGCACATCCAAATGACAAAGGCCCCACAGCAATTTGCAAAATACCACCAAAACAACCATCATCACCGAGGGCTGCATCTGCAATAATTGACCGGCTTCCACTTGTGTGACGCCCTGTACCATCATGGCACACAGGGCCTACATCAACGTTCCAAAAGGCACCATGGAAGCGGCAAGAACCGCAGGTCCGTCCCATGAGGCAGGCACTAGTCGAGCTGAAAGGCCGAAATGTTGCACCTAGCCACCAGTACAGCGTAAGGGCATGTGGCCCATTGGCGATCGTCCCATATGATCGAAATGGTGCTCCACTGATTCACCCGAAGCTGCAGGAGTCGAGAGTAAAAACCATCTGGAGGAGTGGCGTAGAGATGGCATCTGCAATAGGGCAGGAGATACCTGTCACCCAAAAGAAACACAAATCAACCGATTGCATTACGGGACTCATGATGCATTACAATCTTCATTCAACACACCAAATCCACACCCATATGCATGCTAGCCCACTCCAAAGGAATATACACACCCCTAAATCAGTATCGAATCATAACGAAACCAATCGAGCTAAATACACCATTGTCAACGTCGGTTACTGTGCATGCGTCCGTCAAGATAGAACCCATGACATGGGATTAGTAACGTGCCTAGACACAAGTGTATGAAGGCGCGTCGAGACAGGGAGGATCCGACAAGGGCAGATAGACGTATGTCCCACTATGGCAGCCTTGCATCACATAACGCAGGGGAAGGGGAGTGAATCAAAAAACCCATGTACATGGCAGACCCTAAACGGAATCATCAGTCCATGCATCCACACATCATTCCCTCATCCCGCAATGAAAACGCATGAATATTCACTCACATAATATGTGAAACTTCCATCGCGTCTGTGCGTAATGCAGTCCGCAAAAACCACTGTGCCCCTGGCCGGATCTGTAGTGTTGTGAGGCAAGATGGATTTGGGAACGTCCTGCCTTATCGTCCACTACGCTGTTGCGCATCCCATTCAATTCATATCATTCATTGCCTGCTCGTTATGGGCCATGTCCCAAGGACATACTACAATAGAACGTTACATTTCCAGCCAGACCTGTGGGCGTATCCTCGCCGCTACTTCAAAACCCAAAATGCTGGCCTTCGAATTCCTCACTTGCAACATTACGTCGAAAAGGCTTCTGTGAACGCTTGCATTCACAATTACATCAATGTAGTGCGGCTGTGTGTCATGATGCTAACTGGCTGCAATCACAAATGGCACGCCACGCCCGTCGGTGAAGTACGTTACTGTGCTGCATGAGGGTCGGCCATCGATCGAGCCCTACATACCACTGACTCTTCACAGGTATGGAAGCGGCTGCAATCATAGCATGTGTAACAATGGGAGCATAGCATGAAAATCAGTCAAAGTACATCACACTGCCATCGGGATTTGATACATGATTCAAATCCCAAGATGCCATGCGGCCAAATTCAGCCTTACGTGCGGGACGTGCTCGGCCAGAAGGGATTGCATCTGCCACAGATTCATTCAATCAGCACAGGTGGAGGCCATACAGGCCGACAGCACATATATTGCAGACCCAAACCCCTCCCACAACCACTCCCACTCCAAAATGCTACCGGCAGGACTAGCGATGTTGGGCCTGGGGTACCAGATAGCACTGCAAGTGCTACAACTACAAGAAGACGACGAACAACAACAGGTACAACAACCGGGCGCACAGGGGAGACGGAGGAGAAGGAGGAGGAGGAGGGCAAGGCAGGGTCAGCAAGGCCCACAAGCACTGCCACTACCACCACGCAGGCGGCCCGCAATCCCACGCCTCCGAGCCGATCCGTTCAACCTCACTGCTGAGCAGATCCACACCCTCTACCGTTTGGACCGGGACACCATAATCGCCATTGTGGACATGACACATGCTGACCTCGTGAGCATGATAGATAGCCCAACCGCCATCCCACCCCTACTGAAGGTGGTGTCTGCACTCCACTTCCTGGCCACAGGCACCTACCAGCACACAGTGGGACAGTTGCATGGCATTTCACAGCCACTGTTCTCACGGACACTCTTCCAAGTGCACGATGCCCTCCTGAAGCACGCCGACGACCACATCACACTACCACGCACGTACCAGGAGATTACCAACGCTAAAGTGGGATTCCATGCACTTGGCGGCATCCCGGGTTGCATTGGTGCCATCGACTGCACCCATGTAGAATTGGTTGTCCCACATGCCATGGAGGTCCAGTACCGCAACCGGAAACAATTTCATTCAATCAATGTGCAAATGGTGTGTGACTCCAACAAGATCTTTACGCATTGTTGTGCCAGATTTCCAGGATCTACCCATGATTCTATGGTCCTGAGGAACACAAGAATACCACGCTACATGGAGCGACACGCAGGGCACAGATCCTGGCTACTCGGTGAGTCTCATTCCATGCATGACATCGTGGCCCATTTGATGCGTCAATGACCTTGCAGGGGGGGGGGGCTACTTAGCACTATCATTCCACTGACACCCTTAATTCGTCTCATACAGGTGATGCCGGGTATCCACTGAAGAGATGGCTCCTTACACCAATCCGGAACCCACAGAACGAGCATGAGGAGGACTACAACCATGCCCACTCACGTACCCGTGTGGTCATTGAACAGGCATTCGGCCTACTGAAGGCTCGTTTCCGCAGCCTCAGCAGGTCTGGCGGGGCACTCATGTACAGCCATGAGAAGGTTTCTAAGATGGTCATGGCATGTGTCATGCTGCACAACATGTGCATACGTAGGAATGTGCCCATGCCCCCTGACGCTGTACTGCATGCACCTGAAGATGATGATGGTGATGAGGGTGGGGATGTGGAGGCACCTCAAGGAGTCCATGAGGCACAGGATGTACGTGCAATCCGACAGAGCATCATAGATGCATGCTTCTAGCAACCACGCATGGTGCCTATTACACGGAAAGGGGACCTGTGGCACTGTGTGTGTGTAGTACAGGCACATTGTGGACTGTACGCCTATGAAGGCCTCGTACGCAAATATCAATGTCCACACATGTCATTGGATGATAATGAGGTGCTGTATTGTTAATGTGATTTGATTTATACACCCTATGGACCCGCCACCCAGTGAAGCCCAACACACCCACTCCACCCTACTACCTCCCCCCCCAACACCAGTGTCCAAATATGCATGCTGTCCGTGGGTAGACGCTATTGCAAGCCCCCTCTACGGGTATCAGGGGCACCCCTGCCCGTGGAGCGCAGGTTCCTGCCAGATCTGCGTTGGGGGCTGCCCTGGACGGAACTTGCCACGGATGATGTCTCTGCCTGCTCGCGTCCATGCATGTCTCTGAGGGTTTGTGAGAGCTCCGAGAGCACACGGCGCACAGCAGCAAGTTCAGCACAAACGTCTTTGGACGTCGCATGCAGTTCCCCCCTCAGGCTCTCGGTGCTTTTCTCCATTTGTGCTCTCAGGCTCTCGGTGCTTCTCTCCATTTCTCCCCTGAGGCTCTCACTACTTTTCTCTATCTGTGCCCTGAGTGTCTCGGTGGATGTTTCCATGGCTGCCCTGGAACCCCCGCATTCATTTGCATGGTCCTTGAGTAGCGTGGACGCTTCCTGCTGTTGCTCGATCAGCAGGTCGAGGGACTGTTGCCTCTGCTGGGCCATGGACATTTGCGGTGGTGTGACAGGGGGGCTGCTCAACACATGTTGCCTTGGCACAGGACTTGTGGGGGTTGGCCAGTCGTCGTCTTCAGGGTGCCCCTGCGTGGTTTCGTCATGGTGTAGGGGATGGAACATGCAGGGGGATTGGGAAAGGTCATGGATGGTACCTACGTCGCCAGCACTGTTTTCCGTGTCGGAGCATGCTGGCATGACAGCTGTGTCACCTATGGTGCTGCTACCACCAGAGGCAGTGCCATCAGATACGTTCTTTGGGGGGACCTGTGGTGCTGGGGTTGTGGACTTGCTGGCTGCTGGGGTGCCTGTTGCAGTCCCCTCCAGTGTGCTGCCACTTGATTCCTGCTGCTGCCGTGTCTTGATCCTTGCACCTGAGGTGGAGGCTCTTGGGACGTTGGTCCTGGCCCTCTTTGCAGGCGTGCTGGTAGGGGTGTCCTGCAGCTCGTCGTTGGTATCGGACCCTGTGGTGGAGTAAAGAGGGGCGAGCGTTAGTTATGGGTCTGTCGGATTTGGAATGGCAACGTATCAAATGCATTGGGGTGGTACATGTGGCTGATTTGGGACTGGGCCTTGGAGGTGGTCTCATTTTCGTGTGGATTGAGGATGCATTCATTTGGCTGCCTGCAGTTAGGGGGTGCATGCTGCACATGTAGGGGTTGTTTATGGCTTCTTGATTGATTTGTTTGTTCATTCTGACTTTTAGAGGGCGCTGTCAGGGCAAAGTATGTATTGCACTATGGGGTCACATGGTACTGCACATGTTCGTGGTTTGTGGATTTCGCATTGTTTCACTTGGCCAACCTACCTGATTCTCCGGATGTCGGCACTCCTTTCTCCATCCCTCCGACTCCCTCTATGCTCTCCATTCCTATGGTGGAGGCGCAGATTTCCTCCCAGGGGGTCAACTTGATGGGCGACTCTGAACCCCCCCCGGTAGCTGTGGCGATGTTCCTGTTCGCAGAAAGTATGCTGCGTACGCGGATCCGCAGGTCGTCCCACCGCTTGCGACATTGCTGTGGCGTGCGGGGTGTTGTCCCCACCGCACTTACGCGCTGTGCCACCAGGGCCCATATGGCCTTCTTGTTGGCAAGGGCCGTCCTGGTCATTTGACTGGAGAAGACGACGGCGGAATTTTCCTGGAGGGTCTCGGTGAGCACGGTCAGTTCCTCTCGGGAGAAGTGTACCTGCCGCTTGCGGTCACACGCTTTCTTGGCTACCTTTCCCATATTTATTTTTTTAACTGGGGTTGCTAACGGGTTGGGATGTGTGTCAGGGTCGGATTTTTTATGGTTGTGTTGGGATTCGGATTTTATAGTTGTGCGGCGTGCTGTTTCCCGTTCCGGCCACATGCTTTTACTTCCGTTTCCGTATATTTACGGTGGCCGTAATTTGCGGTGCACGCTCGTTACGGTTACCGCTCATTACGGTGACCGCTAAGATGGGTGGCGGTATTGCACCTGGTGCAGCGTACGGCGGCGGTAAGGGCCGTTTTGGGGTCATTTCCGCCATCGCAGCCTTTCGGATGCCGCCATGGCGTAATGCTCGTGCCCGATGGGTCGTGATTGGCCGCACTTTGCTCCTTCGTGCAATGGCGGAAACGCTATTTACGCTGTTGCGGTCCGGTCAGTCACTTTCCGCCAGGGTCGTAATGAGGCCCTATGTATTTCCAGGATTTTATTAGGACTTGAAATTGATCGGGAGAGTCCATCTGTTCCGTCACCTCCAAACCGCCTCCTGCTCTTATTGCTGTAAGTAGGCCGGCTGTAGGATGTCCCTTCGGTCCCTGTTTCGCTGGTTTGGCAAATGTTGAGTATCCATCCATTTCCGGTTTCTGTGTTAACCATGTCTCCTGTAAACATAATAAATCCCATTGCCCCAGATTAATGTCGCTCTTTGCAGTTAGGTGACTAAACACTTGCGTATTCCAAGAGGCCATATCTATGAAGAATTTTCCCTGTGTGACTAAGGAACATGCTTTTCCAAGTTGGTCATCCTGCACGGTCCAGGTCGGCCTGTCTGATTGCTAGTTGTGTTTCTTTGTGTGTATATCTGACGATTTCCATGACCAATTTGGCGGTGATCTCCTCAGAATTTCCGCTGCGCGATTAAACACTCCTTTTTTCCCCTTTTCTGGTCTGGTCTCCTTTCTTTCATTATATGATAGTTCATCAGCCGAATCCGACCTATATTTGTCCCTGGGAGAAAATCCTTCTCCTCGATATCCTTTTGGACTTGTACTCGTCTTCTCCTTAGAATGTTCTAAGTGTCTTTGTGGCCGTTCGGACGAATGGTTATTCTTACGGGCTGAATCTTCTCTTCCCCTTGTTCCTTGTCTGTTTTCCTTTTCTTTTTCCTTGGTAGCTGGCCGCTTTTGATTTGGCTCGTATCTGCTATTCCCCCAACTTTAGGTTTCCACTCTGGGTTTTAACTGGAATTTTGTTAGAAGTTTTATTTTTTTCATCCTCCAGTCTTGCAGCCTGAGTCTGTGATTCTCGTAAATCATATCCAAGGATATCAAAGTTTGATGCTTCTTGCTGGAGCATCGTTTTAAGAACTTCTGACTTAATATGTAAATATGAACAGTCATTTCTCCCTGTTTCACAAGGTTCTACCATCCATAAATCTCAGTTTTGGATGTCTCGTAGCCTTGGAATCTGCTTGAATAGGCTGATGATTGTGTTACTGTTTAGAATCAGGTCGTCTTTTGACCTTTTTTTTCGTTCCAGACGAAATATACAGGAGCTTTGTATTCTTAACGGATATGACTTTTCTATTTGCTCTTTTTTTGGTATCCATTGCCTTTGCTCATTGCTCATCCTTCGTTTACGGCTTGTCAGGGAAGAGTTTCTAGTCGTGCTATTCCTGGATTTATTTCTAGGTGGTGTAACCCATGTTTCCTTTTTCTGCTCCTCTTTCTTTCTTTGAACTTCTTTCCGACCTGATATGCGTTTCTGTATCCGCTTGCCTTCCTCTGGGGTTAATTTTCCTTTCCCTATTGTAAACAGCCTATCTTCTTGATTTTTTCCTTCATTTTCTTTTAATCTGAGTTGAGCCTTTTGAGCCTCAACGGGCTCCTTTTCTATAATGCAGACCTTCTTCTTAGGTTCCATCTCCATGCTGGTGAGGTCCAATATAACTGCTTTTCTTTTGAATCTTGGAGATGCATTATTTTCTGTTTCATATTCATCAACTGTATATACACTCCATTCACTTATGTCACTTCCTGAATCTATTGTCTCATCAGCTGGTTGGCTACAATTAGTGATGGTTTTATTTATTTTCTTGTTAGCATTTGTCTCTGTACAGATTTTTTTTCTTATTTGTTTAGACTGTCCATTAGAACTCTCTTTACTCAATAACGTCTGCTGGTTACTCAAAATTGATTTTTGGCTGGCAAATATTCCAAATGTAAAATTTGCTTTGTTTCCTACCTCTTTCTCTTTCCCCATCCGGACCATGACCACTTTTTCTTTCTGTTGTTTTAACTGCTTGTTCTTTATCTCCAATCCCCCTTGGGTCTCCTTTCCTGCAGTTTTAATATTTCCTTTTGGTTCTTTTGAGGATACATTTTTTTATACCCTCTATCACATTCTTCTTTTTCAGATCTGAGTTCATAGGTAAAATCCTTCCTTTCATAATCTCTCTTGATTCTTCTTTTTGTCTTTTAGATAGCCCGTCTTTTGCTACTACATATCCTTCTAGATAGGTTAATTTCGTGTTCATCAGGGCAATCAAAGAAGTTTGGTCCCTTGCTGTGTCATTTAAAGCCTCATATAGCTTTGTGAAGGGTGCTAGAGCTATGGTTATTGTCGACATTATAGACATTAGGTCTATTTTTTGTGTTGAGTCTGTACTCGAAGTTGAAGTGTCTTCACTACATCTTCTACTTGTAGTTGCTGTGTTGTTCTGTGAAGGCGTTTTTGTTTGTGGAGATCTTATATTTGCATTTAGTTTTTTTGCCATTACATCCTTTTCCTCTTTTTTACTAAAATTTATGTCCGTCTGTATCCCGACTGTAACACTTTTCAAAAGGTTTGATTCAGGTAATAATACTGTTGTCTGCGTTGTAACTGACGTTCTTTTTGGTGCCGTCGGTTCTATTAGAATCAGAGGGGTCTGGGTACTAGTGGCAGATGTTTCAGGTCTAAGGGTCTCGGCCTCATGTATTTGCAATAGACATGTAGTAGATGAGGTCGGTTTTCCACTAGATAGTCCCTGTGTAACTGCCGGTTTCTTAAAATGCTATCTAACCGGCGTATTGTTGGCTTCCTTCGCGTCCTGCCCACTGATGCACTCTCTCTCCTTATCTAGCGGGATATCTTAGTCATCCATATGTAAAACACTGTTTAGTAAATCCGCGTCAGATATTTCATCCTCTGTGTGCTTTTCCTTTAAATCTCTAAGGCCAAAGTGGCTTTTTATATAGTCTGCCTTTGTCAAGTTTAATGAAGTCATTTTATAGGCAGACTTTTTCTTTTGGCCTTTAAATTTCGGTAGGTTAATCAATGGTATTTTTACAGAACTGTTGTTTTTGAGATTTCTTTCCCTGCTTCAATCTCCCACCCTTTCCACTTTTCACAGGGGTGGTTTTCGTTTTTTGGTTGATCTACTGACTTGCACTTCATGGATTTGTCCTCCTTATCTGGTCTTTTCTGTATTTCGGACATCATTTCGTCTCCCCCACTTAAATTTTTCTCTCCAGGCATCTTATCAGTTATTGAATTTGTATCTGTCGATTCGTCCATCTTGTTATTCAAAAGCTGGTGCAGGCGATTATATAGGGCCGCATTCGGGGTTCCAGCTATATCATCTGCATTTAGAGCATCGTCATCCGTACTTGTTGAGGCTTTGCTTGGATTTCTTAACTTCCGGATTGGGGTTTGCCTGGGAGTTGAATGCAATTCCACTGTGATCTCCACCTTTAGGTTGGTTATATGGCTTTGCTCCAGAAGTCTATCATCCTTTGCGGGCGAGACCATTGCATTGTGTTTTTCCAAGGTATTTTCTTCTAGTACTCGTAATTTAAATGGGTCTTCTGCGTATGTCTCGGCAACGGCACCCCCCGCATCTTCTGCTGACTGTATTTTTTGCCCTACTTCATTAAGGCCTTCCCAACCGCTCCCTTTATCAGGTGCCGGCGGGGGCTCATCAGTCTTCTCTGCTCCTTGCTCTGCTATTATTTCCTCTGATGAAATGTTTGTGCTTCAGTTGCCAAGTCATTGGTCACATCAATATGCAGAGATGTGGATGCTGCATTACCAGCATCTATCGCCCTGCAGGGGTTTATCAAATCATTGGCTTTGTAGTCCGGGAGTTTCCCCACTGTGTGGGCATCACAGGGAACAACTCCACCATCCATAGCCCTTTCCTTCTCCCGCATCTCAGCTGTTCCCACTCCGGTGTTACCCTTCAGAGCGCTTCTGAGTAAGGGCCCCGCATTCCCCAATCTCCCCCCTCCTTTTTCCAGCTGACCCAGTGTGGCTTCAATCGCCCTCGCGGGACACAAGGTCTCCCCTCTCTTGGCAGCAGGCCATTTTATTTTGGTCTGCTGTGGGTCCCTCGCCGGGGCCTTCACAAGTCGCGACACCCTTTTAGATTTTACAACTGACATGTCTTGAATCCTCACAATTGGTCCTTGTACTACCGCCGGTTGCAAAGATATGTCAGCTGACACAGTTATGGAATCAGAGAAGTGGGGAGGGGAGGGTGGAAAGTGGAAAGGTAACAGATAGATCCTACCTTCCTTCACATTCTCGCAGGTTGCTGCTTCTGAGGGATTCAGACTTTCCCGGCAGCTTCCGACGTCTTCCTTCTCAGGAGCCAAGTCTTCTGCCCCACCCGGTCCCTCTTTTCCCTTTGATTTCTTGCCTTCCAAGACCATGGGTATGTCCATATTCAAGTGCGCGACCGCTTCTAAGTCAGCTCCAAGTTTGCATCTTGGAGTAGACGGCGCATTTAGCAGCTCCTTTGGCGAGGAGAGACTCGTCCTCGCTCCCAGCCCCCCAGACCCACAGGGGGTCCCTCACTCCACACAGCTCCAAACAGACTCACAACAGACTTTGCCTCCGTCCTTTTCTTGACTCCGGGCTTATCGCTGCAAGGGCGCCGCGGACAGCTTTTTGTCTGTCTGTTTGAATCACGTGATAGGTCACGTGTCACGCTGGATTCCAAACTCAGCTGCGAGAGCTCAGCTGAGAGATCAGGTAGTGTTGGTTAAAGGGACAGAGCCCAATAACTGCCCGTAGTACGTAGCACGTTGCTGCAGCTTGCTTTTCTCCCAAGTCGGCAGTTTAAGGCTACTGAACCACGTGGGTGCCCACAAGCACACAGGAGAAGCACAGGGAGAAACACAGGGGTCCACAGCTCCACAGACTCACAACAGACTTTGCCTCTGCCCTTTTCTCGACTCCGGGCTTGGCACACATTATTGATAATGCTAGAAAGTGGGACTGGTACACTAATAAGACATACGCTGCTGGGATGAAACCCACCGAGTATGCTACTCAAGCACTAATCACGTTACAATTGCAGAAATATTTAACCCCTTATGATTAGTTCCCTACATCTAAACTCTGGCCACTGTTTATGATACTCTTCTTTAATTTTCTCCGTCGCTCTTAGTAACCAGTGTAATAATTGGCATCCGTAGGGACAAAAGGCATTGTAGATTCTTTTGGCTCTTACATATTTCAAAGAGTACCCAACATCTCTTTACCCACTATACAAGACTGATGATTTTACATGTGAAATATTTAGGGAATGTTGTGCTTTGTCCCTCAATGTTAAAATGTTTTGATCGTATCTGGAAGATCCACGTCTTTGCTAATAGCTTGGATGCTATTATGCATTGATCTTCCTTTATGTTTTTGTAAATTCATTGATAACAGGTATTTTCTGTTGGAAATGTTTTAATATGATATGTGTGTATATGATATGACATGTGAGACTAATTCGAATTTAACAGTTTTTTAAATGTCTGGAAAGTTAATGTAAAAGTAAATCACAATTATATATATATTTTTTGAATTATGTTTGTGAGTGGCTGAGTTAAAACAAATTGGTTGAATAAAAAAACACTGCTCTTGAATAATGTTACAGGTCAGTAACACATATTCTGAAATTTCATTTTAAAGTCATATTATGCCATTGCAGATGATCCTAATCAACATCTCAGGGTACTGACCAAAAACAAGCTCCCTTACTCCTGAAACACGACGTGCTGAGCCTGCATCCTGCCAGGGGAGTCTGGCAGCCATCATGAGCATTCTGATTGGCTCTAAGAGGGTCACATGCAAAGGCTGCCTCTCTTGGTATTGAGCCTCCCTGACCAGCCTGCCATGGCGTCGCAAGCTAAGGGCCAAAAACAGCAAATGTCAACTTCCCGTATGCGCCTGCTACGTCCAGAAAGCACCTACAGCAAGTGCTCCTGCCAGGAATAACATTCTTGAGCAAACATCTTTCTGCTTCTTCAGTGACCTCACCCTTTGCCAGACGTCTGCTTAAACAAATAGGAGCTAATTCTGATCCTTAACATAGTTTGAAGGCGGGGAGACATCTACGTTAACACTTTTGTTGAACAGTGTGAGCACCTCGGGCCGCATCGCTTTCACACGCACACGCATACCAAGAGACAGACTCTGAGACACGTCTGGGCTTTGCGAGGTCCCGGCGGCAACTGCCGTACGGGGCGCGCTTATTAAGAACGCGCTTGCGTGACCCCAAATGAGGCTCGCGCATGTGTACATGCACCTGACTCCGTAACATCCCTCCTTTTCTTTAAACAGAAACCAGACAACAATAATTAACGTAACTGTGACTCAACGTGAGTCGCTTAACCTTGGCCATTGAGTGCTCAGTCCCCTGAGTCCATGAGGTAGTCTTTGAACCGAACCAGGGGCTGTCTACCCTGTCTGGCCGGGTACCGACTTTTACTCCCAAAGTTCAGCAGTGGTGCTTCCTCATTGGGTCCAGGTTCCTCTGCTCTATCTGCCTCTGGTGGACGTTCCACTAATCCTGCCTCTGATGCCACCTCTGGCGGCCCTTCCGCAAGACTTGAGAACAACTTGTTCCTGGTTACCGGTCCTCTCCCATTGGCGGCAGTTACCATTGAACCTCTCACATGTGTCATTCTCCAGAGTTGCGGCTCGTATGTGAGCGACAGTTTCCCCTCCGGATGGCGGTTCTTGACCAGCACCGTATCTCCTACCGTCACTTCCTTCTCCTGTAGATGTCTCCTCTCGCTCTCCTTCTCGTTCCTAGCCATTCTTTTCTGTCTGACCTTTGTGTCATCGATCACTCCTGGTGCTTTTCCTTCCAGTTCGGGTAGGAGCCTTCTTGGGCATCGTCTGAATAGGGCCCCCGCTGGGGAAACCCCAGTAGACTGATGGGGGTTTGTTCTGTACTCCCGCAAGAATTCGAACAAGTTTCTCCTGAGTTCCCCCCCTCCATTTGCAGAGATCCGAAATGTCTTCTTTAAAGTCCTCATGAATCACTCCGCCTCTCCGTTCGCCCTAGGCCAGAGGGGTGTCACCTTCCTGTGTTGTATTCCCCTCTCCTCCATATACTTTGCAAACTGACTCCCCATGAACGGTGGTCCATTGCCCGAGCATAGGATGGTCAGAAACCTGTGAGTCGCAACATTTTCTCTAGGGCTAGGATTGTGTGGTCACACGCGGTGGACTCCACCAGCTCTACTTCGGGGTACCTTGACCACTGGTCTATGACGGCCAAGAAGTACATCCCTCTGGCTGTCGAGCCAAAATCTGCATGTACAGTTCCCCACAGTTGTTCGCTCCTGTCCATGGATTTTATGGGGGGTGCTCTTTCTGCTGGACTTGCGGCCTGACACGGCAGGCATCTCGCACATGCTCATCCACCCTCTCTTCAAGGTCAGTAAACCACACTTTCGGCCTCAGCCTCGCTTTCGTTTTGGCAGACCCCTGGTGGCCAGTATGCGCTAGTTCAAGTACCTTTGGCAAGACTGAACCTGGGATCACTATCTGTCTGCCCTGTAGGAGCAGGCCTTCCTCTGAGATCGATAGTTCGTGCTTCACCTTCCACAGCGCTCACAGATCCTGTTGCGCTCTCACCTCTCGCCTTGCATTGTTGTTCAGGATCTCCTTCCACTCACCACTCCTGATTGCAGACTGTATGACCTTGAATATTTCATCCTCATCGGACGCCTTGACCACTTCCACCACGTTGTGTACTATTTCCTGACACGCCACAATCTCCTCTTGGCCTTGTTCCCTTCTGCTGTAGGGATGGCGGGACAGGTAGTCGGCGGGATTGTTTGTCCCGGGCCTGTACTGACGTTTCACCCCGTACTCTGAGTGACAGCATCCAGCGTTAGATGCGCGGGGGAGGTTTCGAGGATGCACCCGCCATGATG
Organism: Ambystoma mexicanum; assembly: GCF_040938575.1. Classification (NCBI taxonomy): domain Eukaryota; kingdom Metazoa; phylum Chordata; class Amphibia; order Caudata; family Ambystomatidae; genus Ambystoma; species Ambystoma mexicanum. The sequence goes on from NC_090927.1 coordinate 1,008,722,992, forward strand.
GGGATCAGGGGCTTATGATCGGTGACTACGACGACAGGCTTCCCCAGAATGTAGAGGCGGAAGTGCCGGCAGCCCCATAGAATCGCAAGCGCTTCTCTCTCAATTTGGGAGTATCTTTTCTCTGTCAGGGAGAGCGCCTTGCTCGCGTATGCGATGGGCCGCATACATCCTTGGGTACCTGCCTGTAGCAGCACAGTCCCTAAGCTTACGGGGCTGGCATCAACCACAATCTCCGACTCAACCGCCGGATCGAAGTAGGCCATGGTGTCTTGGTCTGACAGTGCCATTTTAATGTCCTGGAACGCCTTTTGTTCCCTCTTGTCCCATGTCCACGGCACGTCATACTTCGTCAGAGCTCAGAGAGGTTCAGAGAGAGATGCAAGTCCTTTGATGAAACGACCACAATAGGTCACCATGCCAAGAAAGCTGGGGACTTCTGCTGGCGACTTTGGTGCTGCGGCCTCGCGAATATCGCGAACCTTCTCCGGGTCGGGTGAGATCCCCCCCTGTGTGAAAGACGAACCTGAAAAACTCTATGCAGTCTTTGAAGAATTTGCATTTACTTTGGTGCAAGGTTAAACCTTGGTCGCGCAATCTCTGCAGGGTCAGTTACAGCCTCTTCATGTGCTCCATCTCTGACGACGCAAACACCAAAATATCGTCGCTCATGTTGAGGACCCCACGTAAGCCAGCCAGTGCTCCCCTGATCGTGTTTTGAAACACTTCCGCGGCGGAAGACACGCCAAAACTAAGTCTCTTAAATTGGTATAGCGCTTCATGGGTTGTGAAGGTTGTAATGTACCTGGATTCCGGGTGGAGTTCAAACTGGTGGCACCCGGAACGTAGGTCCAACTTTGAAAACAATTTGGCACCTTGCAGCTCACTGACCGTGTCATCCAGCATTGGTGTAATGTGGCGTTCCCTTTAAATGGCCGCATTGGGCAGCCGCATGTCCACACAGATGCGAACAGCACCCGGTTGCTTGGGTTTAGGTGCCACTACGATTGGCGATACCCACGGTGTGGGCCCTTCAACTTTCTCGATAATGTCCATCTCAATCAGAGTTTGCAGCTCTTTTTCCACTTGCGTTCTAAAGTGGAAAGGTACCCTCCTATGCTTGAGTGCAGTGGGCCTTACAGTCTTGTCAATGTGCAGGCGAATCGGTTCTGCTTTTAGCTTGCCCACCCCTTGGAAGATGCTTTCAAACCTACTCAGGAGCTGTTCAATATCTGACTGGTACACCGCTAATGTGAAATGAACAATGTTCAGGGGCTCGGATGCTGCACAACTTAAAAGAGAATGTGGGCTGACGTCCATCACATAAAACCGGGCTTTGATCGCATTGGAGCCATGGGTAACCGGTGCTACAAAGACCCCTTGGATCAGCAGCGGTGTGTCTTTCGGGTTTTACAGCTGCAGCGTGCCAGGGAGGACCTTGTAGTGTTCAGTGGCCAGAATGCGCCAATGTCTATGAGGATCGGTGTGGGGGTGCCCTTGATGTCCACTATGTAGGTAGGTTGCCTTCTTTTCTTGGCTCCTGTAGCTATATTGGATATGAAGAATATTTCTTCGCCCTCTTCCTCTTCTTCAGCTAGGTTGAGCCTCTGTGTGTCCTGTTCTAGCATGGCTACGCTCCGTGGCCTCCTGAAATTTCCACCACTCGTCCTCGCCGGGCCCCTGTGGGTCATTACTGGTGCCTCCGCTCTGCACATTCTTGCGTAGTGGCCTGGTGTGTTGCACCTGCCACATGCCCTTGACTTTGCAGGACAGTCCTCAGTGTGTGGTAGATCGTACCCACAATACTGACACACTGCTGGGGTGCCTGGGCGGGGGATGTGTCTTGACACTTTTGGCTCCACCGAGACTTCGGGTGGACTTTCCTAGGGAAAAAGCCTCTTCCCCTTTGCTTGGTCGTACTGCCGCGTCCATTTTTGCCCCTCTGCTTTCCGCTAGTTCATACACCCTGCCAGTGTCTAGGATTTGAGCCTGCGTCATCCCAGGTTCCCGCAGGATCTGCCTTTGCAACTTACTTGAATTGCACCCTTGTATCAGCTGGTTTCTTACTATGACAGTTGACGCAGTCGCGCACAGAATTGGTCTAGGGACTCATCGTCGTGTTGCTTTTCGCTGCACATCACAAACCGGTCAAAGTCCAATGAATGTTCAATGACTCATAGATGCAGAATACCTCGGTCCCTGCTGAGTACAGCAGCGTAGCAACTTTCGCATCATGGTCGTCTTCCCCAGTTGCTCTGAAGAACATGTCTAGCTTCTTGATCCATATGAGCTACTTGGGCCCCAACTTGGAGGGAGGACCTGATGTGTCGAATTCCGGCATTGGTGCCAGAGTGCCATGCTGTCGGCGAGACACTTGCGCAGGTGCCGCTGCTTCACCTTCTTGGTCACTCATTTTCACAGGTCGCACAGGCACCTCATCCACTTGTGTGAGGCCACAAACCTTTCTCCCTTAGACAGCACTTTAATGCTGGAAAAATTGTGGGCAGAAGTGAGCTTCCTGTCCAGTTCTTGGTTGACCACTGACCTTTTCTGCAGCGAGCAGGCACCTTGTCCCAGCAACCCCTCCTTGCTGAGACCTTCAGGCTGGGTGAATGTCTCTTTTCTTTTTTTTTTCTGGGCCCTCCAGGGCCAAAATCGTGGCTCCCTATGCAGGAGAACCAAGAAAATTAAAAAAAATGGAAAGTCTTTCAATCACCTGGGTAGCGCACGAGCACCCTTGCGGGCTATTACTACCGCACATGTGAATTCAAAATGGCCGGCCATGAGCGTTGAATTCCAGCTGCGTAGTAAGGAGGGCCGCCACGCCTTGCGGGTCTTAACTGCGTTTCATCCACACACTCACTACATGCTGATATCCTCGTCGCCAATGTTGACCAGTGTGAGCACCTCGGGCCACCTCGCTTTCACCTGCACACGAATACCAAGAGACAGACTCAGAGACACATCAGGGCTTTGCGAGGTCCCGGTGGCAACTGCCATACGGGGCGCGTTTATTAGGAACACGCATGCGTGAGCCCAAACGAGGCTCGCGCATGCATACATGTACCTGACTCCATAACAACTTTAACGTAGGCTTCTCCCCACTGCCACATTTTCATCATTTACACTACGGGGTGCAAATGGTGCAGGGCGTATGCTGTCTTTTGCCCTGCACTTTTTGTACTCTGCAGTGCAAAATTAGTATATGCTGGCTGGCATGCTTGCACGCATGGCAGGTGGCGCTCAAGAATTGAATTAAATGCTGCCTGACATGCTCACATGTCAGACAGCATTACATTGGCATTGTGAAGACTGTTTAGGGGTCCGTGGTTGTCGGTCTAGAAAAATGGACACCTCTCACGATTGATGGCAAACGTATTTTGGTGGCCGAAGACCAACCGTCTCATGTACATAACGATAGAAATATAGGTTTCCGAGTTTGACCAATGAGCGGCCATTTTGATGTAACAAGGATCGCCATTTGGTTCTCTAACGATTGCTCATTGCTTTCTGTTCAAACTGCTTCACAGCACATTTTTACTTACCCTGCTCGACTGTTAACATTGTTGCCTGAACGTGAAATGACAAGGCCGCAAGGCCGCGAGGCTAATAAGGAGTTTCTTGAAACACAACGTAGGCAGCTCCGGAGAGGAATGCCCAGCTCCCTCCCGAATGTAGCCTTGAAGGAGAGCCGCAGGGCATTTAATCATTTCACAGCTGCCAGCCAGTCTCGTTATATGGTAGAAAATGTTAGAATAAAGCAGCTAAAGTCTTGAATTATGCTCTTCTTACGGTCCCCCTTTCCCGAGCTCTGTAGAGCGTGTCAGCTCCCAGGACACGAATAGCACCTCAAAGATAGCAAGGTCTGGAATGTGACTCTTCCCCCGTATGTAGCTCTCTTACAAGAACAGAAGCACTGTGTTCTGTTCAACAAAGAAAAGATGTCTCTACACTTGCAAGGTGGCATATTGTTGCTAGAATCGATATTTGAAGGTGTCATATTCATCGAAATTGTCCATTATCAAACCGAGTTCAAAGGGCGGTGTTAAACATGTCACAGCTGATTGTATGATATGCATTTTGTATATATGTAACTGATGTACGTAATTCACTCTCTTGCGTCCCTCGAGGTCTAGAGATACACGTCGCGGGGCGTGAGACCGAGTTGGCCAACTGAGACTATTTGCTTTGCAATAAACCCTAGCTTTGGGAATACAACCTCGTGTCTGGCGTATCTATCGTGTGTAGTGACTTGCCTTGTTTCCATAACGCGAGGGACCCCTAGGAGCCCCTTTCAAGATGGCGCCCGAATAGGGACCCTCCCCCACTTGTTCCATCGTGTACGTTGTAATAGAGTAAAGGCGGAGAACGACGAGCACGGGACGATCGAGCCGGGATCAAGAGGTGTTCGGGGCGCCCTGTAGAAGTGATGAGAGATTCCTTTGCAGATCTGCACACATCTGATCCCTGATCGACGTATCTGGCCAGAGAACAAGGAGGCGAGGGTCCAGAAACGAGGCAGAAGCCAAGAAACACAGACACAACGTCATCGGTTGCATCAGTATACAGACGAATTGTGTCCTGGAGGACAATTTGATTTATCAGGTGAGTGATACCCCGATTCAAAATAACCCTGATATTGGTTGAGAGTTGACTTTGCAAAATCAAACGCCCTGGGTAAGGTTGATTAACCAAGGGGAGGTTGAAACATGCCTGGGGTATTGTCCACCCTAGCAGGGTTTTTCCGCTGCGGTAGACAATCTTTGGAGAATGGCCAAATTGCACCACCTGGGGGAACGCCGGTGTATGAGATGTATGTGAAGTATGGTGTGGGAGCAATAATATTCTGTGAGACTTGGCATAGGCAAACCAGAAAGCAATAAGACCATCAGTGGCCGATAAATGGTAGTTTTGAGATAGCTAGAATAGATAACCTGGAAAGGGTGTTGATAAGAAAGAAAGCGCGTCCCGCAGCACTTGATATCGTTAAGGACTGGAGAAGGTAAGCAATGCTCCGATTTAGACGTAGAGCAAAGCATGTGCACAGGCATAAATCGAAAGATGAAGTAGCAGAAGAAAAGGAGGAGGAGTGGACGGAGAGTCTAAGGAGGTCAGGTAGACGTGACCAGTTGAACATAGAGAAAATATACCCACAACGGGAATTGCACATTGCAGATGAAGTGATGGAAAACATATTGATCCATACAAAACAAGGCCCAAGATCAGAAGCGAAGCCAAACACGTCAGTAACTATTGCTCAAGCCCCTCTCGTAGTTCAAGCCCTCCCACAACCACAGACCACGCACGTAGCACTTCCTATTAGCCAGCCAGGCCCACAGCAGACACTCCCCGTTCCTATTGTCCCATCCGCAACTCCCGCCCTAGATACAGACTCGGTACCGTCCGTCCCTCCAGGGGTTGAAGTTGAAACCACGGGGGCGAGAGGCGGGACTGAACAAAGTGGATGCACAAGGGTAACTCGCAGTGCGATCAGCAAAGAAAGGAAGGTGGAATTGCAGCAACAGGCAGAGATGTATATAAACGGGAATGATGGGACGGCAGCATTGGCTTCGATGTATGGCTTCCGAAGAAGCAACAAAAGACAGGTAGTGTTGGAATGCATGGGTGAATATTTGGTGGAGAGATGGAAACAGTTAATTGGGAAATTACCACCGCAGCGATTGGCAGATTTCAATGCATTAGCACGCTGTAGAGAAAGAGATGAAGAAGTAAGGGAACATGTATATGGACTTTTTGAGCTTAAAAATGAATTGGATAATGATTATGCTGAAATGTTTACTGCACCTGGGAACAGGGGTAAGGATATCAGGAGAGATAGGAAGGAAGTGCTAGGGCCACATAATCGATGGCAACAGTTACCATCGCCGGGGCGAAAGACGATGGTGGACGAATTATTGTTGTTAAAAGAGGTGGGGGAAGACTTGAAAGCATGCATATTGAAAACAAAGGTGTTACTGCAGCAAGTAGCAGGACATAATAGAGGAAGAGGGAACGCACACGGGAGGAGTAATTCGAATATGCATGGGGGGCCATTGGGACCAAATCAGTGTGCATACTGTAAGGAGGAGGGACACTGGCGAGCGCAATGTCCACATTTACAGAATAGAAATGGATCTGGCCAGAGAAGAAAGTAAAGAGGGCACCAAAGAGCGAATGGACCAAATAGGAATAGTATGCAGTAGCACCACAATAATGAAGGTAATCAAAACCAAGCACAAAACCAAAGTGCTCCTAACCAGAGTCAGGGTCAGCAAAACCAACAGTATGGGAATCAGAGTGGGGGAAATAGAGGAAAGAATGGGAACATTTTCAATACACAGCCAAATACGTATTACAGTAATAGTAGTGACTACACATCAGATGATGTGTTATTTCCCCAATAGGACAGCCCAGGGCAGGGGTCGGAACCAGTGTCTATTCCCGTGAATCAGAGAGGACCCTTCGTAGAAATGAGAGTCAGGAATGAGGCGCACCGCTTCCTTGTAGATACAGGAGCGCAGAAGTGTTCAATAGACCATCACTTGGTTCCGGATATACCACTGTCAGGGCAAAAGAATATTTCCGTAGGGTTCGCAGGTACACCAGTCATAAACCTGGTGTCCCAACCAGTCCCAGTTACCATAGGACCATTCACTGAACATTGTCCCTTTCTCCTAACAGAAAATTGTGGGGAGAACCTGTTGGGATTAAGCTTGTTGAAAAAGCTGGGTGCGATTATACATTGCATGTCAGACGGGGTGTTCCTGACGATTTGGCCACAAGATGCCCCTGTGTCAGAATTCATGTCTGAAACTTTGCCAGGAGAGTTAAGAAAAGTGCCAACCTGTATATGGGCGATGCATGACAACGATGTAGGATGCTTGAAGATAGAGCCAGTGAGGATCATTTTGAAAGGAGTTACACTGCCGCGAATTCACCAGTATAAAATTTCGGCTGACGGAGAGAGAGGATTGAAAAGAATTGTTTCAGATTTGGTAAAATTAGGGGTAATTGAAGAAATTGCAGGCAGTACATGTAACAGCCCGATTCTTCCAGTGTATAAGAAAGGAGGCAACGAAGTACCATATCGTTTCATAATTGATTTGCGCGTGTTAAACAAAGTAGTAGATTCACAATTTCCTTTGGTCCCAGACGTCACTACAATATTGACAATGATACCTGCCTCAGCAGAATACTTTTAGTGTAATTGATCTAAAAAATGCTTTCTTTAGCATTCCGGTGGACAAGGACAGTAGATATTTGTTCGCGTTCACATAAGGGGGACGACCATTTACATTCACGTGCATTCCACAAGGATATACGGAAAGTCAGAGTATTTACAGTAGAGCGTTAAAAGAGCAGTTAGACATGCTAGAATTACCAGTGGGGTGTGTACTATTGCAATACATACATGATCTGTTTATCGCTGCTGATACAGAAGAGATTTGTAAAAAGAGCACCGTATTACTACTGTCACACCTAGCGGCACATGGCCATAAAGCTAGTTTGAAAAAGTTTCAATATAATCAAAAGGAGGTAGCTTATTTGGGCTACCTACTTTCGAAAGAAGGGAGAAGGCTAACGCCAGAATGCATAGAAATTATTTCTTGTATGCCTATTCCAAAGACACAGAAAGGAGTCAGAGCCATAATAGGCATAGCTTCTTATTGCCGGCAGTGGATCAGTAATTTTGTGATGATTGTGAAGCCAATGGTGCTATTAACTAAGAAGGATGTGTTGATGCCTTTGCAGTGGAATGAAGAATGTCAGAGAGCGTTTGATCAATTGAAAACTGCATTATGTTCTGCTCCAGTTTTGGGCACACCGAATTATGAAAAAGTTTTTAGATTGTTTGTATGCGAGAATGAAGGATGTGCATTGGCTGTTTTGACGCAGGAACAAGGTGGAAGAAATAGGCCGTGTGGCAATTTTTCTTCTGCGCTGGACCCTGTAGCGCGTGCACTACCACAATGTTTGCGATCTGTCGCGGCGGCTGCTGCGGCGGTGAAACAAACGGAAGGGATGGTATTGGGGCATACTTTAATTCTGATGGTGCCACATGCCATAGATGTCCTATTAAATAGGACACAAATGCAACACCTCACCTCTGTTAGACTGACAAGATATGAAATTATCTTATTCGCACCCCATATCCAAATTATGAGGTGTAGCGCTTTGAATCCTGCAGAATTAATGCCACTACCCACAGAGGAAATTGGTGACAACGAATCACCACCCCATGATTGCTTAATGGTCACTGAGGAAGAAACGAAGGGGAGAATTGATTTAAGTGACATCCCACAAAAGGTGCCAGATGGAGAGTTATTTTGTGACGGCTCTTGTTTTAAACTACCTGATGGCACGTCAACTGCCGCTTACGCTATCACTACCCTAGAGAGCGTTGTAGAAAGCAAAAGAATCCCCTACAACTCGGCACAAGCCGCAAAATAATAGCATTGACCAGAGCCTGTGAGATTTCTGAAAATTTGAACGTGAATATATATACTGATAGTCAGTATGCTTTTGGGGTGGTTCATAACTTTAGTCGACTCTGGGCTGAGAGGAGTTTCTAGACATCGCATGGGGCCAGAATTCAACATGGCCCTTTGATTGTACGATTGCTGTCTGCACTCACGTTTCCAAAGCGCCTAGCAATAGTGAAATGCAAGGCACATAAAAAGGTAACATGCAAAGTGGGAGAGGGAAACGCATTTGCAGACAGAATTGCGAAACAAACTGCCACTGATTTGAATAATAAAATGATGACAGTCCAGACTGAGGAAGTACCCTGTATGATAGAAGATGGAATTGCCACTGTCAAAGAAATGCAGGCCGAAGCCACGGCCGATGAGATACAAGGATGGGCAGAGTGCTCTGCTGAGTTGGATTTAGAGGGTTGTTGGGTGGAAAAGGGAACTAAAAACTGGATGTTGCCAAATTCCTATGTAACTGCAATGGTCACAATGGCTCACAGCCCTACCCACATCTGTGCCAAGAAAATAATACAGCACCTATCTACGGTATGGAAGAATGTAAACATAAAGAAGATTGCAGAGAGGTTGGTGCAGAACTGCATTACGTGTTTACAACACAATGTAGGAAAGAGAACAGCGACTCCAATAGGCAGTTTTGGCCCGCCCTCTATACCTTTTGAGGTAATCCATTTTGATTTCATAGAGATGGAGGGGTGCCAAAACTTGAAATATGTCTTAGTGGTGATCTGTGCATTCAGCAAGTGGGTGGAGGCATATCCTTTAAAAGACTGCACAGCAATGAGTACGGCAAAAGTAATGCTTAAAGAATACTTTTCCCGTTTTGGCTTGCCCCGTGTCATATGGTCAGATAACGGTCCACATATTGTGGGCGCAGTGGTATTACAGATATGTGCAGGTCTTCAGATTGATAAGAGATTTCATAGTTCGAGGCATCCGAGTTCGGCCGGTCTTGTTGAGAGGCACAACGGAATCCTCAAGTCAAAAATTAGCAAGATATGTGCAGGGAGAAAGTTGAGTTGGTTGGATGCATTACCGATAGCGCTATTGTGCATGCGTACGTCTGTACAGGCTAGAACTGGGCTCTCCCCGTATGAGATTGTGATGGGGAGGCCGGCGAGTGGTTGGTGCGCACCTCAGCCAAAGCGACTGTGTGAAGTGGAGCATCCTGTACTTAGCACTTATTGTGGCCTTTTAATGCAGAAATTGCGTTTGATTCATCAGCAGGTGCAGGAGGCTCTACCCGTAAGATATACTGATCTGGGGCACGCACAGGAGCCAGGAGACTGGGTGCTGCTTAAGAACTTCGAGAGAAAATCATCGTTAGCACCCAGGTGGCGCGGCCCCTATCAAGTGCTTCTGGCAACGCAGACGGCGATACGGGTGGATGGAAGGAAGGCGTGGATCCATGCCACCCATGCCAAAAAGATCCCATCTTCACTGAAAGACTTGACCAATCTGGACGACCGGAAAGAGACAGCGGTCCCAGAAACGAAAGAAGCTGCTGCCAGTCCACTGCCGCTAAATCTGTCCGAGCGAGAAGTGAAACTCGAAACAAAGCCTGAAAAGATTGCTAAAAAGGGGGAAGGGCAAAGAGTGCCCCAACGTTGCCCAGCAGAACCTACATCACTGTTGGCCGACACGAAATCTGCATTGCAAATAACGGCAGACACTAAACGTGTACCCCTTTGGCGCCCACCAGCACTTGCCATTGCGCCAGAGCCAAAGACCGAATCCGCATCACTGTCGCGGCGCACACCAGCATCTGTCATTGCTCCACAGGCTGACTCTGAGCCTGGATCTGGAAGTGCACCGGCACTGTTCAGGGATCACACAATACCAGGCGTGAGGCGATATGATTTGCGTCCTCGAAAGACAGAGTGATCCACAGTTCTTTGGTGTTTATGCTAACCTCTGGTTCCGCTCATGGACGGAGAAGGAACTAGAGGTGTAGAAGAGAGAAGTGTGAGAGTTGTGCAAGTCGGACAATTCAAGACTTGCGGCTCCTCGGTGCGATCATAAAAAGTACATGTGTCCTGAACCAGAGCGGACAAGCTGGGCGCACATTGTACAAAGGCAATAGAGAACTGTTCAGAAATCCTCTGAGCAGTGTGAGAGAGGACAAGTGATCTTGCCTAGAACGAATAAGCAATACAGGCTGCAAAGGGCTGGCAGACTAAACTGTTCACAATTCCTTTGAACTTATTGACATCCGGACAGGTGCGACGAAGAGAGATATCCACAACGAACTTTGTCAGGAAGAAGAAGGACGTTGAGAAAAATGTCGGGACCGGTTTCAGTCTCCTCCTGCACCACTGCTGAGAATGAGTTAGCTATAAAGACTGTAAACTTAGGGGAAACGCATGGTAAAAAAAATGGTATGCTGGTCTTGACAATAATAATGTGCTTCATGAGTGTGGTAGCATCAATAACGACAGCCTTTGTGTTATGGTATGTGGAGTCTATACACCCATTGGGAATGTTCTTACCAATCATTAATATGTCCACTACTGAAAGCCCGGTTCAGGTGATTACTTATACCTTGTCCCCAATGGAAGAAAGACACAGAGAAGGGTATGGGAACAATACTCATCATGAACATGACGCATGCATTCTAAAGAAAAATAATTGCTGGGTATGCGCCCATTTACCGCAGCATGCGGGGAAAGGAATAGGCTGGTATGTACAACCATTACCATTAAGTTCTGCATGCAGTGCATCTTTAAGTGCCATGTTTTATGGGAAGTGGAATAAGAGTAGTACGGGTCAATAAGATAGAACAAACATGAATGAGTTTGAGGAAATAATTATGAGGCCTGTGGGTTGTTCCATATTCCATGAAGCGCAAGTGATGATCCCAGACCATACGCCTAAAAATACGTGAAAAATAACACAACAAAATAGACAAGATAGATTGTCCCCGCGAGTTAAAACATCTGTGATGACGTTTCGTGTAAGGACAGACGGGAACAAAGATGCAATCCCCCCTTCTTACACATTGAATTACAACCCGAGAACTGTCCCTTTTTGTCTAAAAAAGAAAGGCTCCTATTCAGTAGGAACATTTACTGGATGCATGAATACAGTGGTACTGAAATGGGAAATAGAACCAGTATATGTGGGAGATCCTGTCTATTTTATATGTGGAGAAAAAGCATATCCTTGGTTGCCCAGAAACTGGGGAGGTACATGTTACCCAGGTCTACTGTTCCCAGGAGTGTTCCTCTTAGAAACACCAGACATAGCCAGGCTATCCAGATCTAGAAACCGAAGGAGTAGCGAAGGTGTTTTGATAGCGAAGGACGTAGCAAAATCATTCATGCCATTCTTGTCCCAGATAGTGAACTCCTATGACATAAGGCAGCTCTCCAGAATACTAAAGGATACGATAAACACAACAACAGATATACTATTTAACATGACGTTGGAAGAAAAAGGAATTAGGTTAATGACGCTGCAAAATAGAATGGATCTCGATGTAATCCTGGTTGATCATGGGGGAATTTGCAAAATTGTGGGATCAGCGTGCTGCGTATTCGTAGATGACTACTCCCCTACGATTTTTGAAGCAATAAAAAAAAAATGCATGTCCTAAGCTCCGAACTCCCTACTGGAGAAGGGGGCTGGGGAATAGGGTCCTGGTTTTGGGGAATACTTTGTTCTTGGGGATGGAAGTTGATTGCAATATTAGTAGTAGTGTTTGGAATATTCATAACGTGCTGTTGTTGCATACACTGCCTACCGATAGTTTGCACTGAGATAACTGAGGGATGTACTAAGGGATGTATGCATATGATAACAAAACAAAAACAAACTTATGGCCGGGATGACAGAGACATGAATGAAATGAAAACAGTGAAAGAATTAATGGCTATAGATATTAATGACGATGATGATGCTTATAATAACATGCAAAATTCAGACATAGGTACTTCAGACTTATCGTCATCAGAGGAGGATACAATGAATGAATGAGCGCTTGGCATACGGCCAAAAGGAGGGTTTGTCGGTCTAGAAAAATTGACACCTCTCACGATTAACGGCAAACGTATTTTGGTGGCCAAAGACCAACCGTCTCATGTACATAACAATAGAAATACAGGTTTCCGAGTTTGACCAATGAGCGGCCATTTTGATGTAACAAGGATCGCCATTTTGTTCTCTAACGATTGCTCATTGCTTTCTGTTCAAACTGCTTCGCAGCACATTTTTGCTTACTCTGCTCGACTGTTAACATTATTGTCTGAACGTGAAAGGACAAGGCCGCAAGTTCATTGAAACACAACGTAGGCAGCTCCGGAGAGGAATGCCCAGCTCCCTCCCCAATGTAGCCTTGAAGGAGAGCCGCAGGGCATTTAATCATTTCACAGCTGCCAGCCAGTCTAGTTATATAGTAGAAAATGTTAGAATAAAGCAGCTAAAGGCTTGAATTATGCTCTTCTTACGGCCCCCCTTTCCCGATCCCTGTAGAGTGTGTCGGCTCCCAGGACACGAATAGCACCTCAAAGATAGCAAGGTCTGGAATGTGACTCTTCCCCCGTTTGTAGCTCACTTACAAGAACAGAAGCACTGTGTTCTGTTTAACAAAGAAAAGATGTCTCTACACTTGCAAGGTTGCATATTGTTTCTAGAATAGATATTTGAAGGTGTCATATTCGTTGAAATTGTCCATCATCAAACCGAGTTCAAAGAAACCCAATAAAGGGCGGTGTTAAACATGTCACAGCTGATTGTATGATATGCATTTTGTATATATGTAACTGACGTACGTAATTCACTCTATTGCGTCCCTTGAGGTCTAGAGATACATGTCGCGGGGCGTGAGACCGAGTTGGCCAACTGAGACTATTTGCTTTGCAATAAACCCTAGCTTTGGGAATACAACCTTGTGTCTGGCGTATCTATCGTGTGTGGTGACTTGCCTTGTTTCCATAACGCGAGGGACCCCTAGGGGCCCCTTTCATGGTGAGGGCCTTATTGATCAAGAAACCCACTACACCAGCCTTCCCAACAAATATATACCATGCACGCATGGTAAGCAGTCTTTGCAAATTGAAATTAAACACTGCCCAACATGCAAGCATTTCAGACAGCATATATATCAATGTTAAACGCTGACTGCCATGCGCAACAGCGTTTACAGTGGATCCCTATGGGGTCTGCCTGCTTTTTGCTGGTGCATAAAGCCAGTGGACCCTATAGGGATCTCCAGCATTTGCACCGGCATGAAAACCCATACCGGCGCAAATGCTACAGCATTTGTATGGCAGAGAGGAAGAGAGGTGGCAGAAATGCAAGTTACATTCCGCCCCTCCACTCGACCATACACATGCCTGAAAATGAGGCATGGCATGAATGAAATGCGTTAAAGCCTTTACGCTTTTCATTCATGTTACGCCGAATGGAAAATGAGATCCATAGGAATCTTTTGGCCCATTGACTCTGCATTTACCAGCGAGCTGTTATTACTTCAAATAACTAAGGGCCCTCCCTGTTTTGGGCCTACTAATTGTCTTTTGGTCACCTGTAGCCCCATTCTAGCCCAACTCAGAACTTTTATCCATTCCTTCCCACCCAACCTTTTCTCCCCTTCCTCCCCTTCTCTTGTCACTCAGTCATCTACACCCGCTCTCTTGGGCTTCAGCATTCCTCTACTATCTTATCGTTTACCATCCATCATGGATCTTGACACTCTTTCCCTTCCTCATACTCACAGCACGCCTCCTCTTCTCTCATACCCTTCAATCAGAACTCAGTCTACTTTTACCTTGCCCTTCCTCCTCTTCCGCCTGCAACCACACTCCTCAAACCTGATGCTTACCTTCTCCCAGGATATCTTGCCTTATGTATCCCCTTGTCTACTGCACAACACCTGCCTATCTCCCCACCTCCTAACCTTCTTTTACTTGGCCCCTGAAATGCACAATCCATCCACAACAAGATTTCCTACATCACTGAACACGTTAACTCTTATCACCCTCAATTCACAACTTTCATGTCCTGCTATCACAGAAACCTGCACCTCCACTCATGACTGCAACCCTAGCAGCTCTCCATACTGACTCTGCTACCTTCTTTCACTCTCCCTGATCTGTTGGGAAGGCTGGTGTAGTGGGTTTCTTAATCAATAAGGCCCTCACCACGACCCCCTTGACACCCTCGTTCCTCCTACTACTCTTACTGTTCTGGCTCTCAATTGACCCCCTGGCCCACTCAACTCTTCTTCTCTGACCTGAACCTTTGCCTCGAGTCACTTCTCCATTGTCAAGTTGGGGGACTTTAGCCTTCCCTAGCCCTCCACAGCCACCTCCCTTCTATCTGACCACACCCTCTGCACCCTCCATGACCAGCCTCACCACTCTGGTGGGAACCTGCTTTACTTTGTCTTTCTCTCTGCTTTGCTCTCCTCTACTGACCTCTCCACTGACCCCTATCCCACTGACCCGACTATTGTTCCCTCTAACATCTCAGTCCCTCCACCATCTGCTCCTCAACCATATTCAATGACCAAAAGGAAATTTGAGCAGGTCTCTTTTGACCCTTCCCATGATGATGTGCAGACCTCTCTCATGACCATCTCCCATATTCATACCTTTTCCATTGACCAATGCGTTTTATGTTCTTTCACTATGGTTTTATGACTCAATTTGACCAACACTATCCTGCATGCACATACACAACTTTCCACTCAATCCTCAGCCCTGGATCACCTCTGAGATCCGGACCGTCGAAACAAACATGCATTGTGTCCTATGACACTGGTTCAAATTCTGGGTACACACCCTACTCCTAGCCCACAAGAATTCCCTTACTGCTGCCTTCTCTGCCAAATCCGCCTACTTTACAACCCTAATCTCCTCCTTCACAATCACCTCCACAAACGTGCATCAGTCCTCTAAGCTTTGCTCACACTTCCTAAGCCAATATGCATTGCCTATTTCCTCTTTGCTAATGGCTCGACGCACTACGTTTTCTCTAAAACCTATAAAATGTGTGACACTCCAACAGCTCTCTGCTCCCACCATTATTCTGTTCACCACCCCTCTCCCACAACTTCTTCTCTCGACTAATTCTCCCCTACCTATCCTGCCAAAAACTGTAAATCAATCCACAAAATAATAGTATCATTTTGTTTTTCTATGTAAGCAAGAACTACTGGTTGTGGGTACTGGTTGACTGCACCCACAGCTGTGTCAAAAGTAAAACAACTATTAATCTGAGTTGTGCAGCTGTGCTCTGTGACCCCAGCACACAACCAAATGCTGGCATTACATGCAAACAAGAAATGGTTGCTACGAGAGCACAAGAGCTAAATATACAAATAATGAGCAATGCATATTACATAACATAGTTTAATGTGTTAAAGCACAGTGTTTTTTAGAATATATAGCATTTTGGTTGAAAGCCTACATGAAGTGCACATAAACAGTTTGTGTGGTTAGTACAGTGCACAGTGTTGCATTAAGCACACGTCATTAGTATACAAAAGCCTGATAACATTGATAACCGACTCAAACATCAGAGTGCAATACATGTTATCCTTGAAATTTGAAACCATGTCTCAGAATTCACGTTGAAACCCAAAATGAATGTTTAGCCTCAGGCAGTTAATCACCAATTAGTCTCTCCAAAAGTGTAAGTGGGTTTGCATTGCAAATATGATTTAGAGATTCGCTGCATATCATACCTTCGTGTTCACCAGGATTTCTCCATAACAGATAACTCAATTACAAAGTGAGAGAAAGAGCATGGTGCCGTGCAGGGCAGGAGCCATGTGCCATGTCTGCTCTCTCACGGCATTCAATATCATACAAACATGTGTTGTGGAAGAACCCTTCTTGAATCCCAAACAGGCCAAGGGAACAAGGCAGTGATCGTCCACCCAACTTTGTAATCTTTCCAGGGGCAACAGAGCTAGGGCAGCAGCCCCACATTCTAATAGTATTATCCTATGACATTTTCTCACTGACGCTTTCCTTCCTTTTTATGTATTGGAACCAGCAAATTCCATTTTGTGGACCTGGAACTTAGGCCACAATTAATGAATATCTGAAAAAAGGTACAGTACAGAGGACCACAAAATGGGTTTAGCCTTAAGCCCAACAGACAGCCATACCATTCGTGCCAGTAGCCCAAGACTGAATCAGAGCCAAGATCACTATAAACATTTCAGCACAGTATTTGACATGGATTTCAAGTGGCCAAACTCTGTATATATGGGGAAGGCATACAACTCTGCTACTGACCCTGTCAAGAGGGAATGGGGACCCCTCTCAACCTGTGATGGGAGGCTTACCAGGCTTATTACTAGAGTCATTCCTGCCCCAGAGGGGTATGGGCGTTTGGAGGTCCCTTGTCTCTGTCCCTTCTTCCTGTGCCTGCATGACTGAAATAAGTACCAATCTATTTGTCCAATAGGGCAACGTCGCCAAGAAGGCAAAGGCTTGACGGTGGAGGTGACAGCGAGCAACTCAACCAGCAGAAAGGCAGCAGGGAACCACAGGATTGTGGAGCACTCCATACCACAAACTGGCAATCCACGAGCTCTATGCAGCACAAAATGTGAACAGTATCTCACCTGCAGCAGAACCACAGGGCAGTTTGCACATAAACCCAGCAATCCATAAAAAGGGCTGGACATAATGAAAAGAATATAGAAGAAACACAGATAATGGAAGTATCAGTGGTGCAAGGTAGAAAAGTTGAAAAGAAAAACAGAATTTCACAAGGAGAAAGCGGAAAAAAGAAGTTCAAGTACAAGGAGAAAAGGGAAGAGAGTGAAAGGATTTTTTTTCCCGATGTGATCGACTCACTCATTTTGCGAGCAGCGATAAGTGTCCTCCCCTCAAGGCAACATGCAAAGAAGCAATAGAAAGGGACATTTCACATCATGTTGTAGAACAAGAAGTGAGAACATTAGGGGCCTCATTACGACCCAGGCATTAACCATGGCGCTATTAGCGCCATGGTTGACACTGGTATTTTACCGATTCCGCCATGGTGAATGGCGGAATTACCGCCCCATTCCAAGGTTGGCGGGGCGGTTATTCCCCATTCACCATTGGTCCTTCCCCATTCCCATTTTTGCCCCCATAGGGCTCAATGGAAATGGGGAAGGCCGTAGTTACGGTACCGCAAATTGCAGTACCGTAATTACCTCCAAGGTCCTTTTGCGGGTCCAATCCTTAAAGGGTTGGTAAAACCAGCCGTTAAGGTAGGGACCCGCAAAGGGACCTTGTAATTAGGCAGTAAGGGGTTAACGGCGCCGCCATCTTTTACGGCGCCGCTAACCCCTTACCGTCTGGGTCGTAATGAGGCCCTAGGTGTTTTGAGGAACTTTGTGAAGGAATGGAGGACTGCACATGTCCCATTGACACAAATTCAGATACTATTATGGTTGTTCAAGATGAAGATGCAGACACAGAAAAACCCATTGCAGTTATTGAAATGGAAGGAGCAGAATTTGGGATGGTAATTGATTCTGGAGCCAAATATACCTTGTTACCAAAACATATTTTTAAGACAAAAATTTTAAAGAATGTGTTTCTCAATCCGGTAGACATCAGAACAGTAGCTTATGGGGGAAAGAAAATTGACATTGAAGGTTGGCTTTGGTCTAATTTAAAGTTTAAAGATAGATCAGCCAAAGGGGTAGTATATGTGTCAAAGAAGGGTAGCAATCCCCTTTTGAGTTGGTCGCACCAGAAAAGACTTCAGATAAAGCTTGATCCCAATGCAGAAGAAAGTGTGTACGCCATAGGAGATGACAATGATTTATCACAGCATGAAGTTTTTCGTGAGGAATTAGGGAACCTTGATTGTTTTATGCATAAGATTAGAATAAAAGCTGGTTCTAATCCAGTTGTACAAACATTGAGAAATGTTCCTTTAGCTATTAGATCTGCTGTTGAGGATGAATTACTGTCTATGGAAACCAAGGGGTCATTGAGAGAATAGAGGCTTTCAAGTGGGTGTCTCCATTAGTAGTGGTTCACAAGCCCAATGGTAAACGTGAGCTGTGCATTGATCTCAGATCCGTCAATAGATGTGCAATACCTAATAGGCATCCATTGCCTAATATTACTGAGATGTTAGGGACCATTAAGAATGCCAGGGTGTTGAGTTTGTTAGATTTAAAATCTGCCTATCATCAGATTGTGCTTCATCCTTCCTCTAGGAACATAACTGCATTTATCACTGAAGAAGGACTGTTTCAATGTAAAAGAATGACATTTGAACTGACTGATCAGCGGCTGCCGTGTTCCAACGGATCATGTATCAATTGTTTCAAGACATGGATGGAGTTTTATATTTTCAGGATGACTTGTTGGTATATGGGAAGGACAGTAAAGAGCACGATGATAGATTGAGGAAAGTGTTGGGCATTCTAATGAAAGCAGGTCTAACATTGAGCAAAGATAAATGCACATTCAATAAAACGAGCATTGAGTACTTAGGACATACAATATCTGAGGCAGGCACTCAACCAAAATCTGATCTTGTAAACAATACTATTATTTTTCCAAATCCGTCGGATAAAGAGAGGGTAATAGCTTTCCTGGGAATGGCAGAGTATTATGCTAAGTTTGTGCCTAGATTAGCAGACAAATCCTTTCACATGAGAAGTTTGGTAAAAAAGGGGGTAAGATTTCTTTGGAGTGAGCAATGCGAGAGAGTTCCAAGAAATCCAAAATGCTTTAACCAAGGCTCCCACATTGAGTAATTTTGATCCCATCAAGGACAGTATACTAACTGCGGATGCCAGAAATCATGGGTTAGGAGCTGTTTTTGCTCAAAAGGATGGTAATAAGGATGTTACCATTGTGTTTGCGTCCAGTGTGTTGAGAACAGCCGAAAGGAGTTATTCCACCATAGAAAAAGAATTGCTGGCAATAAAGTGGGAGATAGAAAAATGTTGACCTTTCTTATGGGGTGTTAAGTTCACCATTAGATCTGTTCACAAATCTTTGAGGGAGATCTTAACCACAAAAGGTCCAGACAAAGTCTCATCAAGGATTAGAAAATGGGTTGCCAAGTGACAGGACTATAACTGGGATGTTGAGTATTTGCCAGGCATTAAAAGTAAAGCAGCAGATTGCTTGTCCAGAATGAGCAATGTGGTAGAGGATGAGAGGGATGAAGGGGATAAAGATTAACAAGTTATCAGCGTTAGTCAGGAAGTTGTCTCTGAAAAGAAAATGAGTGGTGTGAAGCAATGTTAGTCTACCATGACTTGAGAGATGGTAAGTAAAGATAGAGGCGGGTATGAAGAGTTCTGAAATCGGGAGAGGAACCATACCCGATTCATTTAGGAATGTGTTTGATGAACTTCACATTAAGGATGGAATGATTTTAAGAGGGGATAAAATTCTTCCTCCAGTATGAGTAAGACAGAACATTTTAGAAGTAGCGCATGAAGGTCATCAGGGGATGACCAAGACCAAACAGTTAATTAGACATGACAAATGATGGCCAGCAATGGATATACAAGTGGAGAGGCTTGTCAAGGCATGTACCTTTTGTGAGAACGCAACTAAAGGACGCGTTGCT
Organism: Ambystoma mexicanum; assembly: GCF_040938575.1. Taxonomy (NCBI): domain Eukaryota; kingdom Metazoa; phylum Chordata; class Amphibia; order Caudata; family Ambystomatidae; genus Ambystoma; species Ambystoma mexicanum. The sequence continues at coordinate 1,008,743,031 of NC_090927.1, forward strand.
AGAGTTGAGCCGATGACTCTTATGTCCATCCCTTTTATGCCTTGGGAGAGAGTTGGATTGGATATTGTAGGTCCTGTCACATGTCAATGAGTTTGTCGGTATGGCATAGTTCTAGTCAACATGCTATCCCATTGGGTAGAACTTACTTGGGTAAAAAATGTGTGTGCAAAAGATGTGTTTGAATTTCTTGATAACATTTTTAGGAGAGAGGGATATCCCACCTCCATTTTAATGGACAATGGCATGCAATCTGTGGCTGAGGAGATGAAAGATTTTCTAAAAGTTAATGGTATTGAGCACAACACCAGTTCTGTCTACCATCCAGAGATGAACAGAATAGTGGCGAGGTTTAATAGAGTTATCAAAAATAGCATTAGGGTACCTATGTCAAAGGGATCTGATTGGAGAAAGGCTGCAGAGGATATGGTTGCTGCATATAAATGTACCCCTCATGTTACCACGGGTGGTTCTCCTGTCGAGATGTTACATGGGAGAAAGCCCAATACTAGAGTATGTCCGGGTTGGTTGGGCAGAGCTTGTCAGAAAAAGATTGACATGAATCTTGTGCAGGAAAAGAGATTCAAGATAAACAGATTGTTTACAAAGAGAGCTTTGACAGTAGGAAGTCAGCAAAACAAATGCCTATTAAAAAAGGAAAGTGGGTACATATTAGATGGCCAATCAATAAAAGTAGTGGAAGTTTTAGATGTTCGAAACCCATTAGGGTAGTGGAGAAATTGCATGGTGCTGTAAGGCTTGCTGGCGAGAAAGTTTGGAATGCAAATGGGATATGTAGATGTGCTGAAATGAAGGAGGATCTCCAAGAAAGAACGAGAGAGAGAGTTCAGAAGAAGGGAGATAGTGAATTGATTACTCATAAAGAGAATTGTAGACTAAAGAGTCAAAGAGTGTGTGGCTATATAAAAAAGTGTTACCTATCACCAGATGTGGAAGACCTTTGTTTCTAAGAGACTATATGAATTAGCAGTATTACTCATTTAAAAAGCAAAAAGGTTTAGTCATCTGGCTATATAATCTTTTCATATGAATTGTGTTATGTGTGTAATTAAATCAATTAGCTGATACTTTGTTCAGTTAATTGTATTCCACTGCTATACTATTTCAGTGTTATGTGTGTAAAATGTTATGTTAGTTAATAAGACAAGCCACCTGGGAAACTCATTATCATATCTGTATAGTATTATAATGTTTATTCCACCTGCATTTGGGTGGCTAATTGTATTAGTCAGACGCATACAGTGTTAGAATTTAATCTAGTTGCACATTTCTATGTTCAAATGGTAAAGAAGGGAGATGTGTAGCATCTTATATGTAAGTATTGCAGATGGTAAGGTATGGAATATAGAATATGTAGGGAGCATGTGGAATCTGGAAGGTTGAAGGTTGGAGTTATGTGAAGGGTAGTTGGAAATAGGATTTGTATTAGGCCGGTGGGGCATGCATATATCTGGTGATATATATACAATAAACCATATTATATTTCCATAATCAACTTGTAGAGAATCTTTCACTCCCATTGTGGTCCCACTTGCCCGGGAGAGTCTTGCGTAACAGGCTCCCTTCCTTAGCCTCAACAGGGGTGGCTCCCATCTGGGGAGAAGGGACAAATTGTCCAGATTCGTCACATAAGATGGCCCATTTCATTGCCAGTAAGAGCTTCCATCAGCTGTTACTCTAGAGGCAATGTTTGGACAACATGTGTTCCTTCACTATGACCTACCTACCTAACGTCATAATCAAAGACACAAGGTCTCAATTTACAGCAAGATTTTGGTAAGCCCTAGCTACAATCATGTCCATTCATCATTGCTTGTCCTTGGCCAACATCCCTGGACAGATGATGCGACTCAATCAAACCTTACAGGAATATTTACTTTTTTTCTGTTTGCATAACCAGAATGACTGGGTTACCTTGCTGAGCATGGCTGAATTAGCTTACAACAATGCACCACACAGCTCACTTGTCCTTTCTTTGCCCGCCCTGGCTTTCATCTGCACATGCTTCCTGAGGTCCTAACAAAAATAGGCTCTGGTTCCAGCAACACATGATACAAGTGCCTCAGGAAGGAAGAAAACATCTCATAAAAGCATGGTAAGCCACTAAACACCAGGCTGAAAGACATCATGTCCTTAGTCCAGACTAGAATGTGGGCTCTCTTGTGCGATTATCCACAGGTCACTTATACATACCTGCATCCAAGATATTGCTCTGTAAATATATGGGACCTTATTCCATTACCAGGGTGATCGATCCTGTGGCCATACATCTTGCAACACCCATCACATGGAAAATACATCCTGTATTCCATGTTCTTTTCTTAAAGCAGTAAACCCCTTGGTCATATTTCAAATCTGCTACAGTTATCCCCCTTCTGTCTTGCTTTTTCTTTGCCATGTGTGGGGACCTCAGAATAACATACCCCCTAGACCCTAACAAACAAGGTATTGGACTCAGATAGGCAAATTAATCACACAACCCACTGATTATATGAATACAAAATTGCTTGATACATGCCCTTTATTCACTTTTTATACATACACACATAACATATAGTCAATTACACATAAACATAGAAAAAGAGCTTCACCATTAATATGGTTGCAGAATACACCTTCATCTCGGCCACCACAACACTGCTTAGTCCCAGAGCAGGTAGGCAGAGAGATAACTCGTACTAACGGGGTCTGGAGGGGAGCGTCCTCCCTCTCAGCGAGACTGCATCCCCCGGGGTCCAGTTGTATCTGCTTTCCCAAGAAGAATACCTCTTCTCTTTATGGGGGGATACCCGCCTCTAATTGGTTGCCAACTGCCCTCGGCCAAAGAGCAGACAATAAGCACGAGGAGCCAAGAGTGGAAAATTCCAGCTAGAAGTGGAAATACCCAGCTTCTCTGTCTTGCCTTCTTTCCCAGTACCCCTTATCAATGCACCTGCAGAATGCTCCGACTCCCGTTCTGGCTCGTTTTTCGGCAGACAATACAACAACTATTCTCCACAGTTAGTTCAGCTGACATCATTATGTGACCTTGCCTCCGCTGCAGAAATGCATGTCCACTTACTGAGCCCGCAAAACCGTAGGCTTTCATTGTGGTAATGGAAGTGAATGCCCAAAAGTGCCATGTTCTTTTTTAGCTCATTTTGCACACACACACTACACCTTCCTAAAAAAACCTTCTTTGGTCCTAGCTGATCCTTTGAATTTCTATCCTATTTTCCTCCTCCCTTACCTTTCAAAACTTCTTGAACTACTTGCTTAGTTTCTGCTGAGCTCCTATCCTATTCTTTATAATCTTCCCTCTCATTCATCCAGCTTCCGTCACGGTTTGTCTACCGAGAACACCCTCCCTGTTTCTGACACTATTATTCCTGCTCGCCACTGGAAATTGTATTCTCTTTTTGTTTTACTTGATCTCAGCGTGGCTTTTGGTGCGGTGGATCACTGACACTTCTAGCCACACTTTCATCTCTTCGGTTTTCTGACACTACTCTTTTGTAGTTCTTTTCTAATCTCTCCAGGCATTCTTTTAAAGTTACTTGGAAGGGGTCTCTCTCCTAGTCTCACTCTCTTTTGTATGTTTCCCCCAAGGCTTGATGCTTTGTCCTCTTCATTTCTCACTCTATACCTCTCCCTTAGCATCACCTATTTTTGGTTTCGACTTTCACACCAAAATCTCTACTTCCTTTTCTTCATTTGGTGATTCCATTCATCTTTACCTCTCCTCTGGCCACACTGTGGTGAAATCCTGCATGGCTTCTCGGTTTCTTTGCCTTAGCCTAAAAAAACAAAATACTGTTTCCCCCGCTTCTGCTACGTGTTATTTCGTTCTCTCCTCTTGACTATCCCACTGGTCTTCAAGCACGCATTCTTGGCTTGCTTTTTGATTCTTCTTTTTCACTCCTTCCCCAGATCACATTTATTGCCCAATCTTGCTGGTTTCACCTCCATAATATTAAGAAGATTCACCATCTTCTAACTTTTTCTTCCACACAAACCACCGTTCTTTCTCGGCTAAACTACTGTTGTTCATTATATATTGGTCTCCCCAACTACGCTATTCTTCCTCTGCGCTCTGTCCTCCTGCAGAATTCTGTTCAACCATCCCTCCTCTTCTCGAATTTCCCCTTATCTGACCCGTCTTCAATAGCCACCAATTCACCTTTGTTTGAGTTTCACTTTCTTTGTTTAGTATTTAAAGGTATTATCTTTGTTCTCTGTTCTCTTTGTACCACCCGGTCCACGAGCTTCGATCTTCCTCTCAGTTCTTCTTTCTGTTCCACGCCCTCCTTGAGCTGCTTTCCGCTTCCGTTCTTTCCAACTCCTTGTCCCTGTCTTTGGACTGCCCTCCCTCTGGATATTCATTTTTGCCCTTCTCTTATTCAATTTAAGAAGTGACTCAAATCTCATTTGCGCTTCAGTCTGTGTAATCTTAAACCATGCCTGTACCTCAAGTTTGCCATGTGAGTTGAGCTGTTAGTTGGGTTTTGCTTTATTACTCATTTTTATTATGTGCAGCGCTTTGGATAAAACCGCTATACGAGCTTTGTAAAATAAATAAAATATTACACCCTTCCCTGGCCCCTGTAGTAGTAGAGAATGAGGCAAAAGCTATCCTTGGATTGCACAACATACAGGGAAACGTGTACACTCTCGTGGATTGGATATGCTAATACCCTTGATGAATATACTTGGCATTGTTTGGTAAATTTGTTTTCGCCTAGATTATGTCCTATTATCTGAATAGTCTGGATTTAAGCCTGAGGGGAGCATTGGTTTTTAGAGGAATTAGGTTATGATTGCATAGGCCTTTATGCTGGGCACTGCACCGTACCCATGGTGTTTGCTTTTGGGCCTTATGGACAAACTATGTTTCCCAGCTAGCAGAACCAGACCAGGATCCCCTTTTCTTGTCACTCAGTCATCTATGCCCTCTCTCTTGGGCTTCAGCCTTCCTCTACTATCTTCACCTGCCTACTTCGTTTACCATCCATTATGCATCTTGACCCTCTCTCCCTTCCTCCTTTCCTCCTCATATTCACAGTTCGCCTCCTCTTCTCTCGTAGCCTTCAATCACAACTCAGGCTACTTTTACCTCCCCCTTCCTCCTCTCCCCCTTGCACCCACACTCTTCAAACCTGATGCTCACCTTCTCCCAGGGTCCCATGCCTCATTTTCCCCTTATCTACTACACAACACCTGCCTATTCCCCAACTCCTAACCTTCTTTTACTTGGCCCGTGAAAAGCACAATCCCTCCACAACCAATTGTCCTACATCACTGACCACTTTTACTCTTATCCTCAATCCACAATTTTCATGTCCTGCTATCACAGAAACCTGCACCTCCCCTCATTACTGCAACCCTAGCAGCTCTCCATACTGACTCTGCTAACTTCTTTCAATCTCCCCGATCTGTTGGGAAGGCTGGTGTAGTGGGTTTCTTAATCAATAAGGCCCTCACCACGGCTCCCTTGGCACCCTCTGATGACACTTCCTCGTCTTTTGAATATGCCACAATTCAACTCGCCCCTCCTACCCTTCTCACTGTTCTGGCTCTCAATTGACCCTCTGGCCCGCTCAACTCTTCTTCTCTGACCTGAACCTTTGCCTTGAGTCACTTCTCCATTGTCAAGTTGGGGGACTTTAGCCTTCCCTAGCCCTCCACAGCCACCTCCCTTCTATCTGACCACACCCTCTGCACCCTCCATGACCAGCCTCACCACTCGGGTGGGAACCAGCTTTACTTTGTCTTTCTCTCTGCTTTGCTCTCCTCTAGTGACCTCTCCACTGACCCCTCTCCCACTGACCCGGCTTTTGTTCCCTTTAACATCTCAGTCCATCCACCATCTACTCTTCCTCAACCATATTTAAAGACCAAAAGGAAATTCGAGCAGGTCTCTCGTGCCCCTTCCCTTGATGATGTGCAGACCTCTCTCATAACCATCTCCTATGTTCATACCTTTTCCATTGACCAATGCGTTTTATTTTATTTCACTATGGACTTAGGACTCATTTTGACCAACACTATCATGCATGTACATACATATCTTTCCACTCGATCCTCAGCCCTGGATCACCTCTGAGATCGGGACCGTTGAAACAAACATGCAGTGGCCCTCATTACAAATCAGGCATTAAGAGTTTAACGGCGCTGTCGGCGCCGTTAACCCTTAACGCCTGATTCACACTTTAACGCCTGCTTTTTGCAGACATTAAAGTCCAAGGCGCTAAGCGACCTTGGTGCTAATTACGGCACAGTAATTTACAGTGCCGTAATTAGCGCCTTCCCCATCCCCATTATGCCCTATGGGGCAAAAATGGGAATGGGGAAGGGCAAATGGTGAATGGGGAATTACTGCCCCACTCACCTTGGAATGGGGCGGTAATTCCGCCATCCACCATGGCGGAATCCGGTATGGACCATGGTGCTAATAGCACCATGGTCCACCGCCTGACTTGTAATGAGGGCCATTGTGTCCTATGACACTGGTTCAAATTCTGGATACACACCCTACTCATAGCCTACAAGAATTCCCTTACTTCTGCCTTCTCTGCCAAATCCACCTACTTTACAACTTTACAACCGTAATCTCCTCCTTGACAATCACCTCCACAAAGGTGCATCGGTCCTCTAAGCTTTGCTCACACTTCCTAAGCCAATATTTATTGCCTGTTTCCTCTCTGCTAATGGCTTTGCGCACTGCGCTTTCTCTCAAACCTATAAAATGTGGGACACTCCGACAGCTCTCTGCTTCCACCATTATTCTGTTCACCAACTCTCTCCCACCCCTTCTAGTCTCGACTACTTTTCCCCTACCTCTCCTGCCAACAACTATAAAGAAATTCACAAAATAATAGTATCATTTTGTTTTTCTATGTAAGCAAGAACTACTGGTTGTGGGTACTGGTTGACTGCACCCACAGCTGTGTCAAAAGTAAAACAACTATTAATCTGAGTTGTGCAGCTGTGCTCTGTGACCCCAGCACACAACCAAATGCTGGCATTACATGCAAACAAGAAATGGTTGCTACGAGAGCACAAGAGCTAAATATACAAATAATGAGCAATGCATATTACATAACATAGTTTAATGTGTTAAAGCAGAGTTTTTTTTTAGAATATATAGCATTTTGGTTGAAAGCCTGCATGAAGTGCACATAAACAGTCTGTGTGGTTAGTACAGTGCACAGTGTTGCATTAAGCACACGTCATTAGTATACAAAAGCCCGATAACATTGATAACCGACTCAAACATCAGAGTGCAATACATGTTATCCTTGAAATTTGAAACCATGTCTCAGAATTCATGTTGAAACCCAAAATGAATGTTTAGCCTCAGGCAGTTAATCACCAATTAGTCTCTCCAAAAGTGTAAGTGGGTTTGCATTGCAAATATGATTTAGAGATTCGCTGCATATCATACCTTCGTGTTCACCAGGATTTCTCCATAACAGATAACTCAAGTGCAAAGTGAGAGAAAGAGCATGGTGCCGTGCAGGGCAGGAGCCATGTGCCATGTCTGCTCTCTCACGGCATTCAATATCATACAAACATGTGTTGTGGAAGAACCCTTCTTGAATCCGAAAAAGGCTAACGTAACAAGGCAGTGATCATCCACCCAACTTTGTAATCTTTCCGGGGGCAACAGAGCTAGGGCTGTAGCCCCAAATTCTAATAGTATTATCCTATGACATTTTGTCACTGACCCTTTCCTTCCTTTTTATGTATTGGAACCAGCAAATTCCATTTTTGTAGACCTGGAACTTAGGCCACAGATATTGAATATCTGAAAAAATAAGGTACAGTACAGAGGCCCACAAAATGGGTTTAGCCTTAAGCCCAACAGGCAGCCATACCATTCGTGCCAGTAGCCCAAGACTGAATCGGTTGTAAACGAATTGATCGTTTTACAACTGCTCGAATGACAATTGACCTTTTCACAATTGACCGAATTGTGAAGGTCAATTGGACCATATATGTGGGGGGAAACCCCCCACAACCCCCCACCCAACGCCAAACCCCCCAAAACCTATATATATAATATATATATATATTCGGTCAATTGTGAAAAGGTCAATTGCGACACTTTAAATTCGGTCAATTGTTCATTTGAACAATTGTAAACGACCAATTTGGGTAATACCACTGAATCAGAGCCAAAATCACTATAAAAATATCAGCACAGTATTTGATATTGATTTCAAGTGGCCAAACTCTGTATATATGGGGAAGGCATACAACTCTGCTACTGACCCTGTCAAGAGGGAATGGGGACCCCTCTCAATCTGTGATGGGAGGTTTACCAGGCTTATTACTAGAGTCAGTCCTGCCCCAGAGGGGTATGGGAGTCTGGAGGTCCCTTGTCTCTGTACCTTCTTTCTGTGCCTGCATGACTGAAATAAGTACCAACCTATTTGTCCCATAGGGCAACATCGCCAAGAAGGCGAAGGCTTGACGGTGGAGGCGACAGCGAGCAACTCAACCAGCAGAAAGGCAACAGGGAACCACAGGATTGTGGAGCACTCCATACCACAAACTGGCAATCCACAAGCCCTATGCAGCACAAAATGTGAACAGTATCTCACCTGCAGCAGAACCACAGGGCAGTTTGCACAAAAACCCAGCAATCCAGACGCTCAGCACGACATGAACTGTAGCAATATTCTTACCTACGGCAAGGCCGCAGAGTGGACCCCACACCAAGCCAGCATTGCAAAAACTCACGTTGACCCTGGCACGCGCTGGACGATTGATTTCATTCAAAGCGGGCTGCCATTCCCCAATGCCAGTGGACCTGTGCTCGAAAAGGTAGCTGGGCTTGCAGCCCATTTTATGCATTTTTGCCTGTCTATAACCCAGACCCTGGGGAGAAGCGGTCTGACCTGGGAGCCAGATATGGGAGAAAACCAGTGGAGATGCAAGGGGCAGATAAAAAAAAGGAAACAGGAAGCTGCCTGTAGTTCGGATGACTTCAGGAGAGAAGGAGGACCAAACGTGGAGGAAGTTTGGTGCAGAGGAGTGCGAAGAAGGTTTGCTGGAGTATGCATGGTGAGGTATTGGTTGTTGGGAGAAAGTGGTACTTGGGTGTGAGAACGTGTGAGAGGTGAATGAGTGAGACTAAAGGAGAGTGTAGGGGGTCTAAGTGACAGTGATTTGGAAAGGAGACTGGGAGAGTCAAAGGGGGGTGACTGTGCGTGAAGGTGAGTGTGGAGTGTAGTAGAATGGGAGGTGCGTGTAGTAGAGAGTAGTGAGGAGAGGTGTGAGTAGTAGTGAGGTGAGAGTAGTAGAGTGGCGAGGGGAGAGTAGTAGTGTGGACAGAGGAGAGTAGTAGATAGAAGAGGGGAGAGTTGGTGTGGAGAGAGGGGAGAGTAATAGTGGGAAAAGTAGTAGTGAGGAGAGGTGTGAGTAGTCGTAGAGAAGAAAGGAAAGTAGGAGAGAACATCAGAGATACAGAAGGTACGCATTTGAGATGTAGAGATGAAGGCGAGTGGAGGGAAGAAAGAGAAGACAGTAGAAGGAAAGGATGGAACATTAGGGTGAGGAGTACACGAGAGGAAAAGGAAAGGACGCATAAGGAGAGTGGGGAGTCAATAGCACAACAGAGCAGAGTGAATTAGGTGGAGTATTAGAAAGAGAGGAGGAGAGACCATAGCAGGGAGAAGAGCATGAGAGGGAGTGTAGGACAAATATCAACGTAAAGAAATTAGATGACTAATTAGCTTGTTTAGGATTGGACAAGTCAGGTTTAGTTGTTTGTGCTTGCATGCAAAAAACCAACAGTAGTCCATCCTAACCCACCACCCGAGCCAACCCAACCCACCCTTCCCCTCACCTGCCCTTACACTATCCCCAACATCCGACCCCACACTTATCACAACATATCGAGTTGACATTCCCCCCTTCAGAGCAATGGACACATATATAATCAATCCTTAGTCTGTCCTATATTTCCAATGCATTATAGGTGGGCTCGTTTGACACTCTTCCATGTCAATCCCCGCCATCTCAGGTGAGGGACATTGGACCACCGCCCTCTGACGAGGTTCCACGAGGGAACAATATTCTATTGTAGAAACTGGCATACACCAGCCAGATCCAAAGATGGCTGCTAGTGCCCCGGAGTCTCTGAAAGTGCTGATCCTAGAACTCTGTACAGCACGTCTTCCATCTTTTGGACTCTCGAGAGCATGCATTGGCTTAGGCCAATAGATGAGGGGATACCCTAACAAATATTTCCTGCAACCTAAAGGAAAATAACAACCCTCTCGGCTCATATAAGTACAAAATAGTGTGCATGTATTCAATAGCTGGGATATCAATCCATAATAGATATTATCATTAACTCATTATGTACATTTACCTGCACTTACAAGCGGCCTAGACCACATGACTTCACATACATGCAATCTTGTCATTTATATTATTGTGCATTTGTAAGGTGCTTATACTTTAAGAAATTGTGATTCAAATGCCCTTTGAAACACTTAGGCTGCCACCACCGACACATAGAAAGAAGGCATGTCTGTAATGCCATATTATCCAGAATCATCAGAGTAGGGGTTCCTTAGAGAAATCCCAGAGGTAGTAAAATAGATCGATAGGGCTACAGCCTGTAGGCCTCAGTTAAAGTATAGGATAGCAATAGATAGTACAGCTTACCATCACTGGATTTGCCTGACGAACGGCTGGGGAGTATGAAAGCCTGGGCTAAGGTGGACGATGCCCACAGGAGGACGAGGGATAGTCCAGGGACTCTCATTAGTCTGACCTCTCAGCAGTTCATTGTCAACAAAGCTGTGAAATTTGACCCAAAAAAACAGAACTGTTGAATTGTATCCTTGAATTCTTAAAGGCATATCTGAGAAATGGTGTCATTGTGGGATTATGGAGGCCCACCATACGGAGGTCATCCACTCCAGAGAAGGATGCTAAGAATCAACTGAATTACTAAAACAGCCTATGCGGACTGTGCCTAGAGTCACCGGATAGGATCCATGTGGGGATGAGGAAGTTATAGCCTAGCAAAGAGGGAAGACCCTAGTTAAGATCTGCCTACGTGTGGAGGTTCCCATAGACACCTACTGAAGCTTTGCTCCGAAATCCGGTCTAGCACACTCGCTAGATGTGGGAGCCAGCGTCATAGACAGGGACTAATGAGCATGAATTTAAATTTGCCCTCTTCAATCAAAGCCAGGCCAACCAATTGATCTTTTAGAAAGTATGTATACAGTTCACAGTCTTAAGGTAATGTTTGCTGGTTAAGATTAGAAATCTCTTCAGGGTGGTTTGTCCCCCCATTCCCAGCCGCACCAGTTTGGGGAAAAAACAAATTCTTCTTCATATGTTGTTCAGCTTTTTACCAGTGGTTAAATCCCTCCAAGATTACCTTGCACAAACTTCTCTATGCCCCACCTTTTAGCTATGGAACTCCACACAGTACTGTGGAGTGGTGGGGTTATTAGTTCTCAGTCAATCTCAAATATTAGTCGGTTTTCCCAGCCTTGATAACAAACACACGTATCCCTTTCACTCTCTTGTTTACAGAATGTGTGCCCATTCGATTCTCTTAGATTCTTGTACTTTGGGCGGCTTCCCCAGCCTTGTTTGCATCTATTCCCCTCTGTTTTACTTGGACCATGTGCCTGATCTACTCTATCAGACTTTCATACAGTTGGCAGCTTCTCAAGCCATGATGTGCAGTACTTGTATCTCTCTCACTCTGTTTTACCAGGGTTTCTTTTCCATTCTGTTTTACCAGCCTTTCGTACCGTGGACGGCTTCTGCAGTCTGTGAGGCCAACTTTTCCAGCCCTCACTGGTGTCCTCAAATTGGGATCATTTGCTTCTCTTTTCGTGCTCGTCTCGGCTATAGCGGCACTCGCTTTGTGGAGCTCAGGGACTCAGGCTCCTTTATTACTCCTGGCTGAGCATCAGTTGCTGGGCACCAGACCTATCAACTTTCCCAATGGTAATACCACTATGGAATACGGTTTGCTTCCTGTCTTCATTCCATGCCTGACCAGAGCATCGGTCACCGCACCCACCTAGTAGCCTCCAGCTAGCGGGTCCTGCTTGATCTACGCCACTGCTGACTCTGTGGCTTCACCTAGTTCCTCCTCTCTAGGACGTGTCCACAGAGGCTCGCCTCTGCTTTTCATCGATTCTCCACCCTCTGTCCGAGATGCGTACTGCGTAGGCGGTCTCTCTCCAATCATAGTTCTTACTGTATTTAAATAAGTCATCACAATTGAAAAAGGTATGGCCTTCTTCCTTGAGGTGGCATTCAGATAAAATTGAAAAAGAGAAAGTTCCCAGTTAGGGAACTTTCTCTTTTTCAATTGTGTCTTACAACCTAGATGCCAAGGTTGTGTATCTCTCCCCTGAACCTCAAACTCATTATAACAATTTACTTAACATCAGAAGTGTTCTTATTTTAATCATAAGTAATTCACAATTTCAAAGGTGTGCATAGTGTTTTCCCACATTTTTGCGGCATTCAGATAAAAGTCAGCATTACCTGAAGCCAACAGGGTGGAAGGAAGAGCACTGGTAGTTGTAGTCGAAACATAAGAACAAACAGCTTTTTCGAGTTCCATGTAGGCAGACAATGTAGTCCGATCAGGGAGGTCCTCATTGGACTGGGAGTCCTTTCCCGAAGAGGGGTGTCACTCCAAGTGAGGTCCCACTTACCCAGACCCGTAGGAAGGGTCTTGCGGTGCGGGGTCACCTCCCTAGCTTCACAGGGATGGTAATTGCCCAGATTCATCATAGCATTCATAGGATGTTCACCCTTTGAGTTGGTCTATGGGCAGAATCAACGAGGTGTGTTAGACATGATGGAGAAGAGTGGGAGGATTCAGAAACTGACATATAAGTGAAAAACCATTGATATAGAACACAAGAGAACATATGAATAAAGTTAGTGCTCTGGTGACATCACATGCCCAGGATGCAGAAGCAAGATAAGAAAAATCTTATAACCAGAAGGCCAAGCTGAGAAGTTTCAATGTGGGTAACAAAGTGGTGGTCCTCCTGCTCACAACCCACAATAAGTTGTTTGCTAGCTAGCATGGTACATGTGAACATTCTGAAGTGGTCTCACAGCTTATGTATAGAGGCCAATAAGCTGTCTGGAGGAAGCCATGGCAACTTCAACACATGGATAAACTTAAAGCCTGGAAGCAGAACACAGCCCCCTCCTGCTATCCCCATATAGGAACAACATCTGGAAAAATGCACTAACTATGGAGGTACACAGGGTAATGATTCCTTCCCGCGTACCTCTACTGAACCACAAAGATCTGGTAGAATTTTTGAGAATCGTAACCAGACCCCTTCTCAGAAAAATCTGGCAGAGAACAAGAATTATTTCACAAGATAAACACACCACCCGAAAGGATAATTCCATTAAACCCTTACCAACTGCCAGAGTACCAACTGCCAGAGGCACGAAAGAAAATTATGCAAGAGGAGGTAAAGAAAATGTTGCACCTGGGGGTCATTAAAAGATTGTACAGCAACTGGTCATTGCCAACACTACTAGTCCCCAAGTCTGAACAAAGTTGGTGATTCTGTTTCAACTTCAGAAGACTGAATGAGGTATCAGTGTTCAATGCGTATCTCATGTCTCAGCCTCATGCATCGAGTCTTTTAACCATGCCAAGGATTCATATTGACATCTTTATGAAGTGTGTAACAGTCTTAGAAAAGCCTGCCTTACTGTCAGTCCTACCAAAGACCTTCTGGCACAGAACTCAGTTGAATATCTGGGAGTCCAGGTGGGAAATTGACATCTGCTACCCCATAAGAACAAGGTGGAGGCTGTCCAGAGCAATCCCTGCCCAAGGGCCGAAAGGGGCATCAGGGCTTTACCTGGGTTGGTGGGATATAACTGTCATTTTGTTCCACATTTCTCCACCATTGCGGCAACGTTACAAGACTAACTAAAGAAAAATGAACTGTATTCTATCAATTGGGACACCCTGGCCCAAGGGGCATTTGAGCAACTGAATAGCCCTCTGTTAATTATGCCAGATTTCTCTGAAGAACGTGTTCTACAAACAAGTGCTTACCTGATTGGACTAGTAGCAGTCCTATCACAAACAAGAGACTGCAAGGAGATACCTCGCTTTATATAAGCAGGATCTTATATCCTTAGAATTCTATTATCCTAATGTAGAACTAGAATTACTGGGGTAAAATGGGAAATTCACTGCCTGAGGTATTACTTGACTGGGTGAAAGTTGAAGCGGGTCACACATCATGCACCCCTGGTATGGATGGCTCTCAACAGAGAAATTAACCCGAGAATTCTAATATTGTTCCTGGTCCTACAACCATATGCGTTCCAAATGGAACATAGGGCAGGTCAAAAACAAGCAAATGTCGACTTTCTGTCCAGAAATTCACAAGCAGTTTGTAAGAAAGACAAAGAGGGGGACTTAGAAGCAGGATTTGAGGTATGCAGGTAGGAGACAAGCGCCACAGACGTCAACAAAACCAGACAGCAGAAGGGGCAAGAACGCCTCAGAGTGAAAAGGGGGCTTGGCCAAGGAGGACCTTTGAAACCATGGGCCACTGTAACTCAGCCTTCGAAAAAAGAAGTAGGAAGATTAGCGGCCAGGTGAAAGAAGGGCACAATAAGGAGTGGGAGGGAGCACTAGAGAAGGAAACCCCGGCTATGTAAAACATGTGCTCACAAAATGGTTGAAGTTTGTTGTGGGGGTCAGGAAGAGAGTTTGTGGACCGAGAGACAAGGCAGATGTTGGAGCAGAGTGCTGAGGAACCGTGTGGAGATATCGGGAAAGAGTGCAGGTAATGTAATGCATGTGTGGGGCAAGCTCAGATTGGCATGTAGAGAAATAGGACTGTGCCTGAAGTACAACCTCCCCACACCTGTGCAAGCTTGGGCCAGTTTTACTTGAGGAGTTACTTCACTGTACATCTCGAAGCTTAAACAAGGGTTCCTGAACAGATATTAATTAAAGTGCACAATTTGCAAAACATTGCCAAAAACTCCCTCTTGGATACTAATCGAACAGTCTGTCACAAAAAGGAATGCATTATTATTTTCTACTCTGGACCACATTTTTATTGGTGCCTGGCCCAATTATATGCACCAGTTTGACCCTGATAAGGGAGGGTGGTACCAAGCGTGAGAGTGCAGTGGTTTTTGATAGAGTGGGTGTGAGAACAAGCGGAAGAAGAGAGGGAGAGTGTGTGGGAGATAGGGGAGAGTGAGAGTAGAGGGTGAAGGCAGCTAATTGGAAGTTAGATTGGGAGAGAGTGGAAGTGAGAGTGAAAGGTAGAGGAGACAAGTGTAGACGATGAGGTTGGAGAATAGGAAAGAGTAGAAGGAAGGGGGAGAGAGATCAGAGGGACAGAAAGGCAGCGAGAATCAGACGCAGCATTAGGAGGCATAGGAAAGTGTGAAAGATCAAAGAGACGGACAGGCGGCGAGAGAAAGATAAGAGTGAGTAATAGGAGAGATAAATGAGAAAGGTTTAGGAGGTGGAGAGGGAGGAAGGACAATTAGACACGTAGAGAGGGGAGACTGGAGAGGGAGGAGAAGAGTACAGTATGTGGAAAGACAGGAGGGAGGACCAGAGAGAGGAGAGAGAATGTGTGAGAAAGATGGCACGTTTGCAATACCATATAATCTTGGATCATTAGAGTAGGGGTTCCGTAGGGAAATCACAGCGGTATGAAGATGGATAAGACTATGGCCCCTTTAGGCATTTACTAGAAGTATAGGATAGCAATAGCTAGTAGGAATTACCATCACGACTTACCTGATGATTGGCTAGAAAGTAGGGACGCCTGCGATAAGGTGGAGGGAGCCCACAGGGGTGAGGGATAGAGCTAAATTGTGAGGTTCAACAATTAAAACCCTGAACTATCAATCTGCATCCTTGAATTGTTAAAGCCATCTGTGATGAAGTTGACTCCCTTGTGCAGAATTCTGGGAAATGGAGTGCTCGAGTGAGAGACGGTACAGGGAGTTTCTTGTTGCCAAGCTACTTTCTCTCTCTGGGACCTCTGGTGCAGGTATGCAGCTGTGCCCTACTCATAAGGTAAGCCCGCCTTTTCTTCCTAGTAAGTGGGCTGCTGGACAATGTAGTCGACTGTAGCAGAGATGGCCAAGTGAAGCGGCATGGGCTCGTGGAATTAAGTGCCCTCTCCAATTACCCTATGGGCCACATCTGGTAGAGATTGGGACAAACGCATCGCCTTTGTCTCACTCCCCCATACAGGAGAGCATAGAGTTTCTCCTACGCACCACAGCTCTCACCACTCTCATCGGCACCATTACCACCATGTGGGCAGTCACAACAATAGTTATGACCCCCACACCACTCCTACAGACAACCTTGACTACCAAGGGGGGCCGTCATTGCAGTATGTACGGCCCTATCACTCCCATAGACTCTGATGACTACCAAAGGGGCAGGCGCAAGAACACTAACACCCCCACTAACACCTGTAATCACCACATGGCGGAGGGATGCCTAAAACCTTCAAAAGCACTCCTTCTCATAGGGTGAACACTCTTAAGAGTGCCCATTGCGCTCCCTAGCTAGACCCAAACACCCAGCATAAGGAATTGGGCATGTCACTTTAAGGAAACAATGTTGCTACATCTCAAAATCACAAGCGATTGAAGAATTATATTTTGTCCTTCAGCAACAATACCAAAAAAGAAATATGTCTCATTTATAACGCATACACACACAGCCCGTGGTAGTTCCACAGACCCAGAGTTGCACTTAAACAACGGGGACTTGATTTGAATGAACTGCCCAGGGGATAAAAAAACAAACTCGATTTTCCTGGCCCCACTGGAGTTTTAAAGTTGCAAGCTTCTCATGGCAAAGTTATTATGAATGTAACTAATGACCTCCTGTTCTCACCAGGGGATTTTTAGACTTCCCATTCACACAAAGAGAGCAAGTGAGCTTCAATTGAAGATTGTTTGGCTGTGAAATCTTTGTGTGCTTGCTCAAAGGACATTTTCCTGCTAATTGCTAAAACACGCCCATTCTTCAACAAATTCTATTTAATCTGGCCCTGCTCGCTCATGCGCGTGCACTGACGAGCAAGTGAGCTTCAAGTGAAGACGGTTTGAGGGTGAACGCTTTGTGTGCTTGCTTCAAAGGACTCTTTCCTGCTCATTGCTGAAACACGCCCATTCTTCAGCAAATTCTGTTTAATATCACTCTGTGAGCTCATGCGCGCACTCATGAGTAAGTGAGCTTCATGTGAAGACAGTTTGGCGGTGAACCCTTTATGTGCTTGCTTCAAAGGACTTTTTCCTACTAATTGCTGGAACACACCCATTCTTCAGCAAATTCTATTTAATCTGGCCCTTCGCACTCATGCGCATGCGCTCACGAGCAAGTGAGCTTCAAGTAAAGGCGGTTTGGCTGTGAGTGCTTTGTGTGCTTGCTCAAAGGAAATGTTCCTGCTAATTGCTGAAACACACCCAATCTTCAACAAATTCTATTTAATCTAGCCATGCACGCTCATGCGCATGCGCTCACGATAAAGTGAGCTTCAAGCGAAGACAGTTTGGCAGTGAACGCTTTGTGTTCTTGCTTCAAAGGACTTTTTCCTGCTAATTGCTGGAACACACCCATTCTTCAGCAAATTCTATTTAATCTGGCCCTTCGCACTCATGCGCATGCGCTCACGAGCAAGTGAGCTTCAAGTAAAGGCGGTTTGGCTGTGAGTGCTTTGTGTGCTTGCTCAAAGGAAATGTTCCTGCTAATTGCTGAAACACACCCAATCTTCAACAAATTCTATTTAATCTAGCCATGCACGCTCATGCGCATGCGCTCACGATAAAGTGAGCTTCAAGCGAAGACAGTTTGGCAGTGAACGCTTTGTGTTCTTGCTTCAAAGGACTTTTTCCTGCTAATTGCTGAAACGCCCATTCTTCAGCAAATTCTATTTAATCTGGTCCTGTGTGCTCATACGCATGCGCTCACGAGCAAGTGAGCTTCAAGCGAAGGCGGTTTGGCGGTTCAGCGGGTGAGCAGCAGGGTCAGTTGAGAGGCATTTCAATCATATATCTACTGTTTAGTTTAGCCTGGAGTCTCTATAAGTCCCAAAGATGAGATCGGAGTAGGAGTTGCAGCAAGTGTATTGAGACGTATTTTCAGCCACAGACTAACAGGAGTGAACGTTGAAACACTGTAATCTCGACATTTCCACATCCAAACTCTGAAAGTAATCCATACCTTGTCCGCCAGGTGTTTAAGAACAGCCCTGCAACATCATTAAAGTGTCATCCGCCACCACAGCCGCAATTGGCGGCTTCTTCCACGTTGGAGACTGCAACCCAGACGAAAGGGTTTTTAGTCCTTCCTTTGTTTCTGGTCCGGGCCCATTGGCCGGACGCAGGGCTGCCGGGTGTTATCTTCTCCCTCAACCCGGAAGTCGCTGCGTTTCAACCCCCCTCGCTGATTTCGCTCCAGCGCTACTGGTTCCTTCGCTCTGCTTGGGCTCCTCTTGATCCCTCCGCTTTGCCTCGGCTTACGAAGCGGATCTTGGTGCCTGCTAGTGTCACTCTCCTAGCGATACTATTTTCCCTGTCTTTTCTCACTCCTCTGCCGCTTCTTTCGCGGTACCTTGTCTCCCTCAGCTTCCCTCGCTGTCACTGCCTCTGCGGCGTGCGTTTTTTCTCCTTTCTCCTCCCTGTCCGCTCTCTCTCTTTCCGCGGCGGTAAGTTTCTCTTACATTCTTTTTCCGCTGCCTTCCTCCTTTTCTGGGAACTGTTTGCTTCCTTTCTCTGGGCCGTGTTCCTCGGTCCACTCAGTACCTACTGGCCGTCTTTTCACAGCTGCCTGCTCCTACTTCTTTAGGACTGTCCCGCCTTCCTACGAAGTACTTCACGACCCTTCTGCTACCGGTCTCATCTTCGTTGGAATGTCTCTGTACTCCACCGCACCTGCATTTTGGACTGTGTCTTCTCCAGCCTTGCCTGCGTGGATCTTCCAGACTGCAACGGTCACTCTACATCCTCAAGGGTTTTTTCCCCGTGTGGGTTTTGCCCTTTTTTCAGCTTGGTTCCGGATAAGGAGTCCCGGAACTGCTGTCCAGTCAGCGGTCACTGTGGCTTCTTTCCGTGACAGGCAAGTGCCCCTAAAAAAGGAAAGAGACTACCTGAGTCGGCGGAACCTACAAGACACAGACAACTCGGGAAGTTCAGGTGAGGAGAGTGTGGAGGTACAGGGGAGAGACGTGGTTCGACAGCACAAACAGTCACAGATTGAAACGCCAAAGTTTATCAGGATGTCTGCTGAGGAACAAGTCCAGGAACTATGGAAGGCTTTCCAAGCAATGTCTCTGGAGTTACAGGGTGTTAAGACTGAGAACGCCCTCCTTAAACAGATGGTAGCAGCCAGGGAAGCTTCCCACCCTCCAGAACTACCCCCCATGGCTCTTTCGTCTGGAAAGTTTGATGGTTCACCCAAGAGAGTAAGAGAGTTCTTAGAGGCCTGTGCCATCTACTTTACCTTCAGACCCCACATGTTTTCAACGGATCAGGCCTAGGTGGGGTTTCTGATCTCCAATATGACAGGGAACGCATTAACCTGGGCCACTCCCTTGGTGACAAGTGGAAATGCCATCTTGCAAGTTTTCTCTGGGTTTCAGAGCCTACAGAAACAGACCTTTGAACGTCCCGAATTATCTTTCACTGCCTGCAAAGATTTGCTTGACGTAAGACAAGGCTCTCTAGATGTACTGTCTTACATCTCCTCCTTCAAAACGCTGGCGGCAGGTACCGGGTGGCCCGAACAGGCGCAGTATGCTGTTTTCAGGAGGGGTTTGAGAGAAGAGATCAAGGATGAGTTGGCCAGATCTCCCCGCTCTCCCACGTTTTCAGATCTACTGGCAGCTGCTCTCCACATCGAGTACCGTCTCCAAGAGAGAAGGACTGAACGGCGAAAACAAAGAGGATCGGGAATTCCAGTGGACCCCCCTTCACACTCATCCTCTGGGCGCTCCTCTTCTAACCCTGCCGACGAACAGATGCAGATCGGCGCCACAAGAGCACCCCTGTCATCTGCAGAGAGAAGACGAAGAAGAGAGAAGGGACTGTGTGCATACTGCGGTTCCGATCAACACGTCCTAAAAGACTGCTCGGAATTACCAGAGAAGAAGGCGGGAAACGATTACCCTCAGCGCCAATAGGGACCAGTGTCTGGGGGAATTCAGAATTTTTTCATCGTCCCTACGTTACTCTATCTGTGTCAGCATCAGATTCCCAAGATGATTCCAGACTGATGGTAATATCGGTTAGCCTTAACATCAAGGGTAAATCTGTAGAAACCATGGCCTTACTGGATTGCGGAGTGGCCGGAAACTTCGTGGACACTCTATTGGCAGATAAGATGAAACTGACCCGGATAGCCCAGAAGGAGGGTCAGAAAGTGGAAGGAGTTGACGGTACCCCTTTGTCCTCTGGGCTCATTACACATACCACCGAGCAACTGTCTTTAGTCATCAACAGACACACGGAGGTCCTTCAATTCGACATCATCCGGGCCGCTCATTTTCCCATAGTCTTAGGAATCCCGTGGCTTCGCAGGCACAATCCTCACATCAACTGGACCGAGAACCAACTGAGTTTCGGTTCCCCATATTGTGCTGCCAACTGTCTTCCGTCAGAAGCTAGGAAAGATCCACAGTCTGTCAGGATTCTCTCGAAAGATCATGTGGGGATTCACACTCTCCCTAATTTTTGTGCAGAATTTCCTCAAGTATTCCAAGAGAGCCTTCACGCCCGACTACCACCTCACCGGCCAGAAGACTGCTCAATTGATCTCGAACCCAATGCTCTGGTTCCATTTGGGCGTATGTTCTCCCTTACCCAGTCAGAAAAAAGGGTACTAAGGAACTATCTGGACACTAATTTGAGAATGGGCTGATCCAACCTTAGAAGTCTCCCGCCGGAGCCTCCTTATTCTTCATCAAAAAGAAGGACAGCACCGACCTCAGACCCTGCATAGACTACAGGGGTCTTAATAAGGTGACCGTCAGAGATCGATATCCTATGCCGCTCATAACCGACATCATCGAGGCGGTGCAAGGAGCTCGGGTATTCACCAAGTTGGATCTCAGGAACGCATATCATTTGCTCCGCATTGCCGAAGGGGACGAATGGAAAACAGCTTTTCGCACCCCTTACGGTCTCTATGAGTATAGAGTTATGCCATTCAGATTGGTGAATGCTCCAGCAGCTTTTCAGAGATTCATGGATAGGATGTTCTCAGATCTGCTTTCAATCTCAGTCATAATCTACCTTGACGACATCCTTGTATTCTCCTCTACCATGAAGGACCATGTGAAACACGTTACTCAGGTATTGTCTCGTCTCCAGGAGAATCAGTTGCTTGTCAAAGCTGAAAAAGGCACGTTCGCGGTTTCTTCGGTGCACTATCTAGGCTTCATCCTTTCCGAAGAAGGGGTTGCTATGGATCAGGCCAAGGTTGAAGCTATTCTCGACTGGCCGGCACCTACCTCCATACGAGAGGTACAAAGATTCCTGGGCCTCGCTAACTACTGCCGAAGGTTCATCTCTAACTTTTCTGAAGTGGTGTATCCCATTACGCGACTGCTCAAGAAAGAGGCATTCCCGTTTTCCTTGTCAGACGAGGCCGGAAAGAGTTTCAGTCATCTTAAAAGTCTTTTCTGCTCTGCTCCAATTCTGCAACATCCAGATCAGACACGACCATTTATTCTGGAGACGGACACTTCAGCAGTCGCGGTAGGAACCATTCTTCTTCAAGCCATGCAGGGTGTGGAACATCCGGGGGCCTATCTGTCAAAAACTCTTTCTCCCAGCCAACTCAATTACTCTGTGCTGGAAAAGGAACTGCTGGCCATGAAACTTGCCTGTGAAGAGTGGCGTCATCTGCTTTTGGGGGCCAGACATCAATTCCTGATCAGAACTGATCACAAGAATCTCAAGGTTCTTCAAGAGATGGAGTGTTCAAATTCCAGACAGGCCAGGTGGGCTCATCTTTTTGCACAGTTCAAATTCCAGGTCACATATATCCCTGGATCCCAGAATAGTTTGCCAGATGCTTTGTCCCGCAAAGACTCCATTAAAGAACACACAGCGATCAGGAAGGAGTCCATGTTTAACCGTAATCAGATTCTGGCTTGCATCGGATCTTTCCTTCAAGATGTTAAGACGGCCCTAGTTCAGGAAGGACCTCGACTGTCCTTATGCTCCACTTCCCCCTTTCAACAAAAAGGGGACTGGCTTTTCTACAAGAGAAGATTGTACATCCCTAAGGGTCCTCTACGCACTAAGATCTTGAAGTGGAGCCATGATTCTCGCTCGGCCGGTCATAGAGGAGCCGATAACACTCTTGAGCTCCTTTCCAGAACCTTTCTGTGGCCCAACGTGAAGAAGGAGACCTACGAATATGTCAAAGCCTGCCCGATTTGTGCCAGAGCCAAATATCGCTTGGGTAAACCTTTAGGTCTGTTGACTCAAGTTGAACTGCCTGCTCGTCCTTGGGGGCTAATCTCCACCAATTTCATAGTCGATCTGCCAGCCTCTGAGTCCTGCACTTGTATCATGGTTACGGTGGATGCTTTCTCCAAACTGGCTCATTTCTCCCCTCTTCCAGGTCTACCCACTGCGGCCAAAATGGCAGAAGTTTTTTCTCGAGACATCGTTAAGCTGCATGGTGTACCCGATAAGATCATTTCTGATCGGGGAAGCCAGTATATCTCAAAGTTTTGGACGGCCTTGTGCAACCGGTTGGGCATTGAGAGGGCTCTGTCTTCGGGTTTTCACCCAGAATCCAATGGTCAGACGGAACGACTCAACGCTACACTAGAACAATACTTACGGTGCTACATCACCCAACACCAAGACAACTGGGTCTCTTTGCTTCCTAATGCTGAGTTCTCGTATAACAACACCAGGCACTCTGCCACCGGACTCTCTCCTTTTTTCTGTAATTATGGGGTCCATCCCTGTTCAGTGTTTCCAGAGGTTCCCGGGTACACAAATTCCCCGGCTGCGGAGGTAGTCCTAGGAAACATCAAGGAGGCTCAAGCTTCTGCTATCCGGAGTTTGGAGGCTAGCAGAAAACAGTCAAAATCCAGCGCAGATCGACACCGCAAGGATTGTCCGGCTTGGGAGCCTGGTGATCAGGTGTGGCTACTTGAAAAAACTTTAAGAGACTAGAGGGAATATTTATCTGGACCTCTTTAAGACAACCCTCAAAACGTCAAAACCACTAAACATACCACACTAATGCTTAAAGGGTCCCTTGCTTCTCCAGTACCTTCTTCTAACTCAGTCCTGCATGTTGTTTAACTCGCTAAATTACAACATACTTATTCCAAACAGTTTTTCTTATCAAAAATATCAATTTATTTACTCTCCGTAAAAACACCACTAAAAAATACATTCACAATTATCTCAACAAAGACAGCATCTTGCACTGTTGTCTAAGTTCAATTATTGCACATTTGCCACTATTTTTGGTATCATTGACCACAGACAACTTCTACATAACATTCTATTTTCTAATACATATCTCTGTTATTAGATAGTTCATCAGTAGAAGACAAATTTTTCAGTTTTTCATTTACTTTTTATATCTTCTCCTTTCTTCACTGGGTACTCTAACTTCCCCATAAAAATCGTGCTCTAGTCATTCACACTTATGTCATTCATACATCCTTTCATTCTACAATTCACACTACCCAACATGTTTCTTTCCTTTATCAGTTCTCATAATTTCAGGAAATTCTTCAGGGGTTAATTTTTGTATAGCAACAGTCTGTTATGTAGTGACCATTCGGTCTTCTTGTATTCTTTATACTTCTTGGTCAAGGCTCATGTGTTCGTTTCACATCTGTTTAATTTCTGGGTCAGAATTCCACAAGAAGGTATCTGTGAGAAGCAAGTGTATGAAGAATGGATTTAATTATTAACCCAACTTCTATGCAGTCTTATTCCTACATTCGGGGTATACAATTTACCATGAGAGAATATATTCTTCCAATTCTTCAGTACTAGACATGCACTACTTGGTAAAGGACATTATCACGACACGACGTCTTTTCATAAGGTGGTTTACCGTTTATCTAGTGACCTACCCTCTCTATTTTTTACCGTAATTCCCCTGTTCTTAAAAAAGGGGCATTTGATAATTTATTTAGTTTCCCAACGCTCTCACCCTACTGTTATGGTACACTATTTACCTTCTGGCTTTTACCTGCAGGTTGTTTATTTTCATCCATCCAGGTATCTATCTCTAGGTGCTTCTTAATTCTCAACACTTGTGTACTGCCTTTTTGGGTTCACCTTTTGCAACATCTATCAATACAGAAATGTCACTTACAGTTACTCCTGGTTAAACTGGTACTACATATCCTATGTATAATAAGCATAATCTGGTATTACACTTAGTTCTAGGGTATGTACCTTAATTAGGACTTCCCATGTTAGAGTCTGCCATGTTTGTTGTTTTCAGCTTATCCCGACCCTTCAGTGATCTTTGTACGAGATGAATGCCTCTTTTTGCTTCAATGGTTACGACCTCGGTCGTCCCGGGTTCCCACGTGATCTATACACAGCTTCTTAGTGTTCTAAGTGCCGATATCTATAGAAGCAAAAAACAAAAAGTGTATCTTTAAAAATTGAAACATTCCGCCCACGTGATCTTTAAACAGCTTCTTGGTATACTAAGCGCCAATATCTCTTATAGCTAACTCACGGGACATGTCTTTTAGAAATAGGGACATTCCGCTCTATTATATCTCCCTCCTACAGTCTTACATTCGCTGTCTCGTATGTTTCGCTTACCTTCTAGCTAAAGGGCTTGATCCATCTGCCTCGCGGGTTGCTGTCGGCGTTCTCTTGCTTCTTCTGACTTCCGTCGTCTCTGTTCGCATACCGGATGTTTTTGCCCGCGTCAAAGTCGGTTCCTCCTTCCGGCTTGTGTCCATTTCCATGTTCTTTTCTAAATTGTTGTAGATAGGCGCGGTTCCATCTATCCAATGATATTCCTTCACGTCACCGTTCTGGCATTACAGGTCCTTTTTTCTTGCCTTCGTTACTCCGTATTTATTTCTTTCTTCTTTGGTACTGCCTTTCCTGCACCATAGATAAGGATCTAATTTCCTGACCCATCAAAGTTGTTCTTCACATATGTTTCTCTAAGCTTTTTTCAAACTGTAAATGTTTTATTCAGCTACAGAGCTGAACACGTTAATTTCAATCGTATTTCCTCATCAATCGCTTTTTGGACAACACTATACGATTTTGATGCAAATTTATATCCAGTTCAAGTGGTAGCATAACTTCATTTTGTATCACTCGATTTTTTCATTGAGATCCGCCTCACAGCATTTTGTTAAAAAAATTAGTTCTTTTTCTTTTGTTAATAATTTCTTCCTGTCTATGATCATATCATTACTCTCTTTCACCTTGTAAACCACCGACCACTTTAATTCTTCTGCCTTATGGATCATTTCAACGAAATGTCCTACCATAGGTGCAGAATGAATTCTGTTCCTTATGCAGCTCTTATGTTCCGTTATCCTGGTTTTTATTTTTCTTTCAGTCTTCCCTATATAGATTTTTTTGCAGGGACACCATATCACATATACCACAAATTTGGAATTGCAGTTAGTTAGTGTTTTCTGTCTCCACTCATTTCTCAGTCCAAGATCTATTTGAGTTGATTTCTTAGTTTGAGAGCAGCACGTACAACTGCCGCACGGTACATGTCCCTCTAGTATTCTCATTCCCCAACTCTCTGTCAGTGTTGGTTGAAATTTATATTGTTTTGTTATGTCATTGCGCATTATTTGGTCCTTCACAGTCTTACTTCTTCGGAAAGCTATTAGCGGTTTTTCCAGTGGGCTTTTTCCTTTCTCCATAATTGTCCAGTTTCGGTATATGATTTTCCTGATCCGATTTGACAGATTACTATACGTGTTCACAAACACCAATTTGTCATTATCTTTTCTTTTCAATACCGGTTGTTGCTCAAGTAAGGCTTCCCGGTGATTATTGTCAGCCCTCTTCATCGCCCGGTTTACCAGTTTTTTGGGGTAGCCTCTTTCATATAAATTCATTCTCTATTTATTGGCCCCTTCTCTATAGTCTTCTCTGTTCGTGCTGTTCTTTTTCAACCGCAAAAACTGCCCGAAGGGCAGGTTATCCTGTGTGTGGTTCGGGTGAAAACTAGTATAATGTAATAATGCATTCCGATCAGTTGGCTTTCTATACGGTTTAACAAAGAGTTCTCCTTTGTTGGTATCAACCTTTATTGTTACGTCTAGGAAATTCACTTCCTCTCTGCTGTAGTTCTCAGTGAACTTTAAGTGTTGATTTTGTTCATTCAACCATTTGAAGAAAGAAATTGCTTCACTCTCATCGCCCTTCCAAATTAAAAGCACATCATCTATGTACCTCTTCCAGACCTGGATATTATTTCTGAAAGGGTTGTTGTCACCATAGATCACTCTTTTTTCGAAAGCCTCCATGTAGAGGTTTGCGATGCTCGGGGGTAATGTAGCCCCCATAGCCGTCCCCTGTATTTGTTTATAGTAGCATCCATTAAAATGGAAATAGTTTTCCGTTAGTGCTACTTCAGCACACCAAAGTATGAAAGAAGCTGGGGTTTCAGTGTTATTATTTTCCATCAGGAGTCTTTCTTCCAAGACCTCAAGTGAGGCCCTTTGTGGGATATTCGTATACAAAGATACTACATCAAGGCATATCAGAAT
Source organism: Ambystoma mexicanum (assembly GCF_040938575.1). Taxonomy (NCBI): domain Eukaryota; kingdom Metazoa; phylum Chordata; class Amphibia; order Caudata; family Ambystomatidae; genus Ambystoma; species Ambystoma mexicanum. The sequence continues at coordinate 1,008,769,820 of NC_090927.1, forward strand.
TTCTTCAACTTGGTTAAATGGTCTCCCTTCTACTTCCTTTATAATTTGTGTGGTATCTTTTATAAAGGAAGACATCTCTCTGACCATTGGTTGCATGAAATGGTCCGCAAATCTTGATAGAGGTTCTAATACTGAGTCACAGCCTGACACAATTGGTCTCCCTGGAGGCCTAGTTAGACTTTTATGAATTTTCAGGAGAATATAAAATTGTGGTGTCCTTGGTTTGTCTGCTCATAAAAATTCTGCTTCTTTCTTAGTGATCCATCTCCTTTCCTCTGCTATTGTCACTTTCAGATGGATCATTGTTTCCAATTTTTGTGTGGGATTCTCATCTAATCTCTGATAACTCTGGCCATCTTCCAGTTGTCTCATACATTAATCGATGTAATCTTTTCTATTCAGGATAACGACGGCTCCTCCCTTGTCAGCTTTTCGTATTATTATGGAATCATTGAATAGTAGTCCCTTTAGGGTGGTTTTCTCTTTTCGACTTAGATTTTGGAAGATCTTTTCTTTTTCTGTGTCTTTTTCTAGTATAGCAAGTTCTTTTAATACTCTATTTTCAAAAGCTCGAGCTTCTGCAGTCCGAGAGTGTATTGGGGGGCAAAAGTTTGATTTATTATGCAACCCACTATCTGGTTCGGTGGAGTCCTCTTTATCTTCAAAGTATTGTTTGAGGTGTATTTTCCTCATGAATTCTGTTAGCTCTTCCCTAAACTTAAACCGGTCATGTTTATTAGTGGTCACAAAACCAAGTCCTTTTTCCAATGTTTGAGTCTCAATTTGGCTAAGGTTGTATTCGGAAAGGTTTACCACAGTGCTTTCATACTGCGGGTGACTCTTTGGTCTGGCTCCCATTCCTGCTGGTCCCGTCCTAAAAAATGTTGTTGTATATTAGGGTTTCCTCTGTTGCCATTCCTTCTTGCACCGCCCTGTGATCCTCTATAACCTCGTCTGCCTGAATTAAATTCGGAATTTCGTCCCCTTCTTCCTGTGCTAGTTCCTTCTCCTGCACTTTCTTCGCTAGAGCTATACGATGTACCTCTAAACCTTACTCTTCTTTTGCCCTTATTTTGGTTTCGAGATGCTCCTAAGTCATCTTTTTCTTTGATGAAATAATTTTCTTGCGTGTATGTAAAGGCTTTTTCATGTGTGAATTGTTGAATATCATTTTTCAACCTTCTGATTCGTTCTTTTGTAAGATCTTCCTTGAATATTTTCATTTCATTCATGAGTTCGTCTAGTCTCTTTTTATATTGTTCAATGGGGACTATCTTTTTGATCTCCTCTTCCAATTTCTGCAGGTCTATCGCTATTTTCTCTGTTGTCTGGCGTGCGGTATCTATTATGAGTATTACCCAATCCCTGCCACATTTGTTTCCAATATAACTCCATTGGATCAAAAATTCTTTGTTGTCTAGAAAGATTCTTGGCTCGTTTCTTACCACGAGTCCCTGTGGCAGGATCCCATTTCTTAGGTATTCTAGCATTATGCTACCGTGTAGTTCCGACCTAATTAATCTTTTCTTTATCTGGGTTAGCTCGATCAGGTGTGGCTATCCACCCGGTTTCTGCCCAGATGGACACGGCCTTCTAAACTATCCCCTCGATTTCCAGGACCTTTCCTCATTCTTTCCAAGGTTAATCCGGTTGCGTATCGCCTCCGGCTTCCTTTCTCTCTTCGTCGTATTCATGCCTGTTTTTCATGCTTCTCTTCTCAAACCTTACTATCCTGATCTGCACCTTCGGCCCATCCCAAAGTCTGCTCCAACTCAGTCCCCGGAGTCAGAGGAGTATGAGGTATCTTGTATCCACGATTCCAGGTTTTATCGCGGACGTCTGGAATACCTTTTGTCCTGGAAGGGATACCCTGAGTCGGAGGACTCATGGGAACCGGCTTCACAGGTTCATGCTCCGAGATTGTTAGCCCTGTTTCACTGCCGTCACCCAGGGAAACCCGGGGGGGGTTAGGTGGAGAGGAGGGCATACTGTCATCCGCCACCACAGCCGCAATTGGCGGCTTCTTCCACGTTGGAGACTGCAACCCGGACGAAAGGGTTTTTAGTCCTTCCTTTGTTTCTGGTCCGGGCCCATTGGCCGGACGCAGGGCTGCCGGGTGTTATCTTCTCCCTCAACCGGGAAGTCGCTGTGTGTGCTGATTTCGCTCCAGCGCTACTGGTTCCTTCGCTCTGCTTGGGCTCCTCTTGATCCCTCCGCTTTGCCTCGGCTTACGAAGCGGATCTTGGTGCCTGCTAGTGTCGCTCTCCTAGCGATGCTATTTTCCCTGTCTTTTCTCACTCCTCTGCCGCTTCTTTCGCGGTACCTTTTCTCCCTCCGCTTCCCTCGCTGTCGCTGCCTCTGCGGCGTGCGTTTTTTCTCCCTTCTCCTCCCTGGCCGCTCTCTCTCTTTCTGCGGCGGTAAGTTTCTCTTACATTCTTTTTCCGCTGCCTTCCTCCTTTTCTGGGAACTGTTTGCTTCCTTTCTCTGGGCCGTGTTCCTCGGTCCACTCAGTACCTACTGGCCGTCTTTTCACAGCTGCCTGCTCCTACTTCATTAGGACTGTCCCGCCTTCCTACGAAGTACTTCACGACCCTTCTGCTACCGGTCTCATCTTCGTTGGAATTTCTCTGTACTCCACCGCACCTGCATTTTGGACTGTGTCTTCTCCAGCCTTGCCTGCGTGGATCTTCCAGACTGCAACGGTCACTCTACATCCTCAAGGGTTTTTTCCCCGTGCGGGTTTTTCCCTTTTTTCGGCTTTGTTCCGGAAAAGAAGTCCCGGAACTGCTGTCCAGTCAGCGGTCACTGTGGCTTCTTTCCGTGACAGGCAAGTGCCCCTAAAAAAGGAAAGAGACTACCTGAGTCGGCGGAACCTACAAGACACAGACAACTCAGGAAGTTCAGGTGAGGAGAGTGTGGAGGTACAGGGGAGAGATGTGGTTCGACAGCACGAACAGTCACATAAAGTGAGTACTTACTTTCACAGGATACATATGGGACTTGCCCAATCCACACAATTCGATAATGCAAGACTCGCAGAGAGCTGTTCCGAGGCAGCGATAATCAAACCGCCCCATTCAGCTGCACTTTTAACCAAATACCTCTGTAATTTGCCAGCATAAAAACTGATCAGTCTGAGTATATCCGACAGGGGTGGAACACTGAGTGCAGACACCGAGCACTATCGCCAATAATCAGGGGGAGGCGACTGTGGGTTTAGGGCCTTTGAACCACCCCCTGAAATCAAAAATGTCAGACTTGAGGTGGCATTCTGTGTGCAGAAATCAATCATTACACCGTCTACTAAGCCTAATTCTAACTTGATCGGCCTAGACAAGCAGGCAGTGTTTAGTAGACAACGGTGTGCACTCGGAAAGGGCCATTCAAGTGATTCAAATCAAGAAAGTAACAGAGGTACAGTGAGGTAGGTTACTGTAGGGATATTCCCTTTGAGCCGGCTCTCTCATCACTGTGTGTCCCGTTAGGAGCCCTAGGGGTTTGCACCTGGAGACAGCTACAATGATCAAAGGAAACCACAGCACTTTCAAGGCAAGCGGTGGGGGCAGTGCTCATCTTATTTTATCAGCCAAAACGGGATGATCACAGGACTTCAAGTTTATTCCCACCATGTTACAAATTATCCAAATTCAAAATTTTCAAATCTCAAATTTCACACAAAGAGTGGTATAGCTATCCTCTGACCTTAATTACAAAGAAAGTACAGCATCACTGATTCGGGAAGAGGCAATGCTTCCTTTTGATCTAAAGAGTTAATCGATACCGGAAAGACTTGTGGAATACGACAATCATCACGAATATAACTGATACACACTCTTTACATGTACAACTTTAGAAGTGCCCAGACATTAATTAAAGGTTATAAAAGAAGTACATCTAAACCAAACAAAATAAATACACTATTCAAAATGGCATCCTGAATTCTAACACAAACGTCCATGGATGGGGGAAAGGCGGCAATATTGGGGAACAGAGATCTCAAGCAACAAGAGATCTCGGCCCAATTGGATAACAACAGTTAAGTCAATAAGGGTGCGAACATATTTGTATAGGGGTGCAATATGCCCTCCCTAAAGAGTATGCTCCCTGTATCAAATGTGCACTCAGATACAGCTCCTCCCGACAGACCAGAAATATCATCGGCTGGAAAAGAGGCTGCGAGAGTGAGAAAAAGAGAACCAAAGGAGTTTAGCGTGTCGGATAAAGCCTCAACACCGAAGTTTGCAAAGTTTGAGAAAATCTTCAAATACAAATCTGAAGACTCTCTTGGGCTCAAATGTGAAATTGGTTGAGCTAAACGACAAAACCCATCATGCTGAAGTGGGTGAAACACATGTTAGCCCTTCAACTCCTGGTACACCGACAGCGAAGAACCAAAGAAAAATGAAAGATTTCTTTCAAAAGTTGGGAGCCAGTTTAAATACAAAAACATGGTCTCCCTGAAGTGCTATGCGTGAGCGATGGAAGTATTCTGGAAGCAGTTACATATCTAGAAGCAGAGGGCGAACTGTTGACGACTCTCCCACCAGAGCCGGTCGCGTGACCTGTTGAATCTGAATGTATTGAAGATGAGCAAAATGAAATTTTTCGAAGAGATCACCTCAATATTAACGGCGCATCTGTCCTTCAGTTCTAAGCATTACAAGGCCAGAGCTACATCACAGCCTCCATGAGACTCTATGGGAAACAAATGAAAGTGTAAAACTAACAGCTCCCTCCATCTCAGCCTTAAACCTGGTCTTAAGCTCATTTGTAAGCCTATACGAAAATATAAAGAGCAACCTTTCAGCCAACAGGCTTCAATTAAGTGAGATAAAGATTGCATTGCTCATGTTAAAAGCCTCAGTGGAAATACAAGAAAACGAAACGGCTGAGACACAAAGTAAGGCAGTCATAGCTTTGGAAGATCTAAAGAAAAGAGTCGTGAAGATATCGAAGACGATGGAGTGTCAAATAATGATCAGTAGCCGATCTGTAAACACAGACCCTCTGCAACATGCGAGGTGGATCACTATTGCCGTGTGAGCGATGTCCAATTAATAAGAGAATTACCATCCTCAGCCCTGTCACAAGACCTTATAAATTCAGAAGATGACCATATATTGAATGTGCCAGTTTTAGGGGCACCCGAGGGAATGCCAACTGAAGTAAATGCACTCCAGGGCCCAGAATTAGTTATACGATCTGATGTGCAAAAAGCAAATCTGAAGAAAGCAAATGGAAAAACAAAAAAGGGATAAAGCAGATGAAAAGCTCTAGAAGGTTCTTGAGGAATCAGAAATTGGCTGAGGGTATAGCAACCTGCAGAGATCAGACGCAAGAAATAATGGCAATTGGGCAAGGACTGGATAACGCGATGTGTGGTATTAATTCTATTCACCTTCATAAAAAAGATAGTGGCACTCAGACTAATATGCCCACCATAACTAAGGCAGATATAGAACCCAGAGTGGCCAGAAGACCCAAACAACCGAAATCAACAGAAGTAGAGGCCAGCAAAGACTCCACTGACTCAGAAAATGGAAATGTATCAAACAAGCTGAGACTCAAAGATGATGCCCAGCAAATGGAAACAGCAGAGGTCCCTAAAGAAACAAATATGATCACGAAGATTATCACTGCAGTGCAAACACAGACAGAAGAAACAATTCAGAAAGAGGTCAGTGTAAAGACTGGAGGGGGGAGTCTGTACTCCTGCTCTCTATATGGCAGAGGAGAAGCACAGAGCACCCCAGCCAAGATTCTCTATGTGGTAGAGAAGGTCGAGCAATCCAAGTCTTCAGCTCTCAGGAGGGGGTGCGGGCTGGTTCTTAAGTACAGTGTAGTCCCCATCCCCCACTATGTTAGTGAAAACACTGCTCTCTATATAAATAGCGTTCACATTATGTACACAATCACAATAACACACTTTGTACGCTGGTAATACTATAATGGCAAATATATACAAGTCTATGTGGTATCACTTTTAACTATCGACTCCCTTGAAACGCATCAACTGCTAACAGTTCAAATGTCATACGAATCAGATTGCAAGATGAATCAACGATAGACACAGAAAGAAAAAAAGTTAAATCAAGCAATGGCAGAACAGTCTAACCCACGTTAATGAGACTGTTCTGTATGAGGATCCCCCATCTGGGCAACCTGTAAATAAAGCGTACTGACAAGCCCAGTCCAGTCCAGATATGCTTATTATATAGTTCTGCAACCCCAATGTACCTGGTGTTGTAGAGTGCTTCGTCGGCAGGCCCTTCTTGAGTGAACTTCCTTTAAGGCAGGAGCCACGGGTAGTCGATATTCCTGGATGAAGAAAAGGGGAATGTGGTCGTTGAGGCAGCAGCATCTGACCTTGCGTTGCTCGTTGACGATTGGTCGAAAACTTCCTGCAACAGATGAGGTGTGGGGTGCACCTTGACGACGGTTGTTCGTTGTTGCAAAGAGTCAATGAAGAACTTAGGCCCAGCAAGGGTGTCAGGGCATCGGCGTCTGGCGTCAGCGATCGGGTCGTGACCACAACTGGCATCTGGATCTTCTCTGGTGTCTCAGAGATCTTCAGGTGGCGGGAAACTCACTGGCGGATTCTACTCGGTCGTCGCCATCCTTGACTTTCTCCGGCAGGAGGAAAGCGGTCAGCGGTGATGAACAAGGTAGTCCTCTATTCAAAGTGTTCTTAGGCAATAGAGCACGGCAGGTCCGGTCAACGAGATAACAGCAGTACATCGGTCAACTGTGGACGGATGTCCGGGCGCTTCTCTTCGGATTCCTCGGCGGTGCCCGTCTCCGATTGACAGTGCATGATGGTCCCTCTTGGAGACACGACAGCTTTTAGATCGACAAAGTAGAGCAGCAGCAATTCTTCTCTTCCAGCTGGGCTTCAAGGTTAAGCATCAAGTATCAATTTCAGCTTCTGAACGATTTCCATCAGTGAGAGGTCCCCAGATATACTGTTGGTCTCTCGTACACTTTGCTGGGTCACACTCGGGCAACCAATCATTCAGAAGGGCATTCAGGCAGCCAGACAATCAGGCTCACAGTGCATTCAGCCCATTCTTCTTCATCCAGACACTCACAACAAAGAATGTGGATTCAGACAAGCGCCCAGCCTTTCAGCACTCCACACTGCATTCATACCAGTTTCGGGCAGGGCTGTCTCAGTCATTGTGTCATACACCAGATACAAGACCCCCATAACAGAAAATGCGTATTCGTCACACACTGCATTCACCCAGGTCTCTCCCCACGGCGTACCCACAACATACAGTCATTGGGAAGGCTCCAGCCAGTCTGGCCTGGACTTCCCCTCAACACCATATATGGAGCTTCCACCCAACAGCCAGTCAGGGGAAGGGACAGAGTCATGGCTTCCGGGGACTTTGGGAAAAACAAGCTAACAGGCGATGGAAGGCAAGAGGCCACGGGGGCCATCTTGTCTCCATCAGGAATCCACTGATTCCAATGACAGGACCTGGGTATCCCAACTTGGAGGATGCTCAGGGCACCTGTCAATTCAGCACAGAGCTGCCACCAGCCCGTACCCTGCTCTGTGGGCCACTCAGAGGTGCCCAAAAACATACACTAGGAGTACATGGTTGTACTCCCACGCATGGGTGCCGTAAGGGCATCCCTAGGGTCTGTTCACCAAACCAAAATGAGGAAGAGCCACACCGCCAGGAGTCCCACAGGAACTCCTGCGTGGAAAACAAGTCAGAACACATGATAAAAAGCAATAAAGGACAAGGATACGGAGGACCTGTCCCTCCGATGAATTTCCAGCATCACAGTCAGCATAGCGAAGCAAAATCCTGAATGTTGGGAGCTCATATTCTACTGTGGTAAGAATACTCAAAGAATTAGCAGCATCAAAATGCACAACAGCTGTACAACTACAAATAACTACCAATACGATGGAGGATTCCCGGCCTACAGGGCCAGTAAATAAGACCTATCTGAGCCAGATAGTGAAAATCGAGGAGGACCCTCAAAAGTTGGGCCCATTCATTACAGCTGCAAAGAGAAATCCTAAGAAAGAAATGAGTATTCAGAATACAGAGGTGAATCAGGACACGCCGTTCCCACATCCCAGAGTTTGGTTGGAACAATTGCCAAGAGATCAATTGGTTCTGAATAGACAGGCAATACTGCACATCACAAAAGAAATCCCCAACCTCTAATTGCTTCCAACCCATGACATTGATACATTCATTTTCCATACAATGACTGCACCAATATCGTAGAAATTGATCTAAAGACTCGACTGGGAGTCAATGCGTTACTGGTGGCCCAGCATGATATTCAGAATTTTTGTTATTTGATACTGAATAGAAACCTGAAGAGAAAAGAAAGATCAAACGTGAGGGTAGTAATAACAGATGGGAGGGAACGCTAATCAGGATCCCACCCCATCTGTAGAGAAAGATGCGAGTACAAGCAGGGGAGGAGACGGGGTAACACGTCAATCTGCAGGGTTTTTTTACTCTAAAAGTAAAGTATAGTCTCTGTTACCTGATATTCTCTAGGGGGAGTCCAATGTGTCCCTTTAGTTAATAGAGAAATGAACATGATATGTTGGAACACGAGGGGTAATAAGAGTTTCACAAATGACCTAACACAAATAGAAATATTTGGAAAATGTTATCTGATTTTGCTGCAGAAGACCTGACTAATGGTTGGAGTCAAAATAGACTGTTTCTCCACATTAGAACAAAAGGCAACCCACCCGAATGGAGGAGGTCCCACCAGGGGCCTTTTAATCACCTCCAGGAACTCGATAATATTTAAATCAGAAATATAATTTAGTAACAACAATGGCATTCTTTTTAAATCAGAAATATTATTGAGTAACAACAATGGCATTCTTGCAGCAAAACTATATCATCAGGTCGGGAAAATCTTGAAAAGTCTAAGAATAGTGAATCTCTATTGGACCCCTCGTGCTCAGGCTTTGAAACTTTCCTGGAAAGTCTTTCTGAAATATTGTTGGAGGCCCTCTCCTCGGGGGGTGTGGGGGAGGGTCATCAAGCGTAATTGCGTTATTTTCTGTTGGCGCATCCACCGCTCCTGTGCCTGGGTCAGGCCCATTGGCTGATAATAATTTATTAAATTAGCAGCACTCTTAGTGCAGCTGAGACTGGTGTCCTTCTCACCCTGCTCCCCCCTTGACCATGCTTCCATGTTCCTCAGCCTCCCTCACTCCCTCCCGCGCACCGCACTCCCATTGGTGAAGTGGACCCTTATCGGTCAGCCTTCCAGGCAAACCCTGCCTGGCAGCCCCCTTGGCTAAGGACCCAGAGGCAAAAGACAGCTCCAGTGAAAGCAGCACCAATTGGTGTCTGCCGTTGTCTGTCGGGGAAGCAAGAAGCCTGTAGCCGTCAACCTGCTGCGACTGACCATGTAGGTACGGTCAAAGGCGCAGCAATCACTGCACCCCACTAAAATGACACGCCTCCCTCAAATCATTCCTACGTTGTTACCAAACCACACAAAAGCATCCCAGTAAATTGTATTGTTAGACTTCCCTTACATCTCCCCAGGAAAGTCACATGCTTGCTTTGCTGCTGTGTTTAAAAACTAGGCCTTTTACCTCTTTTTAAGGTTGTATCTGGGTGTTTTGCATTGCTGCTGTATTTAAAATACTAGGCCTTTTCCCACTCTTTAGGAAAGTTGAATCTGGGTGTTTGGCATTGCTGCTGTGTGAAAAGAAAAAAAAAACGAGGCCTTTTCCTTCTTTTAGGAAAGTTGAATCTGGATTTGGACTGTGTTACTGTTAACTGTGTCTCATTAGACTCTCTCACACTCTCTAGGTCCCCACCCTGCTGGAAGTACTTTCTACTGATGAGTGTACCTGTCTGCTCCTTCTGTGTGTTCCCTATTGTGTGACCCCCCCCCCTGCAAATCCTGTGTTGTGCAGTGCTCCATCCCTCCTCTCTCTTTTGCTCCCTCCTCCTTCTACTTCTTCCTCTCACCTTCTATGGTACTTTCCATCGCCCCATTTTATCTAGCTGCTACGCTATCTATCTTATCCCTCTCACTAAGTCATGAAGGAAGAATTTCAAGAGGAACATCTTGGTCTCTAACCCAGGCCTCCCTATCACTGATACTTACATCAGTGCTTCTTCCAGACAGACTCTCGTTGACATCCTCATTGTCGTTCCTTCTCCTGACCTATGGACCCCTCATATGGTCTGTGTACTCTCTCCTTTCGCCTCCTCGCCCATTAATGATGGCATGCGGTGGGAGGTCCTCATGGCCTCCTTCCATTCCTCCAAGACCATCATTAATGTCTATCGGAATGGCACGTCATGGTCCAGGGCCCTCAGCCCAATCTCCTCCTCCTCGACAGGTATCTCCCATGTCTTTTCAACTTCCTTCCTTTTCCTGTTACTCCAGCTAGCACCTCTCTGGCTCCTCCGCCACCTCCTTCTTCTTCCGCCAGCTCTCTGGCACCCTCCTCCTCCTCTCAGGCTACTATTCCACCGCCTTCTGCCACTTCTGCCCACTTTTGGGACCCTCTGCCACCTCTGCAGGGCGTACTGCAAGACTGTATTCCATCACGGAAGTCTTCCCAATGTGGCAACTTGCTCCACATTGCTACTCTCAACTCGGTTCTGCTGTCAAACACTCCTCTGACATCTGCCACCTTCTTGAAGAAATTGAACTGGATGTCCTCGCTCTCATCGAGACATGGTTCATGGCCAGCTCTGTCACAGGTTTTGACACTCTCCTCCCTGATGGCTACAAGAACCTCTCTGAACCCAGAACCAACCGTCCTCGAGGTGGTGTAGCTCTGATCTTTCCGGAGTGGGTCCCTCCTAACCTGCACCTTTTTATCTCTGACACTCTGGATATCCTTGCCCCTGTCACAAGAATCCGTCTGAAGCATATCTCCAAGTGAGCCTCTTGGTATGATATGAACCTCGCCGCCCTGAAACGCAAGTGTAGGGTGGCTGAGAGGAAGTGGAGGGCATTGGGTGCATCCTCTGACAAACTGGCCTGCCGCCTGCTCCAAAGGCAATGCATACTCTATGCCTTGTTTAAAAAGAGAGCACCTTGCAGATTTTAAAGAGTTTGGTCGTGTTTTCAGAGGCAATACAGACTCTATGAGTCTAAGAAGAGAGCTCCTTTCAGATCTGAAAGAGTTTGTCCGTGTTGTTAAGAGACGTGGGCTTGGATGCCCATGACTTTGCGGCCTCTAACAAAACGACCAAACACTTTAAAATATGCAAGGAGTTGGCCAGGCCTTCTGCAGTCTCCACCTCACCTGTTCCCTCCCAGGGCCTGTGTACGGGTCTGGCTTCTCACTTCACCATTGAAACTCAGGACATCCTGCCCTCTCTCTCCTCTTCCTCTCCCTCTACCTCTTCCGGCCCCCCTCTGGCCGCCTCTCCCTCTCCTCCTATCTCCACTTTCTCTCTGACTACACCTGACGAGGTTTCTGGACAAGTCTGATCTATGAAAGTGTCGTCCAAACAGGTGTTCTCCTGCTCCTCCAGAACCCTCAAGCACCACATTGATACCCTCGCTCCAGCCCTTGGCTGATTTCTGCAATCACTCTTTTGCCACTGGAACTTTCCCCTCTCTCCTCAAGCACTCCTTTGTGCAACCCTTCTTAAAAAGCCTTCTGCCGATCCTACCTGTCTGGCAAACTATCTCCCAAACTCTAACACTCCTTTCCTGGGCAAACTCCTGGAAAAGCTAGCCATCTCCCAGCTTACTCTTCACACCGAATTTGTTAGTTGTCGCCATGACCATCAGTCTGGCTTCAGAGCAGCCAGAGGCACGGAAACTGCCCTCCTGAACACCTGTGAAGATCTGCTCACTATTCTTGATTCAAGCCTTCCTTCTGTCCTCATCCCCCTTGACCTTTCCTCTGCTTTCAACACGGTCAATCATGGCATCCGGATCAATCGACTCCATGAGATCCTGGGCATCACGGATCAGACCCTGGAGTGGTTGACCTCCTTTCTCCTGAACTGACCCTCCCAAGTCCAATTTGGGTCCTTTCTCTCCACATGTAGTGTTCCCCAGCGCTCTAACCCCTCGCCCTGGCTCTTCAATGTCTACTTGGCCCCTTTGGCCCACCTGATCTCTGCCTTCTCCTCTAACTTTCAGTGTTATGTAGATGACACCCAGCACTCTTTCAGGCTCCCCTCAGCCTCCTCTCTGCTCTCGCTCATCCATGACTGTCTATGCGCAATTCAGGATTGGGGCGCCTGCAACAATCTCTGCCTTAATGGCACTAAGACTGAGAGCCTTCTCATCGGGACCGCTGCTCCCGCTTTCTCTCTCCCTCTGGCTGCCCTCTTTGGGTCCTCTTCCTTTTCCTTCCTATCAAGCAAAAAATCTTGGCATCATCTTCGACGCCACTCTCTCCTTTTCTCCTCACATCAAAGACCTGTCCACGACCCACTACTAGCTACACCTCCTCAGAGGTATTCTTCCTTTTCTCACTTTCCCCCAGGCTCTCACTTTCTCCAGAACCCTGGTTCTCCTAAAGCTGCACTACTGCTACAGCCTCTTTCTCAATCTGCCTTCCTCTACTCTGCGCCCTCTGCAACTAATCCAGAACAGGACTGCAAGACTTGTCTTTGGCCTCAAGCCCAGGGACTGTATCTCTCCAACCCTGAAATCTCTCCACTGGCACACGGTGGCTGCAAGGATCAACTTCAAGACCCTTTGCATCGTTCACAAGGCTTTCTGGGGCCGGGGCCCGCATTACATCCAACTGTCTCACCCAAAACACCTGCCTTCTTGAGCTCTTTGCTCAGTCACCTCAAACTCTCTGAGGGTCAGGCGCTTCTCCAGGCAAAGAATGGGGGGTAGATCTCTCTCCTGTGCAGGTGCCTCCCTCTGGAATGGCGTTCCTGCCCCTCTCAAACTTGACCCAGACCACCTGAAGTTCTGGAAGCAGCTAAAGACCTTCCTTGTCGCCTCTGCTTTCTCTCCCTCTCCCCCCTGCTGGACTTCCTGTCTGCTGAGCTGACTGGTTGCCTGGCTACCCTCAGAGTCCACAAGTCTGGGGACAAGGACGGGAAGATGCTGGCATGGCTGGAGAGGAGAGAGGGGGCGAAGGGACAGGTACAAGTGGTACAGGACTCTAATGGTACAGTATTAACGGAAGACAAGGAGATTGCCAGGGCATTTGCTTCCTTCTACGAGGATTTGTATAGCACCCCAAGGGATCAAGTTGGGCCAACGGACCAAGTTTTCATTGGTCCCACGGAACTCCCCTGCCTAACAGTGCAACAGAGAGCTGGGTTAGACGAGGACATAACAGAAATGTAGGTGGCTGCAGCGCTCATGCAACTACAATCCGGCAAGTCGTCGGGGCCTAACGGCTTCCAGGCCGAGATCTGGAAGTGACTTGGAGACAAAGTCACGGGACACCTGCACAGTCTTTTCTGGCAGTGTAGCGTCGACGGGATCTTCCCCCCGTATCTGAGGAAGGCTTGCATATTGGTCTTGCCGAAACCTGGGAAGCCCCCCCCAGCAGTGTGCCTCATATCGGTCGATATCGTTGATTAATGGTGGGGCCAAAGTGCTTGCACGGGTTCTGGCCAACCGCCTCTTGGGAGTCATACACTCTTTAGCACACCCAGACCAGTGCGGGTTTATGACCACTAAATCCATACGAATGAACGTCCGTAGAGTGCAAATGGCGATTGGTCAGGAGGTCACAGCTACGAACAGCGGCAGCGCTCCTGGCAATTGATTTTGAGAAAGCTTTCGCCTTCGAATGGGAGGCGCTCTGGGAAATTATGGGACTTGGGGTTCGGGGACGGCTTGCTCAGGTGGGTTTGCCTGCTATTCGCACCCCCCAAGGCTTCGGTTAAGGTCAACAGGGTATTATTGGAGGGATTTACCTTTGAGCGTGGACAAGGCAAGGATGCCCCCAAACCCTACCGTTGTTCATTTTGCCCATTGAGCCACTGGCGATTAAACTCCAGTATGATCTGGATTGGGTAGGCTTCTACTGGCCCTGGGGAGGGGAGGAACGGGTTTCGCTATATGCCGACGACTTTCTGGTATACATGGGTGACCCATCAAACTCCTGTCGAGCGGTGATCAAGACACTGGGGGAGTATCAGGCCTATTGTGGGCTTAGAATGAATCAGCAGAAGTCAGTGCATTTCCCATTAGTTGGGGGTGCACAGGCTGTCCCTCTGACTGCCCTTTTCCCAGTCTCGCTCTTGGGATTCAAGTACTTGGGCATGCATCTGGGTCCCTCTCCGGAGGATTATCTCCGACTCAACCTCACCCCGCTAATGGGACGGTTCTCGTCTGACGTGGCTCACTGGCAAACGCTACCGTTGTTGCTAATGGGTAAGGCAGCGCTTTTCAAAATGTTGGCTCTCCCCAGATTTTTATATGTGCTGCAGAACGACCCTAGGGTGATTCCTGGAACTATTTCTGGCACGATTGAGAACTCCCTGGGGGGACTGCTCTGGGAGGGTGCGGGGGGGACAGCCATGTATCACTCTTAGGACACACTAGCGCTCTGTGTTGGAGGGTGGTCTGGGGATTCCCTGCCTCTGACAGTACCACTGGGTGGCACAAATGGGCCTGGTAAACAACTGGCTGCACGGGGACCTAGGGCTTCCACATGTAGAGATAGAGAAGGGATGGATGGGGTGGGAACACCCAAGCAGATATATGGGGACGAGACCACAGATGCAGCCCTGCCCCGGCTAATTAGGCATACCAGGCAAGCATGGAACGAAGCACACCATGACATGTGGTGGGGAAAGAGGCTCACATTGGACCAGCCTCTGTGGAACAACAGGTGTCTCCTGGAACTCAGGAAAATGGGGCATTTCAAACAGTGGGAAGAACAGGGGTAAGAAACCTTGCCGATGTGGTTCAGGATGCGGCCCTCATCCCCTTCAAGAAATTGCCAGATACGTTTGGGGTGCCAGGGAGGGACTATTATAAATATGTGCAGTTAACCCATGCGATGTGGTGCTTAAGTGGTCAGTCGTGGTCAAGAGCCTGAGTCTTTTTGCCCTTTCTGCTATTGAGAGGAGGAGCCTGTGTGAAGCGAGCTGCCTGGGACTGCATAAAGCTTCCATTTCAGCGCAGAGCGAAGTGGTGCTTAAGTGGTCAGTTGTGGTCAAGAGTCTGAGTCTTTTTGCCATTTCTGCTATTGAGTGGAGGAGCCTATGAGGAGCGAGCTTCCTGGGACTGCATAAACATTCAATTTCAGCGCAGGGCATGCGTGGATCAAAGTCGTGCTTAAGTGGTCAGTCGTGGTCCGCCGGTGGATGGAGAGACGGAAAGCTGTAGGTGATCCTCAACCGAAGAATCAGAGAAGGAAGAATTCCACGTCCCGACACAAGAAGCAGAACGGGTAAGAGACTGAAAGCGGTGTTTGTGGTATGAAGCGGGAGACTGTGGAGGCAAGACCTCTTTGATCCCACCGGTAACCTTCTCGCATCCCAGCCGCGCTTATTTTCATGCCTGCAAGCAAGGATTCTATTATCAAGCGGCGCAATTATTGTTTGCAGAGACTAGTTATTTTTAGCGGGAGACTGTCGGGGGATCGCTCTCTTTGATCCCGCTTGTAAATCAGCACCAAGATTGTTATAACGTGGAGGAGTCTGGTGTCGGGAGTCCTAGAGTGTCCACCACTACATGAGAAGGAGTGGGGTCAACGAGCTGTGTTGGTGTGGTTGCTCTGGCTTCAGTGAAAGACACCTTCATTAAAACCCTAGCATACTTTTATAAGAGCTGGGAAGGATTACGGTTTAGGAAAAATAGTACATACATTTATACTGCTCACAAGTCAGTCATTATTAAGCAGCATAGCCCTCAGACATAGTGGAAATGAAACTTCGGAGCACCCCAATGCAGGATGATATTAGATCCCCAGAATGGGAGGAACCACCCACATTATCTGGAGTAGCTGGAGTTGAAGGGGAACATTGCTTATCAGACATTTATGTCGTTGAAAATAACCAAAGCCCCTCCGGCAGCCAAGTAATTCAGGCAAGTGCATAAGCAACTAATGCAAATGCCCCAAACTCCGGATGTTAGACCAGGACTGGAACAGGGCCAACAATCCATTACACACTCATGGAAGCGTGGCCTTGGTTATACAATCACGACAAAAAAGATCCAAATGAAAATAGTCACTTTGGAAAAAAGAGAAGAGTGCGAGTGACAAAGAGTCTTTTCATTCCTTCCAAGATCTTACGGTACAGTCCAGGGAGGGAGGCAGAGTTGGAGAGGAGCAACGAGAGCCCTCCCCCCTAATCAAATACCATCAGAGGAAGAAAGTGGGGCTGATCAGGGTACTGGGGCGGGACTGCATAACGGCACCAAAAAAGTTCCATTGTTTGAAATGAGGGCAAGAAAAGATCAGGAGGAAATCTTTCTAGTACTTGAAGCTCCACTAGCCCAGAACAGCACACAAAAGTGAAAACACTTTGTCAGCTCTCAATTTTGTTTTAAACTCCTTGGTGTCCGTTTTCGAATTATTGAGGGCGGAAGATCAGTCACAAGCAGTGGTCCTTTTAGAACTTACAAAAGAAGTGTCTAACCTGGACTCAACTTTGGTGGAATGTAACAACGCAATAAACGTCACAATGACACCAATTCTGAAGGACCTGCAACTGGAGGTCACAAAACAAGGGCTGGACCTGTCAGCCATCCAACGCTCACTCAATACAAAAATCGTAGAATAAGCTCACAAAATTATCCTCCTACAAGATCTCCTGACAAAACTGAAGCCAGTATCTCAGGAGCAGATGGAAGAGAGAGGGGAAGATGGGCTGGAGGGCTTTATCTCTCCTTTCAATGATACTCCCTTATTGGAATCATCCTTGAGGAGTTTAGAAGACTGGCAAATGTGGCAGACACTATTGTGGAGGAGCTTCCCCAGCAAAACTCGGTAGGTGAGCAATCCCTTCAAGACCGGGATCAGGCAGAGCCTATAAGCTCAGAGACTGGACAGCGTTGTTACAATAATAGGAGAGTAAGGAAGAGGGAGGCACGAAGGAGGAGAAAGACTAAAGGATCCGTCCCTCCTCGAGAAGCAAAAATGTGAAAACAATTAAGAAAACAGAAACAAACTCTTTTCTGAGATCTCTTTCGAAGCCAATTGCAATAGTCATGTGTGGGGGGGATGCTTTGAACGCCACAACTGTCACTGGGAAAGAACCAAGAGCAGGCACCTCAAAAGATGGACGGTCAGAACTAAAAACACAAAATCAGAAAGTGAATGAGCTGCCGTTGGAAGCCACACAGCATGAAAAAATCAAGATTATAAATGTGGGGGCTACTGAAAACCAGAAAATACCAGTGGCCCCAATTATCCAGATGAATAAAGGTCGTTCAGAGCCTGGAGGGGTTCGCCTAAATGGAACAGTGCTGACAACAGAGGAAGTGAAGAGGAAAATTGCCCCATTTTTTTTAACATGAACTGCTCATCAAAAACCTTAGGGAAAACATCCAAGTTGGAAGAAGTGAGACTGGGTCAAGGGAAACCGTGTACGTTGGATACGAACTGTAATGGAGCAGGGAAGTCAATGGAAGTTGGAGGGGATGACCGCCCTCTAGATGTGATTCCGAACGACATGGACCAACGGTTTGAACAGGAGACGTTGAAATAGGAAGATAAGTCAATATTCACAATGCCAAAGATTTGGTTAACTTTAACCTCAAATCAAAATAATGTCAGGTCATTTTGTAGAGGTGTCCTTTTGTCATATCTGATAAAAGTCCCAAGCCTCTACCTGATAGGTTCACAGGACATTGAATATGTCCAGTTTCCGGATACTCAGAACCCACATATGGCGCAGCTCGGGCTAAGAGCACTAGAGGGAAAAGAGGCAATAATGGGGGCATCAAGCGATTTAGAAAGGCTGGGGGTTCGTGTCTCCAGTGCATGCCCAGTGGAAACCTTAATACCAAATCAATCAACATCAAAATGGCTGTTAATGGAGACATCTATATTGTCACAGGTCTTTCTGAAACTGGGGGTGGGCTCACAGCCTCTTTAATCAGATGGGGTTAAGACTGATATGCTGGAACACGCGGGGACCGAATACGTTCACCTCGAGAAAATTGAAAGAGCACATATTCTGCACTGGCGACATATTGATGTTGCAAGAAATATGGTTGGTTAACCCGATTGAAATTGAAGGGTATACAGTGTACACTCAAGCCGCACTCCAAAATGCCAAAGGCAGGCCAGCAGATGGCATGCTGCTGGCTTTTAAAAATGCATTAATTGGAGATACTCCTTCGATCCTTAAAAACGAAATGGGTATTCAAATCTGTAAGGTGTGCTTAAAATACCAGAGGCCCCTTCTAGAGGTGATAATTGTGAATGTATATTGGAACCCCGCTTGTACGAGCTTGCAGAACTTCCTGGGAGAATTGGCTACATCACTGGAAGAAATTAAGTTGCTCTGGGGGGGGTGCCCATATAATTCTAGGAGAAGATCTAAATACCCATTGCTTACGACTCACAAAAGAGAAACCCATATTGAGGCCTCATAAAGTGTCTGAGAAGGGTAGAGCCTGGTTGGAGTTTCTGGCCGGGTGGGGGTTGAGAATGACAAATGGGGCACTCCCGGGGTATAGACCAGCAAATACCACCAAACATCAGGGCTCATCTACCTCTACCATTGACTATATTTTTTTGTCAGCTGACCTCTTTACTTTTGTCTCATTGAACATCGAGAGTGAAGGCGGGAGTGATCATTCCCGGTTGGAGTGACCTTTCCTGACATCTCTTGTGGTCCAGACAGATGGAGGCGATCGCTCGAAAGTAGGAAGGGCAGAGTGCACCTGCCCAAATATAAATGGGAGGGGGAGGCCTTGAATAGCCATCTCATGGAAACACTTGAGTGCACTCTACAGGAAAATTGCCAGCTGGTCGTCCTACCCTCCAAGTGTGGGAGGGAGGGAGCAAAAGGCAGGTCCATCGCCACTCGTTTGACGAGGAAACTATGCAGAGAAAAAAGCAGTTAAATCAGAAGTTGAGGCCATTGAAGAATTTGAATCTAGATAAGGGGGACTTTGGAAAAAAGTCCAAAGCCCTTCGGCAGAACAATAAGCAGTGGTCGGTGAGGAGGACGATTCTTTGTCTTCAGCAGGATGGTGAATAGATGCCGACGCTAGTGGCAAACATGGGATCCAGCAACTTCTGGTCGGTCATCCACCAACTTGAGGGAAATTCAAAAAGCACGTTATGCAATTTGGTGCCAGAAAAGGACTGGATTGACAATGTTTCCACAGCCTTGAGGATACCCTCAGTACCCACGCACTTTGAAACAAAGGGAGCAGATTGACACTTCCCATTACATTAACAGAATTTAGTAGATTTAATTAGGAACAGCTCAACCTCAAAAGCAGCCGGCCCAAACGGGCTAACCTGCCAAGTCTTGAAAAATAATGCTCCACTGCGGGCAAAATTGTTATATTGGCTATTCAATGAGATTCTGGCGAGCCAAAGGTTTCCCCCATCTTGGAAATCTGCAATAGTCATCCCGCTGTTTAAGGGGGGTGGGAGGGGAATCGGTCAGTTCCAATAAACTACCGACCGATCGCCCTCTTAGACATTGATAGTAAGCTATTCATGAGAATTCTATTTGTGGAACTAGAAAACTGGGTGAAAGAGGCAAACATCCTTTCCATGCACCAAACTGGATTCAGAAGGGGCCTTTCGACCGCCCTAAATGGAGTAGCTTTAAACATCATGAGTGAAAAGACGTGGGGAAAAGGGAGAACTACTTTTCGGGGCCTGGGTGGACTTCTCAAGAGCATTCGACCAGGTCAACAGAAACAGATTATGGTCGAAGCTAAGAGCGTGGGGTATCCCTGAGGGTCTCCTGGCAATGTTGCTAGAGTTCCATAGGGACACCACAATCAAAGTTCGCCTGGACAAGGAAGGGCACTTATCGGAGGCGATCAGAGTTGAAAGAGGGGTCCCACAGGGCTGTCTGGGGGCTCCCCTATTCTTTCATTAGTACTTGGACGGACATGGAGGAATTTTTGAAGTCGTCAGCGTTGGCCAGGCCAGTGATCAATAGATCTAAGATTCACTGGCTGGCCTACGCTGACGATGTGGTCTTGCTGGACAACACAGCCGTGGGGCTGCAGCGGCTCCTGAACAGATTAGACTGTTATGCCAGAGAGAATGGTCTTTCTCTCAACCCCAAAAAATCTAGGATCTTGGTGTTTAGACACAACCTCAAAAGGGTGATCTATCCTCACTGGGAGATGGGAGGGCAGTGGATCACAAGGGTGGAGGATCTGATATACAGAAGAGCTAATCAAAGCCAACACAGATCTCCAAACACTAATCTAAAACCCATGCAAGGTAAAAAAAAAAAGGCATTGTACGAAATGTATTGGATTAGCACTATAGATAATATGCGTTCCACAGGTGGAGCAAACCAATTTATGATGGTGGAGAAAAGCAAGGCTATATTCCAAGGTACTTAGTGAAATTCGCTGATTGGAAGATCAGGAACAACTTCCTCAGAATATGACTAAACATAGCCAAAATGGGGGAGGTTCTCTAACAAAGGGATTGGGAGAATTGGTCATAAACGTATGTAATGGGTGCAAAAATCCAGAGGACCAAACTCTTAAACATCTGCTATTGGATTGTCAGGGAACTCTGCCTGTAAGATCACTGTTATTTGTTAGATTTGGAGTTGGCATGGAGAACTTTTTTCCAGAGATGTTCTGGGACCGGCTAAACTCAGGCCACGATCAGACTCTTACAATAGCAGTGGTACAAGTGCTGAAAAGTTGTAATATTGCATCCTAATCTGCTATATGCAAAGGGGACCCCAGGAGTTCCGGCGATGTGCATTGTGAATAAGCTGAGAAATTCCACTCAGTGATTGAAATCTAGAGCTGATGAATAATTGGGAATATGGAACACTGTCTTTTTTAATTGCTTTGTAGACATGTCTTTATCCCTTTTATTAATCCCGCCTCCGTTATGGTTTTTGTGACTAGATGAGCAAAACTTTTTATTTTTGTCTGATAGTTATATGCGCGTTTAATTTTTTATAGATTTTAAGGATTTCCTTTTTATTTTTGATCGAATTGGAAACAGATGTGAAATGTTACCTATTTTGTAATGCGATGACTTTTTGTAAAAGGTTAATTTTAACCAAATACAATAACAAAACAAAAAAATATGATGAGGTCTCAGTTTCCTGCTGTGGGAGAGATACCAGCATGTTCACCCCTAGAGGCGAATGTCTTTCCCGAGTGCATGAGCGGGAAGGTCACTTCAACTTTATATCAGGTACTGGTGGCCTTTGGATCTCTGGAATTGTCCTGACTCAGAGGCAAGTGGGAAAGGGATGTGGGGATGCTGGATCTGGAGGAGTGGGTCAAAGCACTCATATTGGGAAGGTGGCCAGGTTACGCCTGATTCAATATAAAATATTCCACAAACTATATTACTTGCAAACATCACTGATGAGATGGAGGGCGACGATAATTGTTTCAGATGTGGTCGAACTGCGGGTACCTTTTTTCACACTTTATGGGAATGCGCACAAATACAGGTGTTTTGGGAGAAATGTATTCACAGATTGCCTGCAATAATGTATGGAACTCAGTCACAACACAAGGCCCCCACGGCCAAAGTTTGGGGTGCTACGGTCAACTCAGGCTCCACTCATGTAAACCTAGTAAATTCTGATGTCACCGGTTCCATTCTGTCAGAAGTAGGAAACTTAGGGACCACTGGGTTTTGCTATCCAACTACAGGTTCCACCGCCTTTCATTTTTCCCAACCTTTTGATACAGGAAATCAAGGGGCGCACATTTGAGGTGTGCAAGAAAAGTCTGTAGGGGTTGAGCTGCTTTAGTTCTACGGCACAGAAACATTGGAGGGGACCTTCTCCACAAAAACTAGGCACATCTGTTCCCTCTCTGTTTGCCCGCGTTAGGAGTATGCAACACAGAAGCACTACCCCACTTCCTCAGGCTGAAGGTTCTCGTTGCCTCCTAATCATCTTAGTTTGGTGGAGCAAGTGGCTCCCAGTCTTAGGGTCTGATCCCTGAGAACTACCCTGATGTGGGGCCTTTAGTTTGCAAACCACTGACTCAGGAACAGGCAACACATTTCCCAGGGTTAGATACATACTTCTATATTGTTTGTGACAACTACCTGTCACCCTCCCTGCATCTCCTGTGGGTTGTCACTTGCGCTATGCTGGGAACCATGCAAGGACCAACCCTTCTAACCTTCCCCAGAGAACCCTTAAAGGTGCTCCCAAGCCACATACTTTCCCTCAGCTCAAACCTTGAATGCTATATCCCCTTTTTTTATGGTATATCTTTTGGGACTGATGTTACCCAGTGTTAAGGGTGTCCACCTCTTTCTTAATGTTTCTTAGGGTCTGCTGAATTGTCCCTTGACTTTTCGATTTTGGGTCCCTGAATACCATTTATGTTCAGCGCCCTTGCCTTTCCCCTTTCTACCTAACCACTTCTCTTCAGGTGAAACCCCTCCGAGAATGTCTCTACTTTTTGGTGAACTCAGCCAGCTGCCTGGATGTTGTGGTCTAGGGAACCACCTAGGGACTGTATGGATTCTGTGCAGGCAAATCCATGAGTCTCTGTGCTAGTCTTGAAAATTTCAGGAAATGTGTCACTTATTCCAGTCAGCCAAATATAAAACGCTTCATTCAGCCTTCATTCCTGTGATTTAAAGTCACCATTAGTGGCATAGATAGGTTCTCCCATCTATGCCAAATCAAGTGTTTCATGCATGTGATTTAAAGTGACAGGCATAGATGGGTTGTGGCAGCAGCCTCATTCAAATAATATCAAGTGTTCCTTTGTCGTGTTCTGTTGGTGACATGGCATTTCCTGGATTTTTTCATGCGTGACCCTACAGCACCAACTGCACATTGTATAGCTATTTTACCTCTTTTTGTCAAAAATTGTGCTGCAAAATGCATAATTTCACCACATAATTTGAAAAAATGCTCTGGGGGGGAAAGCCCCTCACTGTGCTCCCCTTAATGCTTTATGACTCGCTCGCTACGCTCGGTCACTCATGCTGATCTGAGGAAAAGTGTAGGTCTCTTCACTGAAAACATTTACCACCTCCATGAGGGCTCACCCCAGATTAGTTTAGGTTCCCTTCAGGAACTGCTCGCTCCCATCCTTTCCCTTATCCCGCCGCAACCAAAAGAAATCGAAGATGGTGGACCCCTCTCTTGGTTGTACCTTCTCTCCTGGGTTGCTTTATACTGCCCTCTTCCCGGTCAGCACAACATCAGATACTGCAGGCATGACCCCCTCTTGTGTGGTATCCCCATTGTGCCAATAAAGCTTTCTTTGAAACAGTGGTTGTTATCTGCCACCTTGAAGGAAGTTTGTTCCTCTAGGGAGGTGTCACACCTTCCCAGCAAAGAACAAAGGGAGCTTCTAGGGCTGGACCAACAGTTATTGGGTGAATTCAACACCAGACAGTGATATAGAGAACTCAGAGTTTCGGGGGTTCCTTGAAAGTCAGTTGAATAAAAAGACATCATATGGGTTTTGGTCATTTATAAATGTAGCTTCCTAAAGACCACTGCATCAATCCAGATATAGGTTTATATGCATTTTACCAAACTACTGTCAGGCCTTACGGATATGTAGTTGACAAATGAACTGTTTTTTACTCTCAAAGGGCTAACCATTTGTATTCCAAAGAAGGTCAATGAACAATTTATAATAACTTTGCTTCTAGAGATGTCAGTAATGCATCCTTTAAAGTAGTCTTGTAGAGTGCTGCCACTTTTGTTGCAGATTTAGCAACCAAAAACTGGTATGCACTTTTTAGCAAAGAGATTGGCTGGGAGCCTTTCTAAAGTAATGACCCACTGCTGCTAAAAGCTGAAATGCCAATTACTGCTGCCTAGCTGCTTCTATACAAGTAGTTGCCTTATATATGGCTGTTGCTTAGATTCACAATGCATCCAATGGCCGAAAGCCCCACCTGGGTATAAACCCACCAATGCCCGTTTGTAAAACACAGAGCAGTGTTTGAAAGCAAGGCTGTTTAGCTGTTCCAAATTTCATAGCAGAATCCACTTACTAGGGCTCCTAAAATTGCAGGAAAATCTGGGCGAGTCCCCATTGCAGATGGAAATCCGTCAGTCAGTAAGAATATATTCTTCCCTGCTGGAGTTCCCTTGTCCCTGCTCAAAAAAGAAGCAAACGGAAGCACCCCTTTGTGTTCGTGAGAGCCCTTAGCCACTCCCCCTTCTAACCAAACCACCATATGTTTAGTTTTCACCAATAAAACACGTGTTACACCTTTAACACTTGTCAAGTGTTGTGCACCGGCTCAGCATACTCTGTGACAAGTATTTGCCTCAATGAAGAATTAGAATGGCTCTCAATTGTGTAAAACAGTGTTTTTACTCATGGAACACTGTTTTTCTGTCCCATCAATTTCAATCCTTGATGTTCCTTCCTCATAAAGTGTAGACCCCTAGATCTGATAAGCTCTTACCAGTGATACTGAAGGGAAGGTCTGGGAATGGCATCAGATGGTTGATGTTACCATTGCAGGCCACTGCAATACAGATATACACAATCATCTTATCAACGTGTGCAGTACTTCTGTTCTGTATGAAATCGAAATGTACATGTGTGCATGGAATGCAAACAGTTCTATGCCAATGTTGATGAGGGGAAGAATTGGTCCAAATGATGTGCATAGGATTTCTACTGTTTAGACACTGCTGTTGTATTGGATTTCCCCAAGAATCCCCATCCCGAAAATGGGAAAAGTATTCACAGCATGTGAACTTATGAAAGTCCAATGCAGGGGAAACAGTGCATTTTTCAGGTAGCACCGGTCTGAAGATGACTACATCTCACTCCATATGGCTGGAAGAACAGTGCAAGTGTTAGCTAATGCACAGGCCAGGCTACTCTGGACGTGTCCCTGCTCTTGTTCAGACGGCTGCATACCAATTTGTGACATGACACACACACAGGCTTATGAAACCAGTTTAAACCAGACAATAAAACACGAGCCACCAATGTACATTACTGCGCAGATGTAAAACGTCTTTATTTCAATCTGACTTTAACTCCGAAAAGAGGAGTCATGTAAAAATATTTGCGGACTTCATAAAAATAATGTTTGGTTAATTTCATAAACAGTAGCCACACATTGGCCATTTAACAAAACACAGCGTTATTATGTGGTTGGCGTAAACAGTGACACTTTGTCCAAGAAAAACATTGTAACGTGTAATCAAACACTTTCAGTGATGAAGAGGACGACTTTGCTTCATCCACGACAAGTAACACTTTGATAGGCAAGGGGGCAGCACCCAGAGGGCAGCATTCTATGCTTTCTCATAATGGCGGGCAGCAATCACGTCACCAAAAGTTAATGTCTGTGGGTACAAAAGGGAAATAGAAAATCAGTCTGACAAAGATTGGTAACTAAAGTCTGGTGTGTCTGAGATAAAACCGTTTTCCCTCAGGATAATGATTCTTGTGGGTTTTATGCTTACCACCGAATACATTCTAAGACTCGTGCCATAGTCCCCTAAAGGGCTCCCTCCATCTACACACTGCATTCGGTTCCTCTGTACTAATCCTTGCGTTTTCCCTTGAGTTGCTGAATAACTTGTTTCCATAGTATGCAGTTGGTATATACATTGTTTGTAAAGTTGCCAACGCCAGACCAGGCAGCTAGAATACCATACAGTAGCCCCAAAAGTCTATGAGACAGTTGAGCCATGTGTATGTGTGACATGCCATATATACGGTTGAATGCATAGGGTAAAAAAATCCTGCACATTGTGGCTAATATTTTGCACATAAAGAGACCCAATGGGCCATGTTAGACAAGGGCCTCAGACAAAGAGCTCTGAAACCATTGGGTTAGTGAATATTTGGTTTCATCTGGTATAATCTCGCTGGGGAAGTACTCTGATGAGTTAGACCCTGGAAGGAACTTGTCATTTGGAAGCATGAAAAGGTGAGAAGAGTGTTGCATGAGAAGGAATAGTAAGGATGGTCTGTACCACAAAGCAGGCTATTTGTAAGTGCTGCACAGCCAAGAAAGGGAGTCATTGAAAGCCTACCCTTCAAAAGATGGCAGTGAAAGTTGGAGAAGAGGAAGGGTTAACATGGAGACCGTACAGAGTCCTTTGGTGCTGCAAAAGGCAGGAATCATGCGACTAGAAAGGCCTTTAGTTCCTTTACTGAGAACATGCTGCCCCAGTTTTCGCCGGCTATGTCTTATTTCAAGGCTTTACATGTCTGGGTCTCTGTACAGAACTTGTCAGGTTGACATCTCTCCACCGGTATTAGCTCTAGGACCGACCAAGGTCGCAGCTACCATGTAATGTATAGCTAGATTTAACTAGACAATTAGTGAATAGAACATCGTAATGTTAACATAGTCAGGTTTCACAAACCTAGTGGGTGCTTCAACCTCACGAACACCCTTAGAGTATGGATACAACGATGATACTTCATGGACAACTTGGCTACTTAAAGCTAATGTTTCCCTCTCAGACATACTTAAGTTTATGTGTATTTTAGTATGTTGATGAAAAAAGACCCTGTCTAGTTCGTGGAAAGCAGAATTAACAGGTTATTTCCCCCATTGACACACATGTACACGATTTACGCGAAATAATCTCTGTGCAGCGCACTCATACTCACCATTGTCATTTTGCCATCTTTAATTTCTCTAACAAAGGAGGTCTCCTTGCCGTCCCATTTCTGCACATGCACTAATTTGTCACCTTTCATTTTTATTACAGACTGCAAGGAAGAAAAGCACACATGTAATTAGGAACTCATTAAATAAGCTGTGCAGTATTCTCTTGGCTATCTTGTGCGTGCATGGCAAACAGTCTGATACCGGATGGCCCACATGACTGTAAACGGAGATCCTGTGATTATATATTAGAATCAATCCACAGTTACTGGACAGCAGATGAGCTGGTGAAGAGCTGTGCCATCGAGCATCATGACACACCAAATTAGGTCTCCTGATATTTTTTTCAACAATTGTCAAAACCACCATCATATAAAAGAAGAATAAGTACAATGTTTTTTTTTAAAGCAACAAGAAAACGGTCCCATAAAAGATGACATGAGCTTAAACATACATTTCCTCACCAGCCCACCTCTGAAATGAAAACTGCCAAAATGCATACACATTGTACAATGAACAGATATACAAGAAGCCCAAAACATCCCGAGAGGTGCTTTATAATGAATACAGTGAAAGGTTTTGCAAAGAACTGGCCCTGTGAACAGAGGCCTTCTTTTCTTTCTTGGATTCAATCTCTACGCAGAAACCAACAGGCTAAGGCTTTATGAGAAATGTTTAGTGTAACAAACGTTCATGTGTCCACTAAAAGCGGACACCGCCGTTTCCACCACACTGGAGACTTTAGGCAAATCTAGGAGTTCTTCCACCAATGAGGTATTGCTACTTCTGCTGCAAAGAGGATCTGACTTACTAGTCTACAGGTCTTGTTTTTCAGGTGGGTGGCGTTATCCTCATCAACGACTCCCAAAAGGACCCCCATAGGATCTGCTGATAAAGAGATGTGTGAGCCTTTATATATCAACGACATCTCACTCCATAATAGTTGACTGAGTGGGCAGCGTCACCATTCATGAAGCATTGTACCCGATGCCCTGGAGTTTCTCCAACATGGGGATGAACACGTGAGACAGATTTTGCTCAGACTGTCTGGGGTTGGATACCACCTAAAAAATATCTTCTAAGCAATGTCTCAAAGCTGGGTGAAGTGCGAGAATCTCGCTGTCCACTCTCAATTGTGGGCCTATGTAGATTGAGGCATTTCTTTGGGCAATTCCAATTCCCATTACTCCACATAAGAAAATAGCTGGTGTGAGCCGTTCTGGATTAGAGGGCCTTGTACATTGCAGAAAACAACTGTGCAGAGTAGACCCTAATCACTTGTCCGAATTGCATCTGTGGATGGGAGCCTCCTTCTTGAACAACTTCCTTGGTTCTTCAGTGTCTGAGCTGGATGTATCTGAACCTATTGCTCTCGGTTACACAAAGTGTCTTTTAGCAAAGTCTAGTGGAACCCACCCACCCCCCAGAATAACTGTCCTAAAATTGCAAGGGAGCCCGTTTGATAACGCACACAGGTTTGACCTGCAAGCCCCAGCAAAAAGAGTTTGAAACACTGTAATTTGGAGGGTAGGTGGCGAGGGAGGGAGGGGGTTGAGTGTCTGGTGGGATTGCATAGGTGTGTCGTGATACCCATATGTGATCATGGCTTCACAAAGTAACTGCAGGATAAAGGCCAACAAGGGGAAGATTCCACCTGGATCGAGCCAGGATTTGACATCCACCCACAATAGAATTTGTCGAGTGTCGCAATTCAACACATTCAAGCAGTATTCAGGGCCTATCAGTGAGGGCCAATTGTTATTACAACACTGTCTAGAGCTGGAAACCAGGAGCTGCAAGATCTCGAAACTCAGAAAGGAGAGATCAAATTCTCTTGAGAGACGAGCCGGCCTAACCGTCCATGAAAAGTTTGCCATTTTTCCGGAATTGCCTCAGCAGATCCAAGGGGATTTCTAGTGGGAGAGTGGGCAGTACATATATAAGGGGTGGGACAAAGAAGGCAGCTTTGAAGGAACTATCTAGCCTCAACCATCATGTTAGATCTTGATGAAAATCTAATGGCAGCTTGGGAACATTGTGTCTGAAAAGGGTATCATGCTTAGTGGTTAAATGTATCCCAAGACAAGTGATATATTCGTTTCTCCTATTCCAAAGGATCGGTCCTTTGCAGCAATTAGATCATACTTTCAGATGTGATGTTTAGTCCCTTGGATTTAGTGAGGTTCATTTTCTAATTGAAACCGACTGGCAAGTCCTTTGTTCTTTATCACACGGGGTATGGCTTGAACAAGATATCTTAGTGCTTCCAAGCCATGACAATGGCAGTAATACGCTATACAAATAGCAGTTAATATAACATGACAAAAACCAGCTTCAGTAAATAGTGTTGCTTTATGTTTCGGGTAGGCAGAATTTTAGCACAGAATGTTTATGTTCTGACAAATGCACTGGGTGAATAGCTCTATAGGCCATACCAAGGGGAAAAGAGGCACCTCTGCCTGGTACATCCCAGAAGACCTATTCTGGGCAAGACACTCATTGACTCGTATTCTTGCCCTTGGGTGAACATCATTTAATTGGATGAATGTACAAGCTACAAAATGTGCACTTGGCGAGTGATAACTCACCCTTGGAGAGTAAGATATGAATCCTGGGGAGAACTGCGCTGGGTGCATGTGGGAGTGGTTGACTTTTATGCCTGGAGAGTGGCTTGCAAATTGAGTTTAACCATGGAGGTACACATTACTGGGGTGAAGCAGGCCACCTTAGGACTTTTTAACATCCAGTGCCAGAAGGTTCACAGAGAAAAGGGCTAAGTGTATACTGGCTGATTTAGTAGTAATTAGCACTCTGTAAATAGTGTCACATGCTTGTCTATTGCTGATGAAACTGATTTGTTGTGAGTTTTCCAGAAGGGAGGTGATGTAGTCGGGGTGCAAGTATTGTATTTTAGGAAACATTCTCAGCATCCCGATTCAGAAGGGCTGGGAGCATTTAAGGAGAAAGTTTATTGCTTCAGCTAAGGAATTTGAGACGAATATTGAGTTATGGAAATCATTGAACAGGGATGCCATGGATTTTGATTGTTGTTTCTTTAAATGTCTATAAAAAAAAGAGAGGTCACTTTGGAATCACACCGAGGGCAAGATGTAGCAGATAGTCTGGAACCAGTTGCAGTTCTGCAGACTCCTCTGTGTAGAGTTTAATGTGATATGAGTGGAAAGTATTGAGCCTGACAGCTTCTTTATAATGTGCAGATGTTCTCTCCTGCTCTACCTTCTTTGATATACCTCTAGATGTTAATTGGTATGCAAGCAGCCTGCCTGCTTTGTTGCCCTTATACAATTCGTATGTTGAAAGCTGCAAGATTTTCTTTTCCGGCTTGGTAAGTGAGGAGTATATTCAGTTTTCGCTTGGTAAGTGAGGAGTACATTCAGTTGACCTCTGATATCTGGGATTCAGTGGCAGAGTCTAGTTGAACTCGTTAGTTTATGGGGTTTTCTAGGCCACTAAGCATGTGGGTAATTCATTGGCCTGCCATATGTATTCATTTCGCCCTTCCCCCCATAGAGTTATGCGTATTTATTCAGCAGGACACTGCAAACAATATACCATATGTGGTAAAACTGCGTTCCATCAATGTTCTCTTAAGCCTATGTCTTTGGTGTCAATCAATGACTTTCCATTCAGTTTGTTATCTTAGTCCATGTCTGCGAGTCAGAGGTGTTCATTGTTTTGAACTTCTAATCTACTCTCAACTAAGGGTACAAGATAGATGTCCAATTTCAGTTTCTGGCAACCCTGTGTCCATATGAGCAGACAGTGGCAAAGCCAATAGGCCAGGCCTTTTCTCCATAAGAAAAAAGGAAGGGGATGAGGGATGGAAGCAGAGAAACATTTACTTTGGTTTACAGAAGGATGGGTGCAAGTCGGTGAGCGAATGCAGAGATGGATGGGTAAGTGATGGAATGGGTGCGCTTGTAGGGCGACTTGATTGGTGGGGAGCAGTTAAATGGGGCGATTGATTAGTAGGTGGCTGAAAGAGTGGATGCCCAAAACAGTGTTCGTATCCGGCCTGAGTGGTGGACAGTTTAGATGTATGCATTCTATCTAATGCACTGAAGGATTTGCCAGACCCTAATAGGGCCACTGTTCAAGGGTGGTCAGAAAGGTGTAAACCTCCCATATAGCACTATGTCCTACCTGCTGCATTGGCGGCCATGTTTAAGTTATTGCATTTGGTGCACTTTACAATTCACCACATGCTATTTTTTTTTTAAAGTGCATTACGCTAACAGGGAACCCTGTTCGCAATGGTTATGGGGCTGGAGGAACCAAATTGGATGTCGACATTCTAAGTTGTAAGGGACCGATAAGAAGCACTTTCTGCATCGTTGGGCAGCTAATTAACAGCAGAGCCCTTCTAAAATACTCCCCGAAGTGATCTCTCTCAATGCACACCTAAACAAATGAAACAAGAAGCTACTTCTACTCCTGAACACCTAAAGATTATAAAGAAGGGAACTGTTCTTCGTACATATGCCATTGCCAGCCAAAATGGATTCCAAGGAACCAGAAAAATGTACAGAATGGAAAAAAAGGTAAACAAATCCAACCTTGATATTCCCACTGCTACAATATTCTGTAGGGAAAGGATATCCAAGTTGGGTTAAGTTTCTGCATAAAAGGGGTGACAGCAAGCTCCCAATATCTCATGTGTTGTTCCTCAACACTTTCCTTAGGTTGGCTGTGTAGAAGGTTTTCAATTAGTTGTGTGTTGGTTTACCCCAATGACCACAGCATAGTTAGTATTGCTTGGGAAATTCATATTGCTCAACACTGTAAATTGTTGATGTCTTTTTTAAGTACCCTACAGGAAAACTGGCAGACAATTCTGTGAACAAGAAAATTGATAAATATGTTAAAGTGGGAAGCCACTAGCCAAGCATAAACAATCAAGAGCCCCCCAATTCTCCACATGCACACAGCTCACCATTTCACAATTTGGCCTAATGGACAGGAGTCAAGTACCAGTCAGAAATTGATATTTGTGGGACCAAGAATCCTTATATCTAGTGACAGCTTTCAACCTCACTTAAATGGTGAGAGCTGAGCCGGGGCAAATCATAACTTTAACTGAGCATATGTCCCCTTCTAGGCCAAATTTAGAAGCACTAAGAAACTGTTTAGCGCGGTTAAAAAATCCTTTTTTACTACTTTGGGAGGGGAGGGTTCCGCAGTTAGCACCTGCTGCTTCCCATTCTGGCTCCTGCACTCCCCTTCAGTGCAAACTCCAAGCATAGTCCTTTCTGCCCTCATGAATTTCTTTGGTGGCCTAAACAGCCTATCATGTGTAATTGCATCACTAAATTATTTCTCTAGCCCATCATCACCCCAACCCCCCTTCGGCTAAGAGGGAACCAATGGTGAACAAGACACACGTCTATGCCTGGGTAGGTGGTCGTCCTGGGGTTGGCTGGATGATGAAAAGGATATTTTTTGGCTGTTGGGCAGTATGAACCTTGGCAGTGTTCTCTGCGTTTTTACAGCGCGCCGGTGTGTAGAAAGTGCCCCGTGTCCCGCTACCAGACTATGCGAACGTGTTAGTGGTGGCAGTTAACGGTGGGTTAGCGGAAAAGGGAATTTACGCGGTGCGACTGTCAGGCATGCAAAACAGTCTGGGGCAGGGTTGAGTGTTGGGGGAGAACCGATGTGAAGTTCTAAATAAACTATCAAACTATCTAGAGACATTTCCAAGCCAACATCATAGGAATCTCTATACGAAATTTCGTCTTAATCTATCACTGACCAAAGAGGTCACAGAAATGTGGAAAAACAACCCATTCAAAGATAACAAGTGCAGATTTTGCAATGACACAGTGGAAACACTAAAGCACTTAACATTATTTTGTTCGACATTAAGATCCTTGATAACTAAGCATATGGGACCTCTCATAAAAGAAGGGCCACTCCTATGTGGCAAAGATTGCTGGTTATTATGCTGCAATGGAACGAACAACAAACTGATCTTCGCATTAACCACCTGCTTGGACCAATTAACCAACCTACTGATAGTAGCAGATGATAACATGTAAAAATGAGGTCAAATCTGGACCAACAGTAACCGAAGAAAAGTCTGAGAGGCTTGAGACCGGTCTATGACCATAATGGGATAGATGCGTGCGAGTGTGAGATGCCATGCCAATAATGGAAAGAAGAGAGTGAAAGAACTGGAGTTGCCTTCCATTTATCTGTAAGGACATGGCGATTGTTGATGAATGATGATGAGCGGCCGGGACCCTGTGGGTGTGGCTGAAGGAGGGAGTGGTATAAGGTGTGGTACAAGGTTTTGAGCAAGGATGCAATTGAAAGAAAATAACAGGATCCAGGGGAGTTGATGAAGGGAACAGAAAAAATGGAAGAAGGAGAAATATTAGAAGAGGTCTATATCTGCTGGAAGACGCTGGGCTGGTCTTCTCTTGTTTGGGAAAGCTATTGGAGAACAAATAGTTAGGAGCGGCAAGGTTTGAATCAATTGTGTGAAGGATGGTTCACGGCGGAGCAATGCGTGATAAAGAAAGTTAATTCGGAAAGTTGCTCTTGGTCTTTGCTGCAGCAGGAGTCCAGTGAGGGGTTCAAGAATGAAGCAGGCATTTTCATCAAATTGTGAGGGAAAGAGGGTGGTTTTTGGCATTGGAGAGAATGCTCAGAAGAGGTGGCATGGGGATGGACCATCCAGCATGCAGGAATGCAAGGAATAAAGTAGAGGCCTGGAGGTGGAAGGCAACAACAGTGTAAAGAAGGTGGATGGGGAGGTACACATGGTAATGGAAGGCGGAACTAGAGGGAGACCTGGTGGTAACATGGGGAGAGAAGAGAAAAAAGCAATGGGCTGAAGCAAAAAAAGGGAAGGAGGAGATTGGGGCAGATGAGCATGGGGCAACAATGTAAGAAGCACCATATAACAACCATTGCTATAGGGTGTACATGATCATCGTGACAAAGGAAAGGGGAAATGTGTTAAATTATTAAAATTGCTGTATTAATACAGCTTTATGAAAAACATGGATGTGATCTGGAAAGCATACATAAACTTTGGAGGGATGGCATGTGTGCACTTCATCCTCCACCATTCTTACCTGTAACTCCTCATTGATGTGATGGGGGGCAAATTAGAAATGGATCTCAAAGGTAATTAGATTGCTACCCACTTGCCAGGCGATTTCAGCCCATATAGCAAAGGTCCCTTCCATGACACCCTTTCTCAGACACACCACCCAAGAAGGGAAGTGCAGGCTTTCAGAAACCAACAAACAATGTTGTGCCAGGCCTGCAATAAATAGGCATATTTTCAGACTGTGGAAATCCAGTCATTGGTGCAACAGATGTGTGGGACTGCAACTGGTCACAGAACTCCAGAGCAGTGGATTGGGGTGGGAAAATACCGTGAGCAGGGGAAACAGAAGAGTGTTGGGGAAGGGCACATACTACATTTAGAGTGGAGGTACTCAACAAATGGTTGTAATGTTATTGCTATAGTTTGGGTGCGATATTTTTGAGGGAGGGGCTTCCAAGCAGGCTTAAAATGGGGTGAAGGGAGTATTAGATGCAGAGGACCAAGAATCTTAGATCAGTTAACGCAGGGGTGGAAGAACTGGCTAAGCACACAGTCCTTAGGAGCCAGCTTTGGTGTGGCCATCTGGAGGTGACTCTAATGTCAACAGGTAAAGTAGGGATATACTGGGGGAATCTGTTGCCTGCACTGCTTTGCATGAAACAGGGGCACCCGATCCAGGAATTATTGTAATTAATGTGTGGCAAAAATATCCGTCATTAAGAAAATAAGAAGGAATCGCATATAATTGTGATCATGTGAATAGTTTGCAAAAGACCGAGCGAGAATGAAGATTTATATGGAAATGAACAAAAATGTAATGGTTTGGAAGACTGGCACTTCATGTTTCAAAAAAATGAAGATAAAAGGCTGTGACAATGTTTCGCAGGCCTCCAATCTGTGAATGAAATGGTTGCCAATGCAACTAGTTTATAAAAAATGTGCCTCGCGGTTTGAGGTTAGGCGTCACTGGCACTCTGATGGCTATTACATTGCACTAGAAATAGTAAAAGGACTTCCATAAACTGGCAGTTGCACTGAAGTCTTTTCACTGTGTCTATGCTTAATATTATAGTGTGAAAAGCCTATCTTGCACGTTTTTAAGTTTTGGTATCTATTTAATTGGTGTAAGGGTATAGTTTAAGTATGTTTTGTGAATTTACAGCGCTATCTGTGATGGTAATATCACCATCTGAGAGGTTACTACTGTAAGTTCACAAAGTGTACTGTGAGGTAGGCATGGTGACAGGAGAGGCACAGACACAAAAGATAGCAGTTTGAAAACCTTTCTTTCAAGATAATGGGTTGGTGTAATGTCTATCTTGTCCTCTCTATTTTGGGTATTCCTGTAAATTATGTTTCTAAGGATAGTCAAGGTCTGTAAATCGCTAAACAAAACCTGTCTGTGTCAAACCTATGCTTGCCCTCACTCTTGAAACAAATGTTGTGCTAGATCTTCTTAACAGAAAAATGGTGTTCCAAAAAGAAGTATAAAATAAGAGTGAATTCAGGTGGCCTTATCGTCAGGTTAATGTTACCAGTTCAAAAATAGTTCAACGTAGAAATGCCCTTGGAGTCTTCTAGGCAAGGATTCTGCAACTTCAAATCAATTTAGTTCACACAAGTTCCTAGGCTGGCATGGACTCCCTTCCCCAAACTTCATGAAACACAGATGGGCCTCTCAGGGTTCCCTTCGCCCAAGCTTAGGCCTGCTGGTTTCAAGATACACCACAAAGTTCACAAAAGCACAAAAGTTCTGCTTTTCAAGATTCACTTTCAAAACACAGTTCTTCCTCTTTAGTTCAAACAGCCTTTCACAATATTTTGGGGGTTTTGCTCCCACTTCACTTTCGGTATAGCTCCCCCTTTTTTCACCTTCTCTCAAGTGGTGCTTTTTTTATCTTCCTTTTAATGTTGAGTCAGTATCAGAGACTTTCGAGAACGCACAGCTTTACTTTCTCCTATGCGCATCCACTCTGACTCTTGTCATTCAGAAACTCACCAGTTTACGCGATGCTGTCGGGAAGGCTCGCCAGCTTTGGCGCTGAGGTCAAGGGGTCTCACCACCTGTCCCTCAGATACCCCTGGGAGCTGGACTCCTCCCAGGGGAACGAGCATCTGCTTGGCCAGGGCCCACAAGACCAAGTGCGTCCAAATCTGGCTCTTTGGAGACACAGCTCCCTCGCCACACAGCAACCCTCACACAGTACCGAGTCAGTGTCTCATTCTCCTCCAGATATTTCGGGTACTCCAGCTGTAGATTCCTGTTCTCTGGCTTCCACGGCTTGCTCATCATTAACAACTCCCTCTCTTTCTCTGGCAAAAACGGGTTTGGGATCAAGATGGGAGCCCCTGCTGAACTCAGCCATGCAGCCTCCCTTCTGCTCTCCTAACTGCTGCTCCCTGCACTGCTGAGTGCTCCACCTTTTATACACCCGTGCCCTGTCAAAGGGTTTCAGGTGTGAGTCCTTGGCCTCCCTTGCCTGACTCCAATTAGGCCAATTAATGGGACATGCCTCACCTATTTATCCCATTACTAGAGTGCTAGGTAATAGAGTGCAGGTGTGTATAGCAGTTGTCAAGTGCCTCACTTTGCCTGACCTTGTTAGAGGGACATATGGGTAGTGTGGTGTAGTAGGCCTCTCCATTCATCTTCCTCCTCACAGTTCTGTAGGGCCTTTTCCCATAGGTAATCTTTCTTACTCTGATACGCCTCTTCCTCGTCTCAGTATGTGTTGGAATTGGGGGGGGGGGACAGAATAGGACTGGTAATTTCATATAACGGCAGAGGGAGAGTAGGGTGATGGATAATTGGAGGGGGTACTGTGTCTCACCCTCAGACATCTCCTTCCCACTCCCCAAGGACACCCTACTCAGATGATCCTCCCTCACTTGTCCGCC
Organism: Ambystoma mexicanum; assembly: GCF_040938575.1. Classification (NCBI taxonomy): domain Eukaryota; kingdom Metazoa; phylum Chordata; class Amphibia; order Caudata; family Ambystomatidae; genus Ambystoma; species Ambystoma mexicanum. Next base: position 1,008,806,476 of record NC_090927.1, read on the forward strand.
CCCAGGGTTGGGATCCAAAAGTGATGGCCCTTCCCTGGCCACCTGAGTAAAGGATCCCAGGGGAGTACATGTGAAGACGCCCTCAGGTTTCTCACAGTACTTAAATAATGTGCCTATACTATGTGTGCAAGTTTTGCTATGCATGCAAGGACGTTTTTTTTTTATGGGTCTTTGCTTAATGAAATAGAGTGCAGAGACTAGCTTGCAAACATTTTGTGAAGAATTCTAAGATGGTGATGTCACCATTCTGGAAAACACTGTAAATTCATAAAGTGTATTTAAATAGTGTAAATATACCTAATAAATACACAACAAAGAGTAACGCATGCTATTAGATTGTTCTGCCCTTTTAACAGTAAGTCAATTCTGTTTCAAAGCGCCCACAGGGCAACAGGGAGGGAACATGGGATTGAAATATTAAATATAGAGGAGGGAAAAAAGGAAGAACCTGCTATGCCTTGTTAGTATTCAGAATGTGCAAGTGCAGCAAGGAAGAGAGTGTGGGGGTAGGTGCTGGGGTGTCCGTGCTCGTGGGTTAGCAACAGATGAAGTGCATGGTATGGTAAGTGCTAAACGGCCTGGAGCCGCCTTGGGTGAAAAAAGTGTGAACCTCCTGGACGGAGGCCCGCCAAGGCAAGTGCTGAATGGTAGACAGAAGCTGGGGCGATTGGGTGTGGAAGGTCAAGGACCCCGAGGATGCATAAGGGCCCTGGACACCAATCACAGCAACTGTGAGATTAGCCAAGAAGGGAAGGCAGAGGTAAAGAGTAAAGTCTTCAGGAGCTTGCAGGGTTTGAGAAAGTCCAGCTCAAGATGCAGAGAAAGGGGGAGGCTATTCCACAGGAGGAAGCATGCTTATGAAAGAGGTTGGCCTCCTGCCTTCTGTTTAGCAAAACACTTTACACACAAAGAGTTGGTGCCAGAGGAACATTGAGGGTATTGCGGGTAAGAGAGGATTGCAGATAGTGTGGTCCCCGACCCCAGATGGCATAGCTTTGGTAAAAAGACTTATGTGCTCTTATGGGTCAACAGAAGTCTTTTTACTTTATGTGTAATGTAAACGTGTGCAGAGACTAGCTTGAACAGTTTTTAAGCTGTCTAATGCAGAGTGTACTGTAAGTTCACAAAGTGTACTTAAATAATGTGCCAGTACCTAGAAGAAGTACACACATTAAAAAGGTTACATACGTGTGCAAGTTTTGGAATGCATCCAAGGACGTTTTTACTACAGTGGCAGAGAATAGCTTGCACACGTTTTAAACTGTGTTGATGTAGGCCCATTATTTAAGTACAAAAAAGGTAGCAGGCGCCTCTCTCTAGAAAGAACATGGCATGATAACCTGTTCTGTGGTTTTTACCCACTGTGAGAGTCTACAACCATTGCTTTTTGCTCACTGTACTTTTCACAAAGGAGGAAGAACCATTTGCATATTAATCTTTGTCCCACCCACAGGGGCAGTTCAGCACCGAAATGCCCCCTTACTCACTGCGCTCAGAGAGCCACAGTTCCACCTCACAGATGAGGCCCGACTAGGCCGAAACACATGTCTGGGGTTGCTGTTGGCACTCTTGTTCAGAGGAGGTTTGCCAGGCATTTCGGTGCTGGGCTATCCCTGTGGGCGGGACAAAGACTGAAATGCAAATTGATATTCCTCCTTTGTGAAAAGTACAGTGAGCAAAAAGCGATGGCTGCGGACTCTCAAAGTGGGTAAAAACTATAGAACAGGTTATCATGCCATGTTCTTTCTAGAGAGAGGCGCCTGCTACCTTTTTTGTACATGATTTAAGTACATTATGAATTTACAGCGCAGTTTGAGTTAAAGATGTCACCATTTCTGAACGCGCTATATATTCACAAAATGTGCTTTAATAGTGTGCATAAGTAGTCTCTCTAAATAATAGTCTCATAATACATGGCGAAACTTAAAAACGTAGGTGAGTTAGTTTCTGCACATTACCATAAGCATGGATATACCAAGTCTTTATACGTTGTCTATGATGTATCTAGTGTGCAGAGATTACCTAGCACACGTGTTTAGGACATGTAATGTATTTACTAGGTGAAGTACGTTATTTAAGTACTCTCTATGAATGTATAGCATTTTCTGAGACAGTAACATTACATATAATGCGTTGTAAATTGACTGACCCGTTGAAAAACACTTTTGAAAATCAAGCCCTAAAATTGTTCTGGGATTGGCAAACTGTCTATACTAGCACTGCAAAATGGAGATTGAAGAGCATTTTGCCAAAGCCGCATTATGGGTGTATATTTCAATGATCAAACCAGGCATATATTTGGTTTTCAAACTGGGAGTCTGCTTAAAATATATAAAAATGTAACAGTATGCAGAGACTGTACATGGAATGGATCTGCAATAATGCCAATGTACCCTAGTTTAAATAACTATTTCGAATTTTACATCAGTATAACTCCAGTTTGCAAAATGGGAAAATATATGGGGAATTGTCATACTAAAAGCAAGGAGGAATTGTTCAAGTTGGGATTCTACTGCTATGGCCTAACCAGGAATGTCAAACTGCAAATATACTTGGAGTGTACAAATTGGGAAATCGACTGGAATTATGTCCCAGTAAACTAGTAGTAAAATGGTTACTGTACAATAAATAGCATAGTGAGAGTATACCAAAATTGAGCACTGTGGGACTGTACTAATAAGTATATATATACTTGAAGCATATTGGAACTGTGCATACTAGGACAATCTATGATGGGTGGAAGCTTACCTTGTTAGTGAACCTTACCATATACTACTTTAGTGCAAGCAGACTAGGAACATAATAGGGTTATACAAACGGACTTTAGTTTTGGATTGACAACCCTTGGAATGTGTTTAACAGTTTGACAATCCAGTAAACTCTGAGAATGTAGGAGGATCATGCAAACTGAAAATATACCCATGTTGTTTTGAAAGGTGGGTTTGACAAACTGGGAGTTTGCACCAGTTTGCACCGGTCAAGCAAACTGGCAATATGCGGATGCAGGCCTGGGACGGGTGCCCATGTGGCTGCATGGTGCCCAACACCATGCTCCCAGCCCTGGACTTTTTCTTCTACAGCCATGTCCATTCTCGGAACCGCAGAGTAAGCAATTAACCTTTTGGGTTAAACGATATAGGAAATGGTTTTGCTAGTTTTCTTTCAATAGCATTTTGAATTTGCCAGTAGGTACGCGTCTTTTGATGCAGTTGTGGGGTTAGCAAATACATTAGGGTAAAGTTGGGATGGGCTTGGTTAGTTCTGCTTGGATGATCAGGCTGTCCTGGTTAAGTTACCAGCTGCCTTTTTCAAATATTAAGGTGTATTGTGATTGACTGTGCGGTCTCACCCTCCCACCCCAAAGTTTAACATTATTATTGCACCATTCCTCTGTCGTAGAATGTTCCCCTTCAGCCAAGCCCTACGACTTGTGTGTCCCATTCTTAATTGCCTGCTGCTTTTATGCCAGTTTTGTCTGTCAACAACTCCACCGCCCTATCCTATCAGCGCTTGGTTAACCCAGTGCGGCACCAGCCTCATATGACTCTTCTCTTGAGGTCTTACTCCCACCCAATGCTCCTTCCCAGTACACGGTATCATATATTACTCTCTCTTACCCTAAATCAGTGTCGAGAGCGAGAACAGTTGATGTCTGGAATAAGAAGATCCACCTCCCCGCCCACTCGGCGTCTCGCCTGATAAAATATGTGCTGTGAATCCGCTATCGGTTATGAAGCTTAGCCTCACAATGTTACATGTTCAGCTGGGACCAATTATACCACAAAATTACCTAAGGTTAAAATACAAATTCTAATGGGGGAAACGTGTGTTGTCAGATGGCCCTGCTTGACTTTTTTATAGAAATAATGAAATTGCTTTGTATGCCATCTATATGAGATACATGGCTGCAATGAACGTTGTGAGCTGCAAAGCAATCAAACCAACATTAATTAGAAACATTAGGAAATCCTTCGTGTTGTTATTTTACATTTACACAATTTCAAATACAATATTCCAACAATAACGAAGTCTCCATAAAACAAAAACGTAAATAAATCAGAGCATCTGTTGAGTATACTTATGCACCAGTCGTTTTGTGGTTTTTGTGTTTACCGACGATAACTAACCCTCCCCCTCCCCAACAGGTGGGCTCTCCCTAAATGTACGTCACGAGGGTTAAACTGCCATGCGCGCTAAGGGTTCACGGGACCGCAGCCTGAGGTAAATGTCGCGCGTGGCCCCCTTCAGGGCCTCATTTCATAGCGCAACCAACATTCCACATTAATCCCTAGTTCAGCGCTAGCTTCACTGTTACTGGCGGGTCCACCCACTCACTCTTCGTCTGGTGGTGGTCTTTGTCGTGGGGGAATTGTCAATAGGTTAGGTGTATGCCTGTGTGTGTGTGTGTGTGTGGGGGGGAGGGGGGGGAGCGGGCCCCTGCGTCGGGGGAGGGCTCACCTTGCAGACCCTGTCGTCCACGGTGGTCTCGGAAAACTCCTCGCCCAGCTTGAAGGCGATCTCGGTGTTCTTGAAGGTGCTCTGGGTGCGCAGCACAATCCTGTCGGCCTCCTTGCTGATGATCAACGTGGGTTTGGTCACGTTGCCCATTTGACGCGTGGCAAATGGCACTCCTGCGGAAAAGAGACTCGGTTTAAGTATAATGGTTTGGCATTGGGGAAGCAGGTGGCTGGCAACGGGGGCGCAATCTGCGCGCGCCATGGCGCCCTTTGCCCACATTGCAAAGGTGGCAAGGCTGGGGGGGGGGGGGGGGGAGGGTAGACGACAGTCTTCCAGCAACATTCCACAAAACTACAAAATGAAATTTTTGATTAAGTATGATAAAAATGACATGCACTGAAACTGGCACATTATGCCACGACATTTGGTAATGAACATCCACTGTAAAGAGGCAGTGTGAGACTTACTTTCTGGGGGTGAACCTGGAGAAGGGTCATAGTGAGAAAATAATACATTCTGGCACAGGCGTGTTCGGGTGCATATAAGTTAATACATGTGCATCTTGGAGAGAAAAGTGCAATGCGAGAATCGTGCAGGCCAAGTGTATCCCAAAGTATATAGGAAAGATGAAACGAAGAGTCAGGGAAATCAACAACATGCCATGTTAGAAACGTGCATTACTTTAATGTGGTAGCCCCAAACTGCCCTGAATAAAATTAAGAGCCAGAACCATGGAAATTTACAGCTAAGTGTGTGATATGAATAAATAATAATAACAGCTAAATTACGCGCAGCCCATGACTGTGGAGTATCGGTAGTGCTGCGCACCAGATAGGGCCTGTTGAGAACGAGAAGTTGCAAGGGAATTCTGCATAGCGTCGCCCAATTCTCACCCAATCGCAAAGGGGCACCAAAACTGACACTTACCCAGTGCTTTCATGTACTCATCGAAGTTGATGCTTTCGACCAGCTTCCAGGTGCCTATGAATGCGTCGACCATGGTGCCTGTGGTGAGGTGGTGGAGTTTAGATTGGGTGGTCGGACAATATCGGTGCTGCTGCTGCCCGCTTCAGAAGAATGCCCAGTGCCTACGCCAACACCAAGGACCCGGACACTGCTATTATATGAAGCGGATCGCCCTGCCATTTGGGCGAGTCCGACAAACCACACCCCTCCGTCTATAGCAGGGTGGTGCGTGTGCCTACATTTGCATCCCTGCGCTGATTGGCTCAGGCCACCTGGTCAGGAGAGACCGGACTGGGAAAAGCCAATCCCGGGACCCCTCCCCTAGAGTCTCTTTTCAGCTCTCTGCAATGCAAGCAGCTCCCTTGCTCGTGCGGAGCGCTTTTATGCCTGTGATACAGCTCCCACAATCATACTTGGCAGTTCCACAGCCACTTACATTTCTGGAGTTCTTCGTCGCAAACGGTGCATAAACATACATCAGCACCATCTCACCCACGTTGTTCCCTGATTAACGTACACATATTGGTAAATTAAATGCCACCATTTGCTTACATTTACGGGTATAATGTTGCCGCGTCGTCCAGCATCTGTGCTTCATCTGAATTCCACCCAACAACATATATCTGCGGGTTCAGGCAACTGGTGTAGTGGTCAATGATGTGCGTACCCTCCCGCCCCCGTGCCATTTAAATGTTACATTTTTGGCGGGCAAAAAGGACGGTCCCAGTTTGTTCTGCCCACGTGTTATTTGCAAGTGTATGCTCTGCGTTTTTTTTGGCAAAACAAGAATCCAAAGGTTTTGCAAGAAAATAATCCTATTTATGGTCTTATGTCCTCATTTAGCTTAGAACCGGGAATTTGATAATTTTCTTGCAAAATATGGATGGGTGTCTCCCACCTCTCCGGTAGCCAGAGAGCCAGAGTTTGTGACTGACTTCAACGAAGCGTGTCTAAAAATAGGTAATTAATTAAAAAAAAAAGCATGCTATTGCTCACGTTAATGACCTTAATGCCATGGAGAGTTGACGGTGATACCGAATATTTCACAACGCCTGAAATTATTTCACAATTGTGTGTGTCGCACGAGATAAATCAATAATAACTTGATACAGAAGTTAATCATTTTTTAACAATACAAAGAGTCTCAGTCTCCAATTACATTTATTACATATAGAAAACCTCTCACCTGTAACACAGGGACTTGTCTAATCCAATACAAAAATCCAATACAAATCACTTCATATAAAAAAAACATAAATGAAATCCATACCATACATATCCATTCAAACTTAGTCATACATCCATTCTTCCATTTACCTACACACATGTAAACTCATATATAAAAAAATATGTGCCCCATCATTGACAGCATCATCATACGAGCTGTTCGGTACCATACGTTCCTCAATCATTGACCTCAATAATACTATTTACAAGCATATGTTCTATCATTTTCCTTTTCTCAATATTCTATTTCGTGCAGGACAATATCTGTGACAATATTAGATATTAAGGGCATGATTTGCAGAAAAGTCTGCATTGATCCTGCAAAGTCCCTGTGCCGAAAAAAAGCTCTACGGGGCTCTATGTGCAAAGTTTACAATGCACGGTCCGCGTATTCATGGATTCAAAATCGCAAAAGCCACCCGACCCGCAAAGAAAACCCAGCTAAGCGAGGAATCCACACAACACGCCCCCACTCAAACCAAAAGGATAGCCATAGAGCAACCTTGGTGCAAATCTCTGCGTCCACCTCTGACCCCCCCATCCAGCACCTCTGCAAAATCGTGCAAGCCCCCTCGTAAGCCAAGGCTGCACCCCTGCGAAAACGCATAAGCACCCTTGTAAGTCAAGGCTGCACTGCTGCGAAACTGAGCAAGCTGCCCTGTAAATCAAGGCTGCACCCCTGTGCAGTGGCGCAAGCTCCCTCGTAAGTCAAGGCTGCACTCTTGAAAAACTGTGCAAGCACCATAGTAAGTCAAGGCTGCACGGGCTGCACCCTGCGAAACTGTGAGCCATACCCCTTACTCCTAAGGCGCCCAAACTGCCGGTTTATACCCCTACATCAGCCCCTCAAGCTCAGACACCACCCACCAGCCCCCCTCACCTCCAACACTATACCAGGCAGCACCCTCAAGCTCAGACACCACACCAGCCAGCCCTTACAAGCCCAGATACCACCCACCACCCCCTCACCTCCGATACTACACCAAGTAGCCCCCTCAAGCCCAGTCACCACCCACCAGCCCCCCTCACCTCCAACACCACACCAGGCAGCCCCCTAAAGCCCATACACCACATACCAGCCCCTCTCACCTCCGACACCACACCAGCCAGCCCGACAAGCCCAGATACCACCCACCTGCCCCACTCACTTCCAACATTACACCAGTCAGCACCCTCAAGCTCAGACACCACACCAGCCAGCCCTTACAAGCACAGACACCGCCCACCAGCCCCCTCACTTCTGACACCACACCAGCCAGCCCCCACAATCCCAGATACCACCCACCAGCCACCCCTCACGTCTGACACTACACCAGCCAGCCCCCACACGTCCAAATACTACCCACTAGACCCCCTCACCTTCGACACTACACCAGGCAACCCTCTCAAGGCCAGACACCATCCACCAGCCCCTTCACCTCTGACACTACACTAGGCAGTCCCCTCAAACCTAAACACCACCCACCAGCTCCCCTCACCTACAACACTACACCAGTCAAACCCCACAAGCCCAGACACTACCCACCAGCCCTCTCACCTCTGACACTGCACCAGCCAGCCACCACCCACCAGCCCCCCTCGCCTCCAACACTACACCAGCCAGACCCCACAAGCTCGGACACCACCCACCAGCCCCCCTCATCTCTGACACTACACCAAGTAGCCCCCGGACAGCCTGCCCCCCCACCAGTCCAATGTATAGCTGTAACTCGTAAAGGATGTTTTCCCACACAATAACTGCGCCACACTGTTTGCAAGTTCAAACTTGCACATCCGACGCACAGAGACTGCAATAAGCTACCATTAGGTGGGATTTTAACCCGTGAACTTTAGTCAAGTTTTGGTGGACTATATATTGTCACATGAAAATATATTTCACGCTTAGGACATGTGACTGTAACATGTGATTTCAATTTATGCCCTATATGTTTTGAGAAAGGCTCTTGTGAAGCCAAAACACGTGAAAAACCAACCCCAGGGCACCACAACATTTGTTGCAATTCATCCTTTCAAATATAACTTACCTGAAAAAGAAATTTAAACAGTGTGGCGGGAAACCTCCTTTACGCAACTAACCACGGAGGTAGGGGCTTTTGGATCCTCCACAACCTCCCACACCAACGCGACACGTCCGTACGGAAGGGATATCAGGTCGGAGACATAAGAAGTTGTACCCCTGTCTAACCCCACAACCTGAATATAGCTGTAACTTACCTGAACCTCTGTGGCCTGCCTCCACCATGAAGCAGACCTCCAACATGTCCACCACCAACATGATCAACTGGAAGCACTGAAGAGCAATCCAGGACCGGAGCATCTCCTTTCATTCCCTGGTAGACCTAAATCTGCAGCACCTCAACTGGACAGCACAATATTGCACCAACACCACTGTGGCCACCCCATCCACATGTGACATGTGAATCCAATGCAAAGTGGCATGTGAATATTGGCCATGGGTCATTGCAAAGGCATCAAAGCACAGCAAGTGAATGTGTGTTGAGGACAGATGCACACACAATCAAACATTGGGCAGTTCTACAAATAAGGACCAGGCGTGTTACAGCCCGAGCATAAGTATCCCGAGTGGTAGGGGTGACAAAGTTCCTGTCAGGGATGACAACATGACAGGCCTGTGTGTGGGTGATGGGAGGTCACTCAGAGAGTGCATGACTCAGGGAGACAGGAAATGTGTGCTGCCACACAGAAACAGAAAATATGGGACACAACTGCATTCCAGTGGCAAAGGTTGAGCATGACATGAGAGCAGGCAGTGTATAACTGCACATGCTCGTGGGCGTGTGAGCATGACATGGGAGTGACACAACAATGAAATAAGAAATGCGCAAGTGATGTGTCCAGCCTACCCATCCACAGTGAGCCCACCTCCCACCGCAGCAACCACAATGCACAATACACACTACAGTCAATAGAGTGTGGGCACATACACATTCCCAAACATGTGCAACTGGGGCACATGACCAACAGTGGACCTGAAATGAAAACAACGTGAACTCGTGCAAATACACATGAGCAGCTGGCAATCCATCCACAATAAGAGTCAACCAAAAAATACAGAAGCCTCCACCTCAACCACACTGATGCCAAACACGCATTGATGCTGGACACATAATGGAAAATGAAAATCCTCTAGTGCAGCCTCCACTCGCCTGATGGCCTCACCCCCAGATGTCAGGCACAAACATCACAGCATCAACATGACACACACAGGCACACCACGATACACATGACCTGCAATGAAGAGATGCACTGGGAGAAATGTAAACAATCAAATGCACAGACAAATTAACTGCATGAAGCGTGGAATGTACTCATAGACAACCTGTATTGAATAAAACTATATACACGAAAAACAGGGAAGGAATGTTCCAGAAGTCCGGGGTAAAAGAAGAAAACAGAAATGAACCATATTCCTAATTAACTATATACATGAAAAACTGGGACGAAATGTCACTGAAGTCTGGGTGAAAAGAAAAAAACTGAAATTAAACCTATACACAAAGAACTATATACAAAGGCAGCGGGCTAGTCCTCCTCGGCAATTTCTGACAACCTGCTGACCACGGCTGATTCACATGCAACTTTCTCCTCCCTCAGACGGGCCTCTGTTGTTGCCTGGAGGGCTTGCAGTGTGGACAACAACTGATGTTCTGTGTCCCGTACCGACCTGCAAGTCACCTCCAGGATGGCAGCCTGCCTCCGTGCCTGATGCAGCACCACCTCAGCCCTGGCCACCCTCACCTGCGCCTCCCGTGCCTGCTGCCTCTCTGTAAGCAGCTGCCTCTCATATTGCCGGAACACAGAAGAAATTATTGTCAAGGCCCCCCCCTATGGTCCTCCTGCCTCATTGATGCCACCTGCCTCTTGGTTTGCCCTGTAACATTCTGCCTCCTCATATTTGCCACTTGCTGTTGCTGTATCCAGAGCACGCTGTGTCGGTACGCCCTCCGACGTGATGACATTTGTTGGGGGTGTACAGCACCTGCACTGCCCCGAGTTGCTTGCTGACCCACCATTGCGTGTGCCGGTGCCTGGGTAGGCACGGTGACCACCTCAGCTGACGTAGATGGGACTCCTACCTCGAGTGGGGATGATAGCTCCACCAGACGTGGCGTTGGTGGTGGGACTGGTGCACAGTGTATGTGGCACGGAAGGCACCCTGGAGGACAACTGGTGCATAGAGGATCAAGCCAAGGAGGGGGGTTGCAGCAGTGAACATCCCACGGAGTCCACTAGAGAATAGGCCTGTTGCCAGCAAGGCCATGAGGTGGCACAGCTCATTGTGATGATGGACAAGCATACCACAAGTAGCCTGTCCATCATCACAAATGGCTGCAGTATGCCTCGTAAGGTCACCCAGAAAGGGGCAGCACCTGATTCCTAATGGGCACATAAGCTGGTAAGGGGATTCTGGTCTGGGTGGAGGCATCCCAGTAGGTGCGCACTGCTGCATCCGATGGCCATGGGACAGGACTTTGAACAGGCACCTCAGCGTTAGCCAGAACAACCTCATGCACCTGGGGCAGGGTTGCTGCATGAGCACCCACCTTGACACCCCCACCTGACCCCATGGGCTGGGCTGCAACGGCCACTGCCTCTGCTTCCACCTCCGTCAACCTGGATGACTTCAGGGTGTCTTACCCCTTGAATGGCCTCTGTGTGGCATTACCCTGTCCCACCGCTGCTAAGGAGTCCCCTGCCATCTTCACCTCCTGGGGTTTACCCTCAGCAGCCATGCTTAATGGGCTTGGTGCTACCTCAGCCACATCGTTCCCCGGTGGAATGGTCCCTGCTTCCATCCTCCACAGCACAATTTCCGCCCTCTTCTTCAGCTGCAGCAACTGCAGTAAAGGAGACACAGAACACCAACATCAGTGTACAGTGTCAAAGCCTGTGTGGCATACACATCATTTACAGTAACATGAAGTAGGCATGGTACAACCAGCAACATCCATACTTACACACATGGCCATGCAATTCCCACTGAAACAGACACAATCCAGGGTAAATGATGACCATAGTCATTACACATTCAGATGTAAACCCAGCACAAATAGGGCAGTGCGCAGACACATACCAAGATATATGACATGGCACAATGGCAAAGGCAATGTGACCCAACTGCAACCTGCTGTGTTGCTACGGGAGAGATGGCACTGGGGCGGGCAGGGATTCAACTGGTAGGTTGGCCAAACACAGAATGCATTGAAGCACTGATGGGTGGGGTACTGCTGTATATATATAGGTGGCAAGACACTCACTTCAAACAACATGCCTCCCTGACAGCCTGAACTGTGAGCATGCAGCACATAGATGCCTCAATTGCAGAGGCACACGTGAGTATGCCATAGCCCCAAGCACATACACATGGCATGCGCACACATCAACTCAGTGTACACATGCAGCGCCATGACAGATCACATCAATGTCCCCGAAATGGCAATGACACAACTTGATACCGCCAAACATCCATACACACATGTCTCCTCCATATGTTGAGGTTGGATAGGCACACATTGCAATGGTCCACACAAGATCATGTCCATCAAGCATGTCCCTCACATGGGCACAACATCCTCATCTGCCACCCTTGCTATCCAAGCACTATCCGGCAGGCTTTAGCCAGCCCACATGCTCAAAGACACACTATCTAGGCCCTCTTCTCTTTTGCCCTGCGCACCTCCGACACTGCAGTGCATGGACTTGGTCTCCTCCATAGAAGATGGGTGAAATGCGATCATCACCTCTTCAGATCGCTCTGCACTCTCCTCCATACTTCCTGGCACCAGTTATGAGGTCTGCACACTGCGGTTTTACTATTGAGGGAAAAATGGACTGGAAAAAAAAGAAAAAAGAAATCGACCAGCTGATTTTTATTTCTGTTCATCTGACTTTGATCCGGCATGTATATTTGTTGTGTGCCACCCCTTCTCCCTCCTGTTACCCTCTGTTCTCCTGGGCCTGTTCATGCTGCCGTGCTGATATTGTTCTCCATTTCACCTCCTCTTATGTGCTGGCCTTGCGGCTATTTCCATCATGGCTGCCGCATTTTGCAGTCTTCAGCAGCCTTCCCTGCAATCCAGAGCTGCTCAACACCATTGGCCAGGGGTTGGTGAAATGTGGCCTATCGTGAGCCGGCAGGCTTTAGCAGGCCCACATGCTCAAAGGCCCACTATCTAAGGCCCTGTTTGCCCCCTGTCAGCTACAGGTACGTGACCCACCCCCTCTGATCCCCCACTCCGTTTCTAGGTGCTCCCACCCCCTCTGATCCCCATTCTGATTCGATGTGCCCCCCACCCCCCTCTGTTCCCCCGTTCTGTTTCTATGTTCCCCCCACCCCCTCTGATCCCCTGCTCTGTTTCTATGTGCCCCCCAGGTCCCATGGTCCCCCGTTCTGTTTCAATGTGTCCCCACCCCACTCTGATCCCCTGTTCTCTTTCAATGTGCCCCTGCACCCCCTCAGATCCCTGTTCTGTTTCTATGTGCACCCCACCCACCTCTGGTCCTCCATTCTGTTTCTATGTGCCCCCTACACCCTTCTGAACCCCCGTTCTGTTTCTTTGTGGCCCCCTTTGTTCCTCTGTAGGCTTAAGATGTCTGTCTACTTAAATCCCTCTTCTTGCTGTCCCACCCTCTCCCCACTCCCCCTCTCCATTCACTTTTCCTTAGCACTTATGGTATTCAGATATGTTGCCTGACCTGTATGATAGCTTCTTGCTTGTCTCCCCTTATTTGTTTTCTCCCACCTCTCCCCCTCCAGCCCTATCTGAAATGTCATCAGGCCTTTTACGTTAGTCACTTGTTTTGTTCTTCTCCTTCCCCTTTACCCCTACACCCCTCACCTCCCCTACCTCTTGTTAAATTCCAGAACGACCTCAATTGTCGTCAGGCCTAGTACTGTAGTTGCTTGTCTGTCCCATTCTCCTGCCCACGCCTCCTCCCCTCCTTATCACTATCAGTAGCTCTTACTCTATCAACATCGTTTCCTGACCTGTTTGAACAGCTTGTTTGCCCCCCCACCCCTTTGTTTTTACCTGCAATGTCGTCAGGCATAGTAATGTAGCCGCTTGTCTGTCTCATTCTCCCTCCCTCACCTCCTCATCATTGTCTATAGCATTTGCACTATCTGAAATGTCGCCAGGCTGATTATGATAGTTAATTTTCACATTCTTAATGTATCAATGACTTATAAGAATGTTACTGTATTCTGCCATGTTTCCTCTCTGCCTTGAAGTGCTTTTAAACACATTGTGTATAGGCGCTATATAAATAAACACTCATTCAATCAATCAACCATCAAGTGACATTGCATTGACACGGTTTGGGCAACTTTACAACTACACACACTGCAAATACCAGCGCATGTCCAATGAACAGATGTCACACTTCACACTTGGGGAGCATTATCTGGGGACTGCATGGCACTGCAGTTCACAGAAATACGCATGCCGCATACATAAGGGTGTAACTACAAACATGCAGGCCCATGCACATTACACTTGCACTGTAGAGCAGTGCACCACATGGCTACTCACCAACATCCTCCAGGCGCTGTTTCCAATCGCAGATCTGGGTATGCAGCCTTGGGTAGAACCTCGCCAGGACCTCCATGTTTGTGTTGGAAACCTACACCTGCCAGCACAGTGCACCTCCACGGTTGCACCGGCTTTCAGGGCGCGCAATGCCTGGGTGTGGGTCCTGCATTTGAGGTCCTCCCATCGCTTATGAATGCTTTCCATGTTGATGGCAGCGGTTATGTCCTCCCAGATCTGCTCGAATCCTTCTTTCCTCCGTTGCTTTGCTAGGTCGAAGAGGGCATCATAGTTCTTCAGGACCTGATCTACCAGGATGCCAATTTCCCCCTCTGCCTCGCTGCTGCCGGGTTGCCACTCTCTTGTCAGGGGATGATGGTGCAGATATAGCAACCCCTCAGGCAGGTGTTGGTGTGCCGAGTGGTCCTGGAGATGTCCTGTGGAGCAGTGGTGGAGGAATGGAGATGTGGGAGTCTGACACGGCAGCTGAGGTGGTCACAGGGTCGGACACAGGTGCACAGCCAATGGCAGGCCAGCAGGCACTCCCAAACCAGTACATGTGGACAGAAGGCACTCACACTGGGGAGGCAGCAGCAGCAGATGGCAAGGTGGGAGGCAGCACAGGGCAGGAGGAGGCAGTATAACTGGCACAGAGGCATGAGAGGGTTTTCTTCTGTGCCTAGCTACGAAGGCAGCCAAAAACAGAGTAAAGGCCCTTAGTGCGTAAGTTACGTGATATGCGCTGCACGCAGCATGCCTACACGGTTCATGGCATTGACAGTGATATTTAAGAGTCATGATTCATGAGACTTGTGAGCGAAGGAACGAAGCCGGCGAGTATCATTTGCACGTATTTGGGGGTGTTACGCAAGCCCTTTTGTTCAGTTAACGCGTACTGTATTTTTCTTTATGGGGGTTGCCGCTGCGCATACACGCATTTATTTGTGTACATTTTAAGGCCTACGGTGTGTTGCCTATGCAATTTTTGGTTTCGGGGTGCCTCAGCCTATCGCGTACTGCTTTTTACACCTTTGCGAAGCTTTCCGGGTATTGCGTATGCAATTCTTGAGTTTTGGGGTGCCTCTGTGTATCACATACCATATTTCTTGCTTTTGGGGTACATTGAAGCCTTGCTGGACCACACATCTACATCGCACATCACGTAGACTGTTCCCTTCCTCATATTGCCCAGAACAATATCTTAGTGTGCCTTCCATTTCACCTTTGCATCTGAAACATGAGTGGAAAGGTCCCAAGAGGAATGGGAGTAGAGGGGGGTCAGGGACGTGTTGAGGATAATCTGCCCCAGCCTCAGGAGGATGTGGCGGGCCTCAGCCCACAAGTGAACAAGCACCGGCACGTCAATGTGGTCGCAGCCAGACTGGTGAAGCAGCACCACCTAGGGCCTCTCGGGCCAAGAAGGGATGCCCTGTAGAGCACAAAGAGGCTCCAACCCAAGACACGGCACAGGAGACGGGTCCGCATAGGAAGAGGCGCTTCACTGATGAGGAGCTCTAGATCCTCGTTGACTACCTAACCGATCATGATCGTAAGATGTGCCATTATACGGGGAGCACCCATACACCTGCACAACGTACAGTGGGTTGACAGCGGTTCACAGTCAACATCAACGCCTTAGGTGTGGAGATGCACACTGCTGAACAGGTCCAGAAGCGGTGGAATGATCTCACACATAGGACCAAGCACAAGCTCAGTTTCAACTTGGCCTCTACACTGGCCACTGGAAGGGGGCCACCAGAGGAGGGGCAGCTGACACTGCATGAAGAGGCCACAAGTCAATTCATCACGCTTGAGCAGGTGCCTTGGGAGGTGAGGAGACTTATGAGGACACATCTGGTGAGTGGCATTCCTTATGCATTGTATGTTCCGCCAATCATGTATGACTGAACCATATATGTGTAGTGGTACATCTCGCTGCAGTTATCTAACATCCTTGGGGAGTGCTTGTTTGCTAACGTGTAGACTCATGTCACATGGACGTAATTCTGCGAGTATTCTGTGTGGTGGACATGTGTGGCACATGTTCATGTGACAGTACACATCACTGCCTGCTGACCTACATAGCATGCCCAATGCCTCTGGTGACACATTGCTGGGCATTTGTGTACATTGACTCCACAGGACAGGTTTGACACACTTGCTGCATTTAGGGTTGTAGAGATATGTGCATGTGTACCCCTGACGGACTGTGTTCCCCAAGCAGGTCACTTGTCATTCATTGTTAATTTCTGTATGTTCTCTCCACCTAGATGTATTGCATGACTTTTTTTGTATTACTTGATTTAATCTAGCACTATGAGTGACTGCACAGTGTGTGCACATTGTGGGCCCATGCATGTGGTACATCGTCCACTCCCCCAGCTTGTCTTCATATGTTGTTCCTGTAGGTATTGCCAGTGCACCCTGGCATCCATGCACAATTGCTGGGGTTGTCTTGCACAGGGAATGTGGTCTGTTGGAGGGTGAGTGAATGGCTGCATATTGTCCTGAGGTCCATTTACAGTGGTGTCCAGCAGGGGAGTTAGTGCAGGTTATGGGTATGTGGTTGTAGGCACTTCTTTGCGGGGATGTTGCGGACATGGGTCTCTTTCATCTTTGCATGCCATGGTGAGTTGTGCATGTTGTTTCTTTGATGTAGAGATGCTGATTGGCATTTCACAGTTGGCTTTTCCTTGCCCATCTGCCCTTCTCAATCACCCACCTTTGTCCTTCCTCGCCCACTACATGTGCTATTTTTCCATCTATGTGCCTTCCAGGCTCTCTGACCAGGCTGTTTCTTTTACAAGTGTTCATTTCTCTGTCTTCCTCTTTTGGCCACCTTCTCTCTGCCCTCACCGACTGTGATGTTTGACATATCCATCCTCATCTCCCCACCAGCCAGTCTCCTTCTTTCTCTTTACTTTTCTCTCTCTCTCTCTCTCTCTCTCTCTCTCTCTCTCCCTCTCACTCTCTCTCTTTTGCACTGCTATGTATTCATCACTCTGTGACCTATCTCCCTCTTACCCTTTGTCATCCGTCTCATCAGCTACCACACTTGTACTTCCACTCCCAAGTCAACCAGATATGACTAGCATTAATGAGCCCCTGATAAGGTTGAAAGAAGTCTCTTTAACACAAAAATAGTGGTGTGGTTAGTAGGGATGTGAGGAAAACATTTCAACCATTTCGTGTATCCTCATGTTGTTGTGTAATTGTCCTTGACTATGTCAACACTAAACAATGTTTGTTTGTTTATTTTATTTTATTTATATAGCGCTCCAGACCCGGGAGTAAAAGAGCGCTTAAGGATAGGTTACAAGGCACAATAATAGAGATTGCAACAATACATTTGTCAGAATATGTACAATATATACAGTCAGAGGTAGTTAGATATACAGTTGTGGCATTTATGTAAGTACAATATATACCATTTGTGGTAGTCTAAATCAAGCTATGGTAGGTGTTTTGTTCAGTAACCATCCAATGGCGAGTGTCCTAAATAGTTGGAAGGATTTGGTCAGCTTGATGTTCAGAGGCAGAGTGTTCCAAAGTTGAGAGGCGAGGACCGTGAAGCTCGAACCGCCGGCTCTTTTAGAGGTGAATCTGGGCACTGTGAGGCAGAGAGTGTTGGAAGATCTGGTGATTCTGGTGGCTGGCTTCATGGTGAATTTGCTCGTGAGGTGGGGGGGCTAGGTGGTTTAAGGCTTTGTAGGTAAGGCACAGGGTTTTTAGATCAATTCTTTGTTGAATGGAAAGCCATTTGCAAGAGATTCTAGTGGCAGAGATATGCTCGCGCCTAGAGATGTTTAATGCTGCCCGTAACGCATTATTTTGGAGAACCTGTAGTTTGTTGATGATGGATTGGTTGGCACCTAGGTAAAGGCTGTTACAATAGTCTAACTTAGATTGTATGAGAGCTCTAGCCAGCGTGAGGCAGCAGGTGGTGGATAAGAAGGGTCTGCAGACTCTAATTAGTTTCCCGGTGTAGGCGGTGGCTGAGGCGGTCGTGTTTACTTGTTTAGTGAGGTCAGTATTGGCGTCAAGATAAAAGCCAAGGGTTTTCACATTTTCTGCGATGGGGATAGTGATGCCATCGATAATAATGTTGGTGTAGTCCGGGCTAAGTTTCTGTAGGTTGTTAGGTGATCCGACAAGGAGAAGTTTGGTCTTCTCATCGTTCAGGCAGAGGCCATGTGTGGCCATCCATGCCTGAATGATGCTAAAGATTTCATTAATCCTACTGACGTCGACACTGTAGTTGCCCGAAATGGTGAGGAGTATCTGGGTGTCATCGCGTAGTTGGTATAGGTGACACCCAGATGGTCCAGTTCATCAAAGAGAGGCTTTGTAAAGATGTTGTAGAGGGTGGGGGATAAACAGGATCCTTGTGGGACACCACATGTGATTGGGATGGGGTCTGCTGCTGCCGCTAGTGAAATAACCCTCATGGTTCTGTTAGCCAGGAAGGACTGTATCCACGTGACAGCGGAGGGGGAGAAGTGGGCGGCGGAGGAGAGGTGGTTGCAGAGTATTTTATGGTCGAACAGGTCGAAGGCTGCTGAGAGGTCTAGGAGGAGTAAGATGGCAGCCTTGCCTTTGTCCTTTATGTTGTCAATCTGACTTTTGAGATCAACAAGGGCAGTTTCTGTCCCGTTTTGAGGTCGAAAGCCAGATTGGCACAATCCTAACAGTTGGTTGGTCTCTAAGTAATCCTGAATTTGCAGGTAGGCAACTCTAACAAGGATTTTTAACAAGAATGGAACTGTAGTGATTGGCCTGTAGTTAGTAGGAATGGCTGGGTCTAATGTATTTTTTTTTAGGAGAGGGAGAACCCATGATTGTTTCAAGTTATTGGGTACTGAGTTGGTGGAGAAGGATAGGTTTATTAGCTTGGAGATGAATGGGGATAGGTCTCTTGCTGCATCTTTGATGATCTGGGCAGGGCAGCTGTCTCCTTTGCAGTTTGATGGTTTGAGGGATGTTATAATTTTTTGGACTTCTGGTATGGTTACCTTTTTGAAGGTGAAGCCAGTGGTAATGTTAGAGGTGGTAGGTATGCTCGGGGTGGGGGGGGGTTACTGTTGGAGAGTTGAAGTCTCTTGGCTTCAATTTTCGTTTGGAGGCCAGTAATTTTGTTGGCCAGGGCGTTTTGGATAATTTTGCACCAAGGTTTGTCTTTCACAGACATGTCTGTCGGTGGGTTGGGATTTTCTAGCTCCTTTAGGATGGTGAACAGTTCTTTGGTGCAGGAGGCTGCGTTGTTTATTCTAACGTTGTAGGCTTCCTTCTTGGTGCGGATTATCTCCTTTTTGTAGAGGGAGGAAATGGTCATGAGATTGGATTTATTTTCCGCTGATGGAGTAGTTTTCCATAGGGTTTCCAACTTGGCTTTCTGTTTTCTAAGTAATTTAAGTTCAGGTGTGTACCAAGAGTTCAGATGAGTTCTAGGTTTGCCTTTGCGTAGCTTTAGTGGGGCAATGGCATCAACGGCTTTGGCCATGGCATCATTATAGGTGCTGACTAGTAGGTTGATGTCTGTGGTGGCAAGGATCATATTTAGGATAGGGAGAACCAGTGGTGTAAGTGTTTCCGCGGTAATGTTGCGCTTGTTTCTAGTTAGGCAGGCTGGTGCAAGGGGGCGCTGTTTAGGGTTCTGGATGTTAATGGTAATGTCAAATGATATGCGGAAGTGGTCTGACCATAGGAGAGGTTTGGGGGCTTTGCAGGTGATATTGCAATTGTGGGCAACAAGCCAGTCGATGGTTCTGCCTTTCTGATGAGTTGGTAGAGTAATGAGTTGAGTAATGTCATGTTCAGAAAGGGCAGTAGCAAGGGAGGACGCCGGCGTGTCGCTGTGGTCGTTGTACCCCAAGTTGAAATCGCCTAAGATGATGTTTTGTGAGTGAGGCTTGGAATTCCCGGCTATGAGAGCTGTGATGTCTTCCTCAAAGTGTTTCTAGGTCCTAGTCACAAAAATGTTTGACAGTCTGTGGCCAATTTAATATGCTTTTTGACGTCTGCTGGACCCATCTTCAGGACACTGTGTGGTGGCACAGAGTATTTTAAGCTGGCCCATGGATTGGGACATTTCACATACAACAATCTAAAAACCAAAACGAAAAAAACCTATTGGTAACATTATAAAATCTTTTTACGTGTTATAGCTCTATCTTTTGGCAAATGCAACAAACAACACTAACCATCTAATTTCTTTAGAGACGTGTGAGGCTTCATCTACAGTCAATTTGCCAATGTTGCTTGTTCAACAGATGTTTCAATCTTCAACAGCACGTAGCTATGAAATCAAACATAAACACTCATGTCTGTTGTTTCTCAAAGTGGCATCTCACGTATTTCCACCTAAGTAGCATGTTTGTTTAACACTTTTCACATCACAAAGATACTTTAACGGGCATGGAAGTAGACAATTGTACGCAGTAGGATGGTGAACACAAATACTATGTTTATGTGTATCACCTCCATCCACATTGTTCCCTTATTATTTATACAGCCATTGTCTGGGCATACAATGGGGTTAACAAGTAAATTTGTTGAGCTTCGTTGTGTCTTTAACAGAGGAAACATGCCCAAAAATTGAGTTGTGACTTGGCAAAATGAGTTGAGTAATTAAGAGAAACACCGGTGCCTGTGCGTGGTATACTCGCACTGGCCTCTTTGCATTTGGTTTTATGGGCTGGACAGAGAATTCCGAATTCTGCCGTGGTGCGGGTGTCACTCACTCTGTAAAGAGACCCATATCAGAGTTAATTTAACTCTGTGTCCGAGAGCGCGGCTCGCGGGGGACCCTTAAAAAAACTCTGTTTAGGCCGCAAGGTACTTACTTCTTGCATACAAATCATCCGTGTCCAACAAATGCTGTGCGTTCAATGCCAGAAAGATGTAAGCCGCGGCTTCCTCGACTTCTTTTAATTATATTTGAAGACTAGACCTGAGGGTCAGTAGTCAGGTAGCGTACTGCGGCCGCCATCTTGGATGGAAAAATGGTGGTACGCTCGCGCTATACAGATATGTTTTATCTGTATCTGTATTATTTCACATGGTATAGACACAGATTAAACATGCCTATGGTATTATTGTGTTAGTATTTTATATATTCACTAAAATATGTAAAAATCTCTATTACTCTGTCTAAATATATTCAAAGACATAGTTCCTCTTGCGCTTTTGCAATGAGACACACCTAGTACGTGTGAAGGTGGGAAGCTGTTGTGGACACCCCCTTTGTATACATTGGTATTACCTGTCCTCTTCCACAGACCCCGCAAAAAGAGGACTATATAGCTCTATTTTTGTATACCGTGCCTGCAATCAATGTCCCCACTTGGGCCCAGGTCTCAGTGACACCTGTTTTCGGGGTGCATGTTGTGCTGTGCTTGTAATCTATTTGCTTTGCTGCCAGTGATTTCTCTGTTGGTCAGTTCTGCTGTTGTGATGTTGATAGTTGCTCACGCTTGGTTCTTTGTACTTCCAGATGTTGACACTGGGTGGTCTATGCCCATTTCCTTGTTCCATACATGAGTTGTCATGGCTGTCTAGTATCTTTACATTGATGCAACGCATGTCTTTGCTAGTTCAAAATGCTGTTCAGTTGAGATGCAGTGGATGCAAGCCAGATGGGTACCTTTTGCATGTAAGTCAAAGGCACTCAGGGGGGGCACTTGTGGTGTTGTTGATGGCAGGGGGTCTGGCACTGTGTGGGGTTATTTTTCTTTTACCTGTACTGAGGTGAGCGGGTCCAGCTTCATGGGTGCATGTGACACATGGTTATGGTTGGCTGGTGTGTCTATGCATGCTGTTTTATCAAGACAATCAGGGTGGCACTGGTTACAGGGTGATTGTTGTGAGGTAGGCTGTCACTGTAGGGTGTTTATTGGTGTGTTATCATGAGGGTGGCAGGTCCGGCTGTATGTGTGCTGGGACACATGGTGATGGGAGTGATGGCAGATGTTTCCTTGCAGTCTTTGCATGTGTCTTGCCTGCCGCGTAGAATCCCGTTCACTGAGCTTTTCTAGTCATGTCTACCCATGCAGGTAATCCACTCTTGGTCCATCTGCCCCTTCTGGGGGTGCTGTCCCGAGACAAATCCACACACAGCACAGCATTGATGGCCATTTGCGGGATGCCATGTTCACCACCGACACAAGGCACACGCCATTGGCCAGGTGTTGTTGTTTGCCATGCTGAACATGTACCATGCACGGAACACCAGCAGATATCTTGCAGCCTGTTGACAGCTGCTCAGTGCATCTCAACGCTCCCTTCAGTTCGAAGCACATTAGTCACCGTTCAATGTAGTCCCTATGAAGTCGGCCTTCCCTTCCTCTTGCCTATTGCCTACTCCCTTTTGTGTGGCAGAGTCATTGCCTCTGTTTCTCATTCCTTTCTCATGTCTGCTTATCTCTTTCATGCCAGTTGCTTCTGTGCCCATACCTTCCTGCTGCCTCTGTGACCAGCTGCCTTCTGCCGTATCCTGTATTCAATGTAATTGCTGATATATTTCATCCCATCGTCTTGGGCTTTACATCATTCTGCCCTGCCAGTCTTTACTACACTTCCCTGCTGCCACCTTAATCAGTGTTGTGGCACTGGGAGTACTTCCAAGGAGATCCTGGGTTTCCAACCTCTCAGTGATCTCTTTTGGGAGTCCTGTCAGTGTCATACTGCCTCTGGCCAGATCAAAGTATTCACAATGTCCCATCACCATGACAAAGGGTAAGTGGTACCTGGTCCTTTCATGCATGGAACTCTGGGGGGCAGGCAGTGTAGGTGTTGTCGGTGGGTAAGGTGTCACTGCGTGGGGTGTTTTCATTGCATTAGCGTGAGGTGGGCAGATCTGGCTGCATGGGTGCAGGGACACATGGTGATGGGTGGCTGGTGAGTTCTTTTTTGCATTTGGGGCACATGGTGCAGTGTAATTGGGTGCATGGATGTGTTGCCTGCCCTGACCTTGTGTTGCTTCTCTCTACAGAGGCATTGTACAGGAGAAGATGGTTGCTGCAATTGAAGGGGATGTTGTACAGAACACATCATCAGAGTTGGGTGGTTTGCAGGCCTACAGAGGGGGGTGGGGGGACATCCATGCATTCCAGGAAACAGCTGGTGCAGGCTCACAAGAGAAAATGTGTGAGGTGAGATGTGCATCTTTATTGCAGTGTACTTGCATTTTTCAAAGTCTGCATGACTATTTTGATGTGAATGTGTATTGTGAGCATACTTGTTAAGGAATGGGTTGGCCAGTCGATCTGTATATTGTTGTGGAACACACATAGGGGGTCCAGGGCAGTCCTCACATGTGTTAGTTGCTCATTTCAATTGTGCACTATGCCTTCCTACTTGCATGCTCGTGTGTATAGTTTGAGGGCTACCTGCAGAATAGTTGTTGGTGTCCTTGTGATGATGGTCGGGACTATGTTGCTTGTGTTGTGTGCTTTTGGGTGGATTACATGGACACTGTTGGTTCCAGCTGCTATGACTGTGTTGGTGATTTTTGCACAGCCCTACAGATAAGGGGTGTATCCGACACTTTTACTCCCTAAAAATGGGCAAATACTCGCACAAAAAAATAGGCAGTAAAAATACCCCCAACAAAAAATATGAAAAAGTCATGTGGAATCTTGTGCCCCTGCTTTCACCCTCACAGCGACACGGATATGTTTGGCCCAGTAGTGCCCCTAGTACCAATGGTAGACAATATTATTGTAACAGATTGATTGGAAGAAGTAAACATCTATCTATTGATGAGCATATATAACTAGGTGCAAATAAATACATATTACAAAAAAAGCTGTTTTTCGTTAAAACATATTTTTACTCACTTATGAATTACTCTCATTGGTAATTGGACTTACATTTTTACTCCCTAAAAAATCCTTTTACTCCCAACTTAAAAAAAATAGTGAGTAAAATGCTCCCACTTACAAATACTATCTGGAGCAATGTTTGTGCATGGTATTTTATGTCTAATGGACGCACACAATTTGTCTCTCCCAGACACACATTATCAGGGTGTTGTTATGGGCACGGAGGATAGGCCCCAATTCATCATTGAATGGCACCTGGGATGTGTCCTCACTGTGTGTGCTCCATACGGGCAGGTTTTTAGGTGAAGTATGTTTGTAGCAGCTGGGTTCACGCAGCCTCTCCACATAACCTTTGGCCAACCAAGGGCAAGGGTGGTGCCTGTGGCTAAGGGCAGTGTCCCACCTGCATGTCCACTGGTACGCCATGCCATGTGATGACATTGTGCAGTACAAATGCTGCTTCCATGATTTTACAGACTACTGGTGGGGCATGTAGCGAAACCACACCAGAGTGGTCAAGGGAGCAGAAACGTGACTTTAGCACCCTGAATGTGCGCTCCACTATGACCCTAGTGGCTACATGTGCTGAATTGTACCTTACTTGAGCTGGCGTGGCAGGATTCCGGTATGGTGACATCATGAACGTTGATAGCATGTACATTTTTGTTATTGCCATTTATTGTCTTGGTCTGTTGTGCAGTGTGTCACGTGCATGCATGTGTGTGACAGCTCATACTCTCTGATGAGCCAGGTGTTGCCATATTCTCTCGATGCCAGGGCCCGAAGGAGTGGTGGCTGCCGGTAGATGTTGCTATCATATGTGCTGCCAGGGAAATTGTCACTCACTTGCATGATGAATCCATTAGCATCACAGCCTACCTTCACTTTAATGGAATGCCAGTGCTTGCAATTGCGGTATATGTGCTCCGTCAATTGGGGGCGGTGTAGCACAACATGTGTACAGTCATTTGCACCTAGTGCACGTGGAAACTGTGCTACTGCATAGATTTCTTGGCACACTCTCTGCCTTTCCTCCATTGTTCTGGGCATATATATGTGCCTGCGCACACATGCACATGCTGTTATGCAGGCCAATACCTGGTGGAGACCGTGGGATTGTGTGGCCTGCGATATCTCCCCAACTATGGCCGTGGTATGCTGGAAGGAGCCAGTGGCTAAGAAATGTTGTGAAGTCAACACTTTTTCAAGGAAGGTAAGGGCCTAGGAACAGAGGGTGGGTGATGCTAGGCCTTGCTCCCATTTTTTGACAAGGTCTAGGATAACATGGGGGGTACCGGTACCTAGCATACACCTGGTCAACAGGCATCCTAAACAGCATGGTGCACTGTGCTAAAATATGGGCCACCGGCATCCTCCTCCACATTCTGTTTCCATGTACGATAGCTCCTGCTATTGCGGGGTTCATCATAGCTGTCCAACGTTTGTTTGGTGTGCATTGCATGCTTTATACGCATTGGATACTTTGCACATTCACCTTTATGCCTGCTATCATGTGTCGGATGGATCACAGGGTTTGTGCATGACTTTCCTGGTGTAAGGTTGCGCGTTGAAATACATACATTCGGTTTGCGATGGGCTTGGCGTGCGATTGCTTGGCGTGGACCGTCCCTCAACACGCCCACATTTTTCCTCATTCTGCATGGGAAATTGGGAATATGAATGTTCCGCCCCCTATTTTATTCTATGTGCAGGCCCGGCACACACTCTGCAAGGATTCTCGGGCAAGGCGCTCGACCGCTCGCAGAGGCATGCCGAGCATGCGCGTATTCCGGAAAAGTCCTGCAAAGTCGATTGCATGAATCGATGAAGGGGGTTTTAGCACAGAATGGCACCTGTTCACTTTACATATACCTGTACAGTATTGACTCGGCCTACTCCTTCTTTGGCCACGTTTAATGTTTTTATGACCGATCATTTCCGTTTCTGGGTCACTTTTTGAGCCGATTAGCAAATATATAGATTATTTAATGAAACCATTAACAGTGACAGCAAATTCTTACTTGGCAGATTCTAGAGCAGTAATCAATTTAATAGAAGGCTTGCACTTCAATCCAGAAGTTGAGACTTTAGTAACATTCTACATCGAAGCGTTATATACAAACATTCCACAGTAATAATCTGTGGTAGTGGTCAAAGAAGCGTTGAAACGCTGTCCAACACCACAGACGGTGCCTGCCCCATTCATACTGAAATTGGCCGAATTAGCGCTCAGCAAGAATTTCTTCTTGTTTAAACAACAATTTTTTTCTTCAAGTGAAAGGCATATCAATGGACTGTATTTCTCCTAGAATGGAAAATGTGTACATGACGAATTTTTAACAAATATTCGTACTACATGACATCAATCCTTTTTTGAGTAATCTGAAACTGTACAAAAGATATATCGATGATGCGTGCCCGTTAACCCTTTTATGGATGGTTCCTGGTCATGGGGGCGGAGCTAGTACTTAGGACAGTTTAATCTGTAATTGAAAAAAGAAAGTGGGACAATGCATAAATAAAAGTAACTCAAGGCAGAGGGGATCACAGAGTAAAGTAAAGGTCCAAGTAAAGGTCCAACAGGTCCAGTACAGGCAGTAGCACCTTTTCAATATTTCCAACAGCATCCACAGCATAGACAGCGAGCAGCACCTGCCCCAAGCACTTCCTCCAATGCGCGTGTGCCAATGCATGCACGTTAACCCTTTTATGGATGGTTCTGGGTCACAGGGGGGGGGGGCTACTACTTAGGACAGTTTAATCTGTAATTAAAAAAAGAAAGTGGGACATTGCATAAATAAAAGTAACTCAAGACAGAGGGGATCACAATACACTTGTGGCCGGAGTAAAGTAAAGGTCCAACAGGTCCGGTATAGGCAGTGGCACCTTTTCAAGCTTTCCAACAGCATTCACAGCATAGACAGCAAACGGGACTTGCCCCAAGCACTTCCTCCAATACGCCTATAAAAAGACTTGCTTCAAGAGGGGCAGGAGCAGAGCCGTTTGTGTACTTGACAGAGCTGGATGAGGCAGACCACCAAGGAGCAGATTGGCACCCAGAAGCAGACCTGAACCATTCTCTCAATGTACGCATATGCAGAGGCGAGGGGTGGTTTCTCCTTGGATTTTGGAGCACATGAAATTGCATTTTTGGGCTTCTGAGTCTCAGGAAGACTTTTTGTTTTGCTTTTTGAGAGGAACTGCTCTATGTTTGACTGAGCTGCAAAGAGGGTAATTCCTATCAACTCACCGCCTATGGACATATTTAATACTTAATTGGCTGCTGCTTGCAGCATGGCCAATGTCAATTGACACAAAATCCTCGTAAGACTTTTAAAAATATATTTTGTCTGTTTTTTGCTAAGAGACTGTTGCAGTGTGAGTGGGCCTCAGGTACCGCGAGCGGCGCACGTGGAAATAAAGACAGACCCAGAGGATTGCAGAACATGTCTTGTCTTTATTCAATACAGGCATCAACTAACTAACCCCTCCTGCCACCACCCGTCATATCCCTTTCCCCAACGTCACTTCCCTTTAACCGCGGCCCGCCCCCCATAACCATGGAGACATCAACATGACATCTCCCACCTTTTTAAACAGTTACCAGGACATTCGCAACAGGCAAACATCTGCGGTGGGCATCTTAGCCCATTTCTTCGATCCAGCACCCTCAGAAGTTGTGTTTGGGAGAAATGTCCAGACCCGAATTCCCCAAGCCCCGCCACGAGAACAGGGCTCTGACCTCGCCAGGGAGCTAAGGGAGCGAGACGAAACCACCAAGGAGCGAATGAAGGACTATGCTGATCAGCGGAGAGGGGCCCGGCCAACACAGATGAGGTAGGAGACGTTGTGGCTGTACAACAGACACAAACTCACAAGCACACCCCTATCTTGCAAGCAGAACCACTGCTGGTCACACAAGGGAAAGGGTCCATGATCACGGCGCAGGGCTCGGGAAGCCCTATAACGAGCACCACTCCCTGTAGGGCTTCCAGCCCTCCTTGTGTCATGCTTTCTGAGAGATGCCTCTGCTCTCTCGGTCCCCGAGGATGGCCGCCTCTCTGGGCACGAGCACCATCCGTGTGTTTGTGTCCACGTGGGGTTGGAGCCTGCTGCCTTGGTCTACCGTGTAGTAGGCTGTTCCTCATTCTTCTTCCGGGCACGTGGCTGCTTGCTTGAGTCCCCTTCCAGCCTCAGCATTCACCACTGCAGCCCGGGATTGGAACGTTTGGGTCCCTCTGGAGCTGCAGCTTGCATCAGCCTCTCCACTGCGGGCCTACGACGTTCTACATGCGCTCCGGTGCATGCAGCTGTAACAGTTTTCTTCAATCGCTGTGTGGGCGACGGGCCGTAGTGCAGCCTTGCACGCGCCCTCGCCTCGCTCTTCGCTCCACGTGTGCCCCGGAGGAGGGCACCCGCCTCATCGCCAGTGTTGCAGCGTGAGTGGGCCTCAGGTACCGCAAGCAGGACACGTGGAAATAAAGACAGACCCGGATGATTGCAGAACATGTCTTGTCTTTATTCAATACAGGCATCAACTAACTAACACCTCCTCCCACCACCCGTCATATCCCTTTCCCCAACGTCGCTTCCCTTTACCCACAGCCCGCCCCACATAACCATGGAGACATCAACATGACAGAGACCATAATGATTTTGATAGGTGGTTTTTCAAATTGGATTTGATATTGTTTGGATTGTGCAGGCCACAGGCCTCCAGGCACCCAGCCTCCAGCTCTCACCTCCCTACCCTCTGAGGACAGTAGTGAGTATGAGAGCTTGATTTACCCATTCTTGACATCACATTGGGGAAGGAGTGAGGTATTGGAAGTTCATTTCATGAGGTTGCCTAGTGAAAACTAATGAGGTAGTCAGTTGCTTTTGAAGTGGCTTTTAAGCTTCTGTGATGGTTGACCGGTCTTGAGTATACATAGAGGCTGTGACAATGATAGATGCTTATTCATTTATAACCTTTTGCATATTCAGTTTGTTATGTATAGTGACACTAATCATAGCAATGTTTCTTTATTACTTATTTCTCATAATACAATGAATTGCACTATAAAGGAGAGTGTAAGAGCATTCTTTGAGTGTTCATTATTGAGAATCAAGTCAGAAACATTAGCATGCCCATATGAAGTGTTGGGCATCTATACGATGCATGTTTTGATATGAGAAGGGTTAGTCAAAGGTTTGAGCAGTGGACCATCAATAAAATATATGTGACATTAGTAAATCTATCCCGAGTAGATGGTTTAGGGTAGCTGCCCACTGTAGGGGGTTGTTGCCTACTCCCTCTTCTGACGCACAGTGACAGATATATGCTTTTCTCTACCTCTATTCTTTCCACAGCCTCTACTGGGGGGTCTAGGACACTTACCTAGGGGTGGAGGAAAGGCTCTGTGAGGTAGCCGGTCAGATAGCACAGCGAGTAGAGCGCTCGCTTTGACATCCGTGCAGAGCCTGCCGATGCAGGTTCGAATCCTGGCAGGGCCAAACTCAGTCTTTCATCCTTCTGAGGTGGATAAATGAGCACGACACACTGTGGGTAATAATAAGCAACGCTCAGGTGCCTGAGGGTTCGTAGGTCTATATAAATGATAAATTATTTATATTATTATTATAATAAGAATTACATCAGTAATGCATTTATAGAGCACACTACTCCCCTCAAAGCAGGCACGGAGGAGCTGCCACATCAGAAAAACCACTGCCCTACAAGCTATTGTGATTGTTAACTCGAAACCAACAAAGGTGTGAGGCGATTTCTGAACCCTAAGTGGTTCTGGATGGTTTGAAGGAAGAGAGAACTCAAGATGTGGGCTTACTGTCTGGTAGCCTGGCCATCGCTGCCTGCTGTTACAGCTGTTGGTTTAAGAACAGATGACACTTGTCAGTGGTGGAGCTCTAGCAGCGCAACCCTCCCCCTGTGGTTGGGCTGCCGCTTGGAGGAGGATCTGAGGAGGTGTTTGTGTTAGTGCTGTCCCCTGATTGGCTGTTGAAGGCCAGCAGCACAGCACTGCATAATGGAGGGTCAATGTCTGTCTCTAACGGAGCCCGGCTTCGGAGCATTTATGCCTCATCATGCTTCTGTTTCAAAAGTATTTTGAGCAGCCCCCAAGCTCGGGGGGGGGGAGGCAGTTCACTGTGTGCAGCCTAAGAGGGTCTTGTCATGGTCATGAAGTCAGGGGCACAGGCATGCAAGGGTCACATGCACAGGAGACATGGGTGGACACTGTCCTAGAGCCTGGCACCAGGCTCATGAACAAAAGTAAACAAGAACATTCATTTAACACCGAAGAGCTTTTATTATGGACATAGCACTTCAGATGCATTAACCTTGAACATTCCATCCATTAAGCAGGATGCATTAACCTTGAACATTCCATCCATTAAGCAGCCCCAAGTGTATTCTTGGGTGTGGCTGCTAATGGCTTGCCTTCGCACGTGCTCCCTCTAGGAGTGGCAGGGTGTGGCTGGTATGCCGGCCCTAATTGTAAGTCTAGAAACTACCCTAAGCAAGTATAGACGGTATATTATGTTGGCCGAAAACCAATCGCATCATATGCCCTACATCGCCAACAGAGAATCGTCAGCATAACCATAGGGCGTCCATTTTGTGTAACATCCGCCATTTGCTTTCTCTTCCCTTCTGTTAAACGCTTTGCAAAATGTATTTTATTCCGAAAAGCTCATGCATGGAGCAATGCCACAGTCTACATGTTGAGAGACCGGCCCAAACAGAAATGCCAAACAGTACAGAAATATATTGTTTTTCTCCCTCACAAGTCCTTGAAGGCGAGCAGAGAGGCATTTAATCAGCGACCCAGGTTCCGGCCGGTCTCGCTGAAACTGAAGAAACAGGCCATTAAACATGAATTATACTTTTCTAGCGGCCCCCTCTCTGGGGCTCTTCTTTGAGCAGACTGACCCCTAGTTCACGAATAGAAACCAGTAGATAACACGCTTTGGAATGTGTCTCTCCCACAAACACAGTATCCTTGCCGAACAAGTGCCTTATGTTCTTCATAACAAAGAACTATGTCTGCAAGCTGCAAATTGCAACTGTTGCTAAAATGAGTAATAAAGATTGAGTAAGAAATGTGTCATAATGTGTCATAATTGTCAATTACCGAACCCTAGCTCGAGAAGATACATTATGGGCGGTTTTGATGTGTCACAAAAGATTGTATGATTGCAAATTCATATAAATGATACTGTTGTAGAATGTTTGCTCTCTTGCGTCTCACGAGGTCTGGGTGACACACGTTGCGAGACGTTAGACCCAGTTGGCCGACTGAGAATATATTTGCTTTGCAATAAACCCTAGTACTTGGAAATCGAACCTTGTGTCTGTCGTATCACTAGTGTATGGTGATTGTGCCTTGTTTCCATATGCAAAGGGTCTTCAGGGCCTAGCAAAAAATGGCGCCCGAATAGGGGCCCTCCCCCTTTTGCTCCATCGTGTATGTTGAATTTGAAGAAGGCGAAAACAAATCGAGGATGAGGCCGTCGAGCTGGGATCGAAAGGTGTTCGGGGCACCCCTGTGAAAGTGATGAGATACTCCTTTGCAGATCTGTACACAGCCAATCCCTGATCGACGAGCAGCGGCCAGAGAGCATCGAGGCTAGTGTCCGGAAACAAGGCAGATTGAGCCAGAGACGCAGTCACAACGATTCTTGGTTGCGTCTGTATATGGACGAATTGCGTCTTGAGTGACGAACTGATTGATCAGGTGAGTCGGGCCCCGATTCTTAACAGCCCTGATATTGATTGTGTGTAGCTCTTGCAAGATCAAACGCCCAGGGTAAGATACGAATAAGATCAATATGCCTGGGAAATTGTCTTCCTGTCTAGTGGGATTTTTCCATTGTAGTAGACAATCTTTGGAAACTGTCCAGGTTGCGCCATCCGTAGGGTCGCCAGCGTTTGAAATATATGTGAAATATGGAATAGGAGCAATAATGTTTAAAGAAATTTGGCATAGGCAGACCAGACATGTAGCAGATTTGCAGTGGCCGAAAGATGGGACTTTTGAATTGGCACGTATAGAACACTTAGAATCAGTACTGCTAGGCAAGAAATGACGCTCCGTAACATTTGATGTCATAAGAGACTGGAGGAAGGAACAAGTTACTTACCTGTAACTGTTGTTCTCCAGCATGGGTCTGGCATGGATTCACATGCTCATGAATATTCCCCGTCGCCAGGCCGGGAATCCTCGGTAAAGAAAAAATCAGTATCAGTTTTGTTTCTGATCTGTCTTTCTTAGTAGTAACCAATCACTGATCTCTGGGTCATACTGCCCTCAGCCAATGACTGCCCTCTACCCAAGCCCCTCCCCTGGCAGCCATCCTCAGATTTGTTAGCACGTAAAGTGGCAGTATGACCAAGTTGTCATGATCCCTGCTTCCAAGGGGTCAGGACTTGCCCCACGACCTTGGAAGCAGGCCCATGACTCTGATCCCAGGAACCAGCCAGTCCCTATAGGGACCCTCTGGACCTTGTCCTGGCGCCAGTGGCACCAGGCTCATGATGGTGACTGGTCCCGGCACAGGAAGCGCCGGGCTCATATTGGATAAGAGTGCTTGGTGGACCTACCTGTAGCAGACCATGCTGCTTACTCACCAGCTAACTGGTCTCCTGATCCTTCTCTGCCTGGAACTACTTTTTCTGTCTGGGTGGAGCAGGAGCCACTCCCTGGAAGCAGAACACAGGAACTCTTTTAGAAATCTGGAACTCTTTTCTTACCTGGGTGGGGCCGTGGAAGGAGACGCCTAAGCACTACAGAAGGCTATTCAAACCACACCCGATTGGTTTCACGTGCTTCGCGTTATTCTGCATCTGCAGCAGGACGCTCACCGTGTCAGCTCCAGGAAACCTCCAGCTCCAGATCCTGTGAACATGAAATAACCTGCTGGAATCCAATCTTCAGTCTTCTTCAGTCTTCTGCAGCTCCTGCAAAACAAAGGCACAGGTTAGGCTAAAGTAAAGGCAGTGAATCTACTTACCTAATCCAACGGCAGCATCCAAGGCGCCTTTTTCTGCCTTTCTCTTCCGGCATCCGACATCTGCAAAGAGAGAGAACATCGGTCAGTAATATTCAACTACAAGTTCTGCTTACCTGTGTTACGCCCGTTCCAACTCAGCTCGCGCTGCATTCCGGCACCTGCAAGGCAAGATACATCGGTTAGTAACGCTTAGTTACAAGACTGCTTACCTGTGTTATGCTCGCTTTCAATCTGTTCGCGCTGCACCTCAGCACCTGCAAAGACAAAAGAGACATTACGGAGCATTCTCCAGTGCTAGTGCAGTCTTTCTACTTACGTGCCATTAGAAGGATAATCTTCATCGTCACAGCATCTGAAAAGGGAAAGACATAGACTTTACAGACTTAAGACTTTTGAAAGAGAAGAGAACAAGGCCAAAGGAACTTTAATACTTACAAGGCACGCTCGTGCATTAACGGCGTCTTCGCTCTCAGCAAATCCTCTGCTATCAAGAGGCAGAGCTCGCATCCAGTGAAGCAACTGGATCCAGCGCCCCTGCATAAGATGCAGGATGGAGAGCCCGGCATTTACCTATATAAGGTAAGCGCAATATCAACCCAGTTCCACGGGGAAAGAAAGGGCGAGAGGGGCTAGGAACTTTCCGAACCTTCCAAACACTAATACCTTGGTTTACCCTTGCAGACACCTCACTCTTCAGCTTAAACTGTCGGTGGGAAGGGGGCCCAGTCCGGGAGCAAAACGAACCCTGCGCCTAACCCTGAAGACAGTATCCTCGCCAGATCAAGACCTGCGCCTCCGGGGGAACCAGGTGAGCGTTACAGAACGCGAAGCCTTACCACAAAATTCCCGCCCAGGCGCAATGGAAACCTCAGACACAGACCAGTTGGCCCAATTACTCGGGGAGTTGAGGGCGGAAGTACACGCTGCACGTCAGGAAACAAATGCCCTAAGGAGGGAGTTAGTGGTCTCCAAAGAGCAACAGACGATTTGGCTAGACAATTGCTGCAAGCCCAAGCTGGACAAACTCCTCTACCAACCCCAAGTGGGGGCCACGCTCCACCAGCTTCCTCGAATCCGGTACAAATCAATCTACCAGGAAATATACCTTTGGCTCCGCCCGAACGCTTTTCAGGTGATTCAAAAAAGTTTGCTGTGTTCTTCAATCAATGTCGCTTGCACTTTTTGTGCAGACCCGCCGCTTTTCCAACGGACCAGGCTAAAGTGGCCTTCGTGCTCTCTTATCTCAGTGGCAGTGCCGCAGATTGGTCTGTTCCTTTAGTGTCTCAAGATGACCCCATTCTCCATAACTTCCAGGACTTCCAAGCCAGTATGGAGAAACTGTTCGCAAGGCACTATCAGGGACAGGCCTTGGACAATGAACTTCTTTCACTACGACAGGGCAATCAAGATCTTCTGACTTATATTGCATCATTTAACAGACTAGTGGTGGAAACCGGATGGCCGGAGGATAAGAGGATCACACTGTTTTACAGAGGTCTGCATGGGGAATTAAAAGACGTTCTGGCTCAAGTGGTAAATCCTCCACAAGACTGTTCCGAATATATCGATCTGGTAGTGCAATTGGATCATCGACTACAGAATCGGAAAGCCGATCGATCCAGATTTGAAACCCGACTTTTTTCAAGGCCGCAAAGTTCTACGAAAGGAACTGATTCCGTGGAACCCATGCAAATAGGGGGTGTAAAAGGACCTTTAACCCAAAAGGAGAGGGAAAGGAGGAGACAACTGCAATTATGCCTCTATTGCGGAAACTCAGGGCACTTTCTTCGAGATTGTCCAGTGAAGCCCAAGAAGAAGATAGTAGGGGCGTCTGATAACGGTACCGAGAATTCTGAGCCGGGAAACGACCTCGCCCGGCAAGTGTAGAGGTCCGCTTGCCGAGCGTTAAAACCAGTTCTTTGACCTCGCATTTCATCATGCCCATGGTCCTCGTGAGTCCTGAACAACCTAATCGTATGCATGCCATTAAAGCATACATTGATAGTGGCGCAATCGGGAATTACTTGGACTGTGAGCTGGCCGCCAGGATGAATCTATCTCTTTGTCCAAAGACGGTGAAAGACGTCATTACCACCGTGGATGGGACGGAAATAGCTTCCGGACCCGTAACTCACACCACCATGGAAGTAACGTTAGTAAGCCAAGATGGGCATCAAGAGAAGATCGTGTTTGATGTGATCAAGGCCCCTCAGTTTCAAGTCATCTTGGGAGTTCCTTGGTTGGAGAAACACAATCCTCAAATTGATTGGCGAGCAAAGACAATCCGGTTTCCAGAATGCGCTTCTACCTGCTACCCTCAGCTCTCCACCAAACTAGCTGCAACTGTTTCTGAGAGTCCGCAACTGCCTCCTGAATACCAGGAATTCCAAGATGTCTTTCGGAAAGACCAAGCTAATTCTTTGCCTCCCCACAGATCATACGACTGTCAGATAGACCTGATTCCCGGATCCACTCCTCCATGCAGTCGGATTTATGCCCTTACTGAACCTGAAAATCTCCACCTAAGGCAATATTTGGACCAGTACCTGGCTAACGGATTCATCCGTCCTTCGAAGTCCCCGGCCTCCTCAGCTCTGTTCTTCGTGCCAAAAAAGGAGGGAGACTTAAGAACGTGTATAGACTACCGTGCCCTGAACCAGATTACAATTAAGAACAGGTATCCATTGCCATTGATCCCAGAACTACTTGACCAAGTCAAAAACGCCTGCATATATACTAAGTTAGACCTCAGAGGAGCCTACCATTTGGTGCGAATAAAGGAGGGCGATGAATGGAAGACGGCCTTTTGTACCAAGTATGGACTGTTCGAGTATCAAGTGATGCCCTTCGGGTTGTGTAACGCACCGGCCGCATTCCAGTTCTTTATGAATGACGTGCTCCGTGAACTCATTGATGTGTGTGTAGTTGTATACATTGACGACATTCTGGTTTATTCGTCCTCTGAGGCAGAACACCGAAAACATGTAACCGCAGTACTGGAGAGGCTCCGCAAACACAAACTTTTTGCAAAATTAGAGAAGTGCGTCTTTCATGTTACTGAGGTCGAATTTCTGGGATTTATTTTGTCACCTAACGGAGTTCACATGGACTCGAGGAAAGTAGATGCAATAATCAAGTGGCCCTCACCATCATCTGTAAAAGGGGTTCAAAGTATGTTGGGCTTCGCCAACTTCTATCGCAGGTTTATCCCCGACTTTTCTCGGGTAGTCCAACCCATTACAGCTCTCCTCAGAAAAAACAAACGTTTTGAATGGTCTACCGAGGCAGAACAAGCCTTTCAGGAGCTAAAGACTAAATTTACCTCCGCCCCGATTTTAAAACATCCCCGCCCGGAACTACCTTACATCGTCGAGACCGATGCCTCCAGCCTTGCTATGGGAGCAGTGCTTTCACAAAGAGATCCAGAAACCAACCAGTTGCACCCCGTGGCGTTTTGGTCTCGCAAATTATCAGCCCCAGAAATCAATTACACCATTACCGATAAGGAACTGTTGGCTATTAAGTCCGCCTTTAAGGCCTGGCGGCATTATCTCTTAGGAGCCCGACACACAGTCACAGTCATTACTGACCATCGTAATCTACAGTATCTTAAATCAGCCAAAGCTCAATCCTCCAGACAACTTCGCTGGGCATTATTTGTTGCCGAATTTGATTTTATAATCACCTACCGACCAGGCAATAAGAATGGTAAAGCGGATGCCCTCTCTCGAATCGGAGTAGAGGAACACATGGTTAACCCCGAGCTCGTACCTATTATTCCTGAACAAAGAATCCTGGGTTTGATCAGCATGCAATCCATTGAAGAAATTGAAACCCAGGTTAAACAACTTGTAACTCCAACAGACATACAAAAATGGCAACTTCAGGGGGAAGACTTCACAGTAAAGAACGACTTATTATACTTCAAGGAACGACTTTATCTACCCTGTACCAGCTTACAAACTCAAGTCATCTCTTGTTATCACGACTCCTTAATGGAAGGACACCCGGGTATGGCCAAGACCTCGGAAAAGGTCAAGCGTCACTTTTGGTGGCCACCTTGGAGAAAAGACATCAGAAACTTTGTCATGTCCTGTGGAGTGTGCGCCCAGAACAAGAGTCCTAAGGAAAAACCAGCAGGCCTCTTACAACCACTTGAAATTCCACCTCATCCCTGGCATACCCTTTCCATGGACTTTATCACCGACTTACCTCCCTGTTCCGGATACAATACAATCCTGGTAATCGTAGACTTATTTTCAAAAATGGCACATTTCATCCCACTAAAGGGGTTACCGTCAGCAGCAATCCTGGCTCGAGAATTTCTTGAAAACATCGTTCGGTTGCACGGCTTTCCTTCAGTTTTAATCTCAGACAGAGGAAGTCAATTCATCTCCCACTTCTGGCGGAGTTGCTGTCGGTTAGCTCAAATTGATGTGAGGCTTTCCACCAGTCACCACCCACAAACCGATGGTCAGACCGAAAGGACCAATCAGACTTTGGAACAGTACCTATGCTGCATGCTGCAACAGACAGGAGGAACTTGGAAGGACATCCTTTAGATAGCCGAGTACGCTTACAATAACTCAGTCCACTCTGGAACCGGAAAGACCCCGTTTTTTCTTTTGTATGGTAATCATCCTCGAACCTCTAACCTGGATCCACCTCAGGATCTTGGAACACCAGTAGTTGACCACCTACATTCAACCATCACCCAAGCCTTCAAGGAAGCTACTATCCACCTTCAAAGGGCCAAGGAACAATACAAGAAAGGAGCAGATCAACATCGAAAGGAAGCCCCTCAATACCAAATAGGAGATCAAGTCTGGTTATCCACCAAATATTTACCCCTAAAGGGACCACGCACCTTTAACCCAAGATACCTGGGACCCTACTCTGTTACTGCCATAATAAATCCAGTAGCGGTCAAGTTGGATTTACCCCCTCGCATGAAAATGCACCCAGTCTTCCATGTTTCACTACTAAAACCTGTTCAACCAGAAACCCGATTGACTAAATCTCCTGAACCTATCCTAGTTGACAGAGAACTTGAGTTTGAAATCAAAAATATCCTGGATTCCAAGATCTCCAAATCAAAACTACACTACCTGATTGACTGGAAAGGCTACGGCCCCCAAGAAAGATCTTGGGAACCTGCAGAACATGTACACGCTCCCCGACTAATCAAGAAAGTTCATCGGACATTTCCTAACAAACCAAGACCTCCGGAGAAGTCAACCTTGGGAGGGGCCTTGAGTGGGGGTGCTGTCATGATCCCTGCTTCCAAGGGGTCAGGACTTGCCCCACGACCTTGGAAGCAGGCCCATGACTCTGATCCCAGGAACCAGCCAGTCCCTATAGGGACCCTCTGGACCTTGTCCTGGCGCCAGTGGCGCCAGGCTCATGATGGTGACTGGTCCCGGCACAGGAAGCGCCGGGCTCATATTGGATAAGAGTGCTTGGTGGACCTACCTGTAGCAGACCATGCTGCTTACTCACCAGCTAACTGGTCTCCTGATCCTTCTCTGCCTGGAACTACTTTTTCTGTCTGGGTGGAGCAGGAGCCACTCCCTGGAAGCAGAACACAGGAACTCTTTTAGAAATCTGGAACTCTTTTCTTACCTGGGTGGGGCCGTGGAAGGAGACGCCTAAGCACTACAGAAGGCTATTTAAACCACACCCGATTGGTTTCACGTGCTTCGCGTTATTCTGCATCTGCAGCAGGACGCTCACCGTGTCAGCTCCAGGAAACCTCCAGCTCCAGATCCTGTGAACACGAAATAACCTGCTGGAATCCAATCTTCAGTCTTCTGCAGCTCCTGCAAAACAAAGGCACAGGTTAGGCTAAAGTAAAGGCAGTGAATCTACTTACCTAATCCAACGGCAGCATCCAAGGCGCCTTTTTCTGCCTTTCTCTTCCGGCATCCGACATCTGCAAAGAGAGAGAACATCGGTCAGTAATATTCAACTACAA
Source organism: Ambystoma mexicanum (assembly GCF_040938575.1). Lineage (NCBI taxonomy): Eukaryota > Metazoa > Chordata > Amphibia > Caudata > Ambystomatidae > Ambystoma > Ambystoma mexicanum. The sequence goes on from NC_090927.1 coordinate 1,008,845,484, forward strand.
GTTCTGCTTACCTGTGTTACGCCCGTTCCAACTCAGCTCGCGCTGCATTCCGGCACCTGCAAGGCAAGATACATCGGTTAGTAACGCTTAGTTACAAGACTGCTTACCTGTGTTATGCTCGCTTTCAATCTGTTCGCGCTGCACCTCAGCACCTGCAAAGACAAAAGAGACATTACGGAGCATTCTCCAGCGCTAGTGCAGTCTTTCTACTTACGTGCCATTAGAAGGATAATCTTCATCGTCACAGCATCTGAAAAGGGAAAGACATAGACTTTACAGACTTAAGACTTTTGAAAGAGAAGAGAACAAGGCCAAAGGAACTTTAATACTTACAAGGCACGCTCGTGCATTAACGGCGTCTTCGCTCTCAGCAAATCCTCTGCTATCAAGAGGCAGAGCTCGCATCCAGTGAAGCAACTGGATCCAGCGCCCCTGCATAAGACGCAGGATGGAGAGCCCGGCATTTACCTATATAAGGTAAGCGCAATATCAACCCAGTTCCACGGGGAAAGAAAGGGCGAGAGGGGCTAGGAACTTTCCGAACCTTCCAAACACTAATACCTTGGTTTACCCTTGCAGACACCTCACTCTTCAGCTTAAACTGTCGGTGGGAAGGGGGCCCAGTCCGGGAGCAAAACGAACCCTGCGCCTAACCCTGAAGACAGTATCCTCGCCAGATCAAGACCTGCGCCTCCGGGGGAACCAGGTGAGCGTTACACAAGTGAAGAGCCGCAGAGGGGAAGGAGGGAGGGTTCGCATGTGAATCCATGCCAGACCCATGCTGGAGAACAACAGTTACATGTAAGTAACTTGTTCCCTCTCCAGCATGGGGTCTGGCATGGATTCACATGCTCATGAATATAAGAATACATAGCAGTATACACATGCACAACCACGGGAGGTGGCAACAGGCTCAACATTAAGCAATACAACAACTCAACATTAAGCATCTCTTACATCCTCACCAGGCTCACCTTTAAGCGAACAGGTTGCTCAGCAGTGCTTGGCCGACCCTGGACTCCTCCCTGGAGTCCTGATCGACGCAGTAGAATCTCGTGAAGGTGTGCGTCAACCTCCACGTAGCAGCCCTGCAGATGTCCAGCAGGGGCACACCAGACAGGAACGCGGTGGTAGCAGCGATCGCTCTGGTTGAATGGGCTCTCGGACGGCCGGGCAGCGGTCGGTTCGCCAACCGATGACAGGGCATGATGCAGCCAGAGAGCCATCTGGAAATGGAAGCCTTCGAGAGAGCCTTCCCTTGAGTCACAGGTTCAAAGTTCACAAACAGTTGTGACGTCTTCCGAAGACTCTTTGTGCGGTCCACGTAGAACTTTAGCGCTCTAGCCACATCCAGCGAGTGCAAAGTCCTCTTGGCCGGAGACGAAGGCGACGGGAAGAAAACTGGCAACACCAAGGGCTCGTTGAGGTGGAAGTCCAACGGCACCTTGGGCATGAAGGAGGGGTGCGTCCTCAGCACCACCCTTGTGTCGTGAAAAGTCAAGTATGGAGGCTTGCAATATAGGGCCTGGATCTCTCCCACTCGTCGTGCCGAGGTGATGGCCACAAGAAATGCTGTCTTCCACGACAGGAACTTCAACGGCGCCGAGTGCATAGGCTCGAATGGGGCCCCCATGAGCCTGGTCAGCACCACGTTGAGTTCCCACGCCGGGGCAGGGGCCTTCACCGGCGGGAACGATCGGAATAGTCCCTTCATAAATTCCTTCACCAGGCGATGAGACCATAAGGATGCCTGTCCTGTAGTTCTGGTGTATCGGGAAATGGCAGCCAGATGTATTTTGATGGAGGCGTCAGCCAGTCCAGCTTTGGCCAGCGATAGTAGGTACGGCAATACTTGAGGGGCCGTAATCCGCAGAGAATGTTAATCTTCTGTGCACGGCACCAGACAGAGAACCTCTTCCACTTATGTCCATAACATTTGACAGTTGAGGACGCCCTGGCTTTTGCAAGAACCTCTCTGCAGTCAGCCGGGATATCGTATCCTCCAAACTCTAGTGCTGCAGGAGCCAAGCCTGCAAGTTCAGCGACACCGGGTCGTGATGGAGAATGGTGCCTCCTTCTCTGGAGAGAAGATCCGCGTCCGTCGCCAGCTTGATAGGTGGGGACGCTGACAAGTCCAGAAGGTCCGGGAACCAGATCTGTCTCGGCCACGCCGGTGCAACGATGATCATCCTGCACCTGGACCTCTTGAGCTGTTTGATGAGATGGAGCAGCAACGGCAACGGGGGGAACGCGCACAGGAACAGGCCGTCCCAAGGGAACGAGAAAGCATCGCCCATGCTCCTTGAAAAGCACGCGTCCGCACTCTGACCGCACAGCACTTCCTGGTCTCACGGGATTGGCCCGCGCATTGGAGCTAAAAATCAATTGTCATCCCCAACCCTCTGATTGGGTACAACGTGTGCACTCCACAATCTAGGTCATACTTAGATACATACATACGTGTACAAATTTCTTTCTGCTGATCCGTACCTACCCGACACATGGGATGAGCACCGGACCGTCTCCGTACGCGGCGTTTCAAAGGCTGCAGACCCGTGCTTTGCACGGGTCGCCATGGCGATTGATTAAACAATCAGACGGAAAAGTGCGTGGCCGCACTCTGACCACACAGCACTTCCTGGTCTCATGGGATTGGCCCGCGCATTTGGAGCTACCCGCTCCACGCACGCGCGGTTGCTAAGGACGCGGTCATTTAGACCTTGGCTCCCAGCGCTCACGGTCGTCCTGAGTACGCTTAGCAGCAGTCCACCCGAGCTAGCCAGCACGCTACCTGATGTGGAGACATACACAGGTGCTCGTCCTACGAAAGGTATTTTACCCGCCTCCGCGATACGCTTGCAGATGAAATCTAACACACACTGGGGGTTACTATAATACAAATCAACTACAATTTTTTCTTGCCACAAACTATATGACGGCACCACATGGTCAGTGTCTATTTGTATGGTGGACCACTTCTTACTTCCGACACACTACTAATGCTATCTGTGCCATCTACACATAACCACACTAACCTCTTGACAGTGTACCCTCACGGGAGTTCTTTATATCTCTTCTCCCGTACCACTCCTTTAACTGTCACTCTCTACAATCACATAGATGAATGTTTTGCAGCCAGATTACTATAGACTTACATTGACTGCCCAGTTCATTCATGTTTTCTTCTCTTTTCCTTACTTTCCACTCCCTAGTTACCCTGACCTTTCCAGGAACTGAATACAGCAATCTGTTGGCTGTTTCGAAGTAAAGAGGAATAATATCACTAGCACGTGGAACCCTTTCTCCCTACAGTGAATCATCCTTACTTGTTCAGCAGGTACCCCGCCTTTTCGCCTTTAAATATATTCTTGTAGCATTACTGCGAAATTTAATTTCCTGTCTATGCACTGCCTTCAAGTTTCTCCACCACAAGCAATGTGGTCTAGGCACCTGTTCCTCATGTACTACCCCGTCTCTCTGCTTTTACCCTCTACACAGCACCATGATGTAGAGCTTATCCTCCACTGCAAGGGTCCACATCTCCCAGCAGGACCAAACTGGAGGATAACCTAATGCTCAGCCCCTGGCCCCTCTGTGATTCAGAACCGAGTACTTGGAATCTAAAGCACCGGCAGGTAAGCTGCCAGCACAGTGTTTTGAGAACGTGTATTATGTTTTACTATGCTCTTCTGAGTATTGGCACTTCACAATTATACTCACTGGAGTTCTCTCTATATACATTACAGGGTCGCCCCTACGGAGCCCTGATGAAGGCGGACACAATTTGATTGCAAATCCGCCGAAACGTGATTCGAACTGGGAACACTTGTTTCCTCTTTGTACGAGATTTTGTACCTTCAGTCTCTGCCACGTTGGCCTAAAAGATATCTTGTTTTCCCCAAGACCCTGGAACGTTTATTGTCATAATTGGAAGAAATATTAACTATAAAAAGGAATTACCCATAAATTAGGAAATTTAATGAGATTTGGGAAGCCATTTAGTCCCTCCTGTCTCTCTCAAGTTGTTTACTTTGGATTTATTTAGAAAAACACTTATTCACCTATATCAACATGTATATTGTCAAACAATAATGAAACTATTGAAACCTATCTGTATACTAATCATACAGGATTTTATGTTTATCTGGTTGTATATATTACACTTTTTTTTGTTAAGTGATGTCATTATGAACTAGTATTGTTTTTGCACATGTATGCTGTACTCTACAGCACTGATTTTCTTTTAAATCTATGCACTATGTGTTAGTCCGTATGAGAAAATAAATCTCTGTTTTTTGCATTTATGTATTTCTGAACACAGTGAATGGTTTGTACATGTCTTTGACCCCCCGATTGGATCTGCTATTTAGCAACCAACCACTTTACTAAAACAAGTTTTTGGACCAACTTTAATACTTGAACTGGTCCACCCCAATTATTACCTTGAGTATTGTTCACTAGCAAGGGTACATCTATTTATCTTTATCCTCGGCTGGGCGAACCTGCTGGCGAACCTCTGGCGCTTGGAGTTCGTCGCCGTCGCAAACAGGTCGATCTGGGGTTTGCCCCATCATTGAAAGAGCCGATCCCCCTGGTCCTGGCGTAGTTCCCACTCGTGGCACGAGCGCAGCTCCCTGCTGAGTGAGTCGGCGATGGTGTTTTTTATTCCTGCCAGGTGGAAGGGAACCAGAAACATCCCCTGGGCGACGGCCTAGTGCCACAGATCCTGGACCTCCTTGGATAGGGCTGGGGATATGGCTGCTCCACTGGGCCCTCGTCGTCGCCATTGTCACCATCTTCGATCACATCAGCGGGAACCGTCCCCTGGGATCGAACCTCTCGTTGAAGCCAATGAACCTCTCGTTGAGGCCTTTCACGGTTTCCACCGGATCCTCCTCGGAAGATGAATCCGAGTCCGTAATGGCCACCGCCCCCCCTCTTTTTCCGCCGGGGTCTTCACGGGGGTTTTAACGATGGTCTGGAAAGAGGATTCCCTCCGTGGCGGCAGGGAAACACTCTGGGCCCTGAGGCCGCCTCCACTGGCGTAGCCTATGCCGGCTTCGCCAGGGCCGCTGCGACAACCTCGATAGAGGCCTTTGCCGGGTGGATCAAGGCCCTCACCACCTTAGGTGCATCCTGGGCCTTCGCTTTGGGGGGAGGGTCATTGCCTCGCTCCCCCTCGGCTCCCTTCGAGATCGACCAGGGCCTCTCCAGAAGCTTTCCCGGGTTCTCGGACTTCCTCTTCCCCGAACCAGAGCGCTGGCTCAGTCGCGCCCTGCCTGGCAGCCGAGGAGCCCGACCTTTCGGCGCTCCTGGTGCCCGCGGACTCACAGTGCTTGGCCTTCTGTTGGGCCCCCGTCGTCGGGGCGCCCTCACAGGACTTAGAAGACCGCTCAGACTTTTTCTTCACCTTCTCACCTCCTGTGCCTTTCTCCAGCCAGGCGGTGAGGCGGGAACGACGATATTGCTTGGTCCGTTCCGACAGGTTCTTGCAAAACGCACAGTCCTTCTCCACGTGCGTCTTGTCCTCATGAAGGCAGTAGAGACATCTCGTATGCTTGTCCTCCTTGAAAACATTTTGCAATCCGCATCCTGGGCAGCTCCTGAACAGCTTGGATCCAGGCGTCGAGCTTCCATTGTCCTGAGCCATGTCCGTTGAGGTAGGCCACAGATCTTCTGGAATCCTCCAAGAAGCGTAACTCGACGAAAACTTTACCTTTGAGGGGCATAGAAGAATTCCGAGATGGGTCCCCGTTAACGGAAGTAGAAACGGTGGAGCTTGAGGCTCGATTAACCGAAAAATTAGAAAAATCTCCTGAAAAAGCGTGAAAACGCAGTAAAAGCTCGAGAGCTAAACATGAGGACTCCCAACACTTGAACGTGCGGTAAAAATCTGAGGATGGCTGCCAGGGGAGGGGCTTGGGTAGAGGGCAGTCATTGACTGGGGGCAGTATGACCCAGAGATCAGTGATTGGTTACTACTAAGAAAGACAGATCAGAAACAAAACTGATACTGATTTTTTCTTTACCGAGGATTCCCGGCCTGACGACGGGGAATATTTATTAGCATGTGAATCCATGCCAGACCCCATGCTGGAGAAGGAAGCCAATCTTCATTTATAAAGAAGGGAGAAACATGCACGAAGACACAAATCAAACACAGAAAAAGCGCTAGAACTAGATGAGCTCAAAGTGACAGAGGATATCAGAAGAGGGGATAGGAGTTTTCAATTAGGCATACAACAAAATATATCCACAACAAGAGTTGCATGCATCAGATGAACTGATAAATAAAATTCTGAACGAACAAAGACAAGAACGTCCTCAAAGTAAGGTTAACACGATTGCACCAATACACATTGCTCCACCTCAGTTGCCACCCCCCATTCCTGTTGTTCCATCTGCACCATCTCCCCCTGTGCACGTGACACCATTTCCCCCACTACCAACAGAGCATGAATTAACAGCTGCCATAGGAGGCAGGTCTACGGAGGCAGGGCCTACGCAAAGAGAGGGCACTAGAGTAACTCGTAGTACGGTTAGCAGGGAGAGAAAAAAAGAACTGAAAGAATGGGCAGCAACGTACATTGAAGGCAATGACGAGGGATCCGCACTGAGTGCAATGTATGACTATAAGAAGCTTGGTGAACAACAGGTATTGTTGGAATGCATGGGGGAGTATCTTATAGATAGATGGAAGAAATTGACTCGTATGTTAGCAACGCAGAAGTTGTGGGATCTAAATGGTTTTTAGCGTATGAGGGAAAGTGCGGCAGAAGTCAAAGAACACGTAGATCGGCTATTTGAGTTTAAAAGTGAGCTTGATCAATTTCATGGAGAGATGAAAAGAGGGAAACAACAGGTGGTACCATATGTCAAGCTACGATTTTTTCCACCGTTAAAACCTGTTAGTGAAGAGATGAAAATGTGTACGCGAGAGGCGATTAGATGGATTACGGATGCTACCATTACTCCAATGGACGTGCATGATACGTTTGATCAGTATACGGTAGAGATGCAGAAGAAGGTATTGCAGGTGATGGTTGAGTATTTGCAAGATGAGTGTTTTGAAAAGAATTTTTGTTGCCCTCCGTTTTAATGACAATATACAAAAGAGCGTTTTTACCTGAAACAGGAAGTTCTGCCCTCTCCCTCGATTTAGCTGTAGAGCTTAATAAGCGTACCAATGAGGAAGCGCCTAGTTTGCAATTGCCCATGAGAGAAGTGCCCCCCACATTTGTCCCAAAGGTAGAGATTGCTGCCACTGCAACGACTGACGCGCACACAATAGAAGCCCATTATACAGCACAGTTTGTGCATGTCCCTTTTTCCAGACGGGAGGTGAATAATATAAAACAAACAATCCCTGATTTAAGGAAGAATCCGGCGGGATTTTATAAGTAGATTGAGTCATATTTGAAATCATCTATTTTTACAATGAGTGATATTGATCTATTATTTCCAGTGATTCTCCCGATAGATATATGGAAGCACATTAGAAATGTAGAGGATGTTGATATTTTGGGTGGGACATGGGAACATTTGATTAAAGAGGATACAGACAGAAAAGCTGGCGAGAAGCCATCGCCGGTTCTGTTAGCATTACCAGCGCGAATAGTACAGAAATTAAAAATATTAATACCTTAAAAAAGAATTGTCTGGGACAAATTAACGGCATGTGTGCAAGGTAAAGATGAACTGGCTACTGACTATTTTAATAGATTCGAAGAAGTATTTGCAGATTTTAGTGGCCAAGATTTGAGTACTGAACCCGGGAAGAGATTATTTGTTGACAAGTATGTGAGAGGGTTAATACTGAAAATTCAAAATATAATAATGACATCTGAAAGTGCGTGGCAAGTAAAGTCACAGAGTGAAGTATTACACATGGCACAATACTATGAGAATAGAGTAAATGCAGAGAAAGAGAAAGAAACAAGGGACAGAGTTAATCTAAAAACGAGAGTATTAATGCAGCAGGTAGCGAATAATAACAGGGGCATAGGGAATGCACAAACGAGAGGGAACTTTTCCAGTATGCACGGAGGTCCAGTTGGACTGAATCAATGTGCATATGGTAGAGAAGAAGGTAATTGGCGAGCACAGTGCCCACATTTACAGATCAGGAATGAAAATGCCCCGAGAAGGCAGAATAGAGGTCGCCCAGGAACACAAGGACAAAATAGAAACTCAAGGATGCCACAAAATCAGAATAACCAGGGGAAATCACAACCCGAATCAGAACCAAAACCAACATCAGCAGAATAGTGCAGGAGAAGGAAACGTTTTTGATACTCAGTACAATTCATACTACTCTGGCGACTTTACATCTGATGATGTATTGTTCAACTAGGACAGCCCAAGACAGAGGTTGAAACAAGTATCTATTCCCGTTGATCAGAAAGAGCCCTACGTAGAGATGAAAGTTGGGAATAGAGAGCACACTTTTCTAGTGGACACAGGTGCACAGAAGTGCTCAATTGACCATCACTTGGTTCCAGAAATACCACTGCCAGGGCAAAACAACGTTTCAGTAGGGTTCGCTGGTACACCAGTAATTAGCCCGTTGTCACAGTCAGTACCCATAACATTAGGCCCATTCACTGAGTCTTGCCCATTTCTCTTGACACAAAATTGCAGGGCAAACATTTATTGGGTTTAAATTTGTTGAAAAAATTGAGTGCGGTTATTCATTGTACTCCTGATGGAGTGTTTTATCACCACAAAAGATGCCAGTGTCACAATTTTTGTCTAAATCATTACCAACTGAAGTAGTGTACCAATCTGCATATGGGCAATGGATGATAATGATGTTGGTTGTTTGAAAATAGAGCCAGTAAAAAAATGTTGAAGGAGGGAAGTACATTGCCATGCATTCCACAGTATAACATTTCGGTAGAAGGTGAAAAAGCATTGAAATGCATTGTTTCTGATTTGATTTAACGAAACGGAATTGAAGAAATTACTGGTAGCACTTACAATAGTCCAATTCTTCTAGTTTACAAGAAAGGAGAGAATGAAATACCATATCGGTTCATAATTGATTTGCGCGGATTGAATAAAGTAGTTGATCCCCAATTTCCATTGGTCCCAGATGTCACTACCATTTTAAATATGATTCCAGCATCCGCATCACATTTTAGTGTTGTAGATCTGAAGAACGCATTTTTTAGCATTTCGGTACATCCAGATAGCAGATATTTATTTGCTTTTACATTAGGAGGATGTTCTTTCACATTCACACGAATTCCACAAGGTTACACTGAGACCCCGAGTATTTATAGCAGAGCATTAAAAGAACTAGACATGCTAGAGTTACCAATGGGTTGTGTTCTATTGCAATACATCGATGACCTATTGATTGCGGCTGACACAGAAGACATTTGCAAAGAGAGTACCGCTAAATTGTTGACACATTTGGCAGTGCATGGGCATAAAGCGTCATTAAAAAAATTCCAGTATTGTCGAAAGGAGGTGGCCTATTTGGGCTACCTACTTTCGAAGTAGGGAATGAGATTTAAACCAGAAATAATAGAAAGCATCTCTGATATGCCTATTCCAGAGACACAGAGGTAAGTCAGAGCCATAATAGGCATGGCTTCATATTGTAGGCTGTGGATTGCTAACTTCGCCATGATTGTGAAACCAGTGGTGGCATTGACAAAGAAGGATGTTGCTTTGCCTTTGCCATGGAGCATGGAATGTCAGGATGCATTTGATCTTCTCAAAGTTGCATTGTGCTCAGCTCAAGTTTTGGGCACACCAAATTATGAAAAGGATTTCAAGTTATTTGTGCATGAGAGTAATGGTTGTGCTTTGGCTGTTTTGACTCAGGAACAAGGAGGGAGAAATAGACCATGCGGTTATTTTTCTTCCATGCTTGCTGGATCCTGTTGCATGCGCTTTGCCGCGCTGTTTGCGAGCTGTTGCTGCGGCTGCTGCGTCAGTAAAACAAACCGAGGGAATGGTTTTGGGTCACGCCTTAACCTTAATGGTGCCTCACACAGTAGACGTTCTTTTAAATAGAACGCAGATGCAACATCTTACATCAGCTAGACGGACGAGATATGAAATTGTCCTATTTGCACCGCATATTCAAATTTTGAGATGTTGCGCTTTGAATCCTGCAGAGTTAATGCCCCCTCCCAATGAAAGAACGGGTGAAAAGGAACCACCACCCCATAATTGTATAATGGTTACAGAACAAGAAACGAAAGGAAGAATTGACCTAACAGATACCCCACAGAAAGAGCCAGATGGAGAACTGTTTTGTGACGGTTCCTGTTTCAAATTACCCAATGGCACATCAACTGCTGCATATGCCATCACGACACCAAAGAGTATTGTAGAGAGCATAAGGATCCCGTATAATTCAGCACAGGCTGCAGAGATAATAGCGTTAACCAGAGCATGTAAAATTTCTGAAAACCTGAATGTAAACATATATACTGACAGTCAGTACGCATTTGGGGTGGTACACAAGTTTGGTCGACTCTGGGCTGAGAGGGGTTTTCTAACATCACATGGAACCACGATTCAACGTGGTTCTTTGTCTGCAGCCAGGATAATGGTTTCTGGTAAAGAATTTTGAAAGAAAGTCTTTTCTTGCACCGCGTTGGAAGGGCCCCTACCAGATCCTCCTGGCAACACAGACTGCAGTCCGAGTGGATGGTCGAAAGGCATGAATCCATGCCACTCACACGAAAAGAATTCCATTCCCGTTGAAAGAGCTGCCTGATCCAGACGTCAAAAAAACACTTGATCAGAAAGACACCATCGCCAGTTCTCTGCCAAAAATGCTGCCCAAACACGAGAAAGGGCCTGGGGAAATTGCAACAAGGGAAAGAGGGCCGGAGGTGCTTCCGCAACATTACCCAGCTGAGCCTGCATCATCCCTCATTGCATCATAGGCTGACACTAAGCCTGCATCTGGAAATGAAACTGCGTTATTCATGGATCACACAGTACCTGGAGCGATAAGGTACACCCTATGTTCTCAAAATCGGAAGTGATCTGATCTACATGTTTGTTTTGCCTCTATTCCCGACACTGATGAATTGGGAATCGAGGCCTAGGGAAGTGGAGCGTGGGAGCTATATCAATCTGCATCAAATTGAAAGCTCCGGAACGCGGCTTCACAGTGCTATCTTTGAAAAGTGAATGACCTATGTTGATCACCCCATGTGAACAAGCGGGGCGCATACTGTACCAACACAACTGATGCTTGCTCTAAAGTCTTTGGAGCACTGTGCAGAGTCATAATAATCTTGCCACACCTTTATCAATCCAGGCTAATGAGAACTGGCCTAGACGCTATACTGTTTTTTTGGACGCTTTGCTGCTTAAAGGGGTGCTGCTGTGAAGAAATTATTCACGACGAACATTGCAGAGAGAAGAATTACAGACAATGCCTATACTCACTTCTTGTAACGCTCACCTGGTTCCCACGGAGGCGCGGCGTCGAAGGCGCAGAACTCTGAAGATGGACAGGAAGGGCCCCTCTATTCTGGCTTCCCTGGCTCATTGGATACCCTCCTGTGCGTGAAAAGGGAGTATTACCAACTGTGGAACAATGCTCAAGCCTCCCACTCCCTTCCAACCCTCCACGATACCTCCCCCACGATTCCCCGTGAAGCCTCACCTTAGGGTTTGGAAGGATGAGCTCTCCATCCTGCTTCTGATGCAGGGGCGTGTTGAAACCCAGTTACTTCACTGGATTGAGGATTGATGGGAGTTCAGGTAAGCTTGACTGTTCAGGTAAGGCGCTGTAAAAGTTCTGTTCAAAAGTTCAAGCTTAATAATAATGTTTGTTGTCTAATTGCAGCAAGCGCTAATGCTTATGTCTTTTTCCCCTTAGGGGCCGGGGTTCAGAGTGCCGGAGATATGGCGCCGACCCGAAGTGAAACAGTTCTGGATGAGCGCTCAGGTAATGTCTTTGCATTCGCTCATTCAATGTCTTTGTCTTTTTTCCCCATAGGGGCCGGGGTTCGGAGATGCCAGGAAGCGGCAGGACCCGAAATGCAGTGGGAATAATCCAACAGGTAAGACTTAAAAGGAAACTGGGCTTTCCTTATTCCTTTTCTCCCTCTCACCTTTGTTCTTGTCTTTTTTCCTCTAGGCGCCGGGGCGTAGCTGAATCCGGAAGATCGCTGCTGAAGATGGAAGCGCCTTGCAAAGGTGAGTAAAATGCAGCGCTGCCTTTAAAATGATGTCTTCCTTTTCAGGGCCGATGGAGAAATGACTCCGGGATGCAGATTTAGCAGGTAAGGGCTTTTCTTCTCCTATTCTCTTCCTTTCTCCCCTTGCAGATGTTCCAGGGTGCTGGCAGGCGTGGCTGAAGTCAGGATGCAGGAGCTGACACGGTGAGCGTCCAGCTGCTAGGTGCAGAACAACGCGAAGCATGTGTGGCTGTTCGGGTGGGGTTTAAATAGCCTTGGAAGAAGTTCCTGGTATGTATCCTTCTACCAATCAGGTATGTATCCTTCCCCGACCACACCCGGGTGGTGAAGGTTAAGTAGTCCCATTCAGGCCTCAAGAGGGCCTGGATGAAGCAGCAAGGTCTGCATCAGGCAAGTGTGCACCCAAGCACTTAAACACATATCCTCTTCTATGAGCCTGGCGCCTAAGGCGCCAGGACTGGGGTCCGCTATGAGCCTGGCGCCTAAGGCGCCAGGACTGAGTCCAAAGGGCCCCGACTTGGGCCCGCTGAGACTTCCCTGGGGAAAATGATGTCTGCCTCTGGGGTTGCTGGGCCCGGCCTGGCTCCTTAGGGGTAGGCATCATGACACTTCTGTTCCCTCCTGCACCAATGCTGATGATATTAAAGATATAGAGACTAAAAAATTGTCTAGAAGGATTTGCTGTAGGAAATTCATGCTAATGATTATAACACTACTTTGCATTCTGAGTACACTGATCCCAGTATTATGGTATCTGGAGAGTGTGCATCCATTAAGTTATCTTTTGCCTGCTACCAATGATCCTGCTACAGACAGTCCAGTCCATGTACTCTCTTATACTCTCTCTCCACTAGAAGAAAGACACAGAAAAGGGTACGACAATAACACATTGCTTTTGATCATGAATATGACTCACACTATTCTGAATAGAACAAATTGTTGGGTCTGCTCCCATTTATCCCAGCATGGCGGGAAAGGAATGGGTTGGTACGTACAGCCATTACCCCTTAATACGGCATGTTATGCATCATTAAGTGCACTATTTTATGGGAAATGGAATAAGAGTGATACGGGTCAAATAGATGGAACAAACATAGATGAGTTTGAAAGAGTGATAATCGAACCGGTGGGTTGTTCCATATTTAACAGAGCAAGGGTAATCAAACCTGTGGTGAAACCAGTAGATAGACTTTATGTGCCTTATAAATCATCTGTAATCACTTTCCACATGAATCCAGTAGGGAACAAGGACGTTGTGCCCCCCTCCTACACTATCAATTATAGCCCACGCACTGTCCCGTTTTGTTTACGAAAGAAGGGTTCTTACTCAATAGAAACATTGACTAGATGCATGAATATTGCAGTACTTGAAAAAGAAGAAGAACCAGTACATGTAGGTGACCCCGTTTATTTCATATGTGGGTAACAAGCTTATCTCTGGTTGCCTAGAAATTGGGGAGGGACGTGTTACTTAGGGATCCTTTTTCCTGGTGTATTCCTTTCCAAAACATCAGACATATCCACATTATCCAGATCTAGGCCACGGCGAGATGACACAGTATTAATTGCAGAGTACATAGCAAAATCATTTATCCCATTCTGGGGGCAAGCCATACACTCTTGGAATATAAGAAGACTGCCCATGGTATTAGAAAAAAACGATAAATGGAACAACCGATATATTATATAATATGACATTAGAAGAAAAGGCAGTTAGATTAATGACACTTCAAAATAGAATGGCTCTTGATATAATCTTGGCCGATCGTGGAGGTGTGTGTAAAATCGTGGGGTCAGCGTGCTGTGTATTTGTGAGTGACTCCTCCCCTATGATTTTTGAGGCAATCAAGAAATTACACGTTCTGAGTTCTGACATTCATACCCCGACAGGCGGTTGGGAGCTGAATATAAGTTCATGGTTTTGGGAGTTACTGCGCTCATGGGTATGGAAACTAATTGCAATTCTAGTAACATTACTTGGAATCCTCATGAAATGTTGTTTGTGCATACACTGTCTGCCAATCTTTTGCTCTGAAATAACAAATGAATGTGTACACATGGTAACAGAAAAAAGAACTCCCAAGTTCAATACGAATGCAAACAACGAAATGGAAACAATGAAAGAATTCATGTCAATTGACATTGATGATGACGATTAAAGTAGCATGCATAGTTCAGAACTAGATACATGGTCAGGTGAAGATGCGATGTACGGTTGATGCTCTTGGCTTACGGCCAAAAGGAGGGTTTGTAAGTCTAGAAACTACCCTAAGCAAGTATAGACGGTATATTATGTTGGCCGAAAACCAATTGCATCATATGCCCTACATCGCCAACAGAGAATCGTCAGCATAACCATAGGGCGTCCATTTTGTGTAACATCCGCCATTTGCTTTCTCTTCCCTTCTGTTAAACGCTTTGCAAAATGTATTTTATTCCGAAAAGCTCATGCACGGAGCGAGGCCACAGTCTACATGTTTAGAGACCGGCCCAGACAGAAATGCCAAAGAGTACAGAAATACATTGTTTTCCTCCCTCACAAGTCCTTGAAGGTGGGCAGAGAGGCATTTAATCAGCGGCCCCGGTGCTGGCCGGTCTCGCTGAAACTGAAGAAACAGGCCATTAAACATGAATTATACTTTTCTAGATGCCCCATTTCGGGGCTCTTCTTAGAGCAGACTGATCCCTAGTTCACGAATAGAAACCAGTAGATAAAACGCTTTGGAATGTGAATCTCCCACAAACACAGTATCCTTGCCGAACAAGTGCCTTATGTTCTTCATAACAAAGAACTATGTCTGCAAGCTGCAAATTGCAACCGTTGCTAAAACGAGTAATATAGATTGAGTAAGAAACATGTCATAATGTGTCAAATTTGTCATAATTGTCAATTACCGAAGCCTAGCTCTAGAAGATACATTATGGGCGGTTTTGATGTGTCACAAAAGATTGTATGATTGCAAATTCACATATATGATACTGTTGTAGAATGTTCGCTCTCTTGCGTCTCACGAGGTCTGGGTGACACACGTTGCGAGACGTTATACCCAGTCGGCCAACTGAGAATATATTTGCTTTGCAATAAACCATAGTACTTGGAAATCGAACCTCGTGTCTGTCGTATCACTAGTGTATGGTGATTGTGCCTTGTTTCCATATGCGAAGGGTCTTCAGGGCCTAGCATAAGGGGCGTGCCCACGATCTCCGCTATATAAGCTGCCCCGATCCTCAAAACAGACGCTTCACGTTATTCTGCACTTGCAAGCAGCGTAGCGCTCACCGTCGCCTGAGGTGAGACTTACCTTTGAAGATCCTGCTTCCTGGACATCGCGCTTCCTGCCAGCAAGTTCCACACCACAACAATCAACACAGCCCCTCCCAAATGCTTCATCGGCGACTCAAACAAGTTTGCTGTATTTATGAACCAATGTCGCCTTCATTTCTTGTGCAGACCAGGAGCCTTTCCTAATGACCAAGCCAAATTGGCGTTTGTACTCTTGTATTTAGGAGGTAGTCTATACCTTTGGTAAATCAAGATGACCCTTTACTCCGGAACTTTGGGAATTTCCAACATGAGATGGAGAAATTGTTTGTCCATCATACGCAAGGACAAGCTCTGGACAACAAGTTGTTGTCACTCAGACAAGGGAGTCAAGATCTATTAACATATATTGCAACCTTCAATCATCTCATAGCCCAGACCAACTGGCCAGAAGAGAAGAGGATTACACTCTTTTACCAAGGGTTACATGGAGAACTTAAGGATGTGTTGGCGCAAGTGGTGAATCCCCCTGAGAGGTGTGCAGACTACATAGACCTGACGGTGCAAATCGATCATAGGTTGCAGAATCGGAAAATGGATTGAGATAGATCAGGGGGACGGTCAGTTACATACGACCTCGTGAGAATCAGACTAAACCACATGAACAGTCTGAGCCAATGAAAATTAGTGGATTACGAAGTCCCCTTACCAAAGCAGAAAAGGAAAAAATAAAACAACAACAGCTTTGCTTATACTGTGGACAAGCAGGTCACTTCCTCCGTGACGGCCTGGTAAAACCACCCAAGAAAACGGTTGGGGCAACAGATAAAATTGATGAAGAAGAAGAACAGAACTCGGGAAACGCCAATGCCCGGCAAATGTAGGGGTCCGCTTGTTGAGCATGAAAAAGGAATCCTTACAGACCTCACATCTAGTCCTTCCAGTGCTTTTGTGAATCACAAGCAACCATCAAAAATACATGCCTTGGAGGCATATACTGATTGTGGAGCTGTGGGTAACTACATTGACCAAGATTTGGCTCTCCAAATAGGCCTTCCTCTCCGACACAAGCAGAAATAGGAAAACGTCACTGCTGTGGATGGTTCTTAGCTATCATCCGGCCCGGTGACACAATACACTGGGAAAGTCAAGCTTCTGTGTCAGGACTGGCATCAAGAGGACATTACTTTCGATCTCAACTGTGCTCCTCAGTTCCAGATGATATTGGGAATGCCCTGGCTGGAGACCCACAATCCTAGGATCGAGTTCTGACATTTCCTCATGATTGTGATGACACATGTTACAAAAAAGAGGACACCAATCTGAAACTGAAGAAAGGAATCGTGTTGGGCCTCATCAGCTCCTTAACGCTTGCATACCATGATTACCAGGATGTCTTCAAAAAAGAGAAAACCAATGTTCTGCCCCCGCACAGACCCTACGATTGTCAAATAGATCTTGTACCTGGAGCCCAGATCCCTTGCAGCCGAATTTACGCTCTGACAGAACAGGAAAATCAGCATCTTAGAACTTACCTGGATAAGTACCTGGCAAACGGTTTCTTTCGCCCATCCAAGTCACCTGCCTCCTAGCCCTTATTCTTCGTGCCTAAAAAGGAGGGGGACTTAAGAACTTGCATCGACTATAGAGCCATCAATCAGATCACAGTAAAAAAATCAATATCCTTTACCACTTATACCAGAGCTCCTGCACCAAATGAAACATGCTAAAATCTACACAAAACTGGATTTAAGAGGAGCATACCATCTTGTAAGAGTAAAAGAGGGAGACGAGTGGAAAACGGCCTTCTGCATGAAGTACGGCCTCTTTGAATACCAGGTCCGTTTGGGCTATGCAATGCCCCTGCGGCGTTCCAATTCTTTATGAATGATGTTGAACTACTGGACGTTTGCGCTCTTGTTTACATTGACGACATTCTTATCTACTCAAATTCCATGTAAGAACATGTAGGCCATGTCCGGGCAGTCTTAGAGAAGCTTCGACAACACCAATTGTATGCCAAGGTGGAAAAATATAACCGAGGTCGAGTTTCTCGGTTTCATGCTCAGACCACAAGGCGTACGGATACACGAAAGGTGGATGTAATCCTCCAATGGCCCTCACCAACATCCACGAAAGGAGTGCAAAGCGTGCTTGGATTCGCCAACTTTTACAGTCGGTTTATACCTAGGTTTCCACAAATTGTACATCCAATTACCTCCTTGTTAAAGAAAAATCAAAAGTTCCATTGGTCGACAGAAGCTGAAGAAGCCTTCCAGAAGTTGAAACTAGCATTCACTACAGCACCAGTCCTTTGACACCCACGATCAGACGTACTTTACATAGTAGAGACAGATGCTTCAAAATAGCCATGGGAGCAGTATTGTCACAACGAGACCCTAAAACAGGACAACTACACCCTGTCGCATTCTGGTCCCGCAAATTTTCAGTCCCCGGGTTGAACTACACAATCACAGATAAGGAATTACTGGTGATTAAAGCAGCATTTAAGGCCTGGAGACATTACCTTCTTAGGGCGAGACATACAGTCACTGCCATCACGGACCACCGTAACTTGCAATACTTGAAAACTGCCAAAGCACAAGCCTCGTTTCAACTTCTTTGGGCTCTCTTTTTCACGGAATACAATTTTATTATCACTTATAGACCTGGAGTACGCAATGGGAAAACAGCATCCAACCCCATAGCCATAATTCCTGAGGAAAGGATTCAAACCAGAATAGCTACCAACACGTGTGTGGATGACCAAAGAACCAGTTTGCAATCCCCGATGGATCAATCAACACAACAGGAATGGCTGTTAAAAGGTGACCAGTACATCATCGAAGACAATTACCGTATTTCCAAGGACGATTATATGTCCAAGACAAAGAACTGCAAAAGCAAATCATCACAAATTACCACGATTCATTAGTGGAAGGATACCCAGGAATAGCCAAAACTCAGGCTAAGGCAGTGGTCTTCAAAGTGTTTTGGCCTGGGCACCCCCTGTGCAAAGTTTGGGCAGGCCGGGCCCCCCCAGAAAATGTCAAATGGACAGTATGTACAAATCACTATGAAATATTGCGTGCCGTCACTGCACCCTACTCCCAGTATAGTCCCTGGGCTCCCCCAAATGCTCCCATCACGGTCGCTGGGCTCCCTCATCCCACTCCTACCAAGTCCCTGGGCTCTTCCCACCCTGCTACCACCCTATCCCAGTGCTCCTGCCCATCCTGCTCCCACCACAGTCCCTGAGCTCTGCCCCCCACATTCCCAACACAGTCCGAGGGCCAGTGGGATCTGTTTTTTTTTTTTAAGTGAAAGGCCATAAATATTTCCAATACAAATGCCGTAGCGACCGAGCGCAGCAAGGGAGTCCGAACAAATTAAGGGAGGTTTGGGAGGTTTCCCCCCGTGAATTCTTTTATAAATAATGGGTTAAAATGTTGCATTTTAGAGCGTAGTTTAAAATAAATGGGTAAAAAGCCAAATGGTTTGCAATTGGCGCTGGGGGGCCAAAGGGGAAAGCATGGTATTTTTGACTGGACATCTATGATAGATATCCAGTAAAATAAATACCATCCCTGTCCCATGGGCTCCACAGCGCCTCAGAAGGAGAGCTGATTTTGGCAGGTGGGTAGGGGGATTGTGCATCAAAGGCATTTTTGAAATGCCTTTGTTGTACAACCCTCCTTCCCCACTCTGCTCCCAATCCTCAAAATCAGCTCTTCGGACCAGAACAAACACACACAGTTTAGCCAGCCCAGGAGCACTCCCTCAGCTGGAAAAAGCAGCTGAGGGAGTGATCAGTGTTTCACTGAGCTGGCTCCTCGGATCCTCCATAATGGGTGAGGTTGCCACTGGGTGGATACCCCTCTGCCATTATGGATGAGTTGCTAGGCTCAGACTGGCCTATAGGGCAATAGGACAATGCCCGTACTAAAAATGCAAAATGCTAGTGTAGGGCAATCAAAATGGCCCACTTTTTTGGCTAATGTGGGCCAGTTTGATGAGTTACCTCACTATGCAGCTAGTAGTTTAGACCATTGTTGCTGAATAAATATTCTTTAAATATCAGCATTTGCTTACATTTTGACACAAAACACCCCCTTGGGTACTATTCAAATGGTCTGTGACAAAAGGAAAGAATATCCATTTGCAATTGCGGCCCACTTTTTCATTGGTGTCTGAGTCATTTTTATGGTCCAGTCCGACCATGTGAGCCACCCCTGGCCATTTCCTCCAACGTAAAAAATTAAATAAAAAAATAAAATAAATATCTTTTTTTTTACATTTCATGCTACTGGGCTCTCGCGCCTCCCCTGGGATGCGGCCACGCCCCCGTGGGAGGGGGGGCGCGCCCCACAGTTTGAAGACCTCTATGCTAAGGTAAAACAAAACTACTGGTGTCCAACCTGGCAAAAAGACATCGCCCAATTTATTGAAACTTCTGTATCTGTGCACAACATATGTCTCAGAAACAGAACCCCGCTGGCTTACTACATCCCCTAAGAGTACCGCCAGCACCTTGGCATACCCTGTCGATGGACTTCATCAGAGATCTTCCACCCTGCAATGGATACAACACCATATTAGTAATTGTGGATTTATTCTCCAAAATGGCCCATTTCATCCCTCTGAAGGGACTCCCAACTGCGTCAACTCTTGCTTCTATGTTCCTTGAGCAAATTGTTCGATTGCATGGATTTCCATCAATATTAGTATCTGATTGTGGAACGCAATTTGTTTCTGCCTTTTGGAGAAAGTGTTATACGATTGCCAAAATCGATCTCCGGTTGTCTACAAGCCATCACCCTCAAACTGATGGGCAAATTGAACGAACCAACCAAACCTTAGAGCAATATCTCAGGTGTATGTTGCAACAGTCCGAGGATTCTTGGAAAAATATACTCTGGATAGCGGAGTATGCATACAACAACTCAGTTCACACAAGCACAGGGCAAACTCCATTCTACACTGTGCACAGAAGACATACTAGAACATCAGTATTTGACCCACCCGATACCCTGGAAATGCCAGCCATAACAAAACATGCATAAAACCATCACTCAGGTTCTTAAGGAGGCGACAGAGCATCTGACCAAGGCTAAGGAAAGACAAAAACTGTTTGGTGATCGACATCGGAAGGAAGCTCCCGCCTACCAGATCGGAGAAAAGGTGTGGTTAGCATCCAAATATATTCCCCTGAAGGGGGCAAGAGCTTTCCCAAGATACCTGGGCCCCTATACTATAAAGCCCATAATCAATCCTGTTGCCATGAAATTGGAGTTACCATCTCACATGAAAATTCACCCCGCATTTCATGTCTCTCTCCTCAAACCAATGAAATCTAATAGACGGCTTAGTTCTCCGCCAGAGCCCGAAGTAATAGATGGAGAATCAGAATATGAAGTCAAATCCATCCTGGACTCCAAGGTGGTTCAATCAAAATTGTATTACCTAATTGACTGGAAAGGTTACGGACCTCAAGACCGAACTTGGGAACCCAGTGAACACGTCCATGCTTTGCATTTAATCAGACAGTTCCATCGCAATAATCCCACCAAACCAGGACCGGAAGGAGAACCACCCTTGAGAGGGGCCTTGAGGGGGAGTGCTGTCATGGTCATGAAGTCAGGGGCATAGGAATGCAGAGGTCACATGCACAGGAGACCTGGGTGGACACTGTCCTGGCGCTTTTGACACCAGGCTCATGAACAAAAGTAAAGAAGAACATCCATTTAACACCAAAAAGCTTTTATTATGGCCATAGCACTTCAGATGCATTAACCTTGAACATTCCATCCATTAAGCAGGATGCATTAACCTTGAACATTCCATCCATTAAGCAGCCCCAAGTGTATTCTTGGGTGCGGCTGCTAATGGATTGCCTTTGCACGTGCTCACTCTCTAGGAGTGGCAGGGTCTGGCTGGTAAGCCGGACCTAATGGGCCTGCCCACGATCTCAGCTATATAAGCTGCCCCGATCCTCAAGACAAACGCTTCGCGTTATTCTGCACTTGCAAGCAGCGTAGCGCTCACCGTCGCCTGAGGTCAGACTTACCTTTGAAGATCCTGCTTCCTGGACATCCCGCTTCCTGCCAGCATACTTACCAACTGGGGGAAGCTGTTCTTACCTGTACATCTCTTCGGCGAACCAAGTATTCATCTTTACACTTTCCGGAACGCCAAAATCTTCATCTTGGCACCGCGGCGCAACACGCTCCATCGTCAAAAGCAGCGCCTGCAAGGAAAAACAGAAGACAAGGTTACACTTCGCCATACTTCGCGCTTTCCTTAAACCATCACTTACCTGCTGTCGAACATTGCGGTAGCATCCATCTTCCATCCGGCCACGTCTTGCGTCTCACATCTGCATTGAGGCCACATTTCCATCTAAGAGAAGAAAACAGAAAAGAGACATTATTGCGAGCATAAGTAGGAGCAACATATAAAGACATTAAACAGAACGAACAGCATCACAAGAGCTCAAGAACTACTTACCAATCATAAGGAGAAGCATAGTCGCAGCTGAACTGGACTAATCCTTATCGGGGATCAGTGAAGGAACTAGATCCCATTCGACGTGCCCCTGCCAGAAGTAGCAGGACGGAGAGCTTATTTTCCATAATTCACAGGTGAGCTTTATGGCAGCTGTGTGCTCACAGAAACCGTATTTTGGGGTGAAGATTTTTAGAGGTACAACAATCGCAGATTGGCGCACTCACACACTCTTATTTCCAGGCAGGAGCAGTATCGCCACGTACCACCGCTCAAAGCTTTTCTACTGAGGGAGAGGCCTGAAGGGGGTGATTCAGGGAGGGCCACAACCGTGCCCCAACGCCTCCGCAAAGACCAGGTGAGCGTTACAGGTCTAGGGTATACCATTAAAATAAAAACATTCTCTTTCTTAAATGTTAAGTGTATCTTCACATGTGGTTTAGTACCCCCATTCATGGGGAGGTAGTTACAAATGTAGTATATTTAGAAGCAAGCATATTGATAAGCTCCTATAGCAAACCCTTCCATTGGGAACACACCACATAAATGAACATTTCCCCCTCTCAGCTCCCGTACCCTGGCTCTGTTGCCCAGCCCACAAGCGCATGCGTTCCCTGGCAAATGGCAAAAGCAGCAAACACGCCTGTTGTATGTCTGTCATGTAAGACATACCTCATAATCATCGCATGCATTATCAATGGAGGCACAGGACAAAGGGACTGCCCATAGTGGTCACTGTGCAACTCCCAGCTCCATCTTCCACTAGCAAATGTGAGTTAAGCTTGGGGAAGGGAATCCCTGCAAGGGCTGTGATTGAAAGGTCCGAGCCCGGCTGAGGGAGACATATGTGAACTGTTAATGCTTTAAGAGGTCTGAGCCTGACGGAAGAAGACCTACATGAACTTTTTGTTGAACTGTGAAATTTTTGGTTGAAATGTAAAATAACTTTTGGAACGCTGGAATAAGTGACTTTAACGTGGAAGGCCAGGCGCGCCCCGATCCATGTTTTGAATTGCCTTTGTTTTTGAGAACCTGACCCACAGTGTGTGATCCTGTCTATGGGAGCCGCCTTACTCTGTGTTGTCCAACATGGGGCGGAGCGCTGACTCAGCCATTTTGATCCTTTTTGTTAGAACACTGATTTGCCTTTACATACATATTCCCCTTTACACACTTTTTGTATAAGAGATAGGGCAAGCATTAGGTTTTGTTAGTATAGACCATTTTGATTTGACAAAGACTAAGACTGTGATTTCTTTATTATTTGATGGTAGAGACTACTCCCATCATAGCTATAGGGCAAAGCAGGAGTTTTTTCCAAACCTTGAAAATTGAATAAAGGTTTTGAAATGATATGTCTTGTGTCAGTGTCATACTTGTGATACCATGCCTCCCTTACATATAATATCAGGTGTGAGATGCGACCCAATTGAAACAAATTGGCGAGCCCACCCCTACAAATGTATTTCATTGATTCTTAAGGATACATGAGTAAGACATTCCAGAATATAAACATATAACATGTCAACAATTATGCATTGTGGCATATCATAAACTTTACTTTAACATTTTAACATTCCCTTATCTATTCCCTCCCCCTCCCGCACCACTCCCACCCCCTAGTCTTGCCTGCTACAATGCTATGCCATAAGCGCTCCATCTATCAAACAGTTAGAAGCACCTTACATGCTCATTAAGGTCAATTCACCTCTGTGTCATCTATACCTTCCTCAGTGAACAGGGTTTGTAGCAAGACTTCCCATTCTTTGATTTCCATTGTGTCCTCCTCTTGGTCCCGCCACGCCGCCCTTTTCCATGCCACTGAATCTGCCACCCCCCACCTGTGCAAATCCTTCCACCATTCCTCTACTCCCAGACCTTTGGGCGATTTCCATGCCATAGCAATCCTTCATTTGGCCAGATCCTTTAGCTCTGGAACATGTTTCCGGCACTTTGGGTGTGAAAAGCGGCCCAATAGGCAAGCCCCTGGGGAAAGTGCATCCAATTCCACCCCCACTTTTGTAGTCTATTCACCACTGCCCGCCAGTATGACCCCGCTACTGGGCATGCCCTAAACATATGTAGCATCCCTGCATCCATCGCCTTGCACCTGGGACAGCCCTGCACCGCTGCGCACAGAAACTGCTGAATCCGTTGAGGCTTTACATATGCCCTGTGCGTTACTAACAGTTGTATAAGCTGCAATCGCGCATTTCGCGACACTTTCTTGTGGTATCCCAGCATCCCCTCCCATCGTGCTTCAGTGAAGGCTGCTCCCAGATCATCTTCCCATTTGTTTCTTACGACTAGAGGGGAGGCGAGTACAATAGACAGTAGAAGATCATATATTTGAGATATAGCATGTCCGTCCTCTGCAACATCATTCCTTCCCCATTGCTAACAATAATGGCAGCCACAGATAAGGAGCTCAGCCACCAGCAGCATGCAGAAGCTGTGATAGCGGAGTTTATCAAGAAGAAAGATGCAGGAACAGTTACTAAGCCTGATCGTGTGGAGCAGATCTCCCATGATCATTCCAATTGTCCCCCGGCAGCTGAGTGATCGTCAACAGCAACTGATGACAATGTTGCACCAACACCCTTCCTTCAGAGCATCTTAACGCTCATGGTTAGGCAGGTCGTCTTACTTACCAACCGACCATTCTTTTCCCTGTTTCCAGCTTTGACGTGGTCCGGTTAACCCGTTTTTTCTTGCTACTTGTACTCTGGGTGGTTGATTTCCTGCCTGTAAACCTGCTTATTTGTCCCTTGTGATCCATTCCCAGCTCCTTGTCGCCTTGGATACCTCTGCCTCCTGCCCCTTTTCTTCGTTTTCTGACATGCCAGCCCTGGTGCTTTCGGACAGTTCTTGAATTTCTTTCCTGTTTCCTTTGCTCTGCAACATCATTTCCTGGAAGGAATCTTCGCTACATTACTCCAGCAGCCCCCTTCAGTGTCTGCACTGTTCCTGCACCATTTAAATAGAGGGGTGTTGTACACTGTGGTGCAGGGAATTTACTCCCTCTTTGGTGTGGTGTTTCCTTCCCAAATCATAGAGGGGTGATTCCCTGCATCGTACTATGAATCAGTGAGGTGCCAGCAGAACATCCATCGTGGAAATCTGTGAAACACCAGATATGCAGGCAAGTGCGACAAGTTGCTTGATCGACGATATGGATAACCTCTGAGGTGCTGCTGGTATGGGCATGCCCGCCATGACTCCACACCACCACCTGCAGTGTCTGTTAAGACCTGTCCCAGCACTGCCATGGCCTTGCCCTTTACTATCAACCCGAGGCAATGCTGAACATGTCTCACACTATGGATAATAGGCAGGATGCCCAGGGTCAGTTGGCATACTGCATATTGGAATCCATTAATGTCATCCGGCACACAGTGCTGTGGATGGAGAGGAAGATGCGTTGGTAGTTCTCCTGCCAGTGCACACTACAGGAGATTGCAATGGTAGTATTAACTCTCCAGAGACAAAGCATGTGGAACACCATGGAGCAACCATCTCTGGTGTCAGTCTCCTTTCTGGGATCCTGGGCAGGATGTAGCAGACCTTCACCCATCTGGTAATCCTGAGCAGAGCTGCCAGGTCCTTCCTTCTCCATCACTCAGTCTGGGGTATGATTTTCCCATTCCTTGTTTCAGGCTTCGCGTGTGGATTCCTCCTTCTCCTTTGGCCCAGCTATCGCCGCATCTTTCCACTGGTTTGCCACAGCTGCTTAAAAGGTCATGATCAGCTTCTGCACATGCTTGTTAACGAGACATATGCAAGTTGTTCCCTGGCCTTTCACACCCTTTTCATGTGATTATGTGCACCTGGGGCTTTTTGCGTCTCATCTGCCAGTCAGATTTGCGTATCAGAATATATCAATTGTCTGATGTATGCCATACACAAAATGTTACAATGTAGGGTAACCAGGGTAATCCTAAACTGTGACTGGCCATAGTTTGTTTTAGAATGATAGGCGCTTCCATTTTTTAAGATGAATTTGCATGCATCATTGTAACGGTGTCTTGAGAAGCCACCTGCAACACAGGGCGTCCCTTCTCTCCCCACTCAAGTGATTATTCAACAAACTGTTTAACAGATTCTTTTTCATCCCTATCTCAGACACATATCATGCCCCTTGGATCCCTCTCCCCTGAGCTAACAATGAGCCAAGAACCAGGACTGTGTACAGGAAATATATTGGTATTTATTTAAATTAAAAGTAATAGAAATTAGCACGAAAATGTAAAAAAACACTTTATCCCTGGTACAACACAATCAACTTCTCTCAGCATAAATATATCACAAACGTGAATTAAAAAGAACACAGACCCAATTCTTCCTTTTCTGTAAATTGCAC
Source organism: Ambystoma mexicanum (assembly GCF_040938575.1). Classification (NCBI taxonomy): domain Eukaryota; kingdom Metazoa; phylum Chordata; class Amphibia; order Caudata; family Ambystomatidae; genus Ambystoma; species Ambystoma mexicanum. The sequence continues at coordinate 1,008,871,789 of NC_090927.1, forward strand.
TTCACAAAAGAATTACACTGATCAATAAAAAAAGGCACTTAGGTAATGTTGTGCGATTTCGATTTTCCCGCAGGCTTAAAAGGGTAGCAGTAGGAAGTCAAGATTGGTAAAAATACATATGCAATTATAATTTCGCCCACACTTTTGGTTTAAAATAAACACAGGGTGATTTATCGCTTTGTTTTTCAGACCCCCCCTTGCTTTGCTCTATGTTGGTAAATCGGACAGAAAAATTGGAATGCTTTGGGGAATTTTGGATTTCAGACTCCCCTTACTGAAAGGCCTATATTGGAGGAAGCTGGATAAAAAGGTTGGACCAATGTAAGAACAAAGACACCTCTCTTCCTTAAAGAGGCCGGGGTCAGCTGGACAACAAGGATTACCCAATTAAATTATTGGCTATAGTTTTCAGCACACACTGGGAAGCGAGCTTTGTTAATTTTGAATTTTAACAAAATTCACCCCGTGGTGTTCTGCCAAATGGGGAATCAATTTAATTAATATTTTTGGTTACACAGGCTAAGGATCTACACAGTTTTGCCCCCGACCCACTATAAAGGGAAAGGATTCAAGGCAAGTAGACTCCCCCCAGCTTTTGGTTTTCCAGGGCTTAGTTCTATTAGTTCTACTTACATAGCAAGGCTATGTTTAAGGTTCAGGAAAGCCAGCTGCATCTCAGGACACTCTGGAAAGATAGAGCAGGGGCCTGGTCACTCCACTCTCAAAGATGACCTCTCGCTCTCCACCAAAGGACCCAGTCAGCCTTGAGGCCTTCCTAGGAATAGACAGCTCCACCCAGATGCACTCTCAGCAATCTCCTCTGGTGTCTCCTTACAGCTGTCACATGGTAGGTTTCAGCAGCTTTATTGATGGTCAGTCTCTTCTCTCTGTCCTTCTGTCTTTCTCCTTTTTCTGTCTCCACCGGTTTTAGTGTGTCCTAGTGCAGTCTCCCTTATATAGCAGCAATGACATCACCAATTTTACAATCTTGGGGAAGTACCCTGCAATAATTCCTGCCACTAGGATTGGACAGTTACTCTTCTCTCTCCTCCCAACCCCGCCTCCAAGTCAGAATTGGTTTAGGGGTTTGGAGCAACATATGGCAATTGCTATTTGTAATCGCCCCTTTGTTCTCCTTTCAATTTTTTTGCAAAAACTAGTTATGTAACACAACTTCATAATTGTACTAGTAACTGCCATACTAAACAGATTTTCTGTTTTCTCTGATCATGGAGAATTAGATAAGCAGACCACCAAATCCATACGATGTCGCATGGTCATTGTTAAAATTGATTTCTGAACTCTGTCCTGGTAGTCAGGGGTTCAGATGGCCAGGCTAGTTTCTAGGAACAGGGTAACCTTCTGGACAAGCCAGACCAATCAAGGTAGCATTGGCGGCGGTCGAGACTAGGTCTCAGGAGGGGTGAGGGGGACTGAAAGCCCACAATGAGCACACACAGTACAGGACACTACAAATCACTCCCAGTCAGATGTATGTATCAAAAATACATGTACATTTATTCAAGGCCTTTGAAATCAAACACAAAGCAAATATCACCAGTAATACTCAAACCAATACAACACTACTATGAAACATATATACAGTTACCAAGTGGCCTAAAGGAATAGTGCACAGAATGGGTCCACAACCTATGGAACAGTGCAAATAGACATGAGGCAGTTCTTCATCAATCAATCCCTAACTAAGAGGCAGTCCAGTCCCTAAGAAGAGTGGAGCCTAGCGCTCAAAAGTACTTTCGGATGCAGGTGCACGGGGCTGTAGCGACTCAGAAAGGTGGGTCAGGCGATGAATAATAACTTCCCACTATTCAAGGAGGATCTCCCTAAGAGGGCAGAACAGGTTCCTGAAGTTGGATATAGGAGGGTAGCACAGGCTACATGTGGAAAGGTGAGGGGCCCTCCGGAAACACTTGTGCGTAAAAATGAATGGATGCGCTAGGGGCCACCGATAAGGGTTGCAAGTACTCACCAACCCCAGGCGCACTCTGGACCAAATTTCGGCAGTCGAGTCCACTTTGGTTGCAGATTCAAATGCAGCAATTTTGCGGCTCTGCGGCTTTCAGCAGCTGAGTTACAGCAATGATTCCATGAGAGGTCAGTGGCGATTTCTCCACTCCTGATGTAGGGATCCGGCCAATTTCACTGCAGCATGATTCAGGGCACAGAGGGGCACAACAGCAAGCAAGGAACCTGTGAACTTTGTCACCACGGCTCAGCGACACAGTGACCGTGTACACTCGGGTTCAGGCTACTCTCCTAATTCCAGACCTAGGGTGCCTAGGTGTACGAAACATGCCTTGGATCCAGTGCTTATGATCTACCAAGTTTCAAGTGTGAACTCGAACCAGCGGCAGTTTCAGAGCAAAGGTCCTGCACAAACTGGTTAGTTTACTGGTTGGCATAGTGAGAACTCAAGAGATCGATGTCTTATGGGTGTCTGGAGTCTTATCTTATACACAATCTCCTTCGCACCAAAACAGAGGACCCAATGGGAGATCTACTCACATACAGGCACACCAGACGTGGACCAATCACGGACCATAGTGGTCCCAGTCATTCCCAGCACACCAGACTCTCTGGCACCCATGATGTGTATTGGAATTAGACAGTCCAGCCAACATCATGGAGGCACACACACAAGGCATGCAGAAGCCTGCGAAAGCTTGGTGTTTTGCAGGCGAATGCATGACCAAATAAGGACTGACTGACCTGGGTCTGCTCGACCTGGGGAAGGCAAAGGGACAAGAAGGACAGGACAAAGAACCTTGTGACATGGCCATTTTGGAGCCAGGCCACCTTCCTGTACCAACGGCAGTAAATGCGGTTTGCATGGTAAGAAAGGGTTAAAAATGTGCGTAAGTAAAATCTGCCACCAGCCCTCTCCAAGGCACATCTGCAATTCTACAAAAATATTCTTTGAGGGAGTCTAGGGCCTTTGGAAATGAAAGGTATACCCAAACGCACTGACTGCCTTTAAGGGCATGTGAGTTTCCCCATAACAGTACGAAAGTCCAGCGGAGGCTGTGCTCCACTGGCAAAAGTCAGGCTAGGATTGTCAGAAAACAGCAAAAAGTTGGGGGGTTCACAAGTGGAGGGAAAATTACATATAAATGGGAAACTTTCCTAACAGCCATGTGGCACATTTCTGCCGTTTACATAAAAAGCACAAAAGTCATGAATATGTAAGTTATTAAGCATATCCCTAATTTCCTTTATCACCCGCTCACCAACTTTCACATTTGGAACATGTTCAGATCAGCTAGAAACCTAGTCTAACTAGCCATTACAGTTCCCAGAGTCACAGGTAAATGCATTTTATATCCCCAAAATCGTCTAGAAATTACATAAAATATTATACAAAAATGAAATCAATCCACCTTACGATGTCTGAGAAAAAGGCCTAAATGATAATAGTCCTTTTAAATTAATTGTACATCTGTATGTTCAGCAAATGGGAGATCTGCTTCATCCAGCACAGCCATCTGTTTCCCGGGCCAGCCTGTGACCAGAGGTTTTTTTTTACGAGTATATCTGAAGTTGGTAGTTTGCTCTTTGAAGTTCCATCCCCCAATCTTCACACCTTTTAGTCATGCTGCAGTCAATGGTCAATGACCTTCCTTAAAGTCCCTGCTTTCAGGGGCCATCAGGTCTGGAGAACACTGGGCTTTCGACACATTCAGCAGGAAATGTAATTGTGGGTGGTCATTAGATGGGAGATGTGACATCCAGGCTGGAAGTGGGAGTTTTCCATTGTGAGGTTTTGCCCACAGCCAGAAACAGGGTCTGCCTTGGGCTGACATTTTCTATGAAGGCAAAGTGGCTCTTCAAATGTCACTGGAATTTTATAGGTGAAACATAATATACATTGCTTTTGTCAACCCACACATCATGTTTTGTTTTCCTGACATTGCTCTGTGAGCAGTGATATTTTTGTTCACTTTTACTTTTGAAAGCCGTTTTTATTTGCACACACATGTGCAGGCCGTTTCTGTTTTCGTTGTTTAAAAATCCTGTTTTCCATGTGACGGGGATCTTTGATTCCTCCTTCTTTTGTAAAGGTAGGCCCCTTTCCACATGGCTCTTTAGCTTTAATTGAAAAACAAAAAAACAAAAGCCAGGCCGCTTTTGTAACAGTGTTTGACATCTTGCTGTTCATGTGAAAGGAACTTCTGTTTGGGGCCTTTAAATGAACCCCACATCACCAAGGTGTGGCATGATATCACCAACGTGTGGCATGATAATGCCTTTTGTACCATTTAACTTTGCTTGGAAGCCATTACTTTTATGTACTACACGGCGGGTAGCTTCCTGGATTGTACAGAGAATAATAAACAAGGCGCACTCAAGCATTGGTGATTTACAGGTCACTCCTTGGAAGTGACGTGGCCCTTTTTATTGCCCTCTCACGTCACTACCCCTGTCACGCTACATTACATGTTGGAGTTACGTTATAACGCCCCTCACCCAGCATAAACAAAATAACAACATAGCAGCCACACTCATGGCTTCTCATAACATCTTATTTTTCCATTACAAAATCCTTCAAACAATCTGGGGGTACCCTCTGTTCTCGTCTCAGGTATAATTTCTCAGCTCTATTATCTCCTTCACCACCCAACTCGTGGTTCGGCACCATTAGCAGCACATCTAGATGCCCTGCTCCACCAGTTCCTTGTCCACTGGCACTACCATCATCATCGTTATCAAATTATGCCTCCTGTGTGCCCGCCTGCCCATGGTCCATGAAATGTTTGAACCAACTGCAATTTCGTTGTCACTTCTTCCTCTGTCCGCTGGTCAGTGACCATAGATCCCTGTCATTTGATTATAGTGCAGGATTCCCGCTCCAAAGGCAGATCAGTCTTCTGACTCACCTTCCTGTTTCAAGGCAGTACCTCATCGACTGCCTGCACTTCAAACAGCACCAGTTTTCTTCTCCCAGACACCTTATTATTGAGGGATTTCTGTTGCGCCAACACTGCTGACACATTCACCTCGAGTTCGGGGCCTGTCAACCTCACCTTCCTGCTAAGCAGTTTTTCTGCAGGCATCACACCCATGGCTGTGTGTGGGTCGTCCCGTAAGCCATCAAGAATGTCGTCTATGCTCTTTCCATGGGGATACCTTCTTCTCCAGGGATGCAGAACACTTTATTTGTACCCGGCTAGGGACAATGAGAGTGTAACATGCAATCTCATTGGCCCTCGCTCTAGCGTTACCCGACCAGGAATCCCTCTCCCCGACAATGTTCCTTCCTTTCTCTGGCGTTACCCGACCAGGAATCCCTCTCCCCGACAACCTTCCTTCCCTCCTTCCTTTCTGAGGAATGAGGAGGCTCGGAACGGGGTAATCCCCGCTCCGAGCCACCACACGGCTGGAGGCTGCCATCTTCCTCCACCACAGATCGAGGTGAGTGTTGTTCTGTCCCCCAGCTATCACCCCAATCCAAAGAATCCCCTCCCCACCCTCACAACCCCACTTACATTCTTTTTTGTTCAATTTGGGAGCAGACACGCTGGGAACACTTCTGTCCCCAGCGCGTCCACTCCCGATCAGGGACAGGTCATCATGGAAAGGAAGAAGGGACTACAGGTAGTCCCTTCTCCCTTTTCTATGGTGGCCATTTTGTTTGTTTAGCTTTTTACATTCATTTTCAATGGCTACCATGGAAATGGAAAAACTGACTTTGTTTTCCTTTCCACAATGGCCATTTATTAACAGAAACAAAATGCTCTTAGTACCCCATTCTTACAGGCTGGGGTACTAATAGCAATAGGCCCCTCGCAGGGGCCCTGATGTGGTAATGCCCCCCTGCTCGGGGCCTATTGCTAATTGAGTGTTCTCATGAATCGCTCGACATCCTTGTTTGCCTTTGACCAGAACAGGGTTATGCAGCAATGCTGTATGTCGTGAAATATCATGAATCCTTTGAACGATGCCTAATGGAATGGTGGCCAATTCTTTGTGGAGACAGAGACAGACAGCCCATGAGCTGCAAATGCATCCTCCAATACAGAAATCACCACTTCCGCTGCCACACACTCAATGAATCTCACCATAGGGTATCTAGAAAACTCATCTAGTATAACCAAGAAGTGTCTGTTCTGCTGGATCGTGCCAAAATCTCAACTCAGAATATGCCACAGCAGAGCTGCCCCCACCAAAGACTTAGTTGGGGTGGCTTGGGAACTCCTCCTGGCACCATTTGCACAATGCCATCATGGCATCCACCTTATTTTCCAAGCCTGAGAACCACACCTTTTCGTACAACCAAGCATTCATGTTATTGGCTCCTTGGTGCCCCAGGTGTGGTCTGGCCATGACACGTGGTATCAAACTTGGCAGTATGACAATTCTGGTGCCCCTATGCAACACCCCTTCTATGCCAACTGACAATTCTGCCTTTACTCTCCTCAGGCCATTCATGAAAGATCGAGTATCCTGTGTGCAGTGGTGCACATTGGCTAGCAAGGTTTTCCATTGTCCAACATGCAAATGATCCACCACCATTTGCATCCCAGTAAGTTGCACCGTGGCATTCACAATGTCAATGTCATTGAGGGACATGGAGTTAGGGACTGCAGCCTGAGTGATCTTCCCGATACCTCTGAAAAGCTTGCACTTGACCACAATGAATTTAGTGATATGCAGGCTGGATTGGTTGCCCCCGTCGTGGTGGTCAAGTAGGGAGGTATTCACCTTGCGCACTCCATATTGATGACGGGGGGGGTGGCAGCAAACTGGGATAGTATTGCAAATCCATATGGATCGAATGCAGTTAATAATATGTCACGTCTAGCGTTACAATTATTTAGACTGTATACATATTAGATGTTCATGCACGTAGAAAGATACAATATTAAAATTGCAAATACAACACAAACACAAATCCACACACTGGGGTGCTTTTCTCCACAGTTAGCTGTTACACATGCATTCGAAGTAAACGGGACATTCCTGACGCAAAAGAGAATTAGTTACATAGTAAGAAGGTGGTACGAACAGTGCAAGGTTTACAGACCGTGCAAGGGAAAAGATGTTATCTTGCCTTCTGTATTAAAATCTTTAGAGGGGGTTAGTCATTTGTTTGGTGGTAATAAAAATGAGGCTGGGGTCCGACGCTTAAGTGTTTTGCCAGGTCATCAGAGGTTGTATGTTGCTGCATAAATGAGAAGGTCTTTTTTTAGTGCACCAGGAGTCTGTGGAATGGAGACGGCAATCTGTAGAAAATCCTGTTTATGCACACCTTTCTCTGTTTGCTAAAATACGTCAGCAGGAACATGTGCAATCATACTTAAAGTTAAAGGCCTTAGATAGCAATGAATTATGTTTTCAATACTAATGTTTAACCATGCACTGACGTCAGGACCTAATACAACGAATCCCAAGAAGAGGTGTGTGTTCATTTATGTTCTGAAGATGATAATGTAGATAAGCCTGGCCAATGAAAATGGAAGAATTAGGAAATGATGGGATTTCTTTGAAGATCTTTTGTCCAAAGGAATTTGGGGGTGGATGGTAATAAAAGTATCTGGGAGTGTTTTAAATTGTTGCAAAAGGTATATAGACTGCCAACTGAAATTGTATTGTTGAGACTTGGGTTAGTTAGGTCCTGCGACACCATCTAACAGCTCCCCGGAGCTTTTGCACAATAAATTTGCTTTATGTACAACCGTGTACTCGCTTCTTAAGCGCTGGGCCTGTTTATTGGCTAATGTGATTAAAGGCCAACACCCCTACTTTCAACTTCAGCGTCACCCAATAATCTTGCAACAGACATTTTTCTTTTCATTGATTTGGTTAAATAATTCAACCTTTCAATACAAATATTTATGAACCAAAATTCAATGTTATAAAATGTACAGAATCAGAACAGTATTTAAACAATATTTAAAACAAAAAGTTAAAATACCAACAATTTAAATGTTTATATCAATCACATAAAAGTAAAGAGATAATAATACAATACATGCATCTGATACATGTGCTTCTTTTTAAGTAGATAAGCTCTCCTAAATATTTACACAACCTTATTAAAACTTTTTTCATGGATTTCCAAATTCCTAATCCTATAGATATGACAGTCAATTTCAATTTCAACTCAAGTATAAACTTTACAATCGCAATTTGGATCACTAAATGGTTGGTATGATAAAGTGTTTGCCATAAGAATTCAACTGTCAAAGTTCTGAAGTCCTTAAACTAAGGCCAGAAATGTCTTATTTGCAGTTTTCTTAGTTCAGAACATTCTGCCAATAAATGTGACAAGGTTTCACGTTATTGTTGGTTGCAGCCAAATCTACAGACATTGGGCTTCAATACAAACTTGCGAATTTTTCCCCCGCAAATGGGCAATTACCCGGTCATTACGGCATTACGGCCGGAATGAAATGCTCCCCATTGCCATTGAGCCCAATAAGGCTCAATGGGAATGGGGAGCAGGGTAGCATCGGCACCATTCACAATGGTGCCGGTGCTACCGTCTGTGTCTGCATGCAGGAGGGCGCCTGCCCACAGAACTCGTAGTTTGCCGGTCTGGTAGCAACACTGCCGGTAGCTTACCAGCACCGTTACTACCGGACCGGCAAACTTGTAATGAGGCCCATTGTCCGTATCAGGGATTTCACATGTTCTAGCCTGGATTCCTCTAGTTTTACAGAGATTCAGGTGAAAACGTAAATATTTGTCTCTAAATTTCGGACTGTGGAATTTTATTAAATACATTTCTGTACATCTCAATTTTTTTATCGACAAATAAATTATCCTTGAATGATTTGTATTTTCTGCACGCTCTAATGGTGCAAAGCCAATCAAATTGCCATAATTTATTTTTTGCTCTTACAGGATTTTTAACCAACAAATCCACTGTAATCTCAGCTTCATCCAACAACGAGACAATCCATGAACTCAATTTCTGTACATAAACATGTTCAAAATTCAACAGATAGTTTGACAGTGCTGATAAAATTGCATTTCACTTATTTGCTAGTAAGCATTTCCTATATAAGCAGCATGCTTTCCAGCTATGCACGATAAAGAGAGCGGGCAGACCCAATTCGAACCTTATTATAGGCATAGGTTGGCTTTTTGGCAGGTTCAACACAGTTTTCCAATATGCTCCCTCATGCCTAGTCCATGTTGATTCTGATCTTTGAGATTTAGTTTCAGATCCATATAGGACAGTAGGCACAATTTTTTGCATATAATAAGTAATTATTGCTGAACATGAGATTTTGACATATTTTGACTGAATAATTTGCGCTTGCGACATAGCCGTTCTAATTTTGGCTTTCAAGTCATCTAAATATGGATGATCTGAGATGTGGTTATTTATATTCACACCCAGATATTTATATTCATTAACATTCTCCAGCGTCACCCCGTTCAGAACCCACTTATGAGTTTACTTGATTTTCGATTTTGTCGCTTTGCATTCTAAGATCTTTGTCTTTTGGGTATTGATCTCTAAGCGATTCTGTTTGGCATACACTCCTAAGGCCATTAGCAAGTTTTGTAGCCCTCTGGGTGTCTTAGAAAGCAAAACAAGATCATCTGCATAGAATAACCATGCTACCGATGAGGTCCCTTGTCTTGGGGCATCCAATATTATCAAGCTAAAGATATGTCTCAAATCAGCTATAAAAAAATTAAAAAGAGTGGAGGCCAGGGTTCACCCTTGCTTAAGACCTCAATGCGTTGTTATGGATGCAGATAGTTCCCCTTCTAACGATAGACTTGTATGACAGTTCTTGTAAGCAGTTGGGAGATCAAACTAAGGAGCGTACATGGGCAACCCGCATCTGTTAATTTTTTCATTCCTTTACTCCTTGATATTGAGTCTACTGCTGATTTAAAATCTATATAAGCCATGTATATTGGTTGTTTTGTGACTTTAATTTGCATTTGAATGGCAGTTATTACAGCTAAATTGGTAGATATTCTGAGGCCAGCTACAAAACCTGTCTGTTGCCGGTCTCATAAATTATCGCTGTTCACATTTAAATCTCTGAGAATAAGTTGGGCAAACTATTTGCCGGGGGCATCTAGTAATGCAATAGGGCGATAATTGCAAGGTGCATGTCGAATGCCCTTTTTAAATATAGGTATTCCTGTCGATTGCCCTTTCTAAATATAGGTACTATAATCAACTTAGGTTTTATAATTGACTTACGTCAAGAGGGAGGAATAGAAGCGTTTTGTATTGCTTCAGAGAAGATCTTATAGAGAATATCAGCCCATATCTCAGGATTTGTTTTAAACATGTAGTTGGTGAAACCATCGTGCCCTGGAGCTCTTGAAGAGCTTAATTTCGATATGTAATAGATAATGTCTTCCTGATTAAAATCTAATTACATTTTTTGATCAAGTGTATGATACACTTCTACTGCTTCTTGGTCAATTGATGCATAAAGCTTAGAGAAATATTTTTGCAAGTCTCCTTCTGCATCTGCATTTATCTGCATAGGAGCCTGAGTATTATGGGTTGCTCGGTTGAGAAGCTGGCATGTCTTCCCCAAGTTCTTTGAAGCAATATTCCGGAGCATTTCCTCACTATCCTACTGATAGATATAAGCCTTACATGCTTTTTTGCCAGTTTTTGCGTCTGATTCTTAGATATTTTAACTTCTGAAGTCGGCATTCAAAGGGAAGATTTTTAGCTATTCTGATCACTCTGCGATACTCCGTTTTGTCCTGCCTTACTGCTTGATCATATGTATGAATATGCTTAAATTCTGGTTTGCTTGTAGTTGAAATATTTTCTTTAAATAGTTGTAAAACAGCCACATAATAGCCAACCCTATCAATTATGTCAGATGATAAGCCTGGTTTGAATGTTAGGCAGTCATGGAGATTCATTAGGCGCTTGGACGTAAAGTGCAGATAATTACGACCACCCAATACAATCAGCCCGGAGGTAGAGTTAGTGTGTTTTCCTATGGTCGAGGTCTCCCAATGCCATGATAAGGTTAATATGGCAAAATCTCATGATCACTGTGGACCTGTCTAATTACTTTAAACTGATTGACAATTGCAAACATGTCCCTGTCAGTATAGATATAATCAATATTTTCCTTTGGTTGTTCCTACGCCATGTGGGATTCGGTGGAATATCATCTTTGAATGCTCCATTTAGCATTAGAAGTTGTCTTTCAGACATTAGTGACATCCATCTGTGTGTTATTGCTTTGTCACTTTTATCCACCATACAGTGTAGGTTTAAATCGCCAACTAAAATAGTGGATGTTATTGTCGGATCTACTGTGACAATATCTAGTATCATTATAAGATCATTGAAAAATGTGCTTATTGTGATTCCCGCATGGTTCCAATAGACATTTACCAGTGCAATCACTTTTGTTTGAAAATATATTCTAGCCAGTTGTATAAAATCATTAGGTACTGCCCATCGCTCCAGTTTGCAGCCAGATTAAACTTTTGTGGCGATTAGAAGGCCCGCAATTGGTCTACCCATAGCTTTTATTTTGGCCGGTACAGCTAGAATGGAAAAGTTATTCCATATTGGAATTTGGGTCTGCCATGTTTCCTGCAGCGCTATTATATCAAATTGGTCTAATCTATGTAATTTCGAGTTGTGTAAGTGTCTGTGACCTCGGGTGTTCCAGCTCACAAGTTGAAATTGTTGTAACTGGTGCGCCCTAGGTTGCTAGCTCGATCCTACAAGTCATTGTTGGGTAGGTCTTTGTTGATTTACCATGCATTTGAGTGCCTGTCTCTCATATGCTGGCTTCTGCATGCATACCATTTTAATATCCAAAGATCTTTGGTATGGGCTGGTCAAAATCATTTGTCTGTTGTCGCATTCTAAGTCCAAGTCTCTCGTTATGGGCGATTCATACGTAAGAATAAAACCAAGATCATATAAAGAGTGTCTTGCCAGCCAAATTGTGTTTAACACTATCCTTGACTTAATCCATAAGCTAGCTACCGAGAGGTCTAGATCATTTAAGAACTCTACTCTATTTATATCAGCAGATGTCAGATTATTTAGCCTTGGTATGTCATCAAATATGGTCAATATGCAAGTCCTGTTAAGGCCATAGGCTAGAAATGGTTTAGTTCTACATTGAATCACTAATTCATAGAATTGTAGATTTGCTTTGTGATTTTTACTAGCCATGGTAGTTTCTTGGACAGCCTTAAATGGAGAGCACCGTTTGACATTCTGCAAATTTTGTCCCGTTTCTTTAACACGTTGTTTACTTTGAAGTTTTGTTGAGCATGGCTGTATCATCGGGATCTTCCATAGATGTTGATCATTTTGAAAATATAGTGACACCGATTTGGCTATTTCTTCCCTTCTTTCTTCTAGCGTCTAAAAATCCCTACCCTTTTATGTCAGTGTTATTTTTGTTGACGATCCTGTTTCTATATGCTCTCAATTATCCATTGATATTATTTTTTGGAGTTGAATTTCCTCCAATAAATCATCTAAAGGCTCTTTTGTATTTTCTGAGTTTATATTATCAGCTTGTTTTTAACTTCTTTGCTTTATTCAACCTTGCTACGATTGCATATTTATTTTTTAGCAATTGCCTGGCTTGCATCAGAGAGTTGAACTTTTGGTTTAGATAGATTCTTTATAAATTGCTTCGAGGCAAATTGATTATGTATTTCAATTGACTTGATACTTCTTTTTTTAGTTTTTTTGTTCCAATGATCCAATCTTAGGATCAATTTCACTCTTGGACTTAGAAAAAATGTCAGTTGTTTTTTTGTTTATTATTGGTTTTCTTTTTTTGTTGTTCACCTTTAATTTTCTTTTGAGCCAGGTCACTGATTTCGGAAGACTGCATCAATTCACTGTTTATGGTTTTATTCTCAGATTTGTTTCTGCCATCTGCAATTCATTTTTATCCGACATTCTTTTAGTAGTCTGACCACATCTATGATGTTTGAGAGCTCAATGTTGTCTTCAATTATCAATAGATCGTTTTCGGGTTGCATTATAGATTCTTTCATATGGCTCATATCATCACAATCATTAATTCGAGACTTGTTATGTGCTGCCACTGAGAGCTGGTTTTCTATTCAAGATTATTTGTCCTGTTGCAACTGCATGTTTTAACTAAAATACCTGTTTGAGTAGTCAACGTATTGTCCATTACCTCGTAAAGTTTTATCAATGATGAAAGTGCAAGGTTCATCCCAACCAATGCAGATTGAAGTAGTGAATTGCAACCAGGGTCGGAATGCAATTAGTTCTGCAGACTTTGCAACATCAGTTGTTTAGACGGAGAAGAGTTAGTAAAGAAGATGGATAGTATAGAGGAGTAGTTTTTAGATCTTTCAAACATTATGGGCGATATTGAACACTGCTTTATGCTGTGTCGTGGAGTCAAAGGCAGTGCAAGTTCACACGGCTCTAAAATAGTTATTCTGTGACATTGGTCTGCCATATTTACTACATCTTTATTTAGTGCTGCATTGATAATCACACCTTCAACCTGCGCCACCGTTTTACAAACACCATCACTTGGGGGAGAATTTATCACAATAAAGTGATCTATTATTGCAGAGGATGTTTGGTCTCCATGTATTAGTGCAGTCGTTCTGGGAGCCTTAATTGATTCCATATGCTTATTGATTCGTAAAGTATCATCTATCTGTTGGTCTGAATTTAATTTACTGGTCATCGAATACATGTTATGTTATGTTATGTTATGAAATGTATAATGCGCACCTGCTACCCGAAGGCTGATGGGCGCAGACTAACAAACACAGAGCAAAACTAAACATTAGCAGAACTAAGAGCTGTCCGTTGTTACTACTAGCATGGCTCTTAGCAAAGAGCAATGTTTTCAGCTTTTTTTTTTAAAGTTCTGTTGAGACCAACGTTCTTATTGAAGTTGGGAGGGCATTCCAGGCAGTGGGGGCCGCTACTTCAAAAGACCCTTGCCTTGTCTTGTTGGTCTTGTGCCGGGAAACAATGAGTATATTTGAGTTGTCCGATCCCAGTGACCTTCCCTCGTCTTTCACGATTATGGCTTCCTTCAGATATGATGGCATTGGACCAACAATACATTTGTGGGTGATCAGAAGGAGCCTGAACCGAATTCTCTCTCCAACCGGTAACCAGTGAAGGCTCCTTCAGGCCTCAGAGACATGGTCTCTTTTTCTCAGGCCCTTCACTACTCTTACTGCCCCATTTTGGATTACCTGGAGACGATGGATCTCTGTCTGGGGGATACCCACCAAGAGACTACAGCCATAATCTAATTTTGAGCCAATGATGGCTCTCGCCAGTGTTTCAGAATTTTTTTCAGAGATGAACGGGCGAAGATGGTGAAAAAGATTAAGAAAGTAGGAGGCTGACGAGACGAGTCTATTCACCTGCGCCTTCATGTTTAGATGTGTGTCAAGACATACGCCCAAAGTCTTAACCTTGGACAGAGTTTTAATAACACAATTGTCCAGGTTAATATTCTTATATTCCGCTCCTAATTTATCCAATTTGCTTGGAGAACCTACAAGGAGGAGCTCAGTTTTGGCACTGTTCAGGGCCAAACCGTTGGACACCATCCAATTTTGAATCTTCGAATAGATTGCATTAATGAAACCTTCATCTTTTTGATATATTACTGAGATAGGTAGGATGAATTGCGCGTCATCCGCGTAATTGGCAAACACGATCCCTTCCTCTTCCAGCATCTGGAAGAAGGGGATCATGAAGATGTTATAAAAACACGGAGACATGCATGCTCCATGGAGGACTCCATATAATAAGAGCATAGGATCAGCTTCTGCTAATTCACTGGCAACTCTGATTTGCCTATCCTTTAGGAAGGAAGATATGCATTGAATGTCCTCTTCAGAAAAAGACGCATTCTCTCTTAACCTGGTGGACAGAATCGAATGGTCCACCAGGTCAAATGCCGTGGAAAGATCCAAAATCATCAACAAGGCAATCTGACCTATATCCATGCCCTGAATAAGATGGGAGTTAAGGGCGAGAAGTGCTGTTTCCGTGCCATGATTGGCACAGAACCCTGATTGATAGTTATGTAGAATTCGGTTCTGTTCCAGAAATAATGAGATCTGATTGTGCGCCACACGATCTAGTATCTTGAGGACAAAGGCAGTATTGGTAATAGGCCTATAGCTAGCAGGGGTAAGCGGACATAGATTGGGCTTTTTTAATAAAGGTGTGATCCATGCATTTTTCAGATTAGCAGGCACTACCTTTGACTCAAATGAGGCATTAACAAATTTAGTAAGAGATGGTATTAAGGTAGGTAGGCATTCCTTAATTATAATGGTCAAACAGGGATCGCCTTTACAGCTTGTGCTCTTAAGTTCACTAATAGTTTTTGCTAATTCTTCTTCCGATATGGGCAAAAAACTAAATATAGGTTGATTTTTATCTTTAGCTGTGGAGTGTATGATCTTCTCGTGCTGCTCTGATATATTCAGGGAGAGTTTTTTAGTCTCTATATTTTCTTTGATCTTCTTTTGATCATAGTTGCATCATTAATGCCTGTACTACTGTTAGGGAGAATTATCTTATATAGGCTAATTTCCCAAACCTAGTGAGTCCCCCAGCAGCTTTGCTGGATTTTTTAGGTTTGTTTTTTTCTCCTAAGAGTGATACTCTTTTACTCCCACTCTTAGGCATGATTTGAGGTATTTGTAACACTTAGAAAACAGAAGGCTAAATAATTATAAAGTTATTCCTATGGCTGAGTCTCTAGTCAACCACCTAAATGACCCTATCTGTGAATAATCTCGTACCAAGTGGATGTGGGCCCTAGTTGGTGCTGCTTGGCCGACTACAAATGGTGTCGAGATCCTGTCCCTATTCTCTCTAAAACACTTTCCTGGTGTCTAATAAGTGCACACAAAAAAGGAGGTTGATATATTGTGTTTTAATTTGTCACCCCCATGGTGTGTGTCTTATCATTAAAACAAAACAACTATTTCTCTGGATAATGATCGATAGAATAGATTTTTTTTAAAACAATATTCTTCCGCCAAACAATGGTGCAAAAGTATACGTGTGGATAACACTTTCAATTTCTTTTTAACAAGCCCTTTATTTTGTTTATACGGGGATTGAAGTCTGGGTTATCAGCCAGAACTATTAAACAGTCAACCGGTTTCAGCGGGATTCTCAAGTAGCCGCTTTCTTCAGGACGAATACTATTTTTTAGTTCTTGTATTCTCGTATTCTCATCAATATCTTCAACACTGTGAGGTATTGGAGGGTGTCTTCTAGGGTCCACAACTAAATAGGTTGAAACAATTCCTGATCCTATATGGACAAAGACAAGAGAGACAATTGGGGCTGATGTCAGTCTCAAGTACTATAATTAAAACTAAAACCTATAACCTATTAGGAGCGAATCTTTCACTGGTGATTCTGCCTACTAGAGATGAAGTTCTCCTTACCTCTATGGCAGAGTCCCAGGATCTGAAATGTGCTGTGCAACACAAATGGTTTCTAGTGCGTCTAGATAGTAGAGTCTTATTTTCTCTCCTCACTTTATTGCCCTGTAGATGGAAAAATGGGACATGTATATACTCAACATTTGAGTTTTCTTAAATATCCACATCTAGCTATTCGCATTTGTTGGGTTTAAGTAGCCACATCTAACTGTGTGGTGTTCCCACTTTGTTTGTCTATGACGTTCTCTGAGGTGTGTCTCCCCAGTGGGAGAATATCCTGTGTTCAGTTTGTGTTATGCAATCACATCTGAAACTGAATCTCACTTACATTTAGGTCTAAAATACCTAAAGACCTGGGCCCTATAGCGTATCCCTAGGCCAAATCATGTATTGGTATGGAGGAGCGTAATTATTGGCGCTTACCTGTGTGGGCTGATTCAATCGGCCTACGTTCGTCTAGTCCGGTACCGCGCCATCTTGTTTAGGAGTTTATTTTATTTTGTAAGTCACGGTCACGTGATCGTAAGTGCCATGTCACGTGATCGCAATCGCGTCGCGTGTATCAGCTGGTGCCACTCTAATTTAGACTATTCTAAATCCTATCCTATTTCGGCCAAAGAGTGCCCCTATAGCTCAGAGTACAGCATTACAAACTGCCGTCATTGTGGCTGCGTCTGTGCATATTTAAAATCCAGAGGCAGTCAAAGGTTACTTGGGAGTTGTAGTTCGTGTTCCAATATGGTTCAGAGGGAGAGACCATGTTTGTACAGGGAGGAAAACCATATTTGTGGCTATAGCCGCCTCGTACAAGGTTATAGATTTAAAGTTGCAAATGTGGGCGAGTACGTCTAGCTTGCCTATTCACAACTGAGAGCCCAGTGATTATCGGAGGGCCCTTATGTCTCCAGAAACATGTGGTCAATTGGATGTGAACCATAATTGTCGAAACGGTTTTGATTAAAAAAAGAAGAGCGATGGTGGACCCATTTTCCGAGCTTTCGGGAGTGGTATATCTCTTGGGGTTAACAGCTTTAATACAATATGTCCATTGTTAAAGGACCGCTAGAGTTTGCCAGCAAATCTCCTCATTAAGGCCTACCAAACGGCTGCGGGTTCTATATATCCACTGTTGTTCTCTTTTTAATAAGAGGGCTGTGATGTTACCTCCTCTTTTAGGTACTTTTACTTTCTCTATTATAGTCCACATAAGGTCATCTTCAGTGTGATGTTGTTCAATGTAGTGTACCACCAAAGGGGGCGTTCTTTTTTGTGTCCTGATGTTAGAGCGGTGCTCCCCTATGCGTGTCTTTATGGCCCTAGTTGTCATGCCAATGTATTTCTTATTACAGGGGCATTATATGAGGTATCCTACATTGGTAGTATTACAATTGGTCAGACTTCTCTGTTCCCAAGGGTACTTCCAGCCTATGTCTGTGGCTGTAGTACATCGTGTGTACTTACACACTGTACAGGTGCCACATGATGTGTGACCCTGGGGTCTAGGTGTATTCCAGAGAGTATTTGTACCACCGGTGGGAGGTGTTTCTTTATAAGTATGCACCAGTGAATCTCTTAGATTCTTCCTCCTCCTTATTGCAAATTGAGGTTCCGGCAGTTGTTTCTCTTCAATGTTGAGTATGTGCCAAGCCTTCCGAATTTCTTTTTTCAAGCGATTGATTATGGGCGAATGGCTAAATACTGCTGTAATAGTGTTGTCATCTCTTTTTCTTTTTCCATGCTGGTTGAGGGTTATCTCTCTTGGTATATTTCTTGCCCTCTTTTTCGCTTGTTTGATAATTCTGTTCGGGTAATTTCGCTCTAAAAGATTGTTAGAGAGCCTTGTATCTTGTATATCATATTCAACTCTCGTGGTGCAATTCCTCCTAAATCGGAGAAACTACCCAAAAGGTAAATTCTCTTTCAAAGACCTCTGGTGGAAGCTGTTGTAATCCAATAGGGAGTTTCTGTCGGTGGGTTTTTGAAAAACCGTGGTCTCAAACGTCTGACCCATCTTGGTGATCTTCAGGTCAAGGAACGTAGCTGAGGTTTTACTTGCCTCGTATGTAAATTTGAGGAAGGGGTTCAGTCCGTTGATCCACTCCATAAAGTTGTTTAAGGTGGTATTCTCTCCATCAAAGAGTAGAAAGACGTCGTCAATATATCGACGCCAACTTACTATGTTGGTTATAAAAGGATTAGTCTCTGGGTATATGTGATTATCTTCAAAATTGGCAACATATAAATTCGCTAACGTTGGTGCAAATGTTGCGCCCATAGCTGTTCCGGCTATCTGTTCGTAATAGCTCTCTCCATTCATGAAGTAGTTCTTTGTTAGGGCTATTTCTGCCAATTGCATAATCAATGTCACAGGCATGTCCAGTGTTTTAGTTCGTAGCACACTTTCGATAACCCTCAATGTTTCTCCTTGGGGGATTTTGGAGTATAATGACTCTATGTCCATAGTTACTATATAGATGTCTTCACTCTCAAGGACAAGATTGTCTAGATATACCAGGATCGTTGTGGTATCTTTAACATAGGAACGCATTTTGCTAACTTTTTCTCTCAGAAAGAAGTCAGTGAACTGTGAAAGTGGTTCTAGGATGGAGCCAATTCCAGATACAATGGGGCGTCTAGGTGTTGGGAGGACGCCTTTATGTATTTTAGGTAGTGCGTAAAAAGCAGGGCACCTGGGATATTTTGGAGTCAAAAAAGCTGATTCTTTGTTGCTTATGTGTCCCTCTGCCTCCGCTTCTTCAATAATTGGGTTGATCAGATTCCTAAGACGCTCTGTCAGATCACTACCAAGTTTTCTGTATGTGGTCCGATCATCTATTAAGGTGGTAACCATTCTATCATAGTCTGTCTTGTCCATGATGACGATGGCGTCCCCTTTGTCGGCGTGTTTTATGATTATATCTGTGTTCGTTTGCAGTTCCTTCAAGGCTAAGTTTTCCATTTTGGTCAAGTTATGGAATATTCCCGAACTGTCTTCTGCCTCAATCTCATCGAGTTTTTTAAGAATCAACTGTTCAAAAGTCTGTGACTCTACACTATGCGGTGGAGGGTAGTATGTTGATTTATTGTGTAGTCCCATCACATCTGTAGATCCGCTGTGTGTGTTTTCAGCGAAAAATTGTTTAAGCCGAATCCTTCTCATCAATTGGGTAATTTCGATTCTTGTTTGAAATGGATCATGAAGAGATTTAGGAACTAAAGAGAGACCTTTCTGTAATACACTCAGTTGAGTGCTTGAGGGAGTAAAGGTGGATAAATTGACCACCAGAGATTTTCTCTCAGGTATTAAGGGTTGTATTGTGGGATGGTGTTCTGTTGGTACCACCCTTTCCCTCTGTTCCTGGTGACCCTGTGTGATTGGTTCGGCCACCATCCTCTGGCTCTGCCGCGTCCTCTTGGGGCCTGAAAACCCCAAGCATTCCCGCCTCTATTTTGTTGATTGTCGAATCTGACATTGCCACCGGTTCTGCCTGAGTCTTCATCTGAACTGCCACTGGAAAAGTTCCAGTTGCCAGGTCTTGGTCTATTTCTTTGTTGTCTGCCTCTTGTGGGCCCCGTATTGGGAGCATTAATGTTTTTTTCTTGTTCTTCATAATACGCATCCGTTGTATATGGATACTTCTTCTCATGCGTAAAGGCTGCAATATCCTTTTTAAGTTTAGTCACCCTCTTATTTAGGTTGAGGTCTTTGAACTCTCATCGTTGCATCCAGAGTTGCCATGCTCTTCAGATAATCACCTACAATCATTTTTGTTGTTATTGCGTCTTGTTTTACAATGATTTCATTCATTAGTCTCTCGGATACTGTTTTCGCTGTATTGATGATTAGTATGATCCAGTCTCTGGTGCATTTTTTTGAAATAAAACTCCAGTCCTTCCTAAATTTTAGTTCTTCAAGGAAGATTCTGGGTTCTATTCGAATGATGAGTCCATTGGGGGCCATATGTGCCCGAAGATATTCTGACATCAGGACACAAAAAAGAATGGCCCCTTTGGTGGTACACTACATTGAGCAACATCACACTGAAGATGACCTTATGTGGACTATAATAGAGGAAGTAAAAGTACCTAAAAGAGGAGGTAACATCACAGCTCTCTTATTAAAAAGAGAACAACAGTGGATATATAGAACCCGCAGCCATTTGGTAGGCCTTAATGAGGAGATTTGCTGGCAAACTCTAGCAGTCCTTTAACAATGGACATATTGTATTTAAGCTGTTAACCCCAAGAGATATACCACTCCTGAAAGCTCGGAAAATGGGTCCACCATCGCTCTTCTTTTTTTAATCAAAACCGTTTTGACAATTATGGTTCACATCCAATTGACCACATGTTTCTGGAGACCTAAGGGCCCTCCGATAATCACTGGGCTCTCAGTTGTGAATAGGCAAGCTAGACGTACTCGCCCACATTTGCAACTTTAAATCTGTAACCTTGTACGAGGCAGCTATAGCCACAAACATGGTTTTCCTCCCTGTACAAACATGGTCTCTCCCTCTGAACCATATTGGAACACGAACTACAACTCCCAAGTAACCTTTGACTGCCTCTGGATTTTAAATATGCACAGACGCAGCCACAATGGCGGCAGTTTGTAATGCTGTACTCTGAGCTGTAGGGGCACTCTTTGGCTGAAATAGGATAGGATTTAGAATAGTCTAAATTAGAGTGGCACCAGCTGATACACGCGACGCGATTGCGATCACATGACCGTGACGTACAAAATAAAATAAACTCCTAAACAAGATGGCGCGGTACCGGACTAGACGAACGTAGGCCGATCGAATCAGTCCACAGAGGTAAGCGCCAACAATTACGCTCCTCCATACCAATACATGATTTGGCCTAGGGATACGCTATAGGGCCCAGGTCTTTAGGTATTTTAGGCCTAAATGTAAATGAGTTTCAGTTTCAGATGTGATTGCATAACACAAACTGAACACAGGATATTCTCGCACTGGGGAGACACACCTCAGAGAACATCATAGACAAACAAAATGCGAACACCACACAGTTAGATGTGGCTACTTAAACCCAACAAATGCGAATAGCTAGATGTGGATATTTAAGAAAACTCAAATTTTGAGTATATACATGTCCCATTTTTCCAACTACAGGGCAATAAAGTGAGGAGAGAAAATAAGACTCTACTATCAAGACTTCTAGACGCAGTAGAAACCATTTGTGTTGCACAGCTTATTTCAGATCCTGGGACTCTGCCATAGAGGTAAGGAGAACTTCATCTCTAGTAGGCAGAATCACCAGTGAAAGATTTGCTCCTAATAGGTTATGGGTTTTAGTTTTAATTATAGTACTTGAGACTGACATCAGCCCCAATTGTCTCTCTTGTCTTTGTCCATATAGGATCAGGAATTGTTTCACCCTATCCAGTTGTGGACCCTAGAAGACACCCTCCAATACCTCACAGTGTTGAAGATATTGTTGAGAATACGAGAATACAAGAACTAAAAAATAGTATTCGTCCTGAAGAAAGCAGCTACTTGAGAATCCCGCTGAAACCGGTTGACTGTTTAATAGTTCTGGCTGATAACCCAGACTTCAATCCTCGTATAAAGAAAATAAAGGGCTTGTTAAAAAGGAATTGAAAGTGTTATCCACACGTATACTTTGTCACCATTGTTTGGCGGAAGAATATTGTTTTTTAAAAAATCTATTCTATCGATCATTATCCAGAGAAATAGTTGTTTTGTTTTAATGATAAGACACACACCATGGGGGTGACAAATTAAAACACAATATATCAACCTCCTTTTTTGTGTGCACTTATTAGACACCAGGAAAGTGTTTTAGAGAGAATAGGGACAGGATCTCGACACCATTTGTAGTCGGCCAAGCAGCACCAACTAGGGCCCACATCCACTTGGTACGAGATTATTCACAGATAGGGTCATTTAAGTGGTTGGCTAGGGACTCAGCCATAGGAATAACTTTATAATCATTTAGCCTTCTGTTTTCTAAGTGTTACAATTATTGGGCATTAACAGGAGGGAACTACCTTTTAACTCTCCTTTGTGGTTACTTTATGATTTGAGGTATGTCTTTGACTTGTTATGTGCTTATTGGCTATGGGGTTTTCTTTTTACTCCATAGGGTATCATCTATTTTTTATGTGTGTGTTACACAGCACCCTCAGTGCAGTAACACAGGGGTGTCATAGTGACCCCCAAACATAGACTCCATACCCTGGGACTGACTACTGTCTCCCAGGGCATGTAAAGTCACCATTGACTTTACTAGTCCTAAATTGTGAACAGAACCAGTAAAAAACCATCATATTGTGGAAGTACTGGAAGGGGTTAATTATATTGCCCCTGGGTCTGTTTTCAAGGGGGCACTGTCCAGTCCCCCCTTGTCGAGTTTCTGGCTGGTGGCAGTGGTTACCACGCAAAATAATCCACCAGAATATTCTCTATGGGATTTTCCCATTGATTTTAAACGCACCACTTTTTGGTGCAATGTTAAAGATACTGCCGGTTTATTTATTTAATATTAAATTAACGGTTGGGTCTTTTTGCTAGAACTCTTTTCTAAAATGGCGTTTGTGTCCGTCTCTGTAACTCCGTCCAAGGTCGAGCCCTTTGTTCCACTTTTTGGCAGGCTTCTCCACAGAAGCCCTCCAAATTGTGCCACTCTGTCTGGGTTCCACAGGAAGGGTGGAGGGGGGAATTGGCACCCTGGACTGCGTTGCCTCGGCAACCCAAGTCGCACTCTACTCTGATTGGCCCAGTGGTGAGCCGCCCGGCTCACCGCTTAGCATGTGTGATTGACAGCTAGGCTGATGAATGGGGGTTTTTCTGCATAAAAGCAGGGCCTTTGGGACTGGAACTTCAGAAGTCGGCACAGGACCTAAGAATCCAAACAGGGAAGAAGCTGAGCCATCTGCAACGACGACACCACTGGTAAAGCCCTGCTGCAACTACCTCACCACTTTCCCGACGACAAGAGAAGTTCTTCTACTGGACGAGTTTTCTTCCCCTGAGCTGGTGGGATCAACCAGTTCGCCCTTTTCGCCTTCCAAAGATGTCACTTGGTCGAATCGCCCGTGCCAAGCACCCCAGCGGCCGGATAGCCAAGCTCACCACTTTTGACCGCGAATAAAAGGATTGCACCTTTTAATCGGGAACTCCACGGGTGGTTTCATCCCTGTGCAGTGCAACAACTCCACGTTCCCTCCTCGACGAGATCTTCTCTTCCTCTGGTCGGAACCACGAACTTCAACACTGCCCGGAACAACTGCCCCGCTGGAGCTTCCTTCCTCTTTAAGGTACTGTGTCCTGCCTGGCCTCCCTTTCTACAGATTGCTAAAGGTGACCCTTAAATCCTTGGCTTCTAAACTGGGTTGGCTCCAGGCCTTCTAACTATATTGTTTGCATCACCCCAACCTCTTTTGAACACTCTGCAAAGACTTTTAGTGCACTTTGAACAGTGTAATCCTGGGCACATTTTGCTTTGCTCCATTTAAAGTGGGTCTGACCTATGAACTTTGGCTCTACAGTATAACCTGCCTTTCTCCCCTTGATCTGAACTCTTAAAAGTGTTGGGAACTGTTTTATTTGTATGCTCTGCCTTTTTCTCTCCCTTTAACTACATTATCAGAGTGCCATCTTGGTTAAGCGCTCACCTCTGTTCTAACAAATAGTAGTGTTTTAACCCTGACTTGTCTGATAACTATTAAGGGAGGTGTGTATACTTTACCTGACTTTGTTTTAACTTGCTTTTGATTGAGAGTGCTAGTATATGCCATAAA
Organism: Ambystoma mexicanum; assembly: GCF_040938575.1. NCBI lineage: Eukaryota > Metazoa > Chordata > Amphibia > Caudata > Ambystomatidae > Ambystoma > Ambystoma mexicanum. The sequence continues at coordinate 1,008,896,000 of NC_090927.1, forward strand.
GTGTGTTTTAAATAAATAATTATATTTTTTATACAAAGCTCTGGTCAGGGTTTGTTTGCTCTACTGTGTTTTGGCCCTATTGTGTATACTCTACATACTGCCCTACTCTTCTTGAGAGAAGTCTGACTGCTCAGCTACCAGGTAAATCTGGGTGGTGCAGACTGCTACCAATTGGGTTTACTGCTTACTCCTGTAGTCTTAATCTTTTTGCAGTGTTCCCCAAGGGAACTGCACAGGATTCTGCCTAACAACTACAGATGTTTGTTTAGGCATTAATATATCATTAGTTCGCTGTTGTTTCTAAGGCTTAGGAATGTTCGTTTCTTGTTGAAGCTGTTCAGCGATGGACGTCGAATTTGCACACTTTCGTACCGGCTTTGCAGAATCTGCTGCATAAAACAGCCGAATGTCCGTAATTGCAGAGTGAGCACGTGCGCGAGTGATTGGAGCGCCAGGTATTATTGGAACTGTCGTTTGTATAGATTTCAGCGGCGTGCCTTTGAGACGCTCTACCAGTTTTAGTGTCTCCATTTTGGATGGCATATCCGTTTTTAGATTATAAGCAGTTACTCCGATACGTTGCATCATCAATCAGCAGATGAACACAAATAAAACCAGTAAGCGATTTTACACACGTTCTAAGACCACTTACCAGAGTATTACCGACATGAACAGTATTCCGAGATACAAAAGGCGTCCACTGCAGATGGAAACAAGTGTTTATAGAAAGTTAATACGGCAGAATATTATTTTACCAGTACTAACTTGGCCATTAGCCATCCAGTCCCAACCGCCACAACAGCACTTGACCAAAGCACTTTCACAAATGCGCGTGCGCGCTCTGGCTATATGGAATGCTGTGTAGGGTGGGCTCGGCTTGCTGTTAGTTTGGTTATTACACCAAGAATAACACCTACAGTTAACAAAAAAGAGGCATAATAAGTATCAGAGTACAATGAGATCCATATACTATCAAGTCCATAAGCACAGTAACGCTTTCCTCCTCGGTTCGTACTGTTGTATTGATGACTTTGCAGTTTGGGTCCAGGAGACACAACAGCACTTGACCAATGCACTTTCACAAATGCGCGTGCGCGCTCTGGGTATATGGATGCTGGATAGGGTGGCCGGGGTTTGCTGTTAGTTTGGTTATTACACCAAGAATAACACCGTTGCATTGATGACTTTGCAGTTAGGGTCCTGAAGCCAAATAGCCACAACAGCACTTGACTAAAGCACTTTCACAAATGTGCTGCAATTTCCAGCATTCCAGTCTCAACAGGGAGCTCTGAAAAATGGGCACCAATGGCTGGTGATCCGTCACCACCGTTATGGGGCAACCAAATATGTAGATATGGAAATGGCAGCAGCCCCACAGCACTGCCAGCGCCTCCCTCTCAATCTTAGAGTACGGCCTTTCCATGGATGTTAGCACTTTGCTGGCAAATATTATCAGACAACCCCCCCCCCATCTGAATCAATCTGCATCAACACTGCCCCTAACCCCATGGGGCTGGCATCCACCAGTATTTATGACTTCCTCTTGGGGACAAAAAATGCCATAGTGGTACCTTCTGCCAAAGCAGCCTTCGCTTCCTCGGCTGCCTTTTGGGTCTGGCTATTCCAGCACCACTCCACATACTTTCGAATCAAATTGTGCAGCAGTTATGTGACTGTCACCAAGTTGGGCACAAACCTCCCGCATAAGTTAATCAAACACTGATTAATCGTAGAAAATATCTGGGTGCCTTGCAGGTCAGCCATGATGTCATCTAGAGTCGGGGTCGGGTGGCATTCTCTCTTATTGCCCTGTTTGGTATGTGCATGTCCATGCATATCCATACAGCATCCAGCTGCACTGGCTTGTCCGCCATTACAATGGGGCAGACCCATGGTTTTGGCCTGTCTACCTTTTTAATGATGTCCTCCTTCCACCTTTCTCCGCAGATGGAACAGAATGCGCCTATGTCGCAGTGCTACCAGCTGGATGGTGTCGTCCACATGTAGTCAAACTTCCTGTCAATTCAAATATCCTATATCCACAAATTCGTCCTGGAACTCAGTTTCAGGCTCTCCTTTTGCTGTCTTGTACACATTGAATGCAAAGTGCATCAGCCCATGGTCTTCTGCTGTGTGGCAGCTTAGTAAAGTGTTTGTCACCTCTGACGTTACGTAGAAGCCGTTGGTGTGGACACCCTGTCGTGTGTGACCTGTGTGCAGAATGCTCCTTCTAGTGGCAATGGGCGCTTCCCTCCATAAGTAAAGATGCGGATGCTCGCGGTTGCCAGTCTCGGTAGTGGGGATAGCCTTCTAAACTGCTCTATTGGCATCAAAATCACAGCTGCACATGTTATGCTATGTTACTTTGCATTTATATATCGCCTTATGTACCATTGGTATGGTCTCAAGGTGCTGGTAGGTTGAACGCCCTCGGGAACCGAAGTTCAAGTCAGTAGAGAGAGTCAAAAGGTGTGTTTGAGCACCGTATGTGTGTGCAGCTGGTGCGGCATTCAAGTGATAGCTGCTTCATAGTGGTAGGTGTGGTGGTTGAGAAATCAAGCGTATGTGTTCGTTCTGGCCGCTTGTTATCCAGATCGATTCTGGCTGCGATAGGGCTGTGGAGAACACCTAGGCTGGAGGGTGTGAAACCAGCAGTGTTTAGTTAGGGTGATGGACGGTATGGGACAAGGGATGGTATGAGAACAGTTATACCGAATGGTGTCATAGTATCGCTGTGTTCTATTTGAGTGGTGGTGTAAAGAAGAGAGTAAGCGTGGGGTGTGATATGGTGGTTTACCTTAGGTGGTAGAGATCGCGCCTATTCCAATAGTTCCATGTACTCTATCCGTTCTATGTACTCGCACTGTTCCATCCACATTTTCACCCATTCCATCCACACGTTTCACCCATTCCATCCACATACTTCACCTGTTCCATCCACATACATCGCTCGTTCCATCCACATACTTTACCTGTTCATTCCACATACTTCACCAGTTCCGTCTACAGTACTTCACCCGTTCCGTCCACAAGCTTCACCCGTTCCATCCACATACTTCACCCGTTCCATCCACGTACTTCATCCGCATCCGTTCCATCCACGTACTTCATCCGTTCCATCCACATACTTCACCCATTCCATCCACATACATCACCCGTTCCATCGATATACTTCACCTGTTCCATTCACATAGTTAATTCGTTCCATCCACATGCTTCATCTTTTCCATCTTCATACGACACTCTTTCCTTTGACATATTTCACCCGTTCCACCCAGGTCATCCGTTCCACCTAGTTCATCTGTTCCACCCAGTTCATCTGTTCCAAGTTCATATGATCCACCCAGTTCGTCTGTTCCACCCAGTTCATCCGTTCCACTCATATACTTCACCCGTTCCAACCTCATACTTCCTCCGTTTCAACCACATTTTCATTTGATCCATCGATTTCACCCGTTCCATCCACATACTTCAATCGTTCTATTCAATAAATTCAACCCATTTTGTCCACATACTTCACCCGTTCCTTCCTCATACTTTATCCGTCACGTCCATATACATTACCCATTCTTCCAGATCCATCCTCCATTCCTACCTTCACTACACCCGTTTCTTCCATCCACTTCACCCGTTTCCTCCAACCACTTCACCCGTTCCATCTTACACACATCACCCATTTGCTCCGCACTCGACACCCGCTCCGCACTCATCACCCGCTCTGCACTTGACACCCGCTGCTCACTCCGCATTCTACATCCGCTCCACACACAATACCCGCGCCACACTCTACGCCAGCTCCGCACTCTACACCCGCTCCACACCAGCACCATACCCTACATCCGCTCAACACCCTACATCGGCTCAACACCACCGCACTCAGCATCTGCTCAACACTCTAAATCTGCTCAACACCCTACATCCACTCTACTCTATTATCCACTCACACCCTGCATCCGCACCACAACCTACATTTGCACCACGCTCTTATCTATTCCGCACCCTCATCCGCTCCATGCCCTCATACTCTCCATGCCCTCATTCATTCTGCGCACTCATTCGCTCTACACACCCATCCGCTCTATGCGCCCATCTGCTCTATGCGCCCATCCGCTCTACGCACCCATCCGCTCTACGCACCCATCCGCTCTAGGCACCCATCCGCTCTACGCACTCACCCGCTCTACACACTCATCCGCTCTGCACACTCATCCGCTCTGCACACTCATCCGCTCAACGCACTCATCGGCTCTACGCGTTTCATCCACGCCACCGACTTCATCCGCTCCACTCACTTCGTTTATTCATCCTGCATTATCGGTTGCACTCGATCCGTTCTGTGCCCTCCATCTGTCCCATGCACTACACCCGTCTCATGTACTTGAATCGTCTATTCTGTATTTTCCATTTATACAATGCACTTATACATTCCATGCCATCTGTCTATGCACTCATCCGTCTTCTGTATTCATTTTTCTATCTTCTTCACTTTATTCCTTTCGTCGATTTTGTTACTTTCATCCATTGCACTCTTTTCATTAATTTTATTATTTTCTACCACTTTACTGCTTTCGTACAATTCATTCTTTTTATCCACTTCACTGCTTTGGTCTACTTTAGTCATTCTATTCTGTTTGTCCTTTTTAGTTTACCTTAGAGGTTGATAGTTTTAGATTTCTCGCTTGGATCTTGATGTTGTTTGTTTTATTGTTATTTTAGATCTAGTAGTTTGGATTAGTTGAATTGTTGTTATCCACTTTATTCCTCAAGTCTACAGTGATCCTCTTGTTAATTACATTTGTTTTGTCCATTTCATTAATTTCAGTCATTTCACTGCTCTCGTACAGCTTATTCTTTTTATCTACTTCGCAGGTTTGATCTTTTTTACTTGATCTATTTTGTTTGTCCTTTTTAGCTTACCAATAGAGGTTATTATTTTCGATTTCTCGCTCGGATCATGATGCTGCATTGTTATTTATGATCTAGCATTTGGCAAAGTCATTGAGATGCTGTTTTCCAGTTTGAGTTTGATTGAGTTCGGGTCAGATTTAGGGGAAGAGCCAAGTTTTCAGTAGTTTGCGGACTCACATGAGGTCTTCAGTGAGACGGATGTGGGGTGGGAGTGCGTCCCACAGCATGGGGGCCAAGGCTGAGAAAGATGATCTGCCTAACCTGACTGAGTTTGTTTTTGGTATGACTAGGAGGCCGGCTGAGCTTGATCTTAGAGTACGTGCAGGGTGATAGGGTTTTAGTTTGTCTTGGAGATATTGAGGTCCGGTTCTATGCAGTGCAGTGAGACATGTGTCAATAAGTACGGGAACGTCTGCCGACAGAATCTGTACTGTGCTCCACGGCTGTCTCAGTTTACTTGTGACACCATTCAGTGATGCCTACATGAGGAATATGTCCCCCTCCTCGAACAGGTCTTCCTCAACATCTATTGCCTCTTGCAGATCTTTTGATACCACAGCCACTCTGGTTGGGCATGCTTGGCTAGGCAGGCGTTCACTCGGCGCATGCTGGCATAGTGGTTCATCTTTCTGCATCTCCCGCACTGACGACCTGTAGCCCGGCAGTCCTGTGTGTCTGATAACACACCTCCACACTACTCACATAAGGACTTCCCACTCTCCTGCTTTGCTCTGGTAGCACTTCTCGGTAGGACCTTTGCTTTACTGCTCATGTTTTTTGGAGGTGTCGATATCAGGGAATTGGCATCAATTCCCCCGTGACTCTCTTCATGGCCTCCTCCATATGTGTTGCTTTGGTGTTCGCTAGTTCCTGGGCACGCCCTAGTGCCATTATTCTCCTCAGTGGGAGCCCTGGTACTTTTAAGACCCGTTTTCTCAGCTGGGATGAGAAACAGTGCTGAATTATCTGACCTCTTATATCTGCCTCCTAGTCAATGAATGCACACGTTGATGCCATCTGATGTAATCTCGTGTATGATATGATATTTTAATTATAGCGCGCCCATACACAAGTGATTCAGGGTGCGACGAGGCAAGGGAGGGGTACATGGGTGGACAAAAAACAACTATCTTACTAGGCCCAGTGTGCAAGTGCAGAGAAGAGGGAAGTGCAAGGGGCAGGGGAGGAGTGGACAGTGCTGAACACGTTATCAAAACAACAACAGGTACTACGACAGAAGGTGGCAAGTGCAAGAATTAAGTGCAGACAACGGGTGTCTAATAAGTGCAGGTAAGCGGACTGTAGGGTTGCAGATACAGACCCAAGTGCATGGGTTGCCAGGGGGCAGTGCGGGTATGGAGCTGGGTGGGCAGGGATCTGGGCCCAAATTCAGAGGGTGGCCAGGTGCTCAGTGCAGAACCAGACAGTGATCAGCAGGGGAGAGGAAGAGGGAGGGCAGAAGCAAAGAGGAAGGTATTGAGGTGCTTCCGGAACCGAAGATGGTTCTCCTCTAGTTTCAGAGAGGCAAGGAGGCTGTTCCAGAGAAAGAGATCTACCACCAACTTGTTGCTTGGAGAAGCGACTGCTCTTGAGGGAGTGGAGGAGCAAAGAGCTCGAGTAGGAAGTCATTTCCCAAGGGAGAATTGAAGGTATTTTGGCCCCAGGCCCCAGAAGGCCTTGTGGACAATGCAGAGGGTCTTGAACTTAATCCTTGCAGCCACTGGGAGCCAATTAAGAGATTTCAGGGCTGGAGAGATACGATCCCTGGGCTTGAGGCCAAGGACAAGTCTCACAGTCCTGTTCTGGATGAGTTGCAGAGGGCAGAGAGTAGTAGCAGTCAAATTTAGAAAGAGGGTGTTGCAGTTGTCCAGCCTAGAGACAAACAGAGCTCAGGAGACAGTGAGCTTCTGGGGGAAGGAGAGGAAAGTTAGAATACCTCTGAGGAGGTCCAGTTGGTAGTTTGACTTCTTAGAGACGTCAGAGATGTGTGGAGAAAAGGAGAGCGTGGAGTCGAAGATGACCCCCAGGTTTTTAGCCTCACAGGTGGGAGCAGGAAGAGGGCCAATGGAGGCCGGCCAGAGAGTGACAGGAAAGGAAGGTGCAGGAGTGCCGATGAGGAGGATCTCTGTCTTACTGGCATTAAGGCAGAGGTCGTTGGCGGCACACAACTACTGGATTGCAGACAGTCAGAGATGAGAGAGGGAGAGGAGGTGGCAGAGGAGAGCCTGAAAACAAGCTGAGAGTCATCAGCATAGCACTGAAAGTTGGAGCAGAGTGCAGCAATGCGATGGCCAAGGGGTGCCAGATATTGGTTGAAAAACCAGGGAGAGAGGTTAGACCCCTGAGGAACACCACAAGTGGAGAGTGAGATAGAGGAAAGGAAGGACCCAAGTTGGACATGGGAGGGTCGGTTGGAGAGGAAAGAGGTTAGCCAGGCCGGGGCCTGATCAGCGATACCCAGGTTATCACGTAGGCGGTTGAGCGGGATGGCATGGTTGACCGTGTCAAAGGTAGGATATCGAGAAGGATGAGGATAGAGGGGAGATTAGAATCAAGGTTGGATAGCAGGTCTTCACAGATGTTCAGGAGAGCAGTTTCCGTGCTTCTGGCTGCTCTGAAGCCAGACTGATGGTCATGGAGGCAACCAGCGACTCTGTTGGCCCCTGTTGCGCTTGGGAGTGAAGTAATTCATCAGGGCCGCTCTTGTGTCTGCATAGGAGCCATCCCCTTAGGGTAGAGTTTTAAAGAGTCTGTGCATCTCACTCCTTGCGCAAACGAGCAGCATGGAGTGTTTGGTCTCATCGTCCCTCACACCAGCAGCTGAGAAAAACATGTCCAAACCTTCGCAATAGCAGTAAGCATGAACCCTGGATGCAGGCAACCCAGCGATAACCTCAGGGATAGAGCTATTGCGGAATGGAAGAGGTGTGTGAGACGCTGCAATCCTCTCTTGTCTCCACCCATCCATAGATGATGACACGCCATCGTCCTTTCTGTCAGTGCCCTCTGAACCCTCCCTCTGTGTGGACATGCTGTGGCCTTCTCTTGACAGGCCAGGTGCTGCACAAGCTCTCTTTAACAATGGAGCAGCAAGCACTGTGTTGCTGGGCACATACCTGAAGACAGGGGTCTATGTGTGCAGCCTCCAAGTCCTTGAAAGAACATGTCTCACTCTCATGGGGATCACTACGTGTCCTGCCATACACGACCAGTATGGGGGATGAAACGGCGCCCTTTCGCTGAAGAGGAGAAACCGCTTGAGAGCACCAGGGAGTGTTGTTCATTATGCTCTAGCAGCCTGGGAGTGTGCTGAATCAGGTGCTCCCTGCACTACAGGGTTTGCGGTGGTCGCAAAGTGCCCTGCGCACCCCCTTGCCATGGTTCAAAAGTGTAGGGGCTCGCTGAGTTAACCACTCACTGTGCTCTCGCTCTGTGCGGTGAGACAGATTTGAGCCCTTTGTGTGTTTTGCCTTTGGCGGGCTTCAGCCCTGAAGCCTGCCCCTGGCTCCAGTGTGTCTGGAAGGGCAGGAAGGGAGGGAGGATCCCAAAACTCTCCTGTCATTGTCTCTAGGTGTGCCTGCAAGAAACCAGTCCTGATTGGCCGGCTGGCTGTCCGGAAAGGACAGCCAATCCTGCTATGTGATTGACAGTCTAGGCTGTGAATGAATGGGAAACTTACTTAAAAGGCACGGGTTTTGGGACTAGAGGCATAGTCAAACACTGGAATAAACATATGAAGAAGAAATTATGAAGAGAAGACTGCTGCAACCTCCTGGATCGCGAATTGCTCGGTGAAGCCCTGCTGCTGTGCTGACCTCCTTTTTCATATCGACAGAGAAGCTCCAGACGGGATGACTTCTTCCCTTGAGTTAGTGGGACCAACTAACCCCCGAGACAAACTCCACTTTGGCGGAATTCCCGACTTGCTGTGTCCCTCCGGTTGCTGCAGAAGCCTAATGCCAGGTGTCAAGTGTCTATAACCGAGTGCAACGTCTGCCGCGGAACGAATCTGGCCAAAAACTCAAGGAACCTCCTCAGGACACTCCAGAAGCAGGAAATCTCAATCCAGAATTCCATCACCAGAGTGCAGGACTGAGGGAGCAAGGAAAGTCCAACCGGAGTTAACTGTTCTGCATCAGTGCTGTTTGCGAAGCGCTGAAACCGCAAAGTGCAGCTGAATCGAAGGAAGTCTGTAGCTGCCAAAGCCTTTCCAGAGTACTGCCACAGGAGCCCTCTAGGCGTCCTTCTCTTGTCCGCATGACTGAGGCTCAGAAACCAGGGTCTGCTTGGCTGTAGCAAGACGGAATCCAGCTGGAACACTTTCTTCTAACCAGAGGTAATTTTTGGGTTTGGGGCTACTTAACTTGTGCTTTCTCACTTGATAATTGCACTTGCTTAACTTTCTGAGTTGATTTCAACTCCCCTTTGCACAGGCCTAACAGCTTGTGTTTCTACAGTGATTTTCTGAACTTTTTGACTTTGTAAAATACGTTTATCCAAGAAGTGCATCAGAACTACAGACGTTGTCCGAATTACTTTGGCTGTCCCGGCTCTCTAAAGGCACTCTTCTGAACCCATTGACTTTAGCATTGATTGTCCCTCCATAGGTTGTAATTTATTGAACACTTTTACTGCTGGGAAAAGCTTACCTAGATTTCATTGGAGGATACAAACTGTCTTCCGTGATAAAGTATGTTCTAACCTTTCTATTTTCCTTAACCCTTCCTTCCTGAAACTCGGAGTCTAAAAAGTATATTGGTGTTACATATAAATGCAACACTATCGTTGTTACTGAAGTCACTTCAGGGTGTAGGAGAAATGTACTCGCATTCCAAAGAGTATTCAACAACTTTATTGATTTTGAAAAGTGATTCCAAAGTTAGCTTGAACTGTTACAAACAATTGCCATTTTTAAGAATGCTTAACTAAAACTGATGTGTAAATAGATAAATATGTCTAACTGAAACCTTGAGAGTGTAAGTGTTACTTGTATTTACTGATTTCATCTGTACAGCTTTACAGCTCACATTTACCCCTCTTGAGATAGGCCTGGCTGCTCAGTCACACTACCAACTTGTGTAGTACAGACTTATGCCAAAAGCTGGGTTACCTAATACCAAGTAGATACGTTTTGTGTAAGCTCACAAAGTGTAACTGCACTAATTCTTAGCTAACACTCCTTATCAATCATTTTGCTGACAAAGAAGGGTTTAGAGCTCTTCAATGGGAATATCGTGCCTCTGGTCTCGACATCGAATTGCCAACACCCACTGGCTTTTGTACAATTTTGGAGGTGTTTCGGTGGCTTTCAGGTGGTTTCTCAACTCATGGTTGTGAAATAAAATGGGTGGTACACTCTGCATGTGGTACCATTCAAATAATGCTAATCAGGTGGTCAGTACGAACAGGCAGTATTTTCAAATACTGCTTGTTTTACTGTTACTGCAAACCTCACAATGAGGGCGATATAGTAGAGATGGCCTGGTTATGTTCTGCAATTGTTTTATTATGCTTCTGTCAGCCAGAGCCATATTTAAACAGTGCAGGAAAATATCGGTAACTTGCTGTCTCCGTGTATTTAAGGAGGGAGGCAACCCAGGTGCCATTATGATTTGGCCAAAAAGGACGGCCTACTGTAGATGAACATATAAAAATAAATGTCAGCAGCTTCTCTACGCTTCGCTTGTAATCATAGAAGTGAGCACTGGCTGGATAACTTTACTTGTAATTTCGAATGGTCTTGTTAAACCTTACTAAAACAAATGTCTTATCTAGGTATGTTGACCAATGTGTCCCAAAATACATCATCTGCGGTGCTTAGCCTCAAACAACACAACCGAATAAAAAAAAAAAATAGCAACCGACTTGCAGGTGGGAATATTCGATTTCTGCGCTTGCTGAGTGTACAGAAAAGAAAGACTCCGTGTTACATATTTTAAAAATTTCCGCAGTTGGCAAATAGTGCCACCTAGCGACTCCATCTCATATTTTCACAGGCCACGCATTCAAATACCGACACATTTCACAAGCAGATGAACGCCTAACACTTTCCTTTGGCTAGAAAAGTCTAGAATGAAAGCTACTACAATGTACCAATTTAGTACGTTATCTCAGGATTGCTTTTCCCAAGTTATACTTTTTGTTTGACCAAAAAACGGTCATTTAAGAACAAAACATATGGCTGTTGGGGGTCTCTGGGTGCCCCCACTGCGTGCCCGCGAGCCCCTCCACCCACAGACTCCACACGGACACGTCTGTGCGATTCGGGCTCCCCGGTCGCTCTGACGCGGCCGGGAACGCCCCGTTTATTTAAGGCGCACGCGGCGACATGCAACGTCACGCCGCCGCGTGCGTATCCCCTCACGGGGCAACGCCACACTCCTCCTTTTTCCGGGAGGAACAACAACAAACAGACACGTCAAACCATAGCACTGCACACAAAGTCACTTGCGAATTTCAAAGCCCATGCCCCCTTTTATTATCAGCCTCCCAGGTCCCCTTCACTACGGAACACAGTCAATTGGCCCCAGCACGTAGTCTCCGAGGTAGGCAGGTCTCCCTCGCCCAGCCCTCTGGGGGTACCTCCCACCTACCTCAGCCGCCGGACTCCCTGCTGCTCCAGTGCCTCGTTCTGGTGACCCCACGAGTTCCCCCCGGGGGGTATGTTCATCCGGGAGGACAGTCTCATCCGGGTCAGGCGGGAGTACAGTTCGAGAGTCCCCCAGTTTCTTGAAAAAACTCACATTTCGAGTGACGGCCGACTTCCCGTCCGAGGCCGTTACCATTGATCCTTTCACTGCCACTACGTCCAGCGGCTCGGGTTCATATGGGAGCGAGAGTTTTCCATGGGGATGCCGATTCCTGATCAGCACTTCGTCGCCCGGTTCCAGACGCTGCGGACGAAGACCCCGCCGTGTGTTTTCTTGAAGTGTTCTTGCCTGTCGCTCCGCTTCCACCCGTTGGTCATCTATTACGCCGGGTATCTTTTCCTGTACCTCCGGGAGGAGACCTCGGGGGCACCTTCGAAATAGGGCTTCAGCCGGGGCTACCCCAGTCGAGGCGTGTGGGGTGGTGCGGTATACTCTTAGAAACTGGTATAGCGCCCGCTGGAGAGGCTGGCCCTGTCCCTGGGCTATCCGGAACGTTTTGTTTAATGTCCTCATCAGCCTCTCGGCATCCCCGTTGGCGCGGGGCCACAGCGGGGACACCTTCCGGTGGGCCACTCCGCAGCTCTCGAGAAACTCCGAGAACCTCGCGCTCTGGAATGGGGATCCATTGTCCGAGCACAGGGTCACGGGAAACCCATGGGTGGCAAAGATCTTTTCCACGGCGCCGACCACGTGCTCAAACGCCACCGACTCGACGAATTCCACCTCCGGGTATCGCGAGTACTCATCGACGATGGCTAGGAAGTGAGTACCTACGGCCGTGGATCCGAAGTCCGCATGTACTACCTCCCACGGGCGGGTCCCCCGTGGCATTACTTCAATTTCAGGCTCCCGCTGTACTGGGGAGGCCGCCTGGCACCATACACAGGCCGCTACAAAGTCGTCCACTTTTCTTTCCAACTCGGGGAACCACACCTTCAGCCTCAGTCTCGCCTTCGTTTTGGCGGCCCCTTGGTGTCCCTGGTGTGCCAGGTTGATGACTTCGTGGACCTTGGAGCCCGGCACCACCAGGCGATCGCCCCGCAGCAGCAGGCCCGACTCTGTGAAGGACAGCTCGTCCCTCACCTTCCAGAGTTGCTCGAGGGTCACTTTGGCCTCTTGAGTGCGCCCTGCCACCAACTCCAGCACGGCCTTCCAGGACCCCGACTGCATCGATCTCCTCAGGATGCGGAAGCATTCGTCGTTGGCCGCAGCACTCTCCAGCTCGGGTAGCGGCATTGCATTGGGGGTGGCGCTCTCGACCACCATGCTGACGTGATCATCGGCTTCCTCCGCACACGACTCTTGTGCGGGTCCGCCCCTGCCCACCGGATGCCTGGACAGGTAGTCAGCCGCATTGTTGGCCCCCGGCCGGTAAATCAGGGTGACGCCATATTCCAGGAGGGCCAGCAACCATCGCTCGATCCTGGCGGGTGGTTTGGAAGAGGATCCGGCCATAATCGGAATCAGTGGTTTATGGTCTGTTACCACTGTCACAGGTCTCCCCAGCACGTAGAGCCGAAAATTGGGACAGCCCCACAGAACCGCCAGGGCCTCCCGTTCAATCTGTGAGTACCTCTGTTCGGTCTCGGAGAGGGCCTTGCTCGCGTATGCCACGGGCCTCATTCCCCCATCTTTGCCCACCTGGGTGAGGACTGCCCCGAGGCCAAACGGGCTGGCGTCCACAATAATCTCCGACTCCAGGGAGGGGTCGAAGAAAGCCACTGTGTCCTCTGCTGTCAGGGCACCCTTGATGTCCTCGAATGCCGACTGTTCTAACGGGCCCCACTGCCAGATGGTATCCTTTTTCGTCAGGGCCCTCAGAGGTTCCGACCTCGAGGCGAGATTCTTGATGAAACGCCCACAGTACGTCACCATACCCAGGAAGCTCCGCACCTCTGACGCCGACTCAGGGGGGCGTGCCGCCTTGATGTCTTGGACCTTCTTGGGGTCAGGGGATACCCCGCCCTCCTTGAAGATGAAACCAAAGAACTCAATGGTCGGGCGGAGGAACTCACACTTGTCCTTGTGGAGGGTGAGCCCCAGCGACTGCAGCCTTTCAAGGGTCTTGGCTAGGCGTTTCAGATGGTCAGGTTCAGTCCTAGCAAAGACCAGAATGTCGTCGCTAATGTTCAGGACGCCCTCCAGGTCTGCGAGAGCGCCACGGATTAAGTTCTGAAACACCTCGGCCGCAGACGACACTCCGAAGCTCAGCCGCTTGTATCTATAGAGCCCCTTGTGGGTGGTAAAAGTTGTGATGTAACGGGACTCTGGGTGTAGAACAACCTGGTGATACCCAGCTCGTAAGTCCAACTTCGAGAAGAACCGGGCCCCTTGCACTTCTGCGATGATGTCATCCATCGTCGGGGTCAGGTGTCGTTCTCTCCTGATGGCCTTATTGGGCAGCCGCATGTCCACACAGATTCGGACCGAGTCCGGTTGTTTAGGTTTCCTCGCCACTACGATGGGGGATACCCATGGTGTGGGGCCCTCCACCTTTTCAATTACGTCCAAGTTCACCAGGTTATCGTGTTCCCTGTCCACCTGGTCCCTTAGATGAAATGGGATCCGCCTGTGCTTCAGGGCTACGGGCTGTACCGACTCGTCAATGTGGAGCCTCACGGGGTCACCGTTCATTCTCCCAATCCCTTTGAAGATGTCAGCATACTTGTCCAGCAGGTCATTGATGTCCTCCAAGTATACTGAATAGGCAAAGCTGACTATGCCAAGGGCCTCCGCTGCCGCACAGCTGAGCAGGGTGTTGCTGCTCACCGGAGTCACATAGAAGCGGGCCCTGATTTTCGACCCGTCATGTTCCACCTTGGCGACAAACGCCCCATCAAGTGGTAGGGGCTCACGCCCACCAAATGCGAAGATGCGGGCTCTTGGCGTCGCCAGCCTCGGGGGTGGGTTGAGCGCAGCATAATGTCCTCTCGCCATTACGTTGACAGAGGCCCCGGTGTCGACTAACACCGGGACCGGCGAGCAGTTCACCTCTACGACACATCTCGGCTGTCTTCTGCTCCTCCCCTTGAGGACCTCCATGCTGGAGACGAAGAAGATATTCTCCTCATCCTCCTCCTCCACTTCTTCCGCCAGCGCCTCCTCGGGTTCCGCTTGTTCCACCTGAGCTACATTCGGCGGGCGGTATTGCCGCGGGGCCCATAGACGAGGTTGTCCTCTCGGAATAAGTACAGGCAGGGTCGCCCTGCACACCCTCGAGAAGTGGTCAGGCACCCCACAGCGTCCACAGATCTTTCCTTTTGCCATGCACTCCGATGAGTGGGGGAGGTCATAGCCGCACTTCTGGCACGACTCCACCGGCTTCCCTGCTCTGTCTCTGGGAGGTACACCGGGTTTTCGCACCCCTCTGCCGCCCCGCCAGACAGCGCACACCTCCTCCGGTCTCGCCGCACGGGATCCGGCCTCCATCTTGTTGGCACGAGCCTCCGCCACCTCATGGCACCTCCCGAGCTCCAGGATTCTGGGCAGAGTGAGTCCGGGCTCTCTTAGAACTTGTCGCCTCAGCTTGCCAGATGAGCATGCCTGGATCAGCATGGTCCTTATCATGTCCTCCGCATCCCCCCACGCACACCCTTGTGACAGGCGGCGCAGGCGGCCATAGAAGGTGTCAAGCGTCTCATCCTCCTTCTGTTTGGCCGACAGCATGACGAACCTTTCGAAGTCCACGTTGGCAAGGGGGACGAAATGCGCGAGGAGGGCGGCTTTGGCTTGATCATAGGAGTTACCCGCTGGAGTTAATGATTCAAAGATCTCCTGCACGGTCGCTCCTGCGGAGTACAACATCGTGGCCACCCTGCTGTCATCATCCGCGACCTGGGCGGCTCGAAAGTACATGTCTAGCCGTCCGATCCATCTCCTCCATCGGGGCCCCAGGCTGGATGGGGGGCCCGTAGCATCAAATTCCGGAATAGGCTGTAGGGCCGCTTGCGCCCTGGCTTGGGCCATGGCCAGGGGTGGTGGTTGAATCGGAGGGGGAACGGCAGCAACCGGGCGCGCCGCCGGTCCAGAAGTCGTAGGACGCGGGGTTGGCTGTGGGGTTTGCTGCTGGATCTGGTCTGTTAAGTCTTCGTCCTGCGAATCTTCCGAGGCCGTTGCACCCCCAAGGGCACGGGGATCACTCATAGGCGCAAGCGCACAGGCACCCTCGTTCTAATCCTGAGGGCCGCAACTTGCCCTTCTCCCCACACTGCCACCACCCACGTGATGATGAAAGGGTTAAAGGAGAGTACCTCGAGGTGCCTTGTGTCCACGTGGGCCGCAGAAGCGGGAGCGTCATCCCCCACGTGATGATGATGAAGGGGTTGAAGAGGGTCCTGAAGAGGATTTGTGGATAAATGTTCCCAAAAATTGAGCTTTGAAAAGGAATGGGCTGAGAAGGCCCAGCCACCTCAGTCCATCTTCCAGCTACAACTCGACGTCATCGTCTGAAAAATGGCCAAAATATCAAAATTCTGGCATGGGCCTGCGGGTTGTGCTGCCCGCAGTCAGGAAATCCAAAAATTAGGCTTGGATGGCCTTCCTACTCCAAACCGGAGCTTACGGAAGATCCTCCACCTCGTGCGCAAAATGGCCGCCAGCCGCGTGTGGTCCGCGGCCTCAGCGTGATGCGAAACACCCGCGGATGTTTCCCTTTTATGTAGAAAAATTGTCCGGGATCGCGCTCACCGCCGGGCCCGGGCATCCCATCCTCGTCGCCACTGTTGGGGGTCTCTGGGTGCCCCCACTGCGTGCCCGCGAGCCCCTCCACCCACAGACTCCACACGGACACGTCTGTGCGATTCGGGCTCCCCGGTCGCTCTGACGCGGCCGGGAACGCCCCGTTTATTTAAGGCGCACGCGGCGACGTGCAACGTCACGCCGCCGCGTGCGTATCCCCTCACGGGGCAACGCCACAATGGCTAGACCTACGTTTCTACCGTGTACTGGGGAGAATACAGTTCCCACAGTGGTTCCCAGGCATTAGTAGACGTGTATTCACATGGTTCTGTACATGTGTAATAGAGGGTCACATGCAGCGCAATGTGACTAATGGCTAGTCTGGTCAAGGTGGAAATAAGGGCAGAGTTTCAATGAAAGCTGCAGGGTGTGTGTTCAATAGAGAGTACAAGCAATATTTAAGAACACGCATTGGCAATACCAACAAAAAGTATCACGGGGTATGGCCATGTAAGTGCCGGCGCTTAGGTTTAGAATTGAATGCGTGCTTCCATGAGGGTGACTGAAACAGCTGCAGATGATGGCACTGCTAGGCTAACCCCTCAAGCAATGCCTGACTAGGTTGCCCCAGGAGGGTGGACCTGTGGCTAGCACGTAGATTGCATGTTGTAATTGAATCAGATCAGCTCTTTCATCTGAATGCAGGATACTTCTACTACCCGCTAAATGATTTGTTTGCAGGCCAGCCAAACACATATGTTTTAGAGAAGGTCCATGCACCCAATGCCCACACTCACTCACATAGGTGGCAAAGACTGTCGGAACACACGGGGGCTTGCGTGGAAATGCGTGGCAGCAGCCAGCCCTCTCACCAATCACGTGTAAGTGGGTAAACTGTGAGGAATACTAATGCGCTTATCTAGTTCATACCACCAACCAAGAATATATCTATAGAAATGGGCTCCAGAATAATCGCACACAAGTGGGTAAACTACAAGTAGTAGTACCAATGCGCTCCTTTCGCTCATGATACTAACCAGGATTACATTTTAAGAAGTGGGCTTCACAGTAATAAGAGTCTACCCATAGTAGTGTGTTTACAATTGGCAAGCGAGCGTCACAACGCACGCAACGTGAATGTGACGTCATTTTACAAATATAAACATAAGCTAAAATGGCCCCCTTCGAGCATTTGCACGCGGACGCCAGACGGGAGCCGCGTCCCTTACTGGAAGGAACCATACAGGACGAGGGCAACATCTTAGACTGGTAAGTAATTCGCACAACTGGGGACACTTCTAGTAACCGACCACCCAACGTGGTGAATTCAAAATATCATAAACCGTGACACTCGGATAAGAGGACTCAACAGAGCAGGCAGCTATAATCGCGAGGTCATATCGCCACAGGACAAAGGACTAGATTTTACATATTCATCCATTCTAAACACGAGTGGTGAGTCTTTCTGATGCTTTAATCGCACTGCAACGGTTCAGTATAACACATAACATGGAACTAAATGCTGAGGCAGCCTTATTTACATTTTTGGCCACTTCCCATTTGCAGAACATCCTCCGTTTTGGAGACCAAACGGGCAGCTAATTTCGCAGTGGCATCCAGTTACACAGTGGGGGCTTGATTGATACTTTATTTGGGTAAGTAGCACGCTTGCAATTAAAGGCTTTTTTGATGATTTACAAATAGCTCAGTGGAACAGCCCTCACCAAGAATTTAGTTCTAACTCTTAATTTAGCCGACTGTTAATAGTTGCAGCATATATTCTTGCAGTTGGTTATAGATAAAAGTGTCTACACAGTGAATATCCACGGAGCTGCACCCCAGCGCCCTGCACTCAGATCTCGAGGTCTTCAGATTGCGAATTTGGAGTGTAGTTTATATAAAGGATGCAGTATACTAGGCATAATTATCATTGTGCAATACAGGGTTTATCACTCAAATAATGTTTTGATAAATGACTCATGAAGTGTACTGATGAATTATGATAAAATAATCCAATATGTTACTGACCAATTAATGCTATAGCATAACATATCCTCTATATACTGATGACTAACAGTCCTTAACAATTTAGAATTCATTATTAATAAATCAGGACTCCATTAATCTTACTGCAAGTGATGAACTAAAGTATTATGGTTTCTCTTCCCTCCATTTTTCTGTTTCCCCCCTATGTTTGCCTCTTTCTATCTAATTGTGTCATATTGCTAATGAATGATTTTGTCTGATGTTAACACGATGTACTCATTACTGGGTCTCATGCACTAAATGATTGACAGTCATTATTGAACCACAGTTTGTTATAATCTTTGAATTTTGCCTTGGCAAAGGCCACAAAGGTCGAAACACGTGTTGGCAAACGGCTACAGAGGCGAAAGCTCAATTCATTTGTTCAATCACGTAACTAGTAAAAACCCCACTTGCTTATCCAATAAATGGTGAATTTATGAGACTACTTGGATACCATTATATGTTGACAATTTACTCTTTGGACGAGCGAATTGATACTGGCACACAGTGTTGGGCAATACCAACAGTTTGGGATTTTGTGAAGGCATAGGAAAGGCACTTGCCAGTCACTGCCTTAGTGGTATTAACTGGCCATTAGCAGGCGCAACATGCCACATGTACCTGGGCATTTTATAGCAGTGCCTGGCAAATGCCTAATACTTAAACACAAGCAAAAACTGTTGGTTTGCCAATGCATGATTTTAACAGGACTTCAGTGAAGGACACACATAGTGCTTATAGATCGCGTGGCGGAAGGCAGACCTGCTTAAGACATTTTCATTACACCAGCAGAGGGTTTACAGTTCCAATTGAGTTATGATCTCTCAGAAGACTGTTTTGAAAAATACTGGCAAGCACTTTGAGTGCAATGTTTGATCATAAGGCTTGATTAAAGCTGCTCAAACAGTTCCCATTACAAGGTGTTTTAGGCGGGAGGGGAAGGAACTGGGTGGGATTAGCTATAGGGTTTAGCCTGGCCAAGGGTAGTCAATGGGTGGTCAAATAACACAACAACACCTACAAGCTGTGTCTCCCTCCTCTTTGCCATTTCTTCCATCTGTGCTCTAATGCAACAGTTTCAGCTTTTAGGTGGCGCAAGCGCCACCTAATAGACTAACAAAAAAACAGAGCTGGTTTGATGTTCCTTTGTTTGGACAAAAGTTGGCATGGTCAATTAGGATATGTAAATAGACAGACTCCAACAGTCACATGAAGGTGCGGCACACCCTTCACAATACACAAAAAGTTCACTGTGCACTCTTGAGGGGACAGGTGGAGAGGCCCTGCAGCACATAAAAAGGGATTAGCCAAGGTACGAAATAATAGCGAACCTACATTGGGAGGGCACAGGGGTGCACAGAGGGCACTGACCACACACTGTGGCTCGTTGGTGGGGCATGAATTCCGTATGCTGTCTCTTGTTGAACCTCATAGGTAACATATACAGACAGTGGCGCAACACCATTGAGCTGAACGGGCTGTAGCCCCCCCCCCCGGCCCGCCCTCCGGAACCCCTCCTGAATTTATGAGCTCTGTTGACTCGACCTGGCTCACCTACAGAAACGTGGCTGGACAGAACAGGACACAGGCATTAAACTGCGCCTGGGCTTTGCTGTTAACAAAGGCCCTGCATTTAAAGCATTCCATTGTTAGCACCTGCATTCATATGTATACTGATTTAGGCAATTGAAATATTTATGTGAGATTAGTACTTGCATGCCGCCAGGGGAATGATTGGAATTGGGGGCGGCGGCAGGAGAGAACTAATTCTTGCAGCAGTCAATAAGTGTGGTTTCGGATGTGAAGGAGAGAATTAACTGCGTGTAACATTGATGCTGCACTAGACTGGTCTCACTATAAAATACGCAAAGAAGTTAGATTCTCCCACACAAGTTTGCCCCCCCCCCCAACAGTCTCTGAAGCCTATCTCAACATTTGAAGGGTTAACCCCCACTGACCTGTGGCCTAGGTGCACCCCGGGTGGGAGCTGATATGTGCACACTTACTTTTTTGTTAAGCAGAGAGGTGAGGGAAGCCTTGACTGATACTTAAAGCATTAGAGTTTTACTGTGTTTGTGCGGAATAATATATTTCCACAGATGCAGCTAAACGTTCTACCTAAAGGCTTCCCTCACCTCTCTTCCTAACAAAAATCAAATGAACACATCAGCCAGCCCCCTCCCCACGGATGCAAGTTAACATCTAATATATGTGCACTTTCATATCCGAGGGGAGGGGCTGATGTGCGCACTTGCTTTTGTTAAGCAGAGAGGAGAGGTGAGGGAAGTATTGTTGCATGTTAGGTCATTATGTATGTATGTATGTATGTGTGCAAGGAATGTATATATGCATTATCTAATATGTGTGTGAAGGAGTGCATGATGAATGGGTGCGCATGTGAACGAGCGAGTGTACAGTGAATGGGGGCGTGAGTGAACAGAGGGGGCATAGCCTCTAAGTTTGACCCACCCAGTTTCTGAAGTGGCCCCTCCCATCACCAGTTAGCCCCCGAAATGTAGGTTTTGTTGCTGCCCTGAAGGTAATCAGGGTTGCACGTGTGCCTCTAAGGCCACACCATGGCCAACAGCAGCAAGCTTGGAATAACACGTTCATAATAGAATGCAGCACAATAGGCATACATAAACTTGCAGAGAACACACACATGCATAATATAGTCCAGTACACTCCCGATAGACAACAGGCATGAACATGCATGGGTCCCCCGCATAATGGCAGAAACAATTGACCACAACACAGCAAGCAAACACAGACTCTCACTATGCATACAAGTGCAGAATTCAGCACAATAGCCATAGACAACAGGCAGTGACAACACACAAGTCCTTGTCCTGCGCTCGTTCCGCAACACTTTTCCATCCTTTGGCACTAGGTAAGGCATCCATTCCATCCAGCCTCATGTGATTGTTGTGTGTAAAGATTGTGTTGTTCCTTATGCAAACGCTCTGCACTCTGTCCTTTGGCCCGGCGTTTCTTCCATGCTGTGTGCTCCCTCTCCTTGTCCCACCCACTCCCCCCATTGGCTGTCACCAGCATGAGTGAGGACCTTGTCCTGCACTCGCTCCTCAACACTTTTGCATCCTTTGCCGCCAGGTGAGGCACCCATTCCATCCAGCCACATATTGCGATTTATGTGTGTAAATATTGTGTTTTTCCTTGTTTGAGCACTGTATTGTATTGCATATTCCCTATACACAGGAAAGTGTTTCAAAGCACTCAAGGAGGGTGGGAACATGGGGAAAAAACAGTCACTCAGAGCCCCTGAAATTCTGAGACGATAATAGTCTGCACAGGCAGAGTAAGTGAGTAAAAATACATTTAACAGTTGGGGAGACAGCAAATAGGCCTAGCAGTGATTCTGCAGTTTTAACAGTGCAATTAAGGGGTGAATACAAGAGAGAACAGACATACAATCTTCAGGCATGGTAGGTACGGATCGAGCAAGTGCACAGTAGGTCACAGGGGGGATCAAGTGCACCAGGTCGGTTGAGACTGGGGTAAGTGTAGAGAGAGCCACTCTCTAGGGTTAATTTAGCAAGTGCATTGAGTGTGGGTGGGGGTTTAGGGCCCTAATGCAAGTGCGAAAGAGGACTGGCGGGGGTGCCGGGACTAGTGAGACTCTGAGGTACACCCGATGGCCAGTCAACGTGCTGTAAGCAAGGGGAGGGAAAAACAGAGAGCTGGGTTAGCAGGGTAGGGGGAGAGAGAAGGAAAAGGAATTTAAGGAGATCCGCTCAAGACAGAGAGCGGCAATGAAGCTTTTCCAGAGGGGGAGGCGCCTGCTGAGAATAAGGATCTCCCACCAAGTCTCTGCTTGGAGAACCTGCTCACTCGCAGACGGTTGGAGGTAGATGAGCCGAGGGCTTGTGAGGGACAGTATTTAGGTAGGCAGCATTGCAGGTAGGTAGGTCCCAGGCCCCAGAAGGCCTTGTGAACAATGCAAAGGGTCTTGAATTTGATCCTTGCAGCCACGGGGAGTCAGTGGAGGGATTTCAGCGCCAGAGAGATGTGGTCCTTGGGCTTGAGCCCCAGGATAAGTCTCGCGGTTCTGTTCTGGATGCGTTACAGAGGCGCAGGGCAGAAGAATGGAGGTTGAGGAAGAGGTTGTTGCAATAGTCCAGTCTGGAGAGAACAAGGGCTCTGGAGACAGTGAGCCTCTGGGGGAAAGTGAGAAAAGGTAGAGTACCTCTAAGGAGATGAATTTGATAGTTAGATTTTTTAGAGATGTCTGAAATGTGAGAGAGTGGAGTCAAAGATGACCCCAAGGATTCTTGCTTCGCAGGTAGTTGCGGGCACAGGGCCAAGGGAGGCCTCCAGAGTGAGAGTGGGAAAGCAGAAGAACGGGTCCCAATCAAATGATCTCAGCCTTAGTGGCGTTGAGGCAGAGGTCATTTGCAGCACACCAAGACTGTATAGCGGACAGGCAGTCGGATATGGGCAAAGAGGAGGAGGAGGCGGCCAGGGTACCCTGAAAGATAGTTGCATGTCATTCGCATAGCACTGGAAGTTAGAGGTGAAAGTGGCAATCACACATGCCAGTCCAGCCATATAGACGTTGAAGAACCAGGGGGATAGGTTAGATCTCTGGGGAACGCCAAAGGTTCAGAGAGTGGGGGACACTCTGTCCTTTGGCCCAGCGTTTCTTCCGTATTGTGTGTTCCCTCCCCTTGTCTTGCCCACATCCCCCCATGTAGCTGAGTGGAAGTGGCAGACTTCGAGTCCATCTTCTGACAAACTGTCCTGCTGCAATACAGACTATCAGCTTGAAGTAGAGTCCCTATATCCAAGCCGGCATCTCTACAGTCACTAACAACATGGCTGAACTTTTCAAAATCTGCAAGGAACTTGCAAACCCTACTGCAGTCTTCACTTCCTCTCTGCTTTCCCTGGCCCTCTAAACTTCTCTGGCCTCTCACTTAATTTCTAAAACTCAGGACATCTTATCCTCACTCTCCTCTACTCCACACCTGCTCTCAGGCTTCCCTTGGCCCCCTCCCCTGCCTCCTACTCTCCTCCTTTTCTCCCATAACATCTGATGAGGTTTCTAGACAAGTCCACTCTATGAAAGTCTCATCCAAACAGGTGCTCTCCTGTTCCTCCAGAACTATAAAGGACAACATTGTCTTCATTGCTCCAGCCTTGTCTGATTTCTGCAATCACTCTTTTGCCAGTGGTGCCTTCCCTTCACTCCTCAAGCACTCCCTTGTGCACCCTCTCCTCAAACAACCTCTGGAACTCTCAATACTGGCCTGACTCACTGGGCCCATGCCCTGTGGCCTGTGCATCTGTGAAAAGCCTCGGGGATGATGAGGCTTCTGCCCAATGTCTCGCGAGAGGTGCAGATTTCTGCTACTTGTAGTGCAGGTTTTGAGGTACTTCTGTTACCCCCAGCCAGTCGAACAACGTTGGTAAAATCTACTATAATGGGGTTACTGGACTATTGCAACAGGATATATCTATCCAAATATCAGATTCAGCATATGCAGGTGCTCCAGAACTCAGCAGCAAGACTGGCACTTATGCCGCTGTGCCGGACACCTTCTACAGCCCTTCTGCATCGCCTGCACTGACTCCCGGTGGCGGCACAGATAGGGCTGGGCTGTGCACAATGTTGGCCCAGAGTATCTAAAAAATAAGATAGTATGCTATTTTCCAGACAGACAGCTAAGCTCTGCCTCACACCTTCTCCTTAAGATACCGAGGTATCAGCGGAAACGACTGGCAGGCCGTTCATTCTCAGTCATGGCCCCCAGGTTGTGGAATGCACTTCCGCTATCTCCAAGAGTCATGGATGAGTACCTCTCCTTCCCTAGAGCACTTAAAGCTCACTTGTTCTAAATCAGTAATTGTTCAGGTTTTGAGTAGGAGACGTCCTCACGTCACCACTGACAGTAGCGCATACATGCCCTTGGGCCCTAGTTGCACTTTATAAATCTTCAAATAAATAAATACTAAAGTCTTCTGCCAATCCTTCCTGTCTGGCAAACTACCGCCCTATTTCCATTACTCCCTTCCTGGATAAACTCTTGGAGTAGCTGGTCATCTCCCATCTTACCCATCACACTGAATCTGTTGGTTGTCTTCACGGCCACCAGTTTGGCTTCAGAGCTGCAAAAGGCAGAGGAACTGCTCTCCTGAACACACATGAAGACTTGCTCTCCATTCTCGATTCCAGCTCTCCTTCCGTTCTCATCCTTCTTGACCTCTCCTCTGCCTTTGATGCAGTCAACCATGCCACCCTGACAAATCGGTTCTGTGATAACCTTGATCTCATGGATCTGGCTCTGGACTGGTTGACATTCTTACTTTTGGTCCGACCGTCCCAGGTTCAACTGGGCCCTTTTCTCTCCACCATCTCACTCTCCACCTGAGGTGTCCCTCAGTGCTCTATCTGCTTGCCTTGGCTTGGCTTTTTAACATCTACCTGCCCCCCTAGCCCACTTGATCTCCACCTTCTCTCCTAACTCCAGTGTTAAGCGGATGATTCGCAGCTCTCCTTCAAGCTTAGCTCATCTGCCTCCTTCTCTTTCACTCTCATTCCTGACGGCCTGTCTGCTATACAGGCATGGTGCACTGCTAACGATCTCGTCCTTAATGCCAGTAAGAAAGAGAATGAGATTTGTGATGGCATCTTTGATGTCCTGGGTGTTAGTCCTTGCAGGGCACACTGGTGGCGCAAGTTATGGTTGCTTAGCTTACCATAACTTGCGAATTTCGGGGGTTTTCAGTTTTACCTGTAACCATACCGTCCCTGTACCAACGGTTGTCTGTTGAATTGCATAGGTTTTTGCTAGTGCAACTTAACCATAACGTTCCTTTAACAACGTTTTTTGCCAGTGAATTTCATTGATTTTTAGCAGGGTATGCTAAGTTTGTAAAGAAGAACTCTCCAACATAGTGAAACTGCTGGCAGCATGGTAACGCAGACAGCAGTCGCAAACTTGCATCTGGTTGCGAACATTAGGTGGCATGGAACCTGCTCAGGAAGGCACCTTCTCTCTTACATAGTGGTGCCAATAACCAAACGCAAAAAATGTATGAAAACAGCAGCATGGCAAAAAATGGCAAGACAAAATGGAGTAGGTGTTGAAAATGTATACGTACTAAGGAAACAGGAGAAATACATTGGTAGGACACCATATGGGAATGCATCAAGAACAGAATTAACGTCTCCCTAAAAAAATCGTACCGCACTGCTACTGTACATGAGAACAAAGTAGTAAGGGGCAGAGTAACAACTGGCAAGAGCTTACAGCAAAACGTTGGTACAATGTAGTAAAGAATCAGAACAGTCTGTAATGATTGCACAGGTGTTGCAGTATGCAATAGTACATATGTGTAACGTGTGTTTTGGAAACGCGGCAATGGCAAGGACCTTCGAATTGCAGGAAAAAAATGTCCCTCATAACAGAATGACTTTGTACAGTAACCCCATTGGTAGGCACTGTAGTGTGAAGCGTACATTATGTACTATATATGCCTACATGTACAGCAAGCACATTTTGTTTTCCGTAAGTAAACACATTGGAAAGGAAGGCAGTAGAATCTGCAATCCTTGCACAACACCATTTGCGTATAACAAAGGAAAGAAATTGTGCAAATAGCAAAAAGAAGAGGCTGGAAGGCAAAGGGGGAAGAAATGGGCAACAATTGTGCCCCCTTACAAGGTGCGTAACTGAAAAGTGAACAGGTGAAATCAACTACCCCTTTTGCAATCCACTCAATTAGAGGCCAACAGGTATGGCGCTTACTCTATCTGAAACCACTTAAAATAGAAATGTCTTCAGCAGTGTTTTGCATATCACATATTTTATTCATGAAGCAATACCAAAATAGTTAAGAGCAATAGTTTGCCTTCATACGTTTAGCACTGTAATTTAATTTCATATAAGCATTTAGTGCAATCTGTGAGGTTACCACATGACAAATGTGTTGTTCATATACAGATACAGTAGCTGGTTTATTAACTTATTGTAATATGAAGCCTTAAGATAAGTTGCTTTCAAACAAATGTTTTGGACGAAATGAAATGGCTGTGGAACACCAACACATATACTCCTTCTCCATGTCGCAGACCACCATCCCCTCAAAAATCGTGTCATGGAAGACGTGAGGGTGACACAGCAATCTCTTCTTTCCCTAACAACCAAGTTCTCGAAAATCCGCATTTCCCCACAGTAAGTATAGAATTCTGCTACCCCTTCCCTTTCCTAATGGGTTGTAGGAATGTGCAAAAGTGAACATTAATAATTATAGTGTTGCTAAATGTTTGGGTGATATACTTTTTTTTCCTGAAATTGTGCTCAGACTCAGCTGCACACAGTCCTCCTTGGAATGCTTGCAAATAAGCAAAACATAAGTGTCCTATGGAATATCCACAATCACAATTGACGCATCCGTACAACGACAGCAGGCTCTGCATGGCTGCATGTTGTCCACCACTTGGCAATGCGTGTGGGAACGGACATTTGTGTGTACTACAAGTGCAGGCATGTGTATATGTGCCTCTGTATCCAGGTAACATCAGCATTCTGCAGCATATGCAAAGAAACGTTAATGTGGTTGTGGCGTGCACCCACGTCCTACAGATAGGTATGCAAATATAAGCATACAAGCCTGGTGCACTCTATAAGTAGACAGCATCTTTGCAACAGTGTGCACAGTGCACCCAGCCACATGCACACAAGGCAGTGCACCCAAAACGCGTGCAGCGGAGGTCGTCCAAAATCATACATGCCAACATTCTGTGCCCAAAAACGTGTAGGGATGTGAATGTTTCAACTATCATAGCTGGTCAAGTGGCACAGCGAGTAGAGCGCTTGCTTTGACATCCATGCAGAGCCTGCTACCCGGCAGGGCCAAAACTCAGCCTTTCATCCTTCCACGGTCGATAAATGAGCACCACACACCGTGGGTAATAATAAGCAGCACTCGGATACCTGAGGGTTCGTAGCGCTATATAAATGCCAAATTATTATTATTATTATCATACCCACCATTTTGATGACATAATGGGAATGGATGCCAATTTTACGCAACTAAATGCCAGTACATAACATCACAGAAAATGATTTCACATTAACTGGCACCTTATTACATCACAGGAAATCACCTCAGTTGGCATATGGCCTTCAAGAGATCACAAGAGCGGAGTGCCTGGTGAGCTCCATCCCATATCCTCTGACCCATCCTCATAAAGAGAAGTACCAAATGAGTCACTTGTACATAGTGTCACCAGTTTCTTCCTTAGCACAACACATTTTCCTCTTGAAACATATCGGAAACAACAATGTAATTCAGCATTCACTTTGGATTTTTAGAACTCGATCAAACCTAGTGAACAATGTATAATATGAAGACACATGTACTAGGTCTATACAAATGAATCATTTTAATAGGTTTTTGTAAAACAAATGACATGTCAGTTAGTAAACACGAGCAAGTAAAGAAAAATATAATAGTGTACTCAGTAGGTAAATGCAGTAACCTTTTAAATAGCAAAGAGAGTACTTTGACATCAAACAGATTTTGTTTTGTAGAGGCCTCACAAAGGCTAAGTGTACTTGGTGTTACAAACTGTAATGTTGCATTAAAATAAGTAAGCATCACAGAAATGGAACCAAAATGTGAGCAAACATACAATACAGGGTTCCAAAATCAGGGCAGCAGGAGCAGGCAGCTGGCAGCAAGGTACATGCTACTTGTTGCAGAGAAGGGCCTGCCCAGCTTAACAGTCAACAGTTAGCAGGAGCTACATTTCACGCCCACAGCAACTACTGCCAAACAAGCACAAGTATGTCAATATGGTACAATCTGTAATTAAACAGTATGACACATCAACATCAAAACCATTCCAGAAAACAGTCCTTAGTTATTCACGAATAAGTCCTGTACACGTGTTTCACCACAAAGTGTGAATCTTCAGGAGGTGCAAAGTACTCTTAGGTTGATTTATCATACGTCTGATTTCCCAGCTCCTTTTTATAATTCCACCAGACAAGTTATCAATGCTTTTTGTACTAGTTGAATGGAATGGGTTTCATAATGCAATGTTTCTTTGATGGAGCGGAAGAAGGAGAGACTTCTTTCCTTGGTGGAAATGAGCAGGAGTGTTTTTGCTAGGACAGTTTATACTGTAAAGGGGCTTTTCTGTTGCACTTTGATTGTTATCTTGTGTGTTCGGATTGGCCAAAGGATTGGCTTGTGTGTAAAGTCTTTGTAAAATGACATCACTGTAACCAAGAGCCAAGTATCCCTATGTAAATAACACAAATCCATATAACTAAGACAATATTACGGAACAGCACCTCAAAGCCCTTGGGCTGGTAGTGCGCTTTGGAAATCCTAATGATTAAACAAAAAAATAAAGGAAACATATTGTATCACTCCGTTTCCTACACATGCAATGTGATGTGATCTCACAAGGAACAGATACAGTATTGGGGATTTGTGCAAGGTGCATAAAGGCTCAAAGAACACATCACTGACCTTCGTACACGGTCACTCAGACCTCACAAGGTACACATACACTGATGGGGGTCTGTGCAAAGTCCATTAGCGACTTTCATAAGATATCAGTCAGTTCTCTATACATTCAGTCATACCGCACACAGTACACAAACACTGCGGGGGGCCTCTGAATATTCTTCAGCAGTATGCCACAAATGCATGTCACATGCCTGGGTAGGCTGGGGGGCAAGAGAGTCTCTTTAAACCATTTCTAGAACTAATTGGGTGTATTGTACTTTCCGCAATGGTGGAATGTCTAAAAGTAGTGTCCTACAGTACCTCTGTAACTACCACCAACTATTTCACTCTGGCTGAATACGCACAGTAGGTGAGAAAATTATGAACGTCCCTTCCTGTCACCCACACCCGCAACAGTAACAGTCCCCACTGTCCCAATGTCATAGGTAGCTTGTAGAAAAAGGGAATGCACGCACGTGTGGTTACCCATGGATATCGACGGCCTGAGACCACTGTTTCGCCAACCACTCCTGCATGGGTTGCATGCGCAGGCACGCATGAAGAAACCGGTAAATGAAAGATGCCATCATGCCTATTAAACGCATAGCTTTGCGCACCCTTATCTGGCTACCGGCCTGATAATGTGGTATTTGCAGAAACGCATTTTTTACTCTTTCCTCTGATGTAAAGACCAACCCCTCCTCTGTGTTTAGGACAGCTCCTAGGAACTGTTTTGAAGTTCTTGGCACTGGGCTTGACTTCTTCTCGTTTGTTTGTTTGTTTGTTTATTTATTTATATGGCGCACCATACCCAGGGGCAGCAGGGCGCAGGCAGAAAGGATATGCGAGGTCTACAATGTTACAGAAATATACAATTAAGATAAAATTATAGACATATGCAATTAAGGATTACAGGAATGAGAAATATACAAAACTTTACACATAAAAATATAATATCTATACAAAGGAGTAAAATATACAGATATGTATAGGGCTGTTTGTGGCGAGAACAAAGGCCTCAAGTAGGAGGTATCAGTATCTATATAGAGGTGTAAAATGTACAATTAAGTACGGGGGTTGTTGGAGTTCAAATGACTGATGAGATTCCTTCTAAAGTGCAGATAGGGTTGATCGGCTCTCAGGTTGTGTGGCAAAGAATTCCAGAATGTGGCGGCTTTCACAGGGAAGCTGTTACCTCCAATGGTGGAGAGTTTGAATCTGGGAATATCAGACAGTTGGAATTGATAGTTCTTGTTTGTCTAATGGATGACTTTCTCTTTACTTTGTCCATGAAATAGCTGGGGGCAGCGTTGTTGAGGGCTTTATGGGTTAGGGAGGCCAACTTTAGTTTGATTTTATTATCGGTGGAGAGCCAATTGTGTTGGCGTCTGGTAGTGGAGATGTGTTCTCTTTTATTAATGCCAAGGGCAGCTCTCAAGGCATTATTTTGTAGGATTTGTAACCTATGGGTAATGGCTTTGTTAGCACCGCTATATAGGGCATTACAATAATCGAGCCTGGAGAGTATGAGTGCTCTTGCCAGGATCATGCAACTATCATTAGACAGGAATGGTATGCCTGCTCTTATTAATTTGCAGGTGTATGCAGTGGTAGATGCTAGTGAGTTGACCTGTTTAGTGAATGACATAGTGGCATCCAGGTAAACGCCGAGAGTTTTTACCTCCCTGGATACTTTGATAATGTTGCCGTCTATGTTGAATTCGGCATATTCGAGGCCTAATTTGTTGATATTGGTGGGGGTACCCAGGATGATGAGCTCTGTCTTGTCATCATTCAGGCATAGGCCATGAGTTGCCATCCATGCCTGAATGATGAGATACACCCTGTTCACCAACTCTCTGTCCTTACTGTGATCCCTTGAAAGTGGGAGGAGAATCTGAGTGTCATCTGCGTAGTTGGTGTAGGTGACACCCAGATGATCCAGATCGTCGAACAGAGGTTTGGTGAAGATGTTGTATAGTGTGGGAAAGACGCATGAACCCTGCGGGACTCCGCAAGTAATAGGAGAGGGGTCTGCAGCTGCTGATGGGGAGAAGACTCTCATTGTTCTCTCGCTCAGAAAGGATTCAATCCATTTGATGGCTTCTGGGGAGAAATGAGTAGCTGAGTCCAGGTGTCTGCAGAGGACCTTGTGGTCGACAAGGTCGAATGCCGCGGAGAGGTCAAGTAGGAGGAGGAGTGCTGTTTTTCCCTTATCCCTCAGATCATCAATTTGGGTCTTCAAGTCAATGAGGGCTGTTTCCGTACCATGTAGTGTTTGGAAGCCTGATTGTCTGGAGCCTAGTAATTTGTGTAGTTCTAGGAATTTTTGGATCTGGACATAGGCCACTTTGTCCAAGATTTTCAGTAGAAAGGGTACCGTGGTGATGGGACGGTAGTTAGTGGGGATGAGGGGATCAAGCGTCTGCTTTTTAAGGAGGGGGAGCACCCAGGATTGTTTTAAGTTGGAGGGGATGCTACCTGAGGAAAAAGATGCGTTTATGAGTTTGGAAATGAAGGGCGATAGGTCTCTGGCTGCGTCCTTGATTATGTGTGCAGGGCAAATGTCGCCTTTGCAGTTTGAGGGTTTGAGAGAAATTATTATTTTCTCGACCTCCAGGGTGGTAGTTTTAGAGAAGGAGAATGAATTAGTGTGTGTGCTAGGTAAAACATTAGGTGGAGGGTTGGTGAGGTTTAAGGAGTCTTTTTTTAGTTGAATTTTATTTTGTAGGGTGTTTATTTTATCTGCTAAAGCCTGTTGGATGTCTGCGCACCAGGTCTGATCCTTGGTGCAGGTGTCGGGTGTGGCAATGGGTGACTCAAGTTCCTTCAAAATGGAGAAGAGCTCCTTCATGCTTGAGTTGGAATTGGCAATGCGGTTGTTGTAGGAGTTCCGTTTAGCTAGACAGATTTCAGCTTTGTATTGACGCAAAATCGTATCTAGAGTGGCTTTCTTTTCACTGGAAGGGCATAGTTTCCAAGCAGATTCACATTTTCTCTTTTTTAGGCAGAGGGCTTTGAGTTCAGGTGTGTACCATTTATTTAGATGGGTTTTGGGCTTGCTGGTGCGAAGTTTAAGTGGGGCAATTTTGTCCATGGTATTTAACATAATTTTGTTATATTCGTGAACTAGTGTGTTGGGATCTAGATTGTCTGGCAATGCGTTTAGCGTTGGAAGGATGGCTGGGATGATTCTTTCTACTGTTATATTTTTCCTATTCCTTGTTAGGCAGGGTGGTGCCAGTGGCCCAGTTGTAGTAGGTGAGACCAGGGAGTGGTCGGTCCAAGGTAGTGGTGTGGTAGAGGAGATGACCGCTGAGCAGTTAGCATCAGCAACCCAGTCTAGGGTTCTTCCCTTCAGGTGAGTGGGTAGGTTGACTTTTTGTGAGAGTCCATGTGATGAGATAGTATTGGCTATGATGGAGGCATGCATGTCTGCTGGACCGTTAAACCCTAGGTTGAAGTCATCTAGTAACAGTAATTGTGAGGTGGGTTTCGCATTGGTGGTTAGTAGGCTATGCAAATCTTCCTCGAAAGTCCCGAGCGGACCAGGTGGTCTAAAGACCAGGTGGATGGTGAGGGATTGGGTGTTATTTATAGGGAGTTTGGCAGTGAGGGATTCGCACGATTGCAGGGTTTGAGTCGGGGCTAGTCTGAGAGCTAAACTTTCTTTAGATATGATGGCGATGCCGCCGCCACGGTTGCCCACCCGGTCCTGCCTGGATATGGTATAGCCATCTGGGATGGCCAGCATTAGAGACGGGCCTGCTGCATTGTGTAGCCAAGTTTCAGTTAGAGCGATAAAATCTAGTTTGTCTTTAATGATTAGGTCTGCTATGTCAAGGGCATGTGCGACCAGTGATCTTGTATTAAGGAGAGCTCCTTTATAGGAGTGTTCTTCTGTTTTTTCCGGGATGTTTGTATGAGAGATTGGTTTGGACTTAGTTCTGGGGATGGTGGGACTTTTGGTGGTAGGTGGGGCAGACGGGTGGTTTAGGGT
The DNA here is from genome assembly GCF_040938575.1 of Ambystoma mexicanum. NCBI lineage: Eukaryota > Metazoa > Chordata > Amphibia > Caudata > Ambystomatidae > Ambystoma > Ambystoma mexicanum. The sequence continues at coordinate 1,008,928,748 of NC_090927.1, forward strand.
GATGGATTTTCTGGTATGGTAGCCTTTAGTTTCGTCTTTGGAATCAGAGAGGAGTCTTCGGGCGGCTCATATAGTTAGAGAGTCTAGCGCAAAGTCTGTTGTTTCTTTCGGTGGTAGGGCAAGGCCGGGAGGCAAGGGTTGTTGATCCTGACCTGCAATGATACCTTGGGCCAGAAGGGTCAAGATAATGGCTGGCTATGTAGGAATCATTAGGAGGACTGGTGGCTAACTGAGAGGGGGGGGGGCTCCTGAGTCGGTATCCTGAATGGGAGTATCAGGGGATGCGAGCGTGGCCATCGCACAGAGGGTGAGTAATACAGTTAGCATTTTCTGCAAATCAGCGCTGGCGTTGTGTGAGCAAGGCGGGAATAGCTGTGTAGATGCTATCTGGGAGATAGGCAGGTCTAATAGGGTAGGGTGACAGTCTAGATGTCCAGATGCAAGTCAGTGGAGTTCAGAGGTGCAGTAATGGCTAGGTTCTATGCGCCGTGGCATGACAGATCCGATCACGGGGTACTACCGTACAGTTGTCAAGCAGGGGATAATGCAATTCAATGGAATGGAATGGCAGTTAGGGCACAGTTTAGACCAGGGGATAATGCAATTCAGTGATATGGCAATTCAATAACATGGCCGTTCATAGCCGGGCAAAGTGCAGATCAGTAATGTGGCCGTTCAAAACAGGGTAAAATGCAGTTCAGTCACTAGCAAATCAATTCAGGGCAAGGCATGATGCATATTCGATCACGGGACCGTTCGGATCACGGAGATAACGCTGTTCAGTAAAATGGAAGTACCGATCACGGGGATAGTGTCAATCAATTACCTTAAGAGGTTATGCAGAGTCTGGTGGTAGTCGACCAGGAGTCCTGGCTAGCGGCGTAGGCGGCTTAGGACAGGTGAGGGACAGGCACTGTGCCTTAGAGCGAGTGCCTTCGAGGCGTGGGCCGGCTCTCAGCCTGCCGGCTTGTGCTTGGCAGTAAGTGGTGGTGGGGAGCCAATCACAGCGCGCGCAGTGCTGAGAGGCCGGATAGGAGGCTGTAATGATGGCAGGCGGCCATCTTGAAGTGAGGTAAGCCTTGTGGCTTACAATGGCAAAATAATGCACTCCGGTGCAGATCTCGGTGCTCAGGATGCAGGAGGGGCAACTGGGCAATTGTGAGGGATGGCGCTAGGGTAAGAAGCAAAGTCGCCGTGAAGTTGCCTCAGGATGCGGGTGCGCTCGAGTAGCGCAAGAGGTGCCTACCTCTTGCGATGGAGAAGCCCAATTGAAAGAGGAGGTTGATTGTTCTCTGAATTTTTTGTCCGTAAATTATCACCCCTGTAATGAGCCAGTCGTCCAGGTAAGAGTACACTTGGATTGCCTCCCTGCGCAGGTGCACTGCCACCACCGCCAGTCCCTTTGTAAATACCCTTGGAGCCGAGGCTATTCCGAAGGGCAGCACCTTGAATTGGTAGTGCTGGTACGCTATCTTGAAACGCAAGAATCTTCTGTGTGCTGGCAACATTGAAATATGAAAATAGGCATCTTTCATATCCAGTGTTGCCATGTAATCCCTCCTTTTTTAGTAGAGTGATTACCTCTTGTAGCGTAGTCATGCAGAACTTTTGTGGCTTGACATACTTATAATATTACTGGGCGCATTGTTAGATCTTTCTTTGGCACAAGGAAGTAAGTTGAATAAATACCCGTTTACCTGGTTGGCCGGGACGACTTGGTGTCCTTTAATAGAAGTGTGGCTATCTCTTTGAGAAGGATACGCTGGTGTTCCTCTGAGTGGATCTTCTGTCGTGGGGGTGGTCGTGGGGACGTTGCAGTAGTCCTATACAGTATCCGCCTGCTACTGTGGACAGCACCCACCTGTCTGACGTGATTCCCTCCCATGCGTGGGTGAAGCTGGAATTGTGTCCTCCTACTGGAGAAGCATGGGAGGGCAACTGAAGCGGAATGTCACTTGCTCTAAGGTGGTGTGCCTCGACCACGACCTCTGCATTGTCCTCCAGGATAACCCTGGGAGTATTGGCCTTGATTATTTCCCCAGGAGGAACCCTGACCTTGACTGTAGCTGGATCGTCTTTGAGAGTTTTGGCCTCGAAAACAGCAAAAATTGCCATTAACCCTCTGTCCGGAAGGCTTGTTGGTGAGTTGACCTAAAGATTGAAGCGTGTTATACTTGTCCTTTGCTGTTTTAAGGGCGTCTTCTACGGCCTTACCGAAGAGCACGTTGGGTTCAACAGGCATGTTTATTAGAGTGGCCTGCGTTTCTGGTCTAAAACCTGACTGGCGCAGCCATGCATGCCTTTTAATAACAGTCCCCTGCGCAAGGACTCTTCCAGCATTGTCCGCCACGTCAAAGTCGGTCGTAAGACGACAGCTAGACACTGCCCTCTCATCTGCAGCCACATGTGCTAGCTGGGACTTCAGTTGCTTTGGGGCAGACGAAAGTAAAGACGACATTTCTTCCCACTTGTGGCAGTTGTAACTGGCCAAAAGTGTTGCATTGTTCGCTATTAGTGTGGGAAACAATTTTATGCAAATGAAAAAGTGTTCAAGAAATGATATGTCAGGATATTCAAGCCATAGGCTTCTCTTCCCCACATTTTCAGCAGAGGACAAGACACACTCGAGCTTAGCACAGTCTCTGGCTTCTCTAGCACGAGGGTGCAGTTCAAAACGTCAACATCATGGCTGTGAATGCCAAAGTATCTTTGACATTCAAAGTTTCTTCTTTCAGAGGGCCTGATGCAACAAACAACAAAGTTTCTTTCCTTTTAGTATTTTGCACGTACACAAGTTTCTTAGGATTTTTACTATTCACTTTGGATCCCCCCTCTGCCAGCCTCAGATCCACTTTAACACAATGTTCTCACGTATCCAATTTCTCTGGTGTTTCACTGTTCACTCTGGATCCCCTCCGCCGGGTTCAGATCCACTTCGACACAAAATCTTCAATCCGTCTCCCTCAGCCCCGGACCAATTTATTTACTTTAACGCAGACTTGCTTTATTATATCAACATCTAAGACTTTCATTGTTCACAGGATTTTGCTTGACCCGTCGCAGCACCTCTTCGATTCACAATTCTTTGCCTCTCTTTCACTTTTGCCACCTCTCAGCCGGATACCTTGCAGAAACCTTCCATTGATCACACACACAGTGCCGGACCACTCTGTCAAAGGTATTGTATCTTGATATCAAAGTTCAATCACTCATCTGGAGCTCAACTTTACTTGCGCTGGTTATCACATACGTTTCAAATAATGTTTGTTCCAGCTTTCAGCATACAATGTTGCCACTTGTAACCTTGGCTTCAACACAGACCGGCCTTGTATCTGTCTCCCCAACTCACCAACTGTGTTGATTTTGCTGTGACGTTGCTTTGTTCCTCGCAGAGAAGCACACTACCGCAGCAGCTGGCGGTTCTTTCCATCTTGATTATCGATGCGGGAGGGTTCCGGTTACCTCCGACACACAATGCAGGATTCTTTAGCCTGTTTTCCTGGTCTTACGCTTTCTATTGTCAAGGTTTCACGAAAGTGATGGTTCCTTGTCGAAAAGGTCAAGGGAACCTGCCGCCTTTCTTCATTCGTTAAACTGCCATCTTGGAACTGCTGTTTCCTCATGTGCTTTGCCTCGCTCAGAGTGTGCTCTAATGCTCCGCCTTTTATCCATGTGGGAAAGTGTAATGGAAGTCAGGTGTGTGTGATGATCAGTAATTGCCTGACCATTGTATTGGGACATGTCAGGTATACGGCTCGGGTGTTAGTCTGTTTTCTCTTGTAGTGGGCTGTCCATTGTAAAAGGGGGAGGTTGAGTTTTTAAATATCCTACCTGGTAGGATATGGTAAAGGTGTTATAGGGAAGGGGATACCACGTCTCACCATCCGGTGTCCCACTCCCACTCCCCGAAGAGCCCTCACCCAGGTGATCCTCCTGCACTGGTCCACCCCCAGGAACTGGAGCAATGGCTGTGTCCTAGCCACCTGGATGACAGATCCCTGAGGAGGACTATTGGGTGAGACACCTTCTGGTTTCTCACACACCTGAGCGAGTGCTGAGCCCGCAAGTGTAATCCTGAGGGAAACAGGTACCGTGGTATGCTGGAGAGGCGGGAGGTTACCGGGAAGATTACTACCGAGTTTGGATGATAAAAGCCATAAGTGTGATAAAGGAAGAGGGCCCAAGTCAAGAGACATCTGAGGAAATATTCAAGAATAATGATGAGTGTGAAGTATTAACTCAGAGGAGAAAGATATTTGGGGTTAGACGCCCCCTGGAGAGAATTCAAGGAAAGTTACTTGAAGACAAGTGGATAAGCCACATAATAAAGAGTGATATGGCACAGTGTGTAATACAAGTGTTGAGTGACATAAAACAAGACAGACAGGATATATTGAAGAGTTCCCAAGAGTGGAAAAACCTCAAAGTTTATCAAAAGTCAAACTGTATACAATAAGAGGAAGAAGGCAGAGAGCATATGTGGAAAACATTAAGGACAAAAGCCATGTTAATTGGAGCCTAAGATATATTGACAGTTGCAAAGAGTTAAAGGAACTCGTAGATCAATGTCAGCGATTCCCACCTGATCCTCACCTGAACCTTCTCCAGATGACTGGGCGAGGCCTCGTCAAGTGGTATCGCCTTGCTCTTCTTCTTTGAGGTCTTCCTTTCCTGATACAGATATGGCCTGCCACAAGGGGAAGCCACTATGCCTAACTGGGTAACAGCTCAGGCAAGAGACTCTGCCCCCGGAACGACAGGGTAGAGGCAAAAAGCCTAAAAGACTAAAAACACTGCTGATACGGTGCACTGCTGGTTCTTGTGCTTTTACTGTGATGATACTGGCAGGAATTAGCAGCAAGCAGAGTCCTAGAAGATCATTAGCAGTAAATGTGGTAAGTGTACAAGCAGCTGTGGTGATCTCGGAGTGAAAAGTAGTACTTCAGAGTGACGTGCAGTCGTTCCGATACCGAAGTAGAAGCTTCGCTGCAGTTTAAGCACACGTGAGCTCCAGTGTAATGATAGGAAACACAGGAAGGCTGATAGCAGGAAGCTACAGGGGATTATGGTAGAAAACAGATAGCAAGGGTCCGTAACACGGAAGGAGGGAGCGAGGACGTAAAAAAAGCGCCAAAGTGAGGAGAGTAAGAAGTACAAAAACTAGCGTTTTACCCAGAGAATGAAGAACTTGGGTTGCAACACACCGCAGCAGTTATAGGCAAATGAAGATATGCAGTCCAGCGACAGCCATCTAGGAAAGAACGTGACCGAGGACCCACGTTCCGATAAAAAACGTGTTGGAACGCTAATGGCTAATGGCTGAGGGTCCACCTCTTCCTGAGACGCCATGGGGCGAGTGCTTTGACAACCACACCCGCCAGTCTTATTTCAAAAGATCACACTAAAGAGACCCATTGAGAGAGAGACATTTGTGTTGGCAAGAACATTGTTGAAAGAAGAAACCCAGAGAATAGGTCACAAAACAAAGAGAAAAAGGGGAGGCCACATAAAAAGAGACATTCGTCTTGCCCAGTTTAATTATCAGTTATTAGTGGAAGGGATAGAGATATGTTTGGACAGCAGACAATTCCGTTATTGACTTCCTGATGACAGGCGAGCACCTTTCGTCTCGTTTAGTTGGCGAGGCAGGGAACGACCCCATAACGATATGGAGAGTTAGGTCTGTTATTCTTTATCATTTAAATAAAATAAGTGAACATGTCTGCCTAATGTCCATATTCTTCTTCTAAATCGCCACAACACACACAAACCCACACACAGACACCCAAGCAAACACTATTTTTTAAACTTAATTTCACTTATTGATCTCTTGCGATCACTCTCCTCAGAAGATTCCCAAAAGTTCACAAGATCATTATCAGTCCAGAACAAAAACCAGAACCAGTGTCATACCCATTAAACACGTTACCATGAATACTAGACCAAAACAACCAAACCAGAATCTCAAATCATTATTTGAATAATGCTTAAAGAAGTCTGTGTCATGTGTTGTCATCCTGAAAAACCCTGGCTCCTTTGAGCGACTGTAAGCACACAACTTGCGGTCCGTCTCCTACCAACCACCCGTCCAGAGCTTTTTAAGTAGGACTGCTTACCTCTGTTTATGTGCGCTGGAGCATTCGAGAGGAAACATCCCGCAAGTCATCAGTGCTCCAACGTTGCACGACAGGTCCAAGTTACGGTACCAGAATAGTCAGAAACTAAGCTCATACATCAACGTCAGGTGATCAGAAAGAGAGACAGCTTTATTGCTGTCTTGCAAGACACGACACAGAGCAAAGTAGGTCTATACTAGGGAACTGACAGGATTGTCACGACCCTCCTTCCAGAACCCTGACCTTTATAGGCCACTAGTAACCTGACTGAATCGAACATTCTGGAAAAGATCACTAGGCGGGAGAAACCTACCTCCCATCAAAACAATACATCCTTTAATTTGTATCTAGTCCTTTCTTGATATTCACTTCAGGTTACTGCATCATATGAAGATTTCCAGTACAGCACCTTCTGACAATGGGGGCAAATACGTGTTCCACCGAGACAACAGCCTCACTCACTGAACAGTACATTGTTCTTACCAGATATAACCAGTTTATATGATCGGGTGGGCAGAAGGCCCTTTGGCAGAATTCCTGTTGAACTGCACCTTTCCAGTACTACCTTCTGCGCATGCTCAAAAGTCCACTGGAAATCAAGCAATGACAACGTCAGAGATTTTGAGGATGCATCCACATCCCATAAACCCACTAGGAGGACGAAAATATTTCAAGGACTTAACTAGCATGATGTCACTATGAGGCATGGTCTAAAATGCCATTTTGTTTAGGTTCTCATTTATTATTTTTAGATTTTCTTTTACTCATTTCATTTCTTCTTTCTCCCACACTTCACTAGGGCAAAAGAAGCTCTGCATTGTTTGCACAGGAAACACGCTATGATTGTTTTCTGTCCAAGTAATCAAACACAGCATAAGTGCAATACTCTGTGGGCTTTGGAGGTGGTAGAAAAGGGTTAAAACCTCCAATTTCTTCATTAAGTAGATGGGCTAGGTTATTGTGGGTCATGGTTTATGAATTATCAGGGTGCAGTTGCCCCAGATGGTTAAGGGTCGCTCCACCAGAGTTATAGGTGTAGACATGATGGACATATGCATGGTTGCTACTCTCTTATCCATGGGCACATTTACTTATCATTACTAGACAAAGATAGATTTTGCTGCTGCATCAAATGTTGGTTCTACTGTGTTGCATTCAGTACTGGAATAGTTAGTTACATCTTCTGAGGTGCAGGAGTGAATCCACATGGGTGTTTGCAAAGTCATTCTGATTGGATTTGTCTGTTCCAATGTGATACTCTTAATATTCTGGATATCCTCACGAGAGTGAGGACTGTTATAAGGCAGGAGGACCAAGGTGATGCCAAGACTACAGATGGCAATCATCATTACAATTGTCCTCCTCCTTTCTCATAGTTCTCACATCCGCCTCCCACCCTTCACCTCTTCCCAGTGAGAAGTGTTGGACCTTCACTGATAATTGGGTATGACAGGAGTAGAAGACATCACCAGCCTTAAACCACTAGTAAGAGCCAACAAGGAGAGGGGCTGGTGGTGAGGATGAAGAGAACATGCTTTGATAAGGGTTCTGTGCAACCGCAAAACCTCAGATGGAGTACTGGGACCATTCTAATGACAATTCCCATCCATAATCTGGGCAATAATGCCCAAATGATTCGAAAAAAGTAAGGTGTCATCCACAAAGACTGTGAATTTTCTACAAATCAGCATCCTATCTGGCTGGACTGTAGGCACAGAGACTTTAGGCACAACCTCTGTACTTGCTCAGGATACCTTTTGGTTTTATTTCCCTTTTTTGGACATAACACCAGCTCTTCCTTTTATCACATCTCAGCTCTGAAAACACATTTGTTGGGCAATCTCTGAGTACATTTCACATCCATGATTAGCTTTTAGTGAGCAGCCAATCAAGTATGTTTAGTAGTTGGCTGCCCCTGCAGGCTCTCCATCTACCCCACACACCATACGGTTATAAAAAATAGAAAGTGTATAGTTAACTGCTTCCTGTTCTCCTCTATGCCATTATCAGAGCCACTGGCTTCAGCCATGGGCCATCCCAAAAATGAATATAAATAGGCTCTTCAGAGAGCTCCCTCAACTATTTTCCTGGTGGCCCTCTGTTTTTTATATGGCAAACCACCACACGTGGCAGACGCTTCCTTTTTTTCCCACATACAAAGGAATCCATTAGCACCTCAGCTGTTGTGCTGGGGGGGCCAATGTCAATATTGCCGGAATTTGCAGATGATTCGTACAGGGTAGCAATGTTACCTATCCTAGGTAAAAGTCTGTTAACTTGGGCTGTGTGCCAGTACCACCCAGTACAGCTGCCCTCCCCCAAACTCCCAGCATTTTGGCTAAATTCTTTCTCTTTGTTTTTTTATGTTATGGGTAACCTAATGCTAACAGAAAGGGAGGCTTCAAAGTGCCACCTGCTTCCTATTGTGGTGTCGGCCTAGTATGTAGCGCCTAACTGAGGTGCTTTTCTCCTTATTTTTGTGGATTCAATTTTGGGATGGTACACCACTCATATCACCCCCCCCTTTTCAAATACCCTGGGTCACAATGGACCATGAACCAGGCTGGTTGGTCAAATGCAATATTTATTTATTTACAATTCAAAAGAAATCACACACTTTTAAGATAGGGCAGCAATCACCAATGGAGTGATAGTTACAAATGATAATGTGAGCAATGCACTGGGTTTGACTTTTTAGTGGAGTACATATACAGCACAGCAGAATAGGAGCACTTTTAATTTATGACAGATAGCACTCAAGTTAGGATTTCCCCCTGCAAAGTTCCCTCAACCCACAAATAATCAATTCTGAATGGATATAAGGAAGCAGCAGGTGATCAGGAATAAGAAGCTGAAAACGGAATCCAAATCCGACCCTCCCTCCCCAAATAAGAGTGAAAAACGGACTTGGAACCTTTGCAATGTTAAAAAGGACACTCGGAGATGGATGAATAGAATAATGAATGTGTGCAAAAACCTTGAAACAAATACAGTTCTTCACTAAAGCAACAATGTAAAGGTATTAACAATCACAAGCAATGGATTAGCAAGAGCATACAGTTCTAAAAATTAATCGAAGATTTAAAACAGTTTACAATCAAAATGACACGTTGGAAACTTTGCAAATATTTCAGTTTTCCGTGTAAATTTACTAAAACGGTTTCTTTGAAAAACGTATGAAATATTGTAAATCGCAATACGGTTTTTAGGTAAGGAGATACATATATATCACAGGTATACTATGGAAGTGAAAGTAAGTCTCTAGCTGGTAAAGTGAATGAGTTATGCAAGATCTAAGAAGGTGCACTTTGAGTAAATGAAGGCGCGAAAAAAAAGGAAAATCAGTTGTGACAAGAATAGTTTTACTCTACGCTAGAGTATTCAGGCTAGGCCACCAAGAAGGGACACAGTAAGTTTCAGGGTGGATTTGCGAGTTCAGCGCCTCCTGCCCCAGCGCCCACCCCAGTGGCACCAGTAGGATTAATAGCTTAGGATTTCACGAGACAAAATTACTAAAGAGATGGCGCTAGCACTAGAAATCAATGGCAGGGTTGCAAGAATGATGACAATTTTAACAAGATATGGATTTCTATTGATACAGTCCACTTTAGTTTAGGATTTTTGGACCGTCTGTGTTCTGGTCACTACACGGTAGAGCGCCTGGTAAACAGCTGGGCAGTTCTGGTTACCGGGTAGCACTTCTGGACTGGTAACTCTGGTCACTGGATACCATAGGTCATAAGGGTAGCGGGATTGCAGCAGCATGCAGTGAGTGGCAGCAAGCCAAGCTGGATCAGGATGCCAAAGGTACCACAGTTTTCCCCTTGATAATGGGAAATGTAGTGGTTTTTTTTATATGGTAGGCCTCGCTGGGAATGGGATCAGCACTGCTTAGGTGCTGCAGTGGGCCCTGGAGTAGGATCAGCAATGCTTGGCCTGGTAGTTGGGAGTCTGGATCTGGAGGATGACGGGTACAAGAACACAGCACAGGAAATCAGGAAGAGTATGTGTCTAGAGTCTTGTCACGGACCCTTATTTATAGTGCATAATGACACCATCAAAGTATAGGCTGGGCACGGTTAACTAAGCACGCCCCTAAACTACTTGGATTGGACAGGGGTGCTTATCTCCGCCTTGCTCTCATCTGGTTGGATTTCCAAGGGAATGATGTCAGGTTAATGAGGTGTTTTGCAATGTCCAAATCTCCCACATTTACTTTACTTAAAATACGATTTTGCCAAACAGATATTTATACAATTGCAATCTTTTAGTAAATTATATACAAAGGTTACATATTATGTGCAGCACATATCAGTCAAATCCTCAAGTCATTGGGACCTTGTTTCGCCCTTCTGATACATTTTGCCAATTTTGAGCATGAAAGATTCGGCCCAAAATGCCCTAACTTTATACACAGATGCGCATTCTCCCAAGGGAGAATGTTTGCAACATTGATACTTTTCGATTTATCCTCAATACTTTGCCCTTTCTGTCTCCAAGGTGTCAGTGAGTTCTATCATGTCTCAAAAGAAAGCACAAAAAAATCACTTTTAAACTGCAACATTTTTACAGTTTTTCAAAGTCTTGCTTGCATAGATAGGAGTCTTTAAAGTTTATTCCTGAAATAGTCTTTGTGACCAAATGGCAGTCTCTTTGTTCCTGGGTCCATTTTTCTTTCTGTCCTTCACTGCTGCCAACTGTCATTTCCTTTAGAGCATGGTGGGGGGTTCTCCCTTCTGATTGAAGTTATATTGCCCCTTCACACTTCCGACTTCCTTCCCTGGGAGCTTCATTGTTTGGGTCCCGGCAGAGAACAAAGTCTGTTCAACCCCAATCAGTTTCTGCTGAGAGAAGGCCCTCCTTTTGGTGCCACCCCTCCAAGCAGAAAACTTGTTTTTCAACTTGCAGCTCCAGCCACCATAGTTTTAATCTTTAATTTCTGATATTAGATCCAGAATTAAAGCAAGCCGGTTGCATAAAATAACCCATGTTAAATAGTCTCACCATCAACAAACCCCTTCATATTGCTAAAGACTGGCAGGCTTTCATTCACCAGTGTACGGTTCCAAAACACAGGCATTTGTTTTTCTTTAATTTGCAAAAGCCCGTTTCTTTTATACATGGTGCAGCTAGCCTTTCCTTCTTGAATACAACATTTCATCTCCAGCAACTTGACACACTGTCTTGCAGCTATAGTTATTCTCTTGAATACTGGAGTTGGTCTGCAGCACAGATACACTGACACAGATATGGCTCAGCTAGTTAGAGCCTCTCGCTGAACAGCTGAGTTTTGCATACTTTTGCACAGAAAATGAACGTGTTTCCGTGTAAGTAAAAGTAAAGTTCCTGGTTGTTTTTTTTTTTTTTAGAGTTGGGTTGACTGGGCTTGTCAATTCACAATCATGCCTGGTTTTTCTGAGGCACACAGGGCTTGGTAGGGCTTATTAATCACAGTGGGCCTAATTACGAGGTAGGAGGTAGCCATGGTGCTGTTAGCACCATGGCTACCCCCTTACCGCATACCGGGTCCTGGTTCTGGGAATGGATACTTACCAGGTAATTCCAACCTTAGAGGACCCGGTAAGTCCCCATTCTAAGAACCATTCGCCATTTGAGCCCCCAAAGGGCTCAATGGGAATGGGGAAGTAGCTAATAACGGTACCGCAATTTGCGGTACCGTTATTAGCTCTGAAGTCCCTTAGCGGGTCCCGTCCTTAACACCTGGTCAGACCTGGCATTAAGGAAGGGACCCGCTAAGGGACCTCGGAATATGGAGGTAAGGGATTGCTGGCAACGGCACCCTTACCGGTGCCAGTAATCCCTTACCTCCAACCTCGTAATAAGGCCCAGTGACTTTGGAACAGAGGGACTTTAGCGTCAAAGCCGCATTTTTTTAAAGGTGAAAAGGGTTTCTTTTCAATGGATATTTTGGCTTTTGCAGCAAAGCAACGCTGCTTTTCCCACTTTCTTCCTTTTATTTATTTTGGAACACACTGGCAATCTCCTTCAAAGTGCCCCCTGGTTCCATCCTGCCTGATGTGTGCTTGGCAGGACAGTGCATCCATTTTTGTTGTTGTTGCAAAATGCAGTTTTGAGCCATGGCGCTCACATGAGCCAGCGCAACCCTTTTGTGGTTGTTTCTGCACAAATGCAGATTAGTGATGTGGGGCAATGCCGTTGAGTGGGTCAATATATCCCACACTATAATTAGTAATGATTGCAACAAATTGGGCTAGGCTAGCCCTCGCTGCCTCCGAGAACCGGACTGTCAACCGTAAAACTGGCCAACACACTGCAAATGGTTTTGTTGCGTCATTTAGACAGATGAGGCCCAACCAAATAACAGTTATATACATTTCAGTTAAAATAAAACACAATATTAATCATGATGCTTCTCAGGGGGACAATCAAGTGCCTATTTTGCCAAAGCGCATTCATGCTTTGGAAAATGTTTGCACAGAGGACCACAACAAATCTTAGTGGTGCATATAACTCGGGCAGTGACTTGATGCAGAATCCTAATATGTTTTTCGATTTATTAACAGTACAAGATCAGGAATTGGAAAGCACACCCACTCAAGTAATATTTGCAAAGAAGCATCTGCTAAAATGTGGACGGTACAAGAGCTACTTCCTGCCTAAAATGTCACAAAACAGCATAATATGCACGTGACAGTGGAAATACGAATGACACTACGCAGGTCTACATATGATATGACAATAAATCTTATGTGACAGAAAGCGTTCAGTTAGAAATTGTGTTACTTCTCTATCTGCGAAGGGTTATAGTCTAAATGCAATTGGTTTGAGTGCTGAGGTTTTGTTCTAATTTTCATATTAAGTGTAGTAACATTTTATGTATTTCGTGTACTTTTCTGTGATTTGCAAGGTGACTATTGAGAACAGAGCTGCTTCAAACTGCCAAATGAGTGAATGAACGTGCACAATTTAGATAAGAGGTTTCTAGAGAACCTGTGGGAGAGTTTTGGACGTATTGTCTATTGTTTTTAAAAAATAGTCTGAATTAGCCACAGATCCACACCCTTGGTTTGGCTCTAATCTATCTTCAATATTGGTCATGCACAACCTTTGCTACTGTTTATCATTTCACCACTGGGTGGCTCCTTCCCATACAACAGGGATGGACCTTCATGCCCTACTCCTGGCTACATGTACGCTGATAGTGGCAGGAGTGTGTGGTGTAAACGCTCCTTCAAGCACTAATGCGTTAAGGATCCTGTCACACTCTGCAGCAGCGGTGGCTGCAGGGTTTGATGCCTATCTGATAGACTTGGGTGAAAGCCTTATTCATTCATTTTGTCATTTGTTAGCGCCACTCACCATAATTATGGTCCCAACGTGCTTTTGGTTGAACGCCCACACAGGGACCGGAGTCCAGATATTTGGGAGAATTTGACAAGTGCCATTATGCGAGTGTGCATTTCAGCCATTAAAGTTATGCGAGGGAGGTCAAGACCCTGGTAGTCACCCATGTCTAAATGGAGTGTGTATGGGTGCAGCAGGGGTATACTATGCACTAAAGCGGTGGGGGTTGTTTAGGGAGAAAGTTATGTGGGAAGCTACAGTTTGAATTTTGGTTGTGAAAAGTAGCTTCATTTTTATGGCAGAAGTGATGTGAAATAGTGTTTATGATATATGTGGGTGCCGGGTGTGTGGAGTGAGACTGAGCCTTCCGGTAAGTTGCAAAGGTGCGGTGTGCGAGGGGAGAAATGGGTTCGCTGTACAACAATGTCTGCTTCATTTTCAGATGAATCCTACCAGGAATGTCTATTCAAGCTTGCTAATATCATGGCGAATTTCTGCTGCATCCTTTCAGATGCATAGAGGAGGACTGCTTATAAAGATGGTGCTGTCTTCACAGGACAAAACACATGCACCTTGAATAGGATCCATGCAACACAGAGGAGGGAGGGGCAAAAATAATGTTCAGTCATAATTGATGTTAACCTTTTTTTTATTTCAGATATACAAATGACTACATCATTGCAATTCATATTTGACTTTTTGGCAGTAAATACACTTCATTGCATGCATCAAACTGTATCGATTTATTTCAAATGCATTTTTTTGTAAATTTAACATTTTAGTTTTAAAGGTACTATTCAAGGTTCGTACAAGTCAGATTACACTTTCTTTGTAACAAATTCAATAAATGCCAGGAAGACTACAAAAATAAGAACGTCCAACATATGCCTGCTGGGAGAATGATGCATCAGACCGCGAGAGCCTGTAACACTCTGCACCAATTCACTCTCCTTCAACAGTGGCTGGTGGTTTGTGGTAACCTATGGTGGCAAACAGCAGCAGCCTGTGGACCGTTGCACTATGCAGAAAAGCGAGTGAATGAGCAGAGAAAATGCCATGGAGACATACGAGGCAGAGAATTGGGGGAAAGGAACACAGTAGAGGATACCTAGAGTGCCTCTGAAGGTGTTCCAGAGGGACATGATACTGAACGAAGTCTGACCTGTGATCTTCAGCTTGCGACTTTAACCCAGCAATATAGAGTGAAGATCATGTGATGTGATACTACTGTGACAGTTTCAAGACGCGAACATTTGATTACAGTTTAGCACTATTGTACAGTACTGTTAAGCTTGGTCAGAAGTGTTAACAGCATTGGGCCTCTTCACAGGTTTGGTGGTATCTTGCCAGTAAATCCGCAGAGATACCAAACGAAATGACTGTTACCGCCACTTGGTCCAGCAGTATTACTGTGGGATTACAAGTGGAAGTTTGGCGGTGTTAGTCCCGATTGATGCAGTCCATAGGACTGCATGGGGGATTTCGGCAGCATTACCACTGGCGGTAATACCGTCCAAGTGAGTGCATTTTGGCAGTGATGCGGCAGAATTAGCTGCAGCATTTTGCTGGAGGTTTTTCCCTCCACCTCACCGCCAAACTCATAGTTGGGCGGTGCGATAATGTGGTGGTAACGGTATTAACACTGCAATTTTACTGCCCCGGCCAACTTATAATGATGCCCATTGTACTTAAATATGTTTACTTTGATGACAGCCGATTAATTAAAAGAGCTGGCCATGCATGCCTAGGCCATTCAGAATGTAGTAACTATAGCTCGGATTTAAACAGAGAAAATGTGTTCAGTTCAATTTCAGTCAGACTAAAGGGAACATGTTCATGCACGCTCATTGTAATGTGTAGGGATATATACTCTGCCTCTGGTGGTAACTGAGAGGCAGGAGGGAGGTCCAGATACAGGATTCTGCCCTTCAGTGAAGATGCTGGTGGCCCCTTACGCAGCGGGGTTGCTTTGTAAGGGGTTTGCTGTGGTGATAAATGCAAGGAACTGTACTGTATTTACTCCATGGTACATCTGTCTTACTACACGGCCACAACATTAGCGGACTAATGTTGGCTTCATACTTTGTAATGCTAAAGATAGCCCCCCCCCTTCATATGTGTGGCCTGAGCCAAGTGGACCACCTGTAAGTTTAGCAGAAAAGGAAGGCTTCTTAGACGCAGTTAGCCTCAAAGGCTGCCTACAATAGCCCCCAGCTAAAGCAGAGTCTAGGAACATCACTGCTGCTCGCCTGGGACTATGGTAAAGCGGGCTGTGCAGCTACCAGCAATTCACGGAGACGTACATACTCTTACTCACTTCCAGCTCCTCATCATTGAGGCACTTCCATTTGGGCTCTTTGAGGACAACATCCTATATGCAGCCCGAGCCAAGAACGTCACCATCGACACAATAATGCACAGCTCAAGATCTTTGAAATGAAACTCTGATTTGACCTTACTGGATGCATTTTCAGCACGCCACAAGGCCAAAGAGTCAGAAAAATCTAAGATGGTGATAAGAGCCTGGTATTTTTATGAATTGGACATAACTTCCAACATCAAACTCAGTTAGGTTTAGTGGCAACTAGGTGTAGATAAACAGGCAAGTAGATATACCACTGAGTCAACCCCAGGCCAAATGGGCCTTTTAGAGGTTAATACCTACCTATTTTAAAATATTACCCGCCTCAATGGTAGTACATTTGCAGATGACTGATGATGGCCCATTTGCGACTAATTCTACGCAGAACTACAGAGTTGCAAGTGTGCCATGAAGCTTCAGTTACCCACTGATAGAATCCACAGGTGCATGCCCCCATTCTGTCAATTTAATTCGCGCATGTTTAGCCTCATCTATACCCCTTTTCTTCCCTCGACACGCCTTCTACAGTCCCTTCAATGTTGTTTACTGTAAATCTCTCTTGGAGATAGTTGGCTCAGGAAGGAAATGTGGCCAGATTTCAGCTGTAAGAAAAGCATTCTGCGACCTGCAAATCAATTGAATCTCATTTGGGGATTTGCAACGGCGCACACACCATTTTTAAGAAATTCTCCAAGGCCTACTAGCCACAGTATGAAGGAGTTTGAGACTCAAGAAGAAGTACTATATGTGAACACGGCTTTATTCAAGCATCAAAATGTATACATTGTGCATTAAAACGTTACTGTAGAGACTGGCATGGAGTTTTTAGGATGAGTAGAGTGTGACCATTTTGGAAAGCAATGCCATTAGGGCATTAAAAAATATATGATTTTATTCCACTGTCATCCTCATAATTATAGAATTCTAGGACCACTGCATTGAATGTCATTAAACTACTTTTTTCCATTTTCATTAACCCTGTCGAAATTTTTTGTTCAACTTCTATTGTTCTT
Organism: Ambystoma mexicanum; assembly: GCF_040938575.1. NCBI lineage: Eukaryota > Metazoa > Chordata > Amphibia > Caudata > Ambystomatidae > Ambystoma > Ambystoma mexicanum. Next base: position 1,008,945,565 of record NC_090927.1, read on the forward strand.
TTTATTCGTTTTTCAGCTCATAAATTGTCTGTTTGTGCATTCATTTTTGTTGACATCGTTGAAATCTCCCACCTATTTTCCAATGGGAACATTCAGCATCTTCTGATGTTCCGAGTTTCCTATTGTGATACGGGATACCCTTATAGTAGTATATAGCAGGGCATTAAATCACTCCTCTATCAAATAAAATGCTGTTACATTTCCAGAGGGTGGCACTTCCTGTGCCATTTAATTCAGAGGTCTACTGTGGTGACATAAAACCTGCAAAGCTCCCTGGAAAAAAGCGGACCTAGCAACCCAGTGAACATTAAATGAGGACAGCATATTAAATCAACATTTTTTCCGAAACATTGCGGATTGACAGAAGTTGTCTGCTGAGTGTACTGCAAGGTATTGGCTCACAGTGCAATAATAAAACCATGCAAGTCAGGACACAAGAATCTGCACGTCTATTATAGTAAATACACAAGGAGGCCAGAAACTCGCTACCAAACCTTCCTTTTTTTTTTTTTTTTTAAACTAAACAGAGTTCTTTGCGATACCCAGTCACTGGACCCAAATCATCTGAAATTGTTAATTTGTAGTGCAATTTGTTGTGAATGCATTAAAAGTTGTGTTCCATGGTTACTTATTTTTGCTGGGGATGACATACCTGTGACACAGAAAATGGCAATACTCTTCACCAGAGGGGTTCCAAATGATTTTGCTTGACTAAAGACCTGCTGATCAACGGATCAAAATACAAGCCAATCAAAGGAGAACAACCGCCGACATATTAGGGCAAAGAAGCTCCTTGAAGCAGAGCATCTGTCTCATGATGGGGGGAGCAAACTATTAAAAAAAATATGTCCAATGACTATTTTTCAGTTTGTTCTGTGTCCCAATTGTGGTGAAAGCATTTGTAGCCACGGCAGTGTAATGTGCCCTCAAGATTTGAGAAATGCCAACATATTACTGCCTTTTGGAAAATGGGTACTGGAAGTATGGAGAGCTACTTTTCAAATGCAACATCAGCCTCGAGGAGATCATGACTTCATAACTTTCCCTCACAGCTTTCGCTCACCCTCTGCTATGAACGATAGTAGTGCAGACAAAACGAGTGGCTTATCCTGTAGAAAATGGCCGGAGTTCGCTGTAACTCTAGATACCTCAACTATATAAAAATCTCTTGCAAAACATTTTATTCTGAATTAAGGACTGTCCAAGTGAGAGAGGATGGTCAGGAAATATGCTCAACTAGCACAATTTGGTGAAAAGGGCATTTAAAGAAGCCCTATTTATCTAATATCCCACAGATAATGTCTATGCATTGCTTCAAAAACCATCTGACTCCAAAACGACATGATATTATGGAGCTGTCTAGAGTCGGACACACTCTGCAGGTAAACCTTTTTTCTCTAAATTACCTAGGTAAAATCAGAAGAAACACCCTCATGTTTCATCACAGAAGTGTGAACTCCTCCATGTGGACTCATAGCAGCAAACTCTGTTATCAACCCTCACAGCAATACACCAACTCATGTGGCCTCACTGAGAAGAGAACACCGACGCTGCTGGTCACAAGGCAGCGTGAAAGTTCAAAGTAAATTATGGAGTAAAATCTTAATTACAGAAGCTTCAGAAATATTGCTTTAACAATGAACAGAGGTTTGGAGGAGAGCATGGAGTTAATGGAACATTAATTGATCAAATCATGCAATTTGTTGAACAACATTGTTCTGCTTTGTGGACTTCACTTTACAACAATTGTAAGTGATGCTGGTGTCAGAGGTCTTCAAAGGAAACATATTTACCTACAGGGATAGCCCCAGTGGGTTTTCTAGTATATACATATGTGATGTATTGAGGATAATTACTTGTGACCTGGGGGAGGAATCCAGAACTGCTGGACTTGATTCCAGTCTATGTGCTCCTAGAGTTCAAGGGGTACTTTGTTTTTGAAGACTGATAATAGATAAAGAATCATTAAAAAAATAAACTCCTCAGTAAAGAGCAGCTGGGCAGGAACAGTACATTCTTGATGATGAATGCTAAGCACCTCTGATTATGGTAGGCTTCAACCTTATCTTAAAACCCACCATTGTTGATACAATTCATGTAGGAGGTTTCATCCAACGACCCGATGGAGCATAATTGGTTGATCTTGCATTGTCTATCACAGCCAACGTGGTCATCACAACTCACAAGGTAGTGTTTGTAATAGTCATCGAACAGCTGGCTGCCATCTTCTTTGAATTGCTTGCTGAGGTCGTAGAGATTTTGTGGATGCAAGCTTTCAATGCCGTAGGCTTTGGTCATAACGTATTCTAGCTTCCAAAGTGGCGTCATTTTCATGTTGGCTTCCGTGAGGTTCAAGTAATAGTGCCAGAGATCCTGAAACATTAGGACACAATGGAGTTATTAGTCCATCTCTGATTACTATAAATTACTCCCTCTACTAACTCTAGTAATTATAGGACTCCATGCCTTTCCTTTAGTTGATGGGATGCCCTGCCGAGCAGGCATCCCATCACTCAAGGCAGACGTGGATGCTATTTTAGGAGCAAAATAGTTGCTACATCATGTAAACAATGGACACGTTTCATACATTGAAGTAGTCCAGTTAAGTTACCATTTTTATTTGATCAGCAACCATATGCTACGCTGAACAAAGAAATAAAAGCACCATTAGTAAAACCGTTCTTAAAATAACGTACACAATTTATATAAAGTCAAAATACAAATTCCACATGTGTCACTAAGAGAAATACCTCCTGCCACCCTTTACATCCGTTATGATGACAATGTTACAAATATATAAGGTTTTTTGTCCAGATTAAAACCTAGGTAATCTCAAGGCAAGCCACCAGATGTTTCCTGAGCAGCCATGCTCACCACATAAAATGAGCAAGTTAAAAAACAACCATGTGGACGGGTGAACTATTGGCCCATGCAAAGTCTTCTTGAAGGTGCTAGCTTCCCACAGCAGAGGCTTCAGCCATTTAGACCTCAAGACGGTGTATTGAGGAAACCAAAACAAGAAGTGAGGAGTGGTTTCAAGAGAAGCCCCACTAGCAGAAAAGCAATAACATATTATGGTGCTTCTGTGTGAAACTTAACATATAAAGCTTGCATCTCTCGATTAGTCAACCTGTCAAGGTAGGATTCCCTGAGGTTTATCAGGCATTGTCATGGGTTGAGGGATACCCCATCAAGTAATGCTTGATCCCTTAGCTCCTAGTATCTCTTCATCACCCAAAGCAAGAGTTCAGTGATCCAGTCTAGAAAATACCAATGATTACACCGTTTCAACTATGCAAGCCCTTACCCAATATCTATAAACTAGCCCAGGTCTCCATATTCAGGATGAGACCTCATTGCCCTGAAGTGGGCTTTATAATTAGAGGGGCCCTGAGAGTCTCACATTCCAGCCCAGAAGGGTGGGGGTTTTGGTGAGAACACCTCACTCATGGTAATATACCCATATCTTTACAAGTCAGTATAGAGAAAGCTGCCTAAAGGGACCTTGACAAGGGACATTAAGACATTGGGCCTCATTACGAATGTGGCGGCCGCGGAATGAATGGTTCCGGTAAGGGACCGGCACCGTTCATTCCAGACCGCCACATTACGAGGTCTGCAGCGGGTCCTGCACTTCACGCCTGGTCAGACCAGACGTGAAGAGCGGCAACCACTAGCAGACCAGGATGCTAACACCGGGCCCGTCATTAACAGGCCCGTTGTTAGCATCCTTCCCATTCCCATTGAGCCCTCAAAGGGCTCAATTGGGAATGGGGATGTACCGGGTCCGGTTCCCGAGAATGGGAATTACCGGGCCTGCTAGAGTCGGCATGGCCCGGTAATTCCATATTTTTGGGACCCGGACCCAGTACCCGGTTTGGGGGTAGCCATGCCACTAAAAGCAGCATGGCTACCTCCAAACTTGTAATGAGGGTCATTATCAGTCCTCTGTAAGGTTGGACAGATGAAAAAGCACCAAAGTTCACCTGTATACAGTGCTTCTGCTAACACATTACTTTGATAGGCTCCCAGGGATGAAGTAACTGAGTGTCCCCCAAATTGGTGGTTGAAGCCAAGAATCCCTCATGCAGACTGCTTGAGACGCAAATGCTTTTAATGACCTGGCAAACAATGCACTTGTTCCAAAGAAACTGCCCCCCCCCCCGCACCAGCCATCAAAATGCAGCAGGTTCCTCAGCCTTCCCGTGACCATGATCTTAGTTTTAGGCTGGTTGATGGGAAGAGGTTTATACCGGTAATAAGCATCACATCCATGGAGAAGTTGCCTAAGTCAATTCTCTGTATGTGAGAGATTCACGGTTGTTCCCAGAAAGCATCTTGACCCTTTTTGGGTCTCACTTTTGGGAGCTGCTTACAACTGCCCTAAAACCAGCCATCTACATCATTAATAAATAGGCTGAAGAGTAGAGGAGTGAGGATGCAAAGCTGTCTCACTCCTGTGCCAATCTCATAATCCTCATATAGCTCCCCCATGGGACCCAGTCTCACCCTAGAGCACATATCCGAGCAATCAAGGCCCTTGTCTGACCAATCAAGGCTAGATCCAACTTTTCTTCTTCACGGGCCTCGAACAGACAGGACTTGAACAAGTTGAAGGCTGCCTTGAGGTTGAAAAAACTCTAGATCTTCACAGCTGCATTTAAAAAGGATATAGGCCTACATTTTCATAGATCCCATTTATCCCTCTTCCTTTTGATTGGAATCATCTCAAAAAATTCCCAAGAGTGTTTTCGTCGGATCCCAAATTGATAATTAAATTAACTAATGAGCAGAGAACATGGACCCAAATGGTGGCCTATGGGAATGCTGTCAGGCCCAGGGTCCAGCTCCTTCCTTGAAGCTTGAGAGAGAAGGGCCATATTCACCTCAATTAGGAAAATAAGAAGGACCTGAAATAATTCATTCTATGCAGACAAAACTTGGCTGCTTGTCAGGGAAAAAGCCATCTCTCATTAGGTGCCTCCACACACTTCCTGCATCCATAAAGAGAGAGAGAGAGATTTCTTTCCAGGTAACCCCTGAGATACGACTTACTGGCCCTTGCTGTATAATCTTTCGGACCCCAGGCACCAGAAACTAAAAAGGCCAAGAATCTTTGGTTTTTGTAACATGATATAATTCCTGCCACGCCTCCTTCTTAGCTTGAGATTTCTTAAGGTTCTAGTGTCTGAGATTTCTAACCGCTAACCAGTTCCTGAAAGTACTTCAGAATACCTTCATACCGGTTTCATTTTCATTACTTCACAAGATAATTCCCCCTTCTTAAACTGGCACTCATCGTCAAACCAAGAAAACTCAGAGAGAGAGAGTGTGACAGGATGGTTTTGGAGTTTCCAAAAGGTCTCCAAAAACATCAAGGGTGTCATACATGGTCCTTAGTTTTGTTTGGATCCCCGCCAGTTAGTCCAGAACTAACCCAGTGTCTGGCAAATAACAGACAACATAACTGGGAGGAAACTATTCTGGTCGATCACAATCGGTAAGTCAAAGTATAAAAGAGAAACATCAATTAACATGCCAAATAAACTATTCTTTGAAAATAAGACATAGCCTGGCACAGCAGGTAATGCCGGAAATTATGTTACATGACTGTAAGTTCACCGCCCAAGTCCAGAGAAATTCCATAATGGACAGTATAACATGCTGTAGCAGGATAGAAGGTGATATTACAAACCGAACAACACCACAACATCAACCAAATATTCCTGGATACACATCTGGTTTAATTTCCTTGCCAACTTACCAATAAACTGTAATCATCAGGCTGATATTGATAAAATCTGTAGCCAGGGTTATTACAACTAGTCTCGGTCAGTGACTTGATTGGAGTTACAGCTGGTACAATGAATGCAGCATTCACAGGATTTCCTAAAATATTGAAGTTATATTAATTGAAAATCAGATCACTTTTCCTTTGCTTCAATTTTCGTGATATAATTTTAGTAGGGGCTATGACAAAATGTACCTTGCATAATGTAGTTGAAAACGAAGGTGTCAAATGGCAACAGAAAATCAATTAGAGACTGACAGTGAAAAAGCAGCTTTCAAATTATCAACCAAAGGATCAACGCTTTTCTTTTGGCAAGTGAAGATACGGGGGAGAACACACCCTTATCTCTGCAGTAAACCTTGACCCCATGGCTAAAGGGACAGCTCCATAAAGCAACCATCCATTAGCTTTTTTTATTTTTAAATCTGTTTATTGTTTTTACTACAATTTGCATGAAAATAAAACATTTATAAAAGCCAATAAAACAATGACAGGAGCAGACATGATAACAGATAATGACCAGAATCCGTTGGCAACATATCTTTGAATCACATAGCATAATACCCCAGCAGGTATGCGCCGAGATCGATATGGAGCACGTAGTCCAGGCACATCTAAAATTCGATCTCTGGCCCAGCCTCACACATTACACAAACCACCCATAGTCTTGTTCCTTGATGACCGCAATGCATTAACATGAGAAAATCGTAAACGACGAAGCAAAACAAATCACATTGTAAATAACAGTTCAACCATTATTAGATGCATGCCTTCGCATGGTGAATATGCCATGGCTGACCATGTAGGTCTGATTCCCATTGCTAACATACAATACATTCCCCATGTGCAATAGTCAATATATCCCCATCACACTCAGCCCTTTTCTGCAACCCAGGTCGCAGGGAAACCTTTTCAGGGTGGACAGAGATCGGATGAGGTTTGTAGCAGGTACCACACCTCATGCCACACACTGTAGGAGCCTGCCTCCCCCTCAACTCCTGAATGTCTATTAGTGACATCCAACTCTGCTTTGGTCCACTTCTTGAAATCCATGTGCCAGTTGCAAAACAGCGGTCCCCTGGTGCCTTCCAGGCCATTGCCACATCAGTAATCCAGTAAGTTCCACCGATTTGCCTATCACTCGCTCCCAGAATACATGAACCACAGCACAGCCCCACCACATGTGCTAATGTGTTCCCACCTCCCACTACATTTTTAACAATTAGTGTCTGATCCCTGGGCCATTTTAGCAACCACAAAGGATGTGATGTTTGTACGCACACACATTGGATCCACTGGAACTGTGCATTCTTAGATACCTGCTTTGCATGCGCAAGAGCCTTACCCCATTTGCTGTCAGTGACTGGTTTACCCAGGTCTTCGCCCATCTATTCCGCAGTCCTGCCACACCAGACAATCCGGCCAGCAGCATAGATCTCCATTACACGCCTCCCACATTCGGCCAAGCGCCAAAGTGCAACATTGATCACATGGGTCTCCGGACGCATATAAACCTCTGACTTCAGCCATCAACCTGGCAAGCTCCCAAAATGTAAGTCGTACTCTGAGATGTGCTTCTTTCGAAGCTAAATATGTGGCTGCCCTATCACCCGACCTTCCCATCCTATTCGGGCAACACCCCCAACCCATCTCTTCCCCAATCCATACCCTAACCTACCACAAGAGACTCATCTCCGGTAAAAAAGCTAATTTCTGTCCCTCACCTTTGGTCCCTTATTTCAATATTCGTATCAGCGTCGGTTACTGCAGAAGGAAGGAGGCCGAGTTCAACCTCTCTGGCACCAATTACCTCAAACAGATGGAGCTGCCTACATTCAAAGGCTTTCATGTGAGTGACTGCATCCGCCTGAGGGAACATAAAACAGTTCACCATGTGCTGAAAGGTAGCTGTCCAATAATATAATCGAAAGTCAGGCGCACCTACACCACCCTTCCCCACCGGGAGCTGCAATGTCTTAAAAGCGACTCTGGGACTTTTGCCCTTATACAAAAAGTCCCCTTTATTACATGGATCTTCCAAAAAAGGTTACCTGATAAAGGCATGCCTATAACCTGGAAAAGACACAGCGGACGTAGCAAGCACTAACCATTGCTTGATGTAGTCCCCTCCCATATTCAGATGTGCCTGCTGCACACCACTGCTGCTATTGATCTATTCTTTAGCCTGTATTTGGATAGCATCACCAAGATATGGAACCTATTGAAGTTGGGCTCGCCTACATAGTAGGAAAGGAGCAATGCAACCCATCAGCAGGTAACAGTCCTCACCTGGTGCTGCTTAAACCTTTAAACTCAGCACCAAGTGCCACTAAGCTATTGCATACTGTGACAAATCAAGGGTGTTCATTCCTTCTACCAAGAGGGGAGCCAGCCCCTTTGAGGCTAGGTAGGTGAGCCCGCTAAGCAAGACCCTCACTAGGGGTCAGGGCAAGTGGGGCCTCACTGGGAGTGACTCCCCTCTTGGGGACAAGGATTACCATTCCAATATGGAACTTCCAGTGCAGAATACCTTGTCTGCCTACATGAGAACTGGAAAGACTGTTACTTCTGTTTTGACTCCACCAAACAGTGACATTTCTTCTATCTCTTGGCTTCCAGGTAATGCTTGATTTCACCTGAACTCCACAGTCAAAGAACATCAACACACCCATTTTATTTGAAATGCTACGTTGGATACACTGAATAGTGACATTTCTTCCGACTCTTTGGCATAAGTTAATGCTAGATACCACCAGAACGACAGAGTCAGAAAAGTAAGATCTCCCCTTTTCTTTGTGCTTACATACATAAAACCACAAGGAACTTTGAATCGAAGAAAAGCTCCCATGAAGTAGGAGGAGAGGATCCTATGCAGAGGCAATCCTGTTACGGAAAGACGTCTCAGAGGGGCGGTGCCATGCTACACCGCAGACCCAGCGTTAGCATGGACAATGAGTGAAGCATGGTAGGACTCCAGATGGCTGACGTTTTAACCTACTGGGAAGCCAAGGTCCGATGGGCGACAGAGAGGCAACCGTCTCTTCTGGTTGGCATGACCACAAGAAAGCCGTGGTGCCTTGGGGCCTGACAACAGTCATCAATACCAGACTGCAGAGGAGAGCCGAAACCCTGAACTCCGCAAGAGAAGTACATTTGCTACGGAAACGAGCCACAAAAGGCAAGCAAACACTCTCAAAGAGAACACAATTGAAAGGCGCGAACATTGAGAAACAAGGTTGAGGAAGCCGACAAGGCCACGGGAGTCTGATAAACCCAGAGTAGAGACACAGCAAGTCTATCAGTGGGCCACAGGGTATTGGGAAGCCCTGAAAAGCCAAAAGACACTAATAGTCCCAGCTGAAGAAGCCACGAAAGGGAAGTGAACGCTCCTAAGAAGGTAACAACGTGAAGTGGGGTGAACTGAGTCCTTAAATGTCAGGAAAGCCATAAGCGTTGCGGGACTCAGATAATCCCAAATAGAGACACAGCAAACATATCAGTGGGCAAAAGGGTGTTACGAAGCCCTGAGAAACCAAGACATTAATAGTCCAGGCTGGAGAAGCCCCAGGGTTTAAGGAAGCCTGGAAAACTCAAACAGGCAGACGCTGCACTGAGGCCCTGATCAAGTAAGATTGATAGCGGGCCAGAGGACTTTGGGGAGTCTGAGAAACCTGAGATGCAACGCACATTAGGAAGGGAGTGAACCTGGAGGATTCAAACCTGCAAGCATCAACAAAGGTTACTGTCAAACACCAAGAGGTAAATGGTGTAGTCATGGGAAAGAAACTTTGGTTTTCCTGCGAAGAAGAAAACCTTATGCTAAGACTTGAAAAGTTGACATCCAGAGCCTAAGGAGAGGTCTAAGAACTGTGTTTTGTGGAAATGTTGAACCTTTGTTAAAATCTTGATAAACTTTGCCCAAAACGTTGGATAAACCCTGTCAAACTTTGTAGAACTTTCAAGAAAAACCTGCTTGCTGAGAAAAGGAGCCAAAACTGTATGAAACTTTCTAAAGACCTGCTTGGAGGAAGGATCCAAGTGTTGGGCCAGGCAGATGTCTTTGCAGAGGCCTTGTCCTGGTCCACTTCTTTTTGCTTGGGTTTTTCTAAAGTGGTAGAGAGAGTTATTATGTAAGGATTCGGGTGAAGAACCTTTTATTTTGGACTTTAATGTGCACCCTTAGTTTTAGGTATGGAGCTTCCCTCCCAGCGTTAGGGATAGCTAGCCGTTTTCTTTTTACTTTAACTAAAAACCTTAAACATGTCAGTAACTCCTCTGTCTCCTTTAGGTTTGCCACAATACTTACTATAAAAAACCCAAAACCAGGTCACCCCACAGTAACTGCCAAAATGAGTAATGCGTAAATATAGGGAGAGGGGGGTTCTGTGTGTGTGCGTGTGTGTCATGAACTGTGCATTTATCATTTAGTCAGGTGGTTTCTAAGTGCTATGTCAACTTTATGAACATCTGATAGTGTTCGTCCGCAATGCAGATGTTGCATTTGATGGGAGTTTGTATGACGGCTGGTGTCACAATTCACTAACTTCGCTGTCGATCCCACCACCAGATAGTATGGTGTGGCACTGTGAAGAATCAAGGCTATTCTACCCGTCTCCCCCTTTGAGGTTAGGGAGGTGAGCCCGCTCCACAAGACCCTCCCCAGGGGTCGGGGCAAGTGAGACCTCACTGGGAGAGACTCCCCCTTAGGGGACTTGGACTCCCATTCCTGTGAGGAACTCCCTAGGCCACACACCACAGCAGCATATATGGGACTACCTGCTATGAAGAATAATGTGATTCCTGTATATTTGGCTGAAGGCAATGCTGAACAAAACTAATTCAGACAAGGAAAAGAGGATGTCTCCTTGTTGAGAAATGTACATTTAACTTGGACGAGTGGAGTGACGAGGGAGGGAGAGAGAGAGAGTGCCGTATGCAAGGGAAGCCCCCTGACGTGATCACGCCTTAGTGAAGTGAAGCACAGATGAGCCGCAGAACACGTGACTTCCGGGGGGTGGCGGGGTGAGAACCCCAGCATGAAATGCCAGAGGCCCAGCGCATATTACAACGGGGAGACTGTTGTGAAGCAGGAGAGAGGAATACTGTACCAGGTGGTGGCGTGGCCACGACCAGATCGTGGTGGGCAGGATGTCCGGTGAAGCATGCCAAGACCATCAGAGTGGGGAGTGCAAGCAGCTCCCTATCACCAGCACATGTATGCAGCAGCCAGGTGGGAAGCGGAGAAGGGGAAGCCGATGACCCAGAAGCACGCAAAGCCAGATTTCAAAGAGGACTGCCCGAGGCCAGCAACGTTCCCCTGCATAAATGGAGGTACCGGGGAGAATGGGAAAAGCGGGAGGCCGCCGGGGCAGGATTATATGAAGAGACAAACTCGTCCCAGTCATAAGGACGAGATATTCATTAACAAACTGGTTAGAAAACAGATACAGAGAATAATGAACAACCCGTTATGGGAAATAGTTAAAGACTGGAAACAAATACCATAGAAGGAAGGGGAATTACCCTATGAGTTTAAAGGTGAAGAGTGGAGGAAGCCTGACATAAAATCCTGTAATGAGGGATGTGAGATAAGACTACCAAGTGAACAAGATAACGAAAGAGACATTTATAGAGAGAGAACGCAGGAAAGAGGAATTATCAAATTAAACCAAGTTCAGGCCAACGCTAAGAAAGCCTGGGTTAAAAGACTGAACGATCTATAGGTGTAGACAGGACTGTGGGAAAGTATCTCAAGGAATATTATCTATTTAATTTAATTGTTTTTTTATGACGCGCCTAATACTGTACATAAGTTCGGTTTCCAAGCGCGGACCCGGGATTCAAATCTTTGTTGCTCAGCGCGGTCTTGCTTCCAAGATCAGCGTGTTGCCCCTGTGCTATCCTCCGATTACAGGTGTATCCATAAAGTATATCACAAGTATATCAGTAAAGAGATGATAAGCCCCAAGAACATTGTGGAAGAGCTACGAGAGCCAAGGAGATATCCAGAGATTATTCCATCTATTAGGAAACATTTGGAGTAAACAAGAGACTTTTAAAGCACCAGAAGATAATTCTCTTGGCCTTGTTTGAGCTGGTCATATTAGTGGTAGGGTCTGTTAGAGTTAGATTTGGACTGAGAACATTTTACTTTGGGACTTCCTGATGACTAACAAGCTCCTTTAAATAGACAGGGGAATCCCTCTAGCAGTGGGGAAAGTTAAGTCTTATTCGTTTAATTTAATTAAAAACAAGTTAGACTGTCCTTAACTTGTCCAAATCCATCTTCTGACCCATCATAGCACCTATTCAGTAATGTCCTTTGCCTCTTAACCTTTTAGTTACGGCTGTAGTGAGCTTGCAGTTCTATGATCGCATTTTATAATTAATTTCCAGTATGGATACATGACCAATTGGTGGCAGCTAGTATGTTCGTTTATTCAATTGAGCGTTTACCAGAGCGTTTTGAAAAAAGCTTCTTCTCCGCTGATGTGGGTCAGGCATGGTTGAGGTCTTGGAAAATCTATGGCTGGGAGGTGCTAGCAATTGATCATACAAGATATGTTTCATCATTAAACTGCTTTAAAAGCCTCAGCTTGTTTCAGTCGAGTGCAAGTCATTGTTGCTGTGTTGATGTTGTAGCCAGCCCTCTTGCTTAGCAATTACCTTTTTAGTTCCTTGTCTCCGGTTTCGACATGACAATGCTGTTATGCTTGACATTAGTTTCTCTGCATTACACTTCAGTCCTCTTGTTCGATAGCCAGCACCTTTACACTTATTTCCTGTTCCTGAACAGCAGTTTATCTGTTGCCACAAAGTTGCCTGTTTGATGCAAATCAAGTAGGATTGTGGGGCCCTTTGGCCCAGGAGGAGCCAACCACTCTGTTACACCACCTCGGCTGGCCGTGCAAGAAAGAACCCTCATAGCTCTCAAAGGTTTCCCTGATGGGGATCCAGGATTTTAATTAATATAAGTGCAGGTCAAGGTTTAGGGGTGAGTACTAGAGGTTAATGGGTGAGTAGTAGACAGTGAGTAGTAGCTGTCAGGAAATTGTTAGGGTGACTTCACTCTGGCCTTCTGAGTAAGTATGCCTGCAGCCAGAACTACTATCTATGCCCCCACATATTGTGGTCTGCAAACCTTGGACCTCTGGTGAAAAAGCAGAACAGAATGAATATGCGACTAGACCATAAAGCAGCCTCATTGATGTCAATAGTGAAATCAGTGGGGAAACAGGATAGGACCAGGTGGGCCGTCATCTTGAGACTGCCAGACTCTAAGATGGCAGTGTGCCCATGTGTAGCCTTGGCCCACAGAGCAGCCACGAATGCTACAGCAGGGAGGACACTAAATGTGTAGAAACATGGTAAACCTGTGGGCGAGTGGGAAGGATGGGGACCTGCACACAATACTGGCAGAGAAACTAACACAGCAATAAGGAGCCGACACGTTCTTTAAATGAACCTCAAAATAAAACGGAGCTGGAGAAACATCAGTGTGGGAGTTGAACAAAGAGATAGGATGATATTCCTGAAAGTAGAGCAGAGATAGACTGGGAAATACTACACCCTAGGAGGGTGCAGATGTGTGGCAATAAGGCCAGATTAGAAGCCACTTAAAGAAGGGAGAAGTGCTGGATCAGTGGAGCCAACCTTGGAGAGAAGCTAAGGCCAGAGATCCTTTGGTCTAGAGCTAAGACTGCTGAGCAGGCATCATTCCAAACACCTGGGAAATTAATAGAGGTTTCAGAAGAAAGCTAACTAGGAGCTACAGTCAAGACCTTGGTGGAATAGCAAGATCACCAGCCAAATAAAAGAAGGCTTGTTAGATACGTCATGTAGCAAGTTGAGACCTAGTTAAAGGCCATATAAATTCTATCAGGTAAGACCCAAGAGTGGATGTGGAAGGGATTGCCAGGTTTATTGCTGGAGCCTATTGACTTTTCCTTCAGGACAAAGACTTCATTAACCAGGTGTAATCAGCAAATGGACAAGCCTGGCCCACAGACATCACCTGGATGCGACACAGCCATCTTTCACTATCAGGACAGCTCAGATAAGAATTGTGTGAGGTAAGTATGTTTCCTGTGATGGAGTTGCCAATCATTTTCTTGAGCAGACACTTGGGAATTGAATTCTTTTTCTAGAATAGGGATGGACTCCTGCATTCGGTTCTTCAAAATCAGGCTTAGCATAAGGATGGACTTTGGGACTCATGTTTGTTAAAACAGTGCAGTGTCTGGGAATAGGCCAAAAGCCTGTGAGGGTTTCCTGACCTACTTAGACCTACTCCCTGCTGAGTTACCCATACCATGCAGACCATCCTCTGACTCAGATTCAATAAGATGAAACTTTGCATCTCGAGAGGCACCTCAAACCTGAACAATAGAAGGGTATTCTGGCTATACACCACTGGGAATCAGATAACTGTGGCAAAGATCTTCGCTGGAAAGGCTGTTCTAGGGTTGGATTACTCTTTAGCTTCTACTTTTACACATGTTTAGCTAGGATGTGCATTTTCTCTTGGCTCCACTTCTGGATATGGCTTACAGCCCTAATGAGGGAGTTAGGATTGGCTCACCTTCAGCTGTCCTCTCGCTATATGCCATCAAGCCTCTTTCTGATCTGAGGGAGATCTGCGGGGTCTCTTCAGGTAGCTGGTGTAGGGATTGGCTCGCTGGCTTTCCAGAGGATGGCTTTGAGTTCTGATGTGGGAATTAGGGCTGGCAAATCCTTCCACTTGGGTAGATTTCTTAATACTGGCTAGACCCTCCATCTGGTAATGCTAGTCTAGCCACTCAATCCAGGAACAATTGCAATAAACATGGGAGGCGGGGTGGAGTTTCCTTCTCTCACTTGTGTTAGATCTGCTCGTCCAGTCCGCTTGCTATCCTTTGAATGTCTCTAAAAGCAGGTCAGTTTATGCAGATCTTTTCCACTCATCTACTGCTTTTCAGAACCACACTTCAAACATGTTATGCTCTCTAATAGCCACTCAGACCATCACCCGACTCAACCAATCTGAGCAGACTGTCAAAGACTAGACATCCCCTAATTCCACTGCAGACACTCCGGCCTGCAAATCAACCGTAAGGTGACCCAACAGGTTACAAAACCAATGAAATAATGAATTCTATTATTTCAATCCCATTTTGCGTTGACAGTTGTGACATGCATAACTTTTGTTGCACCTTGAAGTACCACTACAACTCATGGTATTAGTTTGGGCAATTGATTAACAAAGGCAGCGGGTAATTTCCAGATTTTTAGTTCTGCTCGCTCAGCTCAACTCACTTATTAACAGGAAGAGTTTTAACGCGGAGTCACTGAAAATGTCAATGAAAAAGATTTCTATTTAGATGATGAAAAAATTATCAGGAATGCTTGATACATAGACAAAAACGTAACTTGAAGAATCCAAGCGTTAGGCTGGAAATGTGTTTTTGTCCCCTTTTGACCCACTTTGTTAGTCCCCTTGCCCGTTTGCTAGCTTTTGGATGTGCTGGCCTTTCTCTGTCCAGTGAGGATTCATTTAAAGCCTCATTGGAGATTAACTCATTTTAAAAATGTGCCGCCTTAGTGTACAATAAGGCCCCTGGTTAGAAGCACTCCAAAATTGCCTCATTTTGTCCATGGGTGAGCATCATCACCTATAAGGGGTGCCAGTGTTACAGGTTGGTGGCAAGTACAAACCTTTTATCTGGTTGTGCCGCAATGGGATTCACCATTGTGCAGCCATATAACTGCTAGGGTAGCCACCTGTTCCCTAAAAAACAGCTAAATGAATACCTAATGTTGTCTAAAGCCCTGTAACTTTCCCATTTTCTTTGTGAACCATCATGCTCAATGTCTATGGTGGCAACAGCCATTTTAGCTATTTAGCCCATGTGAGCTCTGATTCAGAGCTTACAAAGGCCCTTTTGCAAGAATGAAATCGACTTTGACTGGCAACTTTGAATGCACTACAACTCCCATTGTTTCTATAGTTCTTAGGGCATACTTTTTGCAAACCAGGCACGTGAGCGCCAGCACTGAGGGACCAGCCGGTCTGTGCCGGTGCATAAAAGGAAGAACTGCATCATTCCTACCTCTCTTACTTTTAAAATACTGAATTGCTGCTAGATGTGTTAGGATTTGATAATTGCTGCTAGTCTTCTGATTAGTCAGATTTGATTTGCTGCTAGTTCGTTTAGGCTTATTGTTTTTAAATTCGTATTTATCACTGTTTATCTTACTTCAGTGCTCAGTATTGTAGCTCTCGACAGTTTAAATTGCACCACTGTGATTATTGCGCGTTATGAGGGAATCCCTTTTCACTCAGATCGGAGCAACATTGATTGAACTACAACTCCCATTGTTTCTGTAGTTCTTAGGGCATACTTTATTGCAAACCAGGCACATGAGGGATCAGAAGGTCTGTGCCGATCCCTGCTGGGTTCTGCTGTTTCATATATGTGGTAAGCACTTCGCTGCAATCTCTGCCGTAAGTGTATTACAGCACAGTTTGTTGTAGATACATGCATCCTTTAGAGGCCATTGCAATGGCGAGAGATACTTTTGGCACTCTATCCGTTAACTCTTTTTCCACCTCGTCCCGGTTCGGAGCTGTTTTAAACAAATATCTGCCCACATCAATCCTTGGCTTGAATTGTATGGATGCCAATGAATCTGAGGTTATTTCGAGCATCATTCCTGAAGGTGATAATATACGCTTATTAACATCGAACTTGTTATGTACGGTCTGAGACTCAGTCCACTTGCTAGTATTGACTCTCTTATGGTTAACGCTCATTACCGCGCTACTCTAGAGGTTGCCCTTGGGAAGGACCTACCTTCTCGAGGAAAACCACTAATTCTAATATGATAAATACAGTTTAATATCAGGTGTCACATGAGAATCCGCTTGATGACGGCAATAGGATGAAATTGGCTCTTCTTAATACACAATCCATAGTGAGACACCTCACTGAGGTGGTGTTACGCTCACCGGGTCTCTGCAGGGGCGTTGGGGCACGGTTGCAGCCCTCCCAGCGCTTAGTTCGCCCTCATCTGGCTTCTCCCTCTGCGCTTGTACAGTTACTGCGGTAGTGCTGCTCAAGACGTCTCCCATGTAAATGTAAAGGAGGTGTAAGTATGCCAGTCTGTGACACAAATTCCCTTCCAGACACTTTCCACCCTGGGTGTAGTTCCCATAGGTTGTGCTGCCTATAGAAGACACACCTGCT
This sequence comes from Ambystoma mexicanum, assembly GCF_040938575.1. NCBI lineage: Eukaryota > Metazoa > Chordata > Amphibia > Caudata > Ambystomatidae > Ambystoma > Ambystoma mexicanum. The sequence goes on from NC_090927.1 coordinate 1,008,962,581, forward strand.
TATCTTGAATGATGAGCTCTCCGTCCTGCTACTTCCGGCAGGGGCGCTTGCTTAACTAGGACCGAGTTCCTTCACTGGTCCCTCTGGGTGGCTGTCCAGTCCAGCTGCGACAAATCCACTTCTCTCCAGGTGATTGTTTTTGTTTGTATAGTCCATTTTGCTTTCCACCTGCTTTACAGTGTTTGTTTCGTCTGTTCCGGCAATGTTGTTCGTTCTTTCCTTAATGTCTGTCTTTTGCTCTTTCCCCGTGTAGGTGATGTCGCGACCCGGCAGCTGCGAAGATGAAGATGGGAGCCGGAGCACAGGGAACAAGTTCACGATGGCCCGGCAACAGGTGAGTGACTTCTGAGGATGCGTGCGTGGTCCCAATGCACGGCGACCCCCAGCTGCTAAGTTTCAATTGTCTAACCTTGTCTTTCTGCTTCTTTACAGGGCCCGACTCTGTGGACGATGGGCATGGCGTTGGATGATGAGCACGGGGCCGGAATCAGGGTCGCTGGTTTCCTGAACGTGAGTATGTTATGCAATGAGATAGTGATCGCTGGCTTCCAGAAGGTGAGTATGCAGATGCGATGAGATGGTGATCGCTGGCTTCCAGAAGGTGAGTATGCAAATGCGGTGATATGGTGAACGCTGGCTTGCAGAAGGTAAGTAAGCTGGTCCAATCAGCGGTGAGAGTCACGTTGCATGAAGATGCAAAGTAACGCGAAGCATGGATCAGTGTGAGGGCGGGGTTTATATAGCCCTGGGCTGTTTAGCCACGCCCACGAGCAGCCTGACTGGGCATGCCCTGCCTCACCTAATACTAGATGCACGTGCGGAGTGGGCCTGGAACGTTCCCAATGATCTGGTCTTCTTCATGAGCCTGGTGCCCCAAAGGCGCCAGGACAAAACCCACCTGGTTTCATGTTGTGCCCCATAAGGGGCTCTGGAGTGCCCCATACGAAGGCGGATGGGCAACAACTGTGTCCCTGCCTGAGTGGCCATGACAGCACTCCCCCTCCCTGTTTGGTTGGATGGTCACAATGGAACTGCCTAATCAGTCGCGGAGCGTGATATGTTCCCTGGGGTTCCACGTTCGGTCTTGAGGTCCGTAGCCTTTCCAGTCTAATAACTATCTTGGAGTCCATGATATTTTTTACTTCAAATTCTGGTTCCCCTTCTATTATTTTGGGGTCCGGTGGAGTATCAATCCGTGTACCTGGTTTCATTGGTTTTATAAGGGAGACGTGAAATACAGGATGGATCCGCATGTGAGGTGGCAATTCTAACTTCATGGCAGCAGGATTAATCGCAGCTCTGATAGTGTAGGGTCCCAAGTATCAAGGCTGGAAGGCTCATGGCCCTTTCAGGGGAATGTTTTTAGATGCAAACCAGACCTTGTCTCCGACTTGATAGTTTGGAGCTTCCTTTCTGTAACGATCTGCAAACAGCTGTTTTTTTCTTTGGTTCTGGCCGGATGTTCTGTTGCTTCCTTAAGAACCTCGGTGATGGTGTCATGTAAAGTCTTTAAAGCTGGCATTTCCAATGATTCTGGTGGACCAAAGATGGATGTTTGTGGATGTCGTCCGTACACAATATAAAATGGAGTTTGCCCCGTACTGGTGTGGATGGAGTTGTTGTACGCATATTCTGCTATCCAAACTATGTCTTTCCAGGCATTCTCGGTTTGTTGCAGCATACATCTTATGTATTGCTCCAGAGTCTGGTTGGTCCGTTCAGTCTAGCCATTGGTTTAGGGATGATGACTGGTGGATGGTCGAAGGTCGATTTTGGCAATTGTGCAGCATTTTCTCCAAAAGGTGGAGACAAACTGAGTCCCTCGATCAGATATTAACACTGATGGAAATCCATGAAGCCGAACAATCTGTTCCAGAAATACAGTAGCCAGAGTGGATGCAGTAGGTAGACCTTTCAGAGGAATGAATTGGGCCATTTCAGAGAACAGATCTACGATGACTAAAATGGTGTATCTGTTGCGGGGGGCAGATCTGTAATAAAATCCATTGACAGCATATGCCATGGCGCGGGGGGTACTGATAAGGGTCGCAGTAGACCTGCAGGACTTTGTTTTTGAGATTTGTGTTGCGCGCAGACACCACAGGTTGCGATTAATTGTGCAATGTCCTTTCGCCACGTCGGCCACCAGTAATCTTTTCTTATTTTAGCTAGGGTTTTTGTTATTCCTGGGTGTCCTACTAAAGAATCGTGATAGTTGGCTATGATTTGGTTCTGTAGATTTTCATCTGGAACGTACAGCCATCCTTGAAAGTATGGCAAATTGTTCATGATGGTGTGACAATCTCCCTTCTATAACCAGTCTTCTTGTGCTGTGTGATTTATAGAATGTTGTAGGTTAGATTTTAAGTTGTCTAAAGAGGTGGTTGCTGCAATCGGGTTAAGGATTCGTCCTTCCGGGATGATGGCCACAGGGTCTGGTGTAATGAAGGCCTCCTCTTTCTCGCTCATACGTGACAGGGCGTCTGCTTTGCCATTGTGAACTCCGGGTCTGTAGGCAATTAAAAAATCGTATTCTGCAAAGAAGGGGGCCCAGCGGAGTTGGCGTGAGGATTGTGCTTTGGCAGTTTTTAAGTATTGTAAGTTGCGATGATCTGTGATGACGGCAACTGTATGTCTAGCTCCAAGAAGATAATGCCTCCATGCCTTGATAGTTAGTCATTCTTTATCAGTAATGGCATAATTTACTTCGGGGGCAGAGAACTTATGAGACCAGAATGCCACAGGGTGCAGCTGTCCTGTTTCAGGGTCTCGTTGTGAAAGGACTGCTCCCATTGCTTTATTGGATGCATCAGTTTCAACCACGTATGTTAGTTCTGGTTGAGGATGTCGTAAAACTGGTGTGGTGGTAAGAGCTTGCTTTAGTTTCAGGAAGACTTCTTCTACCTCTGTAGACCAATCAAAATGTTTATTCTTCCGTAGCAAGGTGGTAATTTGGGTGGTCAATCTGAGAGAATCTGGGAATAAACCGTCAATAAAAGTTGGCGAATCCGAGTACACTCTGTACTCTCTTTGTGGATGTCGGTGAAGGCCAATGGAGAATGGTTTCTACTTTGTGCATGTCCATGCGTACGCCCCGTGGTGTGAGAACAAAGCCGATGAATTCTGCCTCTGTCACATGAAAGAAGCACTTCTCCAATTTGGCATATAACTGGTGTTGTCGAAGCTTCTTTAAAACTGCCCGAACATGACCGACGTGGTCTTCCTTGTTGGTTGAGATATGAGCATGTCATCAATGTAGACAAGTGCACAGACGTCCAATAGTTCGAGAAGTACGTCGTTCATGAAGAATTGGAACGCCGCCGGTGCATTACATAGCCCAAAGGGCATGACCTGGTATTCAAAAAGACCATATTTTGTACGAAAGGCAGTCTTCCACTCGTCCCCTTTTTTGACTCTTTACCAGATGATAGGCCCCTCGCAAGTCTAGTTTTGTGTAAATCTGGGCGTGTTCGGCTTGATCCAGTAGCTCTGGGATGAGTGGCAACAGATACTGTTTTTTTATTGTGATCTGGTTCAGTGCCCTATAGTCAACGCAAGTTCTTTAGTCTCCCTCCTCTTTGGGCACAAAAAAGAGGGGCGATGAAGCAGGGGACTTGGACGGGCCGATGAAGCCGTTTGCCAGATACTGATTGAAGTATGTTCTTAAATGCTGGTTTTCCTGTTCCGTTAAGGCATAGATCCCGCTACACGGAACTTGGGCTCCAGGTACGAGATTGATTTGACAGTTGTATGGCCTGTGCGGTGGTAGGACATTTGCTTGCTCCTTTTGAAAAACATCTTGGTAATCCAGATATTCAGGTGGTAACGAACTTGTGAGGCCCAGTACAGTTGTTTTCCCTGCTCCTTGGTCGGTGAAATCTTTCACTGAGAATCCTTTGTTGTAATAGGTGTCGGCACAGTCTTTTGGAAAGGCCAGAACTCTTTTACGCCAGTCAATCTTAGGGTTGTGGGTCTCTAGCCAAGGCATTCCCAATATCATCTGGAAGTGAGGGGCGCCAATGAGATTGAGGGTGATGTCTTCTTGGTGACCGTCCCGACACAGAAGTGTAACCAACTCGGAGTAGTGCGTCACTGGGCCGGATGATAGCTGAGATCCATCAACTGCTGTAACATTTTCTGAGATTTACTTCTGTCGGACAGGAAAGCCAATCCGGTTACCTAGATCTTGGTCAATGTAATTTCCCACAGCTCCACTGTCAATATATGCCTCCTCGGCATGCACTTTTGACAGTTGTTTGTGGTTTACCAAGAGCACAGGGATGACTAGGTTTGAGGTCTGTGTTGGTGCCTTTTTACCGCTCAACAAGTGGACCCCTACGCTTGCCGGGCGTTGGAGTTTCACTGAGTCCCGTTGTCCTTCTTCGCCTTTGTCGTTTGCTCCTACTGTTTTCCTGGGTGGTTTCACCGGGCATTCTCTGAGAAAATGGCCTGCTTTACCACAGTAAAAACAAAGTTGTTGCTGTCTCCTTTTCTCCCTCTCTGCCTCGGTGAGTGGACCCCGCAAACCCCCGATTTGCATGGGTTCAGACCGATCGTGTGGCCTGGTTTGATTTTCACGGGATGGTACGTAGACCGATCACCCTTCTGCTTTTGCTCGGTCCATTTTCCGGTTCTGTAATCTGTGATCGAGCTGCACGGTCAGGTCAATGTACTCTGCACAACCATCCGGGGGATTTACTACTTGGGCTAAAACGTCCTTAAGTTCCCCTCGTAACCCTTGATAAAAGAGTGTAGTCCTCTTCTCCTCTGGTGGTCTGGGCTTTAAGGCGATTGAAGGTGGTGACGTAGGTTAATAAGTCTTGGTTACCTTGCCGGAGTGACAACAGTTCATTGTCCAAAACTTGTCCTTGGGTATGTCTTGCAAACAGTTTCTCCATTTCGTGCTGAAAACCCGCAAAATCCCGAAGTAAAGGATCATCTTGGTTGACCAAAGGTATTGACCAGTCCGCTGCACTACCTTCCAAATATGAAAGCACAAATACCACTCTAGATTGCTCGTTGGGGAATGCCCCAGGTCTGCACAGAAAATGTAGGCAAAATTGGTTCATAAAAAGGGCATACTTATTTGGGTCGCCGGTGAAACGTTCGGGCGGGGCCAGTGGACCCGCCCCTGGAAGTACCACCTGTACTGGCGTTGACTGTGCAGGTGTAGCAGAAGGGGTTAATCCTGGTAGTGGGGTTTGGCCAGCTTGTGCTTGAAGTATGTGTCTTGCTAGTTCATCAGTTTGTTCACGATTCACTATGAGATCCCTTCTTAGGGCATTGGTTTCATGCCTTGAGGCATGAACCTCAGCCCGTAATTCACCAAGTAATTGGGCCAACTGGTCCATCTCTGAGGTTTGCATTACGCCCAGGCAGAGATTCGAAGAGGCTTTGCATTCTGTTACGCTCACCTGGTCTCTGCAGGGGCATTGGGGCACGGTTGCAACCCTCCCAGGGATTAGTTCGCCCTCATCTGGCTTCTGCCTCTGCGCTTGTACAGTTAACGCGGTAGTGCTGCTCAGGACTACTATGATGTAAATGTAAAGGAGGCGTAAGTATACCAGTCTGTGACCCGAATTCCCTTCCAGATCCCTTCCACCCTGGGTGTAGTTCCCGTAGGTTGCGCTGCCCATAGAAGGCTCACCTGCTTATCTTGAATGATGAGCTCTCCGTCCTGCTACTTCCGGCAGGGGCGTTTGCTTAACTAGGACCGAGTTCCTTCACTGGTCCCTCTGTGTGGCTGTCCAGTCCAGCTGCGACTTATCCACTTCTCTCCAGTTTAGTGTTTTTGTTTGTATAGTCCGTTTTGCTTTCAACCTGCTTTACAGTGTTTGTTTCGTCTGTTCCGGTAATGTTGTTCATTCTTTCCTTAATGTCTCTCTTTTGCTCTTTCCCCGTGTAGGTGATGTCGCGACCCGGCAGCTGCGAAGATGAAGATGGCAGCCGGAGTGAATAGGGAATGAGTTCATGATGGCCCGGCAACAGGTGACTGACTTCTGAGGACGCGCGCGTGGTCCCAATGCGGAGCGACCCCAGCTGCTGAGTTTCAATTGTCTAACCTTGTCTTTTTGCTTCTTTACAGGGCCCAACTCTGGACGATGGGTGCGGCGTTGGATGATGAGCACGGTCCCGGTATCAGGGTCGCTGGTTTCCTGAAGGTGAGTATGTTAATGCAATGAGATGGTGAATGCTGGCTTCCAGAAGGTGAGTCTGCAGATGTGATGAGATGGTGATCGCTGGCTTCCAGAAGGTGAGTATGCAGATGCGATGAGATGGTGATCGCTGGCTTCCAGAAGGTGAGAATGCAGATGCCTGAGATGGTGAAAGCTGGCTTCTAGAAGGTAAGTAAGGTGGTCCAAGCGGCAGTGAGCGTCACGTTGCATGAAGATGCAAAGTAATGTGAAGCAAGGATCAATGTGAGGGCGGGTCTTATAAAGCCCTGGGCTGATAAGCCACACCCTCGAGCAGCCTGGCTGGGCACGCCCTGCCACACCTAATACTAGATGCACACGCGGAGTGGATCTGGAACATTCCGAATGATCTGGTCTTCTTCATGAGCCTGGCGCCCCAGAGGCGCCAGGACAAAACCCACCTGGCCTAATGTTGTGCCCCATAAGGGGCTCTGGAGTGCCCCATAAAAGGGGGGCGGATGGGCAACAAATGTGTCCCTGCCTGAGTGGCCATGACAGGTGGCTAATTTTATATCCGAACATGATGTGGACGTAATGTGTTTAAAAGAATCATGGCTCTCAGCCACTACAAATCATGCTGCAACATTTTCTACTCCAGCAGGGTATGGCATTTTGAAAGCCGGCAGAGCCTCTGGTGGGGGGTGGCGGGACGTTGGATTAATTTTTAAAGATAACTATAAAGTCCATACTCCCACTACCCCTGTCTTGTAAGATCGTGAATCTCTACTAGTAAAAATGAGTATTGATGAGAACACCAATATTAACATTCTTATTATTTATAGACCACCTTCTTGCTCAAGTGCTTCTGAAGAACAACATCCTGACTTGGTTAACAACCGGTTTAAACTTTCCTCCAATACTCTACTCCTTCGTGACCTGAACCTTTGGGATCAAAACAACCTTGACTCTAGGGTCTCCTCATTAATGTCCTGTTTGCAATCTTTTTACTTTATTCAAACTGTAAATGTTGCTACTCATCAAAAAGGCCACATCCTGGATTGGGTCCTATCTCTCAATCTAAATGCGACTATTCCAATCCAGAGTTATGCCCCTGGTCTCATCATCTACACATATTCTTTGATTTGGATTTACCTTCCTATCATAGGAAAAGCACTCCGCCCAATAATAAGGAATACACCTTTAGTAATTTTAAAAACATGTCCCATTCTGCATTCCTTGATCTTGCATCCAAGTTGCTGCGTTCAGGTGTTTCAACGAATGATACCTGCCAACTTGTCAAACTATTTCTTAACATTACATCATCCACCATCAACATGCTTGCCCCTCCTCAGGTGAAAAGGAAAAAGGTCCTTCCCACCACACATGTCATATTTAATGATGACTTGTTAAATGCTAGGAAACAGAAAACATCACTCGAGAGGATGTGGAGAAAAAATCCTTGCTCTGAGTCACATATTAAGCACAAAGTGGGAACACTTCACTATAAGCAAATGCTGCTTGCTAACAAAAGATACTACTTTGAAAATAGAATTGCCCATGCTAAATCAGATGAAAAAAGAACTGTTCAAAGTTTTGAGGGAACTTGAATTTAGCAAACAACAAGGTAACTCTGTACAAATTAGTGACTCTTGCTGTCAGGAACTGCAAATGGGGTTCTTCAATAAAATACGGAATCACCAATCTAGTATCTTAAAAAGGCAGGATATCCTATCTGTTCAATGCCAGAATGATTTTAATGATTCTCATGACAGTCTAATCACTAGTAACAATGTTGCACGATTTAATTTCTAAAAGTGTTAACTCCCTTTTTAATACCTCTTTTGTCCGGTTCTCTCTTAAGGAGGTCTGGATAACCCCCATTTTGAAGAAGCCTACTCTGGACTCTGGAAACATTAACAGTTATCGTCCTAGAACAAACGTCTCGTTTCTGCTTATAATTCTGGACAAAGCTGCATACTTGCAGCCTCAGAATCATATTGAACATAACAAACTGCTTAGTCCTCGTCAATCAGTATCTCGAGCCTAGTATGGCACCGAAACTGCTCTGATTGACCTGCATTCCAACTGATATAATTGAGAAGGCTAAGATAGCTCACCTGATTCCGTTGGACATGTCGGCTGCATTCGACTTGTTGGATCATCTTCTTCTCTTAGATAGGTTGAGATCTCTAGTCAATTGCTCTGAATCTGCTCTTACTTGGTTCTCTTTTCTTGGCCCAATAGCAGTACGCGTGGCTATTTGGAACTCCGTGGCTCCGCAGGAATGACTTACTTGTGGTGTACCACAAGGAGCATGTCTTTTGCCCACTTTATTCATCATCCATACGCATCCGCTATTCGACATGCTTGATTCCGCTGGGATCATCTACACTAATTATGCAGACAATACACAGCTGGTCTTAGAAATTGATGGAGATTATCACACCAATCTCTTGTCTGTTAATTACTTATTTGACAAGATACAAAGATGGCTGATACTGAATTTGTTAGCCTTGAACTGTGATAAAATGGAGCTTATGATTGTCGGCTCTTCCCAGAGAATAAAAAAACTTGATGCCCAGTATTCCCACTTTAGTATCTCTAACTGTCTCATCCCATAACCATGAACCAACATGTTGCCTATTTGAAATCGTCTTGTTCTTATATGAATAGCTTGCTGAGCTAAATTAAACCCTATTTATCCACTGATATTTATCCTCTCTGGCAACTGCATTAATCAACTCACGTCTTGATTACTGCAATGGTCACTAAGAAAAACATTAACAGTCTTCAGGTTATACAAAATAACACAGCCAGGACTATTTGTAATCTGGGCTCGCGCGATCATGAAAGTCAACCCAGGCGAGACCTCCATTGGTTTTCTATACATCATCATATTTCTTACAAGATTCTCATGTTAACACACAAATACTAGAACAATCAAGCTCCCAGCTATCTCTCCAATCGGTTGTCCAAGGTCACTGCTTCTCGATCTCTTAGGTCAACTGATTCTACTCGGCTCCACATCCCCCAGTTTAAACTTAAAAAGGAAGGTGGTCGATGTTTTTCTACGCAGGCTCCAATCCTTTGGAATTCTTTACCTGTTCCTCTCCACAATATGCCTTCTTTGTTAGAGTTTAAAAAAAAAGGTATAAAAACCTTCTTCTTTAACTCCAATGACTAGAATTATGGTTGGCTCGTTGTAGCCTTTCTGTTGACTACTTCCGGTCTTGAGCTTTAACCATTCTCTGACTGCTCCTTTCCTGGTTCTAGTGCACTGAGGCCTTTGGGTGTGTTGCGCTCAACAAGATGTTAATAACATAACAAACATAACATGTGTTGCGATGAATCCAAGGAGATCGTCACCTCTCCCCAAAAAGGAGCAACCCTCTTTGGGACTAGGGAGGTGAGTCTGCTACTCTTAACACACCCTAGGGGACAGAATAAGAGGGGTCCCGTTGGAGGCAACCCCCCACCTTTGGGGACAGGAAAACCCCAAAGAGGTTCTGAAGTCACCACCCCTCCCCAGACATTAACAAGTGTAAGTAAGGGCTAAGGCGTATGAAAACCCTATAAACCCTCATGGAAAACAGCAGAATGATGAAAAAAAGAGAAGCCTACTGGAGGCACTTCATTGGATGAACCAATTAAATATCACACTGAAGGTGTAGCTGGTAGGAGAGAATGCTAGACATGCGGTCCCCCCGGAGGCCTGCACTGGAATAGTGCGATGAGGTCCCGAAGACAAGTAACCAGGCCCAAGCAAGAACGGAGCACCTTGGAAGACCGAGGCAGAGCTGTGAGAAGGATCCGCCCACAGGATCCCACACAGAGCAAGCTGACCAATGCAGAGTCTAGTTGACAAGTGGAGTAAGTGGCTATGTGGTGAAAGGAGGGCCAGGTGGACTATGCATCACGTATCACAAACAGTTAAACAGTGGCTCCAGAGTAACAGGAGACAGGTGGAAAGGCGAGAATTGGAGCAAAGAATGGAGAAGTCCCTGAGTGGTGGGGGGGGGGGAGGGAGAGAAAGAGAGAGAGAGAGAGAGAACTGGAGTCCCGGGGTGGCACTCCAGCAGTATAAAGACTATATAAACCGGAAAGGTGAACAAAGGTAAGGGCTTAGGATAAAGAGACAAAGGGGTGTCTGTCAGAAGCCAGCAGACATCGGTTTCCTCAGGCAATTACCCAAAAGGCTGTCTTGATTTCTTTGTGTGACCTTTTGTTGAGGGATAGGAAAAGAACATATGCCAGAATAGGATTCTGGACTGACTTTATTTTGTGTTTTTAGATTAGTTATAGGTGTATAGAAAGATTAGACCTTTTTTTATGTCAAAGGTAGAATAGAAAAACTTGAGAAGCATGCCAACTTGTCGGCTCCTGATTGTGGCTCACGACAGTGTGAGTTGTGTATGTCAGTGTATTGGTGTGTGTGTTTAGGTCTATGTGTGTATCAATGTGCATGTGTGTGTAGGGGGATTCTTGAGTGACTACTGGAACTACCCCTAAAGTAGCTGAGAGGACTCCTTGCTGAAAGCTTTGACATTCTCTGACTAGAGGAAATCCGTTTCAGGTGATCACTTTTCTTGAACTTGACATAGACGACAGTGTATGCCAGACAGAGTGGTTGTCTGACATTTCCGATCCACCGCTTAAATTGTGTGGATTTTCTTCTAATATTCGAGTCAACCCAAGATATTTTCACCAAGATTGTTCAGCCGCTGCCATTTTAGCTGCATCTGATGGTCATTCCCAGGCTTTAATTATTCACGCCTATCTACAGGCTGGAGCTAACAATATGTTGGAGGCCAGGTGTTATTTATCCACCTAGTCCTGGAAGCAGTTGAGTTTACATATAAGTGTTTTTGCATGTACTCTCCTGATGAAGACATTGACTAAATCACTCTCTTACGTCGAAACCGGTCGAGAAATTGTAAAAGGGGATGCGATCTTTTGAATTACTGGCTGTAGATCCACCCCTGCAATAGATCATATGGAGTAATTCTATTGCGTTCTCTAATATACAAGCAATAAGGCTGTTTGTGGAGACAAGTTGTATGTCCCAACTTGTAAATGTTTTATTGTGTTGGTATGCATTTTAGTATTTGTTAGTTGTGTGATTGACACTGTGTGCAGATTATAGGTATGAATGTTTCACTATGAATGAAAAATACAGGTATGTTTTTTACAACTTTTAGGTAGTCCTCTGCTTCCCTGCTATGCAATCTAATCATGAAGTGTATATTAATATGTCATTGATTTACTTTTGAAGTTTTGTATCACGCTAAATACATTTTTGATACTACATTTATAAAATAAAAATGTCCTCTGGACATCTCTTTAGCATTCCATGCTACAGTAATACTCTGGTCCAGAGGGTAGGGTTCCCCTGCGTCTTTTAGGTTCTCACTTTTCTTGAACTGGCAGAAAATTCAGATAATTGTCCACCAAAGCCTTTCTGTGCTCACTTGAAGCACCTGGACCAAGTGATTCAAGGACACAGAGATAGGAGCCCTTGCTGCACTGCTGGAGATCAGATGAGGTGACTTCTGCGCACAGCACAAGGTGCACCCATCGTGCACATGGGTGTAGCTACTTTTTATTCACCGGGGGAGATACTCGCAACCACATGTTGGCATTGCCTGTTGTGCCACTCCATGGCTATGGTATTCCTAATGATAGCCAGGGTATGTATTCTTTGACATGGCATAGTGCCATTTACCAGTTTCAGTGGTAAACTGGGTGGACTCTGGTGCTTGTGTATTCTCGCCCCCGCTCCCCCAACTACACAGGGGTCATGCATTTGCAGTTCTGCTCACCCAACAGCCTGGGACACTGTGGTGCTTGTCTATTCCCCCCCCCCAAAACTACACAGGGGTCATGCATTGGCAGTTCTGCTCACCCAACAGCCTGGGACACAGTGGTGCTTGTCTATTGCACCCCCTCCCCCAATACACACGGGTCATGCATTGGCAGTTGTACTCACCCAACAGCCAGGTTGTTTGTACCGCATACCGTGCCACGTACCCTGGCAACGTGGAGTTTCTGCAATACCATCAAGTCGTGTGTGGACCCTGGGAAACGTGCACAGCAATGCGTGATGAGTTGTTGGGCATCACAGACCATCTGCACGTTCAGTGAGTGAAATTGCTTCCGATTGCGATACACTGCCTCATTTGCATGTCTGACAGTCAACTCCACATGCGTACAATCTAATGCGCCTATGCAATTGGGCATGCCGGCAAGGGCATGGAAGGCCACTTTGGTGGCATTGACCTGGGCAGGGGTACGGGGAAGGGCAATGTGGTCTGACAAATGGCGCAGCAGCGCATCCAGTACCTGGAACAGTATCCTGGAAAACAGGGTTGTGACAGCCCGTGCAGCTCCCCTGCAGTGTGCTGATAGGCTCCAGTGGCAAGAAAGTGCATTACAGAGATTACCTTCAGCAGGGGTGGGATTGCAGTCCGGATGTTGATAAGGCTGCTGATGTCTTCTTCTATGAGGGTGTCCATTGATATTATTGTGACCCTGTCAAGTTGGTATAATGTATGTATTTGAAATGGGGCCAGGTTCCAGGGTGAGGTCCTGATGCAGGGTTTTGCTGGCTGCCTGCGGGTGGTACCTGCTGTACATTGATATTTGGTATGGCCACCGGGTTCCTCATTTGCCTCCTGCGCCTACGCTGCCTCCTGCTCTGCCTCCTTGCTGCTTCTATCTCCATTGCTGCTTGCAGGTTCCCCATCCCAATTGCTGCCAGGGAGACTGACAGCATGGTTGTGTTGGAAGGGTGCTTGGGTGTGGCCCTTTTATAGGCTCCCAGTGGCATATGACGTGCAGCTGGCCTAATTGTGCACACCTGGGGCCTGTTGCAGCTCACATGCCACTGTTTAAAGCCTAGTCCGTGGTGCTGGTGTTACAGGCACAGTGTTCACGGTATTACCGTCATATTCGTGGCAGCGTTTCCGTGTACGTCGTACTCGTAATGTACCTAGTATTCCGCCTTGCGGTAATTGGGGGAGCTTGGCCGAGTCGTCCAACTGTTTCCGGTCACGGTGCTACCGGGTTCAGTAATACCGTGGGGGTCGCTTTGCAGAGATGGTGTTTTCACCATCGTGGTTCAGAATGTGCCGGTCCGGAAAACGGTGCCGGTACGGTTCTACCGGCAACGTTGATTCCGGACTGGCAAACTTGTAATGCAAGCCATTGTCTTCTTTGCAGATCCCCGGTGAATGTAGTAACCTCTTTGCTGTAACCGGGAGCTGTCCATCGGCTTTATACTGGCAAAGTCGTTGGAGAAAAAAAACGTTCTAACTATTACTAATTAGCTAAAAGTTTCATTTATATTAGAAAATATGTTGCACTTTGGATTAAAAAGCTATTGTGTGCCTTGTAGTGACAATTCTTGTTATTAATATTCTTCACTCATTTTTAGTACTTATCTGTGAGTCTAGATTGGATTTAAGGTACAACTTTTAATGGAATATATTTTTCAGTAGTATGTTTTGTAGGCATTCCTTCATCATGTGCTCCTATTAAACCTCTCCCCTCCTAAGGTTGAAGTTTGTACTGCTCTGCCACATTTGCCACTATAAGAGTTAGCATTAACTTAAGGTAAACCCAGCATAATGCTATTTAACAGAAAACATACTTTTTCAATTACACCACTTCTATGCTATTTAACCCCTTCTTTTTCATCTTTTTTCTATTAATAGTTCCTTAAGCTTGTGTGAGATCGAAAGTTTCATCCTGCATCGCTGGTGTGAGCTCAGTGTATTTTGGATTCTTCTCTACCATGTTAATGGGAATTTTCCTTGACAAACAAAGACCACCTCAGATGCAAATGTTCTTTTCTTCCCTGAAAGACAATAATATAACATTAGCTAAATGTTCTAAAAAAGCAATTGAGTGATCTAGATGAAAAGTTTACATCTATAACCTAGGGGCCCATGCTTTCCATTGTGCCTCAATAGGATCAGTATCCCACTCAGCCTGTCCATCTCATCCACTATTTTTTTGTGAGAGAATGAATCTGGGGTCAGCCAATTGGGAGTATGCCTGACCCCATCCCACAGCCAAGTTGGGACACTGACCCAGCAAACTGGCCCAACAGAGCCAAAGTAGAAGAGATGTGTACCACCTGGAGGCGCTACAGAGTCTAAATACCCCTCTGCCCATGCCTAAATACCTAACGCCTAGAGATCTGGGCAATGAGAAGGCATCTTCTTCAGTGTCCCAAAGACCTGATGGCAGGGACTAGGGAAACTAGTACTAGTGAAGCCAACAGTCATAGATCCACAGGAGGCCTTGGTAAAACAGGAATTTCCAACTCGCTGTTAGCCCTCACCCAGGGTCCCATTTAGCCATGAGGACCACTGTGGAAACCACCCACCCCTAGACCCAGGGGCAGTGGCAAGGAATGCTGTGCACAGCATCCCAGGTACCCAAAAGTGGCCATCACAGAAAAATGTAGTGCAGAGTATAATGCCATGAATGCTAAAAACCAGTTATGGGATCCCCACCAACACTCACTACTGTGAAACGAAGATTCAGCGTACAAAAGGCAGCCCAGCTGCGCGAGTCAGGTGTTGGTTGAGGAACTTCTCCCTTGAACAAAGATGGACGCAAAAGATCTTTAGCATCTCAGACAAGTCTAACCTACCCTGCTGAGCAGCTGGGTACGATCTGTTCAGAGCTGAGAAGTGTAGAATACCCCTGAAGGAGCTGGGTCGGATTTCAACTTATATACAAATTGCTGCCTCCCATGGAATGTACAGAAAAGTCAGGACTAGCCGACAAACATGCCAGAGACTTGGGGTTAGGAGAAGTGGATGAGGACCACAAGGGGGATGTAGAGACTCCCCACCTGAATTGTGGTAACAACTCCTACCAGGAGGAGATTGCACAACGCATCATGCAGTTGATCTTTGAAAAGACACATGAGATCTTGAGGTATCGCTGTAAGTGGAGAACTCAGTGGAACACCTTCTGGCCAGTCCAAATTATCCAACTCTGCAAAGTGCCTTCGAAAACCCTATTACCAGGCAAGGGTCCTAACGCAAGATGGGCCATTACTAGTTGAAAATAAAGGATTAATATGCCAGGTGGTGCCAGATCCAAAAGGAGACAGCAGAATATATCAAATGCTGATGCCTCGAACGGTACCCGTCCAACTCATTGCAGCCATTTCACCGCATTTGGTGAAACAGCTGTTTTACTGCATTGTTTAACAGCATTTCTTTAGGTAGGCAGGGTTTGGGTAGGCAGGGTCAGAATATATTTTATTACATATTTTATGGTGGTTGGGGGTTGGGGAAGGGGTCAGGCATAGGGTTGCATGGGGTACTTGTGCCGCATAAAAATACAGCAAAGAAATGTGGTAACACAGCCACAGTAAATTGGAATCTGTGTAAATGTATCAGATTTGCCTCAAATATTCCAGTGCATACTGACACATTTTGCACAGATTCATCTCACTGCTGCCTATATGGGGCTGGTAAAATCCAAGGACAAAGTCCTAGAGTAAGGCACCATGTGCTCCTTATGCCAGAAGAAGTCAGCTGCAAACACCTAAATCTATGCTTCAACCCTTTCCTGTGATTGATGTATCGTAAGCTACACCCTAATGGACATCATTGGATGGTTGCAGCCCTGCAGGAGCGGGAACATGAATGTCTTGGTAAACCCGAATGATACCCCGAGATATCCCACTAATCTTCTCAAGTACTTGATAACATAATCTACCCATGTGGAATTTCCAATGAAGTGTCATATAGCCAGTATATAGATTTGTTAGTCTTCTTTGCCGAAGCTTTGAACCTAGTTCCTGTAAACCCTCAACATAATCGATATTAGTATACAAGGTCACAATATCCAAAGATGTCAAAATTATGAAACTCCCATTTGTTTTTTATTTGGGCAGGGATATTTTTAAATAAAACCAGTTGCATCTTTCAAAAAGCGACTTATGTTCAAGGAGCTGCTCCTAAGAAATAATCAATATAGATCCTCACTGGTTTCTCATATTGTCTAATTTTGAGCTATAGATGGTTGCAGCATGGGCCGTTCTAAGATTTGTTCTGGGTACCGAGTAAAAGATGGGCATCCATGGATTTTCGGCTTACCAATGAACCATCCCAGTGTCAATGCATTTTTCAAGATTGTGCAAAGCACCACTCTTCCCGATGTGTAGGCTCTCAATCAATAGAATATGGGTTGCAGAAACCCTCAATTGGATTTTTTAATTGTATTTATCAAAATGGTGTCTCATGATAGGGGGCTCCAAGAGAACAGGAGGAGGAAGGACGGTGCAGAGGAGCATGGAGCAATGTTACAGAGAGCATGTGCAAGGTGAGGGATTTCTTGAGTGTCAGAGTACATGCAAGGTAAAGGAGTGGACTAAAGGAGAGTATGGAGGTGTGAGTTGGAAGGTGAGTGGGAAGCGGGCTATTCTGGGAGGAGACAGTGTGTGGAGAGGAGTGAGTAGTGGAAGGGAGGGTAAAAGACAGGAGTACAACAGAGAGAGAAAATCGGAGGGACAGAAGAGGTGATATAGGGAGGATGCTAGGGAGAGCGCAAAGAAAGAGACGGTCGGAGTAGGAGCAGGGAACCCTGGATAGGACCCATCTAGGAATTCCCAGCGGGAGACAGCTAGATAAGGCACTTACCATTATCTAGCTGTTAAATAGTAGGGGTTGCCTACCGCTAGCGACCATCTTGGGGTTAAGGGCAGTGGCCGAAGTGGGCGGGAGCAGTTGCGAGTTGGGCTGCTCTACTTTTTAAAATTAATTTTACCGTTCCTATACTATATTTTAAAAAGAAACCATTCCAGAATATTTTTGTTTTAAAATAATAGTGTAGGAAGAAGTTGAAACTTGCACTTAAGTGCACTGCACTGAAAGTTCCCTTAAATAGCAGGGGTTTTGTATTGGGCGTTGCAATGGGATTTGAGGGGAGCAGGGGCAGGGCAGCAGGGAACATAGTTCCACTGCTTATTTTCGTGCACTTTGACCACTGGTTAAGGGGCATCTGGGCTAGGGAGTGAAACGTCCACAGGAGATAAGAAAGTGAGAGGGACGGCCCTTAGTTAAACACTTAATCAACTGTCTTCAAAAGTTGGTGTGTTCTTGAGACCATCCGTGTTATGAGCCAATATGAAGCTTAGTACTTATGAACACTTCATCCAATTACCCCCATCACCCACTCAAGCGTTGCAGAGGGTTACTAGGATTCAGCAACACTTTTCTAAATCAAGAAAAAGTATAGGCATTAAGTGAATAAGAATTTTTTCGTTATCCGTTGACAAATTATGAAGCAGTGACCCTCAGACCGATCGTTACTCATTTGTGTATCATTTTAAAATGCAAAAACGGACGCTACCTCTTGCCAAGTCCCGACCCACCTCCAAATGGGTGTTTTCCAATATGGTGAAGATAAATGTTGCATATCAAGGCTCACTGTGTGCAGCCGGACATCAGAACCATGTACTCTCTCAGACTCCTAGTCCCAGTGCCCCACATGATTTTGCAGCATGAATTTGAACATTTTGCGGGGTAAGAAAGGACATTTTTCAGCGCATAACTTCATTTCTTGCTGCAATATTTTGTGCGACCAGCCTTCTTTAATTAAAACAAATAAAACATTTTCATTTACAAGGACTACACATTTAAACAGTTGTGTTTTAACCCAAGTAGGTTTGAGTAGATTTTACAAAACCTGCCTCAACACACGCCAATGCTAGATATCCCACTTTTGCCACTATTTCCCCCTAATGCGGACTAATGGCATTTTGCCTCCCACCGAAAACCACAGCTATCACCAGGGCCACACCTCTACCTCGTAACAGCCTATAACTGGTTTCCTACCACCCTCCATCTAAAAAGCCACCTCTCAGTTTATCCTCATTTGGAAAATGCCAAGCCACCTTGGACTAATTTGTAATGCTTCAACAAGCCCAATGCCTTCTATAGACTTCAGAAAAAGTTAATCTACCTTGACTTCAATGGATTACCTACCTACACATTTGAATACTTCCTTCTTCGGGAAACCCGGTTGGGGAGGTATGTACACCAATAACTGAAGTTCACCCCCACCCACAGCCATATCTGTAATCTTGCCTCCCCTCCACCACCCAAAAAATGTTCTATTCTTGCAGTTTATGCCTCTTTAGATCTCTCATGTTTCCCAATGTCATGAACAAGTATATTGTCAAGTCTTAGTGGTAGTGTTTATATTCTTGAGACTTGCAATGTTGTTTTTCCAATTTTAAATGCCACACTAAAATTCCCAGAATGTGTAGGAAAAAACAGGACTACGCAACCTACTCGCACATGTACGGTGCTAGCACTTGTTTGTTTATTTGATATTGCGCACCAAGCCTATGGGCAGCCGGGCGCAGTGGTACAAGAATACTCGAAGCTTAGTTACAGTGTTACATAGTTGGTACATGCATGGATTACATTACAGTATGAGAGACAAATACAGTGCAAGATTAGTAAAGGCAGTTCTTATAGAGATAGCATGCTGCAGAAAGTGAAGTGAAAACATCAGATGGGTGGCCTATGGTTACACTTGTGAGAGCAGGGAAAGTGCGTCATAAGCGTTTGGATTGTGCAAGTCAGGAGAGAGAGATGTTATAGGTCATTCAAGCAAAGCCATTTGAGGGCGTTAATTCTGAATCTGGTGTACGGGAGGGGGCGTCTAAGGTCAGTGGGGAGTGTGTTCCATACTTGTGCAGCTTTGACTGGGAAGCTAGTTCCTCCAGCCGTGGCGAGTTTACATCTGGGAATGTCGAGCAGGAAGGAACTTACCACTCATGAAAGTACTGCTGGTTTTGCACTGTTTGAGTAACTACCAAAATGTGGTCCATTAACACATAGTTAAATATTTTTTAAAAAAATACATTAGTCTGTCCCATGGAGGTTATTGCTAAAAGGCCTCGTCTACAGCAGCCTGCTCAAGCTCTGCTCCCTGGAGTCTCTCCCTCTCTCGTGAAAGAGCCCCTCTGATGAAAGAATGAAAGGATGAAAAAGGTCTGAAAGGGCCGAACGGCCTGCTTTCGAAGTTAAGAAAAGTTAAAGCTGCCCTTTTAACCCTTTCTTGTCAAAGGGGTTTCATCTTAGCAGTAATGAGGGTATAGTGTGCTTTCCATAGTGATTGACAAACCAATATAAACTGGAAGGTCTGCAGAACGGCTTGACCACTTCCTGTTACTTAGTTTGCCTTCCGTGTAGCCCTATTTGGCTATTTTGCTACACCACCAACTTCTGTGATGAATAAAGGGAACAAGTCACTTCTCCCCAAGGGGGAGCCTCTCCCTGTGCGGCTAGGGAGGAGAGCCCGCCCCGCAACACCCTTCCTAGGGTCGAGGTAAATGGAACCTCACCGGAAGAGACTTCTGTTCCTGTGAGGAACTCCCAAAGCCAAGCCATGTAATGGCATATATGGGACTGTCTCTCATATCCAATACCTCCAATGTTCGAGACTTGTAAAAGGAGCAAGATAAAATATGCTACCTACGAAAGAAAAGAACAGTTGGCTCTTTAAGTGAAAAGCCTAGATCCACTGGGACGAGCGAATTTAAGGAGGAATATTCATTTAACTCTGGAGAAAGAAGAGAGAGCAAGGAGAGAGGATCGTGTGGTGAAGCAGGAGAGGTCTCCTGGTAACGTCAGACTAGCTGGAGATGGGGATGTAGACGAGTGCAGAGCCCGCAAAGTGCAAACCTGCAGGCTGCCAGCAACAGAGAAGCTATCTGCTTGGAGGCTGAAGGAGATGAGACTCCGACCCGACGGGAGGCGGAGCAGTGATGGTGGCGTGACTGCAAGATTACAGTGGTGGGCAGGCTGCCTGGTTTACGACGCTGAGACCACCACGGGAAACTGTTATAGCTGACGCGGTCTCCCCGTGAGGAATACCGAAGCCGAGCTGGGTCAGGCAAACATACCGGCAAGGAGAGGAATGAAGAAGAGAGAACGCCCGGAGGTACTTGAACGTAAGCAACCCCCAAGACTTTCCCCACCTGAAGGAGCACGTAACAAGGAACCCGGAAGGAACGGGAACCGAGTTGGGGATCATAACAGGAGCACTGAAACTCATCCCAGTAGAAAGTAGAAAAGTGAGAAAGTAAATTCGACAAACCTAACTGTAAAAGTGAAAGAAAGAGAATCATAACTGTGATGAATTCGACGATGTAATCACTCTTTTCCCAGAGGTGACCTCTCCTCTGATCAGGAGACGGCGGCCGCTATCTGATCCTGACCCTGGGGGCAGCTATTTGAGGGAGGATCACATGGGGGAGTCAACCCTCAAGGCGAGGGAGGCATTATTGGGTGATACATGGTATCCCCCTTTCCCTTTTAGGGATATCCCCTCCATTCCACATGCTTTGATGACAAATTGTAATCACCCTCAGCAACCAACAAAGCATCTTCACAATATCCTTCCATTTTCTGAAACCAACCTACTTACAAACACTGACATGAGAAAGAGAGCAGCCAGAATGAAGATTGCTCAACTGAAGCAAAACAAGCAGTCTAGTAGTTGCGGAAATCTGATTGGCTCTGAGCATCTCCCTTTCTCAGCAAGGGAGTTCATGGATGGAACAGCTTAGCAACACAGAGAGATCCGAACGGATAGCCTACACTGGGTAAACCAAGCTGTCAGGAGGACAGACAAGCACAGAGGCACGAGCGAATTGTGGAGGAAAAGGGGAAGTGAGCGTTGCTGGTGGGGTGGAACGGAGAGCAGGCAAGGTGGCGTCTGTGTTGGCGATGCACTCCCACAAGCACCGGAGATGCCATCGAGAGATGCGAAGCAGAGAGGAAGCTTTGCGCCAGAAAGGGAAGCTGCAGTGACATGCCGAAGCGCCATCTAACGCGAAGCTGAGACGTCCGAACCAGAGAGTGAGCAGAAGCGAAGCAGAACCCGAATGGGGGTCGGAGAAGCTACAGAATCCGTTCAAGCACCGGTGAGCCCATAGTAAAAGGCTAGGGCACCGAGTGGAAGTGGGAGAAGGCTCTCCTAAGCACAAGTGGGAGGCCAATCCCTAAAGCTTGCAACATGGCTAATTTTCATAGTCCCAGTACTTGAGAAAGAACGAAAAGGCAAGTACCCCAAATGGAAAGGGGATCTTTGGGAAGCTAAATAACCCCCTTGGCCTCGAAGCTGTTGACTGTTGTGTTGAAAGTCCTGGCAGGAGAGTACACCAGGTGATCGGCAAGTCTGGGACTCATACCCATAAAGTTGAAATTGAAAGTCCTGGCAGAAGAGTATATCAGGACGTGATGCACATCGCGCCAGCTTTTCCTTGAACTAACAAAAACTGAGTCATACTAAGGTAACTGCTACATTTTATCTCTACTTAACATTATCCATAGTGTACAGCCATTCGGGTAGATTACATTGCGACGCACATAGACCTTTTTGCCTTCCTCTCCAATAGACTTGTGAGTTCCACGCTGGCTACAATTCCACTGTGAATCAGCACATTGCCATCAATACTCCTGCTATGCACACAGCTCTGCATTAAAGAAGAAAGGTGGCCCATAGGTATGCTTTTATATTATTATTCTCCAGCATATCGAGAGGATGTTTACATATAATGAGGTTAGAGATTAGTAACTTCCCTTATCTCTAAACCCCACAGCGAGCAGACGCAACCCAACCCGGGTGCCCACCCGTTCAGTACTCACGGACTGTTCAACCATTTTGGCAACGATAAGCTCCGTAGAACTCTTTTGCCTAACAGACGCTGTGGCTAACTGCAGGTAAGCCACTTTTGATCTAACCAAGGCTAGCATAACTGTAAATGCGAATGCCCGTCAGTTGATCCTCATGGCCAACTTCTGACACAAGTTTTTATCTCACAGATTGAACTTCACCATTCAAAATATTGAAGTTCAGCAGAGAGAACTGCCAAAGATTTTCTCCTTCCATTGATTGATACCGTGCTGATTTATTCATAAAAAAACTGTCAAAAAACATAAGCATTAATTGAATTTAATTTAAACTAAATTGTTTTGATCTCAAAATTCCCTATTTGATCATGTCAAGATACTGACACTGCCCCATGTCTTCTCAATCTGTAGGCAGCACACACACCGAACAGGCCATTCCGCAACTCTTCATGTCCTGATGAAGGCCCGTACAAGCTAGACTCATCCAGTAGCCTGTGAGGGCCGAAACACACCTGTGTAGACCCCTGAATACGACTTGTCTGTGTTAATTGTGAACACTGTGTACAGCACCCTAATATTGTGTCAATTCATTGTATCATTTGTCTAAACCCCTGTTATATTTTGTCTGTGCAACGGGAGGTAATCCATTGCTTTTGGTTGATATGCACTCAAAATTGAGCCGCAATATGACTCAAACATGTATGAATTATGCATTTAATTTATGTTCGGCCATAACAGAGATGTTCTGTGTATTTTATGTGCTACTTTTTTAAATATAAATATGAATCTACTATGTTAGATTATGTTATTTTGCACTTATATAGCGCCTTATATACCATTGGTATGGTCTGAAGGCGCTGGTAGGTTGAACGCCCTTGGGAACTGAAGTTCAGGTCAGTAGAGAGAGTAGGGAGAGTCAACGGCGCGTGTACGCACTGGGTATGTGTGCAGCTGGTGCGGTATTCGTTAAATAGCTGCTTCTTAGCGGTAGGTGTGGTGGTTGAGATCAGGGGTATGTGTTCGTTCTGGCAGGATTTATCCAGACCGACTGTGGCTGCGTTAGGCCTGAGGAGAACGCCTGGCTGGGGGGTGTGTAACCAGCAGTGTTTACTTAGAGTGATGGGGAGTGAGTGGGAGGTGTTGGTATGAGAACAGTTATACCGAATGGTGTCGTAGTATCTCTGTGTTCTAGTTGAGTGGTGGTGTAAAGAAGAGAGTAAGCGTGGGGTGTGATATGACGATATGATATGGTATTTGTAACGCGCCTATACACGAGTGTTTCAAGGCGCGATGGGTTATATGCTCTTTCATACGTTCTCTGCATTCCAGACCATACTATGTACGTTGCGCAGTTCTATGCGCTCCAGTCCGTTCATTGGACTTTTCTTCATTCCATGCGTCCCCGTCAGTGCTACATACTCCGATCTGCTCGACGCACTCATGCATTCCAGTCCGCCCCGCACGCTCCCGACTGCCCCACGCATGCACTCCTGTCTGACCCTCGCACGCACACTGTCTGCGCCTGTACTTCGCATTCACCCACCGTGCGCAGTCCCCCGCTCCCCACATTCACCCACTCCCGGCACTCACCAGCTCCCTGCACTCACAAGCTCAGCACACTCATTCGCTCTATGCACTCATGCTTTCCCCGCATTCAACATTAGTATGCACTCATCAGCCCCTTAGAGTCATTCGTTAGTACGCAGTAATCCAGTTCTATAAATTCATTTGCTCTATAACCTCCCCTGCTCTACACGCTCCCCCGCTCTACACGCTCCCCCGCTCTACACGCTCCCCAGCTCTACACGCTCATACATTCTGTGCAATCATCAGTTCTACATTCGCTTCTCTGTATTTATGCCCTCGTCCGCCATACGCGCTCGTCTGATATACATACGCAACCACTCTACATGCTCATCCGCTTATCATTTTCATCCATTCTATACCTTCATCCGATCCACATACTCATTCGATCTATGTAGTCATCTGTTCCTCCACTCATGCATTCTTCCACTTAGTGCATTCAACTGTTTACACTCAACTACTCTACACACTCGGTCGCTTAACATGTTCATCCATTCTATACACTTATCCGATGTACTTACTCATTCGATTTACACATTTATTCAATCTATATCTATATAGTCATCTGTTCTTCCACTCATGCATTCTTTCATTCAGTGCATTCATCTGTTCACACGCTTCATCCATTCTAACTATTTCATCGATGTTATTCACTTCGTTTCCTCCTCATGCATTATGTGCATTTCAGCAGTTTACATCTCCTTACTGTTTCCATATGATTTATTCTCATTATCGACTTCACTGTTTTGATCTACTTTACTCGTTTAATTCTGTTTGTCTTTCTAGTTTATATTCAGGGTTATCAGCTGTCCATTTCTTGTCTCAGGTAGTTTGATGGGTTGGTGTCGTTGAGATGCTGTTGGTCTGTTTGGGTTAGTTTGGTTACCGGTTGGTTTTAGGGGAAGAGCCAGGTTTTCAGCAGTTTGTGGAAGGATGTTAAATCCTCAGGTTGGCGGATGTGGGGTGGGAGTGAGTTCCACAGGGTGGGCGCCAAGGCTGAGAATGATGATCCAGCTAATCTGACTGAGTTTGTCTTAGGTATGACTAGGAGGCTGGCTGAGCTTGATCTTAGGGTGCGAGGGGGTGATATGGTTTTAGTTTGTTTTGAAGATATTGAGGTCCGGTTTTATGCAGTGCTCGATGGGAGATGCATAAGGTTTTAAAAGTCACCCTTCGGGCTACTGGAAGCCAGTGCAGCGTCTTAAGGGCTGGGGAGATGTGGTCTCTTGGGCAGAGCGCAAGCAGCAATTTGCCTGCCGCGTTTTGTGCCCTTTGGAGTTTATTCAGTTGGTACGAGTGGAGTCCAAGGTATAGGGGGTCTAGACATAACGATTGATTGGACCGCTGAGAGCCTGTTAGGGAAGGAGAGATATGGAAAGATGCGCCTAAGGGTTTTAAGGTGGTAGTGGCAGGACTTTGAGATATTGTTGACTTGGCGCGAGAGTGTTAGGTCAGAGTCAAGGATGCATCCAAGATTTTTCACTGATTGGCAGGGGGTCGGTGAGCTGCACATGGTGGGTGGCCAGGGTAGTGGTTGCGGAAGAAGCTCGGATTTTAACATTTTTCCTAGGGGTATCAAGTAGGGGAATCTGACCCTGCTCACCTTTTTTTTTTTGGACTATCAGGAAAGCAAGAGAATTGTAGCAAAACAGAAAGGAAAAGCAATACCCCTTTGTGCAAAGAACTGTACAACAGACCTGGTTGCAGAGTACACGAGGCAAGTTAGAGAATTGAAGCAAAACACAAAGGGAGAGCAATACCCCTTCTTGAAAATAACTGTACAACAGACCTGGCAGGGGAGTATACCAGGTGTTGTGTGAGTCTGGAACCTGCATCCAAGTTGTGGCATTCTAAAGAGGGAATCCAAAGAAAGGTTCATACCCTTGGGATTTTGGTCTGCATTGCATTAGGAGAAAATCTGGAAAAGGGAGTCATTCCCTGGCAGTGAATTACAACACCAAGAGGAGGGAGTTATCCTGTTGGGCTTGTTAGGGAGAATTCTCTGTTTAGGCTGAATTTCCTAACCTAGTGAGTCCCCCAGCAGCTTTGCTGGATTTTTGGGGTTTATTTTCTTTTCCTGCCAAGAGTGAGACTCTTTTACCCTCACTCTTGGACATGATTTGAGTGTATTCCTGTGACTTGTAATGTGCTTATGGGCTTTGGGGTATTTTTCCCCATAGGCTATCATTGGTTTTTGTATGTGTGTTACACAGCACCCTCAGTGCAGCAACACAGGGGTGTCATAGGGACCCCCAAACATAGACTCCATGCCCTGGGACTGACTACTGTCTCCCTGGGCATGTAAAGTCACCATTGACTTTACTAGTCTTAAATTGTGAACAGAACCAGTACAAACCATCATACTGTGGAAGTACTGGTAGGGGCAATTAGATTGCCCCTGGGTCTGTTTGTCGAGGGGGTACTGTCCCGTCCCCCCTCGCCGAGTTTCTGGCTGGTGGCAGTGGATACCACGGAAATATTCCACCGGAATATTTCCCAATGATTTTAATGCACCACTTTTTGGTGCAATGTTAAAGATACCGCCGGTTTATTTATTTAATATTAATTCACCGGTTGGGATTTTTTGCCAGAACTCGCCGCCAAAATGGCGTCTGGGTTCACTTCAGTAACCCTGAACCCGAGTCGAGCCTTTGTTCCACTTTTGGCGGGCTTCTGCACAGAAGGCACCCTGGACTGAGTTGCCTTGGCAACTCAAGTCGCACTCTTGTGTGATTGGCCCAGTGGTGAGCCCCCCGGCTCACCACTTAGCATGTTTGAGTGACAGCTAGGACTGGTGAAAGGGGGTTTGCTGCATAAAAGCAGGGCTTTGGGGACTGGAACTTCAGAAGTCGCCACAGGACCTAAGAAGCCGAAGAGGGAGAAGCTGAGCCGACCTGCCACGACGACACCACCGGTGGAGCCCTGCGGAACCGTCTCACCACTTCCCAACGACAGAGGAGATCTCCAGTCCGGAGAGTCTTCTTCCCTTGACTGGTGGGGACAACCAGTTTTTGCCTTCTATTCGCCTCCCTGGAGCATCTCGTGGCAGCCTTGCCTGTGTCAAGCACCCCGGCAACCGGAATACCACTTTTTACCTGTACCACGAAAGAGGGGTAACATCCTTTTAACCGGAAAACTCCACGGCTGGTTTCTTCCCTGGTAGTGCAACGACCTTCAGCCTTCCTGCACGTCGAGATCTTCTCTTCCTCTGGACGACGCCGCGACTTGCACCCACTACCAGGAACAACTGCCACCGCTGGAGGATCCTTTCCATTTTGAAGGTACTGTGTTCCGCCCGGCTTCCCTTGCCACCGATTGTACGGGGTAGATTTAGCCCTTGGCTTTCAACCCTGGGTTAGCCTGAGACACCCTAACTAAACTTTTCTAAGCTCAACAGAACTTTTCTACTCACCTGTAAAGATTTTTGAGACTTTGTGACATTGTGTGATCTTGGGCATATTTGGCCTGGCTCTCCCTAAAGTGGGCCTGGCACTGAACTTCCTTGCTCCTCAATAGACTGCCTTCTCTAATACTTACTGTGGTTCTCTGAAAAGTGTTTTGCTGTATTGCTTTCTTAATTCTGCCTTTTCCCTCCCTTTTTAAACAACTTGTTGGAGTGCCATCTAACGTTAAGCGCTCACCTCTGTCTGGAAATAAGTGGTGTTAACTAAGACTTGTCCAACAAATAACTAGGGATGTACATATAGTAATTAGGACTGTGTTTTGAATTTACTTACCTTTTTCTGTGCTAGTGTAATTTTACAAGTGTGTCTTTTAAATAAATAATGATATACTTTTACACAAGCTCTGGTCAGTGTTTGCTTGTGCTACTGTGCCTCTTTACCTATTCTGTATGCTCTGTATACTGCCTAACTCTTCTTGAGGCAAGTCTGACTGCTCAGCCACAGCTACCAAGTGAATCTGTGTGGTACAGACTGCTACCAAGTGGGTTTACTGCCAAACACCTGTAGTCTTAAATCTTTTGCAGTGGTCCCAGAGGGAACTGCACAGGTTTCTGCCTAACAGGGCTACAGGAACTTGGGTATTCTTTGTTTAAACCTTTACTTTGGTGAAGAGAAGCCTGGAACTGTGAACACTATCCAGTAGAGATTTACGTTGAATTTTCATCTTTTGTTGAACATTTGGGCACTCTTTCAAGCCAAAGACATTACCCTTAGCACCTTCAATCAATCAATCAATCAATTTATTTGTATAGAGCTCTATCACTCAAGGCATCCTGGCACTAAAACAACTCATAGTCTGGATAGATGTAAACGAAACACAGGTGTCAAAGGGGGTAAGTATCTCTGAGCTTTATCTAAAGAGAACCTTATTAGATGCTTTTTGAAGGTTAAGAAAACCAACCGTTTTCTCATATTTTCAGGCAACGAATTCCAAAGTCTGGGGCCGGCCACTAAAAAGGCCCAGCCACCAAAACGTTCTTTCCTGTACTTGGGTATCTGAAGGAGTGCTGCATTTGAGGATCTCAAAGAATGCACTGGGCTATATCTAACCAGTTTCTCCTGGATGGCTAAGCATCCATTTCCACCTAAAACACAGTGCATAATGCAAAGCGCCTTAAAATGCACCCAAGCTTCTACCGGGAGCCAATGGAGAGATTGTCTAGCAGTCGTTACTCCTGCGCTGGCTGGCAAGTGGGTAACCAAACAAACTGCTGCATTTTGTAGCACCTGCAGGCGCTGCATAAGAAAGGCAGGCTGTGCCAGGTAAACAGCATTACAATAATCCAGACCCCCATTAACACAAGCTGCCACTACTTGAGCATGAAATGTTTCTGAAATAAACGGGAGGACTTTCTTTAGCTGTGGGGGCTTAACAGAGCCTGCTCCATGCACCGAGTTAACCTGCGCCTCCATAGACAGGGATTCCGAAAGCTTTACACCTAAATTACGAACTGTCTTGGAAGGCATAGGTAACGGGCCCAATGATGTGGGCCAAAAAGCATCGAACCATCCATCAGCAGCCCCTAGCGGGCCCGAGATCAGAATGTTACGCTCACCTGGTATCCACAGGGATGCCACCCAGCCAGGTTACTCGCTGGTATGCTTCTCAGCTTTGCCCTGATGTGGTCTGCGGGGAAGGCTCTGCCTTGTGGTAGAATTAGGCATGCTCTCCATCCTGCCTTCTTTGCAGGGGCGCGTTGTCTTTCATGGGCGAGTGCGGTCCAGTTACTTCACTGACGCCGGCCCATTTGATATTGTTCAGGTAGGTCTTATTGCTGTTCTTTAGTTTTGTTGCTATCCTGCATGCCTTTCTTGATTTAAAATGTCTCTTTTTTTCTCCCTTAGGTATGCGGAGCTTCAGCGCTGCGAACTGGCTTGGTTGAGCCCCGCTGGTAAATGATGACGCATTAAGAGCGCTATGATGTGGTAAGTAAGCACAGTGCGCAGCGCTGTGAAGTCTTGCCTTTGCTAACCTGTGTTTTCCTTCCTTGTAGGTCGCGGTGTCCTTCAGCACGAGTGGAATGTCCGCAGTGGTGCCAGCCGAGAGGCGACCAGCCAGGTAAGCCTTTTGAGCAGTTCGTAATTTGTAAATGTCTCTACTGCTTTCTTTAATGTTGCCTCTATCTTCCTCTTTCAGGTCATTCTGTCCGGGAGGCGTGCAGATTCGAGGAAGCTGTTCTCAGTAGCTGCGAGTGTTTAAAGATGAAGACTGCAGGTAAGATGCTGCTGCTAATGATGCCCCTTTTGTCTCCTTGCAGGTTCTGCTTCTCCGAGGTTCGAGGGAATAGCTGGACACAGTGAGCGTCACGTTGCAAGCTGCAAAGTAACGCGAAGCGTGTTGTCTTGCTCGGGTGTGGTTTAAATAGCCCCAACAAAATAGTCCAGGTAAAGTAGTCCCTAGGCTACCACACCCAAAACACTAGACCGCATAGCTTGGTACTTAGGCACCAAGATATGTGGATGCCTCCATGTTGGCTGACAATACAATAAAGTAGTTCCCAAGCACATTGTTTTTTATGATGTATGAGCCTGGCGCAATAGGCGCCAGGACTGGCCCCATGAGGGCTTTTGAAGAGGATGCCAGGCTCTAGAGGCCAGAGTCCTAACTCCACCTGGCCAATGGGTTTGCCAGAGGGGGTTTTGGGCGAGGGTCGTGACAGCACTCTCCCCCCCCCCCTCAAGGCTCCTCCCATGGTGTTCCTTCTGTCTGGCCCAGGTTTGGTTGGGAATTTCTGATGGAATTTCCTAATTAGACGTGGTGCGTGGATATTCTCACTGGGCTCCCAGGATCTATCTTGTGGTCCAAATCCTTTCCAATCCACGAGATAATATAGCTTGGTCCTAGAGTATTTAGAGTCCAAGATATCTTTGACTTCGAATTCTGGTTCTCCGTCAACAACTATGGGCTTAGTTGGTGTCCCAATCCGTGTGCCGGGTTGCATTGGTTTCAGGAGGGACACATGGAATACCGGGTGGATGTGTAGATTAGGTGGTAAATCCAGTTTCACGGCTGCTGGTTGATAATTGCCTTAATGGTATAGGGTCCTAAGAATCTGGGATGAAAGGTCCGGGTTCCCTTGATGGGTACGAATTTAGCGGCTAACCAAACTTTGTCTCCTACTTGATAATCAGGGGCCTTTATCCGGTGTTGGTCGGCGAATCTCTCGTTTTCCTTTGGCATGAATAAGGTGTTCCTTTGCCCTTTTGAAAGCCTGAGTAATGGTTGTGTGTAGAGTCTTTACTGCTGGCATTTCCATGCTGGCTGGAAGGTCTAGTTCAGAGGTACGTGGATGTCTGCCATAAAGGGTATAGAAGGGCGTTTGTCCCGAGCTTGAATGCAAAGAATTGTTATGTGCATATTCGGCTATCCATAGTAGGTCTTTCCAATTCCTTTGTTCGTGGTGCAGCATGCACCGTAAATATTGCTCGAGTGTCTGATTGGTTCTCTCGGTTTGGCCGTCCGTTTGGGGATGGTGGCTGGTAGATAGCCGAACGTCAATCTGTGCCATTGCACAATATTTTTTCCAGAAGTTTTAAACAAACTGGCTGCCTCGATCAGAGACCAGAACCGAAGGGAAGTCATGTAGCTTAACCACGCCCTCCAGGAACACTTTTGCTAAAGTGGCTGGTCTGGGACGCCTTTGAGAGGAATAAAATGGGCCATCTTCGAGAATAAGTCCAAAACTACAAGGATGGTGTTGAACCCTTGGCTTGGAGGTAGATCAGTGATAAAGTCAAGGGAAAGAGTGTGCCATGGAACTGGAGGAATGTCCAATGGTTGTAGGAGACCAGATGGTTTTTGTTTCTGTGATTTATTTTGTGTGCAGACACCGCAGTACTGAATATACTGAATTATGTCCTTACAGCAGGTAGGCCACCATAAGTTCTTTCACCTTAGCTAGGGTTTTGGTGATCCCAGGATGCCCTTCAATCAGTGAATCGTGATAGTTTGAAATAATATGCTGTTGTAATTCCTTCTTTGGTACATATAGGCGATCCCTAAAAAAGGGTAGATGGTCCTTGATGGTATATTGTTCTCCTTGAGTTTGCCATGCGAGGTAGGCATCAGGATTTATTGTTCGTTGGATTTCTTTTCGTAGTTCTGCTTGTGTTAAGGCTGTCATGATACCCAAGAGTTTGTCTTCAGGTATAATAGGTACTGGGTCTGGAGTTGTATATACTATTTCATCTATGCCCATGCGAGATAAGGCATCCGCCTTTCCGTTTCTGACTCCTGGTCGAAATGTGATTACATAATCATATTCGGTGAAAAAAAGAGTGCACAGTAATTGGTGCGAGGACTGGGCCTTGGCTGTTTTGAGATATCGCAGGTTTCGGTAGTCTGTGATGACTGTAATGGTGTGTCTGGCCCCCAGAAGGTAGTGCCTCCAGGCTTTAAAGGCGGATTTGATAGCCAGGAGTTGCTTGTCCGTGATGGCATAATTAATCTCTGGAGGTGAGAACTTTTTCGACCAGAAGGCCACAGGATGTAGCTGGCCGGTTTCCGGGTCTCTCTGTGAAAGGACAGCCCCCATTGCAAGACTGGACGCATCAGTTTCAACGACATAAGAGAGGTCTGGACGAGGATGTCGCAGGATTGGAGCGGAGGTAAACATTTGTTTAAGTTCCTGAAAGGCTTCTTCTGCTTCTTCGGTCCAAGCAAACTTTTTATTGTTTTTTCGTAATAGTACTGTGATTGGGTGCACAACCTGAGAGAAGTCTGGGATGAACCGGCAGTAGAAGTTCGCAAAGCCCAGCATGCTTTGTACCCCTTTCAGAGACGTCGGTGAAGGCCATTTCAGAATGGCATCTACCTTGTGCACATCCATTCTGATGCCTCCTGGAGTAAGGATAAAACCAAGAAATTCTACTTCAGTGATGTGAAAAAAGCGTGAAAAAAGCATTTTTCAAGCTTTGCAAACAAGCGATGTTGACGGAGCTTGGTGAGGACTGAACAAACGGGCCTGACATGATCTTGTTGCGAGGCTGAGTATACTAAGATGTCGTCTATGTACACTAAGGCGCACACATCAATTAACTCCCTTAAAACGTAATTCATGGAAATACTGGAATGCTGCAGGAGCGTTGCATAACCCGAAGGGCATCACTTGATATTCAAAAAACCGAACTTAGTACGGAAGGTGGTTTTCCATTCATCTCCTTTTCTGACTCGGACCAGGTGGTATGCTCCTTGAAGGTCCAATTTGGTATAAATCTGGGCATCTTTAACTTGGTCTAGCATCTCAGGGATAGGTGGCAAGGGGTAGCGGTTCTTCACAGTGATCTGGTTCAATGCGCGGTAGTCAATACAGGTTCTCAAGTCTCCTTCCTTTTTCGGTAAGAAGAACAAAGGACTGGCTGCGGGGGACTTCAAAGGACGGATAAATCCGTTTGCAAGGTACTGGTCTAAATAGGATTTCAAATGAAGATTTTCTGGTTCTGTGAGAGCGTAGATCATACCGCAAGGGATTTGTGCACCAGGAACAAGGTTGATCTGACAGTCATAGGGCCTGTGCGGCGGCAATGTATTGGCTTGGTCCTTCCGGAAAACATCCTGGAAATCATGGTATTCACTTGGCAAGGTATTAGTTGCTCCCAGGGTTGATACTGTCGCTCCGGGAGTCATGGGGATACAGATGTCGGGTTTCTCCTTTTGGTAATAGCAGGCAAGGGAGCAGTCTCCGGGGAAGGTTAATTTTCATGCCCACCAGTCTATCAAAGGGTTGTGAGCAACCAACCGTGGCATCCCTAGTATTAGCCTGAACTGGGGTGCCTTGATGAGATCGAATGAAATAAACTCCCGATGTCCATCCTGGCACAGCAAAGTTACCCTGGCTGTGCACTGGGTTACTGGTCCCGAAGCGATTTCTGTCCCATCCACGGTGGTTACCTTGTCCATAGTTGGCTTAGAACACAAAGGAAGCCCCATCTCTGCTGCCAGTTTTTGATCAATATAATTTCCAACTGCTCCGCTATCGATGTATGCTTCAACGGCATGCATTCTTGACGATTGTTGGTGGTTAATTAAGATCACTGGTATTGCAAAGTGCGAGGTCAGCAACTCTTTCTTCTCACTCGACAAACTGACCTCTACGTTTGTCGAACTTGGTAGTTTTCCGATTCCTTAGCTTCATCCTTCTCTGTGGCCCTGACTGTTCTTCTTGGGGGTTTTACTGGACAGTCCTTCAGGAAATGTCCTGGTTTCCCACAATACAAACAAAGCTGTTGTTGTCTTCTTTTGTCCCGCTCTTGTTTTGTTAATGGAGGCCGTATCCCTCCAATCTGCATGGATTCTACAGCATTTTCAGGTACACGGGGTGTGTTTACCTTGGTCGAACATACACGGTCCGAGGGTCCGTCTTAGACCGGTCTGCCTTTCGGTCCTGCAACCGGTTGTCTAGCTGCACGACCAGATTTATGAATTCTGCAAAGTCTCTGGGTGGATCAACCACCTGGGCTAAGACGTCCTTTAATTCGCCTCGTAAGCCTTGATGGAATAACGTGGTTCTTTTGTTTTCTGGCCACCTAACTTTGGCCACCAGTCTGTTGAAGTAAGCAATGTACATTAACAAGTCCTGATTCCCCTGTTGGAGGGACAAGAGTTCATTGTCTACTGTTTGTTCCTGGGTATGGCGAGCAAAACGTTTTTCCATTTCTCTCTGGAACCCCCCAAAGTCATGTAATAGAGGATCGTCATGGGTTACCAACGGCACCGACCAATCTGCTGCACTACCACTCAGGAATGATAAGACAAAAGCTACCCGAGCTTGGTCGTTTGGAAATGCTCCAGGCCTACAAAGAAAATGAAGGCGGCACTGATTGATGAATGCCGCATACTTCCGTGGGTCGCCTAAGAACCTTTCTGATGGTGCCAGGGGCACTGTTCCAGGTAACGTGATTTGTACAGGAGTGGGTGGTATGGTGGGGTTTTGCATCGTTGGATTGCTTCCAGGTAGAGGCGTCTGTCCTGCCTGTGATTGGAAGTATTGCCTGCTAATCTCTTCAGTGCGTTCTTTGGTCACTATTAGGTCTCTCCGGAGGGCACTAGTCTCTTGTCGGGCAGAATGAACCTCAGCACGAAGCTCTCCTAGTAATTGGGCCAATTGGTCCATTTCTGATGTCTCCATGGCGCCCAGGTGGATTTGTTATGGTAGGCTTCGCGTTCTGTTACGCTCACCTGGTATCCACAGGGACGCCACCCAGCCGGGTTACTCACTGGTATGCTTCTCAGCTTTGCCCTGATGTGGTCTGCGGGGAAGGTTCTGCCTTGTAGTAGAATTAGGCGTGCTCTCCGTCCTGCCTTCTTTGCAGGGGCGCGTTGTCTTTCATGGGCGAGTGCGATCCAGTTACTTCACTGACGCCGGCCCATTTGATATTGTTCAGGTAGGTCTTATTGCTGTTCCTTAGTTTTGTTGCTATCCTGCATGCCTTTCTTTGTTTAAAATGTCTCTTTTTTCCCTTAGGTATGCGGAGCTTCAGCACGGCAAACTAGCTTGGTTGAGCCCCGCTGGTAAATGATGGTGCATTAAGAGCTCTATGATGTGGTAAGTAAGCGCTATGCGCAGGGCTGCAAAGTTTTGCCTTTGCTAACCTGTGTTTTCCTTCCTTGTAGGTCGCAGTGTTCTTCAGCTCGAGTGGAATGTCCGGAGTAGTGCCAGCCTAGAGGCGATCAGCCAGGTATGCCTTTTGAGCAGTTCGTAATTTGTAAATGTCTCTACTGCTTTCTTCAATGTTGCCTCTATCTTCCTCTTTCAGGTTGTTCTGTCCGGGAGGCGTGCAGATTCGAGGAAGCTGTTCTCAGTAGCTGCGAGTGTTTAAGATGAAGAATGCAGGTCAGATGCTGCTGCTAATGATGTTCCTTTTGTCTCCTTGCAGGTTCTGCTTCTCCGAGGTTCGAGGGAATAGCTGGACACGGTGAGCGTCACGTTGCAAGCTGCAAAGTAACGCAAAGCGTGTTGTGTTGCTCGGGTGTGGTTTAAATAGCCCCAACAAAATAGTCCAGGTAAAGTAGTCCCTAGGCTACCACACCCAAAACACTAGACCGCATAGCTTGGTTCTTAGGAACCAAGCTATGTAGATGCCTCCATGTTGGCTGACAATACAATAAAGTAGTTCCCAAGCACATTGTTTTTCATGATGTATGAGCCTGGAGCCATAGGCGCCAGGACTGGCCCCATGAGGGCTTTTGAAGAGGATGCTGGCTTAAGAGGCCCGAGTCCTGACTCCACCTGGCCAATGGGTTTGCCAGAGGGGGTTTTGGGCGAGGGTTGTGACACAGAATCTCTGTCTTCCCGCCATTCAACTTGAGCCAATTTGACTCCATCCAGACTTGTACGGCTTCCAGGTCATTTTTTAGCTCATCTCTTACATCGCCCTGCTTAGTGTCTAGTCGAAACAGCATCTGTGTGTCATCTGCATATGAGAAGACTCTAAAGCCAAACAGATGAATCAAGATCAGAAAAGGGCGAATATATAAATTCAAAAGCAGGGGCGAAAGAGCCGAACCTTACGGAACACCACAGGAGACCGAAACCAGAGAGGAGCGGTAGGGGTGAAGGGAAATTATCTGCGAGCGGGAGGTCTAGAAAGCATGTGATACGCTCACCTGGTATCCACGGGGACGCCACCCAGCCCTGGTTGGATGATTTGCACTCTCGAACCCTCACCCGGTCCCTTGGTAAGGCCTCTGGTTAAAGATGGGTCTTAATATAGAAGGTGGATTCTCCGTTCTGCTCCTCGTGGCAGGGGCACGTAGATGCGGGGGTCGAGCAGCGACCAAGTTACTTCACTGGTGCAAGCCCCCCCTGTGGGAATCCAGACCTACTGTGACTCCGTGGGTTTGCTGCTTTACAGTCTTTATATGCAGTTCTTATCTTCCTCTTAGTTCGAATAATAATGTCTTGCGTCTTTCCTTTTAGGTATGGGAAGGTATTTTGGATTTGTCATGCAGTTTGAAGATGAGCATGGGCCGGTAGGCGAAAGCGCAGTGTGCGCGATGATGTCCGGTGAGTAATGCGCGATGCGCAGCGTTGTTTTGCCTTTTATATTACTAACCTGTGTCTTTTCTCTCCTTGCAGGTTGTGATGTTCCTCGCCGAGCGCCGTAATGTTCCAGCAATGATACTGACCAGGAGAGGACTACCCAGGTAAGAATTGTGTGGCTTTCTTCATTCGGAAAGAAACGTGAGTAAACACTTACTAATGCTGTCTTTCTTTCTCCTCTTTCCAGGTTATGGTATTCCAGGATGCATGCGGTGCCGGATGATGAAGTTCGTACCTTCAGGTGAGTGGAACTGAAGTCGGCGATGGATTGAGGACAGGATACTGTTCCAGGTAAGTTTTGTAGTGTTCTTTCTCTCTCTGCAGGTCCTTGGTTGCAGGTAAACTGGCATTAAAGAACTGGACACGGTGAGCGTTACGCTGCCCACAGCAGAATAACGCAAAGCATGTTCTGCTGTTTGGGTGTGGTTTAAATAGTTTCAGGTAAAGTAGTCCAGGTAAAATAGTCCCAGGCCTGCCACACCCAAAGTAGTCCAGGTAAAGTAGTCCCAGGCCTGCCACACCCAAAACACTACACCGCATAGCTCAGTTCCTTGTAACTTAGCTATGTGTGTGCCTTCATGTTGGCTGAACCCCTCCCTCCCCCCAAGTAAATAGTCCCATTCTAATGTTGGTCTTCATGATGGTTATGAGCCTGGTGCCAAAGGTGCCAGGACTGACTCCGAAAGAGTCTTGGATGAGGTTTTAAGGCCTTTGACCTGGCCCTAACTGGAAGGCTGACTTGCCAGTGAGGGCCAGGGGCAAGGGTCATGACAGCATGAAAACAATCCAGTGCTGCCCCAGCAAATCCTGCCTCCTTAAGCCTCGCCATCAATATTACATGATCAATAGTATCGAAACCGGCCAAAAGGTCCAAAAGAATGAGACCTGTTGTGCCGCGCTCGTCCCTGATCATGGTAAGATCATCCAATACCGATACCATAATAGTCTATGGGCGACGCCGACTGAAGCTTTGCACTATCTTAATAAGCTCCTCCTTGTTCGTTAAGGTGAAGTCAGAAAAAAGGGCCTCTGCCTTTTTTCTGGCCGACAGCATAGGGATACCACATTCAACGTTTGCATAATGTAGATTGCTTGGGTTTCCCTTACCCATGATTCCCTTCCTAATCTCCTCAATTTTACTGATAAAAGTGGTTATAGTTATTTTTAGTGTGAGAGGGCGAGGATCGGATTTCGGACACAGGACATTTTTGCATTGGACATCTTGACACCGAACAGACCCCTTTAGTTTTTGGTTGAGGTAGGGAAATACCTCCTAGACCAGGGAAAGAGCGGCTTTTTCCAAACCCCATTATTATTTCAATAAACGTTTGTAGTCACAAACATGAGTCTCCTGTGTAGTAGTCTCATTCCTGGCTCTTCACATAACCCACCCTGAAAAGGAAACCAATAGTGTTGGAAAAGAAGAGGATTATGTGTTTGCATATGTAAAAGATGGATGTGCTTTAGCAGTACTAACCCAGGAACATGGTGGGAAAAATAGTCCATGGAGATATGTTTCCTTCACACTGGATCCTGTTGCTTATGCGCTACCTGAATGTCTTAGAGCAGTAGCTACAGCAGCTGCATCATGTAAAGAAAGTGAAGGCATGGTTTTGGGCCACTACTTAACCATGGTGCCTCACTCAGTTGATGTTTTAGTTACAGACACATGTCACATGAGCTCAAATTATCAACTTACTCTGTTCATAACACACATTAGGATCACAAGATATAATCTATTGAACAAAGCTGAGTTATTACCTCTCCCAGAGCAAAATGATGGGAAAGAGGATGACCATGATTTTGTGTATACCACTGAACAAAAGAGCAAGGAAATAATTGATTTTTATTTTTACACACCTCTCATTGCTAGTGTGACAGCTGAGTGCTGGGGATTTGGCTTGTTAGTAAGCAACTGACTTCACCTGCTGCCATGCATAATAAACTGTTTTCCATTTACTATCTATCTCTGTGCATCTGTGTTCTTATTTTGTTTCCATAGTATATCATTTTGTGACTTACAAATGGCTCCCGAATAGGGAATTAAGTTCTTTACTCTCCTGTCCCTACCATCAGTCAAGGTTCCTCTGCAGATCAATGGGACCAGTAAGGCTGACCTATTCCCCAGTTGGTTTCTAGCTGGTCTGAGCTCAGAGTTGGGGTTGGAGTCCTGAGGGGGCCCTTCCCCTAGCTTGTCTGAACCTTGGCGGCACTGGGGTGGCTGCCTGCTGGGTCGAGGTATTCATGTACTGTTAAGGGACCTACGTTAATAATTACCCCCTGGTTGCTTTGCAGGATCCAGGAAGTTGGGATACATGATATCTGGTCTCTGGTCCCACTACATATAAGGTTGGGGTGGGGGGGAGAAACTCTGATTTCCCGAATGCTACCTCCAGAGGGTGTGTCACGTAACAGGTGGCTTATCCAGGCTTCAAGAGTCTCCGGCGCCACTTTAAAGGCTGCTCTCAAGGTTACTTCATCACAGCCCCCTAATGTAAAGACGATTCAAGTGATGGTGTTACCTATTAGAGCAATGTCTCATACCTAGTCATTGTACAGCTACTTGTGGCTATGCAGGGAGCTGACCAACAGACAGTTGGCATCCTGTGCCCTTCACTGGCTTCAAGGGCAAGGTTCCTCTGTGAACTTCTGGTAGAGGTCTTTGTGTGTGTGTGTGCGTGCACATGCAATAAGGTATGTGTATCGGCAGGTTGCAGGAGTGCATACAAGATTTATGCTTGTAGGTTTGCTCTTGCAGGTATTTATGTGCTTTGAAGAGTGTGTCTGCCCATTGGGATTCAGGAAAATACTACCAGAATGAACGTTGCTGTTATCCGAGGGCTACCCGCAGAAATCATTATTGCCACTTATTTCCCAAATTTTGAATTGTTACATCAGAATGTGAATACACTGGTATATTTCTTCTATTGTCCCCAAAACTCTTGGGTTCAAAAAGAATTGAAGAATTGTAGAATTGTTCTAGAAGATCCAGTCTGGGACTGGAAAACATGTGAATCCACTAGGAATGCGGGGGAGGCTGAAGGTGAAGAAGAGGTAAAGGAACCTGGACTGGGAGCTCAGGTCTTTAGGGGAAGGTTATGTGATAAATCCTAGTGATTCCTCACTGGTTCCCTGCCTACAGTCTTCTCCCAGGTTGCCAGGGGAAGGCAGACACTTCCTGATCCTGACCTTGGGGGTGGTGTTCTGCGGGATGATCATCTGGGAGCAGAAAGGGCCCAGAGGAGTGAGAGGAATCCGTGGGAGAAGACGCAGTATTTGTCTTCCTCTATGGAGGATGGCTCTGCATTGCCACAGTATGTAATGGCTTGTTGTAATAACCATCCTGATATTACACAGAGGATACATGTAAATAAGTGCAAAATTATTCATATGCTCATAGGCCTTGGGAGAAATCAAAACTCGGGAGATTTATACAACTGGAAATCTCCCCAACATCCCACAGTGCAGTGAAAAAACATTTAGAAATACAACTTGCGTAAAAGAATTGCCTTTCCCTCCTCAAACCACAGAAATTACTAATTCGTATAGTGTTCCTTCCAAGAATGTTATAAGGAACACGTTGGGGTTTGAAAGTAGAACAACAGAAATAGGAAAATCTAATTCTTCCATTTGGGACTTCAAGTCCCAGAATTTCCCAAGTACTGGGACGTAGAAATGGGCTGAAGAGACACAATGATGTAGGAGTTGTCAGCTAATTATAATAGATGGCCCACACCTGAGGGAAACTGAGAGGCTTAAAAGCCCACATTTATTTATTTATTGTTTGCTAGTTAGATGCTTGTACAATAAGAATATACTTTTTCAAAGCGCCCACAGGGCAGGGATGGTGGGAAATACATTTACAACACAATATTTAAGAAAAGAGGGGGAAGACGGAGAGGGACAAATCTACTATGCTTTGTGAGTATTCAGAACATGCATCTGCAGAAAGGAAGAGGGAAGAGGGGGCACGTGCTCGGGAGTCCGAGCTTGTGGGTGAGCCATGGACGAAGTGCTAGGAATGTTGAGTGCTACATGGCCTGGGCAGCAGGAGGTGTAAGTGCGAGCCTCCAGAGCGGAGGGTGTGCAGATGCAAAGTGCTGTGGATAGACAGGAGCTGGGAAGAATTGGTGTGGGAGGTCAAGGCCCTTAAGAAGGCTAAGGGCCAATGACACTGATTCAGCAACAGTGGGATTAGCAGAGGAGAGAACGAGGGAAGGCAGAGGAAAAGAGAAAAGTCTTAAGGAGCTTGCCTGACCATGGTATTGGGACATGTCAGGTATATGGCTCTGGTGTTAGTCCCTTGTCGCTCACGGTGAACTGTCAGTGAGAAAGTGTTCATATGGGGGAAAGGGGAAGGGGGGTTCAGTTCCTAGGTATCCTTCCTGGTAGGATGGGGAAGATATTGCATCTCACTATCCGGTGCCCCACTTCCACTCCCCGAAGAACCCTCATGCAGGTGATCCTCGCGTACTGGTCCATCCCCAGGAACTGGATCCAAAAGCGATGACCGTGTCCTGGCCACCTGGATGACAGATCCCCGGGCAGGTATTTATGTGCGTTGAGGAGTGTGTGTGCGCCTGTGGCCATGTGTGAATGGAGATGTGACCACATGCAGAATGTGTTTGCGCATGCAGGGTTGTGCGTGCATGCATAGATAGGTATGCGAGTTACGCAATGGTGATGTGTGCTGTCCCATACCTTCCCATGCGCATGCGTCTCTATGAGTGCTCAGACACCTGCATGCTAACACCCCTGCATGAGCACACACAAATATCCCCCAGCACATGCTCACACACTTGTGCAATCACTCACACCTGTGCACATGCACCTCTGAGTATCCAGTCTTTTTACTGCATTGGTTTCATTTCAGCTATTTTTTCACACCCATTCTTTTACTGCAAAATGCAGGGAAGGTGGTGTTTGGGCCAGGAAATATGGGTAGCAGATTGGTGGGAGAGAAGGTGTGTGTTTTAATGTGGGGACTGGTGCGGGGTGTCTCCCACTGCATTTTTTGCTAAAAAGAATAAAAAACAGTGGCAATAAAAGAAGCAATGCTGCAATGAAAAAATATGCACTGTTCCCTGTTGCATTTGGCAGGTACCACCGCCAAT
The DNA here is from genome assembly GCF_040938575.1 of Ambystoma mexicanum. Lineage (NCBI taxonomy): Eukaryota > Metazoa > Chordata > Amphibia > Caudata > Ambystomatidae > Ambystoma > Ambystoma mexicanum. The sequence goes on from NC_090927.1 coordinate 1,009,003,592, forward strand.
CCCCCAATGCCTGCCATACCCTATTCTGGCGATATTGGTCCAAAATATGCAGAACAAAAATCCCGACCCCCATTACACCGAATAAGGGGAGCAGGGGTTGCAGGGGTGTCTCCCGCTCCCCTTGTTCAGGGTAAAGGGAGTCAGGGGTTGCAGGGGTATCCCCTGCTTCCATTAGATGGAGAGCAGGGAACAAGAGAGTTTATTTAAAAAAAGCAAAAATAAAAAGGGCCCTGCGGCGCCAGCTTCGACCCACATAAGTGTGAGAAACTGACATCTTAGGGACAGAGATGAGTCAGCAGCACACTTCTGTGCCTAAGTGATCTATGTGATCAATGAGCCGCACCGTAACGCAAGTCGGTTTTTTGAAAATCGACATTATGGCCGGCCCAGTATTCACATGGATTCATTCTGCCCAGAATTGTATTTGTCTCATTTCAGGACTAGCTGTCCCAGGAGGCCATGCAGCAGAGGAAAGTCGCCACGCTCTGCTCATTTAAACTGCTGGTTTCACAAACTGATTGGAAACGACGGCCTCAGTCTAGCAAGCCATTCTAATATGCAAGAAAGACTTACTGCTTCTGTGCAACTGTAGCACAGCCACTGGAGCCTACAATGAAAGACTGTCTCAAGCTTCATGTGTGGAAAGGGGCAGGGCAAAATGTAGGATTAAAAGTTTCCAGCTGCTGTGGCACAACCCTCGGGGAAACAGAAAGTCTAAATCCACCCCAAGAAAGAGATGAATAGACGAACCAATGGGAGTGGGAGAGAGAACAGGAGACAGAAAGCCAGGGGTCTAGAAGCCCAGTGAGAGACAGAAGCAGTGAACAGTGTTCGGGTGAGCTCAAGTGGAGTGGAGGCATTGTGGAGGCATTACCGAGGGACCACACGGAGGAAGGATGGTTGAGCAGAGCATTGAGGAGATTAGCGCAGACATTGTTGCAGTTGAAGTGTTGGTTGGGAGAGAGTGGTACCTGATGTTATAAGTGGAGCTGTGAATGATTGCTCAAACATGTATGTGTGTATGTAGAGGAGGTCCCAAATAAAGCCAGCACTCCAATCGTCCATTTTGAAGTCCCAGGAACGTTCACACCGAGATATGTGACGTATGATGAGCAAATAAACCAGCCGAGAGCCGCAGTAGGGCTCTGTCCAGTACCTATTAGAAGAACAGCACCTATTGACGTACCAATACCAAGGAAACCATGGACAGTAAGGTACCCATTGAGAAAACCTTATCAACAAATGAAACGAAATGAAGATCGTCTGAGTACAGTCCCTGAAGAAACCAAAAAGGCCTTAATAGAAGACGAATGATGATGTCACGATGGCCCGGACTGACTTGCAGATAGAAGAAATGACAACCAGAGAATGATGCAAAGAGACGAAACGCCATGAACAAGGATATCGTGAAGTTAAAATAAAAGAACAATGTTAAAATTGAAGAAGTTTAAGCTGTAAACAAGATGAAGATATTCGACCAGTTTACACCTGTAAATATGCTTGGAACTGCAAGAAAGCTAAGAAAACAGTGCGGCTTGCTATGTCTAGTAGAAGAGTAGTGCGTCAAGCGCCATTATACATAATCTACCTCAAACGAAGCACTTTATTATAAGTATATTTCTACTTTGCACAAGAAGCAGAATCAACCTAGGTCACTAAAGGCCAAACAAGAAAAGATTCAAATTTAGCAAAACGAGAAGAGGTGGCTGAAACGAAACTCAGCAGAGGCAACTCGTGCCAGGAAAGCCAAGGTCACACCAATAGAAGTTACGAACAGAAGCTACATCTAATTGAAACTAAGAACAGAATATCTTGCCTATGAAAGGTCGAGATAAGAAGACGAAGACAGGTGAAACAAAAATCAAATACACAAATTGAGGGAAAAGAGACAAATTCACGTGACCAGCCGAGCAAGAAGAGGTGTGTGTGTGTGTGTGTGTGTGTGTGTGTGTGTGTGTGTGTGTGTGTGTGTGTGTGTGTGTGTGTGTGTGTGTGTGTGTGTGTGTGTGTGTGTGTGTGTGTGTGTGTGTGTGTGTGTGTGTGTGTGTGTGTGTGTGTGTGTGTGTGTGTGTGTGTGTGTGTGTGTGTGTGTGTGTGTGTGTGTGTGTGTGTGTGTGTGTGTGTGTGTGTGTGTGTGTGTGTGTGTGTGTGTGTGAGTTTGTGTGTGTGTGTGTGTGTGTGTGAGTTTGTGAGTTTGTGTTACTATCCTTGTGGGGACTTGGGTGTGTAAACATGCACACGCTGTGGGGACTTGATTTCACTGTGGGGACCTAAACCCAAGTCCCCACATGGTAATGCCTTCCAAATGACTTAAAACAACTTAAAAGACATCTGTGCCAATTTTTAGAACTTTTTAAAAAATGGCTTTGTGGGGACCTGTGTTTATTTTGGTGTGTTGATTTTTTACTCAGCTCTGCCCCCGCAGGGTGGGTGTGGTATTGCAGTCATCAACACACGGACAGGAATTTAAACACACTTGATAAATCAGATGCCCTACATGCTTAGGCAGCAGGCAGCAGATTCATGGGAACCATTTATACACAAATACAATTGTGTTTTAAATGGCCTGAACTCTGCGTTTAAATGTAAAATAATGAAATTAAGCTGTTTTTTGTGTATTTTGTATGTTTACAGAATTGGATATAATTGATATGCAATGTAAATCTTCCCTCATTGATTGCACAACACACTTCCAGATTCATTTCAAGCATTGACTACTTTTGTAATAAACGAATCATAATATGACTTACTTTACTTTCTTATTTTTCTGTGATTTTGTTGAAGTCCCCATAGGGGTGGTGTGTGATTAAATTGAATTCTACACTGTCAAGACAACACATTATGTGCACGGATGTCATCTTGTCTATAGTCTGATATGTGAATTAATTGAATGTTGGCATCAAATTTTGTCTGATTATTCAAAAAATATTCACAAAGTTGATGTTTAATTGATACTCATTTGGTTTCCTTACAAGTTGATCTCTAAGGGAAAAAAGTGGCAGTAATGGAATTAGCGCCACTTTGATCAATCTGCTGATATAAGGGTTATTGAAAATGGACACTCATTCCTCTGGTGAAATTAACCCAGAAGAAATGAGCGCTGGAGGAATAAGTAATGAAAACCAGTGATAATTCCCCCGGGGCTAAATCCTCCAGTGGAATTAGAGCTGGAAATAAAAATGCTAATTCCATCCTATCTTCAGGTAAAAATACCGAACGAAACACTGCCAAAAATAGTGGCCAATTCAACCAAAAATACCCAAATGGTGAAGGAAAATGCATTCAGGTGATGCAAATGAAGCCACAGATGCACCCAATTGGCCATACAAGGGTATGTGAATACGAATAGTATGTAATGATGCTGAAGTCCCAATAGAGCTGATATGATGGTACTGAGTCCACCAAAAGGATGGTGTGTGGTCATGTTGAGGTCTCCGTTGGGATGTTGTTTGATGACATAGAGGTCCTCACAGGGATGGTGTGTCATTGTATAGAAGGCCATATAAGAATAGTGTGTATTTATGCTGAAGGTCCCATAGAAATGGAATGCAATGATATTGAATCCTCCAACTGAATGGTCTGTGCTGATGTTGAGGTCCCCACAGGGTTGATATGTGATGATATTGAAGTCCTCACATGGATGGTGTGTGCTGATGGTGAGGTCCCCACAGGCATGATATGTGATGATATTGAAGTCCTCAAATGGACAGTGTGTGCTGATGTTGAGTTCCCCACAGGGTTGATATGTGATGATATTGAAGTCCTCACATGGATGGTGTGTGCTGATGGTGAGGTCCCCACAGGCATGATATGTGATGATATTGAAGTCCTCAAATGGACAGTGTGTGCTGATGTTGAGTTCCCCACAGGGTTGATATGTGATGATATTGAAGTCCTCACATGGATGGTGTGTGCTGATGGTGAGGTCCCCACAGGGATGATATGTGATGATATTGAAGTCCTCACATGGATGGTGTGTGTTGATGTTGAGGTACCCACAGGGTTGATATGTGGTGATATTGAAGTCCTCACGTGGATGGTATGTGCTGATGGTGAGGTCCCCACAGGGATGATATGTGATGATATTTAAGTCCTCAAATGAGTGGTGTGTGCTGATGTTGAGGTCCCCATAGGGTTGATATGTGATGATATTTAAGTCCTCAAATGGGTGGTGTGTGCTGATGTTGAGGTCCCCACGGGGTTGATATGTGATGATATTGAAGTCCTCACATGGATGGTGTGTGATGATGTTGAAGTCTCCTTAATGAAGATGTATTATGATATTAAACATTTTGTATGTGGGCTCTTTGACATTAAATGCCTTACAGATATGTAATGCTTCAAGGAAGTAAAAGAGAGGTTTTGTGAAGATGTTGAAATCATTTAAGAAAGTATTTATAGGCCTGAGTGTGTTTTATGTTAACATGAACTCATGTAATGGTAATGTTACATCATGCTCTGCTTAGTACATGGCCAAATCAGAAATTGAACAAAATCTCACCTGACAATGGGGGTGATTACGAGTTGGGCAGTATTCTGTCTGTAAATCCACTGGATTTACCGTTGCCACCACTTAGTTTGGCAGATTTACAGGTGGATTACACGTGGTGGTGGCGGAGTATGATCCCTTTTTTTCATTGGACTCTATGGGGCATTTTTGGCAGAATTACTGCCTAAGGGAGCAAGGGCTAAAGGTCAGTGTGAACAAGGGCCAGTTTTGCTGGACAAGCAGCAAAT